>NC_136067.1:938017366-940700699 GCF_964261635.1 Lissotriton helveticus
TCCCCGGGATTCGTCATAGCCTACCATCCTAATTCATCCCGATGGAGGGTCGTACAACATCACCTGCTCAGAACCATCTGTTTGGCCACCTGCAATAACATCGGAACCATTTTCCTTGCCTCCATCTTGAAACCCCAAATTGTCTCTGTTAGAAATTGGGGTCTTGGTTGACTAGGGTATAAGCATTGGTCACGTAGCAACCACAGTTCTAGTCAGGAAAACCCTGAATTAACCTAGGCTCATCTTCTGGTATCTTGGCACATAGCAGTCCGGCTTAACTTTAGAGGCTTTGTGTAAAGTATTTGTGCAACATTTTAAACAGTTAATCAGTGAAAACACACACAAAAAGATTCCACACCAAGGTAGGAAAATAACTCTGATTTTAATAAATAAAACAGGAACACTAGGACAAAAATCCAGTTAGAGATCGATTTTTAAAGTTTATAGTGAAAAATAGCACAAAGAAGCAAAAAGCACTACTGGGACTATCTAGTTGCGCCGGACACGTACCAAGTCACAAATTCAGGCAGGGTGGGCTGGCTACAGGAACCCAGTTTCGTTCGCAGAACAAAGTACTTTAAATCCTGGTTGTCGAGCATTGTGTGCATCCATGCTTAAGAGGCGCAGCAGAGGCACTGTGTCAGTTCCGCAGAATGTTGAAGCTACGATGCAGAGTTTCAACGTCTTTGTTGAGGCTGGTGTCGATGAAGGACACGAGGAGCTTGCGCTGGGAAAAGCACTGTGCTGCAGCGGTTACGAAGCGATGCATCAGTGCCAAAATGCATGAGGGGGCAGCAATGTGAATCTTTTGCGACAGGTCCAATGTAAGCAGGAGCAGTGCGTCAGGTTCTGCTTGTGAATGCCCTGCTCAGCCAAGGAGATGCGCCGGTTCTGCTTGGGGATGTGTCGCTCAGCAGAGACGATGCATCGGTTCTGCTGGCAAGCACACTAGGCTCACTTCCAAGGGTCCAGGACTGGGATGGCACCACTTGTCAGTTTAGACTTACAGATGGCAGAGTCCAGGTGCAGGGGTTGGAAGTCTGTTACGCCTATGAGACTTCAAATCTGAATGCCAGCCAGCTAGCCCTTGGAGTCACTCTGAGTTCTGGGGTGATGCAGGTCCAGTCCTCCTTACCTAGGCAAGAGAACAGCAGGCAGTAGATTAGCACAGCAAGGCAGGAGTACAGCAGGGTGCAGTCCAACAGAGTGGCTGTCCTTCAGCAGCACAGCAGTCCTTCTTCCTGGCAGAGTATCCACGGGTTCAGATATGTACTGAAGTGGTGGAGTCTGAGGTCCAGTAATTATACCCAGTGGTGCCTTTGAAGTGGGAGAGACTTCAAAGACATGCATTTGAAGTGCACAAGGTCCTCCCTAGCCCCAGACCCACAACAGGGGGTATCCAGCCCTAAGTGTGTGGACAAGACACAGCCTATTCAGGTATAAGTGATGCTCTGCCCAGCTCCTCCCTCCCATCCTGCCAGGATGGCCCATGAAGTCATACTTAAGATCCCATTGTGTGTGGTTTCTAGTAGGAATACACAAAGCCCAACTACATCCAAGCATGTGATCAGAGACAGGCTACAGGCATCAAATGGCTAAAGCAAGAAAATGCCAACTTTCTAAAAGTGACATTTTCAGAATTGTTATTTTAAATCTGACTTCACCATAAGATTTCAGAGAAACCAAACCTGGATCAATCATATCTTCCCATTTGGGAATTACACTTACAAAATAGAATAAGGTAATCCTAATTTTACACTGTGGGAGATGAAAGCCTTGCTCTAGTGAAAAAACAAATGTAAGTGCTTTACGCTACCAAGACGTCCAAAACATAAAAGTACATGCCGTGTTTTACAAACACATTGCACCCTGCCTTCTGGGTTCTCTGGGGTCTACCTTAGGGGCGACTTATACGTATAAAAAGGGAAGGTTTAATTTGCCAGTTTAGCATGGTAGTGTAAACTGCACACACAGGCTCAGCAATAGCAGTCACGAGACGTGGTTAAAGTACGAGTTACTTATCTTCGGTAACTATGTATCTGGTAGAGACAGTTCTAGCCGCAGATTCCTTAATGTAGAATTATCCCCAGGCGTAAGGCTGGATCCGGAAAATGTTCTTTGCCACAGCATCTCTGCACGCCGGGGGGCGGTACTACGTGACTCCGCCCTGACGTCGCCCACGGGCGTGACGTCAGCAAGGTCACATAAGCCCCGCGCCGGCGTCGTTTTTCTTCTGAGAACTTTTCCGCGCCACAACGCAAAGCCATCACCAACAAAAACTGTGAGAATATGGGAACAGTGTGCGAAAAAATCCGATAAACAGAAAGGGAAGAAACGAATGGTGAGGAACAACACCATCCGGGAGATTGCCAGGCACTGTGGCACGAAAGTCATAGAAGGGAAGAGCAGAGCACAGCTACTGCGAAACAACCCTGCAAGTAAATACAACATCCGCCCTGAGGACAGAAAAGCATGTGAAAACGTCACAGCAGACGAAAGGGGCCTGCAACCCCAGTCTATAAACAGTGAGGGACAACAAGGCCAGAACTGAAGAGTAGCGACAATTCACCCCAAGACAACACCAGCAAGGAGAGGCACATTCCCTGTAAAGAGCAAAGGGCTGAGGCACAGCCAAGAGACCCCAACTCAGAGGACTTCAGAGGAGTCAGTAATTTCAAGCAATGAAAAAGGGAGAAGAGCATGAGTAGGCCCCACACTAGAGACCAGGGTGCAGGGACGCAGAAGTACTCATGAGCCCACCACCCAAACACCAGAAAGGAAGGAGTTGATCAAACAAACAGAACGAGCATCCCACTAGGGAGGAAGCGAAAGAGGGCACTCGCAGGAGACAAAACCACCCGGAGGCAGGTGAGTGCAGACCAAGCTAAAGGTCCTCGCAGAACTAGCGGGAAGGGCGGGTCGTGAAGGAATCAGAGGCTAGAAGCGTCTCTACCAGATACATTGTTACCAAAGATAAGTAACTCGTACATCTGATAGAGACTACTTGCCGCAGATTCCTTAACGTAAAATAGATTCCCTAGCCATACCCAGAAAGGAGGAGGGCCTGCGAGAGAGCCTCCCAGCAGGAAGACACCCACCGCCCCAGCAGGGGATGTGCAAAGGGGGCAAGAAAGTTGGCCTAGCCCCCACCAAGCAGAAGGAGCAAGGACAAGGCAAAGGGAGGCCAGGATACCCCAATCCCATCCAAGATACCGGGAACATCTGCCAGAAAGCCCCGGAGGGACAGACAACAGCAGAGGAGTACCGAGGAAGAAAAGAATCACCCCAAACTCCAAGAAGAAGAGGTAGGAACAGAGGCAAAGCCCGCCATAGGAGAAAACACAGTGAAGGGGACAGCTGAACCGGCATCAGCCTCGAGTCAGCGGACAAGGCAGGAACGCCTCCACAGTCAAGAAGGCAGGCGTGAGAAGAAAGACGTAGTCTCGCAAGGCTCCAGCAGAACAAGAGGCAGGAGCACAAGGGCACACGCCAGAGTCCCCGGCTGTGGACCAGAAAGAGCAGGCGTGCGCAGCCGGCAGCTGGCAGGTACCATGAAACCGAGGGCCCAGACCAAGCCGAGCGCAAGACGAAGGCAAAGGCCAGGGAAATCCAGAACAACCCCTAAAGGAAGACCGTTCCAGACATAAACCAACCCACGAAAAGAAGTGGGACCAGCCAGAAGAGAAGAGGAGAAATACGTAGGACGGACCAAGGCCGTTAAAGAGAACACAGGAAGATACCAGGAAATTCTATCCCCCCTGGAACACCAGGCAGAGGACCAGGCCGAAACGCCGGACAAAAAAGGGCGGAAACACCACAGCGCAACATCGCAGACGGCATGCCAAAGCTGGTCCAGCGATGCAGCGGATCCTGAGAATGACAGAACCTGGAGCAGCGCAAGCTACGCCCAGACAAAGATCAAAGAAACCGCCCCAGCGGCATACAGCGACGCCAGGAAAGGTGAGGAACCCGCAAAAGAGAGTCCACACCCTCCCAGGGTAGGACAGAGCTATACAATAGCTACAAGCACTCCACTTAGGATATGACACGTCTCGAAGAAAACATGGGAACCACTCTTAGGGAAAAAAATCCCTCATCAGAGAACATAAGAACTGCGGTAGGAACCACAGATGGCTTAGTAATCTGACAAAAAAATACACACTTGCCAAAAGGGCTGAACCAGCAGCAAACAGAAGAGAGGGGCCAACCAAAGGACCCCGAAGGCTCGTCAAACCACACAGAACATACAAACAGGCCACTCAAAACATCATATTCTAGGAAGCAGGTGGGATAACGCCTCCCATCAAGCCCCGGAGGATCAACAAGCCAGCCTACGGAGGGGGAGAAGGACGAAGCCCCGCAAGGAGACGCTGAATGGCGGAGTCCGCATGAGTGTTAAACAAAAGGACCCCATCAAAGAGTAGGTCAACCAGACGCTCCCTAATATTCTCAGGAAAAACAGCATCCCGCAGCCAAGCATGGAGACGGGGAGCCACAGAACTGGCCATAGCACCACTAAGAGCATCAGAAACATACAAGGCCGCACGGAGAATAAACACGGCCAACTCTCGACCATCCAACACATGGTGTCGTAGATCAGCGCAGACACCCTCATGGGAGACATGAGAAAGAAGGGACTCCACAGAATCCCACAGGCTGGAGGTAGCCCTGGCCAACATACAAAGAGTGTTGAGCGCCTGCAAAGCAGCACTGGATGAAGTGAAGTTGTTATGCCCCCATGAATCTAACCACCAGGCCTCCCGAGACGGAGGAAACAGGCAAGGACGGAAAAGCAGTCCGCAGAAGAGAACCCTGAGTAGAAGGGTGGAAGGAAAGGCAGACTGGGTTGTGCGGAGCAGAACGGTGCCAATGCAGGAGCGGCTGAGGCACCGGATCACCCATGGCAGGACGCCCCCAAGCCCCCAGAAGAGAGTTGTGGAGCGACGCTTCGAAAGGAAGGAACAGCTCTCGTCCACTAGAGCCCTGGTGGAGAACTTCCAGAAGATTATCCAGAGGGAATGGGGTTACGGGGTCACCCATTCGCAAAATGCCAGCGGCCGTGGAAATAGCCCGAACAAAGGCAACACTGGCCTCCGTAGGGCACCGCTGGGGAGAAAGCAATTCCTCCGTAGGCAACGGCTGCAAACTGAGCCGTCTGTCCCCAAGTCCAGCTAGAGGGGGAAGCGGCCAGCCCCTTAATGGTGGGGGATCCACGGACGAGTAGGAAACCTGAGGGACTCCCTGGGAAGGCAGAAAAGCCGGTGGCGGAACCAACTGCGAGCTGCGGAAAAGAGGGTCTGAGGATTGACGCTGCGGGGACGGCGAGGAGCCCTCCGTGGAAGACCCTGGTGAAAAAGCAACGATGCGGCGTCCTGTCTCCGGAGAGGAAGAGACCAGGAGATGACAAACCTCCGGAGAGAAAGGACCCTCTGGAGACGAATCAAGGACCCGACGCCGGCACAGGCGCCGGCTCTACGTTGATCGGCGCCGGAGTGGGGATTGGTGGCGCCGAGTCGACCTCCACTACTACGTGTTCCCTAGTAGAATGGGGTTGGGTCGGAGCTGATTCGGCTAAGGAACGGTGCCGAAAAGGGCCGGCTCGACCTCACACGGGGAAACCGCCCACGTAGAGGACTGAGAGGGACTCGGGAAAGCACCCCTGGCCCCGGCCTCCACTCGAGGAGGAAAGCCTTTTGCACCGGCTCGGCATCTGGCGAGGCAGCCGTCGGCTCAGCGGGCCGAGGGGAACTCGGGGACAAGCCCTGAGTCCCGGCAACTTCCTGCAACGCCACAGGGAGCCCTGTAGGGATTTGCAGTGAGGCAGGAACGCCATGTGCCATAGAGGGAAGCCCCGAAGGACTGCACCTGGACGACACCACCCTCCTACAACCTGAAGCCGAACCCTTCGGCGCCGAAGCCGAACCCTTCGGCGCCGGAGCCGCCGGCGACTCCGCGGAAGGCCCCGCACGAGGCAAGGGGTCCGCGGACGTCTCAGGAGGTGGA
Source organism: Lissotriton helveticus (assembly GCF_964261635.1). Classification (NCBI taxonomy): domain Eukaryota; kingdom Metazoa; phylum Chordata; class Amphibia; order Caudata; family Salamandridae; genus Lissotriton; species Lissotriton helveticus. Next base: position 938,023,370 of record NC_136067.1, read on the forward strand.
GGAGGGGCCAAAGAAGCCTGCAGAGCCGCAGCGTAGGCAGTAATTTGGGCCCTAGTCCCCCTGATGCCAGGAAACGGCGGGTAGGGTGGCACAGGCGAGGGCGCACGTCCCTAGGGGAACACGTGCATTCCGCCGAATGAGGACAGGGCCTCGGAGACAAGCTGCAGGACCTGCCAGTCAGCGAGCAACACCCTTGGAGCCGTGGCGAAGGGCAATGTTGCAGTCGGAATCGGCGGCTCCTGGCTTCCGAGGTAGGGGACGGACGCTGTGACGACACCGACCTGGACAAGCAGGCCGACAGCAATTTCATCCGGTGCTCCCGTCGTGGCTTTGGTTTGAGGTGCTGACAGGCGTCGCAGTCCGTCGAGTCATGGTGCTCACCCAAACACCCCATACAGGTGAGGGTCCGTCGCCGACATCTGACGTGCAAAAGAGGTACAAGTCTTGAAACTCGAAGGCATTCGCACACTGTTCCTCAACGCAAAGCGTGAAAAAGAAGGCCTGAAAACAGGCCAGGACACAATCCGGATCCGCGTAGCAAGCGGAAAAGAGAAAAAACGGATGTTGGCGCGCCGGGGTGGGGCTTATGTGACCTTGCTGACGTCACGCCCGCGGACGACGTCAGGGCGGAGAGTCATGTAGAACTGCGCCCCCCCCCGGCGCGCAGAGATGCTGTGGCAAAGAAAAATTTCTGGATCCAGTCTTACGCCTGGGGATAATTCTACGTTAAGGAATCTGCGGCTAGTAGTCTCTATCAGATGTGCTACTGGTGGGTGGCACAATCAATGCTGCAGGCCCACTTGTAGCATTTAATTTACAAATTTAATTTACAAGCACTGGGTACAGGAAGTGCCACTTTGCTAGAGACTTAGAGGTAAATTAAATATGCCAATTAGGAATGAGCCAATTTACCATGTCTAAAGGAGAGAGCAAATGCACTTTCGCACTGGTTAGCAATAGTAAAGTGCTCAGAGTCCTAAGGCCAACAAAAATGAATTCAGCAAAAAGTAGGATGATGAAGGCAAAAACTTTTGAGAGTGAACATGCAGTAAGGGCCATTTTCCATTACAATCCACCTCCAGCCTAAAGCCAGGGTACACTAATCAATACCTTGTTGGACTTCCTTCCTTAGCCGATAGAACGTGGACAATGGTCCTTTATTGCAGGGGCACGTGTTAGTTCTACGTCTCTCTGAACTCAGATGGATCCCTCTGCCTATACTCTACTGAGCCACTTGAACTGACCCATGGGGAACCCTACTCCTCACCTGTGGGCACCATCTGTGCAGTACATAACCTTAACCTGCTCATAGATGCATCCCAGTAGGGAGACTGTACCAACATAGCAAACAAAGTGATGTGACCCATTCCACCCCTTGGATCGGACGTCTGTCCTCAACCCAACTCTGTCCATGAGGATAACAACCAACAAAAACCACTGATAGCTGTCAGTGTCAGGAGCCAGGCCACTGGTCATCCACTGCCAGGTGGGCTCCAGACTCTGGAAGAAGAAAAATTATGCTCTGTAAAGCGTCACCGCTAACATCTTTTGTCATTTATATCCTACATGAGAGTATGTGTCAAAAGGGAAGGAACTCTAAATATTCTTCAAATCCCCCAGCCACACACTGTGGATACTTTTAATAGAGACAATTTAATAAAAATAAATGTGAAAAATGATGGGGGGGGGTGTCGATGATGTTTTTGCCCTCCATCGTGGTGGGGGGTGTGTACAATTTAATAAAATAAATGTGAAAAATTATGAGGGGTGTCGATGATTTTTTTCCCCAATGGGGAGGTGTGGGGGGGGGCATTAAAAAGTTTGAAGACAACTGGTCTATTCCAAAGCCACATCAGCGTTTCGTTAGGATTCAAAACTATTGTGTGCTACCAGCTGGATGAACATTTATTCACATGCTATAGTAATAATTAATTGATCATGCTGCTTTGTTACACGTTTTTAACATGTTAAATCGCACTTCCAAGCCACTCAGTACTGCTCACTTCTGTTCACAGAACCATTTCTTATGACTAGCTTTGAAAAAAGGATGGCTGCCTCCCAACAACTACTCAAGATGCATCCAAAATGGGCCTGACATGAGCAGGCTTCATGAGGAGAGCACTAGGGGTGAGATGGGCAAAAGCAGATGGCGAAAAGAAAAATCCTATTCGTTCTTGCCTACTTGTGTGTACTCAGTATCACGCTGGACCGCCTCCAATTCTTGCGAGTGGTGGAGGCTGGGTGAGAATGAATGAAAGCAGAACACAAAAAACATGTTATCAGGAGAGGAAAGTGGTTGTCAACCGAAACATCTGATTGCACAACAGACAACTTTAGGGGGGAAACAGAAAATACTGACATCAATGTTCAGTTAAATAAAACAGCAAATTCGTAAAAAAAATATAATTGCACAGTTACCAACATTAACTATTCCACCAGGATATTTGAACACCTTTATTTCTTTAAGCGTAATCCTTTAACATAATTCGTTCATATGTGTATCTGGATTCCTTTTTCAGGAAAAATTAAAATTACATTTTGGTTTTCATTTTATGCTAATCAATTATTTCAAGCGTTTCGTCCCTTTTACTCTGGTAAATGACAATATTCTCGACTGTGATCCTGCTTTTAAACCTTAGTAGTGTTGTATAAGTGCAAGTAGAGACGTGCAAGAAATACTCAAGGCAAGAGGGCTGGTGCAGAAGCAGTCACACACTCAAGCTTCTAGCTTCTGGTTCTGGTGGCAGATGGATGCCACCTCTGGTCATGAGCTAGTGGCTGCGCGTTGGTAAGCTGGGACAGGTTGGGCCGTTGTGTCACATAAGCCGGGCCCACATGGGAACTTAGGCCTGGATCTATTGGTGCTTGGGAATATGGAGAAGAGCCTGGTTGCTGGAAAGTGGTGTAGAGGGGGTCGTTCCACAGTCTAAAGACTTCTGCATCATCCACGACCTGAGTTTGGGCCTTCAGGGAGCACAGGATGTGCTAAGGACCACAGAGGTGTTAGAAGCATGCTCTCTGGAATCAACTAGATGGACTCACTCTGGATAATCTGCTACAATGAATGTGATGCACTGTTTCCTGCCACATTCTCAGAACTATCTTTGATGGTCAAGTTCCTCCATTTTTCATTGGGACAACGTCTAACAATACCCAGGTATAGATATCAAGCTACATGTGGTCACAGAAAAAAGAAAAGCTTTTGATTTCCAAAGCCACACAGTTTCCCACTAACACTTCATAAACACAGCCACCATAAATCATGGATTTTAAAGGTGGTCTATTTTCGCCAATACACGCCCTTCAGATCCACTCTAACATGAAGTCACATTCTTTAAACTCATGACTCATTCACCAAAGGCACATAAAGCATATCCTTATTTATGATTCATGTACTCAGAATACATTGAAAGATACATGTTTGCAGGAAAAAATCTGACATAGCGTCTACTACACAAATGTTTCTCCAAACTGAAGCCAAATGTTTCCTCTGTATTCGTCATGCTATTTATTGCTGTCTTGCATTGTGCATTTTCTTCTGGCCTGGTCATTCCGCTCATGTTTAGCTTTTTTGTTCCTTTTTTTCCCATCTCACCCTTAGCTCTTGTGGCTTTCCTGGCTCATTACAATGTGCTAGTCACAAGACTTTCTCATTCTCAAGCACAGGTTTTGAGGCTCTTTGTTCCTAATGCACACATACTTTTGTGTTTGCTGTCACTAACTGTGTATTCCTTCTCAGTCTCTACGGACTTCTGGGTTTGAGGCATAGCCATCATGTTCTGTATTATGTTACTTTTAAGGTCCCTCGCCTGTTTTTGTACCTTCCCATCTCAAACTGTCTTGGTCTTGTGGCTGAGTGCAAGCTTTATCTTCTAAATTGTAATGCCAACATCATGATACATGATCGGCATCCATAAACCCAAACATTGTAGTACAGTATTCTGCATCCATAAAGAATTACTCATCCTTATATCCATCGGTTTGGAAGCCGAAGGGAGGGTTACTGATTGCCAATGAAGGTTGGTAGGGATAATCCTTGCCTCTGCGTCCTTAATAGAATTGAAAATTTCCTTCATAATAGCTAGGAATTTGATATTCTATGTCAGGACTGCAAGTTTAAAGCTGATTGGTCAGCAGCGAGGCTATTCCTTGGACCGACTTAAAGTAGAAGTTCTTAAATGTTGAATCCGAAGACCAATTTGCCGCCCTTAAGATATCCTCCAACCGATCTCCTAGAGAAAAAAAGCCTTCAAGGCCATGGCGCCTCTGTTGGTGTGTGCTCCAAAAGAAGTAGTATCAATACCTGCTTCCTGCAACACCCACTTCACCCACCTGGCAATGGTGGATGCTGAAACCGGCTTGAACATTTTTTTCAGGGCTATGAGTAATTGCTTCATCCCCAGAGGATGGTATTTCTCTGTCATAGCCTCATATGCTCGAAGGCATCTGACCACACACAATTTACAGTGCAGGGTAAAAGCAGGATAGTGCACCACTCTGAAGTTCGTTTGGGTTCTCCTAGAAATAGTAAACAAGACTCCTTCTGGAGTAAAAAAGCGTGCTGTGTCATCTAAAGACCGTACATCAGACACCCTTCTGCAGGAGATTAAGCACACAAAAATCACCAGTTTTCTGGACAGTTCTCTGCTAGACAAGTAATCGTTGTCTTGCAAGGATAAGAAGAGGTTCAGCACCACATTGACACCCCATAAAGAAGAATAGTGGGGTTCTGGGGGAATAGACAATCTAATACCTCTCAATAACCTACATACTAGAAGTTGCTCCCCAGCCGGTACCTCATGGAACAGCAAATGACCTGCTGAAATGGCGAACCTACAGGCGTTAAATGTGCAATGTGCTAATCCATCGCCCGCCAGCTCCAAAAAGAAATTCACTATGTGTATCACAACTGCCCCCACAGGATCAAGATCCCGTCGCACACACCAGCGTGACCATCTACGCCAGGCTGAGCTATACTGTTTGATCTTAGAGTCCGGCCAGGCCCTCTAGATGAGCATCAAAGCTTGCAAAGAAAGGCCTGGGACACCCCAATGTATCCTGTAATCCTCCACACCATCAGTCGGAGACTGCCGTTCTGGACCAATTGGTGTAAGTTGCCGCGATCGTCCATCAGAAGATGAGGAGTCTGGGGAAGTGGGATTGGAGAATCCATAGAAAGTTCCAGTAGAACTGGATACCAGACTTGATATTTCCACAACGGTGTCACTAGTACCACCTCCTGCCATCTCACCAACGCTGTGAGTCTGGCAATCATTGAGAAAGGCGGGAACGCATACCGCCGAAAGGGTTTCCAGTCCTACAGGAAGGCACCTGTCGCTTCCTCTAATGGATCTAGACGCCAGCTAATGTACCAGTTGATGATTCAGCCTGAAAGCAAAGAGGTCCACTTGACATGGACCCCATTTGAGCATGATCGCCTAAAACAGGATTGATTCCAATTTCCATGCACTGGAGTCCCTCAGGTGACAGGAGTTCCAATCTGCTGTATGATCTGCCGTCGCTGAGATCTTGTTCGCCGAACAATGGCCCCAGAAATCTCTGGCCAGATCCACCAACACCTTGGGGGTGAGTACCCCACAGACAATTTATGTATTGCACTGCAGACACATTGTCCATCTTAAGAAGCATGGAACAAGAGACCCTGTTGGCAGCTAAACTCCGAATCGCAAACAAACCTGCCGGAGTTCTAAACAGTTTGTGTAGAGCCCCTTCTGCGTTTGACAACGGTCCCCCCAGTGGTAAGTTGTCCGCATCTGGCTCCCCATCCGTGTTGACTTGCATCGGATTCTATGATCAGGTCTGGCATCGAGCCAAACCAGTAATTGAGCTATGACCATTGAAGCACATAGGGGAGTATCGAACATCATCCTCACACATCGGGGAACATCACACACTATCTTCACATACAACATCATAACACATTATAAAACACACCTCAGTAGGACACACCAATAGTAATTCTTAAATTGTCACCAGCAAGGTTGAAAACACGTGCCGGAAGATAAGCAGATCGTTTTACGGGTAATAGAGAGGGTACGAGGTGTTCTAGTGTTAGTACCGTATTATCGTTATCTTTAAAAGGCATGTGAGTATTTTAATGTATTATCGGGTATACGCGAGATGCCTAGTATTACATTAACGAGAGCAAACTAGGTGAGTTTCACGTAGGTGTACAGACATAAGCCGCATCAGCGGCAATTTCTAAGAGCATTAGGCGATGATTTGACCTAGTCCAAGATGGCAACGAGGAACGCCAGCATTAAGATATGAGCATGTCTTAACAGTCCGTCCTTGATGTCTAAGACGCGGTAGTGAAGACAGTATGGTATAAACAGATTGGTAATGGCGGCGACTTTGAATTGAGCGGAGATAACACCGGCAACTAGTAAGCGGGCAGGACGACTAGTACAGGTAACCACGGAGTATGCTCGGATTTATCAACAGTGCGAGTAATTTAACATTGAAATAAGTGACAGGCAGTCACAGCGTTGCTTTTGTTTATTTTTTAGATCGGATATTGAAGTGTTGAGGTACGTGCACATCTTATAAACGGCATCATCCAGTATATGAGTATTTGGCACGCAGATCATTGTAACATAAGCCATATATATTTTGCAGGGAATAGAAATACTCCGGCAGCTTTTCAGGTATGTTGGGAAGATACGATGTTTATGTTACAACAAAACATTAGTAGCAACTAATATTAGCATTAAGATAAGTGAGCTTATAATTATTATTATTTTATTCCGGCAGCTTATCGGCAGTTAACACAGTAAAGGAACGCGGTAAGCCTAAGTATCCACAGTCTCGCAGATCCTTGTGTTGTGCTGTCGTATACCAGTGTTGGATACAGTGAACATAAACATATATTTGTGTTTTCAGCCCTTAGGCGCAGTAAATCACCCACACAGGTATGAGTTAAAATAACAATTACACTACACTCATGGGCATCCTCAAAACAACATCATATTTACACGATCTTATTTTTTATTTTCAGCCTGGCCCCTGATGAAGGTACCATGAGTACCGAAATGCATTGGGCAGAATAATGTAACTGTGTTGTGAAAATACAATGTAATGTATATTGTATATGGACAATCAAAAGCAATGAAGAATCAAATGAAGTATTTGTTGATATGATGAACCAACTAATATTGACTGAAGAATGTATAGTAAACTATAAGAAAAAGTGAATTAAGTATTAAAACAAGAAACTGTTATATGGTATAGCGTTCAGTAGAATGTGTTCAAAGATTTAGAAGGTGTACCACACCAAGTGAACAGTGCGCGACTAGATGGGTTTGCAAACCCGTCATAACACACATTTTCAAACAAGGAGTGACTACCCTTATTAGCCGCAGCACCGGTTGTTTTATTTTGAAAAGAAGACAAACACGGAGTGCTCCTCACACATCCCTATTTTTGTATCGAGCCAAAAATGGCTCTGCCATTCCACGCCTGCATATGGTCGAGCCACCACCGAAAATCCACCTTTGCTTGTGCTGATAGTTTGACCTCCTGACTTTAAGACCGGCCCCTCGTGAGAAGTTGGGCCTTGAGGCGTTGAAGTGCTCTGTAGTGTAGGGGTTCTGGTAAGATTCCTTGTATGGAAGACGAGAGAAGGCCCACCAGTCAGGCTAGTTGTCGAAGAGAGATGCGTTCTTTTTCTAAAGACCTGCATAATTCCCTGCGAATTAGAGTTATTTTCTTGTGGGGCAGTCTGAGAAACTGGTCTACCCTGTCTATCTCAAAACCCAGAAATACCAACTGTTGTACAGAAGTAAATTCTGACAATTGATGATGAACCATACGTTCTGTAACAGAGAAATTGTCAATTGTAACTGTGCTTCAAGTCGGACAATCCTGATGCATTATTGGAATGTCGTCTAGATAGACCATGAGTCTGAGACCTTTTGTCCAAAGCCACATCATAGCTGGGTGCAGCACACTGGTGAAGCAACATGGCGCGGAAGAGAGACCGAAGGGGAGGCATGTGAATTCGAAGAACTGATCCCTTCATACAAACTGTAGAAACTTTCGATTAGGTGAAAAAACGAGCAACCTTGGCTGATGCCCAGTGGAGCCGTCCTATACAGCTATAGAGGAGTTTGGCTCTGGTTCACCCCTCGGCCATCACCTACTCAGCTGGACATCGGACATTGTTTTCCTCGTCTCCCCATTGTGTTTCTTTACCCTCCCCACATCCTCCTCTGTGATTCTTTGTCTGCCTCCCCTTTTCCAGTCTGACTTCTCTGTGTCCCCTGAAGTACTTTCCCCCTTACCGTTTTTTTCTAATGTTATGCTATGCCTTTGTAACTCATGTAACTTTTGTAACTCCAACAACTGATGTAACAATGTAACAATGTTCTGAAACAATGTCCTACCTCATGTAAAGTGCACTGATACCTCCGGGTCTAGCCAGTGCTATATACAACTTTTCAAATAAATAAATAAAAATCAGAATAACTCTGCAGTAGCGTGCAAGGTTTCCTATGGGAATTAACTTCAGAAATCAAAGACTTGAGCCCCCCCTTTTTCTTTGCTCCCACTTGACAGATTTGCTCAAACATTTCCAAGAAGGGGCCTTACTAGATGAACATTGTTTTTGAAAGTTTTCTGCTAATTCGTCAAACAGCCCCAAAATTATTAGCAAAAGAAAAATTGTTCTTCCTATGGAAACTTTCATCTAACTATAACTATACATTGTCAACTGCTACAGTGTTTTAAATATATATATATATATATATATATATATATATATATATATATATATATATATATATATATATATAACCTACTGGCGGTCGCCAGTAGGTAGTTATAGTTAGGATTGATTTCCATAGGGAAATCGCAACATTCTATTGGGAATAACTTTGGCGCCGGTTGAGGAATCTGCCTGAATTTTTCAGCAACTTTGCCTCGCGGCGCTACGCTCCTTCTCTGAAAGTTTGGGGGGGATTCGTCAAGCGGGGGCCGAGATAAACGGGGGGTCCCAAAACATGTTTTCCCCATGTTAATTTCCATAGGGCGGTTGGTCGCACTTTTAGCTCGAACGGCTGAATGGATTTTCACCAAACTTGGCAAATTTGTAGGGACTGGTAGCCCGATGTGCCTTTGCTATGTCTCAAGATATGTGCTCCAGAGGATTTTGAGTAATTTAGGTTCAAAAAAATTTATATATCTATGGCCGCGCCCCGGTACGCGCACCGGGGAGCGCTCCGGGTGCGCCACGCGACTTGCGCACGGAAAGCTGATTGGCTCTCGGGTGTCTGTAAACATTCGAAACAGTCCGCAGCGGCCGCCATCTTGTGTCTCGGTAGGATCGAGACACAAGAGGTGGCAAAAAACAAAGGGGGAAATGACCAAAAGGGGGCAGGGTACACCCCCCCTGACCCCCTAGGTTTGATGTGGGGGCCATAAAAGGGTCCCGCGGGACAAAAAAAAATTAATTTTTTTTCGATTTTCGCGGGGGGAGCGCCCGGTACGCGCACCGGGAGCGTACCTGGGAGCGTACCATGGGGAAAACCTAGTGAAACAGTAAAATAATAATTTAAAGTGCTTAGAGGTAGGGTAGCTCTGAATAGAGTTGTTGTGTTGTGTGGGTGATTTAAATACCAACATGTAGGTACCAATGCAGAGTCTTAAATTCAATGTACACCTTTTTTTATGTAGATATCTAGCATGTTGTTATAGAAGTTATTGTGGTATATGGAATCCATACCATAGTCTGTCAGGAAAGCAGAAACAGATCCTTTAAGTACTCCCTGAGAAGACCTAGGGGATCATGGGTAGTCTTCTCTGCTCCCTTATGATGTTTTAAAATTGCACAGTATACTGTAAGTTTCACTTTATACTATAATATAAACATAATTATTTTGATAGTACTTCATGAATTAGATATAAAAATGAATAATGTCTCAAACAATTTTTAATTATTAAATAAAAATGTATTGGTTAGAATTTTCATAGTTCAATAAAACTTCCAGCATTACATCATCTGGAATCTCCTCAAACATGCATGTTTCTATATCTTGTAAACATTCAATAAATTGTTGATCCAAAGACTGATCCATAAAATCTTCATCCAAAAAATCTTCATTTAGAATCTCGTCAGATGTAATCTCGAAGGAAACATTGATATTTTCTTGCTCCCCTTCCATTTTTTTCTGTAAATTGTATAAAAAATAGCTATATCAGTAGAGTTAGGGCACTGTTGGGTTTAAGTTCAGACAGGTAGTTCTGATTTTTTAACAGTGAAGTTAACTTTGGGTAGTGTATGGTAACAGGCAGGAAGTAGAAATATAAAAAAGTGCCTGTGAAGAAGTGTAAGTAAACTCATAATTATAGCAGAGAAGCCTAAGTCAATCAATAAATATAACAGAGGAGCCTATCTCTATCTATAACTATAGCAGAGGGACAGTAAATAATTATTAGAAAACGTTTTTACAAATTAACTTAAAGTGCCCCTTACAAATTATCAACTTACTTTACAGAGAGGTGAAGAAGAAAAAATGCGAAAATCCTTTCAAGATGTACCTCAGGTAGTTGTAGTCAAAATGGCCGTGTTTCCCTCTCATTTTTCATTTATATTCATGTACATAACCAATCAAATGTCAGGAAAAAAAAGTAGAAAATGAAAGTAACATTTTAATTGGTTGTAAATTCTAACACTTCAGATGTGTTTTTGTCATGTAATTTACCTCAGGATATTTAGACAGTGCTACAGCTCAAATGGCTCAATGGAATTCCACCAAATTTGGGAAAATGGTAGGGACTGGTATGTAGTATGGCCTATTCTATATTTGGTGAAAGTGTCTCCAGTGGTTTTTATGTAAATTAACTTTTATTATTTTTTTGGAGCGCTTCCCGGTGCGCGCCCCGGTACGCGTACCGGAAGCGCACCGGGAGTCCTCCATTTTGTGTTTCGGTAGATTTGAGTCAGAAAATGGCGGACAAACAACGTTGGGAATGGGTATAAGGGGGCACGGTAGGCACTCCCTGACCCTCTAGGTTTTCTGAGGGGGTCTTAGGAGGCCCATATAGGCCATAAAAAAAATTATTTTTAAATTTTCGCGGGGGGAGCGCCCGGTACGCGCACCGGGAAGCGTACTGGGGAGCGTACTTTGGTGAAAAACAGTGAAAAAAGTTAGAAAAAGATAATCATTTGGAGTGATCAGAGATAGGGTAGCCCTGAAAAGAGCTTTTGGGTTCTGTGGCTGATTTAGGTACCTACGAGTAGGTACCAATGCACAGTCTTAAATTCAGGAGGAATATTCTATTCCCCTCATCTGAGAAGTGCACACCATCTCCTCTGTAGATATCTTGCATGTTGTAACGCAAGTTGTTGTTGTATATTGAACCCATTCCATAGTCTCTCATGTAAGCAGAAATAGATTTATTCACATGTTTCCGTGCTTTCTCAAATTGTGGACAAAATTGGTTGGACCAGTTCCATTTCTGTCTTTGGCATATATTGGAAAATACCAAGGCAGTTTGAGGAAAAAGTGCCATCAATTGTTCAAAGGTGTCCTTTAAAAGCATTTCCAGACCTACCCCAGTCAAAGTGCCTAAGTCATTTCCACCACAGTGCAGAATTATGAGGGAGGTTAGGGTGTGGCAAATGCAAAAAGGTTTTCACCAATGGTATCAATTGGTGACATCTCAATCCTCTCTGGCCAATCCATTTAATGTTCACATTTGGTAAATCAAGGTTGTGAAAATTTCTGGTAGCTGCATACCTTTGAGCCCAGTGGATATAGCTATGTCCAATAATCCAGACAGAATACATGGTAGAGGAGGTTCTGGTGCAGTCAGATGAAGTGTAGGAATAAAATGGCAGTTGGAACAGTAGGAGTTTGCAACAAAAAAAACTGTGGAGTTTCAGTGCTCAAGCAATGATTGATAGATTGAGATAGTTGAAAACTGAAAGTTAGGGTGCATGGTTGTGTTCTTTGTAAGAAGTAACTTGAATGGTTAAAAAAAAGTCATTTAAAGAAACATTGCACCAGATAAGCTGGTGTATTCGCAGGTCAAACATCCTTGCTGAGGTGATTTGCAACATTGTAGAATAAACCTTTAAACCTGAGAGCTAAGTGAGGAGGGAGTTGCTATGGTAACAGGTAGAAAGGGCTGAGGGGGGAAGGGTGTTGGTTTGAAAATACAGAGGGAAGAGTTTTGATTGGTTACCATGAGCAATATGTGTGTAGAAACAGAGGTTTTCTGTGCCATTAATGGTTGCAGTGCCTGGAAAACATACCTTTTGCTCTGCTAAAGAAATATTGGTGTGTGTATCTGACACTGTTGTGAATCTCCTAGAGCATTTGTAAAGGTGAGTTATGATTCATTTAATATACATAGAGACTTGTATACTCTATGGAGAAGATTTGTAAGCAAATTGTGGTTTTTATTTTTTTTGAAAACTTTTTATTGATTTTATAACACAAACACAAACAACTTGCAAGGAAGAAGAAAAAGAGACATCAATATACATAACGTTGCATTACATGGTGGTGGGGCGGGAAGGACAATCCAACGAGCGTTCGTTCTATCGAGAAAGAGTTACACAGTGGGGGGGGGGCAGAAGAAACAAATTGCAATCAGTATACAATAGTGTGTGGAGGAACTCTCGGGTTACGGGGACATAGGTGCAACATCAGGGTCAGGGAGAGGAGAGGCACATATATCACCACGATAAGTGTTCCACTGAGTCCATATCTTTCCCCATTTCCGGGGGGTACCACGAGAAATATACAGTTTTTTCTCTGAACATGCACCAGTCCATGTTTTGTTTCCATTTCTGAAGTCTGGGCGGGCCCTGAGCGCCCCACAATTGCGCGATGTCTCTTTTGGCAATCATGTTGCCCAAGGTCACCCACCGAAGCTGCGACACGGAGTAATCATTCGGTTCCCATACGTTCAGCAAGCATCTCCTAGCTTCCGGCATCGATCGCACCCCGGTAACCTCACTCATCACCTCGTGCACACGGGTCCAGAATCGCACTATCTCAGGGCACTCCCAGATGATATGTAAAAAGGTGCCCAGGAGACCACAGCCACGCCGACACAAACCATCCACAGAGAAGCCCATATGCACCAAACGGGGACCAGTGACATACACTCTATGTAGGATTTTAAGTTGCACAAATCTAAGGCGCGCCTGGATGGCCACCTCTTTAGGGGAGGAGATCGCCGCCTGCCAGTCCTCGTCGTCCAGCTCCAGCCCATCACCAGTCCAGACCTCTCTAAGTCGAGACAGGAGGTCAGACCTGGAGTTGATTAACTTTTTATAAATAAGCGAAATCGTACTATCAGGAACATGTCCGTCCAGTACCCTGTCCTCGAGCGGGGACGACTCCGGAATCTCCACACCCGAAGGGAAGGCCGAGAGCACCGCGTGGCGGATCTGTGCATAGCGAAAGAATTCGCGATCGCTCAAAGCGTACTCGGCTTTCAATTCCTCAAACGTCTTCATTCTCCCCTTAGTCCAAACATCATCAATCCTGCTGATACCAATCAAGTCCCACCTATCAAACCCCCGGGACGGCCAAAGGGAGCCAAGTCTATCAGAGGCGTACAGGGGGGTGGCACGAGTCAGTTTATCAGTCCACCCAAGCGCCATGGAAGCATGTCGCCATACCTGGAGGGCCGTCCTAGTGGGGCCCGTCACGTTGCGAGGGGTGAGTTTCGAGTAGAGGGCTCTATTGTAGTCGCCCCCCGGTAGCAACCATTTATCCATCGCGAAGGCCGGATTCGGCAGAGGGCTATACATGCAATGATTTATTGCCCCCAGTTGAGACGCCCAATAATAGCGACGAATATCAGGCAAAGCAATTCCACCGTCGTACCACGGGAGCGACAATTTAGCAATGGCAATCCGGGGCCTACCCCCCCACACCAGTCGTCTCTGTAAACTCTTGACCTCACGGAAATATGTAGCCGGGACAACGTCAAGCGTGTTTTGCAATGCGTAGAGGAATCGGGGCAGTGACATCATCTTAAACAATGCCGCTCTACCCAGGGGAGAGAGAGGAAGTTTCCCCCAGGCGACCACATCCGCCCGAAGGCGCTGAAGAGGGGGCAGTAAATTACGGTCGAACCGCAGTGCAGGGCTCAGCGAGATAAAAATGCCCAGATATTTAAATCCATCTTCCACAATCGCGATAGGACAGCCGCTTGGCAGAAGGGGGGCGGTACCCGACAGGACGTATACACAGGACTTCGACCAGTTGATGACAAGACCTGAGTTTTTGCGGAAGGACGTCAAGACATCAAACAGCACAATGAGGGATTTACGGGGTGATGTAAGATAAAGCAGAATATCATCAGCGTAGAGAGATACACGGTCCTCAAACTCCGAATTCCATCCAATGCCCTTCAGGGACGGTTCCCACCGCAACCAGGCCGCCAGCGGTTCCAAGGCAAGAGCAAACAACAAGGGGGACAGGGGACAGCCCTGTCGCGTCCCTCTGCTCAGCGCAAAGGGCGCAGAGACCCGACCATTGACCACCACCTGGGCCATGGGACCGGCGTAGAGCAATTTGACCCATCGAACGAAGTCCGAACCGAAACCAAACTTAGCAAGAACCGCCCACAAATACGGCCATTCTATTGTATCAAACGCCATCGTAGCGTCCAAGGACGCCAAGATGGCGGGCTCACGCAGCGTCTCAGCCCGTGCCAGAACTCCATGCAACCTCCGGAGGTTAAGCGCCGTGTTACGATGCGGTATAAAGCCGGATTGATCAGGGTGAACCAGGTCCCCAATAACGGACGCCAAACGTGTCGCCAGCAGCTTGGCCAGGATTTTAGGTTCCGCATTAATCAACGAAATGGGTCGAAAAGAGGCGCAGCGATCCCGAGGTTTACCATCCTTGTGGATGACAACAATAGTGGCCAGCCTCTGGACTGGCGGGAGAAACCCCACCTCCAAAGACTCAAGAAACATAGAGCGCAAATGAGGAGCTAGCGAATCCGGGCGCAATTTATATAGCTCAATGGGGAGCCCATTAGGGCCCGAGGCCTTGCCGGATCGGACTGAACGGATAGCGGCGGCAATCTCGTCCACAGCAGGCGGAGCATCCAGAGCATCCCTATCAATATCAGACAATCGGGGAAGTGCAATATCACGCAATAACAGGTGGGAGTCCTGCTCCGATCGATCAGACACCTGGGAGTACACCTCGCGGAAATAATCAGCAAAACATGCGACAATATCAACAGGGTCCGTACAACACTCTCCATTCTCCGCAACAATCACAGGGACGACACGACTCGCACTCTCCCTCTTATCCAACCAAGCAAGCAGTTTCCCAGCCTTATCACCCACATCATACAGGCGTCCCTGCTGTTCCCGCCCCATTTCCTTAGCAGCTTCAGTGACCAGAGCTCTGTATTCATGTTGTTTCAACTCCAGTAGATGTAACCCCTCAGCGGTAACCCCAGATTCCAAGCCCTCCTCCAGGGCCGTGACCTCCCCCTCAAGTCGAACCGTCTCAGCACGGTTGGCCAACTTCACGCTACCAATCAATGAGAGGGCCTGGCCACGAATGACAGTCTTGTAAGCTTCCCAAAGTACACCAGGGGAGGAAACAGAGCCCACATTTTCCTCAAAATAACAATCGTGTGCTTTAACCAGCTCATCCCTGACCCTGGGGTCCTTCAAATACCAGGGGTTGATCGGGGCCACTCGGCCCGCCGAACCCTGCCGTGCATCAACCACCAGCCAAAGGGGAGAATGGTCCGAGATACCCCGTGCCAGATGTTTAACTTCCCGTATGAGGGATGCATGGGCCGAGGGCAGTAAAACGTGATCTAGCCTCGAGAGACTACCATGAGCACCAGAATGATAGGTATATTGCAACTGTCCCGGGTGAAGCAACCGCCAGCAATCAGTGAGCCCCAACGTCTCCAGGAAGTCGCTCAACCAAGTCTGGGCCCTCGGCAGTTCCCTGGGAGGGTGAAGATCAAGCATTCCCGAGACCACCGCATTAAAGTCACCCCCAACCAAAAGCAAACCCTCGGGGAGGCCCAGGATAAGTCCACTCAGATCAGCAAAAGTGGTGGCCTGGAGGCCCGGGGGCACGTAGACAGAAATCAGAATAAGAACCTTCCCCTCCCAGCGCCCCACAATGGCAGCATATCGTCCCTTATCATCCAATATGACATCATCAATGGCCAAGGGGAGGGAGGCCCGAACCAGAATGCCCGCCCCCCTAGAACCCG
This sequence comes from Lissotriton helveticus, assembly GCF_964261635.1. Classification (NCBI taxonomy): domain Eukaryota; kingdom Metazoa; phylum Chordata; class Amphibia; order Caudata; family Salamandridae; genus Lissotriton; species Lissotriton helveticus. Next base: position 938,039,612 of record NC_136067.1, read on the forward strand.
AAGTGAAACCCGAGTGCGCCACAAGGCGATAACCACGCCTATTCAAAGCGTAGCACTTATTGCCGAGCAAATGAGTCTCCTGCAGTAAGACAACATCTGGAGTCAAACGTTTCAGCAATTGTAACACCACCCTCCTCTTAATCCCATCCCCCAACCCGTTCACGTTCCAACACAATAACCGAAGTCCCCTACCCCCCATCCCCGTGCCCAGCCCCTCCCCGGCCCCACACCCAGAGCAACTGCAAAAAACAGGAGAGCGCCTTTCCTTCGCCTTGCAAGTAACAAGAAAATTCAAACAAACAACCCAACCCCCCCAACAATGTCAAAACAACTATACCCCCCACCCCGCACCCCTGCTGAAGACCAAAAAGCCCCATAAACTCGCAGTGTGCCTGTCGCCCAACCACCCAACTAATCTACGAAAAGAAAACCCAGGAGGAGAAAGGACCCGTCCACCCCCCACCCACCCCCAAAAAGAGACTATTACTTGCAAACATTAAGAACACAGCATAGCACAGTTCAAAGCCAACGGGAAGGGTACGGGGTCAAAGTCAACAGTTACTCTTGCTCCGTCGGGCCACCTTCCGCCCGATCCGACTTGCCAGAGTCCTCAAAAGGTTCATGATCCATAGGCAGCGTGTCAAGCCAGTCACTCACAACCCCAGGATGGTCGAAGAAAAAAGTACGATCCTTATGTACCACCCGCAGACGGGCCGGAAAGAGCATGGCATACTTCATTGACCTTTCCCGGAGTCTCTTCTTGACCCCCTGAAATCCCAGCCTCTGTTTCTGGACCTGTTGTGTAAAGTCCGGATAGAAGCTGACAGTAGAGTTCTCAAAGGCAATGGCACCTGACTGCCGCGAAGCCTGCAGGATAGCGTCTCTGTCCCGGAAATGAAAAATCCTCGCAATGATAGGTCGAGGGTTAGCACCCGATTTAGGTGTGCCGCCGGGGATCCTATGTGCACGTTCGACAGCGAAAAACTTGCTGAGACCCTTGGGCGCCAGGTGGTTCAGCACCAGGTCTTCCACCAATAGGTCCGTCGAGGCAGCAGTCGATGATTCCAGGACCCCAATCAGGCGAATGTTATTGCGCCTGGCACGGCTTTCATAGTCCTCTAGGCGCCCAGAGTAATAATCATTGGCTTTCCTCAGATTCCCAACTTCAGCCTGCAAATCAGAGACGTCGGTGACCAGGCTAGAGGTCATAAGATCCAAGGATTTGACCTTTTTGTTAGTCTTCGCCAAGTCCGCCCTGATCAGATTGACGTCAATCGCCACCGTATCCAGTTTGAGAGTCAAGGCCTCATATTGTTGCCCCAATGAGGCCTTCATACCAGTGATGGCGCCCATGAGATCTCGCAACGAGGGCTCGTCCTCAATCGATGAGTCCTCCGGCAGTGTCGTCGAGGTTTTAGCTGCTGCTCCCGGCGAGCCCTTAACTTGGGTGTACCGGTCCATAATGTTCGTTTGCAGAGCACTCCCTCGAACGCCTGGTTTAGGCCCGCGCTTCCCACCCTCAGGCTTGGTGGCCATCTTGGATCCTGGACCCGCACGGGTCGGCCGTTGACGGGTAAAAGTGGTGACTGCGGTGGCAAATGTAGGACCAAAAGGGCGAAGGTGGTGCCAGTCTCAGATCTGGAAACCGCTACAGATCGGCAGTAGGAACGGAGAGACCAAGGGTGCAGGAGTGTCCGGCCGCCCACGGAGCCGACAAAGTCAGGTGAAGCTCCGGACAGAAATCGAAACCGAAAGCAATCGCCAGCCCACGCAAATCTGGCAGTCCGTTATTGTTCACTTACTGAACGGCAAGCGAGACAAGAGAGCGCGGGGCATTGCCATGGAACAGGCCTGAAAACTGCGACAGTCTGTAGCTCTGGACCCCGAAGTCCAAAAAAATTTGTTGAAACAAATAAATGAGCAGTAGAACTGTGCCAATAAACACCCGTCGTCTGAACCAGGATAAAGGACAGGATAGTCGATGGAGGTGGCGAGGGTCCGGGAGCCCTGTGCTCACGCGACCATCTTGGGTGCGCGCTAAGCTCCTCCTCCCAAATTGTGGTTTTTTAATGTTGCTTTGTGTCATGCTTTTTGATAATTCTTGGTAAAAAGTTTTTACTGCATAGAGGAATTGTATTTTGTAAAATTGTGAAGTTTTAGTAGTGACATGGAATGCTTGTACATAGGACCTGTGCTGTGTTTCTTAAATGTGATGTCAAAAACGATTTTGGGAAAAATGAATGGCTTTTACATTTTTTAAAAGGAATAAAGAATGTGTGCATGTTTAAAGAAATAAATTTGACTCTTTACAATGATGTTACCTGTGTTAACTCAGTGTAGGAAGCATATTGAGTTTGTTTGCATAGATGAATTGTATTTTGTAAAATAGTGAGGTTTCAGTAATGACATGGAATGCTTGTACATAGGACCTGTGCTGTGTTTCCTAAATGTGATGTCAAAAACGATTTTGGGGAAAATGAATGGCTTTTACATTTCTGAGTATAATGTGGCGCAGAGGTTTAAAAAGTGACGCATCTACCTACATGCGTCACTTTTTAAATATGGCGCAAAAAGGTACATGTTTTATGCCGCCTATGCGTCACAAAAAGTGACGCATCAGCAGTGCAAAACTGACGCAGGGCCTCATAAATGAGGTTCTTTTTTTTTTTGCACACTACTCCAGTTTAGTCCTGTCCACTGCACTCTTGGACACAAGCCTCACCTTTTGTGCTCCCCTGGACAGTCTTCATCTCATCTGCACTCCTGCTTAGGTGTCAGAATCCTATCACATGGGGAAAGCTCCATGTGAAAGTGTTTGCCTCAGTCTTATCCCTGCTGTGAGGCAGGTACAAGATTTTGATGTAACAGTGTCCTAAAAGTGACGCAGTGAAATCTCATAGATTTCACTGCGTCATTATTACGAGGCTTTTTGCGGAGAAATGACCCCTCTGTGTACATTACACTTGACAGAGGTATAATGTGGTGCAGAGGTTTAAAAAATGACGCATCTACCTACATGCGTCACTTTTTAAATATGGTGCAACAAGGCACATGTTTTATGCCGCCAATGCGTCACAAAAAGTGACGCATCAGTAGCGCAAAACTGACGCATGGCTTTATAAATGAGGCTCATCTTTTTCTTGCACACTACTCCAGTTTCTTCCTCTCTCTTCCCTTCTTTCGCTTCCTTATTCATTTTCCTTTTCTCACTTTCACCCTATTACACCTTTTCTGTTTTTTACTATGTGATAAACAATCCCTCTGTGTTTCTCCCTCTAGCTCTCTTTCTCTTAACATTACTCTCTTTGTGTTCTTCCCTCATGCTAACTCCTTCATACATTTTTTTTTCTTTTTTTTGTGGGTACGGGCCCAGTTGCGCGTACCCTGAGAAAAAAAAATTGACAGAGATTCTTTAAAAATATAGGTTTATTTTTATAAAGTAAAGGTAGTTCTAAAAAGAACTGTTTTTTTCTTCTTTTTGTTGTTTTATATTTTTTTAATGTTTTTTTGAACATTTTGTACTTTTTTTGGCTTTTCTGAACTTTGATATTTTTTTTGTATTTTTTATGGGGAGAAACAAAAAACAGGGAATTGTAAATGGCTCAACTGGAGCATAAAAAAAAACAGGAAAAATTAGTTTTTTTTGTACACTTGTGGTTATCACCAGCAACCATAATAAGTTCGATGCTTTGCTCACCGTAGCAAAGTGTCTTGTTACAAAATTTGCATAAAATTTTGTAATTGCCAAACTTAGGTTGGATAGTATCCAATGTGTCTCTTGCCCCCGAACCCGATGGAGTGGGTTGTTTTGATGTTGAGGGTCTAGACGTTGATGGGGGTAGTTTACTGCAGAGGTCCCTTAACTCTGCATTAGAATAATTATTTGGATGCCAACGCATCATGTGGCGGATCATGGTGTGATTCCCGAAGGAATACTTTTTGTTAGGGTTCCCCCTAGACAATTCAGCACCACAAATCAAGCAAGTTACCTTTGCCGCGTTGACTTTCTTAAAATCCCTTGGGATTTTATAGAACTCCCATACAAAGTGTTCTTTCGGTTTGTAGGGCTGTTTATCTTCAGGCAAGTACTGCCTTCTTTGTGCCTCCTCTTCATAATCCTCCTCCTCTTCCTCTTGACCACAAAGGTAATCTTCTCGTGGTCTTTTAGATGGTGGTGGTGGTGGTGGGGCAGATGCTCCAGCTGTTGCTGCTACTGTAGCCATGTTATTCAAGTAAAGAGTACAGATAGAACTCCAAACAGGTCTTCCTCAGTCAAAAGACAAAGTCAGAATAAAGAAAAAAGGTGGGGCTTTCATTATTTGGAAAACAAAACTGTTCTGAACCAATGAAAAGTGTTATTTTCAAGTCACATGATCCAGGCTTTAATCATTTGGAAACCAAAACTGATTTGCACCAATGAAAAGTGTTATTTTCAGATCACATGACCCGACGCGCTTACGCTACGCACCCCGGGGCGCGTGGCGTAAGCGCGTCGAGACATTGCGCTATCGTATGCGATCGCGTGCTTCCGGGTGCGCTTACGCAGTGCGTCATATGACGCATCACGCGACTGCGCGAAACGTCACGATGTTGTTTTCGTTCGCGGGAATAGCGCGAACGGAACGCTCCCCGGTACGCGCCCCGGGGCGCGCCGTAATATTGCGCTTACCCGTGCGTTCACCGGTATGCGCCCCGGGAGCGCCCCGGGGTTAAAAATAAAAAATAAATTTAAAAAAATGTACATATTTATACAATATAAAATTCGTTTTAAAATTTTTCACATTCTATACCTATAAAGATTTGCTATTAAAAAACCATTGAAATTCACTGAAAAAACCATAGGTTTCATAGGTTTCACACCAGTTATAGTTAGGAATTAGCATTTAGAAAACCTATTAAATTTACTGAAAAAACCATAGGTTTTACACCAGTTATAGTTAGCTGGAAATTTTACTCGCATAAAACCATTGAAATTCCCACGTTATAGTTAGTTGGACTCACTATAACTTGCGCGTGCAATGCACTGCTGATGAAGTCACATATTACATCACTCATGACATGGTCAGTGACATCACTCATGACATCACTGATGGCACCATCCTTGTGACAGAGTGACAGACCTCCTTTCACTGTAATGTAACCCTTGAAACAAATATTCAAAAATAGAAACTAACATTTACAAAAAAATGGAGATAGCCATACCACTTACAATAACCAATTCAATAATTCCACCATCTATATACACATGCACTCATTCACCAACAGTTCAATATAGTCACTCATACATACACTGACTCATCATATGTAGTGATACACCTATACATCCTGTTACACACCGACAGTCATCCAAAAGTTACTCACACACATAATCACACATGCAAATTAACTATTCAACATCCATTTATTTGCATATACAGCTATACACACACTACCACTTTACTTCTAAGGAAACTTACACATACTTACTCTCTTAAACAATCACTTATAGAAACACATACTAATTTAAATAGGAACTCTTACAATCTCTTACTCTCGGATATACTCACTTATAAACATAAATATTCACATACACTAGATTAAAACATATGTAGTTACTGATAAAGAAACTAGTGAGACACTCATTCACTCAGTCACACACACATATACACAGTCATCCACCCATACAGTCCTGCACGTATGCTGTCTTCAAAACACATACAAAGAGAGTCAGTCATTCATGCATCTATGTGCTAAGTAATACCTCCACCAAACCATACAAACACTCATACTGATACTAAGAAAAACATCTAATAACCTATATACATACACATGTACCTACTCACCAACCCATGCAGCCACTTATACACAAAGTGAAACACTAATACATATATTTAAATATTTAAACATTACTCTAATATATGTATTCACTAAGATACACTTAATAAACCAGTTAACCAATCAATTTATTTTTAAAAAACATCCATATAAACACTTATTTAAACATTTATTCTTCCATCAACTTTTACATATACATATATAACACATATTTATTTTTCAGAAAGACACACATTCACTGGATGGTGTCATCAGTGATGTCATGAGTGATGTCACTGACCATGTCATGAGTGATGTAATATGTGACGTCATCAGCAGTGCATTGCACGCGCAAGTTATAGTGAGTCCAACTAACTATAACGTGGGAATTTCAATGGTTTTATGCGAGTAAAATTTCCAGCTAACTATAACTGGTGTAAAACCTATGGTTTTTTCAGTGAATTTAATAGGTTTTTTAAATGCTAATTCCTAACTATAACTGGTGTGAAACCTATGGTTTTTTCAGTGAATATATATATATGTTAATTTGCTCCATACCTTTCTACGCATTCAAAAATCAATCCAGCGAAGTTCGGCAAAAAGCAATAGTCAGCACTCCAGGGGCTTAATTTATTTCACACCACCAGTGCATACAGGGGACAGTCTACGCGTTTCAGCATTTGCCTTCCACAGGACCATAGAGTCTATGCATTTGGCTAGTCCTTTAAATACTTTTAAGACCGTAGTCCTTTCACAGTGTTTACCTTTAAATCAAGACTAAACCTCACTAGTTCTTTCTTTCTATCAAGCGATTTAGGCTTTGTATTGTACATGTCACCTTGTAAAGTACATAATATTAACATGTACCGTAGATAGATTTCTTGCAATTAGGCAGAATTTAAAGTGGAATATTAAAACAAAGCTTGCGATGTAATAGTAAAGTATTAGACTTTCCATAGTTGGTCTGTATATACACAATGCAGTAATTTACATTTTTGAATATTTCCAACAATTATGGAGAAGTGAATAAGGACAGAAGCAATTTATGTCAAGGTGAGAGAGGTGGGAAAGTGGGGGATGCTGGATTATAGGAATGTGCATATGAAGGAGAAGGGGTTAAAAGTTTGGTTTTCAAGAAACATTAAAACTGATCGAGGGGGCCTTCCTTGTCAGTGTGTACGGGAGAAGGTCAAAAAATGTATTATTACAGCTTTTACAACACATCTAAGCGTTGTTATAAATATAGTGCCAATGTGATGTTACTTGGGAATCAGGAGGTCATAGTGCATTTGGCAGGATCAATCATGGTCGAGCCAAACATGCTATATTCACAGAAGGCTAACCGCAGATTATTATTAGCAAACTATAGCATTAAGGGGAGACCTTTTTATTGATGATTATCTAAGTCCGTATGGCAGTATTGGCACAGCGGTAGAAGCCTATCTTGTTGGATAAAGTGCTGAGTGCATATTTCATAGATTATAAAATCGATCTATGATCATTACCCAATGATGTTTTAGAAGTGCATATATGATGTCAGTTGTAGGTGCAAGGGATCATTGTGCACATAGTAATGACAATTACGGCGATGGCTATGTCATGAATTGTATAGTCGATCCATTAGAAGTACCCTATGAAAGCTTAAAACATACATAAACACTAATGCTAACATTTACGCAAACTCAGCAATTAATAAGTGAGATATGCCTGAGTAACTGCATTGACCTTCATCACAGTAGCTCACATTCTTGAGTAAAGTGCTAAGTGCGTCATTGCTCAAATTCTCATTTGTCATGAGAGATGCTCCAAAAGTGCTAATGCGTAAATGTTCAATACTGCATAAAAAGTCATCAGCAAAACAGTAGTCCTCTAATGCTAAAATACTAAAAAACAGTTATGCCTTAAAATATCAGCTGTGGCTATAAGGTACTAAATTAGCTAGTACAGATAATATATCCTGTTGCCGATGTATCATAAAGTGCTGAAGTGCGAAAATCAAGTAAAAGAATTCCGTTCGGCATTTGAATAAAGTGTTGGTATAATCATGATTATCGATCCACAGTTATGTCACACATTTCAAATGGTTTGTCATAGCTCGAAAAAGGTAAAGAAAATATGGCTCTCTGAGTGTCTTAAATTCCCATTGCACTTGATGTAGTCTGTTTAATTTCTATAATTTCTTCAGAGATTCTTTCTTTGTTGAATCACAGTCCTCTCAAGACTGTGGAGGGGGTCTTATTAAATATATATATATTACCTATTGGTGGTTGCCAGTAGGTAGTTCTAGTTAGGACATTGTTTCTAGTCAAAAAGCGTTTGGCGCTTATCTTTGGTGCCTATCTTTGGCGCCGTTTGACCACTCTTCGCGAAATTTTCAAAACGAATGGGGCGGTCAGGTCAGCTGCTGTGTTGAAAGTTTCGGGGTAATTTTCAAGTGGGGGCCAAGAAAAAGGGGGGTCCCGAAACACGTTTTCTCGGCTCGGCCCCCAGCCCTCAAAAAACAAAACAGTATTCCGAGCATTGGGGATGGGATCCGAAATCGGCCTCAGGAGGGGGCCGCTCAGCCCCACTCCCAATTTATTACAATCAAAAAATAAACAAGCATTTGCAATGCAATAGGTCTCGCATTAGGAAAGTGTGAGCTATTGGCATTGTAAATGACAATTTGTTTTAATATGTGTTGGCTTTGAAAATATATAAATTAATAGCATTGTTATTTACAAAGCCAATAGCTTACACTTTCCTAATGCGAGTCCTATTGGCTACGGCAATGCTTGTTGGTAGCAAGCAAGGACAGTGCTATTGTGGTGCTGAGTGATGCTGTTGTGGTGCTGAGTGATGCTGTTGTGGTGTCCCAGAGTGATGTGGTGGTGTGATGTGGTGGTGCCCCAGAGTGATGTGGTGGTGTCCCAGAGGGATGTGGTGGTGTCCCTGAGTGATGTGGTGGTGCCCCTGAGTGATGTGGTAGTATCCCAGAGTGATGTGGTGGTGTCCCAGAGTGATGCCCCAGAGTGATGTGGTGGTGCCCCAGAGTGATGTGGTGGTGTCCCAGAGTGATGTGGTGGTGTCCCAGAGTGATGTGGTGGTGTCCCAGAGTGATGTGGTGGTATCCCAGAGTGATGTAGTGGTGTCCTATAGTGATATGCTGGTGTCCCTGAGTGATGTGGTGGTGTTGTGAGGCGTGCAGCAGTGTGAGGCGTGCAGCAGTGTGAGGCGTGCAGCAGTGTGAGGCGTGCAGCAGTGTGTGGCGTGCAGCAGTGTGTGGCGTGCAGCAGTGTGCGGCGTGCAGTAGTGTGAGTACTGCAGCAGTATGCAGCAGTGTGTGCCGTGCAGCAGTGTGTGGTGTGCAGCAGTGTACAGAAAGCAGTGTGAGTAATGCAGCAGTGTCAGGCGTGCAGCAGTGTGAGGCGTGCAGCAGTGTGAGGCGTGCTGCAGCGTGCAGCAGTGTGAGGCATGCAGCAGTGTGAGGCATGCAGCAGTGTGAGGCGTGCAGCAGTGTGAGGCGTGCAGCAGTGTGAGGCGTGCAGCAGTGTGAGGCGTGCAGCAGTGTGAGGCGTGCAGCAGTGTGCAGCAGTGTGAGGCGTGCAGCAGTGTGTTGCGTGCAGCAGTGTGAGGCGTGAGAGTGTGAGGTGTGAGAGAGAGTGTGAGAGAGAGAGTGTGAGAGAGAGAGTGTGAGAGAGAGAGTGTGAGAGAGAGTGTGAGAGAGAGTGTGAGAGAGAGTGTGAGAGAGTGTGAGAGAGTGTGAGAGAGTGTGTGAGAGAGAGAGAGTGAGAGAGAGAGTATGAGAGAGAGTGTGAGAGAGTGAGAGAGAGTGTGAGAGAGAGAGTGTGAGAGAGTGTGAGAGAGAGTGTGTGAGAGAGAGAGTGTGAGAGAGAGTGTGAGAGAGAGAGTGTGAGAGAGAGTGTGTGAGTGAGAGTGTGTGAGAGAGTGTGAGTGAGTGAGAGAGTGAGTGTGTGTGAGAGAGTTTGTGTGAGAGACTGAGTGTGTGTGAAAGTGAGTGTGCGTGTGAGTGAGTGTGTGTGAGACAGAGGGTGTGTAAGAGAGAGAATTAGTGTGTAAGAGAGAGAATTAGTGTGTAAGAGAGTGTGTAAGAGAGATAGAGAGAGGGGTAGGGAGAGAGAGTGAGGTAGTGAGGTAGGGAGAGAGAGGTAGTGAGAGAGTGTGTAAGAGAGAGTGTGTAAGAGAGAGAGTGTGATTGGCCAGTGGCTTGGGGCAGATCTCTTAAGGTGTTAAGGGTTGCGTCGTCGCCCCATTTCTGTTTACTCTGAACATAAATACAGTAGAATATTTTTTAGTATTCCAAGGTAGGGTGCATGTGCCATACTGGCTCCCACCACATTGAGATTTTCCTTACAAGAATGACTCTGTTTTCATGGCAGGCGCAGTAAATGATTCACATAAATTATTGGAATATTTCGTCATTTTTATGGATGAATTGGATCTTAAAATTGCAATCGCAAAGATCTCTTTTGTGGTTTTAGTGTAAACCGAATAAAGAATTAACTGACTGACGTGCAGCTATGTTGTGTGGCACTGAGCACTTTGAATGATTTTGAGTGGCAAGTCTGAGCCGAACCAATAGATAGTGGAATAATGCGAATCTGGAACAGATTGTACTACAAAACAACCAACCCCACTGAATCCCAGCCGCCAAGCGTCCATGAACACCTCCATGCTGTGAGCGGCCTCCTCCATGGCACACGTGCATATATATTTATATATTGCAGTCCCTGGTCTTAGCCCAGTGAATGTGATGAGGGACTAGCTGCTGAGAGTCAATGAGAGCCAGGCTTTAGTGGGCCAGCATTATGACAGTGAACAGGAGCAGGAACTAGCCTCGGGGCAGGGACGGCGATCTTCAGGACAGTGAATGTGAGATGGGCTAGCTGCAGGACAGAGAAAGTGAGACAGGCTTAAGGACAGTAAATTTGAGCTGGGCTATCCGCGGGACAGAGAAAGTGAGACAGGCTTCAGGACAATGACTGTGAGCTGGGCTAGCCGAGGGAAAGAGAAAGTGAGAAGGGCTTCAGGACAGTGAATGTGAGCTGGGCTAGCCGCGGGAAAGAGAAAGTGAGACGGGCTTCAGGACAGGGACTGTGAGCTGGGCTAGCCGCGGGACAGAGAAAGTGAGAAGGGCTTCAGGACAGTGAATGTAAGCTGGGCTAGCCACGGGACAGAGAACCTGAGACGGGCTTCAGGACAGTAAATGTGAGCTGGGCTAGCCGTGGGACAGAGAAAGTATGACGGGCTTCAGGGCAGTGAATGTGAGCTGGGCTAGCCGCGGGACAGAGAAAGTGAGAAGGGCTTCAGGACTGTGAATGTGAGCTGGGCTAGCCCCGGGACAGAAAGTGAGAAGGGCTTCAGGACAGTGAAAGTGAGCTGGGCTAGCCGCGGGACAGAGAAAGTGAGAAGGGCTTCAGGACTGTGAATGTGAGCTGGGCTAGCCGCGGGACAGAAAGTGAGAAGGGCTTCAGGACAGTGAATGTGAGCTGGGCTAGCCGCGGGACAGAGAAAGTGAGAAGGGCTTCAGGACAGTGAATGTGAGCTGGGCTAGCCGCGGGACAGAAAGTGAGAAGGGCTTCAGGACAGTGAATGTGAGCTGGGCTTGCTGCGGAACAGAAAGTGAGAAGGGCTTCAAGACTGTGAATGTGAGCTGGGCTAGCCGGGGGACAGAAAGTGAGAAGGGCTTCAGGACAGTGAATGTGAGCAGGTATAGCCGCGGGACAGAAAGTGAGAAGGGCTTCAGGACAGTGAATGTGAGCTGGGCTAGCTGCGGGACAGAAAGTGAGAAGGGTTTCAGGACAGTGAATGTGAGCTGGTTTAGCCGCGGGACAGAGAAAGTGAGACGGGCTTCAGGACAGTGAATATGAGCAGGAAGGGGTGGGGGAGGAAGGGAACAGATCAACAATGAACAGCCGCAAGAGGAAATAGCGAGACAGGGTCACACTCCAGCCACAAGAAGGCAAGGGGGTGAGGAGAGGGCGGTAGCAGGGACCGGCCTTAGCACAGCTTCTGTCAGCAGGGTCGTAAATGGCGGTATTTTAATAGAGAATAACAGCCTTAATGCACTGAAACGTGAAGAGGAAAACACGGATTGACCTGGGACAGTGGACGTGAGGAGGAACGGGAAGGGAGGCAGTTTGAGAGCAGACTTTAGGACACTGTCTAAGCAGGGGGCAACGGGAGAGGTACTGGGGTGGGAAGGGTTAAATAAAGAAAGTGAATGTGAGCGAGGTCTCAAGGACCGAGTTTAGAGAAGTGAAGAGGGTCCAGACACTTGCATTGGGGACAATCCTCACTTGGTCAAGAGATTGTTTCAACTACTATATGTTCGAGCTATTAATCCCTAAAATGGGGTCAGGCCCTGGGTGATTCGGTCCCTGGGCCCCAAAAGGGTAAAGGGAAAGGGATGCCACACGGCCCCCTTCTCAAAATAAAATAAAATGAAGCTCCGCCCCTTTGTCCAGTACTCTGCAAACGCACCTCCTGGCTCAATCTTGTTTGGGTGATGAAGTCCCCTTCGGTGGTGAGGGTCCTTATGAGCCAACTAGCCCACCTATTACCTCCAGTAAGCCCCAGGAGGTAACAGGTGGGCTAGTTGGCCCCTTAGGCTCCTCAGCAGTGAAGGGGACTTCATACCCCAACCAAGAGCGCGCCAGTTGGCATGTTTGCAGAGTGGTGGAGAAAGGGGGCATTGCCTACTATCAGAACTCAGCAATCCTGCTGTGTGGGACTTACTGGAGGGAATATGAGGGGTAGTTGGCCTCCAAGGACGTCCTTGGTGGCCCACTACCCCTCCTGTTACCTCCAGTAAGACCCACACAGTAAAACTGCTAAGACGTCTTTGGAGGCCACGCCCCCCCCCTTTCTCCAAAACTCTGCAAACGCGCCTCCTGGTGCACTACTGGTTGGACGGAGGAAGTCCACTTTACTCCTGAGGGACCTTGGGGGCCAAGAAGCCCTCCTGGTATCTCCTCTAAGTCCTACACAGCGGAATTCCAGAGAGATGGTTGGAGACCCGGCCCCCTTTCTCCATCACTCTGCATACGTGACTGCTAGATAAAAAAAACTTAGTAACTCACAAAAAAAACAAAGGTTACAGGGATGTTCTAGTTAGCAAATAAAATTTTAAAAACCTTAGAAATTCACTAAAATTTTTTTTTACAGGGATGTTATAGTTAGCAAATAGAATTTTTTAAAACCCTAGAAATTCACACAGAAAAAACAAAGGTTACAGGGACATTATAGTTAGCAAATACAACTTTAAAAACCTTGGAAATTCAATAAAAAAACAAAGGTTACAGGGATGTTATAGTTAGCAAATACAATTTTAAAAACCTTAGAAATTCACTACAGAAAACAAAGGTTACAGGGAATTTATAGTTAGCAAATACAATTTAAAAAAACCTTAGAAATTCATTAAAAAAAACAAAGGTTACAGGGACGTTATAGTTAGCAAAAAGAATTTCAAAAAGCTTAGAAATTCACTCAGGTTTTTTAAATTGTATTTGCTAATTATAACATCCCTGTACACAACAGATAAACGGAACTGGAAAAACCATCCTCACAACACTATACAATACATCATCAAAAAGAATATTGCATCATGCATAAAATAATGTAGGTGACTTGCATAAAGATAATACTGTCTGACAAAAGTATCTTAAAAGGTTGATACTATCTAAAAGAAAACATAAAAAATTAACCCTTGCCAGCAGCGAGTATACATGATCACACTTATGATCACACTTATCCTTTCAAAAAGCCACAGATAATATGTTCACAGCATGGTCCCTCAAAGACTGTAGAATACAGACAATAACATATGCATACTACAGTAGGAACAAATGTTCTCAAGGAGACAGGTAACATCTCACCTCTAGATAGAATAATGCATGTTTAGAACCTTGTAGGAAAATTAGGAAGAATAAGAGCTTTTAAGAAAGTCTAAATTACTCTTACTTTGTAAGGCATGGTTGTAAACAGCCTGAAGGTAAAGTCCTTCCAGACACTGCCTCTTAGATAACTTTAGAGCCAGAGTTCACGCAGCCACCATGTTCCAAACCTTCAATAAGGGAAGAAACCAGCAAACTGTAAAGTTTTGTACCTCACAACGCCGGAGGAGACACAAGACTGGCTTGAAGGGTGGCGCCAAGTCATCAATCATAGTCGACCCTGGAAGGACAACCTTTGAGCAACATCAAGTGGGTCATAGATGGAGCGGCAAGACGAAGCGACCGCGGGCGACGGCCCCAACAGAGAGGACTACCTGAAATATCAGTAGAACTCACACCAGAGGCTAGGAGCCTCGGACACAACCTGTCGAAATGCTAAGGAACTTCTGACTAGCTGCTGCAATACCCAATCATCACAAAGGGCCCTGAAATTACAGACCCAACGATCAAATGCTCAGGAATATCCAATGTAATGCCTGCAGCATCTGACAGCATCTAATGACCAGCCATTGGGAACATGAAGCACAACGCTGTGATGAGAGTAATCACCACTATGGACTCATGACCAACTGCAAGATACAGTGTAACAGATAAGATAGGGGTCGGGGGTGGCACTGGGGTGGGTTCCCCCCGCAAAGGTATTGGACAATAGGTATCAAGCACTCTGCAAAGCTGGGGAGGCAGGTAGTTTGTAAACCGTCATGCATGTAGGCAGGGAGTGGGGTGGGTCAACTGTTCATACATTAGTTTTTGTTTGCTTTGTTCGTCTCCTTTGATGTTATGGTTTATGGTACAACATCTAGACACACGTATGAGACCACGTCTCGCAGGTCAGAGACACTGTTCCGACTTAGACAACTCCAATGACACCCATAGCCACACACCTTGAATCTGGCATTCTCCCGCCAGCACATGCTCAACACCTACCAGTAGTTTCCTATAACGTAAATGGCCTCAGAGATAAAGTAAAGAGAGGATTAGTATTACAATATCTTAAGCGTAAGGCACCAGCTATGATACTCTTGCAGGAACCCACCTCATAGGCTACACATTCAAGGCCTTAGACAGGTGGGACTTCAAACTGATAGTTCATTCCGAATTTTCAACTGGCTCCCAAGGGATGGGGATCTTAATCAGGAAACAATACCAATTTATTATCAAAAACACGTACACAGACGAACAAGGCTGCTCTGCAGCTGCCACCTGCCAATGGGAGGGACGGTCGATCAATATAGTAACGGCCAATATTCCCCCTATGCTTCACTCGCTAGCATTCCCAGCGCTCAGCGTGTTTCTACTCCGACTCCCAGAGGGAGAGCTTATCCTAGGAGGCGACTTCAACATGACTCTCAATGACATCTTGGACCGAACACCCCCACGGCAACATCACACTCATTCCATGCTAGCAGACTTTCTTGAAACAATAGGCCTAGTTGACGTCTGGCGTTCACATGTCCTGCAAGCACGACAATACACATACCACTCAGGGGCACATAATAGTCTCTCCAGAATAGATTATATATTGACTTCAGAGGACAGCGTGGGAAGATTTGAAGGCATAACACACTTGCCATGGGGAACATTGGACCACTCCTCCGTATTTGTTAAATATACACGGAATACTTCCGAGCAACACAATATATTTCCGATATACCCTGGCTATCTTAAAAAACCCAAAATCTGGAAAGGCCTGGCCACAGCCATGAAACACTATTCGCCCCTCATTTTATGGGAAGCGTACAAGACAGTCCTATGTGGTCAGACCATTTCCTTAATCACAGACTACAAAAGAGAAAAGGCACAAACAGTGCTGACACTTGAACAAGAAGTACAACTACTAGAAACACAACACTCCCATGACTGCTCAGACGTCAACACATATCAACTCCAGCTTAAAAAACAAGAATAGAAAGAATACTTGTGGGAAGACGCAAAAACTTGACTGACAGCCACGCGCCATACTGTATACGAAGTAGGAGATAAAGCCGGCAAGCTGCTGGCGTGGCTAGATAAACGGGAGTGAGCTAGTCACTGGGTGGCAGGACTTCAACACACCACGGTAGAGGTAGTAACGGACCCCCAAACCATAGCAAACTCATTGGCGCATCACTACGTTAAGGTGTATACCCCAGCAACGATAATACAGCAGGAGGAGGCAGAGGCGTTTCTCCAAGATATCCAGCTTACTACACTCCCAAAAGACGACACAAGACTACTGGAGTCAGTACTCACTGCTGAGGAACTGGCGATAGCAATAGGAAACATGCAGTTGGGGAAAGTACTGGGGCCGAATGGTATCCCGATTGAACTATATAAAAAAAGTGCAAATATTACCACCCCATATCTATTAAAAATGTTTAGCGCAAGCCTAGAAAGAGGAGAACTCCCTAAAGGTCAGAGAACAGCAACGGTCGTGGCCATACATAAACCGGGGAAGTCAACCCGCGACTGTGCCTCGTACAGACCTATCTCCCTAATCAACGCTGAAGCCAAGGTTTTGGCCAAAGCGTTAGCAAATAGACTGACACCTCACCTAACTAAACTGATACACCCGGACCAGTCAGGGTTCATGCCCGGTAGAAACATGACCCTAAATTTGATGTGACTCCAGAATGTATTAGGACGTAAACACATGATACAAGAAGAGGCCGTAATACTGTCTCTTGACGCCCGTATGGCTTTTGATACAGTAGAGTGGCCATTCCTATTAAGAACATTGTTTTATTTTACATTTGCTCGCTCTGAGCCAGGCAGTGGGGCTTCGCTCCTCCGGCCACTGATCACAAGCCTTCAGAAAGACCTCAGCTTTAGTGGGTAAGAGTACCTACTGTCTTTTGGGAACCAGGGTGGAGGAGGAGGAAGGGTCTGAAAGAGAATTGATGAGGGTGGGGTGCCGGGCAATCACTTTCAACATAAACTTTCTCCGAAAACCTCAGATGCTGCAAAGTAAGTGTGTGCTGTGCTGGGTGTTTATAGCCCTCCTGCGCAGTATGCACTGGAATAGATTTCTCTAGCTCACACATCGGAGTTTCGGCGCATCAAAGTGTGTGCACACAACACTAAAGAACTGTTATTTAGGAAAATTATAATTAAGGGGAAGAACAGCATGGAGTGTTGGAGTGGGGTGAGAGGAGCACAAGAGAGAGAACAGGCAGCTGGAAAGAAGCACTCAAGGGAGACTACAACAACAAAAACTCATGGGCTCTAATGGAGTGCTTCAGGAAAAAAAGAGTTCCTGAAAAGCAGGCACTGGTGAAAGAAATGAAGAACCAATCACAGAGCTTGTAAAAAAGCTATGTACCACAGGAAGGACAAAGACATGCTGGAGGGGCTAAAACAAATATAGCCAGTGAACAGAAAGAAATGAACTGAGTGACAAAACATAAAACCAATGGTAAGCAATGGGCAGAAGCATGTCCTTAAAATGTCTTTGCACTCAGACAACTGTGCTGTCTGGTAGGCTTCGGCCTACAAATGGACAAAGTTGGGGTCGAGAAAGCTTTTCTAGAGAACAGTTGCCTTTCCAGAGAGTTTACATAACATAATAAACCCATCTAAAAGGCAATATGCCATTCTGCAAACTGTTAATGGAAGTGATCCATATTAACTGACGGCCACCACCAGTACCTGGGAAAGAGCTTTGCTCCCTAGATTCAGAACTGGTACAATGCGCCATCTTTTGTCATTTCCTTTGGTTCAGAACCTTACCAATACTGTTCGTTTTTGACCTTGAGACGAGTCATCAAACCGGACACTATCAATCAACCAATCAGGGGAATTATAAGCACGCTTCTCACCTGTGAAGGTCTCAAGGTGCTAGGGGTGGGGGCCAGGAAGGGGGGGGAATGCAGCTCGGGTCACACTAGTGTACTTTATATATTTTTTTGCAAATTTGACTGTTTGTACACTAAATGATTTTCGACCTTGAGACGAGTCATCAAACCGGACACTATCAATCAATCAATCAGGGGAATTATAAGCGCGCTTCTCACCCGTGAGTGTCTCAAGGCGCTGGAGGCGAAGAGGGGTATGCAGCTCCGGTCACACTAGTGCACTTAATATATTTTTTTGCAAATTCAACTGTTTATATAATAAATGCTTTTTAATTCCATCACTTAAGAGATATCATTTTAAGAGATGTAGGCGGGTATTATATTTCCTACGTATGTTAAAGGGACTTGATTTATGTTTCGCTGAGGAGGTCGTTCTTAAAATCAGCTTTACAACATCATTATAACACTTTTTTTTTAATGTTATTTATGTATTTATCGTTTATGACTTTTATGATTATAGTTTTAATAATCAAATAAAATTATTTTATTCTACTAAATCAGGGTAGGCTTAGTCAAGCTTCCATTTGTACTACAGTCTACAAAGATCTGTAGACAGAGAAGGACAGTTCATATCAATTTGGTATTTTAAAAGTTATCTTTTGAAAGGAATTTGAAGTGTTCATACTTCTTATGTGTATTAGTGATTACTTTGTGAGTGCAAGATATGTAAGCAGCTGACTCTAGACAGGATACTGTGCCGAAGAAATCCATACCAAAAAATGAAATAGAAAGATAGTGGTTTTTAGGGCTCGGCCTACATCCCACGAAGTGGGTGTGGCTTAAGAGTCCTTTTCTGAGGAGTTCCAAAATCTAACCTACGAATTCCAGAGAAGCGCGTGAATTTTGTTCGTTATTTATGGCAGCTGCATGGCAATTGGCCCTCGCATGGCTGTGTTTTTACAAGCCAGCACGCAATAGGCCATAGGCTGTAGAGTTGCTCCGCTTCCTGCATATTCCATGCGGAGACGCGCAGCAGAAGGCTATATTTCATCAATTACCAGCTGTCAGGGGCTGCGGTAATTGAAGGCAGATGCTCGGCGCGCATTCACCTCTTTCCAGTTACTTTTTTTTTCAGCTGTGTGTGCGCGCATGCTAGCTCCCTGCCGAGGCTTGTTTTTTTTGCTAGGGGAGGGGGCTAATGGTCACTGCTGGAATGTTAATCGAAAGTTTAAGGTAAAAAAAAACACGCGTGCAAAGTCGGGGCTACTCGCAGTCGCTACTGACGGAAGATCAGCTGTTCGCGACAGTTTTACAAGTCTGACCCCAGAAGTGTGTTCGTTTGAATAAGTATGTGAGTGTTTTTGAGAGGTAGCCAGTGCCGGCAGTAATGCTGGTCGGGAAGTCGCCTGTTCCAAAAAGATCGCATAAACATCCTTGTAAAGCGAACATTATATTGGGGGCGAGGGATGGTGGGGGTTGCATAGGCAGAGGGAAAAGCGTCACCGTCAGATGACTGCAACAGAAAGAGCGAGCGGCACCGTTACAGAGTCACACGGTGCAAGCTGTCCAGGGGGCATGCTGAATATGATGTGCTCCGGGGCGAAGTTTCACGTGGTGCAACAGGTGCAGTGACTCCAGGACCGTGATTATAGCTATGTTTTAGGAGTTAAGCAGCGGCTAGGGGGCATTTCCTTCTCTGCCCTCGGGCCCATGTCACACTGGCTCCGTTATTGGTCTGCTCGTCCTAGTCACTGGGTATCTGCGTATGGCGGCGGGCCTGGAAAGGATCAGCTGCTTCTGCCATGGCCACCCTCCCACCCAATTCAATAACTGACAACATACATTTGTAATACCTCCAGGTTCTGAGCTATGAGCACCAGGCTCCTCGCACCAAGAGCCGCAGGATCGTGGCCACCCCCAACCTCCTTGGAGACGCCCATTGCCGGCTCAGCAACGCCCACCTCCACCTGGCACCTCCCGCTCAACACGCGGAACCCTGGAAGAAGAGCAGCAGGCGAGGGGACTCCCCTGGAACTGGGGGATACTTACACAGTCTGACTTTACTAATATGTGTCCACAGAGCTGCAACAGGGGCGCGACCCTACACTCCCTGCTACGCGGCTGCTGTGCCCTCCGGCCCGGGTCTTGACCTGTACACACCTCCCCCTTGTATTCCACCCATCCCCTACCCCCTCACTCCTCCACTGTCCCCTTTACCCTCTCACCTGAGAACTTTTGCACATGTTCTCTGCCCGGCGTCTTCTCGCCGAGCTCTGTCGTGCTCTCTTTTCTCTCTTCTGTGTTTCCTGCCCCTCACTTTCTCTCCCTCCTTCACTTTCTCTCGCCGGGATTCACCTGACCTCCCCTTCTACCCAGATCTCCTCCCGTGCCTGGGACCCAGTTGTTAATGATTCCTGTGGAGGAGTGTTGCCATTGGGGGCGGGGGGTATGTGTGAGGTTGGGTTCCCTTGGCGTTGGGGCTCAGACCATCACGACTCACATTCGCAAGCTTTGCCACCTCTCCTGTCGATTCTCCTAACTTGGCCCATTTAAACCCAGCACCAGGCGGCTAAAGGGGTCCCGAGAGGACTGAGCGACGAGCGGCTCTGGCACCTATTCAGCGCCCTCCCTGGGCAAGCTCCGGCTTCCCACACACATAGGACGAGTCCACATCAACGAACAGCATGCGCGGCACGGGGTGTTCACAGGAAACGGAGGGGGGGTGGAGGGGTGGGGGCGGGGTGCTCCAAAGTAGTTTTTTTTCAGATTAACATACTGTCTTCTGGGTGAGGGAACCCGTCGGGAGTACACAGGGAATACAAAATGCAGGGTGAGCAGTGTGTGTGTGCGTGTGTAGGGTGAGCAGTGTGTGCAGGGTGAGCAGTGTGTGAGTATGCAGGGTGAGCAGTGTGTGAGGATGCAGAGTGAGCAGTATGTGGGTGTCCAGGGCCAGCAGTGTGTGAGTATGCAGGGTGAGCAATGTGTGAGGATGCAGAGTGAGCAGTATGTGGGTGTTCCGGGCCAGCAGTGTGAGAGTGAGTATGCAGGGTGAGCAGTGTGTGAGTGTGCAGGGTGAGCAGTGTGTGAGTATGCAGGGTGAGCAGTGTGTGAGTGTGCAGGGTGGGCAGTGTGTGAGTGTGCAGGGTGAGCAGTGTGTGGGTGTGCAGGGTGAGCAGTGTGTGAGTGTGCAGGGTGAGCAGTGTGTGAGTGGGCAGGGTGAGCAGTGTGTGAGTATGCAGTGTGTGAGTATGCAGAGTGAGCAGTATGTGAGTATGCAGGGTGATCAGTATGTGAGTATGCAGGGCGATCAGTATGTGGGTGTCCAGGGCCAGCAGTGTGTGAGTGTGCAGGGTGTGTGAGTATGCAGGGTGAGCAGTATGTGGGTGTCCCGGGCCAGCAGTGTGTGAGTGAGTATGCAGGGTGAGCAGTGTGTAAGTGTGCAGGGTGAGCAGTGTGTGAGTATGCAGGGTGAGCAGTGTGTGAGTGTGCAGGGTGAGCAGTGTGTGAGTATGCAGGGTGAGCAGTGTGTGAGTATGCAGGGTGATCAGCATGTGAGTATGCAGGGTGATCAGTATGTGGGTGTCCAGGGCCAGCAGCAGTGTGTGAGTGTGCAGGGTGTGTGAGTATGCAGGAGAGCGTGAGAAGTATGTGGGTGTACCGGGCCAGCAGTGTGTGAGTGAGTATGCAGGGTGACAAGTGTGTGAGTGTGCAGGGTGAGCAGTGTGTGAGTATGCAGGGTGAGCAGTGTGTGAGTGTGCAGGGTGAGCAGTGTGTGAGTGTGCAGGGTGAGCAGTGTGTGAGTGTGCAGGGTGAGCAGTGTGTGAGTGTGCAGGGTGAGCAGTGTGTGAGTATGCAGGGTGATCAGTATGTGGGTGTCCAGGGCCAGCAGTGTGTGTGTGTGTGCAGGGTGAGCAGTGTTTGAGCATGCAGGGTGATCAGTATGTGAGTATGCAGGATGATCAGAATGTGGATGTCCAGGGCCAGCAGTGTGTGAGTGTGCGGGGTGTGTGAGTATGCAGGAGAGCATGAGCAGTATGTGGGTGTCCCGGGCCAGCAGTGTGTGAGTGAGTATGCAGGGTGAGCAGTGTGTGAGTGTGCAGGGTGAGCAGTGTGTGAGTGTGCAGGGTGAGCAGTGTGTGAGTATGCAGGGTGATCAGTATGTGGGTGTCCAGGGCCAGCAGTGTGTGAGTGTGCAGGGTGAGCAGTGTTTGAGCATGCAGGGTGATCAGTATGTGAGTATGCAGGATGATCAGAATGTGGATGTCCAGGGCCAGCAGTGTGTGAGTGTGCGGGGTGTGTGAGTATGCAGGAGAGCATGAGCAGTATGTGGGTGTCCCGGGCCAGCAGTGTGTGAGTGAGTATGCAGGGTGAGCAGTGTGTGAGTGTGCAGGGTGAGCAGTGTGTGAGTATGCAGGGTGAGCAGTGTGTGAGTGTCCAGGGCCAGCAGCGTGTGTGTGTGCAGGGTGAGCAGTGTTTGAGCATGCAGGGTGATCAGTATGTGAGTATGCAGGATGATCAGAATGTGGATGTCCAGGGCCAGCAGTGTGTGAGTGTTCGGGGTGTGTTAGTATGCAGGAGAGCATGAGCAGTATGTGGGTGTCCCGGGCCAGCAGTGTGTGAGTGAGTATGCAGGGTGAGCAGTGTGTGAGTGTGCAGGGTGAGCAGTGTGTGAGTGTGCAGGGTGAGCAGTGTGTGAGTATGCAGGGTGATCAGTATGTGGGTGTCCAGGGCCAGCAGTGTGTGAGTGTGCAGGGTGAGCAGTGTTTGAGCATGCAGGGTGATCAGTATGTGAGTATGCAGGATGATCAGAATGTGGATGTCCAGGGCCAGCAGTGTGTGAGTGTGCGGGGTGTGTGAGTATGCAGGAGAGCATGAGCAGTATGTGGGTGTCCCGGGCCAGCAGTGTGTGAGTGAGTATGCAGGGTGAGCAGTGTGTGAGTGTGCAGGGTGAGCAGTGTGTGAGTATGCAGGGTGAGCAGTGTGTGAGTGTGCAGGGTGAGCAGTGCGTGAGTATGCAGGATGAGCAGTGTGTGAGTGTGCAGGGTGAGCAGTGTGTGAGTATGCAGGGTGAGCAGTGTGTGAGTGTGCAGGGTACAGCGAAAAAGACGAGGCAGACGAGGTGGACGCAAGCATTTACCAACATTCAGAACATATCCAGTTCTTGGGAATGCAACAAGAAAAACGCTACACCTCGTTGTGATGAATTCTTACATTATTAAGAAATAATTTTATCAAGCCAAAGACAACGCAGGAAAGAAACCCAATTAGGAAATACTGCTGAAACACGAATAAAGCGCCAAAAGCAAAGAGAATTTTATACTGCAAAATAGAACTGTAAAACAAGACGCTCACCCGTGGGATGAGAAGGAAACAAGTGAAAGCTTGCAGAGTTAGACTAAGGTAGATCCACCTGTCACACTACGGCAGGGGACACAGAATAAAATCAAGGATACATCCTCCTGATAGCAAGTTAAAGATATAGAAAAATGATGAACCCCACATATCAGCAGTCCTGATGAAGGTGTAGACATACTAGTCGTGAACACCGAAACGCGTCGACGCATTTTTAATATAGAACCCAGTTAGATCCCAAACAGAGAACAGATATACCTGGATTGTGGTTACTGTGATCTTTATCATCAAATGTATATCTATGTGTGACATCTATAAGAGGATTCTGGGTCAGGTTTAAACAAGAATAGGGAATAAGTTCAACCTAGGGTGGGGAAGAGGTTTACTCCATGCAATTTAGCAGCATATATTGGGTGCAATTTTGACGATTATTGTTTGTATTTATTTCGTTCTGATTTATAGGAATGTACTTTTTTCGCCGCTGTAATTTGCACATGTATATATTGACATGTATTTGAGTTGATACAACTGCATTACCAATTGTTTTAATGTCTCACAGACACAAGTCTGTTTTTAACTTGTAGTACAAAAGTTTTTAATAAAGTCACAAAGATTGTAAACGTCATATTTTTGTGTTGGTTTGATAATGTATGAAAATGGTAAGGCTTGACTGAGGTGAATGTACGCAGAGAAAAGATACGGTACATATAATATACAGTCCAGGGATTTCCCTTTGACTTAAATTGAGTGTGCAGGGTGAGCAGTGTGTGAGTGTGCAGGGTGAGCAGTGTGTGAGTATGCAGGGTGAGCAGTGTGTGAGTATGCAGGGTGATCAGTATGTGAGTATGCAGGGTGATCAGTATGTGGGTGTCCAGGGCCAGCAGTGTGTGAGTGTGCAGGGTGAGCAGTGTGTGAGTATGCAGGGTGAGCAGAGTGTGAGTATGCAGGGTGAGCAGAGTGTGAGTATGCAGGGTGATCGGTATGTGAGTATGCAGGATGATCAGTATGTGGGTGTCCAGGGCCAGCAGTGTGTGAGTGTGCAAGGTGTGTGAGTATGCAGGGTGAGCAGTATGTGGGTGTTCCGGTCCAGCAGTGTGTGAGTGAGTATGCAGGGTGAGCAGTGTGTGAGTGTGCAGGGTGATCAGTGTGTGAGTATGCAGGGTGAGCAGTGTGTGAGTGTGCAGGGTGAGCAGTGTGTGAGTGTGCAGGGTGAGCAGTGTGCGAGTGTGCAGGGTGAGCAGTGTGCGAGTATGCAGGGTGAGCAGTGTGTGCGTATGCAGGGTGAGAAGTATGTGGATGTCCAGGGCCAGCAGTGTGTGAGTGTGCAGGGTGAGCAGAGTGTGAGTATGCAGGGTGAGCAAAGTGTGAGTATGCAGGGTGAGCAGTGTGTGAGTATGCAGGGTGAGCAGTGTGTGAGTATGCAGGGTGATCAGTATGTGAGTATGCAGGGTGATCAGTATGTGGGTGTCTAGGGCCAGCAGTGTGTGAGTGTGCAGGGTAAGCAGTGTGTGAGTATGCAGGGTGAGCAGTATGTGGAAGTCCAGGGCCAGCAGTGTGTGAGTATGCAGGGTGAGCAGAGTGTGAGTGTGCAGGTTGAGCAGTGTGTGAGTATGCAGGGTGAGCAGTGTGAGTATGCAGGGTGATCAGTATGTGGGTGTCCAGTGCCAGCAGTGTGTGAGTGTGCAGGGTAAGCAGTGTTTGACTATGCAGGGTGATCAGTATGTGAGTATGCAGGGTGATCAGTATGTGGGTGTCCAGGGCCAGCAGTGTGTGAGTGTGCACGCTTTCTCCGGGCACAAACACCACCAGCCGTCAGTGCACGCTTTCACCAAGCACAAACACCACCAGCTGTCAGTGCACGCTTCCAACAGGCACACACCACCAGATGTCAATGCACGCTTTTCACCAGGCTCACACACACCATCAGCCATCAGTGCACGCTTTCACCAGGCATACATACCACCGGCCGTCGGTGCACACTTTCACCGGGCACAGACACCATCAGCCGTCAGTGCACGCTTCCACCAGGCACACACACCACCAGCCATCAGTACACACATCAATTGTTAATGCATCCACAATTAACTATTGTAGCAATCGCAGTATTGCAAACTTTACTTTTAAACATAATCATCTAAAGCTCAGCATGCCACCATTGCTACAATTCCAATCCAACCCACATAATTCCACTACACACCACATGCATACACTCCATAATATATGGCGAAAACACATTGCCATTTACAATGCCTTTTGCTCCAACTCAAATAAATCCGAGACCAATTGCATTTCCAATGCTTGTTTTAATTGGATCATTTGTTGGGGCAGATTACCGTGAAAATATGTTTAGTTCTGTGTAGTCTGGAGGTTCCAGTACAACTTTGATGTCGGTTATATTTGATATTTCTTACGTATCTAATAAAATACATATAACATAATAGTGTACAAAGGTGTAAAATATTTAATTTATGCTTAGTTAAACTTAAATTATGAAATCTAAACAAAACAAAAAATTAAGAAATTTACAATGAAAAACAAAATCAGTTTTGATGTTAAGGGTGAGACAATATCAAGGTCCATACCAGACATGATATAAAATCTGTATAAAATGTTTGGCTGCTTACATCTGTATTCTCTTTAATTTAATTTTGGATACAGTGGATTACCTGAGCCTTCAAAACGCGATTTTCTTCATCAAGGATCTGTTTGTCTTTCATCAGCTGATTTTGCTTGTTGAGGAGCTCGACAAGTTGATGGGAACTGTTCTGACAATGTTTGTCTAATTGTTGTAATCTACATGACAAAAGAGAGAAACCAGTGAACGCATGAGTGTGTTTAACATGTAATTGTATAATTTTATGAAAGGACCGTTGTCCTGAATTATGATACTTAATTATGTCAGATGAGGGTACCGCCTCTTTTCCTTTCATTATCTATATTCATGTTATGCGTAACATCAAACAGAAACTCCCTAAAAAGCTTAAAAATATATATAAAATGTACAATGTATGTGGGACAAATACCATAGTCCAATCTTTGAAATCATGAAATAATCCTACTAATACCACATGGAAATCAATTACCACCCAGAAGACACAACAATTTTGGAAACTATGTCAAGATATCTTATTAGAATTGAGGCGAGGAGAAGTAAATAAATGATAGAGCACAAAGAACAAGCTACTGACCTCTGCTAATACTATTTCTTGTGGATAATCTATCTAACTGCAGATTCCTCACCTTAGAAAACTTCCCAGATGCCATACTGAATCCAGAAACTTTTCTTTAGCAGTGTTTCCGCAGACGGCCAGGTGGCATTGTGTGACCCCATATGGCCCTGCAAGTGATGGAGCGGATTCACAAATAAGTGCCACCCCTTATTTTCATTTTATTGCCCTCTGGTGCGGAGTGTGAACAATTTGTGGTATTAGTGTGCTGTTCTCTAACTTGGAACCTTTTTAGATGGTAGAAAGAGGCCACTCCACCGAAAGGGTAGGTGGAAGGGTGGTGGGGAATCTGAGGCTAGATACAGTTTCCATCAGAAAGAGCACTGCCGTAGGTAACTAACTCGTTATTGTGATGGATATTTCTTACAATAGATTCTTCACCCTAGAATAGATACCAAAGATGTACCTTCCGAGGCCGAGGGTCTGTAGAGTAGACTAAGACTAAACATTTGTGCAGGACCATACAGATAAATAAATGGCCCTGCCTGCCAGCCCTGGCCATCAAGGCAGTAGAATCCACTGACATCCATGTCGCAGCCTGGCAGATGTCAAGAACAGGCACTCCATGACTCAACGCAGTGGTAACAGCCATAGCTCTGGAGGAAGGTGCTCTAGACCCTCCGAGGGCTGCTTCTTGGCCAGTGAGCAGCAGATCTTGATGCAGAGGATTACCCTACATAAAAGGTAGTCATGACTTTTGGCAAGATCCCGCTCGGGTTCTCAGCACCAATGTTGTCCAGGTAAAAAGTGGTGCATGATGGTTACATTGAATGTGCCTGGAGTTCACTCATAAGATGAGCTGACGTAGCTACAATGAGTAAGTCTTCAGAATAAGGAGATGCAGCGAGCAACTATGTATTGGCACAAAAGGCGTTCACATAAGAAGCACCAAGTTCAGGTCCCACTGTGGTATCACAAATGGCTTGAGGATGAAGAACAAGTTACTTACCTCTGGTAAAGCTTTATCTGGTAGAGACTCTATCTAACCATATATTTCTCACATTAGACTATTCCCAAGGCATCAGAATGGATCCAGAAAATGTAAAGTAGTATCTCAAATAACAGGTACATGATGTTGCTCGGCTTTACGCCGTCTGTGTTAGAAGTGACAGAGTGGTGCCTATATAGCGCCACCCCAGTATGCTGACATCAGTTTCTTTTTTGATTAGTCCTACACAAAAAATGCAAAGTCACGTAAGCACCAATGTTACTTATTAGACAAGTATGCAAAGTCTAACTGGATCTTTTGGGTGAAGAGCCCAGTTCCCATACAAGGAGGATGGAAGGATCAGTGAGCAACCTGTGTTTAGGCAGAGTCCCTACCAGAAAAAGTAGAAGATAAGTAATTTGTTTTTCTGATAGAGACTTCTAACCACAGATTCCTCACCTTAGAATTTTTTATTTTTTTTAAGAGCTTTATTAGTCTGTAAGTCGTCTTACACAGCTTGTAGCCACAACCCTGGAGCCGGCCGCGAACTTATAAGCAATACTGCCCTAACAATCTGTTATACACAGCCAAACAGCCGACAACCCCGCATGAACAGGAGCAAAGCATGCACAAGGAGAAATGTCTGTCGTCACTATTGCAGCCTGTTCGCTTGACTCTAGATGGAGGAAGAGCACCTTCTACGCGCTGCGCCGGCTCCAAGGGCTACCCAGTTAGTGTGTGCAATCGTGTGTTCCCTAAGAAGGCTCTCTTCTAAACAAACCCCAAACAGTCCCTCTGCCCACCCCGTACCACCCCTCCCCTCACTCTGATTCTACACCTGCTCTAATCTACGCTCAGCCGTTTGCCCTTAATTCCCCAGGAAGGTCCCCTACTCAGTTGGATGCGTGTAGTTCCAGCTACCCAAGTCAGCTTTGTCTAAGTATGTCTATCCCTCATTCTCCTCTACTCGGACGTCCTCCTCTGTATCTTGCAGTCTCAGATGTTCTTGATATAGGCAATGTAAATAGAAAGAGCGACACCCTGCCAAAATAGATACCTAAGGTCCTCTGAAGGATCCTCACATATTATAGAGGGAGCAGTCTTAACAATGCATCAGAGCCAGAGACATCAAATATATGTGAATCAGTCAATA
Source organism: Lissotriton helveticus (assembly GCF_964261635.1). Taxonomy (NCBI): domain Eukaryota; kingdom Metazoa; phylum Chordata; class Amphibia; order Caudata; family Salamandridae; genus Lissotriton; species Lissotriton helveticus. The sequence goes on from NC_136067.1 coordinate 938,067,793, forward strand.
CTTCTTATAGAAAAAATATGTTTATTTATCTTTATACAATCTGACATTTCTAAAACATTCAATAAATACATACACAAGATTCAAGGGATGGGGTCAGTGTATTTATTCGTATAACAAAAAGAACAGGATATGTTCACACTGTTTAATGTTCCATTCACTCGACGGCAATTCTAGGGACTCAACAACCATTCATACCTTTAAGGGATCACACAACCTCAGATGCAATCAAACAGTTTATCTGGAAGTAACTGGCATGGCCTGCAACTAAAGAATGGTATTATAGTTGCATGGACAGGGGCGTAGAAGTAAGAAGGCAGATAAGATGATAAATGTTGTCCACAGGGACTCAAATACTGCCGTTCTTAGAAGAAGCGTTCTTGATATAGGCTCCAGAAGTTCTTAGGGCGACTCGTAGGAGGCAATAATTCGCTGTAGCACTCTGACTGCGTGCAGCAGGACAGCATGTCATGCGCCCATCTTTTCATGGTCGGGAGCGGCCCCCTCCTCCAACACATTGCAACAGCACGTCTGGCCATCAGCATACCCACATCTGTTAGTCGTCTTACCGCAACCGGCAGACCCCTGGAGTGGCCTAGAAGTGCCAAAGCAGGATCAGCAGTCAGCTCTATGCCTAGGATCGAGCTCATTTCCGTGAAGATCTCATCGCAGAATTTGCGGATTCCGGGGCACCACCACGCTAGGTGCATGAAGTCTGCTATCGGTTCGCGGCATCGTTCGCATTCAGCTGTTTGTCTAAGGCCGTATCTGTGTAGCCTCTCCGGAGTGTAATACACTCGTTGGAGGTATTTGAAATGAATCAGTCTGTGCCTGCCATTTAATGAAAGTTTTCTGGCGTTCGCACAACAGTATGCCCACATGCCGTCTTCTATTTCGATCTGCAGATCTCTCTGCCAGGCCGTCCTTGCTTTCGAGTGCGGCTGTTCTCCTTGGACTCTGTTCATTCTGTATAGATTTGTGACCAGTTTATGGGGGTAGGAAGTTTTGATCACATATGTGAGTTCCGGCACCTCTGGCGGTTCCGCCCGGTCCGGGCCTAAGAGGACCAGTAAAGCGCTGCGAACTCTATGATATTGAAATCGAAGCAGTAATGAAGCCTCACCCTGGTCCAACACTGCCTGTTCCCATGTTTTCACTGTGCCTTCCGAGAATAGGTCTCCCGCCGTATGAATGCCCATCGTGTGTAACGCTTGGGTTACTCCCTTCTCCGTCATAGGAGACAGCCACAATGTCCACTCGATTGGCATTAGAGGGGAATACAGTAACACTCCATTATGTGCCGGTAGCAGCGCATACCATGCATGGTTGGTAGTTGTGATCGAGTCCAAAATGCCGATTCTGCGGTCTACCGGACGAAATCCCGTGGTAGGAAGAGGAATCGAATCCGCGAATAGTCGTTCTAAACGCACATGTGGTATCATTGCATTCCCATGAATCCACGTATGCAAGTGGGCCGCCTGTGCTACTCTATAGTACCGTTCCATGTCTGGGGCGGCCAGGCCGCCCAACTCGTACGGAAGTGTAAGAGTCGTCCATTTCACCCTGGGCTGTTTACCCCCCTAAGCTAGTTTGGTCAGTTGCTGCGTCAGGTTGTTGAAGAAGGACTTCGACAGCACTATCGGTATGTTGTTAAATAAGAATAAGAATCTAGGTAGAATCACCATTTTCATAATTGCTATACCACCCATCAAGGACAACGGGAGTCTGCACCACGCCTCGACTTCGTCTTCTAGCTTACTATAGGCAACTCCATAGTTTTCGCGTACCAGTATTTCTGGGTCAGTATGTAGCATCACTCCGAGATACCGGACTGGTTCCGTCGTTCATTGTAGTGGGTATTCCATATCAAACTGTGTTGTCGTGGGGGTCAAAGGGTTTGCCACAGATTTAGACCAGTTTATCCTGAGACCGGAGAGCACACCATAGCGTACCACCTCCCTCAGTACCGAGGGTAGGTTTGACTCTGGGTCCCGGACGTACAGTAAAGTGTCATCCGCGTATGTCGATATGACAATTTTGTACACTGGGAAGTTTATCCCTTCGTGACTGTGATATTCCCTGAGAACGCATGCCAGCGGTTCAGCCACCAGCGCGTAGAGAAGGGGCGATAGCGGGCAGCCCTGCCTAGTGCCCCTGCTAATCGCAAAGGAGTCCGAGACTCGATCGCCTATGCGAAGTCTAGCCGTAGGGCGATAATATAGTGCCCCTATCATTTGCAAGAACGGCTCGCCCAGTCCCATCCTTCGCAGGACGCGCAGCATGAAGTGCCACTCCACCGAGTCGAAGGCCTTTTCCATGTCAAGGAAGATAGCTATGGCCTTCGTGTCCTGTCTGACATGTTGCATAGTACCCAATACGGTTCTGATATTTTAGGTGAGATTCTTGCTGGGAATAAACCCCGCTTGTTCCGGAGCCACTAACTCTGGGGCCAGCAATGCCAGTCTTGCCGCCAGTACCTTGGCGTACAGCTTGGCATCAACATTCAGTAAGGACAGCGGCCTATAGGAGCCGCATGCGTTCTGGGGTTTGCCTGGTTTAAGAATAGTCACAATCAGCGCTTCTCTCATGGATCGTGGCATGCTGCCCTCAACGCATACGTCATCAAATAGTGTTGATAAGTATGGAATCAGCTTGTCTTTGAACGCTTTATAAAAGCCCACAGTGAGCCCATCTGCTCCCGGGGCACTGTCCGAGCGCATACCCGCCAGTGCCTCCGCAATCTCGTCCTTGTGAATGGGTTGCATCAGGAATTCCCGGTCGGAATTCTTTAGAAAGGGCAATTGGATATGACCCAAATAGTCGTCTATATCGTCTTCAATGTTATCGGTTCTAGAGGCATAAAGCCCTGAATAGTAAGTCCTGAACTCGTCAACTATCTCAGATTCCTCCGTGAGGAGCACACCGGCTGCAGTCTCCAGCTCCGATATCACCTGAGTACGTCTGGAGTTTTTCAGCATCCGGGCAAGGAGGGAGCCTGTGCGCTCACACTCACCGTAGGTCCGGGCGGTCGCATACTTCCCCAAGTGCTTGACTTCCCTATCTGCTTCATCATTGTATTCTACTATGAGAGTCTTGATGTCCTCTGTCACCATGGCGTCTAAGCCACCCAACTGTCGCTGTTCCAGCTCAGCTAACTGTTTCTCTAAGTGTTGCAACCTCTGACGTATAGACTTGAGTACACTCGAGTGTTTTGACATAGCTATGCCTCGGATGTACACCTTAAACGCCTCCCATACTGTTTGGAAGCTATCAACCGACCCTATGTTAGTGTCGAAGTACCTCTCTATCTCTTCCGCTAGCTCAGCCCTGAATTGTTCATCTAGTAAGGAGTACGGGGAAAGCGCCATGTGAATGGTGGAATTCTTTTAGCTGGCGTCTCCAGCACCAAAAGTAGTGGCGAGTGATCAGAGAGGGTACGTGCCAGCACCGCGCAGGACTTGATGCATCTCATAACTAAGGATGACGCCAACCAGTAGTCAATTCTGGTGTGTATATTGTGGTAGGTGGAATAATGCGTGTACCCCCCCCCGCATCGTATGTCTGCTTCTCCACACATCCACTAGGTCTAGTGTAATGAGCTCCGTTCGTATTTTCAGTGCAGCTGCTGAGGGCTTACGTGATGGGTCTGAAGACTTATCTAGCTCTGGGTCTAACACTAGGTTTAAGTCTCCTCCCCAAAGCATTTGTGCAGTGGTATATGCTCGACAATACTGAGCTAAGACCTCATAAAAGTCCGGGGAGTCGTAGTTTAGGCCATAAACGTTAACCACAATGAGGTCGTATCCCTTTCCCGTGCATCGTGATATCAAATAGCGGCCCTCCGGGTCCGCCCTCAGCAAAGACAATATTAGTTGCGATTTGGGATTCACCCATGTCAATACTCCCCTGGAGTGTGTCGTGAACCCTGATACCGTAATGTTGCCCACCAGTCCTCTACTAAGAAGCATTTTACTTGTGAGCGGGAGGTGCGTTTCCTGTATGAGTGCCAAATCCACATTATGTCGCTGTAAATAGTTCATGACCTTTCTGAGCTTGCGGTGATCATTCAGACCCCTCGCATTCCATGTCAGTGCTCTGAGTGTCCCCGCCTCCACCTCTGGGGTTACATCGTTCGTATGAGACATGTTATCAGTGTGGCCAATCGGAAATGTCAGTGAATAGTCCAAGGCTAGCGTAGGTAGCATGAGCAGGCAGTACATATAACATTTCACCCAAACCTTCCCCAATCCCTCCACCCTCCTCCCACAGCAGACCCCCCCCCCCAACTTGACCTTGCCGATTCACATCCAACCCGCCCCGTCCCAGAAACAAATCACCCAACTTGGTGCCTAGAATTTCAACAGTGCGTTGCGCTCGGGGACCAAGGTCGCCTGACAGCCTATAACCTCCAATGTTCTCAAAGCATGTTGTCAGGCCCCGAACCCCCCCCCCCGCCATGCACCGACGTCGGAATGTTCAGAGCAGGTTACATTTCCACATTCTACCCAATAAGGTCTCCCTCTCTCCCCCCCCCCCCCCCCACCGACCCTGATCAACTCCATATGTCTACTCAGGACAACATTGTGCAGACAGGGCCGCCTCCGTTTTGTCGTGGATGCCAGACATATCTATGGACTATTACCACCCCCCTTAACTCCTGACTCTACTTATCTGCCAGAAGTCTTCCATCAGGAAAGTGGAACAAGCAGTCAATCATGTCCTCTCCGCGGGGCGGAATAGCCCGGCAGCCGGAGATCATTCGCACCCAATACGGCTGACTGCAAATTTCAGGGTTCTTGGTCATTCCTGGTCGTCCAAATGGCTATTTTCACCATCCTCCTGTGTTACCACGTCGCTAGTCTTCTGCTCTCTGGACCATCTCTTCATTGCGTGCTGCAGCTCTTTTGGATCTGTGAATATATGCGAGTGACCCTATCTGTTCACACGCAGCTTGGCAGGATACAGCATCGCATAATCAAGTCCCATTTCTCTGAGACGCTTCTTATGCGGGATGAAGTGTTTGCGCGCTTCTTGCACTTTAGCGGCTAAGTCCGGGTAGATTTATATTGCCGACCCCTCATACTGGAGTGCCGATTTGGCTCTAGCCAGCCTGAGGGCAGTGTCCCTGTCCCGGTAGTTGAGCAATTTAGCAATGAATGGGCGGGGGGCGCTCCCGGTCGCGGCTGCGGGCCCAGAGCACGGTGCGCTTGTTCCCCGACGCCCATTGCCGAGAACACCCCCTCTCCCTGTAGGGTGGTGAGGAGCTTCTCGACAAATAGTTCCATTGTGCCAGTTTGCTGGGTCTCCGGCAGGCCCATTATACAAAGGTTACAGCGTCGCGAGCGTGCCTCTAAGTCCTCCGCCTTGTCTTGGAGGGACCGCACCAGACTCTCCACCTTCTTGTGTGCCGTGTCTAACTCTGTCTGTGCCTCTTCAACTTCTGTTATCCTCCTCTCCGCCATGTTGTGTCTCTCCGCATATTTATCCAAGCGTTCAGCCATGTGGTCAATCCTGTTCGTCATGGCGTCCATTTTGGAGCCCAGCGCCGAGATACTGGATTGAAGACTCTGTTCCATGGAGCGCAGCATGCTCTTGATATCGGAGCCGGCCATCTGGTCTTCCTCCGGCTGCGTGACCTCCCTGTGCTCCACAGGAGGGCTTTGCTGCTGCAATCGTCTCTGCGCGAAGGGGAGTTTACTTTGCGTCTTATCTCCTTTCCCCATCGCAATGGCCGGGCCGCCACTCGACTGCAGGCGCTCTCGCAACTTGCCCCACCAGGGGAGCCCGCTCCGCGACCGGGCGACTAACCACAGACCAGGCCGCTACACCACACACAGACGCGGGGGCGCAGCTATCGCCTTAAACCTGGTGTCGGGCACCTTCCGCTTGACCCGCCGCTCTCAACGTTGCCAGAATGTTCCTGCTTGGCCCGGCTCTATGTGATCCTCTGTGGTGGACGTGCTCCGAACTTCACCAGGGCCACGCTGCAGCAGGAGCAGCCGGCCGCCCAGTAGTGTTGCCGTCCCGCACTCCCCACCGCTGCTTGTCTATCTGGGCTACCTTTGCTCTAGCGCGGCAGGGGGGGACCCGCATGAATACCTATGCCGGGCTATGAATGCCTCAGTCCTGCGTTAGCGTCCACTGGCCCAACCGCAGCGTGTGGCCTGCCGCTGTGTTGTAAGGGCTTCACTTCAGGGCCCCAAAGCAGTCCAAACGATACCGCCTTCACCGATGTTCTCCCGGCTCCGCAGCCGACAACAGGGGGGGGGGGGCAGGTGAAGTGAGCCCTCAGGGGGTTGCTTCTTCACCAGTATGCAGCAGATTTTTATGAAGAATTCTATCCATCTGGAGATGGTTAATTTTTGCACAGCCTTGCTCTTATGTTATGTTATGTTAAAAACACTTTTATAGCGCACAGCTGCCCCAGCCAAGGGGCATCCCGGCGCTTCATAGAAAGTACCCAAACACAACACAGCAATACAAGAACGAAAACGCACAGAACCGAGTACTAAACTGTATGGGGGAACAAAAGCGTTTTGATAGCTCTCCTAAACTTCAGGAGCTCATCCATTTCACGGATATGGGGCAGAAGAGAATTCCACAATTTGGCAGCCAGAACTCGAAAGGACCGGCCTCCAGCTCTGCACAGTCTAAACCGTGGGACAACCACCAAATTTTGCCCCAGAGATCTCAAAGAGCGCGAGGGGAGGTAAGGCACCAAAAGATTATCAAGAATCTGGGGGGAGGCCAACTTGAGGATCTTGAAAGAGAGGCACAGGGTTTTAAAATGGATCTTCTGTGCCATTGGCAGCCAGTGCAAAGAACGGATGGTACTTTCCGCAGAGCAGAACCTCGGTAAACCTACCAGGGCTCTAGCTGCGGCGTTCTGGACACGTTGCATCCGGGTGATTTCAGCCTGGTTGGCTCCCAACAGGGGCGAACTGGCGTAATCGAGCCGAGATAGAATGGATGACTGTATGACCAACTGCCTGGTGGAAGCATCAAAGAACTTCAAGATAGGTCTCAACCCTCGTAAGATGCCAAAACAGGTAGCCGCCACTTTTTTAGTGTGGCCACTAAAACTCAGGGCAGGATCAAGCCAAACCCCCAAGTTTTTTACCTCTGAGACTGGAATAGGAGTTACACCCAGCTCATGGGGCCACCATGTGTCACCCCAAAGATCCGTCCGCTTGCCCACAATCATGACCTCAGTTTTTTTAGCATTCAGCTGGAGGCAGTTGGCCTTCATCCAGCTAGCTACCGCCAACAGACCCTCCCGGAATCTGGGGGCATCAAGGTCAGAGTCACCACTCAAGGTGACCGCCAGCTGGGTGTCGTCAGCATAAGAGACCATAGTCATGCCCCAATGCTTGACGACAGCCGCCAGCGGTCTCACATAAAGATTGAATAGTGTGGGACTCAACGACGAACCCTGGGGCACACCCAGATCCAGCGGATAGGACTTAGACTCAAAAGGCGGGGTAGCTACTTTAAAGGTCCCATCAGCAAGGAAGGAGCTAAACCAATCGAGTGCAGTGCCCGTGACGCCCGCCTCTCCAAGACGTTGGAGGAGGATCCTGTGCGAGACCGTGTCACTAAGATCCAGTAGGACCAGTGCCGCAGTCTGACCAGAGTCAAACACAGAACGAAGATGTTCTGTCATTGAGAGCAAGGCTGTTTCAGTGCTGTGACCAGCACGAAAGCCATTCTGGGAGGGGTCCAGAATGGCTGCTCTCACAAGATGTTCAGACAACACCCCATTCACAAAGGCCTCAGTAATTTTAGCGGCCCAGGGGAGGAGAGAAATCGGGCGATAGCTCTCGGGTTTGAGGGCGTCCATGGTAGCCTTTTTCAGAATGGGTGTCACAACTGCCTGTTTCCATTTAATTGGAACGACACCGGAGGCGGGAGAAAGATTTATAAGGTGGCACAGTGGAGGTAGACAAATAGCCGCAGAGTCTCTGAATTGGGCTGGTCTCAGAGGATCCGCTGGCGAACCAGATTTTATCTTATAAGCCAGCTTGAGAAATGTCTCCATCGGCAGACTAGGAAATGAGGCTAAGGCCTCACATATGGTCGGTATAGAGCTAGTAGGCTCAGCAACTGGCTCAGTAATAGAAAAGGTGCGATGAATAGCTTGAACTTTTTCAATAAAGAAAGTGGCCAGATCTTCGCAATGAGCCTCTGAACAGATTTCAGCCACAGGAGCTCTTTTATCCATCAAGTCCTTGAGGACCTTAAAAATGAGCTTGGACGGATTGAGACTATTACTAAATTCCTGGGAATAGTATACTGCACGGGCTCTACACACTGCTCTATGATATATTTTAATTACTCACGGTAAACACAATGAAGAACTGATGGCTCATTGGTGCGATCAAATTTAAAATCAGAGAGATCTTTTAGAGACCAAACGATGGAGTGTTACTTCAAGCTTGGCGGATTAATCACATCGTAAAAAGCAGGTATAGTTGTTAATATGGTAGGGGGTGGCCACCTTCAGAAGGAAAGAGGCAGGCATCCAAAGGACCAGTTTGTCAGCGAAGAAGTTGTGTATGGAGGGTGGACCGACAGAGTCTGAAACTCACTGACCCTCATTGCCAACATAATGGCCAACAGGAACATTGTTTTGATTGTCAAGAGCTGCAAAGAGCAGCTATGCAGCAGCTCAAATGGAGAACCAATGAGATAAGTGAAGACCAAATTAAGATCCCACTGGGGCAACACAAAGAGAGTAGGCGGGAACAAAATGTTGTAAGCCTTTCAAAAAAGGAGCCATAACTGGTGACTTAAACAGAGAATCTTTGGTCTGGTGGCCGCAGGAAAGCTGAAATGGCTGCCAAGTAGCCTTTAACGGTGCCCAGAGCAAGGCCTTGCTGGGATAAAGAAAGATCAAACAACAATACCTCAGAAAGAGATGCGTAAAGGAGGTCTACCTGGCGGAAGGAAAATTGAGCCACAAAGGTATCCCAACGGCAGGTGTAGACAATTTTACAGGAGGGGCACCTGGCTGCCAAGATGACATCAAAAAATTCAGGAGGGAGATCGAAAACCCTCAACTGTTGCAGATCAATCTCCAGGCATGAAGGTGAAGCATGTGCAGGTTTGGGAGTAGGGATCTGTCCTGTTGCTGAAACAGGCCCTTTCAAAGGGACAGCCTGATTGGAGGACAGATGTGCATTCCCAGGAGTTCAGGATGCCATACTTTCCATAGCCTGTACCTGAGAGGCTCACTGCGTGGGTCCCGCAGGAGACGGGGGTCAGCCGCAGGGAGGTCCAGAGACCCCGCTGCCCGGCTGGTTCCTGAGGTGGGTGCCCGCAAACTTGGAGTGCGGCTCAGGGCTTGCTAGAGCAAAGGTGCCTAAGATGGCAACCTGCGACTGTGAAGGGCCGACGAGACCTGCAGTGGCACCTGAGGTGAGGTTGGGGCACTTGTGAGGAGCAGCAGAGCAGCCGAACTGCCCTCGGTGACAGGTGGGGCCCTCACCTGCCTGTGTGCTGCCCGTTATATAGCATAATAGAGGCATTTGGCCTGCGATCAGCAGGACGGCTCGAGGGGGGTGCTGACTGACGTAGGGCATGGGGCTATTAAGTGAGAGAAGCCCTGGGGGGCTAAAGCCAGCAGTAAGCTCCCCCACTGGCAGACCCTATCTCCTCCGCCCCCGCCAACAAATCTACAGGTGCTGCCTGGCCCATGGTCGGCAGGACATTGCACTGAATTGCTGGTGCCGCCTGATATCCTGGGAGCCGTAGAGCTTGGGGCCTCTTGCCTCCGAGTTGGTGGGTGACGAAGTGGAATGGCTCTGTGAGGCTTCAGCACACCCTCCGGGCCCTGGTGGGCTGTGGGACCCGGTCTAGGCTCTCGACCTGTGATTGGCAGGACACCTTTGATGGGCTGCTGCTCACTGGAGAGCGTCAAAACTGGGGCGATGCCTAGGGCAGCCGGAGGCCCACGGTGGGCCCTCAGCTGACAGAGGCCACCTCCTCTGATCCTGGTAGGGGGGCATGTGCTAATTGACCTGCGATCGGCTGGATTACCCATCTGCCCGCAAGAGAGGCCCCCCTTTCCCCAATACACGGAGTCTAAGCTTGAAGGCCAGACTGAGTCTAATGAGACTTGGGGATCTCCTGTACCCATGTTGGCATGCAGATGACGGTGGCGAGTACCTGGGAATGGAATAGTGGCTGACCCCAGACCAGAGTACGCAGTGCAACTGTGGAGATAGAGGCCCCATCGGTCCGCTGCCGGCGTTGAGTGTGGGATCTGGAATTGGCCTGTGGTGGAGCCTCTGCCTAGGACCGGAAACCCATTGTGGGTGGAGACACCACAGATCGACACACGATCGTCGGGAGACAGCAATGAGACACTGAAGCCCTGAACAGATACAGAGAGTCCCCCAGAACCCTGGCCTGTGCTCCACTGCACACAAGTGCCCACATACTTCTGTGACACACCGGGGTCGTGCTGTCAATTGCCAATAGCCCCCCCCCCCGACCTGGTCTCGCCTCTGCCTGGACCACCGTTCCCTGAGCGCTGGGCGGCCGCCACGCACAACCAGTGACTCGAACAAGTAAACACAGCGGCCTTGGCATTCCAAGCCTCACTTGGCTGCAGAGATCTTCCAGAGACCACGAGACCTTCCCGCACGGCTATGCAGGCCAACGTTCCAAGAGCTTGAACGAAGACACACATGGCGGGGTCGGGCTGCACCATCTGGGAGACTGAGAAACCATGGGGGAGGACAGAGGGGCCAAGCCCCCGTCGACTCGGACCCAAATGGAGCAGCATGCATTCAGTCGTACTAGACATGGCGAGACCGCTCCTCCCACAACCAACCACCTGGCTACCATCCTGCAGGCTATTAAGACTTGTCAAGAATCCATGGAGACCAAGAATGGGGAACCCTCACAAATGAATACTTTCATTGAAGACTAGATCAAATCCTGGGTGCACCCGAATGCCCTGTCATAATGGTTTGTGGTGGAGCAAGCCCACTGTGCGCTTGCGCCCAGTCCACCGCTGGGAGCCCCACACCGGCCAATAATTGCAAGGATTCTAAACTTCAGGGACCATGATGCCATACTGAAGGTAGCCCGCTCCCAATCAGAGTTGTTCCACAAAGACGCCAAAATTATGATCCTCCCCGATTACACAAAGGAAGTGCAGGCCCAAAGAAGATCATACATCCATGTATAACAGAAATTGTGGGGCCCTCCATGTACCCTATAGATTCCTTTCCCCGACCCGTCTCAAAGTGATTTTTCAAAACAAATCTCACTTCTTTGATCCGCAGGAGGCAGCATGGACCTGGGCGACTGACAAGTGCCCAATCCGCCCACTGAAGGGTGCCCCCAAGTCTTAGCCGCAGAAGGGACCATGGATAAGCACAGCGTCAGGCTTCCTTGAGCGGTGCACTGGGTCCCAAAGAATGCGCAACGCCTGTGGAGCAGCATCCGCCTCGCCTGTCGGCTCCCCCCGTAAGAGGAGCAGGTCAACGGCATCTCAGGAACTGGCATAAATCCGTGATAACTCTCACAGACCAGACCCGACACCCAAAGAGGGCTCCATTGACTCTCCAAAGCCAAGCTATGATGACATCAATCTTTCACCTAGCCCCCAAATCAGAACCCTAGCACCACCATCATAAATAACTTGAACTGGGGGAATGCTAATCTGTAAACGCAGAGAGGCCTAACACATTGTCCCTACACTAAGCTACAATCGCTAGTTTCTAAGTCTTTGTTTACTGGGTGATAGATGCTTCAATTGGGGAAGTATGGGGAGGGGGGTTGGTTGGGATTTTGGGTAGAGGCTGTTCTCCCTGTCCTTGTTTGTGTTACTCTGTTTCTCTGAAACACTGTGTACAAAATGCATGATGCATCCCGGGCAGTCCACGTAATGAACCTGAATGCGCTCGGCTGCTCCCAGGGCATAACCATCTGGAGCATCTAGGCTTCCCAGACCTCTGGCCCAACACATTGCCACTCTATCACAATGTCATGGCCTTAAAGTGGGGGTGAACCCCTTAGAGTCCTTTCATGGAACGTTAACGGACTCTTAGATGAAATTAAACAAAGCACGATTTTTAAGTATGCACGGAGGGTCCGTCCGGATATCCTCTTACTACAAGAGACGCACCTGTTCTCTAGAAGGGCTCGAGGAACGGCGATCATTCTGTGGCGCCACCTCCCCTTCAGACCGGTCACACAATTGGCGACTCTCAGGGCAGATTTGTCACCCTCACAGGTACCCTTGGGAACACTACCATTAATCTGATGTCAATATATGCCCCCCCAGCAAACCTAGACTCCACTCTCCGAGCCGCTGTAGAGACAATATCCTCCCTCCCCAAGGGTCTGATGGTGATTGGGGAGACTTCAATGACGTCCCTGAACCTACCAAAGTTGCCACAGTTTCACCATCCTCCCATAGAAGACTAGATGCTAAATGTCTCGGAGACTGGGCTACCAAATTGGGCCTCTGCGACGTCTGGTGTACCTGGCACTCTAGAACTCTACAATATACACACACATCTGCTGCACATCATACCTACTACCGCATTGACCTCATCTTCATGCCTGCACTGGACTGTAGGTCAGTTACGGAGGACCATCTCCTGATGTGGGGCTTATCAGACCACTCCTCGCTCCTCCTACAGATGGGGGGCTCCATGGGAGCTCCACATCCTATATGGAGACTAAATGCATGGTTCCTTCAGCACCAAGAATGTAAACAGGGGTTTGAGGGAGAACTGAAACACTACTTCCATTCCAACAGGGCACAGTCCAACTTCATAGTACGCTGTAGGAGGCGGGTAAAGCAATAATCCACAATCCATGGGTACGCCAAGGGGTTTCTCAAACGTAGATGGCAGGTCCAGGATTGCCATCTCTCCCAACTCGAGACCAGGGCCCTCCGCCTGGAAAATGGTTGTGGCCACGGCGGCTGGGAGGCAGAACGTAGGCAGCTCCGTTTAGTACAAGAAGAGATTACGACCATCTTCCTCGAATCTGCTAAAATAATTTGGGGGTCCTCAGTGGCCCGAGTTTATGGCTGGGGAGATAAAAATGGCAATTTGCTTTATTGGCTCGCTACTCATCCCCTAGCCAACCGGAAAGTAACAAAAATCAGTGACACCAAAGGACAAGACTTCTATGCTCTTGCTGAAATCGTGCAGAGCTTCGTGAACTTATATGCAGTGCTTTACTCAACAGAACACTCACACATGCCAGCCACCAGCTCCCTCTTCCTGCAGGGTATCCCATTTCCGCAGCTCCCAGAGAGGGAAATTAAGGCCTTGGATGAGCCCATACGACTGAGGACATCAGTGAAGCGATCTCAACACTTGCTACCGGCAAGACTCCCGGTCCAAATGGTTTCCCTGCGGAATACTATGCGGCATTTTGGGAAATATTGACCCTACAACTCCACACCCTGTTTGAGGAGGTTCTGGAAAGAGGCACCTTTTCCCTTGACACAGACACAGCTACCGCTGTGGTCATACACAAAGTGGACCCTCTCTCAGCCTCATGTTCTAACTACCGCCCAATTTCGCTGCTTATACTGAGATTAAAATTTACACAACAATTCTTGCCACCCGCCTGAAGCAGGTGATCCACTATTTCATACACCCTGATCAATGTGGCTTCATGCAGCACCGTACCAGACGGTACAGTCCGAGATGTCCCCATGTGGCCCCTGCTCACCGCAACCTCCCCTCTCCATACTTACCTCTAATGCTACTCGACTTTGAAAAGGCCTTCGACACGGTCAACTGCCGCTACTTGGGGAGTGTGCTGGAGAGAGCGGGTTTTGGCCCACATTTTGGGAAAATTCTGGGAGTCCTTTACTCTAACCCGTCAGCCAGGTCACCATAAACGGGGACACTATCAGACACCTTCTCTATCAGGAGGGTAACCAGACAGGGGTGCCCACTCTCGCCTCTCCTATTCAGCCTAGCAATAGAGCCTTTGGCTTGTCTCATTTGGGCCGATGAGCGGATACAGGAATGGCGGTGGTTCTCTATCAGGAGGGTAACCAGACAGGGGTGCCCACTCTCGCCTCTCCTATTCAGCCTAGCAATAGAGCCTTTGGCTTGTCTCATTTGGGCCGATGAGCGGATACAGGAATGGCGGTGGCACAGCTCCCATGAAGACCAGATCGGTCTATATGCAGACGACATCTGCTTTTCCTGGCTGACCCAGCCCAATCCGGGCCGAGATGCCTCTAGATCCTCCAATCCTTTGAGAAAGAGTCGGGCCTGTGAATTAACCCGGCTAAATCCACTTTAGTGCCCCTTCGTGCCTCACGAGAATGTGTGGACTGGCAAACAACTATTCCCCTATGAAGACTTTCTTTCAAATATCTCGGCATTTGGGTGGCCCTTCTCCCGGAGCTGACCTGGTCCTTCAATGTCAACCCATTGTTCAAACGTACATAAGACGACCTTCGTCATTGGCAATCCCTTCTACTCAACCCCCTCGGTAGGAACGCCCTGGTCAAAATGATGGTTCTGCCCAGTCTCTTATATGAATTCCAGAATCTCCTGCTTCACCTTCCTCGCGGTTGATGAGTGCGATCGATGGGGCTTGTTAGGCGCGGGGAAGGCGGGGCTGCTTTGGACCAGTGTCCCCCCCTAATGAACGTCGCTGCAGCAGGCGTCCCAAACCCAACGTCTGGAATCTGACTCCACCACCATGCCTGAAACAAGACCAAAAATGGCCTTCCTATTCCAAGCGTCCATCTGGTCCAGCCACCACTGTAGCTCGTGCGCTACCTCTGAAGTGAAGGTTACTTTACCTGCTTAAGACATGCTTGTAATAACGTGGAATGTTCCAAGAGGGAGCAGAGGGAAGGGGAAGAGAGAGAGAGGAAGGAACCATAGAGGAGAGAGAGATAGAGAGAGAACTATAACTAATTGGATAACAACAATGCCCTTGCATACATTTGCGATCTTCAGACGCTGCAGATCTCATTAATGAAGTGGGCCACAAAAAGGCTTGGATATACAATGCCAGAAGGCCCACCGGATGTGCTAACCAACAAAGTGTGATCATGGTTTGGGGCCGGAGATTTGAGAATTTCCTTTATGATTGCTCTGATTTTTTGGGTTGGGAGGGCGGGGGCTGACACAGAATTGATGGCAAATCCCAGAAATTCATTTGTTGAGCTAGGAGAAGATCGGACTTGTCATAGCTGATGACACCACAGGTTTGAGGATCCAAAGCAGCCCCGCCTTCCCCTCGCCTCACAAGCCCCATCGATCGCACTCTTCATTGCGACTCACATGTACCCGCCAAGCCTTAAAGCCCTCCCTCTGGGACATTCCTCTGGTCGAGGCAGATGTTTTTTTAGGTGGTGAGACGCCCTCTAGTGGGGCTCCTAAAATATAAAGCCTTTATGCCTTCCAGGGCTGTCATAATTGAAGGCAGGCTATAGCATGTGGGTGATACCTTTTTTTCCGTTGTCGAACTTCTTTATGCCTTTGGTACTGCAACCAGCCCTCTTGCTCTATTAATTAACACATATATAGACTTATATTTGAGATTTTTAGCGCACACGCATCCATTTATTTGCCTGTGTATTGGTGTATTTTTAGAAAAAGGGTGTCTTTGTGGCCTCGCCAGGGTTCACCCCCTGTCATAACAAGGTTTTCCTTGAGTAATAGCGAGGTGCCCTCTATATCTCCAGGGCATTTGACTTTTGGGGACTAAAACTGAGACTGATCCTTGTGTTCTGTAATGATGTATCGGCCCAATCCTACTGACAAAGAGGCTGTATCCACAGCAGAACATTCTTTACACATCAACCGTTTAGCGCTACTAGCGGGTTCATTTGCGATTCGCACCTTTTGCCTCAGCACATCCATTGCTGTATTCTGTTGAAAATGGACAGATTGTCTGCAATCCGAAACATCAACCATTGGGGAGGCATGTGTTTCCGGCTGCTAGCGGATATCGTAAAAGACCTTTGCCATTATTGTCTTCACAATCAGATCTCGGTCATAGCATTAAGCTTAACATTCCAGTTACCATCTTTTTACAATTAGAGACGGGACCCATTAGCTCTAGCGACTGATGCATTCTTACAGAATTGGAGAGGGCTGATATATGCCTTTCCCCCTTTCTCCATGTTATCGAGAGTGACCCTTCATATTAGGCATAAGGCAACAGAGGTTATTCTGATTTTGGCCTTTGAAAAATCCACAGTTGGTTTCCAACTCTGCTGGAACTCTCTTGAGAGTGACGTCTCCTACTTCCTTGGCTCTTCTGCTGGACCCTCTCGGGTGTCAATATCCCTTAGTCATGACTCAACAACTGATACTAGTGTCTTGCAGCCTTCCCGGAGACGCTGGCAAATGCCAGAACTTTTGGAAAGGCTCTCAACCTCATTGACAAAGCCTGGGCAGATTCCACACATAAACCCTTTCAAGCAGCATGGAAGCAATGGTCTGGCTGGTGCGTGGTGTTTCGATCCCGTTTAACTGATACGATTTATGTCAACAATGTTTTGGCTTACCTGGCCATAGAGGGCCTTTCTGACTGTGCCATCAATTCTTACAGATCGGCTATTTCTGTAGGTCACCTACCTGTTGCCAACAAACCTGTAGGGGGAACACCAGCTTGAGGTTCTCAGAGAAGAAATTATTTCCGTACCTCCTCAACCAAAATTTTCCTCTGTTTGGCATATCTCCATCATCCTTAAACATCTTAGGTCGACAACTCTCTTCTATCCAGGAAACAACTATATGTGAAATGAATGTTCTTATTGTATCTCGTCTCTTGCAAATGGGTCTCTGATATTCGAACACTTGATCTCGCAGGTAGATCTTTCACCCCTAAGGGGGTTTCATTCCTGATCTCCAAGCGCACTAAAGCTGCAACAAGGCAAATGGTATTTCCAGCTCTTCCAGTGGACATAAAGCTCTGTGTACTTCAGTGTTTATGGGAATTTTAGAGTACTAGTGCTTCTTTACAAAACACCACTTGATGGTCCACACCTAATCTCTTTGTTATAGCCCCATAGCCCGGTATCTTGCCGTACTTTAGCACGCTGGGTTAAATGTCTTCTTTCTGAAGTGGGAATCAACACTTCTATATTTGGCACTCGCTCTGTCCTGGAAGCCATGGCTTCCAAGTCCTTTGTGGTGAGGGCTTCACTGGAAGAAATTATCCACATGGTAGATTGATTGTCAGATTTCACGTTGAAATAATTCTATCATAAGCCAGTATGTAATCTTTTTTTCTATGGTGGTTGGTAAACTTTAAACTTGCATAATCTGAAGCCTCTCAGTCCTGAAACAGAATTGAGAATTGTATAACATTAGTGAACAAGCATTTTCAATTTGATGAAGGAAACAGAGGTAAGATTATCCCATCCACTACTTGTATAATGAAATTCTTCTGATTTGGTTGATGACACTGATAGTTTCTCCCGTTATTCTCAAGAAGGATGTAATCTACCCACCCACTTGAATGGCAGATATTTAGATTTCTTGTTTTCCGTTTCAGATCAAAAGCAAGAATGATGTTGAGATTTTCAGTACCCTGGACAGGGTTTCCTCGCAGCAGAGGCACAGATGATGTTTAAACTTTGACAAGATTGCTGATTGGCTATTGGACATTCTTTATGACATGTTTTGTTAACTTGGAGCTCTGGGATTTGTCGTTTTTTGTCTACATCTCTATGTCTTTTTGTGTTTATATGGCTAGGAATGGTTGCTGTTTAAAATAAAGCAAGGAAGAGAATGCATAATCTTCACCTCCGTGTCATTAATATAATTTAAAATTCTGATTTACGAATGTTATAAAATGTTCGATTCTCTACTAGGCTGCGGCTGAATGAGCCTTGTCGGAGAAAGCCAGTGGTTGGAAAGGACAGAACTAAAGCCAACTGTTTTGTTAGCAAAGATGTTTGAAACGTGGACATAATACGGCCATTGAAAAGTATCCAGTGCTTAAACACAGTCGCGTTTATCGACACCTTCAACGGATCTGTATGATCCGTTAAAGTCAGAAAAAGATTCGTTGGGTTTTTTACATCACATGCATTTGGCGCCTTACGTTCCTTAGGCATTATACATTAGTTGTAATTAAATGGTGCAATAAACGTTTTCCAAACTTTTTTTTAGGTCAGCCAGGCACTATTTTTCTAACTCATGCCAAAAAATAGAAATGTCTCCACCCGCGAAGCGCCATAACGGTGCATACTGTGTACAGTTTTTGTTCCAAACTGCGAGGAGGAGAAGCAGCAACGTGCTGCGGTCCTGAACTTAAATATTGTTGTGTTGCTTACTATTGTTACTGCTCCTTTAATCATACACATTCTAGTTAGGTCATTACTGAATGTGGAATGTTACATATGTCATGTTGACGTGCATCCTTTGTAAGAGTCAGTTATTCCTTGATGCTGAACTTGCTGGATTACTTGTACTGTGCTCTTCGATTAAATAAAGCATCAACCTTAATTTATGTGGATTCTTCTTCATTTCACTGGCGACGGGATTCGAAGAGCAGAACCTACGTGGAATACCTAATTTTTCATCATTTCTTTTGGTTTACCTCATTTTACTGAGAAGGACGTTAAAGAACTCTTTGGACTGTGATCTACCTTGGTAAATATACCAGATATTTTTACAATTACTTTTGGATTAACCTTGGGTGCTTGAGCATAATTAATTTCATGCATTTTTAAAATAACAAGCTGTTGGAGTAAAAAACTACAAGATTGACATGAACTTCTTCGTTTGGATTTAAACTATACTCCTAACAAGAATGACAATTTTATTGTGTGATTGAAAATTAAAGGAGAAGGCGCTTTACCGTTGTGACAAGAAGCGTTTTGTTTCAAAGAAGCGTTTTGCCGTTACTATCATTGCGCATTGCAACTCGCACCACAGCTCGCTCAAAGGCTCGCACCATTTCCAAAAGTAAACATTTTCTTTCCGTTCCATTTTCAACTCGTCAATGACGATCTGTTTCAGTGACGATCAACTCTACGCATGGATGTTCTACTTAGACGCTGACGTTCAGCTTTGAATTCTGGGTAATTGCGTGTGACGTTCACGTTGCAGCGGCCATTTTGGTAAAACCTGAACTTGCGGACCTCTTCGTTTTCACTCGAAGGAAACAATTAACTATTTACATCAGCGTTTTGAAATATCGGAGTGAAGATTCAACGGCGAGTTACCATTAACGGTGATTCGCACACCTTCTCAAACTTTATCAGCGCGTTACCATCAACGGTGATTCGCACACCTTTGTTTATTTCTCTATATAATTATTTATATTACGGTGTTTCTGTTTAATGATTATTAATTCTCTATGATATTATTTAACCAGTATAGCAATTGTGTACTAGCACAATTAGTGATAATATTTCAAGTACTTAGTCCAGCATTTTTCTCATTTTTATTTTAAATTATTGTGGCATTAGGTTTTAATTTAGGATGACTCAACCTAACTACAACATTAGCCCTCCTCAAGCATTTTGGGTTTCTGGTAATGAACCACCACTTAAGTGGTTGGAATGGAAACCTTATTTTTGCAATTACATAGATGCATTAGATGAGGATGGAAAAATGTCTCATGTTCAAAAAAAGAGACTTCTTCTTCATTCTTTAGGTCCAGTTGGACTGAAGGTATATGAAACTATGACTAAACCTTCCTTTCCTGGTGATTTAAATGCTTATATGTTAGCGCTTTTACATTTAGACACTTACTTTGCTCCTAAAGTGTGTATTGGCGTAACAAGGTATAAATTTTTCTCTAGGAAACAGACTAAAGATGAAAACATTGACCATTTTTTAGCTGATCTTAAAAAATTGTCATTGGATTGCAAATTTGGTGTTCTACAAGAAGAATTAATTAGAGACCAAATTGTTATGCATTCTTACAATGCTTCCATACAGGATAGGTTATGGATAAATGGAGATTCCCCTTTAGATGATATTCTTGCCATAGCACGCAAAGCAGAAATGTCTGGCAGGTGCGCTAATGTGATAAAGAATGATAATAGTACATTGACTAATGAAGTGGTTTGCAAAGTAAATGCTACTGATAAAAAAAGGTTTAACTACAATTCCAGGCAATCTTTCCAACGACTTATGTACCAACTATTTAAGGGAGAAAAAGGGGTCAGATTTTTTCAAGACGACATTCTTGTTTTCGGAGATGATGAAAATGAGCATTTATCAAGACTACATAAAGTCTTGAATATTCTTGAAAGCAAGGGTCTTACCGTTGAACATTCTAAATGTAAATTTGCTCAGAAAAGTGTAACTTATCTAGGCCATATCATTGATGCAGAGGGGGTTAAACCCAAACCTTCTTTAGTTTCAGCTATCTCCGAGGCCGCTGTTCCGACAAGCAAAGATGACATCAAGTCATTCTTAGGAATGGCTGAGTTTTGCTCTAAGTATGTTCCTAATTTTGCGAGTGTCTCATACAATATTCGGCAACTTTTAAAAAAGGGTGCGAAGTTTGAATGGTCAAAATCTTGTAATGATGACTTCAAGAATATAAAAAACGCTATTGCCCAGACCACTGCCCTACACAGTTTTGATCCATCTTTAGAGAATATAATTACTACTGATGCTAGTAACAAGGGTCTTGGAGCTGTTTTGGTGCAAATTGATGAGAAGGGGAAGGAAAATGTAATAGCCTATGCATCAAGATCTCTTTCTCCTTGTGAAGAAAAATACCCGATCATAGAAAGAGAAGCCTTAGCCTGTGCTTGGGCACTTGATCATTTCAAATCTTTTGTGTGGGGTAAAATGTGTTTGTTACGCAGCGACCACAAGCCATTGGTAAAGATTCTGACTACCGAAGGGGTTATCAAGGCTTCTGCTCGCCTGGCTAGAATTTCTATGAGACTACAGAACTTCATTTACAAAATTGTTTATGTGCCTGGTAAAAGTAACGTCCTTGCAGATTTTCTGTCAAGGATGCCCGTAATGTTAGAGGAAGTTGATAATAATGATTGGAATGAATTACAAATTGCATATGTTCATGATGAAGGCCTTTCAGCCTTCAGCAAAGAAGAATGGAATAATGAATATTTGTCTGATGAATGTTTACAAAAGGTAATTTCTTACACTGTTGAGGGTTGGCCAGATAAAAAAGACGTGTTGGATGATATTTTTAGACCTTTTTGGGAAGTCAGGTCTGAACTCTCTGTTGCTCACGAGACTTTATTAAGGGGTGAAAGAATCGTTCCTCCTGGTGGTTTGCGTGAAGGAATCATTGAACTTTGCCATGAAGGTCACCCCGGGATTGTGAGATCCAAATCTTTGGTAAAGAATTTATTCTGGTGGCCTGGTTGTGATTCTCAAATAGAAAAGATTGTCAGAAATTGTGTCATTTGTGCTTCTGCAGACAAAACCTTACGTACCCTTCATCCTCCTATGTTGGAGTGTTCTCCTCCTGAATCTACCTGGGAATCTGTCGCTGTGGATATTATGGGTCCTATTCAAGATCAGGATGGTTCTCATCGGTATTTGATAGTCATCATTGATTTGTTTTCTAAATGGCCGGTTGTTAAGGTGGTAGAGAGAGCAGATACTGATTCTGTTTTAAGTTTCTTGGATGAAACTTTTATTACTGAAGGTATTCCTTCTTGCATTCTAACCGATAATGGTGTTCAGTTCTTATCTGTTAAAGCGAAAAGATATTTCAGTAAACTTGGTATTAGGCATAGAACTACTTCTCTTTATAATCCTAGTGGCAATGGAGTAGTAGAACGTTTTAACAGGGTATTGAAAAATACTATTCAACTTTCTTTGAGTAATAATTTGGATTGGCCAACTCAGGTTGGGAAAGTTGTTTGGAATTATCGTATTACTGTAAATGACTCTACTGGTGTTTCCCCATTTGTCCTAATGAAAGGTAGGAACCCACGTTCTAAAGGCATTCCTACTTGGTTATTCTCAAGTGAAATTGAGCCTTACTCTAAGGATCTAGTAAAGGCACGGTTGGTACAGGTCCACGACAGAAGTAAAAAGTATCATGATTGGAAGCATGGATCAAAAGAAGTTAAGATAAATATTGGTGATTGGGTTAGAATAAAAAAACCTTTTAAGGTACAGAAAGGTGAATCTACCTTTTCTGAACCTTTCCAAGTAAGGGAAATTTTAAAGAATTCTGTTAAACTTAGCAATGGGAAAGTTTGGAATTTAGGTAGAGTTGCCAGATGTAATTTGAGTCGTTCTTCTAGGCCTAACACCCTTTGGAAACCTGAAGATTTGGATGTTGATGATTCTAGTGGTAACGATAAATTGTTTGACAATTCAGGTGTGAATCCTAGTACGAGTGGTATTTCTGATTCCAGTGTGGTTCTTTCTGAGAATGATAATCTAGAGTCTTCTAGCAACATCTCTGGAGATTCGGTTATCACTCCTATGGATAATAGTTCAACTACTAGTGAGGATTCTTCCCTCCGCCATTCCTCAAGGAAGAGGGTGGTTCCTTCGTGGCTTAAAGATTATATCACTAACAATAGTTGAGGGTTTTCATCGCAACTATAGGTAGTAGTTTCTTTATAATTAATGTATGTTTTCCTTGTTTTAAATTTTATTTCCTTTATTATTCGATAGGGGGATGTGTTGTGTTGCTTACTATTGTTACTGCTCCTTTAATCATACACATTCTAGTTAGGTCATTACTGAATGTGGAATGTTACATATGTCATGTTGACGTGCATCCTTTGTAAGAGTCAGTTATTCCTTGATGCTGAACTTGCTGGATTACTTGTACTGTGCTCTTCGATTAAATAAAGCATCAACCTTAATTTATGTGGATTCTTCTTCATTTCAAATATGTTTCGGGCACTTGGCTAAGTAAGTGGTGACACCTCGGGTCGAGACCAGCTAAAAACATCCTGCTTAAGAGCTCTGGCGTACTCCGCCGACGCCAAACGTACGGCGACCTAAATCACCGACTCAAGTAGCCGTGCGCCACTGATTGGCACACATCTTAATTAGCTTTTAATACAAGTAATCTGATAACTGCCCCTCGCCGCATCCACGGCGGAACTGTCACAGCCATGAAAGAGGTTTAAAAAGAAAAAAAATTAACCTCTCCGCCTCCAGCCGCCCCGCTGACCTTTGTCAAAGAACCCCATCTGCTGGTTGCCACAGTAACTGAAGGCAATTGATCGAGCCGAACAAGAGCGGCGTCGTGAAGTTTGCAGCCAAAGGAATGCTGCAGTGTTTCAGGACCGAGACGGGGCAGCGCGCGCGCATTCACGTTATGCAAATGCACTTTCGCGAAAGCGGTAGTTGAGGAATGGTGCACCGCAGCCTGGAATGGCGCACTTATGCTGCCCGGAGGGCAGAGTTTCCACTCGTGTACCAAACACCATGGAAAATGTACAAGCAAGCATACAAGTCCGAATTAAATGGTTGTTTACAAACTGGGGCGTAAAGCTGTATAATTGTGTTGATAAAAGTGAGGCGGGAAAACATGATGTGATTAAAGGGCGGTGAGCAGTCAATCTCGAGCTGCTAGACGCTTTTTTTCAACGCATGTTCTAATAAAACATCTTAAACCGCTGGGGGGTAGGGTCAATACGGAGTTTATTCTAAAATATAACGTTAGACAAAAATGTCGACCTAAGCCTCCTAGAAAATTGAAAAAAAAACTCCAAAGTGATATTCTGCTAAATAAAATGTGTTTTTTCCTGTTCAAATGAGAACAATAAAAACTGAGTTTGCTGCTTCTATTTCGTAGAAACAAAACGTATTTTTGTCAAAATATAAGAAAAGTCACTTGGAACGAAAAATGAATCCAAACGATCCACGAGAAATAAATACAAAAAAAGCGGTCCATTTATATCCTAAAATGTCAAACAATAAGGGGAATGCTTCTAAACATACCAAAGAACATAAAACAAAATGTAAATACTTAACCTCAAATTAAGTTATTTATGGTGCGATACAATTTGCATATATTTACATAATTTATGGGTCATGACAAAATGTGGCCTTTCTAATTTTTGCTCACAGTTGAAGGAGACCAACGCTCTAGTATGCCGGTGCTAACATATCTAATTGCACAGGAGGCAAAACAAATTCGAAGTTGCTGTGAGAGGGCTCGCGCAGTGGAAGGGGCAGCAAATGGCCTTATATGCAAACAAAGCAACACAATCCATTAGCTTGAATATCTGTATTCGCCGTATTAAAATACTCATATAAAAAGAAAAACCAGCGCACAGCTGTAAGACGCCTTTAAACGGCTTTTTATTAACATCCTTCAGCGACCATTAAATAATTCTGCAATATTTGCGCCTGAAATAAAACTATTCTGGGGTTTTTCAGCAATTCATTGCTTATGTCAAGCATGAAGTTTCCGATTGTTGCTGCACGAAATAAAGGAACGAAAGAAAAAATTGCAGAGGATATAAAGTATATATAAAATATCTCTCTCTCTCTCTATATATATATATATATACTTTACTGCCTCTGAGATTTCATGTAGCAATTTCTTTACAGAGGGAAACAACTCTCCTACTGGTCATGATATCTTTAAAGTGTGATTTTACCTTGCTGCACAGATTAAACCAAACTACAGGAAACAAAAATGCCACGGCTAAACCACATATGCAGACCTGCAGAGTATATATAACACGCTATTACTCTGCACCATCCTTTTTCTCCCTTTAATTATACTTATGAAAAGGAACAATAAAATAATTAGTCATAAAATAGTGCATCTAAATATTTAGATGGACACACTGGTACTTCGCGAACGCCCCAAAAATAAAAAATAAAGACGAATATTATGACCGAGGAGACTCAATATTTTCTGCAAAACTTAAAAACACAAGGAAACAAACAGTAGAGTTGTTTGTTTTTAATGTCATCGTAGGGAAATATCGGCGCCGCACATGCTGGAAACAATTGAATGTACCCATACCGCCCCCTTGCTTTCCCTTACGGTACTGTGCCAGGTATCACCACAAAGAACTCAACTGTGTAGGAGAACTATTTAACCTCTTAATGTGCGCAAGGCAGTCATTTCGCACACCTGCATCCAGTTCAGGAGAACACACTGCATTTTGAAACGGGCTCCCAGGGATGAGAATGCGTGGGTGCATTACCAGACGTATAAGTTTTAGAGGGAAAATGATACCACACAGTCTGAAGGAGAGAATACGAGATCAGTTTGCGAAGACGCTGGAATCAATACATTCGAAAATAGGGTGAAACAAATGCATTCAAAATTACTGAAAAGCAGACAGTGTGGGAAGGTTTATTGAAAAGATTTTTACTCGCACAGTGGCCCCGCTGACATCAATGCATATGGCGACAAGCATGATTTTTTTAAAAAGCCTTTTGTCAAAATTAAGTGTGAACTGATTAGGGAATTGAGTTTTAACAAGTGCTTGTTTTGTATTGTGAAGCAGGTAAAAGAAAGACGCTGATGCTTCCATTCTAAAATAATAGCTCTGATTAGCAAATTTGCTCACCAAGTTAAACACTTGCTGCTGACATCTGCTGTCTCCAACTTAGGTGGTCGTAATAGCTGTTGTTTACAGGGTTTAGAAATGCTACAAGTACGGTTTGAAGCGCTATAGAAAAAGCAAGATGCAGGATGCAGAAAGTAACGCTGGACAAGGTTTTGACAAAGATGCCAAATGAGCAGCAAACGCTGAATTTTGGCTAATGGGACTGGTTGTCGAGCATATGAAGAGGGTGGCAGTTAGGAATAGGAAAAATAGGAAAAGGGGAACCTTTCCTCAGCTGGGGTTTCTGCTCAGCCCCCTAACCTGTTCATTTTAGTTGGTTCAAACGGTACAAAGCAAGTCGCCTTACAGATACTTTCGAACACTCTGCTGGTGAATAAAGTGAGTATGTTCTGTTACAGTGTCAATGTTATCTAAATGAAATGCATGGAAACATTTAATTTACTGAGGTGCCAGATTTGCATCTGAATGATGTTTGGAAATGAGAACCCTAGGTATAGCTACACTGGACTCTTTTGAAGTGGTAAAATTACTGAGAACAAAACTGTGGTTGAATTCAAATCTGAGTTCATTACAAGTCTTAAAATGGTATTATGTATGTTAGATAAATATAGGAGTGAGTTCGAAACCCCCACTCTAGAGGCAGAAATTAGCACCAGTACAGGGCGGGTGGATATGGAACCCAATGATGCTTGAAGTCCTTCAAGGAGGAGTACAGAATTTACGACATTGACAGCCGCAACAGTCTGGTCAATGTGCGAGGTAGGTTCCTCTAAATGTCATAATTTTAACATTTGAACGCAAGCTATTTTGGGTTTTCAATGAGTCTTTCAACTCTGGCCAAAGGTGGTTCTAGGCAGGGCGGGCCTTTGATCCAATCGCAAACTGGGCCAAACCAAATTTGGTGGCCCTCATAATTCACCTCCCTCCACCACCTGTACAATTCTGCCTTTTCTAAGCGCTGTATATAAAAGGCATCACTAAGACATAACTTAATAGGGCTGCCTCTGTGCTATGATTTCTGTAGGAAGGAGAAAAGCTTTGTCCTGTTGGACACTGTTGTGTGTATATAACCCATTATGTTTGCATAGCGCGATAAACCCTCCTGAGGGAAACAGTGTGATTTAATAATACCATTCATTCAGAAGTAAACCATTATTCACTGCAATTCTAGCTGTAGGCACTGCATTTATTAGAAGATACCTAGCAGAGGACGTGGACAAAGCTTGGTGGAGACAAGTGACAATGTTAGGGGCTGGTGATGAGAGCAATAGAAGATCTGGCCCTGCTACATTCACGGTTACTGACATTCTCTTCGCTCTATCCTTGTTGCTGATGATTTCAGTGTGGGGCACTTTGTTGTTTACAAGTCAGATCCTGGCTGATTAACTCAACAGTGATTGGTCTGTGAACACACATTTCCTCCTCACTAGAATCCCATATTCAGATGCTAAATTAGAGGTTAGAGGCTATGAGGTGTGCTCTAAGATGAGAGGGCGAGGGGAAGGAAAGGCAGGAAAATGGAGGGAGACTAACAAAAATGAAGATTTGAATAGAAAATGAATAGGCGCTGGCGGCCTAAAATAATTAAAAACAAGAAACCGTTATTCTCTTGGTTATTCTCCTCTTTTCCTCTTCTTCTTTACTTTCCTTTTCTTTCTTTCCTCTTTCTCTCTCTCTCCTTTATTCGCATTATTTATTTATCTAAGCAATACAACCACTTTCATGAAATTGTTTTTACTTCTTAATTATTTGGGTATTACACTTAATTTAGTTATTACATGAAATATACTTCCATTTATAAATTGCTCAAATTGGTATGGTTTATAGGACTTGTTGTATTATATATAATCTTAATTATCTGTATTCCTTTATTAAAACAATAAAGAATATTGGAACTAAAAAAAAAAGAAATCAGGTCATTGTGCGGCTCTAAACTTAGGAGTTCTAGAGTTCTAGACTTGGGCCCAGCTCGCTCATGCCCAAGGTTGGCACTGGTTCTAGGTGGGAATGAGTATAATGCCTCTTAGTAAAAAAGAATATGGTCGCAGAAGTACAATAAATAGTGCCCGGGGTACACGCCCCTAGCAGGCAGCAGACGATGACCCAAGGTGACCATATTGACATTTCTTTCTTTGAAAAGTTTACCTTAATGAGAAACTTTATTCCTGTCAAGCTTTCTTTACTGAATACTGGCCACAATCTTATTCTAATCTACAAAGGGTATTCAACAGTTATGTCTTCTGTGTTACGCTGAAAAACGACTAAGTAATAAAAGCTTGTTCTGATCATATTTTCTACATCAATGACATTTACAAAGGTGTGGAATCCATCTCAGTTAATGTCCTTTTTGTAGTAAAATAAGACAAATCTGTTTTTAGTCTAGATCACGAAGTTCCAAACAAGTGTCCTCTTTCTTATTTTAATCCTCCCTCCCAAGGTACTGCCAATTCCTTGTTCTTTTTTTTAACTCAAATGAGGGAACAAACCCCTAAACCTTCCCAAAAATTCTACCCTTCCTCCATCTCTGCTGTCACCAGCTTCTTCCCACTGCCCCTCGTTCTTCGCCTCTCTTTTTTCCAACTATGTCTTTTTGGTGGAAAACAACCTTTCTCCTTCAAATCCCAATCTCCCTCCTTCAAATCCCGATCCTCCTCCTTCAAATCCCGATCCTCCTCCTTCAAATCCCGATCCTCCTGAGGTCCCTGCTCTATGTCCGACCTCTTCTCCATACCATGCTTCTTTTCATCTTTCCATTACCCGTCCAGTCGCTGCTGCCCGTTCTTGCCTGGGTCCTAGTATAAAGAGAGAACACACAACCGCGTTCCAATTCTTGCTCCATCCATGTTAGGGTGGAATGTCCCCTTTATACTGCCCGAATGCATATGAAAGTGGCATCCTGACTTTTTGTTCGGCCACAGTGTCATCCTAATCTATTGTGTGCACAGAAAATGATGCCTGTCACTGGTAATGCAAGGTACAGAACATTTTCTGGGATCTGGAGTGCGCTTTGGCCAACTGTTTATGCCCCAGGCAAGTCATATAAACCAGTGGTGGCAGCATACAGAGTTTTTTTTGTTAATTATAGTAGGACCACACCCTTTTCTCTGTATCAGGAGCGAGCATGGTCTACTGACCCCTTTAGAGTGAGATTCAGATTTGTAGGTAAACCCCAGATTTTGCAATGACATTCCACATGAATATTGAGTGTGGGTAGGTGTAATAATTGTGCGACACGTGCAGTAGTAGGCATCTATGTGGTAAGAGTATGAGTACTACAATCAGTGAGATCCACTTCGGACGAACTCAGGTTTAGTATAGCACAAGAAGTAGAATGGATTAAGCTTCACCGTCAGTGGAATTGTATTGTCTGAATGCCTGTCTCTTGACCGTGCAGATTGTAAAACTGAATTGAGAGAGGATGTAGAAATTCAATGAGGGCCGTGTTAGCAAGGGAATATCGATTAGTTCCTCTTGAGCATTGTCTTTGGATAGATGCTAGGGGTGAGGAGTACTACAGATTCTGTTGTTCACACTGTGAAGGTTTCTTGGCAGGGCTTGCGCTCTTGTCTGTCCCTGATCTCTGCTTCAAGAAGGCTCAAGACAGCCAGGTGCAGAGGTCTCACACTCCATTGTGCCCTTGTTTAGAATACTCCTGCTGGTTACCATTACCATTATTACCAGCTGTGAGAGCCACCACCTTGCACAAAGATCTTCTCTGACGAACAATTGGAAAATTACCTTTGAAAGAGAACCAACCCAAACCGGTTCTGAAGCCTTAGACAGCAATCCTAACGTCCCGTCTGGAAAATGAATTAAGGGGTTGCTCCGGAGAGTCCTCAGTGGGCTGCGGTGTGACCATTGCTGATGTTCGCTTGACAGCGAGTCTCTCAGAGGTGAGGGGGTATCATCATATGAAGAGTGCAATGTGCTGGAGAAGCTGAGGGTCTGCCTAAGTGCCAAGAAACCTGCTTGCTCATAGAGGAAAAACGCTTGCCTGGTGCTGGAGGAGGAGAGACAGTCCAAAAGGAGAAGCCCAGTGTGTGGAACACACAAAAGTAGCTGACTACTGACATGGAGCAAAACAAGTGTGAGGAGTCTCCCAGTGCAGTTTCTGCCTTAAGCTGAACTAGAACTTGTGTACTAAATCACCAATGTATTGCCTGGCATTTCCCCCGACCCTAAAAGCCTAGTGCTGCAGCTGCCACTAGAAGTGCCTACTTGTAAGAGGCCACTGTATTGATCAGTCGTCCCAAAGTGCCAAAGACAAGCAACAACTGCATCTGCCCAGTATCTTGCAACTGCCTTATATGAGCATCTGCTTGCATCTGCCCCAGATGCCATGACTAAGGGCGATCCATCCGAGCACACTATTGAACCCCAGTTGTCTAGATAAGTGCAAGACAAATATTTATTGTCCAATCCACTGTGCCATTTGAGCAGGTAATATGGGGGCTGTGTCTGTAGGAACTGAGAGAACGCGTCTAATATCAGCAGAGAGGAAGTTTAGTGCTAGAACGCTAACATTTGACAATACAAACTTGTTAAACCAAAATGCTATTGTGCTGACGTACGAGCTAACATTTGGAGACATCAGTAGTGATCTGTGCTTGTATGCTTCGCGTGCACCGGTATCTTTGCCTAAGACACCCTAGGTGAGAGAGAGGCAGAGACGGAAGCGGACATCGTAGAGAGCATTGACATCTCACCAGACCTCAAAAGGAGATCGCAAACATGTACATGAACCACAGGTGGAGTATTTGATTTTACTGTATGATTAAAGTAATTTCTTTTAACTAAAAGATAAGCACTGGGACATTATAATATTGTGTCTACTTTTTTGACTGTTGAGTTCTGAGATCTTGCCCCAAAGCACAACTTCCCTGAGAAACCTTTGCCTGTTCGACCTTGCTACCCTGAGAGTCAAGTGTGGATAGTGTGTACTTGGCCCAGTGTGCGGAGTCGTAGTGGAATGGACTCAGGACACCAGTGTCAATCGACCTCCCCCACTAGGGTTGGACCCTAGTAGCCCGTGTCTGGCTGTGGCCCCCTGAATGGGGTCTGGCAATATTATGCCCATAAAGCACTCTTAAAAATTACAATACAGTATTTATTCTTACAATTCCTACTATTTTAGGAAAAGTAATAATTATTTGCATGTTTGTTTTTTGGATTCAGTTCTAGATCAGGTATGTTCTTTCCAAGAGAAAATGTTAGGTATTGCAAAATCTATTTATGGTGCCGTCTGGAGTGTCTAGGTCTGTTTTTATGTTCAGTGAATGCACTACCATTTCATCTATTGCTCCTGCAGTAGGACGACACTGATGATGCCATCAATTATGTAACATGTGATGTCATCAGCAATTCACTGAAGATTTAAAGCACTTAGATCACATTTCATGACGTTCGTGAGTTTGAGACATCTTCACTTCAGCTGCACGTGTTTACTGAACTTTTTTGGGATTTGACCACACAAATTGCATTGTGGCATTCTTATGAGAGATTAGTTTGGCAATATAGTAAAAATATGGTACCCGGGTGCTGTGTGTGTAGTTGCTGGCCTCCTGATGGGGTGAGTGGAGAGGTATGTAAGCAGCATGCTTTCTGTCAGCTGCTGCCTCGTGTTTTTCATGCAGCAACCACTGACTTTGATTGTGTGGCACTGGAAGAAATGAAGGGCCCGATGAATTAAGACATGCAGCAAAAGTGGTTGTAAACTGTGCGGCTTGTCTCAGATTTTGCGATGTGACCTATGTACTAATAAGCTGCATTTCAAAATCTCCAATTACATTGGGTAGCAGAACGATCTGCCTAATGAATATTAACTAGGCGGGTTGCCAGTTGTGAAACCCTATAATCAGGGCTCGAGTCGGGGGTACACGCAGGTACACGGCGACCCCCTACTCTTTTCACAGGGTGGACGTCGCCCCCCTGCCAAGAAGCTGGGCCTCATAGAAATATGCTGAACTTGTCCCGGTGTAATTTTCAGACACCGGGACACGTTCAGCACGTGACGTCATGAGGTCATTTGCATATTGTCAGTCGCCCCCGCTTCTTTTTATAGGACTTGTGCCCTGCCTATGATTCTCTACAAACACAGGGATGGTTGTCTTGCAAAGAACAGCAGATCACGATCTCTGTTTGCCCCCACCCCCAAGCCCCTTTACCCCAGGACAGGAATCACCAGATCCCGGGGGACACCTTCCCCATTGCGGATCAGTTACAACCTGCTTTGAGATGTCATTAACTGATCAATGGTTTGCGACCGCTATTGCTGCTGTAAACCACTTATACATACTATTCCGACTCATAATTAGGAGGAGTAATCCTTTTATGCACATTCCTAACTGAGATTCAGAATGGATTGTAGTTCCAATTTTGTTAGTCAAAAAGGCTTTCCAGACTCGCAAAATGGGTTTACTAAATAGAACAAGCATTTGCAATGCAATAGGTCTCGCATTTACGCTAGTTTAAGCTATTGACATTTCAAATGATAATGCCTTTTATTCTTGTTTTCGTTTTGAAAACAAAGAAAACGCATTGCTGTTTACAATGCCAATAGCTTAAACTCGTTTAAGTGCGAGACCTATTGCATTGTAGACCCGACAAGCTATTTTACTGATTGACCTTAATGATTTTCATTGAACCAGAAATCTCTTAGTAAGTTCCATACAGTAATTTCAAAGTGCATACAATTTGAGTAAAACAGATCACAGACGGAGGTGTTAATGTTCTGGATCTAGCAGAGCAAAGCAAAGAAATTATTGTAGAAGAAAGAATATTTACCTATATTACATTTTATGCTGCATAGACTTTAGTATGGGTTTTAACGTCAGTATTAAAAATAAATAAATGGTAGGTGTATTGTTGCAGAAGCTGATTGCTCTGTCAGAAACTAAAATGGAGTAAAAGGGGTCGCGCTTTTTAAAAAAGTTACACGGTGTCTCAGAGTGAAAATTTGAACTCTACAGTTGTTGCAGTCATCCTTTCCAGGAAAATACTAAGCGCCAGAGTGCTGTAGTTAAGATAAGCACTTACTCATACAGGACATAGATTGTTCAATCCATGTCGGCTAAAGCACAAGAGAGTTCAACAGTGTACCTGGGGAAGTAACTGCGTTTGAACTCAGCACCACACCGGGATATTTTTGAGCCAGGGTTGCATGCTTTAATGGCCCCCTGGAGACCCATCAGATTTCAAGCTGCTGCCTAGCATGAGGCAAACTTTTACGATGGCAAAGGGTTTCTCCTAGACTGATTTAGTACAATACAACGCTCTAACCGCACGGTGCGAGTGACACCCCAAGATGGCCGGTTCTTCAGTGCCACTCCCACACGGAAGGGGTTTGGCAACAGGTGGGTTCTGTATTCACATACAGCCTCTCCAGGCCACAGCCCCGAGCAGCTGTGCTTAGTGTACAGGTGTGTAACTTGAGCCTGGAGATGTGGAGGAAGGCTGAAATATCGCCCTGGAATCCGGGGAAGCTAAAAGAAAGGAGAACTGGCACAGCAAGGAGGGGGCGAGGACAGTCCAGGGTGGCGCTATATTGCCTATGCTCTCAGAGTGCAGCCACAACAAGGACCCCCATTCTCACAGCTGGAGAGAGTAAACTCTGTGGGGCAGCGCTGTTCAACAGCACTAAAATCAGCACGTGATTTGGTCACCAACAATTACATAACCTCAGAATTCTATAGAGACAACACTAACTGGCTCAGTTCATACATATAAATGCAAAAGAAATAGTGAATTTCACTGATAAGGCTCTTGAACCACCCAGTGTAACAAAATCCTCTGTACACGTGAGGACAGACACGTCCAAAGGAGATACACAAACTCCCGATTCTGAACCAGGACTTGTCTCAGTACATCTCTCACCACGTCAGACCGGCCTGTTACTTAAACCTATCCCAGTCCCGAGATTATTACCTCAAGAGAACGCCCTGATAACAATCCAGAGAGTTCCCAAAGGACCCTCAACAACTCCAGAGAAGTTATATCCCCAACCAGCCTTGGGTTCCCGAACTAGAACCTCAAGTCAAGTCAAAAGGTTTTATTTGCATAATTTGTTAAAATTGTTACAAAATTCACATAATAAATAACAGTACAATTTTATTATTAAAATGCTAAAATTATTGTCTCTCGGCCTCTGTTTTGTTTGTGGCAGTGTTCATGAACTAGAACCTCTTTAAGAACCCTCCGCTCCAGGTGCGCTCCTTCAAGATCCTCTGTCCTCCCATTTACTCTCCTATGCATGGGCCTTATGAAGTGGTATCCTAGCTACAAAGCAACGAAGAGCTGCATGCAATAGGGCTATATATTCGAAGAAGAGTGACAGAGAGCTATAAATGAGTTGAAGGTAGGGGGCTCAAGAAACTAATCAAATACACCATCGAGCGCGGACAGTCTCCCTCTAAATTACTCCTTCTAAATTACACCACCCACAGACCATGCATCAAGAAAGGGACCTTTGCTATTATGCCCTATGCCGCACAACAGCTCAAGTGTGTGTGGGGAAGCAGACATGGAGTGGGCCACTTCCAAAGAGAACTTCCTTGCATCCTGTCCCCGGAGAGGCGCCCATCCCCCCACCAACCCCTCTCGAAGTACGCAGGAGCCTCGCTGATGATGGTTTGGAAAAGCCCCTGAGGGCGCTGCACTTCTCCGTGCCGGCATCCATATTTCGGTGCTCTCGATGTATAATACAGAGTGACTCAGAACCGGTGCAAAACTCCAATGCAGCTCCCATCAGCCCCTAGCATGCTGCCCCGCTCGGGCTCTGCTCCCTTAAAAAATATGATACGCTCCTGCTTTCTGCTCCGCTCGACTTCAGTCTCCCACCCACCCAAGGTATCTACTGTCCGCTGGGCCCAGCTCCCACTATTCTGGACTCTGCTCCCACCGGGCTCTCGTGCCACCGTTTCCCGGCTCGAATCTTCTCCCAGGCTCTCCAGCTGCACAGGCTAACACCGGCTCTGCGGCCGGAGCTACAGCTGAGGGCAGAGCCCAGAGGGAATTGAAGAGGAGTGAACAGTGATTCTCTGGGAGAAGCAAGTATGGCTAAAAGGGGACACCTGCCCTTATGCATCCCCTTGGCAGGGAAGGTGGGTGGGTAGTCTGCTAATAACAAACCCAGTGGGATCACACTGAACAATCGAATTCCTAACAGAGTAATAAAGCCAGCAGGTGGCAAGCGTCAACAGTAAGCCTAGAGAGTTAAATTAAGGAGTAACAGACTTGTCCTTGATTCATCGAGTGAAGAACACTCCCAATCAATGTTTTTTGTTATTCTGGCACTTGCATTCATGCACACATTTACGCAAAGGCAGCCGCTTGTTTATATTTGCATTGTGCTTTCACCAAAGCAGAGTGGAAGAAAATAGTGCTCAGACACCAGATAAAGCCCACCGTGTAATCTCCGCAAGTACACGATCAAGTCCTTGGGGGCCATCCAAAAAAGAGACAGGGTGGTAACCAAGAAGCCTCACTTTCAATCGGAGGCCAGCATTTAGCATAAAGTATGACGCCGGACAATTGGAATGATGGGCGGGGCTTCAAGTCCCCTTCCGAAATCTTCTCGACTACAAAAAGTCTCGCAGAGCGAGGAGCGCATGCGCGCTCGAGTGCTAGGCGGGACCTAAAAGGTCATTTTATGGTCACAAACCTTGTTATCTTGTAAATCACAGGGTTAGCGATTGCAATAGAGATTTGTACATTTGGCCTGGACCACCAATATACTTGCCTGACCATCGCAAGTTGTCAAATATTTATTTAAAGCTCACTTGTAACCCCCATATCCCTTTATGAAGATTTACTATATCCAATACATTTTCTGGAGTGAATATAAACAAACCGAGGCTAATGGAAACATTTGACAAACTAGCATAATACATGATTTTAGAGGTTGCATCTAACAACCTACATGCTACAATGGAAGAATTGCTTTTCATCATTCAAACAAGCCAAATGAAGTTACCTTTGCCACACAGTAGACACCAAATTTAAGTTTAGTAAGGAAACAATATTTGGAACAGTTAATGCATGAATTCCATAGAGTGCTATTGGCATTGTCAAATCCATTTGTCCAACCTAAACACCATGGGATCTACCTGTAAAAATATGAGAAGCTTACAGTGGTATGTTCCCAACTACATTCGGAGAAAATATCAGATTCATTGGGAATTTTCAAAGATTTCCAAGACTTCACCTAGGAAGCTGCATTTGAGCAAGTTTGCTGGAAAACGTTTTAGAGTTCCAATTTTCTCATATGTGAAGGCATTCCACGGACATATATGTGGCAAAATATCTGGTATGAGTACAATTTCACTTTGTAGCTTGTAATCATTATTATGTCCATGAGGACTTTTCACTGTGGAGAAATGCTCAGCAATTCTGGAAGCTATTTCTCTTCCCATTCCCACGCTGCCTTTGATAGGAGTAAACTTTCAGTTTTTCCTTGAGTGGGAATGGGCCAAGCAAACATTTGTGAGCAGCAACAAACAAGTATGTTTGTGGATGTTCCGGAACATTCTGGGCCTGCACATCCTCGTACACACACTTTCCCACCCCGGGTAAAGGGCCTAGGTCTAATTTAGAGCTAGGCAGTTGTCCCAACAGGGGCAAAGGTCATGACCTTCTCGCCCCCTCCAGGTGGTTAACTTGCCACCACATTTATAGATCTCCACAAGTCTGGCGGAGATCTCTGTGCCTTCAAAGAAGCGGCAAAAGCAGCTCTCTGAAGGCATTCAACTGTAACGATGCTGAGCGACCACCATGTTTAATGCGGACATTCACCAAAGTAAGTGTGTGGATGCACATTAATGTCAGATTTTCATATGCAGAATCTCCAACCTGGTTGAACTTCTCCCAATGTAAATGTTATGCTTCCGAGTGCTGTTGGAAAACTAGGAGGTTTAATCACAAAAGATTTAAGATCCCTGTAAAGGATGTAGCAGACTCGGATCGCTGAGACAAACTTGGGCGGGGGGGGGGGGGGTTTGTGGGTAGTGTAGAAAGTTATCAAAAACAATTTCTGACTGGATAAGAGCAACTAAAGTGCAAGTGACTGGCAGGTAGGCAAAAATAGTAAAATTTATGGCAAAATTTTATTTTGATCCTCCCAACTGGGTTACAATCTAAAACATAATAAAAACAAATAAAAATCACCCAAAATGGTGATGTAATAATTATAATATACAGTCAAAGTGAAAAAAGTCGACGCGGCGTTTCGGTGCTATTCAATCTTGACACCTTCATCAGGACAAAAAGGACATTTGACTCCGTATCTGTGTTTAGTTTAAGAGAGCTTTTCAATTGCTTTCACACTTGCTGTGGATTTCTTTGATATTCGTTACAGTTTTTCTGGCTTATGGATAAAGCAAAGTGCTTTCTAGGTGCACGGAGGAGCCACCGATGATGATAGGAGGGGCTTCAAGGATATTTGTTAGCGACCAACTCTCATATCAGTTGGACATATGGGTATAATCAAGTTGATGTAGACCGTTCATCTGATAAAATTTTGCCATTGAATTTTACTATTTTTGCGTACCTGCCAGTCACTTGCACTTTAGTTGCTCTTATCCAGTCAGAAATTGTTTTTGATAACTTTCCGCACTACCCACAAACCCCCCCCCCCCCGCCCAAGTTTGTCTCAGCGATCCGAGTCTGCTACAACCTTTACAGGGATCTTAAATCTTTTGTGATTAAATATCCCCTTCCCTGGTACTCACGACAGGGGAACCTCCCCTTCCTTTGAGGAAAACTAGGAGGATCACTGCTCCTAGAATTCTTTAGCAATTCTTTAACATGTTCAAACTTTGCTCCTAGTGTAGGAGCTGTCCTATGGGGGCGAATGCATCACTTTATTTTTTTAACCTTTCGCAAACTGGACCATAAGCTTAACAATCAGCTTTGAATGCATCAGATTAACAATTAAAACAAGGAGTGAAAATGGACTAAATAGGGGTTGTCTTAGCATCCTTGTCAACACCTTTGCAGCTGATCCGGACACAGAGAATCAACAAAAAGTTTCACTCCAAGAGACTTTTACTTTCTCAAACACCAAGAGGACCACAATTTCAAATGACTTCAAGATTCCTCTCAAAGAAATTCTTATGTGACCACCAACATTTGAAAGAAAACATTGATTTATGGAAGTCAAATGAAGGCTAGGAAGTGAGAAATTAGAAGATCAGAGTCAGAAAAAGTAAACCAATATAAACGTCTAGAGCTTGCTACTGAGCATTTATTAATTACAATGTTCTCCAATTAATTTTTGGCCACTTGCCACTTCTTTATAAAAGGTCTGTCATATATAAAGAACTTCAAAGATTTAGAAGTACTCTTATCTAGTAAGACTCTGCAAAAGTTAAATAAAATATATCGGAGCAATACTTAAGGACCCTAGTAATGGCTTATGTGTGTAAGGTAGTGTTGCCAGTGATAGTTGTTTGCCAGAACGGAAAGTTAAGCTTTTATCATTTCAAGAAGTGAATCAGGTAAGACCATTCTATCAGGTCTTGCCATATCAACAATGGCTCCCCTCAAAGCCCGATTTCTGAGCGGGCCACTGTTGTATCATGTTTCAAATTTCTGATCAAGTCGGCTAAGCAAGGGGAGTTACAAGTGTTTAATTTGAGTTAGTGGTTGCAGGTAGGGTCCATCAGCACTCATTTTTGTGAACCAGCACGTATTTCTCCTCATCAGACTTTGACTCGGAGCAAGAGAAAGAAAAACACACAAGAGGAAAAGAAGGGTGAAAAGAAAAAATATGACAAAGGGAGGAAGCAGGAACCTGCACGAGTGAGAAAAAGTGGCAGAGAATGTCCGGTGGTGGGTTAAAGAGGCATGATATTGAATCAAGACTATGTATTCTTGGTATTCTGCAATCCCAACATTCAATCACGTAAGGGCTGGGCTTCTGAGGGAAACTTTACTGGGATTTACTGGTGGAGCTCTGGAACAGCATATTGAGTGAGGGACAGACAGAATGAGAAGGAAACCAGTGTTATATGTGGAAGGTGGAAGAGGGAAGGAAGAGGACACACACACAGGTCGGGCAGGGGTAGGCAATGCCGAGAAGGTAATCCCTTAGGGTGCAAGCCTGCGCAGCACTTTAGAGTGAGGGGAGCAGAAAAAGATAAAAGAAGTAAACAAATGGCTTTGTGTGCTCACTGGTGTTAAGGGCACAAAATATGTTTTCTAGCTATTGCACCTATAGACACTAAAGTTATTAAAAAAAACATTCATAAAGCAAAATGGTTGACGCTCACACTCGAGTAATGACAAGAACAATAAAAACAATTCTGCTGCAGTGCAAAACAATTGGTTTGTGCATACAGTGAATGAATGAGATGAAGAATTACAGATGTGATTACAGGGTACTTTTCAGACGTTAAATAGTCCCTCATACTTCCCAGTGGAGGAAGAATATGTCTAAACAGAGCACAGTAAGAAGGGGAGACTAATCCTGTATCTGACCCAAGATGTGATTGACAATTTCTTAAACCAATGGCTGAAGGTTCCAGAGACACAAATGCGTATGGCTGTACGAGGCTGAACCAATGCCCATACGAGTATGAGTAGAATACAACGTGTTTGCCATGAATGGTGCATATGCAGTTATATGTTAAGCCTAAAAAACAAAAACAAAAGTGAAAAAAATAGCCTTTAAAATTTAATTTAGCAACTGTTTACTATTCATGTGTAGATATTTACAAACTATACATCAGTGATGTGAAGCACTTATCTAAATCCACTAACAAAAAATCAAGTTTGCAACCAAAGTACCATGGGAAATAGCTATCCACAAACGTACAAATAAAAAAAAGGGGGTCAATTTCCTTCCTGACTAAGACCAAGCTAAGATTCCATTCTCTGACAATCGCTATCCTTAGAAATTCAATATACAGTTTTACATTATTTTTACTTTAAATTAATATGTTTGATGACATGTAAACTTGTGCCTAGGCCAGG
The DNA here is from genome assembly GCF_964261635.1 of Lissotriton helveticus. Taxonomy (NCBI): domain Eukaryota; kingdom Metazoa; phylum Chordata; class Amphibia; order Caudata; family Salamandridae; genus Lissotriton; species Lissotriton helveticus. The sequence goes on from NC_136067.1 coordinate 938,107,223, forward strand.
GTCTAGATGTTTCAGAAAAACTGCTACCTACAAAAGCACTGTCTGAAAAATTGAGCACTATTAGTAAAGGGGTAGTTCATCTTCAAAATCATTTATCATATTCACACATTCCTTTGTCTTCCTCGAATCAGTTCCGCTGCTTGCATTTACATAACCATCTTTCATCTAGGTCGTACACCACACAAACAAGGGCTTACATACTTAAGCTCAGCAGAAATGCTGTTTTCACACCAATTTCCTCCCCTTTGTTGCCTCCTTTTTGTAGTGATTTCGCAGCCCCCAGGCGCCTCAACGTGAAAGTCACACCAGTAAACGAACCACTTCACATCACATTTTGTAAATTAAATGGACCCCACAAAAATAATGCGACCACTACAACCTTTGAATGTTCTCTGAAGAATTACTGAAGTTAAGTTTTACAAAACATGATTATACGCGTTGAGAGCCCCCACCCCCCGCATTAAGACCTCCTCCCTGAGTTCTTCCACTTGAATCTGTTCATAGAATTTCAATTTCTCCAGCTGCATCCCTCGTCAACTGTCGCATTCCCCAGCATCCTTGTCATATGCCAGGGTTACTTCTGTATAGAGTAATCGACAGATTAATTCAACTCTCCCTCCCGCACGCAAACATAAAAAAAAAACCTTTTAGCGCAATCTGTCCATTCTGAAATCTCTTCTTCCGAACAGGGAAGAAAAACTCCCAGTGTGAACTTCATAAAAAGCGACAAGTTGCAGACAGCACATGTGGTGTTTGGGCACCGGCAGTAGATATGAGTTATGCTCGCTCTGCGACAGAGTGTTAGTGCAGATTGTACATATGGATAGGACTGTACTTGAACACTTAAAAACTTTACTACTCTGTCACCTAGCAGTGTAAAAAAGTCGCCAGTTATTTGTTACATGCCTGAGATTCACACCTTTTTTTAAGTTGTAAAATGGCAGAATGGAGTTTTTGATTGTGACAATCATTTTCAACCACTCATTTTTAATGAAAATGCTGAAATTTCATATAGAATAAAAGACCACTGAAAGTCTCAGCCGCTCGTTAAGTATTTCACTTGCAAAGTCATTTTTTATTGCTTTGCCTATTTACGATTAAACTTTAATAAAGAATGTTATCAAATATTCTTCAACAAATGGTATGCTCTTTGTGTTTGCTATGCTCTTTTTATTGCCATAGTATGTTGACCATACCGGAATCCAGCGTTGGCGATTTGTTGTGTTCACTCGCTGCCGCAAAAAAGCAAAACATTGTATAATGTGCTGACTGTTGCATAACATTTTCTAAAACAACACTGCTGCAAATCTGTGTCACGGGGTAATGAATAACAGCTAAAAAAGGTTGCAATTATAAAATTAAAATTTGAAGATTACCAAATGAGAGTATAAATCATTATATTTTCCAACACCTGGCCACTTTCACATTTTTTTATGGTTTGTACATGCCTGAAACCATTTGGAGCCAAATAGGAACTTTAGAAGACATTAAAAGAAGACATGTAAAATGTTTATATACAGTTAGAAATAAGAATACATCTAAAAATATAGATAGTATTGTAAGTGCTTTTCCAAATATATCCTCACCAACTATTTACATAAAGTCAAACAAATATGCAAAATCGATCGCAAATTGTCTATTCCTGAACGGATCCGATCTGAAAACAATATGAAAAAAAACAAGCACTCTTTGACCACCATCTGCCTTCAACTAGTCTTTAGAACTACTAAACTTCTATTCCTCATGGAAAACCTGTGCCCAGAACCTTCATCCATTACATTTTACCCAGTTTTCCAACTCACATTCTTGTGCAAAATCCTTACCATATACTTATCTTCATAGAACCTGTCCAAGCCTTTCATTTTGGATTTCTTCAAAATCCCATTATAGAAACCACCCTTTCGCATTAAGGGCCTGATTTATATCTTGGCAGAAGGGTTACTCCATTACAACGGCAAAAGATATTCCATCTGCCGAAATATAAGGGATTTATATTTTGGGGATGGGATATCCATCGCTGTTATAACGTGTAACCCGTATAGATCTAAAATAGGCCTTTAGCCAAGTTCCCAAAGTCAGTCCAACAAATAAATTTTTCATTCCCCTTGACTTTTTTCCTTCATTCACCACACTCCATCGCCCAACCTTGCTTGCAGCCTTTGACTTTATTGGTACAGCAGTACAACCTTCAAATTGTCTTCGCAATCCACTCCTTAATCTCTGGGGCGCACTTTCTGCACTCGCTCCTTTACTCGTCAGTGTCTACCAGGACACAGTCATGAGTTCCCTCTTTTTACCTCTCCTCCCAGAATGTAATTTCTTGTTTAGACTTTTATTACCATCTTTATTTTTTCTGATTTCTCATCATCAAACTAGAATGCAAGCCCGTCTTCCAGCAATTTACCACTGGATTTTCTGATCCCTCATAGTAAATTCTGCAGAAACAGAGAGAATCCATTTTCCTGCTGCCTCAATCTCCACAACACCTGTCAGACTCACTAACTTTGCACCTGACATCATTTCTTTCGCCTCTATCGGCATATAGTTTATTAACTATCTGTGTTGATCAATTCAACACAGCGGTCAAGCATCAACTCCTAAATTATTCAAAATCTGCCCTGTTCTCCATTTCCATTCAGAAACCTAGTTTTGAGCAAGATTTACTACAGCAAAAGCTTACTTATTAGAATCATACAGTACTACTTTTTTAGGTCTCGCATAGGCAGCGCTTGCACTGTCTCTTCGAGACATTCTGTATTCAGGTATGGACTTGAAGCTCCACCCATTTTCCGCCATCTTTTCAATTGGCTCCTGCTACTGTACTTTCCAAATGGTTAGTTTTGATTTGTCAATAGGCTGAGTACTCAGGCCCTAGTACCGCCTTTTGTATCCTCACATGAGGACTGTCCCTTTTACGTGTGTTGTTATCCTGTATATTTCATTAACAGTCTGTGAGCCCCATTTTCTTAAACAGCTTTCTTATATTGAAGTTCCTTATATAAAATGAGATCTGCGACCCAATCACAACATGGAACAATAGTCAAAAAACACGGGTGTATATGAAAAATAATTTTATCTTTTAAAGTTCATCAAGGGTACTACAGAATCAGACACACAATGCAACAAGAGGAAAGCAATTGCAATTATTCCGTTCTTCAATGTCACAATTGTATACACTTTTTCTATCATGAGTTATTTTCCAGAAAGAAGTGTTAAAGTCGACCTTTCGGTCTCTAAGCATTCGTTCATGAGACCATCTTCAGGACTGTCATGTATAAAACAGTTAACCCCTGAAAAAATGCTTCAACCGATCCAGAAGGCAACAAAATGTTGTTGATCACTTCTGGATAAAGACGAGAGCAATCGTTGTTCTGTAGCTTTTATTTTAAATGAGCGATCGCCACAGAATAAGGATTTTTAAATCCTGGCGCCTCACGGACGGTATTTCTCAATTTACTATCCACGCAGGCTTCTTAATCATAGACATTCAATCTGCTGTATCATAGTATACGAAGGAAGTTAGCGATCTTTCGTCGGATCTGTATCGCTAACTTCCTTCATATACTATGATACAGCAGATTAAATTTCTATGATTGAGAAGCCTCTGTGAATAGTAAATTGAGAAATACCATCCATGAGGCGCCAGGATTTAAATATCCTTATTCTGTGGCGATCGCTCATTCAAAATGAAAGCTACAGAACAACGATTGCTCTCGTCTTTATCCAGAAGTGATCAACACATTTATTTTGCATCCTGGATAGCATGAAGCATTTTTTCAGGGGTCAACTGTTTTATACATGATAGTCCTGAAGATGGTCTCACAGACGAATGCTTAGAGACCGAAACTTCGACTTTAACACTTCTTTCTGGAAAATAACTCATGATAGAAAAAGTGTATACTATTGTGACATTGAAGGACTGAATAATTGCATCTGCTTTCCTCTTGTTGCATTGTGTGTCTAATTATGTAGTACTCTTGATGAACTTTACAGGATAAAACAAATGTTAATATACACCCGTGTTTTTTGTATATTGTTCCATGTTGTGATTGGGTCACATATTACAATTTTATATAAGGAACTGAGAAATGTAGAACTAAGCTTTATAAAAGGTTTAGGAAATAATTTGATTTGCAAGTTTATGAATAATTATTGCATTTGAGTATACACTAAAGCAATATAATTAAATGCTATAAATAAACCCCTTGAAGGCATCCTTTACCCGCTCATCTGATCTTGTCCAGGCCCTCAAGGGTAGATTGGGTTTCCCATTATATATAATTCTTCTTTTGCAAGCACAATATGCTTTCCTGCAGGTCGCTTTTCAACTCTCTGCTGACTTTCACATTATGCGTGGCGGTATCACCTGGTATGAGGCAGGCGCTACTTTTCTTTTGTTTTGTTTGACGTGGCGTGCTCTTTGAAGCTCTTTTTCTTCCCTACTCCGACTTTGCATTAAGAGCCCTCAGCCCTTATCAATATTTCTTTCCATCTTTCTTTTGCTGTAGCGTGCTTTTTGAAGATCTTTTTATTCCCTCCTCCCCCTGCGCATTAAGAGCCACCTCCCACTCCAAATGTCTGCTTTCACTTTAGCAATGGCAACAAAGGCAGAAAGGCGCAGAAACCTACCCCTGGGCATGACCATTGCAGATAAACTGCCTCAGGAGCAGTACACGTTTCCCGAAGTATTAACCCCAGAACCGTACCTTCACAATCAGAGCCCTCTGCTGCCATGGCGAGGTACTCATCCCGGGTGTAGAGAGCAACAAGGTGCCAGTGCTTGGGATGCAGTCGTGTAAAGAAAATACACTTGATGTATTGTATCATTATGGGGCCCGCTTCACGGGCTGCCATGCACATAAATATAATGGCGTGATAGAGTGGTTCTTCAGTGATCTAATGCTGCCCATAAGTCGCTGTAAGCATCTTCCAATACTGACAGCACTCTAGGGTTGCGCCTGGGATTGTTTGGCCTCATTGGGGTGCCTCCTGATATCTTTTACAGACCTGGATCCTTAACTTTACACTGCCGAGTTAGCTGCTGCGCCTTCCGTTATCGGCACTCCCCTAAAAGGATTCACAGAAGCAATGATTTCTGCTTTGGCACCACGCTGTCTCCCGAGGTCCTTCCTTTCATCCTACGGTGTCCGTGCAGCTCCACTTTATGTACCTTGGTAGCCACGGAGCGCTAGGGGCGCCTTTCGACCATGACTCCCTTTTCAATACCTTTTGGTTACCCCCTCTTCCTGGGGTGGTACTTCTTATACCAACAGGGCTTCAAAACCATCCCCCTCCGTTATCTCAACCCACTGCTGATAAGGACACAACCTAGTACAGTGTCGCTCCCCTCTGTGCCTCCTCAGCTGGCATCTCTCTAGCCCACTTTGCAGTTGCAGTTTAAACGTCAGTAATTACATCAACTATATCCTTGCTTGTGTAGCTGGTAAGATGTGAGCACTTTCCAGATTGCTGGCAGCATGTCTCTCTTCCCTATCAAGAAACAAATTAAATTTAAAAAAATGTACCTATATAGTCCTTTTTTTAGGTCATCGGCTAGGATAGGCTGCGCACATGCGTAGTCTCGCTGGCGAGATTTAATGTCTCTGAGTAGCGAGGTTAAGCCCCGCCCCTCTTCTCCATTGGCTGGCCTCCTAAACGGCGGCCAGCCATTGGAGAAGAGGTCCCAGTGACGACATTCTCTCGATCTAAGCCCTGTCCTTTTCGGATTGGGGGGCATGTTTTTTAGTTTCTTTCTCCCCTTTTCTCCATTGTCTGCAATGTAAATAACACGCCCGTTGTATACATTCCAGCCAATGGAGAAGAGGGGAGAAAGAAAAAAACGCCCCCCAGTCTGAAAAGGACAGGGCTTAAAGACAAATGGCGAGCCCTTGTTTGAGTGTTGCATGGATCACTGTGAGGGCGAGAAGAGTAGAGCGCGGAGTTTAGACAGAGAGCCACCAGAACAGGGGGGAGATATTTCAGTGGAAGTTTTAAGCATGAGACAGGAGGGAGATGTGAGCAGCGGGAGTAAGGGGACCTGGTGTCGTGAGGAGCTGTGCTGGGTGGGATCATGCCTGCCCAGGGCGCCTTCCATCCAGGCACCGGGTGGCGGGGGCTAGGCCTGGGTGGATGTGCACTACGGGGCTTATGCGATTGTGGGACAATGCTACCCTGCTCCATGGCGGGCCGACAGGTGTGGAGGTTGGCATGTTTTCCCCCGGCATGGCAGGCGGGTTGCTGGTTCTAGCAACTGCCCTTGGCCCGCACGGTTCCTCAGCTTGGGACCGGCCCTCCGGCCAATCAAAATCTTAACGGCTCCCTAGGGGGCGGAGGTCGGCACACTCGCCCGGCGCCAGGACCAGCGGGTTGCTGGTGGTGGCAAATGCACGGCGGAGCAGCGCCGACCTCACCTTAATGTTTCGGGTTACCCCGCTTCTGCCACCAGCATTGGAATCAGGGGTCTGGGGGGCCAGTGCAATTGCAGGCACATTGTTCCGGCCATGGAGACGGCCGTCTAATTTCAGATGTGCTCGAATGCGGTGCTGTGTCACAGGACACGGCACCGCCCCCACCCCAGCAGGAGTTTGGTGAGGCGGGAAAATTCTTCTTGCGGCCAGAGCTGCTGTTTAAGAGGTGGGGAAAGAGATCCGAGTCCCTGTATCACCACACACACCCTGTGATCCTGGGCAAGTCAGGTAATCTCATTCTAACTAAAACACGCATGTTGCCAGATATAATGTGTCTGGTGCTGTCGAGAAGCTCTCTACCTCCGAGTTGGGTTCGCCCTGTATACCGCTGGAAAATACAGTTCTAGTCAGACAAGCTTTCAGCCTTCACCATCGGGGCAGCGCCGCTCCAGGAGGGAAGGGGACGGGGTCTAATCACACTGCTGACTTCTTCCGGACCCCCCCTCAATCCAAGGGTCACCTTGCATCATAGGGCATATGCAGCGCGCTCTGCACAGCGGGAAATGCCAACCGGCAATGTACGATGTGGGAGCGGGCAAGGTTCGCGCTAGATATGGGCAGTGTGCCGTTTACATGGTAAACACGAGGAGTGTAGGCCATTGGGGATATTATCATGGGATGTCACAATGGGGAATATGAACACAGGACACTAAGATATGATAGATGGGGAAAGGTGAGGGCAGTGAGACAATAGCGCATCACCATAGACAGCTGACGGGCTGTTAGTAGGAGAGTAGGCTGTACGAGTGCCGTTAATGGGCATGAGCCAGGAGATACATGTGATCACTTGAGTCTTCAGCCCGGAGTCGGCTTGAGCTCAATAATCAGGAAACAGGTAATCAGTTGGAGATTATTTAGAGGGTTTGTAACACGTTGCATGTCACGTTTTTGCTACTTAAGAGCACTTGCTACACACTATTCCGATGCGTTCATTGGCTGTGGTGTTTCAACTATTCTACGTCCATTGGTGGGTGTAACGAACACCGAGCCGGCTGAACCTTTGCTGTTGGATGACGTCAGGAATACTCGGCATTAAAATATGGGCCAGTCTGAAAACAGATATCGGCGGTCTATTGCATGTGTTTGTGGGTGGGTTAGGCGAAGGAGAGGTAGACGAAAGTAATCGTTTGTGGCTGCGGAGTTGCCTTCGAGTAGTCCGATTGAGAAATTTAGTGGTACTGACAACTGGCCCTCGAGGCGGATGTCTACTAGTGCCTGACAGAGAACCGAAAAGCAGTAATTATAGAAAATATTTACTGTATACGATCATCTTCAAGCGAATGAGGCAAACGGTTTCTAGGGGATTTTGGCATCTTCCTTTCTCCGACATCTGCGGAGCTCTCAAAATATTCCTTATCCAACATCGAGTTGCAAATGTACAAGTTAGAGACGTACCAATATACTACCCTAATCGGTATCGTTGAGTCATTTATAAATAAAGATAGTTTAATAATGTTCAGTAGAGGTGGGCGAGCCAACGCATTAGCAGGGAGAGAAGAACCCGTACATGAGCCGAGCCTTTACAAATAGTTGGCATGTAAATCATACAACAAACACTATGTAAAAATATGAAAACATGTATATTTATTTAACATGCAGGCGCATGGCAACTTAGTACATCATTATTGTATTGCTGCATTAAGAAGTCTTTACTAAAAGTGATCATTTTTAAACACAAACACCCCTTATGTAATGTAACTGGTTCTATTGTAAAGCGCTCTGACACCTTTAGGTAAAGCCCGCGCTATATATAAACGCATAAATAAATTCCTGCCATGGGCACTATTAGACCCCAAATTATGGTGGGGGTGGGGGCTTAAGACTCCCAACCTGGGCTGGCTCGAGCACTGTGGAGGCCGTTATGGGATTACCTAGCATGTTATCTGTGCTTAGTCACAGAAGAACAGCACAGTGTTAAGCTTTTGTACTTCTTGTAATGGAATGAACACGGTGAGGTTTATTTCCTGTCCTGCAGAAGGCGATCAGTTACAAGGCTGCTGCTTTGTGAGCCCTTGTCATTTGTAACCTCACTATTAAATTATTGCTTTTGAGTCTACACCACTTTTAATTCATTTATGACACATAATATTAATAGCCAAACTGCAAGTCTCACAATAGTGTGCTAGGACACCTGCGAAAATGGAATTAACATAAGGAGGGCCGCTAGTAGTCAAGGCATGTCATCTCCACCATTTATTTCTTGCTTTTTAGCCTAAATTACTTTGCATGCTTTTTTTAAAAACCTATGTCATTATGCAAGTCCCAAAATAACAGTGTGCTAGGAAACCCACTAAACATTAGGTCTGGGGCTGCATTATGTGGCCGATTAATGCTGTCCATGTAGATGTAAAATTGTGAATGAGAGGGCTTGAGACTTATATCGGTGCTTGTGTGGCTCTGTGTGTGTGTGTGGCTCTGTGTGTGTGTGGCTCTGTGTGTGTGGCTCTGTGTGTGTGTGTGGCTCTGTGTGTGTGTGTGTGTGTGTGTGTGTGTGTGTGTGTGTGTGTGGCTCTGTGTGTGTCTCTGTGTGGCAGTGTGTGTGGCTCTGTGTATGTGGCTCTGTGTGTGTGGCTCTGTGTGTGTGTGTGGCTCTGTGTGTGTGTGTGTGGGTTTGTGTGTTTGTGGGTGGCATTTGCGAGAGATTAAGCTATTGGCATTGTAAATGACAATGCCATTTATTTATCTGTTTTCAAAACCAACACATAAATAAACAATTTGTCATTTACAATGCCTATAGCTCTAACTTTTGCAAAGGCGAGACTGTTTAAGATGATGATTCTCCCCTGTCTTCCATACATTATTCAAAACCTTCCACTCCATCTCCCTTGGGGCTGGTTCTGCGAGCTAGATGGTCTAATCACGACCTTCATCTGGGGCGGGCGAGATCGTGGCTGGCTCTCAGAACGTATTTTAGAAAAGGGGGGTGGTGATGGACAGAGTTTCTTAATGATGCAGAATACTCTTACCAAGTCAATAGATCATGGTTTTAATCCATCACCGTTTTTTAGCTCACTGCACCATCCCAGCTCAGAACCTGGCTATATGCAAATTAGTCTGTTCCTGTCCCAGTGCATGATGGGAACAGGGCAAACCAAACTACCAAGCCAATTCTTATACTGGGAAGGAAACAAGCTTCCGGGGACCGGTTTCTGGCATCACAGCCTTCTTCGGCCCGGCTTGCTTGAATCCTGATGATGCAATGAGCAAGGGACTCACGTCTGAGTATACCCTCCCACACATAGTGTGGATAAAACTGATTTTGGAAAAGGGGGGTGGTGATGGACAGAGTTTCTGAATGATGCAGAATACTCTTACCAAGTCAATAGATCATCGTTTTAATCCATCACCGTTTTTTAGCTCACTGCACCATCCCAGCTCAGAACCTGGCTATATGCAAATTAGTCTGTTCCTGTCCCAGTGCATGATGGGAACAGGGCAAACCAAACTACCAAGCCAATTCTTATACTGGGAAGGAAACAAGCTTCCGGGGACCGGTTTCTGGCATCACAGCCTTCTTCGGCCCGGCTTGCTTGAATCCTGATGGTGCAATGAGCAAGGGACTCACGTCCGAGTATACCCTCCCACACATAGTGTGGATAAAACCGATTTTGGAAAAGGGGGTTGGTGATGGACAGAGTTTCTGAATGATGCAGAATACTCTTACCAAGTCAATAGATCATGGTTTTAATCCATGACCGTTTTTTAGCTCACTGCACCATCCCAGCTCAGAACCTGGCTATATGCAAATTAGTCTGTTCCTGTCCCAGTGCATGATTGGAACAGGGAAAACCAAACTACCAAGCCAATTCTTATACTGGGAAGGAAACAAGCTTCCGGGGACCGGTTTCTGGCATCACAGCCTTCTTTGCCACTGGATTCAAGCAAGCCGGGCTGAAGACGGCTGGAATGCCAGAAACCGGTCCTCGGAAGCTTGTTTCCGGTCCAGGGAAGACATGGCTTGGCAGTTCAGGCTGGACTGTTCCCATGAGGCACAGGGTCAGACTGATTTGCATATAGCCATGTCTGAACTGGGGTGGCAGAGTGGGCTAAAGAACGGTGATGGATTAAACCCAGATCTTTTGACTGGGTGTGAGTGTTTGATTGATTCAGATGCTCCGTCCATCACCACCCCCTTTTGTACCGCTTTTGGCCGCCATAAGTGTGGCAGGGTATGCTCAGACGTGAGTCCCTTGCTCACTTTGCCACTGGATTCAAGCAAGCCGGGCTGAAGACGGCTGGAATGCCAGAAACCGGTCCTCGGAAGCTTGTTTCCGGTCCAGGGAAGACATGGCTTGGCAGTTCGGGCTGGACTGTTCCCATGAGGCACAGGGTCAGACTGATTTGCATATAGCCATGTCTGAACTGGGGTGGCAGAGTGGGCTAAAGAACGGTGATGGATTAAACCCAGATCTTTTGACTGGGTGTGAGTGTTTGATTGATTCAGATGCTCCGTCCATCACCACCCCCTTTTGTACCGCTTGTGGCCGCCATAAGTGTGGCAGGGTATGCTCAGACGTGAGTCCCTTGCTCACTTTGCCACTGTATTCAAGCAAGCCGGGCTGAAGACGTCTGGAATGCCAGAAACCGGTCCTCGGAAGCTTGTTTCCGGTCCAGGGAAGACATGGCTTGGCAGTTCGGGCTGGACTGTTCCCATGAGGCACAGGGTCAGACTGATTTGCATATAGCCATGTCTGAACTGGGGTGGCAGAGTGGGCTAAAGAACGGTGATGGATTAAACCCAGATCTTTTGACTGGGTGTGAGTGTTTGATTGATTCAGATGCTCCGTCCATCACCACCCCCTTTTGTACCGCTTTTGGGCGCCATAAGTGTGGCAGGGTATGCTCAGACGTGAGTCCCTTGCTCACTTTGCCACTGGATTCAAGCAAGCCGGGCTGAAGACGGCTGGAATGCCAGAAACCGGTCCTCGGAAGCTTGTTTCCGGTCCAGGGAAGACATGGCTTGGCAGTTCGGGCTGGACTGTTCCCATGAGGCACAGGGTCAGACTGATTTGCATATAGCCATGTCTGAACTGGGGTGGCAGAGTGGGCTAAAGAACGGTGATGGATTAAACCCAGATCTTTTGACTGGGTGTGAGTGTTTGATTGATTCAGATGCTCCGTCCATCACCACCCCCTTTTGTACCGCTTTTGGCCGCCATAAGTGTGGCAGGGTATGCTCAGACGTGAGTCCCTTGCTCACTTTGCCACTGGATTCAAGCAAGCCGGGCTGAAGACGGCTGGAATGCCAGAAACCGGTCCTCGGAAGCTTGTTTCCGGTCCAGGGAAGACATGGCTTGGCAATTCGGGCTGGACTGTTCCCATGAGGCACAGGGTCAGACTGATTTCCATATAGCCATGTCTGAACTGGGGTGGCAGAGTGGGCTAAAGAACGGTGATGGATTAAACCCAGATCTTTTGACTGGGTGTGAGTGTTTGATTGATTCAGATGCTCCGTCCATCACCACCCCCTTTTGTACTGGCTCTCGGAACGTGTCAAAGGCCCACACACGATGGGGGATGGGAATGACAAACCCATTCCTGTACTACCTGGCCACATGGCTTTTAGTGATCAGGACTGGTTCAATGGAGGGTGGTCAGACCCCACCTATCTACTGGAGCTGGAAAGCATCGGATTCTCCCGCCTTCAGACCATGCTCTACGGGGCCCCAATCCCACGCACCATACACCAATTACGCGCACAGTACTCCTGGCATGGCCCTCCGTGCTGCGACACATCCAATGGGACACTAAACTCTCACTACAAACACCACTATGGCATGGCACATGGCTAAGTGAGGTTGCGACTTTGCCAGGTTCCATAAATGGGACCTGATTGGCATGACCTGCTTGGGGGACATATGGAAGGGGAAGCATCTGTCTTCCTTCCAAGACCTTCAAAGGTCATACTCAGTGCACTCCACCCAATTCTTTTGATATCTCCAGCTGCGACACGCCCCGACCTTTCATGTTCTTGATCATACAACGCTGCCCCTAGTTTAGCCCCTTAGAGGCCAAAATCCTTATGGGGAGTTTAGGATGAGGGGGGTAGCACAAATCTACTGCTCCCTGGTTAACAACACCCTATAAACAATTGAGCCTCTCAGGGCACGATGGGATCTGTGGCTTGGCCCTCTTGAAGAGGAGGACTGGCGGGAAGCCCTGATGGCCCCCAGGATGCTCACAACCTCCGATAAGCCTGACTCATTCAGATCTATCTCTACTGTGCCTATCTTACCCCGGTGCGACTCCACATGGCAGGCTTCTTGCCGGACCCACTTTGCCCGCACTGCAAAGCAGACATAGCTGACTTCCACCACATGGTATGGTCTTGCGACATTCTCACCACATACTTGGCTTCCATTGTGTCTGAGTTGAGTGAGGTGCTGGGGTGGGAGGTTCCCCTGAGTCCCCGTGCCATTCTCCGGGAGTGATGGAGGGGCTGGATGGCTCATGGGCAGACAAGCTATTCCTAGGGACCGCCGTTCTTTTAGCCAAGAGAGATATTTTCCAAAAATGCCAATAAAATTGATTACTAAAAAAAATGAGGTAATTGCTGGTTTCAATACTCCTTCCCACCATATTTTCGCAATTCCCATTGCTACAAAATAATAAATGTATTTTGCCACTTTTATTAAACCTTATTTAACATCTTTGCAAGCATGGTAGGGAGAGTTGGTCCCCCTGAATTTGTTGCTTTAGTCCTTTGAATAATCGCAAATATCACTGGAAAATGTCCAATAACTAAAACATTTTACAGGGTATAAATATTGCCAGTATAGTTTCATTCTTCTCCTCTCCACTGCATCTACCTCTACCACCATATGTCCTTCATTCCAAACATACTCCTTCCTTACAATTGCCTCAATCCTCACTCCTTCGCTTCCTTCAACAATTTACTTTTCCTTACCTCATTCTCTTCTCTCCTCTTCGTTACTTACATTGCCTCTAGCCCACTCTCTTTGTCTCATGCCCCTTCTTTTCCATTCACAAATTCCTTCTTTTTTCTCACAAACTCCTTTAATTTTCTTTCTTCCCTTTTCGTATCTTTCACTATCTCTTCCACCTTACCACCTTCCCTCAAACCCACCTTAACAGTTTACCTTCTTTTATTCTCTATCAAAATCTCTTCCAACAAGCCTCCCTATATCCTTCCTCCAAACACAACCTTACTTCATTTTTACTACAACACACAACCACACAATATCACACAATTCCCGAGCACACAATTCAAAACTACCCAGCATAATTAAACAAGATTGTCAGGGCAAGATGGGTTCTTCCTGGAAAAAAAATCCAATCACGCACTGGTTTTTTGGTTGTAATTTAGTTTATGATAGTACTGTCACTCTATCCGTGAGAGTGGGTGAAGGTACAGCCAACACGTGTTTCACCCCTTTACATGGCCATCGGCCTGGGGCTTCCTCAGGGCGGTTATGTAACATGGTATTGATCAAGTCGTCTTGGTTGCAAAAAATTAAGGTTTCTCAGAATTAGGGCATAATGCCGGTCCGGTTTTAGGCAGTAACTGGTGTGTGTGCCTGGTGGAAGTGTGCACTGCCGGCTGATGGTGTGCGTGCCCAGTGGAAGCATGCACTGACGGCTGGTGGTGTGTGTGCCTGGTGAAAGCGTGCACTGACGTCTGGTGGTGTGTGCTGGTGAAAGCGTGCACTGACGGCTTGTGGTGTGTGTGTGCCTGGTGAAAGTGTGCACTGACGGCTGGTGGTGTTTGTGCCCAGTGAAAGCGTGTACTGATGGCTGGTGGTGTTTGTGCCCGGTGAAAGCATGCACTGACAACTGATGGTGTCTGTTGAAAGCGTGCACTGACAGTGTGGTTGTGTGTGTGTATGGTTGTGTGTGTGGTTGTGTGTATGGCTGTGTGTGTGGTTGTATGTGTGGTTGTATGTGTGGTGGTATGTGTGTTTGTGGTTGTATGTGTGTGGTTGAGTGTGTGGTTGTGTGTGTGGTTGTGTGTGTGGTTGGGTGTGTGTGGTTGTGTGTGTGTGTGGTTGGGTGTGTTTGTGTGTGTGGTTGTGTGTGTGGTTGTGTGTGGTTGTGTGTGAGGTTGTGTGTGAGGTTGTATGTGTGGTTGCGTGAGGTTGCATGTGTGGTTGTGTGTGGTTGTGTAAGTGGTTGTGTGTGCGGTTGTGTGTATGGTTGTGGTTGTGTGTGTGTGTGGTTGTGTGGTTGGGTGTTGTTGTGTGTGTGTGTCGTTGTGTGTGTGGTTGTGTGTGGGTGTGTGGTTGTGTATGTGGTTGTGTGTGTGGGTGTGGTTGTGTGTGTGTGTGTGGTTGTGTGTGTGGTTGTGGTTCTGTGTGTGTGTGTGGCTGTGTGTGTGTGTGTGGTTGTGTGTGGTTGTGTGTGTGTGTTTGGTTGTGGGTGGTTGTGTGTGGTTGTGTGTGTGTGTGGTTGTGTGTGTGTGTTTGGTTGTGGGTGGTTGTGTGTGGTTGTGTGTGTGTGGTTGTGTATGTGTGGTTGTGTGTGTGTGTGGTTGTGTGTGTGGTTGTGTGTGTGGTTGTGGGTGTGTGGTTGTGTGTGTGTGTGGTTGTGTGTGTGGTTGTGGTTCTGTGTGTGGTGTGTGGCTGTGTGTGGTTATGTGTGGTTGTGTGGTTGTGTATGAGTGTGTGGTTGAGTGTGTCGTTGTGTGTGTGGTTGTGTGTGTGTGGTTGTGTGTGTGCTTGGGTGTGGTTGTGTGTGTGTGGTTGTGTGTGTGTGGTTGTGCGTGTGTGTGGTGTGTGTGTGTGTGGTTGTGTGTGTGTGTGGTTGGGTGCGTGTGGTGGGTGTGTGTGGTTGGATGTGTGTGGTGGGTGTGTAAGGTTGTGTGTGTGGTTGTGTGTGTAGGGTTGTGTGTGTGGTTGTGTGTGTAGGGTTGTGTGTGTGGTTGGGTGTGTGTGGTTGTGTGTGTGTGTGTGGTTGTGTGTGTGTGGTTGGGTGTGTTTGTGTGTGTGGTTGTGTGTGTGGTTGTGTGTGGTTGTGTGTGAGGTTGTGTGTGAGGTTGTATGTGTGGTTGCGTGAGGTTGCATGTGTGGTTGTGTGTGGTTGTGTAAGTGGTTGTGTGTGCGGTTGTGTGTATGGTTGTGGTTGTGTGTGTGTGTGGTTGTGTGGTTGGGTGTGGTTGTGTGTGTGTGTGTGTGTGGTTGTGTGTGTGTGGTTGTGTGTGTGTGGTTGTGTGCGGTTGGGTGTGTGTGGTTGGGTGTGTGTGGTTGTGTGTGTGTGGTTGTGTGGTTGTGTGTGTGGTTGTGTGTCTTTGGTTGTGTGTGTGGTTGTATGTGTGGTTGTGTGTGGTTGTATGTGTGGTTGTGTGTGTGGTTGTGGTTGTGTGCGGTTGTGTGTGGGCGGGAGTGTGTGTGGTTGTGTGTGGGTGTGTGGTTGTGTGTGTAGTTGTGTGAGTGTAGTTGTGTGCGTGTGTGTAGTTGTGTGTGTGGTTGTGGTTGTGTGTGGTTGTGTGTGGTTGTGTGTGGGTTTGTTTGTGGTTGTGTGTGTGGCTGTGGTTGTGTGTGTGTATGTGTGTGGTTGTGGTTGTGTGTGGTTGTGTTTGTGTGGTTGTGTGTGGTTGTGTGTGTGTGTGGTTGTGTGTGTGTGTGTGGTTGTGTGTGTGGGTGTGTGCGTGGCTGATAAAAAGTTCATACAAACTGATGATAGGGTCTTTTACTGGCTTCACATACACTGCCTCCTGCACGTGTCACAGAGCTGCCTCGGTGCAAAACCTATTAGCATTTTGCAGGACGCCTTGATTTTATTTCTTATAAAATGCCAAAAATCTTTTAGAAATCCAAACTTCTGTTCACTAGCTCAGGGAAGGATAATAAAACATGCATTTACAATGCGGCCAGCCTGCATGTAATCCTCGGCTGCTCTCTAGGTAATCAAACCCCATGCTCACACTATAGACACCGGGTTGAGCGCACTGAAAAAACAAGCACTGGCAAAATCAGCAAGTTAAGTGGGCGTCAGTTAAAATATGGCGCCCGTGTTATTTTGCAGGACGCCTTGATTTTATTTCTTATAAAATGCCAAGAATCTTTTAGAAATTCAAACTTCTGTTCACTAGCTCAGGGAAGGATAATAAAACATGCATTTACATTGCGGCCAGCCTGCATGTAATCCTCGGCTGCTCTCTAGGTAAACAAACCCCACGCTCGCACTATAGACACCGGGTTGCGTGCACTGAAAGAACAAGCACTGGCAAAATCAGCAAGTTAAGTGGGTGCCTGTTAAAATATGGCGCACGTGTTAATAATGCTGAAAGTTTAGCATGGCACCCGGGCAGGACAGCAATGAGAAAGATGCCTGATGCATGGCCAAACAAAAAACAAGTAACACAGTACGAATTAAAGACAATTTGCAACAAGTAGGAAAGCAATAGGACGGGGATTCCTGAAATATGTAGAAGCTTCATATTCGGAGTTAAATAGTTTAATAGTATATCTGTTCTCGAAACTCAACAAGACAGAGGCAGAATGCATAGATAGGGGCTGAAGCGGGGGAGAGAGGCGGAGGGAGTTGTGTACGATGGTGCGGCGCGCAAAAGCAGTTAATTAATGAGCCATGATGGCTCGTAAATGAGATAAGAAAGGCAGGGAGGCGGTAAGGAGGCTTTGAGGGAGAGCGACGTAAAGCCATATGGCTGCTTTGCGCGCGATAAGAAAGGCAGGGGGCGGAGAGGAGGCTCTGAGGGTGAGCGCGTGCACGCCTCGTGCACTGTAGCTCTATACCAGCATTGCCAGCGGTAGCACTCTGAAATCCCCTTTACTAAATGTCTCGCTAGCAGCGCATGACCGCTGGCTCAGCGAGACCTAACCAGTGCGTTTCTAAAAAGGAGGAGTGGTCCAAGGAAAAATCCAAGTCCATATCAGTTTTCACATGGTTTTTGTAAAGAGAACACACTCAAAAAAACTCTGGACCTCTTGAGTTTTAAACAGCACCCCCCTAAAGACCTAACCAGTGCGTGATTGGAATTTTTTCCAGTAAGAACCCATGAAACTAATCTTGCCCTGACAATCTTGTTGAACCTTTCACATTTTAGGGGGTTAGGGGTTTTCCCCTTGTCAAGGGTATAGAGTCAAATGAAAGAATCTTCCGCTCATTTTACGGCGAGTAAGGGATCGGGACAACCTACATCTCATCTTCAAAAAATTACCCAGCATAGTTACACTACACAGTAATTGCTCATTCTAAATACTATACACACTGCTGCTAGTTGCTTCTCTAGTCCCATCTGTAATTCCTCATTCTAACTCTGCTATGCAGTAATGCTAAATGCTTCTCTGGTTCTATTGGTAATTCCTCATTCTAACTCCTCTTCATACTGCTGCAACTATGTGTCTAGTCCCAATGGTAATTCCCCATTCTTAATCCTTTAGGCATTGTTGCAGCTGCTTCTCTGTTCCCACTGTTAAGTCCTTTAGCCAGTGCTGCTAACTGCTTCTCTAGTCCCAGAAATAATTCATCATTCTAAATCTTCTAAACAATACTACAGCTGCTTCGCTCGTCCCAATAGTAAATCCTCATTCTTAGTCCTCTAGGCAGGGCTGCTATCTGCTTCTCTGGTCCAGTCATTAATTCCTCATGCTACGTCCTCTAGACAGTTCTGCAGCTGTGTCTCTGGTCACAGGGGTAATTTGTCATTCTTAGGCCTCTAGGCAATACTGCTTGCTGCTTCTATAATCTCATAGGTAATTCCTCATTCCAAGTCCACTACATACTGCTGCAGCCGCTTCTCTTGTCTCATCAGTAATTCCTCATTCTAAATCCTCAAGGCAGTGCTGCAGCTGCATCTTTGGTCCCTTCAGTAATTCCTTATTCTAAGTCCTCTAAACAGACCTGCTAGATGCTTCTCTGGTAGAGCCTATATCTAGGTGCAGATTCCTCACCGTAGAATTTCCCAGGTGTCATACTTGATCCGGACAATTTTTTGTCCGCAACACCCTGCACGCCGGTCGGTGGCATCGTTCGGCTCAGCATGCATTGTCGGCGTCAACTGGGCCTGAAGTGACATCCTACCTAGGCACCACCTAGGCGCATTGAAGTCAGTTTCTTTTCTTGACTTTCAACGCGAGAAGTGCAGAGCTAAAGGTGTGGAAAACTAGGGTCCTGAAAGGAAGCAGCCCTGTCCCTAGAACTCCGTTGGCAGAGTGGGGAGGAAAGGCGGATCGATAAGGAATCTGTGGCTAGATATAGTCTCTAATAGATAAGGTATTACTGAAGGTAAGTAACTTGTTCACCTGATAGAGACTACTAGTCACAGATACCTTACTTTAGAATAGATACCCAAGGAATGCCCTCCCCGGTGGAGGGTCTGCAGACCAATTTTTACACAAGAAAGTCCTGCTGGACCAAATGGCCAAAGGGTCCATCTCTACAGACCCGACTGCACAGAAAGTAATGTTTGGTGAACGTGTTCAGGAATCCCACATTGCTGCCTGGCAGATGTTAGGGACCAAAACTCCATGAGCTAACATAGTGGTTGCAACTTTAGCACTGGTGAAATGAGCTTGCAAACCTTCTGGGGGTAGCTTCTTGACCAATACAAAGCAGATTTTGATGCAAATTACGACCCATCTGGTCTGCTTCTGCACAGCCCAACCCTTCTTCGCACCAATATACCCCACAAAGAGTTGCTCATCCACCCAGAATTCTTGTGTGATGCTAAGGAAGAACCACAATGCTCTTTTTGGGTCCAGATGGAGGAGCTGCTCCTCTTCGTTAGAAGGATGTGGAGAAGTGTAAAAGGTAGGCGTAGGCATGGTAATGGTTTGTCCTACATGAAATAGGGTGACCACTTTCAGGAGAAAGGAGGCCCTCATGTGAAGTACCAGTGTGTTAGGATAGACTGAGAAGAAAGTCGGCGTAGATGACAAAGCCTGCAGTTAACCCACTCTACGGACAGATGTAATGGCCATAAGGACAGCAGTTTTAGACTTCAGAAGTCTGAGGGAACAATCATAAAAAGGCTTAAAAGGAGCAGGTATTAAGAAGGTTAAGACCAGATTACGGTTCCACTGAGGAATAATAAATGATGAAGGAGGTAAGAGATGAAAAAGACCTTTGAGGAACCTATGTACAATAGGGGCTTTGAACAAAAAGGGTTGGTCAGGCAGCCGCAGAAAGAGCAGGCAGATAGCCATTAAGAGTGCCAAGAGCACAGCCCTGCTCGGCAAGGGAAAGAATGAAGAGTAAGTTGTCAGAAAGAGGGGCAACAAGAGGATCAATGTCTTTTTCTGCACACCATGCCACACATTCTTTCCAACTGCAGGCATATACCATCTTAGTGGAGGGACGCCTGTCTGCCAAGATGACATTACAGACTTCGGGAAAAAGGTTAAAAACTGTCAACTCTCGCCTCTCAATCTCCACACAAGAAGGCGGAGACTGGACAGGTTCGGGTGGAGAACCCTCCCATGCTGCTGCTACAGAAGATCCTTCCTAAGGGGCAGCCTGATTGGAGGATCGATGCCCATGCTCAGCAGCACGGGATACCAGACTTTCCTCACCCAGTCTGGACTCACAAGGATGACTTGGGCCTGGTCATTCTTGATATTTATGAGAACTCTGGACAGGAGTAGAATAGGCCGAAAGGCATACAGGAGGCCCGTGCCCCACTCGAGATGAAAAGCGTCTTCAGGTAAGAGCCGCCTTAGAAACTCCAATGTGCATTTTTTAACCACTAGGCATCAACAACTGAGTTCGTCCGCTCTGGCATTAAGGGAAGGTACCAGGTGTTGAACCACCAGGCACGTGCCCAACTGTTCCAACCATGTCCAGAGGTGCAGGGTCTCTTGACAAAGGATCCACAACCCCCACCCAGCCTTATGTGTTGCAGAACCACATGGCAGTGGTGTTATCCGTAAACACTTGTACTAGCTTTCCCTTGATGGAGAGTAGAAAGGCTTTCAGTGGCAGTCGGATCACACTGATCTCCAAGCAGGTTCATGTGGAGTCCGGAATCCACCGGGGACCAAAGTCAAAGGATCTTGTATAGGGCACATATCCAGAGTCCTCCAATTTCCACCTTTCCCAGATGGCCACCCCCAACCCAGGAGTGATGCATCTAGCACTACTGTGAGATCGGGTTAGGCAAGGGAGAGGGGTATGCCTCTGACCCAATCCCGGTTGGTTAGCCACCACTGCAGATCTTTCATAGTTACCTCTGAGATCTGGACCATGTTCGAGAGGTTCCCTTGATGCTGTCCCCATTGAAAATTCAAGTCCAACTGCAGAGCCCGCATACGCCATTGCATCTGCATTCTGTCCATCAACTGTTGGTTTTGCATTTGTCACCCCGAGTGGGATGGG
The DNA here is from genome assembly GCF_964261635.1 of Lissotriton helveticus. Lineage (NCBI taxonomy): Eukaryota > Metazoa > Chordata > Amphibia > Caudata > Salamandridae > Lissotriton > Lissotriton helveticus. Next base: position 938,127,982 of record NC_136067.1, read on the forward strand.
TATGCTCAGACGTGAGTCCCATGCTCTCCACACCACTGGAGTCAAGCTATCCTGGCTGAAGACGGCTGATAGCCAGAAACCGGTCCTAGGATGCTTGATTCCAGTCCAGGAAAGACATGGCTTGGCAGTTCGGGCTGGACTGTTCCCATGAGGCACAGGGTCAAGGCTGATTTGCATATGGCCATGTCTGAACTGGGGTGGTGTGGAGTGCAAAAAAACGATGGATTTAGGCCCAGATCACTGTACTGGGGTGAATGTATGACATTGTTCTGCATTCTGTCCATCAACTGTTGGCTTTGCATACGCCATTGGGCATGAGTTACCAGCAGGGTGCAGGAGGCCAGGAGTACCAACAGACTCTGGGACTGCCTCACCAAAATCGAGGATATAAGCTGAAACATTGGTATCATAGCCTGAATATCCTGGACTCGCCGCTCGGGAGGATAAGCCAGAAACTGCACTCTGTCCAGAACAGCTCAGATGAAAAGGAGAGTCTGAGAGGGATTCAGGCATTACTTGGGCATGTTGATGGTGAACCCCAGTGAGTGAAGGAGGTTTGCTATAGTCTGGAGGTGGAAGACAACAGCCTGGGGCGAGTCCACCTTCAACAATCAGTCATCGAGATGGGTAAAGACTGGCCCCTGATCTCTGCAGATGAGCTGCAACCACTGCAATCCCCCTAGGGAACAACTGAGGAGTGCGGGAAAGGCCAAAAGGGAGCACGGTAAACTGAAAATGCGCCGGTGGGCAGGCAGGACGAGAATATGGAAATAGGCTTCCTACAAGTCCAATGCTACCATCAAGTCTCCTGGATCCAGGGCAGACAAGACCTGAGCTAGCATGAGCATTTTCAATTTCTCCTGCTCGAGGAAGAAGTTAAGGGTACACAGATCTAATATGGTACGAAGGCCTTTGTCCTTTTTGGGAACCAGAAAGTGGTGGGAATAGCAATCACAGCCTACTTCGTACACTGGAAACCCCTCTTTGGCTCCCTTGATCAAGAGAGCCATGACTTCCTTGTGAAGAAGGGGCACATGATCCTCCATTAGCCGGTCATGAGATAGTGGCTTGGAGGGAGGGGTAGTAATCATGAAGGGGAGAGATCAGCCCCTTCCGATGATTTGCAAAACCCATCTGTTCAATGTGGAGGACTGCCAATGGCGCAGGTGATGGCATATCCTTCCACCAACTAGATGCCCAAGCTTGTAATGGGGCAGATTAGTAGGGTTCGGAGGCTTCAGCAGCTGGGGGTGGGTGGACTGACCAGTCCGCTGCCTGCTTGACCCACGAGTTCTATGGGTACCACACCCTCTGCCACACTAAGGCTAGGGAGCATGTGCAGCTCATGACTGGGATGGAATTGGGACGAAAGGAGGACTATGGGTGACATGGGGCTACAAGAAAACCTGGGCGTAGCCCAACTGTCCATCAAGCACTTAAGCACTGATTCCGCCTTGTATCTGAAGAGACGGGTGACATCAGAAGGCATATCCATAAGACAGGAGTGGATATCCCCAGAAAAGCCAGTCATCCTCAACCATACATGGCACCTCAAGGCCTCCGTAGAGAAAACCTCTCTGCCCAGAGAGTCAGTCAAGTCCACAACAAATAGTGAACTTCGTTGCATCTTTCTCTCATCAGCAACAGCCTGAGAGAGTATGGCCTGGGCTTCCTCCTGGACTGTTGGCAGTACCTGCGCAACCGTGTACCACAGAGCATGAGAATAAAGGACTAAAAGGCATGTGGTGTTCACGGACCACAGTGCCAGGCTGGCAGAAAACAATATTGTATTCCCCCAAGAGTCCAGCCTCTTGAATTCTCTATCCAGGGGAGCAAAAGGGCATGCTCCCCTGGATGTTGATGCTTGGACCACCAAGCTCTCCGGGATTGGGTAAGAAAATTTGGGTCCCCTGGGGTGGGGCAGTGGTGGTGGGCCATTGTCTTATTCACAGGACCCCTGTGTGGGGTTTGGACCAAGTTGATTAATCACACAAATATCCACAAGTCTGAAGCATAACAACACAAATGGAGCTGAACAATTGGATTCCTCTAGTTCCTCAAGAAGTAGAAACAAAAAATTCTTTATAACAACTGGTTTCCCATCAGTCACCAAATGGTGACATATTTCATCATCTGGGTCTCCACCTCAAATTCACGTTTGTGACACTCAGAGATAACTATTCATGAGGAGATGCTAGTGAAAATTATCAACTAAAAATTAACACTGCTTGGACCTCTCGATGCGAATAATGATTTATGTAGGAATCTTGATTGCAGTGCAGTGACAAGTGAATGTGTGTGAGATAAAATTGATTAATAGGAAGCAAAATTATTTATTCACGCTTCCTCCCAACCAAAGTTAAAAACAGTGCAAAAAGACAGTGTGGAATTAATAACTGTCTAGATAAACAAGGTCAACATGTTTCAGCAATACGGATTGTTCATCCTATGCCTTCGTCAGGACCAGTGATATTGCTACTGCAAGTGAATACAATGTGTATATGCAAAAAAACTTCTCTTACATTAACAAAAAATCACATATGTAAAGAGATGAAATCGATACAACCTTTTTACCTGTGGTAACGATTCCTCTGAAAAAAGACAATGTCTGTAACACAAAACATTAAATAAATATGAATAAGTGATATAAAAAAAAAAGAAATCCAATTTGAAACTGCTCCAATTGTAGTTATTTTCACTGGGGCCAAATAATTATAATATTGTGCCCATCTCCTATACAGCTATAGTATGTAAAGATTCAGTTTACCCGTCTTTTGAGAGGATAAGACCTCGCCTCACCTGGCCACGGCTCAGGATATAGGAGGCACCGCTCTATAAAAAGTGAGAAGAAAGAAATAATGGGTTTATATCACCTTTCTACCCGGATACATCCAATTTCTCACTACAGATACCAAGGCAGTACTGTCAATCCACCCATTAGGAGTCACGATCTCCCATTGATTGTGAAATTCACGTCTTGCTAATAACACAGCGACCGTCTCTTCTGCTGTTATACTCATATTGCCCTTCATGCTCAATCTTCATTTCAGTTGGCAATCATATTTTAAAATAAAAATTATGCTGACTTTTGTTTCCTATTTTGTGGGGCAGAATGATAAAGAGTTGTTTTTTAACTGTTCATTCTACCATCTCGGCTTGGCAGAGAACAAAAACAAACAAACAATTGCCCAAACAAAGCAATAACAAGCTCTGCTCCAAAATAATTATACAGCTTATGTGTACAAAGGTACCTTACACTGAGGCATATCACAAATGCGCTAGCCCTTCCGATTTTAAAACCAGCGAAACTCAATGAAAACCACACAGTTTGTATGTCCTCAAATGTAGTATTGGCCACCTACCTGTCCGTTGGTACCTCTGGCGGTTCCAAGAGCCGTCGAGAAGGTAACTGTGTCAGTACGGCGCCATTATTCACAGTATTTCCTGTGTCCCGTCTCTTTTCCCGTTGCCGGGGGAGCACGTCTGTTGCGTGTGATCACTAGACTCCGGGGACTTGGGAATTGTAGTGTTACATACTCTCAATCCGCAGTGCCTATATGTAATGACAACGGTGTATTTAATGTAATTATCATGCCTAGTTGTTACAACTTTTTACGCTCTCGCACACATTAATAAAGGACTAAATGTGTACCATCTCCTTGATATATTGCGCCTGAAGCTGATAAAGCTAAGTCCTGTGGGAAGACTGATGGACTGCTAACGCAGAGTGTTTGACCTTTGTGGGGAACACGGTCTTCACGCCTCCACAGATGAAGACAGCTTTTGCTGTCAACAAGGTATGCAGTGCATCTCCTCTGCCTACAACACTCTAAACGGCAAGCTGATTTACCTTCCATGCTCTCTTAATATAGCGCATAGAAGTAGAAGTTAGATTGTTAGGTTTTAGATGACATTTTAACATTGTTGGAAATGTTTTAGGTTAGGACCATACAAGATAGTCGGAAGAGTCAGAAAGACCTCCTATCGAGTTCAGGTAAAACATTCTCGAGTACAAACGTACCATATCAACCTATTGAAGAAATGGCTAGGTCCTCCACCAAAACATGCAAACCTCATTATCAGGTTCTCCCCGATATTCTCAGATCTCCCAGGCGCAACAACACGGGTAGAGCATACAAATGAGACCATACCCGGAAAAATCAAAAAAAGCGTACATATCAAATTCCGGCCGCCAGACGGCAGGCGGTCCGAGACGAAGTTAAAAATATGCTGAAAATGGGAGTCATCCGCACATCCCATAGCGAGTGGTCCTGCCCGATTGCCCTCATACCAAAGCCAGACGGTTCCATACAATTTTGTATGGACTTTAGAGCACTGACTGCCATATCTAAATTTGATTCATATCCAATACCACGAATAGACGAGTTAATAGAAAAACTGGGAGAAGCACAATACATAACCACAATAGATATGACCAAGGGTTATTGGCAGGTCCCCCTGAGAGAATCTGACAGAGAAAGAATACGCTTTTTCAACCCCTGACGGGGTTATTGAGTTTAATGTCCTTCCTTTTGTCCTACATGGCACTCCAGCTACCTTCCAACGACTAATGAATACCATACTCCGGGACCACCAGGCCTTTTCATCTGCATACCTAGATGATATAGTGGTGTTTAGCCCAACATGGAAGGAATATTTAATTCACTGTACTGAAGTCTTTTATGCCCTACAACAAGCCGGCCTCCATATTAACGCTAAGAAGTCCAAGGTGGGGTTTCAAAAGGTGCGATACTTAGGCTATGTTTTAGGAAAGGGGCTGATAGCACCACAAGAAGAGAAGGTTAAGGCCATCATGGAAACCCCCTTTCCTTCCACAAAAAGGTGAGAGCGTTTCTGGGTTTATTGGGGTATTATAGGAGGTTCATACCCCAATATTCCGAGATCGCAGGACCTCTCACGGACTTCCTCAGAAAGGAGGTAAAAGCAAAAGACTTATTTTTTCCCTCGGACGCTGCGACTACCGCCTTTTCACGGTTAAAGCGGGCCATCACTTCCAGACCCTTTCTGTCATCCCCTGACTTTTCCAAGCCTTTTATTCTGCACACAGATGCCTCAGACTGTGGATTAGGGGCCGTTTGTCCCAACTGTCACCCGAGGGCAAGGAACATCTCATTCTGTTTATCAGCAGGAAACTGTTTCCAAGAGAACAACGATACACAACTATAGAAAAAGAGTGTCTGGCGGTGAAGTGGGCGGTGGAGAAGTTGCGGTATTATCTGGAGGGGAACAGATTCACCCTGTTCACCGATCACGCTCCTCTCCAATGGATGAGCAGGAACAAGGGACATAACCCTCGGGTGCTCAGGGGGTTCCTTTCGCTACAACCATTTACTTTTGAAGTGAAACACAGGATGGGTACCGAGAACGGGAATGGGGACTTCCTTATCAAGTATCGACGATGTAGGGTCGCTGTCCGCCTGATGCGGGACAAACGGCAACTGTAGCGGCTTAGAACTACATTACCCAGAAGACCGGGAAACGACGTCACGTTGCGACGTCAGGTACGCACCAACCCGGAAATAAATACTTTGCTGAGTCGCGGGAGCGGTGCCGATAATTCCAATCCAGAGGTTTGTCAGATCGGTATCGAGGATAGCGGTAAGCTGCTGTATTGTTCCTAGCTGTTCATCCGCATAACTTCTTCCCGTGTTGGTTGGAGGAAGTAAGGATTGATTCCCCGTCCTTGTACGCGGCTGCGTACATTAGAATTGACATCGGAGAACCTTGTGAGGTAACAAGGGTTCTCTCTCTCACGATCTCTCCCTGTTGGCCAAGGCGGCGTTTAGCGCCCTCGATGCGGGGAGAGGTTTTGTTCCTGGCATAGTAGACCGGAAGGGTCTTCACGATTCAACAAAGACAATTGCATAGTTTGAACTCGCAGAAGAGTTGTTGGAGTCGTTTTGTTTCCGACTGTATTATTTACGTGGTCCTGGGCTTAAACACGGACGTGTTTGGAAGCAGACTCCTTCCTTCTAGGAGAACCAGTATAGCGGGGCAGGACTCCTGATTAACAATGATCGTACCATAGCCTGCCATATCTGCCTTTGTGTTTCTTTTGCCCCAACCTGTTTTGTTTGCGCTTTGTAACCAACTGTACAGGGAGAGGATCCAAGGGGTACGTGATCTGTGGATCGGTCTAACCTATAGAAGAACACGTTACAAGAGTGGTATGTGGAAAGCATTCTAGGTGTTTACTATAGCCTCTTCTAACACAGTAGCTCATTGTGGTTTTACACATTTGTTGTTACAGTTGGTTTCCATCCCTGATCGCTCCCCGTCATACCTCCCGAATACAAAGCTTCCTGTTTTTTCCTTTTCAGGTAGGGGAGTAGATAGAAAAGTGCAATCATAAGGAAGGATGGTGTAGAAGCTGAATGTGGGGTTGTTGGGAGGGTGTTTCTCTAATCCTTTTGTCCTTGTCGTTTCAGCTCTCCCTCCCCGCTGTCCCCTTCCTTTCCCACCCTCACGGGACTCTTCTGGTACTCCGTGTTTCTTATTCCGGGCTCTAGGGGAGTCGGGTGGGGGTGGTTATAGGCCTTTCATCGCAGCCCCGAAGAGAACCAACGCCGAGCCTGACATTCCTATCCCGGATCCCTGCTCTCCCCGATCAGGAGAATCTTAGGGCGGGGGTGTGTCACGGATTCCCCGAACATAGGGATGGAACGGACGAGTTACAAGACTGGTGGAGTGTACCTCACGAGTCCGGTCGTTTGCTCTCTTTACCACAGGAGGAAATATCAGACTGGACAGGGAGTGGGGAACATGCAACTCCGGAGGAGGTAACCGGCTCCCACCAGAGTTCCTTTAAGGGGGATTGATACTTTGTAAGCCCCGCCCTCGAACTCAGTCACAGCGTCTGAACCGCTGATTAAAGAGGACAATCCCGAGGCAAAGGGGGTGTGGCCCAAAGCAGGAAGAAGGAAGGGGACGCAAACGCTGACAAAAAGACGTCGGGAGAGACTTCGTCTGAGCGAGACGCCGAGCCACCACTGTTGTCCTCTACAGAAGCGAGGAACAACACGCAGAGAGAGCTAGGAGGCCAAAGACTGCGTGCTACGCCAAGCCACACTCCCGAAGGAGTGTCGCTCCATCAAGTGCGCGCAAAGTTCTCGGGGTGGGTCGGGTGGTAGGGGAAGACCGGTGACTAGCAGGTTTTCAACTCTCGGCTCCTAAACCCACGGTACGCTTCACTTGCACCAATTCACCTTTGTAGGGCGGAACGAAGACACCGGGGGTCCCTCACTCCCTTTCCTCTAAAAGTAGCAGGGTGAGTAAACCTACTCACAGTTCCTCCGTTTGTTGTCTTTTTTTTGTTTTTGTTCGCCCTGAGGCGTCTTGAGGAGATATCAAGTGCCTGGTGGCGGGAGAAGGCCAGGGAAGGAGCCACGCCAGGATTTGTCAAAACTCATCACTTAACCAGGGAGGAGTCCTAATAGAACTTTGGGACATAAGAGGTATTATTCCCGAACGATTACTGGATTATGTTGATCGCCCTTTAAGAGTAAATAAAAGCATAAATGCCATTCTGAGTAGCGGTCATTTCTTCCGATCCCTGACAACATCTCACATCTCACAGCACTTTGATACAGTCATGATACCATTACATTCAGTACATTCATTTTGGCAGAAGGTTACAATCATTATCCCACACTCACCCACCTCAGTCAGAGTTGCTGTCTGCCGCTTTCAGATGCGGAGTACAAATGTTCCCTCTATACCCACTGTTTGCTGTTTTTATAATATTCTGTGTAGTTGTTTTAGATGTACTGAGACAGATTATTCCATTCCTGTAGTTATGAATACTTTTAACTAAAAGTATTAATTCTTCTTAGTGCAGTATGTGTGTGTGATATTGTGATTAACGAAAAAGGTTGCCTACTGTTTCATGGTGCCCTGATCCCTTTACGGGAGAGTTAGAAACCAAAAACCAATACGTCTATGTCAATTCCACATTGAATAGGATACTGCAGGCCTACATCAACCTGTTTTCACATTCATCGTGGTGCATTGAACTAAGGTTGCCTGAGTTACCCGTGGGTGGGAAAAGCAGCACTCCTTGCACAGTTATGCAAAAGTTGTAATTTATAGAACACAGTCTGTAGGTTGACATATCAGAATCATAGCCCAAATATCCAGGACTCTACAAGCTGGAGGTATAGCTCAAAACACCACCATATCCAATATTGATTCGATAAAAAGGAGTCCTTGCGAAGGAGTCAGGTGTGACTTCGGCAAATTGATGGTAAAAACCAAAGACATCATCAATAGTTCGGTCATCATCCGGAGATGGTGGCAACTGCCTGAGGTGAGCATGCCTTTAACAGCCAGTTGTCGTGGAACAGGAAGACTGGTACTCCCAACGAGCACCCGTAGACAATATATTTTTCAAATCTTGTATTTTCAGTGATATGACCACTGAAGGCCCTGATTTTATATTAAAAACAGAGCTTGGACTATACCATTTCCCCCTGAAAGGCAGTATTTCTCTCCATGTGTTCCCATACCTTGTGTGTCATGCGGTTTGGTGCTTACTTTCCCTCCATGTTAAAGAACAGTAGATGTTTCAGCACCCAGCCTAATGAGCTGCACAGCTAATTACATATAAGGTCCCAAAGGCGAGACCGATTGCATTGCAAATGCTTGTTACTTATCCCCTTGAGTGCACATAGATTTGTGGCCCTTTAACATTTGTAGGGGGTAGAAGGTTATTCAGCAAGTTCAACAGCAGAAGCAATCGCATAGCCCATTCCTACTCGTGCACTCAGGTTATATTGAGCTGTTATGTTTGTACTAGTTGATTCAATGCCCATTAGATTCCCCATGTTAAACTAATGTTCTGATTTGTTACCTTTGCCTCAAATTGTAAAGCGCTCTGATATCCTTCGGGATCAAGTTCGCGCTATATAAAACTTTATAAATAAATAAATAAATAAACATCTGCACTTGTGCTGCAACCATCGCCTTCACCTTTGTAAACACTCGAGGTGCACTGGTCAGTCCAGAAGGGAGTACAGAGACTTCAAAATCCTCCTGTCCCACTGGAAAATGCTGATACCGTCTATGAGACTGCAGAATGGGAATGGGAAAATATGCAACCCGCAGGTTCAAGGCTACCACGTAGTCCCCTGGATCCAAGGCAGATAAACCTTAAGCCAATGTGAGCGTTTTGAACTAGTCCTCCATCAAAACGAAGTTCAGGGGCTGAAGATCAGTGTATTTTTTGGTAATAGAATATAACGGGAGTAACAGCAAGTCCCTACTTCTGAAAGTGGAGTTCTCTCTATTTCCACTTTTGCTAACAGAGTCTGAACTTCTGTCTGAAGAATTGACAAATGTTCCACTGAAAGATATTCCTGTGCCGAAGGAGTTTTCGGAGGGAATATCGGAAAAGAAATTGAGTACCCTTGTGCCATGGTCTTGAGCATCCATTGGTCTGAAGGTATGCTCCTCCAAGTTTGAAGGTTTTAGGTAATACATCCCTCAACCTGCTGATTGTGAGGCATCAAGGTCAACTTAGAGAGGTTTTGAAGTTGTTGCAGAAAGGGGAGCTGGTGTTTGGGCAGATCGTTGTGTTTGGGTGACTACACTGTCTACCTGCTCCTCGACCATGTCCTTTAAATGCATAGTTGGACTGCACTGCTGGTATGCACCATCTCTGCTTTTAAAGGTATCTTCTTACAAACCGCCAAAAGGGGCACTGTAGTAGAGACAACAGATGCACCGGAGGTGACAACCCCAAAAAACGAGCAGTCGCTTTGCTCTCCTAAAATCTCTAAAAAGCAATATCTGCTTTCGCCCCAAAAAATCATGGGTCATCAAAAAGCATATCTATCAAAGAATGCTGGGCATCTGTTGAAAAAAAACTGTTGAGCGGATCCAAGCATGCCTTCTTATTAAACCCCAAGAATCCACCCAAAACAATCAGTTGTATCCATGCAAAATTTCATATAAAATTTTGCAGCATCCTTCCCATCCGAAAACACACTTTGCAAAAGTATCCAAGTGTCCTCTGGTATTGCTGGTAAAACATCAGCAACTCTATCCCACAAATTTCCCGACAGAAATGAAGTAGTTACTCAACGTAAGGACAAACTAGTTGAAGAAAACACCTTCTTTGCATATGCTTCCATCTTCTTAAACTCCTTCTCTGGTGGAGTATATGAAAAAGCATTTAGTTTAATATGACTTGTAGAAGCCTGCACTATTAAAGTTTCCGGAGCTGGATGTTGAAGGAGAAAATACAGATCTCACGGGGCTGGTTGGTGCCTTCTCGTAATCTACGTGTTTATAGGAAGGCTAGATCCAAGTTTAGCCAAAACATCTCTTAAAGCCTCTTTTAACGGTAATAAAGGCTCCTGTGAAGCTCAATTACGGATTCAAAATTTCAGTCAACAAAGTAGTTTTTGCCTCTTGTGTAGTTAAACTAAATCTCTGCGTATTACAGTAGCAAAAGATGATATCTCCCTGGTAGCCATACCTGGCATAAGGGATGATAAACGTACATCAGGAGAAGTGTCAAGACCGCTAGCCTCTTGCAAACTCTGCAGAATATTGTCCGGAGGATATTCTGCATTAAAAAGATACTCTCCCTATGAAAGATTGAGTTTTGACCTAGTATAGACCATGGTAGAAGGCAACTGACCTTCAGAATCCGATAAAAAAAATTGCTGAGGACAGATCAGTGATGACTGACCAACCAGAGGCCTCCTCCATAACTGTCTTCAGCTGTTGGATCTGATTGCACTATCTTATCTGCTGGAAGTCGAAAGAGAAAAGATGTCAAAGGAGGATCCCGTGAAGGAGGTTTAGCTGGAGAACAACTGAGTGGCAGGCCCCAGTACCTCATGAGATTTCGAATGATGGGAACAATGAGAATGGTGCGAAACAGGAGACCCATGCTTGGATTTCTCATGCTTCTTATGGATCTTCCTAAACTTCGACAAAGTCCTATCCTATCCGTTAAACAACCTCTTTACGGAGAACGAGACCAGCCTATTGCCTCGACCCAGATCGATGAGCCATGGACATCGAAAGGGACTGAGTCTTTGATTTCCAGAACTGTGCTAGTGCGAGTTTTGTTTCCCTGCTCCTGAATCGCCTTTTTATTCATATTGGCACATGATAAACACAACTTCAAGTCATGACCGGAACAAAGACACCGCAAACAGACATGTGGATCTGTGGCTGATATCTGTTGGTTACAGGTCATACGTGATTTAAAACCTGAAAGTTTTGGTAACATCTTGCACACACAAAAAAATTCTAAAAGAAATTAACCAAACCGTTGAATTACAGTTGACACACTAGACCTGTGTTAGTTGACATGTAAAGAAAGGAACTGACGCCAGCGCCAGCAGGTGACATATTTATGTTGGGAAGTCAACGTCACAGTCGCTCGAAATGGAGTCGCATGCGGAACCATGATGTCACACAATGCCACCTGGTGAAGTTGGAGGACATTACTATTCAAAAATGTTTCTGGATCCAAACTGATCTATGGTGGTATTCAAAATGTGGGGAATCTGCATATAGAAATCTCTATCAGAAATACTTTTAATATAAAGTTGTCTTTAGATGTCACCACTTTCTTCCCCCAAAGTTCCAGTAGTCATTTTTGATTCTCTATAGCAGTTGTCATGCAAGACAGAATGCCGCCCTCCTGCCAGGAGGTGTGAATGGGGCTCTCAGGAAGGTGGAACAAAAGGCCTGCTGGTGAGAGGAGGTGTGACCTAATGTGACGTTGACTTCCCCACATATATGTCACCTCCTGGGCCAGAGGGCTGTGGCCACAGATGACTCAGCTTCAAAGAGGCTATTGCCTCTGATGGGCAGATACGAGTCACACCTTAGCTTGCCTACTCCTCTGTGTAGGTGGATGGGCTGGCATCTCTTCCAGAGGGGGAAACCCCATCACAGAACCGGTTTTCCAGGAGGGGTGACTCATTGTACTGGACACAAGTGACCCTCAGAAAGAAAAGATGCCACAAAAAAGACTACACCTACAAAAAAAAGACCGTATTTCAGAAAGAGAAGGGCTGCTCCTGCTATTAAATCTATGGAGAGACCCAAGGGCTAGACCTGCTGCCAAGTGTGCCAAAGACTTGTGAGTAGACTCAAAGACTAGTTGGCTGGTGTCCTGTTAAGCTGGATTAACGCAAAAGCTAAAGAAACTCTGCACTTGCACAGTGCCCAGCTGCTACTGAACTTGCCCTAGACTCTGCTTGTGTAGCCCATGAGATCGAGTCCTAGCCCCCGAAAAATGCCCTCAGGACCTAGACTCTTGGCTCATGCTAGAGTGTAGGAAGCTACCTAGGTCGTCTAGCAGGCCCACAAAATCTGTCAGGTTTAAAGTGAGTTGCCATCCTACAATTCTAGATATCTTCCCAAACACGGCCACACTCTATCTTTGAAATACAGAACATTCCCAGACTGGGACTGTGTTGTACCGGGCCAAAATGGGTATCGTAAATGTTAGCTTGAACGTTTGAAGGTAATTTAGCCTGCAAAAGATTTTATTTAATAGGTACAGATGATGGAATCCGGTGCTCACAGCTTTGTTGTACTAATACTTAACCGAATACTCCGTGTTCATCCATATTCCAATATTTTAGACAGCTTTAGTGTTTTGCCAAGGTTCTTTTGGCCAATTAGTTCAGGAGGCTTCTACCATCTTCTTCTTATTTGAATTAAGTTAAAGCTGATTCACACACAGTGATAAACTTCCATCAGGAGTTCTCTACACCATTTTTCACTTCACAAGAAAGGGAGAGGCCTTAATGATGATATTAGAAAGATCAGCATCATTATAAAAAAGATACTTCAGATTCTTAAGAATTTCATCAGTGACAGAAAATAAATGTTGAATAGTAATATTGACAGTACCGACACTAGGGACTTCCAATGGGACATGTAGGAGGACACACCCACTGCCTGTTTCCTATAGGATTAAAATAATCACATCAGGCCAATGAAGACCCTCTAACAACAAACTCCCACAGTCTTTTAAGAAGAAACATATGACAGACGGTGTAGAAGACTCCCAATAAATTTAGCAGAATTAGAGCTCTGGCACCACCCAGAGATCACCAATAAAAGCAGGTGCGAGCCTGCATGGTGGTGGTCTAGTTTACTATTTTGCACAATGAAAGATGTAGAAGTTTAAAAAGGTGGGTAAATTAGAAAACTGAACTGTAGTCTGAAAGATCAGAAGGATGAGTTTGTGATTTTAGCAGTATGAAAGAGATAACCACAGCTTCAAGCATGCAGAGACTGTACTTGAAGTTATCAACATATTTATAGCAGAGGTAATAATGGGTGTGTGCGCCATGGTTTTTGATGGTTTAGAAGGATATGAAAGGAGTAGGGTGGACCTGTAGATATAGGTGATATTAAGGAGGATTACTTAAGAGGACGTAATGAGAGGGCATAATATTGTGGAAATAATTGTCAAGTTGGTGGAGTAAAGTAAAAAATGGATTGTTCGGGATATATGTTTTTGATTGGAGCATAGTAATTCATTCATGACAATTGCTGGCTTTATGTTATATACCGTACAGCCAATCAGGCACTTTCAGATAGGTGAAGTCAACGCTGGTTAATCAGAAAAGCAAAATATTTAACATGAAATTCAATGTTCATTTAAGTCAGTTGTAAAATACTGGGATATCCCTTTTCATTAAGAGATCGACAACCGTAGCAGTATTATGACATCTGCATAGGGAAAGTAAAATATGGGATGGATTTTTAGAGAGTTAAGCAGCTAACATTGAAGCTAATTTTCACAAGGCACATGTTTTCTCAGGTCTTGAGGCTTAGGGCCTGATTGCGAGTTTGGCTCAGAGGTGCAGGCTCCGCTGTGCTAAACCCGCACTTGGACTGCCAGTCGTATTAGTAAAAGTACACCTCATAATACAGTTGGTGGTCCTTTGGCCTTTCCCGTGGTGGTGCTTTTAAAACAAGGACAGCAATGGGAACGGCCAAAAAGTTCCAGCACGGCATGGACAGTGACGTCCGTGCCTGCCGTGCTGGAACTGGGGGTATACAAACAGGGGGGCACATGTTGTACCCCACTGAAGGTATTCTCATGGTGGGGAGAGAAAATGGGGCCATGCAAAGGCTATCGGTCCAGGAACTCAAAATATGCTGAGGGCGACTGCACCAGCGCCACCGCCAGACAACTATTTTTCCCTGGTGAAGCCGGCGGTACACTGCCGATACGATTTACAAAGTTGTAATCGGCAAAACGGAGGACCGCCACTCACCTGTACTGAGTACCAGTACTTCTCAGTTTTTCCCCCTGAGTACCGGCACTTATTTTCGCTCAAGAAGAGTACCGGTACTCCATGAAGCAGCAGGGCTCAGGCCCTGAAGTACAGGTACGTACAACAGATGGTGCGTGTTGAGGTGCTGCTCTGGCTGGCAACATGCAGCCTGTGTATTTCTGCACTGGGGAGCTCCTGCAGTGTTAGGTTATCATCAGGCGAGCAAGCCCACTGGGATCAAAGGGCTTCAGACACCCCAGCCCCCTCCCCCGTCGTGTGTCAGCCTGGGATGAGACAGCTTTCAGGGCGCGCACACACAGCCACACCCGAGTACGTCACAAGTCTTTAAAAGACCAATTGCTTTTTAATGAGGCTTTGTTGTTTCTCACCCCTTCTTAGAGCCCCTGCATCTCTGCTGCCTATTGCTGAAAGAATTAGCTCCCCCCTCCCCTGAAATTTGATTCTAGTTGCGGCTCTGGTTCACATTGGCATCGCAACAAGAATGAGGATATGGTCAGAGGTGCCGAGTGTGGAACTGAAGAACCAGGGTCGAATCCCCACATCCGCTCATCATCCTGTGGTTCTGGACAACTCCCTTAACCTGGGGTCTTAAAATGTAAGTTTTAATGCAGATGTTCTGATTGTATGTAAATCTCTTAAATGCCCATGGCCCAAATTCGCGCTATATCAAACTGCCAAAAATTAGGCTCTGCACGTATGACATAGAAGCTGATGCTTGCCATGTCTCTTATGTAAGGAGGCAGTTTGATTTTGCGCGAATTTTGCCCTTGGGCATTTAAGCGCTTTACATGACAATCAGAGCATTTGCGTTAAAGCTTACTTATGTGGCTATTATTAAATTCCTGGCTCACAGACACGCCCACGTCACCAAGCTCTAACAGAACCTAACAGAAAAACCAACAGAAATATTATTTGTGTTTATAAGAATGATTTGGATTATCGTGCTTGTTAAATCAAACCACGAGAAGAGTCATGTATTCCACCAAAATTAATTTTAAAAAAAATAGATACATGTACACATACATACGCTGGCTTTTGGTCAGCCCTCGTCATCCACTGGCAGTTCAAGTATCATTCAGGGTTTGCTTTCCCCCACCATACCAAACAGCATGGGGCAGTGGGTCAGACCATTTCATCCATTAGCTGCCAGCACTGAGTGACAACTTCGTCCCTAAACGCATGAGCGCAACCGCCTGAAAAGGTGTGCGCTTCAGTACAAGGGCCGGTGTGCTTGGGCTTCTAGAACCCTCCTTTAATTTTATATTTTGCCAACTGGCTTTGCCAATGCTTATTTGAATCATGTATTCAGCTTAGCAGATAGAAACGTGTAGAGGAAGGAATGATATATTTAAGATAATTTCTCGACTGCACTTTATGGCTGCCAGATAAGTAACTCAGGGCCAGATGTACGACGCGCAATATAGCGCCTTGCAAATTGCTAGACTTTTGCGACTAGCAGGAGCTATTTTGCATGTACAAAAGTGTTTTGCCCACTGTTTGCGATTCTCAATGGGGTCACAAATTGCGAGACTCATTAATATTAATGAGCCTCTCGCAATTTGCGAGCTCATTGGGAATGACAGGCCCTCCTAGGTATGGTTGCCTGCTGGGCGCAGCAGACCACCATGTCTGGTACTGCTTTTAAATAAAGTAGTTTTTTTTTTTTTCAATGCAACCCGTTTTCCTTAAAGGAAAACGGGATGCATTTAAAAAAAATTAGGCAGTTAGTGGTCCCTAAGACCACTGCCAGCCCTTCAAAATATTTTTAGAGACAGTCACAAAGTAGAAGGGGTCCCCTGCGGACCCCTTCCAAATTGCGAGTGCATTACCACCCTCTTAAAGAAGGTGGTAATTTGTGAGTGCTTTGCGACCGCAATTGTTGTCACAAAACATTCGTACATTGATTGCGGACGCAATTAGGAAGGGAACGCCCCTTTCCTAATTGCGACTCGCAATTCCTAAATAGCGAGTAGCGAATGAATTGTGAATTGCTATTTGGGAATTGTACATGGCCCAGAGTGAAATTGCAGGCGCAAACGGGTTGCAAACCAGTTTGCGCATGCAATTCTAGGTCGTACATCTGACCTTAAGTGCTATGTTGTCTTAAAAGGTCATATAGACATATTAAAAAGAAAAATACATCAACCTCAATTAGCATGATTACAATTCCACCAGAATCCCAAGAAATGAAATGAAATCTGTAAACGGATTATGATCTGAGGTAGATATGTTGCATCACCACATAATGCTGGAGCGAGGATTTTCTTCAATGTATGTATGATGCTTTCAGTGATTTGTGTTGTGCTTGCTTTTGAAGCACAAACTACTTCAGCTGAATATGCAATATACCTTTTGCCTCCACCACATGAATCCAACGCCTCTCCTCCCCAGACCTACGGTCTCTTTCTTGCTGCCCACTTATCTCATACCTTAACTCTAATATAAATGCAATACAATACATGCACGTCAAATGATCAGAAAGGAAAACACGTTTAAGTGCATGGAGGAGTATGACAGCATCGTGTGATAACTCTTGATTGGGGTCTACCTTTTTATCTACCTTCTTATCCTGCTTTTAGAGGTAGCCACTGTAGCGCCTGGACAGGGGTCAAGAAGATGCTTAACCACCATTTACCACGGTGTTCCATTATATTAATGTAGTGCTTGTGAGCTATTGTTTTTTTTTTTTTCACTTTTTTTTTTTTTTTTAACTTTATTTTTGTGCAGGTATAAAAGAATACAGTCACACCAGGTTCATATTCAGCATGAGAAAACTTACATCAAGTTGCTATATCCACAGCCTTCACGCCCTCAACCCGGAGGCCGGGCGGCGACATACTTTTCATTAAGTCAGTTGCATTCAGTCCGTGACTTGCGAGCACGTCACGTCATTCCCCAGCCCTGCTTTAGTTTTATTTTTTCTCCCACAACTCCCCCCCCATCCCATCCCCCCCCTATCAACAAAACTGGTTGGATTCTCCCCTCAACGTGTTAATAGTCCGATCACATGTCTAGCAAACTAAGCGTCACTAGTCCATCAGTGCCATGTGTGCCTACTCTACTGATGCTTGTCTCTCTCTCCCCATGCTACGGTAGATCGCCACACATGTACGGTGACTCCCAGTTTTCAGTAGGTTTGGTCTGTTACCGTGCATCGATCTACATCAGGCTATCTCCCACTCCCTCCTCTGTACTCTGTTCGTCTATGAGTTACCTCCAAAGTGCCCGGCTTCTAGGCCATGGTATTGCCTCCATTTACCCCACACCTTTCGGAATTTTTTGGGACAGCCTCTCGCTTTGTACGTCACTCGTTCTGCAGCCATATAGAGGTCTAACCCCCTCCTCCATTCCTCTACTGCCGGCCTCTCCGCCACCCCCCAGTATTTTGCAACATCCCTTTTCGCTACAACCAAAGCCAACACCAGGAAGATAATATGAGGGCGCGGCAGGTCTACTTCTGTCACCATTCCCAGTAGTGCCAGTTTCGGGTCCAGCGCCAGCTCCACTCCCAGCACTTCCCCTAATTCCGCGAAGATTTGGGACCAATACACTTGAATCGCCGCACAAGACCAGATAGTGTGGTAAAAGTCCCCTTGTCCGGCCCTGCATCGAAGGCAGGTGTCATCCGTTATCCTCCCCATTTTAAGGAGACGTCTCCTATCGAAGTACGTCCTGTGCAGCACATTCAACTGAATCAGCCGTAGCCGCGACTTAATGGCCACTTCTCGGGGGTGCATCAGGATCAGCTCCCAGTCTAAGTCCTCAAATTGCCCCACTTCCGCCTCCCACACACTCCTGAGTTTCGCCAAATCCCCTAACATATTATTCGTGAGTGTTTTGTAGGTGAGGGACACTGCCTGGTGTATTATTTGCTCCTGCAAGAGTCTACCTTCTAGGGGTGAATATTCCGGTATATCTTGTAGCGATATCTTCTGTGCTTTCCATGCATGTACTAGCTGCAAGTGTTTGTACTGTTGTGAACGGTGTAATCCAAACTCCGCCTGCAACATTGCGAATGTCTTAAGCTCACCCTGTCTAATCACATCCCCGATCGTGGATATCCCTATGTCGTCCCACCTTTGGAAGTCTTTCAACTTTTGAAGTTCCGTGAGCCAGCTGCAGTGCCATAGTGGTGTCTGGCGTGTAGTTTTCTCCTCCCACCCCGTGACTCTCGAGGCCCGTGTCCAGGCTCGAATCGTGATCATGGTAGCGGGCAGGAGCTGTCTGCCCGCCCTCCCCCCATATAAGTAGTGAAGTATATTGTGCGTGGACAATTTGTGTCTTTCCAATGCATAGGTCGGGTGATCCACAGGTGCGTGCAGCCAGTCGTTTATAGGGGTCAAGTGTTCCGCCCAGTAGTATGCCTCCAGGTTCGGGAGTGAGATCCCTCCACTATACTGGTGTCGTTGGAGTGTTTGGAGTGCGATGCGTGGTTGTTTGCCTAGCCATAGGAAAGATCGCAGTTCTGCATGTATTTTGGTGATCGTGTTAGCCGGGAGCGGGTAGTACTCATTCTGCAGTGCGTAGAGGAATTTGGGTAGCGTAATCATTTTATACATTGCCGCTCTTCCCAGTAGGGTAAGCGGTAGCCGCCTCCATCTCGTCATATCTGCTACTGCCTCCTCCATTATCCGTTCCACATTACGCTGGAACGAGAGCTTCTTGTCCAGGGTGATATAAACCCCAAGGTACTGGAACCCCTCCGCGGTAGTGAGTAGCCGGTCCGGCAGCGTCACTTCCGTCACAGGTCCCCGCGGCGTATACAAAACTGATTTGTGCCAGTTGATGGTATGGCCTGCCATCGCCCCAAAGCCCTCCAACTCTCTAAACAACGTCCCTACTGAGACCTCGGGTTTCGTGATGTACAGTAATACATCGTCCGCATATAATGAAATTTTTTCCTGTGCCTCCCCTGAATTACTCCACGTGAAACCATGGATCCCCGGGTTTTGCCGAATTTTGGCCGCCAAGATTTCTATCGTGAGTGTAAAGAGTAGTGGGGACAGCGGGCATCCTTGTCTCGTGCCCCTTTCCACATGGAATTCACGCGATAGCCATCCATTCACTCGTACCCGCGCTTTCGGAGCCGTGTACAGCAGCTCTATCCATTTCTGGAAGCGCGGACCAAAGCCAAACCGCCTCATCACCGCCATGAGAAAGGGCCAGTGTACTGCGTCGAACGCCTTTTCAGCGTCCAGGGACAGGAACCAGTGCGGTTCCGTCCTATCTTTCACTTCTTGAAGCCAGTTGTGTGCCCGTCGGAGGTTGAGCTTTGTCGCTCTGTCTGGCAGAAACCCCGATTGGTCTGTGTGGATGAGGTCAGGAACGACCGTCCGGAGGCGTGTCGCTAGAATCGTGGCCAGCACTTTCACCTCCATGTTCAGCAGTGAGATGGGGCGGTATGAGGCGCAATCCTCTTCTGGCTTGCCCTGTTTATGTATCGGTACTATGGTCGCCAATGTTAGGTCTCGTGGGAGAGTCCCTATCTCATAGGCTTCAACATATAAGGCCAACAAGTGACGAGTCAGCAAGTCGGCCGTCTTTTTAAAGAATTCCGCCGGGAACCCGTTGGGTCCCGGTGTTTTCCCCGCCTTTAGTTTATTTATGGCTATACTAATCTCCTCCAGTGTGATATCTGCCTCTAGTGGGGCGCTGAGCTCTGCATCCAGGAGTGGGATGTCCACCTGTTCCATATATCGTAGAGCCTCGTCAACTGTGCCGAGGTCTCTGCCTCTATAGAAATTCTCATAGTGGAGTGCGAACGCCTCCGCTATGCCCTTGTCAGTGGATTCCATGCGTCCCCCGTCCCTCCTGATCCTTTCCACCCACCGTGCCGCCCGTTCCTTCCTGCCAAGCCATGCCAGAAGTTTGCCCGATTTGTCACCTACATCATATAGGCGGTGTAGCGTTGCCAGTGATTGTGTCTTTGCCTCGTTAGAGACCAGTTGTCTATATTCCCTTTGTTTGTCTACTTGTGAGCTATTGTTGATAATACCTTACGCCGAGGACCCGACCAGTTGTTAGCTGGTTAGTGTTGATTATTGTTCATGATTATTTTGATATTATGTTTGATAATTTGATATTCAATTGAAATCAATAGATACGGTTTAAAAACTGCACAGAGGAGTAAGAGCCAAACGTGATGAAATTGAATTCTCCGAATGTATGTGTGTGGATCTGGCAGCTTTCAGAATCCCCTAATTCTCTCACTACTATACAGCCTGTACATAACGGAAATGCTAGAGATATTGTATTCAGTCAAAAATAGAACTGGGCTCAAGTATTGGTGCAGAAACAATTTCACCGAAAGCAAGGCCTCAGTGTTACAACTCACCTCAGCCCTAGCATCTGCCTGCTTCCTCACGCCCCTCCTCCTTTAACCCCAAGGTTAAAATGTACTAACTGGGGAGGTAGAGGTTTTGTGAATACTACAGCCAAGGAATTGGACCTCCTAACTCTCCCCCCCCCAATATTAGGAACATTTCAAATTTGCTCATGATTAGGAAGGCACTAAAAACATGCCTGTTTACTAAGTAAAAGGAAGGGGACCACTGCTCTAATAACCACCCTCTGAGAAGCCGTACCCATCACTAGGGCTTCTGTTTTATCTCACCGAACGAGCACCTTGACAACTCCGGGTAAACGTTTGCTCTTTACAAAAATATATAACATAACACAGTGTATGTTTTTCTAGTGTGAGCATTAAGTGCAAGTTTGCACACGTCTGCCCACATGAACACGAGCTGAGAGATGCTATGCATCTTAAGACCTGAGCATGTCATTCACAACCATTAGAAATTAACATACTATATTCCCAAACCCTGTGTATACAAATGGATGAGTTCCGAGCACTATACAAATATTGGTAAGCCATGTTATTTTTGGGTTATTGGTATTGACTTTCAAATTACAAAAGCTGGGAAGTAACCTACCTGGGTGACTTTGGATGTACTGCATTTGTATTTATATGGCAGTTTCCACACCCCTTGCGACGCTTAAAGCACTTTCTATGTTTCTGATTGAGTTATTTATATAGAGCTTCATACCTTTGACACATCTGCAAAGTTCTCGGATTTATTCCGGGATGTAGGATGTCCTTCAGAGTGCATGGTTGAAAGAGTGCTGTTTATAGTGTTATCAATAAGGGACAATCTGAATGAGGTGTATGTGCTATGAACAAGGTGGTGGAAGCGTATCGCTTCTAATGTCATTGTGCATTAGCAAGAGGTGTAGCGGAGTGTGAGAACAGGTCTCACGACATGCACAGGCAAACACCAACTGTAGGCAGTACATTATCAAACATAGACCCTGCAGCTGATGTGTGACAATTGGGGTCACTGTGTATCAGAATTCCACTGAGAAGCACCTGAGTATCCCAGATTCTGCAGGTACAATTAAGCTACAAAGAGTGACAAATGCTCCTAAGTGCGCTATGGAGTCTACCCAGGGGTGATGGAGGTACCCCTCTAAAGGTACTGTTAAATACCAAGAACATACCTTCCGAGTGACAGAAGGCGCACGCACTGCAGGGAATGTTAAGGTAGAAGGGTAGTGTATGAAGTACTGAACAGCTCTCTTTAATGTGCAGTGAGTAGGCTATAATGAACAAGTTAGTTTCCTTCAGTGATGCTCTTTCTGGTGGATACTATCTAGCCACAAATTGCTCATCTTTGAATACTCCCCATGCGCCAGATGCGATTCTGAAACTTTTTACTAGGTTGCTCAATGCGGCTGTACGCTGGTGCAAAACCGCCAGAGTGACACAGCAGATCCTAAATAAATGCCACCCTGTGAGCTGATGTCAGTTTCTTGTCTTTTTCCTTTTCTGCGCTCTGAGACCTGATGTATTAACAATTATTGTTACCAGTGTGTTGAATATTACCTTGGAATGTTTTTAGATGATAAAAAGGAGGCCACTCCACAGTACGAGGAGGTGGAAGGGCAGTGAGGAATCAGTCGTTATATAGAGCATTCACCAGAAAGAGCGTGACCAAAGGTGAGTCACTTATTCTTCTGATGGATACTTCTATGTTGTAAACAATGTAGGAGGCGGCACACCGGCGTCGTGTAGTTCAGGGTAGTTTATTAAGTCGCAGAGTAGAAAACCCAACCATCGTGTACAAGATCAAACGGGCAACTGCCAACCGTTAGATAGAACACAGGACATGTCACAAAGTGGAGCAGCGCGAGTACAGCGCGCGACATGAATCGAGACACAAAGCAAAGGGCGAATATAACACATCTCCTTTCCTTAAACAGAGAAAGAAAAGGATACAACAACATAAATAAGTCAAAAGCTCATAGTAACCTTTTACAAAGAAAAGGTGGAACACAAGAAAAAGCAAAGCATCATTGAACACATTACTTGCTCTTGGGAATGCAGAACAAAATGAAACAAGTCATTCAACCCCACATTCTCCCTTAAACAGTCAAAGTTACACATAGTCCTTCAAATAGGCAGGAGCAACCTTGCAGCGAAGAGGTCTGCAAACTCTATCAGTAACCACATCCTTAGAAATTTGAGCTGAAGGAACAGACTTAAGCTTTCTTTGGTAAAGTGCTACCCTGCGGAGGTTCCACGTTTGGCCATTTTGTAGCTTAACATAGTTGCCGACTACGGACCTTACCTGGTAGGGTCCCCTAAATTTGTTGAACATCCTTTGATTACCTCCAGGTTTTACTTTTACCAGGTCCCCTTCAGCTATTTTGGAAGAGACAGCTTTTCCCATGATGTCGCCTCCCACACCCTTTTTTTTCTCATGTAGCCAAGTAGGAATGAGTTTAGTGCCTGGCACCCTCCCCCTCATGAGCTCAAAAGGTGTTACAGACATGTTGCTATGAACAGTAGTGCGGTATGCCCACAGCATTTCTTTGATCTCCTTCTGCACAGGGCGACCTGACGCTAAAGCGAGCTGCATAGTACCCTTAACAAGCCTGTTTATTCGCTCACAAAGTCCATTCCCTTGTGGGTTGTAGAGCGATGTACGCAAGTGCTTCAAACCAAGGAAAACAAAATATTCCTCCATAATAGCAGAGGTAAGCTGCGTACCATTATCCGTTAACACCATTGAGGGAATGCCCTCACGTCGAAATATCTCATCAAGGACCTTGACAGTGGATTCTGCAGTGATGCTTTTCATGAAGGCAACCTCAACCCACCTAGAAGTTGAATCAACCAAAACCAAGGCGAATTTCTCAGCATCTGTCAGATCATGAAAAGGACCTATGAAGTCAATGCAGACCTTCTGCCATACACCATCGTCTGCAATAATCTTCCCCATGCCATCTTTACTAGCACAAACCTGTAGCCTCTTTTCAGACTCCCTGCACGGTTGGCACTGCTCAACCCAACCCTTCACCTGTGCATCTACACCTGGCCACCAAAAATCAGCTTTGACACGTTTGCCAGTAAGGGTTTGGCCAAGATGGCCCTCATGCGCCAGCGCAATGATACGGGGTCTAAGAGACGCCGGAGGTACATATTTCTCTCCCCGCACAAGGATGTGCTCGCCCTGTAAAGAAATTTCGTCCTGTAACTGAACGTAAGGCCTAAGAGCAGGTGAAACAGTACTCTGCCTTGACACCCCTTCTTTGCACATCTTGACTAAGCCAACCATAACAGGATCTTTCCCCATTTCTTCAATCCATTCCCTCCTAGATATGGAGCTGGGTAAATTACTTTCCAAGTCATCTAAAAACGCGACCACATTTTCAGTAACTAACTCCTTAGGTGGTTCTTTAGTGTCAGGTAATCTAGAAAGACAGTCCGCAACACTGTTGCACCAACCGGGCAAATATTCTACACTACAAGTGAACTCTTGTATACAAACAGCAAGTCTCGCTAATCTCCCAGAGCAGTTCCTAATCCCCCCAGGGGCCAAAACCTTCAATAGGGGCTTATGATCAGTCCTGAGTGTGAAGGTGATTCCCCATAAATACACCCTGAAGTACCGAGTTGCCCACGCAGCTGCAAGAGCTTCACGCTCTATGACCGAGTAGTTCCTTTCGGTCTCACTCAGAGAGCGTGACGCAAACGCAATGGTGTTTTGTTTGCCATCCCCTTTCTGTGTTAAGACCGCACCAATCCCAAAGGAACTAGCATCAACAGTGAGGATTGTGTGATAAGACTGCACAAAACTTGACAGAATGTTAGCATCTAATATGTTCTGTTTGATCAATAGAAAGGCATTCCGCTGATCTGCACCCCAAGTGAAACCTTTCCCTTTCCGCATGATAATACGCAAAGGTTCAACCTTTTCTGCAAAGTTCTTTACGAATTTCGCATAGTACTCAACCATGCCCATAAAAGACCTTAATTTGTCTTTGTCATCAGGTTCAGACACGTTACAGATTGCGCTCACAAGGTCTTTTTTTGGTTGTATACCAAGGCCAGATACGTGGTACCCTAAGTAGTCCACTTCTTTAACAGCAAACACACACTTTTCCCTGCGTAATGTTAAACCAGCCCTTGAAAGAGCAGAGAGAACTTTGTCCAGAATAACATCATGGTCACCCACATCCAAACCATGAATCAGGATGTCGTCCTGGAAAAATACTACCCTTTCAATGTCTTTTAGTACATCCGTAATGATCCTTTGGAAAGCACTGGCTGCAGAACAGAGGCCAAAAGGAAGTCTTTTAAATTGGTAAGTACCCTCTGGAGTGATGAACGATGTAAATTGCTTTGAGTCCGGATGAAGCTTTATCTGGTGGTATGCGCTGCGAAGGTCTAATTTTGAAAATACCTTTCCTCCACCCAAACTCAGGACAATTTCATTTATGTTTGGAAGCGGAAAGCTATCCATTATCACCGCTTTGTTAAGGCTCCGCAGGTCTACACAGAAGCGCAAGGATTTGTCCGGTTTCTGTGTGATCACCACTGGACTCAACCACTGTGTGGCCTCCACAGGCTCAATTATATCATCCTCTAATAACTGTTTGATGATTTTCCTGACCTCATCTCTTGCAGAAAGGGGTATCTTCCTTGCAGTGTGTTTCACAGGTGCTACATCTCTTTTGGTTTTGATGATGTGCTGGTAACCAATGGCCTCCCCCAACTTCTCATTGAAAATACACTCATGCTTCTTAAGAATAGTTTCTAAATTATCATGGACTGTATTACATGCATTTTCAACGTCAATACACATTACAGGTGGATCAGCTCTCGGGTTCACCCTTATGTTAAGTTCATATTGGTGTAACCACCCCAAAATGGCAGGGCCATGTGGAGACACATAAACCTTCCCCTGAGTGGCCCTCCCTTTAAACTTGATATTTGCCTCAAAGTATCCAAGGACACCAATGCTCACACCCTGGTAACCCCTTAGTGTGATGTCAGATTTCACTAAAATTGAACCAGAGCAAGATGAATTGTATAATATCTTAGGGATGATAGTGTAAAGCGATCCTGCATCCACCATTAAATTGACAATAATACCATTCAATTCAAAATCTGCTTTAGGCCGAGATAAGACAACATTCTCCATTGACTCCATGTTGCCAGCAGACGTAATCATCATAACCTCTGCTTCATCATCAGTAACTTCACCCTCAACCATAGCAACTTTTTTTTTAATTTTTTTTTTATTTTTTTTTAAAGCCGCTTTCCCTTTGGCTGTGCGTTTTCCTTTTAAGGCACTCCGCCCTCCGAGCAGTGGGGCTCACTGGTATTGCCTTTCCTTCAACAACGATTTCCCTTTTAAGACCAATGGCAGTAAGGGGCGCTGTTGTCTGCGTCGACGGGCTAAGGAGTAACAGTTAACGCTCCGTCGCGCTTGGGAGAAGAGAGCCTTGTGTACACTTCCCTTCACGGTGAGTGAGTTTGAGACATACCTTCCGTTGAGGCTTACTTTCAAACCGCTTTCTCTTCTAAAATAAATCCTCCGGTCGGGTTTTCTTTCTCGCGTCGTCTTTTCCGGCAGACACTTTTCCTCACGTTACCCTCCGCCTTCAGCAGTCGCCAAAAATGTTGTAAACAATGTAGGAGGCGGCACACCGGCGTCGTGTAGTTCAGGGTAGTTTATTAAGTCGCAGAGTAGAAAACCCAACCATCGTGTACAAGATCAAACGGGCAACTGCCAACCGTTAGATAGAACACAGGACATGTCACAAAGTGGAGCAGCGCGAGTACAGCGCGCGACATGAATCGTGACACAAAGCAAAGGGCGAATATAACATTCTAACCATAAATGCCTCGCCAGTTGAATAGACACTAAAGGAGTACCTCCCCAGGTGGACAGTCTGTGAAGCGGGATCAGATTAAAAAGTCTTGCAGAACTGAGAGGGTGAAATGTCGTCCAGCCGGACCTGGCTTTCAAGGCAGTAATGCTTTGTAAAAATGTGCACTGGCACTAACATCAAAGGCTGAAAGCTGCCAAGGACAGGCACTCCTTGAGCCAACGCAGTGGTGGCAGCATTAGCCCTGGTGGAATGGGCTCTCAGAACTTCCAGTCGCTGCTTCATGGTCAGTCAGTAACAGATCTTAATGCAGGGTCCTCTTCTGCACAGCCTTCCCTTAATTTGCCCCAGAAAACCCCATAAAAAGTTGATCGCCCACTCAAAGATCCTTCGTACAATCAATATAAATGGTTAAAGCCTATTGGGTTCCAGTTGGTGAAGCCTCTCCTCATATTTCGGGCAGTTTAGGGGAGCAAAGAATACAGGCAGAGTAAAGGATTGCCCAATGTGAAGCAGAACAAAGAAAAACAATGAAGACCTTTGTCAGACTTTGAGCCTTGGCTCTCCTGCCAACACAAAATAAATTCAGATAGACAAATACACAGACAGTTATATTTGTACAACGAGACAGTGTGAGAGAGTAGTGACAAGAGTGAACATAGGTAAATAATACTAATAAATGTGAAATGAAGTTATGACTTTTGGCAAGAATGTCACCAGAGACCTCAGCACCAAATTGTATTGGAAAAAGGTGGTATACAGTAGTTGCACTGAAAGTGTCTGAAGTTCATTCATGCAACGACTGACATGATTGTAAAGAAGAAAATGGTCATAAAAGTCATAAGACAGAACAAGCAGGTATGTATCGGTTTGAAGGGCGTGCCTATGAGAAATGTCAATACCCAGTGATGGTCCCACTTCTGTATCACAAACTATTTTGGAAGAAATGTGTCTAATCCTTTATAAATCTCATCACAACAGGTGATTTGAACAAGGACAGGTCATCTGGCAAATGCAGAAAGGCTTAATGGGCTCTCAAATAATCGTAAATATTGTCTGAATCAAGGCCTTGCTTGACCAAAGATAATACAAAAAAAAGAATGTCAACAGCACTGCTTGGAAAGGTTCAATCTTGCCAACGTCACACCAGGCCACAATATTTAGCCAGCTCCTGGCATAAATGGACTTTGTGGAAGAATGCTTAGTGGCAAGAATGACAACAATCAACTTAGGGGGTAGATCAAACACAGTTGCTTGCCACCGCGCAATCGCAACACATATAGATGTAGATTGCACAGATTTGGTTGGAGAACCCAGCAGAGCAGCTGAGACAGGTGGTCCTCACATAGTAACAGCCTGATATGACAGATTATAAAGCGAGTCGAAGTAACATATGGAGGTGGTTTTGTCTGTGAGAACCTGCACCAGCCTTCCATTGAAGGACAGCAGGAAGACCTTCAAAGCCAGACAGATGGCCTTCAACTCCAGCAGACTGATTTGGAGTCAGCCCTCTGTCGAAGACCAGAGTCCCCTGATATTCACTTCCCACAGATTACCCTTCCAGCCCAGCAGAGACGCATCTGTCAACACCCTCAGTTCTGGGTGAGGAAGACAGAGGGGTCTGCCACTGGAACCATTGTGTAGGTGCATCCACCACTGCATGTTTCTAGCCGTCTCCTCCAAGACCAGGGTGACATCGACCAGATTGCACTGATGATTCACCATCAAGTCACAAAGCCTTGTTGCACCTAGAATCAGAGCATGGGCAAAACCAAATTTGACACCTCCTCTCATTTGACCGTCTGTGTATTAAAAAAACAATGAGAGCGGTAGGGTAAAGGTGTGGATGCAAGGGAAAGGAGAGCCATGATAAAAAAAGTAGTCACAATACACATATGGGTACCATGAGCACCATAAACAGTGTTAACATGCAATTTTCTGTGGAGTCACTGGAAGAAGGCTGCTGCAGGGAGCTCCTGGCCACTCTAAAGGTCTGCGCCTGGACGCGGGCCCAGCTCACACATGCTAAAGGCTAGCGCTGCCTGGCATAGCTGACCTGGGGGATGCAGGAGGCTAACAGGCCAAGAAGCCTCTGACCTGCTCTCATTATGATCCAGGATAGAGCCTGAAACATCAGGGTCATAGCCCTAATTTCCTGGACTTGTTGCAGCGGAGAGAAAGCCCTGAAAGAGTATCGATGGAGGCTCCCAAGTACTGTAGGCACTGGACAGGCGTCAGAACAGACTTGGACTTGTTTATGTGCAACCCCAGCTGGTTCAACAGAACGGCCGTCCTGTTGAAGTGCAGTTGCGCTTCCTGGAAGGTGGAGGCTTTGATTAACCAGTCATCCAGGTACGGGTAGACAGACACCTTGTTCTTTCTCAGGTGCGCTGCCACCACTGCCATGCAAAGTCAAAGTCAAAGTAAAAGTATCTTTATTCGGTTAAAATTTAAAACCATCAAAGCACAGATCACATTACAAACTACCTATGATACATTATAAATAAGACAGACATTAGTACATATACCAATTTTAAAGAGTCCATTTACCGTCCATCGATACGCCCACCCAATAAAAAACGCCCTTGGCTTTCAAATAAATACATTAAAAAGTTTGTCACACAGCAAAATCCATAAGTTAAAAAACTCATTTTACATAAAATACTTTAAAAAAGGAGAAGAGAGACAACACTAGGATTGAAGTTTCTTTCATCGCCTAATTGCCCCAGTGATATAACTAGCTACCCCAAAGCACACAACCGTGGTACCAAGCATTTGCAAATAGGCTAGCGCTGGCCTAACTTGCACAAAATTACCCCCCTCTTAACAAAGGGAAGATACATTTCCTGCGCATTGGAACATAAAAATCACAAAAAAAGACCATGTGGAGGGTGTTCTGCTCTGAGAAATTATCACAAGGGCAAGGTCCCAAAGACCCCTCTTTTGAAAAGCCTTTTGGGAATGACAGTAGCCAGGGGAGCATATTATACTTGAACCTTGTTAACACAAACAAGTGATAGGGTTTGTTTATGTAAGTCAGGTAAGGCTGTATCTCTCTGCCTGAACTCAACATAACAAAACTCCTCACTGAGGGTTTGGCTAGTTCCCTTTCCTCCCTTACTGACATTGCTCTATTCAGGAACTGGGACTTCAAGTCTCTAATGGCCACCTTGCCAAGAGCTCTAGGGTTTAAAAATAGATCGGGACAGCCCAGTGAATCCATTTGAGGCTTGATATAACGAATCCACGGAATGTCAAGTCCTTTGTCTAAAGACACACAATCCTGAATAATCAACTGATTCAGATTAGGTGACGGCTGTCCCCAAATTCCTAACCAACATAATAGTGGGGCAACCACAATCTGATCTGAAATAAAGCCAGCACCTAGGTCCTCATGAAGGTTAAAAATTGGAGTAGAGGCTGGAAGCGATAACAGCTTGCGGAAAAAATCATTTTCTACTGTCTGTATATCGCCGGTCTGGGTTTAGCCCCATACATCACTCCCATACGTAACCATTAGGAGGCACTTAGCATTATAAATCTTCATGAGGGCCGGGAGTGGTTTGGAGCCTATCCTTCTTGCAAATCCTAGTAATGCCCCAGTCGCCCTGGCTAGAGTGTTCTTTTTGTGAGCACGCTGCATAACCCATGAACGTCTTTCATCAAAAAGAACGCCTAAATATGGGAAAGCAGGGACTTTCGTGAGTTCTAAACCCTTGCAATAAAATTTGGTCTTTTTAGCCCGTCCCTTTCCGATCGACATAGAGTGTGACTTTTTGAGGTTAGTAATTAGGTCTAGAGAGTCCATAAAATCAATAAAACAATCCAAAAGAGATTGTAATCCCTGCGACGTCCTAGCCACCAAAACCGCATCATGTGCGTACAATAATGCCGGGATCATCTTTGAACCTGCTCTGGGGACGTCCTTACAAGAGGAGATCAGGGCATCAGCCAGTTTATTAATGTAGAGTGTGAACAGCAGGGGGGCAAGAATGCACCCCTGTCGCACCCCTCGCTTGACTGGCCATGCCTCAGTTCGGCTGCCGTTCTCATTGTAACGAACAGCCGCTGTGGTGTTTTCATGGATGGCAGCCAAGAAGGAGATCAAAGCCGGTTCTAACCCAATACTATATAGGGAAGACCAAAGTTTTTGCCTGTTTACAAGGTTGAAAGCAGTGGATAGATCCATAAAAGCTAAGTGGATGTCCCCGTGCTTAGCGACCGTGCACTTCCCTATTACTAAGTGTAGATTAAGGCATTGTCCCGTCGTGCCCTTTCCCTGCCTAAACCCATACTGCAGGTCAGATATGATGCTGTTTTTGTCTAACCAATCTGTTAGACGGACGAGTACGACCTTCCCCATTATCTTAGCTGCAGAGTCCAAGAGTGAGATTGGTCTATAACAGGCCGGATCCTCTCTTGAACCCTATTGGAATAATGACAGCTTTAGCCCAAGACTTGGGAAAGCCGACATTTGTCGCAGCATTAAAAACGAGAGTCAGAATCCTAGCCCATACAATGGGATCTGCCCTATAAAGATCTGCCGGTACACCGTCTGGGCCTGGCGCTTTACCCTTTAATATCGACATAATCGCCTCAGTCACTTCCTCCTCTGTGAATAACACATTTGAGGCATGGATGTTATCCCCTTGTAGAATAGGCGACTCCTGGCTCACGTCAGTATATATGCCACTGAAATGTTCAACCCACTTTTCCTGAGAGATAAGACAATCTTTGACAGAATTGGTTGAGTCGTCAAACTTTGGACTGTTAACCACTCTCCAGAATCTGGTGCTACTAGACAAGACGCTTGCTTGGCTGAGTTCATCCCAGGCCATTTCTTTTAACTCTGTCTTTCTTGTTTTAATTGCAGATTTATACGCCCTTCTAGCCTGCTTGACCATTTTAACATCCCTTGGGGGCTCCTTCAGGGCCCCCAGGAGTGCAGTGTGTGCTCTAGCACACACCAGGTCAAACCAATTTTTATATTTCTTGGGCCATAATTTGCAACGTAGCATCAAGTTGGCTGCTACCTGTTTCATTATGCGGTCAAAAGTCCCTAAAATTGTTAATCGGTCAGAATCCAAATTTGAGCATATACTGAAATCCTCTGATTGCCCTTTATATAAATGATCAAGGAAATTTTCTGTGGTGATTACCTCCCATCTTAATCTCCGATCTTGATCTTTAGTGGCAATGTTGGGATTAGAAATAAGTGCCAGAGGTTTCCCAGTTTCAAATGCCTGGATATTAAACGTCAAAGTGAGGAGATTATGATCACTCAATCAACTGTGCGTAACACAAAATGTGCCCAAAAATTCGGTCAACGGGCATGAGACTAAGATATAGTCAATAATACTTCCATGTCCTTGCCCAATGTAGGTCGGGACTGAGGGTGAGGTTTCTGCTTGTTCCGGGCAGAATAGATTATAAACAGATAAAAAACTCTCTAGGTAGGCCCCACACTGTGTGTGTTCAAAGTGGGTTATCGCCTGCGGGCCGTGCTCATCTTCAATACCTGGTACAAAAGGGGGTGGTGATGGACGGAGCATCTGAATCAATCAAACACTCACACCCAGTCAAAAGATCTGGGTTTAATCCATCACGTTCTTTAGCCCACTCTGCGACCCAAGTTCAGACATGGCTATATGCAAATCAGTCTGACCCTGTGCCTCATGGGAACAGTCCAGCCCACACTGCCAAGCCATGTCTTACCTGGACCGGAAACAAGCTTCCGAGGACCGGTTTCTGGCATTCCAGCCGTCTTCAGCCCGGCTTGCTTGAATCCAGTGGCAAAGTGAGCAAGGGTCTCACGTCTGAGCATACCCTGCCACACTTATGGTGGCCAAAAGCGGTACAAAAGGGGGTGGTGATGGACGGAGCATCTGAATCAATCAAACACTCACACCCAGTCAAAAGATCTGGGTTTAATCCATCACCGTTCTTTAGCCCACTCTGCCACACCACTGGAGTCAAGCTATCCAGGCTGATAGCCAGAAACCGGTCCTTGGATGCTTGATTCCGGTCTGGGAAAGACATGGCTTGGTAGTTCGGACTGGACTGTTCCCATGAGGCACAGGGTCAGAGCTGATTTGCATTTAGCCAGTGTCTAATCCAGGGTGGTGTGGAGTGCAAAAATAACGATGGATTTAGGCCCAGATACTTGTACTGGGGTGAATGTATGACATTGTTCTACATTCTGTCCATCAACTGTGTTTTTTGCAATTTTCACCCCGAGTGGGCTGGATATGCTCAGACGTGAGTCCCAGGCTCTCCACACCACTGGAGTCAAGCTATCCAGGCTGATGAAGGCTGATAGCCAGAAACCGGTCCTTGGATGCTTGATTCCGGTCTGGGAAAGACATGGCTTGGTAGTTCGGACTGGACTGTTCCCATGAGGCACAGGGTCAGAGCTGATTTGCATATAGCCAGTGTCTAACCCAGGGTGGTGTGGAGTGCAAAAAAACGATGGATTTAGGCCCAGATACTTGTACTGGGGTGAATGTATGACATTGTTCTACATTCTGTCCATCAACTGTGTTTTTTGCAATTTTCACCCCGAGTGGGCTGGGTATGCTCAGACGTGAGTCCCAGGCTCTCCACACCACTGGAGGCAAGCTATCCAGGCTGATGAAGGCTGATAGCCAGAAACCGGTCCTTGGATGCTTGATTCCGGTCTGGGAAAGAACTGGCTTGGTAGTTCGTACTGGACTGTTCCCATGAGGCACAGGGTCAGAGCTGATTTGCATATAGCCAGTGTCTAACCCAGGGTGGTGTGGAGTGCAAAGAAACGATGGATTTAGGCCCAGATACTTGTACTGGGGTGAATGTATGACATTGTTCTACATTCTGTCCATCAACTGTGTTTTTTGCAATTTTCACCCCGAGTGGGCTGGGTATGCTCAGACGTGAGTCCCAGGCTCTCCACACCACTGGAGTCAAGCTATCCAGGCTGATGAAGGCTGATAGCCAGAAACCGGTCCTTGGATGCTTGATTCCGGTCTGGGAAAGACATGGCTTGGTAGTTCGGACTGGACTGTTCCCATGAGGCACAGGGTCAGAGCTGATTTGCATATAGCCAGTGTCTAACCCAAGGTGGTGTGGAGTGCAAAAAAAAGGATGGATTTAGGCCCAGATACTTGTACTGGGGTGAATGTATGACATTGTTCTACATTCTGTCCATCAACTGTGTTTTTTGCAATTTTCACCCCGAGTAGGCTGGGTATGCTCAGACGTGAGTCCCAGGCTCTCCACACCACTGGAGTCAAGCTATCCAGGCTGATGAAGGCTGATAGCCAGAAACCGGTCCTTGGATGCTTGATTCAGGTCTGGGAAAGACATGGCTTGGTAGTTCGGACTGGACTGTTCCCATGAGGCACAGGGTCAGAGCTGATTTGCATATAGCCAGTGTCTAACCCAGGGTGGTGTGGACTGCAAAAAAATGATGGATTTAGGCCCAGATACTTGTACTGGGGTGAATGTATGACATTGTTCTACATTCTGTCCATCAACTGTGTTGTTTGCAATTTTCACCCCGAGTGGGCTGGGTATGCTCAGACGTGAGTCCCAGGCTCTCCACACCACTGGAGTCAAGCTAGCCAGGCTGATGAAGGCTGATAGCCAGAAACCGGTCCTTGGATGCTTGATTCCGGTCTGGGAAAGACATGGCTTGGTAGTTCGGACTGGACTGTTCCCATGAGGCACAGGGTCAGAGCTGATTTGCATATAGCCAGTGTCTAACCCAGGGTGGTGTGGAGTGCAAAAAACGATGGATTTAGGCCCAGATACTTGTACTGGGGTGAATGTATGACATTGTTCTACATTCTGTCCATCAACTGTGTTTTTTGCAATTTTCACCCCGAGTGGGCTGGGTATGCTCAGACGTGAGTCCCAGGCTCTCCACACCACTGGAGTCAAGCTATCCAGGCTGATGAAGGCTGATAGCCAGAAACTGGTCCTTGGATGCTTGATTCCGGTCTGGGAAAGACATGGCTTGGTAGTTCGGACTGGACTGTTCCCATGAGGCACAGGGTAGGAGCTGATTTGCATATAGCCAGTGTCTAACCCAGGGTGGTGTGGAGTGCAAAAAACGATGGATTTAGGCCCAGATACTTGTACTGGGGTGAATGTATGACATTGTTCTACATTCTGTCCATCAACTGTGTTTTTTGCAATTTTCACCCCGAGTGGGCTGGGTATGCTCAGACGTGAGTCCCAGGCTCTCCACACCACTGGAGTCAAGCTATCCAGGCTGATGAAGGCTGATAGCCAGAAACCGGTCCTTGGATGCTTGATTCCGGTCTGGGAAAGACATGGCTTGGTAGTTCGGACTGGACTGTTCCCATGAGGCACAGGGTAGGAGCTGATTTGCATATAGCCAGTGTCTAACCCAAGGTGGTGTGGAGTGCATAAAAACAATGGATTTAGGCCCAGATACTTGTACTGGGGTGAATGTATGACATTGTTCTACATTCTGTCCATCAACTGTGTTTTTTGCAATTTTCACCCCGAGTGGGCTGGGTATGCTCAGACGTGAGTCCCAGGCTCTCCACACCACTGGAGTCAAGCTATCCAGGCTGATGAAGGCTGATAGCCAGAAACCGGTCCTTGGATGCTTGATTCCGGTCTGGGAAAGACATGGCTTGGTAGTTCGGACTGGACTGTTCCCATGAGGCACAGGGTAGGAGCTGATTTGCATATAGCCAGTGTCTAACCCAGGGTGGTGTGAAGTGCAAAAAAACAATGGATTTAGGCCCAGATACTTGTACTGGGGTGAATGTATGACATTGTTCTACATTCTGTCCATCAACTGTGTTTTTTGCAATTTCCACCCCGAGTGGGCTGGGTATGCTCAGACGTGAGTCCCAGGCTCTCCACACCACTGGAGTCAAGCTATCCAGGCTGATGAAGGCTGATAGCCAGAAACCGGTCCTTGGATGCTTGATTCCGGTCTGGGAAAGACATGGCTTGGTAGTTCGGACTGGACTGTTCCCATGAGGCACAGGGTCAGAGCTGATTTGCATATAGCCAGTGTCTAACCCAGGGTGGTGTGGAGTGCAAATAAAACGATGGATTTAGGCCCAGATACTTGTACTGGGGTGAATGTATGACATTGTTCTACATTCTGTCCATCAACTGTGTTTTTTGCAATTTTCACCCCGAGTGGGCTTGGTATGCTCAGACGTGAGTCCCAGGCTCTCCACACCACTGGAGTCAAGCTATCCAGGCGGATGAAGGCTGATAGCCAGAAACCGGTCCTTGGATGCTTCATTCCGGTCTGGGAATGACATGGCTTGGTAGTTCGGACTGGACTGTTCCCATGAGGCACAGGGTCAGAGCTGATTTGCATATAGCCAGTGTCTAACCCAGGGTGGTGTGGAGTGCAAAAAAACGATGGATTTAGGCCCAGATACTTGTACTGGGGTGAATGTATGACATTGTTTTACATTCTGTCCATCAACTGTGTTTTTTGCAATTTTCACCCCGAGTGGGCTGGGTATGCTCAGACGTGAGTCCCAGGCTCTCCACACCACTGGAGTCAAGCTATCCAGGCTGATGAAGGCTGATAGCCAGAAACCGGTCCTTGGATGCTTGATTCCGGTCTGGGAAAGACATGGCTTGGTAGTTCGGACTGGACTGTTCCCATGAGGCACAGGGTAGGAGCTGATTTGCATATAGCCAGTGTCTAACCCAGGGTGGTGTGGAGTGCAAAAAAACAATGGATTTAGGCCCAGATACTTGTACTGGGGTGAATGTATGACATTGTTCTACATTCCGTCCATCAACTGTGTTTTTTGCAATTTTCACCCCGAGTGGGCTGGGTATGCTCAGACGTGAGTCCCAGGCTCTCCACACCACTGGAGTCAAGCTATCCAGGCTGATGAAGGCTGATAGCCAGAAACCGGTCCTTGGATGCTTGATTCCGGTCTGGGAAAGACATGGATTGGTAGTTCGGACTGGACTGTTCCCATGAGGCACAGGGTCAGAGCTGATTTGCATATAGCCAGTGTCTAACCCAGGGTGGTGTGGAGTGCAAAAATACGATGGATTTAGGCCCAGATACTTGTACTGGGGTGAATGTATGACATTGTTCTACATTCTGTCCATCAACTGTGTTTTTTGCAATTTTCACCCCGAGTGGGCTGGGTATGCTCAGACGTGAGTCCCAGGCTCTCCACACCACTGGAGTCAAGCTATCCAGGCTGATGAAGGCTGATAGCCAGAAACCGGTCCTTGGATGCTTGATTCCGGTCTGGGAAAGACATGGCTTGGTAGTTCGGACTGGACTGTTCCCATGAGGCACAGGGTCAGAGCTGATTTGCATATAGCCAGTGTCTAACCCAGGGTGGTGTGGAGTGCAAAAAAACGATGGATTTAGGGCCAGATACTTGTACTGGCGTGAATGTATGACATTGTTCTACATTCTGTCTATCAACTGTTTTTTTTGCAATTTTCACCTCGAGTGGGCTTGGTATGCTCAGACGTGAGTCCCAGGCTCTCCACACCACTGGAGTCAAGCTATCCAGGCTGATGAAGGCTGATAGCCAGAAACCGGTCCTTGGATGCTTGATTCCGGTCTGGGAAAGACATGGCTTGGTAGTTCGGACTGGACTGTTCCCATGAGGCACAGGGTCAGAGCTGATTTGCATATAGCCAGTGTCTAACCCAGGGTGGCGTGGAGTGCAAAAAAAGGATGGATTTAGGCCCAGATACTTGTACTGGGGTGAATGTATGACATTGTTTTACATTCTGTCCATCAACTGTGTTTTTTGCAATTTTCACCCCGAGTGGGCTGGGTATGCTCAGACGTGAGTCCCAGGCTCTCCACACCACTGGAGTCAAGCTATCCAGGCTGATGAAGGCTGATAGCCAGAAACCGGTCCTTGGATGCTTGATTCCGGTCTGGGAAAGACATGGCTTGGTAGTTCGGACTGGACTGTTCCCATGAGGCACAGGGTAGGAGCTGATTTGCATATAGCCAGTGTCTAACCCAGGGTGGTGTGGAGTGCATAAAAACGATGGATTTAGGCCCAGATACTTGTACTGGGGTGAATGTATGACATTGTTCTACATTCTGTCCATCAACTGTGTTTTTTGCAATTTTCACCCCGAGTGGGCTGGGTATGCTCAGACGTGAGTCCCAGGCTCTCCACACCACTGGAGTCAAGCTATCCAGGCTGATGAAGGCTGATAGCCAGAAACCGGTCCTTGGATGCTTGATTCAGGTCTGGGAAAGACATGGCTTGGTAGTTCGGACTGGACTGTTCCCATGAGGCACAGGGTCAGAGCTGATTTGCATATAGCCAGTGTCTAACCCAGGGTGGTGTGGACTGCAAAAAAACGATGGATTTAGGCCCAGATACTTGTACTGGGGTGAATGTATGACATTGTTCTACATTCTGTCCATCAACTGTGTTTTTTGCAATTTTCACCCCGAGTGGGCTGGGTATGCTCAGACGTGAGTCCCAGGCTCTCCACACCACTGGAGTCAAGCTATCCAGGCTGATGAAGGCTGATAGCCAGAAACCGGTCCTTGGATGCTTGATTCCGGTCTGGGTAAGACATGGCTTGGTAGTTCGGACTGGACTGTTCCCATGAGGCACAGGGTAGGAGCTGATTTGCATATAGCCAGTGTCTAACCCAGGGTGGTGTGGAGTGCAAAAAAACGATGGATTTAGGCCCAGATACTTGTACTGGGGTGAATGTATGACATTGTTCTACATTCTGTCCATCAACTGTATTTTTTGCAATTTTCACCCCGAGTGGGCTGGGTATGCTCAGACGTGAGTCCCAGGCTCTCCACACCACTGGAGTCAAGCTATCCAGGCTGATGAAGGCTGATAGCCAGAAACCGGTCCTTGGATGCTTGATTCCGGTCTGGGAAAGACATGGCTTGGTAGTTCGGACTGGACTGTTCCCATGAGGCACAGGGTCAGAGCTGATTTGCATATAGCCAGTGTCTAACCCAGGGTGGTGTGGAGTGCAAAAAAGCGATGGATTTAGGCCCAGATACTTGTACTGGGGTGAATGTATGGTATTGTTCTACATTCTGTCCATCAACTGTGTTTTTTGCAATTTTCACCCCGAGTGGGCTGGGTATGCTCAGACGTGAGTCCCAGGCTCTCCACACCACTGGAGTCAAGCTATCCAGGCTGATGAAGGCTGATAGCCAGAAACCGGTCCTTGGATGCTTGACTCAGGTCTGGGAAAGACATGGCTTGGTAGTTCGGACTGGACTGTTCCCATGAGGCACAGGGTCAGAGCTGATTTGCATATAGCCAGTGTCTAACCCAGGGTGGTGTGGAGTGCAAAAAAACGATGGATTTAGGCCCAGATACTTGTACTGGGGTGAATGTATGACATTGTTCTACATCATGGGTACTCACAAACTTTCTCTCGGGGGCCAAATTTACAGTGTGGTTTGTGGCCGAGGGCCGCACCGGTGGGGGCGGGGTCAGAGGGGGAGGGGGCGGGGCTAAAACAAAAAGAAAACTTGTGACCATGAGGTTGCACACAGGTCCCTGCAGCAGATGCCTTCATCCACTGAGCCACCAGACCCAGCATACATACATCTCTCTCTCCCTCCTGCCCTCCCTCTCCATCTCTCTCTCTCCCTCCTGTCCTCCCTCTCCCTCCTGCCCTCTCTCTCCCTCCTGCCCTCCCTCTCCCTCCTGCCCTCCATCTCCCTCCTGCCCTCCATCTTCCTCCTGCCCTCCATCTCCCTCCTGCCCTCCCTCTCCCTCCTTCCCTCTCTCTCCCTCCTGCCCTCCCTCTCCCTCCTGCCCTCCCTCTCCCGCCCTCCCTCCCTCCTGCCCTCCCTCCCTCCTGCCCTCCCTCTCTCTCTCCCTCCTGCCCTCCCTCTCCCTCCTGCCCTCCATCTCCCTCCTGCCCTCCATCTCCCTCCTGCCCTCCATCTCCCTCTTGCCCTCCCTCTCTCTCCCTCCGGCCCTCTCCCTCCTGCCCTCCATCTCCCTCCTGCCCTCCCTCTCCCTCCTGCCCTCTCTCTCCCTCCTGCCCCCCTCGCCCTCCTGCCCTCCCTCTCCTGCCCTCCCTCCCTCCTGCCCTCCCTCTCTCTCCCTCCGGCCCTCTCCCTCCTGCCCTCCATCTCCCTCCTGCCCTCCCTCTCCCTCCTGCCCTCTCTCTCCCTCCTGCCCCCCTCTCCCTATTGCCCTCCCTCTCCCTCCTGTCCTCTCTCTCCCTCCTGCCCTCTCTCGCCCTCCTGCCCTCTCTCGCCCTCCCTCTCCCTCCTGCCCTCCCTCTCCCTCCTGCCCTCCCTCCTGCCCTCTCTCTCCCTCTCTCTCCTCCTGCCCTCTCTCTCCCTCCTGCCCTCTCTCTCCTTCCCTCTCCCTCCTGCCCTCCCTCTCCCGCCCTCCCTCCCTCCTGCCCTCTCTCTCCCTCTCTCTCCCTCCTGCCCTCTCTCTCCCTCCTGCCCTCTCTCTCCTTCCCTCTCCCTCCCTCTCCCTCCTGCCCTCTCTCTCCCTCCGGTCCTCCCTCTCCCTCTCCCTCCTGCCCTCCATCTCCCTCCTGCCCTCCATCTCCCTCCTGCCCTCCATCTCCCTCCTGCCCTCCATCTCCCTCCTGCCCTCCATCTCCCTCCTGCCCCCTCTCTCCCTCCTGCCCTCCCTCTCCCTCCTGCCCTCTCCCTCCTGCCCTCCATCTCCCTCCTGCCCTCCATCTCCCTCCTGCCCTCCCTCTCCCTCCTTCCCTCCCTCTCCCTACTTCCCTCTCTCTCCCTCCTGCCCTCCCTCTCCCTCCTGCCCTCCCTCTCCCGCCCTCCCTCCCTCCTGCCCTCCCTCCCGCCCTCCCTCTCTCTCTCTCCCTCCTGCCCTCCCTCTCCCTCCTGCCCTCCATCTCCCTCCTGCCCTCCATCTCCCTCCTGCCCTCTCTCTCCCTCCTGCCCTCCCTCTCCCTCCTGCCCTCTCGCTCCTGCCCTCCATCTCCCTCCTGCCCTCCATCTCCCTCCTGCCCTCCCTCTCCCTCCTTCCCTCTCTCTCCCTCCTGCCCTCCCTCTCCCTCCTGCCCTCCCTCCTGCCCTCTCTCTCCCTCTCTCTCCTCCTGCCCTCTCTCTCCCTCCTGCCCTCTCTCTCCTTCCCTCTCCCTCCTGCCCTCCCTCTCCCGCCCTCCCTCCCTCCTGCCCTCTCTCTCCCTCTCTCTCCCTCCTGCCCTCTCTCTCCCTCCTGCCCTCTCTCTCCTTCCCTCTCCCTCCCTCTCCCTCCTGCCCTCTCTCTCCCTCCGGTCCTCCCTCTCTCTCTCCCTCCTGCCCTCCCTCTCCCTCCTGCCCTCCATCTCCCTCCTGCCCTCCATCTCCGTCCTGCCCTCCATCTCCCTCCTGCCCTCCATCTCCCTCCTGCCCTCCCTCTCCCTCCTGCCCTCCATCTCCCTCCTGCCCTCCATTTCCCTCCTGCCCTCTCTCTCCCTCCTGCCCTCCCTCTCCCTCCTGCCCTCTCCCTCCTGCCCTCCATCTCCCTCCTGCCCTCCCTCTCCCTCCTTCCCTCCCTCTCCCTCCTTCCCTCTCTCTCCCTCCTGCCCTCCCTCTCCCTCCTGCCTTCCCTCTCCCTCCTGCCCTCCCTCCCTCCTGCCCTCCTTCCCTCCTGCCCTCCCTCCCTCTCTCTCCCTCCTGCCCTCCCTCTCCCTCCTGCCCTCCATCTCCCTCTTGCCCTCCATCTCCCTCCTGCCCTCTCTCTCCCTCCTGCCCTCCCTCTCCCTCCTGCCCTCTCCCTCCTGCCCTCCATCTCCCTCCTGCCCTCCATCTCCCTCCTGCCCTCCCTCTCCCTCCTTCCCTCTCTCCCTCCTGCCCTCCCTCTCCCTCCTGCCCTCCCTCTCCCTCCTGTCCTCTCTCCCTCCTGCCCTCCCTCCTGCCCTCTCTCGCCCTCCCTCTCCCTCCTGCCCCCCTCCTGCCCTCTCTCTCCCTCTCTCTCTCCCTCCTGCCCTCCATCCTGCCCTCTCTCTCCCTCCTGCCCTCCCTCTCCCGCCCTCCCTCCCGCCCTCTCTCTCCCTCTCTCTCCCTCCTGCCCTCCTTCCTGCCCTCCCTCTCTCTCTCCCTCTCCCTCCTGCCCTCTCTCTCCCTCCTGTCCTCCCTCTCTCTCTTGCCCTCCATCCTGCCCTCCCTCTCTCTCTCCCTCCTGCCCTCCCTCTCCCTCCTGCCCTCCCTGTCCCTCCTGCCCTCCATCTCCCTCCCTCCTGCCCTCCCACCCTCCTGCCCTCCCTCTCTCCCTCCTGCCCTCCCTCTCCATCTCTTTCCATCCAGCTCTCCCTCTCCCTCCCCCTCTGTCATCTCACTGTGTGTGTCTGTCTGTGTCAGCCTCAGCCCGGGCTGATACAGCTTCCTCAGCGCACACAGAAAGATCCCTATCTGGCAAGAAGTTTCTCATGACTAAAATGCAGTTTGCGCGCGCCCTTCTGGTAATTACAGGAGTGTCCACGCGACTGTGAGTGAATGGACACCGCATCAGGGTGATTAAGGGGGGGTGGGGGGGCAAAGAGACAGCCGTCCATCAGTCGCACCAAAGTACTTAGCAGGTCGGTAAAAGACCATTTACATATTATTGAGGCTTTGTTGTAGTGCCCCTGCATCTCCACTCTGACAAACATCTCGCCCGGCTCCACAGAGCAGAGGCGCTAAGGGGTGAAATACAACAAAGCCTCTGCTCTGTGGGGGCCGGGGGAGCGGTGATTATCAAGGTCTCTGAGCCCAGCACTGCTGCGGCGGTGTTTGCCAACACTAATAAATTATTTTTTTAAGCACAGGCACGATTGTCTCGAAGGTCCGCGGGCCGCCAAGGAAGGCTTGCCGGGCCGCATCCGGCCCGCGGGCCATACTATGAGTACCCCTGTTCTACATTCTGTCCATCAACTGTGTTTTTTGCAATTTTCACCCCGAGTGGGCTGGGTATGCTCAGACGTGAGTCCCAGGCTCTCCACACCACTGGAGTCAAGCTAGCCAGGCTGATGAAGGCTGATAGCCAGAAACCGGTCCTTGGATGCTTGATTCCGGTCTGGGAAAGACATGGCTTGGTAGTTCGGACTGGACTGTTCCCATGAGGCACAGGGTCAGAGCTGATTTGCATATAGCCAGTGTCTAACCCAGGAAGGTGTGGAGTGCAAAAAACGATGGATTTAGGCCCAGATACTTGTACTGGGGTGAATGTATGACATTGTTCTACAATCTGTCCATCAACTGTGTTTTTTGCAATTTTCACCCCGAGTGGGCTGGGTATGCTCAGACGTGAGTCCCAGGCTCTCCACACCACTGGAGTCAAGCTATCCAGGCTGATGAAGGCTGATAGCCAGAAACCGGTCCTTGGATGCTTGATTCCGGTCTGGGAAAGACATGGCTTGGTAGTTCGGACTGGACTGTTCCCATGAGGCACAGGGTCAGAGCTGATTTGCATATAGCCAGTGTCTAACCCAGGGTGGTGTGGAGTGCAAAAAAATGATGGATTTAGGCCCAGATACTTGTACTGGGGTGAATGTATGACATTGTTCTACATTCTGTCCATCAACTGTGTTTTTTGCAATTTTCACCCCGAGTGGGCTGGGTATGCTCAGACGTGAGTCCCAGGCTCTCTACACCACTGGAGTCAAGCTATCCAGGCTGATGAAGGCTGATAGCCAGAAACCGGTCCTTGGATGCTTGATTCTGGTCTGGGAAAAGAAATGGCTTGGTAGTTCGGACTGGACTGTTCCCATGAGGCACAGGGTCAGAGCTGATTTGAATATAGCCAGTGTCTAACCCAGGGTGGTGTGGAGTGCAAAAAAACGATGGATTTAGGCCCAGATACTTGTACTGGGGTGAATGTATGACATTGTTCTACATTCTGTCCATCAACTGTGTTTTTTGCAAATTTCACCCCGAGTGGGCTGGGTATGCTCAGACGTGAGTCCCAGGCTCTCCACACCACTGGAGTCAAGCTATCCAGGCTGATGAAGGCTGATAGCCAGAAACCGGTCCTTGGATGCTTGATGCCGGTCTGGGAAAGACATGGCTTGGTAGTTCGGACTGGACTGTTCCCATGAGGCACGGGGTCAGAGCTGATTTGCATATAGCCAGCGTTTAACCCAGGGTGGTGTGGAGTGCAAAAAAACGATGGATTTAGGCCCAGATACTTGTACTGGGGTGAATGTATGACATTGTTCTACATTCTGTCCATCAACTGTGTTTTTTGCCATCTTCAATACCTTGCATGCAATTGGATGGACAAACATGAATGTTAAAATCACCAAGGGTTAGTAGTTGGTAAGGTGCGTCATTATTGGCCTCATAATCATCCAAAAAGGTAGCCAAAGATCTCAAATGCTCAAAATCGTCTATTCTTGTGTAAGAATTATAAAAATTCACCACCAGTAAACCTGGTAAATTGTCGCCTGTAAGTTTGACAGCTAAAATGTTTGGTGTATTTGACGCTATCAACTTAGTCCTATAGAGTAGTTTTAGGCTAATCAATATCAAAAGTCCCCCCCTGGATCTCCCCATTGTCGATGGTGTAGCGTTTTTTCTGAAAGAGCAGTACCCGTCCAGATAATACGAATCATTTGAGTCCCAGGTTTCCTGCGAAGCAATAATATGGTACATTGATAGTAAAGTGTCCCAATTTGTGTCTCCCCTTTTTGAGCGCAAACCGGCTATATTCAATGAGAGAATTTTTTATTCAGATCTGGTTACAGTCCGCCCCAATTGATTGCCTTCAATGTCTGGTGAAGTCACAGAAACGGGATATGTAATGTGTGGTGGAACCACCAGTACAGGATCAGGTGGTATGAGCGGGGGTTCCTTTTCAGCCAGTGTTTTCTTTGCTAAAGGCTCCTCTGTGTATGCATCACTTACTTGGAGTCAACCCTTGTCCTCTAAATTGGACAAGGCCTCAAATCTATTTGAAACTGCAATAAACAGGATAAAGTCCCCATGTGATCTCAGAGGAGGTCTATAAAAGTACCCCAACAGGAAAGCAACAATAGAAGTGGCGGGGAAAAAATGGTCTTGCGCTTCAAGAATCGTTTGTGCCACTATGGGACTTCGAAAATTGACAATGACACAGTCCCCCCTATCTTTTTCTGCGATCTACCAAGCCAAGCAACTCTACGCACCATCAAGATGTTGTTAGCTAATGAAGGCCTAAAGCCTTTGTGTCTGGCCAACCAGTCCACGGTTTTATTTTTTAACTGAATCCAGGATTCCTGTTGGTCCGATCTCAACGGGGGAACACCAGCCAAGTCTACAACAAGGGGGCTTGCCTCTGGTGGGAGGTCTATAACATCTTGCGCAGATTTTAACAATACATTATTTGCTAGGTTGCTTATCGAATTCGAATTTTGCCCACCCCCATGGCACACTGGAGGAACATTCAAAGACCCAGGGAGATTGTTTAGCATTTGCGAA
The DNA here is from genome assembly GCF_964261635.1 of Lissotriton helveticus. Taxonomy (NCBI): domain Eukaryota; kingdom Metazoa; phylum Chordata; class Amphibia; order Caudata; family Salamandridae; genus Lissotriton; species Lissotriton helveticus. The sequence continues at coordinate 938,172,838 of NC_136067.1, forward strand.
TTGTGAACACTTGTATAAGGCAGTTGGGTCTGCCGCTCTGACCCCTGGTGGAAGATACTAGGTAACAAGTCTGCCCCCGTGTCTAAGCTCCCAACCTGGGCTAGTGGAGTTGGAGTACCATTTATTCCATTTGTACTATCAGCAACCATTTGGGTTAAGCTTGTCCAGTGTCCCACCTACTTCTTTACTCCCTGGATGTGTGATTAGGTCACTGCCTTCCCCTTGGGCTTTCGATACATTTGTAGTATTCTTTACTTCTAAGATTTTTACCAAACGGGCAACTATATCTTCAATTGCCACTAACCTAGTCCAAAATGCTGCGAGGATAGTGAATATTAGCGTTTCCATACGTTCCCAGTAGGCTTGGTTATCCCCTGTCACAATGCTCCATCATATTAGAGTTTACAGGTAGGGCCAACCCAGATTTAAGTGTTCGTGGAGATTTTCCTTTCTGGTATTTGCTTTTCCCTTTATCTTTATTTTGGGCTTGTGTAGCTAGGCTGCCCCTTGTTCGCTTTGCCAACGGTTCCCCCGATCCACCTACTACACCAATACTATCCCTTATATATCTTTTTGGCCTAGTTGCTCGGTTGTCTCGAGCTTCCCCTTTATCAGTGGGAGAGTGGGATGTGGCATGGAGTGTGATTTGAACCAGGGGAGAGTCTGAATTCTGTGAGGTAATAGGGACCACCAAGGGCCCGTGTGTAGCGTCGTGTGCGGACACACCTGGCAAGATAATACCCTCCGCCACACGGATCTCCAGCCCATTTCCCAGTTCCAGAGCCAGGCTCTGGAACATATCTCCCCGTGCCCCCCTGTGAGTGTTCAGATGGGTCTGTGTTTGAGTGGTTGGCAGAATTTGCGGCTACCACGGGTGACTTGGCCAAACCTATGGTCCCCATAGATGATCTTTTTTGTTCCGCATAAGCTCCTAATGAAAGCCTTTTTTCCTTGAGCTGTATCTCACGATTGGAGCACCGATTTAGCCCTGGTCAAAAAGGCGTCCAATGTGCCTGTCACACCCCTCCCCCCCCCCCTACTTTCTGGCCCCCACGATTTCCTTTAGTGGCCATAACCCCCTCCTGTTGTAGTGCTTATAATAGATTTTCACTACCCCACAAGATATAGGAAGCTTAACCACTTACAATTAACCAGCAAAGAACCCCCCCACTTGCGGAAAGGAGATATTAATGTCCCCTTAGTCACATACAATAGTTCCGCTTACTTTCAGTCCAGATGCAGATGTTAAGGGTGTGGCCCAGCCCAGCCTCCTCCTGGCTACAACGGGCGCGGACGGGCCCGCCCGGGCACGCCCGTGCGCGTCCCGTGCTGCGTGGGGCCGCCTGTAATTTAAAGTGCCTCCTGGCGCTAGTTGGTGACGCGGTAGAATGTCGCCACAGGGACTTCTGGGGGATGTAGTCCCACTGAGATGATGGCACTGGTGGCAGATCCGCGGAAAAGGCGGCAACAGCCGCGAGCAGGCAGTAGTCCCGGCGCTCAGCGCCTCCCCTGCAGCAGCACGAAAAAAGGCAGTTTTCCCAGCAAGGTCAGAAGATTTGCAGCATCTGCCATGCATTTTGAAAACGTCCTGGGTGCAGACTTCAGTCCAAACGGTAGTACGGTGTACTGATAGTGATTGGTGCCGACTAGAAATCGCGGGAACTTCCGGTGTTTCCGTGCAATGGGCACATGGAAGTACGCATCTTGCAGATCTATTGCGCAAAGCCAGTCTCCCCTTTACAGCTGAGGATAAATCTGGTGCAAAGACAGCATGCAAAACTTTTCCCTGTGAATCCATTTGTTTGCTTGTCGCAAATCCAGAATGGGTCTGAACTTGTTCTTGTCCTTCTTGCGCACCAGGAAGAACAGAGAGTAAAGACCCTTTCCCCTTTGAGACAAAGGAACATCTTCCATCGCCCTTTTTCTTAACAGGGTATCCGCCTCTACCTGAAGCTCGAGCAGTTGGAACTTCGAGCAAACCGGTGGAATCGCTGGAGGCGGGCTGACGAAACGAAGACTGTATCCATTGCAAACAATATTCAGCACCCACTTGTCCCGAGTAATTTTTCTCCACTCTGCCAAGTAATGTTGCATGCTTCCCCCCACCGGAGTGGGTAAAGGACGAGGAGGAATTAACCCCTCAGGGCCTAGACCCGGCCGGGCCTTTGGGCGTCGAGGAGGACTGTTGGCCGCCTCTGCCCCTCTGGCGCTTCTGGAATGGCCACCGCTGGTACTGCTGCTGCTGTTGGTGCTGCTGGCCAGCTTGACAACCTTGCCCTCTTCCCTGGGCACCGAAAAGTCTCTGGAAGGGACGGAAGGTCTTCTTCTGCTCCTTTGGCTTTTCTAACCCGACAGCCGTCAGGGTTTCTGCTTCAGCCTTCATGCGGGCCATCTCCTCATCCGCATGTTTACCAAAGAGCGTCGACCCAGAGAACGGCAAGTTGGCGACTCACTGCTGGGCCTCTGGTTTCAGCGATGTCAAACACAACCAGGCATGACATCTCAGATGAATCCCATGGCAGTGTCCATGAGCCACCAAGAGAGAGGAATCTGCAGCCGAGCTGATAACCTGATTAGATACCATCATGCCCTCATTGATGATTTCTTGGAAGTCCTCCCTCCTGTCCCTCGGAAGGTGCTCCAGAAACTGCTGCAGGGACTCCCACAAAGACCGGTCATACCGACCCAAGAGAGCCGTGGCACTAGGGGCTTTCTTGGACGTAGCAGCCGTACCGCAGACTTTTCGTCCCGCTGAGTCCATCTGACGGCTCTCCTCGTCCAGCATACAAGGTGGGCGAGTACTCCCTGGCACTGGAGGAATCCGTATGCAGGGACCTTGACCTGTCCCTCCGGATCGACGGTTACTCCTTGACCGGTGTCTCCGTCTGGACTGTGACCTCGATTTCCTGGGCCTCGGGCGATCCACTGGCCGTACAGGAGGCAGAAGCTGCGGAGGCAGAACCGGAACCATAGGTTGTGGAGGCCTCGTGGGTGGTGACGGGAGGCGTGGCAGAGATAGAGACCGCGGAGTAGGCCGCGGTGGAAGAGGAGGAGGTTGATGAGGGGGAATTGGAGGAGGACGAGGAGTAGGAGGACGAGGAGGAGTCTCCTTAGGCAATAGAGGAGGGGTAGGCGTCCTGGGCCTAGAAGGCATCGTAGAAGACGGGGCAGTAGCGTGCTGCTTCCTGGCCGCAGTGACGAACACCGAATCAGTCACTGGGTCCGATCGAAGGAACACCGGATCGAAGTCTGGGGCCCTGTACTTTTTCTGCAGCCGGAAAGGAGCGGATTTCGTTGACGCCGGAGTCAAGAAGAGCTCCATCGCCGGTTCCTCCAGCCCTGGCACCAAGGGCAACAAGGGTCGAGACAACTGCCGCTTGTGTAGGGTCTCGAATATTACCGATGTAGAAGGTGCGGGAACCATTACCGAAATCGCCAACTTCGCTGCCCCTCTCCATAACACCTCTTGAAAAGACACAATGTCATTAACCGGTGACACCCTCATACGGGGGGGAATCCGATAAGGTGGGCGAGTACTCCCTGGCACTGGAGGAATCCGTATGCAGGGACCTTGACCTGTCCCTCCGGTGCCGGTGCCCGGACCGTGTCGAAGACCGACGGTTACTCCTTGACCGGTGTCTCCGTCTGGACTGTGACCTCGATTTCCTGGGCCTCGGGCGATCCACTGGCCGTACAGGAGGCAGAAGCTGCGGAGGCAGAACCGGAACCATAGGTTGTGGAGGCCTCGTGGGTGGTGATGGGAGGCGTGGCAGAGATAGAGACCGCGGAGTAGGTCGCGGTGGAAGAGGAGGAGGTTGATGAGGGGGAATTGGAGGAGGACGAGGAGTAGGAGGACGAGGAGGAGTCTCCTTAGGCAATAGAGGAGGGGTAGGCGTCCTGGGCCTAGAAGGCGAGTAGGTCTGCGAATATTCAGAGTCCGAAGACCTAACCACTCTCCTCTTTTTCTTCTGTTCAGGCCTTGACGATGAGCCCTCGAGGCTGACCTCTTTGCAGCCGAGGGCTCTTGGATGCAGAGGACAGGCTGACCACTGAGGCAGAGGACACAGTCCTGGCCCTCGACCACCTCCTAGACGTCGATCTTTCCCTCTGTGACGACGACCTCTTCTTCGACGTCGACCGTCTCAATGTCGATACATCCCTCGACGTCGACTCTCGTCTCCTCGACGTCGACTCTCGGACCCCTCACGATGTCGACGGTGTCTCGACGACGATGCAGTCCTCGACGTCGACCTCGACCGAGGTCTCGACGTCAGTCCCCTCGATGTCGAACGGCGACACCGCTTCGCCCCAGAGCGCTGGGACGACGGGGAGCAGATGGTGGTCATCCCTCTCGACGCCGACGTCGAGGCTATCGACGTCGACGGAGATCTGTGCCTTTTCCTGACCTTATCTTGATTTGGGAGCCCCCCCCAGAGGCCGAAGCACAGGCAGAGGACGCAGTCCCTCCATGCCCAGACCCACCATGGTCCTGATGTCTCCTTACCTCCAGGCCTTGGAGACGGATTTTCTCCCTGTCCCTCAGGGTCCTCTTGGAGAAGGATCTGCAAATCTCACAGTCTTCAGGGACATGAGACGATGATAGACAGAGGATACACACTCTGTGAGCGTCCGATTTAGCCTTCTTCCTGGAACACTCAGGGCACTTGTCAAACAAGGCAGGCATATTCGACAGGAGAGTGGCCAAAACTGGCCAAAAACCCCAGCAAAAGGAAGAAGAAGTAGTCAGAAACACTCAAAACACTTGTAAAGGACCAAATTGAAAAAAACACCCAAAAAGGGAGAGCTCAATGCTCCAGGGTCCTGCTAGCAGAAGACGGAAAAAAGAACTGAAAGTAAAAGGACTTTGGCTGTGCATCCTGGGATACCAAGTGTCTCTGGAGAGTTTCTTAAAGGCACGGTATCCCTTTTCAAGACACATAATGGCAGCCTATGGGGGCTTGTCTGTCCAACCCCTCCTCTCTATCATTTCAAGGATTTTGGTGAAGGGGAGTTTTCCCTGTGAGGAAAACTTGGTAAAATAGTGTTAAACTGGACATGGTGGGCTATCCTTTTCACTGTTTAGATGAACTGGTGGCCTTTGTAGCCTTGTATATGTCAGGCTGCATTATTTGTCTTAATTCTCTCTTAAGTGTGTATGCAGGACTGCAATGAAGACAGTTTAAGAGATTATTTTTGATTGCTCCGGGGTCCACGCACATGGGTGGGACTATTCACTAGATTATGACTATACACAGAGATCCCCTACTACAGAATGATGCATGACAACTAATTCGGATGCTAGTATCGATTGACCTACCCAGGCAATCTGTAGAACTACCCGTATCCGGTCCATCGCGAATTGTCTAAGCTAGAGAGGCCCCAAGGTATTCCTGGACTGTGGGCAAGATCTTGCTGGCTATGTTCTCGAGGCATGTGTGTAGCGACCCAGCAAACAAACAGCTAGACTGGCAGAGGAAACATGCACTTGGCAAACAGATCAATCCTCTTGGATTCCCTGTTGGGAAGAGTAGCTGAAAAGACTCACATTTCTGGTCGAGGCTTGCATTATAAGGCTCTCTGCAGTGGGGTGCTTAGTGAGAAAATGTTGGTTACCAAGCACCAGTTTGTGATATCTGGCCGTCTGCCTATTCACAGGTAGGAAAGAACAAGGTTTCAACCTGGTAGCCATCAAAGTATCAGTGAGGGCATCATTAAAGGGAAGCAAGAGCTCACTCGTAGTTGGCCCAGGCTGTAAAATATCTGCTAGGACATTTGTTTTCGTCTCAATGGAGGAAAACTGTAATTCTAATATCTCAAATGCCCTACGGATGACCACATCAAATGAAGCTCTCTCTTCTATTGGTGGCCTAAGTGGTGAGTCAAGCTCTGTCGCAGGCAAACTGTCAAGCCCATTGGCATTCTGTATATCAATGTATAAGGCATCATTAGTATAATGAGGGAGGAGCAAGCCACCCCCATCATCATCAATACTTGACGTGGCCCATGCTCTAGCATATGATCAGATCAGTACCAAAAATATTATGGCGCCTCTGCTGATGGGTGCGACATAGCAGAGGCACCAATTTAGAGACCAGGAGTACATCAGATGGGTGAACTTTTGTAAATACATAAGCAGACAGCGTTCAAGATGGACCCACAGTGGGTAACCCAACTATGGGCCCTTTTGGTCCCATGGGGAGCAAAAACGCACACCAGAGGGATCTGTAAGCAGACTGGATAGTTGCAGCATGGCCTCCTTGAAAGCCTGGCTATGCTGGGGGATCGCCAACGGTCCAGGAAATTCAGGGTGCGTCAGGACCGGCTGAGGGATCAATTTTATGTCTGCGGACCTCAAAAGGTTGTGACTAACACGGTGCTGCCCTTTCGCCTTCTCTTTGGGGTCAGGGTGGTGGGTAGAGTTCAGTCCTGCTTCGCTTTCTTATGATTGGCCTTAGACTTACTGGAGGACTTCAAGCACAAAGTTGAGCAGTCATGGGAAAGGCTTCGAAAACGGAACAGGGCCCGCATCCAAGACTAGGATCAGGTTCTACATGAAAGGCCACAACTTCTTCTTGTGTTTAGGGACATACAACTTCACCTCCCAGTCTCGGATCACCTTCAGGGGCACTTATTGCATGACTTATGTGTCATGGCATAAGCCTAGACACATCTTATGCCAGTCTGTGACTGATATCTGCTTTCTGCAGTTGAGGCATCACTTGAAACCTGCAGTTTTGGGTGCTGTTCTCAAGCACACTGGTGAAATTGTTTAAACAAATGAGAAAAACTGACAGAGTTGGGCGAGGATGTGGAGGGCGCAAAATGAAAGGAACTAACGTCAGCGTGCAGAGATGCCTCTTTTATGTATATATATATATATATATATATATATATATATATATATATATATATATATATATATATATATATATATATATATATATATATATATATATATATATATATATATCCAATGCTGAATCCTGACCGCCAAACGTGGCGGAAACAACAGGCGCGGACCTCTTTAGAAATCAAGAAGTGTTATAACACGAACAAAAGCCACAATGCGAAAGTCAATTCCAGCAATCCATTTTTAATTGCAGATAAGGTGTAAGAGCCAGTGCCCTCCCTGACGCGTTTCGCTCCGCGAACGGAGCTTGATCACATGACGCGTCAGGAGTAGGGCATTAAATTGAAATTAACAGCCCAAGCGCCTAAAGAAACAGGACGCAAGGGTAGCAAGAAAGCAAATAGATATACAATTCACCATTAAAGGGGTCATTTCACTCAAAATGTGTATTTACATAAATGGAGACAGGGGGATACAAAATCACTGCATAGTGCGCAAAAAATTGTAACTAGAATTAGTATAAATCAGTGTAGCAAATAATAATGAAGCATCAAAACCAATTGTGATCTCAACACATTTACCTAAGGACTATAACAGTAAAGTACCAAACAGAACATGAATATCACACCTGAAACATAAAAAATCAAAGATGATAAAAAATCAATCTGTGGGAACAGTTCATTGCCAGTGCATATATATATATATAATTAGTCAATGGAAAAAAGAAAAGTTAAAGTGAGGTTATAGTTAGGTGAAATTAGCAGTTTAAACATACCGATTTAAATTAATGAAACCATGTGAAATTCAACAGTTAAGGTTATCTAATGTAACTATAAATGGTGCCCCACCATGCACAGTGTAGTCATCAATTATGTCATTTGATGTTTCAGTCATTTATCGACGATGGCATAGAACATTGTCATGAAGGATGTAACATGTAAGGTAATTAGCAGAGCCTAGCAAGAGCTTGAGTTGTAGTAACTTTAGGGCACGAGTTACAGGTACCTGAGATAACTATAAACGAGGAATTTCAGTGATTTTGTTAGTTTCACATGATATGTTTAAACTGTCCTTTTCACATAAGTATAATGTCACTTTAACCTTTGTTTATTTCAGTAAATGTCTGTTTTTAAAAACAAATTAAAGATAGAATTACAATTCAGAACTATAACATCACCTAAACCTTTGTTTTTCAGTAGATTTTTATGTTTGTTTTTTAACATTAAAAAAGGTGCCAATTACTATGTTCGGTGTGGGGTTGAGAGCAAGGCCTGACCTTTATACAGACCTGGCACGCACAAACCTAGGGGCACCCAACTCCCCCATGGATTCCTTACCACGTGCAGTGTTCTTCAACCATGGGCTGCATGGGGTTTGGCACATGGCCCGACCTGTGGCCAAGCCCTGCGGCAAAGCCCTGCAGGCATGCACAGCTGCCTTTCTAACTCCTGCAGGTGTGCATAGCTGACCGTAATAAAAGAGTGTACATTTAAATAAGGCAGACCTGCCACGGGTCAGAAGGCCTATTAGTTTTATCATGGGGTCAAAAAAGCAACATATATAAGACCTAATGTTTTTGTCAAAAACTTACCAGTAACTATAATCCAATGCATATTTTATAAATTCACACTTTGCAATGTTTAACAAAAGTAATAGTCTGTATTTTGTTTTAATAAAAGTTTCCCCCCAAAAATCATCAACATGTATTAATTGCAGCCATGGAACCCCCCACAAGGGGTTTCTGCACTCCAGCAAAAGAGCATAGTACTCAATGTCCCAGGATGCATACTGTTTTTTTGAAATGTTGCTGCACTAAAACAAAATGCACATTAAAAAAATGTTTGGTGGTGCCCATCTTTTCCCGGGGCACCACCAGCAAGAAAATAAATAATGTAAAAAATGCCCTATGAGGTGCTCCTTGGCGAAGCAGTGAGTAACAAATGTTCGGATCCTACTGCTTTGTTATTATTCAAATGATAATGTTTTTTAATTTTTCATTGTGTGAGTGCCCTGGTGCCCACATCTCCGTTTTTGTAGGGGGACATGGGTGGAGCCCTGTGGCCCCAGGATGTTCCCCTGGGGAGGCAGCAACTTTAATTATTTAGTGGGTGTCCTGGTGCCCACCCTGGGCCCTCACAACATCCCCATCGTTGGGAGCCACAGGGGGAGCCCCAGGCCCCCCACGGCCCCTGCCAGTTCCCCAGCTAGCACTCATGTTGGGTGCCAGAGGGAGCCAGTTCCATTTCTTTGCTCAAAACCAGGCGGGCGCAGCATTTTTCATAGCACCCAGCCTGACGCGAACACGGTTGTTATCCCTTCTCAGTAGAGTGCGGGCAGAGAATAGATTTCTATTGATTGCTCACACTGTCCGGGCAGGGAACCACAGTGTCCTGCAGGATGTGGTCCACGGATACTGTGATCGAGTTCTGGGGGTATGGGGTTCCCGGACCCAATTTTGGGAGAGGGGGTCCCATGCACGCTCCCTTTCGCCCAAATAATACGCTCCACCCATATTATAATGAAATGGCACTGGGGAGATGCAGTCCATGGGCTTTGTTGAGGCTTGAGGGCAACCCTTAATATAATGAAGCACCTGGGGAATGGGGTCATCAGGGTCTGTTTGGGGCTTGGGGTGGGGGCCACATGTCCCTCTCCTCTAATTGTGAAAACAGCCCAGGGGATGGGGTCCCTGGGTCCTCTATGAGACACAGAGAGTGGCTGCATGGCCCCATCCTCAAAAGAAAAACATAACACTGACCCCTGGCCCTTTGCTCTCTTTGAGGGTAATTAAAAAAAATAATATTAAATGTGGCAGCTACTTTGTGCTTTTTACCATGATCCCGCTGGAGAAACACGAGATGGCAGCAAAACAAAAAAAACTTTGCCCCGTGGGGTATCTGTAACCTCCCCGTTATATTGTTTAAAAAAAATTAGGACGGGATCAAGTTCCTGAGTACTGTAATTCGCTGCAGCAGCATTTCTTTTCATGTTACAGCCAGCCAATCAGAGCGTGAGCCTCCATGGGAGCCCTCACTCCCACACAAGCAAGGTGGTCATCGTGAGAAAAAGCGCCCTCTTCCATCAGACCGCTCTATTTTTTGATTTTGCATGACCGCAGGACTCTTGCGAGCCTCTCACGACCCACCTGGCAGATATACAATGTTTCTAAAGCTTCATTTCTCAAAAACTTTTGAACGGATTTACAACACATCACATTAAAGATTCCTATGGATATTGCATGGGGAAATTAAGTTTCGGCCTCCCTTTTTCTCAGCCCCTGCTTGACGATTACTCCAAAACTTTCTAAGAAGAAGTTGAGGTGAATTAACTTTTTTGCAAAGTTTTGTGAAGATACATCAAATGGCGGCAGCAAAGTTATTAGCAATCCCAAAAATCCATTACCTATGGTAACTAGGTCCCAACTATAACTATCCATTGGCAACCGCTACTGGTAATTAAATATATGTACATATTCACACAAAAAAACAAAGGTTAAAGACAAGTTATAGCTAGGAAAACTGTATTTATGTTTGCTATACAAACCCAAATTAAACTACACAAACATTAGATATTCTAAAGTTATATTTTTAATTTATCATTTAATAACCACTTCAAAATTAATTTGTCATACTTATCTCACATTTATACTTACGCACCGCACCGCCTTACAATTCATGTCACTTGCGCACATGTGTACAGCTTTCTTACTGCACTCGCCACACTACATTAACCATAGCTCGCCGGTGTACTAACTATACCCTTGCATATGACAGAAGTTAGAGCATGTGAAATTATGTTTTAATAACACTTATGACATCTAAAATGATATAATGTGGCAAAAACATAGTGTATGGCGCAGTGGTGAGTTATAGTTAATGTAGTGTCTATAAATATTTTGGTGCGTGGGAGCACTGCTGTACAACATTTGCCGATCTAGGGTGGTGCCTGGGGAGTATTCTAGGGTGAAGAGTCTGCAGTTAGAAAAATTCATCAGAAGAAACTTTCTCTCAGTTGTTATTAAGCTTTTCGCCTTTTTAAGTTTAAAAAAAATGTCTTTTGGTAAAGATGGTACAGTCATATAAAAACTAAGGAAATATAACATTTGAACGACAAAAAGCAGTTAAAGAAAAGGGGGGCCGCTCGGTCCCCACGCACGCATGGCTGGGCCTGGCCCCCCATCCCCTCCTGATTGGTGGGTCCCACCGATGACCCAGAAGCGGTGTGAGTGCTTCCGGGTCAAGGGGCGGGACAAGGAGGGTTTAAGAGGCCTGAGGGGCGCGGGAAGCGCCCTCTTGTACCCGTGCTCCCAGGCTCACTCCTCGCCCCGCTGTGGGGCCGATAATTTTTCTTTGTCGATTTTTCTTGCAGGTTCACCGCTACGTTGCCCGACAAGGATCTCGTCGCTTCAGGGGTTTTCTTCGCGGCGGGAGCAGTTTTCGGGACGCACGGCGCACGGCACCCGGAGAGCAGCAGGGGCCGTTTAATTTGTGTGTTTTATATTACAGGATACTTATGGTTACTCTGCCCGACGCCTCGTTCAGGCTTGACGGCGGGAGCAGCGGTCGCTCGTACAGCGAGGCGCGGGAACAAGAGGATACTCCGAGGAGTCCGAGGCATCCTCTGTGAATAAGTAAGGTGGAGTTGGGCCGACAAAGGGGGGGCCCTCGCGTTATCAACTTCAGGGATTAGGGTTTTATACACTGCCCATTTCTCGTAGGTTGACCGTGCCGTGTGCTTCTTTATTGCTGGGCAACGCATTTAGCCAGGGGGGGCACTGCTTCAGCACAAAACACAGGCTATACCTGGGGTGAATAGCACGGTACGATCCCCACCCGCGGGGAGAGCAAGTAAAAGGACTTGCTCGTGGTCTCAGCTAGGCGGCAATTGATGGTTGGTGAATAAGCAGGCGAAGCAGGGTCGGACCTGGTTAGTACCTGGATGGGAGACCGAATTTAAAAAGTATACATATAATTCTTCACAAATTACAGCGAGGTACCTTTTTTAAGGCTATAGTCCCGGGCCACGATTAGAGACCAGGTGAGGCCAAAGGGGGACTGTATAAGATAGGTGTGATTAAGGGGCCGCCCCATTGCATTCATTTGATTACTGTGCAGAACGAAAGCTATAGTGTTTTTTCAACTGCAAGGGTCATTGTCTCGTTGAGCCCGGTTTGTTTAACATTTCTATCATCATAGGCTTACAGACAGGGGGCGCAACGGACCGAGTTGCGGAGGAGCGCACGGTGGACGGCGTGATCCGAGGACACGGGCAGGCCTGCATTTCACTGCTTCTGGCGGGCTGCGGGGCTAGAGTGCGCTCGCCCAAGCACCCAGGCTAGCTGGTGGTTGCGGTCACAGTTGCGTGGTGCATACGGCCGGCCTGGGAGCCTCCAACTTTGGGACAGGTACAAGGCACATCTTTTTTATTTTTATTTTCAAGAGTTTTTAATAGCGCTGGCTAGACCCGGAGGTATCAGAGCGCTTTACATATGCATCAGATCATAGTTACAGGTTACATAGTTCTTAGAGCATGGCCACATAGTTACTGGTAAGGTCGAGATAAACAATAAGCACAAATACGTAAGGGGAGAAGCAGGCAAGGTGAGAGATTCAGGGGAGGGGGGGTTGGAGCAGGGGAAGTAGACAGATAATGAAGGCGGGAAAGAGGAAAAACACTTCCAACAGAAGGCATTCAACCAACCGTTCTCTCTAACTCAAGATGTTCGCAACCTCTCTTGAGAGTAGAAACAGTTATGGCACGTTCCATTCCAGCAAACCACTGGCCTCGCCCCGCTTGTTCTGGCTCCCTTTATTACTGGCTTAGCCTTGAAGATTTTGCTCCATGTCAGGAAGCTGCCACCTTCCACTGTGAGTAACGTTTGGCTTTTGTTTACAATTGTGGTGAGCATTCTCCCTTACTTTCATCACCCGTTCCTCCTCATTGTTAAATGTGTTAAATGTGCACAATATCGCGCCTTCTTTGTGAACAGATGCAAAACACACCTGGACAGATCAGGGGCAAATGTTACATGAATTGGGGCATTTGGAATTGGGGCATTTGGAAGAAGAACAAGGCAGACTTACTGAAGGATCAAACAGAACTTGCTCTCTCGCTGTTTGCTCCATGATTTTGGATTTCAGCAATTGATGCAGCTCGTCATTTTCATGTATAACCACTCGTATCCGCTGCTTCACCTCCAACATTTCGTCGTGCCCATAATTAACGTGCTGTGTAGTGTAGGTGCTGTAGAATAGTAGGAAATGTCTGGTAAGCGGGGTGAAGGAAGTTCCCGAATGGAGCTAATGTTTCAGACCATGATGCGCAGAATGTCAGCGATGGACAAGAGATTGGGGAAAGTGGATAAATTGGGAAAGACCGTGGCGGAATTGGGTGAGAGGATTGAGGCACAAGAAGGGCCATCAGGGAGGCCCAAGCGGGTAATAGTGCCACCGAGACCCAGGGGGGAATTGGAGGCTCCACCTAAGCGTGGCAGAGCCAAGAAGGGTTGTAGTCGCCCCCCAAGTCACGGTTGGGAGGGGGTCCCCGGGGCCAGTCCCTAGCGGAGCGCCTGCATCACCTGAGACGCCCACGCCAGCCCCACCGATCCCGATAAGTGTACCGTTAGCACCGGCTCCAGCCACGCCACCTATAAACTTAGTGCCGACAGTGGTCCCACCAGTAATTCCGGCCAGTCTATCCCCTGGGGTGGTTCAGGTACCCCAGGAATTGGCAGCAGAGATAGCGGCAGTACTCCCATGGTTGGGGATTGGGGGACTGACTGTTACCCTCCGCGGCTGATCCCACGGCCGAGGCACAGAGAATGGTCGCAAAAATCATGGTGGCTAGGGTAGCATGCCAAGCACACCAATTTCTCCCCAAACAGGTTCAGCGAGCGATGCGGGGAAAGTCAAGACCGTAGAAACAACGTGACTCGCTGAAAGTAGAAGGAGGTTACCTTGCCGGTATTAGGCGAAGGCGCAATACCCTCCAGGGGGGAGAACTTGGCGCAACATGTCTCGCAGAGTGTAAAAGAATTGATTTGGGCAGACAAATATGTAAATATATTTTCATTGCTGATTGACAACAGGGAGTGGGAGTATGCCAAGTCACATAAAGATATGATGTTGCCTAGCGAATGGCGGTCTCAGTTGTATATATTCAGGGTGGAGGAGATGCTCATCAACTGGATCAGGGCTTTTTCTGTATTTGTGGCGGTTACCGCTGAACGTTCACTTTCCTTGCAGACAGAGATGGCTTGTTATCAGAGTAGGATTACGATGTTCAGTGACAAACATGGGGGGGATGTATGGAAAGAATATGACATAGCTTTCAGGAAAGCTAGGGAATTTGACAAGTCTTTAGCCTGGGACAAAGTTGATAACATTTCCTGGCATTCTCTGTTTTCAGGGGGTCAGTCGGCAGGCGCTGGCACTAGCTGGAACAAAGGATATTCGCCCAAGCCCCAGCAGCCCTTTCAGCAGCCCTTTAGGTCAGCACAAGGGGGGGATGCGGCCAATAAGGCCAGAGGCAATGCAGGCGGGAAGGGCGTGTGCTGGGATTTCAACAGGCGAACATGCACCAGGGCAGCGGGCACGTGCAAATTCAGACACGCGTGTTACATATGCGGCCACCCTTCCCACCCAGAAACGGCATGCCGTTCAAAGGGTAGTACTTCAGGTAAGAGGGGGAGAAAGAAACCAGAATAGTGGGGGACACCCCCAGGTCGCTCACTCCCCCATTGACGTGTTGGCTATGATTCCTTGGCTGAACAGATACCCAGACCATACTTCCGCAAGGATGCTGCAAGAGGGTTTCACACATGGTTTTGGGATTCCAGCTGGGGGATATACCAGGACACCGCAGTGTAGGAACCAGCTGTCAGTGAAACACAATCCTGGGGTGGTAGCGGCAAAAATTGAGAAAGAACTACGCCTAGGTAGAGTAGCGGGTCCTTTCATTGACATCCCAGTACCGGATTTTGTCTCCTCACCCCTGGGGGTGGTCCCGAAGAAAGAAAAGGGCGAATTCAGACTCATACACAATCTCTCTGCACCTAGGGGCTTTTCATTGAATGATGCGACTGACGAGGGCATTTGCAGCGTAAAATATGCGTCTTTTGATCAGGCAGTAGAGATGTTGAGAGGTTTGGGCCCCGGGCATTGATGGCAAAATCAGACATTGAGTCCGCGTTTAGACTACTGCCAGTACATCCGTCTGACCAACACCTGCTGGTTTGTTTTTTTCCTTTGAAGGCAAATATTATATGGACATGTGTATGCCCATGGGTTGCTCCGTATCACGTGCTTACTTTGAGACATTCAGTTCTTTCCTGGAATGGGTTTTGAGACAATCTACAGGGCACCAGCATGTGATGCATTACCTTGACGATTTACTTTTGCTGGGGGTGGCGGGCTCACAGGAGTGTGCGTGGGCATTGCGTGAGTTTTGCATGCTCATGCGGGCTTTTGGGGTCCCGCTGGCACCAGGAAAAACAGTGGGGCCATTTACATGCCTGGAATTCTTAGGCATCGAATTGGACTCCGTTGAGGGTTGTTTCAGGTTACCCAAGGAAAAAATTGCGAAGTTCCAGGCAGCCCTACAACAATGTTTGGTTAAGGAGAAAGTCACATTACAGCAGTTGCAGCAGACTGTGGGCTAGCTGAATTTTGCATTAAGGGTCCTACCTATGGCGCGCCTATTTTCCCGCTCAATTGCGCAGGCCATGAAGGGCCTGCGAGACAAACATTATCGCACGAGACTGTCAGTCGAGGTTCACCAGGACATGCGGATATGGATTGCATTCCTGGAGGATTTCAATGGCAGAGTAGTGTGGGGTGCCCCCCCCCACGACTTCGGCGGAGTTAGGACTATGGACCGACGCTGCTGGCAGTGTAGGGTTAAGATGTTTTTAAATTGGAGAAGCACTCCTATACTTAATTTACTGCTATTCAAGCTTTAAACTATTTTTTGAAGTCTTTCGTAAAGCGTGCAGTGGAGGTAGCACGTTTTTCCCAACCGTGCCACTACTGAAACATCCTATCTTGATTGAACAAGACACTCAACCTCTACGCACTGTTACTGCTGTGGTTCTAATATTTAGAACATCACTACAGAGTAAACTCAATCTCAAAACAATAACACACTTAACAAATGATTTCTGCTCATGTTTTGATTATATTTACTAATATTCACATGATATCTATTCAAAAGACATTCCTATTTGTAATTTTAAACATTACACATATATTGCAGTTTTTCAGAACAAATAATATTGTTGACATCCAAGGTGATATTTCTTTATGCCCAATGCATTTCGAGCTCAGCGAGCTCTTCCTCAGGGGCCTGAAATCTAAACATGTGTATATAAATTAATTTCCTGTAACTCAATATTCACGACGTTCATAAAAATTCACAATATGCAAGAATTTATTTAAATGCTCCAAAATCATAAAAAAGATCATAGAAAGAAAGTCTACCCGTCTCCACACCACTGTGTTGTGATAGAAGTGAAAATAAACTCACTGTACTCGTTTGCCAGAAGCTACACTCCTTTGGGGAACCTAAGTGCAAAAAATCTACTTCAATCAACTGTACCAAATTAACTCTCAAAAATGCAGCGGAGACCAGCCCCCAGTCATGCCATACCTCCTCTCAGATATCGCTGTAGCTTTCTCTTTGTACCCTCATATAGGACAACTTCAAAATCGTTCTGCCACCTGGAAAGGCGGTAAAAATCAAAACATAAACGCTGTCACTCGATGGCATAGTGCATAGTCAAGTGAGAACTACTTTGCTCTCTGTGAGGTTCCAAACCCCAAATAAACAAGTTCCTCTTACCGTAACCTCAACTTTGAGCAATGTGAACGGAACCCCGTCCTCCGATTCAACCCGTACTTTCTAACTAAACTGCAGCCATTGCCGCTAAGCGTTTCCTCGTGCTCTTTGCGTTCTATTTAAAAGAGACTGAAAATGGACTACTATTCTACCGTCCGCGGGCGCCATCTTGGCATGGTGACTAATCAGGGTTCTGTAACTGTATCTAGCTATAACGCGATCATGAACTGTGGGGTAAGGTGCTGAGAAGTAGTGAAATGAAAGATGAAAAAGAAAACATACAAGATAAAAAGAAAAGAAATAATAGACACAATAGAGGAAATAATACGTAGTACACTGTTCACTAAACATTCCAAAAACAATTAAATTATTGGTCTCAGAATACAAGCAACAATCCTATAGTAACACAGAGAAAATTACAGAAAACAAATCAGATCAACTTTTTCGTTGAGACCTTTTGGCTCCTGTGTTTCTAATCTCCTAATCCAATAAATCTCTCTTTGGAGGAGGGATCTGGTTAGATCAACCCCCTCGTAGGTGCTAACTTTCTCCAGTATTGAAAACCTGATCTGGGATATGTTGTGATGATGTTCAGACCAGTGTCTTGCCAAATTACTTTTCATGTTTAGGTTCCTAATGGTACTCTTGTGTTCTGTAATTCTTGTTTTTAATTTCCTTTCTGTTTTTCCTACATATATTTTCCCGCATGGGCATTTTATATAGTAGATCACATTTTGGGAATTACAGTCTCCATCGTAATGTAATGGAATTTCCTTTCCTGTGTGGGAATGATGTATAATAATCCTTCCCTCTGCAACATTAGCACAGTGTACACAATTGTAGCATTTTTTCATTCCCTTGTAAGTAATTTCCACTTCTCTTTTGGGTGTCATTAGCAATTCTTTCAAGTTTTTAGATCTTGTATAAGCAAATATTGGCTTTTGAATGAATATTCCTTTGAAATCTGGTTCATTCTGAGTAGTTCCCAATGTCTATTCACAATATTTTTAATTTTTTGTGACGCTGTGGAAAATTTCATGACAAAAACATGTCTTTCGATAGTGTTCTTGGACTTTTGTTGGAGAAGATTTTCTCTGCTGAAAGTATATATCCTTCTACTAGATTTGACCAGAACCTCATCAGGGTACCCTTTTTCTTTGTATCTTTGATGCTGGGTTTCTAATTGTTCTTCAAAATCATTCTCTTCGGAACAGATTCTCTTGATTCTCATATACTGTGAGACTGGTAGGTTGTTTTTCAAGTTTTGGGGGTGAAAACTTTGGAACAATAGAGAATTGTTCACATCCGTCTCTTTCCTGTACACCTTTGTCTTAACCTTAAGTTCTTGAATATTAACCATTACATCCAGGAATGGTAATTCTTTTTCACTGATGGTGTGAGTGAACTCAATGTGTTCCATGCAATGGTTGAGTCTTGCAATTTGATCCTCTAGACTTTCCCTTGATCCAGACCATAATACAAAAATGTCATCTATGAATCTTCGGTATATGATCGCTTGTTCTTGCCAGATACTATCACTGTAAATGAAGTCTGCCTCAAATTTCGCCATAAAGGTATTTGCATAGGCCCGCGCCCCTGCAAATCCCATAGAGATTCCATTTTGTTTGAGAAAAAACGTTGTAGTCCACTGAAAATAACTGTGATACAAACAGAAATGTAACAGTGTACACTGTGCTAATGTTGCAGAGGGAAGGATTATACATCATCCCCACACAGGAAAGGAAATTCCATTACATCACGATGGAGACTGTAATTCCCAAAATGTGATCTACTATATAAAATGCCCATGCGGGAAAATATATGTAGGAAAAACAGAAAGGAAATTAAAAACAAGAATTACAGAACACAAGAGTACCATTAGGAACCTAAACATGAAAAGTAATTTGGCAAGACACTGGTCTGAACATCATCACAACATATCCCAGATCAGGTTTTCAATACTGGAGAAAGTTAGAACCTACGAGGGGGTTGATCTAACCAGATCCCTCCTCCAAAGAGAGATTTATTGGATTAGGAGATTAGAAACACAGGAGCCAAAAGGGCTCAACGAAAAAGTTGATCTGATTTGTTTTCTGTAATTTTCTCTGTGTTACTATAGGATTGTTGCTTGTATTCTGAGACCAATAATTTAATTGCTTTTGGAATGTTTAGTGAACATTGTGCTACGTATTATTTCCTCTATTGTGTCTATTATTTCTTTTCTTTTTTATCTTGTATGTTTTCTTTTTCATCTTTCATTTCACTACTTCTCAGCACCTTACCCGAAAGTTCATGATCGCGTTATAGCTAGATACAGTTACAGAACCCTGATTAGTCACCATGCCAAGATGGCGCCCGCGGACGGTAGAATAGTAGTCCATTTTCAGTCTCTTTTAAATAGAACGCGAAGAGCACCAGGAAACGCTTAGCGGCAATGGCTGCAGTTTAGTTAGAAAGTACGGGTTGAATCGGAGGACCGGGTTCCGTTCACATTGCTCAAAGTTGAGGTTACGGTAGGAGGAACTTGTTTATTTGGGGTTTGGAACCTCACAGAGAGCAAAGTAGTTCTCAGCTTGACTATGCACTATGGCATCGAGTGACAGCGTTTATATTTTGATTTTTACCGCCTTTCCAGGTGGCAGAACGATTTTGAAGTTGTCCTATATGAGGGTACAAAGAGAAAGCTACAGCGATATCTGAGAGGAGGTAAGGCATGACTGGAGGCTGGTCTCCGCTGCATTTTTGAGAGTTTATTTGGTACAGTTGATTGAAGTAGATTTTTTGCACTTAGGTTCCCCAAAGGAGTGTATCTTCTGGCAAACGAGTACAGTGAGTTTATTTTCACTTCTATCACAACACAGTGGTGTGGAGACGGGTAGACTTTCTTTCTATGATCTTTTTTATGATTTTGGAGCATTTAAATAAATTCTTGCATATTGTGAATTTTTATGAACGTCGTGAATATTGAGTTACAGGAAATTAATTTATATACACATGTTTAGATTTCAGGTCCCTGAGGAAGAGCTCGCTGAGCTCGAAATGCATCGGGCATAAAGAAATATCTCCTTGAATGTCAACAATATTATTTGTTCTGAAAAACTGCAATATAATATATGTGTAATGTTGTTTAAAATTACAAATAGGAATGTCTTTTGAATAGATATCATGTGAATATTAGTAAATATAATCAAAACATGAGCAGAAATCATTTGTTAAGTGTGTTATTGTTTTGAGATTGAGTTAACTCTGTAGTGATGTTCTAAATATTAGAACCACAGCAGTAACAGTGCGTAGAGGTTGAGTGTCTTGTTCACTCAAGATAGGATGTTAGTGTAGGGTTAAGAGCCATACTTGGCAACAAGTGGGTGGCACAAAAGTGGCCCGAATGGTGGGAAGAAAGCGGTTTGACAGCAAACATTGGGTTTCTGGAACTCTTCCCAATATGGGTTGCTTTAAAGGTTTGGCCTGATCAATTGTCTAATCGATCCGTGATTTTCTGGTCGGATAACATGACTGTAGTGGAATGCATCAATCAACAGGCAGCACGGTGTAAGTTGATACTCCACCTTATGAAGGAGATTGTGCTAAGATGCATGAAGTTGAACGTGCAATTCAGGGCCAAACATGTTCCAGGGGTCTTGAATAACGCAGCTGACGCCCTTTCTCGCTTTAAGATACAGGTATTCAGGGAACACCTACCAGCTGCAGAGGCTTCACCAGCACACTTCCCAACAACACTTTGGCAGATTGGTGCCCCCAACTACAGAACCTCGTGGCAGCCAGCCTAGCTCCCAGGACCAGGACAGCTTACGAAGGGGCGTTCAGGTCTTACTGTAATTTTCTGGACAGGATTGGGAGGCCAAATGGGATCAGGAGGCAAACTTTACTTGGTACATGGACACATTGCACAAGGAGAGGCGCTCAGCTGCGACAGCTAGCAGACACAAGGCAGCTGTTTCTTTCTTCGCACAGGCAAAGGGGGCCAAGGATCCTACGAATAGCTTCTTGGTACAAAAGGCGATAATGGGGTGGCAACGCCTACAGGCAAACATCGCCGATGGCAGAAGGCCAATAGGTTTAGAACGGTTGGCAGTGGTATTTGTTGCCCTGCCTGACTCGTGCAGCTCTTCGGGGGAGGTACTCCTATTTAAAGCTGCCTTTTCCCTGGCATTTTACGGGGCATTGCGGGTAAGTGAACTAGTGGCTAACAACAAACTCGACAGGTTAGGTGGCCTTCAGTTGGTAGACACTACGATACGGGGCGACTCAATGTGGGTTACCATTCGGAAATCCAAAACTGATCAGGAGGCCCAGGGGGATAGTTTGGTGCTACACCGGGCACCGATCTACCCGTGCTGCCCAGTGTCGCATGTGGAGGCGTTCCTCAGACAACGGGCGGGCGTGGCAATGGGAGCATTGTTAATACATGCGGATGGTACCCCTTTGACCAGGTTTCAGTTCCAAAGAGTGTTAGCAATGGCAATCGCCAAAGCGGGTTTGAACCCCAAGGAATTTTGGACACATTCTTTCCGGATAGGGGTGGCCACCGAGGCCACTGCGAGAGGGTTGCATGCCAACAGTGTGAAGAGGATTGGGAGATGTTCTTCCAATGCCTAAAAGCGTTATGTGCGGCTGCACATGTTGTGAGGGTCAACTACACCCCCCTGACACCTGCCCTGTTGTATGTTTATCTTTCAGTTTCTCGGGCCTGTGGCGCAGGGCGGAAACTACTACAGGGTCATCAAATGCAACCACCAACAACTCGGCAACGGCAGGAAGACAAGAGGAGGACACATGTAGTATGGGTTGTTGGTCATTCTTATGTGAAGCGTGCTAAACCATTTTTCCTTTCAGTAGGGTGTAGACGGAGGGCGGAGAGCGGGGGTTTCAATGTTTCCTTTCATGGCAGAGGGTGGCTCTGCCTTAGCCAGCTTAGGGGCTTCATTTCTGACTTACTTGAAAGACACACCCCACCGCCCTCAGTGGTTATCCTGCACCTAGGGGGAACGATTTGGTGACGCTGGGCAGAAGGGTCTTGTTGGAAGAGATTATCTCAGCAGCGGGTTGGCTGGCGAAGTTGCTACCGGGTTGCACCATAGTGTGGTCACATTTGATACCTAGACTTCAGGGGAGGGGAATCAGTTAGGGCGTTGAATCACTCGGTAAAGAGGGTCAACAACAAGATCGAGAAGCTGTTTCGAACACCTCAACTGCAGAGTATCCTACATGGGTGCATCTGGGGAGATCAGTTCTACTTACGGGATGGGGTCCACTTGACTGAGGCAGGTAATGACCTATTAGTAAGGAACATACTGGCATGGTTAGAAGGTTTTGCGAGGTAGGTATGACCTTTCAGTGTAGGCATTTTGGGGGGGGGGGCACATAGTCGGTCAACTATGCTGGCCTGTGGCGGTAAGGTCATAATCGGTGAGCAGCAATTTAAGGTCCTTAGGGAGCGGCAACATTATCAAATGGGGTTGCCCAGGGGGAGGGGCCACTGGTCTCTCCTAGAACTTCAGGGGCAGGATATCCGTTTGCTTGGAAGGGTGCAGGGAAGGGAGTCACGCTTTCCTCGGGCTGGTAGCCACCCCGCACATACACTATGACGTCAGCAAATGGCGCGAGTGAAAGAGCACTCCTTTTTGGTTAAATGGAGTTCACGGAGTGAACAAGGGTAACCAGGAGAGGGACGAACTCTCCCTTGTTGCGCATGCACACTCAGACGTGAGGGCGTAGCTGGGAAAAGGATCTGACACCGGTTAATGACCTTGCCGTAGGCCCAGAAATTATTAGAATGCAAAATTGATACGTAGGATGTTAGATTCGGTTAGGAACACGCTGTATTAGACATTTGTTAAGGTTAGCCCTTCATACCTGTCTACCTTGCTTTAAATCTAATGTCAGAATTTTGCATGTAATAATTATGTAAATAATGTTTATTTTACGCAATTATTATTTGTTTTCATATTTTAATAAATAAGGCCGGGGGTCGTGAGACCCCCTGCCTTTCAAAGAATTCTCTCGCCTGGCTAAATTACTACGGGGATTGTAAGTGTTGTTTGCATGATGGGGAGGGGTTGGTGGCTAGTCCCAGACCATGAGGAAGGGGGGGGCCGCTCGGCCCCCAAGCACGCATGGTTGGGCCCGGCCCCCCACCCCTCCTGATTGGTGGGTCCCACCGTTGACCCGGAAGCGGTGTGAGTGCTTCCGGGTCAAGGGGCGGGACCAGGAGGGTTTAAGAGGCCTGGGGGGCGCGGGAAGCGCCCTCCTGTACCCGCACTCCCCAGGCTCGCTCCTCGCCCCGCTGTGGGGCCGATAATTTTTCCCCGCCCACATTCCCTGTTGGCAGAATTTCAGTTTGGAGATTGGTAGGTATCACCGGTGATGGTATTGAGCGCTGTATTTATGTGTGTAATTTTCTTCCTTAGGCCTTTTTCCCCGTGTACAGGCAATATTAGTGTAATATGCACAATTTGATATGTGGATGTGTATTTACTGGTTTTTCTCCTTAGGCCTTATTCCCTTCATAGGTTTCTTAATTGTCGTATTTATTGCACTGGACAGGCGGTAAGGTCATAATCGGTGAGCAGCAATTTAAGGTCCTTACGGGGCGGCACCATTATCGAATGGGGTTGCCCAGGGGGAGGGGCCACTGGTCTCTCCTAGAACTTCAGAGGCAGGATATCCGCTTGCTTGGAAGGGTGCGGGGGAGGGAGTCACGCTTTCCTCGGGCTGGTAGCCACCCCGCACATACACTATGACGTCAGCAAATGGCGCGAGTGAAAGGGCCCTCCTTTTTGGTTAAATGGAGTTCACGGAGCGTACGAGGGTAACCAGGAGAGGGACGAACTCTCCCGGTAACCGGGCCCTTGTTGCGCATGCGCACTTAGACGTGAGGGCGTAGCTGGGAAAAGTATCTGACACCGGTTAACGACCTTGCCGTAGGCCCAGAAATTATTAGAATGCAAAATTGATGCGTAGGATGTTAGATTCGGTTAAGAACACGCTGTATTAGACATTTGTTAAGGTTAGCCCTTCATACCTGTCTACCTTGCTGTAAATCTAATGTCAGAATTTTGCATTTAATAATTATGCAAATATAATGTTTATTTTACGCAATTTTTATTTGTTTTCATATATTAATAAATACGGCCGGGGGTCGTGAGACCCCCTGCCTTCCAAAGAATTCTCTCGCCTGGCTAAATTACTACGGGGATTGTAAGTGTTGTTTGCATGATGGGA
Organism: Lissotriton helveticus; assembly: GCF_964261635.1. Lineage (NCBI taxonomy): Eukaryota > Metazoa > Chordata > Amphibia > Caudata > Salamandridae > Lissotriton > Lissotriton helveticus. The sequence goes on from NC_136067.1 coordinate 938,196,764, forward strand.
AGGGGGTGGTCGGTAGTCCCAGACCATGATAAATGAGGGCGAAAGGGAGAATGGAGTATGAATATGAGTCAGATAAAACAAACTTGTCTGATTGCAAGCAAAGGATAATTGAGTAAATGTAAATCAAACAATACATAAGTAAAGAAAATAATAGTCAGAAGTTGAAGTCAGGGAGCCGGACTCTTGAGCATTAGGTAAGGGTGCAAATGGCCGTTTGGCAGACTCATCTAGAAAGTGCGTCATCGGTAACCAAAGTTAAGCTTTTCTCCTTTGTCTGCTTGCGGCCAACTTTTTTTCCGTTAATATCGAGAGACATACATAAGTCTGGGCTAACTCTGCTCTGTCTCGTCGGTACAAAAAAACACATATCGGCAGACGAACAGGAGACCTTGAGGCATTCTTGGAACAGAGGTGCACCAGGTACATTGTTATTGCAGCACCCCCATACGTTCAGCAGTTGAGATTGACTAGAAGTGCAAAGCATAGTATATATACCATTTTAACATAACATATTGTGCATGTTGCGTTAAAAAAAACCTAATGTCAGCACCAACTCACTCTGGAAAGCATCACCTCACTGAGAAAAGTATGGCGAATATTTTTTAATAGGTTTTTTCAAAACACAGAAAAGGGATCGGTCGGGTTCACCTTCTTTCAGCCGTGAGGGGAACGGCCATCTGGACTCACCTTCGGGGCTCTGGTGGAAACCAGCTATGCACGTCATCACTGCTGCCACCTTCATCCCGGTGCGGCAAAGAGGAGCGGAGCCGTTAGAACACCTGCGAGGCCCAAACTCCAACCCCCAGAGGGCCTCGCATGGCGCATAGCTAGTGACGCGGTTGGAGGGTGACAGAGGCCCTCAAAACCGGCCCTCCCGCTGCGCAGCGCGGGACGCTGTTCAGCTTCTTTCAGCCATGAGGGAAACGGCCATCTGCACTCACCTTCGGGGCTCTGGTCGGAACCAGCTAAGCACGTCATCACTGCTGCCACCTCCATCCCAGCACGGCAAAGAGGAGCGGAGCCGTTAGGACACCCGCGAGGCCCAAACTCCAACCCCCAGAGGGCCTCGCGTGGCGTAGAGCTAGTGACGCGGTTGGAGAGCGACAGAGGCCCTCAAGACCGGCCCGGCCCTCCCGCAGTGCGGGACGTGCGCGGGCGGGCCCGTCCGCACTCATCACAGACCGGAAGAGGGTGGGCTGGGCCAGAAATCTAACATCCATATATATTGGGTCCCGAAATCAAGGTAGTGTTGACTCCGCGTCCAGTTTACTAAATAACTGGTTCTGTTTCCTGTTTGTTTAAGGCTGATGCTCTGAGTATTTTTATTGACTTTGTACAGTGAATTTGAAGCACCTGTATGCATACGGGATTTTTTTTTTGCCTTCCTAAATCTAATTAATAATTTGGGGGAGAGCTTAACTCTAAGATTCTGCATAATGGGGAAACGGGCATGTGTAGAAAACAACCAGATGTTAGTTCCACCCAAACCAATGTCCAGCAAACCCACTTCGATAGATAGAATGTTAGAAAAAGCTTTGGGAGGAGTAGCTACTGAAATTGAGAGGACCGAGAGAGGTCTGTCTCTGACTTCAAATCTAGACATAGCATTCCCTGATTCTAGCCCCCTCCAATCCACAGTGGCCTCAGTAACCGAGCCTTCCAGCGATCAACCCCTGATCATTGAACCAGCTACTCCAGAATGACCTAGGGCTAATACGCCAACACAACAGGGAAGGAAATGTAAATCTAAATTGAATCCCAAGGCGAAAGCTATAACAAGAAGGAAAAAGCCACTAGGCAGAACCCCCGAAAATGGTATCTCTGGGGGGACCTTAGATGAGAGTCCAGATCCCACAAGTGACCAGCCACCGTGGGTTACAAAATTGGTGGTTGATCTTCAGATACAAATGAGGGACATTGTAAAGGATGAACTAAGACCCCTTCAAGATAGAATTAATGGGTTGGCTACTATCCTTAATGACTGGGTTAGAACAAGGGGGGCAATCGATAGTATCCCTGGCCCAGATCCTAGGATTAATACCCAGCCCTCTACTAGTAATTCACTGGCTAACCCACACCCAATCATTACTGAGCAAGCCCCGCTTCCAACACCTAATAGGGTAAGTCTGGCATTGGAGGCAATCAGAGGTAGTGGGGTATGTTTAACTCGGGCCAACGCCAATCCAGCAACTCTCTTGTCTACACCGAGGGAAAAAACATAATTAAAATCAAATAATAGGCAGGTGGGGGGTGACGTGCCTACAAACATAGTTGATACCAATTTCTTTGCCGTCCACCCAATCATAAACTTACCCCGTGCTTCTACCCCATATGTCCTCATCCTCGCAGGTACTCCTGAACTTAAAAGAGGCCATTTAGAATCTCATCAAGAGTTAAAAAACAAATGCGTCCATTGGCTTGTAAACCATACCCCCTTTAGTTATGAGCACGTGGACGAGATTCTAACCACACGCAGGGTGGGTTGGATTGGCAAACGGCACAAGGACATATATGGCGACTGCATTGTTATTAATTTTAGAAATTCACAGGTGACCCAAAGAATTTTAGCTAGAGAGGAGGGGAGGGACAAGGTTGGAATTGTATTACTTCCCTTAGGTTATTTCTACCCCCCCCCCACTTGGCCCCCTCATGTTTCACGGCACAAGAGCTGCGATGGAGACCTGTGCATCCTAATGGTCTGTTTCCTCGCCCAATCCAACACTGGCAAAAGCAATTCAGTTTTAATATTCCCATTGGAAACAGGTTCAGCTGCCTCGATGGAGTAGACTGACTAAAACAAACCCTCCCCAAAATTAAGGCACAAATCAGCAACCCACAATTAGAAAGCAAGACACAGGTTGTCGCTACGGTGACTAGTCACCCGAGGGATGAGGGTTTAACCGGTGGGAGCATGAGCGGCTCCTCCCTTGGCTGCCCCCACCCATGTGGTGGCTCGCCGCCGATCGATAACCCCAGGGATTGCCCACCTGTAGGCCCAAATTTTGGGGAAGCTAGTGGATCCCCAATAACTTCTTTGCACTTACCCATTTTGGCCCTCCAAAAACAGAATCCCCCACTTGTCACAAAACAAGGGTCTTAGTATGGAACATCGCGGGTCTGATGAACAAGATAGATGACCCGGAGTGGGATAGATATACCAGCCAATTTGAGATCTGCATGTTCCAGGAAACATGGGCAAGAGGAGAGGTTTTTAACCTTTTGGATGCTCATGACAAGGCCAGCTCGTCATGCAGTACACTGGAGCTGTGCTTATGACGAGCTGACCTTGTCATGAACAATGGGGATTCAGGATGCTCAGCACCCAGCGGGAATTGCCTTCGCAGCCAAGGTGTTAAGCTGGGCTTCGCCATTTTTAACATACCCGCATTACGTGGGGGTGAAGGGAGTCCATCTGGTGGCCTAAGTACATGGGTGGGAGTCCATTTAGGCTGTATGGCTAAGCAGATCGATACAGGCTCTAACAACATTTTGTGTGTTATACTCCAGTTTCCTTCTAAGACTTCTGTAGCTCTTATTAATGTATATTCTAGACCCATAGCTTTGGGCAAAGAGTCAGCCACATTGGAAGCACTATCTGTATTTTTAGGTACCACTGCTGCCAATCACATGGTAATACTAGGAGGGGACTTTAATTGCCATTTTGAGCCCCTGGAGGGAATTTCCTCGGATAGCCTTTTTGACGAGGACACATTTTGGGCAATCCCGGAGACAAGATGCCCACCGGTTAAAAAATGGTCTCCCCTGGCGATCCAGATGAATTGTCTTGTCCTTAAGCACTCGTTAAGAGCATGCAATGGTAGAACATTGTCTGATACTTCCAATAGTTATACCTTTTTTAGAAAAGATCATGGCTCTTTACTAGATTACATTATATTTGATTCAAAATCCTGGGACAGGTTGATTGATTTTATAATTGTTCCACGGCAGGACAGTGACCACTACGCACTAGTACTGGAACTCAAACCACTTAATCTTGGGAAAGCCCTACCCGCGGTTGAATCTAGCGATTTAAAATTTACTCTCTCCACACTGCATAGACTGTACGACGTCAGGGACAAGTCTGCGAGACTGTTGGCATGGTTGAGTCGCAGGGAACAAGAAGCGAGATGGGTGGACAGGGTAGTGGGTGCGGAGGGCTGTCCCCGTGAAACTGACGTAGCTATAGCACAGACGTTCGCAGAGTACTATGAGCAATTCTATAGAGCTAGGGACCTAGGCTCGATGGCTAAGATCGCTCAGTATCTGGAAGGGGTCGAGACCCCCAACCTCGATGAGGCTGACAGGGACGGTTTGGAGGTAGAGATTACCGCCGAGGAGGTGGGGCAGCAATAGCCAGATTGCGCCCGGGGAAATCGCCGGGTCCCAACGGGTTTCCGGCAGAATTCTTTAAAAAGACGGCGGACCTCCTTACAAACCATATGCTGGCATTATTCAACGGGGCACTGGAGGAAGGGATCCTTCCACCGGATCTCCGAATGGCCACTATAGTGCCAATATATAAGCAGGGAAAGCCGCCAGAGGAGTGCGCGTCGTACCGACCCATATCGCTGTTGAACGTGGAGACTAAGCTGTTAGCCACAATCCTGGCCCTCTGTCTATGACGGGTCATTACAGGCCTGATTCATCTGGATCAAACTGGTTTCTTGCGGACAGAGCGACTAGGCATAATTTACCGAGGACGCACAACTGGTTAATGGAGGTAGGCGCGCGTGAGGAACCCCATGTCTTTCTCTCAATAGACGCTGAGAAAGCGTTCGATGCGGTACATTGGCCCTTCCTAGACAGTGTATTGATAAATTTTGGGTTTGGCCCAAAGTTTCGAAGGTGGATCACGCTTCTCTATACAGACCCACGGGCGAGGGTCAAGGTCAATGGGGTGTTCTCCGGGGACTTTCCCATAAGGAGGGGGACCCATCAGGGCTGCCCCCTGTCCCGGCTGCTGTTCGCCCTCACCATTGAAATAGTGGCGTGCGAGGTCCGACAAGACAGACAGATAGCTAGGTTTGGATTCCAACAGGATGGAGGGTGCGAGGAGAAAATATTGCTCTACGCAGACGATATCCTCCTATATATTACCTCTCCGGAGGTCTCGATACCGCGTCTATTCTCCTTACTGAATCGTTATGGGTCGTGGTCGGGCTACACCATCAATTGGCACAAATCGGTCCTGTACAACCCGGGGGAAGGTAGCCTAGGGCCGGCATTACCTGAGGCGTTACGGGTGACGACCGAAGGATTCCTATATTTAGGAATCTACATCACGACCAATAGTTCCGTTTCGTATAAAAAGAACATACAACGAGTACTTCAGAATTTTAAGGAAGATGCGGCTAGGTGGAGGACCCTCCCACTTACAATGTTAGGTCGGGCTGCGATGTATAAAATGATCACTTTGCCGAGGCTCTTATATGCGCTGCAAAATGAATACTTTCCGCTCCCACGTCAGGTTTTTAAGGACCTGAACGAGGGACTTAGAGAATTGATTTGGTTAAGGAAGCAGCCGAGAATTGCGCTAGAGACGTTACAGAGAAACCAATATAGCGGAGGGATTTCCCTCCCTAACATTGAGGCGTACTATTGGGTAGAACACCTTGCCCCGATTAATGACTGGATTCATGCCCCAGCAGATCACCCCACGTATAGACTGGAACGGGAGAAATTGGGCCGTCGCACATGCTTACATTATTTGTATGGAGGGAAAGGGAAAACTGTACTGCTATCGGTGACTAGGGTGACTGTGGAGTTATGGGATAGGGCGACACGACAGATCGGATGGCGCCACAAGCCTTCGGCACAAACCCCCATTTGGGAGTGCGCCTGGTTGAAGGAATTGCACAAGTTGAAAGGCTTCAGACAGTGGGATGACATAGGAGTCTCGGTGTTGGGGGACCTGCAGAGACGGGGAGCCCTGAAGTCCTTCCGGGAACTGAGGGTAGAATACGGGTTACAACGCTCTCAATTTTTTAAATATGCGCAGCTGCGCCATGCGTGGCAGGCGGAGGGGGCGCTCTCGGAGTCTTTGCCGGAATACGCCCCTCTAGAGGGCCCTCTACTACAGGAGCAGGTGCAGGCCAAAGTAGTTTCCCTGACCTATAAAACTCTTCTCAACATGCGGGACGGCCTGGCGACACTGAAAACTGTATGGGAGTCGAACCTAGGGGAGATGGACACGCTCGATTGGGAGACTGCATTGATGCATCCTAGGGAGGTGGCCATAAAATCCCGTCTACGACTCATTCAATTCAAAATTATACACAGAGCCTATATGACAGCCACCGTTTACACCGTATGGGGCGGGCGGCTGACCCGTGTTGTCTGAGGTGTGGCCATGTAGAGGGCAACTTTTATCACACCATCTGGGAATGCGGAGACCTCCAGAGTTACTGGGCGAGAACACTGAGAGAACTTGGTGAGATACTAGGGGTGGCCATACCGCTGGAACCTAGGCTGATCTTATTGGAGATAATGACCGAGGTGGACCTGACCCGACCTGATTTAATTTTTTGGGCGCTAGCGTTAGTGGTGGCCAAGAGGGATGTGGCTAGGGAATGGGGAGCCCCGAACCCGCCGAGAATTGCAGACTGGAGGAAGGGTAACGACATATATATGGCGGAGGAAAGAGTTACTTATAAGGCAAGAGGCTGCCAGAAGAAGTTTAGTAGAGTGTGGGGGAAATGGAGACGCTTCTACGGCTTAGATGGGGGGGTCTTTAAAAGAATAACGTGGGTTCCACGTGGTGTTTCGCTGCGCATACGAGAGACCCGAGGGCAGCAATTCCTTGAGTTGAAGGATGAGATTTTCAATATAATTGTATTGTCTTATTCAGTGGGCCCCGGGAATAGGATAGGAGGGAGGTGGGTGGAGGGAGGGTAGGAGGTCATTTTTCCCACTCTCAAGACAAACTGAGCACCTTGTATGAAGCTCTGTTTCCTGTTCTTCTGGCGGCATCTAATTCATTGGCCGTAAAAGGGGATGGTCCCGACATGGAGATGGTGGCGAAAAACCATACCAAATTAGGAGAAGAAGCACTGACTTTCTTCTACCCAATAAAAAAACTAATCACCCAAGTAGAAAGCATCCCCATTTATGGTTTAATGATCGGTGCAGTATGGCTAAAAGAACGTTAGTAGCATCAATCAAGGCCAATGATCGCCTGAAAATCAAAACAGCAAGGAAGGCATACAAGGTGGCCATTTATGAAGCTAAAAAGGGATGGGAACTAGAGAGGTGGGATGCATTGAGAACTGCCCTCGGGGACAGGGATATGAGGACCTTTTGGGGCATTGTCAATTCTGACAGCTGTGGACCCAAGACATCGGTAGATCCGAACTTGGATGAGGAGGTCTGGCGGGAACACTTTGAATCCCTCTACTCCAAGGAAGACTTGCTGCCTGGTGTGTCAGCAGTAGGATGTCATTCTGGGATTGATTCTCCCCTACATCCTGATTCCATTGATCACCCCCATGACAGCAGCTCCACCATCAGTATAGGCTTAAATGAAATAAAGGGAGCCTTAGCGAAAATATCTCCTGGCAAAGGGCCAGGTCTGGATAAGATTCCCGGGGACCTTTCCGCAGTGAGCCAGCTGTCTGGGTGCCGTACTTCTGGGTTTTATTCAATGCTATACTGCAGGGTATGAGGATCCCATCCAGCTGGCTTGGTGCGGAAATAATACCAATTTTCAAAAAAGGCTCACCACTCTTGCCAACCAATTACAGGCCAATTAGACTGATTGATATCTCTCAAAAAATCTTTGCGCGTATTCTGCTGCTCAGGCTACAAGATTGGATGGAAGAACAGAATATCCTGTCCCCTTTACAGGCCGGATTCAGGGAAAAATTATCTACCCTGGATCAAGTACTCAGATTACAGCTCTTGTACTGGAAAACCGTGTGTCTGGAGGGCGGCAGTCTCTTCCTAGTATTTGTGGACCTGAGGTCAGCTTTCGATCTGGTCCCAAGGCAAAAACTGTGGACAGTCCTCCGTGAGTTGGGGGTCCCAGAATATCTAACCCATCTCATTAAACGGCTTCATGAGGCCAATTTTGCGAAAATCAGGTTTGGTAAGGATGGTGAGCTGACTGCTCCCCTTCCGATTAAGTGCGGTGTCCGCCAGGGCTGTGTCCTTGCTCCCACTCTTTTTAGTTTATATATTAATGGTTTAGTAGATTCACTCCTGGTTAAAACAGACCTAGATGCACCCAAGCTAGACTCCCGACTGATCCCGGTAATGATGTTTGCCGATGATACGTTATTAGTATCTAAATCGCCTATGGGGTTACAGAGGATCCTTAATAAATTTGAAGTCTTTTGCAGAGATCGTGGTTTAGAAATTAACCTGCAGAAAACCAAATTTATGGTGCTTAACAGTTCCAAGAGCACACGCTCCAATCCCTTATTATTTGGCAAACCCCTCTAAAGAGTTTCCTCCTTCGTTTATCTGGGGCTTACCATTACAGATAAAATGGATTGGGTGGCACATATTAAAAAGTCATCCCTAAAACTGGCTCAATCATCAGGTGGGATTATAAAGGTCTTTTGCAAGTCCACCCTGAAACCAATTAGCCCAGCTGTAGAAATCTACAAGGTGCAAGCTTGGGGAGGGGTATTATATGGGGCTGAACTATGGGGCCATTCTGGTCCCGAGAACTTACCACAGGTAGAGAACAACTTTCTAAGACATCTGTTGAATCTCCCACAGAGTACCCCGTTAACCCCACTCCGTTTAGACTTGGGGCTTATGGCAATTTCAGAAGTACTGAATCTCAAACCCTTAATGTATTGGCGTCGTTTGTGGGTAACCCCAGAACTTTCATCCTTTAGAGAGGAACTTTTAGAGGTAATGAATTTGCGGGGGCTGCTAATTTGTCATGGTTAGCATACATCAAGCACACGTTCATTAGCATGGGGCTACGGGAATTCTGGGTTGATCCTGAGCTTGCCTGCTCCTCACTATCCAAGAAACAACTGAAGACACACTTTGAGGAGCATAAAATGGCACAGCTCCATAGCTGTCCCCGAATAGGCAAGTTAACCTCAGCATTCCTTGAGATAAAAGATAGGTTCCTTTTTGAGCCGGCCCTAGATGTCATCAAGCCAGCTGCCGCTAGAAAACTTTACCTTCAGTATAGGTACAGGGTGTTGTCACTTCGCTGCTTTACCCACAAATGGAAGGGTCTTCAAGCTTCGAATTGCCCGGCTTGCGACTGCCCTGATGAGACAGTACTTCACATGTTCTTCAGCTGCCCTGGCTAACACAAAGCAAGAAAACGTTGGCTGGCGCAGATTTGTTGGAACCTTGGAACTAGAGACTGTTCGGAGGCGTTCAGGATTCTTAAGTATGATACAAGTATCCCTATTGTCTTTTCAGTCGCAGGTTTTTTATTTTCCATGTGGTGCACTCGCAGGCTTTTTCTAAAATCTTCCCAACAGGTGACAGAAGCCCCCACAATAGAAATTTAACTATTCTACTTTTTTTTATAAGGGGGGTAGTCCACCCTTCTATGGTTACCTATTGTTGGTTTTAAACTTATAGTTGTGTCATTTTGCTATGATAAAAATGTGTTTATTCATTGCGCGAGGGAACTGTGAATTAATCAGTTTATTTCCTCAATTTTTGTAAAAACTCTCTGTGTAGAAGTAACCCCTAGCAGGGAGTAATTCCAGTGTGAGGACTGTGCCATCATTTGTAAGATAAGATTGTGGTCATCTTTTTATGAACTTTTTTATAACTGACTTATTTATTTATTTATTACTCGCCCTATGCACTTTCCATAGATGAATTCTTGTTTATAGCTTAGTATATCCCTCTGCGATATGATTTCTTGTCCCCCATTTCAGGGTATAGAACACTCTATAGGCTTGTGAACTTGCGTATTTTTTATTGTTTAGTAATAATGTATATATTGACATTCATTTAATCCTCATTTTCAGAAAAACATGTAATTGTATCATGAGGTTATTTTATATTTCCATTTTTCTTTTATCTTCTACTTGTATGTATTTTGATTGCACTTTTGAGGTCATATTGACCAAAACAAAGTTTCTGATGAATGAATGTAAATCAAACAATACATAAGTAAAGAAAATAATAGTCAGAAGTTGAAGTCAGGGAGCCTGACTCGAGCATTAGGTAAGGGTGCAAATGGCCGTTTGGCAGACTCGTCTAGAAAGTGCGTCATCGGTAACCAAAGTTACGCTTTTCCCCTTTGTCTGCTTGCGGCCTACTTTGTTTCCGTTAATATCGAGAGACATGCATTAGTCTGGGCTAACTCTGCTCTGTCTCGTCGGTACAAAAAAACACATATCGGCAGCCGAACAGAAGACCTTGAGGCATTCTTGGAACAGAGGTGCACCAGGTACGTTGTTACTGCAGCACCCCAAACTTTCAGCAGTTGAAATTGACTAGAAGTGCAAAGCATAGTATATATACCATTTTAACATAACATATCGTGCATGTTGCGTTAAAATAAAACTAATGTCAGCACCAACTCACTCTGGAAAGCATCACCTCACTGAGGAAAGTATGCCGAATATTTTTTAATAGGTTTTTTCAAAACACAGAAAAGGGATCGGTCTAAAAAAATAATTTGCTGAACGGCATTTGCATGAATTAATAAGTTTATCGCCAAGACTTCGGGTGAATTCAAAGAAGGCTGCATAATGAGAATAAGGAAAACAGAAGACGAAAAAAAGAAGCCGCGGCGCCCGAGGGCCGGTTGCCTCTCCAGCAGCGGTAAGGCTGTTACAAGGCTTGCAGTACCATTTGTTCCATTACACAATCTCCCGGAGCCTTTTGCAGAGAGAGCTAAAACAACTGCCTGTACCAACACGACACATGGCTTCCCGTCCCATCTCTTTGCGCATCCAGACGCTCCAACCATCTTTCCCGAAGACGCCATATGGTTGGCAGAAGCCTGTAGATCTCGCGGCACATCTGCTTGTGCGCTACTTGCCTTTACATCTCCCTCTCCGCTCCATCCCCTCCCGCCCTCAAGAAAGAGGAAATAATAATGTTTCATTCTAATCACTCGAGGGGAGGGGTGGGAGTCACCGGGGAGGGCCGCATACTTGAGAATCTGCGAAGATACAAAGTGCTATGTACAGAAATGCGCGCCACTGAGTTCCAAGGACTGAATTGCAAACGCTGGCCTGTTTTTACCTTTCAAAGTTTATCTGCAGCAGACTTTAGTAGCTCGACTCGAAGGTATCAGGGCGCTTTACATGAGCACCAGTTGCATTATTTATTAATGTATCTTTATTTATTTATTTAATGCATTTTTATATAGCGCGGTCTCTACCCGAAGGTGTCAGAGCGCCGTACAATAGAACCAGTTACGTTACATGAGGAAAATGTTACAAATTAGAACGTTACAAAAAATAAACAGGAGACTAGAAAAGGTAGGGATAATTACAGACGGACACATTCATGTTTTAGGCACGGGAGATTAGTGATTTGCCCAGAATCAAAGGATGTCTGGAGTCTCTCGCAAGACTCGAAGGTGGTTCCCCAGCTTCAAAGTCGTCCGCTCTTGCCGTTAAGCCACATACATACTTTTAAATAACTTAATAACGCATGTGATGCCTAATGGAAAACAATCAGCATAGCACAGACTCTGCAGGTCAGTTGTACACTACAGAAAGAAAAGCACACAAAAGAGCCATAAAACACTTCCACTGGCAGTTTCTATTTTGAAAATAAATTACTTATGACGCAGGGGAGTCATTCACGAGATGAGCTTTGTTACCCTAGTCCCCCCCCCCCATGGCCTTTCCACCCCGAGTCTCCATTATTGAACTTGCCTCAGTTACGATAAACATCAACAGCGCTTTGTAGGGCGACCAGGTTTTTAACAACCACAAAAGTGAAATGCTACAAACACAAATGTAGGACAGCAATTTTACAAGTACGATGGGGACAGAATTAAAATGACCGGAGAATTATGGTGAAAAATCACGACAGTCCCAATAAACGCTTGGTCATCTTAGCACTGTGTTCAACTTTAATAGTTGACATCCATCTTGCATTCCAAGCCACTAACACCACATTTTGCCGTGCGTCGACATTATACTGTCCAATGGTCAGTTTGGACAGTGGGTAATACTGTGATGAACTTTTTGCCAACAGAGGCCACGATTCTTCAAAATGTTCTTCCATGAGAAGTTGTGTCTTACTCATGGAAATGCAGGTGTAAGTCAGCAGCACTCGAAGAGTAAGTAACATCTTCTCACACAAAAATGTACGTAAATCAGCCTCCGAGGTGTTAAAATGGTATGTAACCTTTACAACGAAACTTTTACAACGACCTACCATTACAACGCTACTTTTACAACGCAAACTATTACAACGCATTGCTCTGGGGGGCGCTCTAGGATAGGGAATAGGTTAATTTACTATCCAATAACCTTCCCTACTATCCACGGGGACTGGAGTTGGAATAGTAAATTAAACTATTCACTATCCAGCACCCCAAAGCGCTATGCGTTGTAATGGTATGCGTGGTAAAAACCGCGTTGTAAAGGTAGGCGTTGTAAAAGTATGCGTTGTAACGTCATACATCCGTTAAAATAGGCATGTGTGATTATTAGTGCCTGCCTTGTCCATTAGAATTTGAACAGGCGCACCACCAACAGTGGCCACACAAAGGAGGCAAAGACTGATGTTATTATTATTATTATTATATCTGATTTTGTAGAGCGCTCAGCTACCCGTAGGTTTCCCGGCGCTAAGAGAACAGAAGTAAAAGAGGACAACGGAAGTTTAAGGAATCGGTTACAGAGAAAACAACCAGGTTTTCACACCTTTGCGGAATTTGATATAGGATGTTTCAGATCGGAGAGGGATGGGAAGCGAATTCCAGAGCGCAGGTGCCAGGTGGGAGAATGAGCGTCCACCGACTCTGGCCCGCTTGAAGCGGGGAACAGAGAATCTGCAGTGAGTGGAAGATCTAAGGGTGCGAGAGGGACAGTATTGCTGGACTAAAGTGGAAAGATATTGGGGGGCTTTTCCAGCTTTGATACGGTGCATGAAGCAAAGTGCTTTAAATTTGGTCCTAGATTCTATGCGCAGCCAGTGAAGGCTACGCAGAGAAGAAGAGACAGAGGTTGTTCTCGGTAGGTTACAAAGTAGACGGGCAGCCATGTTCTGAACTACTTGGAGCTTCCGGGTGACCTCCTTACAGGCACCCAGAAGGAGTACGTTGCCGTAGCCCAGCCGCGATGTCACTAGGGCCTGGACCACTGACTTCTGGGTGTCTGGAGGCAGCATCCATGTGATCTTCCTCAGCCACCTGATGATGGTGGTGCAGGTGGCCGAGACCTTGACCACATGTTGTCTCATGGATAACTGATTATCAAAGAGGACCCCCAGATTGCGTGCTGAAGTTGCTGGGACCGGTAGAGGTCCCATTTGCTGAGGCCAATGTTGCGGGCCCCAGAGAGCGGAATCCGGCCCAAATAGGAGAAGCTCTGTTTTATCGCCGTTTAGCTTTAGCTTGTTAGTCAGCATCCAGTTGGCGATGTCAGTGAGTCCAGAACAGAGAGAAGAAGAAGGGGAGTGCTGATTAGAGGAGAGAGAGAAAATAATTTGGGTATCATCAGCATAGGAAAAAATAGAAAGTCCAGTCTGTTCAGCAAGAAAAGCAAGAGGTCTGACGTAAAGGTTAAAAAATAAAGGACTAAGAATAGAACCCTGGGGAACGCCATACGGGGAGTTGTGAACAGTGGACACAGAAGAAGGGGAGAAAACCTGGAAAGTGCGATGAGAAAGAAAGTCAGAGATCCAGGCGAGGGAGGGGCCGCGGATACCAACAGACTTCAAGGCAGACAAAAGGATGCTATGGGAGACGGTGTCAAAAGCGGCACTCAAATCCAAAAGGATGAGTGCCACTGTCTCCCCTTTGTCTACCTGGCGCCTGACTGTCTCCGAGACTCCCAAAAGGGTGGACTCCGTAGAGAAGCCCGCCCGGAAACCAGACTGAGAAGGGTGGAGAACGTTTGCTGATTCAATGTAGGTGGTGAGGTGACGATTAACATGTTTCTCCAGCACCTTTGAGAGGCAGGGAAGCAGGGAAATGGGCCGGAAGTTGGCTGGGTTGCTGATATCCGCATTAGCTTTCTTCAGCAGTGGAACCACCATCGCATGCTTCCAGATGTTAGGAACCACTGCCTCAGTGAGAGATGCATTCAAAAGAGCCAAGATACAGTCCAGAGGGACAGAGTCTAAATTACAAAGAATCTGGGGAGGCATGGGATCCAGGGGAGAGCCGGATTTAATCTCTGCCAACAATTTCAGGAAAACGGGCATGGAGATACATTCCCATTTATCTAATCGAGGAGGAGAAAGTCGTTCAGGATCATCCTGTATGGAGAGTTGGTCATGTTGCTGGAATGGTGGCCTGGGTGAAACAGAAGATGAAGTATCAAAGCCCGCGTAGATGTTGTCAATTTTTGATGTAAAAAACTCTGCCAAGGAATTACATTGATTGCTATCCAGGCAGGGGGCTTTGGGGGCACATGACATACCCGATAGTTCCTGAACTGCCTTAAAGAGGGCTTTAGGACGATTCTGAGCTTTCAGTATCGTAAACATGATTAGCCCTGGCAGTGTTACATAGAGTGTGGTATTTCTGTAATGCAAATTTGTAGTTCTCTTTATCTACCGACAGGTAGTTGGATCTCCAGATGCGCTCTAGTCTTTTGCAACGTGACTTTTCCATTTTGAGTTCTTCATTGAACCAAGGGGCAGGAGGGTGCAGGAACTTTTGTTTACATTTACGTGCCGGAAGGCAGGACTCAATAGCAGAAGTAAGCCAGGTGTTAATCTTGCCCACATCATCCGTGGTGATATTAGCAGAAGGGGGGAGGGTTTCTTTTAAGGAATGATTAAGTTGCTCCAGATTCAGTTTTTGCCAGTTCCTTCTTGTTCCAAGGGAATGTGGGCTGCCAAGGGGGCCAGGTGCAACCGTTGTTTTAATGTGAAACTCTACAATGAAATGATCCGACCAAGTAATCGGCTTAGAGGGGAGGCAGGTAACATTATCTAGATTAGCAAAAATTGGATCGAGTAAGTTGCCGCCTTTATGCGTGGGACCAGAGTTTAGAAGACTTAGATTGAGGGCGGCCAGGTCCTGTATAAGATGAGTGCTGGTAGAACATAGGGTGTCATTAAAATGTATGTTTAGATCACCTAATAATAGAAAATTATTAGATTCCAGCAATAGAGGGGAAATATGTTCCGGAAGGGCAGCAGCCCATGCGCCAGCAGCGCTGGGAGGGCGATATAAAAGGGCACCGGACAGTGTAAAATTCGGAGATAATAGGAGTTTGAAACTGCCAGCTTCGCAATTAGGGATAGCAAGATCATCCCACTTGCAAGAATAGGTCCTTTTAAAAATAATAGCAATGCCTCCTCCATCTTTAAGAGGTCTGTTACGACCCACAAAGGCGTAATCATCAGGGAGGGCAGTAGCGATATCTGGTCCAGAACAGTCTTTTAGCCAAGTTTCGCAGTTAGCAGTGTAGTAGGTGTTGCGATTTATGTGTTGGTAATTCAAAGGGTGCACAAGTAGAAACCCAACCGCAGGGATTAAACGACTTGTAATGTAGAAGCAGAGGTGTCAGAAACCGAAATTGAAGGCCGAATGGACAGATGGACGGTGATATAAGAGATGGTATCAGGAGCCAATAGAAAGACGACATTAAATCTGTATTCTTGCAACAGTGAAGACTGTTGAGGATGAAAAGTTGGAACAAAGGAGAGGAGAACATAGATGCAATGACGAAGGAGCCAGGTTGGTGTAGTTACCTTTCCCAAAATGCTTGCATCAAACCCTGTGGAGTAATACATCATTGGAAGTACCCAGTTTTAGATGTCTGATCAGTGGAGATCAGGAGAGGTCATGAAGAAGGAGAGAGCAGGAAGCAGAACAAACACACAAGAAGAAAAGAGGTAAATGTTTGAGGGGATAACGTTCAGAGGGTAAGAACTAACAGCCTGATTCATCAAGGGGCCGTTTTGCGAGCCCCTAATAGCGAATCATAGCGATTCGCTATTGAGGACTCGCAAAACGGTATTCATGTAGGAATTGCTAAATAAATAGCGATTCCTACATGTTCTCTATTTGCGAGTAGCAATTTGCTACTCGCAAAAAAAGGAATACCTCCCCACTCATTCCTATGGGCAAAAGGCCCATAGGAATGAATGGGGAGTATCCCTTATTTGCGAGTAGCAATTTGCTACTCGCAAATCAGATAGCGATTTTAAGGGTGCCAGGGGTGTCCAAAGGACACCCTGTAGCACCCCTAAAATGCACATTTGAACAGGTGTTGCGCACACACGTCCAAAGGACATGTGTGTGTGTAACATGCAAAAGAAAAAAATGCACTAAAGTGCTTTTTACACTATTTACGCAATTTACCACCAAGTCAGACCTGGTGGTAAATTGAGACCAAATATTGCGATTTCGCTATTTCTATTTGGTTGATGAATTGCATTTAAGGAATCTCTATTAGAGATTCCTCAAATCCAATTCCTCGCAAATATGCGATTTCGGTAATAGAGATTTTTGCATTTGGGATGATGAATCCCAAATGCAAAAATCGCACTCGCAAAGGGCCAGATTCTCAGAATCTGGCCCTTTGCGAGCGCAAATCAGCTTGATGAATCAGGCTGATAATGCTTTGGATACCTGAGACCCTGTTGAATGAGTTACTTACCTTCGGTAATGCCTTATCGGGTAGAGACTCTATGTAGCCGGAGTTTCCTTATCTTAGACTTATCCCCAGGGGGTAGATCGGATCTGGATTTTTTTTCACAAGCAGTACACCTGCACGCCAGTAGGTGGCATCGATCGGCTCCGCGTGGAATTGTCCACGCCAGAAGCGACATGAGCGGTGCCTATTTAGGCCACACCCCAGTGCGCTGACATCAGTTTCTTTTCGCGACCTTCCACACCAGGAGTGTACAGCCATGAAGAACACTGACCACTTGAGTGTGGAACTATGGCTCTGAAAAGGGGGGCAGCCCTGTACCTATAAATCTGTTCGCAGAGCGGGGAGAATGGGTGAGTCGAGAAGGAATCTGAGGCTAGATAGAGTCTCTACCAGATAAGGTGTTACCAAAGGTAAGTAACCTGTTCATCTGACGGAGACTTCCAACCGCAGATTCCTTACTTAGAATAGGTACTGGAGCAACACCTCTCTGGAGGCGGATCTGCAAACTTGATTTAGACTAAGAACTCCTGCAGGACCGAACGGGCAAAGTGCCCGATCCGACAGACCTGATTGTCGGGGCAGTTGTGCTTGGTGAACCCTTTGGAGTGAGGCCTAGGTTGTTGCCTGGCAGGTGTCCAGGACCAGAACTCTCTGCGTGCTAACAAAGTGGTTGCAGCCTTTTCTCTGGTGAGTTGCTTCTTGGCCAATGTGTGGCAGATCTTAATGCAGAGTGTAATGCATCGGGTGATGATTTTTTTTTGTATGGCCTTCCCTTTTTTGGCTCTGACATATCCCACGAAGAGTTGATCATCCACCAGAACGGTTTTGTGTGGTCAAGGTAGAACGACAATGCTCTGTTTGGGTCCAGAAAGTGGAGTTTCTCCGCTTTAAGAGGACAGGTATGAAGCGGCTCAAAGGGAGCACACATTAGAAAACTAAGAACATAGGCATTACAAAGGGAGCTGGAGGAGAACCTTTAAAGGAAACTATTTGCGATGAGTGAGTCCGTTCTATCCAACCCACAACGTATGGCAAACTTAGCTGTGTCTCTCCAGTCAGCAACACTTTGGGAGAATATGACTCAGGCGTCCTCCAAGACCATAGGCAGCACTTGCACAATGAATCCCAAAGCGAATGGGAGTATCGGTCTAAAAGGCATGTGGTGTTCACTGATTGCAGTGAAAGGCTAGTAAGAGAAAACCTCTTGTTTCCCAAAGAATCCATCTATTCCAAAGAGGAGCCAAGAGGGAAAAAGGGGAATCAAGGTCGCCCCCCACTCAAAAACTGACAATATCACAAAAACCTTGTCCCCAGGGCATTCAATATCAAAACTCCTATTAATGCAATGGAGAGACAAACGGTCAAAGTCCAATGCTGCACCACCAATTTTAGAAAATATTTTTGGTTGGTGTGTTTAATGTATTTTGCCCGAAATTCTCAATATAAAAATAAGGGAAATTCCTAGTAAACTTCCAATTGACAGTCAAAACAGAGCACTGAACGATGTCTGCATCAGTCATGTACACAGGACATCCAACCACACTTACTCCGTGTGAAAAAATGTGTGGAGAAAAGAATGACATCTCACGGGCGCACCACCCTCGGGGCAACTGGCAGGTGTTCACCAGGTTATGCCCCTTTTCTAATCATAGGTAGTCATTCGATTCAAAAGAAAAAGGAAGGAAAGTGTCCGAAACAAACCAAAAAGATGTGTGAAGTGCACAGGAGCAATAGGCATTCACTCCCTTCTGTGATCAAAAGTGCTTAAAATCAACAGCCACATCTTTCGCACAGCTTTATTTTGAAATTAGGTGTGTTCTGTTGAACTAAAAAAGGCTGGTAGTTAACTTTGCATACCATTACCTACAGCCAACATGTTTCACTGCCACTGAAACTCCCGGCAGATTCATCAGGGCTTAACACTTTGTCACCGCACCAATGTTGGACACCTTGTACTCTGGGACCTCTTCCAGCCAATTTTTCTCGTACCAGCTGAAGAGGAAGGTATATGCTGGCTCCTTATATGAGCCTCAACATAAACTGAATGGCCCCTACGATTGTTGCATCAATCGTACAGAGCTCTGTTTCTCATCCAGATGAGAAAAGAATCCAGCCTCTTGAATTTCCTGACCGGTGGAGTGGAAGGGAATGTGTCAGGATTAACTCTGGAAGTAGAGGCTTGGACACCTAAGCCTCTGGCGTGGTGTGTTGGGTGAGGAAGTTGGGGCCCCCTGGGGTGGGGCAATGGCGGCAGTTAATTATCCTAATCACAGGAGCCCTTGTGCAGGGCTTGGACAAGACCCAGAGTAGGGTGGCCAGGAGGGCTTCATTAAATAGAGAACATAGTTGGGAAATGGTGACTCCCAGCTGAAGCACCTCCTTCAAGACATTTTTCTTGACAGCCACGGAGGGCAGCAGAAGGTTCAGGACCTCAGTCTCCCTCCTCACCACCATAGCAAATAAGGCTCACTCCTCCATTGCCGTGCCAGGAGGAGAGACCAAGCCAGTATCTGGGGCGATGTCGAGTCAACTGGCATCCGCAAAATCCTCACACCAGGTGTTCTCCGTGACATCTAGGGGCCCCTCCCAGTCATCCCCAACTCCTAGCCCAAAGGAATAGGGCATAGGCTCCAGCCTGGATGGAATACCTCGAGTCGGCATCAAAGTAGGTGCCAGACGATGCTCATCCGGCTCGTGTCGCAGCCGGGGATGAGTTTGGAAGTGGCACCGGTCAGCACCAGGGGCATCAGAAGTAAGGCCAGCGCTGGACAAGGTTGAGATGGCTCAACCAGCACCAGTCTGGATCATCTATGAATCCAAGCACCGACTGTTGCCGGTGCCGGGGTGAACCCCGCCTGCCAAAAAACAGTGGGGGCCCCTCCTGAACTCACAGGACCCACAAGGTGCTCTAGTGCACCCCGACGGACTACGCACTCAACCATGGCCACATACTGGACTCTTCGCTAATGGTGGACCGCCAAATCAATTCAGTTTCCTAAGCCTACTTCCACACACTCCGCCTGCAACAAAAGACTTTAAGATGGATCCCCACAGAATCCAGAAGGACGGTCACCCACGCACTCATCATCAGCAGACTCAACTATGGCAATGCACTCTATGCCAGCGTCACCCAGAAACAGCTGAATAAACTACAGCACGCCCAAAACGCCATGCCAGACTGGTCCTTGATATCGTCCACCGCAGGCACATCACGCAACGCCTCCGACAACGCCACTGCTTCCAGTCAACAAGAGAGTTACATTCAAGCTCCTCACTCATGCCTACAAAGCCCTACACACCGAAGGACCAGCGTACCTGAACCATCGTCTCACATGCCACATACCCACCAGACAAATCCGATCCTCCCAACTCGCCTTCGCCTCCATCCCCAGGATCCACAAGACCAGAACCGGAGGAAGATCGTTTTCCTACCTTGCTGCCAAGATATTGCACTCTCTGTCCCTGCACCTCAGGCATTCAGCGTCACTGACCCAATTCAGAAAGGACCTCAAGACCTGGGTCTTCGAATGATTCTCCACCCAGTCGACCAGCAGTCGCCCCCAGTGCCTTGTGACCTTCCCGGGTGAGTATTCGCGCTTGACAAGACCCTGATTGATTGATTGATTGAATGGGGACGGACTCATAAAATTTGAGGTGCACGGTCTCATAAAATTCTCAGAGTTGGGCGGGAGTCGCTCCTGGAAAATAGGGTAGGCACAGAGACGGCCCAGGCACAGGTTCAACTGTGGAACCAGGCATCAAATATTAATGCTCCCTCATCTCATAGGATGACTTTGATGGCCGGTTCACAGTCGAAGACCTCTTCGACTTCTTGTTCTGTTTGTACTCGGATGACTTTGAGTGTGACGATAAGCTTTTGGAGTAGCTCTGCATTCAATCCCTAGACCTTCCTCTTGACCGGGATCAAGATTGGCGTGGCATCGCACGTTGAATGGCAAGGAGTTTGAGGGAGCTCTCCCGTAAGGCCTTGGGGTGCATGGCGCAACAATCGACACATGTCTAGGAGTCATGGTCGCACTCAAGGCATCAGTGGTGACCACTACCATGCCTGCCACTGCTGTAATCAGGGTCTGACTGGGGCTAAAAATAGGCCCAGCCATCTAAATAAAAGTTGCCCCTGCTAGCGTATAAAATAGCTAAAAAAGTGGCCCACATTTGCAAATCAGGCCAGTCCAATCCTAGCTGTAAAATTTCTGTGAACAAGCATTTTATCCTTTTAATCATTTTATCTGGTCACCGCTATGCACCTGCACTTTTTCACTCTCACTCTCTCCCCGGTCCACCCCAGCTTCTAGTGGCTGATTGAGTGGAGGGAGAGGAAGCAGAGACAACTTCTTTACATCCTCACTTCCAGTTGTCAAGAGAGGTGGGCGATCTAATGGTCAGGCCCTTCTTGATCGTCCGGGCTTTCCCGCCTCTCACACTACTTATAAGCATTATGGCGCTAACCCTCAGCGGGCACGCCGCTGGCGCGACAGTACCGGGCCAAGGGCCAGGACCCAAGGTCCAGGTCAATCGGAGGAACAGAGGAGGGTAAGAGCATACTCCAGCAAACAATTAATGACTATTTACAGTAACGGTAATTATGGTTAGCTGGTCTGTCCTCATTTCAATCTGGAGATCTCTTTCAGTAAAGACACAGATTCATGCCCGAACTGTGGGTTCAGATTAGAGGCCTTTGACAGGACACCAACAAACCACATGGATCAGAGAAACAAAAAGATAATTCCAAAAATCCCCCAAGAAGAAGGGTAAGATTTACTCTGCCCTGATCAACGCATGCTCTCTCCCTAAACATAAATACAAGATAGCAGATTTATTAGATAAGTATGACTTGGATCTTTTATTTATTACGGAAACATGCTGACCCTTCAGCTGGTCCAAATTTTTTTATCGCTAGTCCTGAAGGCTTCTCAGCATATAGATGTGATAGAACCCTGAAAAAAGGAGGAGGATTGGCACTCATCTATCGAGATGATTTTCTAGTCATGACGGAGGTGATTACCACTGCGGTCTGTGAGGCATTTAATTTTAATATAAGGCTCACTAAACACCAGTCTTTCAAGGGGACCCTATTATACCGGTCACCAGGCCCCAGGGGAGTTTTTCTATCAGCAATAGGTAACCTATTGGAACCTGTGGCGGGTGAATCCAATTTCACAATTTTGGGGGATTTTAACTTTCATCTGGAGGCCCTCATAGATAGAGAATCGATAGCCCTCAAGTCGGAATTAGAGGCTTTAGGATTCTCCCAAAAAGTGAGGATGCCCACTCACTCGGCTAGGTACGCATTAAATGGTCTGTTTTCAAAAAGTGATCACATCTCAATAAGGACGATTCTTCCCTTGACATGGTTTGATCATTGTGCGGTACTGTTTGACATCAGGATACTACATACCATAGCTATGCACAACAGTTCTACCTCCTCTAAACAATTCAGAGCCTGGAGTAGCATTAATCAAGCCCATCTTAGACAACATGTAATAGATTCCCAATCAGAGGCAGTGCCAGACCCTGAACTAGCCTCCACTAACTACACACAATGGCTCCAAAATGCATTTAGCAAACTAGTACCTTACAAAACAGCCAGTGGCGTCACTAGGGTTGGTGTCACCCGGTGCGGGTAACTAATGGTGTCACCCCCTCACGACTTACCACATGGCCCTCCAGTGTTGAAACAATTGAACAATAGATTTAGCCGTATTTGTGGGTCATAACATGATCACTCTTTCACAATGATTTGGAATAATTTAGAGCAATCCGTATTCAAGCCATATCTGGTAACCAGAATGATGAAACCCCACCCCCCACTCCAGATACCTTTAAACATTACATCTTTGCAAATCAAGATTGCTACTCTTCTTTTGTGCGATGTATAGGATGTAAAGTGTTGATGATATCCCCATTGCTATGCAATCCCAGTCTCTGATCCAGTTGAAGGTGGTTCTCCTGCAAATATGTTCTGTCTGTTTTATGCCTGTCCAAACAGGCAAGAACATACCCAGCCCTGCCTCATCTTCCATTTCGTGCATTTTTAGCCACTCTAAATGCTTTCACAATTGGCCTTAATGAGTAGTGTGATTGATTAGATCCATTGTGAGCCACTGCGAGTTAGTGAGACCTAAAAGCTCTACATGAAACCAGAGAACACACCTCAGACACCACCCACCCACACTGACTTCCCCAGGTGCCAATGAAAGACCCTCTCCAAACGACACAGTAATACAACCACAAATAATAAGACATTGTTAAGAAAAAACAATAAAAACAGTGCCTACACAGGATGAGAGCACTCATGTCCCATCACAAAAGCACAGGGTTGACATGGTACTATTGGAGATGTATGTCTACCCTTGATGCCACCAGTACTACAGAGCAGTGATTACAACAATCTGCATAAAATGAAGACATATTGCAAAAATAATAAAAGATGCATCATCGATGAAACAGCCCCTCCAAAAGATCATCTTTGCCAAAGGACAGACCATCCCAAGGATTAGCACGACAGCAACATTTCAGGAGCACCCCAGAATTGCTTATTACCCAAAAACAAAAGTAGTCTTAATGGGGCACAACTGTCCATTCAATTTAGTGTATGGGCAAAATCAATCACTTGACACTGAGGCCGGAGAATGGACCAACATCTCACAGACAGGTACGGGACAACCCAAGGTGCGCCAGACAGCCGCCAAGTAAAATGGCCACACTGTATTCAGGCTCTTGCTGTTGGAGGCCACAATCTGTCAGTAGAACACCGCTGAAACCTGCTTGAGAATTGAGAGAAGTCCTGCCTGCCCTGGTGAGCCTTACTGTTACCAGTTTTTGGACTGAGTTATGCACCGAGGGGTATTATGCAGGTGAGGGGAGCGCTGAACGCTCTGAATAAGAAAATGCTGCCCAGCTACAGACTGGAGCCTAGCCTGGCCGGCAGGGTTGTATTTGAGAGCGCCGCTGGTGAGCAGCCGTGCAGCACGGATGTTCGGAAGCACAAAGTGACGGGACACCGTGCAACGAGGCGCTGCAGGCCCAGGGCGCTTAGAAAGGGGGCAGTGGAATTTACGGTGGAACAAGCAGGGTATGAGGTCGAGAAGAGATAGATGGTGCGACAGTGGGGAGCAGTGCACTGCACCAAGAGATGCAGTCTGGGAAAGGGTAGGAGCAAGGGCACCAGGACGAAGTAGGAAATGTAGGAGCAGTGCAGTGTGGGAAAGGGGAGAGGTTCTGATGCAGAAGAGGATGTGGGCATCTTAGTAAGGGGGCTGCAGTGCTTTGCAGCGTAGCAGATGTGAGGGGCAGTTGCTTCTTTCGGAGGTTGCAGTGCTACACAGGGGTGCAATGCAGCCAGTCGATGGCCTCAAGGGCCATGCAGCGCAGTACGGGTGTATCTGCTGTGCATCCAGGAGGCACAGTGGAGCAGTAAAGTGAAGCAGAAGGATCGTGTACAGTACAGCATGGGGGAGGTTGTTCGGTGCTTCGAAGTTGCTGGGAAGCAGCAGCTCGAAATGCACTGCAGCAGTGGAGTGATCAGGCCCGGCTCCAGGAATTTTTATTTAGGTGGGCCAAGGGTGCATTTGGGTGGGCCACTGCGGGCTCGATTTGTCGCATATATGTCTGGGCAGGCCTACTTCAGAGCCAGCCTTTATCACTTCTTAGTCTTACAAGGCCCAGTAAGACGCACTCTTTTCCAAACCTCTTTCTATATATGATCACTCTCAAAAAATGTTTTTTCCATGTAATGTTCCTTTGATGGGAAGAGGAGGTTTCTGAGGTGGGAGTATCAGGCAAGTGACACTTAGCAGGCTCTCTCTGTGCGAGCCTTCACGGAGAATCCCTCTTCATTACTACCTCCACCTGACCCTGGACTCTGCCACGCACTCCCTTACAGGCTTGATTATCCACTACTCCTCTCCAGTGCACATTATCTCACAGCTAACCTTAGGCCCCAGCGCCATATTGGGCACCATTGGGCTCCACTTTCATTTTTCCAGGTAAAAACACTAGTAAAATCACCTTCAAATTTAAAATATTGAATGTAGCAGTAAATATAATTAGTATGCACTTTAAAGTATGTTCCACAGTAGCCCTTATGACCCGGCTGCGAAATAAATAAACAACAACAGAAAGGCCATGACAGGGCTGGCTTTAGTGCTGATGCAAAAGTCTTTTTTGGTGCCACACCATTTACCTCTTTCTCCGTTAATACCTTTACAACCACCTTCCAACAGTGCCCCTCATCTCTCCGTAGCCCCCTCATTGACCACCTTCTCAAACTCCCCCTTGGTCTGGGAAAAGACAACCGTAGGATTTAAAGAGTATTTCATGAGGGTCAGCTTTACTGATAATAAAAATGTATATCTTCCCAAAAATACTCATTTTGGCAACATTAGAATAATGAAAGACTGAGGAAGTTCTAACTATATCACAAAACAAAAAAAGCAAAGTTCTAACTACCGTTCATGTTTATATGCAGCTCTTTGGTGACAGTTCATTGGTCACTGTTTTATGTTAGGGTTGTAACTTCTGAACTGAAAGTAACACAAGGATCTCTGTGAAAAAGGCAGTAACCCACTGAGCTTCCACATAAAATACAGTTCATCTGCATTTAAAAACGACTAACAGACAAATGATTGTTCTCCAGCAGGATCATTAATCACCAGGGTTATCTGGGCATTTTCTATTGTCTTATTTTTGTCCTGCGTCAGCCATGATAATGATAAAAATTGTTCAAATTAAGCAAACACTGACTTTATTTATGAACTGTACAATGAATTAAAATAATTAAAGTAAAAAACATAAAAGCAAACAGCTAAAAAATAACCACTGTAAAAAATATGAAGTCATCTAATAAAGTGTAGTTTCTGTGCCACGAAGTATGTGTCCTGCTGGGCCTGTGCAGATTTAAAAAAGAAAAACAAATAGTAACACATTCTCTTACCTACTCCATAAAACAAACTTTGTGTCACAGCCTGATCTGATATGCAGCTGCAGGGGTCACGAAAGGTGAATAGATTAAAGAAACTTTTCTCCTGCACCGCATAGAAAATGAAATATCTACACTGCCGAACAGTAGGCAAAGGTGACCGTTGTCGCCTTTCGCCAGTGGAGATGAATGGGTGAAAAAATAAACAGAGCCTTGTTAGCATATCAATGGTCTTTTAACGACCTGTAAAGTACACGGGTGCGGCTGCGATTAATCTCAAGAACTGTCTGTGTGTGCGCGGCAGGGAAGCTGTCTCAGCCCGGGCGCACACACACATAGACACCCTTTGAGGCCAATGCCGTTGCGTGCCTACCTTCAAGCCCTCACTGCGAGGGCCAGGGCTTCCTGTTTGGGTGGGCCAAGGCTCATGTTTGGGTGGGCCCGGCCCACCCGGCCCACCCTCTAGAACCGGGCCTGGGAGTGATGGTGCTTTACAGCAAGGGTGAGGGTTGTAGGTAGTTCAGTGCAACAAAGGGAAGTTTCAATCGATTGGGGTGCAGAGGAAGCGGGCTGGGTGCAGTGCACAAGAGGAAACTGCTGCATTGCAGCAAAAAGCACAATGCAGTAAATCATAAAGAAAAGCAGTGCAGCAGAGGAGGATGTGTATGGGGCAGCACGGCCGGGGTTGTAGTGCTGCATGGGAGAGGCCTGCACTGCATTAAATGGACGGTGTCCGGTGCATTGATGGGGTGCAGTGTAGCAACGATGGCCTGCAGAGTAATGAGAGGGGGGGAGGGCATTGCAATAGTAGAGTGCAGTGCGGCAAGGGAAGCGAAGTGCAGTGAGTGACAGATGTGTATAGTGTAGTAAGGGCGAAGGGTGGAGTTCATCAAAGAGGATGGTACATGGTGCAAAAGCAAGTCCACACTGGAGCAGAGCAGAAAGATAGAGTGATGCAGCGGGGCCTTGGGCAGCCGGGGCACAGCAGTCCAGTGTGTTAATGGACAATACAGAGATGGGTGCAGTGTTGTCAGCAAGGGTCTGCTGAGCAAGTACCCCACTGGAAACATCGCTGCAACGAAGGAGAGTGCAGAAATTAGAAGTAATGCAGTGCAGCAAGAGCGTGCAGACAGGCAAAAGGAAGGGGGTACAGTGCAGAGAAAAGGATGGGGTGCAGTGGGGTGGTTTGGGGAAGGCTGTCATAACAGCACAATGCATAGCAAGAATGGGAGCCAAGGGAGAAAGGCTACGACAGATCAAGTGCATTGGGTGCAGTGCCGCACGGCGAGGAAGTGCATTGCAGTAGTTGTGATGCAGTGCTATAAAGAAGATGGAGAGCAGCGCAGCTAGCTAGGGCTTAAACAGATGGAGATGATTGGGAGCAGCACAGCACCGCGAGGACGAGTAATGCAGCTATTGTAATGCAGTGCAATGAAGAAGACGGCGAGCAGTGCAGTTGCAGAGAAGGGGTTTTCTTGGGTGCATTACAGCGCCACGAGGTCACGCACTGCAGCAATGGAAACGCAGTGCTTTAAGGGAGATGCTGAGCAGTGCAGTACTGCAAATTGCCTCGTGACGCAATGAAAGAAGATTGGACATAAGCATACATAAACTGATCGCAGTATCTGAGTGTACATTTAACATAATCGGTCGTCACGAAATAGTGATGAGCTATCTAGAGGACTTAATAGGCGTGGTACACTGATATGTTATTTTGTTTGTCTGAATGATGAGCACTATTCAAGGGATTAGGATTTTTTTTACGTTTTAAATCTTTGTAATATTACCGATTATTGTAGGCGATTAATACATTTGTATCTGTTAATTATTATATGTAAACCTTGTATGGCTTTGCCTGAATATTTTTTTTTAAAAAGGCTTTATGACCATGATTGGACAGGCGCATCCTACTGTTGTTGACCCCGGGGCTGAGCCATGCAGCCAGAGTGACAGAGTCGATGGGAGAGTGGACAACCAAGATATAAAAGACTAGGTGGTACTGTGCAAGAGTGTTGTTGGTGAATGCTGCTGCGGCTGTTGGGCCTAACGACTGTGGCTGATCTAGCACCGGCGGCGCTAGAAAAAGAGCGTCCCAAAAGACTGATAAGGAGGTCCGATACTCCGATCCACTAATTGCCGAGATTTTGAGCGGGCTGGAACGTGTGAACCAGATGTACGACATCTCCCGTAGGAGCCAGCGGGGCCTACTTTTGCAGAAGGACTTGAAGCAGCAAGTGTCTGGGCCCTCTGATTCGCCAGTGGCGGGCCTGCCTTGTGCTGGAGTGTGAGGAGGCCAACGAGCACAGACCTGCCGGCAGCCGCAGGGTCCAGTGACATCTTACCTTTTCTCTAGACTCTCCAATGTGGTGGTGGTTGGGCCCCTACCGCAGGGGTTCCATAGCTGCCAAGGTTTAAGATTGCTTATGTGTGACATTTTCCTAATTTCAGTTTAATTATGAGTGACATTCAGCGATTATGAGTGACATTTTATCGTGAGCAGAAATCGAGCAATGAAGAAGAGGGAAACAAATAAATACCCGAAATTACACCCATTTGAGCAACAAGAAACTCGAAGAAGATCTTAAAACGTCTGCAAACCACTAGAAATGGAAGGGCGATAAAGGGAGTTTGTTCAGGCTCTCCATGTGGGACCTCTATTAGTTAATGCACTGACCAGAAGGCCACAGAAATGAATACAGTGGAGAATAGTGACTTGTCAATGTTAAGTGCTACAAGGTCCCAGTCTGTGACATAAAGCACTGTGAACATCCAAGTAGGGCTTTTTAAAAGGACACACATCCCAGCTGAGCTGGTACCTACCTTACAAAAAGAATAAATGTGAGTCATCAGGAAGCATTTCTTTGTGTAACTTTCCTTTAAAAGCACCATAACCATTTTAGGGACACATCACAGCTCAGCTTGTAACTTTAAAAAAAAAAAAAAAAAGAATACATTTGTGTTGTCGGGAACCTTCATGTGATTCCAGAGTGTCCAAACAGGACGTGAGAGGCTGCAAAACGGATCTCATCAGCTGTCTATCATAAATGTACTAGTGAGTCAGCTGACTTGTGGACTCACTCTCGAGCCGCCGCAGACGACATGCAGCAGGAATTGAGAGACAGTGTCGACGAGGCTGAGACAGAGAGGCACGCTCATGGCGGGGGCCACAACCAGGCGGCCTCAGGCTGGCTATTATTTCGACAATAGTAGTTGGGTACTACAGTTTAGCTCGCGGCGCCGCACTAGCCAGTCACAGAGCTTGCCCCGGCCGCAGCATCACGTCACCAGGCACACAGCGCAGCCAACAGACTGCCACAGAGCTAGGCCAACTCTCTGCTGAAGTAGGCAGGAGCACATTTTATGATGTTAATAACATGGCCAACGGATAGTAAATAAACCTCAAACACACTCCAGACCAGGCACTTACTTCTGTGCAGCGAGTAAGACGAGACGACTGACTTGTAAGCTTCGCTGCAATTCGGTAATGGGGGCGCTCTCTTAAACAGCCTCCAAAAACAGGAAGACTCCCTTAGCACCATGGTTTACTGAGGCACTCAGATTGGAGAAACAACACTGTAGGAATCAAGAAAGATGCTGGCGCCAAGAATATGACAACTCGGAAAAAACACGCTTTAAAGTGGCTCTGACAAAGTATAAACGTCTTATAATCATAGAAAAAAGTAACTATTATACCAGAAAAAAATAGGAATAGCACAAAATTCCACTTAACAACTGTTTCAGGTAGTATCCAACCTGGCAGGGCCAGTAATAAATTCCACTAAGGAGATGTCTCAATCACTTTGTGACTCCTTAGCCAGCTTTTTCAAGACAAGGTGGGCCAAATCTATTCCAACTTTAACATGCCTACCGGGAACTTGAATCAACTAGCTGGCAACAATAGGAGTAGAGACTCCCCCAGCTTCATGGAATTCAGGCCAGTGCCAGTGGAACAGGTCATTGATCTGGTCAACACTGTCAAATCAGGCTCCCTATCTGACCCATGCCCCCCATCAGTCCAAAAAATGATCCCGGACTTGATAGGTACTAATCTAGAGAGCATCTGTAATTCTATGTTCTGCTCAGGCACCTGCCCTTCCATATGGAAAAAGGCCTTCATTCAGCCATTGTTAAAGAAAAACAGTCTTGACCCAGGAGAGACCAGAAATTATAGGCCAATCGCACGTCTAACTTTTCCAGGGAAATGTTTTGAAAAAATCATGAACATCCAGCTAGCGCAGTTTATAGAAGCTGTTAGATGACACCCAATTTGGCTTTAGGAAAGGCCATTGCATGGAGACTGCACTCATCAAAGCATCAGATGAAATCAGAATGGTGCTGGATAGAGGAGGTGCAGCAGTCCTGGTGCTTCGGAGTCTATCAGCAGATTTTGACACGGTTGATCATGCCACCCTGATCAACCGTGTCTCAGCCATAGGCATCGAACGAAAGGCCAAAGCCCTTCTGTCCTCTTTTCTCTCTAATCGGACCCAGCCAGTCAGTATGGGTGATTATGACTCATCAGTTTTCACTCTGCCCTGTGGAGTTCCGCAGGGATCGTCGCTAAGTCCAACTTTGTTCAACATATATGTGACGGACGTAGCACAAGTAATTTAGAGCCCGATGTAAGTCGCCAATTACCGGTCGGTAACGGCCGATTTCGGCCGTTACCGACCGGTATTTGTGATTTGACATGTAGGTAGGCTTAATTTACAGAATCGATAAATTTACTGATTCTGTAAAATACCGAATCTGTAAATTTACTGAGTCGGTAAATACAGATGTAGGTGGCACTGAAAACAGTGCCACAGGCCATTACCGATTCGTTATTTACCATGTAATACTATTACATGTTAAATAACGAATTCCAGTGTACATGCACATCTGTGCATGTACACCTGTGCCATGTGGCACACAGACATGCCCTTAGGGCAGGCATGTATGTGTGCCACATGGCACAAAAGCCAGAAACAGGGGTGCAACAGGGTGTCAAAGTGACACCCTGTCCCCTTTGTAAAATCGGTAATTTTACCGATTCGGTAATTACGGAATCGGTATTTGCTATTGAATCCTATGGGCTTCAAGGCCCATAGGAATCAATGGCAAATACTGATTCGGTAATTACCGAATCTGTAATTACCGAATCTTACCGAATCGGTATTTACCGATTTTTTTTCCTATATAGCAATTACCGATTAGTAAATACCGAATCGGTAAAATTCGGTATTTACCATTCGGTAATTTCCTATTACCTACATCTAGCCCCAGATCCTTTGGAATGGGCCTCACGTCTTTTGCTGATGACACGCAACTGGTGCTAGCAGTGCATAAAGATGGGGAGGCAGTGGCAGCTAGCTTTCATGATGGCATGTTGGCTATTATCTCATGGGTGGCAAACAACTGCAGAGAACGAGGTAATGGTCTTCGGTAACCTTGCCCCTGGATGGTCTCCGACCTGGTGGCCATCTGAACTGGGAACACTCCTTACCCCTGTCAAGAAGGCCAGAAACATAGGCGTTATATTTGATGAGAACCTATCCTTCAAACTGCATGTCAACCCAGTGGTCTCCTCATCCTTTTATGTCTTAAGGATGATAGAGAAATTACTACCTTTCTACCCGACTAGCACTGGAAAAACACTCATCAGTGCCCTAGTTATGTCAAAAGTCAACTGCTGCAATGGCCTTTTTATCAATGCCCAAGAAAATGTTCTGAACAGGCTGCAACTGATACAGAATGCAGACACCAGGATACTGTGATACTGTGAGGTACTCCAAAGTTCAAGTCAATTTCTAATGTGGTGCGCCAGCTACACTGGCTGCCCATAAAAAGCAGAACCACATTTAAAGTGCTATGCATTGCATACAAAGCAGTTCACAGTACAGGACTTGAATACTTGAAAAAAGCTTTTCTGGCCTAAGCGCCCAGCAGAGCCCTGCGCTCGGCAGAGGCCAACCTTCTGATCATTCCCAGAACAAACAAAGTCAACTGGGGTGACAGAAGATTTATAGTGGCCATGGCTAAACTATGGAATCTGCTCCCCCTGCAAATAGCTTTGTCATTTACAATGCCAATAGTTATAACTTTCGCAAATGTGACACCTCTAGCATTTGTAATGCAATATGTGTTATATTTATGTGACTTACATGTATTGCTATTACAAATAGCTGAGTGATGCTGTGGTGGCGCTGAGTGATGCTGTGATGGCGCTGAGTGATGCTGTGGTGGCGCTGAGTGATGCTGTGGTGGTGCTGAGTGATGCAGTGGTGGTGCTGTGGTGGTGCTGAGTGATGCTATGATGGAGCTGAATGATCCTGTGGTGGTGCTGAGTTATCCTGTGGTGGTGTTGAGTGATGCATTCTTGGCCCTGAGTGATAATGTGGTGTTGCTGAGTGATACTGTGATGGTGCTGAGTGATGCTGTGGTGGTGCTGAGTGATGCTGTGGTGGTGCTGAGTGATGCTGTGGTAGTGCTGAGTGATGCTGTGGTAGTGCTGAGCGATCCTGTGGTGTTGTTGAGTGATGCATTCTTGGCCCTGAGTGATAATGGGGTGTTGCTGAGTGATGCTGAGGTGGTGCTGAGTGATGCTGTGGTGGTGCTGAGTGATCCTGTTGTGGTGCTGAGTTATCCTGTGGTGGTGTTGAGTGATGCATTCTTGGCCCTGAGTGATGATGAGGTGTTGCTGAGTGATCCTGTGGTGGTGCTGAGTGATGCTGTGGTGGTGGTGGTGAGTGTTGCTGTGGTGTTGCTGAGTGATGCTGTGGTGTTGCTGAGTGATGCTGTGGTGGCCCTGAGCGATATTGTTTTTTTTTTTTTTTGAAAACCTTTATTGACATCAAAAGGAAAGACAAGTCGAGGCCTACAACCAAGCCGGCCGGCCGCAATGTGCAAGACAATCAGGAGTCACCAGGGAAATATTACATAATCAATCAATACAAAGCAGAGGCCGTACATTCGCAGAAGGGGAGAAAAGATACAGAAACCAAAGGGCTAAAACACAGGAGTAAAGAAGGCTTAATTTTATAATATGGGGAGAAGACATATGACAGGCTCACTTACAATACGGAGGCATCCGATATCCCAAACCAACCTCAACATTAATAAGGGGGCATGGGGGCAAAATATCGGGGGGACAATACAGTGCATTCAAGAAAATCAGGATACGGGAAACACAATCAGCCCCTGAGCATTATCCTCGTAACATGCCCGCCACCCAAGACACTACCAAGCCAGAACAGAGGGATCGGAAAAACAATGCATCAAAACCAGCCCGTCATAGTAACCTCTGGGACACAGGAAGGAAAAAAAAAAAGGGGGGGGGGGGACGAAGCGGGGAAGGGGAAGAGGAAGGGAAAGGAAAATGGAGGGAAGACAAAATAAAACAATAAAAAGAAAATAAGAAAATATGAAGAACGAAAGGAAGAGGACACGCCGACACAGGCC
Source organism: Lissotriton helveticus (assembly GCF_964261635.1). Classification (NCBI taxonomy): domain Eukaryota; kingdom Metazoa; phylum Chordata; class Amphibia; order Caudata; family Salamandridae; genus Lissotriton; species Lissotriton helveticus. The sequence goes on from NC_136067.1 coordinate 938,229,878, forward strand.
CCCCGTGGCGGGAAGACAGGAGACAAAAGGAGTAGCGGCCCAAGTGGGGGTATGGCGATCGGGGAGAAAGACAGCCGAGACATAGCAGGAGGATTAACGATGCCACACCCCCCACCCGAAACACACCATAGGAGGTCGGGACAGACGTGGCCTCACGAAAAAGAGATACAAAAGGGCCATAGAACCAGAAGACAAACAAAAAATAGAGCCCAACCCACCCGTCCCACCCTGCACCCCTGTAGAAGGCTATGGCCCACCCTTCAAACAGCGTGCCTGTCGCCCTAAACCAGAACCCGAAATATAGCGAGAAGTAAGAAAGAAGAAAGAGACAAAAAGGCAAAAAAAGCGGAGAAAAAAAAGACAGGAGGGAGGAGCAGAATAAACATAATCCGAACGGGCGGCCGCAGCCCTCCGCCCAACCAGACAAGCACAGTCAAAAACAGACCAGGACGACACCCCATCACGTGCCACAAAACTTTAGGAGAAGGGGACCTCCCATCTTTCTACGATTAAAAACAATTATGCTACTAACTCGTATACCGGGGATCAAACTGAAGTCGTACATTTCACCCCCAACCCTTTCGAGCGACAAACCCCACCCACCACATGGCAATGTAAAACCACATACTAAATACTAAATCAGCATATAATCGAGTGGAATGGTGACTAGCATAGTTACGTGGGGGGTAGATAGATCCACAAGGGAGCAATAGTCCAAACAGAAAGTATCGATGCATCAAATATCGCAGCACGATCAATGAAAAACAGGAGTTCAGGTGCGCCACTGGAGCGGGCGAGGTGGCCCCAATTATAGACACAGGCAAAGTCATCGAAGCAGGCACAGGAGGCAGTCCACCAATAGTTTCAGGCAACAATGTCGAACAGGGTCGCAGTACAGCATCCAAGTCCCCGGGGTCCGAACCTTGAAAAGCAGGGCGCTCCAAAGTCACCGACACACTACACGATCTTCGATCAGTGGCAGAGACACTCAAGTCAATCGAGGGGGGCGAGGCAAAGAAGTCTTCGAAACAAGAGGGCGACAAGAAGCAATGGCCGCCCAAAATGGCGGCAGATCGTGGCGTACCCACCGAGACGCCCAGGGCCAGGGAAGCGTGTAGGGATCTCAGGGCTTCCAGGATATCTCTGAGCGTCGGCTCACGTCCACCAGATCCGCTCCCCACACCAAGAGGCAACACGGGCCCGCCGCCACAGGGTGATTCTCGTTTCAGAGGGTCGGCCGCCATTTCGTGAATCAGCCCAATCGCCGCTCACCAGACCCCCGGAAAGAACAGTTCTCAAATGTAGGACTTTACAAGCTCCGGGGGTCCCAGCAAGGGCGGCCTCGATGCCAAAAGGATGTCCGCCCAAGACGGGTCTCCGCCAACACCAGCACCGGTGCCCCAATCAAGCGGAGTCCGGGCCCCGAGGACCAGGGCCGCCGGACACAGCAGCGGCGGGGAGAGACCCCATCACAGACTCAGGTCCCCGGGCCTCTCACCCACTTCGGCCGCGCGGCGACCAGGGCATGCCCGGGTCAGGATCGCCGGGATCTTCGCACATCGGCTCCCAACACTGGGTCTCGCTCTCGGCCGGGGCCGAGAGCCGTCGGATCCAACCGGCCAGGGCCCGGTCCCAGTCTCGCAGAGGCCCCGATCTCTCAGAGGCCACAACTCCTGAGCCACTGCACACCGAGACCCCGGGGTCGGATGGTAAGTACAAACAAGCCGTTATGTTTCCAATGCCCCAAAAATGTGTCGTCCCCGGACAGGATAAAAGACAGGATAGGCAATCAGGACGGAGGGCTGCGGGAGCCGAGCTAAAGGGCGACCATTACGGCCGCGAGCTAGGCTCCTCCTCCCTGAGCGATATTGTTGTGTGCTGAGTAATGCTGTGGTGGTGCTGGTGATGCTGTGGTGGTGCTGAGTGACGCTGTGGTGGCCCTGATTGATCCTGTGGTGGTGTTTTTGAGTGGGGCTGTGGTGTTTTTGAGTGATGCTGTAGTGTTGCTGAGTGATGCTGTGGTGTTGCTGAGTGCTGAGTGATAATCATTTAGCTATTGGTTGAAATTTGTATTCACATTTTTAATACGGTTTAATCAATATGTTGAAATGTATTATTACACAGTACTTGGGCAACAGCTATGGATTCACCCATGCTCAGCAGATATTGTAACTAGGTCCATGATTTTTTTTTACGCAATGCATATTTTAATTTATTAAGAAATGTAAATGGCTTTCAATTTTCCGCCGTTGCAGTGGAACTCCCAAACGCAAGCTGCATCACGGCTAGCATATCACCTCTTCATACAGCCCAACCGCACTAGTCTTTACCGCTACGTATTTGGATATTAAACGGGAGGGTCAATAAACCAAATAGGGGCATTATTCCTGAAAAGCCTTGTGAATTACTGTAGTTAACCTTTTCTGGTTTTGAAGAAAAATGGCGAATCAGTGTAGAAGCAGAATCAGAAAAAAGCTTTAAAATATGTGGATAAAGATGAAATGTAAAGACAATGAACTAAATTGTTGTATTAAATGTACATGTGCAATTTGCCGTCATGTGATTGCAGCTGGTGAAAACGTAAGCTAAATTTGAATAACGTGCAAGGGTCTGATGTTGATATTTTAACCTCTACAGGTATCACTCAACACTCTGATGAGTTAAGGATACCTTTTGTTAGATTACTTTACACGTCTAAAGCCAGGTGGTCAAAAATGTAGTAACCTGTAAGTTGAGTGTTTTTCAATAAATGTCATGCTCAAGGGCTATCACGTAGAAGGACAAGAGAAGATAGGATAACATAAGGAAGGAACCAGTGCAGAGAAAAAAACACAGCCCTGTTTCCCCAGTCCGCAGCCTCTAACAACCACCAACAACAGAAATCGTAGAATTATTGTGTGATGTCTGCTGAGGCTTTGAACTGCTCAGTGAAATATCTCACTGGATTAGGTAGATCACTAAACCTACAACAAGTGCTCCTTTAACCCCTTGCATCCTGATGACGGCCCCCAGCCGTCATGCACTACAGTGCTCGTGTGCTGATGACGGCTGGGGGCCGTCATGACCGCACCCGCGCTGAAATCTTCAGCACGGGAGCGGAATCGCGGCAGCATTCAAGGGGTTAAATGTCCTGTAATTTACATGCGTGGATACAGCTGAAGTACACTGTCCCGTCCTACACAACCATTGCCCCTACAGCTGTGGCAAGTAGAATTTGTGCATTTTTATATAGCACCAACTTTAAATGGGCACGGGGGGGGGCGGAGCTAGCGAGCGACGACAATGGCTGCCTAGTTGGCGAGCTCCCTCGCTGCCCATACTATCCTTCAAGTTATCCTGCCCCTGCACGGGTCCTGGCGACGTAATTCGCTGGTGCACTCACTCAGGAGTGTAAGCGGCAACCTTGGTAGCGATCGGGGGCCGCTGCGGCGAGGAGAACTGCTGCTTTCCCTGTGCCGGCCTGACGGGGCAGAGGGCCCTATTGCGACCAGGCTTCCGACCGAGCTTGCGTAGCGCTGTGCCCTCGGACAGTGCGCAAGCTGCTAGAGTGAACAACGGAGGTTGGCGGCGTACCCGGCGGCACTGATCGCACAGAGGGAGAGACGCACTGCCCTGCACGTCGGAACTCCCTCAGGAAGGGGCTAGAGGTCGGTGGATGCGGCACGGAGTGCACTTACTGCTGCGGGACGGCGGAGAACGGAGTGACGGACGGCGGAGAACGGAGTGACGGGCGCCATCCAGAGAGCCGGAGCGGTAACTGGGTGACCGCTTGAGAGGGCTCCCCACCACACATTAGTTCAGCTGGGGGGACGAGGACGGGACTCCAAGGACCGCGCACCTCCTCCTTCCCCCACTTCCTCACGGACATTGATATCGGGGGCATTACAGGACAGGGGTACACAGAGTGACGGGCGCCATCTTGAGACTACCGCTACTGCCGGCTCCCCATTACACATCGGCCCAGACAGGGAGACGGGAGCGGGACTGCTTGGAGCGAGCGACCTAACCCCCCCACCCATCCCTCACACAGCGACCTTGGGGGATATTACAGCGCGCTGTGGGCGATTTCAAGCGGAGACTCCCTAAGGTGCGGGGACACTGAATCTGGGGCCTCTCCCTTCTGCAGCTGCTTTGGGGGAAGTCGCCTGGCCCGGACACTGTTGCGGTGGATGAGGAGGACCGGGACTCCCAGGACCGCGCAGCTCCCCCTCCTCCCCTTACTCACGGACATTGATATCGGGGGCATTACAGGACGAGGACGCACAGTGGGACGGGCGCCTTCTTGAGTACTAGACCGGAACCTGCATTACCGCTACTGCCGGCTCCCCACCACACATTGATCCAGACAGGGAGATGGGAGCAGGGCTGCTTGGAGCGAGCGACCTAACCCCCCACCCATCCTTCATACAGAGTCCTTGGGGGATATTGCAGCGCACTGTTGGCGATATCAAGAGGCGACTCCCTAAGGTGCAGAGACACTGAATCTCGGGACTCTCCCTTCTACGGCTGTTCTGGGGGAAGTCACCGGGCCTGGACGTTGTTGCGGTGGATTAGGAGGACCAGGCCTGGTTCTCTTTGCCACCCCAACTCTGCTGGTACTGTGATACGAAGATTGAGACTCTGTGGCTAGGAGGTGAGTAGAGCGGACTGGCTGTGGGGCTGACGCACCTTGGGACACTAGAGAGCGGACTGACACCTAATTACCGGTCCTTGTCCTGTGAGGCTGCGGCTCTCGTGGGGGATCCCTTACGACTGGACAGAGGGTCAGGTGGCGCTTGGAGGTTGTGTGGCTGCGGTGAGGCCACGGAGGCCTGCACGTGGGGAGCTGCGAGCCAGACTGCGCTAGTGGGAACGAAGGTGGTGCGACTGCTTGCTGGAAGCTGCTTCTGGACCACGGCCACGGTAAGAAGCTACACACCCGAGGGTACCCACCGGCCTCAACGAGCGCCCTGGTTGATATCAGGGTAGAGATGGGGCGGCCTGACAGAACACAACCGAAATTAACTTTCTCAGGCAGAACCACGAAGCCTAGTGAGACTCCGCCGCCGCAGAACTCTGGTGGCGAGGGATCGACGAGTGGGGAGCCCATGGCCGAGCCTGACCTCCGTGCCTTTCTGCTAGCAATGGAGAAGAGCCTACAAGGAAGTATTGCATCCTTGGGAACCAAAATGGACGCACTAACGTATTGCATGGATCGCATGGTGGAGAGAATTGATAAACATGCAGAGCGCATAGACATGTCGGAGCGACGCATAGTCGAGGTTGAGGAGGCGCAGACGGCGATGGATACAGATCATAAACAACTCAGCAAGGTGATGCAAGTCCTGCAGGACAAAACGGAGGATTTGGAGGCGCGGTCTCGGAGATTTAACATACGTATTACAGGTCTGCCGGAAAGCACCCACATGGGCAACATAGAACATTTCGTGGAGGCCTTGCTGAAGAAGCTGCTCGGCGAGGAGGCTTTCTCGACTATGTTTATAGTGGAGCGAGCACACCGTACACCGGGGCCCCGACCTAAACCTGGAGCGCCTCCCCGCCCAATTATTGCAAAACTGCTTAATTATAGAGACCGAGACACAGCTTTGAGGCTAGCACGAGAAAAACAACCACTACAGTATGAGGGCTCTGTTCTCTGATTTTACTGCACGGGTGCAAGAGGCACGCAGACAATTTGTGCCTATGAAGCGGCAGCTTCGAGAACTAGGAATAGACTATGCGATGCTGTATCCAGCAAAACTTAGGGTTAACAGACAAGGAAAGTCTACTATCTTCACAGATCCGAGGGCGCTTCAAAAAGCTATGAAGGACTGGAACAGGAGCGCAAGACGGGGAGCGACTGAGGAGATCTCTCATGGAGGGGAGGATGACCAACTGGACGAACAGGAATGAACTTTTGCTTTGCGATGGAGGAATGGGGTATCATTCTAGAGGGGGATAGGCAATTGCATGGGCTTGGTCGTAGTGCCCCTGGTGCTGCTCTGGCTGTAAAGAGATGGAGATCAAAGAGAAGATGGCTTTACCTGTGAACTGCGTGGGTTGGTACCCCAACTGTAAGTGGGGCTGACATACTTGGGGGCGGATGACAGGGGAGGGCATGGAAAAGCTGTTGCATCGTTTTGTTAACAATGTTGTATCCCACGATGGGATACCAGATGGGGCTTCAGCTTTGGGTTGAACAGTTGTACACAATTCTGATGCTTCATATTTGCGATTCTAAACTGCATGTGATATTACAGGACTAACGATTGAACTTGCCCGTACCTGACCACGAATGAAGGGCTATATATTAAAATGATTGCACTCTAAGGATCAAGCTGTACATATTCTAGGTGCCTGCGCAGGGACTCAGTTGTTCCTGGGGGGCGGGGGAGGGAGACGGGATTGCAGCACTTCATTTTACTTGTTCTAGTCTTAAAATAGCATAGCACTCATTACCTACGCCCTGGTGTGTATTCTACATCTGTATTGCTACTGGGGACTGGGTGTGCATTTTGGGAGAGTTTCCCCTCATCTTTGATTTATTTTGCGTTTAGGGGATTCCCCTTTATATTTGATTGTTTGAGCTATTCTGAGGAGATTGAATGAGTGCTATTTTTGGGGGGGGGTAGGAGGAATAGTTTTGGGGCTCCAATGGGACGCGGCCATAATGGGGTTGGGCAGGCATTAGCGGGAGAGGGTAGGGGTCTAGAGGATTGTTTTCTGCGAGAAGATCTCAAAGTACATGAACAGCTGAAGGAGTTGGGGGGTTTGGAATAGGGTTTTTAGTTATGTTTGGAGTTTTATTGCGGTGCAGACACTATGTAGGACGACAACTTTCGAGAGCAGGCTGATGCTACTTGTTCCCCTCACACCTGATGCCACCTGAAAAGACACATTCGGAACTAGAGAGGGACACCATTGCGCTGCTTACCTGGAACGTTCGCGGTCTCAATAACCACAGAAAAGTTAGGAAAGTAATACAATATCTGTTGAGACACTCTATCGATATCGCGCTTCTTCAGGAGACACATTTGCGACCTGACAGCCCTACATTATCATATAAAGGGATTGCATAAACACATACACGCTGCAGGATACACATCGCACACCCGGGGAGTACTCACATGGGTTAAACCGCAGGCTAAGGTGACGCTGACACCTGTTGTCACAGATGATGAAGGGAGGTACGTTATATCAAAATGCGAGGGAAAAGGAATGTCTTTCTATGTAGTCAACTCGTATGGTCCGAATTATGACTGCTCTTCTTTTTATTTGAATTTAGCCTCTACCATCAGGGAACATTGCGGGGAACAGGTGCTCTGGGGGGGAGACTTTAATATGATACGACACCCCGAAATGGACAGGTCAGATGGTCCGGTGCGTAGACCTATGGGCTCGGCACGAGCCCTTGAAACTGAGATGATCAGGCTGGGTCTCCAAGATGTGTGGCGTGATAGGAACAAGACACAGGGTGGATACACACACTACTCTGCGCAATATGACATACACACACGGATAGATTACTGGCTGCTCCCTACTCCCCTACTATCTTCGGTGCTATCACGCCTGACTTTGCCCCGTACGTACTCGGATCACTCACCGGTCCTGGTTAAGTTTAGAGCGTTGACAGCTCGTCCACCACCGTTTAGTTGGCGTCTCCCTCCATATGCGCTACTTGATGCGGCCTTTCGCGACGACTCAGCAAAATCAGCGGAGGAATTTTTTGATACTAACGTAGGATCTGTTGATTCCTTCCTCACGGTGTGGGAAGCCTTTAAAGCTTATATGCGTGGACTGGCCATAGCTAAACATGCGGGTGTACTAAAAACGATTAGGTCTCGACTTTCCTCACTAGAAGCTAAACTTAAAGAGATTGAGTTGCGAAGAATGCGTGATCCTTGGCCCGCGCTGGATAGTGAGCTGGCTCAAACGCTTCGTGAGTACCATGAGGAAGCAGACGCTGAGGTCAAATACCTAGGAAAATATAGCGTAGCCAGATCATATGGTGAAGGTGAAGGTCCGGGCGCGGTTCTGGCGCGCATGGTGAAACAACGTAGACAGGGCACCATGGTGCCATTGATGAGGGATGATAACTCTGGCGAGCGGCTGATTGATGTACAGGTGGCGGAGAGGTTTAGAGACTACTACACAGCGTTATATACATCGAGGGTTACTGCCTCGGAAGAACGTATATTGGATTATTTGACACACATACAATTACCTGGACTGACGACCACACACCGTGAATTTTTGGTGAGGCCGTTTGAGAGAGAGGAAGTGGTATGGGCGCTCTCCTCCATGAAAGCTGGGAGTGCCCCTATAAGTGATGGATTCCATGCTTCTTTCTATAAGACTTATTCTGACCTTTTGATACCTAAACTGCTGAGGAGATGGCGGAAGAAGCATTGATGCCGCTGACGATGAGGGAGGCTGTCATTGTGGCTATTTTGAAACCTGGTAAACCCCCAGACGACTGCGCCTCTTACAGGCCGCTATCATTGCTTAACGTGGACACAAAGATCTTTGCTAAGATCATTGCTAATCGGTTAAGCCCATTGATCCCAAAACTTGTAGCCCCTGAACAGGCGGGCTTTGTACCCACTCGCAATCTGACTTACAACATACGGACAGTATTTGCGGCCTTTCAGCATACGAAGCAGGATGTTCCCGCAGTGGCCGTATTTCTTGATATGGAAAAGGCTTTTGATTCAGTAGAATGGCCTTTTCTTCGTTTGGTATTGCGACGCATGGGAGTGGGGGACCTTTTTCTACAACTCATAAACACTCTATACAACTCACCTAGGGCGAGGGTTCGTATAGGTTCCCTTACTACCGACTCATTTGCAGTGGAACGAGGTACTCGACAGGGCTGCCCACTATCCCCCCCTTTTGTATGCCTTGGTTGCAGAACCCCTGGCGTGTGCGTTACGGTAATACCATAGTCATCGCGGTATTAGATTTCCTACTTATCACTTAATAGTGTCCACATATACAGATGACACTTTATTATATGTGCGGCACCCTGAAGACAATCTTTCCACGGTATTGCGGGAAGTGGTTTTGTTCGGTTCATTGTCGGGAATTCATGTTAATTGGGGGAAGACTGTAATGTTCCCCCTCACCCCTGCAACCAGCAGGGTGGATTTGGAATATCCCATACAGTGGACCACTGAGCCGGTACGATACCTGGGCATTAAACTGCACACTGACTCGGAAACGGTTCTCAGGGAAAACTATGGTGTTGCTGTTTCTAGATTAGAGGATGACAGGATGACGTGGACAAATGGGTTACGCTGCCATTGTCCCTGATGGGGCGCATATCACTGCTTAAAATGATTATGCTGCCACGCTTTTTATTTTTGTTTAGGAACATCCCCATGGTCCTGTCTGACGCATTTTTCAGGTGGCTTCGGGCATCAGTGCTCCGTTTGATATGGGCTGGAAAGCAACCCAGAGTGGCCTGGAGTATCCTTGTACGATCGGATGGGGGACTTAATGCACCGGATCTGGAGCTATACTATCGCGCCGCACAATGGGCGCATGCCTATAGCTGGATCCACGGTCCTGCAGATGCACCGCATGTGATAATTGAGACATTAGTGGCCTCTCCTTCTCCCCTACCGGCGTTGATGTCCCGACCAAGGGATCGGCGTAAGGGCATCCTTGACTCAATGAACACAGTAACACACGCATGGTATCATCTTATGCACGCTCAGGCTTGCTCGCTGCTATACGCTCCTGGAGCTGAGCTGGCGTGGTGTTTGGGCTAGCCCCCTGCGGAGGGAAGGCGGTGATATGAGCTTTATCGACACTGAATGTCAACACAATGGGAGATCTATTCCTTGCTGAGAAGGCTTGTACATGGGAAGACCTTCGGCCTCAGGAGGGAGCCGGGGCTCAGCTACTTCCCCGTTTCCAGTTTCACCGGGTTCGCCATGCACTGAGAGGTTTGCTAGGTGAAGACATGGCAGAGCCACAAACGGTTTTGGCATATGACTATATAGTCAAAGCCAAAGCGTCAACTAAATTACTTACTAATCTTTACCGTATCACCCTTGCCGAGAGAACCTCGGACTATTCGAAACCGCGTCTGGCTTGGCAGACTGATCTAGACGTCGAACTATCAGAGGATGTGTGGAAGTTTTGCTGCACTAATGTACTTAAGGTTTCCCTTAACGGCAGGCATAGGCTACTACATTTTACATTTTTAAACAGAGTTTATTACACCCCAGAAAGATTATTTAGATACGGCTTACGGGACAACCCGCGATGTGAGAGATGCAGTGCCTTGACAGCGGACTTTCTTCACCTCGTTGGTTGTGCCCAGGGGTAGCGGGCTTTTGGCTTCTGGTCTATAATGAAGTAAACAGAGTCACTGGTTTGACACTGTCGCCATCCCCCCTGCTCGCCTTATTGGGATACTCTAAAGATGTACCGCCGACTGCACGCAGATTGGTGGACATGGCCTTTATAGTTGCCAAACGATGTGTAGCACTGAAATGGATGAAAGGGCCGACGCCCACATTAACTCGCTGGTCAGACGCTATGTTATACTGTTGCACACAATCGGAGCACTATAGCGAATTGCTGCCACCAAGAAATAGGCCTAAAAACTATTGGGCGATATACCTGGAGCGCAGACAGATTGGGGAGGAGGGAGCACAGAGAGACACACAATCCCCACCGCACACACAGGATGCAGGACAGGAAGTACTGCCTCGCGTAGCTTGGGTTCTTAGATGCAGGCAGCGTAAACGGTGTCTTGGAAATGTAAACATATTGTGTATACTGTGTGGCAAGGGAGGAGTGGGAGATAGGACGCTTTTTCAATTAATACAATACATGCTGACCGATTGTTGTACAAATTACGTCTGAAATGTGACTGCACATGTTTCTTTGATTGTATGTTTAAAAAATGCCAATAAAAAAAACAAAAAAAAACTTTAAATGGGCACGCATAAAAGATTATGAGTGACACTATCTTACGAGCAAAATCAAGCAATATGGACAAGGGAAACATATATAAATCATAGAAATTACACTTATTTGAGCAACAAGAAACTAAAACTGCTGTAAGCAAGCAAGCACCAGAAATGCAAGGGCACTAACCTTGTCTGCTGCCTGGAGGCTGTGCATCGCTGCACCCAGGCCCCACTGGATCTCACTGATGAATATTAAGCATGGCGCCTGTATTGTTCCTAAAGCTGAACGTTTTGCACGTGCCCCAGTAACCTGCCTCGCACATTGACCAGACTGTCACGGCCTTCAATGTTGTTAATTCTGTACTCCTCTAGGCTCACTCCTACTCGAAGGACTTCAAGCCTCATTGGATTCCATCCCCACCCTTCCTGTACTGGCGCTAAATTCTGCCTCTAGAGTGGGGATATGTAACTCACACCTATATTTATCTGACATGCATAATACCATTTTAAGACTTCTAATGAATTCAGACTTGAATGTAAACGCTGTATTGTTCGGGGTAATTTTACCACTTTAAAAGAGTCCAGTGGGGCTCTACTTAGGGTTCCCATTTTCAAACATTATTCATATGCAAATCTGGCACCTCAGTAAATTAAATGTTTTCCTGTATTTCATTTAGATAATATTGACACTGTAAAAGAACATTGTCACTTTATTCACCAGCAAAGTGTTCCAAAGCATCTGTAAGGCGACTTACTTTGTTCCGTTTTAGTCAACTAAAATGAACAGGTTAGGGGGCGTAGCAGAGACCCCAGCTGGGGAAAGGATCCCCTTTTCCTATTGTTCCTATTCCCAACTGCCACCCTCTTCATGTGCTCGACAACTAGCCCCATTAGCCAAAATACAGCGTTTGCTGCTCATTTGGCATCTTTGTCAAAACCTTGTCCAGCGTTACTTTCTGTATCTTGCTTTATCTATAGCGCTTCAAACAGTACTTATAGCATTTCTAAAAGCTGTAAACAACAGCTATTACGACCACCCAAGTTGGAGACAGCAGATGTCACCAGCAAGTGTTTAACTTGGTGACCTAATTTGCTAACATGAGCTATTATTTTAGAATGGAAGCGTCAGCGGCTTTCTTTTACCTGCTTCACACAACAAAGCAAGCACTTGTTAAAGCTGAAATACCATATCTGTTGTGCATGGATGTATCAGCGCTGTCAGCGGGGACACTGCAAGTTCAAGTCGAGGTACTGTATATCACAAGGCCACTGCTGGACGATGTGCCTGTGAGCATATCAGTCCACCCGGAAGTGATTGGCTGGCATTCTGTACATGGCATTGCCAGGTGACGTTTTTGCGTGTACTTACATTATTGCGTGAGCTGGTCGCGAGTAAAATGGTTTATAACCTAATTAACTTTATGAACGACAATTAATCGCTTTCCCTGATCAACCGGGATTATAAATAAAACGTAGGTTTAAGGACACGCCCATGTATCTGCCGACATAAGGACTTTTAGTATCTGATAACCACGCCCTAAGACGCATAAAGAGGGATTCATTTGCATCACTCAGCTATATAAATATTACATCCATGTATTCATTCATTTATTCGTATATGGACACATTGTCTTGTATACTGCATGAAGCCAGATGTTGATATATCGATTACTACTGGGGTGGTTCACAACACTATTTGGCAATACAGCGGCTAAAGGCAGGATATATCCCAGGCAAAGCACTACATTAAAACTCCTGTGATTATATACGACATTTGCATTAACTTGTTTAAAGTCACATTTAGCAAATCAGTATACACAAAAATAAAAGAACATGCAAACAAGTGAGCATATGTTATGCATGTTATCTGTATATTTATTTGCATCTATATGCTATTTGTTCAGGGGTTTGGAAATGAATACTCCATGTTGCTGTGGCAAGAGACAGTCACACCCTGGGCCAAGAATAGTGAGGAGCGTGGCTGTCTAACGTGCGTTCTTTCTCCGGAGTACCGCAAACAATACCCTCCCCGCCTCCTGAACATCACCCAGCCCCCTAACTACCCTGAGCGTGCAGGGGGGCTTACCCAGGCAGGGAGATGCTCGAGGGGCAGGGGAAGAACGCGCTGTGGTTCTGCCCGGCCGTGTTGAGCTTTCCCTCCCTCCTCACACCCTCTTGTCGGCTGGTGGGGCTGGCATGGTCCGGGTCATCCTCCAGGCAGGCAGTGGAGAAAGCAAAGCTGGGGGCAGGAAGGGGAGACCAGCCTCGGGAGGGGAGGGTGGGAGGGTGGGAGGGTGGAAGGGAGGGAGGAGGGCTCCCTGTGTCAGGGATGATGTCACGGGCCCAATCCTCCTGCAGGGCGGGGCCTGGGTGGATCGGGAACTTGCCCTGTCTGGTTGGCTGCCGGGTGCTCACTTCCTGCTGGACTCAGTATCCGGGCTGTGAGGAGACCTGGGAGGGCGGGGGCTGCCCGCGCATGCGCGCCATTTCTAACTTTCGTTCTCAAGAGCCCCGGTTAGAAATGCCGCGCATGCGCGGGCAGCCCCCGCCCTCCCAGGTCCGTCTGCTGAAGTCCCGGGTCTCAGAAGGGGGACCGGGTGAAGAACATCGGAAAGCACAGTGGAGAGCCCCGCGTCGCTGGCAGAGGAGCTCGAGTGCTCTGCGGGGCTCCCATGAGAAGCCCCGCGTGTGCCAGATGATGCAGAGATGACACCAGCGCAGCGACAAGAGCCCGGTGAGGTAAGGGGGGATGGGTGTGTGTGTGGGTGTGTGTGTGCGAACGTGTGTGTGTTTGTGTGTGTGTGTGTGCGCGCGCACGTGTGTGCCTGTTTTATCGGCTTCCTGGCAATGTGAGACAGGAGATGTGCATGGCGTGTGGGTGAACGTGCACGCTCACATGGGAGAATCCCCTGCGCGTGCCAATCCCCTGTCTCACATTCCCGGCAAGTCAGCAACAATAGATGCTTCGCTGAACGCAGTGCTTCGCACTGCTAACACCTGCTCGACCTAAAAAATGGCTATTACCATGGATATGATAATCGTACATACCTGTCGCGTACCTCGGACAGGCTGAGTACACGATCACTTCTGTTTAACCTCGAGTCCAAAGTTCTTGAAAGACAGAAGACAAGGACAGCCAATCAGGGAACAGCACTGCATTTACTGGCAATCAAGGGGTGGTTTGGGGAGGACTGCTGTAAAGCCCACTGGTCAAAATAGAAAACCCATTCGTCTGCGACCTCGGAAGTGCAAACCTCGTGACCCGGAAGTGGCGGCCCCAGCCGCCGTCGTTCTCAGTAACGTTCTTCGTGGCGTAGTTACATTTAAACTAGAGGTCGAGGATTAAAACATTCACAAATCTAGTAATACGCTTCAATGTACGCTGGAGTGTGTGCTCACTATGGACCTCCGAGCATACGGCTGCACAAGTGTCCGCTGCAGAAGTGCTCTCCTGAAGAGCCGTGCGACTGACTGGCTGCTTAGGATTAGGACGGGCTTGGGTGTCTAACGGTGGGGGAGGGTATTAGAAATGTGGGACAGGTTGGTCAGCACCAGCTGTAATAATAGCATGCATTTTTATATAGCGCAAACTTGGCCCAGGAAATTAGAGCGCTTTACATGAGCAGTGGGTTACATTACACGAGGTCGGATTAATTTTTAGTTCTCTGTTACTTACAGAAAACAAGCGCGGTCCCAAAAGTGAAAGAGGACCGCGCTGCAGCTGGAGCATGGGGATTCCTTATCTTTATAGGGCCATGTGTTTGGCCCCATGAAGATAAGAAAATGCTTTGCGACAGCAGCAAAGCAGGTGAGCCAGTCCGGCACGGAGACAAAGGGCGTGAACAGAAAATCCTAATTTCCAATGGCAGGCCACCGTTTAGTATAAACAGTGACGCCAGCCAATGGAAATGGGGGCGGAGCTTAAAGCCCTCTTCTGAAAATCCTCTCCTACAAAATCTCTAGCTGAGGCAGAGCAGGGCTCTGCCCTGCAACGCACGCGGAACCTAAAAACCAACTAGCATCTGATTGTTATGGGCTATCAACTGCCCCTCTTGGGCTCATCAGTCACTCTCCTCCAAAGAGATTTCAGCCTACATCATGCCTTGGGAGCCATGTTGCTTCTGCCAAAGGCCCTGGTTAGGTTGTGGTGCTTCGCACACCCTGCTCGTTTCTATGTTAAATGAACAGCTGGCTTGTGCAGCAGTCTCGCCTGGACTGGCCTTTAACTGTAGCTGTGCTTCCAGCTGTGCCAAGATATTAACAAGCAAGCACTGTTCTGCCTTCACTTAACTTAATTACATCCTTTTTTGTTTTAGAAAGACTTCTTGTGTCATACTGATTTAACATATGATCGATGTACAATCAGTATGCAATTTAGTTCCTGATAGGCATTCCTCTGGTTATAAACGGGATAGAAAAGATGGGATCACATTTTAACAGCATGTAACAAGGAAACATGGGTCAAATCCCAGCTTCCATGCTTGATCAAATTGTGTGGTTAGTCAAATCGTTTTATCTCACTGTCTCATTTACCTTGATTATCACATTTAGGACACCTTGCAGTGATCCAGTTCAAGATGACCCTATATGAAAACTCTTTTGCATACACCTTATTAGATTATAATGTTACTCCATAATTATTGGGGATATGTAAAGGACCCAGGACAACGGATTCACTTTGTTCTAGGATTACCACCTGTCCACTATTTACACAGACCGTCTGTTATTTCAGTTGAATGGCAATTGACCGACACTGATCCTATAAATTATGTTGTTTGCCCATAATTTAATGCTGCTTCTTGACAGCCAATCACCTGGCTGAATATATCTTCCAGTCACCACATTGGACGGTGGCCAGTTTGTAAGCTGACTGAGAGTGTGCCTCAAGTTGTATGTGCTGAGGGTGATGGGGCACAGTTGTGTGTGTGATAGTGCCCTGTGCTATGTATATTGTTGCACTACGCCCTTAGTGGGGGTACACTACGCAGTTGGTATAGGTACACCGTGCAGCACATGGTGGTGCACCATTTGGTACATCCTTAGTTTGATGAAGGAGTACATGTGGGATTTTTCTAACTGTTGAACGAGGAAATGCCCCGGGGTCTCCGGAAAGGCCAACCTGGTCGTGCACGGGTATTAGTCTGTTGGCACCTAATATAGAGTCGGGTCTCATCTAATATCCCTGGTATCGGTCTTGTGCGCATCACGCCCCGAAAGCGGAGTTCGTGTTGCGTGGGCAAGCCCACTACATGTGCATAAACCCCATCATCTACATTTCTCTCCCTCGCTGTCACTAGTTGTAATAGTACTACAGCCAAAGAGCTGGAAGTTCACGGTTATCAACAGAGCATTTTTTCTGGTCCTATCATTCGTGGTAAGGGGGGGTTAGAATAGTGTGACAGCTGTATCTTGAGTCAGAATCTAATTTTGCCTAGTGAGCATATGTTAAATAGCTTTTTTAGCCTTTAAATAAGTCCATTTACAACATATGGTTATTTGTTTAATGCTACAAACCACAGAACATAAACCTATTTTGACCTGGACATTTGTCTCTTTCTTTAATGCTATTGCTTGACATACTCAGATGTGTCCACAAAATCGACCTTTTGTCCTCAATTCCGATTCTTTGGCCTGAATTTTTAGTTACTTTCCAAAACTTGCCTATATGCCAGATGGCCACCTTGAAGTAGGAGATGGGATAATGTTGGGAAAAAAGTTCTTTTGGCAAGAACGAGGGGAATGTGTATTCATTAACAATACATCACTATTAAACCACGGATACAGCATGCAGAAAACAGCTTTAAGTTTACCAACTGGACGATTCGTAGACTAAGAGAAAATAAAAATGTTAAAGTTAGCATTTTCACATTATAGTAGGCATTTTCACATTATAGTAGGCCTTCGGTAGAAAAGGCGTCTTTACTAAAATGTCTAAAAACCATACAGATCCCATATCGGATAGGGTTGAGGCATCGGGTACTGCATTAAAGTTTGACCTTTTGGAAATAGTTACATTCCTTATTATGCCCACGGTCCTTCACTTCTTTTAAACAACTGAAAAAACATAGAGCCTGATTCACAAAGACACACTCGCACTTTTGTGCAAGTTCATGACTGTTTGCTATCCACAAAGGTATTTTACTAGTAGTATCTTTAAAACTGCAGAATGTCTGCTCATAAAAAGTAGGACTGTCTTATCTTTTATGTGTTGACACTCTGCAGTCGTAAAGATACTACTCGTTAAATACCTTTGTGAATAGCAAACAATCATAAACGTACACAAAAGTGTAAGTTTGCCTTTGTGAATAAGGCCCATAAAGGGTACTTTATGTTGCACTGACAAATTAACATTAGCCCTTAAATGTCATGTGCAAAGTTAAATTGAGTCAGCATTGAGAATCTAAAAAAAACCACTGCAACTAAAATGTTTCGGACACAACTGAAAACTGACAAAACAATAACTGCATGAAGATGTCCCCAATGTAAAATTGGGACAAATGGCAATAAAATACCATTTAATTACACTTAAGCTGATGATGCAAGGTCAAAGTTACCATGCCCCAACTGCAATGATGTCTGGATCCCTGATACTAATTTTTGTTGTCATGGGTGAACATGGATCATGAGTGTGCGCCATGACTTAAGCTTATCTAAATGATTGCGGTTGTGTTGGACCGGGATGGGCACCCAAAGAGCTACCCTCATAGTGGTGAAAGGAGGAGTTAAGCAGCAAAAGTGCGGCGGTTGAAGCATACTGTGTAGTGATTAATAGAAGTGGAACAGACCTTTTTACCAGTGTGACTGGAGTGAGGCCTACAGGCTCACTCAACTAATGTTTTGCTGCTGTGTGCTTAACTCACTCTTGGCCTACATCAGGCTAATATGTAGTGCTTTGCAGGGCATGTGTGTTATATGCATGTGCTGGATGTATGTGTGCCTGTGAATGGTAAAATTCATAGAAGGTTCTGTGATCCATTTTGGGAGAACCAGGGCTGACTGGGGGGGGGGGCATGAGGAGGTAGACGAATCCCCCAGGCAGATTGTTGATGGCTGCAATCATGCGAGCTGGGTGGGACGCATTGGAGGAAGGGAAAGACAGGGTCTTCAGTTACTTCAAAGTGTGCTCTTTGATTCAAGGGGAAGAAAGGCCACTGGAAAAGGGCCTGGGCACATATTAGGAAGGAGATGGGAATAATAAGAGAACCATAAAGAGCAGGGCTGAGGCACTGGGGTAATCGTTGATACACATATGTAGGAAAGTGCCCCTTTTTGCATGGTTACCCCCCCACTTTTTGCCTGATGCACTTTGACTGAATGTGCACTGGATCCCTGCTAATCAGGTTCCCAGTGACTATGTTCTTTTCCAAAATGATACCTTTGTTTCTACGATAGGCCCACCTCTAGCACACATTTAAGTCCCTTTGTTAGACCTGGCACCAATGGGGTGGGTCTCCCTTCCATCACTCGTTGAGAGATGCTGTATATAGTATAGTGGGGGAAGCTCCGCCCACTTTCCGGCTATCTTTTAAATTGGCTGAATTCGTAAAGGCTGCATTCAGATTGGTGTTAGGCAAGTTACTCCCAGCTCCTGACAGCCAGGAAGTCATTTTTGTCCCTCCATGGCTATCGGCACCTTTACTTTTAAAACAGTTCTGTTCCCTTGCCTCCCCATTCCCTCCCGCAGTCTGTCACTTCTCTGCCCACCACAACCTCCCCACCCACTCCTGTTCCTGCCTCTTGCACAATCGCAGTTTTGTTTACAATGCAATACGGCTCGTGTAAATACGAGTCCTATTGCATTTGTAAATGCTTGTCTTCTCTTCTGATTGGCTGAGTGGATTTGCACTCTTTTTAGGTCTCGCCTATTATATCCCGCAGGGATTAATAGGCGAGTATATAGTAGGCGAAACAAACTTATGACCAAGCGAGGATTACGTGCAGTTCATGTGATGCACTCGTGTGAGACGCGCGTGCACGTCAAACCCATCAGTCTCGCACCCATTTGCTCCCCGAGCCAGGCATCAGAAGCATCAGACTTCAAAGCAATCCCTTCCGCTCCTCCGCCCCCCCGCCACACCAACCATGTCACACCACCATTTGTCTGTGCCTCTCAGACTTCAAAGCTGCCGCTCCCCCGCCCGCCGCAGCAGTCTTCAAAGGAATGCCCACCCCCCACAGCAATGCAGAGAGCTTGTTTTATAAAGCGCCCTATGCCTCGCATTCATTGTAATGGCTTTAATAAAGATTTAGGAAGAGTCAATCAATCAATCAATCAGAGCATTTGTATAGCGCACTACTCACCCGGAGGGTCTCAAGGCGCTGGGGGGGGGGGGTCCGCTACTGCTCGAATAGCCAGGTCTTGAGCTGCTTCCTGAAGGCGAGGTGGTCCTGGGTCAGGCGGAGGTGGGTCGGCAGGGAGTTCCAAGTCTTGGCGGCCAGGTAGGAGAAGGACCTTCCTCCTGTGGTGGCTCTTCGGATGCGGGGGACGGCGGCGAGGGCGTGGCTGGTCGATCGAAGCTGGCGCGTGGGAGCGTAGAAGTTGAGGCGGCTGTTGAGGTATCCTGGTCCTTGGTTGTGTAGGGCTTTGTGTGCGTGGGTGAGGAGCCGGAAGGTGATTCTCTTGTTGACCGGGAGCCAGTGCAGGTCTCTCAGGTGTCCGGAGATGTGGCTTCGGCGGGGGATGTCCAGGATGAGTCGTGCTGAGGTGTTCTGGATCCGCTGGAGTCTCTTCTGGAGTTTGGCGGTGGTTCCAGCGTAGAGGGAGTTGCCGTAGTCCAGACGGCTGGTAACGAGGGCCTGGGTGCTCTTCATGCGAACGCTCTCTCCCTGGGCTAAAGCTGCCGCCTGATCTCTCCTGCTTGTTTTTTTTAGATCGCGCTAGGCGCATTTGCCGCGCACAAACACAACTCCCCATCTCCCCACCTCAATCAGGCACCATTCAAAGCTGCAACTTCCTTATCTGTGCAGAGGGGCCACCCGAACCCACTTGTGAAGTAGGCACGTTCATCATTACAGCCTTTTGCGTCAGGCGGCGACCCTGCCCATGACCCCGCTGTTCCGACAGCTGCCTTCCTTAGAATGTCTGTTTCTTCTCTGCCGTTGCTTTAAGCCTTTGAAAATCTCATTTTGCGTTCAGTGTGAGCAAAACAAAGAGCTGTGTAGAGAATTGTGGGAGACATACATTTTTTTGCCAATCCAACGTAATACACGCATTGCTTATTAATATGTATGTTATCAGCACATAAAAAAGAGAGAATGTAATGGAAGTGGCATTCAAGCCATTGACGTGGATGCTTTGTTGAAGCTCGGATAATACAGTGCGGCAAAAGCGTTACTTTTAAATCGCATTAGTGCCTAGCCCAGAAAGCTCTTTATTTACTTTCACTACAATAGTGTTTTTTTTGCACCCAACGTATTTAATTTGCAAATATGAATAGTTATCTCAATGACTGCATAGACAGCGCGTGCTAAGGTACGTTTTCTTTCCTTTAATCATTCATTACGTATAGAATAAGTGGGACGCTTACTCGAGGTGGCGGTATAGTTTGGTGTTGGCTTGATAACGTCTATTTTTTTTAACCGCATGCGCGCTAGCAGTTTTCCCGCTGCGCGCTGCAATTTTTTTTAAAAACGCGTTACGTGACGAGCTCCGCTCGTCATCCGCGTAGCGCAGGTTACGCCCATGACGAGCTGAGCTCGTCATCAGCCCCGAAGGGGTTAAACGACCTGGTTCTAGTCTAGTTTATTGTGTTAGCATTTAGCATGTTATCCAATATTGTTTTACATATCTTGAAGACATACAGTCTCTGATTTGCAGTGTCAGCATTAAAAGTTTGTGATTTCACAGCACTTCGTTTCAGTTGACTTACCTGCATTCAGAGTAAGACATTTAAAGACCATTTCGTTTTCATACCTATCCCTTTTGCACTCTACGGAACAGCTGACAATGGCAATTTCCAATATTTAAACAGGTTAGGCTACGTTAGGACCCAAATGAATTCCAACCTTGGTACATCATGCTGTATTTAATCCAGAAAAGCTGCACATTTAAGTTATCAGCACCTAAATATATTGTACATTTGGTGTGTTTTGTATTTGTCTCCCAACATAGTGTGCATTTCCAGCTTTCGAGTATTTTAACAAACCTCTTTCCAAAATTAAAACCCTTTGCATTATTTTTAAGACGCGCCCTGGTGCTACCCAAACAATTACCCTCGATCAGACATGACACAGCAACCATAAGGGCCATACGTTACCTGGAAGAGCTGTTCAAGCCATCAGTGCAGAACGTTTTCGGACTCAATCTTGTTAGGTTTGCACCGTAACAAAATTCCGGTCTGCTTTGTCAGTATGCCTCCATTAATTCAGAACAGTTGTGACATTACTGGAATTTGCTCCATCAAATGCAGTGGTTCTCACCGTTCGTGATCAGAATCATAATGGCGTCCTTTCGTGTCTGTTACCTCCTGGAAAAACCTATGCCAGTAGCTACTCTCCACGGATTCGTACGCTGCTACGCATACTAGTGGTGGCAATTCCCTCATAGCCCTTAAGTTAGTATTTGAAAGAAGTGTGTTTTCTCTGGCACGGATTCATTGGTTACATAATAGGTTTGGTCCTTTCACATACTCCTTGCAGTTTTCTAAATCATTTTTACTCATTTTTTGGCTCCTTTTATGCAACTCTAATATGCCGTGTTACATAGACTTAGTGACTGAAGGAAAAGACTACAAATAAATCACTATACCTTTGAAGAAATCTCACTAAGACTGCTACACATGCATTTCTTATTTTCTCAAAAGCCGAGGGTTATATGCCAATGAGGAATTCATAACAGATGGTTATGAATTTGTCATTGGCTTATAATTTCTACATCCATTATACCAGTCTACTTACTAACTTTGTTGCACCACCTTGAATTTAGAAAAAGTATCCAAAGATAAAAATAAAAAAACGCTCTCAACTTTTTCGGAAAGCTAATCTTAGTTCTTTTCAAACTCTTGCAGCATTTCATGTCTAATTGCATCATTCAGCACCACAACAGCATCACTCAGCACCTCCACAGCACCACCACAGCATCATTCAGAACTACCACAGCATCACTCAGCACCACCACAGCATCACTCAGCAACACCACATTATCACTCAGGGCCAAGAATGCATCACTCAACAACACAACAGGATCACTCAGCACCACCACATGATCACTCCGCACTACCACAGGATCCCTCAGCACTACCACAGCATCATTCAGCACCACCACAGCATCACTCAGCACCACCACAGCATCACTCAGCACCACTACAGTATCACTCAGCAACACCACATCATCACTCAGGGCCAAGAATGCATCACTCAACACCACCACAGTATCACTCAGCACCACCACAGGATCACTCAGCACCACCACAGTATCACTCAGCAACACCACATCATCACTAAGGGCCAAGAATGCATCACTCAGCAGCACCACAGCATCACTCAGCAGCACCACAGCATCACTCAGCAGCACCACAGCATCACTCAGCAGCACCACAGCATCACTCAGCAGCACCACAGCATCACTCAGCAGCACCACATCATCACTCAGCAATACCACAGTATCACTCAGCAACACCACAGTATCACTCAGCAACAAAACATCATCACTCAGGGCCAAGAGTGCATCCCTCAGCACCACCACAGCGTCACTCAGCGCCACCACAGCGTCACTCAGCGCCACCACAGCGTCACTCAGCGCAACCACAGCATCACTCAGCGCAACCACAGCGTCACTCAGCAGCACCACAGCATCACTCAGCAGCATCACTCAGCAGCACCACAGCATCACTCAGCAGCACCACAGCATCACTCAGCAGCACCACAGCATCACTCAGCAACACCACATCATCACTAAGGGCCAAGAATGCATCACTCAGCACCACCACAGCATCACTCAGCAGCACCACAGCATCACTCAGCGCAACCACAGCATCACTCAGCGCAACCACAGCATCACTCAGCGCAACCACAGCATCACTCAGCGCAACCACAGCATCACTCAGCGCAACCACAGCATCACTCAGCGCAACAACAGCATCACTCAGCGCAACAACAGCATCACTCAGTGCAACCACAGCATCACTCAGTGCAACCACAGCATCACTCAGCACCACCACAGCATCACTCAGCACCACCACAGCATCACTGGTTCAAATATATTCTCTCAATGTTTCAAGCTTTATTACAAATGTCACAAAAAGATGTTAATATTTCACTTCTGTTCTTGGATTTTCGTCACAATAAAATACACTGAACAGAATCTTCACAAAAGTTATTTACAAAAGTTTAAGCTATTTCCATTATAAATTACAATAACTTTTATTTAAGTATTAATTATCTAAAAAAATTAAAAGCCATTGTTATTTGTATAGCAATACATGTAAGTCACGTAAATACAACACATATTGCATTACAAATGCTATAGGTGTCACATTTGCAAAAGTTATAACTATTGGCATTGTAAATGACAAAGCTATTAATTTCACTATTTTCAAAAACCAACACATAAATAAAAAATGTGTCATTTACAATACCAATAGCTCAAACTTTCCTAATGCAAGACCTATTGCATTGCAAATGCTTGTTTGCCTGACCTGTCCCTCTAGTCTCTTGTTTAAGTCGTGATTCACCGGGCTTGTTACCTGGAAGCGGAAGCATGGCGGCTGTAATGCCCCCACCATCCCTCCGAGATCGCGGGTTTTGTCACCCTTACTGCGCATGCACACCACTCATGGGATGCTATACTTTTATTTATATTAGATATGTTTCCTGTGACTCGGGCAGAGCACAGCATGGCTGGGTACCCAGGCCTGCACCATCTCTCTGGGGCTCCTTCCCTCCTGGATACAAACATGTCACGGTGGTGCCGGATCAGCGCAGCAAGTTTGTAAAAGAGGAGTTCTTCAGGAAACAGCCGAGAGTGCGAGGTGAGACCCGGGAGTCTGATCCCCGGATGTCTGATCCCCGGACCTCTGGGTCCCAGTGCAGTGGGAGGGGGCATCTTGAGGGAAGACGGGACTGGCAGCAGAATGGTGTGCTGTGAGGAGAGCCCCTGGGGGCCCCAGAACGGACCCTCTTCAAGGGATGAGGGTCGAGGAGATGGATGGAGGGGACGAGAGAGCCTTCCTAAAACACATGGAACCTGGCACCAACAGTAGTGCCCAGAGATGATAGTACAGTGTTTTGTGGAGCTACTACATACTCCAGTGCTGCCGTTTCTAAGGGTGTAAGTAAGATACTCTTCTGTTAAATGTAAGTGTCCTGGTGGTCACTGTGGAGGTGGCTAGACGACAGGTGAAAGCGCGCCCAGCCACTAACAGCAGTGGACAGAGACCACCAACACGAGCAGCTCCCAGGTTGGACTGTGTGGGTTCAGATGGTGCTATGGGGCAGTCAAGGCTGCAGGCGGTACTGTGGGGCGGCCGTGGCTGCAGGTGGTGCTGTTTTCACCCTTACAGCGCGTGCACACCACTCATGAGACGTTGTACTTTAATTTGCATTAGGTATGTTTCATGTGACTTGTTTTCATATTGTGTTTGTTTGCGTCTGTGGAAAGTGGTGTGACAGTGACGTGGTATGAGGCGCGCACCATATCGTAGCCAACTACATTAATATATGGTGGTAAGAAAAGCGGGCTCGGTGACTTCCGAGTCAAATAATAATTTTGTAACACGCTATAATCGAACAGTCTTGTACCTTATTGTCACATCGTCAAATGCATCTTCAGGAGTTTGCTGACTATGGTTCTGAGTGGATTCATTTCTTAGATGTGCGCTGTCCTTCCCATGCTTGTTGGCTTCTAAGTTTGTATGAGCATTGGGACACATGAGCAGCTTATTTATTGCGCAGGGGAAGAGTTTTAGATCGGCTAGAGCCCCTTCAAAGAAAGAAGAAAAATAACCTAATTACAGCTCCCTTGCCTGTGTTTAAGGAACTGGGAAAGAAGTAACAAGATTTAGTAGGTCTACATGCAGGGAAACAATGCATTATTGTATACTTTAATGGCGGCAATTGGGTGTGGTATTTTTTTAACCAGCAGTAATGTGTCAGCTGTGAATATTTACCATACTGGTCATTTTTGCCTTCTCCACCTTTTTGTGCCAATTATATAGTCAGTGCCAAATACGATAAGTACACAACTTTTAGTTCTGTGTTCCTTATTATTATTATTTTTAGGTGTCGTCTATTCCATCCCGTAGGGATGGTAGGCGAGATTATAGTAGGCTAACAAAAAGTCTACCCACTGCGGATTCAATGCAGTTCATGTGAGCCAGGCGCGTGCACATCAAATCACACACCATTTGTTATCAGCTTGTGAGCCTCGGCATCAGACTACAAAGGATCTGCTCCCCCGCCCCCCCATCAAACTTCAAAGGAATCCGCTCACCCCCACCCCCCCACGCAATGCAGAGAGCTTGTTTTTCAGTGCTCCGAGAGGCTTCTTTGTATCAGCCTGATTGTATGCTTGTTTAATGTGGTGGATACTCACTGCCATCTAGTGGCCATGTGTTATTTTGAAAAGCTTCAGCCTCCTGCCCATCCCCGAGCCTCGTCCTCCCCGCGCGGCCTCAAGCGCCATCGCTCCAGGTCTTCCACATAGCTGCCAAGGTTTCACATTACCATGTGTGACATTTCCTTTATTTCAGTCTTATTACGAGTGACATTTCAACAAGTATGAGTGACACACTTTCTCACGAGCTAAATAAAGCATCTAAGACCCGGTAAATATATAAATATCGCAAATTAAAACCATTTGCTGAACAAGAAACTCTACTAAAACTTATTGCAGACACTTATCATTTCTTGTTATTACAAGCTTCCCGTGTCGCGGCAAATGCTTGTTCAATTAGTTGCTCCTCTCAAGCAATCACCCTTACATTTGAGCTGTATTCGATTTTTTTTTTTTTTTGCATCTGGATCAAACAAAGCTTGATGTGTGTTTAACATAGCACTCCATGCACCCTAGACTTTTTAAGCACTTTAAATAAACTGTGTCTATCTTGCTGGAATGCACATGCATTTCAACATACAGGTTTTTGTTTGTTTAAAAAAAAAAATGAGAACACGGTCTAGTGGATGATACCCTTTTTTGGCCCAACGTTTGCTGGTGGATATTACATTTCAGGGCGCCCGGCTGTGTACACAGATGCTTCTATTTTATCAAATTGTTCTGTAAAGATATTAATTCAAATATCTCGGTACCCTTTCCTTAATCTCTCCTCCCCACCCCGCGTAGACTTGCTGAGACCTGCATGGAAGCGCTCCGCCCCCCCTTACCCACAAGGGGTGTCTGCCCTGGCCTCGCACCCCAGGTCAATCCCTGCCTCCTCCCCCATTAGCCTCCCTTTTGATCCCCGGAGGGGCGCTCGCTACCTGCACATCCCAGACGCTTGTCTCTCATTCTCCGTGCCTTAGGCACATCTCTCTCTGGTGGGCGGCTGGCCCTCCCCCGTCCACCCGCTCTGCCTTTCATCCATTATCCATGTCATGCCCCATGTGGAGACACCCTCCCGCCCCCCACAATCAGAGCACCTCCATCTCTTGTTATAAATGAAACCTCCCTCTTGCTTGAACCTCCGAAATTATCTTTGGCGCAAAGACAGTCTTTCTCCACAGCTGCTCCCATATTTTGGAATGCCTTGCCCAACAAATTAAGAATGGTACCCGACATCCTTGCCTTCGAGAAGCAACTTAACACTTTTCTGTTGAGAAACCACTTTCTGTCAACTTTCTGAGGATGAGGCCTAATGGTGGGTAGAGCGGTCGATCTCGAAGCTGGGGAACAAGGTCCGAGTCTCGGCAGGGACGCTCAGTATTCTGTGATTCTGGGCAAATCACTTAATCTCTCCGTACGGAACAAAATGAATGTGGTCTATAACGCAACTGGTGCTCATGTAAACCGCTCTGATACAGTGGCACGGAAGGGGGGCGGCACGAGTTTTGGGGCGAGTTTTGGGGGTGGTGGTGGCCCCTCCCCCGCTCTTATCTTCAGACATCGCAGGAATCGCCAACAAACCCCCACTCTCCCCCCGCAGCGCTCTTACATGCGGGGTCACTGGCAGCAAACATTGGGACCGCCACAGGCGGCTAAAGGCCTGGCTACGCCACTGCTCTGACACCTTCGGGTAGAGTTCACGCTAAATAATAAAAAAAAAAACAACAAATGACGAGATCTATCGCCTTCCCTCTACTCTCTCTCCTTCTCTCAGTAGAGTCATCTACCCTCCCCTTAAATGATACTCTCATCCCTAAACCCCACCCCGGTATTAACATTTACTGTATCAATAAAATCGTCTTTACTTTTACTTGTACTCGTTAGGTTGCAGTAATGGGTAATCTGACCGCGTGACGTCACATCTGTTTACATCCACAGCCGCACGCCTCTTCCCTGCAGCGATGGTGGGAGATTGGATGGGGCACATGTTCCTTATTTGATGCTTGCGTTTCTTTCTCACAACACCCTTTCAGCTTTTGCTTTGCATGTTCAGTTCAAAATAAATCATTTATTGTGCATTCCCCACATCGATTTTTGTTATGTATGTTAATCAGCTCTAGTAATGCATTTTAGTGCAGAGGTGAAAGAGGTCGAAGATGTTCTTCTTTTCAACTTGTAATTGTATTATTGTTCCTGTCAAATGCTCTTCTTACTTTTCTGGATTTTTCCAGTGTATTTACTGTTGGCGTGTGTGTAATACACGTCTCTCCTTTCTACGGTCTTTTTCTCAAGGCAGTATCTGTAGAAACTGTTTTTGCATCAGTGTGCTGGACGGGCATTAAATATATGGTTGCAGCTGCTATTTTGCTCCCATGGTATTTGTATTACGGAGAAGGCCACACACCTTTGAATGGCCCTCGTATGTAATCTCCATTGTGCAAGAGCAAATATCATTGCCTAGCTTTTTGTTTGCTTTGTAAAAGAGGAATTTGGTGTTTAAAAGCCTATAAATAATCCTGAGAACTCTGAAAACAGGTTGACAAACCGCACTTTTTTTTTTAAAACAGATTTTATTGTGAGAACTCGCATATCATGCATATCTCTGACACCCAGAGACAAATGCCACCATCAATGCACCAGCTATATCTTTGGTCACGTGCATAACAAGGAACAATTCTAAACACCCCCCCTGCTGAAAATTTTAAAACCACAGGACGTAGTCAATGTGCAACCCCCCTCGCTCTCCCCCCTCCCACACCCACCCTACATGCGAACTCGCCCATCTGACACATATAATAGCAAAACATTACATGCCATGTAAAGTCCATACCAGCTGCCACCGCTCCCAGTCCGTGTCCTCATATCGTCGGGAGAGTGGCCTCCTCGGGCGGCGGGTCTAGGTCCAGACCCCGATAGTCCGCCCACCGTTTCCAAATTTTGAATTGCTTCCGGGGAAAGCCCCTTGCTAGAAATACAGGTTGTTCCAAGCCCATGCAATAGTCCATTCCATTCTTCCAGGCCGTGAGTGACGGCGCCTGGGGGGCCTTCCATGCTTTCGCAATATCACGTTTCGCCAACGTAAGTCCCAACAACATTAAATGACGTTTATACCTGTTTCCCCCTACCCCAGCCAAGACATGCAGCAGTGCTAGTTTGGGATCCCTCTGTAACCTCCAGGCTAAGACTTCATCTAGGCAATGGTGGACCCCATCCCAAAACCTTTGCAACGATGCGCAGTCCCACACTGTATGTATTAGTGTGCCTACTTCTGACCCACAGCGAAGGCAGTCGGGGGACGCCACCAGTCCCGCCTTCCACAGCCGCTGCCTGGTGTAATACGTGCGGTGCAAGTATCTGAACTGGATCAGGCGCAGGCACGTGGATATGGCTGCTCCCCAGGGGCTCTCGAGGGCTTCAACCCAATCCTCTTCGTCTAGATCTCCGACATCCCGCTCCCAGTGGGCTCTAAGGCCACTCAGATCTGAGGAGCAACGACGCACTAATATCTGGTAAATACGCGATAGTTTTTTATCTGGCAGCTCTCCCATGAAGATTTTTGCTTCTATGGGACTGAATTCGGGGATCTGCTCCAGACCTACTGACAAACCGCACTTTTCGATTAGATCATGGTCGTACACCAGCCTCTTGTGTCTTAAGGGTTCCGGGTCATTTAAAATAGAAATAGGGAAGTTCACTAGGCTTTGACCATGTGCTGAAGCTGCCCAGGCTGGGTTTGTCGAAACGTAACCACAGAGAAGCTAAATTATAGAATCACATTAAATTCCTCTCGTAAAGACGTCTTTTAAAATAAGCAACATGTTTAGTGCCACCACATTTGTCAACAGAAAGCACAGCCTGTGCAGTTTTTCAGTTTTATTCCAAAGCCGCTGCGAGAGGGGCACTTGTGTTGTCAAGTGGCACGTCCATGACGTCAACTTTGTGTGGAATTTCTATCTTTGAATTTTTGCTAACAAATTTAAGTGTGTAAACCGCAAACTATTTTGTAAAACGATATATTGTATTATTTGTTTAATTATTTTAATTTTAAACTTGATGCAGTTTCTGGTGCATCAGGATCAAATTAAAAAACAAATAGAGTGCACTCTATGCCCATTCTGGTTGTGTGTTTGAAAGCAGTGGAGGAAATAACACTCACTTCCCGAGTCTGGTGACGATATGTCCGCATGCCGCGACAGAAGAAAGATACCTTGATGCCATGTTCGTATGCTGCATTACCTGCGTCAGAAACTGTTTCTGTGTTGCTATCACGCAAATCTTTTAACACGCATGAATATTCATTAATTGTAGAATGTATTATGTGTTAGTTTTGCATGATAGTCGCGGTCGTTGCTTTATTTGAACTCTCTCACTTCCCGTATTCCTGCCACTTGAAATATCCTGTTTTGTTATGCTCCGGTCTCTCGGGGTGGTGGGGTCGGTTATTGATGCTGATTGACTAGTAAAACACGTATCTCCTGTTTTAATACGACCGCACGTCAACGATTACTCATGACATTGTTTCTGCCCTGGGAACGCCCATTGATGTATTCTATATTGGTATAATTGTATTATTTTCCGTAAAGCAAGGCATCTGTATTGATTTCAATGTTTTTCACTTTAATAAAAAGAATTTAAAAAAAAACACGCATGAATTTTGCTTTGAGAGTGCCCGCCGCTGTGCAAATCTTTTGCATTATCCCCTTTCCCAAAACATCTCTTCCGGTAGATGTACATTTTTTTTCTTTTTTTATTTATATCTAGAGAATGTTTCTGTTTATATCTGCGCCTCTGATTTTTTTCTGAAGCTTCTTTCTGCCTCCTGCCCTATCCTGGATTCTGCCTGTGAGCATGAGGCTTTAACACCAAACTTCGCCCTCAGTACAATAATACAGTCCCTCCAGAGAGACTTACCTTGTAGTCACATTTACAATTACACCACCACATCCACCACCACTACGTCCACCACCACCATGTCCACCACCACCATGTCCACCACCACCACACCCACCTCCACCACCACTACGTCCACCACCACCACCATGTCCACCACCACCACCACGGCCACCACTGGGTCCACCACGAGGCCACCACCACGTCTACCTCCACCACCACCACATCCACTACTACCACCACCAAGTCCACCACCACATCCAACGCCACCAGTCCACCACCATCACGTCCACCACAACATCCACCACGTCCACCACCACCACGTCTACCACCACCATGTCCACCACCACCGCGTCCACCACCACCACGTCCACCACATCGACCCCTACCACCACCATGTCCACCACCAACACCACCATGTACACCACCACCACCACGTCCACAACCACCACCACCACGTCCACCACCACCACGCCCACCACCACCACGTTCACAACCACCACCACCTCCACCACCACTACATCCACCACCACCACCATGTCCACCACCACCACGTCCACCACCATCTCAACCACCACCATACCCACCTCCATGTCCACCACCTCCACGTCCACCACCACCACACCCACCAACATGTACACCACCAGCATGTACACCACCACCATGTCCACCACATCCACCATCACGTCCACCACTATGGCCACCACCACGTCCACCACCTCACTCTATCTATCTGTCGCCCTCACTCTATCTATCTATCGCCCTCTATCTATCTATCTATCTATCTATCTATCTATCTATCTATCTATCGCCCTCACCCTATCGCCCTCACTCTATCTATCGCCCTCACTCTATCTATCTATCTATCTATCGCCCTCACTCAATCTATCGCCCTCACTCTATCTATCTATCGCCTCACTCAGCGCCACCACACTGAACATAATCTTCACAAAAGTTATTTACAAAAGTTTAAGCTATTACTATTATAAATTACAAGAACTTTTATTTAAGTATTAATAATTTTTTTTAAAATGCCATTGTTATTTGCAATATCAATACATCTAAGTCACCTAATTACAACGCATATTGCATTACAAATACTATAGGTGTCACATTTGCGAAAGTTATAACTATTAGCATTGTAAATGACAAAGCTATTAATTTCGCTATTTCCAAAATCAACACATATATAAAAAATTTGTCATTTTTTAAAAATGTTACTATCGTAGATTTGAGGTCAGAAAGAAGTGCAAGTCCATACATTTCCAAATGCGATTTTAGTTGATGGCGTGTTTTATTTTTAGGGAAAATAAAAGCATTGCATCTTGTATTACTCACTATCAGATGCATTTATAGATGGACTCTGAAGTATTTTAAAAGTATTTTCAGGGATGCAGTCAGAAAACGAAAACACCTCCCACTTTGAACCAAACCTCTAATGACACTGTGTGACTAAACCAGATAAACCCAACCCTTCCATGACGTTTCCTTCCCCATTACATCCACTCAGCGATCTAGTCATCCTCCCACCCACTTATTCATTAGTATTTCACCTTTCCATCCTTTCATCCATCCTTTGATTATTTCAAATATCCACAGAAATTCCATCCATACAGACAAAAAGGTAGATCTCATAACAGACTGACAACCCTGAAGGGTCACTAGGGCTGCTACAGAGTCAGTATCATGCCACTAACTCCATGCCAGCCCTTTTTGCCTCTTAAGATCCTTTATTTGTACATAATATGCGTATATGTAAGGTAACAAAAATGCTTAGAACACTTTTTTATAATAACTTTTTAACATGCTGCACAGCAGCTACAATGCTCTACGACAGAGCTTAAAGACATTGACAAAGCCACTAGCTGTGGCTAAACACTTAAAAGGTCCCAAAGCCGAGACCTATTGGCTATGCCAATGCTTGTTTCTTTTGCCTCCTATGTTTTTCCTGTGTGTTGGACTCCGTTTTGCTGGTCTAGATGCTTTGGGCACTTTGCCACTGCTGTTCAGTGCCAAAGTGCAAGTGCTCCCTTTGTAAATTGTGGTTATGGATTGGTGATTCCATGATTGGCATATTTGATTTACTAGTCAGACCCTTGAACAGTGCACTGTGTGAGCCCAGGGCCTGTAAATCAAATCCTGCTAGTGAACTGCAGCACTGATTGAGCCACCAGCATAAGCAGCCTGTAAATGAAAACTCTGGCCTGCCATTGCAGAGCTTGTGTGCAGTGTGGTACTGCCATGTCGACTTGGCAAGTGCACACTCTTGCAAGTCCCTAAACCTTTCCCTTTCTACATATTAGTCACCCCTAAGGTAGCCCAAGGTACCCTAGCAGGTAGGGTGCATTGTATGTTTAAGGTAGGACATGCTGTGTGTGGCATGTCCTGATAGCAAATGACTGCCAATTTCGTTTTTCACTATTGAAAGGCTACCTGTTCCTATAGGACAGAATGGGGAGTTTGTTTATTTCATCTTATAAACAAAAATAGGGGAGATGGAGGTAGATGTTAGGTTCATCCTCCAGACTGTGTGTAGTTATTAATGAATCTATAAATGACAGATCAGAGAACCTAACCAAAGGGAAGGGCTTCCGCTAAATGTGCCAAACAATGCCCCAAAACAAAGAAGAAAACATTCTCTTCTTGAGTCCCCTCACTCACCAAGGGTTTCCCCTAGTAACATGCTTCATCATTGGGTACATCCCAGACAGCTACTGTCTGGGGCATGCTGCAACTTGCGGAACTACATAGGAGCACTTTTTGGGAAAAAATGTGTAATGCAGTGTTTGGGAGAGTGGTAATGGTGAGGCTAAAAATACCTAGCTAGTGAGCGATTAATTTATTCCTGCTCCGAGTTGGTATGGATAAAAAGGGGTTAATAGTAGGGAGGAAGTGTAACTGTTATGTGTATACTTTCCCTAGTATTTGGTCAACATGTTTCGAGGTGTCCCCTAAACCTCTTCTTCAGGACCACATGGTAACCAGCCCCATGCGTACCACTCCATGGGAAAAACTATCCTATACCAAAGAAATAATATAATAAAGAAATAATGTGTGAGCACCAAATTTAATACATACGATTAAAATCAGACTCATAGTATTTCTGTTTTGGCAAAGTTGTGCCTCATGGACTGCCAGGGTGGAGGGGCTTGTAGTAAACTTGGCTCAGCACTCCTCCGTCAATGACACTTACTCGTACCCGGGCGGATCGCATATTAGATATGTTTGGTACGTAGTTCTGCAAGTTGCAGCACGCCCCAGACAGGGATGGCCCCAATGATGAAGCATGTCACCTAGGGGCAACCCTCGGTGAGTGAGGGGACTCAAGAAGAGAATTTTCTCTTCTTAGTTTTGGGGCGTTGTTTCGCACATTTAGCGGAAGCCCTTCCCTTTGGTTAGGTTCTCTGATCTGTCATGTACAGATTTTTTAATAACTATAACATCCTATAAACATAACTGGCCCCGGGAACAAGGTAGAAAAATAAAGTTTAGTATGTCTGAACTCAGAATGTTAAAATACATCTTTTAGTGAGGGTGATTTTTACATTCTGTGTTTGAAAATATCACTTTTAGAAAGTAGGTATTTTCTTGCCTAACCATCCAGTGTGCCTCTGCTAGGTTTGTGTATTGCATGTTTGGCTTTTGGATGACAGGGGCGGGAGAGGGGCAGCAGCTCCAGAAGTCTGATGAGTCAGGGCTGGGCTGAATAGGCCTGGTCTGCATTTGGAGTGGTGGGAGGAGTAGCACCATCACCTGAATAGGGCTGTGCCTGCCTTTCACAATGATGGCTCTGCCCACCTATGGTGTGTCTGGAGCCAGGGTTCACACTGACAATACAGGTTGTTGTGCACCTGCAAAGTGCCCCACAGAACTGGTTTTGACTGGGTACAGACACTCTCTGCCTTCAGAGAACAAAGGATTTTGGGTATAAAAAGAGGGGCCCAGACCCTAGACTTTTAGATCACTTCTGGGAAATCGAGAGGAACCTTTGCTATGGAGAAGAGCCGGATAACCTGAGGATGAATACTGCCCCTGTGCTGTTTGCTGTCTGGGGTTGGTCTGCAGTGGCTGCTTGCTGCAAAGGAAAGGAGGAAAAGCACTTTACTGTTTGCTTTGTCACCTGCTTGAAGAAAAGATCTCCAAGGGCTTGAAACTGAGCTTGCCTCCAGTTCTGAAGTCTCAGGGACACAAAGACTTCACCACTAGCTCCCCTGACTTTCCTTGCTTGGATTTCCAACCTGCATAGTGGTGCCTGCTGCTGTTTAGGTTCTCTAGAGACTGTTTGTCGCTGAGAGCTGGAAAATTGACGCAACATTGAAGAAGCGTGTAGCGTCCGCACCTGTTTTCTGACGCATCGCCGAAGAAAAGGTCGCAGCGCCTGCCGCAGCTCGAGAAATTGCAGCACAACGCATCGGGTGCAACTATCTCCGAAGTCAAAGATCACCGCACCAATCTCGACGCAAGCCTGCTGTGCGGCTGCATGGAGCCACGAATCGTACCGGACCGACACATCGCATCGAGGCGCCAAGACTGTCGCATCGTTGGACTCCGCAGTAAGAAACAGACACATCAACTCCCCAAGCAGTAAGAAAATGACGCATCGCCTCCTCTCTGTCAAGGAACCGACGCATCACCTCCCCCGAAGCAAGGAACCAACGCATCACCTTCCCTGCATGTAAGGAACTGACACATCACCTTCACTGCAGCCATTTTGTTTGTCTGGCGTGATGCATCCAAGGTACTTTGGAAAAAAGTGTTGAATTTATAACTTGCACTGAAGTGAACTATTTCTACCATATGAAAGCCTTATTTTAATATTGTATTGTGGATTTTTTATCGTTTGGTCTTGTTTTGGTTTAGATAAAAATTAATTATTTTTCAAAACTGGTGTGGTGTCCATTTTTAGTGTTTTCACTGTATTACTGTACGTGTTCACAAATGCTTTACACACTGCCTCTGAGATAAGCCTGACTGCTCATGCCAAGCTGCCATGGGGGTGAGCAGGGGTTATTTTAGGAGTGTATCCCCCTTACCCTGACTAGAAGCTAGGATCCCTATTTGGATAAAGGTACATACCTCTGCCAACTTGAGACCCCCGTTTCTAAGACCCTTGGAAAAGGTACCACTGGTAACAAGGGCCTTCTGATCAGGCAGGGTCTCTAAGGGCTGCAGCATGTATTATGCCACCCTCCGAGACACCTCACCAAACGAATAACCACTGCCATTGCAGACTGTATTTTGGAGCATCTGAAGCTGAAGAGTCAACATGGCACACATCCACACACCACTGCTTGTGGCATAGGTAAGTCACCCCTCTAGCAGGCCTCAGAGTCCTTACTGTAGTATACCACTGGTGAGGGCATAGCTGCATAAGCAGTCTGCCCCTACAGTGTCTAAGGGGCCAGATGTACGACCCTTAAATTTTGCGACTCACAATTTGTGACTCACAAAATGCAATTTACAACAGTGTCTCAGACACTGTTAGCGATCCCTAATGGGGTCACAAATTGCCTGGCTCATTAATATTTATGAGGCAGGTCCTATTTGCGACCCCATTAGGAATGGTCAGCACTCACACGGATGGTGACCTGCTGAGGTCAGCAGACCACCATGGGCCATATGTATCAAGCCTTTTTCCAGTTTGCAAACAGGCAGATTTCCAGAATCTGCCAATTTGCGAATGGGAAAAAGCCTTTTGGGATGTATTATCTCAAAAGGCCATTGCAAAATAGAGAATCGCAAAATTTGCAATTCTCTATTTTGCAAATGCAATTAAGGAATTGCAAATTGCGATTCCTTAAATGCAATTCTGGAAGCACCAGACATTTGCTATTTGGCCTTAGGGAATTGCAAATTACCACCAACTTCAAGTTGGTGGTAATTTGCGATTTTCTTTAAAAAGCACCTTTTTCATTTTTTAAAAGTGCCATATGTCGCACATGTATGTGCGCAAAATGTGCACACATGCATATTTCAGGGGTGCAACAGGGTGTCCTTTTGTCACCCTTGCAACCTTGAAATTGCATTCTCAATTTGGGATTCTCTAATTGGTAATCGCCAATTGAGAATGCCTTCCCATTTGCCCATAGGAATGAATGGGAAGGTATTAGTTATTTGCGAATCTCAATTTGCGATTAGCAAATAAGGAATATGTAGGATCCACAAAAATTTTTGCAAATCCTACATATATTGCATTTTGCGATTTGCTAAAAATCCCAATTTGAGATTCGCAAAACTCTTTTTTGATACATATGGCCCCATGTCTGTAACTGCTTTTTCAATAAAACAGTTTTTTTTATATGCAGCTGTTTTCCTTAAAGGAAAAAGGGATGTATTTAAAAAAGAAAAATGAAACATTTCTCTTTCATTTTTTAAGAGCAGGCAGTGCGCTCCCTGGGACCACTACCTGCTCTTAAAAAATATTTTCGCACACACTCACAAAGGGGAAGCCTTCACGTTTGCGTGTGGTTTACCACCTACTACTGGTAGGTGGTAAACTGCGAGTGTTTTGCGGCCGCAAATTTGGTGGCAAAACAATGTTACATTGCATTGTGACTCGCTATTAGGAAGGGGACGCCTCTTCCTAATAGCCAGAGTTGCAAATGCTATTTTACGAGTCACCGACTCCATAAATAGTGTTTGTACATGTCAGGACCTTTTATTGCGGTCGCAAATGGGTTGATTTCCCATTTGCGACAGTCTGGCTCTAAGTCCATTCTTAGACATTGTAAGTGCAGTGAGGACATATTGAGAACATGGGTTGGGTGTTTGCCATTACGAACTCTGCAGCTCCATGATGGCTTTACTGAATGCTAGGAAGTTTGATATCAAACTTCTCAGCATAACAAACCACACTGATGCTAGTGTTGAATTTATTGTAAAATGCACTCAGAGGGCATCTTAGAGATGCCAACTGAAAAACGACCAACTCATTGGTGTGCACCTGACTGTCCTGCACCAGCCTACGCTTTCAGACATGTTTCTGACCACCTGAGGAGGGAGCCTTGTGCTCTTGTGGGTCAGAAACAAAGCCTGCTTGGGGTAGAGGTGTTTCTCACCTACCCCCAGCAGAAACAGCATTCAGGGCGGTGTGCCTCAAAGGCTTCCTGCCCTTTGATATGCTAGCCAGGGCCTCTCCAGCTAGTGGAGATGCCCCTCCCTGACCAAGCCCCACTTTTGGCGGCAAGGTCAGGGGGAAAATTAGTAAGCAGGAAAGGTGTGTGCCCTCTCAGCCAGGTCCACCCCTGAAGTGTCCAGAGCTGAAGTAAACCCCTCCTTAGAAAATCCCCCATGTTGAGTGGAAGGATCTTAGGCAATAGGATTAGGGGATGCCCCATTCCCCAAAGGGAGGGGACATACAAAGGGCACAGTCAAGCCGAAAGGTAAGTAGCCCATTGGCTACTGCCTGCTGGTACCTGCAATGCCCCATAATTGAGTATTTAGGGGTACCCCTGAAGCTTGATCTTTAGATTCCTGGTGACCTAAAGAAGAAAAAGAACCGAAGAGCCATGCAACAGTGAAGACTCCAGATGACTTGGCTCCAGCCCTACTGGCCTGTCTGCAGCCCTTGAAGCAACCAGCTTGAAGAAGCGACTTGTCCTGCAGCCCAGCAACCTCCACAACCCTGGGAGGACTGCCTGCCTCCCCTAAAGACCCGGTTGTAGGAGAGTAGGGTCTGCAATCCTATGATCACCCAGATTTTTGCTTTTTGCTGCACTGGTTTACGACTTTCCCTGGCTGTGGGCCTGCTAATCAGACCCACAG
This sequence comes from Lissotriton helveticus, assembly GCF_964261635.1. Lineage (NCBI taxonomy): Eukaryota > Metazoa > Chordata > Amphibia > Caudata > Salamandridae > Lissotriton > Lissotriton helveticus. Next base: position 938,267,912 of record NC_136067.1, read on the forward strand.
CCTAGCTGTTCTCTCTATCCAAATTGTACTCAGGTACTGAATTGGCACTGGGCCCTCTCCAAGTCCCTGTACCCAGGGCTGAGGTGCACCCAGAAGTCTCCCAGGGGCTGAAGCATGTATTATGCCACCCCTGGGCTGACTAACTAAACTGACACAACTGGCTGCACGACAGCTGGGGCAAGGTGGTGTACTCACCCTTTGCTTTAGATATAGTATACCTATATCTAACCCTAAAATGGACACACAGATCTCCTATCAGTCACTCCTATGGCAGGCCTTAACAATCCTGAAGGCAGAGTGCTTGGAATCGTGTGAGATGGTGCTCTGGCATGAGCTGAGCCTGTCTGCGGCTTTCGGGATCAATCCCTTAGCCGTTTTCATGATATCGCATACCATATACTCTTAAATGCATTATAATCCTCGCGGTTATATGCCAACTCTGGTATCGCTTTATCAAAACATGTCGAGTAAGGTGTCATACGAATTGGAATACTAACCCCTCGCCAATTCTGGCGACGGGGTTAGCATTCCACCCTTCTAGAGGGACACGGCATGTATGTAACCCCTAACCCCGGTTAAAGTCAGACATAGCCTCAGCTCCACAAAATGGATGCTGCCACCGAGACACAAGTCTGCCCTCCTGCTGCTGGGAGTCCTCCCAGAGCAGGAGATAAGGACAAAGGGTTTCCTGCCAGGGGCGGTGCCAGCACCGTCCCAGACAGGGTTTTGTGTATTTCAGGTAGGCAGGGCTACAGAGGAAGGTGACTGCAAGTGGCACCCCGGTGCTCACTGTGCATAGGCCGGCTGAAACCAGTTCCAGGGGCACTCCAGCCCCTGGCCTGGGGAAAGCCCGCCAAAGGAGAGGGGTGTAACCACCCCCCTCCTGGTCCCACCCATAGGGCAGAACTAGGTCGCGTGCCAGCCCCCTTTTCCCAGATAAAGGTAGGAGCAGGCCCCCTTCCAAATTAGATCATCTTTGAATCCTGAAACTACTTTCCACGAAAGGAACTCAAGACTTCTTCCTAAGATTTCTCCCTTGTGACTAAGGAGTAGTCACCCTGCATCCGCAGGCACCATCTAAAGAACACTGCGGTCTGCTGCAAGTCCTTCCTCCGGAATCCGACTGCCCAGCTCGACGAGAACCGGCTTCCCTGGCACCTCTGACCGCCGAGTAATTTCCTGGTGAGTGCTTTGGGGTCCGAGAAGCCCCGACCCTGAGCAGCTCCAGCACCGAAGTGCAGCCTCCCAGCATCTCCACGATCTGCGCGGGGCCCTTCTGCTTTTTGCTGCTCACCGCGTTGTTTGGCTACTAGCCCGCTGGCTTGTGGCCTTCTGAACGACGCCCGACGACATCACTGCTGCTGGTCTGGTTGCTCCAGACTGGCCCTTGCTCCCTTCCAGAAGAGGAGCACCCCGGACCCTCCTGGTCCACTCAAGACGCCATTTTGAGTCCACCGCGTGGGCTTGAATTAGCCAAGGCTTGTTGCCCAATCCTGGGTAACTTCGACGCCGACAGCTTCATCCATCGTGGGACAGCTCGCCTCTCCATCCTGGTCGCCGACAACGCCTCCTGGTCTGTGAGATCTGCAGAGCCAGCATCGCCCACTCACCTAGTCGAGGTGACTACCATCCGGTGCCCTCCTGGTGCCCACTGACTACTGGCTAGTAGTCACGAACTTGGTCCCCTCTGCTTTCAGGTGTCATCCATCTTCCAGATCCAGGCTTGGATCAACTCGAACTATCTTCACTGGTCGCCTGCCAGCATCTTTCTTCCAGGCTCCTGGTCCGGCAACGAGGATTCCCGACGTCTTTTGAGACCTATGCAGCTGCAGCCCCTGGGCTAGGTAACTTCGGCATTTCGGTGCCCCAGCATAGCCTCACTATCCAAGGGTCAGGATCCACTGTCGTTTTCTCCCTACCAGGTCGGGTTCGCCCGTGAACACTAACTTTAGCGTTACTAGCTTCCATAGACTTTGTCCCGCATCCCGCGTGAGAGTGCACACTCTGCACCCGAGTCCCCTAGGCCTCCTAGTAGTAATCTAACGATCCCATAGTCAAGTCCTAGCGATTCCAAAGCCTATTAGTACTGTACTTACCTGCTAGTAATTTTGCATTCCACTTTTAAAGTATATGGTTTTTCGTGCCCCTCGGGCATTTGTGTATACCGTGCTAACTTAAGTATTTTCGTAAGAGTTTTGTTGTGTGCCTAGCACCCTGTCCTCATAAAGAGTACAGGGTTGTTGTGATTCTAATAAATACACTGTTTATTTTCATAACACTTGTGTGGTGTCTTTTCACTGGGTGTTCAAGGGGTAATGTGATGGTAAAACAGCTGGCTTAACACGCCCTCTAGAGTCTTAGCCTTAGACTGCTCGTATCCATGCTACTAGGATAGCTGGTCTATAAGGTTGACTTACAACCAATCATCAATAAGGGTTGTTTGGACTGATATATAGTGATCACTAGAATAGTGAACACTGCACATCAGGCCAACTTCTCACACCGGTTAACAAAGAAACCAACACCAAGGACTCCCTTGCCATCTGGATCTGCAAGTCCTGCCCACTCTGCACCCGACACTCACGACCCGAGTCTGAGGTGCCCACGAGTCCAGCGAAGTCTCTCCAGCGATCCTGACCTCAAAACCATTAGTGGCTTACCTCTCCTGGACCCCACGAGGATGCCTGCAGTCTCAGCATGAAGGGTCCCCCTGACTGCGACCGGCTCCAGTAAAGATTCTCTGATGTATAAAGGCACCCCTGCATCCTCAGTCCCCTGACTTTGGGGGGCCCAGTTGACGGTGCACAGGTGTCAACATCCCAACTTACCTGCCCAGTCGTTGGTCACCTTCGACCAGCCTCCTGGTCCGACCCTGCAGCCTCTTTGTGTATGTAATAGTTCCTCCATGTACTTGCATTGGGCGCCCAATGCTGTCTTTGCACCCTGCACCAGGCTGCCTCTGTGCTGCTGGTGGTGTATGATTGATGCTGCCTTGTGGCCCCCATGCTTGCCTAAACCCTCGGGGCTGTGCACTTAAACCACAGGTACTTACTTGCAAACAATACATCTCCAATCACCCCCTGTCTGCATAGACTAACATTGAGTCCGGGCACCACATTTTACCTCTGGACCCGGCCGCTCCTGTGCCACTGGTGGTGCAGATTTGGTGCCCACTTGAACCTTGCCCAAACCCCTCGAAGACTGGGATTTTAAGTTGTGCACTTACCTGTTAATGTGCATAACTCTTTTCCTTCCATAGGATTAAATTGTATTTCTCACTGTGCACTGTCTATTTTCTACATTGCTGAGCATTGCTACAGTTGATTGACACCACAAAGTATTTCTAATATTACTGTAAAGTATTCCTATTGTTATTTGCAAAACATTCCCACTGTACCTGCAAGTATTGCTATTTCTGAACTGGTACCAACCCGCAACTGAGTTGTTCTTGATTCTAAAATAAAAGTAACATTTTTATACGAACATTGGACTTGGAGTTCGTTATTGAGTGTGTGCCTCATTTCTTGACTGTGTGTGTTCAACAAATGATTAACAAAACCCTCTGATAAGCCTAACTGCTCAACCACACTACCACAAAGGAGAGTAAGGTATAATCTACTTTAGTCTCTGTAAAACCTCTGGGGATCCACGGGACTCTGTGCACACTATACCATACTTTGGTATAGTATATACAGACAACTAACAATTATTTGACCAGATAGCCCAGTCAGAAGGTATTTGTTTGAACCACCTGACTTACTTGCACGTCATTTTTAACCTTGGAGGTGCATGACTCCAGAATAAAACACAATTGTATGCACCATCCAATCTTACACTTTTCAATTTTCACACTCTTATTTTTGTGCACTGCTCACAGTTACGATAACTCGATCCACCAGACATCCACCCATCACTCTTTTTCTCCAATATTTATCTATGGTGATAGAGTGGTGGTTATACTACTGTGGAGTAGACCATATGATGTACTGGGCGCCCACAATCGCGTGACTGATGGACATTTTTCCACAGTGGTGAACTGTCCAGTCTGTCTTCCATCTCAAGAGGAGTAGCAGACACATAGCCAGCTACACTTAGCATGTTTTGAATTCACTGTCAGACCCACAGTTATTTGTCGTTTTTCTGGATAGTATATACAGAGCCAGCTTCCTACAACATATCACTGTGGCTGACATCCAGGTGTGAGCCTCTAGTCACTCCTATGGCATGTGTTGTAAGGCTATCAGATTTGGAGTCACGCATGTTGAGACAGACTGGTTTTTAGAGGAAGGGGAGAGCAGAGGAGAGGGCACTTCATTAGGAAGCAGGGCTCAACATAAACTCAGACCCTAAATTACATTTGGTGCCTGGAAATGGACTAGAAGAAGGGGAGCTCTAGGCAACTAAAATTGTCAACTGTTCAGTAGCCAGGTGGGCTGGGTAAGGCAGAGTAGCTCTGCAAGACTTCTGCCTGTACCAGGACTGGAGGCCAAGGCCGGTCAGTCTCCCAGATGGGTGAAGGGAAATCACATAGCAAATCCAAGACTACCTACCCTTGGAGCGCCAGTGCCTGCCTCTATAGCAAAACCAGTGTACCCTGGGAGGAAGAGGAGAGCGCTGGAGGGAGCGAGGTCCAGTGGGGGTTCCTGGTGACTGGATCTCTGAAGCGAGATGAGGATACCACTCTGCACTAATCGGGTCGTAGCACGTTTGCAGAAGGAAGTCGGCGATTCCTTATGCCTGGTGGGGCCACCTTGAAGATTATTACTGCTGTGCCGATTGGGCAGTAGCCCATGTGCAGAGTGAAATTAGCAACCGCGGATTCCAGGTGGGGCTGCCGTCAAGATAACTGCTTTGACAATCAGGCCATAGCACGTGTGCAAAGTGAAATTAAACTAAATTTTGTAAAGCGCAAAGTGCCACTCCTAACGGAGTCTCCTGGCGCTGTAGGCAACAACAGATCAAATAGAGGACATAAGCCTAAATTAGCTTTTGGCAGCAAGCATCTGATAGACCAAATATCCACGTCTTTAACAGTTTTCTAAACTGCCCTTCATGCTCCATGGCTCTGAGCTCCTTGGGCATGCGGTTCCATGCTTTAGCTCCCAAGTAAAGTTGGTGACCTCGAATTCCAGGTGAGGTCACCGTGAAAATAACTGTTGTACCGAATGGGCCATTGCCCATGTGCGGAGTGTTATCGGCGAATTCATATGCGAGGTGGGGCCACGGTGAAGATTACTGCTGTGCCGATCAGGCTGGCACTGGAAAAAAGGATTGGAGTGTACACAGGTTGGGACCGTAGTTGAGAGGAAGAGGCTGCCGTCGTAACCCACATGGGCACAAGCACCAACTGAGGATCTGCACCAGAAGCATCAAATTTCGCTGAAAACTTCTGCCCCCCCCCAACCTGTAGGGAGGACCCAAGGAAACATACCAGCATCAGCGAAGCATCACGGACAGCCAGCATCTGTCCCTGCAGGACCGCATATGAAGAACTCATGGACACAACCGCTGCCCCTGCAGAGCTGTGTTTGGGATACTCACTGGAGCCAGCTGCTGCAGCCTCTGTGTGCGCGATGGGGCAGCTATCAAGAGACTGTGGTTGTGCAGGTCCTGCCGGTGTGGGGTAGATTGACTGACGGGCTGGAAGGTCCATGGGGAACTTACCTGCTACATAGCACTTTGGCGCAGGAAAACTCTTGACTTTAATTGGAGTCAGAGTGGGACTTCTGAGACTCGGACTGTTAGAAATGGCATCTCTAGTTGTCAGAGGTTTGCACCCTGTCCAAGTAGGTACCCTCACTCTAGACAGGGTAAGGGAGTCACACAAGTAAAATAACCCCCTGCTCACCCCCTTGGTAGCCAGGCACGAGCAGTCTGGCTTATCTCAGAGGCAACGTGTAAAGTGTTTGTACACAGACAGACACAGTTCAGACCCCTGGATGAGAGCAGCAGGACCAGCCTGTGCCATCCGGCTTGGTTTAAGCGCCAAGATGCTCCTTGGAGTGATAGGTGCACTATAGAAATGTCCATTACATTACATTACACACACATACACACACACACAGTAACACAGTGAAAACAATACATAAGGAGAACACACCCATTTAGAAAACTAGCCAAAATGTATCTCACTAAAATAAGACCAAAACGACACAAATCCAACATACACAAGTCAAAATATCACTTTTAAAAGATCAAGCAAGTTAAGTATATAGAAATCACTGGATGTGTTTCTTTTAGCACAAAGTACCTTAGATGTGTCAAAAATCAAAGATGGTGCAAGGCGTAGGGAAGGTGAGCAAAGCAATGCTTTGGGGTCCTTACTACACAGGGGAGGTGACAGATCGGTTACTTACTGGCAGGGGAGGTGATGAGTTGGTTCCTTACTGCTAAGCAGGGGAGGTGATGCATCGGTTTTTTACTGCTAGGCAGGGGAGGTGATGCGTTGGTTCCTTACTGGCAGGGGAGTTAATGCGTCAGTTCCTTGCTCGCAGGGGAGGTGAATGCGTCGGTTTCCTGACATGGGGCCTCGGTTCCTTTCTGCGGTGCAGTGTCGATGAAGAATTGGCATTGAGGGACGATGCGGTGAAAATCCAGATGCGCTGTTTTGATTTCACAGCTGCGAAGCAGACGCTGAGTCAATTCCTCAGCCACTAAGCAGGTGCTGCATCAGAGAGGGTGCCATGGACGTTGGTGCCACGATGCTCAGAACTCACACTCTGGCAATTTTTCTAATGCATTGCAATGGCATACTGAGGCCTGTGGTGAAAGCTGTGGTCAGTGCATCGAGCAGGAACCACGCTTTTGTGCAGGCAGCAGTGATGCATCGTTCTTTTGCAGAGGTGCATCGAGACAACAGGCACTGGGAGTCAATGCGTGGATTTTCTCCTTAAGATCACCAGGTTACACTTCCAAGGGATCAATATCACAAAAACCCTGTCCCTTAGACGATAAATGTCGGTATTCGTTTTTTGGCAGTAGAGAGGCCAATCATCAATTTCTACTACTGCACCACCAAACTTAGTGATTTATTCTTGGGGTGTATTACCGCACCTCGTCCAAATTTCTTTATCTAAAAAATGGGGAAATTCCTTGTAAACTTCAAAAAGACAGTCAACCAGAGGACAAAAGGATGTCTGGACCAATAATTTGCACAGTACATCAAAATCAAAATCAAGTGTGAAAAAATGTGTGGAGAACAAAATGACCCCTCACGGGTGCACCACCCTCAGGGCAACTGGCAGGTACTCACCAGGTTAGGCCCCTTTTCTCATCATAGGTAGTCATTTTGTTAAAAAATAAAAGTGTCCAAAACAAAAAGTGTGTAAAGTGCAATAGAGCAATAAGTATTCACTCCATTCGTGACAAGCAGTGATTAAAATCAACAGGCACACCTTTCGCACAACTTTATTCTGGGTTATTAGGCGTGAGCTGTTGAATTAAAAAGGCTGGTAGCTAACTCCGCATGCCATTACCTATTGCCAACATGTTTCTCTGCCTCTAGAACTTTTGGCAGATTCGTCAGGGCTAGACACCTTGTCACCGCACCAATGTTGGACACCTTGTTCTCTGTGACTGTCAAATTGAAAGAATACACTTGTTAAAAACACCTTAGGCACCCCCTTCCGAATATACATAGTCAAGCTGTCATATTTGTAATAATTACCCTCTGCCAGCACACTTTTTTCGTACCAGCTGAAGAGGGCCTGACTTTGATATGCAGGGCGGGTAAACGCGGAGGTCACAGGAGGAGAGGAAGAGCCCCGTGAAGCTCTGTATGGTGAGGAGTGGGGGAGCCGGGTCACAGAAAATAAATCCTGTTGAGCCGGTGCGCCAGTAATAGTTGTCGCTACAGGTTTAACTAAATGCAGCGAGCAGTGCAACATCGTGAATGGAGCCGAGTATTTGGGCGGTTGATGTATGTTTGTGTGCACGTTTATACGCATATTGTGACTCGCAGCTTTGAGATTAAAAGGAAGGAAACACTACGATTATAACATCACGAATGTGGCAAAAGAGAACATGAGTTGTCGCTCATTATATCAAAACAGTGTTTGCGAGATAGAGAAAGTCCTTTTAAGCCGGGGTACAGTTGACAGTTAACGTTTGTGCGTGATACTGTTGGATTCAAAGTAAGACTCACAATATACTTTGTATCCCTTTTATGTGGTTTTTCAGATTGACGAGACAATCGCAGGGGCCAATTAATACAAATAAAGACTCACATGAGGAGCTAAAAGATTCCCCTCTTCAGCTGGTACGAAAAAAGTGTGCTGGCAGAGGGTAATTATTACAAATATGACAGCTTGACTATGTATATTCGGAAGGGGGTGCCTAAGGTGTTTTTAACAAGTGTATTCTTTCAATTTGACAGTCACAGAGAACAAGGTGTCCAACATTGGTGCGGTGACAAGGTGTCTAGCCCTGACGAATCTGCCAAAAGTTCTAGAGGCAGAGAAACATGTTGGCAATAGGTAATGGCATGCGGAGTTAGCTACCAGCCTTTTTAATTCAACAGCTCACGCCTAATAACCCAGAATAAAGTTGTGGGAAAGGTCTGCTTGTTGATTTTAATCACTGGTTGTCACGAATGGAGTGAATACTTACTGCTGCATTGCACTTTACACACTTTTTGTTTTTGTTTTGGACACTTATTTGTGAACAAAATGACTACCTATGATGAGAAAAGGGGCCTAACCTGGTGAGTACCTGCCAGTTGCCCCGGGGGTGGTGCGCCCGTGAGGGGTCATTTTGTTCTCCACACATTTTTTCACACTTGATTTTGATGTACTGTGCAAATTATTGGTCCAGACATCCTTTTGTCCTCTGGTTGACTGTCTTTTTGAAGTTTACAAGGAATTTCCCCATTGTTTAGATAAAGAAATTAGGACGAGGTGCGGTAATACACCCCAAGAATAAATCACTAAGTTTGGTGGTGCAGTAGTAGAAATTGATGGTTGGCCTCGCTACTGCTAAAAATGAATACCGACATTTATCGTCTAAGGGACAGGGTTTTTGTGATATTGATGGTTTGTGAGTGGAGGGCCACCCTGGTTCTCTTCTTCCCTCTTGGCTCCTGTTTGGAATAGATACACTTCCAAGGGCCCAGGAACAGGATTTGGCACCAGTTGGCAAGCCAGAACTCTCAGGAAAGAGCCCAGGCACTAGTAGGTGAAATCTTTGATTGTCCTGAGACTTTATAACAGGAGGCAAGCACACACAAGCCCCTGGAGAACCTGGGAAGTAGGATGTAGAATGCAAAACAAAATCTTTTCACTCTCTGGACAGAAGCAGCAGGCTAGCACGATAAAGCAACAGTCAGAGTGGCAGCCTCTACTGCTGTATCCAGTTTTGATTCCTGACAAAATGTCCTCAGTTCAGAATTTGGGGTCTTAGAGGTCCAATACTTAAACTTCTTTCTGCCTTTGAAGTAGGCAAACGTCAAAGGAAAGTCTTTGTAGTGCACAAGACCCTGCCTTTTCCTGACCTTGCTCCAACCACACTACAGGGGGGTGGATTCAGCTTTGTGTGAGGGCAGGGATAGCCCTATTTGATTTGATTTTGATTTGATTTATCCATTTGTAAAGCGCGCGAATGCCCGAAGGAGTCTTGGCGCTATGACAGACCGCCGACTATTGAGACAGGTAGCTAGAGCTATACAGTGAACAGCCAAGTTTTGACTGCCTTTCTGAAGGACCCCAAAGATGGACTGTTTTTTATAAAAAGAGGCAACCGGTTCCAGGTTCGTGCTATGTGCACCAGGAAACTTCTTCCACCCCAACTGGCTCGTCTAAATTTCGGGACCCTGATTAGTTTCAGTTGGCTGGATCTGAGAAGTCTGGCCGGTTCGTACGGTTTTAGGTGGGATTTCAGGAATTGTGATCCTATTCCCTAAAGTGCCTTGTAGGCTAGGCATAGTGATTTAAATTGCACCCTTTTTGCAATTGGAAGCCAGTGTAAGGTTTTTAATTTCTGGCCAATTGGCTAGAATTTAGGTGTGCCAAGCACCAGCCTAGCGCCTGCGTTCTGCAGGCGTTGTAGTTTGGCTAGGATCTTCATTCTAGCCCCGGCGTACAAACCATTCCCGTAGTCCACTTTTGACAAAGCTAAAGCTGTCACCACTGTCTTGCGAGAATCCTCTGGTAAGTATGGCAGTATTTTTTTTATCAAGTTATAGAAACAAAGGTTCCTAGCTTATTTAAATTTTTTACAATACAATATAGCACACAATGGACTACTATACGATAACTTTTTTTGTTCCTGCCCAGCCGGAAGTTTATTTTTTCAAACAATGTCAATTTTGACACAATATTTTCAAACAATTAGTATGACACAAGCCTGTGCCGTACTTAGAAGAGGAGAAAATAGAGAAAAGGTGAAAGGGGTGTCTTCAGGCAAGGAAAAAGAGCAAAACAGGGCACTTGAGTGACACCTATGAGTGTACATACATGTAGCATTTCATAATTTGAGATTGTTTGTTTCACTCCAGGCGACACTGTCACTATTTCTTTTCAATTATAAAGTGCCCTGTTTTGCTCTTTTTCCTTGCCTGAAGACACCCCTTTCACCTTTTCTCTATTTTCTCCTCTTCTAAGTACGGCACAGGCTTGTGTCATACTAATTGTTTGAAAATATTGTGTCAAAATTGACATTGTTTGAAAAAATAAACTTCCGGCCCGGCTGGGCAGGAACAAAAAAAGTTATCGTATAGTAGTCCATTGTGTGCTATATTGTATTGTAAAAAATTTAAATAAGCTAGGAACCTTTGTTTCTATAACTTAGTCATACCCATGGTTCTTGGCTACCCGCTGGGTTTCCCTTGTTTGTCAAAAATAGTATTTTTTTTATCATCTTTAAGATGAACCAGACTGTTGAGGCCAGTTTCTGGCTTGAGCGTCAAATGAAAGACTGGTATCCAGAGTAATGCCCAAATTCTTCACTTTTTATAACGCATCTGGACACCTGCCCAGGTTATTAGGCCACCATGCCGGGGACCAGACATTTGCGCCGCCCCCCAATATCATTACTTCGTTCTTGTCCCCATTAAGATTTAGGCAATTCTTCTGCATCCACAGGCTGACCTGTGACATACATAGTTTACATTTTTCTGCCGTCTCCTTCACATCCTTGCTGATGGACACCACAATTTGGGTGTCGTCAGCGTAGGACACTGGAGTGAAGCCACATCCCCTTATAATTTCTGCTAAAGGGGCAACATATAAATTAAAAAGGGTGGGGCTCAAAGAGGACCCCTGAGGAACCCCACATGGTGAGCGGAATAATTTAGATTTTGCCTCTCCTAATTCCACCGAGAAATTTCTATTGCCTAGGTAGGAGGCGAGGAGGGCACATGCGGAGTCATGAACTTTTGCTGCTCTCAGACGGGTCAAGATAATCTCATGGCTGACCGTGTCGAAGGCCGCCGATAGATCTAATAGCACCAAGGCGGCCTTCCCTCCGTTATCCAGCACCCTCCTGAGTTCTTCAACCGCTGTAAGTAGTGCCGTTTCCGTTCCGTGTCCCTCCCGAAAACCGAACTGAGAATGGTCCAGCCAGTTACCATCCGTCAGATAGCGAGACAACTGCTTGTTTAACAGTTTCTCAAGAATTTTTGCAGCGAAAGGAATCCTGGCTATAGGTCTATAATTGCCTGGTTCTTCGCAATCCAGATTTGATTTTTTTAATTCTATTCAGGTGTCAGTGACGACTCCTCCCATCACTCTAGCTCAGGAAGGCCCAGAAGCCTGGTGAAGGGACATGGTGATAAGCAAGGCACACCGGAGCTCCCTTTGTGTGACTGTCTAGAGTAAATGCAGAAGAGCCCAACTGTCAGCCAACCCAGACATGTATTCTACAGACAGGGAGTCACATAATGGTTAAATAAGAAAATGCCCACTTTTAAAAAGTAAACACAAGGAGATGATGGACAGAGCGCTGAAACTTTTCAGACACTCACCCCCAGTCACAGATCTGGGCTGAATCCATCATCGTTCTTAAGCTCACTTCGCCCCCCCCCCCAATCAAACCCAGCTTGAACCTGTTCCTTATGGGAACAGTCCAGCCCGAACGGCCAAGCCAGGTCTTCGCTGGATTGTAAACAAGCATCCTGGGACCGGTTTTGGGCTAACACCCCTCATCAGCCAGACCAGATTGAATTCAGTGGCAAAGTGAGCAAGGGACCCACGTCTGGGCATACCATGCCAACTTAGGGCGAACAAAACAAAACAAAGTGGCATTTTCAAACACAATTTAAAAACAAACTGCACCAAAATATGTATTTTTACATTCTAAGTTTATAGACCCCAAACTCCAAATCTCTATCTGTTCCCAATGGAAATTACACGTAAAAAAATGTCAAGGCATTCCCCAAGTTACCCTATGGAAGAGATAGGCCTTGCAATAGTGAAAAATAAATTATAATATTTCACTATTAGGACAAGTAAAACAGAACAGCACATGTCATACCTTTTAAACACACTGCACCCTGCCCATGGGGCTACCTTGGGCCTACCTTTGGGGTGCCTTACATGTAGTAAAAGGGAAGGTTTGGGCCTGGCAAGTGGGTGCATTTGCCATGTGAAAATGGCAGTTTAAAACCACACACACAGACAATGCTGTGGAAGGTCTGAGAAATGTTTGCAGGGCTACTCATGTGGGTGGCACTATCAGTGCTGCAGGCTCACTAGTAGCATTTGACTTATAGGCCCTGGGCACACCTGGTGCACTTTACTAGGGACTTATTAGTATATCAAATATAATAATCATGGCTAAAGTAATCACCAATACAATTTAGACAGAGAGCATACGCATTGGTTAGCAATGGTAAAATGGCAGATTCCTAATGCCAACAAAAATGGTCAGAAAAACATAGGAGGAAGAAGGCAAAAAGTTTAGGTATAACCCTGCTAAAAGAGCCAGGTCCAACATGGACTACTAGCAGGGATTAAATTGAATGTACAATTCCCTTCAGGGATAAGTAATTTCTTATCAAAAGCCCCTGGCGGGCGCTGCCTCTTTCTGTGGCAGCGTTAAATCGCCGGCACTCTGTACTACACTCTGGGTAATCCCCATGTGGATACTATTTTGTTTGAGCCTGTTACTGGTGCATGTTGACGCTTGCATGTGGATGGGATGGGAGGGTGGTCCACTGGCAAAATGGAGATTGTTAGTGTGGGTGGGGTGAAGTAGGGATGTTGTGTTGAGATTTATACCTTCCATTGAGAGGGAGATGAGAATGACAGGTACGCAGTTAGCCCATTGGCATATCGAACAGCTCGCTTCCTACACTGTTACACAGCTCTCAGACTCATCATATTCATACAGGTGAAAACATCACACAAAAAGTGCTATACCACAGGCTAGCTGACACAGACAGACTAGCAGTGAGTCAGCACTCACACTGGTCATGTGGAATGTGCACGTCTAAACAAACCTTGTAAGACTTAGCAAATCTTAGCTTACCTGGATCGACACAAAGTCGATATAGAACTAATACAGGACGCTCACTTAGGTGCCAATGTGAAACCCCCTATCATTGCCACATGGTGCAGCTATAGAGCCTAGGCTACTATTCCTAATAGGAGCGGCACTATTGGTCAGGCGCGGGGCACCCTTTTGGCTTCTACACGAGGCAACTGATGCCCAGGGACGCTATATCATTGTCCAGGCTCTGATACAACAAACATTTCACTATTATAAACACCTCTGGACCCAACACTGATGACTCTGAATTCCTATCACGGATTTGAGGTAAATGCTCGCTCCTTGTCCCCCCAAACCATTCTATGGGGGTGTTCAATTTAGTATTTAATAAATACTTGGATTGCTCAAACACTGCCAGTTGCTCACATAACGTGGCTGCTAACACTCTATTAGACATAATGCAGACTGATGGATTGGTTGACGTATGGCTCCTGTGGCACCCCGTCCTTGCTGGAGGAACACGAGTCCTCCACCCATGGTTCCTGGACACGACTGGACTACTGGCTTGGGTCCAATGACACGTGCAGTTGGGGAAACCAATAGGCCACCAGGCTCGCACATTTTCTGATCTTGCCCTGATCAAATTAGTGCTTGACCTACCCCATCTTCAACACTCATACCTGCTGACTCACACGGGGCACAGTGTGGCACACAATATTGCCTCCCTTCACATGGTCACCCGGTGAGAAGCCAAAATCACACGATGGCAGGGAAAACAAGCTGAAAAGCACTGTAAATAGTGGATTTCAGCTAGTTTTCGGAGGTTGTAACCAGTTGACGTCCAATAAAAGGTGTGAACCACCCCAGGACATCAGCAACAGCATCTATGACCCTTTGGTTCTATTTCTTTGGAGCAAGGCTTGGGAGGCTTGGTGAGAGGCAGAGTGCCTCTTAGGTAGCTCTCGGCACAAGGCCCGCTCCCTCAAAGGCCCTGCGCCCTCCTCACAAGGTGGCATTCATTTGTAAGTTGGCAGGTAGGAACACCTTGCGTTTACATGGAGACTGAACCTTGCAGCTTTACTAGATACTGTATTCTGTGGCGAACTCAGACTAGAGATCACACATTTTTTCGGCATAAATTACAATTCGGTTGACTCATCTGGCACTGTCTGAAACGCCTTTAAGGCTGACCTGTGTGGCGTATGTATCGCTAAACAACACGGGGTCAGCAAGATTCTGAGAGATCATGGGCAGACTGGTGAAACAAAATTAAACGCCTAGAGTCAAAAGGGAAAGGTCAGATGTCTGCCTAGATGATGGCCGAAATCTGTGCCAAACTGGACAATTTCATGGAGACAGCTGACCCAGAAATTAAATATCCCCACAAATTTGCAACTGCCAGGGCATACGGCGAGCAGAAGCACCTGAGTAGGTAATTAGCCAGGCTACTGGGCCGAGATCATACACCCCAAGAGATACTCCAAATTGATAGAAACACGTGCGAGACCGTATATGAGGCGGAGGACATATTGGAGGAGTTTGTACTACAATACTATACGGCTCGCTATACTTCCCGTACAACACAAGATCCAGCTGATTACCTAGTGTATTTCCATTGTACTGCATTGGCATGGCTTGTGAGGCCCCAGCGACAATTCCTTGCGAAATCACACACTCTAGAAGAGATCGTGGAAGTTATCTAAAATCTTCAACTTGTAAGGCACCAGGAGACGATGGACTCCATACAACAGAGCTTTACAAAAAGTACTCACCCTTATTGGCTTCCAAGTATACAATAAGGCACTCGCGAAAGGATCCCTTTCTCCTTCAAGGTGGCCATGATTATTCCCTAACTAAAGCTGAGAAGGCCCTCTTCACTTTGCGATTCGTACAGTCTACTACCTCTCCTCAATGACGATGAAAAAACAGTTGCAAAAGTGATCCCTAAATTTGATATTATTGCTTATTCGGTACCTGGTCTTACCAGACAACATGGGCTTTATCCCTGGGAGATCTACATCCCAGAACCGGCGCAGCCATTTCGTGGTAGTACTAAGCCGGACTTAGAAGTGGCCACAGCGTTCGACTGCTTGTACATGAGTATTCCTCCTAGCCATCCTGTCGAAAATGGGATTCTCTCTGGGGTTCATGATTTGGATTATGCTCCTATACCAGGCGCTTACCACCAGATTAAACCGTCTCCTGTTGCACCCCTACAAGTCAGTAGGGGCACACAGCAGGGTTGCCGGCTCTCCCACATTTTGTACGCATTGGAATCGGAGCCGCTGGGGTGTGCGAATTGTCAGTTGCACGCGGCCAGCGAAATGAGCTTCTCTCATGGAATCTAAATGTCTCCCTATATGCAGATGATATCACATTCTATCTTTGTGAGCTGGCATGCAATTTATGCCCCGTGGTTAGGGAGTTTACCCTATTTAGGATGCTCTCAGGTTTTTCTATCAACTGGAACACACCCACAGTGTTTCCCCTAACCCCGGGCATCCCGATATGTGCCCTGGACTATCCTCTCAGGTGGTGCAAACCATCAGTTAAGTTCTTGGAGTCTGGCTCAGTCAGGACACAGCCACTATTGCTGCAGAGAATTTGGTGTAGCGATCTCCAACCTTTAGGACTGTGTCGCCAAATGGAGAGGGTCGCCCCTGTCATTGTCTGGCAGGCTTGCCATAATGAAAACGGTGGAACTACCCAAATCACTTTGCCTATTCTACGGTGTCCCCATATTATTGACACAAGTATTTTTTAAGACACTCAGATCCCTGATTATATCCCTAGTGTGGTCCGGGAAGCATCCCAGAATTTGTTGTTAGGTGCTCATCCTAACATATGAACAAGGCGGGATGGGTGCCCCCGATTCTGAACTATAAAACAATGGAGCACAGGCACAATTTGACCATTTCTGGCTGCATCCTCAGTGCTATATAATGCCCGTGGCGGCGGAAACGAAACACAGCAGATCTATATACACTACCAACAATAGTGGGTCGGTCCCCAAAGCTAATTGTACAAAAATAAACACAGTGAACTGCACGGTGTGGGCATGAGGAAAGAATTTGTCAGCACCTGAAGCACCAGATACTGTACTCCTTGGTAAACCCCTGACCCACTACCCATTTGTACAACTCACTGAAGAGAAGCAGGCACTCAATAGACTCCAAGCATGGGGGTACACAAGACGGGTGACATTTTCCAAAATGGTGGGATCTTTGACTGTGTAGGTGGGGAGGCCTGTTCAGTGCTGTATACATGTGTGTACATTAGGCTTTGTGCTCTGTGTAGAACTTATTATCCTTCCTTTCCACAGAAGCCCCAGGCTAGTAAAGCACTGGAACTACTAATTGTCAATTCATTTAGCAGACACTTGGTCATGACCCTCTGCTGTGCAATACAAATAGAGGCCTCAGTTACCCAGCCGCAGGCCAGACTTTGATGGGAAGCTGACCTAGAGATGCTGCTCACTGACAAGGAATGGACATATTTCCACGAGCAAACAGGAGGGTTGTCCCCTAATGGCAGACTGAGCATCATCCTTTTTAATATTTGCATTAACTATATCATACCACCTTGAACGTCCAGGTGTGGGGTTAGAATTGGACTCCTCCTGTCATTTATGCAGATTCCCAGTTTGTTGAGTGCGAATACCCAATTGGCATAGACCTGGCAGTGATGGGACCCAGGAGTGGAGGGTGGGGCGTCGGAGTTCTGCTGCTCTAGTATGTTTCTTGTAACATATCAACATGGTTGAATCAGACTAATATTGTCTTGCTGCTGTGCTGTGGAACCCAGGGCAGAGTGTGCACTGTACAGGCAACAGTGAGCCCATGTTGGGTTGCACCCTCAGGGTTTTAGTCAGAGTCTCCTCCTGTCATCTATGTACATTAGATATGACTTCATTGTTGTTTCACATTTTCTTTTTCTAGTTTCTTTCCCTTTGTTACTCTTCTTATATTGCAATGTTCCCCGTGATGTGTGGGATTCCACTATATGGTACACACGCAAATACTGAATAAAATTAAGGATAAACATTTTTTTACTTGAAAGCCACCTACAGTGAATAAAGAATTAAAGCTACTGCTGGTGACTGAGGAGTGGGATTCAGGGTCCTGCCTATTGGAAAACAGAGCTCTGACCACGGGGGATTGTGTGTATTGTACATGAATACTGCAGCACTTTACTCTGTGTTTCTGACCATGTGTAATCTAATCTGGTGCTCATGTAAAGTGCTCCATTGCCTTGGGCCATGTTCACACTATACAAAAGTAGGGGGGGGGGGAATAACTAAATAATAAAAAAACGTATATATATAATTAAAAAAACAAATGTTTAAAATGAGTTATAGTTAGGAAAACGTAGTTTATTACTTCTACACAAAACCAATTTCAACTAAACAAACCTTATATATTGTACAGTTATAGTTAAAACTTTGGGTAATAGTTTTCACCCCTTCAAAAACTTAATATAACTTGCTCACCTCCATACACAGTCTTCTCCACTCTCTAGCCACTGTAAATGAACTATAACTCGACACAATACCATACACAGAGTTCCCATTAATGATTTAATTTCAAATGTGATGAGTCTTGTTATAAATTAACTATGCTATAATTTAACATGCTATAAGTGATGTAAAATGAAAGGGCATAAGCAGTGCATGGGGATGGTGCGAGTTATAGTTCATATACAGAGGGCACCAAGTTGATAACACTGTGTACGGAGGTGCGCAAGCTATATTAAGTTTTGGGTGGGGTGCAAATTAAAACAAAGTTATAATTAAAACTATAACTTTAGAATTTCTAAGGGTTGTGTAGTTTAAGTTGGTTTTGTATATAAAGAATTACATTTCCTATCTTTATGTAATCTTAAACCTTTGTTTTTTTCCATTAAATTTTAATTTGTTTTTATTCTTTAAAAATAGTTTTAACTCATATAATGTTGTTTATTAGAGGGGAGTGGCTAGGCATGTTGTAGAGTGTTGTGAAGTGGAGGGGCACAGAGTGGAATGTACGAGTTACTTACCTTCGGTAATGATGTATCTGGTAGGGACGTTTCTAGCCGCAGATTCCTTAACGTAGAATCATCCCCAGGCGTGAGACTGGATCCAAAAACTTTTTTGCCCAGCATCCCTGCGCGCCGGGGGAATAGCATCACGCGGCTCTGCCCAGGGGTCGCCCGCGTACGTGACGTCAGCGAGGTCACATAAGTCCCACCCTGGCACGCCTAAGTCAGTTTTCTTTTGAGAACTTTTCCGCACCACAACGCGGAGCCATCAGACCAAACTGTGGGAGTATGGGAACAGTGTGCAAAAGAGCAGACAAATTGGAAAAAGGAATGGTGACAAACAACAACATAAGGAGCAGTGTCAACACTGTAGTATCCAAAGGCAGGGAAAGAAGAAAGAGCAGAGCACAGCCCTGAGCAGCCACCCTGCCAGCACGTAGACAGTCCCCCCCCCTTGAGACAAGGAACATAAGCAAAATGTCACAACAACATGTAGCAGGGCCATGACCCCAACCAAGAATAACGATGGGGCTCCATTTCTAAGACAAAGAGGGAACGACAATCTCCAAGTCAACCCCGGCACAGAGTGCGACAACCCCCCAAAGGGCAAAGGGCAAGGCACGACCAGGTGACCCCAACTCAGAGGTTAGCAGAGGGCCCAGGACCGATAGTAACAAAGAGGGAGGGAGGGAGGAGAGGAAATGCAAGCCTCAAACCTGGAATATACAGAACAGAGGGGCACAGGAGTACCCCTAGATCCATCCTCCAAAGCACCAACAGAGGAGGAAGGAACAAGAAACAAGACAAAACAGCCTGTAACAAGAACAAGGAATGCACCCACAGGAGACATAGCCACCCCCGGGAGGCGAGTGCAGAAGACCAAGCGAAAGGTCCTCGCAGAACAGGGAGGAAGGGCGGACCGTGAAGAAATCTGCGGCTAGAATCGTCTCTACCAGATACATCATTACCGAAGGTAAGTAACTCGTACATCTGATAGAGACTACTAGCCGCATATTCCTTAATGTAGAATAGATACCTTAGTCATACCCCCGGGGAAGGAGGGTCTGCGAAAGGACCTCACCAGCATAGACATAACAGAGGGTCCCACAGGGGACGAGTCCAACAGACAGGTGAAAAGCCCCGTCCCCAAGGGGGTGTGGGAAGAAGAAGAAAGAAAGAAAGGAAGGAAGGGAGTCCGTGCACCTTCAACAGAGGAACCAAGGGCAAGTCATGGGAGGCCGAAGCACCCCATGTCTCTACAAGGCAACAGAACCTCCAAACGATGCCAAGGCAAGGAAGAGGAAATGAACAACCTAGAGGGCCCAAGGAAGCGAGGGAAAAGAAGGCGAGCCCACCACAGTCGGAAGGCAACAGACCAAACAGAACAGCGCCAACAGCAAGAAAGCAGTCGGAAGCAGGAAGAACAATCTGCGGGCCCCCCGGCGACCGGCCAGGCTACACCAGGAAGAAGGAGGAACACAAAACCATCTCAGCCTCCAAGATAGAGACATGAAGGAGAGGAAGAGCCCGGACACACCTCAGAGAGAGGGCCACGCACACGACTCAAGAAGCAGAACCAAAGCCACGACTCTAGGCAGCAGACAACCGGCCAGACCAGGCACATAATGCAGCGACTCCGAGGATGACACCCCCGGGCACCATCAATACAGTCTAACCCAGTAAAGGGGAAATTGCACCTGCAGCGTACATGAACGCCACAGAGAGCAGAAGCCCGAAGGCGACCACAACCCCCCAGCACAGCATGAGCTATATAACAGCTACCACTACCCCACATAGGGTACGTCAAGTCCCAAGACATGGGAACCCTCTTTGGAAAAACTTCTGCAGCAGAGGACAACAGAAAAAAAGTTGTGGAACGCTTATCAAGCAGCCCAAGAGAAAAAAACAGTAGGCCTAATCTCAGGGCCAACCTGGGGCAGGTAATTCAAGCAAAAACATACACACAGTAAAGAAGGGCCATCCAGCAGCCAACAGAACCACAGCCTCAACAAGGAGGACTTGAGTGGCCAAAAACCACACAGAACTACAACAACGAGGGCGACTCGCCCAAAAGGAAGAGCATCATCAAGTACTAGTCCAACTCACCGGTCACTGAGGGGGAGAAGAAGGAGGAGGCAGAGGAGGCCGAAGCCCCGCAAAGAACCTCCGGATGGCTGAGTCTGCCGGGGCATGGAACAAAAGGGTGCCATCAAAGGGGAGATCCACCAGCCGTTCCCGCACATTTTCTGGGAACACACTATCCTGAATCCAAGCATGGCGGCGAAGGACCACCGAAGAAGCCATGGCACGACCCAGCACCTCCAAGATGTCCAGAGCGGAACGAAGAATAAATGCCGGCAGCTCCCGGCCATCTAACGCATTGTGCCGCAAATCAACACCAGCACCCTCCTGAGAAGCTGCAGATCAAAGGGACTCCGCCCAGTCCCACAAACAAGAGGTGGCCCTAGCCAACACACATAAGATGTTAAGGGCCCACAGAGCCGCACTGGTCGAAGCAAACATATTGCGGCCCCAGGAGTCCAGCCAGTGGGCCTCCCGGGAAGGTGGAGCCAACAGCGACGCCAGGGAAGGAAAGGCGGTCTGCAACAGGGGCCCACTGGCAGAGGGGTGGAGGGAAAGACACGTTGGGTCACGCGGTGCCGGAAGGTGTCGATGAAGAAGGTGTTGGGGCACCAGATCCTCCGTGGCGGGGTATACCAAAGTCCCCGTCAGAGAAGAATGGAGCGAACCTTCAAAGGGGAGCAGCGCCCCGGTGGAGAACCTCCAAAATATGAACAGCCGGATCTCCCATGCACAAAATCCCCACAGCTGTGGAAACAACACAAGCGAAGGCCGCACCTGCCTCCGTAGGGCCCAGTGATGGAGAAAGTAGCTCCTCCGTGGGCGACGGCTGCAGGCTAAGGCACCGTCCCCGAAGCGAGCCGGAGTGGGCAAGGGCCAGGCCCGAAAGGGAGAAAGAGGCGCCGAAGAGTGGGGGACTTGTGGTTCCTCCGACGAAAGCCGCAAGGAGCCTTCTTTTGATGACGCTGGGGAGAACGCCACGACGCGGCGGCCCGTCTCCAGAGAGGATGACACCAGCAGGCACGCCACCTGTGGAGAAGAGGGACGTCCGAGGATGAATCCACGATCTGACACCTGTCTGGTGTTGTGGAATCCGCAACCTGGAGCAGTGCGTCGTCGTCGTCGTCCAACACCACAGGAGACGCAGGACAGGCCTCCACCTCCCCACTCGGCGCCGGGGACCGGGGCTGGGATGGATCCGAGGTGGTCAAGGGGTGGCGCCAGGACGGTGCAGTCTCGACCTCCAATGAGGCAGCTGCCTGGGTGGAGGAACGAGAAGCAACCGGAGAGCGACAAGGAGTCCCCCGCCAGCCTCGGCCCATGGGGGAACGAGAGAGGGCCACCGATCCCCACAGCGGCGTTAAGGCCGACTCAACCTCCGGCGAGGCATCCACCTACACGGAGGGGCAAGAGGGACCTGGGGACCCACAAGGAGCCCCCTGCCAGCCTCGACCCACGAGAGGAGGAGAGGGGCCATCCGATCCCTGTGGCGCCGCCGGCCCTGACTCGACCTCCGACGAGGCAGCCGCCTGCGTGGCGGGACGAGAAGGCCCCGGGGAGGAGCGAGGGGTCCCCTTCCAGCCTCGACCCAAAACAGGACGAGAGGGGCCCGCCGACCCCTGTGGCGCCACCAGGGTCAGCAGCTGCTGGTGCCGTAGCGGCATCACCTCAGCCTCAGACAGCGTCGCCACCTGACGAAAGGGCCGAGGGGGACCCGGGGATGCGACCCGAGCCCTAGCGACCTCCCGCGACTCCACAGGGACTCCCGCAGGAGTTTGCGGCGAAGCAGAGGCGCTGTGTTCCAAAGGAGGGAACCCCGTAGGGCCGCACCCCAACAGCACCACATCCTCCGAGCATGGAGCAGTGCCAGCCGGGGCTGAAGCCGCTGGCGACGCTTTGGAGGGCCCCGCATGGTGAAAGGGATCCGCCGATGTCCCAGGAGGTGAAGGAGAAGGAGGGGAAGTCAACAAGGGCTGCAAAGCCGCTGCATATGTCTCCATCTGGGCTCTCACCAACCCCTCACCGGGGAACGGTGGATAGGGGGACGATACGCGGTGCCGCATCACCCGCGGAGAGCCCATGCCCCCAACCAGCTGGAAACCAGCCCTCGGGGACAAACTGCGAAACTTACCCACAGGGGAGCAATGCTCTTGAGGCACAGGAGAAGGATGAGGATGACGACTATGACGCCCGCTCCGAGAACCTTCCGCAGAGGCTGAGCGAGGTAACGAAGCTGATCTGGACATACGAGCCAAAAGAAGTTTCATCCGGTGTTCCCGCCGCGACTTTGGCTTCAACCACTGGCAAGCCTAGCAATCAGTGGAGCCGTGGCCCTCCCCCAAGCACCACATGCAAATGAGGTGAGGATCCGTCGCCGACATCAAAAGCCCACAAGACGTACAAGTCTTGAAGCCCAAAGGCATCCGCACACTGTTCCCACAACACACATGGGATAGAAGGGAAAGGCCCAGACAGGCCTGGAGCATGAATCGGATCGGCGTTGCACGCGGAAAAGGAAAAAACTGAAGTAGGCTCGCCGGGGTTGGACTTTTGTGACTATCAGATAGAATGTTTTAGAGTGAAATGGCGTGTCTTAGAGTAGCGTGGCGTGTTGTAGAGTTTCTTAGAGCGGAGAGGCGTGGAGTGGAGTGGCATATTGCAGAGTAGAGTGGAGTGAAATGTCAGAGTGTCAAGATTAATATGTTGCAGAGTGTCTTAGAGTGGAGGGATGTATAGTGGATGCGTGTCGTAGACTTCAGTGGAGTGGCATCTCATATAATGGAGCAAACTGGCGTGGAGGGAGATGAGTTGAGTGGAGTGTCCTAGAGTGCCATAGACTGGAGCTGACTGTTGTATAGTGACATATAGTGGAATAGAGTATTGTAGAGTGCGGTACAGTGTCCTAGGGTGGAGTAGCGTAGAGTGGAATAGTGTGTCACAGAGTAAAGTGGAGTAAAGTAGCGTGGAGTAGCATAGAGGTAGTTGCATAGAGTGGCACACAGTGGAGTAGAGTGTCCTAGGGTGGATCTGCATACAGTGGAGTGTCTTAGAGTGGAGTAAACGGTGTAGAGTGGTGTATTTAGAGTGGAATTGTGTGGCACGTCGTACAGTGGTTGAGAGAGGCGTAGAGTGTAGGGCATAAATAAATTCCACATTTGGTAAATCGTGAACTTATCACCCCTGAGGGTATCCAGGCACAGGGGTCCGTTGGGGAGATTAAGTGAGCTATTGGCCAGAGTCACATGACGCTGAGCTGCCGCCAGCGCCAGGGATTGAACTGTGAGCCTACATTTTAATAGGTACCAAGGTACTATCTAGATCATGGGCACTCAAACATTTCCCTGGGGGCCACAAAGTACTGTCTGTGGCTTCTTGAGGGCCGCACGAATGCCAGCAGGGGAGGGTCGGGGTGAAAGGTGGGCATAGGGGGACGCAAAGCAGATGCATGCTAAAGATAAGCTGTCTAAAAACATTCTTTCCTTCTTTACCTTTAGTTTAGTTAACCTGCAAATAAAGTATGTCCATTTCACAGCTTTCTGAATGTTCCTGCTCTGTCAAGTGAACAGCATCACTGGGCAGGGGGCCACAATTAAAGGTCAGGAGGGCTGCATGTGGCCCTCGGGCCGTACTTTGAGTATCCCTGATCTATAGGTTTTACAAAAGTACTGGTGTATATGGTAAACTTTTTTTTAGAAATAAATAACTTAGTAAAAATACTTTTATCAAACTCTACAAACTTTCAGAATCTGCCTTATTTATTCTTATGCATTACAAAAAGTAATAAGCTATATTTCACGTGAAAACATAGAACAAATAGAAAGTGTGGTCTAAATAATATGGTTGCTTTTCATTTCGCATGGGCTTTGATTAATCAATAATGTTTTATCGTCATCGCCAAGTACTGCAGTATACCGCGAAGGTACCGCGGTATACAGTGGCCCAATATATCACTACGTTTTCGTCCCTTATTACTTCAAAACAACTGAAGGTTCAGGTTTTACACTCACAAAACCATAGAAATTCAGCAGTTATAGTTACAGTTATCTCAAGTAACTATAACTCATGCCCTAAGCTAACTATAACTTGCGCCCCACCATGCACATTTTCTCATGAATAATTTTACAGCAAATGTTGCAGGGAAATTATTATTGACGTCATAGAATATGCCATCAGTGATGTAATATGTGGGGTAATTAGCAGTGCATGGCATGGGTGCAAGTTATAGTTACCTTAAGGCTTGAGTTATAGTTACTTGAGATAACTGTAACTATAACTACTGAATTTCTATTGCTTTGTGGTGTAAAATCTTAACCTAACTATAACGTCCTTGTAACCTTTGTTTTTTTTGTACATTTCTAAGTTGTTCTTTTCAATTCTATTTCCTAACTATAACGTCCCTGTAACCTTTGTTTTTTCCAGTGAATTTCTAGGTTTTTTTTCCTAAAGTGAAATGTAATTACTATGTTAATCCAACCCCCACATGCAGTCAACCCTACGAAAGGCCGTGCACAGCGGGAGGCTGGCCGCAGGCCCCCATAGGCAGGCAACACACAGGCCCCCATCCCAGGCCGCTTTTGGCCCCAGGGCCAGGTGCATTTTTTAGGGGAAGGGGGGCACAAGACTCCCCTCGCCAGGTCAGTTTCGGTCCGGTGTCCCCCAGGGCAAAGCAACGTATTTTTGGGGTACGGGAGCACGAGGCTCCACTCCCCAGGCCGATTTCAGCATCTGGGACCTCCCATGCCCCAGGGCTCTGCAGTATATTTAATGAGGGGGGCCACGCAGCCCCCTCCCCGGGCATATATTTAATAAATATTTTGAACATGCACCACTGAGCCTAGTTTTAGCACAAAAATGGCTATGAGGCATTACCTCATACTCTGCTGCAGGAAGAGTTTCTCAAATTTGATAACATCACTGGTATGAACAGCAAAGTTTTTCAGAAGCCTTATGATTTTAGTGAACAGATGTCACAGACCAGCACCCCATCTAAAAAGCATCCCAGAATCCTATTCAGCTTACCATCTGCCACTTTTATAGGCAGATCAATATCTACGCCACAATAAACTATTTAAGGGCGTGGTCATGGTCATGACGTTTACAAATAATTGTTGTTATTACATTAAGAAAAACACCTTCGCCTCATGCCAATTAAACCCAGGTGGGTCTCGAAAGTTTGTTGTTCTAAAAATTGGGTCGTGATTCTAAAAGGTTTGTGAAGCACTGGCCTATTGGTTATATGAGTTCACTAAATTGCAGCAGTGAATATCATCGCCAGAAAATAGCTTTAAAAACATAATATTGCCCTTAAAAAATCTCTTGGGGCGCATGCATTTGTCCATGAGAGCAAAGGTGAAATGTTGGCACACTTGAAGACAGAGCTTTCTCTGTGGGCATATTTAGAAAATTATAATGTAAATTCTTTTTTTGTTTAATTTTTTTATTGAATTTGAACACTTTAGATACAGTGAATCATGGAAAGTGGTTCCGATCTCAAGGTACAATGTACAATTATTTTGCTTTAAAGTTACAAATCAGCTTCTTTTAAATACAAGAAAACATTCTGATGGCCTGCACGTTAAGGAACATTTGGACGCAAGCAAAGTCTTCTGTGGCTACCAGGCTGCAGACATGCCAGCGGCTGAAGCAACTGTTTGGGTGTGCTGCTCACATATGTGCATACGGAGCAATCTCTTCCTATAAAGGCAGCGTTTTTCATGCTAATTCGACTTACTTTTCTGATGTCACCTCAAAGAGCTGTCATTTCAAACAGCTGTTCTCCACAACAAATTCAACCATCCAGCTGGGTGATGTCGGACCTAGAACTGCATTTGAGTGTGTTTGATGAGAATCAAACATCCTCCCCACCCCCATGTTTGCTTGTGCAGCATTTTGTAGCTCTTTTGCCAGTAAATTACCAACAATGGTTTTGCATAAGCGACAAATAGAAACCACAAAGGCCAGTCAGCTTTCCCGCAATGATTTGCACTTGCACACATGTTTCAATGTGCTTTGGTTAGATCAAACCTGCAGCATGGCACAGGGGCATCATAAGGATTTTGGGGGCCCTGTGACAAACGGATTTTGGGGGCCCTGTACACAACAGGTTTGAATTTATGATCCAGGTTCTGTTCTTTCATGCCATCTTGGGCCAGGTCAATAACAGTGCACAGGCACACTCATCCAAATTCTAAATATGTTTACACCTAATATTCAGGGATAATGAGGTGTGTTTCCAATATTACAACACAGCAGCAGCCCACTAATATTACTGCAAATCATTTCTTTGAAACACTCCCATTTCTCATGTGTGAGGTCCTGTTTTAATCTAAAGGAACTTTTTTTATGAATTGTACATGAATCATAAAACATTTCTCTGCAAAATGTCTGTAATAGACTTTCACACACCACACACATTAAAATAAATTCATTAAAACTGTTACAACAATATGTTTAATAATTATTCAGGGTCATGAGGCCACGACTCTGCAGAACAGAGTGGGCTCTATTAGGGGGCCACCTGAAAGGCTGGGGCCCTGGGCCAGAGCCCACTTTGCCCATGCCTTAAAACGTCTCTAGGTGACAGACAGAGGAATTGAAAGAAAGGTCCATAGGCCTTTATATATATGGAAAGGTGATGGGTGCACAACTCTGGATCCTGTTGAGCCCAGGAGTCTTTCGAGTCTCGAAGGGTTCAGGAAAATAATGAAAACATGCCATTCAAAAGAAGGTTCTTTTCCTCCTTGCCTGAAAACACTGGTACTACCCATTCGCCCCCTCCAAAAGCGGAAGCAGTGATGCTGGAGCAATTTTCAGAGTGGAGGTGCTACCATCAATGTTACAGTCACCTGAGCAGGAGAGTGGTAAAGGTGTGTTATGTAGCCAGCTGGTGTGGATATTGGGTCACAAATATATTATTACGGCATGGTGTTGTAGTGTGCTGTCGTTTACAGACAGCACGTTTTTCATATAAATGGCCTCGAAATTTGCTAGTAAAACTATATAGCACACAAACGACAATGTGTGGAAATCTGGTTTCAGCTAATAATTATCATTTGCCCATCACTAAGTAACACGCCTTGATTTGATTCTATTACATTTTTTTGTTTCTATCACACGGTAGAATTACTAAAAATGCTTCATTTGTGCTTTCTTAAATGCTTATATATTTTTAGATATTTATAAAGTCCACTTGTGGGTATTTAAATGCTGTTTTAGAAAAAAATCACAAAGTACAGCCTTTCTTTTCAGGCTTACTTTGCTACAGCAAGATTGCCACATAGTTCACTTTACAAAATGCTCTTACTTTGTATTCAGAGAATGAGAAGTAAAATTTCCATGTTAACCCCTTACCTGTGCCGCGAATTCCGCCGCGGCGCGGAAGGGGCTAGGCGTGACGTGCCCGTACTTATGACGGCTCCACACCGTCATGAGTCACAAGCAGCATGTGCTCATGACGGCGTGGAGCTGTCATGACCCCGCCCAGTCACTAATTTGCCCACACAGGCGGGGAATTAGTGCCGCGCTGGGTGGAGCGGCAACGGCATGACGGCTCCACGCCGTCATGAGCACACGCCGCCCGTGACTCATGACGGCGTGGAGCCGTCATGAGCACGCAACTGGTTAAAGGAATAAGCAGTAATTTCTCTAAATACATTTGACCTCAATCTCTAAATGCACAGCACACCTGGCAAGACCAAGACAAAATGTAAAGGCATCTTTATTGCTCATTCACATCTGAACTCTAGCATAGTTATTTCTGGGGATGTTGTAGCACCCCCAGCACCCCTTCTTCCAGCACCCATGGCAGAAGACCCTTAGATGTAGACAGTGACAGTCGGCAAAGCCAGGGAAGGAGTAAACGTCAGGGGTATTACACTCCATGCCCTAGGAGCACACCAGCTTTTGGGCATACTTTTTGAGAAACTTTGGTATTACAGAAAAAGACACAGACTCCTCTGCAGCACTTTCTTCGAAGGTGAATAAATTGTGATGGATGGATGGATGGATGACGAGAACAAGGATTAGCCTGGGAGCTTTGAAGTCATTTTAGCCCCATGCTGTGTCAAGCCAGCAAATTAATTCAATTGTTTTTTCAGGGTCTGAGAGTTTTCAAGATTGTTAACCCTCTGCAGCAGCACACATGTATGTGTGGATGAGGAAACTGTGTCATCCACTGGGGATGCTTATTCTCATTCCATGCAGCCTTGAAAATAGGCCACTCCTCCAGGATTTCCCTCTGTCCAGCCAGACTACATGCTACATACAGCGTCAAAATAGCAATTTACCAAAGAAGGGAAGATTTTTTTCTGAAGTGGCTGAACAGCAAGAAAACAGTAATATGGTAGTCTGATCTGCATTATGACATGGCTATGAAGAAATGATCTGTCAGAACTGCCAGCCACTTAACCTTGCATTACACTGCAGAGATGCGTCCCCGGGCTGAAGACGAAAATAAGCCAGTAATGCCTCACCCGAGGTCCCAATCCAAATCTCCCAACAAGCAACACGGTTAGTGTGGGCAGATCACAGGCGATATGGCGTTTCAATTTCTCTGACTTGCTCAGTCGCTCCCACAAATTTGACATTGTCTGCGCCAGCCAATCTAACATTCAGGTTTCTTTCATGGCTGTGATCATCACAAGATATATATGTATGTACAAATGTGGTATTTAGATTTCATACAAGCCTAGCTGAAAAGCAGCAGAATTCTGCACAGAGTCAAATTCAAAGTCACAGGTAACGTGAGAGGAATGATAACTTGTTTGTAGTCTGTTAATGCATCATGATGATGTAGTTTTCTTAATGAGGCAAATCTTCAGCTCTTTCCTAAATTGGAGCAGGGCTGGGGAAGTCATGATGGATACAGGCATATTGTTCCAGATCTTAGGTGCATAGATGGAGAAGGCATGTTGCCTTGAATTTTCTTACTTGCCCTTCTTTGTCTCCAGTCTGATGGTGCCTTTGTTTCAGGTGTGCTGCGAGCTACCATCGAGGGGTGACCTTGCCAGACAGGTAGGCAGATGTGTTGGTCGTGGTGACTTAATAATAATAATAATAATAGGGGGTTTTATAAAGCGCTTGGTGACGCACAACGGCGTGTCCCCGCGCTAAGGAGCGAGTGCTGTGGGAGAAGTACTAGGCGGAAACCTGTTACCGTGTAAATAATAATGTTTTTAACTTGGCTCTGAAGATGAGTTCTGATGGTTCTAGACGCAGCGCCACAGGAAGTTTATTCCAGCTTGACGCAGCCAGATACCTAAAAGATCTTCCGCCCATCCGAGCTTTAGACACCTTGGGAATAGACAGGAGCCCCGTGCCGGAAGATCTTAGGGAACGGGAAGGCTCGTATTGTGTCAGCAGTCCCTGCAATGGAAGGGGGGCCTTACCATTGACAATCCGGTGGCAGGTGCAGAGTGCTTTGAATTCCACCCTGCTTCTCACCGGGAGCCAGTGTAGGGCTTGGAGCGCCGCTTTGGAGGCTGCTCTTCTGGGTAGCAGCATTCTGCAAAACCTGCAGGCGGCTCAGATTCTTCTCTAAAGACCCTAGATAGAGAAGATTGCCATAGTCCATCTTCGATGTAACTAATGCATGCACTAATGTTTGGCGTGCTTTGATAGGCAGAAACTTCAGAACCTTCCTGAGGCTCTTGAGAGTCCCGAAGCATGATCCAACCACCCGATTGATCTGGGGTCCGAAGGTGAGGTTGGGATCGAACCAGATACCCAGATTCCTCGCCTCCTGGCAGGGGATTGGTGCTGGTCCCAGGCATGGTGGCCACCATGCCGACGTCCACGCCGCCTGGCCTCCCCCCACGACCAGCACCTCAGTCTTGCCTCTGTTGAGCTTGAGGCAATTGGCAGACATCCAGGCAGCAAGATCTTGCATGCATGCTCTGAAGATGTCCGCCGCAAGACTGGGCGCACGTGACAGGGAGATGACCAGCTGCATGTCGTCGGCATACGACACCATGCGCAGGCCGTGACTCTCCACTATGGTGGCAACCAGGGCAACGTAGAGATTAAAAAGAGTTGGACTCAGGGACAAGTCCTGCGGCACCCCCTGGTCCAAGGCTACTCGCTCCGAGTAGCAGTCGCCCTGCCTGACTTGGAAACCTCGGCTCGATAGGAATGATTGGATCCATTTCAGCGCTGCACCTCTCACCCCTCCTTTGTTCAGACACTGTAGCAAGATGGAATGTGCTACAGTGTCGAACGCAGCGCTGAGATCCAGAAGGATCAAGGCCATAGTCTGGCCCTCGTCAGCGCCCTGCCTGATGGTTTCGGATGCCACGAGGAGAGCTGACTCCGTCGAATGATGAGGCCGAAACCCGAATTGGGTGGGATGAAGAAGGTTGGTCTTCTCCACAAATTGCATTAGCTGCACGTTGGCCACCTTCTCCGCCACTTTAGAAAAATAGGGTAGCAGGGAGATGGGGCGCAAATTATCCAGCTTCTCAAAGCTGATATTGGGCTTCTTGCGGAGGGGAAGCACCACAGCTTGTTTCCATACCTCAGGCATAGAACTGGACTGGAAGGAAACATCCAGCGGATGCCTAATGTAGGGTTCGAGTGTCGTCAGGCTATCCCCCAGCCGTTTAGGAGAGGCTGGGTCCCGAGGAGAGCCCGATTTCACTGAACTGCATATTTTAATTAGATCTTCTGCTGGAGGGGTGGTAAAGTTGAGCAGCATGTTTTGTCCAGCTGCCTCTCCTACTGATACTTCCAATTCGTGCCCTACTGAGGGTTGGGCAGGAAAGGCGGAGTAGATCTTGGACACTTTATCCCCAAAATAATTAGCAATACGATTGCAGGTAGCTGCTGAGTGGTTTCCCCTCCTGTGGAGGCTTTAGGGACAGCCAGGGATTTATATACACTGAACAGTTCCTTAACTGAGTTCTCTGCACCCAGTATCCTGTCAGCATAATAGGCGGCTTTCACTATCCTAATCTGATTGTGATAAGCCCGTCTATTGACAAGGTATCTCTCTTTCATCTGGCTGTCATAGGCCACTCTCCACTGTCTTTCTGCACGCTTACAGTCCCTCTTGGCACATCGCAGTGCCTCGTTGAACCATGGTGCAGTTCTTTGTTTACGGGCGCCCTCCTTCGATCGGCCTAATGGGGCCGTGCAATCCAAGGCGGCCGTGATACGGTCATTAAGCAATTTATTTGCTGTGTCCGCATCGTCACCTCCAGGGGGCCCCCCTGCGGTAAGAGCCTTATTGAACTCTGGCAGGGAGAACCTAGCCCATTTACGCCTGGGGTAGTTGAGGGGGGTGGGGTCAGTGGCTTTATGTTTAGGAAGATAGATAGAGAATGGTACAAAGAAGTGATCGGTCCAAGGCAGGGGCACAGGAGAAGCCACCGTGACTTCCTCCCAGTTGGCGAATATTGGATCTAGCAGGTGTCCATGCTGGTGTGTTGGAAGCTGCCCCTTTAAATCCAACTGTAGGGATTGAAGTTCTTGGCGGAGCTCCATTGCTCCATTGTCGGACAAATCTTCAAAATGCGTGTTCAAGTCTCCGAGTAACAGAAACTTGTCTCTCCGCATCGCTATCTCCGTGATGCCCTCTAAAAGGTTGCCTTTAAACCTTGCCAGGGGACCCGGTGAGCGGTAGATTAAATAGCCCTTCACCGTCGTGCTCCCATCAATTTTTATGGTAAAGACACCAGCCTCACTTCCCGTCAAATGGACTGGTTCCAGTTGACAGGCAAGTTGCCGTTTAAAAACAATAGCTATTCCCCCCCCTCTGCCTTCCGGTCTGTCCAGTCTCACCATCCGGTAATCGTCTGGTAGTGCCTGAATGATGTCGGGGTCAGAGTGGGCATCCAGCCACGTTTCTGTGATGAATAGCAGATCTGGTTGTATATTCGCAAGGAGATCGTATATGTCAAGCTTATGGCATCGGAGCGACCTCACATTGATCAGACCACAGGACAGAGAAGGACAATTATCCCGGGAGTCAGCTGTCAATGTACAAAAACGGAATTGGCAATGTCTACACCCTTCAACCTCCCCTACTTTTATACTATGGTGGCCTGATGTGCAAGTATAGGAGGACAGACTTACTAAAACACTCCTGCTCCAGGTGATTCGGCTTTCAGGACCAGGGGTAGTGGCCCTAGGCCGTGTCCGGTCGCGGACGGGCGCAGACGGGCTTGGCTTAGGCGCGGCTTCGGCGCGCATCCGGCGCGCCCGCTGCGCCAGCCCGCTGCGCCGTCTGGCCATGATGCACATTATGTAGGAAGTGAGGAGGGTGGGAGGCCGGCGCGACTAGAGCGCACCCCCAGCCACACCTAAGATGGCGCCCACCGCCGCCAGACACCGATTCTAAAAACGTCTGGTCGAGGCAGGGAAGAAGGACTAAGAGCGTGTGGAGGGTGTCAGTGTTCCTGAATTACTATTCACATGATAATTACAATTTAAAAGCCCCCAAAGTTAAAAACTTAAGGCGGTTTTGAAGATGACTTGGACCAATAAGAAGAGCCAGTGGAGTTCTATCAGATTGGTGGTGATGTGACCATATTCCTTCAGGCATGCGCCAACATGTAGGATGTCCTTAATAGATCCAGTGAGGAGCCTAGGAGTTCATTAAGTAGGGCTCTGCCATCATCCAGATACACAAGTTTACATGTTTAAGACCTTGAACTGGAGAGAGAGGGCTCGTACCAGACTGTCTTGTTTTTGTTGGCGGTTTGTTCACTGGGGGTAAGATCAATGTCAAGGGTAAATCCAAGTGACTTGGCATTGGGTGAAAATTGTGATTCGAATCCGTCCAGGTTCATGTTCTTTAGCCACGTTTGAACTAGTTGTTCCTTGTTCTTATTTGTGAATAGTAGGAATTCTGTTTTGGTAGAGTTAAGCTTCAAATAGGTACTGAACGTCCAAGACTGAAATAGGTGGAGGAATGTTAAAAGTGATGAATGGATGCAGCTGAGAAGTCTTTCAAATATAGCAGGAGTTGTCAGTGTGTTAGTGAATACTGATGTAGTCATTTGTGAAGATAGCCCAGGCTCCACGTAGAGGTTGAAGATGACAGGAAAAATGGAACCTTGAGGACCTTTGCAGGTGATCAGGATCTTCTGGAACCTAGAGGTGCTTGTATGACCAAACCAATGTCTGTTGAATAGGTAGGGGAACCAGCGAATGATGTTTACAGTGGTTCCATTCGAAACGTCAGGGTGTGGATTAAGGTGGGATGGGCATGGAGTCGAAGGCAGCTGAGACGTCCAGTACTATCAGGAGACAGGGTTTATCATTACCTGTGGTCACCAGGATGTCATCTATAATTTGTAAGGTAGATGTCATCTGAGCTGCAGTGTGCTCTGAAGCTGGATTGTTAGTAATGGAAAAGATGGGTGGCTTGGACTGTTTTTTTATATGATCTTTCTGATGAAGGGTAGATGAGTGAAGGGCCTGTAGGTGGTAAGGATATCAGGGTCTAGTGCAGGTAACTTCCGGCGTGGGAGAATTTTTCTTGAGAGCTTTAGTAATAATGGCTTGAATGAAGGAGGCACAGACAACCGTGAGAGAGCTTCCCCAGAGATTTTTTTTTGTAAAACAATTTTTATTGCAGAGGATAATGCAATGTATACAACATATGTGCAGGCATTTTTGCGGGACCGCAAGTAATTTTGCTATGACTAGTCGTTATGTACACAGCCTTACAACCCACATCCCGGAGGCCGGGTGGCAAATAAGCATGAAGCATACTTTCCCAGTCTCCTGGTGCAGCCGTCCTCAGCGGTCCACCGCCCTCCGCTTTTAATGTTTCAAAACCTCCTTCTCCCCATCGGCTAGCAGTGGGTTTATGAGCCCTCTGATATAACTGGATTAGTGTATCTTCTCCCCCCTCCCTCCCTGCCCCCCTGGTGTCTGTGCCTATATTCGGAGATCGTATATTCAGTTGAGTCAGTAGTTTCAGGATTTTGAAGTCAATTATTGGGTGTGTGTGTCTGGTGTCAGTGTTGGGACTCGCACCGCCTCCCCCGGGGCCCCTGGGTCCACTATTTCCTCCTCTTCTTCATTCTCTACTGCACTGTCCCTAAGAGCCTGGACTAGAATCTCCCATGCTAGCGCCGCTTCCTGAACTTTCTCATCTGCCTTACGCCTGGCCAGCTGGTACCTAAGTGTGCTCTCCGCTGCAGCCCATTTCAAAAATTCGTTCATCCATTTCTGGCGTGTCGGTGCTGTCTTTGATTTCCAACCCTTGGTGAGCTCCCTCTTTGCAATAAGTAGGCCCATGTCAATAAATTTACTTGACAGTTTGGTTTTGCGTGTGTGTGGAAACCAGTGTAAAAGTGCGACCGCGCTGTCATATTGCAGGTCTCTATCTGTTACCTCGTTCAGGGTGTCCCCCACCTCCCTCCAGTAGTCTTGTAACTGTGGACAGCCTCTTAGCATGTGTAATAAGTCAGCACCTAGTAGCGCACATCTGGGGCAAGCCGCATCTTCTGCGCCAAAATATTGTGCTATTTTATTTGGGGTGAGGTAGGCCCTATGAAGAACGTAAAGATGTATTAATTGAAAGCGGGCGTTTCTGGTGCTTTTCCTAGCTCTCTGAACCAATTGGGACCATGTTGTATCTGGGATTTCTTTTTGTAGGTCAGTCTCCCATTGTGTTTTGAGGCGCGTTAGTGGTGGCATGTTTTCCGTGTGCATTCTGGAGTAAAGACACGTAACCGCCTTGAACGTCCCCGCTGCCATCATCGTGTATTGGCATGCCGGTGATATTTTAGGTTCAATCAGTCCCTCCCCCCAATGTGCCTGAATAGTCCTCACTACCGCCGCGTGCAGCAAATAGTCCCCTCGTGGGAGATCGTATTGCTCCTGTAGCCTCTGGTATGGCGTCAGCACCCCGTCGGTGTATAGGTCTCCCACCATCTGTAGACCCGCCTCCTCCCACAATTGGAGGTTCGACCAGTCTCCCCCATGTGGGAGCGCTGTTATCATACCTATTGGGATCTCCGGCGCATACGGGTGACCAGGACCGGTACGCCTTTGCATGCGGTTCCAGCATAGCCTCAGCGTCCTTTCTTCTTGGGTCAACCCTCTGAGTATTAGTTTCTGCTGTAAAGCTATATATGCCAACACATGGCGGGGGGTACCCGCGTCCCTCTCTTGTTCAGGTCCCCGGTACACCCTTGCCACCTCCTGTGTGAAGAATTGCAGTTGTGCGGCCAGGTAATAGAGCTCGAAATCCGGGACCGCCAAACCCCCCTGATCCTTCGGGCGAATCAGAGTCGCCAATGCTATTCTCCGCCTGCCTGCTCCCCATAGGAAGGACACTATGCTAGACTTCAGGCGTTTGAACGTGTCTCCTGGTATCCATACCGGGAGGGTCCTAAAAAAATACAACAATCGTGGCAGGGCGATCATTTTAAGTAGGGATACTCGTCCCGTCATGGATAGGGGGAGGGTAGCCCAGAAGGACATGTTGCCTTTCAACGCTCGAATACATCGGCCAATATTTCCGTCCAGTAGGTTTGCGGGGTCGTGGTAGATGTAAACCCCGAGATAGTGCAGACAGTCAGGTTCCCAACGTAGGTTGAGGTTGGTCGATGGACACTTCTCAGCCTTCCGGAGCGGGAAGAGGCAAGTTTTCGCCCACTTCACGTTTAAGCCTGAGATTCCTCCGAATCTCGCCAGTAGGTCTTCCGCACCCTTTACCGCCTCGTCGGCATTATCTAAGAATAACAGAAGATCGTCTGCGTACAGCGATATATAATGGTGGGTTCCTCCAGCTTCTAATCCACAGTAAGCATCACCTCTTCTAGCCAGTGTCGCTAACGGCTCCATCGCCAGAGCAAATAATAGGGGAGAAAGTGCACACCCCTGTCTTGTTCCCCTGTTCACCTCGTACCGATCTGATATTAAAGCTCCCACTCTCACCCTAGCGCCCGCCGAGGCATAAAGCACCTTGGTCCACTGTACATAACCCTCCCCTAGACCAAAACACTGCATCACTTTATAGAGGTAGTCCCATTCCAGGCTATCGAAAGCCTTTTCTATGTCGACTGACAGCACCATAGGGGCTCTCGCGGTCAGCGGAGGGTCCGCTATTAGTCTAAGCAGTCTGCGAATGTTGTGGGACGTGTTTCTTGTGGGGATGAAGCCCGATTGGTCCCTATGAATCAGACCCTGCATATGGGCGATCAGTCTCGCGGCTAGGATTGTGCTCAAGATTTTATAGTCCATCGTCAGCATTGACAACGGGCGATATGAAGCTGGATCTGAGCTATCCCTGCGCGGTTTTAGCAAGGGGATCATAATCGCCTCGCGCATCGAGTGGGGCAACTCGCCCCTCTCTTTGGCTTCATTATATATTATTCGTAGCCTTGGGGCTAATAAATCCACATACTTCCCGTAAAACTCCATAGGCAGCCCATCCATTCCCGGTGTTTTATTACGCGCCATTCTCTTTATGGCCCCTCTGATTTCCGCGAGGTCGATCGGGCCGCCGATGGCATCAGCGTGTTCCGTTTCTAGCTGAGGCAGCCGGATCTCCGCTAACAAGGCTTCTATCGCCTCGGGTCGAGCTTCCGATCCTCTCCTATACAGCCTGTCGTAATATGCACTGAAGCACCTCAATATGTCCAGTTGGGAGTTGTACACTTCCCCATCCAATCCTTTCAAGGACAGGATCGGGGTAGTGCCCCTATTGGGGTTGGCCAGCCAGGCTAGGAGTGCCCCTGTCTTATCCCCCTCAGCAAGAGCCTTAGTCAAATAAGATTTGTAATCAAAGCTGCGTAGGAGCTCTACCTCAACTGCCACCGCCTCCCGCGCTGCGCATACCCTATCCTGTAGTTCGGGGTGGTTGGGTCGCGATTTCTCTGCGTCTCTCAATATCCGTTCAGCCTTGTCTAAGTCCTCTACCAACGTCCGTCGCGCACCCGCGAATTTCCCTATACAGTGTCCCCTTACCACTACCTTGAATGCATTCCATTCAGCGGCTCTCGAGGAGGTAGTCTCCTCGTTCTCTGTAAAGTATTGTGTGATTCTGAGTTCTAAGTCTGCGCTGAACGGTGGGTCATCCAGCGTGTCTGGCCGGAGCCGCCATGTCGGGATCGGCGTAATTCCGTTCATCCAAGCTAGCGTGAGTAGTAAGGGGTTGTGATCCGATATCGTGCGTGCTAGATATTCTGTACGGGCCACCATCGGTAATACTTGCTGGGAGCATAGGAATGCATCTATACGGACGTGGAGGTCGTGCATGCTGGAGTAGAAGGAATAGTCCCTCTCTACAGGGTGTTGTATGCGCCATACATCAGTCAGGTCCCATTGCTCCTGCCAATTCGATCTGTGTTTCGACAATCTATGTACTGGGGAAGCATGCAGTGGTGGGTGTGATCTATCTAAGGTGGTGTCTTCAATGGAGTTGAAGTCCCCCCCCATCAGTATCGGTCCAGCGAAATAGGTAGCTAATAGCCTGGATAGTTTAGTAAAATATACCGCTTGCTCAGCATTCGGTGCATAAATGCCGCAGAGTGCGATATCGCGGCCCCTGAGCAAGCCTTCAACTGCTACAAATCGTCCCTCTGGGTCTACAGTGTGCCTCGTGACTTGGAAGGGGACCCCGGCCCGAATCCAAATTAGTACTCCCCTGTCAAACGCTGAATACGTGGTGTAGAACAGGTGACCCCTCCACCTCTTCTGTAGTGCAGCCCCTTCTTTTTTGGTTAGATGAGTCTCCTGCAGAAAGGCAATGTGAACCCCCCTGCGGACAAGATAAGAATGCATTTTGTGTCTCTTAGTCATTGAGTTCAGCCCCCGCACGTTCCAGGACACACATTTTATCGATCCCACACTATCCATTATCCCGATGTGGTCGGTTTTGAGCCATGACCAACAGTGGCCAGACACCAGGTATGACACCATCCCCCTCCATCCCCACCAGTCTCGCCCCCACCTCCCTCTGCACTCCGTTCCCTCCCAGCTCAGCCCCTCCCCCTTCTCCCCAGCCCCTGCCCTGAGTTACCCCAACTTCTCCAGGCACCCTCCCCCCCAGAACAGGACCTAACTGCAAAAGAGTTACCCCCATCCAAACAATTGAGCGAAGTGCTCTCAAAACTTCCTACTCAGCAGTCTGTACTGCGGCGGCCTTACGGGCCTCTGGGCGCGTGAACTAGCTTCCGCTATGGTATTCACCTCCCTATTCCCCCGCCCCTCAATATGCATCCAGACTCACGTTAGTCCAGTCTCACGACTGCCTGCGCAGGTGGTCCCACCCGCCATACCAGCCAGCCTGTCGCTGTCAGACTCCCAAGTTGCTTGTTTCAGCTGCCGAATATTTCTTCCGCGGTTTGAGGCGTTACTGACGGACCCCTTGTGCTGTCCACTTCCGATAGTTCTGTTTCCGAGCCCGTTCTCGCTCCTTCCGAGATCAATTCTCTCTCCGGCGGCGGCGATACCACACCCGAGACTTGCAGTGCTGCTTTCCGCCCCTCTTCTGTTTGTGATTCCGTCGGCTTTTTCCGGTGTTGTCCACGTTTCCGGAGCCGTTTGGATCGTCGCACCGTTCTCTGTCGGAGTTCCTCCTCAGTTCTGAAGCGGGCCCCATCCGTTCCAGCCTTGTAAGAGTCCCACCAGGACCATGCTTCTGCCGAAGATGTAAAGAACAGAGCCTTCCCATCTATTGAAATTCAGAGCCTTGCCGGGAATAAAAGCGAGTATTGCAGCCCCTCCGTACGTAGCTCTTTTTTAAGGGACAGGAACGAGGCTCGTAGTTTTTGAGTTTCAAAGGTGTAGTCCGGGAACAACGTGACCTTACTGTTATCGACCTGGAATGGTCCCGTTTCCCTCGCTCGCTGCAGGAGCCAGTCTCTGTCTCTGTAGTGGAGCAATTTGATTACCACCGGTCGCGGTGGCAGACCTGGTTTCGGGGGCCTGGCAGGTACACGATGTGCTCGCTCTAATGTGAAGAAGGGGGACAGCCCCTCCGGGGCCACCACTGTTCGCAGCCAGTTGTCTAAATAACCCATTATGTCCGTCCCCTCCTTTTTCTCCGGAAGGCCCACTAGGCGTACATTGTTCCAACGACTGCGATTTTCCGCGTCCTCTGCCCTTCTCTCCAGTGCTTGTATGCGGTCCAGGGCATCCGTGAGCTTTCTTCCAAAGCTTTCTGTCCCGGCACAATGTCTTTTAGGGTGGTTTCCGCTTCTTTGACCCTATCGACTAGTTTCCCATGGTCAGCCCTCAGGAGCCCCAGGCCCGTCGACACTTGAGCAATGTCCTGCTGCAGAGCGTCCTTC
Source organism: Lissotriton helveticus (assembly GCF_964261635.1). NCBI lineage: Eukaryota > Metazoa > Chordata > Amphibia > Caudata > Salamandridae > Lissotriton > Lissotriton helveticus. The sequence goes on from NC_136067.1 coordinate 938,307,682, forward strand.
GTGGCTGCAATAGCTTCTAGGATTTTATCTTGCATCATTTGCAGCTCTGAATGGGGCTGTTGCACGTCCTCTGAGGCCTCTGTGGCCGGTCCCCCATCTCCCTTTGGCCCCCGTGGTTTCCCCATGCCACCTCCTGATTATCAGCCGGCCCAGCCTGGGCAGGTCGAGACAGGTAGTCCACTCAGCAGGAGGTCGGATCGTAGTCTCCAGGAGGAGCAGTCACCGTTCAGGAAGCCGCGTCTTGTGGTCCGTGGGCTCGGGGTCCTCCCGTCGGCAGTGGTCGTCGTGCCCCAGGGGCCCTGCTGCAGTGACCGTGCTTTCCCCCCCTCAGTAGTGTGGGAGGGGTATCCGAGGCCGCTGTTCTCAGCTATGAAGCTCTGCTATAGTCCGCTCCTCGTTGTCGTTCGAGTTAGGCTCCTGAGCTGTGCCCCGGGGTATTTCTCCTGCGTACCGCCTCTCAGCGTGGGCAGCCGCGCCGATGGCTGACGCACCGGGCCCCTGAACCCTCACACACGCTCCCCGGCAGTAGCAGATCCCTTCGCCGGGGAGTTGGGTCGTCGCCCCTGGAAGGGAGCAGTTGGTCCTCGCCGCTGCCCACCACCTAGGCTTCACATTGGTCCGATGTGGGGGGCGCCAGCCAGTTATCACTTCCCCCACGCCTGGAGGCCTCGCGGCCCTTGGCCAGGCGTATAGCCTCTGAGGGTGTTAAGGCTCTCGGTTGCTAGCGCACCCCTCTGCTGGGGCACCGCTCCGTCAGGTATTGCAGGGCTGAGCGCACCTCGGGGTTGATGCAGGGTGCAGTTTCCTACCTCAGGAGCCCCCAGGAGCAGAATCCGCGAGTGTGCCCGCAGGGAGGTTGGGCCCAGCTCCAGGGCATAGGGCACCTCACGCAGCCCAGCAGTGACTCCCCGAGGCAGGCCGGGTCCCCCACCAGCCCTCACCGGGTCGGGGCGGTCGGCTCTCCGGGCAGGCCCCGTGCACCTTCCCCTGCTGCTCTCTCTCCTTCGGGACCCCCAGCCGCCGTCCGTTGCCGCCGTCTCTGCACCACAGCAGTCCCTCGGCGAAGTCCCGCCAGGTGTGTGGGCTCGCCGATCCTCTCGCTACGCGCTCAAGGCTCCGCTCCCTTTTCACCCCCAAGCGCCGATGCGTCAACGCCAGAGGGGCTGTAGGCCCACAAGCCGGGGCGTAAATTTCCGGGCTCCACGGGGCCGGAGTCTCCTCCCGGCTCCCTGGCTCTGTACACGCTCCGTCAGGGTCCCCCGCCGCCAGAGCGCATCTCGGGGGCAATCTGTAACTTACAGGTCTGCAGGCGTCATGTAGTTGCGCTCCGGGCCCCTGCCGGCGGTAGTCCGCAGTCTTCTGCCGCCTCACGGCGCCATTTTGCGCACCGTCTTCCCGGGCACTTCACAGCTCATAGCGCTGGTTGTGGCCGGTCTGCCGGCAAGCCACTCAACCGGTGCAGGTACAGATGGGAAACGCAGAATCGACCCGATTTCCACGGGGATTCCACGTCTGGATCCAGATGTATTTCGGATAAGTGGGCAGAGGGTCGGGAGCCTCACTAGGCTGCGTCCGCTCTCATCGGCTGCTAGCCACGCCCCTCGAGCTTCCCCAGAGATGTCTTTAATTAAGGCAAAGGGTAAGATATCATCTCCCTAGGTAGTTGATTTGAGCGCACTGCGGAAGTCAACAAGGTTTTTGAAAGACCAGACTCTGAAGGTGACCATTCTGGAGTACAGCATAGAGGAGTGGATATCAAAAGAGAAGCAGGGCTAGGGTTGTCAATGTGATTTCATAGCTTTTGTATATTTTCATTGAAGAAGTAGTTGAGGGCACTGCACTCGGCTGTAGAGGTAGGAAATGGGGATCAGGAAGGAGGTTGGTGCAGTGCTTAAATGTTTTGAAGTCTGTTCTGCTTCTCTTGGCAACTTTATTGATGGTGTTGGTATAATGCCTGGCATTAGCTGATGTGATGAATTGTCTGCATGTTGTGCAGAGGGGCTTTAGTAATGAGAGGTAGTCAGGGGTTCTGTCTTTCTTCAAGCCTCCCTGCCTCAAATTGTATGACTTCCTGAGTAACATTTTATTCTTTTTAACTCATCATGGGAGTAAATGACTATTCATTTTGTAAAACATCTTTAAAATCAAAGTTCACAAGTGATGGTGCCTATGAAAATCTACTTCCTGCTCTGGCCAGAAAATAAATATGTAAAACAAACTGAAATCTCAAAATATATATATATCAAGGCAAAGCACATTAAGTAATGACAGTGGTCTGCCCAAACTCAAAACTTTTATATGTTTCTGAGTCAGCTTGCAAGTTTTTATGTAACATCAACAGAATTGCTGCGTTTTGAAACTCAGAGATTGTCCAGAACACAAACATCCCTGCAACAACAAAAAATGGAAAAAGAAAACTTTGAATTGAAATGAAAAAAGTAAGGGGTTAGGATTAGCATGCATTATTGCATCTATGCTTGTTCTTTTCAGCAACATCTCATTATTTTGTGCTGCTACCAATTTGCTGCACTATAATTAGATCATGTCTTGGATCCCCATGCACCACCTAGAACACCATCCCTACTAACCAGACTACAAACCACACCCTACCAAGCATGCACCCCAAAAGGGTGCTCAGGAACCCGATGTAAATCTGAGCACTTCCCGGCCTCATCAGGGGCATAAGGCGCCATATTTCTACAATGCAAATATAGCATTTAGTGTTCCAACTTCTTACTGCCCTTTTCAGCGTCTATTGATTTAATCCACTCTCTCTCTTCGCATTTTTTTCTCACCTGCTAAACACTCAGTTTTCATCCATGACCTCTTGGCTCTCTCATACTTAAATGTAGTTTGTGACAGCACACATAACCCCTCCTATGTGACCAGCTATAATGAGCTAAACCACAACAAAGTCATCAGGCATAAAAAGGCGGTCAACAAATGACTGTCTACAGGACTAGTTAGATCCTGCTTCACATTTTGAGCTCAATGACATAACCAAACATGACTGTTCTGGGTGTCCATGAGGCAAATATGTTTGGCACAGCTCTATGCTATGACCCATTATCTAATAGTTTGGGAAAGTGAGTAGACGAGTTTATGGAAAGCCATAAACAAGTACACCAATGAGATTAGAGAGAGCATTATCAATGGGGACCAAAGTCATCTTAACTCTCTAAATGGTTTCAAGAACGACTGCCTTAGAATTTGGGTAACAAGGAAAGAAAGTGCTTATGGGTGACTTCTTGGCGAAAGTGTATTTTATCAGTCTGTCATCTCATTCATCTCTGCCTGGAAATAAAATATAACAAAGTCAATGGTCCAGTGGTGGCTTCTCCACTAAAGCGGAGGAATGTCGCCCCACTGCTATTTGAGCAGTGTATAAAACGTACATACACTTAACCCCTGAGGTAAGTATGGTGATCTGATCCTGCATAATTACTCTTTTACATAGTTAGGCCATAGAGGAGCCATGACAGTGTTGATTCATCTAAAATATTTGACTACTTACAGCCTTTCCCCCTACCCAATAAGACAAAGCTTTAGAAATTAGATTGGAAGCAATGCACTCAACATCCTAGACCGGGGGTCTGGGATTACACACATAATACATTGCTGCCAAGCAGCCCAACTTGTCTACATTGTAAAATGGTTAAAGGGAAAAACTGACAAACAGTGGTGTTAATTGATCAGGATTTGACAGTTAGACCGATGGAAGAGGTACCCTGCACTCAACATAAGCAATGGTGGCCAAAGCTCTATCAATCACCAATCATGAGGATCTCATTAACAATATGAGATCCACTAACATGGAAGGCACACTTCATGACTCAACCATCACCTTTTACCCTATTGTTCAGCAACGAGAACTTCGCTTCAGGGAAAGACCGATCCCAATTTCAAATTGGAAGAAGGTGGCTGTCATAGATAGAAAGATTTATATCAGCGGAGCAACATCAAAACCTTTAAGGAGATAGAAAAAAGAATATGAGCTGCCAGAGTGAAAACATCCATTGTATATAGCTCAGACACTGGGCTTCATACCCTACATTAAAGGAAGAAGCTGATAAGGGCCTAAACGAATTTGACTGCTTCTCTCTCCTCCTTCAGAAAAAGAAGTGAAAACACTTCTGATTAACATGTTTTTGCCCTAAGATCACTCCTGTTGCTTTCATGAACTTATCGATGACTAGGACTCATCTGCTAACCATGACCAATTTATTACTGACTTCATATGGAGGACAAACTTATCAACCTGTTAATCTCTTCGTTTGCATCTTTTTAGCATTGTTGACCATTTTCTCTTGTCACCTACTTATCTCGTTTGTCCCCTAATGTAAAGCGTTCTGATACCCTCACAGGTCATGTTCGCACTATAGAAAACTCAGTAAATAAATTAATAAAAATAAAATGCTAATAACAAGACGTTATTATCATTTTAGTTTTCTGTACCGGAACTGGAGCCAGGTCGGGGCTATGCAAAGTGAGGAGTGGTTTGCACTCCCTTAAACACATGAATGTTAGGCCGCCCTCTTGGGCCGGCTAAATATTAATGCACATTTAGCATGTTCTCCACCTGGCTGTGTCGCACAGCCCGATGGTGGCAATCAGTAAGGAAACAGACTGCATAAAACGGGTAGTTTAAGTCTTAGGGTTATAAATTGTGAGCCGTCAATCATACAAACACGAATATTTAAGTACTAATGTTTATTGTGAAATCTTTCGTTTTAAATGTAAAAACAAAAGTTGCTACTTTTTAAAACGGGATTGGAAGGTATCAAAATCTGCAACAGTATAAAATAGCACTTATGCACATTATTTTAATTCTGCTAGCTTATTATGTTTAAAGATACCGCATTTGCCACTGGTCAGGTTTTTTGGGGAAGAACCCTAAACTCCTCTCATAAAATAGTTTATAAATTCTAACGGGTTTTGGCCAAAACTACTTGCTGAATGGGATTACATTTGCACCACCTTCTACAGATGTCTCCAGGAAATCACTGCTTGTAACCTACAATGGAAAGGATTGTCTAAAAATCAACCAGATTTTTACCAAAGCACACAAAGGCACCGCTCGCCAATACATTTCAAAAACAGAAGACTTGGAGGGAAGAACCCAGAAAAGCCACTATAGACTTTCAATAAATCCTACCATATTTAAGCCAATGCCACTAGTAAATATGCGCACAATTTGGTATGAGATTTGGCAAAGCATCTTTGGGGGATATGACGATGTATATTATGGGTTTACTGTTATATGCGGCTTGTGAGTCACAAGTTGAATTCCTAGCAGTTTTAATCATGTTAATCATTATCCTAGGTTAATTATTTGAGCACCACGACATTAGGCAATAGTAATATCTGCCATTTAAAGTGGTTGGAAATTGCAGTGTGATGCATTGTAAAAAAGTTGTATTTATTACTGTTGTGACTAAAAAGGATCTGGCTGCCATTACTCTAGAACCCTATTTATTTACCTTCGGAAGCGTTCTCTTTGATGGATACTCCAACTCAGCAGTGGCCCATGCAGGTAAGAGCGGTGAGGTGGTGAGGCTGGCAGAGGAGGATTTTGACAGACGACGAGGAGGGAAAATTAATTAATCATTTATTTTTCCCTCCTGGTCATCAGTCGAATCCCCCGCCCCACCACTCTTGCCTACAGGGGCTGCTGCTGCTATAACTGCTTTTTCCTCATGTTATGAATATCATCAGATGCCAGACTGGATCTGGAGATTGTTCATAGGTTCTTGAGTGCCGGTAAGTGGGGTGGTATGGCTACACACTGGCTTCATCCCGTGCTGGCGTCAGTTTCTTTCTTGACTCTGTCCACGTCCTTGGACATGGAGTGCAATTATTATTAGTCAGATTTGTATTGCGCGAAGCTGTCCCAGCAACAGGGCGTCCTAGCGCCGACCACAGACATGAAACAGAAGCAAAGGGAAGAAAATAGAAGATCAAACAGCCAGGTCTTTATGGCTTTTCGAAAAGCCAGGTGGTTCTGGATTACTCTGCGGGAAGCAGGGAGCGAATTCCAAAGTTTCACGGCCAAACTGCGAAACGAACGGCCACCAGCTCTGGCTTTCCGAACTCGTGGAATGCAGACCAAAGCTTGGTCGGCAGATCTAAGAGGACGCGGTGGCACATAAAACTCTAACAGATTGGCCAGCCCCAAGGGTGCCTGTAGCGTCAAGATCCTGTGCGACACAGAGCGACTTGAATTGAATGCGCTTCTCAACAGGCAACCAATGGAGTTTAGGGAGCACATGAGAAACTGAGCAGGATTTCGGAAGTGCCACCAGAATGTGGGCCGCTGCATTCTGTACTCTCTGCAGACGCTTAATACTGGCCTTGTTGGCACCCAGATAGAGGGAATTACCATAGTCCAGTCTGGATAGGATTGACGCCTGGACAATGGTTTGATGCACTTTAGAAGGAAAGAAACCCAGCAGCGGTTTCAAGCCTCGCAGAAGCCCAAAACAAGTCCCTGCCACTACTTTTGATTGAGTGTCGAAAGTCAGGCCGCTATCAAACCACACACCCAGGTTCTTCACGACTTCCTTGGGCGAAGGAGCGGGTTTGAGACGGTCCGGCCAACACTGCTCAGACCACAACTCCCGATCCTTCCCGAACAATAAGATCTTGGACTTACTAGCGTTCAACTGCAAGCAGTTTACCGCCATCCCGTCCGCGACCGCTAGGAGGTCTTCTTTGAACTTGTCCAGGTTGGTACAACATTTTTTAGAGAAATCGATCACCAGTTGGGTGTCGTCGGCGTACGACATCAATGACAATCCCCTCCCCTTGGCTACCGCAGCCAAAGGCCAGACATAGATGTTGAACAATAAGGGGCTCAAAACTGAGCCCTGTGGCACCCCCTGATGCAAAGCGAACTCCTGAGAGTGAAAAGGTGACACGGAAACTTGGAAAGATCTCCCCTCTAGAAAAGACCGCAACCAATCCAAGGCCGCATCCCTGATACCAATTTCTTGTAGGCGTTTTAGAAGTATCGCGTGGGAGACGGTGTCAAATGCGGCAATTAGGTCCAAAAGGACTAAGGCCACCGAATCACCGACATCCAGGCTCCCCCGGATAACTTCCGTCACAGCCAACAAAGCGGACTTGGTGCTGTGGCGCGCCCGAAAACCATGCTGTAATGGGTCCAAGATGGCATTCTGCTCAATAAACTTCGCAAGAGTAGAATTAACATGGGCTTCAACCAGCTTTGCCAAAAAAGGCAGCTGGGAAATAGGGCGCTAGTTGCCCGGCTCAGCAGGGTCCAAGGTAGGTTTTTTGAGCAGCGGAATAACTTTCGCATGTTTCCACGCCCCAGGTACGGATGCAGACGACAAATAAAGGTTGACCAGATCGATATTCAGAGGAGAAATGAGAGAGTGAAACTGGCGAAAATGGGCACGTGTCAAAGGGTCGGCCGGCGAGCCCGATTTAATTTTCAAACAAAGGGACTTGAATTCCAAATGTGACAGGGGAGGAAAAGATGACAAACAGTTTCCCACTGTGAGACTGGAAGCCCCCAGATCCACCACCTCAGCAGACATGGCCAAGGTAGGCAGACCAAGGTATATCTTCTCAACTTTGTTCACAAAGTACCGAGCCAACTCATTACACTGATGGTGCGAGGAGATGGGGGAGACCACCATTGCACCCGCGCTCTTCATACCCTTGAGCATGGAGAAGATCGTCTTAGCGGGGTTAGTACTAGCCAAGATTTTGTCAGCCACATACTCCGCTCATGCTCTCCGAATAAGCTTATGGTACTGCTTGATGGCCACTCGATATTCGCTTTTTGCTGCCACTTCGTAAGAACGTCTTCAGGCACGTTCAAGTTGCTTACAGCCCTTTTTGGCTGTGGTTAGCGAATCGTTAAACCAAGGGTTGGACGGCCCACGGATCTTCCCCTCCGATTTAGCCAGGATGCAGCTATCCAAGCCTAGTGTCAACCACTCGTGAAAACACGAGTTTGACTGCTCCACGTTCAGTGGCAACTGAGGTCTACGGCTGGACAGACAAGCGGGAAAAAAAAACATATCCAACTTGTGCCAGGGACGTTTTGAGACTGGGACGGGGCAGGTCAGTCCGGCTTTACCCTGCCACCGCAGCGAGTACGAGACCAAGAAGTGGTCTGTCCAAGCCTGCGGGGCCGGTGGCAGAAGTTTTAGAGGACTTAGATTGGAAAATATGGGGTCCAGTAGGTGACCTGCCACATGCGTGCACTCAAGGACACTCTGAGCCAACTAGTAAGCCTCTAGGTCAGCCAAAAAACTGGTGATCTCAACCTTCCCACTATTCTCAAGGTGGAGATTAAGGTCCCCTAAGATAGTAAAATTTGCTGCCCTGCTTGCGAGTGGTGCAACTTTGTTCAATAAATCTTCCCTAAATAGGCTGGAGGGACCTGGAGGACAGTAAAAGAGGAGACCGGTCACAGTGAAGTTGTAATTCAACATGATTTTAAACATTGCACTTTCACAGTCCGCTATGTTCTCCTTACTGAAGCTGCAGGTGTACACATCCTTAACAATAACTGCAATACCGCCCCCTCTACATCCCCCTCTGTTTACACTCTTTATCACATAGCCTTGGGGAGGAGCCAACCAAGGCTACGCCACCGAGTCTTGTGTAAGCCAGGTCTCAGTTAAGAATAAAACATCCGGAGACTCGTCGGCTAGAAGATCAAAGACCTCGGCATGATGTTTCACAAGTGACCAGCAGTTTAGACTAAGAAACTTAAAGTCTGTGTAGTCCAAAGAACAAGAGACCGACTCCTCCAATGGAAGTTGAATTGTGCAGAACTTACAATTAAAAGAACCGTCCTGAGGGGCCCAAGCTGGAGAGGGGCAGTTGATTTCCAAGCTCAGGAGCTCATCACGCGAGTACCTGATGGAATCCACGGTGGAATGTGCAGGGGTTCTGGGGTCCTGGTCCAATAACTGATTAGATGTGACAGTGTGCATATTTCTAGAGTGGGGATTTTTATGTACGGAAAAAGACACCATTTCATAGAACAGGGAGGCGGGAGGGCAGTCCCGAATCTGCAGTTAGATAGAGTATCCACCAAAAAAGACCGTTACTGAAGGTAAGTTACTTTTTCTTCTGATGAATAGTTCTAACTGCAGGTTTTAAGTTTATGGGAACCAAAACCAGCAGCAGAGGTGTTCCTTTCTGTTTTTAAGAGGATAGTCTCAAACATAGGCTTCTAGTAGCCTCTATCACTACTAATTAGTCGATTGTTTCTTGATTGGTCAGATGTGGAAGTAAACACATTTCAAATCAAATGTTGTATATTCGCATCTCTTCTCCATTGAAATTAAGTATACAAGAGGACCCCTCCTGCTGTGCAAAGAATTTTCCAGAGGACAAAAGATGCTTATGAAAGGATTATCAGAGCCTTCTTATGACCTACTTTAAACTTACAGAGCTTAATAATGTAAGATACACCAGATTGTTTCAAAAAGAAGACATTACACGTTTTTCGTTGGAATCGCAGTGTATTAAGCTTAGTAGGTGATAGTTTGTTTTATGTGACTATGTTGGGAATGTTTCCCAAATCCGTCTGGCTGCTCTTAGAGGATCAGAAGAAGGTGTGATACACACAAAAACGAGGAGAAAATATCTCACTCAATACAGTCTAAAAGTCTAGGGACTTTTGGGTGTGCATCCATTGCCAAAGTTACTATTCTTCACTTCATGCGAAATTTGTAACTTTATAATGCACTTGCCAAGTATCAACAAATAGTTATCTCATTAACAACAATTGTCTCAGTCTATAGAGGCTTAATACGCTGTAACAACACAAACATTTGGTAAACACAAGCTTTTGACTCAAAAACGGTCCGCGTCAGGAACCCTCGAATACAAATGAGTGTTCTAATTTGAGGGCCGTTTCTTTTTTTGGTATAAACAATGTAAAACATAAATAAAGTGGTTTATATCGGAAGTTGCAACAGTGTAAGATGACGCACCATTTCACCACACCCTGCAGCAGCAAAGGTAGGACACGATATATTCTTTCTGAGACAAAGTATTAATTCGTGGTCGCTGTGTAACCCAGTATTGACCCGAAACTGACATTCTTTGGTAGAATTATGACGAGGCTCACAAATATGCATTTTTGAACGCGTCCTCTTCCTTCTGTTCCTGTAAACCCCCAATCTGGCAGAGTGACACACGCAGAAGTGTTGCCAGCTCTCTTCCCTGGAGACAAACCATGGTGACATCTGAGTGACAGCTGCCAATCTCCTGCAGCCCCGGATGCAGACACCCCGAGGCTGCTCCAACACCCGGCCGCTCGTCTGGCTAAGTAGATGCTTTTCAAGGAGGCAAGCACTTGCAGATCTCCATCGCCTCCAGACTTCAGATTGTGCGACGGCTGCAACAGCCGAGATTCATTCCTGAGAATTTCATGGTTGCTTCTATGTGCCCCCAACCACCACCAGGCCTGCATGCCTCGTTAGCTTTCATTCTCCAACATGGGCATTGGCTGTATAAGAATTATGAACTCGTGGCTACTGTAGGGCTAAGATTTATTTAGATCATGGGTCACTTCCTGTCAATTTCAGGACAGGGCCCTATCCACTGAATGTCTGTTGCGTAAATAAACTCCTTCTAGTAATACATTCTGTGGTGGGGTTTGTAATGTGGAGATGATGGGAGGCATGCATCCGACCCATTAGCGAAGTCTATTAAGGTTTTCTTGAGGACCTTGTCAAAAGAACGATCTTCAATCAAAGCAATGTGACTGGATCCTACCACGCAGTTCCGGATTACCAGGTAGGCACCGGCCTATGGCCCCACTCCTTTTAGGGCCCCCGCGACAACGGATCAAAATAATATTGATTTGATCTTGAAAGAAAATGACAAATAGAGCTTTCTTAAATATTGTTTCCATAACATAGAAAAAATTTAATCAACTCAAAGAAACAAAACTTTACATTATAGACTATACAGAGAAAATACTGTATTAATGTCATGTACCCATTAAAAACTTAAAGTACATAAACCCAACATATCAGATTCACATAACAGTTTGTCTCTGAAAAGCTAATCTTCTGGCACCTGTCAGTTTGTAAAAAAAAATTAGGGGCATTGGGTATTAGGAGATAATTTGCGAGGGGGTCCCCCAAATTTCGACAGCCTAGGGGTCTCCACAGGGTTAAATCCGGCACTGCTACCACGTGTATGAATATCTGCCAGTGTGGGTAACTGGCACAAAGAAATGCCAGCCTGCGTGCCACTGTGAGGGCTGGCCTCCTAATAGACACTGGCGGCACTGCTAATGCAATCCACCCACAATGTCGCACATCGCCACTTGCAGATGGAGGGATGTGCGGCAACCACCAGATGTGACACTTATAAAAGCCAAAAAATAAAAAAATAAAAGAGAACATTTGCCTCCTGAAAGTACAATCTTTTTATGTTTTAGCTTATTTAGAAATGACACGACTCATTGCCAAATGCTTCGTAAATCAGAGGCTGGTGTGCTTAATTAACGTTTCAACTTGTGACACCACTTCTGCTCAGGGCCTCCACCTGCCTCCCGTTTTCCCACCACTGAGCAGACCCTTTTCTCCCACGCTTCTGAGACCAGGCACAGTGATAAACTAACACACATCACATCAAACTGTTTATTAAAAAGAATAAGAGACCATATACATCATTGTCACAAAAAAATGCCCGTAAAATGTCTCTCTTCAGCTGTGATATAGTTAAATGTAACTGCCTAGTCAAATCTTTATATACAATATGTAAAATGAGCATGCTTTCAGGAATCATTGCTGAGACGAGGCTCAAACTGTCGTAAATAACCAGCTCAAGTCAATTGGGGGTTGTAATTTCGCTGTCAAATGTATGTAAATGTTATATTTTAAACAGCAGTTTGTTGCAAAGTCGCCTGTGTTGGATGAAATAGATAATGTGTAATACCGAGGAGAAAAGTAGAGTCGAAATAATGACAGCCAGACATGTTCCTTAGCGACAATGCAAAGCTGATATGATGTAGATTATCTAACAAAACATATAAAGGCACATATAAAACACCTCAATAAACTCAATGTAAAATCTGTTTTCGTTTACTTATTTTCCAATCAGGCAACACGGTCGTTCAACTTCTTACATATGGCCCTCAATCGCCTAAGACACAGCAACCCTTTAACTTTTTTATGTACAGTATTTAATGTACCTCTACTAATTCTCAAACAACCAACGAACTTCCCAAATAATCAACGAAAGCACGTCACTTCCTCTTCTGCTAAGAGTACTCATAGGCATCATTTTTGAGACAGCACAAGGGAACAACTTTCTTGACTGCTACATCACACCATGGTATGAAACACCCAGAAAGGGGGAGTGGATAAACAACTGCAGCATCAAAGGCTACCAATGAGATCACAGATTTCTAGCAATATTCTCATTGGTTTAAATTGTTAATGCTGTCATTATCTTTAATTAGCTTTGGTTTCAGTTGTTGTTCAAATTAACACTTAAGCCCTCAATGCAGAAAGTCTGGTTAATTCATATATATGCGCAAATTCAGTTACCCTACATTTTGACTGGCGTGAAAATGTCTGGTAAATACAGCAGCATGTGGATGTTGGTGTGGTAAGCACCAAACTCCCGGAAATTATACGCATCAGGCAACAATTGTCGCACCGACACATGTTTACCATCTCAGTGTCAGATTTTATCAGATGCAATAAGTATCACATCCGACAATATGGGACTCGTAATAGCATCACTTATGCAGGCAATTGCTGAACACAGCACAGTTTATATTACACGTTAATTTTCTGATTGTTTTTTTTTTTTTTTTTTTTTTAAAGACCTTTATTGATAGAAACCGCAATTACAACACAGCGAAGAGCCCAGGGCTCGCAAATACAGTATATTGCAATACAGAAACGCGAAGGATCTGGTCCAGGAGTACAGAGGTCTAATTTTAAAGGTTTACGTTCCGAAGGATAGACAAGAGTAGGATAACATAGCACAACAGGGTGATTCCGGCCTGTAATAATCAGGATAGCCAATTGCACAATACAACAAAAACGCCAGAATCGCTGCGCACCACCTAGAAAAACGTCTAAACCCCGAAAAGAGGAAAAAGAAAAAGAATAGAAGGCCCATAGAACCAAAAATAAAAACAGAACCCCCCCATCCACCCCCCACCCTGCACCTCTGCGCTGGCTACGGCCTTCCCCCCCCTTAGCAGTGTGCCTGTCGCCCAATAAAAGGAGTCCCGAAATGTAGAAAATAAGAGAAGAAACCTAATCTAAGCTCCCATGAAAAGAAAAGCAGGGAGGAGTCCACCACCCGTCCCCCGGCTCCACCCTCCCGCAAAGTCAATAGCACTAAACATAACGTCCGGCGGCGGCAAGCATTACAAGCAAGAGAAGTCGGAAACACAAAGGCAGCCCACATCGTAAGCAAGGATAGCGATCCACATCCCACATGTCTGTCCCCAGCATCACCCTCCCATGGATCAATAGGGATGTAGAGTCCGGTGCCAAAAAACATTACCAGCAGAGCAATTCACAAGGCACGAAGCCGGCACAGTGCATAGTCAAAGAAACCAGCACATCACATATCTGGCTCGGTCAGCAACGAGAAACCCATCAGTCAATAATAGGAAGCGTTCATCCCTGTCCCGTTTTTTCACGTGCACCACAGTTTACCAAAGTGTCCCAAAAAAACGCGAACATCAACCCAAAAGTGGCAAGTCGGTACAACCACCCAATAATGGCAGCTACGCTCAAACCCAATGATCCCATCCCGGGCACAGAATGAACCATCCCCATGTCACAATGCGGAGCCGAGCCAGGAGGGAAAATGTCAACATCCGACAACACCCGAGGCGACCCCCGGGCAATGAGGAGTATGGCTAGGGGCAAGTACTCTCGTCGCGATTCCAGTCCGAGGTCATCACCTCGCCCCAGGCATGCAACATCCGCAGCATTGAAGTTTTGGAGGTCCGGAGATTCAGATCCGCCATTGTGAAATCGGGCAGCCATCTTGATGGAGACGGACGAGGAACAAGAACAATCGAAATGTACCTGCGATTCAGCCATTCGCAAACCTCCCAGTGCACACACCATATCATCCACCTTGTCGATCAGGGTTTGAGCAGAGTGCGCCAGAACGTGACGGAGGGAGAGAATAGCCGCCAGAAGATCGCCATATCCCAAATCTCCACCACTCTCCCCTTCGAGTGCGTCCCCTTGCACTACAATTCCGCCACCACACTGCAGCACAGACTTCCCCAGGCTGTGTTCCATCATGGCCGCCGTGTGCGTGGGGGTAGACACTCCGAAACAGGTCAGGGTATCCAAAGTGGGAAGCCAGAGTTCCACGCACTATAGTGTTGACAAACAATGCCAATAAGTCGCCACCAGCTTAAGACCCATAGAGACACCGTCTTGTAAAATATAGCGGGGGCAGAAATTCGGGAGCCTCCCGTCGATCGCGGAGCTCCACGAAAGCCGTTTCTCGGCAGCCAGCAAATAGGGCACTTGCAGCCGTGCGGTGCCCCAAACGAAGCGCCAGGCACGAGTCGACCCGTACCTGTAGTACAGCGGGGCGTGCGTGTCGAAGTTCGGCTGCCTCGCACCAAGAAGGATCTGACCGGCTCACAGCGGTCGCTGGCATCCCGAGTTGTGCACTGAGCGGCCGGCCTCACCATCCACTCGAGGCCCCGGTCTGAGAACTGCTGCGGGCCGCATATCGCAATCAGTCATTTCTCCCGCTAGCGAAAACGGTACAGCATCAGGATTTCTCCACAGGTCGCCGGACGTCATCACAATCAACAATCCGCCATGGCGGGCCAGGATAGACAACAGGATAGTTGCAAAGGAGGAGATGATCCTCGGAGCCGAGGGACTGAGCGTCCTACCCGGACGCCATCTTGGCTCCTCCCCCAATTTTCTGATTGTTAAGTGTAAAAACTATATTCAATTCTGAAGAGGTCTGTGTAATTATGCAATTCTGTGGTACTGCGTTTACCACATAGTTGCAGGATTACCACAATTGCCACATAAACTGCACAGTTCAACAAAAAGTTGTAGAATAACACCTTACATCGAGAAGCTTAATTTGTGTTATCTTGAATCATAATTTAGATAACCATGCCACGTAGTTTGGTCCTCTGCTGATGCACTATCCTCGCAGTCCTGAAAAGCTGCGGAGGGGTTTGGGGCCAACATTATAAAGCCATATTCCAAAGGTATCCATAAAAATGTTTCCATATATCACAAGTCCCTGTGAATAAAAAATAAATAAATAAATATATATATATATATATATATATATATATATATATATATAATCGCTGCGTAGACTTCATTCTCCTTTCCAATAAACATTTCTTATCACGTAGGCCATCTGTTTATAATGATCACAGTGCAATGCTAATTGAAATGCTTGATTTTTGTCTTAAAAATAACAACTTTATGTTTAATAACTTACTTTTCCAGTAAACCAGAGGAGTGGCCATGGGGGCCAGTTTTTTCCCAGTTACCCCTGTTTGCACATGGGCTACTGGGAGGAACTGGTCCTCATGGATACTTTCAGTCACCACATGACAAATTATGTAACAAAGTGGCTACGTTTTATTGATGATTTATTTGTTGTTTGGCGAGGTACACAACCAAAGGCTGTAGCATTTGTAGAGGCGCTGAACAACAATCAGCTTAACCTCCATTTTACAGCAACAATTAGTGCCAAATCTGTAAACTTTCTAGACACAGAGATTTATGTTCAACACAGTAAACTAGAAAGTAAATTGTATCGTTGGGCCACAGCTGGAAAAACAACAATACATGGAACCAGCGCTCACCCAAGACACCTAATAGAAAGTATACCTTAAGGGGAGATGCTGCGGTTGCGTTGCATCTGTAGTAATCAAACAGATCTTAAAGCAGCCCAAACGGAAAGCTCAAAAAGATTCCTTGAAAGACGCTACAGTCAACAAACTATATCTAAGGCCATAGTTAAATCGATGATCCCTACCAGGGACTCTTTGCTCAAAATATCAGGACCAGATCCTGATACAGACAGTGTCCAAAATTCTAATACCAGCTTTAGAATGATAACAAGATACAGTAAACAGCACAATCAGATATACAAAATTTTACAAAAAAGTTGGCCACTGGTATTAAATGATACGGTGATAGGACCCCTGTTGCTACAGAGGGTCTCTGTCACGTACAGCAAATCACCATCCATGAGGGATACATTGGTTAATACCAGTCCAGAGGTGTTAGAGAAGACTAGTTGGCTTCAAACTAACAAGGGATTTTACAAATGTCGCACATGTAAGGCGTGTGCACATGGAGTAAACAGGAGTACATATGTACCCCCTTTTAGCAGTAAGGCCTATGCAATGCAGAAACATTTGACTTACAAGACAGAATATGCTGTCTATGTATTGGAATGCCTATGTGGACTCCAATACGTAGGCAGCACTAAATTGCAAGTGCATAAACGCATCCTTCAGCACTTAAGAGCCATCAGCAACCAGGATAATACTTATCCAGTTGCTCGCCACTTTAGAGAGACACACAATTCTAACAACAAAGGGCTTAAATATTTTGTTATTGATAGTGTCCCACCAAGTAGGCGAGGAGGCAATACAGAGTTGTTGTTGCGAAGGCTCGAAACAAGATACATACTACAGTTAGACTCTAAAACACCAGGAGGTCTTAATGTGACTGAAGACTTGCATACATGCTTAGGCTAACTGATCTTTTTATGCAAAACTTGTTTTAATTATGCTGTGTTACTGTATCTATTTTAACTAGGTGAGCGAGGGTAAGGTATTAAGCCTCAAAGAAAATGGAAGCACTGAAAAGACCACAGGATCAGCAACAGAGGCCCCAAAAACAAATAAGACTATTCAAGGCAGCTAGATATGAAATTCCCAATTAGGATTGAGTAACAATTTTATTGATATTTAATATGATTGTTTATATGTATATTTATTGACTCTATTTATATATGTATATATGTGTCTACAACTTATTTATACATTAATAGGGTAATATGACCATGTACATATTTTAAAACACAGTATATGTTTTATACAGTGTAATATGGTAAGGTTTTATTTATTTATGGATTTTATCAAATTTTCCTAAATTAATTTAATCCTTCAATTATATTTATCTAGCTTGTTTGCACAGTGTAAGAAGTCTATGCGTTTACCTATATTAGTGAATGCAATGACAGTTGCTCCATCAGAAGGGATTCTCCTTCAATAACTCACCTACCTGTATAGTGAGCTGAACAGTACCCCAATACAATGAATATGGAAGTGGGGGGACAGCCAAACTAAGCAAATTTCAGAACCAGCATTTACTCGAAGTGTAATTACAAAACCTAAAATTTAAGGAGTCTGTCAAAATTTCAATTCACTTCACTATTATTTTTATATTTACATAAACACATTTGCACGTATATAATTTTTATATATATAAAAGTTATCAACAGTGCCAATCGGCCTAAATTACAATATAATGAGGATAAGGCTCTAGTCTGAAAGGAATATAAACGGGAATTTAATTGAGCATTTGTAGTATTGTACTAGGATGTACCAATTGCTTTAATTTAAATTATAAGTAAAATGTAGGCACAGTATTTCATACTATTTGCGCCAAAAAAACGAATGAGGTGTAAAGGATATTTCTACTATGTCTATTGCTATGAACGTATAATGATTGTCTTTAAGCACGCACTTTTCACTTTAAATTCCGAAAGTATCGTCTTACCTGTGTCATGTGATCAAGGCTCGTCAAGGGCCGAAACGTTATGGCGGCACAAGCAATAAAAAAAGAAGACTGGAATCTGGGTCTGTGTCCGTGTTTTCAGCGCGAACTTAAACACGCTGAGTGTTTTAATATATATATATATATATATATATATATATATATATATATATATATATATATATATATATATATATTTTAAAAAATATATATATATATGTGTGTATATATATATATATATATATATATATATATATATATATATATATATATATATATATATATATATATATATATATATAGCTTCCAAAGTTCTGCCACAATAAGCACCACATGCACTCGAGGAAGTAAAGCAAGTTTGCATTTATTTCCCAAGTAACGCTACGCGTTTCAGCATAGAAGTGCCTTGATCACACGTTTAACCAACATCCAGTGATATATATATATATATTATATATATATATATATATATATATATATATATATATATATATAATCACTGCGTAGACTTCATTCTCCTTGGGGTATCGTAACGGGTCTTTTAATCAGCAAAAGCAAAACAGACGCGTTTCGGAGATTCCTTCGTCAGTCTTTACTCTGATCACTGCGAGGAGGCTTTTTAAAAATTCATTAAGGTCATCCGTGTAACAACATAGATGACGGTGTACACTCTCATCACATTGCCTTTTTTCTTGGCGGCCATTTTAACACAGCCATTTTTATCGTATTTACATATTGGCTCCCATGATTGCAAGCCACTAACACAACCACCAATCCTTCGTTTGACAGTGAAAAGAATTGTTTTCAATCCATACAGAGTATATAATATGTATATGTACAAAAAGACCTCTTTGTGTCAAATGATAATTATAGCGATTCTTGCCCTATATCAACGCTGTTGAAAACTGGAAGCCCAACGTTATGCTAAGCCTAATTCATAAGCCGTGATAGCGATACATGGCAAGACTCTATGCAGTGGTATAATGCAAAAATTGGCATTAAAATCCAGCCGTGTTTTGGCCCTATCCCGCCTGAGTCGAGTCATGTGCCTGAATCTATGATTCATCAATAATGCAAATGCAAAAATGGGCAAAAAGCTATATTATCAAAAAGATCGGCAAACTCGGAGACAATTCTACATTCATTCTTGTGTCAAAGTGGAAGAAATTACTCATTAAAAAAGCCAATGATGGTTCGCGTGTACAATATATACTATATACAGTGTGAGGTCAAGAGAAAATGTGCTAATATCGGATATCCAAGAGATTATGATGGAATTATCTTCCTAAATGGACTGCTAGCTCCTCTCCGCTATTTAGCCCATGTGGTGCCTTAGTCCGCAGGTCGATTATGTAGCACGATTCTAGCCTCTGCAATCTTAGTACCCTGACCCACCCCTCGGGCTTATTGGTACATGGTCCACACCAAAGAATTGCAGGAGCTCCCTGTTGCTCTGGTGTTTGGAGGCGAAATGCCTCGCCACAGGATAGTTAATATCCTTGTTCGCGATGGCACGCTGATGTTCCAGTATACGAATTGTGACACTGTGTATTGTGCTCCCTATATATCTCAGCCCACAGGGGCACGCAAGACAATATACACCGTGCAATGTTGAACACGTAATGAATTTGTCAATCATTTTCTGTTTCATTACACCTGGGATGTTATAATTCAGGACTCTTCTGCTAATCGCACAAGCCCTGCCAATGTACCTGTTTTCTGGGTAATGGGCAATAGATGACTCTGGATCAGTTTGTCCTTGAGTGATCTCGATTTGCGAAAGGTGATCAATGGTACTGAGGGGATCTCTTTCCCTATTACTGAGTCTGTCTGATATATATATATATATATATATATATATATATATTATGGACCTATATACCCATTAAGGGGTTCTGGTGACATTTATAAACCACGAGGATGAAGACTGAGTGGTTTTTAAATATAACTTGAACCCCGAGATAGCAGGGGACAAGAAGTGGCCTAATGGCTAGAGCGGTCGACCTCAAAGCTGGGGAACAAGGTTCGAGCCTCGGAAGAGACACTCTACATCCTGTGATTCTGGACAAATTACTTGATCTCCACATGCCTAACCAAATGTCTATAACACAACTGGTGCTTATGTAAAGCACTCTGATCCCTTTAGGTCCAGTATGCGCTATATAAAACTCACTTTAAAAAAAATATATATACCAATTAGAAACATTAATCTTTACAAAGATTGAAGTGTCATTCATTTAGTACTCATTGTTTGCCTGAGACTGCATCCATGTATGTCAATGTTTTGATTAATGTGCTTTTTTGTTGGAGATAGTGTGTCAATATTTAAAATGTTTTTAATGCAACAATATAAATTAGCATTCAAATTTCAAGTACAAAGCACATTGTAAGGAAATTAGAAACATGCATTCTAAAACGCGCTTTTATTTTGTGGTGGATGCACCCTACAGAGCAGTGCTTAATTTGTAAAACAATAGGTGACAGGACCTGCCCAGGAGGCCACTGCAGCTTGCACCACCAATTGCCCCTGTCATCACTGCCAATGACTGGTTCCAAAACACCTACCAACCACTTCTCTCTTGCAAGTGAGACATTGCAGACTATTCTAGGGCCCCAAAGCTAAAGGAATGGCTGGGGAGGCAGCTTTTATAGTATGTTGTATTCAGAAACAACCGCTGTTGTGCTAATCTCTAAATTAGATGAGCTGCACCACCATGTGGCAGACAGTCATAAGTTCGGGCGCTTACAATTAAGTGCCGGTGCTTAGCACCGGAAACCATTGGCTCAAATTTAGCACTGCTATAGAGTATGTTTAACATAACATATATAAAGAAAGAAAGAGTGCAGTGCAGGACAGGGTAATATTTTGGTTCCACGGTTCTGTGTTTACAATGTTTATCTTCACACATTGTGGAGGATTCAAAGCATACATGCCAACATATCAGATTCAGACAGGAGTCTTCTGATTTTTTTAAGCCAAAAATTGCTTTATTTTAGCTATCTATCAACTTAAACTGCCTATGCTTAAATAAAAGTTAATGGGGAAAATGCATTCCCCAATTCTTTTCAAAATCATCTTCATTGCAGTTTTAAAATGTTGTGATATGTGTGTCATATGTTGAAGCTTGCATTAAGACTGAGCACAGCCATTGTGAAAATGTACTTTTTACCAGCAATTAATGAACATGCTTTTATAAAAATACATTTAATATTTTTATTTGTTTAGGGCAGCTAAATATGCTGGACATCGATTCACGCAGTCGTGTGTGTTGCCTGAGGCGTGGAGGTGAGCCCTTCCAACTGCTGCCCATCTCCCCACTGGGACCCTTGATCTCTGAGCCCGTGTGCTCCACCGTCGTGCATTGTCTGTGCCTGGGGATATCTGAACTTTGCCTGAGCCTGTGTGCTCTACTGTCGTGCATTGACTGTGCCTGGGGATATCGGAACTCTGACTGAGCCCGTGTGCTCCATTACACGTTTTCACCATCTGCTGTAGGGAGTCGAGGCAGCCAGCGGGAGCGGGACTGCGAGGCCCAGAGGTGCTTGCGCCAGGTAATCGCGCGCACCTGGTGCCTCTTCCCGTCTCCTCCTACTTAGCCCAGCTTCCGGACGCGTCGCGGGACGCGCGCGAAGACCGGGCAAAGAGCGGGCCGTTGTGTGGCCGGAGAGGCTGGGCTGGGCCCCGTCTCTTTTATTTCCATGTGCCTCTTCCCGTCTCCTCCTACTTAGCCCAGCTTCCGGACGCGTCGCGGGACGCGCGCGAAGACCGGGCAAAGAGCGGGCCGTTGTGTGGCCGTTAGGTGGCCGGAAAGGCTGGGCTGGGCCCCGTCTCTTTTATTTCCATGTGTTTTTTTCCTAGACTTGAGTTTCCTACGTATATAACCGCATTTACACTTTCCCTACGTGTGGTATTGAGTTCCGGACTTTAATATTCTGTGCTAGTTTTTGTTCCACTATCATTGCTTGGCTAGGCCATTTTCAGAACTGATATTCCTGTCTAAGTACTATAGTTGTGTACTCTCTTGCCATCATGGACACGGCCTCACCTGGGACTGCGGGGGTAAACCTCAACAAGGGTACACTAGACAATTACTTTAAGAAATCTACTTCAGAAATAGAAAGGGAAGAAGCCCTAGCGGAGAGAAGGGTGGAGCGTCGTCGCTCCATCGAGGGTTATAAGGTCAGACCCTCTCTGACAACATCCGCGCATATTATATTATCTAGTTCAGGGGTGACCCCTATTACTGAGGATCCTATTGCATCCCAGGGTATACCAGAACTTCTAAGGGACACTATTCCCTCACCACCTTCTCCTGGGGCCCTACCTAGCCCACCTACTGTTGCTCCCTCGCCACCCTGTAATTCTGATGTAGGCCAGGAAGTTACACCAGCTCCCCTCCATACTGGTAAAATCATCGCCAAAAATCAACCGAGGAAGATAGAGGCCCCGAAAATTCATGGTCCTCCGCCCAAAAAGAGAATGAGGAAGGGGGGTTCTAATCAAAAGGGCAAAATTAGTCACACTGAATTTGGCAAGGGGAAAGGTGGGGGTGTAGCCCCTGCTCCTAAACTAACAGCGGATACAAGACCTGTCACCACTATAGTGACTACAGAAGAATCAACGCCACTTACACACGCCACTACCCCCTCAAGTGTCAACACCGTGGAGACTTTTCCGCTCGTCCCCACCCTGGAGCTTCTTGGGCAAATGCTCAGGACGCTTACTTCCCCTATTGTAGACAGGCTATTGGCCATTGAACAACGGCTAGGGAATTTGGAACAGGCTATTCTCAACAAGCCGGACAAGCAGAAGGCCCCCTCTATTCCTAATACAGCACTGGCTGCGGTCGGTTTACTTAATACCTCAAAACCTACTTCAGCCAAGGTGGCTCATACAACATCTATTAATCTAGCTAAGGCGGCCCATACAACATCTATCACCACTACAACGGCCTCATTCCCTAAGCCCAATGTTCCTACTAAAACAGTGACCCAAAATCCCTTAGGGATTACAACCTCTACCATTCCTTCCCGACCTGCCATGCACATGGATGGTGCCATCCCGAAGGGTGGAAACAGTATGGCTACAAGACCAACGCAGTCGGCTGGAGAGAGGGAACCCCCAAGCAGAGTAGTAAAACATAGAATTCCCCAGGTTGAACTTCCTCCGGAAGCACTACCTTACGTAGTGGTGCTTACGGGTGTTCCTACCCTTGACCCTGACAAGCGAGAAGGTCCACAGCAGCTTAAAAATAAAACCGTGTATTGGCTGTCCAAAAATAGGCCACTTCCGGAGAATGTTACTGGGGACATTGTGCACGTGCGTCGACTCTACTGGTTGGGGGGGCGGGAGAAAGATATAGAGGGCGACTTGATTGTGATCAACTTTAGGGACCCAGAAGTTGTTAGGCACATTTTGAGCTGGATGCCAGGGAACCTAGGCAAATCAATTATGCCGTGCGACCTTACCTATTTCTATCCTAGAGCCCTAGTAGCTCCCCTGTCATGTCCATGGCCTTCTACGGCCCTGACCGGTATTATTGGTCCAAAAAAAATAAACCATTACTTCCCCCTGCAGCCTGGCCCCATGGTTTCAAAGAATGCTTATGGGAGGGAATCCGTCCCGCAAAGGGGCTATGGCACCAATCATAGGAGATCGGACTACTCTTTTCAAACAGGGGGGATGGACCATTTGCTTCCTTTTACACCCCTGGAAGTTAGTAATAGATTTGAAGTTTTTTCTGGTTTGGATTCCTGTGATTGACGCCTGGGCTCCTCCCCTGGTCATTCTGCTCTAGAGAGGGGGTTAAGCGTACAGGATGTTAAATTTCATTCACCTGGTGCAAATTTCCCCCCCCAGCTGCCAGGTGATTCCCACGGCACGACTCAAATCCTTTCAGTCACATCCAACCATAGTCCACCTCCCCCTCTAGGGATTCCTATCTCACATGTATGCAGTGGTAGTGATACTATAGGGGGGCAGGGATCTACTTTCCACACTCCTTCCAGAGCCCTGAGGGTACTGTCATGGAATGTCGCAGGCATTGCCAATAAAATACACACTGAAGAATGGGATTCCCTAATAACAAATAGTGATATCTGCCTCTTTCAAGAGACTTGGGCGAGGGAACCCGTTCTTAAAACTGGCTGCGCAATATTTGAAATTCAGGCTACTTGGAATGGCAAGGGGAGGCCCTCGGGTGGTTTGGCGGTGTGGGTAGCGTGTCATATGTTATGTTATTTATATTTCTATCGCGCACAGCTGCCCCAGCAAAGGGGCGTCCTGGCGCTTTTGACAGGCACTGTAACATAACACACATTAAAAGAAGGGGAAGTTATTAAGAAGCGGGAAACAGGAAGGTTTTGATCGCCTGTCTAAAGGCGAACAGGTCATTGAGGGCTCGGATGGATACCGGGAGCGAGTTCCATAGCCCTGCTGCGAGCACCCGGAATGAGCGGCCGCCCATTCTACTCAGTTTAAAGCGGGGGCAGACTGCCAGATGGAGGGCCTCTGATCTTAGTGATCTCCGAGGGATGTAGGGAGTAAGTAAATTGGCAAGTGCCAGCGGCGAAGAAGATTTCAGAATTTTAAAGGCCAGACACAGCGCCTTAAACTTAATCCGCTGTCTGACCGGAAGCCAGTGAAGGGCCAAGATGGTACCTGACACAGAACAGTGTCTGGGGAGGCCCACAATGGCTCGCGCTGCGGCATTTTGTACCCTTTGGAGCCTAGAGGCCTCCGCCTGATTCATCCCCAACAACAGCGAGCTGCCGTAGTCCAGTCGGGATAGAATCGACGCCTGGACCACAAGCTGTCTAGTGGGGGGATCAAAATACTTCAGGACCGGCCTTATACCCCGCAGAATACCATAGCACGTGGCGGCAATCTTTTTGGTGTGATTCATAAAAGTGAGCGCGGGGTCCAGCCAGATGCCTAGATTTTTCACTCCCGACGCTGGAATTGGAGTAACGCCCAACTCTGGTGGCCACCACTGGTTTCCCCATAGCTCAGCGTGCTTCCCCAACACCAACACCTCAGTTTTGGTGGCATTCAACTGTAGGCAATTGGTGCGAAGCCAGCTTGCTACTGCCACAAGTCCCGCACGGAATCTGGGAGCCTCCACCTCAGGGTCTCCACTAAGTGTCACCGCCAGCTGCGTGTCGTCTGCATATGAGGTCATCACCAAACCCCACTGTTTGACGACCGCAGCTAACGGTTTCACATAGAGGTTGAACATTGTGGGGCTCAACGAGGAGCCCTGTGGGACTCCCAGCTCCAAGGGATAGATGGTAGATTGGCCTGGTGGTATTGCCACTTTAAAGGATCGATCAGACAAAAATGATCGAAACCACTTGAGAGCGATATCAGCGACTCCAACTTCCTCTAGGCGTTGGATCAGTATATGGTGGGACACAGTATCGAAAGCAGCGCTAAGATCTAATAATAAAAGCGCTGCTGTACGTCCTGAGTCAAGGACTAGGCGAAGATGTTCAATGATGTAAAGTAACGCCATCTCGGTACTGTGTCCTGGCCGGAAGCCATTCTGACTGGGATCCAGTATCTGATTGCGAGGCAGATACTCAGACAGAACTGAGTTGACGTGGGCTTCCGTTACTTTAGAGATCCAAGGCAATAGGGAGATAGGTCGGTAGTTTTCTGACAGCCGCGGGTCAGAGTTGGCCTTTTTTAGTATAGGAGTAACCACCGCCTGTTTCCAGGCGGAGGGGACTACTCCATTAGACAGCGACATATTGATGAGATTCAATATGGGAGCTCGCCACAGCGGGGAAAGCGTGTTAATAAGAGCCGGCTTCAGCGGGTCCAGAGGAGAGCCTGATTTAACCCTAAGGCTAAGTTTGCCAAAGATCTCAATAGACAAATCTGGTATTATAGCCAGGGTCTCATACCCCAAAGGATCGGGGTCAACTACCTCAGGAGTCGGCTGACATAGATCAAATCCTCGGTAGATTTTTTGCACTTTCTCCAGGAAGAAGGTGGCAAGGTTCTCACAATGGGAGTCTGTGCAGATCACCTCTGAGGTGGCTCTTTTTTTCATAAGGTCTTTCAGGACCTTAAAGATCAGTTTAGATGGATTAGTGCTGGCTGCAAATTCCTGAGCGTAAAATGCGGCCCGTGTTCTGCAAATGGCCCTGTGATAGAGCTTTAGAGCCGCAAAGTACCGGATTTTCAGAGTAGGATCGTAAGATCTTCTCCACCCTCTCTGTTTTCCGGCAGGATTTTTTCAGCTCGGCAAGAGACTCATCATACCAATGGCTAGCTGTTTTTGCCCTACATTTCGACCACTTCAAAGGTATAAGGGAGTCAAGAGCCTCAGAGATCCAAGTGCAGAACTGTTGGTAACCTTGGTCCACGTTGACAAAGGCGCTCAAAGGTTTCTGTTCCAGTAAACTGTAAAAATCTTCAAGTTTGAGCTTATGCCAAAGCCTTTTTAAGATTGGCCTGTCCACTGATTTAAAAGACTTATCGTGGATAGGACAAAAGGCTTCCACTAGCAAGTGATCCGTCCATCCCATCTGCATCGGGTCTGACATCTTCACCCCCTCAAGCGTGGAAAAGAAGGGGTCCAGAATATGGCCCCCTGAGTGGGTAGGAAGAGTGACAAGCTGGATGAGTTGAAGGGCTTCAAGATCCGCCAGCAGAGTGTTCACGGTTGTGGACGACCTATTATCAAAATGGATGTTTAGGTCCCCTATGATGTTAAAGTTAGCACAACCCATCGCTATAGGGCTAACCATATCGGCCAGTGCGGACTTGAAGACAGAGTCATTGCCAGGTGGGCGGTATATGAGCATACCGCTGAGCGTAAACTGATGGCTAATAGCAACTTTGAAGATAGCACTTTCACAGGCAGGCAACCCCGCAGGTTTCCATTCGGCAGGAAAGCAGGATTTAACTGCCATGGCAATACCGCCTCCTCTTGTGGTCCTGTTGGATGTAAAGACCGTGTAGTTCTGAGGAAAGGCAAGGTTTAAAATAGCCGAGTCTGAGTCCTGAAGCCATGTTTCAGTCAATAAAAAAAGATCAGGATCTTCTTTTTCAAGCAGATCATATATGAGTTGGTAATGTTTGACCAAAGATCTCACGTTTAAACACCAGAGCCGAAGATCCCGAGACGCGCCAACCGTGCGTGTAATAGGGGTAGCGTCTTCTAGGGAGCGGATCTTAGTAGGGCTCACGAGTGACCAACCCTTACAGGCACAATTATATGGGCCTGCTAATGGGTCGACAGGCTTGCATAAGCAAACCCTGTTTCTATGTCCTATAGCCAACAGCTCTGACCGTGAGTATGACAACATACCAAACATCAACTGGAGATGTCCACAGCTGAACCGAGGCTAGAACCTGCCCCGCCTCGTGCTTACTCGTCGCTGACGGGCGCAGACGGGCAGGACTCTGGCACGACTCCGGCTAAGCGAGGGCGACCCACCTGCGCGTCCCGCTGCGCGGTAGAGGCAAACATTAAATAGGCACTCCAGGCCCAGCGCGATCACGAGGGCGTTCCAAGATGGCGCCCGTCAAAGTGGTGAGGAGCCCAAACCAAAATGGCTCCTATGCAGGGCAACCCCCGGGACCCGGACTCGCCAAAACGGCGATGTGACTTCCTTTATGTGCGGTAAGAGGGAGGGGGAGATGTATGACCCAGCCTAATGCCGCTTAAAAACAGGGGATAATGAGAGCAAAAAGAACAAAGCAACTGTAAGGCAGGACGAGTTTAAAATACAAACAGCGCTAGCAGCAGAGCATGCGCAGTCACAGCAGTACCTGTCAAGGCAGAGATGAAAGAGAAACCGCCTTAAATAGGCACTCCAGGCCCAGCGCGATCACGAGGGCGTTCCAAGATGGCGCCCGTCAAAGTGGTGAGGAGCCCAAACCAAAATGGCTCCTATGCAGGGCAACCCCCGGGACCCGGACTCGCCAAAACGGCGATGTGACTTCCTTTATTGGCTGCACAGCGGAAACCATAGCCACGTTCTCTCCAGATATTCAGTGCGTTCTATTGAACTGGTCGGGCGCCCCCAAGTTGGCAATTATAAATGTTTACTCCCGCCCAGTTGGCCCAACGGCGGAGTCCACCACACTTGAAGACCTTGCGTCCTTCTTGGGTCAGTTGCCGACCGATTACAAGGTGGTAATGGGTGGAGATTTTAACTGCCACTTCGAGCCCTTAGAGGGCTTGAGGGAAGGGGCCCTTACGGCAGAAGAGGACTTCTGGGGTATTCCAGTGTGCCAATCGCCCCATCCCAGATCCTGGTCTCCACTTGCGGTCCAAATTATGTCACTAACCCGTAACTTTGCGCTAAGAGCTTGCAACGGACGTACACCCTCAGACACTCCCTCAAAATGTACATTTAACAGAAAAAATCATGAGTCACGACTGGACTACATTCTTGTAGATACCAGTCTTTGGCCAAAGGTAGAGGATTTTAAAATAATCCCCCGCACAGATAGTGATCACAATGCTCTCCTACTCTCCCTGGCCTATTTTCCAGTATATCCCGGATCAGAATCACTTGAGGATAGAGATGAACGGGGAAACCTGGTACTAACCTCTAATAGGCGTAGGGTGAGATGGCAGAAATTCTCCAAGTCAACAGAAAATATTGGGAAAATCTATGATCTGGTGCTGCCTAAATTCGAGGCCCTGCATGAACTAATTAGTCAATCCAGTTCCCAAGATTTACATCAAACTTTACCTTTTATACACGTAGACCTAGTGGGAGTTCTAGGAGAGGTTCTCTACCCAGAGGTGCCAAAGCCCAAGTACAAAACTAGAACCTCCACCTGGTACAGCTCTGATTGCAGAAAGGCCAAATCAGACCTTATTACTGCAGTCAGAGAGGGCGTAGCTCGTACCAGGGTGGCCGTTCTGCGGCGTCAGTATAAGGACACAATGGCCCGTGCGAGATCAGACTGGGACTGGGATAGATGGCAAGACCTTTCAGCAGCCCTAACAACTAAGGACTTAAGAAGATTCTGGTCACTCGTGACCATTGGCGCAGGGGAACCCAAACCTGCAGTTGAACCCAATATAGCAGCACATATATGGGAAGATCATTTTAGTAAACTTTATGCAGATACCCTAGAGAATACTGATGCTGTTGTTGCAACACTCCTTTCCCTTCCTGGAGACACCTTGGAGTTCACGCTAGGGGAAGTGGTCAGCGCAATAGATGGTCTAGCGTTGGGAAAGGCCCCGGGCCTTGATAAATTACCAGGTGACCTTTTTAGGTCCCAACCAGAGATTTGGGCGCCTTATCTTCACATTCTTTTCAATTCACTTGCAGGTGGAATGGCGATCCCCTGTACTTGGTTGGGGGCAGAGATAGTCCCAATCTTCAAGAAGGGCTGTCCTCTGCTCCCGTCCAACTACAGGCCGATCAGCCTCATAGATGTCCCCCAAAAGATTTATTCTCGACTTTTATTGGACCAACTCTTGGACTGGATGGAGGAAAATGAAATTTTAAGTCCCCTCCAGGCTGGCTTCAGGAAAAATACGTCCACCATGGATCAAATCTTCCGCCTCGTCCTCCTTTTTTGGAAATCGGTGAGCATCGAGGGAGGGAGATTGTACATGGTGTTTGTAGACCTGAAGTCAGCATTTGATTTGGTACCACGGAAAAAACTCTGGGAGGTCCTGAAGGAGATGGGAGTGCCCATTAACCTACTCCAGGCTATAATAAGACTCCATCAGGGCAACTTTGCCCAGGTACGATGTGGGCGGGGTGGAGTATTGTCAAAAAGGTTTCCTGTTTCCCGGGGGGTTAGGCAGGGTTGCGTCCTTGCCCCTACTCTTTTCTGTCTATACGTGAACAGTGTCATTTTACACTTAGTTAACGTTAGGGACAATGACGCCCCGGTCTTGGCAGGCAGGAGGGTGCTGGCAATTATGTTTGCTGATGACACCCTCCTGCTTTCCAAATCACCCATGGGAATTCAGCGAATCCTAGACGGATTTGGTCTTTTCTGCAGGCAGTATGGCCTTGAGATCAACACAGGGAAGACCAAGTTCATGGTTTTTAACCCCTCTCCCACAACTAGACCTAACCCATCCCTAAATTCCACGGTCTTAGAGAGGGTTAAAACATTCCAGTACCTGGGCGTAACCCTACAAGAGAACCTATCCTGGGGACCACAGATTTCAAGTTCGCGAATAAGGCTTTCTCAACTCTCTGGGGCTATTTTAAAGGCCACGAACACCTCAACCTATAAACCCATAGCTCCTGCAGTTGAGATGTACAAAACACAAGCGAAATCAGCTGCACTTTACGGTAGTGAACTATGGGGACATCAAGCTGCAGCTGAGTTGGTACGTGTTGAAAATAACTTTATGAGGCGTCTTCTGGCTCTCCCAATTGCAACTCCTCTGTTTCCCTTACGTCTTGATTTGGGTTTACCGTCCATTAGGGAGGATCTTGAATCCAAACCTTTAAGATTTTGGCACAGACTTTGGTCAACAAAGGAGCTCAGTCACTACAGGCAAGATCTTGTGCATGTTATGAATCTAAATCACAATGATAAGATTCCTTGGTTAGCCTTCGTTAAAAAAGAATTGTTCCGGCTTGGTTTTAATGAGCTGTGGGTGGCCCCAGAAACAGGTTGTAATAGGGTCCCTCGGAAAAGACTTGTGGAAGCTTACAAGGAACAAAACCTTGTCTCTCACATGACTGCACCCAGCATCGGCACTTTAACTCATTGTTTTACTGAATCCAAAAATTCTTATAAGTTTGAAACTTTTATGGATTTTATCTACCCGATCATGGCAAGGAAGCTATTTATACAGTGGCGGTTTGGCACCCTACCTATCAAATCCTTCACTAGCAAATGGACCAATGGAGGGGATAAAATATGCCCTGGCTGTAATTCCTGTGATGAGGAGGAAATCCATGTTCTGTTTTTTTGCCCTACCTACAAGTCGCCCAGGAAATATTGGCTGGTCCCCTTATGTAGGAATATGGCAATAAGGAACTGTGCAACATCTTTCAGAATACTGAAAACTGATTCCTCCCCCCACATTGTTTTCGCAGTTGCAAAATATCTCTTGGCCATGTGGCGTATTAGGTCCAAGTTGATTAAGGCAAAACCATTATAGGATGAATGCCTTCACCACTGTGTCATTGCAACCTCTGGCTCCCGCTGATAATGTCTCCCATCACACTGTCCATTCCATCCTCAATGACATGGAATGTAGTTGTTTGTTCCTCTTATGCATTTTATATACTTGTTTTTAAATGTATTGAAATGCTGATACTTGTATGTTTGAATTTTAAATGTGTGTATGTCTTTTTATGCATCTTTTATGGCCTAATTGGCCGAAATAAAGATTTTTGGATTGGATTGGATATATATTATAGTTAGGTGAAAATGTCAGTTAAAACATACAATTTTAAATGAACAACACAGAAATTCACCAGCTATAGCTTTTTTATTGCCATTTATACATAAACAACAAACATCTCAACATCTCATGGTCATATGAGAGTAGATCCCCAGTCAAGTCATGAAATATGTATTTCAGTACCGTACAGTGCATTACATGTAGTAAGCAAAAAGCAGGAACATATGTCACATACAGCCGCAATCATGGTAAAATAAACATATTGCATTTCCAGGGGTGCATTAGGACACAGTCAAAACCAGGTAGGTCCGAGACCCAAATCACTGTTGTGGCATGGATGTATAGCATGAGGCACAGTGTCCTAGCGTGAGTCCCTTTGTGGCTGGGTGGTCTGGTCTTTGTATGTGGTACGAAGGAGAGAAATACCATATGGTCCCCATAATTCACGGGGATGGGACTTGGGTGGTTGCATTAGCATATAGGTTTTAATCCTGTCCTAACAGATCGTCATATCCCTCAGCCAATCAGTAATAGTAGGTATTCCAATGCGCCCCTAATTCATTGCCACTCTGCATTTAGCAGACAGTGGGGCCATCACCACTAGACATCGAACTTCGGCTGGAATCTCCCTGACGTACTCCAAAATATCTATCAGTGGGTCGATCCGTAAACTATGTTACGTTATGTCCATTATCACACCCAGGATCTCACACCAACAATTCAATATAGGGGGGCATTCCCAGGCAAGATGAATAAATCCAGCATCTTCCTGTCTACAGTGGTGGGTGTTGTGAGGGAGTGAAGGGTCGATTCATGTTCTTTTCTTGGGGTGATATAGACCCTATGGAGCAATTTATAATGTACTAACTTATGTCAGTAATTCATAGACACAGTACTTGTTTATTGACAATAACTCTCATCAGCCAGGTTATCTTGAATCCAGTCCATCATCCCCTTTTGTATCGCTTTGTTCGCCCTAAATTGGCAGGGTATGCTCAGACGCGAGTCCCTTGCTCACTTTGCCACTGGATTCAAGCTAGCCTGGCTGATGACGGTTGAAATGCCAGAAACCGATCCCAGGATGCTTGTTTCCAGTCCAGGGAAGACATGGTTGGCAGTTCGGGCTGGACTGTTCCCATGAGGCACAGGATCAGACTGATTTGCATATGGCCATGTCTGAACTGGGGTGGCAGAGTGAGCTAAAGAATGGTGATGGATTAAACCCAGATCAGTTGACTGGGGGTGAGTGTTTGATTTGCTCAAACGCTCCGTCCATCATCCCTTTCGTATCGCTTTGTTCGCCCTAAGTTGGCTGGGTATGCTCATACGTGAGTCCCTTGCTCACTTTGTCACTCGATTCAAGATAGCCTGGCTGATGAGGGTTATGAACCCGAAACCGGTCCCAGGATACTTGTTTCCGGTCCAGGAAAGACATGGCTTGGCAGTTCGGGCTGGACTGTTCCCATGAGGCACAGGGTCAGACTGATTTGCATATGGCCATGTCTGAACTGGGGTGGCAGAGTGAGCTAAAGAATGGTGATGGATTAAACCCAGATAAGTTGACTGGGGGTGAGTGTTTGATTTGCTCAAACGCTCCGTCCACCATCCTCTTTTGTATCTCTTTGTTCGCCCTAAGTTGGCAGGGTATGCTCAGACGTGAGTCCCTTGCTCACTTTGCCACTGGATTCAAGATAGCCTGGCTGATGAAGGTTATGAACCCGACACCGGTCCCAGGTTGCCTGTTTCTGGTCCAGGGAAGACATGGCTTGGCAGTTCGGGCTGAACTGTTCCCATGAGGCACAGGGTCAGACTGATTTGCATATGGCCATGTCTGAACTGGGGTGGCAGAGTGAGCTAAAGAATGGGGATGGATTAAACCCAGATCAGTTGACTGGGGGTGAGTGTTTGATTTGCTCAAACGCTCCGTCCATCATCCCCTTTTGTATCGCTTTGTTCGCCCTAAGTTGGCAGGGTATGCTCAGACGTGAGTCATTAGCTCACTTTGCCAGTGGATTCAAGATAGCCTGGCTAATGAGGGTTATGAACCCGAAACCGGTCCCAGGATGCTTGTTTCCGGTCCAGGGAAGACATGGCTTGGCAGTTCGGGCTGGACTGTTTCCATGAGGCACAGGGTCAGACTGATTTGCATATGGCCATGTCTGAACTGGGGTGGCAGAGTGAGCTAAAGAATGGTGATGGATTAACCCAGATCAGTTGACTGGGGGTGAGTGTTTGATTTGCCCAAACGCTCCGCCCATCATCCCCTTTTGTATCGCTTTGTTCGCCCTAAGTTGACAGGGTATGCTCAGACGTGGGTCCTTAGCTCACTTTGCCAGTGGATTCAAGGTAGCCTGGCTGATGAGGGTTTGAACCCGAAACCGGTCCCAGGATGCTTGTTTCCGGTCCAGGGAAGACATGGCTTGGCAGTTCGGGCTGGACTGTTCCCATGAGGCACAGGGTCAGACTGATTTGCATATGGCCATGTCTGAACTGGGGTGGCAGAGTGAGCTAAATAATGGTGATGGATTAACTCAGATCAGTTGACTGGGGGTGAGTGTTTGATTTGCTCAAACGCTCCGCCCATCATCCCCTTTTGTATCGCTTTGATGCACAGAACGACCCAACTATAGATGGTCCATTTGTGCCCGGCCCCACCTTTCTTATCACCCGAGTAACCAACAAAGAACTGGTCGTCCACCCGGAATTGTTTTGTCAGGAACAGTCGCCAGACTCCACAGGAGCGAAGATAAATACCCCAAACTTCCAAAAAGCAGTCCTCAAAGGAGAATAGTGAAACTCACTCTGAGACACTGCTCTCAAAAAGTATGGGGGAATAAAACCAAGGAGTGTCCACCACTCTCCCCATAGGATGAGGATTGAGGTCGTGTAGAAGGGCAGCCAGGGAAGGCAGATGCTGGAAGGAAAAAACAGTAACCACCAAATAATGATATAACACTCTAGAACATATTATACATTGAGCTGTGTTCAGTATCGTCTCGCACTCACCCGAGTTCGTCTGGAAGACTCCTTGAAGAGGAGGATCACCAAATATCCATGTACTTCTTTGTGTATGGCTGGAAGAGGATAGGTTATCGATACCCTAACAGGAGGTCTCGGGCTGAGATAACCATAACACACATTCATTCCCCATTCATCCAAGGAGAACTGTGGTGGATGGGCAAAAGGGGAAAGTGGGTAAATAAAGTAGATAGGAGAGATAAGGCCTAGGACAAGGAAAGTAGCTAAACAAATGGGATCACGGGACAAGGGTTTGAGGTGTTCCGACCGACCCAGTTGGCCACAGCGGGGTGGAGCAGATACACACTCAACGAGGTGTGCCGTCCGGCTCCACGGGGAAATGGAACGGAACAGCGGCTCCCTCGAGGAAAGGATGGGGTCCGAGGTGTTCCGACCGGCCCTGTTTGCCAAAGCAGGGCGGAGCAGAAACACACTTAGGGAGGTGTGCCGTCCGGCTCCGTGGAAGACAATGGAGCGGAACGACTACTCCCTCAAGGATGGGTGAGGATAGTTTGCACAAGCAGCGTGTCAAACAGAGACAGTGAGAAATTCCCTTTCTCACAGTACAGGATAGGTGGCACACGAGTCAGGTAAATGAGGCTCGTAACAAATAGGTTGGGAAGGAAATGCAGCTAAGGGGGGGTGCTGCAAAAAGGAAATACCGCTACACTCCAGGAGGAATCCGACTCTGTGGGAGGCTGAGTCGAGGATCCGGGCAGCGGTACATCAAACCAGGAAGACACCGAAGAAGCAGCGCCGAGTCAGGAACAATGCGGAAGTAGGAAGGGGCGTGGTCACGGAACGAGTCAGTAAGCCAAGCGTCAGACAACGTGCGAGGCGTTGCTTTAAAGGGCTAAGGGAGTGTGTGAAAAGTGTGCCTCACAGGTCCGTGGTCTGACTCTGAACACAGCTCAAGGTCTCCTTCTTCCTCGAACCCTAACATGTTTGGTGCGATCCAAATAAAAGGAGAGGGCACATTTTGGATCCAAACGGTGAAGCCTCTCTTCCTCTTTTGATGGATGCGAAGGTGGGCAAAGTGATGGTTTTTGCCAATGTGAAAAGAAGTGACCACCACTGGAAGAAATGAAGGTCGAGTTCGGAGGACGACCTTGTCCGGATGAACAGCCAGAAAAAGAGACTTGGAAGACAGAGCTTGTAGCTTACTCACCCTTCGCGCAGAGGTGATGGCCACCAGAAAAGCAGTTTTCAAAGTGAGGAGTCTAAGAGGACAGTTATGTAGCAGCTCAAAGGCAGCGCACATCAGATAAGTAAGAACCAAGTTCAAGTCCCACTGAGGCATTACGAAGGGAACAGGAGGAAAAAGATGAGTAATGCCTTTGAGAAATCTATTTACAACAGGGGACTAGAAAAGAGAAGGCTGATCAGGAAGCCTGAGGAAGGCTGAAATGGCCTAGAGGTAGCCCTTAAGAGTGCCCAGAGCAGAGCACTGCTGGACAAAAAACAGGAGGAACAAGAGAACCTCAGAAAAAGGGGTAGAAAGGGGATCCACAGCCTTTGCTGTGCACCATGCCACAAATGTATTCAATCATCAGGCGTATACCATCTTAGTGGAGGGATGCCTGGCTGCCAAGATTACATCACAGACTTCAGGAGGCAAGTCAATGACGCCAACTGCCGCCGCTCAAACTCCACGCAAGGAGGTGGAGGCTGGACAGGTTTGGGTGGAGGACCGTCTCCTGCTGCTGTGACAGAAGATCTTCCCGAAGAGGCAGTTGGAACGTGGGATCGATGGCCATGTTGAGCAGGTCGGGATACCAGACTCTTCGTGCCCAATCCGGAGCCACGAGAATGACTTTGGCCCGGTCGCACTTGATCTTCTTCAGCACTCTGGGCAGAAGTGGTATAGGCAGAAAGGCGTATAGAAGACCGCAACTCCACTCGCGAAGAAAAGCATCACCTAGCAAGTGCCGCCTTGGAAATTTCAATGTGCACAATTGCTGACATTGCATGTTCTCTTCGGTGGCAAACAGATCTAACCAAGGCTCTCCCTACTGTTGAAAGAGACCTTGCACCACCTCCGAGTGAAGACGCCATTCGTGATCCATAATGCACCTACGGCTGCGTTCGTCCTCCCTGGCGTTCAGTGAACCTGCCAGGTGTGAAACCACCAGGGATATGCCCTGATGTTCCAGCCATGTCCAGAGACGGAGGGCCTCTTGACGTAGGGTCCACGACCCCACCCGCCTTGTTTGTTGCAGTAACAGATGGCGGTGGTGTTGTCCGTGAACACCTGTACTACTCTTCCCCGGACAGAGGGAAGGAATGCTTTTAGTGCAGAAGGTTGGTGTGGAGCTCGGACTCTGGTGGAGACCAGATGTCTCTGATCTCCGCCTCTCCTAAGTGGCCGCCCCATCCCAGAAGGGATGGTCTGTCACCACTGTGTGCTCTGGTTGGGGAAGGGAGAGGATCTGCCATTGACCCAATCCTGGTTCTTGAGCCACCACTGCAATTGTCATGCAGTGCCCTCTGAGATCTGGTCGCAATCAGACAGATTCCCCTGATGCTGCGCCCACTGGAACTTCAGGTCCCACTGCAGAGTCTGCATATGTCACCTGGCATGATCGACCAGCAGGATACAGAAGGCCATGAGGCCCAGCAGCTTCAGGGTCATCCTGACCGAAACCGGGGATAGAGGCTGAAAGATCGGAATCATAGCCCAAATATCCCGGACGCACGGTTTGGGAGGATAAACCCGAAACTGCGTAGTGTCCAGACCCGCTCCAATGAAGAGGAGCTTCTGAGAAGGGGTCAGGTGTGACTTTGGCACATTGATGGAGAACCCCAGCGAATGCAGGAGGTCGGCCGTAGTCTGGAGGTGGGAGACGACTGCCTGGGGCGAGCCTGCCTTCAACGACCAGTCGTCGAGATAGGGGAAGACTGGAACCTCTGATCTGCGCAGATGAGCTGCGACCACCGCCATCACTTTCGTGAACACCTGAGGGGTGCTGGTAAGGCCAAAGGGGAGCACGGTAAACAAAGTGCTTGTGACCTACCGTGAACCGCAGGTAACGCCGGTGGGCCGGCAGGAGGGATATGTGAAAATAAGCATCCTGCAAGTCCAACGCTACCATCCAGTCTCCAGGGTCGAGAGCAGACAAGCCCTGAGCCAGGCTCAACATTTTGAACTTCTCCTTCCAGAGGAAGCGGTTGACATCCCTGAGATCCAAAATAGGACACAGGACTTTGTCCTTCTTGAGTACCAGAAAGTAGTGGGAATAGCAACCACGACCTACTTCTGGGGCAGGAATGAACTTGATGGCTCCTTTGGCCAAAGGAGCTGTAACTTCCTGTTGGAGAAGGGCCAGATGATCCCCGACATGTGCTGGTACTGGGGTGGCATGGCTGGAGGGATAGTCTCGAAGGGGAGGGAGTAGCCCCTTTGGACTATCTGCAAAACTCACCTGTCCGACGTGATGGTGCGCCAGTGGGGGAGGTGATGGCGGATCCTGACGCCCACTGGCGTTAGATGGGACTGAAAGGTCGACTAGGAGGGATTGGAGGCTGATGCAGAGGGTGCGGTGGCGGACTGACCCGCCCGCTGGCCCCCATAACCATTTCGGTGGTTCCCACGTCCCCAGCTGCGCTGAGATTGAACAGCTTGAAAGGACGTGTTGGGCCACCCCTTCCGGGGCCATGAAAGGGGCGAACGGCAGACCGTGCAGGGTGTTTGGTGGAGAGGCCCGAGGACTTGGCCGTAGCCAGAGAGTCCTTGAAGTGCTCTAGCGCACTGTCTGAGTTGTCACCGAAAAGGCAACGGCCATCAAAGGGTATGCCCATCAAAGTGTTCTGGACATCCCCGGAAAAGCCAGTCATTCTCAAATAGGCATGACAGCGAAGTGCCACCGACGTTAAAATGATCCTACCCAGTGAGTAGGCAGTGTCCAGTCCACAGCGGATGGCGAACTTTGCTGCGTCCCTCCCATCGGCAACAGCACGGGAGAGCACAGCCCGGGCCTCCTCCAGACACTGAGGCAGCACTTGCGCCACCGTATCCCACACGGAGTGGGAATAACCGCCCAAGAGGCATGCGGTATTCACCGACCGCAGCCCTAAGCTGGAGGAAGAAAACAACTTCTTCCCAAGCTGATCCAGCTTCTTGGATTCCCTGTCCGGTGGTGCTGTAGGGAATGCGCTTTGAGACGTTGAGGCTTGGACTATCAAGCTCTCGGGGAGGGGTGTTGGGAGAGGAAAGTGGGGTCCCCCGGGAGGTGGTGTCGGGCAACCATCCTCTCCACAGGAGCCCGTGTTGGGCCTGGATCAGGTGCCCAAAAGGATGTCCATGAGGGCTTCATTAAACGGCAGAAGGGGTTCCGAAGAGCTCGCTACTGGTTGAAGCACCTCTGTCAGGAAGTTAGTCCTGACTGCCACAGTAGCTCAAGGTGTAGGGCCTCAGCCGCCCTACGCAACACCACTGCGTAAGACGCTCCCTCCTCCCTAGCCATGGTAGGAGGAGACAACATGCCACGGTCTGGTGAGGTGTCCAGACCACTGGCATCCCCCAGGTCCTCTCTCCAGCTGGGCAGTGAGAGGGTCCTCAGACCCCTCCCAGCCTTCTTCACCCTCCTCT
Organism: Lissotriton helveticus; assembly: GCF_964261635.1. Lineage (NCBI taxonomy): Eukaryota > Metazoa > Chordata > Amphibia > Caudata > Salamandridae > Lissotriton > Lissotriton helveticus. The sequence goes on from NC_136067.1 coordinate 938,346,414, forward strand.
GGCTGCCAAACTGGCTGAAAATTGCCAGGGTGAAATGCAGGCACAAAAGTACCCATTGGCACCAGATCCGGCATCGGTCGACGCCGGTCTGGCTCCGTATCCACATTGGGGTGGAAGTCGGGGTTGACGCCGGCTGGAGGTCCAGCCAGCGCTGGCTGCAGACGTGGTGCCGGTGGAATTGGCGCTGGTGGAGGTGTAATAAGTTTGACCGGCGCTGTTCCGGATCCAGGCCTGGATCCAAGGGGGCAGAGCGGTGCCGAGGCGGTAGCTGCCGGTGTCGAAGGCCTAGGGCCCCCAGTCGAGTCCGCGGGGCCAGAAGGCGCACCAGCGGAGTCGGGCTGCCCAAAGATGGCATGCATCGCTTCGTAGAACTGATGAAGCTGGGCAGGGATCGTTGCTGGTCCCGGGAAGGGAGGGAAGGCCAGAGTCGACCCTGAAGGCTCCGCACACGGAGCCGCGGGAGGAGCACCACCCACACACTTTGTCGCATCGGCAAACGGATGGGGGGAAGTCGAAGAGCGACGATGTTTCTTCAACTTCTTCTTGTGCTTTGACTTACCTGATCCCGAGTGCGAATACTTAGATGCGAAGTGATGATGGCTCCGTGATCGGTCCCTCGACCTCCCACGCGACCGGGACCACAAACATCGTGGAGCGGACTGCTGGGTCTTGAGTAGCTTTCAGGACCGCCCCTGCAAAGACTTCGGAGCAATGGTTCGGCAGTCGGAGCATGACTTGGGGTCGTGGTCGCGTTCCTGGCAGTAGAGGCACATGCGGTGGGGATCCGTCACCGACATCAGTCAAGTACAGGAACCGCAGGCCTTGAAACCGGGTGTACCTCATGCACCAGGAGTCGATGTAAGACTCGAAAAGAAGTTGACAAAAGTCGCAGAAAGTCAGTCAAAAAGTGACTCGGGGTTCCACTCTCTCTGGATATGCGTTTGCTGGCACCAAAAAAGAAAGAACTGACGTCAGCGCACAAGGGCGGCGTCTATGTAGCTTCTGCAACTTCATCCCGGCAACCACAATGCCAACGATGGACGCAGAGTCGACCAACGCCACCTTCCGACGTGCAGGGGTACTACTGATGAAAAACTTTCCGGATCCAGTCCGACGCCTGGGGGTAATTCTAAGGTAAGGAATGTATAAATAAACGTTTCTTTCAGATATACAGTTTATAGACCCAGCAAGTGATGTCTGCAGATGTAATAAACTGTATTAAGGGAAGAAATTCAGTGGCTTCCTGTGGGAACCCAGGACATGTCTTTTTTACTGGGACCCATGGATGGCATCTATAAATATTTCAAGGGTAGTAGTATTGCCTCAGGAGCAAAATTGCTTAAAGGATAAAAAGATGCCATGAAGGTAAAGTTGACCCAGTTCCACCAGAGCCATTTTCAATAACGTATTCAGCACTATATGCTCAAGCGTAAGTGGGAGAACATGATTGGAATGTAATTTAATGACCATGAAGAAACATAATACTTCCCAAGCCCAACAGGTAGTGGCAACCGCATGCATCTCCCTATGCAGTCTGGGCAAGTCTATTGGTAAAAGTGAAGTGAACGAGATTCCACCAGTTTTGGCCCATTATGGAATCAGATATGGAACATGTGCATCGGAGTGATACTAAAAGTTTGCACACTCCCTCTGCGCCACTAAATAGTAGATTTCAGATTCTGGAATGTCGAACCCCTCACAATCAAATGGTAGAACCAACATGGACCCAGCAACTTGCGCTGATTTATTCCTCCAAACAAGCTGTATTAAGAGGGCACGGAGCATGGTGAATAACTGTTTATTAAGGGGTATAGGGACGCATGTGGTTAAATAAAGTAAGCTACGGAGGACCACCATCTTAATAAGAGCTGCCATTCCATGCAAAGAAAGTGGAAGCCGGAGCCATAGATCCACCCAGTGCATTAAGTTGTCCATTAGTGGCCCGTATTTAAGCCTGACTACCTGCTCCGTCTGTCTAACCAAGAAGATATTTGACCAAGTCGCTCACCCAATGGACAGGATAATGTCAAAGCAATAGGTATAGCACTGTCAGCGAGAGGGAAGAGATCAGATTTTGACTAAATAATGGAGATTCTGGAGTAAGTGCCAAGCAGGACAATCTCTCGAATCAATGGAACCGTTACCCTCAGGGTCCTTCACGAATAACATCGTGTCATCAGCATACATGGACAGCAACAGATGCCCACCTCGAAAGGAGATAACCTTTTGGATATTGTTATCATGCATCTGCCTGGCTAGGGGATCCATAGCTAAAATAAACAACAAATGAGAGCAGGCGCAGCCCTACGGGTCGCTCGCTCATTTTCTTGAAAAAGCACCAAACATCAAGTTAGTAATCATGATGCTGGCAGCTGTGGATCTGTATAATAGCTGAACTCAGCCAAGAATATTATTGGGTATGCCATATCATTGTAGGGTTTCTTGGAGGATATACTATTTGAGAGAGTAGAACAAGTTTTAGGCAGGGTAATCAGTGCTTCATACATTGAGGGTGGCAGCTCCACATCCTGCAGCGCTTCTGTATAGACCTCAATGAGATGAGGTGCTAACAAGTGTTTATATGCCTTTTAAAATTCAGCAGTAAGCCCAACGCTGCTTGAGTTCTTTAAACCAGCCAGCAGAGATAACCTCCTCTAGCGCGATAGGCTTACAGAGAAATTGACGGTGCCCACCCTCCAACCACACTAGCGCAATTTCACCAAAGTAATCCATGATAGAAGCGGAAGACCTAGTATATTCCATGGCATAAATCATGTAGTGATATTCGACAAATTCAAAAAAAGGAAATCATCTGTACTAAGGGCCGTCCCATCACGTCCCTTAAGTTCAGCAATATGTGATCTAGTCCTCTTGTGGCATAAGAGTCAGGCCTGCGTTCTGCCAGCCAGAACTTCCTCTCCATACTGTGTAGCCAAGGCATGTTTTCTGAGATGGCAGTCCTCCCCATTGGCCAAATCTCTAATGCTGTAGGAACTGGCTCTATTCAAGTAACTGGACATCAATTGGCCCGTGGCCCATTTTTGTCTCAAGGGTCTGCAGAGCATCTTCCTAATGAGCTTCCTAATGAGCAAGTCGCTTGCAAATATCATTAAGTATCCCAGCATGTTTGGATATAACCTGTCCCCGGATACATGCCTTGAACGCCTCCTATAAAGTAGTATATTTAGCAACCGTCCCCGTGTTAAGTTGGAAATATTCAAAGATTGTTGCCCGGATTTCGCATCTGAAAACTGGATCATGTAACAAGGAGGAGCCTGTTTGACCTCCGTTATTGCGTGTGTAGAGTAAGTTTAAAGAGTTTCAGCAAATGATCTTAGAGCGTACGAGGCAGATGTTTAACCTCAATGACCAAGGGGACAAGCTCAGAGGTTATCAGTCAGTAGTCCAATGCAGAAAATGAATGATGTGGTACAGAGTAGAATGGGAATTCCTTAGCATCCAGGAAGGCATCTCACCAGAGATCTATCAGCCCATGTAGGTCAATGAGATCATGAAGAGGCCGCATCACCTGAGATTGTGGAGAATGCAATGACCTTGAGGTGTCTAGGTCACATCTATTGTGAGGTTCATGTCACGCCCCCCTCGCCCCCATCTAATGGTAGCTGGGTATGAATCCCAGACTTTGGCGGTGATATCTAAGAACTGTCTAAATTTGGAGCATAGGTGTTGATCAGTACTTCACCAGTTATAGTTATCTCAAGTAACTATAACTCATGCCCTAAAGTAACTATAACTCAAGCTACTGCCATACACAGTCTTGTCATCAATTGTCTCATTTGAGATGTGTAAAGAAATGGTCACCCCCAAGGGATGCTGCTAGTTGTTTCCAATTCTGAGAGTGCATTGATGCCTGCTAAGTACCAGTTCCCTGACCCCAAAATGTAAATGTTACATTGGCTATACCTAATCAGCATAGGCTAACTTACCTGTAAGTCCCTAGTAGTACCCAGGGAATGTAAGTTAGAGAGTCACACCAGGGATTGTAGCACTGTATGTGCCATCCTTGGCGTGACACAGGCAAAATTAGTCTCAGAGTCTACCACTACAGACTGGAAGAGCTGTAGGAAATAAAACCTTTTTAGGGGTTTACTGTTGACCCTGGTCCTTAAACCAACAAAGAAGAGAATGGGACAGAAGCTGTAATATCAAAATAATGCATTTCTTAACCTCACATCAGGGAGACTGTGTCAATACGGTACCCTCAGGCCACTGTAGGAGGCAGTCCAACGAGTACAGAAACCATGGGCCTTTTCTGCCCAGTTTATAGCTGAGTTAGCATGTAGACTCAAAAAAAGGTAGTACAAGTGTGCACATGAATAGCTAGTTACATATAAGGATACATAAGAATCGCTTAGTCAACAGAGTTCGAGGGGTGACATTTTGCCTTACATCAGTAAAAACAGCCTGACAGTTATACACTAAGACCGATGCATTTTGGCAGCTACAGGTATTTTTGAGCATGTGCAGTGCTCTGGCCCAGTGCTGAAGGAGTTAACTAACTGATGACACAAGCAGAATACAAGGGCAGGCAATAGTGAAGAGGGAGAAATCACTTGGCGAGCACATGGCTAACTAAAATGGCTGCCAAAAACAAAATGGCTTCAGCTGATGCTAACAGCCATTGCAGCTAGTTTCCACAGAGCAGCTTTACACTGCTAGTCTAATTTTGCCTTTCAAAGCAATGGCAAAGCAAAACTTCCCTTTGCAATATGTGTAAGTCACCCCAACGGCAGGCCTACTGAGTCCTAAGACAGGGTGCAGCATATTTCATGAACAGAACATGTGGTTTACATGTTCTGTCAGTAAAAATACGAAACTGTCATTGTTACTGTGGAAGGACTTTGTCCCCCATTGGCGAGTACAGGTTTACACTCTGACCCACTCAGCTGTGCTAATTCCTGAACGTTGCAGCCTAAGTTAGTACTCCAAGGTATCAAACAACTTGTTACATTAAGCCCAACTTGATCCTCAAGTCAAAATTAATGTAACCTGTTGTGGTGTGCCACATTTACAAAGTTACCACTTTGTTGCCTTCAATCTCCTGTGCTCTCGACAGTTGCAAAAGGAGCCTGTCCCCGAAACAGCTTTCAGTCCTCTTGGGGGAGACGGTGCTATTGACTCCCAAGGAAGGAGACAATAGAAGCCTGCACTGGAGAGAAGTGTTACCTCCCTCCTGCAGGAAGCTACATGGGGGTTCGGCCAAAACGCAAGCTTCAAAGGAGAAGCCCCTTTTGAAGGACAAATGGGTAACACTTGGGAGAGGTGCTGGTCCATTGTTTAGGTAAACAGACTGTCAGTAGGGACAGGGAAGGGAACAACAGTTGCCAAACTGTTTTTTCAGGGACGTGTAGCCCCCTTGGTAGCCACATTTCTGGGTTGGGGTAGGGTGCTCTGGATGCTGAGAGAGGGGTTCTGTAATATTGGACGTGGGCAGAATAGTGCATTCTTGTATAGCCAAATGCCACACTTTGCATGACTTGATCATCAGGAGGGAGGGAACCTCGTAGCCCACTGGCTACCAAATGCATATTACCCTGAGGGCATTTCTGAGCACAAAAGGGCACCCCTACACCTAGAACTCAGATCTCAACTGGACTAGAAGAATGACCAAAAAGGATTGGTTTGCTGCACTGTGGAACTGGCAAAGAGAGGCTGCACCAGCATGGGATGCACCTGATGAACCTGGTGGCTAGCAAAGAAGAAGGGACTGTGCCTGCTGTTTCCTGCTCATGAAGAAACCGCCTCCAGAGCTCAGCTGAAGAGACTCCAAGGGCCAGTTGGCTGACCTCTTGTTCATAGCACAGGGCCACAACAGTTGAAGAAGCCTGCTGGGGCAAGTTGGTAGCCCAAAGTCTTCACATTGCTACCAACCGCCACTGTGCAGCACCAGAGACCAGAACTTGACACTCTAGTTTACTGTTCCCTGAAGAGTCGTCGGAGTGCAGCTTGGTTGTCCAGAAGGTGAGTTATCACCTAGAAAAGGATTTGACTGTGACCGTGATAGCAGGCGACTGGTAGCCCAGTAGCCACTTGTAGCCCAGTGGCCACTGAACTTCTACCGGGACCGCAAGGAATTTGAGGGATGTCAACCCTGTAATCAGGACTGCATCAACCCCTTCATGGACCGAGGAATAGCCGTAGGAAGACCCCCATTCACCGCACTGCATCCACAGTATCCTTGAGCATCTTCAGTGTCCTGCATCCCATGCATCAGGACCACTTCCATGGGATAAAGGTTCCTTGAACCGATTGAAGACTGCTTCCTCTGTTAAGGTAACTGCTTTAGAGGACCTTTCTGGTCCTGCTGCCCGGCTCCCATTCAGAGTTGGTCGCCCAAAGTAACTCTAACCGGCTGCAATACAACTAGCCAAAGTTTTTGCCTAAAAAGTTTTTAAGTGTCTTTTATGTTGTATTCTCTGTCCTTGCAATTTGTATTAATAAAAATATATATTTTTTAAAGTTTCCAAGTGTCAAATTTACTGAATTTGCCAATGCTTGTTCGCGGTTGGGTGAAATGTTTTGATTTACTATACTTTGTAAATTCTATATCTCTGGAACCCTCCGGTGTATCTTTGTTGTCTAAAAACACATAAAAATAAAGCCCATTTATAGAAAATGGTGTTGGATTTCTTGAGTATCACTCTAATTTCTTTTTCAGTTATTTTGGTGCTCTTTAAATGCTTTACACTTCCTTTGTGTAAGCCTAATTGCTCAGAGCCAAAGCTCCACAGAGTTGTGCTTGAAGTTTTACCAAACAAAACCTACTTTTCCTAAGGGGGTTGATGAGTGTATTACACATTGAGGTTGCACAACCACACTATATACAGGGCCACTGGAATTATGCGGCAGGGGCGGGCTAAGTTATGCAGCAGGAAAATACAAATTATGCAGCGTAATGCGGCACAATTTGTGATAGTACTATTTATTATTTTGCCATATTGTTACACTTATTTGCACTCTCTGGGCATAGGTTTCACCTCATTAGTACTAGTTTGACACCTAAATATAGCAATAAGCAACAGAAAAATGATGAGAAATCCTTCGCAAAGAGCCTTTCACTGCGCAGCAACGTGTTGTTGCATTTTAAGTAACTTTTGAACTGTTTGAGCTAGAGACATTTTTTTGTTGAAACTGAAGATTATGCAGCAGATGATGGATTATGTGGCAAATCCATAATCATGCATAACACACTGCAGCCGTACAATCGCATAATTCCAGTGGCACCTCACTACATAATATACCCCTTTTCCTCACAAGTTGTTGCAGTGATGTTATCAGGGATGTCATACAATATGTATTGAGCGAAGTAACACGGGAAGTAATTAGCAGTGCATGGCGAGGGTACAAATTCAAGTCAATTTAGAACACAAGTTACAGTTACTTGAGATAACTATAACTGGGAATTTTAGTGGTTTTGTTAGTTTAAAATGGTATGTTTTAGCTGACATTTTCAGCTAACTGTTGTTGCGCAAGTTACGACTTTGGCGTAGCTCTACAAGGTGTGCTTTCCCACCCACGGTGACATTGGTGAACTTGGTTCAATGCATCAGCTATGAAGGTGAAAGACAGGTCATAGAAGCCCTGCAAAACCCTGTTCAGTGTGTAACTGAGATAGAAGCACTGCTTTTGGGTTACTAATAAATCCCATGACGGGATCAGGGGCACCATGGAAACAGCATCAAATTATATTTCGCTGTTCTAAGTTATCACACACACTGTACTAAGAAGAAAGAACACTTAAGTTGAAAGCATTCATTATTAAAGACACAATTTGTTTCTCAGTACATCTAAAACAACTACACAGAGGAGCCAAGACAGCGACTGTGATGGCCGCCTGAGACCTCGGCTCCGCGGCCCTTCTCCTCCCGCCTGGATATCCTGTAATTCATCCTGGACTTGTTTCACGTTCTTGCGTCGGTGAGGACGCCCGGTTACAGATCGCGTGATCCCGAGGTCTCTCCCAGCCCTACACCCGGAGAAATATCCATCTGCATCCTGCGGCCTGCGATGGAACTGGAACCGGGACTTTGCCTTGTGAACGGGGCCGGTTACTGAGTGAACAACAGCGGTCACCCGTGCAGGGGAGGAGTCGGTCGGCTGGAGCGCAGAGATGATCGGCTTGCTTTTGGCCGAAGACAACTAACACACCCAGCGGTGCGGATCGGCATACGCCTGGCGTCGTAATTTCGAGGGTTTGTGTCATTGTGTGCCTGGCTTCTAGTGAGCCGATCGGACGCTGTTTGGCCACCCGGCCCGCTTTTGGTGGGCTGCTCCCGAATTCTCGCATGACCTGCTCCCTTTCACGGATGGCTTGCACCAGACGCTGCCACTCGGGCATTTGTTGATGCTGCCCCTACAGAATTGCTGCAATGTTATGGAGCATGGTGTGCCTATGTTTGAGGCTCGACCCCACACGTTAGTGGAGCGGCTGGCTGACCCACTCGATAGTGTGGAGTGTAACATTCGGCGTGCTGGCTTGCAGCGAGGAATGGAGTGCGTGGATATGAGGAGCGTGGAAGTGTTGGCAAATGGAGTTGGGTTGACGTGTCGTGACCTTCTAGCGACTCTTGGTGCCTTGTGCTCCACCCTGGAACTTGGCGCCCAAGCATTGGGGAGTACATTGGATGCCATGGTGTCTACCTTGAGACTTTCGCTGCCAGACAGTCTTCAGGCTCACAATGACCTGCCTGGTTGTGTGCCCGGGAACAGCGCGATGGTGGCCCCTGTGAACGCTGCAACATCGGAGCTCCTGGCTCGTGTGGTAACTTGTGAGCAGGCTCCTGGATATTCTGACTGCTCGGTAGGACTGGCGCTGGATTCAGGGGTGGAAGTATCGTTATACGCTGTGCTCCCGAAGACCCTAGTGCTGCCTCAGATATTGTCGGACATTTTGTGTCTCCTCTCCCTCCCGGATCTTATACCTGTGACCTGGATGATGCGCTTTGGAGCGATATTGGGATTGATGAGCTGCCATGCTGATGACTGTGTTTGTGTTTCGATACGTCGCCTCGTTGTGTGTGGACTGCGGTCTGGACTGGATTTGAGGCTCCATCTCCGCGCACTATTTGATGTGGGAATGAGTCGACTGCGGTTGGGCTCCGTTGGTGCACCAGAACGTACGGGACAGGGTTGAGGTCATGTCTTGGATGGCTGAGTTTAATTTCCTGGTGACTATGTGGGACATGCCTTCCTTTGATTGAAACGATGGTAACCCGGGTGCCGACTTGAAGGGTTGGGACTTGGATGGGTGTGGTGGCTGGGGGCCAATATGTTAATTCTCTCTCCTCCTCCGCTTTTCTTTCCTTCTTTCTCTTTTGTCTTTCTAAATTTCGGGTTTCCATTTAGGGCGACGGGCACGCTGATAGGGGGGTAGGCCATGGCCTTCTGCAGTGGTGTGGGGTGGGGGGTGGGAGGGAGGGGATCTTTCTATCTTCTTGTTTCCTCCTTGGTTCTATGGCCCTTTTTCTTTATTCTTTTCTGCTTTATCGTTTCATAGGGTTATTGTAGTGTATTCGGTTTTTGTGGGGTGGGCTTTGGTTTATCGTGTACAGTGATTGTAATGATGGCTACTTTGTATTGTTTATTTCGCCCTTTACTCCCACTTTAATTGTTCTGCTGGTCGCCGCCACACATTCTGGTGGCCAGCTGTAGGTCCTGAAACGATCGCTCGGCATTTATCCTGTAATCTCTAGACACTTTTAAAAAGAAACCTCTTTTATCCTGGTATCGCTATGGTACGGTCAATTTTCTAGGCTACGATCGGGCAATTAGACGACGAAATGTTGCATGCTTATGGCTTTATTGATTTGCTAGCCCGTGACTGTAGCTGCTTTACTAACTGGCGTGTACTATTGATCATTCATTTGCTTCCTCCTATGGGGATAGTTGCTGCATTTGTATAATGAACGAAACGTGTGCTTATTTCTCCTGATCTTAGCGGCTGAAATCAATGTTCTGATTTAAATTGTTCTGATACCACTTATCCTTGCGAACTGAAACTTTAACTTTGTCCTCTGTACATCTGTGATTGATCCTCCATACACTGACGTGTTGCTGTGTACTATGCTATTAAGCCTTCGGGCTTCTTGTTGGACTTTGTGTACCACTATTATAAATAAAGGTTTTCAAAAAAAACAAAAAACAACTACACAAAATATTATAAAAATAGCAAGAAGGCATGTTATAAATAACGAGAATAAAATGCAAATTTCGAGCATTGTTAAAATTTAATTTAAAATTAATTTAATCTAGAACCTGACACCCTAATGACTACCTCTATGCCCTGTACTAGAGAGCATGGAAGGCAGAATAACTTGCAGTCTAGAATTTCTTAGGGAGAAGAGACGCACTGCATACCTTGTTGACTACAAAGTCTGTCTTTTCTTTATCAGCAGCAGCTTGTGAAGACAGTGTTCAGTCGAAAGGGCTAACACATGCTAAGGCCTTCCTCCTTCCTTCCTCCGCTTTTATTGGCTTCAGGTGAGATGTAGCATCTGTAAAGTGCATAGTGTGCTGGCACTATGCGAGACTGTCTCTGGTAGAATCTTGTGTGATCTTCTGGGTGAAGGACCTCTCCTGACATGTGGTCAAGCGGTAGTCCAGCTATACTAAATATAATCAGACATTGGAATTTCTGGTATAAGTGTAGGAATGTCTGCCATAGATGATGTACATCAAGGTGTATGTCCCAGATGTTTCCTTATGAACAAAAAATTTAAAAAGACTTCAATTCATACTACTCTATTTTTGGTTATATGTCTGCATGTGTTCTTATTTAACCTTGACACAATGAAAAATAGATATTTGACCCAGACGAATGTCGCACCAAGTGTTGTATCTATGTCATCAATTGAATGACTTGATGCTTTCATAGTTCCTAGGTCAGGTGATATCTGTGTGTAATGGCAGACAGAACAATGATTTTGCATAAATTGGGAAAGATGGTTACTTCCACTGTTTGAGAGTGAGAAGATGGCCACCTCCATTAGCCAGGATGAAGTTGGGGCCTACCTAAATGGAGCCAGACATTAGGGGCTTTATGTCACTATAACGTCCCTTTAACCTTTGCTTTTTTCAGTAAATTTCTACGTTCAAAAAAATAAAGTATGATATAATTATAATTGCTAACTACAACATCACTTTAACCTTTGGTTTTTTTCAGTACATTTCTATGGGTGTAACGCAAAGCAAGATGTCCCTCGCCGCGCGCCGCATGGAGTTGCATGGATGGCCTAACTGTAGCCTGGTCCTCTGCCCAACACCCTGCTGGTTCCCAATCCCTGCTGCATGTACGCAGGGCCTCATACGGCATGGGCTCTACGCCAAAAACCCCTCGGGCGTGCATGGCTGATTGCATGCTATTACAATAGAAAGCTAAACATTTTAAGAAAGGGAGACTTACTGACTTTGTCAAAGGGTCAAAACACCAAAATATAAAAAGTGGGCCTATTGGCTTTCTAAAGGGGTCAGCATATTAACATATATAAAGCAGGCCTATTATCTTTTGTCACCAACATTAATCAAATGTACATTATATAAATTCAGGAATTTCAATGTTTAATAAAAGTGATTGTCAATTTTTTTAAAGTCTTATTAGAAAAGAAAAACATCAAAACGTCTTAGAGTCTTTCTTTTAATATTTTTCAGACCATAAAGTGCACCAATAGAACCCACCACAAGGGGGCCCTGCACTCCAACTGAAAAGCATACACCTTCTAAGCTCAGAATGCTTAAAAAAATGGTAACATCATGGATTTAATGACCCAGGAGACTTACTCTTTTTTAAAATATTTCTTGGGGGCTACTAGAACTCCCTGCAACCTACTACATCATTAAAGAAAATGGTTAGGGTGCCCCTTTTATTTGTTTGTATGTTTATTTTTTGGGTGTCCTGGCCCCACCCGGACACCCACAGCTTTAGTTTTTGTAGTGGGCTGAGGGGGCCCGCGGCCCTACTGGCCCTGTCGGCTTGCTGCAAGCAGCCCCATTTTATGGGGACATGCAGGACCTGGCTACAGCTTTTTGTAAAATATTTTTAACTCCGGGTGCCCCGGTGCTCTCCCAGGCCACCCCACTAACTTATTTACTTTCGGGGCTGCAGGGGGAGCCTAAGGGACATTACAGCCCATCACTCTCCATGCAAGGGACCCAATTTTATAGGGCTGCACAGAAGCCAGACTCCTTTCTTTTTTTAAACACTGGAATGGGGACTCCACAAAGCGTTTGCTGGGAGCTGCAGGGGAACCCCAAGGCTCCCCACAGCCCGCTGGCTCCCATGCAAGCACCCATCCCGGGTGCGCTGGGAGCTGGCATTGCTGCCACCTGGTGAGAGAAGCTTTTCCTTCTGCTCACACCTAGCAGGAGCAATTCTATGTTTCCCTGCCCCACAAGAGCCAAGGCGTGGAGAGTCTTTTGTGCTTCCACCCAGCTGAAGCATTTTGGAATATATTGCAAACAAGGTTCTTCGAGGTCAAACGTGTCATGGGGTCTGTGGAATAAATATCGGTTTTCCCCATTGTTTCCTGAGTAAGCGAGTCTTTCCTTCAGAAAACTTTGGGAGTCTTTCCTTAATAGTAGGTCTCCCAGAGGGGTTGCTCAAGTTTTTGTGTACTTTTGGCAGTAGCTATATGACCGGGAGTTTATGGTGGTCTGTTTTAAGAAAAAGGTATTCATCATGACTAAGTAATCCTTGTTCATACCAGTCACTCAATTAATTCTAATAACTTTACTTCACCTTTAAATAATCTGCTCTGGTAATCCTCAAATAGCAGTCAGAGGACGAATAGATTCAGCTACTCCAGAACTATTTGAATGGGCATGAAGGCACACTGAGAAATTAGTTAAACCTCTGCAGGGTCTTTAAGGTTTTTACAAAGCTTCAGTGAACACTGGAAAACAGCCATGGTGGTACCAGAACATCCAGGTTTTGTGATACCAGTAACTGGTCTGCGAAATCTGCACAGCTTAAAAAGTACAGAAATGAGGATGTAACTATACAACTGTGACTTTCTGCACTCACATTATTACCTACATAATACTTGATTCAGTCTCCCCTTGGGAAATATTCAATCCACATGTATATCATACAATCACTCCTCACTCAACCTTTGGGCACTTTGCTACCACTGTAAATCCAGTACCACAACAGTATATTGGACACAAAGCTTTAATAGCATATTAACCATTCTAGTTTTAAGACCTTACCCTCGGTGGGGGGAGGGGAAGGAGGGGTGGGGGGAGGGGGCGGTCACCTTCATTATGGCGGAGCAATCCTTCTATAGGTCAAGTTGCCACTCAGTCTAGAATTCTCTGTTCCAATCAAATTGTAGGGGAATTATGTCCTCCTTACGAGTTAGGCCAGTGTAGGAGATTTTTCCCAGCTCCTTCTTCGGAGCAGCTAGTTGCCTTCACAAATGTATGCTGCGTGTACGCCGATGTGCATTTTTAGTTCAAGAAACATAAAACTTACACAGATATTCCTACCAAACTAAACTTTAAAAATAAAAATAAAACACGGTGCAAGTTACTTGTTTTTGGTATTATGATGCCTCTAAGATTCCACGAGAGCTGAGATTCCAAAAATCAGTACTAAAACTGTTTTCCACAACAAAAAGTGCAACATTTTAAAAGAAATTGCATATTTATGTCTGACCTTGTAATTATTTTCACATTAGGCCTTCTTTTAAACTACATTCCGCAATATGTTTTCTTATTAAAAGTTTCAAAAAAGAATGAGGCTCACGGTACTTGGTCCTGGTACCATGATACTCAGAATGAATGCTCTGCCTCCTGGCAACAAATGGTCTCACAAACTGTTCTTGATATCAATACGCAGAAAAAAAGACACCTGGTTCGCTACAATATTAAAAATAAGTCTCCACCCCTTTCAGAGACAAAATGTAAATTTCCAGTGTCCAAATACACACGGACAAAAATGTCCTGAGACCTGAACCATTCTTCTGAATGTTCAGAATTCCAGCTCCCAGGTCCATACTTACAGCTGAATCTGAGAACCCTACACAGCAACAGCAAGAATAAAAGGTTGTTAAAATACTAACAGCTTTACGAGGAGCAGGAGCGAATCATTCTCCACAGGAGAAAATGGACTGGAAATCCTTCACTAATAAAGGGGTACACCAGGAAAGTGGCATGCACTTTCTATTACCAGGGTCTACAAATATGTGACGAAAAAAGAAATGTGTATAGAGGGTCTAGGGGATAGTGTTTTCTGACCAACTTGACTCCACACCCCTAACTACATACATGAACAACTACAAGGAGAAAGTCAGTCTATAAATATGACAAAGAAACCTCTGAATGCTCCAAGAAAAACATGTTCACCAGATTGAAAATAGTTTGCCCAGCGTTTGGCAAGAGTTTGATTTCCATCATCCCACCCATTTGGCGGAGCTTCGTCATCTGGAAACCCTCAGGGGTAGAGTCAATGTAGCCAGTGTTGCTCTAAGGCTAACATGATTGAATGCGTGACCTCATGCTCCCGGTAATCTCAGCCAAAATGCTTGTTCAAAATATGAGACAGCTGATGGAGTGCAGTGCAAGTGAAAAGTGTGAAAGATAAAAATGACTAGAAGAACAAAAATATTTTTATTAAGTATTGTCCAAATGTCATGAGTAAAAACCGCCTGATAGTATGGAACAAATTTACTATCTCCTGGCAAAGAGTTAGGTCGACATGTTTCAGCCGTACTGGCTCTATAGCCCGGCTTTCTTCAGGACCTAATAGATGTACCGTGCTACTGCAGGAAAAGAACACTATTAGTGAAATATAATGTACATAAATCAGTTTCACATACAGGAATGAGTAGATCAACGGTATATTAGCACCCTACCAGACATGTATCCCATGTATATGTAGGTAAGAGCTATCTCTTCTTTCCCAACTCTCTGTGGGAGTAGGCCTCCCCTCACCCGGCAACTGTTCGGTGGTTGAGGCCCTGCTCTGTCCGTCGGTACCTCCTTGCAGTCAGCAAGGAGGTACCGACGTTCAACCTCATGGTAATTTGCTCCCCCTAATTGCGAAATCGCTATTTTTTAAACTTTCATGCATTGCATTAAGGAATCGCAAAATGTGATTCCTTAAATGCAATCGCAATTTGAAAACTCGCAAATATTTGTGAATTCTCAAATTGCGAGGGCCTTCACCTTGATGCATCCCAAAAGCTGATTTTGCGATCGCAAACGGATGATTTTTGCGATTCGCACTGTTTGCGATCGCAAAAAGCTTTGATGCATGTGCTTGTTTGTGCAGTAAAAGCAACCATTTTGGAAAATGCCACACAGGGGCACCCTCCATGAGGTATGAGCTCTTATACCAGCCATGCTGCACTTTTGCTCTCGCGACTCGGCGTAGCGCGCTGCTACCCGGCGGTTATGCCTGTAATTGTTACTGCCTTCTGTAAACATGACTTGGGTTACTGCATAGTCAGTGGCTCCTTTATTTTCGAGATGCGCTTCTTTTACTGATCCACAAAACCATGACGAGTCCGCTCACCCTGTAACGCGTTGCTCAGTAACTCACATGACTCTCTTTTTTACTGGGTCGCACTTAGTTCACTGCACACTATTTGTGCACTATGCTCTTTAGACGCCCAGCCATGATTTGTCTCTCTCCATTTGCCATTACTAGCTTGTTGGTATAGTTCTCCCTTCGAGGCGACCAGCTTCCGCATGTACTCTTAGTCTCTTACATGCATGCTGTGCTCTGGAGGCTATTACCCCCTCGCACTGTGAGCTCCAGAAATTATGCAGTTAGCGTGCTACAGAGCAGATACCACTCTTCATGGGCTGAGTAGGCCCGCACAGACAATTATGCGTTTTAACACAAATCACTAAGCCGTCAGAGTTCGCATGCAGTGCGTTGGGGATTATCACCTTCTTGCGCTAAGAGCGCCATGAACTATGTATTCTGGGGGCTTCAGAGCCTGTACTGTAGTTCATGGGCATATCAGATCCGCATAGACAGAAAGCTGTTACAGTTAGCACCACCGTACAACGGGGGTAACTATACCCTGTCAACCATGACCGTCTTGCCAATGCCATAGGTGGTAAGGTCTTCCATCCCACATGTTTAAACTTAATTTTAACTTTTAACTTCTTCATATTCAGGTCTTGACACTGCAAGCACTCATGCCATTAAAAAAAAAATGTATCCTGGCCTCCGCACCTGAAGTGCTGCAGCCCCTGCTGGTTTTTGCCTCCACTTGACTCGACAGCAATGGCTGAATGTGCCAATACCTGGGAGCCGTGTCAATTCAGCTTTGTAATATATACCCTTATCCCTCCCTTTAGTACACCCTGAGCCCCAGCCGGGGTCTCTCATGTTGAGACATGACACACAACGATTGCGGGTAAGCTTGCATGCTTTGTACAAATGGCAAGACTGTATTTATGTTGGACACACTTTTTGTGGAGCATATACTGTCCCGATGATTAGGTTGTTGGTAACACTATTATCGATAAGTGTTGCTAACATTCTTGCAGCAACCTACTTAACATAATATCTCCTTACAAGTCGTTATAAAGTGGATCCGCTGATGAACCATTGGGGACCACTAATTTAGGCTCTGCATTTTGTTCCTTTGTATGCATGCTGTTTAAGCAGAATTCAAGTTTTCTAAGTTCCTGATGAATGCCAATCCAACTCTTATGAGGGTTCAGTTGGCAGAAACATGTTGACCAATGACACACAAAAGCAGGGTCAGCTGACCTCTGCAGTGTCTCTTCACTCTTTTTAATCCTGACTCAGGGCAGTGGCGTAGCTGGGGGGGGGGGAGGCGGTCGGGGCAAATTGCCCCCGGCGGCACGAGTTTGGGGGCGGCAACCGCCTCCACTCTTAATGCGGCCATCGCAGCCGTAAGAATCGTCAGCACCCTCCTAGCCGCCCCCCGCTCTTACATGCGGCCGCATGAATCGTCACCCCCCCTATTCTTCGATCTGGCCGCAACGGGCGGCAAACGCAGGGAGGGCAGCCACCAGTCTAAGGCCTAGCCACGCCACTGACTCAGGCATGTAAGCATAAAGTTGTATGCCTGCTCTGGAGTCAGTTTTAATCACTTATCACATTTTATTCACGTTTTGCATGCTCTGCTAGCCTCACTACCCTGTTTGTCTCCATAGGGTTTTCTACTATATATCAAAAAATCCGAAGAGCTCCTCCTGATTAGAGAGGGAGTTGTAGCCCGTACCATGATCTGCTGTCACAATGTGAGGAGAATCCCAATGATAAGCATTCCACCTCTGGTGGATGAGGTATTTGGTCCTAAAAAAGGAATACTTTTTGTTCTGCCAGGTTTCTAATTTTGCTTTAGACCCGGGTGTTTCATTGTGTTGATGTTGAGCTAGTTTGGGGTGAACATCCGCTGATCTCTAAACCTCTCCTGTCCCTCCTTTTGTGTTTACATGTCACACATACAACTCATTAATTTGTTATTCTGCAAAAACTCAGTAACAAGTTTATAATATGTTTGTTTTGGTTGCCCGTATTCCTATACCGACTCTGTCATTTCTGAAATGTTTTACTCAAAGTTCTAAGGTGAGGCTTTGTCAGATAATAATCACAATATGTAAACAGAAAAATGTCCAATCAAAGATGGGAATATTCACAAGAACAAAATAAAAAAGCATCGGCAAAGCTAATAGGTCTAGTCAATATAATGTCAGTGCTAACCTAATGGTTTTTCAAATGCTTGTTAACAAGGTATTGTTTAAAAAAAGTGAAAGAAACATTTCAAAATACTGGAGGAAAAGCAAACTTATCTTAAGGCATTTTAGAACTGTACATTGAATTCAATATTTTCACTTGTTATAAATGGCATGGTTTGGTTTAAAAATAATTTTCACTTAGGAAACTGAACAGTTTTAACAGAATAGGAAGCGTAAGAATTGGAAGGAAAATGCTTCTCAAGGATGAATTCACTTTCCACAGGACTCAGAAGTGAAACATAAGCAAGAGCCCTTGGTCCTCTGTAGAAGATAAAGGAGCAGGTTTATGAGCCTCCGTGAGAAAAGACCTCTTCTTTTTAGGTTTTGCCTAGCCAATGCGTACGAAGTACGCATGCGCTAGCAAAATCTTATGTTTTCCTCTGTAGGGTCAGGTATCCGCCCCCTCCTCCCATTGGCTAGCTCCATAAATGGAGGCTAGCCATTGGGAGACGGCTCTGTCCGTCAATCCCGGACCAGATTCGGGGGCGTTCCCGAGATTTTTTCTCTCTCCACCCACTTCTGATCGTCATCGCGGCGGTGGGTGTGTGTTATTTTTTTTTTCGAGTCTGCCTGTTTTCTTCTTTTTCCAAGTGTTTGTTGTTGGAGTTAGCTGCAAGATTTGAGTTCCCACGAAGCGATCAGGTAAGGAGCATTTTCTTTATAAATATGTTTTCACTTTGTATGTTTACGTACGTTTGTTTTGATCCCGTCCCCTACCCTCCCCTCCCGCTGTCCGTTCCCACCCCCCTCCCGCTCTCCGTTCCTTTCCCGCCCCCCCCTCCCGCTGTCCGTGTGCTCGTGGTGCTTGTTTGTCAGAGCTAGCAGCGAGGATGCTAACTCATAACCAGCACTATATATTAACTGCAACTTCTCTTGTAAAGATTAGCAGTTTCTGTTCTGACCTATTATGCGAAAAACAAGCCCGGCTTGCTGCTTGTTGTGACAGCGCAAGCCGTGTTTACATCGACGCTCATACTTACGGGGATGCGCCGAAGCAGCCGCGCCGGGAAGCTAGAGGAAAGAAAATTGTGCGCGTCTGGGGAGGGTTTATATAACACCAGATGCCGGCGGCTCAGGGCGTTCCCAAATATAGCCTGAGTAAAGCCCTCTGCAAAACCCAAAGGGCGCTGGCGCCCTGCACCCTGCAGGGATGGAGGATGGGGTGGGGGGGCAAAACCCAAAGGGTACTGGCGCCCTGCACCCGGCAAGGGAGGGGGGGGCAAAACCCAAAGGGCGCTGACGCCCGGTACCCGGCAGGGATGGAGGGTGGGGGGGAGGCCCAAAGGGCGCTGGCCCCCTGCACCCGGCATATGGGAGGGGGGGGGCAAAACCCAAAGGGCGCTGGCGCCCTGCACCCGGCAAGGAGGGCGCGCATTCTGACCGCGTGCAGAGCAAGACCCCCTCAAACAGCAGCACAAAACCTTCGACCCGCCCGCGGTCCCGAGACGTCGCCCATAATGCGAATACATGATGCTCTGAGATTGACACGTATATCGGCGGGTCACTGCTCCTGTACACGATCAGATGTCAGACAGAAAGGAAACCCCTGATATCGAGAACAGAGTCGCGTGGTGGATGGACGGATATGGAAACATAAGGAACTCAGCAAATACAAATGGACCCGGATGCCATATAGGCACTATATTGCATAACTAATGTGCAAAGTGAATTGTATACTTTTTAAGACGCGGTAAAGAACCAGCGATCGCCTTGTGTGCGCAGGTAGCCCAAACCCTAAGCAGGCATAAATAAGGCTTTTCTGTAGAAGTTGAATTCACGCATGGATAAAATGTGTCTAAAAATATGTGAACTTCTAAACAACATGAATGTGTCCTAACTCAACATGTGCTCATGTAAAGCGCTCCAACCCCTTCGGGTCTCGTTAGCGCTATATACAACTTTTTTTTTAAAAGCTTTAATGTGTACTGCCTAGCAGTGGCATCGGGAGCGGGGGGGAGGGGGGGCCCTCCGGCGGACGGGTGGCAGCATACTCTTCACGCCCCTATTAACTCCACCGTGTGGGAGAAGCTCCGTAGCTCACTATTTTACCGAGGTGTTTATTCAAAAGTGCCTCTTTGTGTTCACGAGTGGCACTGCTAGGTTGAAGCATTACATATTAATTAAAAGCCCCACTCTCTTCTTCTTTGGGCCACAGGGATAACGTGAGAACTTGTGGGGCAGAGAAGGGGGAGAGTGCCTATGATAGATAAGGCTCTTTGGTCCGGTTATAGTCTAAGTCTGCTAGACAGAAATTTTACTGATGGGTTTATTTAATATACAGCCCAGCCAGGGATCTTCTTTTAATTATTTAGAACTAATACAGCCTAAGCTGAGGATCGAACTCTGCTCTCCACCTCCAAGGTCGGCAGCTTTATGTGTTACGCCACCTCTCCTCGCTTCACTTTGTTTCCATTGCGTGACCTTTAAGTGCCCCTGGGGCACAAGCAGGGGCCTACTAGAGTGCTTCTCTATCGGAATGCACTGTGCGGTCCCCCGGGGTATACACTATGCATCATGTTTCCTGTTCCGATTGGTCATGCCTTTCCACAGTTTGTGGGTGGCCACAAAGCCTAGCAACCGTAAAGACAATATCACTACATCCCATCTAATTGAGTTAACTTCAAATTATCAATTTCTCAGTTCTCGAAATAAGGTATTCAAGCCAAGCCGGCTGTTGCGTGAAGAAAGTTAGGCAGATGCTCTTAAATATACTATACACAGAAGATTCGTTTTAAGGTTCCTCTCAATATGCAAAAAAAAGAACTAAGGATCGATCATGTATCTATAGAGCTATCCTGTATATTTGTTTCTGCATTTCAATAGTAGGAATGAGTGTATAAGAGAATCGGGTTGCCTTTCACCTGATTCACTTGTGCCAAAGTAAATAGTGGCCAAATGTGTTGGCAGAGTAGACAGTAAGGCTGGAGGTTGGAACACCCAGTTACCACTTGTTGGCTGACCTTTGATGCAGGGTGAGTACAATAGAAAGTCCTGGACAATGAATGTAATAATTATGTGGAGCGCTGTCTCGT
This sequence comes from Lissotriton helveticus, assembly GCF_964261635.1. Lineage (NCBI taxonomy): Eukaryota > Metazoa > Chordata > Amphibia > Caudata > Salamandridae > Lissotriton > Lissotriton helveticus. Next base: position 938,367,188 of record NC_136067.1, read on the forward strand.
GCACTGTGAGGCTATCGGCAGGGCTTAAGCAGCAGCAAGTTGAACCCACTATTTCAAAAGAAGGAGTTTGTGCAGGTTTTTTTTTTTTTTAAACGGGTGGTGGACACTGTCCCTCATTTTTAAGGACCAAGGCTTGTTTTTCATCCTCGGACTTCATCTAGAGTAGGAGAGACCGGAAGGAGAGGAAGAAAGGAGGAAGAGAAAAAATAGGGAAATTGTGATAAATGAGAAAGCATGGATGGAAAAGAAACTGCGAAGTGAGATGAAGAGACAGGCAGTGTGGCTTGCTGGAAGAAAGGTGTGAGGTGGAATCCAGTTTAGACAGCCTTGGTATTTTTCTAACATGGCATTTGTAAGTGCCAGTGGCGGGCTCTTAAAAAATCTTTAGGCCCCTGCACTTATTTATAAATTCAACCCTAAATGGAGTACATTACTGTGTGCCACTTTTACTGTGTGTACATGTGTTGTGTTTGCATAGCGCAAACATTCCCAAAAGACAGCAGAGCAGTGTACAGGCTCAAAGGAAGAGAGAAGCAGTGAAAGGTGGGTGTGAATGCCCTCATTCTGTTTCGAACAGTAGTCACACAACTACCAAGAGGCCCTGTGTGTTGTGGCCCCACACGCTTTCTGTTGGCTAGGTGAGTGTCTTTGACAGGCGTACCTATTGTGTTTTTTTGGTTTTTTTTTTGGTCGAAGCCTACATCTTTTGGACCTTCGGAAAGCGGCCCTGAGAATGCATTTCACCCATTGCTTGCCAGTGGCTTTGTACCTCACATTTTCTTGCTTTTATTTGGACTGTTCAGCTTGAGTTTGTCCCTTCCATTGCCCAGTCAAGTCAAGTATTACACCGTCTCCTCCCTCGGGACTCGCTCCTCTATCCGAACTTTGCCTCGCAATGCAGGAACATCGCTGCCAGCAGCAGCAGTGCCGACCGGTGGGGCCGCATCCCAGGCTGAGCTTTGCGGGGAACCCGAGGAGCGGCAAGGGGTCAGCGGTGCCACCGGCAGGTCCTGGCTCTGCAGTCATGCAGCTCCCAGGATGCAGGACTTCTGCTCATACTCTCATCCCGTCACTCACTCTTCCCTTTCACCACTCTCCTTCTCTCACTGCCTCTATCTTCTGCTCATACTCTCATCCCGTCACTCACTCTTCCCTTTCACCACACTGTCCTTCTCTCACTGCCTCTCTCTCTTCTGCTCATACTCTCATCCCGTCACTCACTCTTCCCTTTCACCACACTCTCTTTCTCTCACCGCCTCTCTCTCTTCTGCTCATACTCTCATCCCGTCACTCACTCTACCCTTTCACCACACTCTCCTCCTCTCACCGCCTCTCTCTCTTCTGCTCTTACTCTCATCCCGTCACTCACTCTTCCCTTTCACCACACTCTCCTTCTCTCACTGCCTCTTTCTTCTGCTCATTCTCTCATCCCGTCACTCACTCTTCCCTTTCACCACACTCTCCTTCTCTCACTGCCTCTCTCTCTTCTGCTCTTACTCTCATCCCGTCACTCACTCTTCCCTTTCACCACACTCTCCTTCTCTCACTCCCTCTCTCTCTTCTGCTCTTACTCTCATCCCGTCACTCACTCTTCCCTTTCACCACACTCTCCTTCTCTCACTCCCTCTCTCTCTTCTGCTCTTACTCTCATCCCGTCACTCACTCTTCCCTTTCACCACACTCTCCTTCTCTCACCGCCTCTCTCTCTTCTGCTCATACTCTCATCCCGTCACTCACTCTTCCCTTTCACCACACTCTCCTTCTCTCACTGCCTCTATCTTCTGCTCATACTCTCATCCCGTCACTCACTCTTCCCTTTCATCACACTCTCCTTCTCTCACTGCCTCTCTCTCTTCTGCTCTTACTCTCATCCCGTCACTCACTCTTCCCTTTCACCACACTCTCCTTCTCTCACTGCCTCTCTTTCTTCTGCTCATTCTCTCATCCCGTCACTCACTCTTCCCTTTCACCACACTCTCCTTCTCTCACTGCCTCTCTCTCTTCTGCTCTTACTCTCATCCCGTCACTCACTCTTCCCTTTCACCACACTCTCCTTCTCTCACCGCCTCTCTCTCTTCTGCTCATACTCTCATCCCGTCACTCACTCTTCCCTTTCACCACACTCTCCTTCTCTCACCGCCTCTCTCTCTTCTGCTCTTACTCTCATCCCGTCACTCACTCTTCCCTTTCACCACACTCTCCTTCTCACACTGCCTCTCTTTCTTCTGCTCATTCTCTCATCCCGTCACTCACTCTCCCTTCAACACACTGCTAACTCTCTCCAATGCACCACTCTCTCTCACCCTAATTTGTTTTTCCTTCTTGGCTCTATCTCTATTCATTATCCCTCCCCGACTCCTCCTGATTCTATAGAGCACTTTTCAAAATTTTTTGTAACCATCGTCCATTTGCGTGAGATTACGCTATTGGCATTGTAAATGACAATGGCATTAATTTATCTGTTTTCAAAACCAACACATAAATAAAAAAATTGTCATTGACAATGCCAATCGCTCTAACTTTGTCAAAGGCAAAACCATTGCATTGTAAATGCTTGTTTTCTCTTCTCTAGAACTTCTGCCTCAAACTCCATCTGAGTGAGTGCAGCAGCCAGCCCTTCCCCCAGGCCATACACTCCTTTCTGTGTCATGGCCTGTGCTTTTGTGCAATATGTTGAATGCAGGACATAAAACAAAAACAACCCTTAAAGTGTATTCTGTAATCATACCCTGACAAAATATTCATCTTCTTGTTCCTTAATAGACATGCTGGGAGGTTTGTAGAGCAACCCAGAGATCTTGGTTAGGAATTCAGTGGCGACACAGCACACAAGGGAGAGAGCTAGAGAACGTGTACTCTCACAGAGTACTGAAAGAAAACGAAAAAAGCAGTTCCTTTAGTAGGAGTAGTGAAACAATTAGTACCTTGAATAGGAGCAGTGGAAGAATGCAAGTCCTCCAAACAAAAGGTGTGATAAATACAAGAAGAGTAAGGCAAGCCACCGAATAACAAGTAAGCAAATAAGTGTGACAATAAAGTTAATTAATGATAAGCAATGGGTTGCCTTCAAGCCCACTGCAAGTTTTTGGTATGGTTCACAGGAGGTCTTTTGCAACTAGGTAGCTAAAATGTGTCTGGTAGGCAAGACAAAAAGGAAAGATAATAATCAGTTGAAACCTGAGAAAACTCAAACTTGAACACAACTAATGATATGACCAATAAACCTAGTTTGTAACAACTAAGCAACAAAGCCTCAAAATACAGAAAGGGCCACTGGCCTGATACTATTTTTTGAGAAGTGAAAGAAAGTTAAAAAAAGTATTAAAATAAAAAGTATAATCAGGATTCGCTATTTCCAAAACTCTACTTGAAAGCGGAAATACCCATTGCCAAAACCGGCTGACCCACAGAATCACATTGGGTACCTATTAGGAAAGATTCAAAACAGGGAATGTCCAAGAGCCACATCAGTCATTTTTCAGATTTTTCAAATGCACAAAACGATCATGAGTTTATCTGAATTACTTTTCTGTGAAGGCAGACAATCAATGTTTCTATATGCATTCCAATGAGTGATCCAAGATCCGTGCCCATGAGGCACAGGGTCAGACTGATTTGCATATGGCCATGTCTGATCTGGGGTGGCAGAGTGGGCTAAAGAACGGTGATGGATTAAACCCAGATCTGTTGACTGGGTGTGAGTGTTTGATTGGTTCAGATGCTCCGTCCATCACCACCCCCTTTTGTACCACTTTGTTCGCCATAAGTTGGCAGGGTATGCTCAGACGTGAGCCCCTTGCTCACTTTGCCACTGGAATCAAGCAAGCCGGGCTGAAGACGGCTGAAATGCCAGAAACCGGTCCTCGGAAGCTTATTTCCGGTCCAGGGAAGGCATAGCTTGGCAGTTCAGGCTGGACTGTTCCCATGAGGCACAGGGTCAGACTGATTTGAATATGGACATGTCTGAACTGGGGTGGCAGAGTGGGCTAAAGAATGGTGATGGATTAAACCCAGATCTGTTCACTGGGTGTGAGTGGATGATTGGTTCAGATGCTCTGTCCATCACCAACCCCTTTTGTACCACTTTGTTCGCCATAAGTTGGCAGGGTATGCTCAGATGTGAGTCCCTTGCTCACTTTGCCACTGGATTCAAGCAAGTCGGGCTGAAGACGGCTGAAATGCCAGAAACCGGTCCTCGGAAGCTTGTTTCCGGTCCAGGGAAGGCATGGCTTGGCAGTTCGGGCTGGACTGTTCCCATGAGGCACAGGGTCAGACTGATTTGCATATGGCCATGTCCGAACTGGGGTGGCAGAGTGGGCTAAAGAACGGTGATGGATTAAACCCAGATCTGTTGACTGGGTGTGAGTGTTTGATTGGTTCAGATGCTCCGTCCATCACCACCCCCTTTTGTACCACTTTGTTCGCCATAAGTTGGCAGGGTATGCTCAGACGTGAGTCCCTTGCTCATTTTGCCACTGGATTCAAGCAAGCCGGGCTGAAGACGGCTGAAATGCCAGAAACCAGTCCTCGGAAGCTTGTTTCCGGTCCAGGGAAGGCATGGCTTGGCAGTTCGGGCTGGACTGTTCCCATGAGGCACAGGGTCAGACTGATTTGCATATAGCCATGTCTGAACTGGGGTGGCAGAGTGGGCTAAAGAACGGTGATGGATTAAACACAGATCTGTTGACTGGGTGTGAGTGTTTGATTGGTTCAGATGCTCCGTCCATCACCACCCCCTTTTGTACCACAACAGTTGGGGGAAGCTGGTTCTCGATTTGTCTCTAATGTTGTCCTCTACAATCAGCATTAATTGTGATCAGATCTTTTAAGACAACTACATCCAAAATGAAGGCTGAATTTTCGCCGGTATGCTATTCTAGAGGGTAGCTAAACATTGATTAAGACAGTAGACCTATATTTTAGTTTGCACCATCCCCACACACTCTAGCTGAAGACATCTGTTATTTAAGGAATTATATCATGAAAAGCTATCAATATTGATAATGAAACACCTCTACATTAGTGTTGAAATAACCCTATAGCATTACGGTGCCTCTAGAAACAAATTGAAATGATTCCACAAAATGTTTCTGAAATGTACACTATTTGCCCCAAACTATCAATGATCATGTGAAAATACACTATTGTGCTTCTGAAGCAGCCTGTTAGTTTAAACAAATAAACATACATTTTCAGCAAACGTCTTTATAACATTTTCTGAAAATACTACCTTGTTGTCCCTGAATACCTTTAATTTATTTTTAGTAAATAACAGAAAATTCCAAGCATTAGTTTGACATTTTTAGAACACACATTTTGTCATTATACTACAGCAAAAGTATACATATTGTCCTCAAACCTCAGATTGTCATTTACTATAAATGCTAGCATTAGGAATTTCATTTTTGTAAACACGCTCATTAAGTCTATGAGCCTGATTGTTCCGCGGACTGGTTATTCAGTCACAAAGGTGACGGATATCCCATCCACCTTACTGCAAGTGCATTGTATCCAAGGGCACTTGTAATATGGCGGATGGGTTATCTGTCACGTTTGTAATGGAGAAACTCATCCACTGAACACTAAATCAGGTCCTAAGTCTCCAAATATCCTTTCCTCTCCCCCTTTTTTTTTACTCCCCCCCCCCCGGTCGCCCTCTCCCTTGAATCACTCACATGGGGTGGTCCAATGCGCATATCTAGCCATACACGCGATGCCCACTGATAAGCTACACCGACAGGTACACTTTGATTTGTACCCATACGCAGAGATTGACTTATAAGTTTCTTTCATTTTGTTTTGTATTATTGATCGCATATGATTCAATGATAGAATTGATCTATGTCATAAGGGAAAATTCTCCTATTGTACTTACAACTCGTGTAAATTGTACGTAAATGTATTCAATTATGGACATGTGTGGTGATACAGAGAGCAAGATGGATCCTCCTTCTCATCGCCTAAGCCATCCAAATTGCTGCCATCGTAATATCAATAATGGATTATGATGTAATGCAGATGCCAATGTTATCATATTGTGGAAAATCAATAAAAATCATTAAAAAAATAAGTCTCGAAATATCAGCTTTACATGTTTATGAATTACTCTTTCTTACTACAGTCCAACATAACAAAATACTGTCCCACAATTCCATGTAAAATATCACATGTCCAGGTTCAGTTTTTAATGTACAGATACAGTCTCATATGCCCATGTGCCCATATCATTTGTCAGAGACAGCCACAAATATCCCAAGAATGATCATCAAGCCAGGAATGATCACCATCATACCAGGGATGGTCCTGTCAATAATGTTGGTAATTTCTTCCAGGTACGGTACTATCTTACCAGGACTGGGAACCATCATGCAGCAGATAGTCGTCATAGTTAAGGATGGCCACTAACGTGCCGTCAGCCCACACTCAAGCAAATATAAATACATATCCACACAAACAGCTCTCACTCGTTAAGTATCCGTAGAACCCCTCACCTAGCTAGCAGCCTCTGCCCTCTCGCCATCCTTTGGTCATGTCCAGTAAGTATGGGTATCGGGCGAAAGGCAGGGTGATATACCTCTGCTGGTAGGTTTACTTGGTAGCTCAACAAACTAATATTTCCATAGATCTCATCCAGGCTATAGCGTTGACTCTTAATAGGGACTCCAGGATTGTGAGTCCCAAGTCAGACAAAGCACCACCAGGAGTCGCTGGAGCAGGGATTGAGATGAGGTCAGGGCAAGAATCAGTAACAGGAATAAATAGTGGCTGAATGACAGGCTCTGCTTTGCCCCACCTCTTCAACTTAAGAGTGCTTTTGATGTCTATCATGGTCAGTCACCCAATGGGAGGGGGACAGAAAGTGCTTTTCCTACAAAAAGGGTAAAGACTTTAAGCTAACCGGTGTGGCAAAATTGTTTGCCCTAGCTACCATACAAATGGTGATGTCAATGGTAATAACAACACAACCGCTAACCATCACACTGCTACAAGTGTGACAGTTCGGGCTATACCAGGCCCCCAAAGCTATAAGAATAGATGAGGTGGCAGCTAATAGTCATTTTTAATGTATTCTGAATTATTAATTGACTGTTGTTGTGGTTATCTCAGGCAGCGCCACCTTGTGGCAGACTGCCACAAGCGCCGTTGTTGACAATTAAGTGCCGGTGCCGAGCACCGGAAACCATCAGTTCAAATTAAGCACTATGTGCATGTTACATATGGGGTGTAACTCCATACAACCCCCCACCCACAGAAACTGTATTGTATGCTTTTTATAAAACCACTAAACTTCCACCTTTTCATAGTGGAACCATAGGAAGCATACAGCTAAACAAAAAATCACCACGAAAGCAGTAAACTACAGTAATGTTGTGTCTGAAACAGCAAAAAGCAAAATGATTATCAAGCCGGCAACTCTCAACCCGCTAGTCTAAAAGGTTGGAGCCTTCTAACTGGCTGATCACAGGAAAAACAAAAGTGATATCTTTCTTTCCAATGATACCTGTAATTGTAGTTTGACAGCGCTCCCTGCAGAATTAAAACACACCGTGTGCTTCACAAATGGCACCGAGTCAAGCTTCAGATATGTTTATCCAAAATAGCACTGAACTGCTTCTGTACTGCTGCTATCCTGCCTACAGCTTTACGGAAGGGGAGACAGATGGGCTGAATTTAGCAGGGAAACAGCTGTGGCTGGAAGCAGCGACAAGCAAAAGTTTCGCTCTCAGGCTTCATTATGTATCAAGGTACCAGAGAAACGCGTCGCTGAACCGCAGCCAAAGAAATGTGTGTGCTTTTCATTCGCCTAGTGATAATTACCTTTTCTTAGCAGCTGACAGTGTTCTAAGTACCATTAAATTGGTATAATGATTCATTGGACGGCAACAGTTTAACTTTATTTGCTTCGGTGCAATTTCTTTACTTCGTGTCAGCCCGCGGTGAACATTTAAAAGGGTTCACTGGTTTAATCAGCAAAAGAACAATGAAAAAAAAAAAAAACTTTCATGGTTTAAATCAAACACCTCCCATCAAGCATCCAATTAGGAGCCGCAGCCCACGCACCCAATAAATCCTGAACTTATCAGGCATATCAGTGTAGCTGGTTTACTGGTTTCCAGCCTGTCTCCACGCAAAGCTATCCTCCATTCCAATGGACGCCTCCCTTGAAGAGAGAATAAAGATCAACCACATTTCTCCTGCCTTGGGAGAGCTAAACTGGCTACCACTAGACGCACTTATTACACAGTCACAACTAGAACTGTTGAGGTTCTTAAACTGGTGGTGTAATCAAAGGAGAATGAATCACTTGTCCTGTGTGTTACCAGGGTCTGAGGTTCTGGTCGTCTAAAAACCCTCATTCATGAATTAACCGTGGGTGTGGTATATCTTGGTTCTCGGCTTGGTAGGTTACGTGAAAAGCATCATCATCGGGTCTTGGTCATGCTTTCCTCCACCTGGAGGAAGACAGACTGGTATTTACCGTAGTCATTAGAAAAAGTGAGAGTACAGTGTCATTAAAATGACCTCCATCTGTCGATCTTGGTTTTATTGTGTCGAGGATGGGGTACAGGTAAAAGCAAGGTGGCGGTGCAGAGATAGAAGAGCTACTGTTCTATCGCACCTGTTCAAAATCGTAGCTGGTCGACATGTTTCAGCCCATGTATGCCCAATCGGGTTAGAGGGCTTTCTTCAGGACCAAGGGAGTGTCCAGAGTTATTAGGTAGTAACGTGCACAGGTAAGTTGTGCACTAACCCTTCTTCTTAAGTGCGCCTGTACCCCATCCTCGACACAATAAAATAAAGATCGACAAATGGAGGTAATTTTAATGACACTGCACTCTCACCCTCACTATTTCTAATCACTACTGTAAATACCAGTTGGTCTTCCTCCAGGTGGAGGAAAATATAACCTAGACCAAATCCCAGACCCTGTTAACACACAGGATAAGTGATTCATTCCCCTTTGATTACACCTCTATTGGCCGGAAGCCAAATGAATTGTGGCTTCTCTCTCCCTCATTTCTGATTACAAGATTAGAGAGGTTCTTAAACCACCATGAAGCCATACTATGTCTTAATTTCTTGCTTTTTCTTTCATATCTTTTATCGCACCTCCTTTTTTTCTAGTTTGCACTCCTACTTGTTTTTTTTCCTCCTCTCTTTCCTCCCTGTAGCCCTAGTTAATTAAATCTATAAAATGCTATTTGTTATATAATGTGGATTCATTCCTGTACATGCTCTTTGAGATATGTTTTACTTTATTGTACTGAATTTAATTTACTGTATTTCACATTTATTTATCTCTTCTATCTCTTTGGACTATTTCACGATTATATCTCGTTCTGTTCCATTTCATTTATTTATTTATTTCTCTGCAGTTGTTCTAAATTTTCAAAAAAAGCTTTTTAAACTAAAAAGTTTGCAGCCTCACCTACAAACTCACCCTTATGGCAGACCCAGCTACTTAGAATATCTCCTGTCCCTATAAAAAAATACACCTATAATCCTCTCAAGCTTTGAAAAATAATTCTCTACAAGATATTGGAACTCTCTGCCCTTTCAGCTGAGAGAAGAAGGACCCAACGTCTTGTTGTTCAGAAAATGCCTGAAAACTCAGGTACGCAGTTTTCACTTAAGCAATTCTGATCCTTACGACTACTCAATGGATTGGTAATCTTCAATTTTCTATGGGGTTCTGACACCTGAATGGACAGTGAATATTTGATACTCGTCACTTGATATTTCAACGTTGTATATTTCTTGTTGATCTTCGACGTTTACCCCCCTATCTCCTTCCTATTCCTATTATATCTTAAAACTCTAGTTAGTGTTTTTAACACCTTGCCCTGCTTTTTACCCTTTCCCCGGTTGCCTCTCTGGATCGCACTTATCTCATGTATTCCACGCATTTTTGGATGTAAAGCTCTATATTACTGCCTCAGTGACATGCTACTTTACATAACAGTTAACTAAAATAAAATAAATTCATGTTCTCAGAATGGTCATTCAAAACTTGGATGGAAACCTAAATTTCAGCAGACCAGCCATGGCTCTGAAAAGATGGTGCAGCTTTATGTTTCAATAATCTTCATAAGGAAAGAGCATGGCATATTTTACAACATTTCACCAATGTTTCACCCCGCTCTCAGAACAAGAACGCAACCACAATATAACTTTCCATTGAACAAAAGTACCAAAAGTGCTTGTAATCACTTAGGACCTGATTCACAAAGGTAAACATACAGTTTTATGTAAGTTTATGATTGTTTGCTATACACAAAGGTATTTTACGAGTAGCATCTTTACGACTGCTGATGTATTTTATGAGTAATATCATAATGTCTACCGAGTCTCCGCACATAAAAAGACAGGTGAGTTCTATCTTATTATGTGCAGAGACTTAGCAGTCGTAAAGATGTTACGTGTAAAATACCTTTGTGAACAGCAGCAGTCGTAAACGTACATAAAACTGTAAGTGTGCCTTTGTGAATTAGGCCCTTAGTGTCAATGAAGAATCCCCTCTCTCAGAAAGGGACACAAGGCTGTTAAAATCAATAAACTTTAGGTATACATAAGCGGCGTTCATTTATGTTCACCACAACCTATTGTTAAAGGTAAAATGACGGTCGTGAACATTGCCTGCGCCATCTTGCTTAGTGGGTATTTCTATGTGCACGTAAGCTGCAGCCATTTTACACATCACAGCCATTTTGTACTCTGTTGGTCACCTTTGTTTCACCCTGCCCTTACCCACATCCCTCTGACCAACCTGGTATGTGAGCTGGGGGCTATAAACTCTATTGACACGACGAACATCAACACCACTTGCTGCCACAAACTCGTTTTTCCTCTCATCTCTGTTTACAGGCAAACCCATGGACACTCTTACACAAACAGGTTCCAAATACCAAACAGACTCTTGCAAACATGGTTTATTTCACTGCACACAGCAAGACTTGTTTTTGCCAACAATGGGACCTGTTTTAATCAACAGAACGGACTCTTAGATCTGGCCGGTCTCACTTGTTTTAGACCCTGAAGAAAGGTCCAGCTGCGAAATAACATTGTCTGTTTTGACCTGGGTAGGGGGATAATTACTGTTGGGTTTGTGTGGGAACCTGCCCGGGGCGGGCACTCAAGCTTGTGTAACCATGTTAATAAAACAGATGCATTGTGTCAAACCTGTATAAAAAGAAGAGCCAAAAGAGATGCAGGTAGAACAGCTCCCATAGACATCCCAGTGTCTGCAGTCGACGTGGTCTCCTCTTGAGAGTAATAAACCTTTTTCTTGCCTTCCAGTTGCCAGCGCCTGCTTCATTATTTTGATAGCAAATCCAAAGTGAATTAAAGGTGACCCTGCGCCAGGCAGCATTGGGGGTCTTAGGAGACTCGCTGCCTTTCAGAAGGCGCTAAGGGGAGAAGAGGAAAATAACAACGGGAAAGAAAGAGACTAGAACTATACCATCAATATGAGACAAGAATACTTACAACTCAAGTCTCAATTAATCCTGGCCTAATGGGGAGTAGTGTCTCGTGACCAGCAACCAAGATCATATCCGTAATCAGCAAGGAGTCCTTTCAGCTCTGTTGGCCTTCATGTTCATCACTCCAAGAATGCATTTGTAGCCTCTTTTTGAGAGAGGAAATGTATTTTGTTTCCCCTTTTTCTTTTCAGCATGGCTAGATGACACAGAGATGCTTCAACGTTGAGTGCCAAAAGGCCCTTTTTTTATCAATTGCAACTTTTGCTTTTTCAGTAGATGTCTCTACTATAGTTTGACATGAGTAACGCTCCATTCCCTCCTAGGCTCACTTCCTTCTTTTTCCTAGCTGCCCTAAACACTGTTACCCTCTCACTGGAGGCTCCCAGTGCCATCACTGGGCCTTGCAAGCTTGAATCAGATTTTTTACTCAAGTAGACAGCCTGTAAGCATTGCATACTAGCATCTGGGAGGGCAGATCACTGGGGAAGGTCTTCTGGTCGAAAAAGTGCTGGTAGATCAAGCAGTGAAGGCAATTTCTGATTGTCAGACCTGACTACACCTTACAGGGTCAAAACTTGGAATGCATGCCACTTCACATTCAAAGAATTCAATTCTCTATGCGAAGTCCCTTCAGTAAATAAATCAGACAGTGTGGTTTCTAGGACACAAACTCTGGTTGTCATTCGCTGGAGGGCTGATTCAGTTGCAATGAGGCATTCATCCACATTGAAAGGTGTATAATTTTTTGATGTAACTTTCCTTTCAATAATTTTGACATCTGCTGCAAAGTGGCAGAGTGCTGCCAGACTCCATGTTTCCTCTGTTGATTTCTCAGGCCACCAGCGTTCCCCAAAGCTTCATCTCCTGGACCTCTCAATTTTTCCAATAATCCGGTGTTTATATTGAACAAGTCTCTGACTGTCCATGGTTTTTGTTTTTGATACTTTCGGGAGCACTCCGATATATGTGTATAATACATTCACCTGAGTACTCTATCCAATTACACTTACAACCCTCCCAAAAGCATCTGGCAGTGCTTTGGTTTGCCAGGACATTAAAAGAGGACCCACTGGCAATGCAATTCCACAGGTCCTCTCTCACTTTCCCAGGCACCACTTCCCAGCCCCAGGCTTTCGTCATAGCCCCACCAGCATCCGGGGAGGTGGCAGCGTTCCACCGACCCCCTACTCTTTTACTGCCCATCCCTTCAAGGGCCTTGCTAGTATTCCCCTTCTGGGCCCACTGCAGCACCTCCTCTCACCTCCCAGAGCTCCCATCTCTGATAATCTAAGGAATGGTAGTGCTATCATGAGCCTTACACCGGCCCTGCGGGAGGGACAGCTTGACACATCTCTGCAATCATCGGCCACATGGATCAGACCTCACACGGTGTCAGCAAGGCCAATACAGTCTCCCACACCTCAGGCTGCCATAGAAAGATCTCTTTTGACTCACCACTCAAGACAGAACCTCCAGAGGTACAGCCCCATCAGAGTTCCAGGCATGCACATCCCTGCCTTCCCCCAATGTTATAACTTTAAAGAACTATCAGAGCCTACCATAGTTAAGTGTCTGTCCTTGTGCCGGATCCCAGCCTTTGATATGAATAAATGTCCCCTTGACCTGCCACACAGCTCTTAGTTATTTATGCCAAGCCAGTAGACAGCCAGTTGCACGAAATGGTGAAGGAATTGCATGTGATGTGAAGGAGAGAAAGGAAATACACAAAGACCGTAGCCCTCATTACGTGGGCCAAACAATTTCTGAGTTGTGTGATAACTCCTGCTACCACACATATCAAACTTTAGAGTTTTGTTTTTATTTATTTTTTACATCTGGCACATACTGGGAGCGTTACAATTCGCATTCCACATTAATTTTCTGCAGGTCACACCTGTCAGAATTAAAACAGAGAACAATGCCTGATAATTGCTGGGACGTGAATTTTGGGGTGGTCAGCACACAATCCAGCTGTTATTCCCCATTTCATTAATAGATGATAGTTATTGCACCTGATAAACTCTGAACCACTGTCTGTCGGACTTTATCATTGTGATAATTATTGCATCCAAAACCGGGCCGCTCCATGCTACCCAACTTGTCTGTGCTAGATTTCATGTATTTAATGTTAAGGAGCTAGATATAGCACATGCAGAACCAGCATCAAAGTGAAGAGCCTAAAGACTGATTCTTATTGAAATGAAGCATTATGCCTGCATGAAACACATGGTAGCGGTGGTAAAATGCACTGTAAGTGGCCCTCCACCGCTTCCCCGAATATTTCATAGATTGCGACACACTTCTGACAGGCAACAACTACAGCATTAGCTCTAACAATATGTGCCTCCAGGCTCTCTGGTACAGGAACGCCATGTATGAATGTTAACTAGCCCTACCAATCCAACTGGCAATAGTTGGCTTGGATGTCTCCTTGTATTTTATTGTAGCATTTATATATTGCTTGATACCCTTATGTGGGCATGGAGTGTTTCCCACACAGGTAGCCCTCTACACTATGTGGGGTGGTTGGTTGGAAGTGTGCGGTCATTGCTTTGAACCTATAGGAAGTATTTTCAAGTTGTGCGCAGATGACCATAAAGGTGCTCTTATATTGTGTTGGCATGCCGCAGTAACTGGTGTGATTACAGAAAATGTCCAATGTTCATAAAAGCCCAGTGTTTTCGAACAAAAACGTCAACCCACTAGTAACAGCAAGATTATGTTAAACTCCTTCAGCAGATGAATGAGGCTTGGGCTGGAAGGTGGGAAGGAACCTTTTGTGATTTAGGTGAAATTGAGAGACACTTTTATGAATAAAAGAAGGTACTGTGCCTAAGGCTTCCTTGCCTTTAGTGTACATCGTAACACCGAATCCTTATAAGAAAAATAGAATAACATTCTTATGATATTAGGGAGTCTGTAACTCGCAGCCTTTCTGCCCCATTAAATGGCCACTGAAATAGATGTAATAAACGAAGGTCTAGATCACAAACAATGTGCTGTAAAGAAAGTCACAGCTAAAGACCATAAAAAGAGGTTTACATTGAAAAGGAGTTTCAAAATGGAGGATGACGAATCAGTTCTATCAAAATGTAGTTTAACAATCTACGTTTTGAGAGGGAAACGTCATTAGGCGTGTTACAATAAGCAGCACTAGCCGAGAGACAGTATTTTCAGGAATTAATTGCAAAATTAGCGTTCAGTAAGTTAGAGATTAATGAAAGGACATTGTAAATGGATGCTGGAAGAGGATTTTTCGAAAGGTCAAAGGAAAAACCTCAGCATTTGTTCGTATATTGTGCGAATGTTGATTCTTTCCTAGCAGCACACACGATGCACCCCCAAGTTGCTGGAGGTCATTTACCTTGAAAGAAATAACCTGTTCTGCCTCTTTACTGTAGAATTTAAGCTGGACTCTGGCACATGATACATAATGACAATTGTGCTAATGCTGTAATTTTGTTTATCTATTGGAGACATTAAAAGCCATTGACTACTGCATCTTGCTCACTTTATACTATAAAGCTGGGGCAGTGGGTTGTGCACTACATTCAATCGTCATTCTTTGTAGGACGTTAGGAAGATCGGACTATAAATACAACATGCCACTAAAAATACAACTAAACAAATCCCAATGGATCTACTTATTGAATACATTAAGAATTGAAGACGAAAAAACGAGCATGTAGTCACAACTACATCTGTGACCAAGGAAGCTGTGGAAGAATCCATCGGAGGGTTGGTGAAGTAAGGTACCTTGGAACCACTTTAATTGGATAAAAGTGAGGGAGAGATGACAAACCATTGACGGAGATGTTGACAACAAAAGAGCCGGAACAACTGTAAGCCCGACAACTCAAGACACATACCCCCTGAGTTACACGGCGAAAGAAAGAGAGATGAAAAAAAAAAATCTGACAGCAGAACTAAATACTACACAATCTAATTAGTAAGTCACACAGGATTGTCATAAATTGCACATTAACCATGAGGCGCTACACTTCCCCTTCCTTTCCAGGTAACTATCATTCCGCTTGCTATGGTTGAGATCACGCTATTCCCATCTCCGCTATACTAGGGACATAAGCAAGTATTAAGCTGAGGTGCAGACCACTCAAAAGTCTGCACTAGCTAAGCGTACAGCTCAGTTCAATTTCTTCAGTGGCTTTTGTTTAAAAAAGTCTTAACCAGGCGCTGTAGATCTTCCTCGAACCCAGATGCAGCTAAGCTCCCTAGTTACAGGCTAATGATGGGCAGTCATCCGTGCTGTGCAATGGGCGCATGTGGCTTTCCGTCCTCTTGTGGAAAACTCCACCTGTGTAGAGCACCACTGACTGATCTAGGCAAGATGATTTTTCAGGGCTGGTACCGGGGGCAGCCTTGAGTGGAGCATAAAATGAATTCTGCGGTGGCCCTCAGGGGTCAGCTGCAGACCAGCATTTCAACTTGCGAAGGTTGTGGCCTTTGGCCTGCCTCTTCTTTATTGTGTCTTTGAGAAGTAGTAGACTCCGAGTGAGCTTGGGGCTTCCTGCACAGGACAGGACAGGTGTTGGACTTCACATGGTCAAGGACAAGTCTAGTCCAGTGCAGCAGCTAGAGCTGGACTTTTGTTACAGGCCTGAACTTGAAGTCAGAAGAGCTCTCTGCAGCTGGAAATTGTCGGCCAGTGTCTGAGAAACCATTACTGAAGATTAGCCGTCTTTTATCAAAGTACTTTTGAGCAGAACATTTACTTTTATTGAAAAAAACCTCTCTGCTTACCAACCTTCTAAGAGCCTTACTCCTTCTGAGCGAACCATGAATCCACCACTGCCCCTGCAGGCTTTGTGGAGAAAGTAACTAATTACCGTGCTGAAGATAGGTGTTTTACACAAGTACTCCAATATGTTTATCTCTATGACTTTTGACCCTACAAAACAATACTTTTTTTTTTTTTTAGGAATATATTTTTATTTGTAAGACAAAACAAACAGCGCAGTACAGGTTGTCACTAGATCTCCACAAAAGCAGGGTCACAAATCAATGCATATATTGTCTTGCCAACACCAGATCGTCTCTCCATCCCTCCCCATGATTCTCGGAAACCAGTCTTCTCAGCACATATTATTACACCATAAAGCCGTATGTAGACCTGGGATCTGGGAAAAGTAGCGCCCGGGCCTTGCCAGAGATCACTAGGGCAACGCATCATCAGGCTTCTGTGTTGGGGACCCTTGCGTAGTAAACGACACTTACGGTTGCGTGTCTCCCCTGTGTCAAGCCCAAATTATCGTCTCCAGGGGTCCCAAATTTTGTGGAATTTCTTGGGACATCCTTTGTTTCAGTAAGTAGTCAGCTCGGCAATCATATACATGTCCATGTCCCTCGTCCATTCCTGTATATTCGGCATATCTGCCACCCCCCATTTCCTGGCAATGTCTCTTTTCGCAACCGCCAACCCCAAGGAAGCAAAAGTCAGTTGCACTCTGGTGATGTCAACCTCGTTTGGTATCCCAAGTATCGCGAATCTGGGTTCCAATGGTAGCGTCACCCCCAAGACTGTGCCTAGTAGTCCAAGCACTTGTCCCCAGTAAGTCTGGAGTTCAGGGCATGCCCAAATCGTGTGGAAGAAACAGCCATGGCCGCGGCGCAGGCCAAGCAAAGTGGAGACTCTGCCCTCCCCATTCAATGTACTCTATCTCTATCGTACTAGGATCAATGTAGTATCTTCAATTGAATGAGTCGGAGTCTTGTCTTAATAGCCACCTCCCTAGGGTGCATTAGCGCCGCCTCCCAGTCTATGTCGTCCATGGCCCCTACCCGGTCTCCGATTGCAACTGGAGTCTCCCAAGCCCGTCAGGAATGTTGTTAATTGTTTTGTAAGTGAATGAGACCGCCTTCTGGGTGAACACCTCTTGCAGTAGTCTACCCTCCAAGGGCGCGTATTCCGGAAGTTGGTCACATGAAACGTTTTCTGCCAGCCATGCGTGACGGAGCTGAGCGTATTTAACCCCTTCGACGCTCATGACGAGCTGGGCTCGTCATGCAGTAGCCTCCCAGCACGCTCATGACGAGCCCAGCTCGTCATGAATAATGGGTTTTTAAAAAACTCAGCGCAGGAGCGGACCTCATCGAGCACCGATGTGGTTAAGGAATTGTGATTCACTCATATTATAATCTTGTTGCAGTTTGGCCCACGGTATAAGGTCCCCTTTCACAATTATTTTGCCTATTGTGGAGATCCTAAGGAGGTCCGAGGCCCCAAACCCAGCAAGCTTGCGTAGCTCCCTGAAGCGAGTCCCCTCCCAAAGTGGGGTGGCCTTCGTCATCCGCCATGTCCAGCCCATGCGCCTAGTCACCCTCATCCATGCCGCCAGGGTCACCTGAGTCGCAGTAGCAGGCGAGAGCCGCCCTTCCCTCCATACAGATAGTGCAAGTGCGTATGAGGCAACATGACCTCACTTTCAAGTCGATATGTGGGGTGCTGTCTGTGTTTGTGTACCCATTCGTTAATGGGTATCAAGTGAGTTGCCCAGTAGTATGCCTCAATGTCAAGGAGGGCATTACCACCATTGTATGGATTACGCAGCAATGTTTTAAGTGCAATTCTGGGGTGGCCCCCTTGCCAAAGTAACGTTCGGAGTATACTATCAATCTCTGTAAAGACGTCATGAGTAAGGGGGTGGTACGGGTTCTGCAGGGCATAAAGAAGTTGAGGCAAGGTGATCATTTTAAAAATGGCAGCACAACCCAGGAGGGTAAGGGGGAGGCCTCTCCACTGTTCCGCATCTGACCTAAAGTTAGTAAGGACAGGTACTAGGTTTTCCTTTCTACAAACCTCAGGGTTGGGAGTAATATACATACCTAGATATTTAAAGCCACTTTACACCACCCGAAGGTCAACCCAGCAGGGGGCAATCAGTTTGTGTAGCTGTCGGGCAGAAAAGTGTGGACTTGTTCCAGTTTATTTTAAATCCCGAGTAGCTGCCATAATCAATAATCAAATCGAATAGGTCTGGGATGGTAGTTGCCGGGTGCGAGATATACATCAGGATATCGTCAGCATATAAGGAAATCTTTTCCTCCAGTGTCCGTGGGTGCAATACGGAAACCACAGATTGAGGAGTATACTCGTATCGCACACGCCAAGGGTGAGCCTGAAAAGGAGAGGGGAAATGGGGCATCCCTGACGCGTTCGTCTTTCAATAGGAAAGGGTAGCGAGCTCCTTCCATTAACTCGCACCATAGTCATCGGCTGGTTGTAGAGGGGTGTGACCCAGCTACGAAAATTCGGCCCTAACCCCAGCTTAGCCAATCAGGGAACAGCCAATCAACCGCATCAAACGCTTTCTCAGGGTCCAACAATAGGAACACCGGTGGGCTGGTCCGGTCCTGTACCTTCATGAGCCAGTTATGGGTGCGTAGAAGGTTTACATGAGTGGATCTGCCTGGCATAAATCCCGATTGATCCTCGTGAACCGAATCCTCAATCACTCCTAAGAGGCGTGTTGACAATATGGTGGCGAGGATTTTGACTTTCGAGTTCAACAGGGAAATGGGTCTGTATGACCCGCATTGTTCACTGGGCTTACCCTCCTTGGGTATGACCACAATGGCAATACCTTAATTTTTTAGACACTTATTTATCTAGAATCTCATCTAGTTAACTAAATGGAACTTTTTAAAATACTTATTTTCTTAACTCTATTGTTGTTTTGGTTAGTTACTGCACATGTACCGTATGCATTTCTTAAGTTTAGCTGCTTCAGCCTAGTCACCAAGGATGAATAGTGATTTTTCAAGGGAATTAGTCTACCTGTTAGGGGTCACATTGGTTGCACCTCATAGCAGCTCAGTTACACCTCACAACAAGTCTACACTCTCTCTTTGGTGTAGCTAAATAATCAATTTTCCTCTAGGTACATATACATGTATATATATATATATATACATACAAATCTGTATATAATTTCTTTGTTACATCCTCGTTGCAAAATCACAATTCACCTTTTTTTTTACATTTCGGTTCAGGCATTACAGTGTCTGCAGTCACACAAACCTATTGATAAAAGCTGCTTCTTGAAACAGAAACGACCATGTAAACACTTAATCTAATAGATGACTATATCTTTGGGATCCCTTCACACCAACATACTTTCATCGACAGTCCAGAGTCATTATCTAATAAGAACATAATGATAGCCCACTGTTAATATCGTTTACTGCTGGAGGTAAGGAAATAAGAGCAACCATCTATCTGCAAGTCACCACAAATTGTGAAGCAATCTTTGACAGTGACCCACGCTGCCCTACAATATTCATTGAAATACACTAACGATTGTTTCAGTCACCTTTGCTTGATTTCTGTATATGGACAGATAAGGTAGTTGTATCAGGATCAACATATGTCTTATTTATTTTAAGAGTCACATTATGATAATTTTTCATCTCTTTATTCTACCAACCCTGCGGAGCGGTTGGGGCCGCCACCTTCCCCGGTTCTGGGTCTCTCCGAGACAAGCGATCTGGTATTCTTCTCACCCAAAGAGGTGGAAGCTGTGATTAATTCCCTAGTGCCTAATAAAGCAGCTGGGCCTGATGGGCTACCGGGGGACCTACTCCGCCGGCACCCAAAAGATTGGGGTAAGCTTATAGCAACCTTACTCAATGCCATTATGCACGGTGCGGCGATCCCAGTCTCGTGGAAGTGGGCAGAGGTCGTCCCGATTTTTAAAAAGGGCTGTAGGGACGACCCAGCGAACTATCACCCTATTAGTCTTATAGACTCCACACAAAAGGTAGCCGGGAAAGGTTGTCCTAGAAAGAGTTCTCCAGTGGGAGTCTGAGAACAAAATCCTCTCAGAATTTCAAGCAGGCTTTAGGTCTGGCACGGGGACCATTGAACAGGTCTTCAGACTGATGCTCATTTATTGGAAGGTGGTAGTACTTGGCAAAGGCAGTCTTTACCTCGCTTTTATCGATCTAAAGACTGCCTTTGACATGGTGCCTCGGGACCGCTTGTGGGGGATACTTCTTGACCTGGGGATTCCTGCATATATTTTGTCCCTACTGGTTAAGATGCATGATGGGAATTATGCGCAGGTGAGGTGGGGCCTCCAGGGTCAGAAGACTGCTAAAATTCCAGTGGATAGGGGCGTGCGCCAGGGGTGCGTCCTTGCCCCCACCCTGTTTTCATTATATGTGAACGGGGTGGTGGAGCATCTCTTAAATCAGCCATCTGACGCCCCCTCTTTGGCAGGAAAGAAAATACCCACGCTCCTATTCGTGGATGATACCCTGCTCATCTCGAAGACCCCGATGAGCCTACAGAGCCTCCTGGACAATTTCCAAACCTTTTGCAATAGTAGGGGCCTCAAGATCAATACAGACAAAACCAAGTACTTAGTACTAAATCCCCCAAGGAAGCTTGGTTGTCCTCCTTCCCTAAATTTTATACCCCTTGAAAGGGTTAGGGAATTTGACTATTTGGGCATCCGCCAATCTGACTCAATGCAGTGGGACCCCCACCTCCAAAAAATGCTGTTGACACACAATAGGGTTGCAGGGACACTGATCAAAGAGCAACGCTCAACCTCTTCTAGGCCTATTGCCCCAGTCCTAGACATTTACAAAGCAAGGGGAGTTAGTGCAGCGCTCTATGGGGCCAAACTTTGGGGACTAGGTAATATTGACCACCTTTTAAAATCTGAAAACAAATTTTTAAAGGACCTAATGTCCCTTCCCCAGAGCATCCCTACGCTCCCATTGTTGTTGGATATGGGTTGTCGTTCAATAGGTGATCAGGCCAAATTGCGCCCACTTTTATTGTGGGCCCGACTATGGAGAGTTCCTGAACTCGCTAGCTACGCAGAGGGGCTAACGGAAATATTGTCAATGCCCGGGTGGTCTAGGATTGGGTCGCTTACCAATGTTAAATCACTGCTTGACAACATGGGTCTTGGAGATGCTTGGGTATCTAGGAGCGCTCCCCCCAAACAAGCTCTTAAATCCATTTATTGGCAGTGGGTAGCTAGCAAACTAGATTTGAATCCCAAGCTCAGTAGAACATCCATTGAGTTCTTTAAGATTAAGGCTGTCCCCCTATGTGAACCCTTCATGGATCTGATTTCCAAATCCTTTGATCGTGCACTGTATTTTAAATTCAGGCTGGGCCTACTTCCTCTGAGAGAATTGACTGCCCGTTGGAACAGTCCTGCACAAACCTCTCCTTTCTGTATATTTTGTTCCCTTAGAGTGGAGTCTGTGGCCCACTTTTTATTTGAATGCCCGGCCTATGACTCCCCTAGGTCTTTGTGGCTCAAACCTGTTTGCAGGGAGCTGGGTACCAGATACCATATTGTCGCATTGCGAATCCTGAGGTCGGACACCCGGCCACTGTATGTTTGTGGAATGGTCAAATATCTATGCTGGGCTTGGTCAATCAGATGTAAAAGGATAAACTGTAATGTTTAATTGTGGTCATGTATCTGACCTTCTTATTTAACTTATTGGAAAGTGCTGTATTTTTTATTTGATGGTTATTGGATTTTATGCTACATGGTTTTATTGCAATATTTTATGTAATGCTTTTATGATACTTTTACTGTTGAAATAAAGCTGATTGACTGACTGACTGAGTCACATTATGAGGGTAGTCTGTTCTAAGCGAGGCTGATGCACACCAATGCGGACAACAATTGTGCTGTAAAACAACTTCAATACAGCCTTTCCTTAACCATACCGGGTAAATCACACGGTGCCACCGTGTGACACAAGATATCGGCTCCCACATCACAAGGTCGCCCGGCGAGGAGCCGATATCACATGGTGGCTGGGAAAATTGGCAGAAAACAGGTGTAAATAGTTGTTTTTCAGTGCATTTAAAGAGGCTTTGAACTACCGACGTTCATTAAAAGTTGTAAAAACACGCTAGGACATCGACACCATTCTCTGCAAGTTCTTTTTTTTTTGGGGGGGTGGGGCTAGAGGGGGGCTTGGGGATAGGTGGGGTTTCAAAAGTAGCTCTTAGGTACATCTCGGCACAAAGCCCGCCCCCTCCACACCCAGTAAGATTATTGTTTAGGTTGGCCGGTGTGCCTTAATGCTGAAAAAAAGCAGTTGCACTCTTAAGAACACTAGCCATATGGCGGCCAGCTAGACGTATTTTTCCAGAAAGGCTTTGGTCATGCTGTGTACAACCATCTTTATTTTCAGATGTATGTACTCAACGCACCACATTGTGATCGCATATCCAACAAGTAAACACAAAATATCCTGATGTGAATCAGTACAAAAATCCATCAAATATTAAAACATTCAAAATTACTATTGCAATGACTTAAGCTGCCCTGCATACTTTATTTCAAATCTTCAAGAGCCAAAGGTCAAAATAGATATATTAGTTACCAACCCTTCATGGTTATAAAAGGAGTAGTGCTCGCTATTACAGAGCATGAGTAAGTTTCACCTTCCCATTCCCTGTTGTGATGAACTGAAGTGAATACCTGATTTAGTTTGTAGAGAGAAAAATATTAATTAAGAATTTTGAAGTCATAAGCATGAGAAAAAAACGTAATTTTGTTCATGTGAGCCAGAATACAATTTGAAAATTTCCGGTATTGGCCTTAATAAGGGATTGTTCAGATTTTGAAAGAGAAGGCACACATAACTTAGAAAAAGTGCAAGAAACTTTTGATTTAATCACATATGGGGTAGATATCTGCGACAGTGCAAATACTCATTTTAGACCTGCATCTAATCATATACCGGTGGCGCCTTTTCGTTCACTTGATACAAGATCATGATTTGGTCATTTCTGATTTAAAAATTAAATTCATAAATTGATGGTTGCGAACGATATAATATTGAAACTTCGGATAACCAAAGGAAAGTCGGTATTGTACTTATTTATTTTACATTCAAGCTATAAGTGTTTATGTAAATAATATTCTCACATATAGATTTTTAGTGGTAGGTAAGGAAGGAAGAGATTCGTAGTAATCAGTATGTGAAAAAGAATCCCCACGTTGTTCTAGGAAGGATAGGGAAAGAAGAACTGTGGAACGGTACATTGGTGGTACAATACGAAACGATTGCACAGTGTTTCTCTCTATACCCCCCATTAGCTGTTTGAATGACCGGAGATCACTAGCAACCTAGAAACTAGACCTCTACTGTAGTGATTAAACTTATTCCAAACTGTTAGCAACCTATGCTTTATGCAATCCAACAAAGAAGTAAACCTAAGGGTATTGTATAACTGAGGAATAATCAACACGTATTCTTCTCAGGAAAAAAGCTCCTTTCCAGCAGCTACAACAGTGCAGTACATTGACTAATGGCTGTTTTTGGCAAAATGGCAGACCTTCTGGTATACAGAAATGTTGAAGAGGACAGCCTTAAGACCCTTCCTGATGGACAAGTTACGTACCTTTGGTAATGCCTTATCTGGTAGGGACTCTATTTAGTTGCTGATTCCTTACTGGGGGCCAGATGTACGACATAAAATGGCATGTGCAAACGGGTTAGCGACCCGTTTGCGCATGCTATTTCAGTCTGGGCCATGTACTTATACTATTTTGAAAGGCGCAAATAATATCCGGCTCGCAAAATAGTGTATTGCGACTCGCTATTAGGAAGGGGCGTTCCCCTCCTAATAGCGACCGCAGAGCCATGTAGTAATGTTTTGCGACCGCAATTACGGTCACAAAACACTCACGTATTACCGCCCTCTTCTAGAGGGTGGTAATGAAGTCGCAAATGGGAAGGGGCCACCAGGGGACCCCTTCTCCTTTGTGACTGGCTCCAAAAATATTTTTTCAAGGGCAGTGAGTTTTCCCAGGGACCACTGCCTGCCCGTAAAAAATGAAACAAAAACGTTTCATTTTTTTTTTAAATGCATCCCTTTTTCTTTTAAGGAAAACGGGCTGCATTAAAAAAAAAAAAGCTGCTTTATTTAAAAGCAATCCCAGACATGGTGGTCTGCTAAGCCCAGCAGGCCACCATCCTTGGGAGGGCCTGTCATTCCCAATGGGCTCGCAAATTGCAAGAAGCCCCGCAATTTGCGACCCCAATGGGAATCGCAAACAGTGTTAAACACACTGTTGTACATGCAAAATAGTGCCTCACAAATTGCGAGACGCAAAAGACTCGCAATTTGCGAGGTGCTATTTTGCGCGTCGTACATCTGGCCGTGGATCCAGAACCTTTTTGTAAGTAATGCCTCTGAGCCCTTATGGGTGGCGTCCTTTGGCTCCAAATGGCGCTGTGAGCGCCAGAAGTGACGTGTGCAGTGCCTATATAGGCACCACCCCAGGAAGCTGAAGTCAATATCTTTCCACGACTTTCCACACAAGGAATGCAATGCCACAAAGGACACTGACCACTAGTGTGGAAGTTTAGGGAAGAACCCTGATCCTAGAAATCTGTTCACAGAGCTGGGAGGGTGAGTGGGTTGGCAGGGAATCTGCGGCAAGATAGTTTCTCTACCAGATAAGGAGTTACCAAAGGTAAGTAACTTGTTCATCTGATAGAGACTTTTAGCCACAGATTCCCTACCTTAGAATAGGTACCCAAGCAATGCCTCCTCTGAGGTTAGTCTGAGGAACAAACTCACATTAAATAGTCCTGCAGGACTGAAAGAGCAAAGTGCCCTTCCCAATAGACCTGACTGTGCATGCAGTAGTGCTTGGTGAACATGTGCAGAGAAACCCATGTCGCTGCCTGGCAGATGCCCAGGACCAGAATTCCCTATGCTAACAAAATAGTAACAGCATTAGCTCTGGAGGAATGAGCATACAAACCCTCAGGGTGTTGCTTCGTGGCCAGTGCGTGGCAGATTTTAATACAGAGCACGAACCACCGGGGGATGGTCCGCTTCTGCATAGTGTTCCCCTTCTTGGCTCCAACATACCCCATGAAGATTCGGTCATCCATCCAGAAATCTTTTGTGTGGTCAAGGTAGAACTCTACAAAGCTCTTTTTGAGTACAGTCAATAGAGTCGCTCCTCTTCCTTACAGGGGTACAGTGGAGGCATAAAAGGTAGTCAGGGTGATGGACTGGCCTACATAAAAGAGAATGATAACTTTCGGCAGAAAGGAAGCTTAAGTGGGAAGAACCAGCTTATCCGGAACGATGGCTAGGCTTTGATGACAAGGCCAGGAGCTCACTGACCCTCCGGGCAGATGTTATCACCACTAGGAAGGCTGTCTTAATGGTAAGGAGATTGAGAGGACAGTTATGTAATGGTTCAAAGGAGCACACTTCAGAAATCTAAGTGCATGATTGAGGTTCCACTGAGGCATGATAAAAGGTGTAGGTGGAAACATATGTTGGAGACCTTTCCAAAACCAATTTATAACAGGGGATTGGAAGAGGGATGGCTGATCTGGCAACCCCAGGAAAGCTGAGATGCCAGACAGATAGCTCTTTAAGGTGCCCAAAACAGAGCCCTGCTGGGCAAGAGAAAGAATAAACTTAAGGACCTAAGTAAGGGGAGCAGAAAGAGGATCAATTTGTTTTTCTGTACATCCTCCACAAACTTGAACCAGCGAAGGCCGTATACCACCTTGGTGGAGGGAATGCCAAGATAACATTGCAGATTACAGGCGTAAGGTAGAAAGCTGTCCACTGTCGCTGCTCAATCTCCATGCATGAAGGCGGAGCATTGACTGGTTCAGGTGGAGAACACTCCCTGCTGCTGTAACAGAAGACCCTACCCAAAGGGTATCCTGATCGGAGTACCAATGGCCATGCTCAATAACTTGGGATACCAAACTCTTCGGGCCCAGACCAGAGCCACTATGATGAATTGGCTTGGTTGTTCTTTATCTTCGTGAGAACTCTGGGAAGGAGTGTTATGGAAGGAAAGGCATACAGAAGGCCTGAACTCCACTCAAGACGAAAAGCGTCTGTAGGGCGGCTGGCTTAGTATATGTTGTACAAAAGGGGTTGGTGATGGACGGAGCACCTGAACCAATCAAACACTCACACCCAGTCAACAGATCTGGGTTTAATCCATCACCGTTTTTTAGCCCACTCTGCCACCCCAGTTCAGACATGGCCATATGAAATCAGTCTGACCCTGTGCCTCATGGGAACAGTCCAACCCGAACTGCCAAGCCATGCCTTCCCTGGACCGGATTCAAGCTTCCTAGGACCGGTTTCTGGCATTACAGTCGTCTTCAGCCAGGCTTCCTTGAATCCAGTGGCAAAGTGAGCAAGGGACTCACGTCTGAGCATACCCTGCCAACTTATGGCGGCCAAAGCGGTACAAAAGGGGGTGGTGGTGGACGGAGCATCCAAACCAATCAAACACTCAGTATATGTTGTACACTTATTCAAGAGGTGCATCTTGCACTAAATCAGATAACCCTTATGGTGAATTTAGTGGTCTTAGATAACCATAGAAAGCTCTCAAAGTGATAGATGTGAAGAGCAGCTTTCAGGCTTATCTTGAAGGAGTGTTAAGCAGCTTGTTTTTAACAGTTTAATCTTTAGTGCAAGTAAGATGAAAAAACAACATACAATGTTTAGCAAAAACAAGTCTATTTATTACTCACATAATCACTAATATATTGGTATATCTCCTACCCAGAGATATCAACACATTACACAAGAATACTTCAAAAGCAATCAGGTAAGTAGCACAACATACAGTGGTCGCCAGGGGGAGACCAAACCATATACCAAGAACGTGGCATGCGAAGTGCAAAGAAGAACGTGACTTAGACCAGAAGAATCAGAGGAGCTGGGAACACAGGGACACAAGGAACCACCCAAGGTAAGTAACCAGGAACCCCATGGAGGCTACGTGCAGAGTGGAAACACAGTTGCGGGCACCATGGAAGTCAATGGAGACGTCTTGGTTACAGTTTTGAAGAAAAAAAAACCCTTCCCGCAGAATCTTGAAGAATTTCCTTGGAGGATGGAAGGTTGGACAGCCACTCCACCCGTGGATGCCCCAGGAACCAGGTTACCTACACCAGGGATGCCAGGTGCATAAGGGTGACGAGACGTCGGAACCTGCTATAGACGACAAAAGACTTTGAAGAAAATGCCTCTGAAGAAGTTCAGGGAGAAGCCCGGTGGAACCAAAAGGTGGATTCTGGACGTGAAGAACCTGCAAGCAGAGGAGACAGAGTGTATGCCACTCGGAGGCAACCAGAAGGCACAGAGCCACAATGCCCACCGATGTCGTGAGGTTCAAAGGAGTCAACGGTGACTGTGTCACTACAGCTGTGAGGACCAGGCGACACTGAGGAAGACCAAGAGCTGTGCACGAGCTGTCCCAGGTCAGATGTCAGTGAGTAGGAGGTTGGTGTACATTGGGAGCACCATCAAGACTTGGTAGCAGCAACTGGTGTAGAGAACGAAGAAAGGCAAATGATGAGACCAGCAAGGTCCAAGGGATATACCAAGTGCAGGAGAGTTAAAGCTAGCCCAGAGCAAGCAGGGAATCCCACTGAAGCAAGAGAAGACCCTCAGGAGGACCCATAGGTCGAAGGTGCAGGAGTCGCAAGAGGACCTCAGGCAGCTCACCAAAGATGGAGGCCCATGGTGCAGAGGATGCAGTGAGGACGCTTGCAACGGCAAGTAGACGCAGTGCAAAGGGTTTTGTCCCAGCGGTTCAGACAAGGGATACTGGCCTCAAAATTGCAGAGTACAGGTCAGGCCTTGAGGGAGTTGCAGAACCACCACTTGTGTTGCTGAGCCTTGGGAAGTCCACTGGACGACAGGAGCAGCAGACCGGTCACCTTCGTTGCAGTGTCTACAGATGCAGAGGAGTGACTCCTTTACTCCAAAGGAGATGCCTTTGGGTGTCCTTGATGCCCACAGTTCTGCTGAAGAAACTGGATGAATGCAAAAAGAACCACTGATGGACAGAATGGTGAACAGTGTCATACATTCACCCCAGTACAGAGATCTGGGACTAAATCCATCATTTTCTTGCTCCCCGTGCCATTCCAATTTAGACCCAGCCATATGTAAATCTGTCTTGACCCTGTTCCCCATGGGAACAGTCCAGCCCAAACTGCCAGGCCAGGTCCACCCTGAACTGGAAACAAGCATTCTAGGACCGGTTTCAGGGTGTCACCCCTCATCAGCCAGGCTAGCTTGACTCCAGTGGCATGGAGAGCATGGGACCCACTTTGGGGGACAAAAAGAACAATTGATAGACAGAATGAAGAACAATATCATACATCCACCCCAGCACAGAGATCTGGGTCTAAATCCATAGTTTTTCTGCTCCCCATGCCATTCTATTTTAGCCTCACTGCGCCACTGGATTCAAGCTAGCCTGGCTGAGGAGGGTTGATGCCTGAAACTGTTCCCAGGATGCTTGTTTCTGATCCAGGGAGGACCTGGCTTGGCAGTTCGGGCTGGTCTGATCCCATGAGGAACAGGGTCAAGACTGATTTCCAACTGACTAGGTCCAAACTGGGGTGGCGGGTTGAGCAAAAGAACGATGGATTAAAGCCAGATCTTTGTGACTGGGGGTGAATGCTTGCATTGTTCAGCATTCTGTCCATCAATTGTTCCTTTTGCTGAAGAACCTGTATGAAGTACAGACGAAGAAGAAGACTTGAAGAACACCGAGACCAGGAGCAGCAGGAGTCTTCCTTGGTGCAGTCTCGGTTCCATTTGAATTCCAACGAAGTCCAAGTGTACAGACGATTGAAGAGCGATATAGTTTCAGAGTTGAGTCTTATCCCATGACAAATCGGAGGACCCACCCAGATGGGAGCCCTTAAGTACCCTAAGGAAAGGGTTGGAACGACTCGGGGGTCCCTACCAGAGTGGGGGCTGGACAGATGGGAGGATACTCTCATGTCCTTTGTCCAGTTTCGCGCTTGAGAGGGAACTCAGGGGTTCCGAACTGATTCAGGCTGGAGTATGCAGGGAGGGCACCAAATGTACCCTTCAAAGCAGTCTGATGGCGCTGGGAAGTGCCCCATCCCAGGCCAATACACTAAGTCCAGTCTAGGAGGTGGTCACACCTCCCTGTGACAGGAAACCTATTGTTATACCTTCCCCTGCTCAAGCTTGACTCAGCAGCAGAAGGGCAGAATTGTGTCTGCGGTCGTCAGTAGCATTAGCTTGCTTTCAGATCCTGAAACGCTGTTACCAGGAGTACGGGGGGGGAAGTCCCCTAAGGAGCCCCCCCAGTAAAAGGGATCATACTTCCAGCACAGGGATCGGTGTTGGGGTATGATTCTAACATGTTTGATACCAAACATGACAGGGTTTGGTGCAGCCACTATATAGTTAGACATCTCGTAATGACTGATGTCCACTATATCTCTTTAAAATGGCTGAGTGCACTTACAAAGCCTGGAGCATCGATTCAGGGGTTTGTAGGGTTGTCCTGCTCTTGCAGGGACACCCTCACACTTATAACCAAGCACCCTGCCCTCAGGACTGAAGAGCCTGCCATAGGGGTGACTCATAGGTTTTATGTGCAGTGACCTCAGATATATGAAAACATATCTTTTGTGGGAGGTGCAAGCACCAACTCACACAGGCTGCAATGGCAGGCCTGTATGCACAGTTTCAGTGGACTCCATGTGTGGTACAATACATGCTGCAGCCCATGGGAGACACCTGGTGTACCTATGCCCTGGGTACCGTAGCGACCCTTAGGGTTACTCTAGGGCCTTATATGGGTACACCAGTAGCCAATTGTGGAGGTAGCAAAGTACTTACCAGCGTCAAAAATACACTGAACTCAACCAAAAGTGGGAGTAACCATGAAAGCAGATCCTACTTTCCTACACAGTCTCCAAGCGAAAGCCACCTTGGAAACTAGTGTGCAGAACTGCTGATATTGCGTTGCACGTTCTCTGCAGTGGCGAACAGATCTAACCAAGGATCTCCCCACTATTGAAAGAGACCTTGCACTACCTCCGGATGGAGACGTCAATCATGATCCTCTAGGCATCTTCAGCTGGGTTTGTCCACCCTGGCGTTCAGAGAGCCCGCCAAGTTTTGAACCACCAGGAATATGCCCGGACGTTCTAGCAATGTCCAGATGTGCTGGGCCTCTTGAAAAGGGTCCACGACCCCTACCCAACCTGTTTGTTGCAATACCACATGGCAGTGGTGTTGTCTGTGAATCCCTGCTGTTGGACTTTGGCCCTTAGGGCAGGTTCACCCCTAGACTTTTTGCTTTAAATGGTGACCTGTCAATGGTGATTTTAGGGATTCTGCGCACTTTCACTGTGTCCCAGTGGAAAGTGCGTGCGCACTCTGAGTGCATGTGCTGAGCTAGGCCTGCCCGCCCATAGGAATGCATGGGGAATGTATGTGTCCCTGGTAGTTCCTGATGCGTGGGGTGTACAGGCTTGAGTCTGGTATGTGTGAACTCGTGAGAGTGAATGCTGCGAGATGGTGTATGCAGCATGTATGTGTCTAGTAGGGAAGCGCCATTTCTAGACATGGCTGTACGTGTGCTGTGAGGGTGCTGGCGTGTGATTGGCTGGAGCTGGCTGGCATGCCAGGCTCCAGGAAGTCTGGATGGGTCTGCCCGGTGGTGAGTGGGAGATCTGCATGAGTAATGTGTGGGAGGAGTGTACCTGTGTCCTGGATGGGCTGGGTTTTCCCCACACAATGCTGGCTCCGCCCCCCTGTGGTGTGTCTAATGACCCAAGCCCTGCCAGTGAATAGAGAGGGTAGTTGAGGTAAACAGAGTACTCAAGAACCAGCTGCGACTGGTTCCGCCCCCACTCTGCACCCTTGAACAAAGGAATGCACTGTATAAAAATGGGGCTGTGTCCCCACAGATGTTTTTCTGCTTTTGGATCCTGCCAGAGGGGGCTGTTGCTGCTGCTGGGGCCAGGAGGACCGCCACTTGGGGTGTCTCCCTGCCTGGAGACCCAGTGTGCTGGCTCTGGCCCAGCCTTGCCCCCCTGCCTGCCTCCAGCCCCTGCTGGAGCCTTGTCCTGTCCTCCAGTGCTGGGGAGCACTGAGGACTCCTTGCCTGCAGCCTGAGAGCGCTGCTCTCTGCCCTTCAGCGCTGTGAGCGCTGAAATCCCTGCCTAGCGCTTGAAAGCGCTTGATTTGGGCCATAGCGCTGTGAGCGCTGTATTCGGTCCTGGAGGCGCTTGGGAGCGCCTGCCCTTCGTTTCTAGCGCTGCTAGCGCTTTGAGAGCACAGCCGGTGCCCACCCGGCATCTGATTGCCCCGTGTGGCGATTTGACGGCGCGGGTGCCACCCCGCTCATTGCCGCTTTGTTTGCCCGTGATTTATTGGATTCACGAGGGAGCCCACTCCTCGGATCCTGGGAAGCCGCCTGCCTGCCTAAGAAGCGAGCCGCCGCGCTGCCCGCGGCGACCCGGAAGCACTGGGCCGGCTGACCAATCGCAGCGCGGCCCGAGACAGGCAACCCGGAAGTCCCGCCCCTCGCAGCAGAGAAGCTGCCGGCCGGGTCCCCGAGGCTCCCCGAGTGGAGAGGAGAGCCCCGGGACGAGAGAAGAGGAGCCCCGCCGCCCAGGAAGAGTCCTGGACCTTCGAGGCCCCGGAGGAGAAGTGTGGAGAGAGCCCCCGAGGAGCGGGAGCTCTCGTGCAGGAGCAGCAGCCGGTGAGTGAAAGCCGGCCAGGGAGAGAGGCGCGAGGTCGCGCACCCTCTCCCCCCCCCTGCCTCTACTCGAGCGGCCCCACGTGACAGCGGGCCGCTCCACCAGGGTGCACAGTTGCTTCCCGAGTCCCCCAGAGGTGGGGACTCCCACAGAAGCGCCCCACGTGGTCGAGGGTCCCCCGTGAGGGGCCCCGGCGCCCACATAATTGTTGAGGAGCCCAGAGAGGCTCCTGGGGGCCATTTGTTCTTTGAGCCAGAGAGGCTCTGAGGGTGCCATTCCCCCGTGAGGGTCCCCAACAGCCCAGTGAGGCTGCACCTTTTTGGTTGTGAGCCCTGAGAGGCTCGAGGTGGCAGATTGCTTTGTGAGCCCAGAGAGGCTCATTGCCCATTTGTTCTGAGAGTCCAGTGAGGCTCCGCAGTGCCACAGTGGTGGTTCTTGAGCCCAGAGAGGCTCCAACTTTGCCCTAACTTTCCCTGAACCAGTTGCCCAGCACTTTGTGGGCAACTGCTACGTTTAGGCCCCTGGCATTGGGACACAGGGACAGTCACAGGTGGTGACTTGTGAGTTTGGCGCAATTGTTCATTTTGCTTACACCTCTGAATGTATTGTGATGCATCATGTGTTTTTCCTCCTTACACCTCTGAATGAATGTCATGTATTGCATCATGTGTTCTGTTCTTACACCCCTACAGGTATTGTGAAGTGTAGGTGGTTGTTTTCTCCCTAGTACAGGTGGTGCTAGTGAGGTCCTGTTACCAGTAGTTACTGGTTGTGTGCTATTTTGTGCTAAAGTAAATTTATAATTTTACATTCTAAGTGCTATTTCTGAAAGTGTTACTTCTGATTCCTGACAGTGGTCCAGGTGGCCCTGTCTGGTAAATAATCCCTTGTAAATTCTGCCCGTGCCTCTGGCACATTGTAAAGTGTGTGTTTTATCTAATGTGTTTTGGTGTAATACAAAGGCTATTTTTATATAACCTTGTGTGGAGTTTCCTTTGTGGTGGGCCCTGGGAGTTGTTGCTGGGGTGCATGCGCAAATACTTAACTTACATCGCCTCCAAGTTTAGCCTTGCTGCTCGCGCCACGTTACCTAGAGGGTGAGTAGGGGTTATCTTGGCGTGTAACTCCCTTGCCCTGACTTGGGGGTGGTGGTCTCTGACTGACTTTGGCGAAAGCCCTGGCCAGCCGGGGATCCCATTTCCAACATTGGCGGCAAGCGGTGAGGATAAGGATTTGTGTTTGCCTTGTACCTTAGTAGCAGCTGGCTGCACCACAAAACTCTGCATTTTAGATGACCACATTTTAGGGGATTGTTTTTGAAATTCCATTGTTTCTTCTCCTGAAGAGTGTCATTTGATTGTGTTCAGTACATTTGTCCCCCGCCCTGCTTCCAGAGTTTGGTACCTGTGTCGCTTTTGGTCAGGTTGAGAAGTCAGGGGTGGTAGAAACTGCCTTACCGATCCGAGGGGAGGGTGTGTGTGGATGAATGGTGTGTTTTCCTGGACGCATGAGTATGAGTTCTCTTTGATAAGGAGATTGTTGAAGTTTTGGAATTGTGTACTCTTACTTCAGATTGTTAAGTCCCCTGTGTTGCACGTGTCTGTGAGCATCTTGCCAAGATGGAGTCTGCTTTTAATGTCTGGGGTCTGTTTTTGCATGAACTGAGAGAGTTTTGCGAAGAGAGAGACATTGCAGTGAATGAGTCAGACACCCAGTCCCAACTTAGGGGTAACCTGATCCAATGGCAGAAGGAGGACTGGGAGCGTGAGCACAGTGAGGAGAGGGCCCGGGTCTCACACCATGAGGGTGGTGGGTCAGAGGGGAGCCCTGAAGAGTCTGAGGAGGAGGAAGAAAATGATAGCACAGGGACACCAGCAGATAGTGAGGACCCCATAGATAGGGAGTCCCTTGCTGGGTCCAGCGTAGGAGGCAGCGCCTCATCCCTTTACCTGTCCCCAGAGGAGCTGGAAGATAGGAGGAGAGAAAGGGAGCACCAGCTGGCTTTAGAGAGGCTCAGGTTGGAGCATGCCCAGGCTATGGCACAGCTGGGCATTAGAAAGCAACAGCTGGAGGTTAAGAAGCAACAGCTAGAGACTGAGAGGGTCTTAGCGCAGGACAGGATAGAGGAGGCTGAGAGGGCCGCCACCAGAGGCAAAGTAGCTCTGGAGGGTAGACTATCCCCTGCGCGCAGTGTTGAGTGTCTGGATCCCCCAGGGAGGGTTGGGTCCAGTGGTGGCAGCTATTTAGATTTCAGTGTAGGAAATCCCAGTCCCAGTTCCCCCAGTCTGGTACCTGTTTCCCCAGAGGAGGAGTTAAGGGTGAAGTTCAGGGACAGTAGGAAACTGTCTCACCAGTCTTGGGTAGATTTTGAGGATGAATGTTGTGATACACTGTGGGCTTGGGTAGAGGTTCACACTGACTCTGATTTTGAAGTCTTGTTTGATCTTATAGTCAAAGAGCAGGTGCTCAGTGGTTGTTCGCCAGAGTTGCGCCAACACCTGTTGCAAGTTGGATTTACTGATACAGAGTTACTGGCAAGGGAAGCCGACCGCTGGGAAAGGGCCAGAGGTTCTCTAGAGTCCCTAGTGAGTGACTCCAAAAGTAGTGGTTCAGGTATCCTCCAGCCCAGCGTGGTGGAGGAGGCTCAGTGTAGCCCAGCTAGGTCCCAGGATAGCGAGGAGGGTGTAGGGGCTCACTGCCTGGCTCAGTGGAGCAGGAGTGAGGGGGAGACCGAGGTTCCCCAGACGCCCGAAGCCCTGCCTCAGGACTTGGATGGTTTCTTGAGGGAACACCAGGTTGGGGACCTAGGCTGTCCTGTTAGTCCACTTGAGGAAGATCTCCTAGTGAGTAGAGGACCTGGAGCGTCTGTAACCAGAGCTCCTGTGGTTCTAGAGTCTGGCAGTACCGCTCCGATAGGGAGGGTACAGGAGTCCAGAGTGAGGAGTGACTGGGGGAGTTCCCCAGTGGAAGGACCAGTGGGTCAGGGACTACCCAGTTGGGCTAGGTTCCCGTGTAGTGACCATGGTAACAACACTTCTGGTCTGGGGGATCGTCACGCACTGTCAGGTGGACAGAGGGCGGGAGATCTGCGCCAGACAGACAGTCGCACAACACATGGGCCATGTGTCAGCCTCAGGGGGATTGTGTGTGAGTCCCCAGAAGTCCTGGAGTGCCAGGCAATTGTTCCACCGAAGGTTTTAGACCAGAGGTTGGAAGGCCAGGTTCAGGATCAGCCTGACCTGAAGGGTAGGATGACTGTAACCAGTATCCTGACCGGTTCTTCTTCCAGAGGAACTTCTCCAGGTGGGAGAGGGCAGACCTCTGGAAGGGGGTGCAGAGGGTGGGAGAGCCCACCTCTGACCCCGGTGCAACCTGAGTGAATAAGCCCTGGGTTGGAATGGCGTTCTAGGGGTACCCCTCGCAGAGGGAGGAGGAACCCTAGGAGAAGAGGTAGGGGGAGGAGAGCCTTCCCTGAGACTCCTGGTCCGCCTGAGGTTGTAGGCCCTAGGCTGGAGTACCAGTGGCAGTCTAGTCCTGTCTTGCAGACAGGAAGAGTGGAAAATTGCTCCTATCTGCCAGGGGTTACTACCCCCCGCTCTGTGAATTGGCATGGACCAGTGGCACCTGGGTGGCCCAGGGCCTGGTCCTGGCCGCGGACAACTTGGGAGTACCAGTGGGGTAGCCCAGTTGGTCCAGACAGTGTGTTTAGAAGGAATCCCCTGGGTTCACCATGGCGTAGAACAGGAGGGTGTCCCTGCAGTTGTGGGCCCGCGTCCGTGTTCTATCGCCCCAAGCAGGGAAGTCCATCACGGCGGTGATTGGTCTCCCCTGCGTTTTGGCTGGAAGGGGTTTATGTTGGACTTTGGCCCTTAGGGCAGGTTCACCCCTAGACTTTTTGCTTTAAATGGTGACCTGTCAATGGTGATTTTAGGGATTCTGCGCACTTTCACTGTGTCCCAGTGGAAAGTGCGTGCGCACTCTGAGTGCATGTGCTGAGCTAGGCCTGCCCGCCCATAGGAATGCATGGGGAATGTATGTGTCCCTGGTAGTTCCTGATGCGTGGGGTGTACAGGCTTGAGTCTGGTATGTGTGAACTCGTGAGAGTGAATGCTGCGAGATGGTGTATGCAGCATGTATGTGTCTAGTAGGGAAGCGCCATTTCTAGACATGGCTGTACGTGTGCTGTGAGGGTGCTGGCGTGTGATTGGCTGGAGCTGGCTGGCATGCCAGGCTCCAGGAAGTCTGGATGGGTCTGCCCGGTGGTGAGTGGGAGATCTGCATGAGTAATGTGTGGGAGGAGTGTACCTGTGTCCTGGATGGGCTGGGTTTTCCCCACACAATGCTGGCTCCGCCCCCCTGTGGTGTGTCTAATGACCCAAGCCCTGCCAGTGAATAGAGAGGGTAGTTGAGGTAAACAGAGTACTCAAGAACCAGCTGCGACTGGTTCCGCCCCCACTCTGCACCCTTGAACAAAGGAATGCACTGTATAAAAATGGGGCTGTGTCCCCACAGATGTTGTTCTGCTTTTGGATCCTGCCAGAGGGGGCTGTTGCTGCTGCTGGGGCCAGGAGGACCGCCACTTGGGGTGTCTCCCTGCCTGGAGACCCAGTGTGCTGGCTCTGGCCCAGCCTTGCCCCCCTGCCTGCCTCCAGCCCCTGCTGGAGCCTTGTCCTGTCCTCCAGTGCTGGGGAGCACTGAGGACTCCTTGCCTGCAGCCTGAGAGCGCTGCTCTCAGCCCTTCAGCGCTGTGAGCGCTGAAATCCCTGCCTAGCGCTTGAAAGCGCTTGATTTGGGCCATAGCGCTGTGAGCGCTGTATTCGGTCCTGGAGGCGCTTGGGAGCGCCTGCCCTTCGTTTCTAGCGCTGCTAGCGCTTTGAGAGCACAGCCGGTGCCCACCCGGCATCTGATTGCCCCGTGTGGCGATTTGACGGCGCGGGTGCCACCCCGCTCATTGCCGCTTTGTTTGCCCGTGATTTATTGGATTCACGAGGGAGCCCACTCCTCGGATCCTGGGAAGCCGCCTGCCTGCCTAAGAAGCGAGCCGCCGCGCTGCCCGCGGCGACCCGGAAGCACTGGGCCGGCTGACCAATCGCAGCGCGGCCCGAGACAGGCAACCCGGAAGTCCCGCCCCTCGCAGCAGAGAAGCTGCCGGCCGGGTCCCCGAGGCTCCCCGAGTGGAGAGGAGAGCCCCGGGACGAGAGAAGAGGAGCCCCGCCGCCCAGGAAGAGTCCTGGACCTTCGAGGCCCCGGAGGAGAAGTGTGGAGAGAGCCCCCGAGGAGCGGGAGCTCTCGTGCAGGAGCAGCAGCCGGTGAGTGAAAGCCGGCCAGGGAGAGAGGCGCGAGGTCGCGCACCCTCTCCCCCACCCCTGCCTCTACTCGAGCGGCCCCACGTGACAGCGGGCCGCTCCACCAGGGTGCACAGTTGCTTCCCGAGTCCCCCAGAGGTGGGGACTCCCACAGAAGCGCCCCACGTGGTCGAGGGTCCCCCGTGAGGGGCCCCGGCGCCCACATAATTGTTGAGGAGCCCAGAGAGGCTCCTGGGGGCCATTTGTTCTTTGAGCCAGAGAGGCTCTGAGGGTGCCATTCCCCCGTGAGGGTCCCCAACAGCCCAGTGAGGCTGCACCTTTTTGGTTGTGAGCCCTGAGAGGCTCGAGGTGGCAGATTGCTTTGTGAGCCCAGAGAGGCTCATTGCCCATTTGTTCTGAGAGTCCAGTGAGGCTCCGCAGTGCCACAGTGGTGGTTCTTGAGCCCAGAGAGGCTCCAACTTTGCCCTAACTTTCCCTGAACCAGTTGCCCAGCACTTTGTGGGCAACTGCTACGTTTAGGCCCCTGACATTGGGACACAGGGACAGTCACAGGTGGTGACTTGTGAGTTTGGCGCAATTGTTCATTTTGCTTACACCTCTGAATGTATTGTGATGCATCATGTGTTTTTCCTCCTTACACCTCTGAATGAATGTCATGCATTGCATCATGTGTTCTGTTCTTACACCCCTACAGGTATTGTGAAGTGTAGGTGGTTGTTTTCTCCCTAGTACAGGTGGTGCTAGTGAGGTCCTGTTACCAGTAGTTACTGGTTGTGTGCTATTTTGTGCTAAAGTAAATTTATAATTTTACATTCTAAGTGCTATTTCTGAAAGTGTTACTTCTGATTCCTGACAGTGGTCCAGGTGGCCCTGTCTGGTAAATAATCCCTTGTAAATTCTGCCCGTGCCTCTGGCACATTGTAAAGTGTGTGTTTTATCTAATGTGTTTTGGTGTAATACAAAGGCTATTTTTATATAACCTTGTGTGGAGTTTCCTTTGTGGTGGGCCCTGGGAGTTGTTGCTGGGGTGCATGCGCAAATACTTAACTTACATCGCCTCCAAGTTTAGCCTTGCTGCTCGCGCCACGTTACCTACAGGGTGAGTAGAGGTTATCTTGGCGTGTAACTCCCTTGCCCTGACTTGGGGGTGGTGGTCTCTGACTGACTTTGGCGAAAGCCCTGGCCAGCCGGGGATCCCATTTCCAACACCTGCACTAGCCTTCACTTGATGGAGGGTAGAAAGGCTTTCAATGCCAACCGGATCACCTGGAGTGCCAGTAGGTTGAGGTGAAGTCTGGATTCCGCTGGAGACCAGAGACCTCTGATCTCCATCTCTCCCAGGTGGCCGCCCCATTCCAGATGTGACTCACCTGTCACTACTGTCAGACCTGGTTGGAAAAGAGAGAGGGGTCTGTGGCTGACCCAATCGCAGTTCGTTAACCACCAGTGCAGATCTTTTGCAGTTCCCTCTGAGATCCAGATGATGTCTGAGAGATTCCCATGAAGTGGCACCCACTGGAACTTCAGGTCCCACTGCAGAGCCCGCATATGACACAGCAGGCATGTTTCACAAGTAGGATGATGGCGGCCATGAGGCTCAGCAGCCTCAAAGTCAGTCTGACCGCAACCCAGGGCGGAGGCTGAAACATTGGTACCTGAATATCCTGGATTGCCGTTTGGGGGATAACCTTGAAACTGTACTGCGTCCAGAACAGCTCTGATGAAAGGGAGCATCTGAGATGGAGTCAGGTGTAACTTCGGCACGTTGATAGCGAACCCTAGTGAGTGGAAGAGGTCTGCCATAGTCTGGGGGTGGGAGGTGAGCCCGCCTTCAACAGCCTGTCATTGAGAAAGAGGGAAAGACTGGTACCTCTATTCTCCACAGATGAGCTGCAACCACCGCCATCACCTTGCTGAACATCCGAGGGGCGCAGGTAAGGCCAAGAGGGAGCATGGTGAACTAAAAGTGTTTGTGGCCCACTGTGAACCACAGGTAGCATCTGTGAGCAGGCAGGATGGAAATATGCATCCAGCAAGTCCAACGCCACCATCCAGAGACCCGGGTCCAGGGCAGGCAGGACTTATGCGAGCCTGAGCATTTTGAAATTTTCCTTCTGAGGAAGAAATTGAGAGGGGGAAGGTCTAAAATGGGACAAAGGACTCCATCCTTTCTGGGAACCAGAAAGTAGCAGGAATAACAACCATGACCTACTTCTGGGATCGGCATCCTCTCAATGGCTCTTTTGACTTAGGGAACCCCCACTTTGTGGCGGACTAAGGAGAGATGATCCTCAATCTGCCTATCGAATGTGGGTGGCATTGGTGGAACCCAGTATGGCCGGGGCCTCCTCCTGAACTGTGCACAGCATATGCACACCCAAATCCCAAAGTGCATGGATGTAATGGCCCAAAAGGCACGCAGTGTTCACAGTGCCAGGCTGGTGGAGAAAAACGTTTTCTTCCCGAAGGCGTCCAGCCTATTGAATTCCCTATCCGGTGGGTGGTAGAGAATGCACCAGGATTTACACAGGAAGTGGAGTCTTGGACCACAAAGTCTTTGGGGTGATGAGTAGCATGAGAATATTGGAGTCCCCTTGGCGGGCGGTGTAGCAGAAATTTGTCCTGTTAACTGGAGCCTCTGTGCTGGGTTTGGACCATGTCCCAAGCAGGACGTCCATAGGAGCTTCATTAAATGGGAGAGGTGGTTCCGATGGGGTCACTCTCAGTTGAAGGACCTCTGTCAAGACATTAATCTTGACTGCCACTGAGAGCAGGGTTAGGTCCAGGACCTCAGACATCCATATTACCGCCATAGCAAAAGAAGCTTCCTACACCGTAGCCACAGTAGGAGGAGAGACCATGCCAGTATCTGGGGAGGTGTCCAGTCCCCTGGCATCCACCAAGTCCTCACACCAATCCATGCTGGGGTCTAGGGCCTGGTATTCATCATGGTCCAGTGGCCTCTACCAATCTTTCCCATGTCCTAGCCTGTAGGAATAGGGTTCAGACTCTGGAGGGTACAGCTCCAGTCAGCACTAGAGTCGGACAACGCCCCACGGCTGCGTGTTGGAGTCAAGGATGAGAATGGGGACAGGGACGGGGCCACCAGGGGTCAGTAACATCGGGACCAGCGTCAGGGAAGGTCGAGTGGAATGACCGGCGGCAATCCAGATCCATCCATGGATCCAAGGGGCCAGACTGGCGTCGGAGGGGGACCCGCCAGTGGGGAACCAGGAGAGGTCCCTCCCAACCCAGCGGGGCTTGAAAGCATGCCAGTTGGGATGGACCTCCCAAATATGAGGTGCAAGGCTGCATACAATTTGCAGAGTTGAGCAGGGGTGCTCCGGTTCCCGGGAACTTGGGGAGGCATGGAGTCGGCACAGGCTCAACCGTGGAGCCAGGCCTCAAATGACGATGCTCACTAGTCTTGTTGGATGACTTTGAAGGACGGAGTCTAGTCGAAGACCTCTTCAACTTCTTGCTCTTTTTTTTTTTTTGGGACTTACCCAAATGCCCAGACAACTTCGACTGCAAAAAAGAGCGATGGCTCCAAGACTGATGCTGGGACCTTCCTTTTGTTAAGGAGTCGAGACCATTGTGGTGTCGCATGTCAAGTGGCAAGGAGTTTGAGGGATTGCTCCATCGAGGCCCTGGGGAGCATGGCGCGGCAATTGATGCAGGTGATCACGTTGTGGTTAAGGTACTAGCGACAAACAAGGTGCAGGTCCAAAACCAACATCTATCAGTGAGAGGCGAGGCAGGTCTTAAAGCCTTCTTTCCTCATGGACGTCCCTGCCACACCAGAAGACAAGGTCTCACAAATCTTCGACAAAAGGGTCGAAAAAAGGTCAGTCAAAAACTGATCTCTCCAGATCTGCTCTGACTGGCGCAGAAAGAAAAGAACTGATATCAGCACTCTGAAGTGGCGCATATATAGGTACCGCGCACGTTACTTTTGGCGGGGACAATGCCAACGACGCTATGTGGAGCTAAACTACACCCCCTACATGTGGACAGGGGTACTGCTCATGAGAAATTTCCAAATCAAGTCTGACGCCTGGGGATAATTTAATGGTAAGGAATCTGCAGCTAGAAGTCTTTATAAGATATGC
Organism: Lissotriton helveticus; assembly: GCF_964261635.1. Lineage (NCBI taxonomy): Eukaryota > Metazoa > Chordata > Amphibia > Caudata > Salamandridae > Lissotriton > Lissotriton helveticus. The sequence goes on from NC_136067.1 coordinate 938,408,645, forward strand.
AGCACTACCTTGCCTGTCTGAGGTGTGTAGCTAGTTTTTTGTACAGTAAAAAAAATAAGAAAAAGCCCTATTACATGAGCTTCCTTGGTAGCCTTATGAATTTCAAATCTAGCCAATGAAGAGCTGCTGTATGTGAGGTTGCCTCAGCAAATGCTCAATTTATGGGTGAGGCAGATGTTTACAAATGAATGCCATGAAGATCATGGAGCAAGCCTTGATGAGGACTTGAGCCAGATTTTTTCCCCTTCCCTTTAGGACAAGTGCTCAGAAGATTACAAATCTCCCTTGAGAATGACTATTTAAGTCAAAAGATAAACTAAATGATAGTAACACCAAGAAAAATAGATGAAGTTTGAAGGGACTCTCTCTGGAACCTCATTTTAGAGAGCCATGAGCTGCAATTTCTCCACCAATCATAGGCCATTTGAAGAGACTTGGATGTCCTTGTGGTTCCCTTCTCCTGTACTAACTGAGCACAATATAGCCAAAGCCTTATTGAGGTGGATTTTAGGGACAACCTTGGCGACACATGAAGCAATTCCATTGAGGGAGTGTGGCCAGGCGCTGATGGAGTGAGCAGCACTGCTCGGGAGCATCCGTCGGCAGGCCGCCATCCACAGCCATCCTGACACCCTGCAAGGGGCCTGAACCCCCACGAGGCATCCCCACAGCGGCCAGCACACACTGGAGTGATCAGAGGTGAAGGAAGCCTATCCAACGGCCCAGATCGGCGGAAAAGGTGCGCGCCCCCGGGAGCACATAACAAGCTGGCACAAGTGGCTCAGGCGAAGGACTGCCGTGACCACTCTTAAGTCCGGCGCCGGCATAAAGCTTCTAGCAGGTGAGATCCACAGCGGGGCCAAGGGAGAGAACACAAATTGCTCGCGGCACCCAGGAACGGGCAAAATGGCGGCAAGCCGGGACGGCGGCGCTTGCAGGGGCATCGGAGTGCGACCAACGGCCTATGGCGCTTCCCCCCAGCCTTCATACAGGATCCAACACAGGGCCTAGGAAACCCAGCTGGCGGAGGACGGCTGCTGAGGAGTGAATGCGGCGAGTGTGCCACTGAGTGCGGCCTGGATAGTGGCTCCAAGAGGGCAATGAAGGTCACGGAAGCAGCACAAGGGGCCAGCAAGAAGGACTAACGCATTCCCCCCTCTGGCCTCAAAATCACTGGGCGCTAGCACAGAAAGAGTGTGTGGACTCTTGCCAGTCTCAGACACACAGGCTGAAGCACCTGAGAGCCTCCCTGAGACACCACGAAGTGCACCAACGGCTGCGCAGCCTGGGCTGCCGGTGCTTGGACAAGCACAGGAAAAAGCGCCCTGAAGGTGAAGAGGCGGGACCCCCTGCATTAGACTGACCCCATCACCCGTACAAACCAGGGGGTGCACGCACATACAGCAGAGGGGCTGGGTGGCCTCAGGGGGCACTAACCTGATCCCCGAAGAGAGTGGGGAAGGTGACATTGGGAATAGACCCGGAAAGCCCTGAGAGCAGCCCCAAGAAAGGAAGGAGCAAAGGAGCAACGGGCCTGGACTGCACTAGGTGCTGACATACCCGGGAAGGCGCGCTCCCGGCGACGGAGACGGCAGGAGGCCCTTGAGGACTTGGACGGCTGACGCGCTCTGGGGGTTGCCGGGAGGACGCCTGCAGAGAGAGCCCAGTTTGCACCTGCTACGGCGGCTCACGATACCCCATGAGTACGCGTAGCGCCCGGAACATCGTGGGGTGGTAGGACATCATGGGGAAACCTCTGAAACGGAAGGAGGATCCTGCAACGGGCAGACCCCCAGACGAGGACGAGAAGTCGTCAGCGAGGATGGATCACCCAACAGATCCTACGCTACAGGACATACTGCAGGCCATCACCACCTCCAGCGATCGCCTGGAAGGGAAAATTGATTCTCTCAGTCTGGACATGGGATTGCTCCGGGAGGACCATAAGAAACTAGTGGACCGGTCACAACAAACGAAAGGACACTGGCTGAGGCTGTCCCGGCGGTCACAGACATGCAAAACCGAATGTCCGTGCTGGAAGCCAAAGTCCGGACGCTGGAAGAAAGGGCAGAGGACGCTGAAAACCGATTGCGCAGAAGCAACCTGCGAATAGTGGGCCTGCCGGAGAAAATTGAAGGGCGTAACATGGCGGACTATCTTGAAAAATGGCTCAGGGACAAAGTGGAGCCGACCGGCCTATCGAACCTCTTCGCCCTAGAGAGAGCACATTGTGTCCCGGCCAAGCCGCTCACACCAGGCGCCCCACCACGAGTAGTGATAGTGAAACTCCTCCGCTACAAGGACCGAGATCACATCCTAACTCAGGCGCGCTCAAGGGCGACATCCAAGTGCACAACTCCATAGTGCGCATCTTCCCAGACTTCTCCCGCGAGGTGCAGTGCAGAAGGGGATCGTACCGAGACGAAAAACAGATACTACAAATACGTGACACAGTATTCGGCCACGCTGAGGGTGACCACAACGGAGGGCACCGAATTCTTCAGGACTCCCCAGGAGGCATCTGACTGGATAGACCTATGCGGCGGAGCAGCGCAAGAGCAGAATCCGAAGGGGGCACGGCGGCGAGGACCTCGCTCGAAACATCGGAAGAATGAGACTGAGATCCTGGCGCCTTCACAGGAGGTAGCACAACTAGAACGACGGAGCGCAACACAGGTGGTGGCGCTGATCAGCGGGGGAACTGGGAACCCAGGTTCTCCTGACAGCGGTGAGGAACGGGCTGACACAGGCTCGGAGACTGGATCCAGCAAGTCTGAAGGGCAGAGCCTGACACTGCCTGATGTTACGCCACAGACTGCGGATGGCATCATCTAATGGCAGAGAGCGAGAGCCGGTGAGAAATGCTACCAGATTGCCGCAAGACACTGCAATGTCCATATTAAGGTACAGGGGCACACGGGGGGATGTGGCTGAGGGGCGATTTACCGAAGACTTTGTGGGGGATGGCGGCTGCAGAGACTGGGAGAACGCCGACGAGAGGCCACCCCTGGAGACTGACTGATTGAACTGCAAGCAGTTACTTGTAGACCTTTACTATTGGTTTGGATGGGAGGGGTTTTCCTACTTATCCTGGGGAGTGGGAGTTGGAGAACATGTTTACCGTTGACAAGGGGGGGTAACCTTGAGTTGCGCTATATAAGGAACACTATGGCAAGGAGAGCGAAGGGCGGGCGTTGCTCAGCCTGGGTAGCCGTCAACTTATCGAATTCAATGTCAATGGCAGATAAACAGCACTATAAATGTATGACGTGGAACATGAGGGGGATGCACACCATGTCAAAGCGCCACAAGGTACTCACTTACATCAGAAGAAGGGGAGCCCAGATAACCCTCCTGCAAGAAACACGCCTAACACAGAAGGAAGGGCAAGCACTACACAAAAGATGGAAGGGGCATCTCTACCACACCACCTATTCGGCCTATGCGAGAGGGGTGTTAATATAGATCCGGGCTGGGGTGCCGTTCCAATTGCTATCCGCAGTGGTGGACCCGGAAGGGCGCTACGTAGCAGTAAAGGGGAGACTAGAGGGCCGGGAAATCAGCTTAGTAAGTGTCTACGCCCCCAACGTGGATCAACCTACCTTCTTTACGACTCTGAACCGCTGACTAGCGCAATACCTTGCGGGTACGGTCAAAACCGGGGGCAACTTCCATAGTGTGGACAATGTGCAGCTAGACAGGTCTCCCCCCCCCCATTGCAGAACTACCAGGCGGCGCGCGCTTCCATGGCCTTCACAGCAAGGAGACAGAACTGGGGGCTGATAGACGTGTGGCGTACCTTGAACCCACAAGGGAGGGATTACTCCTACTTTTCAGCGGTCCACGAAGTACACGCACGCCTAGATGCCTTCCTCTGTTCGACAGATGTCCAATGCCATGTCACAAGCGCGGAGTACCTTGCGTGCACCATCTCGGACCACAACCCACTGCTCATGTCACTGAAATGGGCACACCCGCAAGCAGCAATCCCCACATGGAGGCTTCGCCCAGACACCCTGGAGGACCAGGTCTTTAGAGAGGGGATCAGAGGCGAAATAACGCACTACTTTCAAAATAACGCGGGCACGGCTTGGTCACAGAATGTAGAGTGGGACGTGTTCAAGGTGGTCTTGAGGGGCCAATGTATAACATGGGCCACGGGGGTTAGGCGCGCCCTCACACGTGAAGTAGAGGAAGCGGAATTGGCACTGAGATGGAGCGCAAGAGGCCGGGACATCCAGAACTCCACACAGCTCTCTTAGACGCTAAGGAGGAAGTGGCAAAGCAAACTGAGAGGCTTCGAAGCTTCGATTATAAGAAGTATTTAGAGCGCACACATGCTGAAAGGGACAGGTCCGGCTCACTCTTGGCGTGGTTGACGAACCCGACAACTAGGGGCGCTCCTCTAATGGAAATAGAAGACGAAGGGGGGACCGGACACTATGCGCCACCCAGGATCAATGAGATCTTTGCGCGATACTATGCCAACCTTTACACGAAAACGTGCATAAGCGAACCGGTAGACATTAGGGAATATCTGGATGACCTGCCGGTAACGGTTCTGAACCCTGAAGTGGCGGACTTACTCGGGGCAGATATTGCCCAGCGGGAGATTCGGGTCGCTATCAAGGGCATGGCCCGAAACAAGACCCCGGGCACAGATGGCCTTCCGGCCGAATTTTATGCAACATATGCAGAGGAGCTGGCCCTTCAACTGGCTGCGATGTACCAGGGGGCCCGCGATTTGGGAGAGCCACCTGAGAGTACCAGAGAAGCCCTTATTATCCCCATACCCAAACCCGGGAAAGAACCCCATGACTATAGGGCCTACAGACCACTATTCATGTTAAACATGGATTATAAGATCCTTAGTAAAATCCTGGCGACGTGTCTGCTGCCACACATGCCCCTACTGGTGCACACAGACCAGGCAGGATTCATCCCGGGGCGGAACACGGCCATAAACATCCGGCGGCTCCTGGCAATAATGGACTCAGAGGGGTAAGATAGGCAAGCGGCGGCAGTGTTTGCAGTAGATATCGAAAAGGCGTTCGACAGCTTGGAGTGGCAGTATTTGTACGAGGTCTTGACCAAGATGGGGCTGGGGGAGGGATTCCTGACATGGGTACAGCTACTTTACACATCTCCTACGGCACGTGTACGTACTGGGAGGATTATCTATCCCAGGCAGAGAGTGGAGAGAGGCAAGAGGCAGAGACGCTCCCTCTCGCCTCTCCTGTTTGCACTCGAAATGGAACCACTGGCGAGCAGAGCCAGGAGCGGCCGGGACTACCGGGGCCTGAAAGCAGCAACAGGGCAACATCACATTGCACTTTATGCGGACGACCTACTCATATTTTTGACCAACACGGATGGGGAGCTGAGGGGCACATGCAGCATGCTAGATCGGTTCGGCACCATGTCAGGCCTCAAGGTTAACTGGCAAAAATCCAGTCTATACCCACTGGCACCTGATACCCCCCACCTCTTACTCTAGAACATCTGCGCTGGGAGCCTACCTGGGAGTCAAAATATACCATAGGGCGGCAGACTTACTAGACGGTAACGTGGGAAGAGCTATGAGGGCGGCAAAAGCAGCAATGGTCTTCTGGGGAACGCTTCCGCTGTCCGTGGCTGGAAGGGTGGCTGTCCTGAAAATGGTGACGCTGCTGCGCTTACTATACTATTTCGGAACATTGCCGGTATGGATCCCACGAGCATTGTTCAAGGAGCTGGACTCGACAATTACATCATTTATCTGGGGTGCTGGCAGGCGGAGGGTGGCACTGGCAATGCTGAAACACCCCACAGCTGAGGGCGGACTGGCCCTGCCGAACCTCGAGTCCCACTACCTGGCAGCACAACTATACTGACTAATACAGTGGCTAGCGGCGGATCGGAACCCGGGTCGGGAGCGGTGTCCAACGGCACCGGACACGGCCACGCTGGCGAGAATCCTCCTCAGGGTGCGCTGTGACTCAGCTGAGGACACGACAGAGGCCAGGGTGATAGTGCGCTGCTGGGCCAGATATCTGAGGAAAGTGGGTGCTGCAACTCCCTACTCCCCTGACATACCACTACCAATGCTGCGCTACCTTCCAAAGGGAGAATATTGGGCAGGGCTAGAGGACTGGGTGGAGGCAGGACTCCGGGGGATGGGGGACCTTTACCGTGACGCTGCACTCCTTCCCTTTGCAGACTTGCAAGCCGCATATGACCTGCCTGACGGCAGTTTCCTAAAACACAGGGCCCTCACATGTAGAATTAGGGCACACTGGAAGACAGGGGACGCTGAGCCGAGAGCGCTGGCGGGGTGCAGATATGTTGCACTGTCAGCAGGACTGAAGTACCGAAATTATATTATCGCCTCCCAACAATTATCATTACATTACCAAATCCCCTTACCAATACCAATAAGCAGTCGGTCGGCAGTGTAGAAGGTTCGAGCGTTTATTAGACAAACACAAACTCTGCCAGAGGAGCTCCTTGCGACCTAACCCACGAGGTCTGCCAAGAAGACTGCTGGCACATTGTCAGCACATCATATATATAGAGTTGCATTGGCATCATCATAGCCTAACATGGAAAAATACAAATTGGTACAAGCTAGTACAGTAATAGGAAAACCCATATAAGGCACACAAAGAGCTCCTTGCTTCGCTCAGGCAGCAAGGTCAGACGGGTGACTCCCTTCTGTCTTCTCAGAGACAGTCCACCCGGCACCCCTCCCGGAATGTGCTTATCGGCCCTTCCTCAGCTAACTACGACCTTGCCGAGTCTAACGAGCTGAAACAGCAGTTTCTGCAACAGTTGGTTTCTTCCCCTAGAGCAGGGTTTTTAGAGGCAAATGAGAATAGGGCCTGTACATGCACGATATTAAAGAAGGCCATAATATGGTATTCATATAGCGTAACGTGGTGTGAAGCTAAGTAAAAGTAAATACCGCAAATACTAATGTTGCATGTCTACGGTGTGAGTCTAGGGACACCATGCTAATTCTAACATATCGATTATCAATACTACATGATCAAGAATCGATTCTAGTACCTCAGGACGGATCAAGACGGTGTCCTGTCTGTATAAAGCAATACGGCAGGACATGCAACAGCCGTTAGAGCGTTTGCGAACATAGTGGGAGGAGGACATTGATAAAACAATACCTGAAAAGGATTGGGACAAAATCCTAGAAGGCACCCCGAAAGTGTCTCGGAACGCGCGCTTTTAGCTTATTAACTACTATGTGCTGCATAGGGCATACTTGACGCCAGTTCGCATTCGAAGATATTTTGATGTGGAGTCCGTAGCTTGTCCCAGGTGCGGGGGAAAAGGAGAATAGGGCCTGTACATGCACGATATTAAAGAAGGCCATAATATGGTATTCATATAGCGTAACGTGGTGTGAAGCTAAGTAAAAGTAAATACCACAAATACTAATGTTGCATGTCTACGGTGTGAGTCTAGGGACACCATGCTAATTCTAACATATCGATTATCAATACTACATGATCAAGAATCGATTCTAGTACCTCAAACCCTCCTTTTAGCGTGGTGGAGCTAAATAACGACAAACAGCTACTCCTCGAATATTTCTTCATCGATGGCCATCATGTCATGTACCTCTTTCTGCAGCATTTGGGCTTTAATAGAGACAGGGGTTGGAACGCACAGCGTGGTGATACGGGAAGCACAGTAAGAACAGCAGGCAGGACCACACTGCATCAAGACACAACACGTAAAGATGATGGCAGCTGCGCCTCCTAAGATCAACATCAGCTTCCATCCCCACGTGGACAGGAGTCCCCAAAACCAACCTGACAATGACCAGGACCCATTTTCGGTATGCATTTCAGAGGCAATGCGGTGCAGCTTTTGGATGGCTAGATGGACCGAGGGGGCGGAGTCAGGAATATACACGCAGCAAGAACTGCCGATGACACGGCATGCCCCACCCCGATCAGCTAAGATAACATCTAAAACCATACGATTTTGAAGCGCTACAAGCCTAGTAGCCTGAAGTTCCACGGTCAAGTTTGTTAAAATATCAGTGGTGATATTAATGACATTCTCCACTATTCTAGACAATCTCCTAATTTCCCTACTATTGAAAATAGGCCCCCAAAAGGGTACTAGACCCTTACTAAAATCCGTAAATTGCTGCAAGGAGGTATCTGTTTGATCAACTTCCGTCATATCGAACTGTCTACGTGATCTGTGTAAGGGGGCAATATTGGAACGGCTAGAGGTCACCTCGGCAAAGCTTGCCACTGGTGTACTTGTCACCGGGGCGGCTGTATTCCCATGATGGGATCGCATTGGGTATAACCGATGCGTTTTGTGATAGTTGGAGGGGGCCACATAAACAGGAGGAAACAGAAAGGATAGATAGCAACGTCCCCCCCAATTCCGTGGTAACCAAGTGTATGCGTGCTCCCCACACACAAAATACACATTGTGTGGGGTAATCAAAGGAGGGCTAATACGTTTCCACAGTCGATAGGTATAATTGCAGATGCTATTCCCCATTTGTACCCTACCCATCCCTTGCACACAAAATCCTGCAGAAACATTCAAAATCGGGATAGGTACAGTGCGATCTCTAGTAACATTTCGTTCAATGAAAATCTGAAAATATTGTGTGGCATTAAAGTCCTTAAAGTCATACAATTCATCTTGCAACCAAGTTTTGTTCATTTCCGCTAAATACAGTTGTATGCAACCTTGTGGGTCAATTGTCACCTGATTCCCATGTCCCGTTCTATTATAAGCATAGTGTGCTCGAACATAATCAAGAATAATATTATGCTCATTGACATCGAGGTCCCTGTGATGCTCACCCCCATGCCGGTATATTGCCAAAAACAGTTTGTACCAAGCTTCACAACTACCTAGATAAGACAGAGGGCGGGAGAGAAACAGATCATGATTGCGCACTACAGATGGCAGGAGCCCACAAACCCAACAATCCGTAGTGTTAGTAACATTGTGTGTTTGGTGCAACATTTCTATGAATACGTTTTTAGCATATTTCTGGCGATGTCTTCTTTGTGTGGTGCTAGGGTGAACAGGAAATGTTCGGGGGGTGCAACGGTAGTTGGCAAAAACTTCTGTAATGGGTATTTATGTTCTAAATATACGAACAGACTCATGACCACAGCTACAATAACAGTTATAGTCACAACAAATGCTATTTTGACCTTCGTGGTCCATGTAGAAAACATCGGTTCATAAAAAGGTATGTATCGAGGCGCAATAGGAAACTCTTCTTCTATTATAACACGACCAAAAGGGTACATTGCTAGCTAAAAGTCCAAAAATAGGCCTAGCAGTCCGACCTGCCAGAGGGTTCTTCTTTCCTGCGTCCGTCAGAGTCTCACAGGCAGACTCGTATCCGTATCCCAAAGTAGAAGCCGTCTTGCTTTAACAGAATCTTCTTTCTGAACAGAGCACAATGATCAAAAGTTCCAGCTCTCAACGAGTTCAGTCCAGTGTCTCGCTCAGCGCCCAGACCTGGAGTCTAGCAAGCCCTATCTTATGCAATGAAGTCCTTCCCTATCTCCTAACAATGGGGTCTGAGGCGCCGCGTGCCGGCTTCCTGAGCCGGAAATTGTATCGCTCGCGACCCAGCACTTCAGGGTCAGAAAAGAGCACACCCGGGGCTTTCCGTACTTGTGAGGTTTCGTCGTCTGGGGTACTTGCAACAGGATTCAAAGCTGTTGCACGTTCACTTGCAACTTCAGTGGAGACCAAGTCATCTGATCTCGCCGATCCCTCCTGTGGCCTACGCTCAATTTCGCAGGCGTCAGAAAAGGGCACGAATGCATCAGCTCTTTCAGTTTCCTGTGTCAGAATTTCCCCTGGACGTGACCGCTCACCAGGGAGTGGAAGTGGTAGTCGTTTGAGATGCGAAACATGGATCCAATGCTTACGACCATCCACTTTAACCGCCGTCCGGGTGGCCAACAAAATCTGCCGTGGCTCAGACCATCTAGGAGCCAAGCTGGTGTCCCGCTCGAACTTTTTTACCAGGACCCACTGGCCGGGCTGCAAGCGATGACCGGGGCCCTCTGGCAGTGGCTGCAGTACAGAAGCTACCTGCTGATGAACAGAACGAAGGTCTTTAGTCAAAGCATAAAGATAATCAATCAACATAGGATATTCAATATCTGCAAAAGAACGAGGTCTAGGTACCCCCCACACGTTAGCAGGCCTCCCAAACAGTATCTCATAGGGAGAGAGACCAGATCGGGAGTGCGGGGTGACACGTAAAGACATAAGGGCTAGGGGTAAAGTGTCAGGCCATTTCAACCCTGTGCTCTCCTTTATTTTAGCCATTTTCAGTTTTAAAATGCCATTGTACTTCTCCACAAGCCCTGCTGATTGGGGGTGTCTGGCAGCATGGAACTTTTGCTGTATGTGTAAACCCTTACAGATATGTTGAACAAGGGCCCCATGGAAATGCCCCCCGTTGTCCGACCAGATCAAGCGAGGCAATCCAAAGCGAGGCACAAACTCTTTCAGGAGGGCCTTTGCAGTTGCCAAAGCTGTGTTTTCTTTGGTAGGGTATGCCTCGACCCATTTACTAAATGCACAGACCACGACCAGTACGTACTTTAAATTGTTGACGCGTTCCATATGAATATAATCCATCTGGAGCACTTCAAAGGGCAATGTAGGTGGTGCAAAATTCCCGCTCAAAACAGTTTCTCCCTTTCCTGGATTATGCTGCAAGCAAACCATGCAATATTGGACCAAGCGGACAGCCGTCCGTTGGATATTTGGGTTATTCCAAACTGGATCTAAAAGCCCGCAAATACCTTTTGCCCCTATATGCGCGGGTCCGTGTGCCATGGTTACCACGGCCTGTACCAGTGCATTGGGCAGTAGCCACCTTCCTTTGTCGGTCAAGTCAATCCAACAATTATTTTCATCCAATCTCCCTACCTCGCGTTCCCATCTCTCTAATTCTGCGGAGGTGGCTTCCTTCTGTAGTATTCTCACACTTTCCATAGTATTATCAAATAGGCCAGAGTCCCCCCCCACCCATCTGGCAGAGGAATGGACATACATGGGTGACATCAGTGACTGTGCTGTCTGCTTGGCCACCTGGTCTGCAAAAGCATTGCCTTCCCCCACCTCATCCACAATTGCTTTGTGAGCACTACATTTTATGATAGCCACTTTCTTGGGTAGGGTGAGAGCATCTAACAACCTCAAAACTAGCTGTCCGTTCTGTATTCTCTGACCATGTGAAGTAAGGAAACCCCTCTCCTTCCACAGCCGCCCAAAACTATGGGCTACACCAAAGGCGTATTGGCTGTCTGTGTAGATATTGACCTCGAGTCCCTCACTCAGCTCACAGGCTCGCAACAAGGCCATAAGTTCAGCAGCTTGAGCTGATCGGTGGGGTACTCGGAGTGTTTCAACAACCGTTTTTAGGGTCGTGATCGCATATGCAGCTGTCGTTGTGCCATCTGTTAGTTTGAAACAGGAACCATCCACATATAGCTCCCCCTGGGGGTGATCTAAGGGTGTGTCCGTGAGGTCAATCCTACCCTTGGTCTCATCTTCTGTGCGATATATGCAATCATGTAAATCAGTGTCCTGTCCACTCGTAGGGAGCGGTAATAATGTGGCTGGGTTCAGGGTTGCGCATCGAGTAATTGTAATATGTGGTGCAAATAAGGTCAGCTCATACCCAGTAAGACGTGCACTCGTAAGATGCTGCGTTTTTGTTTTATTTAGCAAGGTGTCTACTGCATGCGGCACCATTATAGTCAAATTGGAATTTAAAACTAGTCCTTCTGACTGCCGGATTGCCACTGCCACTGCAGCTGTAGCCCTCAGACAGCTAGGAAGTGCTCTTGCAACATTATCCAATGTCGCTGACAAATAGGCGCACGGTCTTTGCTTACCTCCAAAGGCCTGCGTTAAAACAGACAATGAACAACCGTCGACCTCGTGTACATATAGTACAAAAGGTTTACGATAGTCTGGAGTACCCAGAACAGGAGCGGAGCATAAAGCAGTTTTTAAAGAGTCAAAAGAGAGCTGACATTCATCCGTCCAGGGTAGGGGTTCATGCACATCTTTAGTAGTCAAATGCAACAAGGGTTTAGCCAGAAGTGAAAAATTAGGTATCCATTGGCGACAGTAAGATGTGATGCCAAGAAAAGCGCGGACTTCACGCTGCGTGCAAGGTACAGACATGCTAGAAATGGTGGTAATTCGTTCAGGTGTTAGTCGTTTACCCTCCTTCGATAAGAGATGACCTAAGTAGGTCACCTCCTTTCGACAGTACTGAAATTTCGATAATGATACCTTGTTCCCCTTAACAGCCAAATGGTGCAACAATTTAATCGTAGCTTCTTTACATCCGTCTTCCGTATCAGACGCAATGAGTAAGTCATCCACATATTGCAAGAGGACGTTGCCTTCCGGCAAGTCCGGGTCATCCAACAGAGCCTTGAGAGCCTGGCTATATATACTCGGACTTTCAGTATAGCCTTGAGGAGCGCGACAGAAGCGGAAGCTGCGACCAGATATTGAAAATCCGAAGATCTGCCTACTATCAGGATGGATAGGAATGCTAAAGAAAGCATTTTTCAGGTCGATGACCGAAAAATACTGTGCAGTCGGAGGGATCATGGTGAGAATGGTAGTGATATCGGTCACCACCGGATACTGTGGTACCACTATTTTGTTAACGGCTCGTAAATCAATTACGAAACGATAGGCAGCACCTGTCTCCCCTCCATCATGGTTCCTCTTCAAAATAGGGAAAATCGGGCTATTGCAAACATTGGCATTCGTTTCTTCTACAACCCCTTTGTCAATCAGGTCCTGAATGATGTGCAGTAAAGCCCGTTCCCCCGCCGGCGCTATTTTGTACTGCGGGATGCGTGGTAATTTCGCACCTTGTTTCAATGTGATATGAACTGGGGGGATATCCAGTTTACCCACATCTGCATCTCCTATCGCCCAAAGGGAAGTCGGAATGTCATCGAACTCCGGTGGGAGTCGTTCATTTTTCGTGAAACATTGTTTAACAGGGGTTACAGAGGGACGTATGGTTAAATAGACCCCATCCGCAGAACAATGTATAGTTGCATTCAATCTCTTCAGCATATCCAATCCTAACAGATTCTCTCCACAATTCGAAGTCAATAAGAAAGGAGTGTCAATGGTGGCTGGACCGATCGTAAAAGGGAGAGGTTTGGAGATGGGGCTTACGACGGGGACTCCGGAGAAACCCACCGAAACATTGTTTCGCCCGGACAGAGCCGCCCCTGGAACCAATGATCGAGCAACGGAACTGTTCATTGCTCCTGTGTCAATTAGAAAATCCTCAGAGGTCCCCAATACTTCCCCTTTTACATAAGGTCCCCTTTGATTGACCGGAATTGACACTTGGCCCCCGCTCTGTCCCTGGCTGTCCTATGCTGGGACATATACATTGTCATTCCCTTCGTCATAGTCGCCATGGTAGTACTGTCTGTGCTGGGGATCATCGAAATGATTCTTTTCCAACTTGCCTGTCCGGTCGTCTCTGTGCATATCACCTCGATCGGGGCCCCCTCGTCCTCTACCTCGTCCCCGAATCGTTCCGTTCTGGGCGGCCAAGTACGGACACTGTGCCTTCCAGTGTCCCTCCTCTTTACAATAGGAACACTGGTTGATGCCGATTGACGGGGCTCCTCCTGAACCCCTTCCTGTCCCCGCCCCTCTCGTCATTGGGCCCCGACTACCTCTACCTCCTCCTTGCCCTCGAACCACTTGCTGTAACAGTACTCGAGTCTTCAGATCCTTAACCTTTTTATCCACCTTATCTTTATTTTCATTTTCTCTATGCTCATAGTACTGGGCCATGCTTAGGATTACAGACGGGGAAGAGGTAGTCCAGGTACTCTCTGCCGCCTCCAGTCGTGCTGAAATTTCCGGGGCCAGGTTCGTAACGAACCTGTTAACGAACAACCTCGTGCCCCCTTCCGTTGCCAAATCTTGCCCGCTAAAATCAATAAAAACCTCTTCGAACCTGGTAAAGAAGTCGGACACACTTTCGTCCTTCTTTTGTCTACAGGCGGACAGTTTGTCCCAGTCGACTTTTCGGGGTGGGATCAGAGTATGCATAAAAGTTATTATTTTCGCCGGAAGAGAAGTTATTTCCGCTCTTGGTTTGTCCCCTGGTTTGCGATCCTGGTCCCAGCCCCTTAGCTCCTCCCATGTGCCACCTAACTCAACATGACTAGAATCGTGCACCTGTCGCCATATATCAACCGGTACTAGTAGTCCAAAGAATAGTTCAACATCGGCTAAAGTCATTACAGCGGAGGCGGCTGCCTCAGTCAATTCTTTGTAGTATGCAGTAGGATTCTTTCGGGGATCCGGCAGTTGGGATTTCAACGCCAGCACCTCACTTCTCTTCCATGGAGTATAAACCCACTGTTCCTGGAACCTAGCCGCTACCCCTTGCCGTATGACTGTCTGATTACCATCTCGTTGTTCGGGGATCTCGGGATGATAGACGGGATGCACCTCTCGCATAGGGTGCTGCGTAGTCCACTGCGGACTCTTCAAGAATAATCTGTTTCGATATTGAACCAAAGTGTCTATATTCTTAAATACTTCCTCCGGTGCTAGACTACATTTATGAGCCCAATCCCTGATAGTATACAGGATCTGAGGGGCCGTCCCATCCCTGAAGCTTGTTTCCCAAGACCAAATAAGTGAATTAGACATCTGGTATAGCACATGTTGTTGCATGACTGGTTCTAAATCCTTCACCGTACTCCATATGTCAGTCATAGTGTACACGTCATTCCGTATCCACTTAATTGCCTGATCTTCTAATGCTTCTTTTTCGCCATATTCCACAGATGATCTAGTGAACAATCGCTTGCTGTCTAGGCCCCCTACAGCTCCCCTCGGGGTCTGTTCAGACCCGCCAGGTGCGATGCAAACCTGGGGGGGATGTATCTCTGGTGTTGGGAAACTCGATTGCGACTGAAGGGATGTGAGTATTGGTGCAGACTCGGGGATAAGCGTAACCAAGGCCCCCCCATGAGGAGAGGAAACACCGTTATTCCGCTCTCGAGTAACGGAGCCCTGTTCCTCTGGCGCGGATGCCCGTGGCCTAGCTTCGGGCTGGACAGGTATTGCGGGATATATACGCTCCGGGGCATATGGCGGGGGAGGCCTTGCGCTTAACAATTCTTCTATCTCATCTTCCGTTCCCTCTCTAGCTACATAACATTGGTCTACTTGAAGTCTAAATTGTCTATCTGCAATTTCGATATTTCGTTCTATCTTGCTTTTGTCATATGCGATGGCCTTCTGAGTAACAGTCTGTCCCTGCTCTATCTTTATTAATTTTTCAGATCGAATGCGTCTTCTTTTTGCTTCTTTCTGCCATTTGTTAAGGGTGTCGAACATCGATTGCCGACTGCGCTTAACAAAAAGGCGTTCTTGTAAATACGCAATTTTCTTTTCATCGAAAGACCCAGTTTTCGGCCATTGTAATTCTATATTGTCCTTAGTGTATTTATGCCACAAAGAGTTAAAAATAAGGGGGCCAATACCATGCTTACAATACATATCGTGACTAGGCGTCCCCTCCGGTGGGGTCGGCTGACTCTCGTCTAACCTCCCTTCATCACTACGGACACAACCAAAGCACAACTTGCTAAGGCACGGCATATTGGATTATCTCGTTTCTGGCTGAAAAGGAATTTTTCCGTTAGTACAAATTCAATAAAATTAAGTATCACGTCATCATTGTGCTTTCATTCTCATGGCCATGACATCAATCATTCTCCCATCCGTCTTTCATTATATATCTGACAAAGAATATGGACGTAAAACGTAACACATAAATTCCAACAGTTGCAATCAAAAAGTGGAGCCCGTCGGCTCCTACTTGTGGAGAACTCTTCTGCTACTATTCAAAAGGCTGCAAAGAACACTTCCAACAACAGTCTCATCCTCAGACTGCCTAAAGATAGTCACACAGGTTTTAAACCACAGACCGGTCTACAGGCCATCCGACAGCATTCATGGTTCACTTCCCGAACTATTCTGGGTAAGCCCGCATTTAAGCGCCGCTCCAGATTTGTCCGGGTGCTACCCAATCTAAACCATCGGCTTTCCCGAGAACAGTCCGGCAGAGCAGGAACCGCAGTTCCCCTAGGCGTGTAATCCTTATCTTTAGTATACCCAGAGCGTCCGCACGTGCAGTTCCACACTGCCCCCGTCGGACCTCTGCCCAAATTCTCTCCGTGGCAACTAATGCAAATTCAGAGTTCCTCCGTGACCATAGGCCACCAAATGCTTAGATTCCGCTATCCAAATCTGTATATGCAATTCAACATACAACGAGACACAACACTCACCTGGTGCACGCAGGTCTGCCAGAACGTTCTCCACTGCCGACGTTTGTTAATACCAACGTTGCAGGTTCTCGGGTTTCACCCGAAGGACTCCGGCGTGGGGCTACTAGCAGCTGGAGCCCTCCGGACCAGGAGGGCCGAGCAAAACCCCGAATTCTTATGTATCAGGTCTGCAACCCCCCCAATCAGGAGAACCCCTTTCAACGTCACCTATGCTTACACAGGGACGACCCCAACGCGGAGTCCCGGCGGAGTCGCCAACTGAAGTACCGAAATTATATTATCGCCTCCCAACAATTATCATTACATTACCAAATCCCCTTACCAATACCAATAAGCAGTCGGTCGGCAGTGTAGAAGGTTCGAGCGTTTATTAGACAAACACAAACTCTGCCAGAGGAGCTCCTTGCGACCTAACCCACGAGGTCTGCCAAGAAGACTGCTGGCACATTGTCAGCACATCATATATATACAGTTGCATTGGCATCATCATAGCCTAACATGGAAAAATACAAATTGGTACAAGCTAGTACAGTAATAGGAAAACCCATATAAGGCACACAAAGAGCTCCTTGCTTCGCTCAGGCAGCAAGGTCAGACGGGTGACTCCCTTCTGTCTTCTCAGAGACAGTCCACCCGGCACCCCTCCCGGAATGTGCTTATCGGCCCTTCCTCAGCTAACTACGACCTTGCCGAGTCTAACGAGCTGAAACAGCAGTTTCTGCAACAGTTGGTTTCTTCCCCTAGAGCAGGGTTTTTAGAGGCAAATGAGAATAGGGCCTGTACATGCACGATATTAAAGAAGGCCATAATATGGTATTCATATAGCGTAACGTGGTGTGAAGCTAAGTAAAAGTAAATACCGCAAATACTAATGTTGCATGTCTACGGTGTGAGTCTAGGGACACCATGCTAATTCTAACATATCGATTATCAATACTACATGATCAAGAATCGATTCTAGTACCTCAGGACGGATCAAGACGGTGTCCTGTCTGTATAAAGCAATACGGCAGGACATGCAACAGCCGTTAGAGCGTTTGCGAACATAGTGGGAGGAGGACATTGATAAAACAATACCTGAAAAGGATTGGGACAAAATCCTAGAAGGCACCCCGAAAGTGTCTCGGAACGCGCGCTTTTAGCTTATTAACTACTATGTGCTGCATAGGGCATACTTGACGCCAGTTCGCATTCGAAGATATTTTGATGTGGAGTCCGTAGCTTGTCCCAGGTGCGGGGGAAAAGGAGACGCACATACTCCATATGTTCTGGAGCTGTCCCACACTGCTACCATTCTGGGGGGAAATCAGACAGACAATAAGTGACCTGATCGATAAAGAACTCCCACAGACCCCAGAATATTTCCTCTTAGGGTGGTTCCCGCACACGGCCAGAAATAGAGTGACAGGGAAGTTTCAAGACCTTGCGTATATATTAGCTAAACGAGAAATAGCCAGGAACTGGAAAGCCCCGGGCGGACCAAGATTCACCACTTGGAGGAGAGAGCTAGAACGATGGGCGGGGGCGGAAGGGCGACTACTACTCCAAGAGGCCAGCAGGGGAACAGGCAAAATGGAAAGGGCCAGGGCCTGGGAGGATCTTGTGGGGGAACTAGTGGCAGCTGACACAGATGCTAGCAGCGAAGGAAACGCCACGAGGGTAGCAACACCGGTCCCAGACGACAGGCAAATAGAACAACTTGCCCCGCACACCTAAAGGCCCTTATTTCTGCTTAGTACATATCATCCGGACTCCACCTATTAGCAGGCAACTCAAGTGGGGAGGGGTGATAGTTTTGTTACGGAACAGTTCTGGGGGAAAATATACCACGATTGAAACAGCACAAATGTACATGCATTTGTATGTGTTGCCATGGCACAAATGCCAATAAAATATGGTTAAAAAAAAAAATGGAGCAAGTCCATTGAACGTTATTTTCTTAATTACTAGGATACAACCGAAAATGCTAAGCTTAATGAAATCTGTTCTCTAGTCCCCAACTCCAACGAGGCAACTTTGCATCTGTAGACACTAAACAAAGGCGAACCAATGTCCGTTAGGGATATGTTCCTAGGTGCCATTTATGAACCTCTATCAATACACTGCATGCCAACTGCAATCAGATAGAAAGAGCCTTCAGTTTGATTCGTCTAAACGG
Source organism: Lissotriton helveticus (assembly GCF_964261635.1). Classification (NCBI taxonomy): domain Eukaryota; kingdom Metazoa; phylum Chordata; class Amphibia; order Caudata; family Salamandridae; genus Lissotriton; species Lissotriton helveticus. The sequence continues at coordinate 938,427,188 of NC_136067.1, forward strand.
AAACAGCTTGGGAACTTACAGACCCAGGACTCTCATATTGGTAAAATACTATCGGATTTCATTAGTATCAAATTTTAAGTTCAATCAATTTTTATTTTGCTTTAAGTCGTAGAAAGGAGGTGGTTTGGGAAAGCATTCAACAATTAACTGAAGTGAAAGAATGTATTTTTCAGTGTTTGATTCAGGAGGTTGTTTTGCACATAATTGGTAATAATGACACAAGCAATACATCAAAATGATTCCATGATTTAAATGACAAAGCGTGCGTATAGGTCCAACACCAGTACATATATCTCCGCTATTTCTTGGTGGAAGCTCACTATAATATCTGGAATCCTTTCATCTTCTGGGGACTCTATGGAGACATATTTTTCTATAGAAATCTACACTCCATGTCTTATGCACAACTGATATAATTCTCTCTCTTACTTTTGAAAAATTAACTAAGAGAATCTCCATCTATATAATAAAGCTACTGAGATCACCCTTTTCTTCTTTTTTCTCCATCACTATTTCCTTTTTGAGCACTGGTCACGTCAATTACTAATAGAAACTAACAAAATAAGAAATATGAGTGACAAGGACTTAGCATTTACATATTTACCACTATTGTATTAATTACAGATGTGAAGACACCCCTACCTTCAAGTATACTGTATATTTATTGGCCCTGATGAAGGTGGCATAGTTTTATTTTTTGCACCAAAACGTACGTAGGCCACTCACAGACAAATGAAAATCCAACTGAGAAGGATTCCCAAAAAGAAGGATAGAAAACGAAAAGTTTGGGGTTGACATCTATGTATAACATCTAAATAATATCCCCATTGGGAGTTTCTTTGTAAACTCGGTTGGTTGTCTGTTTTCCTAGATCCCTTGTGCGTAGTATGTTAGAAATAGTGTGTATGGTTAGTATGACTGGTGAGACTGACATGGATGAATGAATAATGTTGCCTTATTTTAACTTTATTTTTATCATGGAATGTTTAGGTGGGGGTGCTAATTGAAATTTTGTGTTTTGTATTAACTGTAAAATCACTTTTTTCTATTATACAGGAATGATAAATGTGTACTTTCGTTTTTGTATGTGTTAAAAAAATCTTTTTGAAAAATAACCCAAAACATGGCTTTTTCAAATAAACGACAAACTAACAGAAATAAATGACAAATAAAGCCTTAAATATTGTCCTTTGTATGTATTGATATAGTGTTGCTGTGTCCTTGTAGAAAAACGTTTACCTTGAGTCACAGCAATTTGTTGAAATTAGATAGGTCAGTCCAGAGGTTCTTCTATAGCGTATCTCTTGCCCTTTCCCCCTCCTCTAGACCTAAAAGAAATATATATTGGGGGTACCCTCAGCTATGATAACCAACACCACAACCTACCTGAATACCTTTGTTTTCAAAGTTTCAACAAATAACGGCCCTAATTGACAGCACTTGTGCTGTGCGCCAAGCATGTTCTACTTAGGGGTGCAAAAAGTGACCTCTGCAACCTAAGATGCCAGATCTTGATTCGCAGAATCGGAGGACATTTATCCTTTTGTATGGACCTTACAACTAAGCAAAATCCAAAACGTAGTCAGATTTTTTATGGGCATAGGTTCAGGGTTTAGAACATGATTGTTTTCAAGGCAGGGACAGCCACTCGCCCATTGTGAATGTAGTCAACACCCACAGAGTCCTAATTTTGTGGGTTTTAACCCTTTCCATGCTGATGACGGAACCGCTCCGTCATCAGCCGCGGTTGGGCTGTGCTGATGACAGAGCGGTTCCGTCATGGCCCGGACGCCGCGCCTGCGCGGCGCGTTCTATTGAGCGGGCGGGGCCATGACGGAACCGCTCTGTCATGAGCACAGCCCAACCGCGGCTGATGACGGAGCGGTTCCGTCATCAGCATGCGGCCGCCGTGCGGCCGCCCCGCCCCCTTGTGGCCGCCCCGCCCCCTTAGCGCTGCGGCGGAATAGCCGCCGCAGCGATGCGGTTAACAAATGTTCCGAATTGTTTTCACCCACAATTTGCCCTCTACACTTGCATTGTCCATTAGAAGCAATCAGTAAAACTATCCTGCTCAAACAGCTAATGTGCCTGCAACTTTAGCTGTTTTTGCACTCAGTTGACAAATTCGGGCTCAACTGGGGAATAGCTTGTAAATTAGTATTACACTAGATTTGTATGTGTTATATTATCCACAGCACAAAGTGTGGACAGCAAGTGCCATCAGGAAAGAACTGGGTGCACTTTGCGGCACCATAAAAGGTTTAAGAGCAATTAGCTCACAGCGTCGGGTGGGCACTGCTACTAAAACTGGAAGAAACTGCTTTTGTTTCAATTACTTACTGCTAATTGCATTACTTTGAGTCATCTCCCCTCGCTTATATTCATTATATCCCTCCCTCCCTGGTAGTCCAGGCCAACCATTCATTGGTGTTGTGTTGGGCTACGTGGTATTGCAGGAGGATGGAGGGTGCTTTTTATTGGGCGATACAAATCACGTGATATGGCTGTCTGGTGAGGCATGAATGCCTCATGAGTGTAATGAAGGGAAGTGAGGGAGGGTACGATGAGGTAATGTGCAAGTTTCAGCACTTGCACACAGGTCTGAATGCCCCCATAAAGGCAAACATTTTTTGGTGTTGTCAAAAGTAGGCTTTCCAATTTGGTGTGAAAGATCTATATAAATACTGTGGATGTCGAGGAAGAAATTCTTAATCTGGAAAAATATTGTCAGTTGGGTGGATCATACACGACAGAATGCAATAAGTATAGAGCAGTAGAAGAATACAAGGAAATCTACAATTTGCATAGATTTCAATCCACAGTCCTGAGAATTTTTGTTAACCCCTAACATGAAGCAATCCATATAAATCACAGAAAAATAGCTATCCCTATATTGATGTATTCTTTTTTTTACGATTCCTTGCCTATTGCTGACAGCTAAACTTTTTCATATTAAGGTCTTGTTTTCATATTATTCATATAGGTTTTATTTAAGTCAATCATGTTGAAATTAGTAAAATTTTGAACTAAACAGAAAGGTGCACAGCACATTCCACTCCAGTTACTTTTGTAACTGGATACATTTTGTAAGGGATATTTGCCTTTGCCTCACAACATGCTAATTGCGTAGTTTTTAAATGGTCCTTCTTTCATATTTATGTGACGCCTAGGGGTTGGGACCAGAAACAAAAAGTGGTCGGAAAGATGGAGACGAGCATCAGTCTTCCTTCACTTTCTTGGGGAGAAGGGGGGTGCACTACACGCTTCTGTTGGCCCCATTGGCCGAGTCCCTGACAGCATACAAGTTATTTACGCTTCTGCTGGGGGGCTGCAGGAGCACCCCAGGTAGCTGGCTGCCTCAACCCCGCAGCAGCATGGCAGGCGGCCCCGCTCTAACACATCCACTCACCACGCACCCAGTGTCTACAAAGGAAATATGTATCTCTGTCTTATTTATAGAAACAGGCGGGAGCGGCGCTGCGCCGTCTTGTTACACAGATGGCGGCAACATTCTCGTAGTTAACTTACAGCCACGGACGCCTGAGGAACCGAGACACATCTGCCCTCCAAACTGACAATCCTCCAGACGCTTCTTTTAACTTGAGCAACCAGGAGCATGGTTGAAGAAGGTGTAAGAAGAAAACCTTGCATAAAACCGAGCACATTTATAATTGTGCCTTGGTTGTGTACCGGGACTCGAAATGGCGGGCTGGATGTTTGAGTCACCTCAGAACGTTGTTAGTCTGACTAAATTATATCAGCGCATTTGCACTGCAGAACAATTATTGTGAACATTTTAAGCGAGCAGGGGTCCAGATACTGAAGGAATAAAGCGAGCCATTAAACAGAGATATGGGTGGTACCCTCTCGTATCTGCTAGCCTCCGATCAATTACCTGCGGCAATGAAATACAGACTGCCAGTGGAAAAACTGCCAAGGAAGAGTAGTAAAATTAGTATCAAATAAGGTAGACGGGCAACCTTTCCATTTGCCTTCTGTCACTTCTCAAAAAAAGCGGCTATTTATTTAAAACAGGAAAATGAACCATTACAGTTGCTTGTAAAGCACCGTGATTAACACAGGCCTGTAAAACAAAATGATCAAACTATACTCTTGCTATAAGTTGTGCATTTTAAGGCACACTTATAACTTGTTGCCCAACGGTAATTGCACTCGCCAAAAATGTGAATAATATAGTGGCCACCCACAAAGCCCGATGACAAAGCACTACAGAACAGGCACCCTAATTTCATGACACTCCAAGAAATCCAATTTTTGTAACTAACCATATCAGTTTCCGGTGTTGTCATACTAGAAGGACAATTATTCTTTCAAAATGTCGTAAGCATAGTTACCTCATTTTACTGACGCTTACCAACTACATATTAATCATCTGTGCACATTCAGAGCTTTCTTTGGTGCAAAAACTTGCCTATATACAACCGTGATTATCAGCCTTAATTTTTTTTGTAATTTTAGAGAACATATATACATTTTCTGATGTCCTCTAAGGATTACAATATCTTACTGTGTTTAATAAACAAAAATTCTGTAAAGAATACCCGAATTAAGAGATTATGAATTTACAGTATATTAATGTATATTTTTTCATAGGAGCCTCGCCAGTAATGGGGCACAGTTCATTTAGTGATTGGTATATCAACTTCAAGGCTGTAGGACACATACTTTTCCTAAATTTACACACGCCAAGTAATCAACAGTTGGGAGGTAAGTCTTGCACCTCCTGAATTGCTGGGTAGAATGCGTCTGTTTTGTTTTTTCAAGAAATATAAACGCATTTTGAAAAGTATATGCTATGCTAACAGAGAAACATCTCAGTGGGCAGGGCCGGACTTGGAACCCAAAGCAGTCCTGGCAAAACGTTGTCAGACCACCCCTCCATCGGTGCATAGTGAGCAACCGCAGCAAGGGAGCCTGACCCCCTACAAGTGGACTTGGGAAAAATTGCCAAAATGGTGCATCTTACCAAACATTGAATTTGTGTTTAAAGCATAGTAAATGATGACCTTACAGTGCACCAGTATACAGCAATCTTTACTGGGGCTCTTCAACGAGTCCCTCACTATCACCCTCCAATAGTGCCTCTTGTATTTCCATTGCCCCTCTCTCACATGTATTTCATTTGTTTTATAGCACCTCTCATACTAGTGTCGGGTGTCTAAGCATTTTACATCACACACACATACAGAGATGAATCACACATGTGTAAATCAGTGTATAGAAAATGTTACATAAGACAAGGTGTAGGATTCACATGTCATCCATACTGGTAGGCATTTTTTAAGAGTGCTTGGTCTGGGGAAGCACAAAGTCAGGATTCAGAACGTAACACAGTGGTTAGGGTTGACTTTACTAATAGGAATTTATTTCTACCCAAACAAACCCTTTTTAGCAAAATTAGGATAACGAAAGACTAGTTCAAAAAAAGACAACTTTCTGACACAGATTACGATTACGAATGTAACGTATGAACTGCACAAATGATCTCTGAGACCAAAACCAGTAACCCCCTGAGCTGTGCACATAAACTATTGCTCTGTGATCTGCATAGTACATGCTCTTTGCAGCCAGCATATTAACCATCTGCACTACCTTAGATGAGTCAAAACTGCCACTAGACAAAACTCCGACCGACCTCCAACAGGCACATTAATCATCAGAGTTATCTTGCCACTTTTATTGTTGCCTGAAAACTGTTGGATATACAAGAAAAACTGCAGTGCTTTTAAAACTACTGCACTGCTACAAAACTGGCCCCTAGTAACAAAAGCGGTACTCTACCCTAACAGGGAAACGCACGATACCCGGAGTGGCAAATGCGGCCGAGATATTTGCTAAAACAAGTTTATGATCCCAAACATTAATATATGTTTGTTTATTGTTTCTGGTCTATGGAAGCATTGAAGCAAAATGGCTAGTTGTTGGATGTAAAGACCAGCACTATAAACAAACATAGCAAATACCTTACCTTTGGTAACACACTAACTGGTGGGTACTCTTTCTAACTACAGATTCTTCACTCCCCAGGCGCCAGACTGGATCCAGACACTTTTCTTAGCAGTGTTACTACAACACTAGGTGGAACTGTGTTACTCCATACTGGCTTTGTTCCACTCTGGAGGTCAAGTGCAGCCACATATAAGCACCACCCCTACGTGACAATGTCAGCTCCTTTCTTTTCTTACCTTCGAAGGAAGACCCGGAGCTCCACACGCTCTTTCGTCGATATTTGACGATTTTAGAATCAAAACACAGTGTGCAAGGGAATGTTTTCCAAACAGACTGTATAAAACCGATGTCTGTAACAGACTTGCACAACAGTTGCTGGTGTTGTTTGGGCATGGGACATGACTCCAAGTCACGCGATGAGTGTGCTCTCATGCACCCGAAAGCTACACATGTCCGTGAAGCGAAGCTGTATGTCGTGAAACACAGGCAGAGGTCACAAACCTTGCATAAATCATTTTCCCACGGAATCCGGAATCTGTGGTTCAAAGCTTCCATCAGAAACAGGCACATTTCTCATTTCACATATATGGCTTCTTCAGTAAGCCTTTATCTTAAGTTACCACATGCTGGGTTGATCCTCCAGGCTTCCTGCTACCTACCCCCTGACAACCGACAGAAAAAATTGCTTCCTTTGCTCTAGTGTGTAGCTGAGATCCTGGACCAACAACTTTGTTCTCTGGAGGGTAACACTAATGTAGTTAAAGATGTTTTGCAACCTGGGCTGACCTTGTTTGAGCCCTAACCACAGTTCAGTAATGCCCTGACATGTTACTGAGCTCCTGGTCTAAGGCTGGATTTTGGTAAACAAGCAGGAAGCCACACCCCACAGATCAGCACCGGTGTACCCAGATTATTTGACTCAATAATCTACTCCACAGAAAGTCTGATCATTCAGGCTTCCATCAGCAAGGTGAAAAACAAATCATTCCCTAAAACTACCAAAGACAAGGAATCAAAGAGTATTGAGGCATTCAGGAAAAAAATGTTCTCATCAGTCAGCCTATTCCTAAGTTAAGTAAATGGCAGTTGCCTATTCGGCTATAAAACACATCCTCTGGGACACTGGCAGCAAGATCTCTGCAGAATTCCCTGAGGAGTTTCAAGCCTCCCTTGTACAAACTATTGAGGATGGGGCCAAATATGTAAATCATCCTGGGGTGGATGCCACCAATTGCTTGGGATGAGCAATAGGCACTAGTGTGGAACCTCATCGCCATCCATGGATGAAGGCTAGAACTATCACTTATAATATGCCTTTCAACTTATCTTTTCTATTGGGTGGGAAGGATGTTTCTGCACTGGAAGACTTCAAGAGGAGCAGGACCATGGCACATTCTTTGTGCCTTTCTACCCTGTCTGCCAATTTCTTCAATAATTTCAACCCTTTCGGGGCTAGTTCAGTGTTTGGCTTACAGGCAACGCAAAGCTCCCTACAGCTGCAAACAGTCAATGTTGGGGATGGGGATCAGGCAGGCGCCAAGCTAGTCTCCAGGAGCACATATCTTCTAAGGCCTCCGCCCCTGCAGCTTCAGCTTCCAAACCACTTTAGTTTGCTCTTAGAGGCGCACAACCACCCTGTGGGAGGCAAGATCACACATTTTCTCCAAGGGTGGAATATTATCATGTCTGAAAGATGGATCCTTCAGTAGGACTATGCTCTTCCATTCCTTTAAGACCCACTGCATCTTCAGCTCACATCAGAGTGGCATTTAGAGGAGCAACTGTCCATCTTGTCTCAAGAGGTACAAACTTGACTGTCCAAAGGGGCCATAGAGAGGGTACTGGACTTGGAAATAGGGACTGGTTGTAACTCATTCCATTTCCTCGTATTGAACATAGACTGAGGTCTTTGTCCTATGTTAGATCTTCGCTCTCTGAACACCTTCCTGGGGAAGGAAGCATTCAAAATGCTTTCCCTGGCCCAGGCTCTGTCTGCCTGGATCCAGACAAATGGATGGTGGCATTACAGCTGAAAGACACCTACATTCATGTATCTGTCCCGCAATCCAACAGATGTTACCTGCTGTTCAAGGTGGGCCAAAAGCATTTTCAGTTTGCTGTGTACCCCTTCGGCCTTACCAGCGCCCCCAAATGTTCAAGAAAGTTTTGGAGGAGATTGCCGCACATCTCCGGAGTTTGAGGATACCAGTTTTTCCCCTATTTCGATGATGACAAGTTCTAGAAATCGGGCTCACCAGGGTCAGTCATAGAACCATCTCCAGATGTTGCTGAACCTCTTGACATCACTGGCGTTCATGATCAAAATGCTAAAGTCACACCATACTCCTTTGCAAATGCTTTTTTTCATAGGAAGCAGTTTGAACATGGTTTGTTCAGGGCCTCTCATCCGTCACAAGCTCAGGACAATTGGGCTGTGCTAACTATGTTATATACAACAAACTCTGCTGTGGAGACTAAATAGTTCTATGATATGAATATTGTTTTTTTTGGGTAATGTATGTGTGTGTTTGGTTGTGATTGAGTGAGTTTGTGAATTGATATAAAGAAAACAGTTTTGTATAATTTATCCAGGGGTTCGGAGCCACATGGTATATTTCGCCTACCATGGGTTGGGAGTGTGTAACTATGTATAAAAAAACACTAAATACAAATGAAAACATATGTTTCTAATGTCTGATACCAAAAAAATGAATGAAAAAAATTACATGTATTTTGAGACAACTATTTGTGAATAATAAAACTATGCTAAATAAATTATATTGTTAAAGTGTTGAATTGTGTATACAATAATGTGTAGCACGTACTCGTTGTTTTCTAAAAAGTTAAAGAAATAGAGGTCGTGAGGGAGTTTGTTGTATATCATTTTTCAGCTGTGTTCCCCTCTTCTCCCTGACTTGAGTTTCCTTTAGAGGGGGTCACCCTTGCTAGTAATTGTGCTAACTATATTCCAGCCTCATTACTGGGTCTCGGTGAGAGTGATTCTGCAGCTTCTTGGTCTCTTAGCATCCTGCTCGTCGACTATACCAGGTGGCCTATGTTGGCTATGCAGTGGAATCTGAAGTTATCAGTGGGCCCAGCAACAAGGAAACCTGCTTTCGAAGGGAACTGTAACATATTTGCAATGGTGGCTGCTGACCGCAATTAGATCAGAAGCAGACCCCTCCCTCCCTCTTGCACATCTAGTGAAGCATGTGGTTGCTGATGTTTAAATAACCATTTGTGATGAGGTTTATAAAGATTCAACCCACATGTTTTTTTGAAAACCATTTGTAATGCCACAGTGGGATGTCAGTTTGGTCTTGACTTTTCTCATGTGTACTCCCTTCATGCCGATGTACAGCTACTTGCTATGTCTTCCGACCCTAACAATGGTCTTCCTCATTGCGATTACTTCAGTTTATCGGTGAATGAGCTCCAAGCTCGCTCGGGGCAACTAACTTACATAAACATTTTTTCTTAGATAAACTGGTGCTGAAGACCACGGCAGCCATGTTTGCCTAAAGTTGCAACTCCTTTTCACATTGGACAGTCCTCACCCCTCAAAATATTCCTATAAGTGGCTCCATCGCTTCCGGGGCGAAACAGACTCACTGTGTAACCACACTGCGCCTCGTGTTGTTGCATGTGAGCATTGTTGTGAAAGCTTTCTGGATCCACTCTTTCACCTGGGGATATTCTATAGGTGAGGAATCTGAGGTTAGACAGGGCACCCTGCAAAACGACCATTACCGAAGGTAAGTAGTTTTAATTTATTTACAGATTGTTCTGCTCACCTGATCATTACCAGAGTTTTATGGTCAAATTACCTTTCCTCATTGACTGATAACCCCATCTCTATTTCTCCAGTGGACTGCTTTTAACAGACCACTCCTGATAGGGCCCACTACTGTGGTTACAATACCATGACTGTCTATGACATTGATTTTACCAATTCGCACTTATTATCCAGACGCCAATTTCTGCCTGTTATACAAAAGTTTGCTTGTGTTATCATGTATATTTATGTGCAGACACCAATTTCTGATTGTTATACAACATTTCTTTTGTCTTATCATGTATATGTATATATTTTTCAATTTGTATAGATTAAATCCTCCACGTGGGCCACCTTCAAGTAGCAACTCCACTCAAATTCAGATGTTATTCTTTAGCCTTTGTGTCTCCCCAGCACTCTACATAAGGTATAAGTGCTAGCCTTCTGTTTTCTTCATCTAAATGTTTCTTTCTTCACTTATTTCTATACAGGACTCCTCCTAATACAAGGAGTGTGGGATGGTCCACACTTTCTAATTTTAAAATTTTGCACTTATCCATTTTTTACTTGAACATAATATCTAATGCCCTACTAACTGTAAATTATATTTATTCTATGATTCACAGCTACAGTCTCCAATATTCTTACATTGTTACCTAATGAATATCCACACTTATTTCTTGATCACGAGCATACAACTTTACCAAACAAACACTTGAACTTGATAGCTGTAGTAGCAGGAAGTTTTCTAATATCAATCATTATTTCTTTCACTCTAATAATAAATTACCACTATTTTGTGACTTGGGCAGCATTTTTTGTTAGCAATTCCTACTACGAGATGATCAAGCACTTTTGTTTTAGTAGTTGCACCCGGGATCAGTTAGGACAGGTATCTGTGCTATATGTCATGTACAGCCTTGAAGAGATTCCTTCTGGAACAAAGCACGTTGGCTGGTCTATAATCATATTCAATTACTTTTACAAGTTTAAAATACCATCTGCCTAACCTTGGATGGCTATTTAACTCACATAAGATTTACATGTCCAATGGACCTCATGTACTTCATACATAATCAAGTGGAGTTGCAACTTACCGCTGTACCTCGGACTCTTTATACAAAATGAAGTGGAAGTTACAACTGAGCAATTAACCGAATAAATCTATTTTAGATACACAGACAACTTTGTTTTGGAGAACCATCGCTTTCTAAAGTAAAAAATATGAATGAACAAAGTACCTATCTTCATAAAATAGAGTTGCAAAAATGTGATGTATTTGTCCCAAAAAGATCCCCAATAATTTAAAGTTGAATAAATAAATGTATATTCTTATTATACAACTTTCGTACTGATTTGAACTACTGGAGGTAGTGACAAGGGCGATCTCGGTTACTCAAGGAGGGAAGGCTCCAGGACCCGATGGTGTCCCGTGTGATTTGTTTAAATCAAACTTAACTATATGGGGGCCAATTGTAACACAAGTAGTGAATGCAAGTTGTTTAGTACCTTTCCCGTCAACCTGGGTAGATTCAATCCTTGTCCCCATTTTTAAAAAGGGAAATCGCCAGGATCCTAGATGCTATAGGCCTATTTTATTACTAGACTCTATGACTAAAATTGTGGGCCGTTTCATTTTAGCAAGACTTAAGGACTGGCACTAGACAAAAACCTCCTTTACGACCTTAAATATGGCTTCCGTGAAGGAGTGGGCACTATTGCACAGAGTTAAAATTGAGTTCTATTGGTGGGGAAGTATGTACGTGTAAAGAAAGGAAGTTTGTTTTTAGCTTTTGTAGACCTCACAGCTGTTTTTGATTCTGTAATACACGCCAAACTTTTGGAGGTTTTAGAAAAGATTGGCGTTGAACAACAAATTATTTATTTTTTACGACGTTTTTATTGTAATGCTCAGATGAAAGTTCGATTTGACATTAAGGGTGGATGTACAACTCCAATTCCAATATGTAGGGGTGTCAGGCAAGAATGTGTCCTTGCCCCATTCCTTTTTAACTTGTATATAAATGATTTAGAGGAAGCATTGAATAAAAAACAGGTTGACTACCCCAAGATAAATGGTTGTTCTATTCCAGCACTTTTATACGCTGATGATGCAGTTTTATTGTCACAAACTCAAGTAGGTCTACAAAAGGTTTTAAATGGTTTCAATGAATATATGAATGAATTAGGACTTAAGGTGAATACTTCTAAGAGATATGTCATGATATGTGGTAGGGGCAGTAAAAAATGTCGGGAGATGTTCATAGGTGATCCAAAAATTGAGGCATCACAACTTTTTTCATATCTTGGAAGACTGTTCCACCAAGTTGACCTATGGGTTCAGGTAGTTAGAGCTAAAAAATAAGTTTTATTAGAACTATTTCAGCACTAGCCAAATTTTCAAAAAAGTTCGGGAGAAGACCCCTGGTAGAGCTCTTACAGATCTACCAGGCAAAATGTATCTCAACTGTAACCTATGGCTCAGGGTTGTGGGGTATTGCAAATACCCAGTCACTACAGTCTGTGGAAAATAACTTTCTGAGATATATATGGTCAGTTCCTAGATCAACCTCTTCCTATGTGTGCCATGCTGAACTGGGTTTAACGTATCTGTCTGATCTCATTAAATTGGAGCCGGTTCTTTTATGGCACCGAGTATGGACAAAAGAAGAAACCAGGCTAAATAGGGATATTTTAAAGGATATTTTAAAAATGGATAACGTCTTAACGATATCCTGGGTCAGTTATGTATGAAAATTCCTGCAGAATCTGGGACATCTGGAGTATTTTACTGATCCTGATTCTATGCAAGCGGTACATAGGAAAGATTTAAAAAAAGAAGGTCTGGCGATGTTGGAAATGTCACGGTTGATGACTGAAATACTAAAGCCCATGGTACTGGAAAATCAAACGATTTTAAGTGTTTTTAAAATTCTGCCATATTTAGTGATAGTACCTGAAGGATATGATAGATTCCTATTAACAAGATTTAGGTTTAGAATGGTCCACAGACTTATTAGTTTTCTTGACATGAATAACTGGAGCCGAACTATGATACCCTGTCCCTGTGATAATTACTCGATTCAATCCACTATCCACGTTATTTTCTTTTGTGGATCTTATACTTTTACTAGGAAAGTCTGGATTTTGCCAATGTTGAGAACTATGGGGATAAGAAAATGTCGACCAGCTTATATCACACTACAAACTACAGACAATGCTAATATGATTTAGAAAATTGTGATGTTTTAAAAAAAAATGGTCAGTTACAGGAAGAGCATAATAATATTATGAGGAATTTTTTAGGTATATTGTTTTTAGAATTAATGAAATGTTATGAATTTATAAATGATGTTACTAAGTGCGATATAATGATTATAGCTATTGCCAAAATATTCTTATGAATTAACTTGAAAGATTGTTATTTATTTTTAAGTTTTTTATCATGATTATAATGTGTATGAATTGCTTTTATGATTGCAGTATTTTACAATCGAATAAAGCTCAATTTGAATTTGGAATACTGATGTTAGGATTCAGTACTGCCTTGTCTTGTATACGTATGAGTACAGGTAGTTGCGGTGTGCACACACTCCTATGTGGTGCACATCTCAATCACTGACACAACCAACTCTTTTGGTGACAAGGTTTCACACAAGGTTTAGAACCCTTACGTGAAATATGCCCTCTTTGAAGCTGGTCGTTAGTTGTATTTTAGGAGCATTTATGAGTGTGGCTTAACTTTTATCTTTTTGTAACTGGATCCTATATAAGACATACAATTTCTAATTAAAGATCTTGGAAAAGTGACTAACCTTTAACTACTACTCCTTTATGGAGTATCCATCCTGCTTGATGAGCAGTCTGGTTTCAGACTTTATCAACTACCAGGTAAACCTGAGAGCGGAATGTAAAGGGCAAAACATACTGTTTCATGCACAATGAAGAAGCTGAATTTTTTTTATTGCAATCCCTCGCCTGGCATGTACAAAAGCAGGTTCTTTGGATGGGTAAAGTGGGCTTATTTCGTGGGGGTGGTGGGACTATAAGATACTAGACTTCAGATGTTTGGAAAGAATAGGAGGGTTTAGGGAACAGGCTCTCTCCGGAGTATAGGTAACCTTTGATATCTTACCGCCATCCCTTTTCCTCCCTTTCTCCTCTCTGGGTCTTTAAAGGGAGCTGAGTGTTTACATGTTCTATATTATGAGATGGTTCTTAAAACAGTTCATAATGTACCTCTGAGTTTGTGTGTTTTGTTTTTTGTAATTCGGATTTGCGACTGCCTGTTGGCAGCTAGTGACTCCTCATGCATGTTTCTTGTTGTGGTTTTAGTCTATAAAATGAAGTTAAAACTGAAAACTTTGATTTGCAACCTTTTGGACTCTGTACTTTTTAGCATCTGAACTACTCTCTATTGCCCAGAAGGTTTTGTGTTTTCTAGAATTAAACGTATCATATGATATCAATACACTGGAACTAATCACTTAGTACCACTTTTCTACAAGACGAGGATCCTGCAATAATTGTCAAAGATACAGTACTGACAAAATGTCATTACTGCAAGCTGTATTGAACAATACAATTGACATGCAATTCAAGTACTGGTTAAACAAAACACTGTCAAGCCACATTATAAAAAAATTGCGACATGCCCGTATCTCCCTTGTTTGTAAAGGTTTGCTCTGGTTTTTAAAACATCTTTTTATTAAGATTTTCTTCTGATTAAATACAGCAGAATATAAACAGATCGTACAGTACTACAATTATACGTCATCATATATGGAGCGCTGTGGATCAATTAAGCATTAGACAACAAATAATCACATACACAAATGTGACCCAGTCCCTGTATCATTGCTCAAACACTGACTGAGTTGTTATGTCAAGGATGTACGTTGTCTCTATGTACAATGGCTACGGCAGGAAGTAGAGTACGATGTTCATTAAACAAACTGCAACTAACAACCTAATCATTAAAAAAAGAAGAAAAAATCGCCATGTGCAACCTGCGAAAAGCATGTTGTGGAACAGGTGAGAGGGTGTGTGCGCGGACCAATGTGCTGTGACGGCTGAAGAGACGACAATGAAATACCATACTAATAATGCGGTGTGTGGGGGGGGGCGTCTCGTAGAGGACTTACTGTTCATGTCGCTAACCTGCTAAGCCTTAACCAAGAATATCTTGTAAAATGAGAGAGAATAGAGGAGCGGAGGGGAGGTAGGCTGCGTCGGGCCTCCGTCATCTCGTTGGGGGGTTACGTGCGGTGTGCCGCGGTGTTCGTCTGTGTGAGCACGTTAAGAAAAGTGCCCCAAGTCTGCGCAATCGGATATTTGCGCAGACCCGCAGTTTCTTCCGTGTGCAGCATGGCACTCTCAGCTTGTGCCCAGACTGCGAGGGATTTCTCCCAAATAGCCGACGCTGGAAGGTCAGCGTTCTTCCAGCGCTTCGTGACTAGGCGCCTGGCCGTGATCAAACCCAAATCTCTAAACCTGGATATCGCTTTATTGTTTTTTGTCCGCGGATACAGTCCCAATACGCAAGTCTCCCAGTTAAACTGCAGCGGCGCCGGAGTGCATTTTACCATTGTGTCTACAACTGTACGCCAATATAACTGCAATGAGGTGCAAGACCATAGCATATGTAGCAGATCCATGCCCACCAGGTGACATTGGGGGGAGGCGGAGATGTTGAGATGAAAATAATCATTAATCTTGTCCGGTGAGAGATATGCCCTGTGTATAATATAAGTCTGAATAAGTTTAAATCTCGAATTGTAAAGGTTTGCTCTGGTGCCCATAAGGTTCAAAATTAAATTTAAACTTTTAATACCAATGCACAAGCCACTGCATGCCTTAATTACCATACATTTATAATAATTTTATATCAGATTGTAAGAGTGCTTCATTCTATTTTTTAAAGTCTCCTAGCCCGGTCCAGAGGTACGATGGCTAAAGCAACTGGCAGACCCTTCATGGTCCAACCTGCAAAGGCACAGAATCATTTATCAGAAGGGCATAGAGCTCGTGGAAAACCGCAGTCTTTCAGAGATCCACTGAAAACTCAAACCATTCTCATTATTACATCTTGGAAGTTTAGTCTTTAAGCGCTAGGAAATCTTGGTCAGGCTTTTAAAGCTCTATAAAATAATAGTAATCATGTAACATGCAGGGGGATCGTTTATTCTTCTCTAGATACAAAGACCAAAAGCTCCACACCCCAAAGAAATACAAATGTCAAGTGATTTTGTTTAGGACATTTGGAATAAATTTCCACTGACAGAGTATTATTTTCAGCAGGTCACTTGCCCTTGGTACAGCCCAGTAAAGTGAAGCGTACAAAGAGACATCATTTTCTAAGCCTTAGAATGATTCTCGACATCCAGAGAATATAAAAGCTAATCCATGTAGAGCATGGCTGTTGTATTAGAGAGATGCAATTGGTTTACCATTAATGTAAGAAGAAATCATAATGGGTCAAGAGTAAAGCAATGAACCCAAAAATACATTTTCTGCAGCTTGGCTTTCTAAGCGACCAAAAAAGTATCGTACAATGGGTACTCCAACCATATCTGAGCCGATCTGTGATGAAAGGCAAATAACAGGGGAACTATGATGTACGCCCTCCTCATAATGTGATGGCCACAACTTGAATGTGAGAGCCCATTAACTGTAGACTAACAGTAAGCAATGCTTGCCAAGAATCTCATGTTTAACCATCTACTTCTGAGAAACCTTAGAGCTTGCCACCAATTCCCTTTTTTATAGCAACACCTAGAAAAGGTATAGAAACATTTTAAAAGCGGAAGTGCTCATTTTATGTATTAAAAAAAAACGGTTGAAGAACAAACCAAGTCTTGTATTTAAAGGAACATCCTTTAAGAGGTGGAGCAGCACTGATATTTAAAGTGGTTTAGCAAATGTATAAGCACACACTTTCCCAGACCTGCTCAAAGTCCCAATGGAAAAACATGTTTATTATGGTTCAAATAGTTAGTGACTTATCCTTCAACAGGCCAAGCAAAAAACTGCATTTATGCACTCCTAGTTTATGACATTATTCCAAAATTTGTGGGGCGCACAGCTACCCCAAGGGGTTTCCCGGTGCCGGGCAAGGGTAGGGAGAGACGAGGGAAAACATGAAGAGCTTGATTAAAACAGCCAGGTCTTGAAACCCTTACTGAAAGCAAGGAGAGAGGTCTCATCTCTCAAGAAGGCTGGCAAGGAATTCCATAAAGTCGGTCCAAGATAGGAAAAAGACCAGCCTCTCATACGGGCCAATCTGATTTTCGGAATCACAAACCGGATCAGTTGAGCGGAACGCAAAGGGCGGGATGGATGGTAAAGCTGAACCAGATCCTTCAAGTATTTAGGGGCCGAACCTGTTGTGAATTGAAACATATAGCAGAGAGCTTTGAACTTAACCCGATTCAACACCGTCAGCCAGCGTAAGGGTTGTAGAATACCTGAGGCAGAGGCAGACTTAGGTAGGCGATTAAGAAGCCTTGCTACTGCGTTTTGCACCAAATGCAGCCTCTGAATGGTCATTCTGTCAGCTCCCAGATACAGGTCGTTACCAAAGTCCAGTCTTGAAATTACAAGAGCCTGGAGCAAATTTCTGGCCTGCAAAGCAGGTAGATGACACCTTGGCTACTTGTTGTTTCATCAACAGAGATTCATCCACAATAAATCCCAGATTCCTAACGATATTCACAGGCGCGGCAGAGCTCCCAATTCGGGGGGCCAGTGCTGATGCCCCCAAAGATCATGCTTTTTGCCTAAGATCATAACTTCGGTCTTACCTCCATTTATTTTGAGCAGATTGTTCAGCATCCAGAGGGCAACTTTGCTCAGTCCCAAGTTAAGGTCTGAGGGCTTGTGTCCTTGTGACGAAGGGAGAGAAAACACAATCTCTGTGTTGTCAGCATAGGAGAAGAGTAACAAAAACCCGTCATTTTCGACCACCTCCGCTAGAGGGCGGAGTATATATTAAAAAACAGTGGACTCAGCACCAAACCCTGTGGGACTCCATAGAAGAAGGTGTGGGAGTTGGAACTAAACATCGCGGAAGAGACCCGGAAGGTCCAGTCCTTGAGAAAGGAGTGCAACCATTCCAAGGCCATTCCGTCCAGGCCCCATGACTGTAGGGCTCTCAGCAGGATATGATGGGACACCGTACCAAAAGTGTCTCTGAACAGCCGCGGCCGGCAGTGGGAGGAAATGCAGGGCGGCGACGTGGGGAGGGGAAGGGGCAGGCTGGGGGGGTAGTAATGTATGGATTACGGAGTTTTACAGGTAAGTAAACATTTAAATAAATAAAACGAATTTCGTTGCGCGACACTGCATTGCATTTTGGGAAGCAGTGCACTCAACGAAATTCGTTTTATTTATTTAAATGTTTACTTACCTGTAAAACTCCGTAATCCATACATTACTACCCCCCACCCTGCCCCTCCCCCTCCCCACGTCACCGCCCTGCATTTACTCCCACTGCCGGCCGTGGCTGGCTCTGAGATCCAAAAGGATGAGTGCCGCAGTTTCGCCTTCATCTAAACGGTGTCTTAGCATTTCTGTCACCCCAAAAGAGTGGATTTAGTAGGGAAACTAGCTCTGAAACCCGATTGACAGAAAAATTCTGGGTTTCAAGAAAAGATGTCAGCTGTCCATTAACGTGTTTCTCCAGAATTTATGAGAAAATGGGGAGCAGCGTGATAGAGCAGAAGTTGGACGGGATGGAGGGATCAGAATTTGATTTCTTTAAGAGGGGGATGACCGTGCCATGTTTCCATCTGTGGGGAACTAGGCCTCCTTTAAAGAGGCATTTACAAGGTCCATTACCATCAATAGTATGGGAAGATCCAGCTGCCCCAGCACATGTGCGGCTAGGAGATCAAGGGGCAACCTGATTTGATGTTGTGGAGAAAGCGTTTAATGGAGGTAAAGTCCAGGGGGGCCCAGGTATCCAGTTTGAGGGAGGATCTGATATTTACTATGGAGTGGTTTGCAATGGGATTCTGTCTAATGTTCGATGAGTTCGCTACCTCTGGCAAGGCATCCAGTGAGATTTTGCTTAGCAGCAGGGAATGTATGTTTTCGGCTGTGTCAATAAAGAAGAGAGCAGGTTCTTCACATTGACTATGGGAGAGGGCAAGAGAAGTTGTCGATTTCCCAGTACCAGGTAGTTCCTTTACTACTTTAAAGAGAGTTTTGGTACAGTTTTGAGCCTGTAAGATTTTTTTAAAGTAATACTCCGCGCAGGCGGCTTTACAAAGAATATGATATTCACGTCAGGCCTTTTTATATGCAATTTTAGTTTCTTCAGTGTAGTGTTTCCCCTCCAGCGCCTTTCCAACGTTTTGCACTTCGTTTTTTCTATTTTAGCCTATCCGTGAACAAGGGCGCCGGGGGCAAGCATCTACTTCAGTGTTTAATTGAAAGAAGGAGGCATGTTTCTACGGCTTCCATAAGCCAATTGTCGATGAGCTATTCATCTCTTATAGAGATTTGTTTGAGACCAGGTCTGCTATCTTCCAGGATCTCACTAAATGTTGGAACATTCATCCTGGCCTAACTTCTAGTTTTTCGGTCAGCGCCGAAAAGGGCGGAGTGAGGGGGGGAGGGCACACCAATTTCAGCATAAGAACATAAGTTACTTACCTGTAAACTGTGGTTCTCCAGTATTGGTGTCTTTCATAGATTCACATGCTTGAATCATTCCCCGTCGTCGAGTGGGAGTCCCATGGTACATAAAATAGCAATATAAGTTTACATATATACATAGTATAACAATAGCATAGCTAAAAATACTATAGTAAGTAATGTAACATAGCACTCAATAGGAAAAAAAGTTGTCACTTTATTAGCTCGTCCAAGTCATTAGATATAGTTCAAACTCCAGCCAATCAGGGATCAGCACCGCTTAGAACCTTCTCCCCAGAGGCTCAGAACCTCAGATTTTCTAGCACGAGAGTGACATAAAGTCAATTAATGAGGGGAGCCTATGAGGGGAGGTGGGTGGGCCACATGTGAATCTATTAAAGACACCAATACTGGAGAACCACAGTTTACAGGTAAGTAACTTATGCGCTTCTCCAGTATTGGGGTGTCTTTCATAGATTCACATGCTTGAATCAGAGTAGATAGCAGTAATTCCAAAACTCTACGTAGCAGATAGATATATATAAAACATACATCATAATGTACATTCTGTGCAGGAGGAGGGAAGTAACAGAGGCTCACCTTATTTAAAAAGATTACGTAGCAATGCTTGCCCCACGGCTGTGTCAGCATCATCTGCAGCTTCCAGAAAGTAATGCTTGATAAAGGTGTGTCTGCTAGACCATGTCGCAGCTCTACAAATTTGATGAAGAGGCACAAAAAACGCAGTCGAAGAGGAGACTGTTCTGGTAGAGTGTGCCTTGACCATTCTTTGAAATGTCTTCCCTGCTTGTTGATGACAAAAATAAATTGTACTAGATATCCTTCTAGTGATAGTCTGTTAGGTTACTGGATGTTCTTTACGCATCTTGCCGTTAGCAACAAATAGTTGATCAGCTTTTCGAACAGGTGTTGTCTTCTGCAGATAACATTTTGAAAACCTTTTGATATCTAAAGAGTGTAAAGCCTTTTCAGCTGGCGACTGAGAATTTGGGAAAAAGCCTTTAAGATATCAGGCTCATTTAAGTGTATATCAGAAGGCACCTTTGGGATAAACGCCGGGTTAGTGCGGAGCACCACTGAGTCTTTGGTGATTTGTAGAATAGGTGGTTTAATAGTAAAATCCTGTATGTCTCTGACTCGTCGAGCCGAAGTAAGAGCCAAAACTAATGAGGTCTTCCAAGAGATAAATATAAGAGAAGCCCTATGAATGAGTTCAAACGGGGACTTCATGAGTTGAGCCAACACAACGTTTAAATGCCAAGACGGAGGAGGGTGTCGTATTGGCGGGAACATCCAAAATAAACCCTTGAAGAATTGTATTATTCTAGAGGAATAAAGAGAATTGGAACCATCTTATCGAAACCTGGAAATCACAGCCAGAAAAACTTTAAGGGTAGCATGAGATAACCCAGATTTTACTAATTGTAAGAAAAAAGGTAAAAGTTGCTCTCGTGAAGAATGAACCGGGTGAACATTTAAGGCTTCACACCAAAGGCAAAACCATTTCTACTCAAGTTTGTAGGTCTTGATAGTGGAAGGTGCACTGGCATTAGCAAGGACCTCCCTGCAGTCTGAAGGAATCACTAAGTTTGCAAATTCATAGTGTTCAGGCGCCAGGCCGCCAATTTCAGAGATGCTGGATCCGGATGGCAGACTTGCCCTTGGTCCGTTGTCAACAGATCCGGAATTGGACGAAGTGCTATCGGATCGCCCTCCGACAGAAGAAGTAGCTCTGAAAACCAAATCTGGCGAAGCCACCTGGGGGCTATGAGAAGGACGCAACATGGCTCCCTCCTCATCTTCCGAAGCACCTTTGGGGCTAGAGTAATCAGCGGAAAAGCGTAAGCATACATTTTTGACCAATTTATCAAAAAAACATTCCGGTACAACCCTGGTTGGGAACGCCAGCTTGCATAGAATTGACATTTGCGGTTCCGACTGGTCGTAAATAGAGCTGGATTGGGCCGTCCACACCACTGAAATCTGTTGTCCAGCGTTGGCTGATGAAGTTCCCACTCGTGGTTGGACGAGATGGACCTGCTCAGGGAATCCGCCACTGCATTGGACACTCCCAGAACATGAACTGCTGATAAAGTTATTTGATGTTAAATCGCCCAGTTCCAGATCTGCTGGGACAGCAAACTGGACCTTGTGCCTCCTTGTTTGTTCACATAATGCATGCTTGTAGTGTTGTCCGTCCAGATCAACACTGAAGCACCTTGTAGAAGGGAGCGAAAAGATCGTTACGCCAGGAATATCGCCAGTAATTCCAGAAGGTTTATGTGCCAAGTTTGTTGCTGAGCATTCCATTTGCCCTAGTCTGTGAAACCCTGAAGATGCGCCCCCCATCCCTCGAGTGAAGCATCTGTGGAAAGGATGAAACTTGGATCTTCTGCTACAAAGGAGCGGCCTGCTGACAAGTTTGTTTTGTGAGTCCACCGTGCATCCGAGAAGTGATGGTGATCTCATTGTCGAAAGACCCTGAGACCTGATGCCATTGTTTGTCGATTTCCTCTTGCAATGGTCTCGTTTTGAGACAGCAATTGGGAATTAGGAGAGTTCAGGAAGAAAGCATTCCCAGAAGCGACTTGAACTGTCGAACAGAAAAGGACTTTCTTGCCCGCAGAAGAGATGCCAGTTTGGAAATCCGTTGTTGTCTTTCATTTGAGACATACGCCTTTGCTGTCTGAGTATTTATTATGGCTCCTAAGAAAGTCGCAACCTGACGGGGGGTGAAGTGTGACTTCTCCAGGTTTATGGACAGGGCCAGTGACCGAAATAGAGACCAGCATGTTTGAGTGTGTCTCGTTGCCACTGTAAAAGACTGTGCCTTGATAAGGCAGTCGTCCAGGTAGGGAAAAATGTGGACGCCCGCTTGACAAGCTACTCTGAAGCGCAGGAATTTTCTGTGTCTGGGTAGGATGGGGATATGAAAGTACACATCTTGAAGTTCCAGTGTTGTCATGTAATCTCCTTGAGATAGAAATTGAAGAACTTCTTGGAGAGACAACATCGGAAATGATTGCTTTTTGAGAAATTTGTTGAGGGAACGAAGGTCCAGGATAGGGCGCCAATCCCCTGATTTTTTCTTGAAGAGGAAGAATCTTGAATATATACCTGCACCCCTTTGTAAGTTTGGAAACATTTTGATCGCTCCTTTTTGTAACATGACTTTGATTTGGCATAAGTGTTCCCTCAGGTGTGCAGGAGGAGAAATTGGGGGAAATTTTACAACTTCCAGGGTGTGTCCTCTAAACACTATGTCCAAAACCTATCGGTTTGTAGTGATGGCAGACCAATTTGAGAAAAAATGAGAGATTCGTACTCCAACTGGGGTGTTGAGCAGAGTGGTAGGCAGGTGGCGGCTGTCACTGCTTTTTTGAGGAATCTCTGCCTCTGTAGGAAGATTTTCCTGTGCACTGATTATAGGAGGCAGTTGGTGGTTGACGATACGTCTCCTGTTGCTGTGAGGAAGAGTAAAGTTGTTGTCCCTGATATTGTCTGTTCTGATTGTAACCTCCTCGAAAGGAATAAGGGGAACAATGACCCCTCGCACCACGAAAAAGCTGCTTCTTAAATTGTAAAGTGCCCAGAGCACCTGCGGTGTCAGTATCTTTTTTAGCTGCTTGGAGGGCATCCTCTATTTGCTGCCCAAAAAGTGATTCTCCGTCAAAAGGCATATCAATAATTTTTGTTTGCACTTCTTGACGAAAAGAGGTAGCTCTTAACCAACCCTGCCTTTGGCTGCTCTGTCCATGAGGACATGAAATCTACCTATAACCACAGGTGGAGATTCCACAGGAGTAGGAGAGGTAGGCAGCGGTGTTTCAATTTGGTAATTGTCCCAGTCAGGAAGTAGGGATCTATCATCCAACTCCCCCTTCTTTTCTGTCCTCATCAGTTGAATGAGTATCCTCTATAATATGAGCAGTAGATGCCACTGGAGAAGTAGGAGGGGGCGGCGCAATGATAAAAGAAGTTGGAGAGACAGGCGTCTCAGGAACCGAAGAAGCTGGCTCTGAAGGAGGGAAACGGCGGTAGTAGTTTCCCTCACACATGCACACATGCCAGACTGGGACGGAACTACCCCGGATTAGGTCTACGCGGGGAGACGCAGTACATATCATTATATGCCGACGATTTACTTATTTTCCTGGCCAATACGGAGGAGGCTATGGAAGGAGCGACAAACTTGCTCCGTGTTTTTGGCGGGATCTCGGGCTGGGGTGAACTGGGTGAAGACCTGTCTGGTCCCGGTGATTCTATCAGAGGCAGGCCCCACCCAGGTTTCAGGCATTCTCTGGAACACAGATGCTTGCCCTATCTTGGGACCAATATATATCATAAACCTGATGATTTGTTGGAGGGCAATGTGGGCAGGGCTACGTGAGGCCTTCGGGGTAACCTAACATTCTGGAGTACTTTGCCACTCTCTGTGGCAGGTCGGGTGGCGCTGCTGTAGATGGTAGCGCTCCCCCGATTGTTGTATTATTTTAGGACGCTACTGATTTGGGTGCCTTGAGCAATCTTCAGACCGCTTCACTCCATAGCCGGGGGATTTTTGTGGGGGAACGGTAGACCGTGAGTAGCGTTGACCACAATGATGCACCCGAGAGCTGATGGGGGACTACCTGTGCCGGACTTTGAGCTATATTATTTGGCAGCTCAGTTGCAATGGCTCACTCAGGCGGTGGCTCGGGAGTTAAGGGGCCCAGATGGTCAGTGGGTTCCATGCCATGTTTTGTCCTTTATAATACTTCAGCAGCAGCTGCACCTTGGGATGCTCACTAATGAAGAGCGGACGCTGAGACTGTGCTGGAATCGGAACAAGCACAGAGCTGGAATTGCCCGACCTAATGCCCCGAAAATACCATTAGGTATGTGTACCGCCCTCCCGCATGGGGGGGACTGGACTGCGTTGGCTGAGTGGGAAGCAATGGGTGTGCAGGTATTGGGAGATTTATATGAAGACAGAGCTCTATTACCTTATCAGGCCTGGAGGATAGATATGGTCCCCCGGGGGTATAACTTATTACATTCAGCTCTAGTTTCAGCAATACAACGTCACTGGAGAGAAGGGCTGTCGGATCCACAGGCGTCCATGGCATACCAGTATGTAGTAATGGCGGCGGGGACCTTCAAGGCCACTTGAGACTGTTCTATTTTGTCTGATGCCCGATGGAGCAACCTGGTTTAGCTATAGGGGAGATGGGCCGTGGATTCCCTCCTTGGTCGTCACCTACCCAGTCGGTCTTTAGACAGACTTCCTTTCGTCTCTACGGTTGTCTCTTTCCTTATCCTCACTCTCTCTCCTCTCCTCCCCTACCCCCCCACTACTTTCTCTCTCCTCTCTCTCCTCCCCTAATGTATTGCTGACTGTTTTATTTAATGTTTACTTGTTGTTCTTTTTCTAGTATATTGTTGAACCACATTGTTGCACTTCCTTTCGTCTCTTCCTGCATCCTCCCTCTATTTATGTCTCTCCTTCCCTCCTCTCTCAATGTTTTGAGACCGAACTATTTTGTCTGATGCCTGATGGAGCTACCTGGTTTAGCTATAGGGGAGATGGGCCGTGGATTCCCTCCTTGGTCGTCACCTACCCAGTCGGTCTTTAGACAGACTTCCTATCGTCTCTACGGTTTTCTCTTCCCTTATCCTCACTTTCCCTCCTCCCCTACGCCCCTCTGCTTTCTCTCTCTTTTCTCCCCCCCCTAATTGTATTGCTGATTGCTTGATTTAATGTTTTATTGTTGATCTTCTTCTAGTATATTGTTGAACCACATTGTTGCACTTCCTCTCGTCTCTCCTGTCGTCTCCTACCGCATCCTCCCTCTATTTATGTCTCTCCCTCCCTCCTCTCTCAATGTTTTGAGACTAAACTATTTTGTCTGATGCCCGATGGAGCTACTTAGTTTAGCTATAGGGGAGATGGGCCGTGGATTCCCTCCTTGGTCGTCACCTACCCAGTCGGTCTTTAGGCAGACTTCTTTTCGTCTCTCCTTATTGTCTCTTCCCTAGCTCCTATCCTCTCTCCCGTGATTGTTTCCCCTTGCCTGCTACTCTGCCTACCCCCTGTCCTTTGTGCTCTTTGACTAATTACTCCTTCTCCCCTTGTTGGGAAAAGATCCAATATTTATACTCTGGAATCTCAGCGAACTCGCTGAGTGAGTCCACTGCGCCAAGGGAGCCACTCACACTTGAGGTATGGTATGGCACCCCTTACCAAAGCACTCCCTCTCCCCTTTTTGGGGAAGGATCCAGTATGTAGGCCTTGGAGTCTCAGAGACCCCTCTGAGAGAGTCCACTGCGTAAAGGGAACCTCTCGCAATAGAGATAGGGAAGGGATACCACTTCCCCTGGGATCACAGCTTACTGGACTTTGGACGTTGCCTTGACTCGTCTACCGGTTTGTGTCCCCGTCACCTTTCCCCTCCTCTCCCCATGCTGTGTCTGTCACCCTCCCCTCCTCTTTCCCACCTTCATTATCTGTATACTTCCCCTACTCCAACCCCCTCCCCTGAATCTCTCACCCTGCCTTCTTTTCCCCTTACGTATTTGTGCTTATTGTTTATCTCGACCTTACAAGTAACTATGTTGCCATGCTCTAAGAACTGTGTAACCTTTGTAACGATGTAACCTGTAACTATGATCTGATGCTCATGTAAAGCGCTCTGATACCTCCGGGTCTAGCCAGCGCTATATAAAACTTTTTAAATAAATAAATAAATAAATAAATAAATAGTCATCCGGCATGTGCTGCAAATTTGAAATGAGTGACAAAGGCATCTGTGCAGTCGAAGTTTCAGACTGCGATTGAAAGTTTGGCTCTGAATAATAGTCACCGTCTTGTTCATCATCAAAGTCCTGGCACTTAATGAGGAGCTTTGATGGACTACGAGCTGCTCAAAACCTCTCATCCTCCTCTGAATACTCCCCGTCCACTCCATAATCCAACAGCTGTGCTGGAAGATTTAGAGAGGCTTGTATAGGCAATAATAGGTCCATTCAAGATTGTCTTCATTGAAGCAAAGAGCCTTTCCTAGATTCAGATGACGACAAAAGAGCTGCTGAAGGCTTCAAAGGCACTAGAGGCATCAAACCTGGAGGTGAAACCAGCGATTCCATCAACGAAGCTGCAGCCGTAGATAAAAAAAATACTTGACTCTCCATCTGTAAAGGCTTCACTGTCGTCGACAAAGCAACCGTCGACGGAGCAACCGTTGACGGAGCAACCGGCATCGAAGTGACCGTCGACTAAGCAGGTGTCGACAAAACAGGCATCGGCGAGACAACCGTCGATGGGACTGGCGTCAATGAGGATTGCGTCGACGAGGCAAACGTCGACTGAACCAATAGATCCTTGGGGGTTCTCGTCGACAAAGAAGCGTCCGTCGACGAAAGTGTCTTCTTTATTTTCATTGACGAAGAGAGAACAGCTGACTTAGGCTTCACCATCACAGGGACCAGCGTCGACGGAGAAGACGTCAACAACATCAACATGGCAGGCTTAGGTGAAGAGAAAGTAGTCGTCGTCGTCGTCGTCGTATCAGTGACGACGGAGGACTTCGTCGATGGTGGAATCGACAATGAGCCCATCGATGATAGACCAGTTTTCTGAGGTAAAGATGATTCTGACAGAGATTTTGATGCCTGAGACTTAGATCTCGGGGGCGTAGAGGGTGTAGAGTGACCCTTATGGGGAGAAGAAGTCCCTTTAGACGATGAAGGCTGGTCTTCACGTTTGGAAGAGTGGTGTTTTTTCAGCACATTTGCCTTAGGAGATGTCAACTCCGCCTCACTAGCCCTTTTCTTAGAGGCAACAGTTTTAAGAGAGGAATCACTCCCCACATCAGAAACTGGGTCATCTTTCATTTTAAGCTTCTGAAGCCACAGAAGTAATCGACCTTCTCTGTCCCTTAAGGTCTTTTGAGGAAAAGTCCTGCATATTTTACCATCTCTCACCTGATGGTCAGGACGTAGGCAGTAAATAATTTTTTTGTGAGGATCCTCGGAGTGAAGACGCAATTTTCCACAAGACTCTCAGTGTCTGAAGAGTGATCTCTTAGTAGTAGACATTGCTGTGAAGCTGTATGTAGAATTCTTGAAAACAAGAGTACTGAGCAGAGCTCAGGGAGACTCCCTTCACACGACGTGCGGTAGAAAATCTGATGTTCTGAGTCTCTGTGGAGAAGGTTCTAGGTGGTGCTGACGCCTGATTGGCTGGAGTTTGGACTATATCTAAGTACTTGGATGTGCTAATAAAGTGACAACTTTTTTTCCTATTGAGTGCTATGTTACAATACTTCCTATAGTATTTCTAGCTATGCTATTGTTACACTATATGTATACTTATATTGCTATTTTATGTACCGTGGGACTCCCACTTTGATGACGGGGAATGATTCAAGCATGTGAATCTATGAAAGACACCCCTATACTCGGTGGCGGCTAGTGACGTTTGAAAGTGGTGAGGCGAATCAACAGCAGAAGGACTCGGGGCTCATGGCTAACTCGTACATGCCAATTGACCCGATTAGGGATGGGTAGTCCTGATTTTTCGGGGCAAAAACGGCTTTATTTTATGAACCGAGACAATATCAGCTGCTGGGTTTATAGTAGGCCGGCCCTAGTGATGTGCCCTAGTAGTAACACCTACAAGCTTATGTGCACTCTCTGAATGTTGTCAGTATTATGCAGTGCCAGGTTGATCCTATAAGCATCAAACATGGCCCAAATGTTGGTCCATGTAAGATACCACTTTGCATCGGCTGGAAAAAATGATTCCATAATTGCGCCTTCAAACACCATCAAGGAGCAAAATAGTTCTGCAAATGGCTATATAATGGATATATTTCATTGAAAAGCAATTAACTCAGGTATAATATATAGCAGTAAGAGGTTGAGACGGGCAAAGATGTTGGAGAGTGTGCGGTACATATCTTACAAAGGACAGGAGATGATTTATGTTTTTCCAGTCACACGAAGTAAGAAACCTAATTCTTTATGTGTGACTGCTGGTGAATATATTTGTGAATCAGTTCAAAACATAAATATGCGCACCGGGAGCATTATTTATTGCAGAAACCGAGATACTACTCACAGTGTTAACCGCGCTACCAATCTTTAATTTGAGCAGAGCAACACTAATTTTAATTAAATGCTCAGCACATTGGCCCAGCAGCAACTGACATGCCACATGCAGAGCCCAGGTCCCACAAAGAATAGTTTTTCGTTTGGGAAGGCTGGGGCTGCATTTTAGGTCTTCTCTTCGCAATAGTTGTCAGAATGAATACCAAAACACGCTTAACTCTAATTCCAATGTACCCCCCATGCAGTCTCTCTCATGTTTGTATACACAAGCACTCAAGTTACATACCTGTGACCTGCTGAGTCTGGAGGCAAAGTGTGGCAGCATGCTTGTGCTCCCTTGGACCGGGGGCATCACATGGGAGTAGGCCTCAGCCACTCGGGCCCAAATACCACACCCTGATCTGTTGACCTCACATCACTGGGATTCCGGTTAGAAGCCTACCGAGGATGGCCTCAGGGTTCAGGAGCGTACCCTACTTTTGCTGTTAATAAGTGCGTCACAGGCACACACAGCATTACACCTGAAGAGGATGTACAGACTGCCGTGTTTGCTGTTGTAGGTGGGCCCTCGCGATTCCCCCTGCATTTCCAAGCAAGTAATGTGAGAGGACACGAGGGCGGGCGGCCTCGTCAACGCGGACCCCTTATTAGTTATCAATTGCCTGTAGCTGCTCATCTGTGAAGGAATTAATGAGGGCTGCGGTCGCCACGAAAATTCCAGCAAAGTACAGATTGTCCAAACGCCAGCCCCAGCAATTGATTTACGCTGATGAGGCGAGCAATCTCGGCCGGCACTGCGGGGGGGGGGGGGGGGGTAGGTCTGGGGGGGCATGGGGTGGAGGGAGTGAAATGGGGTTGTTGCACCCTGGAGGGGATGAGGGGGGAGGCGGGAGGGGTTTAAGAGGAAAAAAAAGATATAAAAGAAAGTAAACTTACAGTCCCGCAGACTCCCGACTCCGTCCGTCCTGGTTTTGAATCCTGCAGTCATCGTCATCAGGAAGGCTGCAGGCAGCCTCCCTCCCCTCCACCGCCGCGTTGTTGATTGGTGCAGCCACTGCCCCACCCGGGTTATTTTTTTCTCTCTGTATGCTGCAGCATACAGAGAGAACAGGGAGAGTGGGAGGTGTTGCTCGAGGGCAGGGGGGATTGGCTTCTCCACTGTTGTTAATACTGACTGTTTGGGCGGCCTCAGGCTGCCCAAACAGTCAGTATTAACAACAGTGGGCAAGCCCCTCCCCCCTGCCCACGAGCAGGACCGCCCACCCCCAACCAGGAACTTCTGCTTTCTCGCCGTGCGAGAAGGCAGAAACAAATGGTAGTTACTAAGGTAATAACTGCCATTTGTTTCTGCCTTCTCGCATGGCGAGAAAGCAGGGGGGCGGCGCCCAAACGCCCCTGTAGAGGAGCCGCCACTGCCTATACTGAAGAAATGGCACTGCAGAATGATCAGACAAACTACCTTTTTTGCTATGTGCTCCGAAAAATCCCTGTGTCCAACTTGCTCAACCTAAAGGACCGTAAAATAATAACGGCACTCTCCAAACTGAAATTTTGAGCTGTCTTCTTGGAGGAGATCTTGTGAACATAATAAAAAATGAATCAAGATGAAGGAACATATCAGTTTCCATTCTGTGAAGGGGGAAAAATCTGGACCTGAATTACTACCTCAGACTTTATCCTCGTTAGTAGACTTTTTTAGACCTCATTGATGTAGCATTAATGCATGTCTGCAATTGCTCTTAAGACATAAGCAAACACATTGTTAAAAATACTTTGCTCTTGATCCAATGCCCTCCACAGCTTCAGTGATGAACATGAAATTTACCTCGAGATAAATAAGTCACCACATTTTTGCTGTATGCTGAACACTTATTGGAGAGAGTTCTAAAAAAATAAAGAATCAGATAGCTAGATTCAGCCTTTGCAGTTGCAACCTATCAACTTATGGTGAGTGTAAGTTGCAAAAACAGACTAAGCATTTGACATTATATTTTTATAACTAAGTCATGTTTATTTAAGGGAATTGGAGAAATGGACTGTCCGCAAAGTTCCAAGACTGCATCTGGGAGAGTCTTTGTGATAGCCAATTGAGCTTCAGAAAGGACACAAAGTAGCTTCTGACTGTAGTAAATTATTGCATCTTTTGAAATATGCAAAGGGTATAGTAGTAAGAAGATCTTGCAGGCTTAAATATGTATTTATAAATGGAATTCAGTTGTTTCCTTTCTCAGGATGCAGATGAGAAACCTAACCCTGGGCGTAGTTCGGATAGTATTGCTATGCGTAGCTACACGAAGTGCACTTCGCACTACGCATAGCTACGCGAACTGCGTAGTCCACTGTGCAAAATGCTGTTTGCACTGATTGCACAGTGCCAGATGCTTGTCCGCACTGTGCAATCAGTGCAAACCGCATCTTGCACAGTGCAAGCGGTCGTTTTCTGCCGCTCGAGTACATTTCTACTCGAGCGGCAGTTCCAACGCGGACTGGTAGTTTCTCATCGAGAGCGGTGGCGAGTATACGCGACCACTTGCAATGAGAAACCTGACCTCCCCATGTTGAGAATCTCACCGGGATGTTTATTTTCCACGCTCGCGATCGGCAACTTGATGTTGCTGATCGCGAACGAGGAAAAAGTCTCGGCGGGATGTCATTTTGCTCGCTCGCGGTCGTCAACTTGACATTGAGGACCGCAAGCAAGCAAAAAATGACCGCTACGCAAGACGCGTGTTTGCACTGTGCTACGTGCAATTCCCGTAGTGCGAAGTAGCGCAAACTTTGCAAACTATGCGAGCGTGGCGTAGTACTTCACCCAGGGTTAGAGAAAACACTTCTGTTTATCCTTAATTTTCATCAGCCTCCTAAAGTACTTATTTTGCAGTATTTCATGACTGAGCATAACAATGCCTGTTACAGCTGATAAACTAATGCGAAGGAAAATAAGTTATCTGCATCCTAGAAAACAGAAGGAAGAGAATTCCAAATCTGTAACAGTTCAGAAATTACTCAGAGAAGCTTTTAGGTTTAAGCAAAAACCCACTGTCAACATGGTGACAACATATTTTCAAAAACAGCTAAAAAAGAACTAAACTAAGTTTCATAGGTCAATAATAAGAGAGGCTTGGGGGTAAATGTCTACCCAATCTGTTGTCTGTGTTAGCAGATCAGACCTTAGAGTTATATGCAGATCTGTGGTCTATTTTAAATAGCTTTACTATTCCCACACCCAACACTGAAGAATGTGAATAATGAGAATGTATGATATATATATATATATATATATATATATATATATATACACATACATTAGTCATCTGTCAGAAGCCCACACAGACGTCACAGTTGAATGTGAATACAGTTAACATTCTATAAGGCACTCACTCTGGTTTCTTCCACACAGGATTCCCCTACTTCCCTTATCCTCAGTGGTATCCTCTCCCACAGAGACTACAACAACATTATGGTGGCTTTCCAGCTACAACACAAGCCAACCTCCAAATGTCTCTAAATCATCTTCTGCTTGAAATTATTAGACCTCATAACCCTGCCCTGATTTTGTACACTGGCTCTTCAAGAAACAACGGGTGAAAATTAAAAACCTCTGTTGTGCAGACAATGCTGATCACAAGAGTGACACAGGCCAAGACACATGGGTAATGTTGCCATAACAGCTATTTACATTATTTAGATCAGCCTCTTACAAGGGACTATTCTTCTCCCCTGTGAGATACAAATCTTATGGGGAAGATCACTCCAGTCACAGGTCTTTACAAAAGGGAATGCGTCCTTCCCACCTTCTTCTCTGTGCCAAAAGCAAACGTCTTACACTATTGAAAAGGGAGTAAACCAAGTACACCGTGAGGTGTAAACTCGCTGTCTCTCTCCTAGCATCCTCTGGATATAAGATCACGCAACACCCTCAGAATGAACTCTGAAGTGTCAGAATGGCAGGTATACACAAAACAGAAACAACATATTTTGTAGAAGATTGAACCGCACATGGACAGCAATGGTATCTAAGCAACTAAAGCTGTTCAGCCGGCGCCAAATTAAAACATTTCAACAGACATTATATCACGTGAAATAATGAATAGAATGCACCTTGAAAGGAAATATGTGAGATGAAGAAAAAAATATTCTGAATAAATCTTGAAAACAACATTGCATAAGTGACCTATGCAAACTGGTACAAAAAGAAAAATGTAAACAAAATGTTTTGTTTAGTTGTCTTTCAAGATTGCTAAACTGCTGGATTAAGATTGATGGGCTTCGGATTTAATATAAAATAATAATGAGACTGACATTCAGCTGGTATCAGTAATTTAATTCCCGAATTAAGCCATTTATAGTATGCATTGGCAAAGCTAATATGTATTGTGTTGGCTGTCATCGCTTTGGCCTTTTCAATGCTGGTTTAGTTTTGTCATACATTATTGTTGAGAAAGCTGTCGTACCCCCGTCAATCTAAAAAAACAAAATCTAAAAAAACATTATCTAAAAGCAGGAACAATTTAGTGGTCTCCAAAAGAACGTTGCCTCAGTGGTTCCTAACACTAAATAGACTACTTTGTGGGTGGATTCCCTCCTTGTGAAAGGACAGAATGCAGTAACTCTCAGTGAAGTTAGCCAGTGGCTAAGTGACTGATCCAATGTCCCATGCTGTATGCTTTAGTTGGTGGAATAAAAATGTGAATGACACAATAATAGACCAATGCAAGGAAATGGCAGTCTGAAAGCCTATAAGTAAGTATATTATTCATATAATTTTAGTGAAATCAAAAGGCCTTGTGTGTAACATACAAAGGAAGACCTAGTTCTGAAACAACTTTGCAAGTAACCCAATATTTTATTACATCAGAAACATTGGGAAAAAAACTGAGCAAAGGGAACAAATAAAAGGGATAAGTTTCAGGACCAATGTCTAAATTCCAAGACCGTAAATCTCTTTAAAAGAAGAGTATATGAATAATAGGTCGTAGTGGGGAAGACAAACAGAAACTGACTAAAGAGTGCGGCTATTAGTATAGTAGACACTGCAGACCTAACCTTCTATGTCTTAAAGGTTGAGTCATCAGACAAACAAAAATCAATTTGATTTTAAAAAGAGTTGCATAACCATTCAGGATAACAACGCTGGGCATTATCATCGGCGACAATAAACTTAATCTTAGAGCAGTCCCAAAAAATACAAATGTTATTCGTGTAGAAATGATCAGTTTTTGTTAGAATCTTACTTCACATGTCTGCAAATGCTGCAGAGCTTTAGGCTATGCCGTCGGGAGTCAAACTCAATTAATCTTTATGGAACAGATTGACTCCCATCCTGCTCCTTTTTGCCCTGCTCAACCTTCTGGAACTAAAAAGCGAAGAATAAATGGCTATTTACAGCATCCTAACACATGTATTGAGTGTGCAGAGATTTAGGCAAAGTAGGTCCTGTATCTTTCATGGAAATGCCAATGCGAAAAACGCATTGCTTCCACCCATAGCAATCAAACCAAATAATGCTATTCACACCTGTCCAACGTATCATCTAATTTGAAAAGGTATTGTTCAGCTGTGATTTCTCAAATATTTAAATATATTTGGCCCGCGTAAAGTAACTAATTTTAATCTGAACTTACACATCCCATGCCTAATAAGAGGAAAACTACTTCACAAATGTGATTGCACCGACATGAGTGAATATTTTATTTTTTAATTTCATGTTATCTCGCAGTTTTGGAAATATCAGTACCACGCTCAATTAGAGGAATGGGTGCCCAGTGAATTCCTCTCGCTACTGGAGTACCAGTGTTTCGAAACGAGAGCAGAGGATGCTGTCTGGCATCTCTTATTACCAAAATGCCTTAGAAAGACCCTCTAGAACATTGTGCTTTTGTGCTCACAACTAAAGAACTACCAAAGGCGTGATTTCCAAATCTGCCACAAAATATCAGAAATGCAGGAAAACGTAAAAAAAAAGATGCATTTTAAACAGCTGGCCCTTGATGTAATTGAACTCACAGAAAAACCAATGTCAGTTTTGGGTAGCAAATGACTAAAGGACCAGTGTCCTCCTGGCACGTTCATCACCAAGGTGAGACATAACACTCATGACTTAGCAGAATGAGGTAATCAGAAATGGAATTCTGATGGTTTCATATTATTTTTAACAGCACATTATATGTACAGTTGTGAAAATATCTGCTTGTTCATTCAACTGAATTTTTGAATCGATACACCTATATTCTGGGGCATATTTAGAATATAGTCCTAAAGTGGGGATTGGGTGGGAAACCGTGATAACTTGTCCCCCTCCTATATCTGTGACAGAAACATCAAGATCTAAGGGAAGACAGGAGTGCATACGTTATCTGTTCCCCTTGGTGTCAGAGTGGAAGAAGATCCAAGGTGGGACTGAGGAACAAATCCTCTCCAAACAATTTTAGTACAAAATATAAAGACAAAAAGAAGAAATGGAGGACATTTAGTGACCCCTCTTGCTTCACTTAGTAACAAAATAACTGGTGAAAAAGTATAGTGTATATGAAGCCCTGTTTATGCCTTTATACAATGAAGAATAAACAGAACTGGTAGAATAAAGAATTGTTCATATTGACCCAAAGCAAAAATGTTGAGCTCTGCCATCCAACATACATATGCAAGTGTGTGTCAAATGAAGCATCCATCACGGATGAGGTGAGGGGCACACAATGTTTGAATGACTGCAAGCATTGCATTATAGCTGAAACAGTGACAGGCAAGCATTGTGAAAATGGACGGCGTCAAATCTGCCAAAAGGGTGATAGTTGGATACCTGTAGCTCGACGTCGTGCATCTATACAAGGTATAATGGATTATCTGGAATTGGAGATTTGTTTGGAGGAAGTGGCACTCTGCTGATGTTACCATTTTAAGATCATGGGAATTTTTTCCACATAGACATGGCTGCCAAAGTACTTTGAATTACAAACTGGACAGCAGCAGTCGTATTTTGAGTACTATTTTTTATTCTCCAATGGGAGTGCATAAGCAGTATTAAAAAAAATCATCAGCTGTATGAGTTTGTTGGAAGTGAGCATTGAGAAAGGCTAAATGCCGAAACTTGTCTGCTCAGACTAAAATATCTTCAATTGAACCACGCGAGTGCTCCGTTATTTTCTCTTTGGGATTTTGGCAGGTCTATACTTGTCGGTCCACCCCAACGCAATGGAGGCACCAGCCCTGAGTGCAGCAGGCAACAGGTGGAACTTGGAAACTGATATATATCTCATAGAATCCACATGTAGCGACACCAACATAAAAGTGCCTCTACTGATAATGGACAATTTACTTACCTTCTTCGAGCAATACCCCTGCGCGCCAGTGGGTGGTGTCGGTCAGCTCCGCATGACCCTGTTGTGACATCCGTGTCACCTATATAGGCATCACCTCGTCATGCTGATATCAGTTACTTTTCACGACTTTACAAGCCAGAAGCGCAGAGCCATGGAGTGCACTGACACTGGTGGGTTTTGAACAACTAGGGCCCTGACTCTAAAAACCTGTCCGCAGTGCAGGGAGGATGGGTGGGTCGGTAAGGAATCTGCAGCTGGATCATGTCTCAGATAAGGTGTTATCGAAGGTAAGTCACTTGTCCATCTGATGCAGACATCTAGCCGCAGATTTCTTATCTTTGAATAGATACCCAAGCAATACCATCCCGGGTGGAGGGACTGTGGCCAAGTTTAGACCAGGAAATCCTGCAGGACAGAGTGGCCAAAATGACCTTACCGGGGGACTTGGCTGTCCAGGCAGTAGTGCTTGGCAACATGTGTAGAGATGCCCACATTGCTGCCTGACAAATGTCGAGGACTGGAACTCCATATTGTACCAAGTTGACAGAGTTCAGACGAGCCTTGAAGACCTGGCTATTTAAACAAGCGTACGGTTAGAGCAATATACCATCTGCCCCTCCATTTACCATCTGCCATCTGCTTTCTTCAGCGCCATGAAACCCTTGGGTGACCGTGCGCTTAACAAATTCCGTATAGAATAGAATAGAATAGAACGCCATGGTAGCAGCCTTAGCTCTGGTGTAATGAGCCCTTAAGCCTTCAGAAGACTGCTTTTTGGTCGGAGCGTAGCAAATATTGATGCAGAGAACAACCCATCGCAAGATAGTCCTCTCCTGCCCTGCACAACCTTTCTTTATTGCAACGCACCCCACAAAGAGTCGGTCGTCCACTCAGAACTCTTTAGTGTGGTCAAGGTAGAACTACAGCGCTCTTTTTGGGTCCAGACGGTGGAGTCGCTCCTCTTCTTTAGAGGGGTGCAGAGGCGTGTAGAAAGTGGACAAGGTGACAGATTGCCCCTCATGGAATGACGTTACCACTCTCAGTAAGAAAGAGGCCATAGTCCGAAGCACCAACTTAATAGGGGAAATGGTCAGGTAAGGATGCTTGGATGACAGATCATGTAAATTCTCCCCCTCCTGGCAGATGTAATTGGCACTAAATAGGCTGTTTTGACAGTAAGAAGATGGAGGGGGCAATTGTGCAGAGGTTCAAATGGAGTGCACATTAGAAAGGTGAGAACCAGCTTTCCCTTGATTAAAGGAAGAAAGGCTTTCAATACCAAACAAATCGCTCGGAACTCCAGCAAGTTGATTTGGAGTCCGGATTCCACTGGAGACCAGAGTCCTCTGATATCCACCTCCCCAGACGGCTGCCCCATTCCAGAAGTGATGAATCTGTCACTACTGTGTGGTCTGGTTGGGGAATGGAGAGGGGTCTGCCTCTGACCCAATCGCGGTCAGTTAGCCACCACTGCAGGTCCTTTGCAGTTCTCTCCAAGATCTGGACCATGTCAGAGAGATTCCACTGATGCTACACCCACTGGAACTTCAAGTCCCACTGCAGAGCCCAAACAAGCCATCTAGCTTGTGCCACTAGCAGGATGCAGGAAGCCATGAGGCCCAGCAGCCTCAGAGTCATTCTCGCCAAAATATAGAATAGAGGCTGAAACATTGGTATCATAGCCTGAATATTCTGTACTTACCGTTCAGGAGGATAGGCCCGAAACTGCACTGTGCCCAGAACAGATCTGATGAAAGGGAGCGTCTGAGAAGGAGTCAGGTTTGACTTCAGCATGTTGATAGTGAACCCCAGCGAATGGAAGTCCAACACTACCATCCAGTCTCCTGGGTCCAAGGCAGACAAGACCTAAGCTAGAGTGAGCATCTTGAACTTTTCCTATTTGAGGAAGTAGTTGAGGGCTTGCAGATCTAGGATAGGGTGCAGGCACTTTTTCCTTATTTGGGACCAGAAAGTAGCGGGAATAACAACCACAGCCTACTCCTGGCGCCGGTACCCTCTCTATGGCTCTCTAGACCAAGAGAGTAATGGCTTCCTCCTGAAGCAAATTCAGGTGATCCTCCGTCAGCCGGTCGTAAGTTGGAGGCATGGATGGAGGGGAAGTCTCGATTGGGAGGGAGTAGCCCCTTTGGACTATCTAGAGGATCCACCTGTCCGAGGTGATGTTCTGCCAGTGCTGGAGGTGATTGCTGATCCTGCCACCAAGTGGCTGCCCATGATCTTGAAGGGCTGGACTAGGAAAGGTTGGAGGCTGAGGTTGCGGGGAGTGGTGAACTGAACCAATCTCTGGCTGCCAGGTTGTTTACTTGCATGGTCTTGTGGCTGGGGTATGGCTGGAGTGGCTGAAAGTCCCTTCTGTAGCCTCAAAAGGGGCCAAAGGCAGACTGGGGACGATTGGCTATTGAGAGGCCCAAGGACTTGGCCGTAGCCTGCGAATCCTTAAAGCACTCCAGCACCATGTCTGCCTTGTCTCTGAAGAGACGGGTGCCATCAAAGGACATGTCCATGAGAGAGGGTTGGACATCCCTTAAAAGCCATTAGTCTTCAATCAGAGGTGGTGTTCAACAGCCACCATCAATGAAATCACTCTGCCCAATGAGTCAGTAGTGTCAAGACCACAACAAATGGCAAACTTTGCTGCTTCTCTTCGTCTGATACTG
Source organism: Lissotriton helveticus (assembly GCF_964261635.1). Lineage (NCBI taxonomy): Eukaryota > Metazoa > Chordata > Amphibia > Caudata > Salamandridae > Lissotriton > Lissotriton helveticus. The sequence continues at coordinate 938,465,680 of NC_136067.1, forward strand.
CTAGGGAGAGTAAGGCCCGGGCCTCCTATGGGACCTGTGGCAGCACTTTAGGAACCGTTTCTCACAAAGTGTGGGAAATACGGCCCAGTAAGCATGTAGTGTTCACCGACCACAATGCAAGGCAGGCAGAAGAAATTTGTTTCTCACCTCAACTAACTAGCCTCTTGGATTCCCAATCCGGAGGTGCGGAAGGGCACGTGCCTTGGGAGATAGAGGCTTGGACCACCAATCTCTTGGGGGTAGGGTGGTTGGTGAGAAAATGTGGGTCACCTGGTGCAGGGCGATGGCGGCGGGCAATTGTCTTATTCACAGAAGCCTCTGTGTTGGGCTTGGACCAAGTTCCCAGTAGGACATCAGTTAAGGCCACGTTGTAAAGCAGCATGGGTTCCGAGGAGGAGACACCAGGCTGCAGGACCTCCGTCAAGATATTATTCTTGACTGCCACGGAAGGGAACTGAAGGCCCAGGACCTCAGCTGCCTTTTGCACACCCGTAGTGTATGATGCTTCCTCCTCCGTAACCACAGTAGGGGGAGAAACCAGGTCACAATCTGGAGAGTATCCAGTTTCCTGATACGGCTGGTCTTATAAAGGGTCCAGCGACCCCTCCCAATCTTCTGCCACCCCTTGCCCTTCAGAATAGGGCTGAGGAAGTGACCTAGAACCTAAGGGTTGTATCAGTGCCGGTAGGCACCGATCCGCCTCAGGGTCATCAGGTATAAGAATGGGGCTGTTGCCGGGGGCGCCGGGAGTCATAGCGTAGAGCCCACTGGTGGGGGAGGTCACAGTAGTGCAACCGGCTTCGGTCCAGATCCATGTGGGGTCATTGACATTGGGAAAGAAACAACTGATGGACGGAATAATGGACAATGCAAATATTCACCCCCAGTCACAAGGATCTGGGTTTAATCCATCATTCTTTTGCCCACCACGCCACTCCAGTTTGGACCCAGCCATATGCAAATCAGTCTTGACCCTGTCCTTTATGGGAAGAGTCCAGCCTGAACTACCAAGCCAGGTCCTCCCAGGACTGGAAACAAGCATCCTGGGACCGGTTTCAAGGCACAACCCTTCATCAGCCAGGCTAGTTTGAATCCAGTGGCATAGTGAGCACAGGTCCCACATCTGGGCATACTCTTCCCACTTAGGACAACATATGCAAAAGAAACAGTTGATGGACAGAATGCTGGACAATGCAAACATTCAACCCCTGTCACAAGGATCTGGGTTGTATCCATCATTCTTTTACTCACCACCCCAGTTTGGACCAAGCCATATGCAAATCAGTTTTGACCCTGCTCCATATGGGAACAGCCCAGCTCGAACTGGCAAACCAAGTCCTCCCAGGACAGAAAACAAGCAGCCAGGGACCATTTTCAGAGCATCACCCTTCACAGCCAGGCTACCTTGAATCCAGTGGTGTAGTGAGCATGGGACCCACGTCTGGGCATACCCTTCCAACTTAGGGCAACATATGCAAAACAATTGATGGACGGAATGCTGGACAATGCAAACATTCACCCCCAGTCACAAGGATCTGGGTTTAATCCAACATTCTTTTGCTCACTACACCACCCCAGTTTGGACCCAGCCATATGCAAATCAGTCTTGACCCTGTTCCTTAAGGGAACAGTCCAGCCCGAACTGCCAAGCCAGGTCCTCCTGGACCGGAAACAAGCATGCTGGGACCAGTTTCAGGGTATCACCCTTCATCAGCCAGGCTAGCTTGAATCCAGTGGTGGAATGAGCACGGGACACACAGCTGGGCATACCCTTCCCACTTAGGGCAACATATGCAAAAGAAACAATTGATGGACGGAATACTGGACAATGCAAACATTCACCCCCAGTCACAAGGATTTAGGTTTAATCAATCATTCTTTTGCTCTCCACACCACCCCAGTTTGGACCCAGCCATATACAAATCAGTCTTGACCCTGTTCCTTAAGCGAACAGTCCAGCCAAAACTGCCAAGCCAGGGCCTGCCTGGACCGGAAACAAGCATCCTGGGACTGGTTTCAGGGCATCACCCTTCATCAGTCAGGCTAGCTTCGACTTCTTATGTTTTTGTGCTGCGTACCTGACCGACTCGATGACTTTGAGTGGGAAGACAAAGATTTAGGGCTCCCGGTGCGGTGTCCAGCACTTCCTCTCGACCAGGACCGTGAATGAGACCTCCGAGGAGAACAACACTGTGCTGAGCGCCAGGCCGCAAGCAGCTTTAGGGACCGCTACCTCAAACCTTTCGGAGCCATGGACCGGAAGTCGGAGTACGACTTCTGGTCATGGTCACGCTCCAGGCACCAGAGACAAACCAGGTAAGGGTCCGTCACCGACATGGCACGATTACAGGCACCACACAGCTTGAAACCAGAAGTCTTGTTGGACATGAGAAAAAACCTACACATCAAAAAATGGGTCAACAAAATGTCTAAAAAAAAGTCTGTTAAGAAGTGACAGAGGGTAGCTCTCTTCAATGATCTGTGCTTGCTGGCACAGAAAGAAAAGTACTGATGTCAGGGCACCGTGGTGGTGCCTATATAGGTGCTGCAGATGCCATGAGGGGGGCCGCAGACGACGTCATGTGGGGCGGGACGACACCACCTACCGGCACACAGGGTTACTACTCAAAGAAAAATCTTCTGAATCCAGTCTGACTGCTGGGAAATTCAAAGGTAAGGAATCTGCAGCTAGATGTCTCTATCAGATATAAAATTACAGCAAAGCCAAGATATCTTTTTATTTCTTTGAAACTAAATTATCATATCATCCCTGCCAGAAAATGTAAAAGTTTCATGTCATATGTGAAGTGACATGAAGATCAGTATCGTGCAAACTATTTACAGCGCACCGCTGTGTTGGCAGCTTGAAACCCTACGACTGCCTTATGTCAAATTAGATGAAATACAACCTGTACTCCAGCTTCATTAAAGGATGCTATAAACAAGACTGCAAACGCTGCAATTTGTCGCCAAGTCAAATGCCATGGTTACAAAGTCAGCGGTCATATGTGACACATATGGACAGAGACAATAGTCCAACAGTTTAGAAGGAACTTAGTATTTATTACATTCCCTAAAAGATTTTGACATTAGGTAGGCAAAAGGATTAAAAAGTCATGGAAAGGACACGAATAAGGATTAATCTCAACTGTAGTAAAATATCATATTTAGTTAAGGCTGTGAAACCAATATTGCTAAATTATAAAGTACACAGCAGGCTTGTTAGCGAGCAAAATTGCTATTTTAACTATACTGATCACCCTGTGGCATAGATTTCAATCTCAACTGTCCGTACTGCAGCCAGAAGTTGAATTTCTCAAATCCTGATTTCGTGAATCAAAACAAACACACTTTTCCTGAGTGCTAATTCCACTCAGGACAGTGTAAAGCATGTCATATGGTTGAATGCTCCCAAGCTGTTAGACTAGTACAGGTGTAAGAAAAGGTTGGTTTAGGGAAAATATAAGGGAGGACGGGTCATTGGGAATATAATGAACACTCAAAAATACAGAACTTTGTAAGCATTCACAAACATTCACAATGGATTTCCCACGCTAAGTATATTTTTGGAAACACATTTTTATTGAATCTCTGTGCAAGCTTACAAATACAGTAGACATATACATTTTTTGTTATGCTCCATCCAGTCTCACTCAGCAGAGTGTCGGATACAGTTATGAAAGAAGGTGATGGACGAGTATCAAAGTCAGGTAAGTGCGAATATAAAAGAACCACTGCATCGAAGAGGGATATAAAGGTGGTTCAGTAGGTTAGCTTTATCCACTGTAAATAACATATCTGTGTGTTAAAAACAACTCCAAACAACCTCGGCTAACGCAAGAACTTGCTGGAGACGGGGGTGTGGGGTGGAATGTTCCCATAGAGTGTTCACTGGTCTGGGATGGATGCTATATTATGTCTCTACATTGGTGGTATATTTGGTTGGTGGAGGGAAGGGAGGAACAAAATATATGACCAATTGGACTTGCGAGTGTCCGGGGATGGGGAGGGGGACTTTCAATCAGACTCATCCGTTATACTGTCCGATGCTGATAGCAGAGTACTGATCTGATCTATATTTGGCCAATGGCGTAAAATGAAGTCCCATACTTGCGTATTCTCTGGAGAATGGAGTCTCCGACTCGCTTCACTGCAGAGATTCGCCCTATCGCATTCCTCCCATTTAAAGACATCCGCACTCCAATGCATGATGTTCAGGCTTGAGGGACCTTCCAAGTCATCACCAACTGGCGGCATGCCAGGAGTAGCGTTAGATCTATGAATTTCTGGGAAAGAGGTTCAGAAGACAATAAAGTGGGGTTTTCAGAATATGTTGTCAAGTGGCCTTATCCACAAGCTGTGCGATGAAGTCCCAGTAGAGGTGCAGAGATGGGCATGTCCACACCATGTGGAAAAATAGTCTCACGTTTCACCACATCTGGGACATTGCAGACACATTCTCCCAGGAACATTGCATTAACCCTTTGTGGCGTGATGCAGGTAGCAAAGTTGTATGAGTTAAAATCAAGCATTTCTCGAAACCCTTGATGTGGCTTCCAGGATGCTGAGCCAATTTTTATTTGAGATTGTGGTAGCAATATCATCTGTCCACTGGGTATATACGTCCTGAAGGTGTGTTTTGGCTTGTTGGGTCAGTGCATTATAAAGCAGTGTTATCACTTTAAACCTTCCCAAGGTCGTGCACACTAATTCCAGTGCGAACCTGTGAAGTCTCCAGTGAGACCGCAGTGTGGCCCTGACTGAGTCATAGAGTAAGACGTGGTGGTGGGGTGATATACCAAAGGGGTCTGCAAGGGTTTGTAAGTCTTTGAATGTGCGATCTCGCATAAGTCACTCAGTGTGAGGATTCCCGCCTCTTGCCATTCCCACAGACACCACCAAATGCCACATTGATCAATAGTTTTCAGTACCACCATTGGTACAGCGTGGGCGTACAACAGGTTACAATGAGTCTGGCGTAGGACTTGATTCTAGCTGTATTATAGAGTCCTGAGTAGAATGTTTTCAGACTCATGCTTTCGTCCTCCCTGGGGGAACAGGAGTAGCATGCCCCGGCTCGGTGTCTCTGTCCACTCCGACCCTAGAATACCTCCTGCCGATTCCAACCACAGCGCCGCCTAAACCAGTTGTGCAGCCAGGTAATTCAGTTTGAAGTTGGGGACCGCCAGCCCTCCCTTTACAACTGGGAGGTGGAGTTTAGCCAAGGGAACCCTGCGCCTCATATTATTCCACGGCAGTGTCACTAATAGTCTCTCATTTTCCCGAAAGATGCCCCTGAGGACACGGACGGTTAGTGTAGCAAAACATTATAATAACCATGGGAGAACCACCATTTTCGCCAGTACTGCTCTCCCCACTATGGACAGCAGTAAAGTGTGCCAAAAGGTGATAGGTTGTCTGATAGAGGCGAGAATTAACTTGGGTATTTCCCTCGACCAGTTGATTTGAAGAACACTAGATTTCCACTAATAAGAAGTGATAGGTGTGTGGCTCCCAGCGCAACTACTCCCCAATTCCAGGAGGCTTATCACCTGGTCCCTGTGCATGCACAGGGTAGGAGCTGGATTTGTTCCAGCTGACTGATAACCCCAACACCCTGGTCAACACCTCAAGCACTGCATATGCCCCTTGTATGTCAGATCATTCCCCCCGTAAGTATAGCAGCATACCATCTGCATACAGTGATACATGTTCCCTGTTACGAACCGCCTTGTCGGAGTGCGGCCTCAAGTGGTTCCAACGCAATGGCAAAAAGCACCGGGGAGAGGAGGAACCCCTGACTAGTGCCCCGCCTATCATTCAGGGATCAGACATGTATTATCAAGTTTTAACTTACAGCTGTAGGAGGTGTATAGAAGTTTCATCGAGGTGATAAACCCCCAGCCCAACCCCATATTGAACATTGCAGTTTACCTACTTTCCCTGTGGTGTGATGAAAAGCTTTTTCAATGTCAATCGGTAGAATGAGTGCACTGGGGCACCTTGCCAACTGGGAGTGTAGTATGTGCAGAAATCTATGGATATTAGGGATAGTCTGGTGGTGAAATGAATCCCGAATGATCCAGGTGGATCAAGTCCTGGAGTCGGGCGATAGTCGGGTAACCAGAATCTTGCTGAATACTTTATAATCACCATTGAGGATTGATAATGACCTGTGTGAAGAGACCTGGTCTGACTTTCTGGCCTTTTATACCAGAGGTACAAGTAGGGTGTCACACATAGAAGGGGGTAGGGATTGATCATCCCTCATGGCGTTATAAAATGTAGTCAGTAGGGGGAGGCATGTGGAGGAAAGTCAAGTAAAATTAGCCTGTCTGTGCCTGGGACTTTCCCTTGTACCAGAGACTTGACAGCCTCCTTGACCTCTTGAATCTGTATGTCTCCACCTTGTGAGGCAGCCACATCTCTGGTAATCTCTTGGGCTCGGCAGCAAGGACATAATTATGGAATTCTTGCTGACTGGCACCAAGTCTCGCAGTGTAAAGCTCTGTGTAGAAGTCGCAAAAAACTGTGTTGATGGCAACCTGTTTCCTGTCTGGTCCTCCAAGGATAGAATGTGTGCATGATGCCTATGGGGGTTGGCTAGCCATGAGAGAAGGCACCCCACATTGTGCTGTTCAATATGAGCCCTGTTAACATACTGCTGATAGTCGTGATGTTATAAGCGGTTAAGTAACGCTAGCAGTTGATACCTTTCCTCTGGGTCTTGTGGTTCCTCTTCGTGTAGGTTATCTAGCGTGTGTTTCATCTGTGAAATCTCACAAAGAAGTCATCTCAGATTTATCAGGAGGAAGATATACAGTGACCACGGACTTTAACTTTGAGAGTGTCCCATTCCACCAAACATGTGGCTGCAGTGCACTCACTCTCCGCAAAGTAATTGCAGATGGCAGTCACCAGGGAGTCCCGGAAGGTCTGGTCCTCCAGAGCAGCTGTGTTCAGTCTCGAGGTCGTGATCAAGGGCTTGGGGGCATCCCAGTCCAGGGTTAGTAAAAAGGGTCGATTGGGTTTCGGCCAAATACTCCAGTGGATTGCCCTGTCACATAAGAGTTGATTACAGAGTAGTGTATCAAGATAGACATAGAGGTCGTAAATCCCTGAACGAAATGAGGAGTCTCGGATGTGTGGATTCCGCCTTCTCCAGGAATACACCAACCCCTACTTCTGCATCCAACCCAGTGAAATCTAGCTGTGGAGTGAGTCGGGCAGAGGGTAAAGGATGTGACCTGTCTAGGTATGTGTCCTCCACGGAGTTAAAGTCACCCCTATGGTAAGTGGGTAGCGTAGTAGTGCAGAATGATGAGGGGTTAGGGAGGTGAGAAAGGTTTGCTGGTCAGTGTTTAGAGCATATAGATTGATCTGTGCAACATCCACACCCTCTAATTTACCTCTTCGACCCACTGCCACACTCCCTGAGGCCTGGTAAAGAATATAGTCTTCCCGTCCAGGGTTACCTGCAGCTTAGCCGGAGACAGTAGCGAAAAGGCGACTCCCAGGTTGCAGAATCGTCTCTCTGCTAAGAGAAATCCCGCCCTTTGTTTCGGGACAGTGGCTGTGAAGTACGGGAAAAGGGAGACTCTGGCATTTTCCATCTGGAATGGACAGTGTGTGCTTGCCTGTTGCAGGAGCTAACCCCGGTCCCTATAATGCAATAAACTAGCTACCACCGGCAGAGGTGGGGCCCCGGGTGGTGCACCGGTACCCTGTGTGCCTGCTCCAGTGCCCTCCCCTCCCAGTATTCAAACCAGGCCTCAAATATCTTAACTCTGCCCGGATGGGAGCTCAGGACCTTGATGTTTGCCTTAGTGGTAAGGCCCAGTTCAGTTACTTCAATTTTTATTTGATGGACCCGATCCGCTACTGTCCTTTGGTCATCTCTTAGTAGCCCCAGGTCCACTGCCAGTGGGTCAATTTAGGTTTCAAGGACGTCTCTTGTGAACCCTATGGCTGCCAGTATTGCATCCAGTTTGTTAGCAGGTGGAGGGGCAGTGGTGTCGAGAGCACCCCTCCTATCATCCATTTTGTGGCAATGAGTGCATCGCATGCTGCCCCCAAGGGGTCCCAAGAGTGGTGGCTGGAGGGGGCTCGAAGTCAAGTATTGCAAGTGCCGGCTTTGGAATTAGGTGGGGGCAAGGGGCTTGGACCCTTTGCTAGAAAAGAATACCAGAGATGCGGGGCACAGGAAAGCATCCAACAGAGGTTATCCAGTGCCAAACAGCCAGTATCAACCCGGTGTGCGGGGGTAGAAGGTAGTGTTGTCAGCAGGCCAGGAGGGACTCTGGAGTAAAAGACAATGGGTTCGAGATGTTGTGGCCATTCAGGGCAATGAAGCAGGTGACATTCAGAGGGACCCGACTGAGGCCCCTATCAGTCCCAATACATATGTGAGGACCCAGGGTAACAGCAATGAGGACCGGTTGGCAGGGTTTGAGGGAGGGAGAAAGGGGACCCAAAGAACACTGCAACCAGAGCAATATCTGCTCAGAGGCCCCCCACTGTCTGCACGTGCAAGGCCGTCTGCCCTCACCTGCCTCGTTGCCCCCTCCACTAATCCTACATATCGATATCCCAAGCAGTCCTTGGCCATCATAGACTAGTTCGTCAAAACAAGGAGCGCGGCCCAGTACTACAGCCTCTGACATCGTCCATGGGCCCCCGGAAAGTCTTCAAGGCCCCACCTCGCAGGTGTGGCATGGGTCACCTCCTCGCTATCAGTCTTCTCTACTGTTCAACCACCACCTTACTTTTCCTGCAGCCATGCAGGTTCCGGATCAACTCGCTATACCATCCTGGAGCAGACGGAACAGCCATCTATAATAACCCTGCAGTGCCCCTAGGGGGACAACCCTGGTAGCCCAGGAGCCTTGGGTACATCCCCAGCCGACAGATTACGGTAGGATTATTCGGGGCTGGGGAGAGCGTTCCCTCAGTGCTCCACGCTAAATATGCACAAAGATTACCAATAAAGGTGAGGGCAAGCAAACAATAGTCTGTGAAAGTGCCCCTAGCACCACATATTTTCGAGAAAAAGGGTTTACGTCAGGGGTTATGGTTGTCGTGCTCTCTTGATAAAGCTCTGATTATACAGTGGACCGATTAAGATCAGCAGTGGACCATCTGCAGCCACTGGAGCCAGGATCTTGGAGAAGACTTTGGTTAGGGGTGTTTAAGCTGGAGGGCAACCTTTTTGTAATGGTTGTGTTGGTTACTCACTGTCAAGCGGAGGTACTTTCAGTGTTAACAGACAGGCACATGAATGTAAACATTCTGCAGATCTTCTATAGACAGTAACTTTTGTGCAGCTACTTCGACAATGGCCAAAGTTAGCATCTATTCCTTTTGGACGTAAAGGAACTGGTTAGAACTATATAGACCCAGAATGGGGCAGAACCTTTCACCCATTTACTTCAAAGAAAATAGCAGGACTAATATACAAGTGTACTTGAGAAGTCAATCAAATGCACACAGAGACAGAAAGGCCTGGATGGAGAGGGCTGACTGAACTGCAAAGCAAATCCACCCATTTGTCTGTGGTAACTTGGGTACAATGTTGTTAGTGGAGGAAAAGCTTTCATCCCATTGGAGTGAAATGGAAGTTTTCAGATGGAGAGGCGGGGGATAAAGGTCGATTTTTAAGAAAGGAACTGGGTTGTCCTCTGGTCATGTCCCGAAGGACGTGCTTGGTGGCTGCTTGAAGCAACCCCCTTTTTTAGAACAGGAAGGTCATCCCAAATAAAGAGAATGCAGCAACTGGAAACCTGGAGAGAAAGGAGGGTCTGGACTTGAAAGACTGGAAAGACTGACGGTTCGGGTGAAGCCTGCATTGTCAGGCAAGTACCATTTTAAAGCAAAACCAAAGGGGATGATGGACGGAGTGGTGAACATTGCAAGCACTCACCCCCAGTCAACTGATCTGGGTTTAATCCATCATCATTATTTAGCTCACTCCGCCACCCCACTTCAGACATGGCCATATGCAAATCAGTCTGACTCTGTGCCTCATGGGAACAGTCCAGCCGAACTGCCAAACCATGTCTTCCCTGGACCGGAAACAAGCATCCTGGTACCGGTTTCTGGCTAATCATCCGTCATCAGCCAAGCTAGCTTGAATCCAGTGGCAAAGTGAGCAAGGGACCCACGTCTGGGAATACCCTGCCAACTTAGCGCAAACAAAGCAAAACCAAAGGAATTCCTAAGTACCATTTTAAGGCATTCAACATTTTGCTTGTGGCAGGGCCATTTTGTGCTGCTGGATGACCATATCAGTGAAGGAGTGAAAGAAATTCTTTGCTTCAAATAAGTCACTGACTTTCCTTTATGCCAAAGGACTGAGTACTTCTGTCATAACTATTTAACCACGGAGAGGCCAATTCTCATGGTCCTTGCTGCAAAGTCAGGGACGTGGTCGGAGATCAACACAAATTTGCTCAAATGTTTTTTGTCTATGCTGAACATAAAAGAAAGCTCTTCTTAGGTATAGTGTAGGAGCAAAGATTCGTACAATATCTTAATGTGCATCTATCAACGTGTTGCCTCATTTTCCATACAGGATGTTGAACCCTTATCCTTCAGGGAAGCTGCCATCATCCCAACAGCCCGAGCTGGGATTCCCAGAGGCAAAGATTGAATTGTATTTGGAGGTAATATTATTTGTTGTATAGCTCACTTAAAGTGTATCTTTTATAGCACAAATTGAGTTTGCTTGTCATCTCGGAGTTCACTAGCTTTGATTGAGCTGCCACCAGTGCACTGGTGCTTATACAGAGTTAGAGGCAGTTAAAGGGCTCTTGCGGGTGAGAAGTATTACTGCTGGATGAAGAGATAGTCCTTGTGCTGTTTGGTACAGGCCTTAGACTTGGTGTCCGGGATCCCCAAACATGGCTTTCTGTGAGGCAGATCCATGGGTGATGGAACTGGGAGCCTCGTTCACCCATGATGGATTTTTGGCGGCTCTGGAGGGGACCCGGCATAGACAGCTTAACTCAGACTAGCAGTGGCAGAAGAAACAGAGGTGCAGGTGTCTGTCTGGTGGACTTGCAACAGCTGGGTACGCGCAGTCAGTGGCAAACCTCCTGTAATGGGAAGAGTCCCAGAGCCACCATGACAACTGGAGAGGAGCCAGTCCTGAAAAGGCCGGAGCTGAGGAATGTGCTGACTTCTAAACATTGTGTAAATGTTTTTTAAACTTTAACAACTTCATGAACTGATCACAGATGAGAATTAAAAAAGGGGGAATAGAAAGGAGCACGAGTAACACTTTTTAATTCTCAGTACAGGGTTTATCACTTGCATTCCTTGCAAGTGGAAAGCCCACACTTAAGTGCGAGACTTTAGCTGTTGGTGAAAGGGGCAGAATTGTACGAGCTGCAAATTTTCCGTCTGCCTTTCTTGGCTAAGATGATCCCTGACTAGCTGCATGAGAAACTGAAAGCTGGTTCTCTGCAGCCTAACCTCACTCTCTTCTTGGTGGATCAACTGGCTGAAGGAGAAAAAGTTGAACTTCGCCTCATCGAAGGAAGATGAAATCAGAACAAACCCCAACCTTTCAGCTTGGCATTCAAGCCACACGAAAGGGGTCTGAGCTGAGGAGGGATGTCAGCATTTGAGAACCCCTGAACTTGAATTGGAAGGACGTGGGCACACAGCTCAGGAACCTAATGTAGGTATTCCAACAGCCTAGAGAGATGGACTGTTAGGAGAGCTTTAGGTTTTCTGATTTCCTGGCAATTTCGATCTATGCTATGTCAAACTTTACTCTTTGTAAGGTGCTCTGATACCTGGCTGGCTTTGTATGTACTACACAAAACTGTAAAAATAATTACAATTGATTAATAATACGTATAACTTGTTATTATATAGAGATTCATATAGCTCTACTGCAATCCACAAGCGCCTTAAAAGACAGGTCCGCCCGCACCTCTATCGGACCCAAATGTGGTAAATGCGGACTGGCCAACTCGCACGTTACCAGTTTATCACACGAAATTGGTTTCCATCTCACGGTCACCCAGTAAAGAGCCGACATCACATGATGGCAGGGAAGACGAGATCAAAACCACTGCACAGAGTGGATTTCCAGCTTGTCTTTGGGTGTTTTTAAAAGCTGATGTCCATTAAGGAGAGTAAAAACACCCCAGGTCTTTAGCATCAACAAGTAGTTTTTTTCTTGGGGGGGGGGGGTAGTTTTGTGGGTCATTGGGAAAAAGTACCCCTCCAAAGACACGCCCCTCCTTATACTGTGAAACATTATTTTAATTTAGCAGGTCTGCAAATGCCAGGTGTTACTATGACCCAACTAAAGGACACCCAATTTACCACCCTCCCTTGGATAAGGGGCTGAGTCGGCCACAATGAGATTCGAACGCGTCATCTGTAAATCATGTTATTGTCAAACATCTAACCCAGTTAGCTATTTTCAGGAAGATCCATAAGCATATTCATGGGAAGGAAGAGGTACATTTCAAGAAACTGACATACTTTTCATGAAACACAGTGCAGTTTTTTCACCCTGGTATGCTCAGACATAAGTTAGTCAGGGAGTCCTATGCCTACAGCCAAAGTAAAGTATTCCATTTGTGAATTGGGAATTAGTAATGTTCGTTCGTCTCTGTCGAGGTCATGTCTAAAGAAAAGGGGATAACAAAAACCTGCCCAGGCATCGCTACAAGGGATATAAGAGTTATCTCGATAAAATGTCCGGTCTAGGTTTCTCTGGACAACATTTTAAATCTGTTACCCTATCTTTAGGGTCCGGATAGACAGTGCAGCACCCGGCAAGACATATTGTCACAAATGCTTTAAAATTATACAAATAGTGGGCTTTAGTACACACCAGAAAAATACTAAATTTTTACCCTGTACTGGCTGTTTAGTGTTTTAGTCCACCTCTTACGGATTGCTTGCACTCCAATGCACAAGAGGCTATTTTAAACATCAAAAGAGGACTTTAAATTATTTATGCTGAAGAAGTGCTATAAACAGCGAGCAATTTTTTTTTTTATATATTCACCGCAGTAGGCCTTTCTTTAATGCTTTAGTACGGACTCAAAATGGAAGCCAGACCTCTTGACTTTGACAATGCTGGTTTCTTTTCAAACGAGACGGACAGTTCGACTTTGGTCTGTGACAAGCAGTCACTAATTGCCAGCATTCAGCACTGAAACATCCGAATGGTGTGTTGTGCCTGTGTGGGAAGAATCCTGTCACAGCAGACACACCAGCTGCCGTGGAACAGAGCTCTTCGGAAAAGCAACGCATCGCACAGGGAAAAAAGAAAATTGTTAGAAATGGCAAGTCTATGCCTGAACTGTGATGGCTAATGGCCGTGTTCTCTACACAGACATAATTCAGTGCGGACATTTGCAAGCCTGGGTCTGAAACACGTGTTTTGGGAGTAGAAAACAAGCGCGTGGATAAGTTTATAATTTTAATGTAACGTGAAGAGTTCACAATACAGAGAATTCAACGGAACGTGTTAACAAACACGTTCTTAAAGTGGCCCCAATGTTTCATAACCGTATAAAAAGTTTGAACTTTTCACTGAAATATGCACATGACAAATGTTAGTCAGGCTTTGATACAAAAGAATGAGTCTGAAGTTATGCTGGGTGAGAGGCTAGATCGCATTTAACAGGGCAGAAAGCAGAATGAGCCTCCAACAGAGCCAGTGTCAACATAATAGTTAATACATTTGTGAATTCTTAGCATCATATTACCACTAGATCGTTATCCCCCCCTCCTACACATCTCTATTGGAATGTTCCCTTAACCTCTGCCTGTTCTAAGTGGAATGTTCCTGTAGAAGTTAATTTTGAATGTTGGTAAAGTCTGTCAGATCTGCACTGCTTGGTCAGACTGAATACACTAATCCCTTCTACTAATAAAGTAACTTACCTCCACTAGTTCGTATTTTTCTTCTTCACTGGCGACGAGGATGGGATGCTGCGCAGGCGACTGTGAAGTGTCTTCAAACCGAGTACACACTCACCGTACTTCCTGACTCCTGTACTGTCCCTGGAGTTTCCTACTATGGCTGCGGCTTAGCCTATTCCATCAAAAGCAATCTGGAGCAGGATTTAATCTCAAGTACCAGTTCTTCTCATCTCATCTCCTAGGCAGTTGCTACCCTCTTCATATCCCCATATAGTCCCGAACTGGGGCCGTTACTCAAAGTGGCTCAGGGGAGGAACAGGCGTTTGCACCCTCTTTGCACCCCCAGGGCCTTTGGTATTACAGAAGGGGCAGCTGACACTTGGGCGGCACCTTCTGTAATACTGAAAGCACGGGAACACATACAGCGTTTGTGCTTTCTCAAGAGGGCGTTCCTTCATTTGCCATGGGGGGTTGTCTCTGCACCCGTACCGTATTACAGACCTGAGCGCAGAGGCAAAGAACATCTCAGGATGTGCACTGCCAGTTCACCCCCTGATGGCTCTCTGGAGGGAGGCAAGAGGGTCCTATGGACCCCCATGACATCCCCTTGCAGGTGGGTACAATCACTGACTGCACCCGCCTGCAAGGGGATTTCCTATCCCCTTTAAAAGTGCAGACAAGTTGCCGGCCACCTGCACAGTGAAACACAGAGCGGCTAATTCAAAGACACTCTGTATTTCACTTGAATGCACTGACCCAGGGCAGCACAAGTTCGCAGCTGCGCTGGGGGCAGCACATTCTATGTAATAGGGCACACTTTTCCTGTTTGAGCCCTACTATTTCCTGTTTGAGTTTTTTAAGGTGCACCAGGCAGTAAACATGGAAAGGGTGCCCTATACATAATAGGGCCCCTTGGTTGCCTAGGTGGATTACTGTTGTGTACGGACAATGCACAGTGAATTTTGAGTGAGTAGGACACTGGTTGTGCTTAGTTTCCGTTGTGATACTCCAGATGACTGTGTCTCGAGTTGTGTCTTCTATTTCTGCAACCACCAGTTTCCTTGGCGGATAGTTCAAGGTACCACCACCGACCACAACAGAGAGAGCATTGGTGCATTTCTTCAACAACTGTGAGCCTTTAAGTCACAGACAGCACTACTCCACATCAGCCCTCAGAGAACATATAGGATATTGGCAATTTTCTTGGTGGCTTTCTTCCCAGCTGAAGTCTTGCTGGTCAACATCATGGGTCGATTCCTGTGTACCGTGGCCTCTCTACAGCGCACCAGCTGACAGCAGCACATATCCTCAATGACTTTTTCAAGGTATCGGTCAGGTATGGCAATGCACTGAACTCCTGTAATGCGACTGGTTTCTTCTGCGAGGCACTGATCTGCTGCAGTGTGATTTGCTTCTTCTGCGTGTCGTACGTGAACTGCAGACAATCAGTGAACATATTTAGCGTCATGATTTTTGCATTGCTCACGTCTATTCAGGATTTTCCTCAGCTGAGAATCGGTTTGCTGTTACATGCTATGGACAGCTAGGGGTACCGCCTATTCTAAGGGTCGTCCTCTGTGAGCCACTGAGGAACTGCAGACTTTCATTTAATTCCTCTCAGTGGCATGATTTGGAGCTCACTCATGTGTCTTCAGAATTCTCTTCAGTGGAGGAGCAGATTGCTATCCTGCGCAGTAGATAACTCAGGGGTGTAGCCTATTTCTATAGAGACACCTCCCTCTTCCCAGAAGCACCTCTGTAAATCCACTGCTGCGCCGCTAACCTCTGCCTAGCTGTCATGAGTGATGTATAGAAAGAACTCTTTAATATCTGTATATATTCCGAAATATTTTACAGTGTTGGTCTATATGCCATAGCCTTTTATCTTATTAGAACCTCTCACTTGAGTTATTTCCCACACATTCTCTTTAGTAGCCTATTGCTTGAAGTGAGCTTCTCTCCAGTGTATTGTTTAGGCATATTACATTCTCAAATTTACCTTCATATGCTAGCCAGCACAGTGTAATCATATTTTCTGAGATAGATTCCACTCTTTTACACTCTTAAAATACATTCTTATATTGATAATATTAAAGCATGTTATTCGATTTGTAATCACCTGCAGTAAATTTACCTTACTAATATTTATCAATATATTTATTTCCCCTGAAGTTTCTCCCCAATGCGGTGGCGGCAAACATGAGTCAACCTCCACCATTTCTTACAAAGTAGGGAAGCCAGACTTAACCTGGGAAAGATGGATTGAATTATTTGAAACATTTTTGATAGCTATAGGAGTAGAAAATTCTCTCCTATGAGGAAACAACATGTTTTGCTACATAATACTAGATTGCAGGGTAGAAAGATATATGAAGATCTTCCCGCATACACGATTTATGAAAGAGGAGATGGGGAAGAAGCTCTACAAGATGTATACCAAATTACTCTAATGACACTTGAAAACTACTTCAAGAAAAAGATTAACATAGTGTTGGAGAGACATAAATTCTTTAGTAGGGTCCAAGGAAAAAATTCAAAAGTGGCATATTATACTGCTGTACTTAGTGACTATCTTTCAATTGCGGTTTTGGACCTTTGACTGATTCATTGATATAAGATCAACAAGTAAAGTGCACCAATGATCGTAAAATACAAGAGAAACGCTTAATTATTGACCTTAATCTCCAAGAAGCCGTAGATATGGCTAGAGGCAGAGAGCATACTCGTTGTGCACAAAAGAGATGAAGGTACTTCCAGAAAATTCAAATGATGTAAATGCTATACATAAAATAGTGAATATTAATGACATCTACAAAATAAAGAACATACAAAAACAGAAGGCAAAAATTAACAACTAACAGGCCGGACAGATTTAAATGCTTCTGGGTGCGGTAACTCCAAGCACTTAGCAAACAATCCCAAGGGTTCAATAAGAAGTGTAATTAGCAGGAAATGTAATAAAAGAGGACATTTCGCTCAGCAGTGTAGGGGCACAAAAAACAAAGAAATATATGTTAACAGACCTATGAATGTAGAGACTGAATCAGACAATAAAATAGTTTTCCAAGTAAATTCTGTAGAAAAGACTGAAAATGTAAATTACTTCACTTGTGAGATAGCTCTTGACGGAGTAAACTTCAAGGTTTATGCAGACTCATGCTCACCATATACCTTTATAGATAAGAAAACATTTCAAGAGACATTTGAAGGAAAAGATTATGTATTGGAAACTCCTGACACCAACCTGGGGCTTAAAATAGACATCCTAAACCCCTGGAGGGAATGACAAAAATGCATATATCATTTAGGAACAGAAACACAGTCGGGAACATATACATAACCAAACAATGGTCTCATTTATTAGGATGGAAACACCAAAAAGATATAAGTATCAAGCTTGACCCTAATAATGAAAAGCAAGTGCTAGTAGTTCACAGATCCATTACAGGCAAGGACATTTGTGAAGCATTTCCATGAGAGATTTTTCTGAAAAGTTAGGCCTACTTAAAGAATTTCTGCACAAAATTAAATGAAAGATAATGCTATGCTGGTATTACACAAAACGAAACCTATCCCATTGCTAATGATGGATCCTCTAAATACAAAACAAAAAAAACACTCAATAGATAAGAATCTTAGGGAGTGACTGGAAAGATTGAAAGCTCAGAGTGGTCAGCTCCTATTGCTATAGCCACTAAAAACAATTCCCTAACAATATTTGTCTATGGGTAGACTTGAGAGATCTTAACTCCAACATTTGGGTGGACAGGTATCCACTCCCAAGATTTAAAAAAATGTTAAGCCCTATTAGAGACGCCTAATACTTTACTGTACTAGACCTCTTTTCTGCGTATCACCAGGTGGGACTCCACTCAGATTGCAAATCCTTCAAATCATTTACCACCCCATTTGGAGCCACAGAATGCCTTTCAGGTTAGCTTCGGCGGTGGAAGTATTCCAAAGGGTGATGCAACATATTTTATAAAATTGTCATGGCGTCATGTGCTTCCAAGACAACATTTTGATTTTTGTAGCATCTAAAAATTAACACAATGAGATCTTGAGAAAACCTCCATCGACTAGCTAGGACACACTATATCTATGAAGGTATAAACCCCAAATGTAATCTAATTGACTCTTTAAAAAATCCCCATCACCAACAAAGGAGAATTAAAATTGTTTCTAGGATTAGCAGAGTATATGTCCAAATGTGTTAAAAACCAAATCTAATATTGTCCATCCCTCACAATCTTCGCTCAATAGAGTGCCACATTTAAATGGAACACTATTCATACAAATGCCTCCATCAAAATAAAAGAAGCCATTATCAATGCTCACAACGTTGGAAAATTCAATGTGAATCACAAGATCATTTTAACTACTGATGTAAGTAATAATAATATTATAGCAAAACATTATATACAAAACGCAGCAGTTTTCATATCCAGAGCTCTTAAAGATACCAAGTTAAGCTAGTCTATAGTAGAAAAAGAATCACTGGCTTGCTGCTTCTGAAGTATCAACGTTTAAAAGTTTATCTATGGGGAATTTCTTTTCCAATTAATAACAGACCATGAACCACTGATCACAGTGCTATGCACCAAAGATATAGAAAACACTACTCTGAGAATATCTGGATGGATATTAGGCTTACAAGGATATCATTTTAAAATGGAATGTGTACCAGGAATCAAAAACTAAGTAGCTGATTGCTTGTCCAGATTGCCAGCTACGAACAAAATCTCTCTCCCATTGAGGAAACCATACTATTTATCCATATTCCAGTCATAATAAAAGAAGAGTGGGAAAAGAACATGAAAATTGACAAAACTCTATTGTCTGTTAAAAAGAAAATCTACCAAGGATGGCCGGAGACACTACCGCGACAATTGCAGCCATATTAGAATTGTCAAAGTCTGTTAAAAGCTAACTGTGAGAAAGTGGGTTAAAAGTTAAGGAGGGCGGTGAAACCCTACTTCAAAAGTAATAAAGTGAAAACGCAACAAAAAGAAAATCCCACATCAATTTATAAAACTAGAGCAGAGTTCAATAAATAATTTGATACCAAAATTACAAAAATTCAATTAGTAGAATCGGAGACAAGAAATGTTAAAGATTTACTGGAAAAACCCAAGGCGCCACTCTTGGCAATTTAGTGGTGCGAGACTGGGAGAAAGTCACAAGTTCAGTCCGACCGCAATGGAGTGCAGATCGGATAAAGGGACCAGGCTTGTCCTGCTGAAACGTTTCCTTCTCAGTCCAGTGCAAAGAATCCAATTCGCGGTGGAGGGGGTCTGAGGAGCAGAGGAGTATCGCTAATGGTCGTCGATGTAGCGCGTAGAGCAGGCCTGGCATTGTGGACGGTCACTGTAGCACGAAGATCTTGTTGTCGTCGCGAGGGGGCAGGTCAGAGCTTAGCGGTAGCGCTCTCCGCGAGCAATCTATGCTGTACCTCGAAGAGTCAGGATGACGGAACTTCACGTTGGGGGGTTGTGTTTTATTTTTCTTAAAGCTTCATTTTTTTTTTTTTTTACTTTTATTAAAACATATGCAATATAAAGAAACAGCATCAAAAAGCATATGCATTTGAAGAACATCATACCACCCCGTGGCTATTTTGTACATAGTGGTCATCAGTGATAGATATCTAAACTTTACAGCCTAGTAAGGCATCATACATATGTGCAAAGGAACACCAAGCTTACTGTTCCACATTTTCGGGGGACTTGTTCTGCTTCACACACCGCAGGTATTGTAACAGGGGCTGCCATATATCACGAGGTGTAGAGGAGGCAGGTAGTTCCTCCGCATATACTACTAAATTGTCACAACAATATACTAGACCTCTGAGCCATTGTGCGGTCGAGGGCCTAGCCGTGCTCTCCCATGTCATCGCCACTCGTCTCTTGGCCAGGAGTAAAGCCACTATCGCAAACTTGCCTACGGCACCCTTTAGGAATGGCACCAAGCTCAATAAACATACATGTGGAGAGCAATGCAGGTCAATGTTACTCATGGTAGATAATTTACAAATCCCATCAGCCCAGAATGCTGCAACCCTCTGACATATCCAGGCTAAATGCCAGAAGTCGGCACCCACAATTCCATAGCGCTTGCATGCATCAGTGTCTCTAAGCCCATATTTGAATAACTTTTGTGGAGTGTAGTAGGCCTGAGGAATGTATTTGAAATGAATTATTCTGAGGTTGCCATTAGACGTCACAGAGCGCTGGTCATCTGACAGCAATGTTCCCAATCCTGCTGCGTTAGTTGTGGATTCAGATATCTGTTCCATTTCTCCAAACTCCTAATATGCAGACTGAGGAGCAGTGTATGCGATGTCTGCAATGTTGGGGGTTCTGCAAGGAATATGGGATAATGTGCCTGCATCGCGATTTTCAATCTATGAAAAAGGAATATAAATAGGGACGTTTTGTTCTGTATATAGCGAAGATCATCGTCTGTCAAGAAGGCACCGTCTGGATACAAATCCAGCATTGGAGTAATCCCTGCTAGCTTCAGAGTGTGCATTGCCCCCGTTTCATGTGTGACCGACAGGTCCGAGTGAAAGACAAGTGGCAACAGAGGGGAATAAAGAGGTAGTTTCCCAGCCAGACGTCCTAGTGCATGCCAGGATGCTGTGGTGGTATTAATAGTATTGATTTCATTACGGGCTGTATGTCTGCCGGTATGAGTTAAATTGGAGCTCAATGGAATGGGGTGTGCGTCCCCGTCCTCCCCTACTATGTGTGGAATAAAATCATGAGAGCCGAACCAATAGTGCGCATAATGTGCATGAGCGCATAAATAATATAAATATAGATTAGGCACACTGAAGCCTCCCCCTTGTAATCCAAGCTGAGTGTCTAACCGGGCCACACGGGCTTGTTTACACCCCCCCAAATGAATCGGAGAAGCAAGGAGCGCATGGATTTGAAGAATTGTTGAGTTAGTGGGATTGGTATGTTACGGAAAAGATATAAAAATGTGGGCAGCACGACCATCTTGATGAGGGCTATACGATCGGCTAATGACAGCAGGAGTTTCACCCATTTATCTACCTTTTGTTCCAATGTCGTGTATGCAGTGCCATAGTTCTCGCGGATAACTATTTCGAGGTATCGATGAACCCACACCCCCAAGTATTTTACAGGGTCCATCAACCACAAAACCGGGAATTCCAGATTCTGAGGCAAGGAGCTCTCCTTCAGCAGCACCCCCACGGATTTGGCCCAATTAATGTTGAGACCAGAGAATAGGCCAAACCGAATATATTCCCGCAGGAACTGTGCCATGAAAGTGTGCGATTCCCTTAGAAAATGTAAGATGTAATCCGCATAGAGTGTGCTAACTGGGCAATGAACAAACCGGAGGGCTGAGTCCATGTGTCGTTGTCTGATAATTCAAGCTAGCGGTTCCAATGTTATCGCAAACAAGAGTGGAGAGAGGGGACACCCCTGCCTGGTCCCTATGGTGATTTGGATAGGGTCCGAGGTGCATTCTTAAAGCTTCAGTTGAAATAAGCCAGCCCCATCATTGTGTCACTAATTACATCAGCCACATAATCAGCACATCTAGTGATTTGAAGAGAGGATCTAAGCTCCTACAAAGGAAGTAGTTAGGTGAGAGGACATAAGCTGGCCTTCCATGCACTCAATCCCCACAGTTGTCATTTTGGGTATCATGAAAAAAAAATGTGGTCAACACTGAAAATGTGTCTCTAGTGCTGAGATTTGATGTCTACTCTGAAGAAACTTAGAATACAGAAATAGCCTTTTCAGTTGAAGCTGTAAATTAAAATAAACAGATTTGAAAAACAGCAGCATTAAAAAAGGTTTATTATGATTACCTTTAGTCAAGTTGTTTCTAGCCAGTTGTTAACTTTATCGAGGCAGTAATGATAAGGGGATGATGATGCCAATGTCTATGGTTCAAAAATGCTAGATTAGCTTCAAAGGAACACAGTGGTGCCCTCACTCCTGGGTCACATGAAACATAGAGAGAATTCTGCATAAAGAAATGGTTTCAGATAACCTGACCATCAAATTATTTCTTTAAATGGAGAACTCACAGACTCCTTCTCAATAATTATACGCCAACCCCAAAAACAAATTGCACTGACTAGCAGGAAATAGTAACAAACACAAATTTCTGTTCCACTAAAGCAAACAGTGTTGTTATGGGGAGGGGGGGGGGTTACACAAGCACAGCATTACTGTTCTGAGGGAGTTAACAGCTTCAAGATATATGTTGGCTTCTGGGAAACAAGCTGTGTCTCCCCCCCTCCCCCCCAAAAAAAATAGTGTATAGGCAAATAGCAAACTATCCACTGTCCTGCATACTGACTTTGTGTAAAAATATGTACACACACTGTAAAAGTCAAAGTGAAATCGCAGTAGGCCCAGTGAAGGGTACGGGCCAGAGCAAAATAAGAAATCAGCGTGAGAGAAGTGTAAAATGTGTAAGTTAAATTGGAAGTGAATTCAGAAAATGTATGTGTAGAGGAAAGTACTTATAGAGATCATGTACACTAAATCATAATTCATGATTTACGCAGCTGTGTCCGTTCTTATAGTGTTCTTGGTAAGACTTTGCAGCCTTTTATAACTGGATAAGTCTATTTACAAATAAGACTGAGAGGCACACGTGGAATGCCTCCTATCATGAGTGATGCGAATATACATTTTTGCCAACGAGCAACAAGAACATCTCTCGGTTTGAGACTTTTGACCTGCATAGCGAGAGACCTAACAACAGAGAATCTCCTATTTTTTTCTCCAGATCCCAGATTTGTGTTTACCGAGATAGAAAATTTGGCACACTGGTGATAATGATGCATGCTGTTGGAACATACATTTCCATCTTGATAGCTTTGCCACATGTTGACTAGATAGCTGCCCTGGCTCAATCCCAGAAACTGCTACTTCGGTACTTCATATATTTATTGTGATTAAATACTCATTTCAGGTGGAGGGCTTTTAAACCCACGTCATCATCAGTGAAGGGGGAACAAAGAATACATTTGATGCAAAGACTGGTGCAGTGAAGAGTACTTTCCCTACAGTGACTGTGGTACGGAGAAAGGTGGGAACTGGTGTCACTAATTCTAACTCAGAACTCCTGATTAGGAAATAAGCCATCCAGCTCAGTTCTGGATACTCCATCCACATCTTGCAGTTTTAAATGTATCATTTACCTACATGATGGACAGTAACCAATGAAATTAGCAATGGTAAGATGCAAACTTAACAGTATGGTATGCAGAACACTGGGCTGCTAAACATTTCAGTGGGAAAACAAGGAGGTAAACAGTGTTTATAGTAACCAGTCAAGGCGAATTAAGTGATTCTGCGTTCCCAGAGAAATAATTATGCTTCCCTGTAGATTCATGTGATAGGTGATCAAACGTAGCAGACATTTTAAAAAAAAAATGCAAGCATGTATAATGTATTCTCAAAAGGTCTTACCTCTGCTTCATTCTCTCATGCATCCTTCCATGTTGGATGCACTGTTCTTCCAGCTCGTCGTTTCGTTTCTGCAGCTTAACAAGCCTGGTATTGGTGTACTCATTGTCTTGAATAAGCTGTCCTACTTCCAGCCTGTAAAGAGATTGCACAGTTGAAAGAGGTGGTCTTGACAATCAAATTCGAAAAAGTAAATGTTTAATTCTCCCACCAATGAATTAGGATCTATTTATGTATGCAACTTGTACAAAGTGAGCCTAGCTTCAAAGCGCTGTGCAATAAGGGAGTGGGTTACACTTGAAAGTGAGGGTGGTGAGCAGTGAATGCAGATATAAGAACATGATTAAGAATAGCAAAGAGATGCAGGGAGGTGGGACTAGACCTGATGGACTCCCAGGGGCAAGGACAGCACACAAACCCATTAGAGAACTTGGCTTTCGAATGGATGGAAAGCAAGGTAAACAAAACAGGAGAGTAAGAAGATGAGATGAGCTCGTTTCTCTTCTCCTTAACAATGTACAAACAAATAAAAATCAGCTCGCTACCAAACCAGTATAATGTCACAAATGGCTTTCACTAGGATGTATGAGCCCATTATTATCTAACTTCACATCCACCATCACTGTTTTTAATCCTACCAAAGGGATCCACGATTAAAACTTCCCAAGGGACAGATCACCTTGAGACAGTTTTAATTCACCCATAAATCCACAATTTCACAAAAAAACAGCTCTGCTTTAATCAGGGATCGTAGCACACCCGAGATGCATTAGGCGTCTTGGGTGGAAACCCAATGAGGAAGCATGACACCAATTTGGTTGGTGGGTGAGAGTTCTTTTAAAAACCAAAGGTTTTTCTGGATACATGAGTGTAAGGTACTCATGACGTTATACTGGTATGGTAGCGAGCTTGTATTCATTTGAGATGGAAAACTAGTCAGCATGTAGTCCTGTAACTGACTGGTCACACTGTGATACGGTTCTGCTTGGACAAAATGGGTTTCAGCTTCTTGTGAAAGTGGGGAAAGGCTATTGCCTACGGATCTGAACTGTGATGCTGATCCAGAGCCTCAGGGAATAGATGGATAATAGCGGCAACTCATCTTTTCCCTCTTGCATCTCCTGACTTCCAGTCTGCTGAAGCAGGTGTTGTGTGCATTGGTGTTCAATCAAGGGTCTTGATTTATGAAACCAGCTTGTTACAGTGGTGTTGCAGTACTAACGATATGTAGATTTTTTATTAACACAAACGTTTTTGCATTTAAAAAAAAAGGACTACAGTTGTAACACATTTCCGTAGGCAAATGAGAACATTCGGATAAAGTCAGATAGATATTTCAACATTACTACAGGCGTGTTTGGCAATCGACACCGCTTTCATGCAAAACAACAAACAAATGATTAAGGTACCCACCCCCCACCTGGATCCCCAATAAACTTGCCATGCCACCTAGTAATTATACCATACAATGCTAGGGGGAGAGCAAGTAGATGATTGTGGCAGCCAGTGCACGGACTATGTGAAGCTGTTCCCGTTTAGCGTCAGAAGTATGCTGCAACCTAAGGATACAAATAGTGCTATACCACTGTTGTCCATGCTGGCCTCGTCATCTTAGCTCCTCAGGGTTCTGGTTCTTGTGCCTTGCAGCCCTCCAGTAGTGTATTCAACTAGAAGGAAATAGGTGTTTTACACAGATCCCTGTATTCCTCCCGCCTAAGGGCCTCACTTTCAGAAAGTCCCCAATGCAGTACCTTCCTGGGGGCCAACAGGAATTTCCAGCAGTTGGTTTAAGCATTTCACTAGTAGCAGTGCTAGGTTTGTGAACCGAGTCCCTATCTAAGAGCCCCTAGGTCCTGTGGGCAGTCCGAGTATGTACTGTTCAGGGCTATCCCATTGAGGTCACACTGTTAGCTCCAGCCTCCACTATTCCCGCCCAGTAATTTGCAATCCGGGGTCAGGTCCACAGCATATGTATCAGGTCTGCTCAATGCCCATGGCAGCGAGGGCACATCCAGGATGCTGTGGGGTACATCCGGTCAATTTTGTGTGGTGTCAAATATGCTCTGTGTAGTATGGAAAATTGGATGATTTCAAATCTTGAATTACGAGATTGTTTTCGGGATATTCCAACATACAGGCCCATTTGTTATCTGAGAGTTTCCGAGCCAGGCTCGTCTCCCACTTGTTATTTAGGGAAGTGAGTGGTGTCATGAGGTGTTTTGGGTGTTCCCTGTACAGCCAGCACACTAGGTGATGACCGTGACCCATAGTATTAAATGCCCTAAGGAGTTCATGAGTAGGGTGATCCTGCCCATCCGCTGCCCAATATTTACGTACATATCGAAGAATACTGGCATGGGTGAGGAACAAGGTATTGGGGAAACCATGAGTGTCTATAAAATCAGTGTGGGACATCAGTGTGCCATACGCAAATAGCTCCCCTACAGTGGTGACATCCACCTGCTCCCAGAGGTCCAGTCTTCGCCTTGTCAAGGTGCGAGAAGCGGTAGAAAGGCCACAAAAGGGTATATTAAGTGCATAAAGCGATTGTGCAGCAGTTTATTTCGTCGCCATTTCTCAGTATGTCAGGGTATACTTAATAGTAATGTATGTGTGGGCAAGGACGGAGCATTGGGATATAGCAGTCTATGAAACTGGCGTCGACCAACTATTTCCGACAGATTGCGACCAGCCAACCAATATGATAACGACTGTAGTTGTCCAGCTATACAATAGGCCTTGCATTCTGGGGCCCCCATTCCTCCTTGTCCGTTGGTAGTTGCAATTTCTCTAGGCCGAATATGCGGCGCCCTTTTCCACACACAAGGTCAACTGGTTTAGTATTTAATAATTTAAACACCCAGGCTGGTATAATAATGGATAAATTCACGAAGTGGTACAACAAGAGCAGTAACATTATTGACAAGGCCAGGCCTTTGGCCACTGATAGAGGCAATGTAACCCAAAAGGCCACTTGAGGCTTAAGTGCTGTAACCGTACGAGTTAGGTTCCCTTCCAATAGGTCACGTCCGTCCCTATAAATCTGAACTCCAAGATACCGAAAGGTGCATGAGGCAACTGGTATCTGCAAGTCTCCGAACTAGAGCATAGGCTCCACTTGCGTGCCAACAAAGGAGTAAGCACAGGATCATCATTGATTCCAGAAAGATTTCTAAACGTATACAGCAGCCGGACCATCTCTACCTGCCCCTCCTGAATATCTTTGATATACAAAATCATATTGTCAGCATTGAGAGATACAGTATGTACTGTATTGCCTATAGAAAACTAACTACATGTAGATAATGCATTGTATGTGATGTGAGCAAGCAGCAGGAGCTAATGGGACTCTACAAGGCCTGGTAAGTTTCTGCAGTACTAGTGGAGACCTTTAATGAGGTGCATCATTACATGAAGGAGAGTATTTAGTGGAGTATGGGTGGTCTTGAATGCAGTCCAGCAGAGTTTTACTAACGTCAATGAGGAGATAATCAGTGGCTGGATGGCAGATCACTAATCCACGTTTAGCTTTAAGGGCCTTCCTCTGCAAAGGATGGCAAACAAATATCAGGCTTTATTTGTCTTGAGAACAATACGAATCCTGTAGCAGAGGTCGGTATCACTTAAAAGGGCCAGGAACCTGGCAGTGTGGAGGAGTCAAGTGGTGAAGCCATAAACATTCATCTCAGAAAGCTAGACTTGTCCCCAATTGTCATTTATAGTCACTGGCAGTGAATACAATTTACATCTTTGTGTTTCATTTGAGATAGGCCTTAGATATGCAGACAAATAATTTAGAGATAGTGCTTTAGGCAACCGATTCTCTGTTTGGATGACACTTTCACAAGGAGCTGCTTGCCATCCATCTACTGACTGATTTTGATGTTCTTGTTAGCCAGGAGGGCTCTTCAGAGCTCCATATACAGGTCGAAGATCCCTTGATGAGAAGATAAGCCCTTGGGGATGACACTGACAATGGTGTAGTGTTCTGATCTGAAGGAACGCTTTGGACTGTCTGAGGTCTGTTATACAGATTTGACTCAAATCACTGCAGCACAGTATCATTGAATCTCATTTGGTGTAGTGAGGGCCTCATGTAGGGCTTGCTAGTTAATGGCGTTAAAGCCTAAAAACAGGTCAGGCAGGACAAGGAGGAAGGAGTCTGCTAGTGGGGAGGTTTTAACCACCTGGTGTGATGCAGTCTCCATACTACACTGCAGAAGTGAATCCTAAATGGTAGTTTTGAAGAACGGTGTTGTGGAGATCTTGTCAGAATAACCTTTTCAGTGATCCTCCTTATTTATGCCAGAGGGGTTTATCCAGTCCGAGAGGTGGCTGCTTGGGAAGGAACAATGGGTAAGGTGCACAGGTTCTGTGGAGGTGCCACGGGACTTCAAATACTGGAGGAGAATTATGTGTTTATCAGAGGTGGAGTTTATGGTAGTCCACGTGGGGGTGTTGCGTGGTGGACTCGTTGTGGTGATATCGGGCTTGGTAGTATTGTAAGATATTGTCAAACTTGCTTTGAAGAAATTACTGATCGACATGTGCATCACTTACAGTGCTCAGTAAGTCAAAAATTGAGTTTATTGAAACCATATATTAAATGAAAACACTTACATTTCATCTAACCTTTGAATGAAACTGGCGATATTGATATATACATATGCATAAAACATACAAAAAATGTTACTATCATTTTTGAAAGCAATTAAAAATATTTTTACTGCGCAAATCACATCAAAAAAGAGTTATAGTTTGAAATTGGGTTCTAATTCCATACTCATACAAATATGGTTTAGATTCTTCATCTTAGTTGCCATAAAAACAGACAATCAAACATTATATAGGCATTGATACATTGTGTTCTCAAACCACATGTGCATTCCACTCAACCCCGTTGTCTTGGATTAAACCAAATACCTCTGCTCACAAATGAAAAGGATTCAGCCCTATTTTAAATTTTAAAATAGGTAGTCTCATCTCTGGATTTGGTAGGTAATTATTGCTTTTTGATTGAATTCTCTTTCACTGGGTTGAAATCTTACAGTGCAAATACTTTAGATCTTTCTTCCTAGATTTAGGTTGTTTCAGTGACCCTAACTTTGATTTTGACAGGCTCAGGGATAGGCTTGGAGCAAGCAGATCTATAGAGAGTGAGGTATATAACCTGGTTAAAATATTTCTGGTGTCCTTGGCCCATCTTAGTTCAATTGTTACAATCTCCTCTTGACATCATTTTGTGAGTTTGCAGTGTTGAGATTCCATGCCTAACTCAAAAGAGAAAAGTAGACAACCAAGCTAGGAAACTTTGACTTAGGAAAGTTTGCTTCAGTTTTAACTGTCTGGACCATAGATGTATTTGGTAGGCACAAAAGATAATTTAAACATATTCTTCCTATCTGGTTCCACTGATAATTACAGTTCAGACACAGAATCTCCACTGCATACAAAATCTGAGGATGAATCATTGCAGAATAGACTGCTATGACAAGTATAAAAGAGGGTCCACCAAAATCCCTACTACATGTATTGAACTCCACCACTGAAGTCAAGGTTCTTGATGTCTTCATGTCTAAGTTGTCATTCCAATTGAGTTTCTTAGGATACATCATACAACGATGTTTATAGGAATCTACTTATTCAATACCATGAAAAGGGTGCACATTTCTGTCCAAACAACAAGACTTTTGTTTCCTAGATTTTGGCTACTATATTCTTTTGATCACAATATTTATAGAACTCTGTTAGTTTCCTCTGTAGCTCAATCCGAGTCATGTCCATAATTCTAGGTCATTGGCAAAGAAGAGACAAAGGGCATGGTTACCACCCATCCTGGGAGAGACAAACCTATTTTTGATCAAGTGGATGGAAGGTCTGCCAACAACAGAGCAAACAAGATAGGAGCTTGGACATAGCTATTCCCCAAATCATTTTATTGGACATTGTTCTTTAAGAGGGAACCCTCAGTGTCGACTCAAACTATAGCATAGGTTTCCTTGTGGAACTCTTTCAAAATAACAAGTAAACCCTCTAATATTTCTAATTGAATAAGGCGTCATACAATAAGTTTTGATTAATCAAGTCAAAGGCTATTTGGATATCAACAAAAGTTATTTTGTTTAAAAGAGGTAGCTTCTCAGGTCAATGAATTTGTGAGCTAGGGTTTATAGACAAAAAATGGTCTATGGTGGAATTACTTCCTTCAAATCCACCTGGCTCAACAGGGATTAAGCTCCTGTTCTCTGTCCAGTCATTAAAATATTGAACTATTATTTTAGCAAACAATTTTGCCCTGTCTAGTAGGCTTATCAATCTATAGTTGTTAGGGAATAACGGGTCATCTTTTTAGAAGAATGGTTTTATATTTTCCCCTTTCCACCTTTCTGGGAATCTTCCCTTTCATAGTATTCTTTGGAAAACGAAAGAAAATAACCTAGCACACCGCTCCATGTTTGATTGTATAGATACGGTGAGAAAGTCACCAGGGCTTATGGTCCTTGAAAAATTCATGGCAAAAGCGGTAAAAAAATGTTAAGGTATTTTTAGGTACAACATCATTTACCCTCATGATTTTCTCTTTCTGTTTCCTAATTTAACTCTTGAGGGCTTGGCAATCTACATCAAACCATCCCCTATCTTTTCTTTGAATATATGGGGTAACTTTTCTCAAATCATCTTCCTGTTTTTAACTTATCCTTAAGCAATTACATTCTGCTTTATTATACGAAAATACCAGTTTAATATGTTGTTATTCAATGACCCATCAGTAGAGTCCCAACGTTTTTGCTGGTAGACAGAAAGTAATAACTAATAAAATCGCCTATGATCGCTACCATCAATTTGCAGTACTTGTAAATCACTAATCAAATCAAAATATCATGCTTGCAAGAACATATAATAAATTGGATATCATTGATTAGCTTTCCATTCCAACCGTAAAAAACTCCAGATAAGAGTAGCAGCATCACCCTTCACCCTCAAGATTTTCTGTTTCTGTTTACTCATCTTGCTCTTGGGGGCTTGGAAATCCACGCCGATCTACCCCATGCAGACTGTGAAGAAGACCAGAAACAGAGCAGAACTTTGGAAGGGCAAAAAGCAGCCTGCTGCCACATTTTGGGCAAGCAGGAGTCTTCTGATGACTGATTTGTTAGAGCCAAGATACAAGATGTTACAGTAGTCAAGTTGGGACAGAATTACTGCTTGAATGATGGTTTGTCGGGCGCTGGAATCAAAGAGGCGGAGGATTGGTTTGAGGCTTCTCATAAGCTTGAAACAAGTGCCAACAACCAATTTAACTTGGGCCTCAAAGGCCAGGGTACTGTCCATGATGTCTAAGTTGTTAATGAAAGACATGGGTTTGGGAGGAGACCCGAAGGAGGAAGGCTACCAATGGTTGCCCCAAGAAAGAGTGTCTTTTCACAGTAGGACTTCAGTTTTATTGGCATTCAAGCGGAGGTAGTTGACATTCATCCATTCTGCCATCGCTAGCAGTCCTTTTTGGAAATTAGACCTGCCCAGCATCAGGTTATCTGTAAAAGAGAATACCAACTGAGTACTGTCGGCACAGCATATCATAGCAATCCCTGTAGATTTGATAACCTGTGCCACAGGTTGGATGTAAACATTAAACAGGGTGGGGCTCAATGAAGAGCCCTGGGGGACACCATGGGGTACAGAATGAGGGTGAGAGCTGCGAGTAGGTGAGATGGCCTGATCATCTTTAAGTCCCCCACTCTTTGATATACATCTTGCCCATTTGGCAAAACTAATTCAGTTTTTTAGCTTTTCGATTATTTTTTATGCCGATGACACACAACTTGTCAATTTCTGACCACATCTCTGACACACAGGAGTGTTTTAAAGAATGTCTTTAAGCTAAATGGGATGCATAACAGTTGCTCTACAGCTCACATCAGAGAAAAACAAAATTATAATTTTCAACACCTCAATCAGCATTGGGCCCCACTTCAGTCCCAAGATGAATAAAGGAATGTAGGGATTCAATTAAATTGTGATTTTTTTTCAGCAGTGTCGTCCAAATGTTTCTGTCTACTAATGTCACTATGGCAGTTCTTAGATTTCTGGATCTTTTCCTAGCAGAAGAAAAATTAGGTACATGCTTTGATCAGGTCAAGACATGATTATTGTAATTACTTATATCTCGGCTTACCCAAATACTCTTTTCAGAGATTACAGGTGATTCAGAATGTGGGTGCTCACCTGATTCTGAAAATTCCTAAACATCACTCTATTTCTCCCTATCTTTGTTATCTTCATTGGCTTTTAAGAAAATAAAGGGTGATTGTTAAGGCTATGGTTTTAGTTTACAGAGGCCAAAGGAAGGTCCTGTCTACCTGCAAAAGCTTTTTCAACTATAATCTCCAAGCAGAGCCGTGGGATCCAGAGGTGCTCGACTCTAGGTAGTTTCCAAACCAAGGTGAGCCAGAATTGGCAGAGCCTCCTCTTTTCAAGGAGCCACACAATGGATTTTTCTTTTCACTGAAATATTTCTTAACAAAAATGAAAATGTAGTTTGTTAACCTAGTTAATACCTTCCTATGGCTGGCCTAACACCAAGATAGCCCAGCTGGGGTGGCTGCTTGAACTTTATAAATATACTTTTTTTGTAGTATAGATTTTTATTGTCATTTCTAAAGTTACAACAACATTGATTGAATGCATCGTATCACAGTTTCGGTTACCAGCAGATCTTCAGTTAGAACCCCCTAACCCCCACTTCCCCTCCCTCCACTCCCCCAAAGGCTCTGACAAATTATATTCAGGATAAATGCATACAGTACCTTATCAGTGTTTTCATAAAGTTGATCAAATGACAATGATGCAAGCAAAGCATACAAGCATGTTTCGTGGGTCCCCTTAGAGATTCCACTGCAACTATATCAACGCCCGCTCTGTAACACATACTCATTCTATGGGGGGGAGGCGGGGGTAACTCATCTGACAGTGTCAGCAGCTCTGGGAGTATCGCCACCCAAGCCCATAGGTCATCTGCCAATTTATCATCCCTACATGTCTTGCTCATGTGGCTCCCTTCAGCATTCAGTCATATCCTTCATGAAGTCAGAAAAATGTGGCGCTTTAGGTGACAGCCATCCAATTACTATTCTACGCTTTGCCAGCACCAGCCCCAGGATAAGGAATTTTCTACTTAATTTCTTCTACTTTCTAATAGGGATGTGTCCCAGCAGGCATGGGCCCACCTCTCTGGGTATCCCCCACCCAGTGACCATGTTGAGCTGCGCCAGAACTGACTGCCAGTTGGCATCTATATTTGGGCACCCCCAGACTATATATATATGAAATCCACTGCTTGACCTTTGCATCATGGGCACTCCAAGAAAGCTCCGGGTTATGGCGTGTAATCTACTAGGGGAAAGGTATACCTGGTGAATCACATTGTATTGCAACAATTTAAACCGCACGTTGGTGAATATTGTTTTTACTCCCTCATGTATCCCCTCCCAGTCTTTCGTCATTAGGGATGCCTCTAAATTCGTATGCCATTTATGTTGCACCGAGAGTTCAGGTAAGGGAGCAACCTCTCTCAGGGCCCTGTATATATTTGAGATCAAACTTCTACCCCCCAGACATGACTATCAGGGCTTCTAGCGTATGGGAGGCCGGTAGAGCTTCGGGGAACGATGGCCAAACCTTGCGTGCTGTAGTCACTTTTTTTGTGAATTGTAAGAATTGATCAGTTTCAAGTTGAAACGTGTCTATGGCATGCGCCAGGGTAATAAGCATATCATTAGGAGAGCTCGCGTAAAGTATCACAGATGCCCTCCCGCCATTTATGTAGGGACATACAGCCACATGCATCAACAGAAGCACTTGCGATTCCTAAATAGCGATTTTTAAGGAATCGCTATTTAGGAATCGCAAAAGCCTATGCATGTAGCGATTGCTATAAAAATAGCGATTCCTACACATTCCTTAATTGCTACTCGCAAATTGCGAGTCGCAATTAAGGAATGCTGTCCCATTCATTCCTATGGGCCTCCAGGCTCATAGTAATGAATTGGAGATTACATGAGCAATTTGCGAGTACCAGTAGGTACTCGCAAATTGCTCATGCAATTTCAAGGGTACAAGGGTGTCAAAATGACACCCTGTTGCACCTCTGAAATTGATCTGTGCACATATGTTGCACATACACATGCCCTAAGGGCGTGTGTGTGTGCGCAACATGAAACTTTGAAAAATGCACAAAAGTGCATTTTTCAAAGTTTTTGCAAATTACCATGAAG
The DNA here is from genome assembly GCF_964261635.1 of Lissotriton helveticus. Lineage (NCBI taxonomy): Eukaryota > Metazoa > Chordata > Amphibia > Caudata > Salamandridae > Lissotriton > Lissotriton helveticus. The sequence goes on from NC_136067.1 coordinate 938,499,311, forward strand.
TTCAACTTCATGGTAATTTGCTACTCCTATTAGCGAAATCGCCATTAAGGTCATTAAGGTCACCTTCGCACTGGATCCAAACGGCCCAACTAGCGCCAAGAGCGAACAAGCAGGAGGATAACCAGTAAGGCTCCCTCGTGTACCCGTGGCGCAAGAAGGTGCTCCAGAGGAAGTGGGCCACCCAAATATAAGGTGTATAGCCTCATAAATTTCCTTCAGTTGGGGAGGGTCGCTCTAGCTCTGGGAAACTCTGGGAGGCATAGACTTGACCCTGGCTCCACTACACAGTAAAGCCTAGAGTGCTGAGGCTCCAGCGCCAGATCCGATGACGCTTCAACTTCTTTTTCTAGCAGGACTTATCCGATGACTAGGATCATGACTACAATTATCGAAAGTGGCTCCTCAAGTGGTCCCGGGACCTTCTACGCGATCAGGATTGAGAGCGTCGCAGGGTTGGCCGAAGATGTCGGGAGGTGAGGCGCTTGAGGCATTGTTCCCTCAATGTCTTGGAATTCATAGCACAGCAGTCCGCGCAGGTCTTGGAGTCATGGGCCCGCTCCTAGCACTAGGACAAACCAAATGATGGTCTGTCACAGACATCTGCCTGTGACAGGCACCACATAGTTTAGTGCCTGTTAGCTTCTCAGGGGACACCTCTAACACACCAGAGATGCCTCAAAAACGTCAGTCAAATATTGACAGAGGGTAGCTCTCTCCGGATCTGTGCTGACTGGTGTGGGGAAAAAACTGAGGTCAAGCGCTGGGGTGGTGCCTTTATAGGCCCTCCGTATGTCATTTCCAATGTGGAGCCGAACGACACCACCTAATAGAGAGCAGGGGTATTGCTGCAAAAATTTCCAGATCTAGTGTGATGCCTGGGGCATATTCTAAGGTAAGGAATCAAAAAATCTCTATCAGAATATGTTTTACAAATTTGTTTGGAGCATAAGCATATTATTTTGCTTTGCTATATAGGTGATATTTAATGTGTTTGTTACCTGGATGTAGGAGGCTGGCTTAGTATATGGTGCTCACTTATTTAAGTGAAGCACCTTGCACAAATCCAGACAAACCTTATGGTGGTTTTAGTGGTCTTAGACAACCTTAGAAAGCTCTCTAAGTGGTAGCTGTGGAGAGCAGCCTTCAGGGTTAATCCAGAAGGAGTGTTAACAGCATGTTTTACCTGATCTAATCAGTAAGTGTAGATTTAACGAAAAAGAACCACACAGTGTAGTTATAAAAATAGGTCTATATATTACACAACACTCACTAACACATTGGAATATCTCCTACCAGGAGAATCAACACAAATACACAAGATTACTTCAATTGCAAGAGGTTAGTGAGCACAATACACATTGCTCTCCAGGGGAGTTGAAACCATATACTAAGAACGTGGAATGCGAACTGCGACCTAAGTCAGGACTTGGACCAGGAGACTCAGAAGAGCTGGGACACAAGAAACCACCCAAGGTGAGTACCCAGGAACCCCACGGAGGCTGTGCGTAGAGTGGAAACACCGCCGCGTATAGAAGTCAACAGGAAAGTCACGGTTGCAGTTTTGAAGAAGAAGGACCTTTCTCAGTGGCCCCTGAAGAAACCCAGTGGAAGAGAGAAGAATGGAGAGTCACCCCACCCATTGATATCCCAGGATACCTACACCAGGAAAGCCAGGTGCATAGGTGCCAACTGACGTCGGAAACCGCTGTACACAATAATGGAGGCCTTTAGAAGAGATGCCGCTGGCAAAGACTGTGCAAGAGTCCGATGGAAACCATGGGTGGATTCTTGATTAGAAGAACCTGCAAGCAGAGGGGACAGAGTCTATGACACTCTGAGGTGACCAGGAGGCACGGGAGAGCAATGCCCACTGATGACGAAAGATGCAGGAGTGATGACGGTGACCTTGTCACTGTAGCTGTGAGGACCAGGCAATGTTTAGGAAGACTAGGAGCCATTCACAAGCTGTCCCACATCAGAAGTCGTGAACCAGGGGATTGATGATGGGCGGGAGCATCAACAAGCCTTGGCAGCAGCAACAGGCATGGAAAACGAAGGAGCAACGTTGGGACCAGCAAGGTGCAAGGGACTCACCAAGTGCAAGAGAGTCAGAGCAGGCCCCAAGCAAGCGGGGGAGCCCACTGAAGCAGGAAAAGACCCTTGAGAGGATCCACAGGCCAAAGGCACAGGAGTTGCAAGTGGACCTCGCGCAGCCACCATAGATGAAGGCACACGGTGCAGAGGATGCTGTGAGGATGAAGATCTTGGTAGGAAGAGATGCTGGAGGCTGGAGCTTCTTGTAGCTCGAATATCTCTAGAGTGCAGAGCAAACAAGCTTTGGCAATGGCAAGTCAACGAGATGCACAGGGCTTCGGTCCCAGCGGTTCCAACAAGGGATACTGGCCTCAAAATTGCAGAGAAGACAGGTCAGGCCTCGAGGGAGTTGTAGAACCACCAGAGTGCAGAACCACCACCTATGTTGCTGAGCCTTTCGAAGTCCGTGGGATGTCTGAAGCAGCAGACTGTTCAGCTTTGTTGCGGTGCCCGTAGATGCAGGGGAGTGACTCCTTACCTCCTAGGGAGATTACTTTGGGTGTCCTCGATGCTCACAGGTCTGTTGAAGATCCTGGAAGAAGCACAGACACAGATGATGAAGAAGACTTTCAGGACAGCAAAACAAGGAGCAGCAGGTTCCAGGCGAAGTCCAGCGAAGTCCAAGTGCCCAGACGGTCGAAGAGTGACATGTTATCAGGCATGAGTCTTGTCCCATGACGAATCTGAGGACCCACCCAAAAGGTAAGCCCTAAGAAAGGGGTCAGGACGACTCAGGGGTCTTTCCCAGAGGAGGGGCAGGATACTCCCATGTCCTTTGTCCAGTTTTGCACCAGAGCAGGAGCCAAGGGCTCCAAGAACTGGTTCTAACTGGAGCAGGGGTCTCCAACGAGTAGCTTGGGAACTCCTGGTAGCTCACCAGAACCCTTGAAGTAGCTCTGAGAGCTGAAATAGAGCCCAGTAACACATTCAGACAAAGGTTTGTGCACTGTGTTGCGGTTCGCGCTACTACTCTATGCACTGTGGCGTAGAGTACAGTCTGTTTTAGCTGGCATTTCGGGCTGATTTATCGCGCTTATTTTAAAAACACTCTCCCGTTTTTGTCACTATTTATTTTTTCCATTTACTTTCTTATGCCCTGTTTTTAAGAGGCTCTCCTTAGAATAGCACTTACCTGCATATTAAACTGTGTCCCTCACCGCGCTTTTCGCGGGTCCTTAGGCAGTTTGACACCACCGCCGCCATCTTGGGGGTAGATTCGGGACGCTCTACAGGTGCCATTCTCGGGAGCGCTTTAGTGTTTATCCACACGAGGCGCGGTCCCTACTTAAAGCTTCGATGGAGACGCGCAGCGGTGACGCGCAGCGGAAGCGCCGTCTCGGCGCCGCAGTTACGCCAGAGTCCAGCCCGTCTGTGCCCGTCCGGGCCCAGACGGGCCTGGGGTCTGGCACTCTGCCTAAAATCCTTGCTGAGAGGCGGACATACGACCGAGGCGAACTTATAGCTCTGCGCCATATGAAGATCAGCGGCCCTGAACCTGCCTATATAGGGCCCATTCCATCAGTCGCTAAGCTGAGCGCGACCTCACCTTCTGACAAAGGTAAGAACTCCTTGGCGGTAGGCTTATTGAACTGTAGATCTCTCCCACGACACTCAGCTGAAGTTAACCTACTTTTACAAGATTCAGATTTAGATATCTTGTTTCTGACGGAAACGTGGATAAGTCCCAGTTCCGACGCTGACATTGTGCAAGCCCTTCCGCCGGGTTATCTTGTCTACCATCTGGATAGACCTAAGGGGCGAGGGGGGGTGGCCTCGCTATTTTATATAGGGACTCTTTTGGATGTATGGCTCAGAATGGATCAATCTTGGACTGTGAGAGCTGTCATTTCGCCTTACGAATATCCCCCACAGCCTCGATATCGGATTTACTGATTTACCGGCCCCCGGGCGGTTTGGGTAACTTTGTGAGCTCCCTCATGGAGTCAGTGACGATCTTGGCCTCATCTACGGCCAACTTTACGGTGTTGGGAGATCTCAACCTTCATTTTAACGATCCCACTGATCTAGTAGCCCAGGATCTTCAAGGTGACTTGAAAGCCTGCGAGTTGGTCTTAATTAATTCCGGGGCCACGCACGAAAAGGGTCATCTTCTTGACCCATTGTTCTCTAACATCCCCCGTTTTACGGCTAGGCCTGCTCTTCCCCTCCCGTGGTCTGACCACTTCTTGGTATTGGCACTCTGGCAAGTTGATTCACGGCCCACAGGTGCTAAGCAGGCTTTCCTGGTGGACAGACCCTGGTCCAGACTATCGATCAATGACTGGTCCTCCAAGTTGAAGGACATGCCTCTTCCCTGTGAGTCGGATCCAATTAAGAGCGATGCCAGCATCAATCATTGGCTGTCCGCCTCTTTAGATGCCCTCATACCGAAAAAGAGAGTACAAAAGAGGGAGAAAAGAGTAGGATCTGCTCCATGGTACTCTGTCGAGCTTCGTGCCCTCAGGAAGGGATGCAAAAAGCTTGAGAGGTTGTGGAGGAAGAAATGGGAGATATCCAGGAGAGAGGAATATCGCGCCGCCATGAGGGGCTATAAGTCCGCTCTTCGACAGGCAAAAGCCCAATTTTTTGAAGAGCGTATAAAATCCGCCGCTAGCTCCTCTAGGGAGAGTTTTAAAGTGGTTAAAGAGCTTCTCAAAGTTCCCGTGCAGGCAGTTATTTATAACAAACAGAAATGTACGGAGCTAGCTGAGTTCTTCCACTCAAAAATTGTGAGGATTTTAAATACCTTACCCCAGCCCATGCTGATTCAGGATAAGGGGAATCTGAACAGAGGAACACAGGCTAGTGAGACAGTCCCTCACCTCGAATCGTTCGGCCCAGTGTCAGTGACCGAAGTTTCCAAAGCTTTGGCATCCCTGAAAAGTGGTTCCCCTATGGACCCGGTTCCTATGAAGTTCCTTAAACTAGCAGCTGCTTCCATTGTTGCTCCCGTGACAGATCTATTGAACGCCTCCTTTGCCCAGGGCTTGGTACCACCGACTTGGAAAGCAGCTGTTGTTAAGGCGCTTTTAAAAAAGCCCAATTTGGATCCTTTAGACCTGTCGAACTTTAGGCCCATTTCTCTGTTGCCGGGTATAAGCAAAATTGCTGAAAGGCTGGTTAACCAACAACTGTCAGGCTTCTTGGAGTCCAACGGATTGCTTCGAGTCTCGCAGACCGGTTTTCGTCCAGGTCAGGGCACCGACACTGCCCTCTTGGCGGTCGTTGATGAATCCAGACGCATTCTGGACTCAGGAGGGTCAGTGGCAGTGATCCTCCTGGACCTCAGTGCGGCGTTTGACACCGTGAACCATCAGGTGTTGATTCAGCGGCTGGCTGAGGTAGGGGTGTCTGGGGTTGCCCTGCAGTGGGTGAGATCATTTCTCACCGGACGAACATACCAGGTCTGGGAAGGCGGGGAGCGATCTAATTCGATCCCCCTCCAATGTGGAGTGCCACAGGGCTCTTCTCTCAGCCCGACATTGTTTAATGTATATATGGCCCCATTGGAGGATATAGTGTCACCGTATGACATCAAGATCGTCAGTTACGCGGATGACACGCAGTTGGTGGTTTCTCTATCCCAATTGGCAGAGAATCCGGACATACTGCACTCTTGCCTGTCGGACGTTCACACCTGGATGGAAGAATCAGCCCTCAAACTGAACGGCTCGAAGACGGAAATAATGCTGTTAGGGAGTAAAACTCCTTCTCTCCCTTTGACCAGCTGGCCGAGCTGTATGGGAGACCTTCCGGACCCCAAAGAGGTGATCAAGAGCTTGGGAGTCTGGCTAGAGCAAGACTTGTCACTCCGGACCCAAGCAAAGAAAATTGCAGGAGTGTGCTTCGCACTGTTACGGTCGGCCCGTAAAATTTTTCCCCTTCTACCTGTAACATCTAGGAAGCTGCTGATTCAGGGCCTTATAACATCCAGATTGGACTATAGTAACGCCATCTTTCTGGGAGCTCCTGAATCCACTTTTAAGAAACTCCAGCAGGTCCAAAATGCAGCGGCAAGATTGCTCATGGACGTTCCCAGGACGCAATCAGCGAGACCTGCTCTAAAGGCGCTGCACTGGCTCCCAGTGCGGGAGAGAGTTACATTCAAGGCACTCTGTACAGCCCACAAAATTCTTTTGGGGAAAGGCCCCCCTATACTAAAGAATTTAGCGGTCCCATACAAAGCGAGCAGATCATTGCGCTCTGACCAAAAACACCTTCTTTTAGTCCCTAGAATGAAAAGGTCTCGTACCGGCGGGAGAAGATTCTCAGTTAACACGGCGAAGCTGTGGAACTCGCTCCCTTTTAAACTTCGCGCCGAGTCTTGTACTCTGCGGTTCCGCAAATGTCTCAAGACCTACCTGTTCCCTGCTTGAGTGCATCTACCTTGCCGTTTTTTTTACTATCTGATGGTGTCTGGATAAGCGCTGGGATGCCCTAGGGTAACTGTGCGCTATATAAAAATTTAAATAATAATAATAATAATAATGGTCTGTGCATATTAAAGAAGGTGGCACTGATCACCTCAAGACGATTAGAGTACCAGGCTGGCAAACCAATGACTGGGCATCATAATAACAATCAAACATATACTGTGTCGGCCTATGGAATATGCCTCATGGTCATCTGTCTTCACTCACAGTTATAAAACATATTTGAAGTTGATAATTAAATGCGAGACTTATTGCTGAGGTCCTTCGTGCTACAGGACACCTGATGCTTTGACTGATATTTGATTAGGTGGAAGCATTTAATACTGATATTTCTGCTGGTAACCTCTCATGAAATGATTGGATGGTTGCTACTGATAATCCTGCTTAAGGTCTCCATAGTATAATGTTAACATACGTGATTACTATTTTACAGTGATAACATTTTCTGGTAGCTCTGGAGGGCTTTCCTTCAGCAACAGTAGCTCTTACTACAGAAAAGGTTGGCGACCCCCGAACTAGAGTATTCAGGGGAGAGGAGTTGGCCTAATGGATAGGGCGGTCGACCTCCAATCTGGGGAACTGGGTTCAAGTCTCGGCAATGACGCTGAACATCCTGTGATTCTGGGCAAATCACTTAATCTCCACATGCCTAACAAAAATGAATATGCCCTCATGTAACGCAACTGCTGCTATGTAAAGCGCCCTGATACCCGATACCTTCGGATCAAGTTTGCGCTATATAAAACTCCGTAAAAAAAAGGAGGGCACCAAGATGTGCCCTTCAAAGCAGTCTGGTGGTGCTGGCAAGCGCCCCCACCCCAGCCCAATACACTAAGTCCTGTCTGGGAGGTGGTCACACTTCCCTTTGATAGGAAACCTATTATTCTACCTTCCCCTGCTCCAGCCCAGCTCAGCAGCAGGAGGGCAGAATCATGTCTGGGGTTGGTAGCAGCAGTAGTTTGCTGGCAGACCCTGGTAGGCTGTTACCGGGAGTACTGGAGGCTTCCTGGAGGATCCCCTAGTGCGTGGAATCGTACCCCAACACCAGTAACGGTGTTGGGGTATGATTCCAACATGTTTGATACCAAACATGCCCAGGTTCTGTACAGTCACTATATAGGTAGCCATCCAGTAATGATGCATGGCCACTACATGTATCAAAATGACTGACCACATTTACAAAGGAGAATCTACTCCGGGGTTTGTAGGGAATGTCCTGTTTATACAGGGGCACCATCCCACTTATAATCCAGCACCCTGCCTTCAGGATTGAAAAGCCTGCCTTAGGGGTGACTTATAGGTTTTAAGTGTAGTGACCTCAGATATAAGAAACCTTACATCTGTTGTAAATTTTGCTAGCACCAGCTTACACAGGCTGCAATGGCAGGCCTGTAGTCACAGTTTGAGGGGCCTCTCATGGGTGGCATAATACATGCTTCAGCCCAAGGGCGACCCTTCGTGTACCTATGCCCTGGGTACCTTAGTACCATATACTAGGGACTTACAGTGGTACTCCAGTAGCCAATTGTGGATGTACAGAAGTACTTACCAAGTCACATTTTGGGAGGAAGTACAGTGAATGGGGCCCTGATTAGCAGGATCCCAGTTAGACTAGCAAAACAAACATACTGACACCAGCTAAAAGTGGGGGTGACCATGAAAGCAGATCCTACTTTCCTACACTGGAGTTATAATACCCTCAAATCCGAGAATTGGTACATACAAAAACCAAAATCGAATATAAGATTTCTTATACTCGGTTCAAGATTTGAATCTATATATAGTTGTGTAAGAATAGTGAATTAATTGTGCGTGTTTATAATTAGATGCAAACTGTAGGTCGCTGAAGTGGGAAGTTTCCCCAATTTCATATCAAATACATTTTTGGTGGCCTTTTGAGTTTTGATACAATGTCTAGTGGAGGAAAATCATAGTCTATCATGGTTTAAGCGATCCTGCTTTCCATTAAGTTATGGTAGTCGATTTTTGCCGAGTTGAATTTCAGCAATGATTACAGTTTTTAGAGTATTTTTTGCTGCCGTCCTGCTAACCCACAGGTAATCTGTCAGAGATATGTTACTGGCTGCTTGTATTGATGTTAGGACCAGTTCTAATCTGATTCTGCAGGACGGTATTGAAGATCTGAAGCTGAAAAGAAGTTGTATATTTTTAATACAAATTAAGTCAAGATCCTGTATGGCTTAGGATTGAAAAACTGGAGAGCCATATAGTAATATGGGTCTCAACTTCATATTAGCAATTGAAACCAATTGGGCTAATGCTTTGCCTCCATACCATGTTGAAAATTGTTTTAGGGCAGTGGAAACATCATTACATTTAATTTTCACATTCTCAAGGTGATCTTTCCATGTTAGACTTTTGTGCATTGCTACTCCGATGTAAGGATAAGATTCAACTTGCTCTACTATCGAATTAGATATTATCCAATTGGCACTTTTAGCCGATTTTCCAAAGGCGATCATCTTTATTTTTGTGAATTTAACTGTTAACTCGCTATTAGGAAGGGGCGTGCCAAGGGCATCCCTTCATAATAGCCAGTTGCACTTCTTTTTACAATTGTTTTGCTACCGCAATTGCAGTCGCAAAACACTTGCAGTTTGCCATCTATTTCATAAAGGTGGTAAGCCACTCGCTCCAGGGGACCCATTTGTGACTGGCAGCGAAAATATTTTTTAAGAGCAGGCAGTGGTCCCAGGGACCACTGCCAACCCTTAAAAAATGAAATAGAAACGTTTCATTTTTCTGTTTTTAAATGCATCCCATTTTCCTTAAGGAAAACAGGATGCATTTAAAAAAACTGCTTTATTTAAAAAACAGTCGTAGACATGGTGGTCTGCTGACCCCAGCAGGCCACCATCCCTGTGAGTGCTGCCCATTCCCAATGGGGTCGCAAATTGTGACCTGCCTCATGACTAATAATGAGACAGGTCGTTTGCGGCCCCATTGGGAATTGCAAACAGTGTTTGAGACACTGTAGTACATTCCATTTTGCGAATAGCAAAATGACGCAATTTGCGACTCGCAAAATAGAAGGGGTTGTACATTTGGCCCAAGATCGTCTGCCTATGCCAAACAGCTAATTTTATGTTGACCTAGTTTCTGCGGAAAACCCTGCCATGAGTTGTGCTGTTCCGGCAAGTACCAGCAGAGGAGCAGGGCTCCAACTGTTTTAGACCATTGAAAACTTGAATTTTTTGCGAGACCAAACCCAGTTGACATTTTTACTTACACCCAGGTCTCTGTGTGTAGTTCAATCAAGAAGTTTGATAGTGTATTTTGTATTCCCCAGGCCTTTAATTCTTGCCATAAATATTTCTATCGACTTTGTCAAAAGCAGTGGAGTACTCTATGAAGTAGACAAAGAATTACTTTGTTTCTTTTTCTAAGCTTTTTTAGCAAGTAGATTTTACGGCCAATATATCGTCTACTGTTGAGCAAGCTGATCTGAAACCAGTTTGATACATTTTGATTAGGTTATTTTCTTCTGACTGTTCTACCGCTTTGTGTTGTAAGATCTTCACATCAGCATCACAAAAAATATTAAGCAATCATTTACGTAAATTTTTATAGACTAGTCGGAGAAGCAAACTTTTCCAAGATTCTGGTATGTAAACCATATTTAAGGTGCTTGAAAATATTTGTTCCAATGTTTTACTCCACGCTGGCAGATTGGGCTTAATAATCACTATTGGAATAGCATTTGGTCCAAGTGCTTTAGAAGGCCTGCATTTGTTGAATGTTTTGGCTATATCCTTAAAGAGAAAGAGAGTTCCATATGGACCCACAGGAACTGGGTAAAATGCAATCAAAGAAGCAGTGTTCCCTGGGTTGTGTTTTCTCTAGTCGGATTTCCTCAACCAATCACATCATTCAAGTCAGGTTATTATCTATGCCACAGTCTGTCTCCCTGCGCCTATGACGGCCCTTACACACATTAGTAGAACCACAAAGGCAATGTCAAATTAAGGAATAGTTATCCAGAGTATTTATTAAAAAAGTATTTAAGAAAAAATTATTTGTTAAAAACACATCAGTTCATTTGCATAAGTAGATTCTTCTTAATACAGTGCCTAATGCTCATCAACAGTTTATCAAAATACACACATTTTTTAAAAAGATTTTTTTAAAAGGTTATATTTATCCCAACAAGGTTGTCGGCGCGTTTGGTGGATTCGGCTGTGAGCCCCACCTTCTTCAGGACAATTTATAAAACACAACAATCTGTAAACATAAAAATCCAAAGTAAAAATACATCCAAGAGTGCAGTTTTCATTTACATATCATCCCTTTTAAACTTAAATCTTTACATTCTGTACTCATGCTATTTGTGGTCCTACTATCAACATGCCTAGTTTTACTCCTACCATTGCACACCCTTTTCATAGGTACATGCCCTCATGATTTCCCCTGATTTATCTTATACCGAATAACGGGTTTATTCTCGTCCATGTTAAACCCTCCATTTTTCTTAAAACAGTTCACTTTCACTCACACAGGTTCATTCCATCACCCCTTGTGCTTGTATACTTGTTAAGGATGCCTACCTTCATAAAATCTATTCCGTATCCTTTTATTAATTCAGGTACGTCTGTTTACGATTTTCAATGCTGGTTATATTCACTACCAGTCTGTGAACAAAGATAATCGTTCTAGTGTCAACTACTTGTATAGTATTTAAACTTAACCTCAACATAGATACATCACACCTTCCACCTGTATTTTTCTTTATGAGAGTACTTCTCGGTGTAGTCTGGTTGTACAATCAGGATCGCTGCAGTCATTTTTTTATTTAAAAGATCAGCAGCTGTAAGGAAATATATATCTATTATTCCTCTATCCTACTTTCACCTCTCTGATAGGTCACTCACCCTTTTTTTTCTCCTTCCTTGCACCTCCTCATTCAGTGTGGTATGATACTTTGTCGTGTGCACAATGACCCGTTTTTTTATTTTCTGCATGTACGGTAAATTGAGAAAATTGAAAGCTATTAGTCACCTATTCGTTCCTCTGCATCTTTGGGATATTATCAAAAATAGTTTTGCTCACCTTGTCTACTTAGCAACACCGCTAGTGTCACATCTCCTAAGTGCCTATTCTATATTAATTGTCCATACCATTGGGGTAGGCCTATAAAAAATATGCACAGTTTGTCGTTTGTTTGTTTACACACAATTTCTTTTTATTGTTAAAACACTCTTATTTGCAATTGGCCATATCTCGTTTTAAGATCGATGAAGTTATTTAAGCAAGATATGTATAATCGCCTTCCTTAGCATTCTTATCGCCTGGCCTCCCCTTCTTTAGGTCGAGGACCGCCGCACTGCGTAGCAGTGGGTGGAGCCGAAGATTTTATGTTTCTTAGAGGGGGCTTGGAACCCGCCCCTCTTCTCCATTGGCTGGCCTAGTAAATGCTGGCCAGCCAATGGAGGAGAGGGACGTCACTCCCTTCAAGCCCCGTCTTTTTCGGATTCGGGGGCGTGTTTTTTAGGTTCTTTCTATCTGTGACGTCATCCGTCACTCATCCAAAAACACACCCCGATTCCGAAAATTTCGGAGCTTTGCGGCAGCCATTTCTGCCCGACCGCGTCAGGCCCTTGCATCCATCTGCTTGCTTCCACGAGCCTCCTTCTAATAGTTATTCATCTCTCTCCTAATGATATTTAGTGGTAGCCCTCCGCCTCCGCTCCTATCTTAAAACTAAACTACAGCTAAAGTCCCATTTGTCCGCTCCTGCTGACACACTTCGGGCAGGTGATGGAGAGGCAGTAACTGCTGGTGGTCGGGAGGGGGTCACCATTTTCAACTGCGAGGGAGACAAAGCGCCAACTAGTTAGCGGAGCGGGACCCAGGCGAGCTGACATCCCCAAGCAGAGCGAGGAGGCGGCGGCGGGCACAGCATGGCGAAGACGAGACGGGCGACCTACAGAGCTGTACAGAGACAACCACCGCCAGAGACGGGCGACTTGCAGCTGTATGGAGACTAGACGCCCACTGCTAGAGACGGACAACCTACAACTGGAAAGAGACCTCCACCGTCAGAGAACCTAACTACCGAGGATTGCGTAAATCTGCGCAGCGCCCTCACTCAAGCGCCATCACTTAATGAACTACCAGCTGTAGAGTCGTCCTCTCACCATGGCTGCCTAACTTCACCAAGCAAATACTTTCACGATTTAAAAGAGACACCCGCTGCATCCAACGAGACAGTCACAGGACGCTGCGGGCGGGACCCCACAGACGCACTGTGATCGAGAGAAGAGTACAAACCTCCCGCGCTGACCTGACACCAGCAGTGAGAGGAAGACCCTCACGCTCACCGAGAGACTCCCGACAGTCTGAGTGTGAGCGAGCTCCTGGCACTCACAGTGTGAGGGTGCCCTGACTCTCACAGTGTGAGATAGCTCCTGATACTCTTGAGCGTGATACAACCCCTGGCACTCGACGTGTGAGAGCACAAGCTGAGACTTCCTGCATCATTCACACAGTGGGCGAGAAGGCACACTGCTCCTGGTACGAGACAGCTCCTGAGCTGACACGCCCAATATGAGACAGCTCCTGTTACCCACGGTGTGACTCTAAGGAACTGCACGGGACCGTTAACACCCGTTTTGCCGAGGTCCTTTCGGGCTCCCTCAGTCATGGCTCTGATAAAGCTGGGGGTTCGCTGCCTTCGAACCCTTCCTCGAGGCTCGGGGGGGGGCCTTATATGCTCGGGCCATCCGAGCCTGGAACGGGGGTTCCATCACTGCATACATGCCCGGGGCGGCCTCCTTCCCGGAAGTGGTGGACCCCCTGAGTCTGTACAGGATGTCGGTGGAGAAGGCCGGGACATTATGGGGGGCCCTAGCCAGGAGCCAGCTGATGTGGCTACACCCTTTCCAGACTGTACTGGAGGGGGACCTTAGCGGGGGCCAGGTGAAAAGGTTCCAAGGGAGGCAGCTGAATGTGTCAGTAAACTGCCTGGACCGACACGTCCACTCGTCTCCAGATAAAGTAGCCCTGATTTGGGAAAAGGATGAACCCGGCAAAGAGGAGCATATTTCATACAGAGAGCTGCTGGAGATGACATGTCGACTGGGAAATACTCTGAAGCGACACGGCATCAGGAAGGGGGACCGAGTCACCATCTACATGCCTTCATGCCCACTGGCAGTGGCCATCATGCTGGCATGTGCCAGCATTGGGGTCATCCACAATGTGGTCTTTGCAGGGTTCAGCACTGAGGCCTTGGCAGACAGAATCCGGGATGCTGAGTCTCAGCTGGTGGTCACTGTGAATCAGGGCCTGCGAGGTGGGAAGATCGCAGAACTGAAGAAGACTGTGGATGAGGCAGTGAAGCACTGCCAGTTGGTGAAGCGGGTGCTGGTGGCCATGCGGACGGATCTTAAGGTGCCAATGTCAACGCTGGACGTTTCCCTGGAAGAGGAAATGATGAAGGAGGACATAACATGTGCTCCGGTTGCCATGGAGAGTGAGGACGTGCTGTTCCTGCTATACACATCGGGGAGCACTGGGAAGCCCAAGGGTCTGGTGCACACTCAGGCTGGGTACCTGCTGCACACAGCGCTGACCGATAAGTACGTCTTCGATTACCACGATGGAGATGTGTTTTGTTGTGTTGCAGACATCGGCTGGATCACTGGGCACAGCTACATAGTCTATGGCCCGCTCTGCAATTATCAGGACACGCCGCGCCCACTGGGACAGGCCGTCGTCCCTCTGAAAGGGGCGCCTGCGGGGATCATGTCGAGTGAATTCCTCTTGAATTTACTGTCATCTAAGCTTGATCAGCTCTGGAAGCTCACATTAACCTCCGCTTGTGATTTTCAGAAAACCATTCTAATTTAGCAAGTAATTAAGAGGTCACATGCGGGATAATGAGCACAAGAAGCTTTGTTTCCCGGGCAACCCTCGCCAAGGGGGTGTTAATGCCGAGGTCAGTCAGTTAATGAACTGGGAATAGTCACCGGCTCCAAACCTGTTGGGGCTGAGGGAATGGAAAGTTATGGGCAGGCAGGGCGTTTATAAAATGAAATGATTAATTAATTAAAATCAACAACTTTCGCAGTAGGTTCTGCAAGCAATAATTACTGCTCTATCAGTAACCTACACCAGAATCATCCTAAACAGAAGCCATTTGAGAGTTTAGTGTGATATTCAACGTCGACATTTTATAAACACAATGCTGAAAGTTGTTGTCCTGTAGCCCAGTGCTTGCAAAAGTGAACGGGCAAAGCCTGCCTGCAGGAGTACAGATGGATAACAGCCCTTCTGCATACAGGTACACTTGACATTGTACCAGTAAATGTCCAAAGGTTGTGACAGCATGAAGCAGATAGAAATGAAAATAAGCCAATGGGTCTCGCGGCTCGCCTCTTTGACTTTGCCAATGGGGATCTCTTTCCTTTGCCAATGTTTTTTGCTGATGCCATCAAGACAGAGCCTCTGTTCCCTGCTTGTCATCCCAGTTTTTCTGTGCCTCTGTTCCCTGCTTGTCATCCCGGTTTTTCTGTGCCTCTGTTCCCCTGGTTTTTCTGTGCCTCTGTTCCCTGCTTGTCATCCCGGTATTTCTGTGCCTCTGTTCCCTGCTGGTCATCCTGGATTTTCTGTGCCTCTGTTCCCCCGGTTTTCCTGTGCCTCTGTTCCCTGCTTGTCATCTTGGTTTTTCTGTGCCTCTGTTCCCGGATTGTCATCCCGGATTTTCTGTGCCTCTGTCCCCCCGGTTTTTCTGTGCCTCTGTTCCCTGCTTGTCATCCCGGTTTTTCTGTGCCTCTGTTCCCTGCTTGTCATCCCGGTTTTTCTGTGCCTGTGTGTGCGTGGCTCTGTCTGTGTGTGTGTGCGTGGCTCTGTCTGTGTGCGTGCGTGGCTCTGTCTGTGTGTGTGCGTGGCTCTGTCTGTGTGTGTGTGTGTGTGTGTGTGTGTGCGTGCGTGGCTCTGTCTGTGTGTGTGTGCGTGGCTCTGTCTGTGTGTGTGTGCGTGGCTTTGTCTGTGTGTGTGTGCGCGGCTCTGTCTGTTTGTGTGCGCGGCTCTGTGTCTGCGAATACTCTCTAATGCTTCCGTATTGCCATTGTAAATGACAATACCATTTATTTATGTTTTTTTTTTTAAAGAAATAAAAAAATATGTCACGAGCAATGCCAATAGCTCTACCTTTAATAATGCCGATACCATTGCATTGTAAATGCTTGTTTTTATGTTATTACCGGCCCGTGAGCAGTCATTACATCAACCGTATAATGTCCTACATCTCCTGTCATATAGTTATGCTTTGCCTATATGCTGTGTTAAGTTAGCATGAGCTTATTAGGAGTTTAAACGCCATTTTTCCTTTGCTGCTTCTGCACACGACACATAACTGTTATTGTAGCTTTGAGCCTAGTAGAGTGTTTTGATTCACACACGAATAATATGTTATTACTCTGATATCAGCTTTGCTTAGTGAACCGTGTCTGTACAGTGAGTGCTGAAGCCTTCAAGGATATCTCGACACAGTTGTTGTGAGGTCTGATCTTCGCACCTTCCTAGACATAACATACATGCAGCTGCGGCCAAATTCAGGCGCTAGGCGCGTTTTATATTGCTTTGCACAGAGCATACACACACACTTGATGGTGCTTCGCATGTAGAGAGCTGGTGGAAGATGATGTGATCCCTTACCACTAAGATCTGAGGTATGGGCCCGTCCTGCTAAAACCCAAAGAGACCTTCTTAGATATAATATAATATGCTAGCTAGGGAGGGTGAGAATTAGGTGTTGTTTAAACCTATTCATTTTAGCATTCTAATATCTTTCACCTTTTGTTTTCTATGGACTAGTAACTCTGCTGATTACTTTGTTTCTTATAATAGATTTGCTTGTATTAGCTAAGATACTGCGTTTGAGAACACTGCATTAGTAAATAAACATTTCAAATGTGCACGCGTTCTCTGTTACTCCTTGTTCTGGATTGAACTGATTGTATAACGAAAGAGTGTTCATGTGCTCCACGTTACCTGAGGTATTCTAAGTCCATGTTCTGGTTTGTCTAAGCATTGGGAGTTTGTAATGACCAATGAGACACTGTAGCTAGTCTGGTAGGGGATTTTGGGTACTGAGGTGAGTTTTGGCACACCCTAACTCACTGAGGTTCCAAGTCTCTATGCACAGTTCTGTAGGAGAACGGAATCCCTGCGACATGGCGCCCAACGTTTTCGGTGGTCTTATTACATGACGCTTGAGTAGTACATCATTCAATCCTTAACCCCTTCACTATTGTTTCCGGACAACGGTGGTGTCGGAAAAACCTACCTATTTTAGTAATAGGTCTTTTCAAGCTTGAATCTTTCTAAACTGTTTCCTTGAATTACAACCCAGTTGTGCTACAAAGTTTGCTTTGTCCCTCTATCTTTCTGTGTCGTTATGGCCGCGGTGAACATTCCGCAGCATAGTCGCATTACGGTGCGCAACCATTTGCAGCATTATAATGTTCCCGTGGATGGCATGGCCGTGATCATGGTGGTGAGTGCTTACCCTTACAAAATCTTTTACTCGTGGGTGACCTTCCCAGCTGTGGATGCAACTTCGGGTGTGTTCCATGCATACACTCCCACTGCTGTGCTGAATGAATATACTCCATATAGGGCACAGGAAGTACCTATTGATGCTTGGCAGCACCGAGTTTGGTTCGATGGCGCCCTACCCCACTCTTTAACAGCCCCGAGGTTAGGTCCTTTGTCCATTCCAGACACAAATTGGCCTGTTTTGGCTGGATTTACGCCTCATCCTCAACACAGCGCTTGTATCGTTGTTGAACTAAGATGACTACATGTGGTCGCAATTAGCGTGATTAGGTCGTTAGTGCAATACATAATCCGTAATCTCCGGGGTGGGGGCCCGGGAACTGCGGCGCTTCCTGTTGGACAGGGCGGTATGAAGGTCAGTCCCGTGATGGTCAACGCTGTGATGGGCAAGCGCCCCCAGGATAGGGATGAATTTCCTTTCTGCCTTGCCGAGAAGTTTGACCAGCTGGAAGCAGTATTTCCTAACACGACTCCTGGTGAGAAACACAGGATTCTGACAATTAGCATGCCGAAAGACTTGACCCCTGAGATCTGTGACTGTGAGACCTGGGGTAGAATATTTGTGGCAGTCTATGCGAGGTGTTATGGCACACCGTCTATGACTGTTTTGCCGACGGTCCTTAAGCGTGTTCAAGATGAGCACGGACCTGAGGCTGCTGTTGAATTGGGTATGCGCCTTTGTGGCTCCTTTGATGTAGTTTACGATCTCATTCTTGCTAATGTCAAGGGAGATGCGGTGAACTTTCAGGTAGCCAATGCTTTGCAGGTGATACCCCATGTCGACAAACCCCGACAGTTAGCACAAATTATTGTCGCGGCTTATAAAACCGTGGGCTGCAACAGTAGGGGTCTTAAGCCTTTTTCTACGAAAGAGAAAAAACAACATCAAGGGCAGAAGTCAGAAATTGACGAACAGCCCAAGACCAAAAAACAAAATTGGCCGAAAAAACAAAAACTGGGTAAGCAACAACAACAGAGACAGGAGTCTCTTCTTGCGTCTCCTTTGCCTGCGCCCACAGAACGTGTTTATGACTTGCGCGATCGCGCAATGATAAAATCACCTGATCGATTTCAGGTTTCTGATCAACGCTCTCCTCGTTCTTTTCTGGAGTCATCGGCCTCAACGACCGGTGGAGGAGGAGGCGGCAAGGGCCGGGGTGGTCAGCAAGGACGTGGCCAGCCCCGCCCGACAGACGGTAAAGGCAAGTAGGACGATTCTACACCGAAAAGACCCCAGTTTCAGAAACAGAAAGTCGCCGCTTTAACAGCGAGATATGCCACAGATAGTGAGAACGCAGCTTCGGAATCAGACATGGGCTCTGACGTTGCTGGACAGCGCGGCGGAGATCACCATTGTACGAGAGGTGCTCCGTCCACTACTGAAGGTGACAGTGACTGACCATTATGTTTTTGTGGAGACAGCTGACACTAGGGTTGCTCCCCCAGACAGACTTTTTTTTTTTTTTTTAAAACCTTTATTGAAAGACACGTAGAAGTACAAGCGCTGGCCTACAACCACAGGGGCCGGCCGCAAAGTCAGGAGAATCAAAATAACAAAGCAATGTATACGATAGGATAAATACAGGATGGATGCAAATAAAGTCGTTACATCGCCAGCGCCAGGATAAAGGAGGTTTCATTTTACATTATATAAAGGAGGCAGCAACCATATCTACCCGCGCGTCATGCAACATATACAGAAAAGAAGGGGGGGGGGGGCGGGAGGGAAATAGCCCCCCACGCAAGCAGACGACCACAGTAGGGCAAAGCCCAAAGACCTCACACGCCCATACCAGGTGCAGAATAGAGGAAGAATACCAGCAAACAAATAAAGTGGACGCCACACGTACAGCCCACCCGCCCCGAAAAAGGAGAAAGTGCAGACGCTAGCGAAACAGAGGAGTAAACACCAAGGGACATAGCCCACCCCCTGGAAAAGGCAAAAAAGGGACCATAGAATAAAACAAACTAAAATAACAAACACCCCCCCCACCCTACATCACTGTAATGGCTACGGCCTACCCCACTAAACAGCGTGCCTGTCGCCCAGAGTCACCCGAAATATAGAAAAAGAGAAAGGGAATTATAACAAAGAAAGAGAGGGGAATAAGAAAAAGAAGGAGAGGAAAAGGGAAGAAAGAGAGAGGAGAGGAGCCAGCGATCGAGACATAAAACACTACCCCCCCGCAACAATAATTCACTAATCGAGGTCGAAAAGGAGAGTCAAGAAAAGCCTACACCAGGATGTAAACAGGAACCATCCAGAATAACGAGGCCCGGAGATGCCATGTAAAAAGGGTCCCACAGTTATCCGGGCACGATCACCCCTGTCCACTTTTATGAAGAGTCGAGCTTCCCAACCCCGCCACAGCCAAAAAACAGCAGAACACAGTGGGTCCATACCAGTCAGGAAAAGCCGGTGGGATCTCCGCAAAACAACGTCCCGGCAAACTAGAAGCAACCAGGAGAACTCGGCAACAGTCAGAATGCAAAAGTTCCTCAAAGATCCACGTGGTCAAGCACAGTATCTGGGCCGTCCAGCACGAAGCAAAGAAAACAGGATGTAGAAAGCACTGCAGCATCGGCACCGGGTCCGCTAGATCCCATAGAATCGAGCACCCAGCCGGAGATCCCAGCACAGCCGCCGGCGAAGTTTCAGGCAGTACAATTCGGGGAGACGACACTTCGTCACAAAATGGCGGAGCCACCATGGCAGCTATCCGCAACTCCAAGGCTCGACATTTCAAGGACAGGTCGATCCGCAGAGCAGACAGGGCAAACCAGATAGCACTCCGAGTAGGGGCCGCCCAAACCAAACGAGGGCTGGAGAAAGCAAATGCGGCAACCTCCCTGTCTCCAGGAGAAAGACACCCCGAGGGGCCATCCGCCATCTTAAGTACAGCACCCTCCGCCATCGCCGCAGGTTCTTCCAAGTCCATCAGGAGCACCGGCGGCCCCAGGGCTCACCGCCAAACCGCGGCGGATGGCGCTCGGCGGAGAAAGGAGAGTCACCAGAAGAACGGGCGTGCTCCCCACAGCACTCGGGGGGAGCCCAGCACCGGATCCCGGGCGGGACTAACAACAGGAGTGGGTTTCTCACTCGAGGGGTGCCGGACAGTGCGGCTTCTCTTCTTCGGGCCGGTAGGCGAACGGACATGCGGGGTGGCCCACCAGCGGGGGCGGGTCTGCCCCGGGGGTCCCGGCCCGCGGCTCTCAGGCTCCCACCATCGGGTCTCTCCACCGGTTCCGGACCGCCGGCACTCCGATCATCTCCGGGCAGGCACAGCACTCGAGGCCCCGGCGTCAGGGCCGGGAAGGCCAACAATGTGACCAGGGCAGAACGCCGGAATCACTGCACGCCAGAGCCCCGGAAAAGGATGGTAAGTGACGGCTCTTCCACAGTGACCAAATTCGGAACACCCCGAGCAGGATAAAATACAGGATAGGTGGCGGGGAGGAAGAGATCACGGAGCGAGGCGGTTATGCGACCGTTCCGATCGCCATCTTGGCTCCTCCTCCCCCCAGACAGACTTTATGAAATAGTCCTGTTCATTGAAGGTGACATACAACGTACCATAAAAGGGGTATTTTGGGAAAATCTTACAACTACCTATGACATTTTGTTAGCGGAGGCTGACTGGCCCCCACCTTTTGTTCTCGCAGCTCCAAGAGGGGAGGAGGTAATCCTCCCTAGTTTCGCGCACACGGTCTCTAAGGAGCATGCGCTGAATTTTGCAGAAGAGTGGGCTAGACCCTTGCGCCGGCTCTGTACCGTACTCACTGTGGTTGGGATAAATTTTCCCCACACCACGAAATTCCGTTGCGGTCGCAGCCACAGCCATAACCTCAATATCCCATTAAACGAGAAGCAAAGGCTTCCGTTGCGGAAATCCTTGAGCAATTGGAATATTAAGGTGTAATTGAAACGTGTGTGTCACCAATGAATAACCCACTTTTTACTGTGACCAAGCCTGACGGATCGTATTGTTTGGTATTGGATTACCGACATTTAAACTCGCATTGCCGTACCTGTGCAGTACAGAATACTCACGGCTCTGCCTTAGTGGATAGTCTTGTGTGTAAGCGGTTTAAAACCACGCTTGACATTTCCAACGGTTTTTATGCCCACCATTTAGATGGTCTGAGTTTCCAATGGATAAGTTTTACATGCGGCGGCATCCAAAAACAATTCCGTCGTTTACCAATGGGCTATAAGAATAGTCCTGGGGTATTTGCCGCCCGCATTGTCTCTCTGCTAGAGAGGATCGACCCTGATGCTTACTCGTAGGTGAATGACATTTATCTCACAGACGACGAACTTTGGGAGCATTTGTGTCGAGTTGACCGCATAATTTGTAGCTTTGCGGACTTACAAATTTAATTTTGCAAAATCGCACATTGCAGAGTATACAGTGTTGTTCCTGGGCTATGAGCTCAACAATGAAGGTCGAGGTTTGGCTCCCCACTTCTTGGAGAAATGCGCACAACTGCACACTGCAGGAGTTTTTACAGTATGAATTCGTTAATCCTGCGCCTTTGGCTATGCGGCCTTTGGAGGATTCCCCTTGTATCATATACACTGATGGTTCAGCGCAGGTTGCGCATGGTTCTAAACACGCCTACGTATCCGCATGCGCCATTGTGGTAGGTGCCATGGTGAACGATGAGTTCAAGTCCAGAGTTGTGCGCACACAGACTCTAGGGGACTGCACCGCACAATTGGCAGAGCTTCGTGCTTTGATGCTTGCATTGGAGTACGCTGATCCTAGTTTGACGACTCTGATTGTGAGTGATTCTTACTACTGTGTCCAGTCTTAAAATGAAAACTTGTTCTTTTGGATTCAGAATGACTTTCGTGATTCCAAGGGTAGCACAATAAAACATAAAATGATCTGGGTCCGAGTGGCTGAGCTCAAGGACCTGTTGCCTCTCGTGCTTGTAATTCATACGCTTGGTCATCAGCGTGTTGGAGTCCACGCTCTTGGCAACTCGCTAGCTGATGAAGCGGCGAAATCAGCGGTATCGACATATTTAGTTGCGGCTGTTACACGGTGCAAAAGTAAGATTGATGATGATATCTTGGCTTCTGTTGCTGCCACTGAAAAGGGAGGTAAATATCCTAAAGGGTTCCCTTCGAAGTACACATAGCACTTAAGTCCCGATAAGGTTCCTAATGTGAAAATACCTGACGTTGGGGAGAGATTGATTCCCAACGCGGATCGCAGAAATACATTGATCACAGCGGCTCATGAAGGTGTTGCGTCTGCACATGCGGGCGTTTCGGCCACTGTGTCTCAATTACAACAGCGTTTTTGGTGGCGGGGACTGTACAAACAGACGCGCGATTATGTACTTCAATGTGACATATGCCAGCAGATTAAACCTTCAACTTCTGCACGTCCACCCCAACCACAGTTTTTTATATCTAATAAACCACTAGGTTGTGTTTACTTAGATCACTGCGGTCCTTTTTCTTCTGATACTGCATATAAGTACGTCTTAGTAGCAGTTGATTCATGCACACGCTTTGTATGGGTCTGGCCGCACCGCAGCGCTGATTCATGGACTGTCATAAGAGATTTGCGTGTCTTTGTAGGGATCTTTGCCTGTGGAACCTTCCATTCGGATCAGGGTCCTGCTTTCGCCTCTAAGCCGTATAAGGATGCCATGACTTCATTGGGGGTCCAAGTCAAGTTTTCGTCTCCATACAGACTTGAGGGTAATAGTGTTGTGGAACGAATGAACCGTGACTTAAAGCAATCATTGACAGCTCGAGTTATAGGCACTGGCAGGAACTGGCTGGCCCATCTCAATGGCGTGCAGCGTGCTCTTAATAATCTCCCTAGAAGGTCTCTGGGTGGGCAGACCCCATACGAAATGCTCTTTGGTATCAAGATGTATGTACCGGACCTTGACGGTCTCGGTGGCTGATGCTACTTCCTTTGACGTAGATAAACATTGCAATGTTTTACAGACCTTACAAAAGACAAGAGACAGTCTTGCAAAGGAACATTTGCCCTCCACTTCGGATGATGCGTTGCTGATCCCGGTAGTTGGCTGGCTACCCCAAGTTGGAGAACTGGTTCGGGAGAAGATCGAGAACAAGAAAGAATTTGGTCCCTCTTACAGTGCTCCGGTTCCTGTGCTTGGTGTGAAGGGCACAAGAACAGTCATTTTACCACCACTTCCAGGTCGTAAGGAAAACATGTATATCTCCATTGACAATGTCAAGATACACAGAGTGGCCGATTCTTCTTAGTATGACACCGGCAGTCTCCTGTCCTTCGATTGTGAGAAATTCTGTTTTGGCCACTGCTTCTAGTCCTGAGCCAGAGGTGGCCATAGAGATGCCTACAATTTCCAGTCCTTTATTGAGTACATTGCCTGGTACTCACCTTGATGAAATTGACTACACTTACCCAACTGACTTATCGATGTCTGATTTGCAAACCCGTTTGGCCACAGAATCCAGATTTTCATTTGACACTGTCTCACACACTTCGGGAAAGCCCTCTCGGATTGCAGTATAAATTTTATTCTGTTGTTACCCACTATGCCACCTTCCTAGTTCAGACAAATTTCCGATTTGGGAGATGCACAGACCTCACCCCACTTGGCCACAGCTCAGGGAAAGGGGAAGCACCGCTCTGTCCGTCGGTACTCCGCGACTCAACTTCTGAGCCGATCGAAGTTGAGAGCTGTGGCCAGGTGGGGTGAGGTCTGTGCATCTCCCAAATCGGAAATTCGTCTGAACTGGGAAGGTGGAAAATGACACGGACACCTAGTGGATTCAGGTGACCTCTGTATTATGTATGGTTTTGAGAACAGTTTTTTCATTATCACTAGGTTGCAGTAGCTGTAAGTAGAGATTGGTCCTGAAGAAAGCAATGGCAAATTGTGCCGTAGTTGCTGAAACATGTCGACCTTAGTACACATCTAGACAATCTATAATGCTTTGATTGTCTCTGACTACTTTTTAATATTGGCATAGTGGGTAACAACAGAATAAAATTTATTTTCAGTGCCCCCTAATCCAATTTTAACCCACTTTTTCTTGTTTACACACACTTTTTTGCACTGCGACATCAGTCCCTGTTACTTGTACATCCTCACAAATGAGTAGTAAGACCACGGAAGATCTGTCTGAACGATTGAAGGCTTCTTTAACATCTGGGCCCTCCTCGTGAAAGACGAGTGGCACCCTTTATGGTGGTCTTAAAAGAAACCCAAATGATGAAGGGCGGTTTCGTGTGGTGACTGATGGGCATCCTTTCCTGGCCACTATAAGGGTTTTGGTGAAGGGTGACCGTGGGTGGACCATACACGAGGGATGGTGATTTAGTTTCTTCTTATTCTTTGTTTTGCGTTCACTTAGCAGCCCTTAGACCCTCTGGTATTTTTGTAGTTCATTGTATACTTGGGGCTTACTAGAGCTTGGTCTTTAAATCCCCGCCTTGACCCTAATCAATTTGTTGTTGTTGTTCGCTTCCTTTTACATACAGATGCCTTAGGGAAGGAAAGGAAGTTTATCTCAAAGGTGAAGAGTGCACGGAAACACCAGATCACTCATTAATGTGTAGACATATATAATTACACGGCTCTTGCAACCAAGAACAGCCTAATTTAGCATGTGTTTTAAAAGGTACCCCGTGCCCGCTATCGTTCCCACTTTTACACTACTGGCAAACTGCAGTTATTTACTTTTAAATAATGATGATTGCTGTGGGTTAATAAAGAACAAGTTACTTACCTTCGGTAACGCTTTTTCTGGTAGATACAATATCTGCCTGTGGATTCCTCACCTTGTGAATATCCCCCTGCGTCAGCAGCATTCAAAAATTCTTTTTGTAGCTTCGCGCCGACGTGGTACGACGTCACAGAGGCACGGCATCGTGCGCGACTCCGCTGACGTCACCGACACCATATTAGGCCCACGCCGGCGTGATGACATCAGTTCCGGCCTTTTTTCCGTGCCTTCGAGGCACACGGGCGGACCGATGACAGCAGATATATACACAGTATACACAGTACACAAATCAAGATAACACACACAGTGTGAAGCAAAAGCAGAAATGCAATGAAATCCTTTACATTACAATAAACTCAGGAATAAAAGAGTGGACAACGGGGAGGCGGGTGGGTCAGTGAGGAATCCACAGGCAGATATTGTATCTACCAGAAAAAGCGTTACCGTAGGTAAGTAACTTGTTCTTCTGATAGATACATCTGCCAGTGGATTCCTCACCTTGTGAATAGAGTCCTACAGCAGTCCCCACTCCCGGAGGAGGGTGTCCACTCTCCTATACCAGAAAATCCTGGAGGACAGCGCGCGCAAAGTGGCCCTTGCTCCTCACCTCGGTATCCAAGCAGTAATGCTTCGCGATAGTGTGGAGGGAGGCCCAAGTCGCAGCTCTACAAATGTCCTCAACAGGAACACCCCTAGACAAAGCAGACGTTGATGACTTTGCCCTAGTAGAGTGAGCTCTTATACCCTCTGGAGGGTCCTTACCCGCCAAGGCGTAGCAGATCTTAATGCAGAGGATAATCCACCTCGAGAGTGTGCGCTTGTGCACCGCCTTCCCCTTCTTGCAGCCAGCAAAACCAACAAACAGCTGGTCATCCAACAAGAACTCTCGTGTCCTGTCCAGGTAAAAGCTCACCGCCCTCTTAGGGACCAAGCGGTGTAGTCTCTCCTCCTCCTTGGAAGGGTGAGGGGGAGGATAAAAGGTAGGGAGGGTAACGGACTGCCCCAGATGGAAAGGAGTTACCACTTTAGGCAGAAAAGCAGCCCTGGTCCTGAGAACCATTATTTCAGCATGAATAGATAAAAATGGGGGCTTAGAACTTAGAGCTTGAAGCTCACTTACTCTCCTTGCCGAAGTAATTGCCACCAGAAAAATAGTCTTGAAAGACGAAAGTCTCAAGGGACATGTGTGTAAAGGTTCAAATGGGGAACCCATCAAGAATGTAAGAACAAGGTTTAAGTCCCATTGAGGCACAATAAAAGGTGTAGGAGGGAATGTATTGGTAAGGCCCTTAATGAAACGTAAAACAACAGGAAACTCAAACAAAGAGGGCTGGTCTGGCAAACAAAGGAAAGCCGACAAGGCCGACAAATAACCCTTGATAGTTGCCACAGCAAAACCCTGCTGAGCCAATGAAAGAGCAAATTGTAGTATATCAGACAAACGAGCCCTTAAAGGGTCAACGGACTTCTCCCCGCACCAAGCAACAAATTTAGACCATCTATAAGAATATATGGATTTGGTGGAGTCACGCCTTGCCGATAGGATGATTCATAAAGGGGGTGGTGATGGACAGAGCATCTGAATTAAGCAGAACACTCCTACCCAGTCAAAAGATCAGGGCTTGATCCATCACCGTTTTTTAGCTCACTGCACCATCCCAGTTCAGAACCTGGCTACATGCAAATGAGTCTGTCCCTGGCCCAGTGCATCATGGGAACAAGGCAGACCAAACTACCAAGCCAATTCTTTACTGGAAAGGAAACAAGCTTCCGGGGACCGGTTTCTGGCATTACAGCCGTCTTCGGCCCAGCTTGCTTGAATCCTGATGGTGCAGTGAGCAAGGGACTCATGTCTGAGCATACCCTTCCACTCCTATAGTGGCCAAAACGATTCATAAAGGGGGTGGTGATGGACAGAGCATCTGAATTAAGCAGAACACTCCTACCCAGTCAAAAGATCAGGGCTTGATCCATCCCCGTTTTTTAGCTCACTGCACCATCCCAGTTCAGAACCTGGCTACATGCAAATTAGTCTGTCCCTGGCCCAGTGCATCATGGGAACAGGGCAGACCAAACTACCAAGCCAATTCTTTACTGGAAAGGAAACAAGCTTCCGGGGACCGGTTTCTGGCATTACAGCCGTCTTCGGCCCGGCTTGCTTGAATCCTGATGGTGCAGTGAGCAAGGGACTCATGTCTGAGCATACCCTTCCACTCCTATAGTGGCCAAAACGATTCATAAAGGGGGTGGTGATGGACAGAGCATCTGAATTAAGCAGAACACTCCTACCCAGTCAAAAGATCAGGGCTTGATCCATCACCGTTTTTTAGCTCACTGCACCATCCCAGTTCAGAACCTGGCTACATGCAAATTAGTCTGTCCCTGGCCCAGTGCATCATGGGAACAGGGCAGACCAAACTACCAAGCCAATTCTTTACTGGAAAGGAAACAAGCTTCCGGGGACCGGTTTCTGGCATTACAGCCGTCTTCGGCCCAGCTTGCTTGAATACATCACCACCCCCCTTTTTGAATCGTTTTAGCCACCACAAGTGTGGAAGGGTATACTCAGATGTGAGTCCCTTGCTCATTGCACCATCAGGATTCAAGCAAGCCGGGCCGAAGACGGCTGCAATGCCAGAAACCGGTCCCCGGAAGCTTGTTTCCTTCCCAGTAAAGAATTGGCTTGGTAGTTTGGTCTGCCCTGTTCCCATGTTGCACTGGGCCAGGGCCATACTAATTTGCATGTAGCCAGGTTCTGAACTGGGATGGTGCAGTGAGCTAAAAAAAACGGTGATGGATCAAGCCCTGATCTTTTGACTGGGTAGGAGTGTTCTGCTTAATTCAGATACTTTGTCCATCACCACCCCCCTTTTTGAATCGTTTTAGCCACCACAAGTGTGGAAGGGTATAGTCAGATGTGAGTCCCTTGCTCATTGCACCATCAGGATTCAAGCAAGCCGGGCCGAAGATGGCTGCAATGCCAGAAACCGGTCCCCGGAAGCTTGTTTCCTTCCCAGTAAAGAATTGGCTTGGTAGTTTGGTCTGCCCTGTTCCCATGATGCACTGGGCCAGGGCCATACTAATTTGCATGTAGCCAGGTTCTGAACTGGGATGGTGCAGTGAGCTAAAAAACGGTGATGGATCAAACCCTGATCTTTTGACTGGGTAGGAGTGTTCTGCTTAATTCAGATACTTTGTCCATCACCACCCCCCTTTTTGAATCGTTTTTGCCGATAAGATGACATCCACAACATCGTGCGGGAGAGAAAAGGAAATCAGGTTGCCCCGCTCAATCTCCAGGCATGAAGGAGTAAGGTCTGGGGGTGGGGGTGTAGAACCTGCCCCTCCATCTGGGAGAGGAGGTCTGCCCTGTGAGGGAGACGGAGCGGAGGGCACGAGGAGAGGTGGAGAAGGTCTGTGTACCACACCCTTCTTGGCCAATCCGGGGCGATCAATATGACTTGGGCCCGGTCTTGGTGAGCGTTCCTCAGAACCCGAGGAATCAAGGGTATAGGAGGAAACGCGTAAAGGAGTTGCGAACCTCAACTCAACTGAAACGCGTCCCCCAAAGCTCCCCGCATCGGAAACTGGAGGCTGCAGAATGATGGGCAGTGAGCTTTCTCGCGAGTGGCAAACAGGTCCACCTGAGGAGTCCCCCACGTCCGAAAGACGTGACGAACTACCTCTGGGTGAAGCCTCCACTCGTGGTCGGCAGAGAACTGCCGACTGAGACTGTCTGCACACACGTTCAGAACTCCGGCCAGATGATTTGCCATCAGACAAATCTGATGGTCCTGAACCCAGGACCAGAGACGCAGCGCTTCTCTGCAGAGACACCGCAACCCTACTCCTCCCTGTGCTTGTTTACATACCACATCGCGGTGGTGTTGTCCGTCAGGACCTGAACCGACCGACCGCGAAGGGATGGGAGGAAGGCCTTGAGCGCCAGACGTATCGCCCGCAATTCCAGAAGGTTGATATGAAGCAACCTTTCCTCTGGAGTCCAAAGACCCTTGACCTCCAGGTCCCCCAGATGAGCACCCGACCCTAGAGTGGATGCATCCGTATTCACTGTGGCCACCGATGGAGGCAGCTGGAAAGGCCTTCCTTGTGACAGATTGCCTTCCACGCTCCACCAAGACAAATCCGCTGCAGTTTCTCTCGAGATCCTCACTGACTCCCTGAGATCTCCGTTGTGCTGAAACCACTGCCTGCGGAGGCACCACTGGAGTGCCCTCATGTGCCAGCGTGCATGATTGACCAACAGAATGCAAGAAGCCATCAGACTGAGCAGGCGAAGGACCTTCAGGACTGGAACGACCGCTCCATTGTAAAATAAAAGAATCATTTCCTGTATGTCGCGAATCCTTTGAGGAGGAGGGAATGCACGACACACAGTAGTGTCCAGTACCGCACCTATGAACAGGTTGCGCTGGGAGGGCACCAGGTGAGATTTGGGTACATTTATCGAAAAACCCAACCTGTGCAACAACTGAGTTGTCTCTTGCAAATGATGTAGCACTATCCCTGGAGATTCTGCTTTGATTAGCCAATCGTCCAGATACGGGAATACTGGTATCCCCGACCTTCTGAGATGTGCTGCCACCACAGCCATCACCTTGGTGAAGACTCGAGGCGCAGTAGTAAGTCCAAAAGGTAGGACCGCAAACTGGTAGTGTTGCGACCCCACCGTAAAACAGAGATACTTTCTGTGCGAATTCAGGATTGGGATATGGAAATACGCGTCCTCCAAGTCGATCGACACCATCCAGTCTTCTTCCAGCAGCGCTTGAAGAACCTGCGCAAGGGTGAGCATCTTGAACTTCTCCTGCTTCAGATAAAAGTTCAAGATCCTGAGATCCAGGATTGGACGGAGCCTGCCATCCTTCTTGGGGATCAGAAAACACCGGGAGTAGCACCCCTGACCCTTTCCTGCTCTGGAACCACATCTATTGCACCCTTTGTGAAAAGAGCCAGGACTTCTTCCTGCAGAAGCAACAGATGGTCCTCCGAACAATAACCCTGCCAAGGAGGGTAATTGGGGGGAAATTCCCGAAAAGGAAGTGCATACCCATTCTCTACGAGATTGAGAACCCAAAGATCCGATGTTATCAATTCCCAATCTCGTAGAAAATGGGCAAGCCGGCCCCCGACTGGCCCCACATGATCCGGAATGGCGGATCTAGGGCTGCTTTGCTGCAGTGGTAGGGGGCTGGGAAGGGGAAGAGGAGGAGGAGGAGGCTTGACGACCTCTAGGGCGAGCTCATTGTCTTTCTCTGTAAGACTTGTACAGCGTGTTCTGCTGCTGTTGAGGCTGCTGCTGCGTTGATTTATAGGAACGAAAGGAAGACCTGCCAAAACCCCTGAAGCGCCTTCCAGTCGTACCCATGGTCTGAAGACCCAAAGATTTTGCCATGGCCCTGCTGTCCTTAAAACGTTCCAAGGCAGCGTCAGCCTTCTTGCCAAACAACCCTGAACCATCAAATGGCAAGTCCATAAGTGCAGACTGAACATCAGCTGAGAATTCCGAAGATTTTAGCCATGCAGCTCTCCTAGTGGCCACCGAAGAGCCCATGACTCGCGCCACCGAATCTGCCGTGTCCAGCCCACTTTGTATCACTTGCCTCGCAGCAGCCTGAGTGTCTGAAATAACTTCCTGAAAGTCCTTTCTATCCGCCTCAGGAATTTTTGGCACCAACTGCTTCACAGAATCCATTAAGGCATGGATGTACCGCCCCATCAGACAAGTAGCGTTGGCAGACTTTAATGCCATACTAGCTGAGGAGAAGACCTTTTTGGCAGCCTGATCTTGCTTCCTAGATTCTTTTTCCCCAGGAACCTGCGGAAAAGCACCCGCTGACTTCTTGGAACAGGCAGCCTGCCCAACCAGGCTCTCAGGCAGAGGGTGAGTTGACAAAAAGTCAGGGTCACCAGATGCAACCCTGTACCTCCTCGCAACAGCCCTTGAGACCGCAGGAGCTGTCAAAGGTTTCTTCCAAACCTCATAGATGGGTTCATCTAACGCATCATTAAAAGGCAGCATCGGCTCAATAACAGATGAAGGCGAGTGAAGGACTTCAGTAAGAATATTAGATTTGTATTCAGCAGTGGGCAGAGTAATGTTCAACAAGCCTGCCGCCTTTTTAATCACAACATGATATGGCACCACATCTTTGGAAGGCACATCCGACACAGTAGCCAAATCCCACTCAGGAGAAAGTTCAAGCCCACTGGCCTCTCTTAGGTCATCAAAAGGATCATCAGAATCCTGTAACTCTCCTTCCTCCACATCAGCATACTGATACTGTTCCTCCTCCAGCAACCTCTTGGCTTCACGCCGTGACCTCATTTTCTTTAACGAAGTCGACGGATCCGGAACCGAATCCGCCGGAGTCGGAGCCGGCGTCGAACCCGAAGTCGGGCGAGGATTTTTCACCCGAGGTCGAACAGAATCCTGCAATGAAGATATGGGCACCGGCGTCGATGGAACCGGCGTCGAAGGCTTCGGTGTCGAAGGCCTCGGAGGCGCCGAAAAATGTCACTGCGGTGCTAAAGCCGGCATAAAAGGCATGAAGGGGGCAGGAGCATATGCCTGGGGAACGCCCAAGTTAAATGCCATAGGACCCGTGGGACCAACAGGTGCTCCAGAGGGGTACATTGCCCTGGAGTAAACCTCATACATGGCATTCAGGAACTGGGTTGGATCCTGACCTGGAGTCGGAAAGGCTGGATACGGGCCTCCAGATTGCTCTCGAGGAGGCGGAGTCGTCAAGACGTCGATCTCCTCCTCGGGCCGCGGTACCGGGGTCGACGAACCCGCAGGCACCGGAACCTCGACTTCACCAACCTCCTCCACCTCAACTTCATCCTCCTGTCCAGAAGGATTAGATTGATCCGGAGAAGGGTTCACCTGCTGCTTCGGAGATCCTGGCGAATTCCCCGCGAAGCATCACCATCCGAGTCCTGCACCTCCGAAGCCGAAGCCTCCGCATCCGTACGAAGAAGTCTCACTTGCGACTTCGAACTCAAGTCTTTCCCCGAGTGATGACGTGACTCGTGGCTCCTCTTCTTATGCTTCTTCCTGGAGGACCTTGAAGCATGGTCTGAAGACGACTCCGATCGCGACCTCGAACGAGACCTCGACCTCGACTGCCGAGACCGGCACACTCCCCGCAAGCCTTAAAGCCATTCTTCTTCGAAGTCATATTGAACAAAGACAAAGATACAACGAAAATAGCACAGAGTAACAAAGTTACTATAAAGCTACTGCACGATCCCAGAAAAACCGTTAGCGTCGACGCCGCGGAAAAAGGGAACTGATGTCATCACGCCGGCGTGGGCCTAATATGGTGTCGGTGACGTCAGCGGAGTCGCGCGCGATGCCATGCCTCTGTGACGTCGTACCACGTCGGCGCAAAGCTACAAAAAGAATTTCCGAATGCTGCGGACGCAGGGGGATATTCACAAGGTGAGGAATCCACTGGCAGATGTATCTATCAGAAAGGCATTGCTTATGTGGTAACAGTCAGCGAAAGGGTGGTTTGCTGTACAAATGTTTTATATCCGCCCCGCATGGGAATCTGGATGTTTCCATCTGGCCGAGGATTCTGACCTTGAAGACAGAGTTCAATGGAATGAGTAGAATAAGAGCCCTATTGTCACAAAAGGAGGTTGCGCTGACTTCGGCTCGTGAAACATTTGTCCTTCACGTAGCTAACACCCGCACAGAGGTGCAAGCTTTATTAAATACTGACCTACCGTTACATTTCAGTGAGCTGATTCACACAATCTTTAACGCGTCCTCCACTTCGGGCCTGGCTAATTTTTTTTAAGTAGTTAGCAGTGGTCTTGTGACTTCTTTTGAAAAGATATTTGGAGTCATTCCCGCTTTCTTCCATTCAATCTTTTCCAGCCTCCTTGGTGGATTTCCCGTTTTACTGGCGCTGGCTGCGAGCTTTCTGGTGTTGTTTTGTTTCATTAAAAATGGATGCACGTCCTGTGTTCCAAAACGAACTGCCGTTACTAGCGCTGTTTCGCAACAGGATGCTTGATTACTATGGCGCACTGCCGCTCGCCACCTTAAGTGCAGCATATGGATTATCATTTTGATTTTCCTATTTTACATGTGTCCAGCCTGTCTTTCATTGCCTGAGCTGCGATTTTGACTGGGCCCTGGATTTGTGTCTCTGCAAGATGGTGTCTCCTGACGTGGATTTTAATCACCTCATGAGTCCCTTAGTGGCTCATGGGTTGCTTTGTTCCGACGAAGGGATTATGGCCTTGGCAGCGATAAATGGAGTACTGGGTCGTTGGAATATATTTGCAGCGGCGCAAGATTTCTTGGCACACAGCTTCATTAAAACACCGCCGAGTTGTCCTCTGATGGTGCTAGAGGCTCCGGTAAATGAAGAGAATGAATGTTCTTTCCCAATATTAAATTGGATGGCTGAATTATTTTCGGATGATAACAGTGACTTCCTTTTGGAAGCTGTTGCTGCTTATTTTTCATATTCAGTCCTGGGTTGAGACTAATGAAGGCTCATTTAACGTAAAATTTTTGGTTATATTTTTTTGAAATTATGGATGACTTTTCAGGTCCCAGAACTATTGACTTTGTTGAAAATGAACACAAAATTGTCATGTTAGTGAGATTTTTTTTGACAGTGAAAATATTTTTTCACGTTTCCTCAAATTTGAATTGAATCTCGTCCTTGAACTCTGCATTTCAAATAAGAACTCCTTATTTTTTTATCTTTTCTTATCCGTGCTCGGATCATGGGGGGATGTCATATTGTTATGCTTTGCCTATATGCTGTGTTAAGTTAGCATGAGCTTATTAGGAGTTTAAACGCCATTTTTTTCTTTCTGCTGCTTCTGCACACCACAAATAACTGTTATTGTAGCTTTGAGCCTAGTAGAGTGTTTTGATTCACACACAAATAATATGTTATTACTCTGATATCAGCTTTGCTTAGTGAACCGTGTCTGTACAGTGAGTGCTGAAGCCTTCAAGGATATCTCGACACAGTTGTTGTGAGGTCTGATCTTCGCACCTTCCTAGACATAACATACATGCCGCTGCGGCCAAAATCAGGGGCTAGGCGCGTTTTATATTGCTTTGCACAGAGCATACACACACACTTGATGGTGCTTCGCATGCAGAGAGCTGGTGGAAGATGATGTGATCCCTTACCACTAAGATCTGAGGTATGGGCCCGCCCTGCTAAAACCCAAAGAGACCTTCTTAGATATAACATAATATGCTAGCTAGGGAGGGTGAGAATTGGGTGTTGTTTAAACCTATTCATTTTAGCATTCTAATATGCTTTCACCTTTTGTTTTCTATGGACTAGTAACTCTGCTGATTACTTTGTTTCTTATAATATGTTTGCTTGTATTAGCTAAGATACTGCGTTTGAGAACACTGCATTAGTAAATAAACATTTCAAATGTGCACGCGTCCTCTGTTACTCCTTGTTCTGGATTGAACTGATTGTATAACGAAAGAGTGTTCATGTCTTCCATGTTACCTGAGGTATTCTAAGTCCATGTTCTGGTTTGTCTAAGCATTGGGAGTTTGTAATGACCAATGAGACACTGTAGCTAGTCTGGTAGGGGATTTTGGGTACTAAGGTGAGTTTTGGCACACCCTAACTCACTGAGGTTCCAAGTCTCTATGCACAGTTCTGTAGGAGAACGGAATCACTGCGACACTCCGCTCCCCAAGTCTCATTGTCGGGTACTTCCTTGTCACACCACACCTCTTGTATGTGATGAAGTAGAAATGATCTATTTAAAGATGGCGCCCATGTGAGACCGGGCGAATTAAGTCCCAATAAAAAGGAAAAAAACACCAGAGACCCATGAATGGGTCACATGATCCCCCGGAACCATTTAAAAATACCGGAAATAGATCGGTTCTACTTCATCACATACAAGAGGAAAAGTGAATCGGTGAGGTGTGACAAGGAAGTACTCCAGGTGAGTTATGAAGGGCAGAGGGGCACTGTGAAAGGCTAAATGGTAAATCGAAGTCGAGAGCACAGGGGGCTTTGACGCATTAAATAAAGTTGTCTGCCCAATGAATACTTTACTGTGTAACAAAGAGGGTTTTGGCAAAAGCACAGTAAGGCTGTGCCAGATACTGAATGAACAAAAGGATTGCCAGTACTGTGCAATTATTTATGTTTGTTTAACCAGGTGTTGAGCGAAAAAGTTTACTCAACCCAAAGACCACCAATTCAGTCTTGAATCTTTATGAAAATAGATTTATTTTTTTATTTTTTAGATTGACTTGTTTCTTTTTTTTCTCATGAACGAAAGATTAATTTCAGAAGAGTGTTAGCAGAAAGCTCAACATGTAAACAACACTCTTTTATAGGTACATTTCTAAATGATAACAAGAACCAAAGACAACAGGGTGAGAACCCAAAACACAGTTCACCAATACAACATCAAAAATGACACATTTAGACAACAATTAGACAATAGACAACATATAAAGGTAATGGGGCTAACTAAAGCCTCTCTTTAGATTCAAATTATTCAAGGTAAGGCCTATTGCAGAATTTCTGCTCAAATTTTAAGACAAGGCCTATACATCTAAATGAAAACGTGCCAAATTAGACATATCTTTTTGTATATACGACCACACACTGTGTTTGTATTTTCGAAATTTTCAAATAAAGGTTGGTCGCAAAAACAGAATGTATCAGAATTAATGAGGAGAGGGGGTCGACGCGTTTCGAATCTCTACTTAAGTTGAGAGATTCTCTTCAGGACCGACAGACATGATCTGAAAAACATAAATAAACAGACACTCAGTCGAAACAACACATGAGAGACCTTCAACTCACATACCGATCAGCGCAATTTGTGTCATACCTGTGTGTGCTTGAGGCAAATGTTCAAATCCTAAAATCTGAAAGAAAAGAGCCATTCTTGGTGATTGCAATACTTATTAAAGGAGGGGTTCAGGCAATGAGGGCACAACGTTTTCGAAGTCCAAGCAACTTACATTGTTGATGTTTTGCGATGGTCCAAAAATACGTTTGAAGGACCAATGGGGAGTTTCACCCGACTTAGCAGCTTGCTCAAATGGCAACTCCTAAAAGTAACAAACGAGTTCATGAATGACAAGGCGTGTGGGACGCCAGAACTATAAATAACGTTTCAACACTGAGAAAAGTCCAATGTGTTTATTATGATTTGGGAGTAGTTTAAAAAACGGATGGTTTGTCAAAAAGTGTGCCAGGGAATTCCCACCAGCGGCACTCATGCGGGGTGGGGTTTTTTTTTCATATATGTAAAACAGGTTTGACATCGAGCGAATCCCGTGCGGGAAGTCATGTCGGCGGATGGTCAAGGTTTCAACTAAATTGGCAAAGGGCTCAGTCCGTGCGAGGGAAACCATGTAACGACGCATTGAATGGGACGCGACTGCATTTACCTTTTGATTGTTGCGCTGTCCTGTTTTAGTCACTCCTCACTCACACAGAAGGCGCCATCTGGTTTGGCTTGTTCAGTTCCGTGTTGGTCCGGAAGTTGTTTTGAAGCCCGCAGGATCTTCATGGGAAATGTAGTCCCTGCTACGTTTTTTTCAAAACTTAATCCATTTGATGCGAAAGTGTATCGCGGCTGTATATTTAAGAATTGAAGTTGACCACAGATTGATGTGCGCTACAGGCGCCTGAAAGTTGGGTGTGAATATTCTAATCACCATTGGCTATCTTTGTCGTTGTAAACTCAATGACGTATCATGGGAGTTGTAGTTCTGGAAAGAACTCGACGGAAGATTTTTTGAAAAAATTACGGATTCTCTCTTCTTTTCAAAGGGAAACGGCATGTGCCCCTCCTTACAGATGGTACAGTTCAGACATCTCGTTCAGGCCTGTAATGGTAGTGTTGAACTTAAGGATAAGCATCGCTTCTCTCTGTCTTAGCTTAGCCTCTAAATCACCACCTCGTGGATCTGGTTCTACTTTGGATATAATTGTCCATTTGAAATCCTCGTCCCCATGAGATTCATCAATCCAGTGCTGGACTAGTGGGGCTGTTAGTACTTTCATTTTTATGCGAGATTTGTGTTGTGACATTCTTTGTCTCGCCTCTTGATTCGTTTTTCCAATATATACCTTGTTGCAAGTGCAGATGATGGCATATACTATATTCCGCGTTTTACAATTAGTAAACTGGTCGTGTTTCCATGACACGCCATCATGTTGGAACAGGTCGCCTTCGATGGTTGAATTGCAGCATAAACATGTGCCACATTTGTGATGGCCTGTGATTGGAGGTAGGCTGACATAGTCTCGTAGAGTCATTGTCTTGGGTTTAGGTACAGCTGCTCTCACGATCTGGTTGGCTATACTTGTATCTTTTTTGAAAGCGAAGAGTGGCAGTTCTTTTAGCTGTTTGTCAATTTCTTTAACTAAATGCCAGTTTTGATGGATTATCTTTTTCAAAAAATTAGATGCAGGACAAAAGGTTGACACACAAACCGTCCGGTTTAATTGCTTCTTCTCTTTCTTTTGCAAAAGTTCTTCACGTGGTGTCCACCACGCTCGTTTTATTGCATGTTTCAGCAATTTGGCTGGATATCCACGATCTAATAATCTCTCTTTCAGGGTATTAGCATGTAACAGATATTCATCTTTGAATGTGCAATTTCTCCGGATGCGGAGGAATTGCCCTATTGGTAGATTTTGTTTTAGGTTTCTTGGATGATTGCTGGTATAGTCCAAAGCCTTATTTCGGTCTGATTTCTTGCGATATAAAGTTGGTACTAGTTGACCGTTTGAGCAATAGATTTCAACATCTAGAAAGGAGAGTTGTGTTCTAGATGACTCAAGGCTAAATTTAATGTCCCTTGTTCTCTCATTGAGCCATGTGTGGAACTGTTCTAGTTGTTCTTTATTCCCAGTCCATGTGAAGAACACGTCGTCGATAAATCGGACCCAACCACCAATCCACTCGCGGAAGGGGTTGTTGTTGTAAATGAAGGTGTCTTCATACTGACTCATATATAGTATAGCCAGCTCGGGGGCAAAGGGGCACCCCATAGCTACTCCTTGGGTTTGGAAATAGAAGTCGTCTTTGAATTTAAAGTAATTTTTTGTGAGGGCCATTTTTGCTAACTCCAAAAGGAATTCTGTTGGAATTTTCGATGGCATGTCTCGTTTATTCAAGAATAACTCTAAAACTTCGAGAGCTTGGTCTTGGGGGATTTGGGTATACAATGAAACAATGTCCATACTAACTAGAAGATCATGTTCTGGATTGAAAGGGAATTCATGCAGTCTATTCAAGAAATCCGTTGTGTCTTGAAGGAAAGACTTGACCTGGGTGCAAAAAGGTTTAAGGAAAAAATCAATAAACTTAGAAACAGGCTCAAAAAGTGAGCCACATCCCGAAATAATCGGTCTCCCCGGTGGCTTTTGCTCGTTCTTATGTACCTTGGGAAGTACATAGAACAGAGGGATCCGTGGGTGTTTGTTAGAAAGATAGCTATATTCTTGCTTGCCTGAAAAGCCTTGTTCCAGTCCTCGAGTCAAAATGCTGGATAGAGAGTTTTGAAGTTCCTTTGTTGGATCATAATTGATTTTACGATAGCATCGTTCATCAGTCAACTGTCTTGTGGCCTCTGCCACGTATTCTGTTGTTCCCCATATGACGATAGCTCCGCCTTTGTCGGCTTGTTTTACTATAATGCTAGCGTCATTCTTAATTGAGAGCAATGCTTGTTTTTCTTCACGAGATAAATTTGGTGAAACAAATCCCTTATTTCTTTTCTCATGAGAGGCAATAGCGGATAACACTGTTTTTTCGAAGTACAAAACCTCCTTGGGTAATTTGTGAATGGGTGGAGTAAAATTGGATTTATTCCTTAATCCAGTAGTCTCTGTTTGTGGACCCATTTCTTTGCCTGCAAAGAAGGCAATTAAACGTATTTTACGGCAAAATTCAATGAACTCTAATTTGAGTCTTACGAAATCGGTAGCTTTGGATGGTACAAAAGTGAGGCCTTTTTGAAGCGCACTTGTCTCGCTTGCAGTAAGTAGTTTATTTGAAAGATTGTAGATTGACGTTTTTTTCAGTTCTTGTATGTTTGTCTCCTTGTTGACATTTCCCAAGGTTGTTGGAATCTTGTTTTGCCTCTGGTTTTTTGTTGGTCTTGTTCTAAAAAAGGTTGTTGTTGTTGTTGTAAATTCGCTTGTTGGTAGTTAGAGCGAAATCCCTGTTGGTACTGATTTTGATATCCGCCTCTCCGTGTGAATTGGGGACGCGAATTGCCTTGATCTGACTTGATCTGACTCACTACCTGCTGATGACGATGAGGTGTCTGAAAAGGTCAAGTATTTTGTGCGTGATCGTCCTTGACACTCTTCTGAAATTAATCTTTCGTTCATGAGAAAAAAAAGAAACAAGTCAATCTAAAAAATAAAAAAATAAATCTATTTTCATAAAGATTCAAGACTGAATTGGTGGTCTTTGGGTTGAGTAAACTTTTTCGCTCAACACCTGGTTAAACAAACATAAATAATTGCACAGTACTGGCAATCCTTTTGTTCATTCAATGAATACTTTAGGCATATCAGGACGAGAGCGCCTCAATTAGTACTATAAATACACCGAAAAAAAGGAGATGTAGGAGACCCATATGGTCGTTTATGATTGTTCACGGGCCGTAAACAGAAAGAAAGGGGAGGCAACATAAAGAGAAAATAAAGTCATGTAACTTTACCCATCTTGCTCAAATAATTTTACATACCCGACAACGAGACATGGGGAGAGGAGATGTAGGATATTTAAACGGTTGATTTAATAACTGCTCACGGACCGTTAATAATAAACAGACCCATACAGTTGTTTATTTTTGTTCACGGGCCGTGAATAAATAGAAAGGAAAACCAAGTCATGTAACTTTATCCATCTTGCTTAAATAATTTTACCTACCCGACAGCGAGACTTGGGGAGAGGAGATGTAGGACATTTATACGGTTGATGTAATGACCTCTCACGGGCCGCTAATAACATAAAAAAGAAGGGGAGGCCAGACGATAAGAATGCTAAGGAAGGCGATTATGCATATCTTGCTTAAATAACTTCATCGATCTTACAACGAGCTATGGCCAATTGCAAATAAGAGTGTTTTAACAACAAAAAGAAATTGTGTGTAAACAAACAAACGACAAACTGTGCATATTTTTTATAGGCCTACCCCAATGGTATGGACAATTAATAAAGTCCAGCATAAGAAGAAGAGGCACTTAGGAGATGTGACCCTAGCGGTGTTGCTAAGTAGACAAGGTGAGCAAAACTATTTTTGATAATATCCCAAAGATGCAGAGGAACGAATAGGTGACTAATAGCATCCAATTTTCTCAATTTACCATCCATGCAGAAAATAAAAAAACGGGTCATTGTGCACACGACAAAGTATCATACCACACTGAATGAGGAGGTGCCAGGAAGGAGAAAAACAAGGGTGAGTGACCTATCAGAGAGGTAAAAGTAAGGAAAAGAATCTACAAAAGTAGGATAGAGGAATAATAGATACATATTGCCTTACATCTGCTGATCTTTTAAATTAAAAAATGACTGCAGCGATCCTGATAGTACAACCAGACTACACCGAGAAGTACTCTCAAAGAATAATACAGGTGCGAAGTGTGATGTATCTATGTTGAAGTTAAGTTTAAATACTATACAAGTAGTTGACACTAGAACGATTATCTTTGTTCACAGACTGGGAGTGAATATAACCAGCATTGAAAATCGTAAAAAGACGTACCTGAATTAATAAAAGGATACGGAATAGATTTTATGAAGGTATGCAGCCTTAACAAGTATACAAGCACAAGGGGTGATGAATGAACCT
Organism: Lissotriton helveticus; assembly: GCF_964261635.1. NCBI lineage: Eukaryota > Metazoa > Chordata > Amphibia > Caudata > Salamandridae > Lissotriton > Lissotriton helveticus. The sequence continues at coordinate 938,540,046 of NC_136067.1, forward strand.
GTGTGAGTGAAAGTGAACTGTTTTATAAAAAGAAAATGGAGGGTTTAACATGGACGAGAATAAACCCGTTATTCGGTATAAGATAAATCAGGGGAAATCATGAGTGAATGAGGGCATGTACCTATGAAAAGGGTGTGCAATGGTAGGAGTAAAACTAGGCATGTTGATAGTAGGACCACAAATAGCATGAATACAGAATGTAAAGATTTAAGTTTCAAAGAGATGATATGTAAATGAAAACTGCACTCTTGGATGTATTTTTACTTTGGATTTTTATGTTTACAGATTGTTGTGTTTTATAAATTGTTCTGAAGAAGGTGGGGCTCACAGCCGAATCCACCGAAACGCGTCGACAACCTTGTTGGGATAAATATATCCTTTTAAAAAAATCTTTTTTTTTAAATGTGTGTATTGTGATAAAGTCATTGTGATAAACTGTTGATGAGCATTAGGCACTGTATTAAGAAGAATCTACTTATGCCAATGAACTAATGTGTTTTTAACAAATAATTTTTTCTTAAATACTTTTTTAATAAATACTGTGGATAACTATTCCTTAATTTGACAGTGCCTTTGTGGTTCTACTAACGTGTGTAAGGGCCGTCATAGGGGCAGAGAGACAGACTGTGGCATAGATAATAACCTGACTTGAATGATGTGATTGGTTGAGGAAATCCGACTAGAGAAAACACAACCCAGGGAACACTGCTTCTTTGATTGCATTTTACCCAGTTCCTGTGGGTCCATAGGGAACTCTCTTTCTCTTTAAGTCTATTGTGTACGGCTTGTCAGCCGGAGAGTGGTGATAACATTAGTCCAAATAATATGGACACTATAAAAACATTCGGGTTTACAGAGGATCAATTCTCTAAAATCATTGGTAATTCTAAAAACACCAGTGCATCTATCATCACTGATAGTAATTCAGAAAAATTGAACACTTTCTGGAACCTAAAGAAAAAAGTGGTACGTACTGATCTACATGCCGAATTCTTAATAGAATATTGTAAAAAGGGCATCATCCCTAAAGGGTTGCAGGTGAAGAATGAACCTGGATTATTTGTGAAAAATGAAAAGTTCATTGAACACTGGACCCTAATAGCCAACCGTTGTAGTAGGGATTGGATGCTTTTAATAATTGAAACAGCCCAAGAATACATTCTCATTGAAAAAAGAGATCTAGAAAAGATGGAGGCAGAACTGAAAAATAGCTATAGTAATGCCCTGGAAGATGCAAAGAAAAAGCTCAATGAGATAGCAGAAGATGTAGATGGGTATAGGGAATATTTGATTGGTAAAAAGACGAACAAGTTGAGAAAAGATATCAATAGATATAGTATATAACTGGTGTACCCTTACACCCAAAAAGATTACTATGACACACCAGTGCAGGAAACCAATCAGAAAAAGAGCTGGTATCCCTATCGCCCCAGAGGGCAAAGGAAAAATGTGAGTTTTTCCGATACGTCCTATGCTAGCACAGAATCCGAAGATGATAATCATACTGACAATAGAAATTGGAAAGACAAGGGCAAACCAGAGAGCAGAGACCTTTTTTAGGGCAACACCAGCAGAGATCAAATCTGGCACCGAGGGGGAGAGGCCGTGGGAATTACCAACGACCAGCTCCACAATTCAGACCCCTATACATGAAAACACGAAGCCAGAAAAAATGGGACTGAATGAGAGAGAAAAAGCACCAATTATAAATCTATCTGCTAAGAAGCTTAGTAAGGATGAGGAAAAAGTACTCAGTTTAGGATTAGGATATGCACCCATCTCAAAACCTAATTCCTACGAAATTTTAAAAGATGTAAAAAGTCTCTTCAGAAAAGTGAGGTTAAAACAATATTTTTTAAATAAAGAACCCCCAGAAAAAATAAATCAGTCACGTCTAAACCCATTATCAACATGGACACTAGCCCGATCCATGCTTAACAAAAATGTAGAACTTTTTGAAAAAGCTGTAGAAAAAGACATTGATGACCTTCTGAAAATAGATGCTAAAATATATAACAACAACTTATCCAAAGAATGTAGGGATGCATTAGATCACTTAGAAACATGTGAGAGCCTGACGATTAAGCCTGGTGATAAGGGCGGAAGCATTGTGCTATTAGACACAGATGATTACAACAAGAAAATGCTTTCCCTTTTATCAGTCAAAAAACACGACAGAACCTCGTCACAGGAAGAATGGAAAAGCCTACAAATAAATATTTAAAATTCTTTGGATCTAGCAAGGGAGGATGAGATCATCTGTAATGATGAGTATGGGTTCTTATATAATCCTCATCCAGTAATACCTGCAATATAAGGGTTACCAAAAGTGCACAAAAGCTCGACAAACCCCCCTATGAGACCTATACTCTCTAGTTTAAATTCACTCACCAAGCCTCTTAGCATTTATGTTGATAAGTTCTTGAGACCTTTGGTATCTAAACAGAAATCGTACATTAAAGATACGACTGATATGACTAAGAAAGTAGAAGGCTTAAAATTTGATGGGCGTAAACAATGGTTGGTATCGCTTGATATCGAAGCACTCTATACGAACATACCCCAGCCAGCCACAGTAGAAACTGTTAGAGAGCTCCTTAGGGATGAAAATGGTGATCTATCAGAACATTCATACTTTATCATTGAACTGACAGAAATAATATTGAAGAATAACATTTTCCTATTTGAGGAGGACCTATACTGTCAGATCAAGGTTACCAGCATGGGGGCTACCTGTGCTCCCAGTCTGGCCTGCCTCTATGTTGGTACCTTTGAAAACAAACATATATATAATGAGGCAGCACCGTTCTATGAAAGCGTGACCAATTGGTCGCGCTTCATAGACGATATATTTTTTATTTGGAACGGTGAAAAGAGCGAACTAAATGAATTTATTAAGTGGCTCAACTGTGGAGACCCTAACCTAAATTTTACTTCATCGATGAGTCAAGAACAGTGTGATTTCTTAGATATCAAAATAAAACCACGGGGTGAGGAACTAATGGTGGACTTATATGTAAAGCCCACTGATCGCAACACGATGCTGCACTACAATAGTGACCACCCGAGATGCCAAAAGGATAATATTCCTTTTGGACAATTTTTGCGTCTCCGTGGAATTGTACGGATAGAAAAGATTTTGAAAAACCCATGCGGAGAACCTAAAGATAAAACTCAAAAATAGGGGTTACCCCAATCGAATTGTGAAACAGGCCTATAAGAGGGCTAAATTTTACAATCGTGAGGCGCTGTTTGAAGAAAACACTCGGGATAAACAAACGATGAATAAAATAGTATTTGTATCTAATTACTCCACAATCAGCAATAAGTTAAAAAACATCATAAATAGAAATTGGAGTTACCGTCAGGATACGAATCTAGAAAAAAATCGAGAAACCTTTATTCTCCTACATGAGAAACAGGACCATGAGAAATAGGCTAGTGAAAACATACAGAGAAAAAACTGTGACTCAACAAAGAAGCATTGATACCAACAGTAAAGTAATAGGTACATATCCATGCAGCTCCTGTGTTAACTGTAAATTTATAATATCAGGCCAAAAGATTGAACTGAATGGAGGAACACACATGCCTAAGGACATGTATAACTGTAAAACCAAGAATGTGATTTATCTAATCACATGTCCCTGTGGATATGGATACGTAGGAGAAACAATGAGAGAAGTGCGTGTTCGTTTAAACGAACACAGATCTGCCATTCGGACCAACAAAAGTAATGCTCCCTTAACAGAACATTGGTACCAATACAAACACACACTGGAAGACTTACGGTGGTGTGTTCTTGAAAAAACCTTAATATCTAGGAGAGGAGGTAATATTGAACAAAAAAGAAAGACACGAGAACAATTCTTCATGTGTAAATTCAAAACTTACATTAATGGTCTGAACAACCGTGAGGAATGGGAAAGACTGTATAGATAAAATCCCTAAAGAAACAATAAGGGACTTAGATGAGTAACAAACTAAGATAGAAGTATAAACTGATGGAGCATGAAAGGCGGAACAGTATAAGGGAAAGAAGAGGCGACTGTTGTTAACAACCAAACATGGGTAGGAGAAGCCAATGAAGTATAATCATTTTCGCTACCGAGTGTATATAGGAATGAAGGAGATTTATTAAATCATAGACACCACATGTATTGTGGGTAATATAAATAAACTATGCACAACAAGATGAGTGGTAGGACTAGTCCGCGCATGCTACTGAAACAAGGTGGTTAACCACGATGAGGCGAATTGAATAATAGACAGTAAAATACCAAATTATGTAGCATATGATCAACCCAGATATGAATGAAGTAGTAGGAATAGCGTTAATGTATTAGGTGACTAACACCATTTAAAGATGGCGCCCATGTGAGACCGGGCGAATTAAGTTCCAAAAAAAAGGAAAAAAACCACCACAGACCCACGAATGGGTCACATGATCCCCCGGAACCATTTAAAAATACCGGAAATAGATCGGTTCTACTTCATCACATACAAGAGAAAAGGTATAGGTGAGGTGTGACAAGGAAGTACTCCAGGTGAGTTATGAAGGGCAGAGGGGCACTGTGAAAGGCTAAATGTTAAATCGAAGTCGAGCGCACAGGGGGCTTTGACGCATTAAATAAAGTTGTCTACCCAATGAATACTTTAGGCATATCAGGACGAGAGCGCCTCAATTAGTAATATAAATACACCGAAATAAAGGAGATGAAGGAGACCCATATGGTCGTTTATGATTGTTCACGGGCCGTAAACAGAAAGGAAGGGGAGGCTACATGAAGAGAAAATAAAGTCATGTAACTTTACCCATCTTGTTCAAATAATTTTACCTACCCCACAACGACACATGGGGAGAGGAGATGTAGGATATTTAAATGCTTGATTTAATAACTGCTCACGGACCGTTAATAATAAACAGACCCGGAGGAGCCAAGACGAAATCCAAAATGGCAGCGTAGACTCCCGGCTCCGCTGTTCGCCCTCTCCCTCCCTAACATCCTGCAGCTGATCCTGTGTCCTTTCCATACCCTCACGCGTCTAAGGTGGTGCGGTGCCTGAACGTGCAACTCCGAGTTTGCTATCTCCTCGGATGGCCGAGAAATACCGTCGCTCAGATCCGGGCCTGTGAGGGATGTGAGCCGGGACCTCGGGCTGTGACGTGGCCGGGGTCGAGCTGAACAACAGCGGCCGCGGTCGAGTGGTGGGGATCGGTGGCCCCTCCCCCTCCCCCCTCCGAAGATCGCGACTCGAGTAATTTCGCTGGCTGACGATAAAGGAGTGCGGCGCAAGTGCTCGACACCTCGCTGCACACATCTGGCCGCTTTTCTCCTCGCCTACGAGTCCGGGCGTTCCTCATACTGCCCGCATTAATCTTTGCAGTGGGATCCCCGGAGTAACCTGACATTCGGTGAAAAGTCCACCGGCAGAGGCTGATGTCGAGTTGTGGGTCACCCTGGTATTGCGGGGTTGAGGTTGGTGCTGCTGTGTTTTTGGTCGAGTCTCGATAACTTCACCCCAACCCCTACATAGACTGCCTGGTGCTACTATACTCCGGATGCCTGCTACAGTGTTTGTTGACTCGCCTGGGGAGTCCCCGGGGGTGAGACACATGGCGGCCGACGAAGTTGCAGACGAGGCGTACACGCTGGGAGATGTCCTCTTGGCTCTCCAGGATTTTCATTCCTCCCTGGGTCATATGCTGTTGCCCCTCCGCGACTCGTCTGTTTCACTTGCTCCCGATATTGGGCTTGGGGGCATGGGCGAGAATGTGGCAGATTGGACGCTTGTCGCGGCTCGGGTGTATGTCACTACGGACTCCCCTGGGCATACAGGGTTACTAATCGAGGAAGATGTGCCCGGTAACCGGATTTGCGTTACTGACATTCACTTTGGGTCCTTCATAGATGTGCTGCCGCACCCTTTCACTGTTGGACTATGTCGTAAATCGTCTGCCATCGCTGGACTCCTGGGTTGCTCCTGAGAAGAGGTTTTGGTCGCTGAAATCGCCTGCCTGTGGACTCGATGGACTAGATTGTTTGCCTCTTTTTACTCGGACTGGCCAGGGGTGAATACTGTATGATTGTTCTCTTGGCCTGTTGACTCTGGTGATGACGCAAGACTTTGCTTATTATTATGGTGGTGGGGGTATGTGATGGACATATGATGATAGTTATCTCCTTTTTCAAGGAGCCTCCATTCTCTTCTGGGATGCGGAGGGGCGGGGGGGGGGTGACTGGGGCCGGGTACGGGGGTCCTCCTCCTTCTTTCTTTTCCTAACTGGGGTTTCCTGGGTGGGACGACAGGCATGCCTATAAGGGGGGGGTTGGCCGTAGCCTTCTGCTGGTATGCGGGGTGGGGGTTGGGGGATGGGGTCTGTTTTCTTTCTCCTTTGTTCTATGGCCCTTATTCTTTCTCGATTTTCGCTCTTTTCTTCTTCTTTTTCTCACTTCTATTTGCATGGGGGGATCTGGCCTTGTTCTTCTCTGGGACTGGGATTTTCCTAGCTATGTTACATTCCTTTTACAATGTTTCTTTACCACGTGAATGGATATCGAGCTGCCGTGTAGTGATTGTACGCTGCCGTCTTCTGAGTAACACGTTTTGATTTCCTGTTAGTATTGATAGCGACTGTCCCAATCCGCGAATGGCATTAACTGTATTCTGTCTAATCGTATGCTCAGATCCTTCTTCCCTATCATAAAATGGAACCTATTCTATCCTGATACTGATTGTACGCGCTTCTGGGCTATTTCGAATTTATTGCTTTATTGTGGCTTTAGACCGGGAGATGCGGAATTGTGATATTTTGCTATGTGACGGTTTTGATCTATCTCGGCCGGCCTGAAGGGTTGTAGGCCCACATCTGTATTGTCTGAAGCGATATGTCTGAGGTTTCCAAATAAAAAAAATAAAAAATAATAATAATAAACAGACCCATACGGTTGTTTATTTTTGTTCACGGTCCGTTATTCGGTATAAGATAAATCAGGCGAAATCATGAGTGAATGAGGGCATGTACCTATGAAAAGGGTGTGCAATGGTAGGAGTAAAACTAGGCATGTTGATAGTAGGACCACAAATAGCATGAGTACAGAATGTAAAGATTTAAGTTTAAAAGAGATGATACGTAAATGAAAACTGCACTCTTGGATGTATTTTTACTTTGGATTTTTATGTTTACAGATTGTTGTGTTTTATAAATTGTCCTGAAGAAGGTGGGGCTCACAGCCGAATCCACCGAAACGCGTCGACAACCTTGTCGGGATAAATATAACCTTTTAAAAAATCTTTTTTTTTAAAATTTGTATATTGTGATAAAGTCATTGTGATAAACTGTTGATGAGCATTAGGCACTGTATTAAGAAGAATCTACTTATGCCAATGAACTGATGTGTTTTTAATAAATACTTTTTTTAAAAATACTTTTTTAATAAATACTGTGGATAACTATTCCTTAATTTGACATTGCCTTTGTGGTTCTACTAACGTGTGTAAGGGCCGTCATAGGGGCAGAGAGACAGACTGTGGCATAGATAATAACCTGACTTGAATGATGTGATTGGTTGAGGAAATCCAACTAGAGAAAACACAACCCAGGGAACACTGATTCTTTGATTGGCTATATCCTTGCGAGGAACTTGAAAGCTTCTTGAAAACGGGATAGGAAAGTGATAGGCACAAAGTGTATTCGGTGCATATAGTTCCATGGTGTATTATTTCCACCTTCCATCAGAGATGTTATAATCAAAGAGGGGCGTGGCTTGAGAGCCGATGATGGCGGACGTATGTACCTGTTGCTTCACGCCAATACTATGATTATGCTGTGCAATCCGTGGCCCGAGGTACTCGAGAGCAAGCCACGATAGCAGAGAATGCAGCGGAGTCCCTCTGATGGTGACCGAAAGGGATAATACCGCACTGCTGGCGCCTAGAGGGGTGCAGGGAACAAGACGGCCTTTAAGCTCAGCTTTTCCAAAAAGGCGGACGTCTCTATGAGCTGGGAGACCTCTGGAGGTTGTCCTGTGTGTGCCTGAGGTAGCTATGGCCCCCAGCAGCCACTGAGCTCCTAGCAGGTGGCTGAGACCGAAGGGCCTGCTATTCTGTGAGGGGAGGCAGCAGAGCCCTCGTGGACGGCAGGGACGCGGCATGTTGTGGTCTCCCGTTGAGGCTGAAGGCGGCACCTGATTTCGGGGCTCGACGCAGCGGGATGAGCCAAGCGGAGGTGAGCAGTACTGCTGTGGGAGACTGACCACACACGGCGAGCCTGGGCCCTGGTGGACGCACCGGTTCCTCCTGGGGTTCCTCTGCAGATATAGTGGAAGACAGGCGAGCTCCCATGTTGGGGTGAACTGGGCGGCATTTGTCGGCGGTCCCTTGAGTGGGGGAGCGGGGACTTGCTGAGGCACCACATTTGAGAAAAGAGACCCTCTGTTGGCTGCCGGCACTGTGGTACAGGGACACCTGAATGTACTAGTGCAGTGAGTGAAGAACGACATGGAGTGGGGCTGCGGCCTGGTGCTGCTTATGGGGCTGAACATACCTGTCTCAGCTCATGGCCCCCCGCTGGGGACTTGGGGGCGCAGGTAGTGGTTATTGCCGGCGGGTTGCTGAGCTGTCTCTGGAGTCTGACGGAGCCAGCGGGGACACCTACCATTTATAACAAGCATTTGTAATGCAATAGGTCTTGCATTACCACAAGTTTAAACTATTGGCATTGTCAATGACAATGCCTTTTATTTATGTTTTAAAAACAAAAATAAAAGGCATTGTTATTTGCAATACCAATAGCTCAAACGCACGTAAATGCAAGACCTATTGCAGGGTAAGCTAGTTAAGACTCTTTTTGGGGCTCATAATCCATTGTATACCCATTCAGAGCAGGCTATTTGGCGGCTATAGTCATTCTGCATACTATGGACCCAATAAGGCAGGGGTTGCTAACTTAGTACCAGGAAAACTTCCCTGTAACAGGTTTTCTAGATTTAGACACAACAAAGGTATATACATTTGATCTAAATGAAACTAGTTTAAATATTCAGTGGGTAACCAGAAAGTTTTGCAGGTGTGGCTTTCTGTCGTACACACGACACCCCTGCGATAAGGTATCCACATACATTTTCCCTAACTACCAAACAGATGACAATGAAGAACTAAGTAGCTTACACTGTACAGCACCATCCCTCGCCTCCCTCCCTGCTGTAGTGGAGATGAATGCATCGCACAAAGTGTCCCGCACTGAACCTTGCCTCCCTTTCTGCTGCAGTGAGTCTACTGCACTGCGCCCGGTCACCTGCACTGTACTGCACCCATCCCTTGCCTCCCTCACTGCTACAGTGAATGCAAATCACTGTACAGGAGACTTCCTCATATGGCAGCTGAGGGGGTGTCACTGCACTCGCGGACTACAAAACTGACAGGTTAGTGGGGCTCCCATGTGCGTTTTATTTGAAATTGCCTAGGCCCTCACAGTGCAGCAGTGACAAGCGGTGACTGGACCATACCTTGCCACTACAACACTACACCAGAGACAAGGTGCCACTGAACATGTACCTGGATTGCTCACACTACAACAGGAGTAATCAAAGTGAACTGAGGGGAGGGGTGGAGGAGTCCCTGCTCACATAACCGAGCAGCGCTCACCAACAAGCAGTAATGATGTGTCTATATTCCTATTGAGCCTCCCTCACGCTGCGTCAGGGGCCAGGAGTTACTGCATTCATACCTCGGCTCTGATACTAGCGGTGGCCGGCTGCCCTCGTACGTCGAGGTCTCGCACTGCAGCAGTGATCAGATGTTACTGCATTCACTGCTCAGCTCTGACTCTGCAGCACTGATTAGCTGCCCTCGCACACGCAGATCCCTCGTAGGGCAGCAGTGGGCAGTTGTTACTGCATTCATATTTTGGCTCCGTAGCATAGACTGACCCACTGGGTATGTACTTCAGGCTCTTAGGCTGTACCAGTAACCGGTGTTACTGCACTAACTGCATCAGCTCCCCGTTACTGTAGCACAGAGGCTTTCCCCGTACGCTTTCACTGTAGCAGTGAGAGGTTCTCCTCGTACACTCACTAAAGCAGTGACAGATGTTACTGCACTTCCATTGGCTCCTGAGAGGCTCCCTCATACACTCACTGAAGCAGTGACAAGATGTTACTGCTCTCTTGCATCTACCACTGTAGCAGTGAGAGGCTTTCCCCGTACGCTTTCACTGTAGCAGTGACCAGATGTTACTGCACTCTTGCACCGGCTCCCTGACACTAGCAGTGAGGGGCTCCGCTCGTACGCTTTCACTGTAGCAGTGACCAGATGTTACTGCATTCATACATTGAATACCCAGTTACCTTGGACTCTCACGCTCTGCATCAGTGGGCAGATATATCCGCGCGCCAATTACACCACACAAGGTCACATGCATTATTTATAGGCACGGGGAGATTAAGTGATTTGCCCAGAATCAGAGGATGTTGAGCCGACGCGTCGGTGGCTCTGGTTGTTACGCCACATCTCCACTCTTTTTTTTAACCTCAAACTAACATTTGCTTTAAGTAAACCTCAATATAATGCTTAATTAAAATAAATACAGCAGAGAAAACACATTAACAACTTGGCAGTCGTGATAAACATTTGCGCTGCATGGAAAGGTGTTGAACAGAGGGGATTACTGGATCAATCCATTCACTCCTTCTCAACAATGCAGGCGTGTTGGTTAATAAGATTAGATCCAAGCTCCCTTTATGCTGGGCTGAAGCAAGCACAAGGAACTACAAAACTAAAGTGATAATGTTTTGGAGTGCGCACTGCAGAAGCGGAGGGGCTCTGGGCCAGGGCCGGTTCTAGAGGTAGGGCAAGTGGGCTAAGCCCACCCAAGGCTCATTTACAATTAGAACATTTTTGTTCTGTTTTTTTTATGTGTTCCCTGGACTTCAGCCTCGATTTCTCAGCTTTTTCAGCGTTTTGCTACTTGAAGTGTCCGGGACAGGTGTAAAGTCGAATGGGAATGCGGGTGTGTGGGGAGAGTGCGTGTGAGAGAGTGAGGGAGAGTGTGTGCAAGAGTGAGGGAGTGTGTGTGAGAGAGTGAGCAAATGTGAGTGTGTGTGAGAGTGCGAGGGAGTGTGAGTGTGGGCGAGAGGGGTGTGTGTACACAGCAGGGTACCTAGACACTCCAATTACATCAAAAGAGACCTACCGAAGCTGTGACGTTTTGGAGAATTGAAAACAGAGTGCATAACTCACATCGATTAATGTTATTAGCTTCTGAGTAACCCGCAGCTGTGGTTGTGGTTGCCTTTTCATCAGAAGTCTGCCGGAATACCCGTGTACTCCCTGTGACCCCTTGCGCCTTTGAGCTCTGTGCCTGCCTGCCGCCAACCAATCACAGAGTCGACTGGTGCATGCTCCCGGCGTGAAGGCAACGTGGTTGCAGGAAGCCCATAGCACTGGCTCGCGTGTTTCACAGCCGTCGTGAAAACTTTTCTTATCTGCTTGTTAAATAAACAAGCAGATAAGAAAAGTCTTCACAACAGCTGCGAAGAAGGCGAGCCAGTCAGGGTGGGCTCGGACCAAAAAGCCAAAGGGAGGCAACGAAAAACTCTCCTTTCCAATGCGAAGCCAGCGTTTACCATAAACACTGACGCTACCCAATGGATATGAGGGGCGGGGCTTCAATCCCTTTTCTAAAAGTCCTCATTAACAATAAATCTCGCCGAACGAGCTAAGCATGTGCGCAGCAACGCTAGGCGAGACCTAAAAAGGTGGGGCCTGCTCCACCTGCGAGACCCTACTGCAAATGTTACCTGAATTGGGGCTTGTGAGGTCAATCAGGGGACCTGGTGGTGCCACAACCGTTGCAGCGGAGGATTACTGAGGTGGGAGGGGCCCTTCTGTCACCTCCATCATTGAGAAACTGTGACGTATAGAGTTTGCTCTCTCCTGGGGGGTGCTGTGTTCGCTGCAGTGTTGCCCCGAGGAGCAGAACCAGACACTTGCAGATGGGCTGCTTGACTGCCCTTCCTGGGTGCTCAGGATCTCCCTGACCAATACGGATGTTGTGTGGCGGAGACGGGCTGGCAAGAGAATTGCAGACAGTGGTGTCTGTGTCCCTCTCCTTGGTTTATCACAGTGATGACACTAATAGGGGAGGAGTGTTTTTGAGAGGTGTGGCGACATGTCGTTACCTATCAAGGGACTCTCTGAGAATATCCCCCTCCCAGCCTAATACTATGGACCATGGCAGTGCTCCTCGCATTCCTAGCCTGCTTTTTACCCCTGGCCTCGGGGTGGCTTGGGACTCTCTTGGTTCACCTGTGAGGCTTCCGCTAGGACTGAGATACTGTAACCTACCATGGGGATAGCCTACAAAGCCAATATGGGGAAGCCAAAGACTAAACAAACAGGCACACAGTCTAATGCAGGAGATCCTTCTCCGCCCATTCTTGGGGAAGAGCGAGGGTCAGGACCCCCCAGAATTCTCCATCCATCTGCACCTGGATAAGGTTCTGGCCGTGTTTGAAGGTACTAAACTTACACTTCAACAAGATATCAGTGCAGTGTCGGTGGGGGTGGGGCTGTTGCGAGCGGAACATTGCAAGCTGGCAGATCGAATGGGCGAGGTCAAAACTTCACTCAGAGAGTTGCAACCGGAACTGAAGACAATGGCCCACAGGATGGAATATCTCTCAGACACGGTGCACACTCTGAAACGGAGCGCTGAAGATGCAGAAGGATGAAATCACTGCAATAATATACAGTGGTGGGACTTCCTGAAAGGGTAGACTGGTCTGGCATGGTGTTGTACTTGGAGCACTGGCTCCGGTCCGAGATAGCCCCAAATCATATGACCCCTTTCTTTGCTCTGGAGAGGGCACATAGAGTGCCGGCACGTCTGCTGGTACCTGGCTGCCTCCCTATCGCCCAACGGTGGCTAGACTGCTTCACTATAAGGACAGGGACATTATACTACAACGAGCACTGACAGAGGCCCTTTCGCTGAAGATAATGGAAAAGTGTCACTATTCCCAGATTTAATGGCCCTAGTCCAGACACAGAGTGCTTCATTCCTGGAAAGTCAAAAATGCCCTCTAAGATGCTGGGCTACAATATTCCCTGATGTTCTCTGCCAGGCTATGGATTCTTCTGGGTAGTACAACCCACTTCTTTGATTACCCTGAAGCTGCCTGGACCTGTCTGGAAGGTAAGGCAGGGTCGGCCCTCCCCAAAACCGGACCTAAAATGAACACAAATAGGCCACGATCTAGAAAACGTCCTAGATGGGCTTCACCTGGTTGGACCTTAAAAAAAAACAATTGCCCTCCCAGATAGAACATGAGAGGGCAGCAGCATTGCTAGCAGTGGCTGGAATTGCAAGGAGCCAAACGCTGGATGGGGAACTTGGAACTCTGTCCGAAAATAGACCGAAGGCCTCAGATTCTGATGACTCCATAATTAATGGTGAAACTTTGCCTCAGGTGACCCCTCAAACTGCAGAAAACTGCTGTAACCTGATTGGGGTCTTCATGCTCTGTCCTTTTGTCTGAAATGTGATTGCTCTCATACAGCTGGGGACTCCAGTGGTCAGGACTGGCACCTGGTGCTTTGTGGTGCCGGACCCTCCGGTGGGCCTGTCGTTCCATTATGTTTGACATGAAAGCCTGGATTGGGATACATTCTGTTTATTGATACATCAGCTGACTTAGGTGCCTGGGCACACACTGAGAATTGGGCTGGCGTGACACTGCCGCAGCTTGTGCTACACAGCTCACCCCAACCTGTTTAGTCCCTGCCAGGACTCTTGGGTATGGGACATTATAATTGAGGTTTTGTTCATATGTCTCGGAGGATGCACTGTGTCATTTTTGGTGGGGTGGGGGGGGCAACCTGGGGATGGGTCCGGGGAGAACGGCCAATATCTGCATGTATGGCAGACCGTAAATTCACTGTAACATGTGTGTCCTGGAATATTAGGGGGATGGGATTAGAATCCAAACAACACAACTTTCATAGGTATTTGAAGAGGTGAGGAGTGCAGGTGTAGGATGGAGAGGGCAAATCTTTGCAAACACTTACTCGGCCTTCGCCAGTGGTGCTCTTATATGGATTAGGGTGTGGATGCCCCTATAACACGCCCACTCCGTAATAGAAAAAGAGGGTAGATATGTCCTGATTAAAAGGTAGACTGCTTAGTAAATAAATTACTTTGGGGAGCGTGTATGGCCCAGATCAGGATCAGGTGTTTTTTTTTACAAAAAATATCAATCTCACTAGCCCCGTTAGTTATGAACTACCTCCTATTAAGGGAAGACCTTAATTATGTGGCCAATGTCAGACTGGATCACCGCACTCCACTACCCCTCGCCTGGAGTGTTGGCACATAAAACCTCTGAGAGCTTTAAGAAGTGGCTAGAGCATTGGGAGTCGTCTGACATCTGGAGGGTATAACACGGGCAGGAACAGGACTATTCCTCTCAGACTGGACATGTTTGTCTGCTCCAGGAGACTTACCCAATGGGTAACCCATACCGAATATCTGGGACACACCCTGTCTGATCATAGCCCATTAATCTTAAGGTTTAGGCCAGTTGAGGAATGCTCGGAGATACCAACGTGGTGGCTTAGTCCCCTGTCCTTTGAGGATACATGCTTCAGGGAAACACTAGGCACCACTATTTTGGACTATTTCACGCATAACCAGGGCTCTGCATCTACTGGGCTATTTGAGTGGGTGGTGTTTACGGTAGTGGTGCTGGGACACTGTATAGGACAGTCGGTTGGGTGGGTAGATGCTCAATAATAAACTCCTACACCTAGATGTTAGGCTACATGAGCTGGACAACGCTGTGGGGACTGATGAACAGTTGAAGACTCAGCTTCAGGAGGTCAGGGAACTCTATAAAACAATGCTCAAGCATTTACGCTGCCATGATTACAATGATTATATAGCTAGAGCACATGACAAGGAGGGCAGACCTGGCTGAATCCTGGCATGTCTCATCAGACCTGAATCAAGAGGGGTGCCTATCACACAAATGCGTTCCAGTGATACCACAACGCACAACTCGCCATGTGTGATAAACATGGTATTAAAGGAGTATTACAAATCCATTTAGGAACGTCCAGAGCCAGTAGCCGGAGAAACTGTCAGCTTTTTTGTACTGGGTCCCCCTACAAGAGGTGGACCCTGGAGCCCAGGAGGGTCTGGGAGGCCCGGTGTCTGTCCAAGAGATTAGGGCCACTACTGTTCAAAGTTCAAAAAGACTTTATTCGAATTGAAATAACAATTCATAAAAGTGTACAAATAAAAATCACAATTTAAAATATCATTTTTTCATTCTAGTTTAAACATTACTAAGGTTTGACTTCTTAAAACGAAAAGCGGTTAAAAGGAATAAAAACAGTGCAAACAGTTAAAATAGATAATAATTAAAAAACATTTAACTAACTCTTATTATCCCATGACGATAGACTTTCTCACTCTTAAAATTGTATTCAGAAAGAGGCTCACTGTACTAATAGTAAGGCAATCATCTAAGGACCTAAGTTTATTATAAGCGTCTCTTGAATTCCTTAGGTCCCAAGTTAGCAAAAGGGGTTTTAAAATTTGTCGTCTCGAATGGCTATATAAAGTGCAGAACAGAGTGCAGTGTATGTTTGATTGAAATGATTTGTCATCACAAGGACACCGCCTTTTTCCCCTCGCCCAGTCATTGCAGGTCGGGAATGATATGAGTCTATAAAAGGTTTCCAGACGAAAGTAAGTCAGGAGCCTACGGTGATGTAGGGGGTGTTCTAATGCAAGATACAGCTGGAGACCCCTCTGAGATGTCACTTCACCGTGGCTCATGACAGAGTTTTTAGACCTTTCGCCCTTCCACCTTTGTAATTCCAAATGTTCCAGCAGCATCTTTTTCAGCGTAGATCGCGAGAGAGATTCCAATGAGGCTGGGTCAGTAAAGTATTCAGGATGACCAATCTCACTGAGAAAGTTCTTAATGTAAATAAGCCATTTGATGTTTTTCAGCCCGTCACAGTTTAAGCAGTCCTCTATGATGGATCTATTCAATTCTGTGGCAGGGTTGGTCCAAACATTGTGCCAAAGTAAAACTGGGGCGAGTTTTATAATATCCGTAATAAAAATGAGAGCAACTTCGGCATGTAATACATATATAGGGGTGCTCCTTGGTGTAGCAGTTATAAATGGGAGGAACCTGTTCTCAATTCGCTGGATCTCCTCCACATGCTGCCAGCCCCAGATACCAGCCCCATATGTCCCAATAGCCACACATTTCGATTTGAATATTCGGAGGAGCTCCATTACTGGCCTGTTTCCTATTTTATTTGCAAAATTCATGAGAGCCCCAACTGCTCTGTTAAATGCCATGGCCCGTGCATTCACGGTCGACTTCCAAGTGCCTTGTCTATCGAAGTGGACCCCCAAATAGCAGAAAATATCGGCTAACTCTACCTTCCTGTTATTTAAAACAATTGGGCATGGTAGTCTATGTTTATTTGCGCCGCACGACATAGTAAACGTCTTCGAGACGTTTACACGTAACCCTCTAGTGTTCATAAAGTTAGTGAAGGTGTGTACGGCTTTCTGGAGACCTACCTTGGTCTGTGAGAGGATGGCCGCATCGTCAGCGTAAAGTAAAATGGGAATGGGTTTGCCCTTGATTAGGGGGTAATCATAGTACTGCTGTGTTAGGCAAGAACCCACTCGATTATTGTATAGATTAAATAGCAGAGGGGCCAAAATGCAGCCCTGCCTTACCCCTCTGCTAATCTTAAAAAGCTCTGTACATTCCCCCCTCTGACCATATCTAACTCGGGCACCTGCCTCCACATAGAGTTCTCTGATATATACAATTATTTTATTGTCCAGCCCAATGTCCCTCAACGTCTGCCAGAGACTGTCGTGCAAAACGCAGTCAAATGCAGAGCTGAGGTCCACATAGGTCACATACAGATTCGATTTCCTTGCATGAATGTATTTAGAAATGATTAGTGAAAGATTCAGCCCCTGCTCAATTGTCCCCCGCCCTCCCCTAAACCCATACTGAAAGGGAGACAACACTTCCTGTCCCTCCACCCAGTCCTGAATGCGAGCAAGAATGACCCTGCCCGCCATCTTCATGAAGCCATCTAACAAAGAGATGGGCCGATAGCAGGCAGGGTCATTCCTGTCCCCCTTCTTGTATATCGGGACCAAGATAGCCTCCTTCCAGGTTGGGATAAAACCTCTTTTCGTCATGCAATTCAAAACTCTAGTGAGTAGAGGAGCCCACAGGTCTGGATACATTTTAAAAACATAGATAGGGACAGAGTCTGGGCCTGGTGCTTTCGCGGCTGAACTCTCCCTTAAGGCTTTATGTACCTCCTCTAGTTTGAATTGAATGTCTAGTGGGAACGGGAAATCCTCATCTTCTGAAGGTATTGGTGTTTCGGAGGCTAATACAGGGAGAACCTTAGTGCTATACAGGGCCTGGAAGTGGGACACCCACTCCTGGGCCGTGATAGTTTTGTCTAGGCGAGGGCCTTGGCTATCTTGGTAGAAAGGCGCATTCACAGCCTTCCAGAAAGCTGCAGTGTCCTTTTGTGTTGCTGCTGCATGGAGGGCTTCCCAGGCTTCAACTTTTAAATCTTTCTTCCTTCTAATCAAAGCGGCACGGTACTTACGCCTTGCCCTTTGAACGTGAGCTCTATCTAATGGGGTAGCATGCAGTGCATTTTTAAGTTCCCGCAAAGCCCTGGAGCAGTTTGTATCAAACCACCCTGGGGTTCTCTTAACTATATTACGTGGATCTCTAGTCAGAAGGTGTTTAATTAAACAAAAAATTTTATTAAAAGAGACCAGGACTTGTTCTTCGTTCTCTTCTAACGTCAAACACTTAATGATTTCTTTATGGGAAATATTCACTAAGTTTTTTTGGAAGCTCTCTGGTATTACCTTCTCCCATTTGATGCAGAATCCGTTACGCTGGCCAGGAATAGGGTTAAAATCATAATTACATTGAGTATTAAGAGGCCGCGTATCCAGGTTTAGCTTGAAAGAAACTGAGATGGGGTAATGGTCACTAATGCCACTTGTGAGTGTCTCCCAGCTGTTAACTAATGAGGCATAACGTAACGATAGTAAGGCAAAATCAATAATTGACTTTGCCCCTCTTGCGTTAAATGTGGGTGCAAATGTTTTTGGCTCGGAACAAGCCTCATTAATAAATGCCATGGAGTGGTCCACCATTAAGTTGTTGAGTAAGTCCCCTAGTTTTGTATGGGCAAAGTGGCTTGTTGGTCCTATAAATTCGTCTTCCCAGCCACACACTCCCTGTAGACTCTTTGGGCACAATGGACAATTAAAGTCCTCTACCCACAGGAGGGCCATATCCCCTGAGCAACTATCTGCAATCGTCTTGAGGATACTTGACAATTTCCTAATTGTGATTTCCACTTGTGCTATCGGGATGTTATTGTAGAAATTAATAATAGCTAGGTTTTCCAGAGCTCCCCAGGATACCCTTAAGATCTGAAAACAAGGGGAATCCAGGAAGCTCCCTAGGACCGTGGGACCTGAGCAAATAGACAGATACATAGACAAACCTCCCTTATGTCTACCCATTTTAGTGGGAACTGCCGGGGTAAAGAAAGTTTTAAAACCAAGCAAATGGGACTGCTCCCTAGCCCATGTTTCCTGGAGAGCTATAATTGAGTGGGACATAGTTACTGACCGCCAGTCTGCATCATTAATTTTTGGGGCCAAGCCAGCTATGTTCCATGTTATTATACTACCAGGAACTTCCGTGTTTATTGGTGATGTTACTTCCATAGATATCACAGGGGCTGGCTCGATTATGTCACAGGGTGTAGTCCCAAATGGGGACATTACAACCATAGGTATCTCAGAGGCTGGTTCCATTGTGTCCATTGTTTCACAGGATGTTGTCCCAGACAGGTTATCTAACTGGGGAGTTAACATCGTTTTTACCCCAGAAGCTTGTGTTTTGAAATGAGGGACTATCACAAGGCAAGGATCTGACACGGTCATGATATGTACAGGAGCAGGGGTATAACTTTGGGCAGTAACTTTATATTTATTGTCTTTTGTCCTGTAAGTTGGTGACATATTAGGAGGGGGCCCCAACCGTCATTTGCAGTCATCAAGGCCTGAGAATGCTGCAAATCTATTGGTAAGCTCAAAGGGAGTGAATGGCAGCAAATGGTCCATTCCCCTGGTTCCTTGTGAGTGGTCTGGGCCACTGTAGTTATTTCTATGTCCCCTATATGGGATGTTGTTCCACCCATAAGGATTTTTTGGGATCATAGGGTTGGGAGCCTGCCACAAATATTGATTGTTAAATGTTGTGGGGAGATTGTTCCATAGGCCAGGGGGGGCCCTAGAGACATTAAGGAAGTTACCTGAGCTCTTGGGTAGAAATAAGTTAGGTCATAAGGAGTAATGGTTGTACCATTGGTTCTTGAGTTCCAGTTTAAGATGTGGTTGACCGCGGCCGGATCTCTAAAGTTTATAATTATGAGATCACCCTTGATGTCTTTCTCTCTACTCCCCAGCCAGGAGAGTCCCCGTACATGGACAATCTCACCATTGATGTTACTTGGGAGTGGTCTGTACTGGCTAAGCCAGTGCATGGCTTTATTTTTTAATTGACTGAAGCCTTCCCTCCTGCCAACTTGTAGAGTGGGGACGCCCGTGAGTACAACCACGTAGGGGACCACGTCCGGTGGTAATTCAACTTGGCGGCCCCTAAAGAGTCCTAATCTATCTGGATGTGCCCGCCCCCCATGCTCATACCTATTTTCTCCATAATCTGTACTTGCCTTCTTTGGAAATTCCTTAGGGATATGTGGAGCGAGTTGTTGGGCTACTTTAGGCGGATTCGCCCCTTGGTGATTACCTACCACAGTTTTGCTAGGTGAGTTTGCATCCCTTTGGGCTGCAGGGATAGAGGATGGAGCTACGGCTGCGGGGAGTAGAGCTTTCTTAGGTGCAACTTTGGAAAGACTTGCTTTGTTAGTGATGGCATGTTCTAAATCCCCCAGCCGCTGCTCTAACCTCTTCAACCTCTCCAATATAGGAGAGGTAAATGACTTAAGTAGGTGTTCCATACTATCAAGGGAGACAGGAGATAGTTGTTCCTTGATCGTACAGTCCCTGGTAGATGTTACGCTGGTACTGGGTGCACTCAGTGTGGGGCTATTTGTGGGCGGTATTATTTTATGTACGGCCTCCTCACCTGACTCGGAAGGTAGTCTAGCCTTTGTAATAGGAGCAGATGTAACAAGCACCTTGTTGCCCTTCCCAAAGTCAGTGTGGCTGATCTTAGCTCTTTGTGGTGCACCTCCTCTCCTCCTTCTCTTATTTGGTGGTGGTCCAAAGACTTTAGCGGCTTCCCGTTTCCCTGCTTTCTTTTGTGTATTCCCTACCGCTACTCGAGGGGTATCAGGTATGATTTCTATAAGAACATTAGTGTCGCTGATATTTAAAGTGCTATTTTGTTCCACGCTATTAAGGGCAGTCGTTGAGGGTGGCGTATCTCGCAGGAGTATAGGGATGCCTTGCGTAGATAGCGCATCCTCAATTCCTGATGTTGAGCCTGCACCTGCTGGGTTAATCTGTGTTGGTACATCCACAGGAAGTCTGTTTTTGATGGCTTCAATCGAGCGGCGCCGCTCAGCCCTGCGTTCAGCCAGTAAACAATCCCTTTCTATATCGGGGGGAGGTTTCCTAAAGTAGTCATCCAGGGTACCCTTGCAATTTCCCGCTGCTTCGGCTTGCATGATTTTTTCGGCGTTAGCAGCCATAAGTGCTGATAATAGTCTTTTGTTAAAGACAGACCCCAAAAGGGTTCCCCTCCAACGTTGTTAGCCACTGGTTAGGTATTGTTAGAGGCGTAACCAGATCGAGGGCCCTATAGATGGTCGCTGTCAAAGTGGAACTTGATGATAAGTGGCAATAAGAAAAGCAGTTACTTTGTGTGAATGTAGTGAAGACACATAGCAGGAGTGCTCAATGTCAGAAAGGTGGCAGACTTACTACATAGGTTGGTGGCATTCCAGCGTCATTTAGAGAATGGGCCCAGCCCAGCCTCCTTTAGCCACCGAACGGCCACAAAACGGCCCGCCCTTTGCCCGGGCTTCGCCCGGCGACCGCCCGCGCGCGTCCCGCGACGCGGGACCTCTCTCCCAGATTTAAAGCGCCGGCTGGCGCGCAATCCTTAGGTGGGCGGGATCAGGTGAAATCAGCTGCAGGGAGTGGTGGGGCTTGTGGTCTCCCCCCTCGGCGGCCGCGCACGCAGATGGAAGTGCAACGGCAGCGGGGGAGACCTGGACGGGACTGCCAGCTGTTGTCGGCACCCCTCGTCACCTTGTAGCCCCCACGGGAACACCAGCAGAACGGCAGCAAATGACCCGGTATGTTCAGCAAATAGGGAAGGTTCCGACAGTAATCCTTGATAAGAGGTACCACTACTGAAGAAATAGCCAATGGGAAGACCCCGTGCCTCCCCACGGAATTTTACGTCGCCTTTGCTGGAACTTTGACCCCTTTACTGGATGCTCTGTATGCTGAGTCATTATGCCGGGGTTCAATGCCTGTGCCCACCAGAGACTTTATAGTAGCTTCTCTACCCAAATCAAAGGAAATAGGTGCCCCCGTTTCTGTGTTCTGCCCTTATCCATGTTGAATATGGACATTAAAGTCCTCAGCAAGGTTGTGGCCCTCCGGATGCTGCCCCATTTGCTGGTTCTGATACACAGTGATCAAAAAGGATTTATTCCGGAATGGAGCACCTCCCTCAACCCCGAAGACTGTACCACGTATTGTACCACCCAGATGTGTTGCTACTTCACATGATACCATTATGTCAATTGGCCTGGAGAAGGCTTTTGACTCGGTAAGGTGGGATTACCTTTTCAAAGTTATGCTTCCGATGAGACTGAGGTAAAATTGGGTGAAGTGAATTCGGCTACTGTACTCGTCCCAAACTGCACGGGTCAAAACAGACCACAGCATTTCTACACAGTATAATGTTTATAGAGGCACTAGACAGGGATTTCCACTATCTTGTTTGCTCTTGCCATTGAGCCACAAGCTTTGCTCTTTCATTGTGAGGGTGTGTGCTACGGAGAGACAGTGAAGATCAGGGAACATATTATATCATTATATGCAGATGACCTGCTGCTTTACCTGGATGATGGCCCGACAGGGGCACTACACGAGATGACCTTACTGTATGAATTTGCAATGTATTCTGGTGTCTGAGTCAATAAGACTAAGACCTACCTGCTTCCTGTCACAGCTGGCACCCAAAGACCTGGACATATGCTGCGAAACCCGAGTTGGTCCCCGACAACATTTAGTTACTTGGGGGTGAACCATCGGAGGCAAGATGACGACCGCTATGCTCACGGTGTAAGTTTGCCGGCTCCTCCACTCCCGTTCTGAAGGGGATGAAAAGCCGAAGAAAACTGACCTTTGTATTGCGTGTGTAAGGATAAGCTATCAAGTTATTGAGCTGGACTGGGACATTTGAATTGACGCTGACCTGGCTCGAAAAAGTAATTTTTGAGACTATCCAGGTGTTCTGCTGTTCTAATCACCGCAGTGCAGTGGTGTATCTCTCGGCGATTCAAACGGATCAACGGACCAGCGGCTCCGCCTTTAATGGTGTTCGTGGCTTTGTTGTCTGCCAGTGCACTTCAGCACTCTATTCGGGCTTGGCGTATTCCGTTCCGGCTCGGAGAGGCATTCCGGGCATTTATGGTAGTCAGTGGGAGCAGTACTTTCATGCCTCCCAAAAATGCAAGCCTGCACCCTAAAGCGCCTTCTACACGGAGTGGGAGAAATAAACAAACTGCTGTAGTCGACGAGCAGGAGGATTTAATGAACAGTTCACCAGGCATAACTAAATCCAGTGAGTCAGCTGCTAATTCGAATGTTCAAACTTTTAAGAAAGGGGCTGAGCGTGCTTTTGCACAAACTGTACCCGCACTTTTTGAGAAACAATCAGCTAAGAATGCGTGAACACAGCATGGGGGAACAGCAATAACCATTCCCCAGGAACATCAGATCACGCTAATTGAAAAAGGAAATAATGCAGATTTAGAGACACAGATTCAAGTTAATAATAATGCGCAAATAATATCAGGGGTGCCTGAATTATCTCTCATTAACTCGGAGAAAGAGCCAGTGCTGATCCTCGATTCTGTACCTGCACCTGAAAGCGAGATTGCTGAGAGTGGGATTATGGGAGATGTAGTCCCTGTCGTATTAATAACTCAATCAGACGCAGGAACTAATGGCACAAACGAAAATTCAAACACTGCCTCAGAAGATAACCTAAGAACAGAATCTTCTGCAGCCTACTGCCATGACATGATGCAAGACGCTAATGACCAATTCTATTCAATGTCCGACTTGACATCATAGGAAAGCCTGGACAAAGATTGGGCTGATTATCCGGCTGATGATACTAGCATGGAAGAAGAAGCGGGGGAGGGTGAAGCTTCTCCTCTTTCAGATATCAGTAAAGAAAAAGACGATTAGAAAATCACAGCCTGCAAGAGACACAAGCAATGAATTGGGAAACTTAAATCCGTTAGATGAACAATCCGTGGCATCTGATCTTGAAGTAGTCTCTGACTCGGAGGTTACATTAACGATGATATACCAAACCCTGTTAACACATAGGTCTGACACAAAAGTTGAGATTGCACGCACCCAAGCCACGTGTCGGAAGATACAGAACGCCACTCGACGTATTACAAAAATATGTACTGATATGGCTGCAAGAGTCTCGGAAGCTAAGACCAGGATTTCAACACTGGAAGACGAGGTTGTGGCTCAGAAAAAGAACTTTCTTTGGTGAAAGACCAACGAGATGACATTAGCGCTAAGTTAACGGAATTGGAAAATCAAGCTCGTCGAAACAACTTGCGAGTTTTAGGGGTGCCAGAAAATTTGGGTGGCTCTGATGTCCGGAAGTTTATCTGCAAACTTTTCTCTGATGCGTTCCCAGAACTAGGAATGTGGGACTGGTCGGTGGTGATCGAACGTGCTCATCGCTTCCCATTTGTTATCAGAACCAAGCAGAAAAATGACGTCTACCCTAGAGCTATCCTGGTCAAATTTAATAATTTTCTAGCAAGAGAAGCTGTATTCAATCTTGCTAGACCAGATAAGAAACGTACTGGCAAAGATTTCAGCTTTTTTTGTCAGACCTGATTACTGTCAGGCGACTGTGTCAAAGCGCTGGCATCTTAGGCAGTTGATAGCCGGCTTTCAACAGAAGGGAGCCACAGTATTTTTACAAAGTCCATTGTAAAAGGCCAAACAAAATTCTTCTTCTCTGAAATTGTTGCTAAGGATTATTTGGCCTCACTATGAATATTGGTATATTTTGTCGAGACTGTAAAATTCTAATTGGTTATTTATGTTGTCGCAGTAGATTAGGTCGGAAGTAATTTTGGATTTCTTCTTCAGAACTTGGAGGGGGGTGGTATTATGTGCTCCCAGGGACTGGCTGTCCCTGTGCCTCATAAGGTGGGTCTGGGGGGGAGGGGGGGAAGGGTTGGTTAGGTGGAGATGGTCTTTGGGGGTTGTGGGTTGAGTGGGTAGGGTGGGGTTGGTGGTGGGGGGTTAAATCAGCAACAGTCAGTTGTAGACACAGAAGTACTTCGATATTAAAGTCTGAAAATATCAATAAGAAAATTTGTTTTGAATCTAATGTTGTCGGAAATTTTTTTGATGGACTTTTTTTGTTTTTATAAAGGGAAATAAAAATAAAAATATGTTCCCTGAATATAATTGGTCTTAATGATAGTAAAAAAAGGGGGACTGTAGCTAAAATGATACAATTACTTCGAATAGACATTCTCTGCCTGCAAGAAACTCATGTTGCATGGGAGAAAAGGGGGCTTCTTAATAACTTAGGATTAGATTTATTGGTTTGCTCTAAACAGACGGGAATTAAGCGGGGGTTGCGATTTTCATGCGACATTATTTAGGTTCTTGTATAAAAACAACTGCTGATAAATGGGGAAGATGGGTTTCTGCAGAGCTGTTATTATTCCAACAGAAGGTCGTAATATATACTGTCTATGGTCCTAATCTGGACGACGCTGAGTTATTTAATTCCCTAAATCAGGAGTTATCTGTCTGCACCTTTCCTATTATTCTTTGAGGGGATTTCAACATTCACCTAGAAGCTAATTTTGATATTAGACACAATAAATATACGGGCCTTAAACCTCGGACTTTCAGAGCCCTGAAGAACCTATCGATGGCTAATTGTCTCACGGACGTTTGGTTCTCTTTGTATAGTAAAGACCCTGGTTATAGTTTTTTTTCTGCCTCGCATCGGAAGCATGTCCGTCTTGACTATTTTTATGTATCCCAATTCTTTTTTGATAAAGTAAAGATGGAGACTCTCCCCAGATTATTATCGGATCACAATCCTTTAGTAATGTACGTTAGTCTACCATCAGTATGGGAAGGGCCCAAAACAACTTGGTCATTTCAGAGGAGTCTATTACTCGATGACGAATATATACAATACATGACCAAAGTTATACAGGAATTTTTTGATATTAACAATGACAGTGCGCCTATCCCAGTTGTGTGGGACACATTCAAGTCTATAGTAAGGGGAGAAACCCTAAAGTATTCGAACTTTCAATGTAAAAGTAAACGGGACAAATTAAAAAAGACTGTGATATGGTTTTGCGGGCAGAAAGAAAACTATCCGAAAGTATCAAATCCAACACCCATATCGAAGAATCCCAAACTGATCTTTCTATCAAACGTAGTATTGTATATTCCCATATTGTGGAGCGAGTGATTTCTCAATATAGACAACATAGAACGGAAAGCTATGAGTTAAGTGAGCAAACAGGCAAAATATTGGCTCAGAGACTACGTCAAAAGACAACAGCAAATGAAATTCTTAAAATTCGAGATCTTAGTGGGACTGTCAGAGTATCCAAGAAAGATATATTAGCTGCCTTTAGCGAATCTTATCAGTCTTTATATTGTCAACCAAATAATATAGCTGACATAGAAGTCAGAACATTTCAATATTTGGAGGGTATAGATGTAACTCGGTTAACGGAAGATCAGAGGGAACCTCTTAGCGCTATAATTACATGGGAAGAAATTGAAGTAGCAATAATGGGGTTGGCTCTTGTTAAAGCAGCAGGTTCGGACAGTATTCCACTAGAATTTTATCGAATATTTAGGAGAGTTCTAAAATCAGAACTCATAAAACTGTTTCAATTGGCATTTTCTGGCACCCCTCCAGAGTCATGGTCGCTAGCCACTATTGTTATTTTTAAAAAGAAAGGGAAGCCCAGCGAAGAACTCGGGTCTTATAGGCCCATATCCCTTATATCTGCTGATAGCAAAAAAAAATCTAAAATTTTAGCAAATAGAGTAAATAATCTGATGCCGCATCTTGTATCTAGAAGGCAGCACGGATTTGTGGCTAAAAGAGATACCACGGATCATATAAAAAAAATAATAACACTGCTGGATTGGGCGCAGGCATCAGGATCCCCTGTAGCTGTGTCCCTGTTGGACGCTGAAAAAGCGCTCAACAGGGTCACATGGGGGGTCCTATGGGCCGTTATGACCTGGATGGGACTACCTGAGGAATTTTTGAATGCTATTAGAGCACTTTATCATCAACCTAAAGCTGTTATTAGGATTACTGATACAGTCTCTGAATCTTTTGGGATAACAAGGGGAACAAGGCAGGGTTGTCCCTGCTCCCCCTTGTTGTTCGCTATGTATCTGGAGCCCTATCTCCGTAAATTAGTAATCGAAGAAGGAATTGTTCCGGTAGCGATTAGAGGAAATAATTTCAAAGTATTCGCATACGCTGACGATGTCGCTATCACCACGTCAGACATTAAAAGTGCATTACCAAAGATAATCCTCTTAGCGGAAGAGTTCGGGGAGTTATCAGGTTACAAGTTAAATATAGCAAAAACGCAGATAATTCATTCCGAAAATGACCGTCCTAAAGATATGGTGTTCGTATCTGAGGCACAATATTTAGGGATTACAATATCTCCCAAAGTCGAGGATATTGTACGTCTAAATATAGAACCTGTAATAAAATCTTCGAATGCCACGTTGGAAAGGCTCAATAATTTACACTTCTCTCTTTATGGCCGGGTTAATATTTTGAAGATGTTGATCTTCCCAAAATTTTTATATTTATTTCGCACAATTCCTCTATTGTTCTCGACATCTTATTTCTCTCAAATGGATAGAATGGCATCTAGATTTCTATGGAGCTATCATCGGACTAGACGTGCTATGAAATGGTGCTCTCTTCCGAGAATGAAAGGTGGTTGGGGGGTCCCTAATTTTCGGTTATATTATTGGCTCATCTTATTAAAATATATGGGCATACTAATATTTCCTGGAATTACAATTGATGAAGCGATTCATCCGTCAATTTATTAAATATTATTAGGCAAAGAAGTTTCTCAATCTATGGTTAAAATTCTGGAAATCAGTTACTATAAAAAGACCAAGTTTAAAATTGTACTAGCGGCTGCCTCAATTTGGAGGCAATTTAAAAAGAAATTCATTAACTGTAAAGACATTAATTATTATACTCCAGTCTTGAAGAATAGGTTACTCGACGAGATTTTCAATGACCAAGTCATGAAAAGGTGGTGTGCTGCAGGGATCTGTATTCTAGGAGATCTCTATGACGGTACCCAATTCTGTTCTTTTTTCCAGTCTACAAGCAAAATATAATTTGTCTAGATTTGATTTTTTTAAATATCTTCAGCTTCGCAACTTTCTGGAAACAAAGGGGTTACTTGATCATACCTGTATGAGTAAAAATGATATTCTAGAAGCAAGCAGAAGGGGAGGGGGGAACTGGATTAATATATCAGTTAGTAATGAATCAAATGGACGATGATCTGAATTTAATTGAAAACAAATGGCAAAGAAAATTTGGAATCGCTAAAGTTGATATATCAAGATCAACTAAATTATCAACCAGAGTGCTGTTTAATGGCTCATTGCAGAGCCAACACTTCATAGCCATTTTCGATTTGTATTACTCACCGGCGAGGCTGGCAAAATGGAAAGGGAGTAATGGTGACAAATGTAAAAGATGTGATGAAATAGCTGCCGACTCTAGTCATATGTTTTTTAAATGTCGTAAACTTTCTCAGTTTATTGTGGATATTGAATTTTTTATTAATAATAGTTTGGGGATTCCTGCAAAACTAAATATGGAAATGGTTATTAATGGTTTGGAAACCAATCAAATAGGAATCAGGACATTAGCTGAAGAAATTTTTCTATTTATTTGTATGGCAGCTTTTCGTTTTTGTATTACCTCTCATTGGCTTGATTCTGAATCTCCTGTTTTTAGCCAGTGGCAAGCTAAAATGTTATCTATATATCAATTTCAAATGGCCATTTACAGATCTAAGAGTGTTATGAAGAAAAGACTCGGGCTTAAAATCTGGGCACCAATTCAGAATTCGATTTAATTTATCAGTTCATATAAGTTATTTGTTGTCAAATGAATTTATCTATTGTATTTTGTTATCATTATTTTTTTCTCCCTTTCAATCATGTACAAAGATAAGTCTGTCGCATTTTCTGTATAATATCTGTCTGTTTGCTAAAATAAAATCAAGAAAAAAAAGAAAAAAAAGGTACTTGGGGGTGCAAGTGTTTCACTCACTGGAGGTCCTGCAGGAGGGAAATCTTGGGGGTGCTCTTAAGTCCCTAAAATCCTTTATACCTTTTTGGCGATCCTTGAAATTTCCCATTAAGGCCCGGGTATCTCTGTCTAAAATGGTCATGTTGCCACGATTTTTATTTTTTTCCCTAATCTCCTGGTCAAAATTCCCCGTTCCTGGTTCAAACAATTGGATACCCAGCTTAGGGAACTAGTGTGGGACGGTGGCCTGCACAGAGTGTCATTAGAGGTTCTCAAATACCCCCCTGATAAAGGAGGCCTAGGAGCCCCTGATTTTGAGCTTTACTATCTGGCAGTTCAAGTAAAGTGGGTAACTCAGTGGCTGGACAGCTCCAATCAGGAAGAGCTGACCCCTGTAGGCCAATCTGCCCACCAAAGTGCTTTGCTGGTGAAGCACCTGTCCCAGACAGTAGAGAATCCTCGGCCAGATGTGCTGCTCTCGGTGGCATTAAAGTGTTGGAAACAATGCTTACAGAGAACTTCGGAGAGACCCCACTTATGCCCAAGCATTGCCATGGAGACCTGCTTACCTTTTATGTAAGACACACAGATGACAGCGTGGATTAAAGCAGGATTAATTATAGTGGGCGACTGCTTTCAGATAGGAACGCTGATCCCACTGAAGGTCTTATTGACAAAATACAACTTACCCCCTAATCAATTTCGGACTTATGAAGCATTGATGCAAACCTTTGGGATTTGTGGTCAAGTGGTAGAAAGGAACCCGAAAACTATGCGGTACTCCTCCTCCTGGTGTCCATGGAGACTGCATGGCAGCTGATGAAATGGTTTTATAGATCACTATCAGAAATGGCACAGAAACCAATCTTGGCCCTCCGTACTACATTGGGGATCTGCTGGGGCGGGTACTATAAAACACGGAACAGGGTTCTATTATACCCCAAACAGGTATCAAGAAACATGAGGCTAAAATTTAACCAATTCATCTATGTACATATGACTTATTTAACACCCCACAGGATACAGTTCATCTTTGGTGGTGAGCCACGGCTGTGTCCCAGATGCGCATTTCTAGATGCGGAATTTGGGCATATGACTTGGAGTTGTCCGCGAATGCTGCAGTTCCTGGAGGGAGTGGTGCATACACTAAATACTACATTGGGTCACACGCTCGCCTGCACATAGGAGATTTCACTTTTTGGACTATTCCCTAGGCCCAAGGCGAAGAAAGCAGGCACCATATTCCTAGTTATAGAGCCGGCCCTAGTCAAAAGATGTATAGCACTGATATGAAAATCGAAAGTGGGGCCTACAATAGAGGCATGGGTGAGAGATGTCACAACCTGGACTAGAGCAGAGGATAGAGCCCTTATTAGAGAAGATGCTAGGGGCGTACATCAACGCCTTATGACGGGGTTGTGGAAGGAGGTGCTTGAAAGTTGTCAAAGTCCAGCTGAGTATACTGTGGGCAATGCAGATGTTAGGGAGGAGGCGAGAGTGGACCCTCTGCAGAACACATCGGATACAAGAGACACTGACTAGTTGAGACATAGGGCTAATAACCCTTGGAACCAAACTTGTACCCAAGGATATGGACTCCACCCCTTCTCTCATTCCAGGACCAAATACCACATGCATAGATGATACACCATGACACCCCGTGTACCCCCCACACATCCCTTTATCTCTGTGGGAAGGCTGAGAGACATGAAGGCAATTTCATTTCATTTATGCCAGCACCCAATATTGATTAGTGGAAATACCTCCTGAGACAGTTCACTTAAGTCGAGGTCGTTGCTCTGCGTTTATTTATAAAGGCCACTACAAATCTTCACTCCAATGTTTTTGAAAAACACTGCAGATTAATAGAGAGTTCTGCTCTGAATGCTAACACCCCCTGGCTATGTATAGAGTGAAGCAGCAGATTTCGGAATTGACAATGGGGGTAAAGCGACAGAGAATGAGCGATATTTAGGTAGGCATGCACAATGATCCGGAAGACGGAATGTGCCTTTCAAGTTGGGGGGTGGGGTGGAGGGGGGGGGGGAGTGGGTGCAGTCTGGATACTGTACGATGTATTTGGTATACAGGGGAGTGTAATTTCAATCCCCTTGTGCATATCTGCTGCCTTATTGTTGCCTCTTCATAAGTATTTGTAATGTTAGGACCGTGTTGAAAAAGATCCTGTAAAGTGCTATGATCAGACTACTGGGACTTATAACATAAAATGGCAATAGACATATGTTTTAAAAAAAAGAAATGTTATAATCTAATAATGTCTTGTACATTGCTGATACCTGGTTAATAGAATGTCCATAAGGCTGCCCAAAGGTCATGGTGTTTAGTAAGTAAGATGTTGGACAAAGATTTTATCAGGTCAAGTTTTTCGTTTTTTTATTATTGTTTTGAGTATGCCGGTTTCAGTCTTTGGTCAGCTTTCTTACAGTCTGCCGGTAGTTCTTTTTCTTTGCTAGTATAAAAGTGCAGCATCTGCTCTGCGTTTGCCTCTGTTTTATCAAAAGTAGGCTGCTTCTGGCAGTTGTTGAAATAAAGTTAAAAGTATTCTTGAGGAGGAGTTTATATTCAGAGATTCAAGTAGGGCCATTTGTTCCATTTAGACTAGTTGAAATCATCATGTTGCTAAAGAAAGTACAGTTGGTCCATCTTATTAGTGATAAAGGTATTTCAAATTGATGGCCAGAAGAAATTAAGTACTCCTTAGTACTAAATGAATTAGCGATGCTGTAGCAGCAATACGTTGAGGATTGTGATGGCACTCTTTTCTCATGTTGATTTTAAATGTGTTACAATCAAGGCACTCTGCTGCATATGAGAGTGTAAAGTCATTAGTTGTACTTGTGTTGTTTACCATAAAGTTTGGGCTAGCAGGACAATCCTGGGTGGTATGACCATTTAGTGGTCTAAGCCCCACGCAGTTGAGGAAGATGTTCTTTTTCTGTGAATTTAGGACGATTTACATTAATATGCTGAGTAATATTATAGTGAAGATCAAGCAAACTAATAGTTTGACACTGGTATCAGGCATTTATTAAAGTCTCCAGTTATCAGAATTTTAGGATGTGAGTTAGAGTCAATGATATGCAATAGTTCATTTAGAGTGGTATTAATTGTAGTTTCATAGGCGAGCTTTGGTGGGAAGTAAAAGTTTACACTCAAAAACTTTTTTTATTGTTTAGAAGTACCACCATGAAATGAGGCGAAGTAGTTTCTACTATGATTCCTTCTAATTCAATTTTGTTAGTTATTAAGGTTAGGAGTCCACCGGTATACAGTCAAAATATAGAGTTTTTAATATCGATTAGCATTAATATCGATTAAAAAATATAGAATGGACACAATATCGACTGGACAGAATATAGACTACAAAAATATCGAATAGGATAGCATTAATATCGAATAAAAAAATACAGAATGGACATAATATCGAATGGACAGAATACAGACTACAAAAATATCGAAATTGAGGTAAGTTAATATCAATTTTTAAAGTGTTTTTTATGTTAGTATATGTTTGAAAAGTGTATATTTATTTTATTATTTATATTAATTAATTATTTTTATGGTATTTAATTTTAGCGTAATATAATTCTGTAGCGGGTTGTAGGTTTATAGGGGAATAGGGTGGGAAGTAATTTAATTATAATTAATTAAATATGTTAATTTATTTATTGGTATGTATTTTGAATTAATTGTTAATTAATTATTAATTGGTAATTAATTAAAATATAATTGGTAATTAATTTTAATTAATAGATTAATTGATAAATATGTTAATTTTAGTAATTTATTTTCTGTAGCGGGTTGTGGGTTTATAGGGGAATAGGGTGGGAAGTAATTATGTTAATTTATTTATTTGTATTTATTTTGAATTAATTGTTAATTAATTATTAATTGGTAATTAATTAAAATATAATTGGTAATTAATTTTAATTAATAGATTAATTGATAAATATGTTAACTTTAGTAATTTATTTTCTGTAGCGGGTTGTGGGTTTATAACGGAATAGGGTGGGAAGTTATTTGATTATAAATAATTAAAAATGTTAATTTATTTATCTGTATTTATTTTGAATTGTTAATTAATTATTAATTGGTAATTAATTAAAATATAATGGGTAATTAATTTTAATTAATTTATTCATTGATAATTATGTTAATTGTATTAATTTATTTTCTGTAGTGGGTTGTGGGTTTCTAGGGGAATAGGGTGGGGAGTAATTTAATTGTAAGTAATTCTATTATTACTTTTTTATCTAATTTTTAATTG
Source organism: Lissotriton helveticus (assembly GCF_964261635.1). Classification (NCBI taxonomy): domain Eukaryota; kingdom Metazoa; phylum Chordata; class Amphibia; order Caudata; family Salamandridae; genus Lissotriton; species Lissotriton helveticus. The sequence continues at coordinate 938,573,046 of NC_136067.1, forward strand.
TTTTTTAATTGTTAATTTATTGTTAATTGGTAAATAATTTGTATTAGTAGGTAATTAATTTTAATAATTAATTTTTATTTGTATTTTTAATTGATTAATTAATATATTATAGAAAAGTGTTAATTATTTTAATTAATTTGTAATTGGTATTAATATTTATTTTATTTTTATTTATATATGAAGTATTTACTTTCCCTACTGTTGCACTCACTGGAGTGGGAATAGTAATTTTTACCCTCCTGCTATCCAACGCTTTCCCTACTGTTGCACTCACTGGAGTGGGAATAGAAATTTTTACCCCTACGCTATCCAACGCTTTCCCTACTGTTGCACTCTCTGGTGTGGGAATAGTAATTTTTACACCTACACTATCCAACGCTTTCCCTACTGTTGCACTCTCTGGAGTGGGAATAGTAATTTTTACCCCCACGCTATCCAACGCTTTCCCTACTGTTGCACTCTCTGGAGTGGGAATAGTAATTTTTAACCCTACGCTATCCAACGCTTTCCCTACTGTTGCACTCTCTGGAGTGGGAATAGTCATTTTTACTCCTACGCTATCCAACGCTTTCACTACTGTTGCACACACTGGAGTGGTAATAGTAAATTTTACCCTTTCCGCTATCCTACGGTAAAAATATTGTAAATTACTTATATATATATATATATATATATAAACGTAATATTAATATGTATTAACAAATCAATTTGTATGGTTTTTTACTTACATTAATTATTTATTAATTTAAAGGTTATTTAAGTATTTTAAGTATGTTTAAGTTAATTATATTTATTATTTCATTAATTTTTAATTAATTTAAAGCATTTTTAAAAATTCGATATTTTGACTAACTATATTTTTTACATCGATATTTTTGTACTTACCTGTTTGGAGATAGGAGGTCGATATTTTGGTATTCTATATTTTTTATCTCGATATTTTGGTAGGTCGATATTTTGGCATTCTATATTATGTCAGTGATCCGAGTCCACCACTTGGACGTTCTTTGAATTTTTATTCGCAGGAAGTTCATTGGCGGTATAGCTTAAAGCCCACCATGATTCCTGAAGGCAGATAATGTACTGCTTTTTAGGAAAGTTTCCTAACTCTTCCCAAAACAATGTTTTTGTCTGTCAACACCAGCAGTGTTCCCAAAACAGATCAGTATGCTTCCTCCCTGTGAGGTAGTGCTTGGAATTGTCAGACTTAGGAAAAATTTAGTTTTCTGCCACTTTTCTTGGGAAGGAAGGAATACGAATCTGTTTGAGCTGTGGTCGTTTTGAAAAATTACTTTCAGATTATCGATTTCACTTTGCATCAGTGTCTTGTCCTTTTAACAGGAGTTTTGATTCTTTAATAATTTTGTTGGAGGGAAGTATTTTTAGTTCTTGTTTCCACGCCTTCGTTTTGAGGGATATTTTAAGGTGGGTACTGGACGAATAATTGCCCCTCATTCAGCTAACCTTTTCTGCATGATGTTGATCTTATTTAGCCATTTGGAAGTTTGTTATTTCAGTCCGTTTGTTGCAATACATTTTACACTGGTTAACAACTTGGCCACTTCTGATCGCGTCTGTCCTAAGCTTATTCCTTCCCAGGCCCTCTGTTCCTCCTTAAACGACTTCTTTATTGAGAAGATCGTTAAAATCAAATCCAACATTCCTTCCACTCCCCTCCTTTCCCATTATTCTGCTCTCCCTGTTCCCAAATCCTTCCTCGATTCTTTCCCTTCGATTCCCTTGGACTCTTTCCTTGCCTTGCTTATTAAAATTAAGTCTGGCTCCCCAGCTGACTGTGCTCCCGCTCGCGTGCTGAGTACTCTCTTTACATCTTGCCCCACCACTCCCCTTTCTCTTCTTAATGCTTCTCTTTCCACTGGTTCGGTCCCCTCCTCATTTAAATCTGCCATTGTCCTCCCCATCCTCAAAAAACCTGGTCTGGATTCCTCCCTTCTCTCTAATTTCAGACCCATTTCTCTTTTACCTTATCTTGCCAAAACTCTTGAAAGTTATGTCACTTCTTGTCTTTCCTCTTTTGTTGAGCAGAACCACCTTCTCGCTTCCCATCAAGCGGGCTTCCGCTCAGGTCATTCTACGGAGTCAGTGGTGCTTTCGGTCCTTGATGAGCTGAAAGCCAGGGCTGATACCAACTCTCCTCAAGCCCTGGTTCTCCTCGACTTGTCCGCTGCGTTCGACACGGTTGATCATACCATCTTACTTGACCGTGTCGGCGCAGCAGGCATTCGGGGTTCTGCTCTCTCCTGGATTGCGTCCTTTCTTACAGGTCGCTCACAAGCTGTTCACCTCTCTGGCTTCTCTGCTTCTCCCCTCCCGGTGTCCTGTGGGGTTCCCCAAGGTTCCTCCCTCTCCCCTCTTCTTTTTAATCTCTATATCCGCCCCCTTATTGTCTCTCTTCTCGATCTGGGGGTCTCTGTGTATAACTACGCAGATGACCTCCAGCTCGTCTTTGATCTTTCTTCCTCTCTCCACTCTTTAGCATTCTTTCGCTCTACTTTAGTTTTCATTTCTGGATGGATGGGCGCCAATCATCTCAAGCTCAACCCAGACAAAACCGAGCTTGTCTTGATTGGTGGCTCATCCAGTCCTTGGTCCTCTGCCTTCTGGCTCCCCTCTCTTGACCCCCCCCCCACCCCGGTTTCCTCTGTTAAAACGTTGGGCATTAAGGTCAGCCAGGACCTGTCTATGCATGGTCAGGTTAGTTCTGTTGTGTCCTCCTGCTTTCTTTCCCTTCGCCTGATCCGAAAAAGTTCTCGTTTTTTTCCCCCGGATTCCCTTAAAACTATTATCTCGGCCCTTATTATTTCCCGCCTTGATAATGGAAACGGCTTGTTCGTGGGCATTCCTGCCTATGAAACTCGCCGTCTCCAAGCAATTCAAAATCAGGCTGCTCGTCTTATTTTTCACTTTCCCAAATCTCACCACATCACTCCTGTTCTTAAATCACTTCACTGGCTTCCTGTTTTGCAGAGATCTCTATTTAAATTAGGGGGCCTAGTCTTCCGGGCTGTTGACCGCTCTGCTCCGGTGTTTATCAATTCTCTGATTTCCACTCACATCCCTGCTCGGACCCTCCGTTCCTCCAATCTTTCCCTCCTCACTGTTCCCCGTTTCCGTAAAACCCGCACTGGTGGTACCAGATTCTCTGTTCTTGCTCCCCGGTTCTGGAACTCTCTCCCTCTTTCCCTGCGCTCAATTCCCATTTTCTCACACTTCTGTAAAGCGCTCAAGACTTTCTTGTTCACCCAGGCATACTCCGGTTAACTTCCTTGGCCCTGATCTGTTCTGACCTGTAGAGCCCTCAGCGCCAGGAAGCCGCTTGGTCACCGTGCGCTCTATAAATACCTTATTCATTCATTCATTCATTCACACTTGGGAGATCTTGTGTTGTGAGGTTACTAAATTATGGAAACTGTCCAAGTATTTTTAATATATTTTGACGATTTAAGCAATCAAATATGCCTTCAGATTGGTATGATGGAAGAAAATCAAGTTCAGAATATGCTTTTTTATCCGATTTAGAGTTTAGTGGATCTGATTGAGCAGTCAATATTGTAAACAGCGGGTAGTAATTTTGATAATTATATTTACATGATCCTTTAGGTATTGAAGAGATCAGGGAATGAGTTGTATAATGATTGTGATTCAGGCCCGATATTGATGGGTCAGCCAAACCTTAAGAAAATGCATGCCTAGGATAGTGCTCCCTGTAATTTTTCGGAGGACATGAATATTAACAGCTGTGGTGATGGCGGGGTCATTGTATTGCTTGAAGAAGTTGGTGGATTTGGGCTGGAGTTTGAAGTTTCTGTAGATGTCAAATGTCTGTGGCGGAGGTTGAGGGCCGTCTTGAAGGCAGTCTTGTTGGTCGTCTCCTTGCTGGTGTGCCATCTCCTTTCCAGTTGTTTACAGTGTCATTTAGCGGTTCTGAGGTCTTCAGTCAACAAGCTAGACTGCTTAGTGAACTTTCTGTGGGTGTTATTGCCAATGCGAGAGACGCTGTTGGTTAAGTCTAGAATTATCTCCCTTTGGGGTATTATATCAGCATGCCAACCATACATTCACCACGCACATACCACTCAAACATCTACGGGTCCGTTAATCAGGTGCCAGTAAGTCCATTCTTAATCCAGTTTTAAACAAAAATATATATAAACGTTTTATTTTTGTTAAGTTGGTCCCAGAAATAAAAAGCACCAATACACGTTAGAAATGATGCATCATAATGCACATTAAAAACATATGAAGTTAAAAAATATATAATAATACAATGTACTTAGCAACAGACTCCAAGAATCCAAGTTCAAAAGAGCAAGGCCACAATGATGTACAATAGTGGATTCAACAATGCATTTTAAATTCTGTTACATAATACAAAAGAACATAAAAAAGCCAAGAACAAGCGACGCGTTTCGGAGGGTTTACACGGTCCAACCTCCTTCTTCAGGCTTCTCAATACTTGGTTATGATGGCAGTATCAGTCATAGGATAATGATTTCAAATAAATCCAAGCTCTTATTTGTAGATTATTAAGGGTGTCACACCTCCTAAAGATTTCCTTACAGATGTAATCTTTCCAGACTGAAAAGTCTCCACAATTCTTTATACTGTTATTTGCAGGATTAAAAAATCTCCACTTCAAGTTTCATCCGAATATAATCTCAGATGTGATCCTCAATGTTAAACTGGCGCCGGCAAAAAGTTGCCTCCGGTCCTTTCCAGATCACCCTTAGTTGTCTGTCTTCATTAGGCCAGACGCTGTTGGCACAGTTGGTGATCCAATAGTTGAAGTTTCTGACGTTCTGGTCTAGGTTGTTGGAGGAGGTGAGGTGGTTGGTGTTGATGGCGTTGATCCATGTGTCCTTTGAGACTTTTCTCAGCTGCCATGGCGAGGCATTGTGCAGACAGGGAGCGGAGGGCCGTGAGCTGGTGATGTTGAAGTGGACAAAGGAGTGGCTGTTCCAGGTGAATTCTGTGGTGTAGATGAGTTCTAGCGTGTGGCTTACGGTGTGCATGAGGTCGTGGACAAGTTGGTTGAGTCCTATGTTCATGCTGTCGAGGAGGTTGGTAGCGTTGATGTCATTGTGGTCGCCGAGAAGGAAAGTTGAGGTCACCAAGCGTGATTAAGTCGGTGATGAAGTTGCAGAAGGCAGGACATGGTTCTGGAGGCTGATAGGCGAGGGTGTCCCTGATGGTGGCTTTGCTGTTTATTTGGAGTCATAGGTTGAGGTGTTCCATGGCTGGGGTGATGTTGTCATTTGTGGAGGTGCACTGGATGGATTCCTTGTGTATAATGGTGATCCATCTGCCAGGCTTGTTGATGCGGTCACAGTGGTGACCTTGTGTTCTTAGAGTAATTCGGAGGCGATATCGGGCATGGAAGTGAAGTTGAGCCAGGTCTCAGTAAGGAAGAGGATGTCGAGAGTGAAGTTGGAGATGTGCTCCCAAATCTAGGTGGAGTGTTTGCTTAGAGAACGTATGTTGAGAAGGGTGCATGCAAGTTGGTGTGTTTGTTCAGGTGGTGTGTACGGGTTAGGGCTGGTCAGCAGACCAGTGTATGTGCTTTGGAAGGTAAAGCGGCAGTAGGTGTAGGTGAAAGGTCCTACCGTGGAGTGAGGGTCGGCGCGGTGACACAGTGTTTGATGTGGTGTCCGGGATCAAGAGTGTAGAGTTTGGTGACAGTGTATCTGCAGAGGGTGGGAGGGCTAGGGGCCGTGGCACTAGGTGCGGTCCAGTTGCAAATGGGCTTGCCTTTGGCATGCCAGCGGTGCGCCTGCTGCGTGGTCGTGCTGCGGTCTGCATTAAATAGGTCCTGGGGTAGGCGGGGCTTCTGTTGGTGAAAAGAAAGGTGAGCGGGGAAAAACCCTGGTGGGAAAATCCTGGCAGTGGCGGTGTCACTTGATCAGGCTGGAACAAGCAAGAACTGGAGGCCACAGGCAGGTGGCAGGCTAGGTGCCTACTAGTGTGGTGCACCACGGGCCTGAGGTGGGGTGGCTTCTGTTGGCGGGAAGAACGGTGACCGGATAAAACCCTGGCAGCGGAGGGGTCACTGGATCAGGCTGGAACAAGCAAGAACTGGAGGCCACAGGCAGGTGACAGGCATGGTAAACAACAGGGCAAAAGTTCCCAGGGGTAACCTTACCCACTTCCTGTGTGCCCTAAAGCAAACAATACCACAGTGCCCCTCTTTGCTTAAATCCAAGATGGTAACACCTTTCTTTACATGTGCAGAGCCTGTATGCCCACCTCAAGAGATGACCAAGGAAATGAAAAACGTCTCCTCTGTGGTCACTCTAAATCAGTTCCGGGGGCAGCTCCTCTCTCAGTACTTGTCTGACTGGGGGAACAAGAGTAGTGCCAGCCCAGATGTCAGCCAACATTTGCCTGCGACAGAGGAGGCCCCATTGAAGTTCAACATGTTTCTGGGTACAGCCCAAATGGTCATCCTAACAGATGAACAGAAATACCCCCTGCACCCAAGGCCTGGGGGCAGTTTTCACACCTCATTAAAGCAGCTATTCAGCTGCCAGGTGAAAGTAAATGGGCCTTCAGATGCTTTACAGAGCAAAAAGGTAACTTTCTAAAAGTACAGTTTCTTTAATAGTTTTAAAAGCTCACTTTTACAATTAAATTAGATTTTGAATACCTATTAAAAAGAGTGCTTGAATAATAGTTCTAGCTGTTTCCTAACCAAAATTAGCAGTATTAAATGTAATAATGTAACCCAGTATTTTCCTATGGAATAGCCAGCCTTGCTTCAGAGAAAGAGAAAATAGCTTTTGGGGCTTTTTCACTGTAAAATATGTGTAAAGTTAAATTCTACAAGCATTACTTTTAAATACCACACACCTTAGCTAATGGGCAGTAAGGCTACTGTGGGATGACTTAGTAGTATTTAAAAGGAAGATTTTGATCTGTCAAAAGTGTATATTTTGACAGGTCAAATTGAGTTTAAAAGCTGCTTTAGTCAGGCAACAGTGGTAGGCCTGAGGCCATATTTTACACTGCCACTGTTGTGGATGGCACAATGGGTGCTGCAGTCCTATAGTGATATTTAACTTACAGGTCATAGGTATACTTTGTACCATGCACTAAAGACTTATGGATAAGTTAAATATGCTAATTAGGGGTACACAATTTGATCATATTGAAAAGAGGAGGACAGGCAGTTCAAAGCCGGTTAGCAGGGGTAAAGTGCACAGAGTTCTATAACAAGCAAAACCAGTTAAGACAATCTGGGGGTACACCACGCATAAGATGGTAATATCCCACAGTGGACATAAATCGCTGTTATCAATTCGAGCACTGTGTATCCACTAGAAGTAGGGATCTTTAGACCTTACATCGTCTTAAGCACTGTACACAGGTGACGCCTCTCAACTACATCTGAAAGAAGGAGCAGGATGGAGTCAGTTTGAGATACCAGTGGGTCTCATGTGTTGCCACTTAAACTTAACCATAAGATACATTTTACAGTCTACTTAGATACAATGTGTAAGACGTTTGGGGATTGGTGGGGACTCTGCCATGACAGGTGCCCCTATTCCCTGCATTCAAAGCACTACAGTCCCAGGGACACAGAAGTGGGCATCTCTCAGGGAAAAGATGTCCCATTGGCCTTTTATAAGTTTTGGAATCGCTGTGCTGTACAAAAACACTGTCTTCAATACACGCTAATCAAAACAATGAGCCAGTGATTTTCAATGGCACGTTAGCCCCACTGACAGCTTCAGACTCATCCAAAGTGCTGAAACACACGTGACACCTGGAGGTCATCTGTGGAATTCAGGTTACAAGAAGTAGCCACTGGAATACTAGGATGCCCTCTTTACACAGAAGCAATCCTGGGCTTATAGCCAATGGTAGTTTGTATACTGGGCCTTGCAGGTCCATACTTACAATCTTAACTGTAAAACATCACAAGTCCCAGAAAGGAAAACTCGGCTAAAAATCCAGGACTGGCTTTCAGCCTCATAGGTGAAATGAGGCTCCTTCAGAGCAACATAGCAAGTGCCCTTGTTAGTGACAGCAATAGAGAAGGGCAGAAGTACACTACAGTTGCTGGTCTCCAGTGGAGCCAAACAGCATCCTCAAAACACGCCTAACATGACTAGAGGATACTACCCGTCCCTACGTCGCCCGTTTGCACAGATTTCCGGAAAGACGGCTGTACCCGCCCGTCTCCATTTCTATATATATGGCCTAAGGACACACTTGGAACGTTACTGTATCGTTACCCGTCCACGCCGGGTTGGAAGTATCAGCGGCCTTTTGCTTAGACACCCGACAGCCCTGAAGAGTCACGGGTCCAGTGCCCGCTTGACGAAACACGTGTCGACTGGTTGCTTTTCTTTGATGTTATTCTTCCAAAAAGGAAGACTCAATACACTTAAATTGGGATAAAAAACATTTATCTGTGTCCATCTTGTTTCTCTAGAATACGCATTTCTTCTCACAATTGATGATACTTATCTTCACTTCAGATAACGTGTGCACAGGACTTTGTTGTTCTCACTGAAGTGGGCCCTTGCCACTACTTGCAGAGGTTTTGGGGTCTCCTCTGACCTTGTAGCACCGTTGCCCTTTGTTGCTTTTCTTCTCACTCTTCCGCTACCAGCACAAGCACCATTCTTCCTGTACACTTGAAAACCATCACAGAACCAGCATCCTCAAAATAGCCTGTTAGAAGTAGGTCACTTTTGAACCACATGCCCTACAAATTCTTCACCATCAATTTTAGGACCATGAGCAAAATGCACCACCACCATGTCACTCCCAAAAAAAACAAATAAAGTTATGGAAGCAATGCTTGAACTAATCATGGACACCACTATCACAGCACTCTGCTACACTATGGGCAATGGCATTGCTTGTGTCAAATACTTTGAAACCAGACGAGACTAGGAGAATACCAGCTATGTGGCAGAGTAGTCCTCCCTTGAGAAAACGGGTTCTAGTGGTGTGCTGTGATGGGAGACAGTAAATTCCCGGTCTGACTCGACAATACAGGCCCAGAAAATAAACATTAAGCGGAGTTGGTTTGCAAGGTAACTGGTGGACAGCCTTTAGATTCTGCTAACATTCTAATATATTTGTAGAGATAACTCGCTTGCCACGTGGCACAGTCATTCGGATCCTCTACTAATTGAACATCAAACAAACATGCAGATAAAATAGTTCAACCTGGGACATGTTCTTTGCTGCAATCAAACTCTAAACAGGTGGTTGGTTGCTGCTGCCAACGCTGCAAAGTGATTTATGCATAATTGTCAGCTCTGTGCAAAACTATACTAAGTCATTGAAAAATATGTGCATCGCCATAAAATCCGAGCGCTGAAATATATGAACTGCAAGATGCACCAAAATTAACAAATGTGCTTCTAATCATCAGTGATTAAACCAGGGACTATGCTCAAGCTTCACTGTTTCCAACCCCTGTGACTGATTAGAATTCAAATCTTAATGATCAATTTACAATTAACAAGATAGAAGTGGAACAAATTAAACCAGCCATTAACAGTAACGAGGCCCGAAGGGCTGCCATTGTTCCCCCTTAATTACAAAACGCAAATCACAAATACACAATGGGCAGTGTTAAACATCAATTCGCAAGCCTGGGAGCACAGCAAAGCAGAAATGGGCAAAACTGGAGAAAAAAATATATGAAGACATCAACAAAATACCTATAATCCAGAGTCAGAGCGTAATAAAATTGTCCACATTTAATAGCCTTTTTATATGCTGACACACGAGCAGGATTTGATTTCATCTTGACTATCTGGTAGGATTTATGTTTATTTTTTATTCCCTCGTTTTCTTAATTCACAAATTATTATTATTTTATTTCTGGCTCATTGGCCTTTTGCAGTCTTTTAGTGCAGATCTCGTTTAACCCATTATTTTAAACTCCCGTGCATTTAAAACCTTGCATCGGGGTGATTCATCTTCCTTGGCAGATATATATTTCAGCCAAATTTATTACACTGTGTCGCACTTATATCTTTACAAAGGAGGCGGAACGACATTTGAGGGTCACGTGAAGCAGTTCAGATCCCCCTCTAAATACATTACGGGCAAGGATGTTTCATGCGGATAAAAATACATTAATAACAATTAGCAAAGCCAAGATGTTTGGCTTGCATTTTAAATCCTAATTAAAACATTTAATGCCTAGCACCGTGAAAAAACGAAAGCGAAAAAACGACTGCTTTCTGCCTTCCTCCTTATGATAAATAATTTAATGACTGATGCTTTAGAGTATATTTGAGGCGTAAATAGGCCCCATGAATTGAAATGCAGTCACTCCATGGAAGGCGTAATGATGCGCAAAACATCCACTGCATGACAGCAGTACTCCACTGGATATAGCCACGGGCCAGTCTAAGTATATTTTAAGGAAACGGAAGTATATTTTAAGGAAATGGTAACAAAAGGTAAGGGGCAACGCAGTCCGGCAGACCTAAAAATTGCACTACTTGTTATCAAGGTTGAGACTGAAAAAGAGCAAACAGGAAGCGTGTCCTATTACTGCTGAAGGCATTTCTGGGCTAAGCTCTCCAGCCCCCAGGCACCATAGGACTCGTTAGATTATACTTGTCTTTATTGAACTGTTATGATTGTTTCTAGACCGGTTGTTCTATTGTTACCACTTCCTGTACCTTCGTAACTGCCAATCTGTTAAGCGCTCTGATACCCCATGTGGTCTTGTTTGCGCTATATAAAACTTAAAATAAATAAATAAATAAATAAAATCGTATTGTTTCAATGTATTTCTCCCCTGCTTGCACACTACTTAATATATATCTGCAGTCTTTTGTACACAAAGATGCATTGTGGCTATCTCATAACATGCAATGTTACATATAAAATGTTACGTACAAAAAGCTTCGAATAAATCCGATTTAATACACCTAAATAACACAAAAAGGTTTGGGACCAAGCTGGACTACATTTGCCACGTTTATGTGTTGAAATTTTTTATTAAAAGATTTTTAGATGAAGATACCGAAATACTTACATATGTAAATAGATAATAAAATAAAATATGAAAATGATATAATTATACATAGGATATTTTAAATGTGGAAAAGCAAAAATAGCAATTATTCTATAAGCTATAAAGCGGAAAAATAGCAGAAAAGAAGAAAGCGAAAGAATGAAAGGAAAAGAGAAAAGAAAAGAAAAGAAAAAGGAACAAAGAATCCCAGAGTAAAAAGAGAAAGAAGAGAAGAAGAGGCGACCGAGACAAATGAAAAGGCTTAAGGAGCAGGATAAAACCAGGAAGAGTACACAAACGTAAAATAAAAATGAAAATAATTAAGAAGGGATAGCAGACGTTGGGGAAGAAGGATTGGAAACAGAGTCCACCGTGGCTTCTATGAATGGGGACCATGTTTGAAGGAAAATAGAAGCCTGATCTTGCAAATTATAAATTACACGTTCATAAGAGGCTGTTTGTATCATGGCCACCAGCCACTCTTCCTGAGAAGGAGATGAGGAAGACTTCCAATGGCGTAATATACAGATTTTGGCCGTAGCCAAAGCAGTATGAAGAAGACGAGTCTGTTGTTTTGACAATGACGGGAGACCTCGTAAATCATGTAAAATAATATTTGCAGAAGTAAAGGGTAAAGGTAATGACATGATAGATGCCAGAGTCTTTCTAATAAAAAGCCAAAATGATCTAGTACGGGGGCATTCACAAATAATGTGTGTAATATCACAGCCAGAAGCAGAACATCTCCAGCACAAAGAGTGTGTTATCAATTTAGCATGATGTAGTTTAGATGGAGACCAGTGCCATTCATGGATGATTTTGAAAATGCAAAATTTGAGAGGAGCCTCTCGGACACCTTTATGTAAACCTTCCAGAATTTGATCCCATTGAGTAATGGAATATGTAACTGGTAAGCGAGATTGCCACTTTAATTGAAGAGCTTTCGAGAGGGGTTGCGAAAAGAGAGGATGCAGGAAAGTTTTGTAAAGACCAGAAGTCACACCTTTAAGATTTCCCCACAAATGTAAATAAGATAAAATAGGAGATACAGCCAACAAATCGGGTGGAGAACCTAAATGTTTTGTGATGGCTTGTTGAGTATATTGACGGGATTGTGTGGATGGTAAATGGAATTCCTCACTGATTTGAGAAAAAGATTTAAAGTGAACACCAGCCTCCTGCCACAGAGGCCATGATATCATGCGACCATGAACACGAATTGCCGAATTGGACCATAAAGGAGCTTTGACGTGAAGCCGCGGGTTAGATTTAAGTAAGCGATGGCTTCTTTGCCAAGATTTATGCATAGCAGATAAGATAGGATTTTTAGGGTCGGAAGAACTGGAACCTTTACCATATAAAAGGGACAAGCCAAGACTAGAAGATAGTAAGTGACGTTCAAGTGGGACCCATTGAGGTATGTCTTTAGACTTGGGCAAAAAGAAGGAAAGTTGTGAAAGATGGAGGGCGAGTGAGTAATGCTCAATAGAGGGAAGACCCAAGCCACCATGTAATTGGTGGGATTTGAGTTTGGCCAAGGTAATACGCGGCTTAGCCGTACCCTAGATAAAAGATTTTATTTTGGAGTCAATGGACCTTAGGGGAATGTTTAAAGGGAGCATACCTAAAACATAAAGAAATCGCGGTAGGGTGACCATCTTAACCGCCTGAACCCATCCCCAAAGAGATAAGCCGAGGATTTTCCATTTATCGAAATCTCGTTGCATTTGTGCAATCAGCGGTGTTAAATTGTCCATAACTATTTTATCCAATCCGCGGTTAATGAACACTCCTAAATATTTAAGGCGGGAAGATTGCCAGTGAAATGGAAAACCGGAAATTGCAGCTTTTGTAGTACCAATGGACATAGGCAATGCTTCACTCTTATCCCAGTTAATCTTATAACCGGAAAAAGAAGAGAAATTATTTATGATGCGAAGAAGAGCAGGGAGAGAGCGGGGAAGATCGGTAAGTGTGAGAAGAATATCATCCGCGTATAAATAATTTTTGAATGACCAATTGGAAGAGGAACTCCAACCACTGCAGGTGATTGACGTATTGCAGCAGCCAAAGGTTCCATTGCGAGAAGGAAAAGAAGAGGGGAAAGAGGACAACCTTGATGAGTACCCCGTCTGATTGGAAATGGAGTAGAAAGGAAACCACCACAGTTAACTTGAGCTGAAGGGTTATCATATAACAGACGCACTTTAGCTATAAATTGGTCGCTTAAACCAAATCGTTGCATTATGGTAAAAAGATACTCCCATTCAATACGATCAAATGCTTTTTCGGCATCTAAAGAAAGGAGTATGGTATCACTAGCAAGATTTTTAGCTGACCATAAGGCATGGGAGAGAGTACGTAAATGATTTCGAGATGAACGACCAGGAACAAAGCCTACCTGTGAATTGTGGATTAAAGAAGGTAAAACCTTACGAAGACGTGATGTGAGGATACTTGCAAGAATCTTAACATCAGAGTTTAAAAGAGAGATAGGGTGGTAACTACCACAAAGCAGAGGATCCTTACCAGGTTTCGGTAAAACAGCTATGATGGCCTTATTGGAAATAGAACCAAGAGAGGAGTCCTCTGTGGCTTCTGCAAATGCGGCATGTAGAGTATCAACCATACTCTGACCAGTCCACTTGAAAAATTCAGGGGGGAAGCCATCCTCACCTGGTGCTTTATGGTACGGTAAAGTAGCAATAGCTGAGGAAATTTCCTCCTTCGTAATAGGTCCGTCAAGTAGAGCTCTACCATCATCAGAGAGTAGTGGAAGATGTACCGTATCCAAAAAATTGGACATCTCTGACGTGTGAATGTGAGTGTTTGGTGAATAGAGAGATCTGTAAAATGAAGCAAATTCATCAACGATTTCTTGCGGTCGAGTAAACATATCGCCAGAACTGGATGTAAAAGCGGGAATTGCCAAAGCAGCCTCCCTCTGACGCAATTGCGCAGCCAGTAGCCGGCCAGCTTTTTCACCTTGCTCGTAGTGACGCCCTTTCATCCTTTGTAAGGCATATTCGGCCTTAGAAGTAAAAAGATTGTTGAGAGACATGCGTGCCTTTTCCAACAATTTACGATTTTGAAGGGTTAGTTTTGAAACATATAATTGGGAAAGTCGGCCAATGTCTTTTTCCAAATCAGCCTGTTTGGCAGCATTCTTCTTGTTATATAGAGCAGCGTCCCACATAAGTTGGCCTCTTATAGTTGCCTTAGCAGCTGCCCATACCGTTCTTTTAGAGGGGATTGAGTCCCCATTATTCAAAAGGTAGTCCCGTAGGTGCGACTGTAAGAGAAGTTTACCAGATGGTGTCTTATATTTATTAATGTTTAAACGCCATGATTTGCGCCCTGGACTGGAAAGACCCAAATCAAGAGACAAGAAAACAGGGGAGTGATCAGAAATGGCTGCTTCTAGGATTTTCGATTCTGTAACTAGCTGGACTGTATGTTGCGAAAGAAGAAAGTAGTCGAGACGGGAGAATGTACCGTGAGTAGAAGAAAAGAATGTGTATTCTTTATCCTGAGGGTGACTGAGTCTCCAGTGATCAACCAGACCAGTATCAGTAAGAATGTCACGTAAAATGGCTCTATCGGATGCATCACCTCCAATGAGAAATTGGGTAGCATTTATTTCTGTGAGGAGGCGATTGAGTCGAAGGAAAAATTGCTTTTTGGAACCTAATGGAGCGTAGACAGAACCAAGACAAATGAAAGAATTTCCAAGTTTCAACTTAACAAATACATACCGACCATCCGGGTCAGTCCATGTCTTGATAATCGTAAAAGGAAGTGACTTTCGAAAAAGAATGGCAACGCCACATTTACGAACGGGGTTGGGATTAGTGGGGTCCGGTTTAGAAACACTGCTATTAATGACTTTACCCACCCAATACCTGCTAAGTTTACTAGATTCGATATCGTCCAAATGGGTTTCCTGCAGTAAGGCAACGTCTACATGTTTAGAATGCAAGTAAGAAAGAACCTACTTTCGTTTAATATAGTGGGTGAGGCCATGAACATTCCAAGAAATCACTGACAACGGATGGGTGGAAGACATGACAGTAAAATTGAACAAGAAGATGAAAGAGGAAAGAGAAAATAAAGAAAGAGGAGAGGTCTGTTACCTTGGGCAAGGAAGAAGAAGAAAGAAGAAATAGAAAAGGGAAAGTAGTTTATAAAGGCAGAGTGAAGAGTGGAACAGACAAATCAAATATGAATAGAGAAAGAAAAAGTATTAAAGATGCAAAGAAGAAAATGAAAAAGAAAGAAAAGAAAAGAAAGAGAAGAAAAAGGAAACCTAGACTGTTAACTACGGGTCTTGGGTGCACCTACAGCAGCACCAAGGGAGGCCGGACCCCCTCCGAGCAAAGTAGAATGGGGATTCGGGGAACAAGTAATAGAACTGAATATGTAAAACACAGTTAGAATATGATTACAACAAGAAAAATATGGAAAACCATATACCATTATCATGAAATATAGGCAGTAAAATGGAACAAATCATGATATAAGAACCATACAATAAGAGAATAACAGGAGGAGAAAAAATAAAAGCAAGGGAAATGGAATAAAATGAGACATATTACATAATAAAGGAGGTGTGAAAAATAGAATGAAAGAAATATGAAAGTTAAATGAGAGAAATAGAAAAGTCCAGCACCATCATAAAGAGGGGGAGAAAAGGGAATAGAAAATACAGACAATAAAGCATGGGAATAAAAGCATAGGAAAATACCAGAACCTATTTTAAGAAATATATGAAAGTATCCAAAGCGAAGTGAGCACTGAAGGAAATGTATAATGTCACGTTAAGTAACAAGTACAATATCATGGGGAAGAAATACATTGGAAAAAGGACCACCATAGTAAAGATAACAGGTTTGAGGCAAGCCTACAAACAGAAATATACCTTGAGAAGGTCAAACACATAGTATAAAACCATGAAAGAACATGGAGGTGAAAACACAATATGAAACAGAGAACAAAAGTTATCATACCCCTAAAAGAAAGACAGTGTCAGAATAGTACCTAGACGAGAACATTAGAATAAGGGAAAAAAGGGAAGAAAAACACGAAAAGGATACAAACCAATAATGGCACCAAAAAAGAGGGAAAGAGATAACATGTAAAGACAAGGAGGGAAAACCATAAAATCATGCAATGGAAGGGAAACAGAAAGAAAATTATCAGAAACAGTCTAAAGATAGAAAACATTGAAACAAATAGCCAACATTCAGAAGCGAGATAATCAATAAATGGAATATTGAGTGATTACCCGAACAACAATAACATCACTATAACAGGGAGAATGGATATGAAGAAAGAAAACTACTGTAGTGTAGTTCCTATTATCCCAATAGGCTCTGCACATTGGAATAATATCTTCAATAGTATAGATCTAGGGCAGAGGTTAACTAGGTCTTCTACTGACGATATTAGACTTAAAGTTTTTGGTTTTGCCAGCTAGCTCAGAGTTCACTAGAAACTTTCTCGAATAGACAAGGAGTTTAACTTCCCTGGATAGACAAGAAGGGATTTAGTTTCTGACAACTATAGAACATGACAACTTTGCTCTCCCCCAATCAAGAGTGTATCTCTAGAGTCGTGTGAAAACAAAAGACAACTTATTTTACTCAGTCAGTACATGCATTCTTAGTTTCACCAGTTTGTAGAGAAAAGGAAGAGACGGGCGTGTTCAATAAAAGATGTTATTTATTGATCAGTCTCTTTTCTCGTACAAGAGAAATGAATCGATATTATTGCGATACTTATGGTTAAGTAAAGTGCATACAATAAAAGCAGAAGTATAAAATAATACTGCAGAAGCATTGATATGGTTTCTAAGCCATATGATAGTTAAAATTGATAAAATAGATACATACATATATACATTTGACTAACCGTACTCAACTGGTGCTTCTAACCACGCCTACCCCAGTGTACCTGACCTAAGCCTAATACGTGGGCGGGAGCAGATAAGTAGCAGTTTAAGTTAAGTTTGTTTTGCCAAGTGACTGACTCAAGAATTCTCTGCAAGGGGTTGTTCAGTTCTGTACCTGAGATCTAGAATGGTTGAGGGCTGGTATCTCTCGTCTCTGGTCTTGATATTCCAGCTGCCTGCGAGGGCTGCTTGGAAGCGCCGGAGCTGGATTTCTCGGCAGGAGAAAAGCAGCGTCTCGTTCTCAGCGCGTCAGGAAGGCGGGGCAGCGCGTGTGGGCTTCGCTCTCTGCTGGGCTCCTCAGCGCGTCTCGCTGCTCCGATCTCGTCACCACCGCGTGTGTTTGCTTAAGGCAATGTCGGTAATATTTATACCTGTAAGGTGTTGAGATTGACGTAAGGATGGACATGGATACGTCAATAAGGATGTCATACGAACGGGCTTGTTCGCACATTCTTTTGCTGAAGTTCTCGGTGAAATCAAAACAATGGCCGCAGGGATTTTCCCAGGTTGTCATAGGTTTGATTTGTTTTGAGAACTCCGTATGCCTTATCAGGGGCTGGAGGAATAGTGCTTGTCTAATTAGATGGCATGCGTTATTACCTAATCAGATAACACGTTTCTGTGCCGTGGTGTGGCTTAATCAGATAACGGTTTTGCACCGTGGGTCGGCTGCTAGTTAAGTATTAACCAGAACAGGGCCGGGAATAGGGGAATCGATACAGAACCTATAGGAATACATCACACCCACTCCACGCTGACTATGTCCATATTTACAAGATCTAGGCATAGCAAATACACTAGTAGAGCATGTGTATACCGTACCACCCCAAAATACATCCATATGCATTTTGAAACATGAAATATACGAAACGATATATATATACATTATATGCACTCAAGCAGTATATTAATGCTAAATATCACGCATATTCATACATCATAACTAATAAAATATGAAAATTACACATGAAATGGCTCTTAAGACAGAAGAAAAAAATGCGAGACCATTTCATCACAAAATAAAATATTTATGAACAGGCTAGAGGGCAGCTAATGATTTTAAAGTTCCTAAAATAGAAATATAGTTCTCTAAGGATAGTCTCTACTTTAAGCAGAAGATGAGTGTCCCGAAAAATTGTAAATATTTTTGGGGCCGCTGAAAAATAATGTTCCGCTGTCCGTAAACTGGAGAAAATTGTTCATGATACTTTATTATCAAAGTTGAAGGCCAAATTCATGGTGTTGGGAACGCCGTGTGCTAGCCTGCTCAAAAGCCATTATTTCTGCTCTGGTGAGAACATCATATCATTTAGACTCTCGAAAAAGCTGTCAACAGCTTCCTGTGAAAGTTCCATTAACTCGGAAAAAGATGTTACCATGCATTTGTGAGCATGATTGCCTTCATTGATGTTTGGATCAGCATAGCTGACAGAAGGTCGTACCTGATCGATGCTGCTTTCATCTTGAACCTCACTACCCCTTAATCGTAGTGGTGAAGTCTCCACGAATGCCGTCATCAGGATTGGTAGCCGCTGGGGACAGCACAATGCATGAGCCGTGACCGGACCCAACAAAGTTTCTGCATCCATTGGCGCATCCGATTGTAGCATCAGACAGGTGTCCAACACGCATTCTTCTCCGCATAGCAAGCACCTTAATACAGGTAAAACACAGCTTTGCCACATTGGTCTAAATGAAAGAAACCAAGTCATGTTCAGGTCTCTAAGCCGGGACAGTCCAAGGATTTGAGATATCTGGTCCCGGTATCCAATGGCTAGGATTGTTTCTTCCCTTGTCGCAGGTGTTTTGTCTGTGACACGGTTTGCCATAGCGAAATAACAGGATCAAAAATAGGATTCCTGCCACTAGTCCCAAAAGGAGAGGAAGTCCACCAAAGACGGAATGGACAAAGTCTGGAAAAATACCCAGAATGGCTTTAAATGGTGTTAGAGCCCCTGAAAACACTGTCTTAAATACATTTGAGACCCCACTGGTATCAGAAATATTTAAGATTTCGTTCAGGATTTCTGCGAAATGTATGGGGGAATTAGTTGATAACAATGAATGAATCTCTGCCGTTGTCCTTGCAACTTGGAGATCATACGTTTCTTTTGATGACGTGAGCCTGGTCGGAATCTGAAGGAGCACTGTTTTCATTCTGCTTAAAGTATCAACTCTAATGGAAGAAATTTTCAAATTCGGCCATAACCTTGCCTCCCTGTCTGGCATTGCGCTGGGGAACAATACTCGTTCACAGCACATGACCTTCGCAGTCGTACTTATGAGATAAGCTACTCCGGGCACCAAGCTACAACATCTGCGGTCTACGATTATAATGTAACTCCCGTTCGATAGTCTCCTAAAGAATGGTTCTATTTGTGTCGCAGGTGTGCCTAGCTGGTGACATGAAAGGTTATTTGAGGACCCTTCACAGGCTCCGTGTAAACTAATACCATTACACAGAAGTGTACCGCTTAGTGACATGGCACAATTATTGCCACTAAGAAACACTTTCCGGCCTTTATTACTGACACAAGCATGTGAATAGGGCAAGTTCCATGTTGACTTAATGTACCCTTTACCCACTTTTTCGTACATGCCAGCGTGTATATATTTTTGGCAGTATTGAAACCTGAAAGTAGATATTGGAATATTAATTATTCCATGTATTATCCACTCACTGACAGGTCGTTCTGACATTGTCAATGGTAATCTCTCGAGTTTCTCAATGCTCAGGATTGTATAATCAGCACCCTTCTGTGCCATACTGATTTGTTTATCAGTAAGGTTAAAGATATTGAACAGTGACGTTGTGTTGATTAAACGCCAAGGCACATAGCCTGAACGCAGATTTTGTAACGTCCAGCCAAGTTGTACAATAGAACGCAATTGGGACTGACCGTGTTGTAACAACAGTAAGTCTTGCGATATTATGTCGATTGCTAAAGACACAATGCTGTCCAAAGAGTATATTCTGGAGGACAGAGTCATTAACCCATTGTCCACTACAGAAAGGGATTTTTCCAAATTAATACGGTCAATTTCCCGTATTCTCTCTGATGTTTCAATTTGAGTTATTTTCCAGGCTTCGTTATAAGCTGCATATACAGAGGCTGCTATGAAGCGTTTTTGACGCTGTTTGCGTGGTCCCATAATGAAATCACGCAAGTCAGCACCATCAGTAAGTAAAGTTAGGTGTTGCTTAATTTCTGCCAGTGTGGATGTTTGTAGCCATTGAAGGCAGAGCTTGCCCACACTGTACGTGGTAATTATCCCTGGGTGTTGTCTTTGGGAATATCTAGGGTCTGGCCTGGTCAATTTGAACCCCTGGATTTTGTTCAGGAATCTGTCTTGACAGTTATTAGTATCTGTGGGCCAGATCAACCACTTTTTCCAATCTGGATGTGTTCTGTTTTGGCTTAATATATGGTTTACGTCTATCTCCTCATCTGTCGAGCTATTACTGTTTATCGTTGGCTTTGGAATAGATGGTTTGTTTAAATCTTTGATTTTGGCTAGGCCAAGACAGGTAGTTTGTTGAATAGTGTCATTCAAAAATATCATTTGTTCTGGGATCATGCAGGCTCTAAACAATGATTCTATACCTTGTACTTGCCATTCCTTTGTACCCCAAACACTTTTTACTTCAACATTTTTGTCCCAGTATTCAAAACCAAACGTACTCATTTGTTCAAAAAACGAGTCTGAATATATCAATTTAGTGTTTGTAAGCATGGTTTTTGTACCTGTCTTGTTTGATAATTTGAAATAAAACGTTTCTGCATTACTTGTGTTGAACCCTGAAAAATATGAATATTTGTCATAAAAGGTTCTTGAGCTACCTTTTGGAGGGGTTGCACAGTGTTCCCATTGATTATAATTTAGAACATTTCTAGGTTGTGCAGATTTATGCAGATAATGATTACTATAGTGATTATAGCAGAACATTTTATCATAATTAGATGAACCCTGCAAATAATCATGTTTTGTAAATTTAGCAGACATCACTAGGTCAGACATCATATTATTAATGCTTTCCACGTCCCAATCATCAGCAACTGAGCTTGGTTTTACAAAGTCACTCAATGAGATCTTGATTTGGTGTGGATATTTCAGGATTTCAACCGGACCATAGATTTCATAATCAGTATTGTCCCATGCTACCCCACCGGGTATAGGATTGGCTGTGAAGTTGACTGAAGAAAGTTCTCTTTTCTCGACGTGTGAAGACGTGTGTGGTTTGAGGACCAAGTTGATTTTCTGGCTTGCTGTGTCCATTTTAGCATATTTTCCCTCAATGAAGTGTCCCAAACATAGTACCATGATGAGCCAAAGTATGAGGATAAGTGCACCTAAGGCCACCCAGAATTCAATCCATGGAGAAATCAGATAGGTTTCTTTCAGTTGTTGAAAAAGTTCCTTAGCTTTGTCTTTAAAGGTTTTTGTTGATGTTTTTTCCTTTGATTCACTCAGGTTTTCAGACGAATCGCTGAAGTTGATGAAGTAACCGGATGCCGTTCTGTCTATTGTTCCAATAGTTTCAGGATTGATATTTGCTTTATCCGTGTGTTTTGTTGCAGCAGCATAGTCATTTATTACTTCATTGTAGATTGGTGTGTCTCTGCTAAATGTTTTTATTTGGGTTTGTAGAGGTTTAAGTTCCATAGCATTGTTGCATAGACCTTGTTGTTGTTCTTTTGGCATTTCAAACGTGAGTAGCCTCTTAGATTGAACCTCTGTGTTTGTAGCAAACCTTGGTGTTCTACTACTTATCGGGAGTCCACTTGGCCTACTGTTTGTTATCGGCCACATGATTGTGGTTTAACCAGGTCGATGGATACAACTCGGTTCTCCTTTTTACCAGCAAGGGGCGGTAGTACTACTGATCTTGTCCCGTTGATAGACAAGACAGGAACTGCTTTTCTGTAAGAAGGCCCAAATTCCTTCTTTACCGCGATCTTTTCTCTGACTAGATCCCCGACTTTTGGAATCCAGACAGGTCTTGCTGGGACAGGTGGTTTTTCTTCAGTGGTCGTTGGCTGTTGTTTCAACGTTATGTTGCTCAGGTCTTTCCTTGTTTCGTTTAAGTCCTGTAAAATAGCCAAACGATCTTTGATATCAAAGCTTTTTTCTTTAACCACTGAAGTCTGACTGTCAAGATCTAAGACCATCATTCTAGTTCCAAACAATAGTTCGTACGGACTGAATCCCCTCAGAGAATTTCTTGGCAGGTTATTTAGACTACGTTGGACACTTATTAGATGTTTGACCCACCCAGCTCCCGAACCTAATACCTTCGCTGTTATAGATTGCTTTATGTCACGGTTTTTTATTTCTACGATTCCGTTTCCCTCGGGATGAAATGGACAAGAATACCGCAATGCAATGCCCATGCTGGTCATGGCCTCCTTATAAGCTCGAGAGCTAAAAGCAGGACCCTGGTCAGAATGTATCATGCCAATTGCGTATGTGCCGATAAAGACTCGCAAATCTCTTATAACAGTTCTGGCGTCAGCCGATCGCTGGGGCCACATCCAAATGAATCTCGTGCAGGAATCCACTGCGACCATGATATATTTATAGTTGCCATCCCTTTGTAAGGGACCACAGTGGTCCAGGTAAACACAAGCTAATGGTTTATCCGAGATTAGAAGGGGCGTCTGAGCTGGTCGTCTCACTGTTGATACTTTCATTTTTTGACAAATTTCACATTCTAGAACATAGTTCCGTGTTTGTCTTCTCATTTGCGGCCACCAGTATCTCTGTTTTAATAATGATACTGTGGCTGAGACGCCAGCATGTACAGAAGCAAGTCCTTCGTGTGCCGCTATGATAAGTCCTAACCTATGTTCCATGTTTGGAATTGCCCTATCCCCCACTCCAGGGATTCGAGCAAACGGAACATTGTTTGTATCAGTCATATATGAGTATTTCACTGGAAAGCCTTTTGGGAGTGTTTCTATCGAATCCTTTCCTGTCGCGCTGACAGCTTGTAATATATCGCTGTCTATTTTTGTTTTTGACCGTGTGATGGCGGCTACGGAAGCCGTTTGCACAGCTGCCTTCGCTGCCTCATCAGCGAATGAATTCCCTGCAACGTGAACGCCATCACGTTGATGACTCAGTGTATGTATCACGTGAGTCTTTGGTAGTTCTTTTTGCAAAAGAACTACTTGTTCCCAAAGCATTTTATGCTTGATTGTGCCTCCTTTTGCATCCTTAAAACCATTCTGAAGCCAGATCTGTAAGTATTCATTGTAAGACTGAACGCAATAATACGAATCGCACACTATGAGTGTGGGGAATTCTCGATCGTTATTTTCAAGCGCCATCTTGAATGCTAGTAGTTCTGCTCTTTGAGCTGTACAATCTCCTAGAGATTGTGTTTTAGTGACCGTTGGTTTAAATTTCCCTTCGTGCCAGCGACCTTTAACGATCGCGCACGCAGCACTGTAAGCTTGTTTACCCCCTACTGCGGGTTGTGCTGACCCGTCTGTATATATTATACAGCCGTAGTGTTCTAGAGGCAGAATTTCGTTTGGCGGAGGACATTCAAATTCGTATTGGAGAAATTCTTGTGTTTTTAAGTTGGGATCAAATTTGTATACAACGTCTGTTGCAGCAAGAGAATTAGCCCACTGTATCCACCTTGGATGGAGTGCTTTAGCATTTGGAATGCTTGCTTTTGTTACCGCCTCCAGGGCTGGTATTGGTGTCACTATGATTATTCGTTTACCTTGTGCTAGGGCCCTTTCCTTTGCTACAGCAGTCTGTACCGCTGTCAGAATTTTTTCCGTTGGACTAAATTTCATTTCAGCCTTTGTGTACAAGTGTGATTTGTATGCAATTGGTACCTTTTCTCCCTCATTAGAGGTCAGGTATGTGAATCCGCATCTTCCTGGGATGACTCGAATCACAAGATTGCGTGAGTTATCACGAGTTTCTAATTTTGTTTTAATTAGCATGTCTGTTTGTAAAGATCTCAAAATTTCTGTGTTTTTGAGTCCAATTGATTCTTTTAAAATCTGGTTTTATTAGATCATAAAGGGGTTTGATCCTTTCTGCGTAATTTGCAATGTATGTTCTTCCGAAATTTAGGAAGCCTAGAATTGATTGTAAGTTTTTTAGTGTTCTAGGAGCTTGGAGTACTGCACATTTCTCTAGGAAATTGTCAGCCAGGCTTTTGCCTTCACTTGATAATTCATATCCTAAGAACAGGACTGTCAGATGGGCAATTCTGGATTTTTTAAAGTTGAATTTGTAACCCTCTGCTGCGAACCCAAGTATTATGGTGTTCACTCTCTTCAAGTGAGTATCCAAGTCATCATCTGTTAGGTAAATGTCGTCGACATATGATAATGCCTCGTCATCGTATGTTTGTAGTAATTCTGTTACTTTCTTTGAGAATAATCCTGGGCTATTCTTGTGCCCCTGGGGTAAACGGCAGAAACTTTTTTGTGAGCCATTTACCGAGAACGCAGTCAAATATCTGCTTTCTGGTGCTATATTTTGACAAAAGAATCCATTAGAGATGTCTAATGTTGTTTTGTATTTTTTGCGTACTATGTTATTCATTAGTGCAGCACTATGTGAGTTTTGCACTGCAAAAGTTTTGCAACATGAGTTAAGGTGTCTGTAATCCAAAACTAGACGATATGAGTTGTCTGGTTTGGAGACAGGAAACAAAGGATTGTTCATTTGTGAGGTGCAAGTTTCAATCACCCCCTGGTATTTAAGTTGATCTAGGATCTCTTTTACCTGTTTTTTAGCTTCTTGCTTAATTGGGTACTGCCTCTGTGCAGTAGGTTGTGATTTTAACTGGATTTTGTGAGGAGGAGAGTCCTCATCCCATCCTACATGATTTTTATATAAAGCAGGAGCTTGAGCTACTGCCCACTTTCTAGCAAGTGTATATTTTTTATGAATTGGAATGTGATTTGAGAAGGCAGGCATAATTATTTCTTCGCCATGAGGGCACTCTCTGACGAACTCGGGTGGCCAGTCTTTTTCAGCTAGAAGGATGTCATAGCCCTGGGAGAGATTATCCCAAAATAGTCCCCTTATTTTTCTAGTCTTATCCCCCTCTATACGCAATGTAATTTCATATATTTTGTGAGGTTTGCTAACTCTGGTGTCGGCAGTTTCCACTTGAATATATTCATTCGTGTCCACTGTCTCCAGATGATTCATAAGGGCTTTGCGAGCTATGCTCACTTCTGCTGCGCTGTCTAGCATTGTCTGAGCCCATTCTCCGTTTTTCAGCTGTGTCCTCAGTATTCTCGGCATCTTTGATTACTTTAATACTGGCTACCTTCTTTTTTGGAAATTGTAACTTTTTATTCGGATGAGCAGGTTCCTTGTTTTTGGACTTGACGTGCTCTTCCCTGTGTTCTGATCGTCCTCTTCTTTCCGATTTCTGCGAGGAAGTCTGAAAAGATTGAGAGGGACGTGTATCATTATCTTGATATCTATCAGGTTTCTTTATATTATCCCTATTTCTAAGGTTGTATTTTTTCCCAGAGGGCTCACTTTGGGGAGACCTGCGTCCTTGGTTCGGAGATCTTTCTCTCCGCCGAGGAGACCTTCCTCTGGACTGGAATCTTTTTTCTTTATGATTGGATTGTTTGTTTCCATCCCAGCTCTTTTTTTGAGTGTTTAAATTATTTTTAATAAATATCTTTTCAGGACTTTTTCAGGAATTTTTAATAAATATCTTTTCAGGACTTTCAATCAATTGAGGTTCCACCCAGACTATCTCTTCCTAGTTCTTCATAGGATTTCTCTATGGTTCTGGCAATTTCAGTTGGTTGGTCTGCTATATCTGTCTCTTTTAACCTTTGGCGGATCGCCACGTTTGCTGCTTCTCCCTTTATGTCGGCTAATAATATTGCAGAGACCTGCTTGAAATCTTTCAGTAGTTTCATACCAAGAGTTAAAGCAGGTTCTGGACCATATTCATCTTGAATTTGTTTTAGCACATCTGGTATTACTGACATGGATGGTACACCATGTGTTTTTGTGTATATGGAAGCAAAGACTGTACCCCAGGTGTCACAGTCCTCCATGTGTGGTGCGATTCCCATTGGAAGACAGATAGTCAGAATCCTGTGTTTTTCTACCGGGGTGGTGTCTGGAAACACCGCCTCTATTTGAGTGATTTTTTGTGCTAGCCAGAAAGGTATTTGTTCCCGTTTTGCGGGTACTTTACCCAGACAGGACTGTATGTTCTGTGGTGTAATTTTATTTGTGTTACCCTGATGAGGGGTCAGCTGTGGAATTTTATTTGCTGGTTGGATTGTTGAAGTCCGCATTACATATTGGACTAATTGTCTATGTATTTTGATTAGTTGTTTTAGCTGTGCTAAAAGATCTGGTGCAGACATTTCTTCAATGTCTGGATGTGGTGTATATCCGGCTAGGACCGGCCACGTTGCTCCTGGTCTACCTAGTGGACCGAGCCTGGTGATGTGATTATTATGTTTTAGGGCGCCATTAAACAAGAGCAGGTGCTCTTGGAATTTGAGTGGTACTTCCACCTCCTCGAAAGGAGTGTAGGTATCCGGTGGTTCCTCTATTTTATAATAGTGGAACTCTTTTGTTACAGCGTTTGCTGCTGGAAAGTTTATCCATGAATAGAATACCTCTGTCTGCCGATATTCGTGTGCCTCAATTACGAATATGACTGTACCACCTCTCGATGTCAGTCCATTTTCTATAAGTTTTAAAGTTATAGATTTTCTTATGTTGACCGGGATGAGTTTTGCCTCCGGGTCATTTTGCAGCAGAGTATTGTCTGCTACTAGGAGTTCAGCTGCTATTCTAACTGTCTCCCTTTCTTCATCACTGTCTATCATTTTACCGACAGGAAGGTTATTCTGTTTGTTCGCAGATCAGGTTTCTATGGAAACAAAGATTAGATGCACAATATTTTGGAACAGTGTATCCTTCAACGTTGAATAAACCAAGAACCATACATAGGAGTCTCCTCCTGCGAGGTTTGGCGGATATGACCTTTTACCCACTCCAGACGTCTTTGGAGTATTATGGGAAAAAAGGGGTTCTGTGTGAAAAAGCACGACTGAGTTACTCTAATGTCTTGCGTTAGTTTTATCGCCTATCCAAACGTTGGGCGCCATGTAGTGTAGTTCCTATTATCCCAATAGGCTCTGCGCATTGGAATAATATCTTCAATAGTATAGATCTAGGGCAGAGGTTAACTAGGTCTTCTACTGACGATATTAGACTTAAAGTTTTTGGTTTTGCCAGCTAGCTCAGAGTTCACTAGAAACTTTCTCGAATAGACAAGGAGTTTAACTTCCCTGGATAGACAAGAAGGGATTTAGTTTCTGACAACCATAGAACATGACAACTTTGCTCTCCCCCAATCAAGAGTGTATCTCTAGAGTCGTGTGAAAACAAAAGACAACTTATTTTACTCAGTCAGTACGTGCATTCTTAGTTTCACCAGTTTGTAGAGAAAAGGAAGAGACGGGCGTGTTCAATAAAAGATGTTATTTATTGATCAGTCTCTTTTCTCGTACAAGAGAAATGAATCGATATTATTGCGATACTTATGGTTAAGTAAAGTGCATACAATAAAAGCAGAAGTATAAAATAATACTGCAGAAGCATTGATATGGTTTCTAAGCCATATGATAGTTAAAATTGATAAAATAGATACATACATATATACATTTGACTAACCGTACTCAACTGGTGCTTCTAACCACGCCTACCCCAGTGTACCTGACCTAAGCCTAATACGTGGGCGGGAGTAGATAAGTAGCAGTTTAAGTTAAGTTTGTTTTGCCAAGTGACTGACTCAAGAATTCTCTGCAAGGGGTTGTTCAGTTCTGTACCTGAGATCTAGAATGGTTGAGGGCTGGTATCTCTCGTCTCTGGTCTTGATATTCCAGCTGCCTGCGAGGGCTGCTTGGAAGCGCCGGAGCTGGATTTCTCGGCAGGAGAAAAGCAGCGTCTCGTTCTCAGCGCGTCAGGAAGGCGGGGCAGTGCGTGTGGGCTTCGCTCTCTGCTGGGCTCCTCAGCGCGTCTCGCTGCTCCGATCTCGTCACCACCGCGTGTGTTTGCTTAAGGCAATGTCGGTAATATTTATACCTGTAAGGTGTCGAGATTGACGTAAGGATGGACATGGATACGTCAATAAGGATGTCATACGAACGGGCTTGTTCGCACATTCTTTTGCTGAAGTTCTCGGTGAAATCAAAACAATGGCCGCAGGGATTTTCCCAGGTTGTCATAGGTTTGATTTGTTTTGAGAACTCCGTATGCCTTATCAGGGGCTGGAGGAATAGTGCTTGTCTAATTACATGGCATGCGTTATTACCTAATCAGATAACACGTTTCTGTGCCGTGGTGTGGCTTAATCAGATAACGGTTTTGCACCGTGGGTCGGCTGCTAGTTAAGTATTAACCAGAACAGGGCCGGGAATAGGGGAATCGATACAGAACCTATAGGAATACATCACACTACCTGTGGAAAGGTAACAGCCTTATAGTATATAAGAAGCAAAACCTGAAAAATGATTGAATGACTGTAAAACTGAAAATCACAAGTTAATAGTAAATATAGAATAACCGTAAGGCATAAGGCATTATATAGAACACTAAGTATAAGGAGCCATGTTATACCATGCATGAAAAGCTCAGTAGACTAAGCAAACAGCAAAAGCATTATAAACAACAAATACTGCTTATAAACTTATAGAATTAGAAAACTAGAACATAAAAGAAAATTCAGTCAGCATCAGAAGGCGTCTTAAGAGGTGACCTAGACTTGTCTCTCTGCTGTGTGTTAGTGAGAGAGGAGACAGAATGTAGAGCTGAATCTCTGTCCTCCTGAGTACGAGGCAGACGGGTGAGATCCCTGCCACGTTGTCAAGATTCAGGAGAGGTGTAGAATTGAGATGTTGGTAGATTCATAGAGGAGGTCCTGGACTGCGGAGGTTTGGCAGAGGAAGAAGACTGAGTGTCCATATCATTGGATTTGATATCGTCCAGGAACTGTTGTAGAAGTGCAGGATCATAAAAGTCTTTGTAGTCTCCATTCCTGGTAATACGGAAACATGCAGGTTCAAATAAACCATATTTGATGTCCATTTGACGTAACTGGGGCCGCATAGAAAGAAACGCTTTCCGCCGCTCATTCGTTTCTTTAGAAAAATCTGCAGCCATATGGATGGTATGACCTTAAAATAGAAAGGAGCCATGAGTGCGAGCCAATGATAAAATCTGTCTGGTCTGCTCATGTCGAAGAAAACAAGCAATAATTGGCCTGGGCCTTGCCGATGGACCAGAACGCGGTGGGCCTAGTCTATGAGCACGTTGAAGCTGTAGAGGAGGGGCAAATTAAATTCCAGTCAAAGTGGGAAGGGCATTACAAAGAAAGGACTTCATATCTTGTTTTTCGATATTTTCTGGAAAACCAAAAAGCGGATATTGTCTCTACGACTGCGATCTTCCAAATCGATGATCTTACCATGTAAAAAAAGTAGATCTTGATCTGAACCCTGAACAGAATCCAGTCGGCTTTCTATATCCACTATTTTAGAGTCAATTACGTCAATCCTTGTGTGGAAAGTAGTGAGTTCTGCCCTGATAGACTTAGTCTCTGCGGTTAATGAAGTCATGGCAATATCCAGACCTTCCAGTCGTCGGTTAACCCCAGAAAGTTCTTGCAAAATGCGTTGCATAGTATCAGATAAGGATTTGTCGCTCTGAGGCAAAGCAACTTGTGGTGTAGGAGGTGGCGCAGATCCATTACCTTTAGCTGTCAAAGTAGAGGATTGTTTAACCACATCAGTAAAAAGTGTTTGTTTAGGCCCACGACCACCATTCCTATTATTAGACTTTTCCGTGCACCGTCGTAGTGGTGGTCTACAATAGCGAATAGAGGAAATATTGGAATATGAGGCAATGATGAAATATATCAAAAAACAGGAAAGTAGTAAAATATGAGCAGCAAGTGAATGTCCAAAACGAGCAGCATACTGTCAATGCCTGAAATTTGAAAAAATCATTACAACATTGCCACAAAATAACAAATAGTATGCCACTAAACCAAAGTAATGCTGAAGTGACAAGTCACGCATACCAAAAGTACTTCAGAAACAAAGCATGAAAATACAGTTTGATACTTGTAGGACACCCCCGCGCCGCACGGCCACCAGCTGCTGCGTGTGCCCCCGCCTGCCGTTCTGCCTGCCTCGCAGTGCCTTCCCGCCCTCGGGTCCGCCCTCAGGCCACGCCCCCCCGCCTGCTGCTCCCTCCGCGTTGTGTTCCTTTGCCTGCCTGCCTGCTGTATTATTTCTGCTGTTTTCTGCTGTTTATTTTTCACTGTTTATTTTTCACTGTACCCTGACTCTGTTTTGCTTTTTGTCCCCGGGCTGCCCCTGATTTCCCCCCCATTGTGCTGCCATCCACTGCACCCGCTCCCCGCTCCCGCTGCCGACTTCCCGCCGCCGGGGAGTGTAGCCACGCCCCCTTCCTCCCCGCTCCCGCCTCCCAGCTGCCCCTCCCTCCCTGCACTTGGCCATAAATGGCGACCGTGCGGCACAGGTGAGTGTGACCTACTTGTAGGACACCCCCGCGCCGCACGGCCACCAGCTGCTGCGTGTGCCCCCGCCTGCCGTTCTGCCTGCCTCGCAGTGCCTTCCCGCCCTCGGGTCCGCCCTCAGGCCACGCCCCCGCCTGCTGTTCCCTCCGCGTTGTGTTCCTTTGCCTGCCTGCCTGCTGTATTATTTCTGCTGTTTTCTGCTGTTTATTTTTCACTGTTTATTTTTCACTGTACCCTGACTCTGTTTTGCTTTTTGTCCCCGGGCTGCCCCTGATTTCCCCCCCATTGTGCTGCCATCCACTGCACCCGCTCCCCGCTCCCGCTGCCGACTTCCCGCCGCCGGGGAGTGTAGCCACGCCCCCTTCCTCCCCGCTCCTGCCTCCCAGCTGCCCCTCCCTCCCTGCACTTGGCCATAAATGGCGACCGTGCGGCACAGGTGAGTGTGACCTACTTGTAGGACATCCCCGCGCCGCACGGCCACCAGCTGCTGCGTGTGCCCCCGCCTGCCGTTCTGCCTGCCTCGCAGTGCCTTCCCGCCCTCGGGTCCACCCTCAGGCCACGCCCCCCGCCTGCTGTTCCCTCCGCTTTGTGTTCCTTTGCCTGCCTGCCTGCTGTATTATTTCTGCTGTTTTCTGCTGTTTATTTTTCACTGTTTATTTTTCACTGTACCCTGACTCTGTTTTGCTTTTTGTCCCCGGGCTGCCCCTGATTTCCCCCCCATTGTGCTGCCATCCACTGCACCCGCTCCCCGCTCTCGCTGCCGACTTCCCGCCGCCGGGGAGTGTAGCCACGCCCCCTTCCTCCCCGCTCCCGCCTCCCAGCTGCCCCTCCCTCCCTGCACTTCGCCATAAATGGCGACCGTGCGAACGCGCAGCGGGCGCGACGATTGTGCGCCGAAGGCGCGCCAAAGGTAAGCCCGTCTGCGCCCGTCCGCGACCGGACCGCGCCCAGCGCCAGGACCCCTGGCTACCGCAGACCCCAGCCCACCCGCCGGACGTACGACGCCGCCACCCTCAACGCACTCAACACCGGCCGATTCCCGGGATGCTACCGTGCCACCCCGAGACGAACCCACGGACCCTTCAGCTGTCACACCTGCAAGTTCTCCTGCAACCGGACCTGCCCCGCTCCAGCACCCGTCAAGCCGAACACCTGCAGCAACCACCTCAAGTGCATCCTACTCAACACCCGCTCCGTCCACAGACACACCATCGAACTCTGGAACCTCCTCGATACCACGGCTCCTGACGTCGCCTTCCTCACGGAAACCTGGATGAACGACTCCTCCGCGCCCGACATCGCCATCGCCATCCCAGAGGGCTACAAAATCACCCGAAGAGACCGCGGCATCCAGACTGGAGGAGGCATCGCCCTCATCTTCAGGGACACCATCCGCTTCACGACCAACACCGACGACACCCTGAAAACCGCCGAACACCTGCACTTCCAGATCCACACGGACCCTAAAACCACCCTCAGAGGCACCCTCATCTACCGACCCCCGGGACCACGCACACAATTCAGCGAAGACATCGCCGACTTCATCTGCCCGCAAGCCCTCCCCTCTGCTGACTACATCCTCCTGGGGGACATCAACTTCCACCTGGAGAACAACAACGACCGCAACACCACCACCCTGCTTGACAACCTCGCCAACCTCGGACTTAAGCAGCTGGTGACCACCCCCACCCACCTCGCCGGACACACACTCGACGCTGTCTTCTCATCCAGCAAGGACATCACCTTCAGCCACGCCACCGGACTCCACTGGACGGACCACAGCTGCGTCCACTTCAGCTTCAGAAGGACCACGATCCACCACCACCAGCAACAGGCTGCTCGAAGAAACTGGAACAAGATCACGGCAGACCAGCTCGCCGCTTCCCTGAGCCAGCACCCTCCCGCCAGCTCAGCGAACCCCAGCCAGGCCGCCAACAACCTCACGAAGTGGATCAGCAACTGCGCAGATGACCTCGCCCCACTGAGGACCCCGCCTAGCAGACCCGGCAGCAAGAAGGCCCCATGGTTCACCGACGAACTCAAGAGCTCCAAGAAGAACTGCCGAGCCCTCGAGAAAGCCTGGAGAAGGGAGCCAACACCGGACAACATGACCACCCTCTAGCTCGCCACCCGGAAGCACCACCAACTGATCCACGCCACCAAGAAAACAGCATTCAAGGACCGGCTGGACAACAACGCACACAACTGCAAGGAACTCTTCAACATCGTGAAAGAGCTCTCCAACCCCAACGCCGGAAACAACGACATCACCCCTTCGCAAGACCTCTGCAACTCCCTCGCCTCCTACTTCCAGAACAAGATCGCTGACATACACAACAGCTTCAGCCCACAAACAACGCTCCCTACGACCGCACCAATGCCCCCCACAACCACCCTCAGCGCCTGGACCCAGATCAACACAGAAGACACCATCTGCACGATGAACTCTATCCACTCCGGATCTCCGACCGACCCCTGCCCCCACCACGTCTTCAACAAGGCCGACGCTGTCATCGCACCCCACCTGCGGGACATCATCAACACCTCCTTCGACACAGCCACCTTCCCCGAGAGCTGGAAGCACGCCGAACTCAGCGCTCTACTAAAGAAACCAACAGCGGACCCCACCGAACTCAAGAATTACCGCCCCATCTCGCTCCTCCCGTTCCCAGCCAAAGTCATCGAGAAGACCGTCAACAAGCAGCTGACCGCCTTCCTCGAGACAAATAGATCCCTCGACCCCTCACAATCTGGCTTCCGAGCCAACCACAGCACCGAGACCGCCCTCATCGCTGCCACCGATGACATCCGAGCCCTGCTGGACAACGGTGAAACAGCGGCCCTCATCCTCCTAGACCTCTCCGCGGCGTTCGACACTGTTTGCCACCGCACCCTAGTGCAGCGCCTCAGCTACATCGGAATCCAGGAGAAGGCACTGGAGTGGATCATCTCCTTCCTCGCCGGAAGGACACAGAGAGTCCGCCTACCACCGTTCAGATCTGCAGCCACGGAAGTCATCTGCGGCGTTCCTCAGGGCTCCTCGCTCAGCCCCACCCTCTTCAACGTCTACATGAGCCCCCTGGCGGCCATCGCACGCCAGCACAACCTCAACATCATCTCCTACGCCGACGACACCCAGCTGATCCTCTCCCTGACTAACGACCCCGCCGCCGCCAGAACCAACCTCCACGAAGGGATGAAAGACGTAGCCGAGTGGATGACGACCAGCCGCCTGAAACTGAACTCAGACAAGACGGAAGTCCTCATCCTGGGCTCCTCGCCCTCCGCCTGGGACGACTCCTGGTGGCCCCCCGCCCTGGGCACCGCACCCAAACCGACAGACCACGCACGCAACCTGGGCTTCATCCTGGACTCCTCCCTCTCCATGACCAGACAAGTCAACGCCGTCTCCGCGTCCTGTTTCAACATCCTGCGCATGCTACGGAAGATCTTCCGGTGGATCCCCACCGAGACCAGGAAGACGGTCACCCAGGCCCTCGTCACCAGCCGACTAGACTACGGCAACACCCTCTACGCCGGAACCACCGCCAAGCTCCAGAAGAGACTCCAGCGGATCCAGAACGCCTCAGCCAGACTCATCCTCGACATCCCCCGACGCAGCCACATCTCCGGTCACCTGAGAGACCTGCACTGGCTGCCCGTCAACAAGAGAATCACCTTCCGTCTCCTCACCCACGCACACAAAGCCCTACACGACCAAGGCCCGAGCTACCTCAACAACCGCCTCAAATTCTACGCTCCCAAACGCCACCTCCGATCGACCAACCACGCCCTCGCCGCCGTCCCCCGCATCCGAAGAGCGACAACAGGAGGAAGGTCCTT
Organism: Lissotriton helveticus; assembly: GCF_964261635.1. Classification (NCBI taxonomy): domain Eukaryota; kingdom Metazoa; phylum Chordata; class Amphibia; order Caudata; family Salamandridae; genus Lissotriton; species Lissotriton helveticus. The sequence continues at coordinate 938,607,426 of NC_136067.1, forward strand.
CTCCTACCTGGCCGCCAAGACCTGGAACACCCTCCCTACCGACCTCCGCCTGACCCAAGACCACCTCTCCTTCAGGAAGAAGCTCAAGACCTGGCTGTTCGAGCAGTAGCGGCACCCCCCCTCCCCCCTAAGCGCCTTGAGACCCTCTGGGTGAGTAGTGCGCTCTATAAATGCCTTGATTGATTGATTGATTGATAATCCTGTCTGTGAAATTTCAGTAGCATAAGCGTAGTAATAGCCCATGCATCCTTGTCATCAACACATTAATGTATGCAAAATACAGTTGAAAGGGTTCCAAAAGTATCAAATGCAAAGAGGCAGGACAGAAAATCCAGGAAAAAATACTTTAAACAGCCTCCAGTTGGTGAAATATGTAGTGAGGAAACATTTCTGAGAGGATTCTCTTACTAAACTTCAAAGAAACCCATTGAAAAGCAGTTTGAAATGAAGGCGCCGTGTATTAAGAAGCTACACAATGTAGGCATAAGATAGTACATGAAAGAGCAGAGTCATGGAGAGGAACAAAAAATAATGTGACAGAATCCGATGGAATAAATTGTCATTAACTGTCAAGTAAAGGTAGCATAGTGAGGTATGCAAATCATCCTTGAAAATTCAGAAGCAAGTTGAGGTAAAATAGAAATTCCTGTGAAAGGTATTGTAGGGTCTCCAAAACATAAAGGGCTCCGTGAAGAATCAATTCTCAAAGTGTATTATCACAGAACGACAAAGAAATTCTCTCATAAGTGCATTGAGAGAGGGCGCTGTGTGTTAAGAACCCACACAATGTGAGTCGCAGCATGTGAAGAGTTAAAGGAGCACGGCCTCGTCGTCTGAGGGGGTGCGGCCTATGGCAGGAGAAAGCCCGGCCCTGGAGTTGTGGGAGGCGCGGCTTACCCTGACAGGACGCGCGGCGTCATCAGCACACAAGTCTCGGTGTGCGCACCGGAGCAGACAGTCACGTCATGGGCTCACCGGAGATCAAAGGAGACCAGCGCTGCCTCATAAAAAGATCACCGCTGTGTTCCTCGCAGAGTCCGCCGGCAGATACACATGAAGAGCAGGATCCCAGCTATCAGGTATGAGAGGGAAGCTCGTTGGGGGTCCGTCCCTCGGCGGAGCTCTACCCTCAGGCGGCCATCTTCCTGTGTGGCCAGACCACGCCCCTTGCCATGTTTTTGCATGCCCAACCCTTGTCTTATGCTGTTAAAAAAACGCAAAGACGTAGCTTTGAATAGTACAGTTGATGCAGTTGGAATGAAGGGTCCTCGGGACTTGAACCGTGGCAGTATTTCTCTACCAAACAATGGCTGGCAGAGCACTTTACAACGTCACCGGTTAAAACTCCAGTATCCCTCGATCTTACAGAGATACCAAGTGCTTCTTGGAATGCTGGCCCTCCAGAAACGACCACCAGAGAGGCATTTCAACCAGTCATGCACCTCTGATTCTTCAGAGTAAGTTACATACGTAAACACGCATAGATTACACACAGTTGTTTCAAATAAGTAAATGCAAACAAGCATGACTCTTCTGTGGTGAATTAAACTCAGCATACAGAAGGGACAAGCAGACAGGGTTTGGCTTTCTGGGCTAACCATGTACAAGCGCCAGCAGTTCTGTATGGAGCTTGGGGCAGAAACAATGAGAAGCATGTAATGAAATGATGAAAACCTCTACACATGTTATGATAATAACTGCTATAGATTGTTTCTATACGTGAGATAATGAACCCCCTGCTGTACATTATAAGGATATTGCAAGTCACCATGGTGTTCCGTGACTACATAGAGAAACGAAGGACTCCAACAAGATTTGCAATATCCTTATAATGTACAGCAGGGGGTACTTTATTTCTTAAAATACAAGGTCACACCATCACCCTTCCAACAAATTGCTTAGCTTCTTGGTTTGTTGCACTTTCACTTGCAAAAATTAAGAATAAAAGCAGATGGGGGCGTGGGTTGGACAGCGCAGCACATGGCAGCCTAATTGCGCAGCTCCGCAGCCATGGTCCTTCTTAGCGGGCTTTACCATCTGAATGACGGGTCGCAAAGTTACCCAATCCAGTCCCTGACTCCAGAACACCTACAGAGCACCTCAGTGAGCAGGTTCTTGATCTCTATGCTATTTTGAAACACTTTTCATCGCTTTCAGTCACCGACAGTCTCCCAAAATGGCAGCCGGTCCCTCGCATCATCGGCAACGGCAGCAGTGGTGACAGAGCCGGGAGGGAAGCGCACACTATACAAGGCTCCCCAGGCCACCTGCTTATCGTTCTATCCCGGAGGTATGTTGAAGGACTGTGCTTTTTTCAGAAAGCTGCTCCATTTATCGGCGTGCCTGACCTAAAAATGGCGGCCGGATCTGAATAGGAATTAAATCTAGTCACCTAAAAAAGGGTTCATAAGAACAACTGTTTCTCCTCTATGCACATTCTCCCTGCCATCAATTATTTTGGTCTGAAGTGGGTGACACGATGTACCGATGCCTCACAAGGCCAGACCCTAAAATAGCATCCACGCATGAGGTGATTTGATCTGAGCTCCTGGCCCAGTCAGACCTACTCGTTCCTGCTTGTTTCCCTTGATGGATCCTATCAGGTCTCTACTTTTCAACCAGGTTGCCACAGCAACCTAACACATCTGCTGTGTGCTGCTTTGTACTAGAGGGTGCGCAATAACTTTAATCTTAGCCTTCTCCATAACACAGACTCTCTCTAAAACTGGCATCTACCCAGCGCCGCCTTACCAATCTTCCTACTACAAAAACCATGGCAGACAACGAGCCTAAGCCGAACAACAAGCACACCAAACCTGAACCACCATTGCCTGACTTACCGGTTAAAGGGAAGTCTGAGTTCAATAACACCATGGACATGATCATTAAAAAATTAGAGGAGGTACACGACCTCGCCAAATCAACACAGATATGATGCAACTGGAACTATCCCAGAACAGATCTAACATAATTAGCATCAACGCTAGAACATCGGATTCTGAATCTCGCATCAGCACCCTGAAAGACAACTCCACGGCTTCAACCAGAGTCATAAACAATCTTCTGTCCATCTCTAAATTCCTTCAAAGAGAAGTTTCGGAACTTGAGGGCAGGAATCCCAGAGGAAACCTGGGCAGCTATACACACATATGCAGCCTAAAAACATATTACTAGGCTCAAATATGCCACAATTGCATTGTAAATCTTTTACATTTGAAATAATGTTAGCAGGTTATGATATGCTGGTATTCGTCCGCAGGGTATGGGGATGGGCTTGCAACTCTATTCAGTGCTTATGACTATTGATGAGTATCCCCTGGAAGAAAAGGGTAATCCTAGTTCTCTTCCATCAAAGTCATAAGCAACCCTCCCTCCTCCCCGGACGAATACCATGGCCATAAATATGTATCTGTTGCCCATGCTGTGCTTACACTGTTATACGCCGTCCAAAAAGAACTGACCTAACTGTCACCTGTGGTGCATGATGGGAGCCTGGGGGTTCCTGGAGGCCTTAAAGGCACGGCGCCAGTTTTTTCCAACTGTTCTATATGCAGCCTCTCTAGGCTAATCTGCCTCTATGATCTTGCCTTTTTACATTTGAAAATAAATTCTGTTTTATCAAAGCAAACTGAAGGCAGTTTTTTTTCTCTGTATCATGAAAATATCATGATTTATGTTTCTTTATTATTTCAAATGTAAAAGATTTACAATGCAATTGTGGCATATTTGAGCCTAGGAATTGTTTTTAGGCTGCATATGTGTATATGTGCATATTGCCTATTTATGTGGATATATATATATATATATATATATATATATATATATATATATATATATATATATATATATATATATATGTAGGTATATGCATATAATTTGTTATTGCTCCGGGGTCCCCACATATGGGCGGGACTATTGGGTGCTTATGACTATTGATGAGTATCCCCTGGAAGAGAACAACCATATTTTATGGAATGGCCAAATAATCATCCCGCAAGATTACTCCAAACCTACGATGGAGACCGGAAAAGGCTTCTTAGACCTGCAACCCAGACTGAAAAACTCCAACATACAGTTCTCGTTCATCTCTCCGGCTAAATTCAAAATCCTGGTGGAAGGAAGACACCATATCTTCAAAGTCCACAGAGACCAACAAACTTTCCTCAATGAGTGTGAGAGTTCTTCTATGGACACGCACCCAGTTCCACAGACCCAGCTCCGTTGACCAGTCCAAGTGTTGACTCAAGCAGCCCTAGCTGACTTCATCCATATTCTTTTTCTTTTGGCGGAACTGCCCGCTTGCCTCTGGGTTCTTGTTTGGTGCACTAGTGGCTTGCTCTGCGCCTTCTTCTGCTGATCTGTTGTCATCCATTGTACTCTTTTTGGGCTTGTTAGTCAATATGGAACAATTTCAGCTCTTTGCTTTGCGAGCTATTGCGCTCTGTTCCACTAATCGGTTATTAACCACTGTTTTCTGATTTGCTGTCTCCCATTGTCTTCCCAATAAGCTCGCCAGTCAATACGAAACAATGGCAGATCATGGTTGTGCACTACATAGCGCTCTGTTCCGCTAATCCATGTTAACCACTGTACTCTCACTGAGCTCATTAACCATACTTATCTGTTCCAGTCATGCATGATTTTTATCCAGCAGGACTGGTTTAAAATACATTTCTACAAAAATCACTGTGCGACAAGTAGATCTGGTACTAGTGCTTTATACTAGGCTTTTACCAAGATCCTCTCCTGGAGCCTTTGAGACGCCTGTGAAATAGACCCTATAGTTAGATCCTTCTTGTTACCACACATATAACAGCTCTGCTGTACACCGTGGGGCTAGCTCTGCAACGCTGTTGCCATCCTCACAGACATGTTTTGGGATGGTGGGGGGGAAGGAGATGGGGAGTGGGTTTAGGGGAGAGGTTAATTTTTGCCTTTTATTTGTTTTTTCTTGTTGTTTCCGGTGACCTCTTTCTGTCACATCTCACGTTTATTTTTTCAGACAAACATTAACTTTCTACCCTAGCTTCTCTGGTCAGTTCTCCTTCATTAACTTCCGGGCTTTGCGTTTCAGGATGGGGTCTGTTTCACAGGGGTTTCTTGCGAGGCTTCCCCTTATTCAGTTACATAATGACTTACTCGAACACTATATTTCCTTAAGCAGAAATCTTCATTATGAGTACCCACACACACTAATATGAGTCTGAAAATCGCCTCCCTCAATGTTAGGGGTCTAAACCATCCGGTCTAACAGAAGAAAATTGAAAATTATCTGTACAAACTCAAAGCAGATGTGCTCCTCCTTCAGTAAACAAAAGTATCCAACAAGCAAGTGTCCTCATTTGGGAGTAGCTGGCTCTCTGGCATACTTTGCTCCTCAGCCATCAACAAGAAGGGTAGGGTAATTACACTAATCTAAAAAAAAGTCTGGCCTCTCAGTCAACTCGCACGCCACAGATGATAAAGGCAGATGGGTCCTTACAAAATTACAGTACAAAAAAATCCATATGTGATGGATCAAAGGGACCTAGCCGGGGAGAGATTGTAGGTCTACCCAATTTGGGTGTGCCTTAACAGAAAAGAAAATTTATTTTCTTGAGTCCCCCACTCACCCAGGGTTGCCCCTAGGTGACATGCTTCATCATTGGAGCCAACCCAAGTATCTACTGCTTGGGGTGTGCTGCAACTTGCGAGGGATACGTAGGAGCTCTGGTTTGTGAATCGATGTGTAGTGCAGTGTATTGGGGAGTGGTGTTTAGTGCTAATTAAAATTACCTAACTAGTAAGCTAAAGTTTTATTCCTGCTCCTAGTTGGTAGGATAAAAGGAAAAATAACTGTTATGTGGTTAAAATCCCTAATAATCCGTCAACATGTTTCAAGGTGTCCCCTACACCTCTTCTTCAGGACAATATGGGGGCCAGCCCCATGTGTACCACTCCTGTAAACAAACCTAAATTCAAGGTGAAAAATCGAAAAAATGTAGAAAGCACATCTATTGTATGTGCAATTCACTTATACATACGGTTAACGCTGTACCCGCAGTATTTTTTTAGTAGCAGTAATATGCCCCATGGTCAGCCTGGGTAGAGGTGCCTGTAGAACCTTTGCTCGGCTGCCCTCCGTCAGTCTGACCTATAAGTCCCAGGCTCGACCGCATCTTCGAGCACTTAAAGCCACGGTTAGGAGCTCCTTAATTGAAATCCAAGCTAAACTAGTTAAAGTCCATACCAAAGGGCTAGATACTCTCGAAAAAGAGATTAAAGCACTAGAAGCCATAAAGAATTGTTCATCGAAAGCCGCCTGAGTCAGCTTCACAATTAAATACGAGGGCGATGAGGGTGAACCACTTTAGTCCGTCTCTGCTTGTGGAATGACAAACCAGCACCGCCTGGTGCGGTAGCAATTAATTGACTTAAAGCGCGCTCTGCCGGCCATGTTTAAAGCGGCGCAGAAGGCATCACTAACGATACTAGAGGAGCGCACACGTGTTGTGCTGCTCTGTGATCTGATCTAAAAGGCCTGATGCATGCCTGCTAAGGAGGGGCATGGTGGAATTAAAAAAATTAGTGAAAAATGTAGCAATTAAAAAGGAATTGAGGTGGGCAGACCAGCGATGTACATGAGAACAACAATATAGGGGGGGGCAGGGGACAAAGTAGTGGAATACCACAAGAAGATGTTTTCTATGTCCATGCAAAAAAGAACGTTGGGTATTATACACCAAGATCTATATATCAAAGGACACTCTGTCATTCCTTCAGGATTCGAGTCACATCCCAATTACCGGAGCACGGACCACAATTAAGTGCAACATCCAAGTTTATTTGCTCATTCCACAAGCAGCCATGACACGTTTCGACCCCTGGGGGTCTTCATCACATGACGCGCATCACGGTGACAGGTTAGTTTATATACCCTTTTTTTAATGAGTGCGCGTTTTTTTTTTTTACTTAAAGTGACAGGTGCATTCATAGACATAGGCAACAGAGTGATGACAGGGTCTGGCAATGTTTGAAGGTTTGAATATATATATATATATATATATATATATATATATATATATATATATATATATATATATATATATATATATATATATATATATATATATATATATATTCTGGCAATAGTTGTTTAAAGTCCGTTTAATGCAAGCTTACGTGTTTCGACCACCAAGGTCTTTGTCAAAGAAAAATTAATATTTCCCATTGTGCTCATTCTACTTCAGAAAACAACACACACCTCAGTGTGGACATAGAAGAAAGACTATCCTATTTTATTAGATGCATGTGTGTACATAAGAGGTCAGACTCACTGTTATGAAAATGAAAATAAAAAGAAGCAATGAATATACTATTCATGAAAAAAAGAAACATGAAAAAATTAAAATTATGAGAGAGAAAGAAACACTTCAGAATCAATGCACAATCAAAACTCCAAGGGTACTTCTAGTTACAAAAAATTGGTTCTATCCAGGTGAACATTATCCTGTAAGCCAAGCTCTAGCAAATATCATGATGACACAGGGCCAGGGTGTATGTGTGTGTGTGGGGGTCACGGCAGTGAAGTAGCAGCCGTACATGGGATCGAGGACGGGCCCACTCGTGGAGTCCATACAGGACTTGATTGTGTGCTTTCCGCACTACACTTCCCAGGAGTCTCATTGGAGCCTCCCATTGGCGGGTGAGTTATATGAAATTGGAGAAGTGTAACGGGTGCGCACACCGCTTCCGTTAAAGCCCCTGAAGAGAAGCAGATGGAGCTTCGAAACGCGTCGGGCAGATCCATTACGGAGCGGCGTCTACGAGCGGATCCCCGTCCTCACCTACACATAAATAAAGCTGCTGCTCGCGTGCTACTCATAAGGTGGACAACCTTGGAGCGTGAATATATATATATATATATATATATATATATATATATATATATATATATATATATATATATATATATATATATATATATATAGTGTTGGCCCATATTACACACAGATCCTGACCTGACCAAATGTGTGGCATCCGCACCACAAGTAACTTTCAGAAGAACTAGATCACTGAAAGATTTCCTATGCAGAGCTGTAGAACCCCCAAAAACCAAAATACTGGGAGTACAGGGATTCTATACATGCAGAAACTGCAAGGCATGTAAAAACAGCAGGAACAGAAAGGAAGTTACTTTATCCGAAGGCACTGTCCCGTTTAAGATTGTAGAACACACCTCATGCAACACGGAATTCGCAGTCTACGCCCTTTTTTGCCCATGTAAAAAAACCTACATAGGGAGTACTGTTAAAAAAGCAAAACTCAGGATTCTCGAACATTTGAGAGCGATAAAACACGGGGACAAGCAATATCCCATCGCTCGCCACTTTGAAAGCCATCACAAACAAAACACAGACTTGTTAAGTTTCTGTGTTCTTGACACGGTCAAACAAAATGAGAGAGGGGGAAATAGAACCCAGAGCCTACTACGTCTGGAGTCAAGGCTTATTATACAGTACAGAACCATGACACCTCATATTATGCTTTGCGAGCAGACCGGCCCCCTGGCAAAGCAGGAGGAGGAGTGGCCATGATTGTCCGCTCCGGCATTCAGTTTCAACTACTCCCCTTTCCCTCGATTCTAGAGGTTGATTTTCTGGTCGCCCGCTCTATGTCTTTCAAAACTCCTATCACCTGTGTCTTGACGTACCGTCCACCCCAATCCATGTCCCATTTTCTTCCAGCTTTTCAGGAGCTATTAGCTACACTTGCAGTTAGCCACTCATCGGTTTTGGTGCTTGGGGATTTCAATTTCTGGCCCTCTGATTCAGCGGAAAAGGCATCTTCTAGAGAGTTTACCGAACTGCTTAGTAGCTTAAATTTTACTTCACATGTTCATACTCCTACTCATGTTCAGGGTCATACCCTGGACCAAATCTGGTCCATCAACATCCCTATCTCTGTCCCTATTGTTACTCCTTGTTTGTGGTCTGACCACTACTTGATCTCCTTCTCCCTGGATCTGAGGTCAGCTCAGAAGCAACCTCTTCCAAAGAACACCTGGGCGCGCAATTGGGGTAAAGCCGACATTCCATCTTTGTGCTCCTCTCTTTCTACTTCTCGCCCAGCCATTGAAAACCTCACTATTCCATCTCAAGTTGAGGCTATCAACAAATGGCTGTCCAGGACATGTGATCAGGTGGCCCCCCTCAGGCGTGTTCAGGTGAAGCGTACCCATCAAGCGAACAAGTGGTTTAACCGGGAGCTTAAAGAGAAAAAAACTGGCGGCCCGCCAAGCAGAGCGCACCTGGAGACGCACCTATAGTGAGACCTCAAAAATCCTGTATAACTCTATCCAGGCGGAGTATAAGAAAGCTATTCTCAAGGCAAAAACATCCTATTTTTTAGGCAAGATTCTCCAGGCGGAGAACAAACCGAGGGAAATCTTTGCCACAGTGTTCAAATTGGCCTCCTCGGACAGAACAACTGCCAAACCTGTTCCCTCCCAAAAGTTGTGCGATTCCCTGAATGATTTCTTCATCAGTAAAATTGAAGACATCAAGTCCAATATTCCTCCCCCCTCTACAACATTTTCTGACATTGTTCCACCAAACAACCCTGAAATGAATTATACCATAGCCGAGAAAGAGCTACTAGCTATAAAGAAGGACTTCCAGGAATGGCGTCAGCATCTATGGGGGGGCTGCGTTCCCGGTCACAGTGTTTTCAGACCATAGGAACCTGCAGTACATGAAAACGGCCCGGAACCTCACACAAAGACAGATGAGGTGGATGTTATTCTTTTCGGAATATGACTTCATCATCACGTACAGACCAGGGGTCGAGAACAGGAAAGCAGATACCTTGTCCAGGCAGAATCAGGCTGGTAGTGATCCTGGTGTTAAGGCTCTAGAGGCGATTATAGATCCAGGGAAGGTGGTTTGCGTTGTCCAAGCAAACTCCTTCTTGGATTTGGTCCGCCAAGCAAAAGCTCCAGATGCTTGGGTGATGTGGGCTGCTAGGGGAAGCGGTCGCACGTTATAACAAGGGCTACCTTTGCAGGACAATAAATTGTATCTACCCAGTACTGAATTACGAAAGAAGGCTTTTGAATGGTGTCACGATGCCTTGTTGGCCGGGCACTCAGGTGGGAGAAAGACAATACTGTTGATACAACGCCAATTTTGGTGGGAGACTATCAAGGGAGACGTTACCACATGGGTAGGAGCATGCGAGGAATGCGCCCGAGCTAAGAATGAGACAGGAAAGAAGAAAGGGATGTTGATGCCTCTGCCCACACCAAAAAGGCCTTGGCGGACGATCAGCGTTGACTTTGTCACAGGACTACCCCCAGATCAGGGTAAAATGGCCATACTGGTGGTGATTGACAGTCTCACGAAAATGGGGCACTTCATTCCCTGCATGAATCTCCCTACCGCAAGTCAAACAGCGCAGTTACTGCTGAGCAACGTGGTTCGTTTACACGGGGTGCCCGAAGTCATAGTCTCGGATAGGGGCCCGCAATTCATCGCCAGGTTTTGGAAAGCCTGGTGCCTGGCCATGCAGATCCAGTCTTCTCTTTCCACTAGTTTCCACCCGCAGACTGATGGTCAGACAGAGAGACTCAATCAGACCCTAAAGAAATATCTGAGGTGCTATGCTGCTGAAGCTCAGGACTCGTGGGTCTCTCTGCTGTGGATGGCCGAGGTGGCGTACAATAACGCCTGGCACAGTTCGTTGGGAGTGTCGCCCTTTTGCGCCACCTACGGTTTTGACGTCCGAATACTTCCTGTCAGCATTCCAGAGGGGGTAGCTGATCAACCTACTGTGTTGGGGCAGATGAGTAAGTTACAGGACATGCACAAAAAGATCCGGGCACATCTGCAGAAAGCAAAAACCGAGTATAAAAAGTTTGAAGACAAACATAGGAGAGCAGGACCTTCCTATGAGGTAGGGGACAAAGTATGGCTTTCCACTAGGAACATCCGTTTCAAATTGCGAAGTATCTTTCACCCCAGATACATTGGTCCGTATGTTGTCACAAAAAGAATCAATCCGGTGGCATACAAGCTGAAGCTACCTGGTACCCTACGGATACATCCAGTGTTTCATTGCAACCTCCTAAAACCCGCTTTCGGTGCCAGACGGCGTGCGCCTCCCCCGGTGCTTTGTGATGGTGGTTATGAGTATGTGGTACGGAGCATCAAGGACTCCAAGTACAGGAGGGGTGTGTTGTGGTACCTGGTTTCCTGGAAGGGGTACTCGGCTGAGGAGGATTCCTGGGAGGCGGTGCAGAACCTCCATGCCCCTGTGGCTGTCCGTTCCTTTCATCGTAGGTTCCCTCGGCGGCCTGGCCCTAGTAGGCGCTAGGGGGGGGAGGATGTACTGTCAGGGTTTACTTTACTGGCGCCTGCATTGTACGAGCATGAGCAGCGCAGGTGCGGAAGTAAAGGACGTTTTGGAGCGGAGCGGGGATAGAAAAACTACATTCCCCAGAACCCCCGGTAAGGAGGAAGTACAAGAGTATCACCCGCACGCAGCCTGTTGTGTGTTATTCAGGATATCCGGAGTTCGTGTAGGAGGAAGTCGGGAGACGCTGCACGCCGCGTTTGTTCGGGGAGTCTGTCGGAGAATATCTGGAGTTCCTCAGCGGCTGCTGTTCCAGGTACATTCAGATTCTGTGTGACGCCATTGCGGACGGCTGTCTGCTCAGCGTCATTCGGTTGTTAAAGACATCAGAGCGGAGCGCGGTGGTAGTCTGAAAGGCGTTCCCGTTTCTCAGCCCCGGAGTGAAATTTCAACTTCGGTTGGGACTGGATAATTAAGCCTTGTTTCTTTTGTGTTTGGAGGGGAAAGCATTTCGGTGGTTATAGCCGCGGGGCGCTGTGGTGGCCGAAACTACGCGTCACGGTGCCCTATCATTTCTCCTTCAATGACTTCTCCATTAGTTGAAAGGATAAATCGTTTACTTGGATATGAACAGCAATACCTACATATTTCACCCTGTGGGGAAGGGTTACTAACCAGGTCCTTACCTTATGCTTCACAGAGCGGAGTGTAGTGGTTCTTGCTTCCCACACACTGCCGTTGTCTGTAAATAAGGATACTTTACTTTTCCATACTACCTTGTGGATACCATTGGTCCTTTTCTTAGTACAGTCTTGTACTGTGCATTCCCAGAATCCAGTTAGAGTGTCTCTCGCCTTTTGTCATGGTATGTTTGGCTACAGGGTCTAGCAGATTGGTGTCTTGGGAAGTATGTTTGTTTCTGAATTATGTTTGTATCCTGATAGGCTGTTTTCGGTGACAAGGAGGCGATAGAGGAGACGTGTTGTCAGAATCCCTGTTTCTCTCATATCACAAGGTATACACAGTTCTTAGCGAGATCATATGAGAGTAGCCAGTTATTATAAGTACGTGTCTAAGTATTTGTTTTTGTCGTTGCAGGTATATCCCTTCCCAGCTGACCCTTCCCTTTCCCTTCCCTGTTCTCTTTATCCCTCGCCTAATGGCTCAAGGCCTCTGTGTGTTTGAAACTAGAGGCTTTGTGACGTTTGGAGGTGGACCATTATAAGCATCATTCGGATTCCGTGGAGCAAGGTCGGACAAGGTGAGTAAATCCGAATTCGTAGTTCGGCTGACTTTAGAGGAATATTTTGCTCAATAGTGAAGGAAGGGGGCGGGCCTGAGGTAACATGTGTGCGAACACGCCCTGTGGCACGTTTTAAGTTGGGGTATTAATTCTCTTCAATCCTGAGTTCCCCTGTGAGCCAACTAGCCCACCAGGTACCTCCAGTAAGCGCCAGGGAGCTGTGTTGCAGAGAGGTGTTCAGAGGGCAGGGCCCCTTTTTAAAACACTCTGCAACGCAGCTCCGTGGCGCTTACTGGAGATACCTGTTGGACTAGTTGCCCCCTAGGAGACCTCTGGATTGAAGAGGAATTAATCCCCCAACTTAAAACGCGCCACAGGGCATGTTTGCACTCACATCACCTCAAGCCCCGCCCCCTACCTTCACCACTGTGCAAACGCGCCCCGTAGCGTGTTCTAAGTTGGGGGATTAAGTCCCCTTGCATACTAGAGGTCCCTGGGGGCCAACTAGCCCACCGGGAACCTCCAGTATGCACCAGGGGGCTGCGTTGCAGAGAGGTGTAAAAAGGGGCGTGGCCTCATTACACCTCTCTGCAACGCAGCCCCCTGGTGCGTTTGCAGAGGGGGAACTAATTCCCCTTGCATACTGGAGGTCCCTGGGGGCCAACTAGCCCACCAGGAACCTCCAGTATGCGCCAGGGGGCTGCGTTGCAGAGAGGTGTAATGAGGCCACGCACCTTTTTACACCTCTCTGCAACGCAGCCCCCTGGCGCATACTGGAGGTTCCTGGTGGGCTAGTTGGCCCCCAGGGACCCCCAGTATGCAAGGGGGAATTATTTCCCCATCTGCAAACGCGCCAGGTTTGCTATGGTAGAGCGGGAGCCGCGAGGCTCCCGCCCTACCATAGCAAACAGCAGTGTCCCGGGGGTAGGCACCCCGGGACACTGCAGGAGCTGGCACTGGGGGGTGGCAGTCCCCAGGGCCATCAAGGGCTCCAGGAGGGGGGCCGTGCGGCCCCCTCTCAATAGTTAAAAGCCCCGGGGGTGGTGGTCCCCGGGGCTGGGGGGTCCGTCACGGAACCCCCTATTTTAAATATTAATGCCCCTGGGAGGTAGCGGTCCCCGGGGCGTGTGGGGGGGGCCTTGAGCCCCCCCACACAGGTTTTTTTATTTAAAAAAAAAGAAGCCCCGGGTGGTGGCGGTCCCCGGGGCTGCTGGGGGGCCGTGAGCCTCCCCGTAAACTTCATAATAAAGCCCTAGGGGTGGCGGTCCCCGGGGGCCGTGTGCCCCCCGCTATTATACTTACTTTGCCCCGGGGGTGGCGGTCTCCGGGGCAGTGTGGGGGGATTGGGGCCCCCACCAGACTCTTTTTTATAAAGCCCCCAAGATTTTGTCCCCCCCGGGGGCTAATTAGAAAAAAAACCAGGCTGAATTTTTTTTTCCATGGGGTACGCTTACCTGCACGTATCCCGCGATTTAAAAAACAAACAAACATTTTCTGGGGCTTTGGGGGTCCTTGTGGGACCCCCTGAGCAGGCCTGGGGGGTCACGGTGTTTCTACCCTGCCCCCTTTCCGAGTTTGTCGCATTTCTTTTCCTGCTTTCTTGTGCTGCCAACACTTCCTGGTTTGGAGTGTTGACAGGCAATTAGCATAAAGTTCGTGCACGGGAAGGTACGCGTACTGTACGTGTACGGTACTTCGTCTATAGATATATCCATGATTTTATTTTTGATTTTCTAAGAAACTACAGCATTTACTCCATTTAACTCCATTTAACAAAAAATGTAATCTGCGAACCGAACTCTACCTTTTTGCCAATTTTGGTGTAATTCCGTTCAGCAGTTCGGGCTGTAGCCTCACTTAAAGGTCCCTATGAAAAATTTCACGGGGAAAACACGTTTTGGAACCCGCCTTTTTTCTCGGCCCCCGCTTGCCGAATTCCCCCGAAACTTTCAGGGAAGGAGCGGAGAATTTCGCGAAGATTCGTCGACCGGCGCCAAAGTTATTCCAAATAGAATGTTGCAGATTTCCTAGGGAAACTAGGTCCTAACTATAACTACCTACTTGCGACCGCCAGTAGGTATATATAAAAACAGGGATGGCAATTGTGAATCCTACCAAAAGGGGAGTCCAGATTGAAGTAGTGGAAAGCGATATATCAGATGGCAACATATCAGAGGGCTCACTCTCTTCTAATACTGGAACAATTCAAGAGGTGGTAACAGATCCAAAAAGAAAGCCGAATTTTTTGTTGCAATTTCAAATGATGAGCCAAAACAGGACAGAAACATTTCAGGAAGGGGGGAATCAAAGAGGTCGTGGTCGTACAAACAGAGGAGGAACCAACGCAACAAACAGGCAAAAAAGAGGAGGAACAAGCGCCGCACAAGCTCCAATGGGAATGGCAACAAGGAGCAAGAACCAGAAATGAACATGACTGTAGTTAATTTGTCATAACGGATCTTGACAAAAGAGGAGAAAGATACCTTAGCCCTTGGCCTGTCATTTTGCCCCTCTCAGAATTTAAACTTTGCACAGACACGCATAGACCTCTTTATGTTTTCAAGAAAACTGAAATTGATGAGATGTTTCTGTACCAAACCAAAAGAGAAAGGAACTGTGAGTAACATAAATGTTTTGAGCAATCTCAATGTAAATGATGTGGAACTTTTACATGAACTGCATATGGGAGATATCGATGCGGATAATAGACCTGAATGGGATACGTGGGGAACTGATTGTGATATCAACCCAGGGTCAAAATTTAAACCTAAATCTGTATTTTTGCCAGCAGTACAATGTGATGCTATTGACGTATTTGAAAAAGGGGTCCTAAATGATTTGTTAAAAATACGCTATAGAAAGACACCTAATTCCAAAAAAAACCTTTCATCAAGTCAGTATGATGCCATGGAATCACTCAGGTCTGACAAGGAAATTGTCATACGACAATCTGATAAAGGGGGGAATGTCGTTGTTCTTGACAAACACAAGTACCTCTCTGAGGGACTTAGACAACTCAATGATGAAATATGTTATTGTAAATGTGATAAGGACACTATATTGGAATCCTATACCCGATTCAGAGAATTATTGTTGGAATGGAGGGATCAAGGATTGGTGGAATGGGAGAAGTACCAATATTTATATTGTGCTCATCCCAGAATACCAATCTTATATCTTCTCCCAAAATTACACAAAGATCAATCCAACCCTCCTGGACGCCCGATAGTATCCTCTATAGGATCACTGTTGGAACACAAATCCAAATACATCGACCATTACCTGAGACCATTTGTAATTACATTACCTTCATACATCAGAGATACCACTCACTTTTTAAGTATCATCAATGAGATTCATTGGGAGACAAACTTCACTCTAGTAACCCTGGATGTGAGTAGTCTCTACACCAGTATTCAACACAACTTAGGTCTGGAAGCAGTGAGACACTTCTTAAAGACCAGATCCATTTCTCTACTGTACCACTCTCAAATGATTGTGGCTATGATAGAATTTTGTTTGACAAACAATTTTTTTTACTTTGATGATGTCGTGTATCGTCAGTCACAGGGCACGGCAATGGGGACCTGCTTTGCCCCCAGCTATGCTAATCTTTTCATGGGCTGGTGGGAGGAGCAGGTCGTCAGGGAGATGGCCGAATTTGACAACGTAGCCCTGTGGCTGTGATACACTGACGACATCTTTTTTATTTGGATTGGTGATGCCATTTCAGCAAAGCAATTTGTTGATAAACTCAATATGAACTGTCTTAATCTACAACTGACGGAACATATTAGTCAACACAGTATGGAATTCCTGGATGTCAAAGTAGAAATTAAGAATAGAACACTGACCACAAAATTATTCAGGAAGCGTACAGCTGGCAACAGCATTCTAAGAGCCTGGAGTTGCCATCCGAGAAATTTAGTGTACAGCATTCCGTATGGCGAATTGTTACGCGCCAGGCGAAACTGTAGCACACAGGAAGGTTTCGAGGAGGAAGAAAAGACTATGTGTAGGAGAGTGGGGTCTGCAATCCCATGGCCACCCCAGATTTTTGCTTTTTTGCTTCACTGGTTTACGACTTTCCCTGGCTGTGGGCCTGCTAATCAGACCCACAGCCTAGCTGTTCTCTCTCTAAATTACAACCATGTACCTTAGGTGCATTCTACCAATTGGTACTGGGCCACCTTATCAGTCCCTGTACAGCATACCTTAGGTATCCAGGGCATAGGTGTACCCAGGGCCTACCAGGGGCTGAAGCATGTATTATGCCACCCCTGGCTGGCCACCCAAATAGACACAACTGGCTGCACGACAGCTGGGGCAAGGTGGTGTAAACACCCTTTGCTTTAGATATAGTATTCCTATATCTAACCCTAAAATGGACACATATATTCCTATCAGTCACTCCTATGGCAGGCCTTATCAATCCTGAAGGCAGAGTGCTTGGAATTATGTGAGATGGTGCTCTGGCATGAGCTGAGCCCATTTGCAGCTTGTGGAACCAAGTCCAAATAGCTGTTCCATGATAATGCTATACCATATACTCTTAAGTGCATTATAATCCTCGCGGTTACATGCTAACTTTGGTATAGCATTATCAAAACATGTCGAGTAAGGTGTCATACGAATTGGAATACTAACCCCTCGCCAATTCTGGCGACGGGGTTAGCATTCCACCCTTCTAGAGAGACACGACATGTGTGTAACTGTGAACCCTGGTTAAAGTCAGACACAGCCTCAGCTCCACAAAATGGATGCTGCCACCGAGACACCAGTCTGCCCTCCTGCTGCTGGGAGTCCTTCCAGCAACGGCGGCATGGACAAAGGGTTTCCTGTCAGGGGCGGTGCTAGCACCATCCCAGACAGGATTTTGTGTATCCCAGGTAGGCAGGGCTGAAAGGAAGGTGACTGCAAGTGGCACCCCGGTGCTCACTGTGCATATGCCGGCTCAAACCAGCTCCTGGGGCACACCAGCCCCTGAGCTGGGGAGAGACCGGACAAAGGAGAGGGGTGTAACCACCCCCCTCCTAGTCCCACCCATAGGGCAGGACTTAGTCGCGTGCCAGCCCCTTTTCTTAGGATAAAGGTAGGAGCAGGCCCCCTTCCCAAATTAGATAATCTTGAATCTTGAAACTACTTTCCACGAAAGGAACTCTTGACTCTTCTGAAGACTCTCCTTTGTGGCTAAGGAGTAGCCACCCTGCACCAGCAGGCACCATCGAAGCTCTTGCGGTTTGCTGTAAGTCCATCCTCCGGATCAAGACTGCCCAGCTCGACGAGACCCGGATTCCCTGCCATCTCTGACCTCTACCTACATCATCGAGCCCAGCTGAGATTCGTGGGTGTGACGAGACCCGTGGGACCGGCCATCTTCAAGACCTGCACGACGCTTCACCAGCAAGACCCCCGAGAGACCCTCGAGTAAGTGCATTGGGGTTTGAGAAGCCCTAACCCTAAGCAGCCCCCCAGCATCCACGAGATCTGCGTGGGGCCCTTCTGCTTCTTTGCTGCTTGCCACGTTGTCCGGTCACTTGCCCGTTGGCTAGTGACCCTCTTGACGACGTACCACGACGTTTTCACCGCTGGTCTAGGTCCCCTAGACTGGCCCTTGCTTCTTGTCCAACAAGAAGTGCCCTGGACCCTCCTGGTCCCCTCCAGACGCCATCTTGACTCCACCGCGTTGGCTTGCCTTTGCCAAGGTTTGTTGCTCAAATCCTGAGTCCAGCATCGCCGACAGCCGACAGCCGACAGCCTCGTGGGACAGCTCGCACCTCCAGCCTGGTCGCCGACAACGCCTCCTAGCCCGTGTGACTGCAGAGTCCAGCGTCGCCCACTCACCTGGTCGAGGTGACTTCATCCGGTGCCATCCTGGTGCCCACATAATCACTGGCTAGTGATTAAGAACTGAGTCCCCTCTGCTTTCAGGTCGTCTCCTTCACTGATCCAGCCTTGGATCACACCGAACATCTTCACTGGTCGCCTGCCAGCAACTTCTTCTTTCAGGCTCCATAGACTTCAACGAGGATTCCCGACGTCACTTGAACCCTATGCAGCCGCGGCCCCTGGGCTAGGTAACTTGAGTATCTCGGTACTCCAGCACAGGTTCACTATCCAAGTGTCCAGATCCTTTGTCGTTTTCAGTCTATCTAGTCGGATTCGTCCGGAAACAGTAACTTTAGAAACGCTAGCATCCATAGACTTCTTCCCGCATCCCGCGTGAGAGTGCACACTCTGCACCCGATCTCCCTAGGCCTCCTGCTCGTAATCTTAAGGTTCAGTAGTGTAGTCCTAGCGATCCTGAAGCCTCTGGATCTTGTTACTTACCTGCTAGTATTTCGCATTCCACTTTTTGTGTATATGGTTTTTCGTGCCCCTCGGGCATTTGTGTAAATTGTGCAACTTGAAGTATTTTCGTAAGAGTTTTGTATTGTGCTTAGCTCCCTGACTCATAAAGAGTTCAGGGTAGTCTTGTTATAAATAAATATCCTTTATTTTCATAACAACTTGAGTGGTGTCCTTTCACTTGGTGTTCAAGGGGTATATGTGATGGTAAAACAGCTGGCTTAACACGCCCTCTAGAGTTTAGCCTGAAGACTGCTCGTGTCCATGCGACTAGGATAGCTGGTCTGAATGGTTGACTTACAACCAATCATCAATAAGGGTTGTTTGGTATGATACACAGTGATCACTAGAATAGTGAGCACTATATATCATGCCAACTTCTCACATTGGTGGCAGCGGTGGGATTTGAGCTTGCTGTTGTTTTGCCTCGCACGTATCCTAAGAATATCAATTGAAAGATCACATAAGTACCCAGGTACATATAACTTAACTTAGAATACTCTGAGTTCTACTGAACCAGCTGTTGTAGTGTAACAGGGCTTAGCACACCTTGACTACAACTCTTAGCAAGGGATCAGTAGGTAAACCCATAGTGTAGGTAGGTGCATCACTTACACCACACTAGAAGCATGTCTACCCATGGAGAGTCTTCAGAGACTCCCCTTGTGGCTGTTGACCCTCCACAGGTCACTTCCAGATATGCAGGCCTTAGCTTCCAGGAGATGAGACAATTGTGTACCTCCAGGAAACTAAAACAGGGTTCTAACCCTACCACTCCTTTTCTGTTAGGTCTCTAAGAGACCTATGATGCTAGGAAAGCTTCTCAGACAGATGGGAGCATGCCCCCCTTAGAAGGTACTCATGGTGACCCAGACCCCAACCTCCCTGAAACAGAAGATGTAGAAGAGGAGGAGGAAGAGGAAGAGGAAGTCTCTGGGGATGAGGCAGACAATGGTCCTGAGCTAGTCAGGCTTACTAGGGCCAAATATAGACCTACATAGGGAAGGATCTGGGGGACCCCCAGTACTGACCCTAAGCAGGCCTAACTTTGGAGTTAGAAGAGATAGATCTCATTCTAGGGACTCCAACATCTCTGTGCACTCTCATGCCTCTGCTCAGAGGAGAATGATCTCTCCCCAGAGGAGACTGACTTCCCCTCAGAGAAGAGAACACGAAGCAAGGATGAAACAGGCTAATCTGAGGATTCAGAGGGAAGAACTTGCCCTTGCCAAGGAGAAGCTTGCCTTTGCTAGAGAGCAACAGTTAAGTGGGGTAGTCCCCACTGGTGGCAGCAATATCCCTAAGGATAAAGACAGGAGTTTTGACACTAGACACCTGAGTAAAATAGTGCCCCCCTTTAAACAAGGGGATGACATCCACAAATGGATGACTGCTTTGGAGAGGGCCTGCACTGTCCAGTGCATCCCCCAGAGTCAGTGGGCAGCTATTTTGTGGCTCTCCTTTGAAGGCAAAGGTAGAGATAAGCTCCTCACTACTAGAGCTGAGGATGCTAACAATTACCAAGTATTGAAAAATACACTGATTGATGGGTTTGGCTTAACCACCGAACAGTACAGGTTGCTGTTCAGAGACACCCAGAAAATTCAGTCTCAAGATTGGGCTGACTTTGTAGATTGTGCCACTAAGGCTTTTGAAGGCTGGTTACTGGGAAGTAAAGTTACTGATTACACAGGATTGTATAATCTAATTATGAGAGAACAAATCTTAAGTAATTGTCAAAATCAGTTGTTGCATCAGCACCTTATTGACTCAGATCTGACCTCTCCCCAAGAATTGGGAAAGAAGGCAGACAGATGGGTCAGGACAGGGGTCAAGCAGCAGAACCAGAACCAGGGTGGTGGCCAGAAGAAAGCAGATCCCAAGGGTAATGAGAATAAGCAAAATGACCAGAAGTCTTCAACAGGGCCCCAACAATCTAAAGAGGGTGGGTCCCAGAATTCCCAAAAGAAGAAGAATGGTCAGAAGAAACCATGGTACCAGTACTGCAAAAGTAATACTCACTGGTTTAGTGAGTGCACCAAGAAAGGCCCAACTCCTACCACTACTGCCCCTAAGCAGGGGTGTGGAATTTATTAAAATATCTACTTGTCCATAGGACAGGTAGCTTCCTAAATCTACTTGTCCTGTACAAAATCCACTTGTCCCTTTGGTGCCATCATGTAGCGCCATCATGTAGCGCACCATCAAAAATTGGCAGCGCTCATTATATAAGAGCTCGGATAATAGCTTCTCTGGTTATGTCAGCCTCATAGTATAGAAGGATTTGAATACTAGTGATTTCCTTATTTTGCCTCTGTTCTGCAGATCTACCCATTCATCCTTTCATTCACCCACTGATATCTAGCATTTCACCTTTACATTGGCTTCCATGCATTCTTTCATCAGCCTTTCGCCATTCTGTTTGTCAATTCATCCATCCGCACATCCATATCCAAATCTACCCATCCAACCCCAAACATATCCATCCACTTTCACCCATCCATCCACCCTTTCACTCATCCCTCCATCCAGCCATCCTTTTGCTCTTCCATCTTTCACCCTTCCATCCTCCTTTCCACGCCTTTCCATCAACCCTTTCACTCATCCCTCCATCCATCCTTTTGCTCTTCCGTCTTTCACTCCATTCATCCTCCTTTTCACTCATATTCATCCTCATTTTCACTCATATCCATCCTCCCTTTCACTCCTCCCTCCATCCACCGTTTCAGTCAACTATCCACCCATCAATCTATCCATCTTTGCACCCATCAATCTATCCATCTTTGCACCCATCAATCTATCCATCCTTCCACCCATCTATCTATCCATCCACCCATCTATCTATCCATCCATCTACCCAACCATCCACTCCATCAGCCATCCACCCATCCATCAGCCATTCATCCACTCTCTCTCATGCATCAATCCAACCTTTTATTCAACCATCCATCCTTTCACTCATCCATCCACTTTCACCCCATCTTTTCACTCACTATTTCACTCATCCATCAATTTGTTTACTCATACATCCTTGCATCCATCCTTTCACTCATCCATCCACTTTCACCCCATCCATCAATTCATTCACCCTTGCACTCATCCATCCATCCATTCTTTCACTCATCCATTCTTACATACATCCTTTCACTCATTCATCCATGTATATATCCATCCACCATTTCAGGTTAATTATGAACCTTTGTTTGGACCTGCAGAAAGAAGAGGCCCATTAAGAACTCCACAGCTGCTGTAGATGCTACAGCGGCGTGTTAAGATGCCCCTGGTGCACGCACAAAGTGAGACGAGAGGCCCAGTGCAAGGAGAGAAATGAAGGTGCGCCTGAGGATTGCATCAATTCCACATGGGCAAATTTATTAACTTTAATGTAAGCCCTGGATGCGGTAAAATATGAGAGGCCAAGGGGAGCAGGTCAGGGTAGTCAGAGGGGGCAGCAGAGGGGGGTGGGGTGGGGTGGGGTTAGCAAGTACAGGCACTGAGTGAAACGTACAGGCAAAGCAAAGTGTAAAGGAGGGTTGTGCAGGGGCTGCACGAGAAGGGAAAGCATGCGCTTTATCTTAGGACCCCGGAGGCGAGGGTGAGGAGGGATCTTGGGGCTGATTTGAGGCCCAAGGGTGAAGCACAGAATAAAAGGCAGGGGGTCACAAGGTTAAAGTTAGAGCAGGAGCCATGAGGCCCTTAAGGCAGCCTCTTACATTCCAGTGATGTCTGTGTTCTGGAGCTGCATCTCGAAGAAAATGAAAGGACCAGGGGAGGGCCTGAAAGCCACACAAGAGCCTCGGGGAGAAAGCAAAAGACTGTTTACTTGTCCTTTGGACAAGTTAGAAATTAAAACCTCTTGCCCTTGTCAGAAATCTAGATGTCTCGGGCGTCGGGAGATAGGAATTCCCCACCCCTGCCCTAAGGCACCTGCACCCCCTAGTACAGTTCGTAGTGGTAGTAATCCTCCTAAGGCTATAGTGGGGTTAACCCTGGGAACTGAGGCGGGCTCTGACTTAGTCAGAACACCTACTCAGGCTGTTCTTGTTTGTACTGGGGACATGAATATGACCCCTACAATAAGTCCTAGTACTCTGGGCAAGTACAGGCAGGCGCCTTTGATTAATGGAAAATGGCTCAGGCCTACAGGGACACCTGTGCCAGTGTCACCATGGTGACACCTAACTTTGTGGACCCTGACCAGGTAATACTGGGAGCAGACTACCTGGTGACCAATGCTAGCAATGCCACTACCTCCCATAGTATGGCGCTTGTTAACTTCTCCTGGGGAGGGGTAAATGGCCTCAAAAGGGTTGTTGTTAGTTCAGACCTCCCTGTGGACTGTCTTTTGGGCAATGATTTGGAATCCTCCTTATGGTCAAATGTGGAGTATAGGACTCATGTGGAAATGTTAGGTTTGTCAGCACATGTCCTTGCTGTGACTAGGTCACAGGCCAAGAAATGCCCAGCTGAACTAGTGCTGGATCCTGGAACAATGGACCAGACACTACCCAAGAGAAAGAGCAGTAGGGGTAAGATTGACTCTTCCCCCCTGCCTCAGGAACAGGATCAGCTCTCTCAGGAGACTGACCCCAAGACCCCAGAAGGAACTGTCCTAGAAGAGCTTGAGCCTGAACAGGTTGAGTTTCTTGGAACAGAGGGCCCTTCCAGGGCAGACTTGAGGCAGGCACAGTTAGACTGTTCCTCTCTTGAACCCCTCAGACAGCAGGCTGCTGCTGAGGCTGCAGGGAATGCCACAGGTGCCCATAAAGTGTACTGGGATGATGGACTCCTTTACTCTGAGGCAAGAGACCCCAAGCCTGGTGCTACCAGGAGGCTGATCATCCCCTTGACTCTGAGAGGTTTCCGTCTCACCTTGGCCCATGAAATTCCCCTTGCAGGTCACTTAGGCCAGAACAAGACTTGGGACAGGCTTGCCCCATACTTTCACTGGCCTCACATGTCTGAGGACACCAAGAACATTTGTCGTTCATGTGTCACCTGCCAAGCCAGTGGCAAATCAGGTGGCACTACAAAGGCCCCCCTCATACCACTACCTGTGGTGGGGGTTCCCTTTTGAGAGAGTGGGGATTGACATTGTTGGACCAATGGACCCCCAACCGCATCTGGGCACAGATTTATACTGGTGGTAGTGGATTTTGCCACCAGGTATCCAGAAGCTATTCCCCTTAGAACCACTACAGCTCCTGTTGTGGCAAGGGCCCTGGTTGGAGTTTTCTCTAGAGTGGGGTTCCCTAAGGAGGTGATCTCTGACAGAGGTGCAAACTTCATGTCAGGATACTTGACAGCTATGTGGAAGGAATGTGGTGTCAATTACAAATTCACCACACCCTATCACCCACAATGCAATGGGCTTGTTGAAAGATTCAACAAGGCCCTCAAAGGGATGATAAAAGGGTTACCAGAAAAGCTTAGGCGAAGATGGGACATCCTTTTACCCTGCCTTCTGTTTGCTTACAGAGAGGTCCCACAGAAGGGCGTTGGTTACAGCCCTTTTGAGCTTCTGTTTGGGCATCCTGTAAGAGGACCCCTTTGTCTTGTGAAGGAAGGATGGGAGTTACCTCTCAAAAAGCCTAAACTTGACATAGTGGACTATGTACTTGGTCTCCGCTCCAGGATGGCAGAGTACATGGAGAAGGCATCCAAAAACCTTGAGGCCAACCCAGAACTTCAAAAAGCTTCGCATGACCAAAAGGCTGTCCTAACTGTTTATCATGCAGGACAGAAGGTGTGGGTGTTGGAGCCAGTGGCCCCAGCAGCTCTCCAAGACAAATGGTCTGGACCCCATACCATCATTGAGCAAAAGGGAGAGGTCACCTACCTGGTGGACCTTGGAACTCCCAGGAGCCCTCACAGAGTACTTCATGTGAATAGGCTCAAAGCATTTGTTGACAGGGAGGACATGGGCTTGCTCATGGCCACAGATGAGGGGCAGGAGGAAGAGAGTAACCCTCTCCCAGACCTGCTCACTCAGAACCCTGATGATGGGTCAGTAGATGGTGTAGTCTTTTCTGACAGCCTCTCTGAACATCAACAAGAGGATTGTAAGCAGGTCCTTCAATCCTTTAGACAAATGTTTTCTCTGACCCCCAGTCAGACAAACTGGTGCACACATGAGGTGGACACTGGAGACAGTCTGCCTATAAAGAGTAAAATCTACAGGCAACCTGACCACGTCAGGGACTGCATAAAAACGGAAGTAGAAAATATGTTGGAATTGGGAGTCATTGAACCCTCAGAGAGCCCTTGGGCTAGTCCTGTAGTTCTAGTGCCTAAACCTCACACCCAGGATGGTAAGAGAGAGATGAGGTTTTGTGTAGACTACAGGGGTCTCAATGCTGTCACTAAGACAGATGCCCATCCAATACCAAGAGCAGATGAACTAATTGACAGATTGGCTTCTGCCAAGTTCTTGAGTACATTTGACCTGACAGCTGGCTATTGGCAAATCAGGTTACCTGAGGATGCCAAGGCCAAGACAGCATTTTCTACCCCAGGAGGTCATTACCAATTTGTGGTGATGCCCTTTGGTTTGAAAAATGCCCCTGCCACTTTTCAAAGGTTGGTGAACCAAGTTCTCACTGGGTTGGATGACTTTTGTGCAGCATATCTGGACGATATTGCTGTCTTTAGCTCCACCTGGGAGGATCACCTGATCCACCTGAGAAAAGTTTTAGAGGCCCTGCAAAAGGCAGGCCTCACTATCAAGGCTACTAAGTGCCAGATAGGGCAGAGTCAAGTTGTATACTTGGGCCACCTTGTAGGTGGAGGCCAAGTTCAACCTCTGGAGAGCAAGATACAGGCCATAAAGGACTGGGCTCCTCCAACCACCCAGACACAGGTCAGAGCTTTCTTGGGCCTGTCTGGTTATTACAGGAAATTTGTCAGAAATTATGGAACCATTGTGACTCCACTTAATGACCTGACAAGTAAGAAAATGCCCAAGAAAGTTCAGTGGACAGTTAGCTGTCAGAAGGCATTCGATGACCTAAAGCAGGCCATGTGCACTGCACCTATTCTCAAGAGTCCAGACTACTACAAGCCATTCATTGTCCAAACAGATGCTTCTGAGTTGGGTGTGGGAGCTGTTCTATCTCAGCTGAATATTGATGGTCATGACCAGCCCATTGCTTTTATAAGCAGAAGGCTGACCCCTAGAGAGAAACGTTGGTCAGCTATTGAGAGGGAGGCCTTTGCTGTGGTTTGGGCCCTGAAGAAGTTGAGGCCATACTTGTTTGGTACTCACTTCAAAGTTCAGACCGACCATAAGCCCCTCTTGTGGCTAAATCAAATGAAGAGTGAAAACCCCAAACTTCTTAGGTGGTCCATTTCCCTACAGGGGATGGACTTTACAGTGGAGCACCGCCCAGGAACTGACCATGGTAATGCAGATGGTCTCTCCAGGTACTTCCACTTAGAGCAAGAAGACTCACCTGGTCAAGGTTAGTTTAATGTCCCTAAGTTTGGGGGGGGGTTATGTAGGAGAGTGGGGTCTACAATCCCATGGCCACCCCAGATTTTTGCTTTTTTGCTTCACTGGTTTACGACTTTCCCTGGCTGTGGGCCTGCTAATCAGACCCACAGCCTAGCTGTTCTCTCTCTAAATTACAACCATGTACCTTAGGTGCATTCTACCAATTGGTACTGGGCCACCTTATCAGTCCCTGTACAGCATACCTTAGGTATCCAGGGCATAGGTGTACCCAGGGCCTACCAGGGGCTGAAGCATGTATTATGCCACCCCTGGCTGGCCACCCAAACAGACACAACTGGCTGCACGACAGCTGGGGCAAGGTGGTGTAAACACCCTTTGCTTTAGATATAGTATTCCTATATCTAACCCTAAAATGGACACATATATTCCTATCAGTCACTCCTATGGCAGGCCTTATCAATCCTGAAGGCAGAGTGCTTGGAATTATGTGAGATGGTGCTCTGGCATGAGCTGAGCCCGTTTGCAGCTTGCGGAACCAAGTCCAAATAGCTGTTCCATGATAACGCTATACCATATACTCTTAAGTGCATTATAATCCTCGCGGTTAAATGCTAACTTTGGTATAGCATTATCAAACCATGTCGAGTAAGGTGTCATACGAATTGGAATACTAACCCCTCGCCAATTCTGGCGACGGGGTTAGCATTCCACCCTTCTAGAGGGACACGACATGTGTGTAACTGTGAACCCCAGTTAAAGTCAGACACAGCCTCAGCTCCACAAAATGGATGCTGCCACCGAGACACCAGTCTGCCCTCCTGCTGCTGGGAGTCCTTCCAGCAACGGAGGCATGGACAAAGGGTTTCCTGTCAGGGGCGGTGCTAGCACCATCCCAGACAGGATTTTGTGTATCCCAGGTAGGCAGGGCTGAAAGGAAGGTGACTGCAAGTGGCACCCCGGTGCTCACTGTGCAACCAGTTCCTGGGGCACACCAGCCCCTGAGCTGGGGAGAGACCGGACAAAGGAGAGGGGTGTAACCACCCCTCTCCTAGTCCCACCCATAGGGCAGGACTTAGTCGCGTGCCAGCCCCTTTTCTTAGGGTAAAAGTAGGAGCAGGCCCCCTTCCCAAATTAGATAATCTTGAATCTTGAAACTACTTTCCACGAAAGGAACTCTTGACTCTTCTGAAGACTCTCCCTTGTGGCTAAGGAGGCACCATCGAAGCTCTTGCGGTTTGCTGTAAGGCCATCCTCCGGATCAAGACTGCCCAGCTCGACGAGACCCGGATTCCCTGCCATCTCTGACCTCTACCTACATCATCCAGCCCAGCTGAGATTCGTGGGTGTGACGAGACCCGTGGGACCGGCCATCTTCAAGACCTGCACGATGCTTCACCAGCACGACCCCCGAGAGAACCTCGAGTAAGTGCATTGGGGTTTGAGAAGCCCTAACCCTAAGCAGCTCCAGCACCGAAGTCCAGCCCCCCAGCATCCACGAGATCTGCGTGGGGCCCTTCTGCTTCTTTGCTGCTTGCCACGTTGTCCGGTCACTTGCCCGTTGGCTAGTGACCCTCTTGACGACGTACCACGACGTTTTCACCGCTGGTCTAGGTCCCCTAGACTGGCCCTTGCTTCTTGTCCAACAAGAAGTGCCCTGGACCCTCCTGGTCCCCTCCAGACGCCATCTTGACTCCACCGCGTGGGCTTGCCTTTGCCAAGGTTTGTTGCTCAAATCCTGAGTCCAGCATCGCCGACAGCCGACAGCCGACAGCCTCGTGGGACAGCTCGCCTCCAGCCTGGTCGCCGACAACGCCTCCTAGCCCGTGTGACTGCAGAGTCCAGCGTCGCCCACTCACCTGGTCGAGGTGACTTCATCCGGTGCCATCCTGGTGCCCACATAATCATTGGCTAGTGATTAAGAACTGAGTCCCCTCTGCTTTCAGGTCGTCTCCTTCACTGATCCAGTCTTGGATCACACCGAACATCTTCACTGGTCGCCTGCCAGCAACTTCTTCTTTCAGGCTCCATCGACTTCAACGAGGATTCCCGACGTCACTTGAACCCTATGCAGCCGCGGCCCCTGGGCTAGGTAACTTGAGTATCTCGGTACTCCAGCACAGGTTCACTATCCAAGTGTCCAGATCCTTTGTCGTTTTCAGTCTATCTAGTCGGATTCGTCCGGAAACAGTAACTTTAGAAACGCTAGCATCCATAGACTTCTTCCCGCATCCCGCGTGAGAGTGCACACTCTGCACCCGATCTCCCTAGGCCTCCTGCTCGTAATCTTAAGGTTCAGTAGTGTAGTCCTAGCGATCCTGAAGCCTCTGGATCTTGTTACTTACCTGCTAGTATTTCGCATTCCACTTTTTGTGTATATGGTTTTTCGTGCCCCTCGGGCATTTGTGTAAATTGTGCAACTTGTATTTTCGTAGGAGTTTTGAACACTTGGTGTTCAAGGGGTATATGTGATGGTAAAACAGCTGGCTTAACACACCCTCTAGAGTTTAGCCTGAAGACTGCTCGTGCCCATGCTACTAGGATAGCTGGTCTGAACGGTTGACTTACAACCAATCATCAATAAGGGTTGTTTGGTATGATACACAGTGATCACTAGAATAGTGAGCACTATATATCAGGCCAACTTCTCACACTATGTGTCAACGATTCTTGAGTAGGGGTTACAGCAAACAAGTGATTAACAAAGCAGTACAACGTGTTAGCACTAAAACTAGGGATGAATTGCTGCACCCAAGAGAGAGAGATAATGAATCAGATACCATTAGATTCATAACAACATTTTCAGGACAATCGTACGAAGTACGAAAAATTCTTAAAAAACACTGGCATGTCCTGAACACAGACGAACATCTGAAAAGATATTTAAGTGAGAACCCGCAGATTACGTTCCGCAAAGGGAAAACCCTACGGGACGAATTAAGCCAAAACTATGTCACCAAACTGGGCAGGAAAGAAAATAAAACTTGCGTGGGTTTTAAACGCTGTGGGAAGTGTAAAGCGTGCAAATATAGTAAGGATTGTTCTGCTCTAACTATTCCTGGTACCACTAGAGAATTTGTTATTCGAAAACATCTAACTTGCAACACCCCCTACAGTGTCTATGTACTGATGTGCCCGTGCAATAAATGGTATGGGGGCAGCACGAAACATGAAGCCAAAAAACGAGTGCTGGAACACGGTATTGTGACCAAGCCTTAGTGGCGAAACGCGTCGGTAGGCAGCTACTTGATTTTGTGCCTTAAATAAATAACATTGAGCATCCAGAAGCAGCCTGTGTATTTCTTCGCAAAGGGGAGAGATTTGGATCGAGATTTTAAGGGTGTCCGGCACCCACACAGGCTCGCCGAGACTTTGAAAACCAGGAACAGCCGGAAAGGTGGTGTATATATATATGTATATAGATATATATATATATATATGCAGGTACTAATAATTAATGAATGTGCGCGCCCACAAACTGCTCCATAATCTTTCTGAACATGCCTCTGATGAAAGGAACGCGTCAGGCTGATTTATTTTACTGAAGACTGCAAAGGTTTTTGACTGTCTGCTGGCAAGCTGTGCAACCAATAAATGCGAATATTTACGAACTTCTTGAGGCTTCTCTTCGTGTGGCTTACCTGTTGTGTGTTTAATATATATATATATATATATATATCAATGATGTCATAGATGTCATGAGTGATATAATATGTGGGGTAGTTAGCAGTGCATAGGGGGGGCGCCAGTTATTAGGACATGAGTTATGGTTACTTGAGATAACTATAACTAAACCTAATGAATTTCTATGGTTTGTGTGTGGACAATCTGAACCTAACAACAATGTGCCTGAACCTTTGTTTTATCTGCGATTTTTTACAGTTTTATAATGCAATTTCCTAACTACGTCTCTGTAATGTTAGTTTTTGCAGTGAATTTCTATTTTTTTTAACTGAAGTAATATTTAATTACCATACATTAATCCAGCGGTGTGCAGTGGGGTGATGGACACAGGGTCTGGCTACCACCTGAGTGCAGCCAACCCCATGTCGCACACAGCCTTTGATGGGCCCCCGGGACATATCTGGAGCCTGCCCTGGGAGATGGAGTCCCCGTGGCCATAAATCGCTCTGGGAGTTGGGCCGCACGGCCCCCTTTCACTTTTTTCATGGCACGGCCCCAGGGTGGTGGCAATCCCCGGGGCTAAAACAGGCCCGGGAGGGGGGCCATATGCACCCATCCCAATATTATAAAAGGCTAGGCCCTAGGAGATTGGATCCCCTGAGCCAAAAGCAGCCCAGGGAGGAGTGGGCCCATGTGCCCCTCTCCCTAATCACACATAAAAGAACTCTCCCTGGGACATGGTCCACTCGGCGGGGTGATAACAAGTAGTGCAGGAAACTGTGCTTGTTTTTTATTTCATTTTTTATTTCCCCTCGAATTCTCCATGATTTTGCAGGAAAACGTAAATAAAAACATTGTGGGACCCCACCACCAGGCCTAGGGGGTCAGGGTATTGTTACTCTGCTCCGTGTCTTTTTTTATTTAACTTTTTCTTGGACGTCGAGCAAGTCCGAGTGCCAAGATGGCTGCCATCACTTCCTAGTCTGTCGATCCGCAGAAGATTCATGTTCATTGATATACATTAATCTTTTTTCTTTAAAAACTCCAAAACAACTGAACGGATTTCACCAAATTAGAAAAAGGGCTCTACCTGGACTAAGGACTAGCTTTCTGCCAAATTTGTAGTAACTCCGTTCATCGGTTCGGGCTGTAGTTGTGTTTAAAATTCCACTAGGTAATTGCATAGGGAAAATGTTTTTGGACCCCCCCCCCTTTTCTAGGCCTCCCTTTGACTAATCAACCGTAAACTTACCAAACAGCAGCAGAAGTGATTGGCGTACTAGTTTTGATTGTTTCATGAAGATTCGTCGAATGGTGTCAAAGGTATTAGCAAATCAAAAAATGCTATGTCTATGGAAACTAGGTCCTAACTATAACTACCTACTGGCGAACCGCCAGTAGGTAATAAATATGTGTATGCATACATATACATAAACTAGAATTATGCGATATCATAATGATGCCATGTAGGATCCGGTCACGATTCCCCGTTAATTAAATCATTAGTATGTACCTAAATGATTAATTGTTTGTTGTTGGAAGGTTTTTATTGTTAAGCACTTGAGCACTTTATTATTTGCCAGTTTAAACAAGTGTAATGTATGTGGATACATATACTAAAAGATGGCCACCGTTTTCATCATTTTTACCATCTTCTATGTCGATGAACAGAGCAATGATCGGTGGGGTTTAAATGGCGGCTGATTTTTAACACAAACTGACACTGACGAAGCTGGTATAGCGAAACGCGTCTGTCTGGGGTGAGGGGGGTTTGCAATAAATAATTTATCAAATCGGATACCTGAGTGCTTGCCGTCCTTTCGACTACATTAAGTTGGAACGTGTAGCAACATATACATATATATACATATATTAAATACACACCCACATTTATATATACCTTGAAAAATCAAAAGTTAAAGTGGTGTTATAGTAAGTAAAAATGTCAGTTTAAACACATAATTGTAAACATAAAAAAACTGGAACTCACCAGTCATAGTTAACTAAAGAGATTATAACTGGTGCTCCCACCATGCACAGTGTTGTAACCAATTATGTTGTTTCTGTTGTCATCAGGGATGTTATAAATAATGTTATAGAACATGTCATGAGTGTTGTTGGACCTGGCCTCGTGGCGTGGTTCCCCCCGACCCTCAGCGTCCCGACAGTTACCCCTGTGCAGCGAACACTCCCGGTCATCCCGTCCCAGGTCCACCCCACTCCCTACATGACTCTACCAAACGGATGACCACCCCCGCATTCCGCCATCTATCCTCCCGGTACCGGACGCCCAGAACCCGCATCACCCTAGAGGGACTCCGGTAGTCATTACCCTTCCCTACAGATCCCTGACTCCATGGGCCCCTGCATGACCCCGGCCCCAGCGAACCCTAAGCTCCAGGCGCGCCATGCCCGGCTGGGGGGTAGAGGGCCTCCTCTGAGTGAGATAGGGCAGGTACTTTCGATCACACCTCCGACCTCCCCCGGGAGACTGGTTTCCCTCACACCTTTGGCTCCCCTTGAGGACTGGTTTCGATCGCACCTCCGGCCTCCCCGCGAGCTGGCTCCAGGCCCTGCTGGGTGTCTGGAAACCCCCGGACTCATCTTCAAGGGATCAAAGGGCCAGCCAACAGGAAACCCCGACAATCAGCCCTGAGGCAACAGATACCCGCCTCCGAGGGCCTGGACTACAAAGGGAGAAAGGACTATAACAAGGGCCGCCCGAGAACTAGCGGGCAGTTGAACCCTGGATGACGAGAGCCCTGCTGACCTGGTCGCGGCTCAACCAGCTCAAAGAAGAACGCTACCCGAACTTTGGAACCTGTGCTTGAGCCCTGCTGACGAGGTCGCGGCTCCTTGAACCATCTTTGCCTGAGCCCTGCTGATGAGGTCGCGGCTCCTTGAACCATCTTTGCCTGAGCCCTGCTGACGAGGTTGCTGCTCCTTGAACCATCTTTGCCTGAGCCCTGCTGACGAGGTCGCGGCTCCTTGAACCATCTTTGCTTGAGCCCTGCTGACGAGATCACGGCTCCTTGAACCATCTTTGCCTGAGCCCTGTTGACGAGGTCGCAGCTCCCCATCAACCTCTACAGCAGACCCGTATCCCCCAGCTCGAGGATTGAGAGCTGTGCGCCGGATACGCTGGTGCTGGTCCCCCGTACTGTGACTGTCCCACTTTTCACCCCCCCCCCATGATCAAGGACTTACGACCTTCTCTAACCGAATGTAAATATATGACTGTTTAACCTGCAATGAACGTAATAACTGCTGCTTGATAAAGAACTCGTTATCAGTACTCAATTGTGTGGTGTCCATTTATAACGCAGTAGAATTTCTGCGCGTACGATCTCGAAGGTGAAGTCCCCTCCTGCGAGGGTTTCACGCCTGTGCTCGGCAGCGCTCCTGGGAGAGGTGGGTCCCGGGGTGATCCGCAGAACGCTCTCGTCCCCCCTGAGATCGCCCCTTCTAACATTGGTGGCAAGCGACGGGATCCGAGCCGACAGTTAGAGATCGTACAGTAAACAGCATACACACTACCCAACAAAGACCCAGGACAGACAGAAGGAAAAACCACCATGAGTCCCACTGGAACCAACGCAAATCCAAAATTCCAAGAGGACCGTTTGGAAGAGTACACTCATAGGGAACTAAAACAGTTCCGTAAAGACTTTAAAATCGCTACCACTGGTTTGAGCACCAAAGAGGATTTCCAATAAGCCCTAAAGGCCTGGGTGGAATCCGGGGCCCCCCTTCCCCAAACAGAAGGGAGCAGCATGGAGGAGGGGCCGCAGAACGAAACCAGCGTCACAGAAGGAGAGAGAACCGACCCCCCGCACGGCGGAGCGCTTCCGAGGGGGGCCTGTCCCCAGAGGAGCTGACGGACCGAGAAAGAAGTAGGATCCACGAGCTGGTGCTAGCTAAGCTCAAAATCGAAGGAGAGCTCAAATTAGCCGAAAAGAAATTGGCTGTGGAACAATTGCGGCTACAAGGAGAACTGGAGGAGAAGAAGCTACAGAGAGAACATGAAGGAAAGAAACTGCAACTGGAACACAAGCGCAGCCTGAAAGAGATCGAACTCAAGGCGAGGAGCGAGGAAACCGGGTCCCCGGGGAACCGAGGGA
Source organism: Lissotriton helveticus (assembly GCF_964261635.1). NCBI lineage: Eukaryota > Metazoa > Chordata > Amphibia > Caudata > Salamandridae > Lissotriton > Lissotriton helveticus. The sequence goes on from NC_136067.1 coordinate 938,641,543, forward strand.
CCCCTTCCCCTGTGGAGGTGAAAGTACACATCCCCAAGGATGTGGTGAAAGAATACTACAAAAACGATGACATTCAGCAATGGTTTAAAGCCTATGAAGTAGCTATGACCTCCCACCGAGTCCCACAAAAGGATTGGGGGGCTGGGTTGTGGGGACGGTTCCTAAGCGAGGGGAGAGACACCCTGCTGGACCTGCCCTCTACCGTACTGAACTCATACAGCCACATGAAGGAGGCCCTGCTAGCCAGATATGGGCTCACCCCCGAGATGTACAGGCAGCGATTCCGAGACTGTAAAAAGATCCCTGGCACCACGTGGGTGGAGTATGTCAACTTCTACAGCCGGGCCTTGGAAGGGTGGATCAAGGGCAGCAAGGTCACCACCTATGAAGAATTGTTTGACTTGATACCCTAGGAACACTTGTCCACGAACTGTTTTGTAGAACTACGCCAGCATCTCCTTGACAGCAAGCTGACAGACCCTCGAAAGCTCGCCGTCGAAGCAGATTGCTGGGTGAACACCCAGGTCCCCAAGGGCTCTATGGGGGACTATGCCCGAAATGGTCAGGGGCCTCTCCGTCAGAGAGGGGGAGGAGGCCAAGGTAGACAGCGAGAATTCCAGTCAGGAGCCCCGCGTAGCCCCCCCAAGGACCCAGCCCCAAAATGTTCCATCTCCCTCCATGTCCAGCGCAGGGCCACCCCCGGGTAGGCAAGGGCACAGAGCCAGTATAGCGTGCTACAAATGGCAACAGCCAGGCCGCTACGCCAGTGACCCCCAGTGTCCCATGAACAAAAGACCCGCCGCTGCCGGGCCCCCAGCCCGCCAGATTGCCACTGTTGCCCTAGGAGAGGAGGTTGAGGATACAGAGGAGTGGGAGCCTGCCGCCATGTCCCTGATCTCCCTAGGAGATAAGGAAATGATCCCTGGAGCCCCCCTGCCGGCCAACACTAAGAAATACCGGCAGTGGGTGACCGTCAATGGACGCCACATAAGGGCCCTTCACGACACCGGAGCAAGTGTTACGGCGGTTCGCTGTCACCTGGTCACCGAAGAGCAAATCATACCGCACCTCTTTTGCCCTGTTATTTCGGCAGACAATTCGGAGAGCATCTGCAAGATGGCTCAAATTCCCTACGAGTGGGGGGGAGTCTCTGGTACCCTGCGGGTAGCCATCCGACCCACCATGCCGGTGGACTGTCTACTGGGCAACTATCTGGAGAGCTCCCCGTGGGCACAGGTAGAGCGAAAGGCTCACCTAAAGATGATGGGCCTACCCGAATGGGTATGTGCCACCACCCGATCCATGACCGCCAGACTACCCACCCCCGAGGGGGTGGGGCCAGAGAACATAGACCCGACCTCAGATGACAGGGAAGGGGGCGAGTTGCCAGAACCCCCCGGTCTCCCCACAGGAGACAAAATCAACCTCGACGCAGGCCCTTTAGGCCCCACCGCCGAACAAATCACCGAGTTAGGTGATCTACCTGAGTTGGCTCTGTGGCGCCACGAGGGTGGGCCTTCCCGGGAGGAGTTCTGCCAGGAGCAAGCCACCTGCCCCTCCCTCGTCGGCCCACGGCAGCAGGCCGCTGGCAACCAGTCCGGATTCCATTGGGTCAACTGGGAGAATGGCCTTTTGTACAGCGAACAGAAGTCTGCGGAACTAGGGTCAGCCCGGGTGCTGGTGGTACCCCTACGATTCCAAGACTTCCTCCTGAACCTGTCCCATGACATGCCCCTGGCGGGACACCTGGGACAGGATAAGACCTACCACCGACTGGTCACCCATTTCTATTGGCCCCGAATGCGCGCAGACGTAGAGCACCACTGCAAGTCCTGCCCCACGTGCCAGGCCAGCGGGAAGAGCGGGGGGAAGCGCAAGGCTCCCCTCCAACCCTTCCCCGTAGTCAGTACCCCCTTTGAACGAGTAGGAATCAACATTGTGGGACCCTTGGATCCCCGGACCGCCCTGGGCCATCGATTCATCCTCGTCCTGGTGGACCATGCCACCAGGTACCCCGAGGCCATTCCCCTCTGACCGGTGACTGCCCCCGTAGTGGGGAGGGCCCTGATGGGGATATTCTCCCGGGTGGGATTCCCACGAGAGGTCGTGAGCGACCGAGGAACGAACTTCATCTCGAAATATATGAAGTGCTTGTGGCAACAATGTGGGTTGACGTACAAATTCACCACCCCGTACCACCCCCAAGGTAATGGCCTGGTTGAGCGATTCAACCGGACCCTCAAGGGAATGATCATGGGTCTAGAAGAGCCCCTGAGGCGCAAGTGGGACATCCTCCTAACATGCCTCCTGTTCGCCTACCGGGAAGTCCCCCAGAATTCCTTGGGGTTCAGCCCTTTCGAGCTGCTCTACGGACACCCCGTCCGGGGACCCCTCAGCCTGGTCAAGGAAGGATGGGAGGCGGCGCCCCGGGACCCTCCCCCCGATGTGTTTCAATACATCCTGACCCTCCGAAATCAGACTCGAAAGTTCAGGGAACTCGCGGAGGCGAACCTAGAGGCGAGCCAAGAGGAAATGAAACGGTGGTATGACCAGAATGCCACTCTGGTCGAGTTTCAACCGGGCCAACAGGTGTGGGTGATGGCGCCGGTGGAACCTTGCGCCCTCCAGGACAAGTGAACCGGGCCCTTCAAAGTGGCCCTTCAAGAACCAAGTCACCTACCTAGTAGATGTGCAATCCTCAAGGAACCCTTTGAGGGTCCTCCATGTGAACCGCCTCAAGCCCCACTTCGTGCGGTCTGAGTTGAGTTTACTCCTAGCCACCGACGATGGAGCGGAAGAGGACACGGAGCCTCTACCCGATCTCCTGTGTGCTAAGGAAAAAGATGGCTCCGTAGAAGGACTGTCTCTCTCCTCCTCCCTCACCCCAGAGCAACGCGAGGACTGTCGCCAGTTATTGGGACAATTCTCTGACCTTTTCTCCCTCGTCCCCAGCGTCACCGACTGGTGCGTCCACGATGTGGACACTGGGGACAGCCCTCCGGTAAGGCACAGAGCCTACCGCGTCCCTGACAGAGTCCGGGCCTGCATTAAAGCAGAAGTCTCTAAGATGTTAGCCCTGGGAGTGGTCGAGTCCTCTGACAGTCCATGGGCCAGCCCCGTGGTTCTGGTTCCGAAGGCAGCCGCTCCCGGCACCGTCCCTGAGCTGAGGTTCTGTGTCGACTACCGCGGGATCAATGCAGTCACCCGAGCCGTCGCACACCCTATTCCCCGCGCGGATGAGCTCTTTGACCGCCTGGGATCTGCCCACTATCTCAGCACCTTCGACCTGACCTGCGGATACTGGCAAATTGCGCTCACGGAGGGAGCCAAGGAGAGATCCGCCTTTTCTACCCCAGATGGACACTATCACTTCCGAGTGATGCCCTTTGGAATGAAAAATGCCCCCGCCACCTTCCAGAGGCTGGTTAACCAGGTACTGGCTGGGCTGGAGGAATTCAGCGCCGCATACCTGGACGATATCGCGGTGTTCAGCTCCCACTGGACCGAACACCTGCAGCACCTCTGGGAGGTGTTGACGGCCCTGCGGCGGGCGGGCCCCACGACCCAAACAGAACTGAGGGCCTTCCTGGGGCTCACCGGTTACTACCGGAGATTCATCAAGGGATATGGCAGCATAGTAGTCCCACTCACAGAATTAACCTCCAAGAAACAGCCAAAGAAGGTACAATGGACACCCTCCTGCCAGGAGGCGTTCGAGGCTTTAAAGACCGCAATGTGCACTGGCCAGTACTCCAGGCCCCTGACTACTCCCGAGAGTTTGTGGTTCAGACAGACGCCTCTGAGCATGGCATCGGGGCGGTCCTATCCCAGCTAAACGAAGAGGGCATAGATCAGCCAGTTGCCTTCATCAGCCGGAGGCTACTACCCCGAGAGCAAAGGTGGAGCACCATCGAGCGGGAGGCCTTCGCGGTGGCTTGGGCCCTGAAGAAGCTGAGGCCCTACCTGTTCGGAACTCACTTCCGGGTTCAAACCGACCATCGGCCCCTCCGATGGTTAATGCAGATGAGAGGAGAGAACCCCAAGCTGCTACGATGGTCCATTTCCCTCCAGGGAATGGACTTCACCATAGAACACCGCCCTGGTACTGACCGCGCCAATGCGGACGGCCTGTCCAGGTTTTTCCGCCTCAGTGAAGAGAACCCCCAAGGGGATGGGTAGTTCTCCCGGCCTTTTCAGCTGGAGGGGACGCGTGTTGGACCTGGCCTCATGGCGTGGTTCCCCCCGACCCTCAGCGCCCCGACAGTTACCCCTGCTCAGCGAACACCCCCGGTCGCCCCGTCCCCGGTCCGCCCCACTCCCTACATGACCCTACCAAATGGACGACCACCCCTGCATCCCGCCATCTATCCTCCCGGTACCGGACGCCCAGAACCCCCATCACCCTAGAGGGCCTCCGGTAGCCATTACTCTTCCCTACAGATCCCTGACTCCATGGGCCCTTGCATGACCCCGGCCCCAGCGAACCCTAAGCTCCAGGCGCGCCTTGCCCGGCTGGGGGGTAGAGAGTCTCCTCTGAGTGAGATAGAGCAGGTACTTTCGATCACACCTCCGACCTCCCCCGGGAGACTGGTTTCCCTCACACCTCTGGCCTCCCCTTGAGGACTTGTTTCGATCGCACCTCCGGCCTCCCCGAGAGCTGGCTCCAGGCCCTGCTGGGTGTCTGGAAACCCCCGGACTCATCTTCAAGGAATCAAAGAGCCAGCCGACAGGAAACCCCGACAATCAGCCCCGAGGCATCAGATACCCACCTGCGAGGGCCCGGACTTCAAAGGGAGAAAGGACTATAACAAGGGCCGCCCGAGAACTAGTGAACCCTGGACGACGAGAGCCCTGCTGACCTGGTCGCGGCTCAACCAGCTTGAAGAACGCTACCCGAGCTTTGGAACCTGTGCTTGAGTCCTGCTGACGAGGTCGCGGCTCCTTGAACCATCTTTGCCTGAGCCCTGCTGACGAGGTTGCGGCTCCTTGAACCATCTTTGTCTGAGCCCTGCTGACGAGGCTGCAGCTCCTTGAACCATCTTTGCCTGAGCCCTGCTGACGAGGTCGCGGCTCCTTGAACCATCTTTGCTTGAGCCCTGCTGACGAGGTCGCGGCTCCTTGAACCATCTTTGCTTGAGCCCTGCTGACGAGGTTGCGGCTCCCCATCAACATCTACAGCAGACCCGTATCCCCCGGCTCGAGGATTGAGAGCTGTGCACCGGATATGCTGGTGCTGGTCCCCCGTACTGTGACTGTCCCGCTTTTCACCCCCCCCTATGATCAAGGACTTACGACCCTCTCTAACCGAATGTAAATATATGACTGTTTAACCTGCAACTAACGTAATAACTGCTGCTTGATAAAGAACTCGTTATCAGTACTCAATTGTGTGGTGCCCATTTATAACGCAGTAGAAGTTCTGCGCGTACCATCTTGAAGGTGAAGTCCCCTCCTGCGAGGGTTTCACGCCTGTGCTCGGCAGCGCTCCTGGGAGAGGTGGGTCCCAGGGTTGTCCGGAGAACGCTCTCTGTCCCCCCTGAGATCGCCCCTTCTAACAAGTGTTGTAATAATTGAGGTCATTAAGCAATGCACACCTAGAGAAAGAGTTATAGTTTCTTGAATGAGAGGTAATTAACATATATTCACACATGCATTTCCCACTTTTTGCCGGACCTCCGTGGATGATGAGTGCCTCCTTGCACTGGAGTGAAATTCCATGTATTTAATTGATAAGTTCTCAAACACAACAGGGGCATTCTAGGCAGTTTCAACTTGCATTTATGTATCTAGCAGTGCAGAAAAAACACCTTGCTCACTGTGACAAACCATGATTTTAGTCCTCTTTTTGCATCTCATAAAACAACTAAATATAAAACAAAAATGTCCCATATCTAAGTAGATCTTCATCCTTCCAATGATCCAACATAGTCTGAAATTTCACAATATTTGCATTGTACATCAGGTTGTTAATCAATTTATAGTAATCACTGTTGTCTTGAGCTTCCCTCTTGTATTGTTCTTTGAACACAATACCAACATTGCTGTAGCCAGGCCCTGCGTTCAACTCCCCACCACGCACGGCAATGTGGCATGCACAGCATGAGGTTGGTGTCACAGGTGCTGGCTGCACTCATGTAGACTTACTGACCTTGCCAAACAGTCAACACCAAAATATAAAGAGTGACCCATTATAATTTTTATCCAAAAATCACAGATATTTTGAGTCTAATGTATATTTTGGTAATTCACAAAATGCAAAGTTTCATTATATTGATTATTAAATGTTTAATGAAGTTTTCATAAAAAAACATGTCTGTGACTTCCGAGGGAATATCTGTGAACCTCCGCAAATGACATCTACTCCGGAAACCAGTCCATGAATATAGAGGGGAACCAACAGACTGGGTGGTGGGTAGGATGGAAGGGCGCAGACACGGGGGAGACACTGGGAGTGAGGGTGTCATCTGTTATAATGTACTGTGTTATTTGGAGATGGAGACAAAACTGTCATGTATACTATGCACTGTGATGTGTACCAATACTTTACAGGTATGAATGTTTAATGTTCATTGATGACTAAATGTGTATGCAAACGAACTGATAATAAAAAATTAATTTAAAAAAAATGTCTGTGAGTCTTTCTTTTACCATAGTATTTATTATTGCATTTTGTGGGCTGAAAAATGTTAAAAGAAAGACTTAGAGACATATTGCTTTTATGTTTATAATAAATAAAACCAAGATGTCTCCAAGTCTTTCTTTTAACATTTTACAGCGCACAAAATGCAATCATAAAAACAACTTTAAGAGGTGCATTCCAGCTGATTAGCATACAGCTCCAAGTAGGAGTGCTTCAAATAAAAATGGTAAGCTCTCCTGAAGTCATGGTTTTAATGGCCAAGGAGACTTACTGTTTTTTTTTTATTTAATGTTCCTCGGGTGCTACTTCACTTCCTGTAGCCCCCAAAAGCATAAAACAAATTACTGGTAGTGCCTCTCCCTATTCTAGGGGCACCACCCAGCTTAAAAAATACATTTAAAAAAACCCATGCAAGGCATTATGGGGCCTCCTAGAAGAAGCTGTAAACAATAAATTGGCGGCTCCTAACGCTCACTGATTAATCATATTGGTGTCCCAGTGCTCACCAGGGACACACTTTTTTATTATTGGGGAGAGGGGGGCTTGCAGCACCCCTTCCCAAGCATTTATGGCCTTGAGACCTCATCCCCCTGGGATTTTCTTTTCAATTCTGGGGAGGGCGGCCCTCCTCAAAGAGCCACTTAGAGGTGCAGGAAGCCCCTTCCCAGAGACCTTTATGTTTTTTTATAAAGAGATGTGGGTGTGCTCCCCTCCTCCCCGAGCCACATCAGGTCAGGCCCCGGGGACCCCATCCTTCTGGGCCTTTTTTTCCTTAGGGAAGGGTGCGCATGGCCCCACTCCCTGAGCCACTCAGCGCTGTGGAGACCTTCCTTACTTAATAGGGGAGGGCCCACTTCGGTTCTCAGGAACTCCATCCCCGGGCCTTATGTGGGTGCCCCAGTGTCCATCCGGGGCACCCACAGCACACACTGCTGGGGGCAGAGAGGGGAGCCCCAGGGCCACCGTGACCCCCACCCCCGGATACACCCATCTCAGGTGTATAATGAGCCAGCTTTTTTCCACCTGTAGGGAACAATTGTATTTTGTTAACTCCTGCTGGGCAGGAGCAAACTGAGCTTCTTATAAACAATGGGGAGGGAAAGGGCAGTTAGACCTTAAAGGTCAAGTAGGAACTCCTGGTCCCCTTGGGTATAATAATAAAACAAATGGAGGAGTAACCACTCAGGGTACTAAATACCTGTATAGTTATTACGGTATTGGGGTGCATGCCCTGCGACCCAGTCTGGGACAGTCCTTTGTCCTTAGAAGACCCCTCACTCACCAACCTAGTTGGTGACATGCTTCATCATCGGGTCCCACCCGGACGGCCGAATGCCATCCAGGTGCGTTGCGACACCTGATTACAGTGGAGCGGGTTAATCTTGTTTTATATGTGATATGAATAGAAAAGTGTGGTTAAAAGTTGTCTCAACACTACACACTCGAAGACTTTATTCTGGAGTGGTTGGACAACCAGTAAAAATATATACACTAATATTTACATGGGGCACCTTTGCCTGATTAGGGAGGCTGTGGTGTCGAAAAAGACGTAAAGAGAATTAAAAGGGGAGGTCTACATGTTTCAACCTACGTGTGATTGTGGAGGTTTTCATCAGGACCAGTGTATCTTAGGCTGGGTGGTCTACACACGCTAAGGTGTATCCTGCCCTCGCCTAATTGTATGAATGAAATCACAAACAGGTGATTCATCAAAAAGTGTTGTTCTCCGTGCATTTTCGATTAAAAACTCGAAGCACACTGATTTAGGGCTTCATGAGCTGCCCCGACCCTGCTTTATCGTGCAACCACCATTTGTGGTTTCAGGAAATCAGGCTGATTAGCCTAGCAGCGATTCAGTCGGGAGCTCCATGGGAGCTTCACCTGCCCACAATAGCGCAGGCAGGGAATCATGTCTTCTCTCACCGGCGAGAGACATGTTTTCCCTGTACGCGCTCCTGCAGACACAGAAACTACTGTGTCCCAACGGTGGGTTACCCGGTACACAGTAAGTGAGCCAGCGCCAGGGGATGGGGTCCCAGGGCATTTACAGGCTTGGGGAGGGATGGCTGCATGCACCCTCCCCTGCTTTTAATATTTGGCACCCGGGATGGTCTCCAGGGCCCATTAAAGGCTAGGGGATGGGGCTGCATGCTCGGCTTCCCTTTATTTGATGGTTCAGGCCTGAGGATGAGGTCCCCGGGCCCCATTAGTGACTCGGGGAGAGGGGTATGCCTACTGACCTATAAATTCTCATTCAGCCCCTGGAAATGGTGTCCCCGAGCCCAACAAAGGCTCAGGGAGGAAAGTCCTACTCACGCCCCCTCCCCAAATATTCTTAAAAACCCCAGGCCCTGGCCGAACCCAGGGGTCTAATACTTAAAATGAGAAAAAGAACGCTGGCCGGCCTTTTCTTATTTTTTTTGTTTTGTTCTTAATGCCGCAATCTTGCAAGTCCTTCGAACCCAAGTGTCCAGATGTACAAATATTTTTTACCCTGAATTTTTCAGAAACTACTGAACGGAGTTACACCAAATCACATAAAGAACGCTTTCTAGACCAAGATTTAGCTTCCTGACAAATTTGGTGTAATTTCGTTCAGCAGTTTTTAAGGTAACACTGCCTTAAAAACTCAATGGAAAATGCATGGGGATTTTTTGTTTTGGAACACCCTCTTTTTCTCAGCCCCTGCTTGAAGGATTACCCCAAAACATTTCATGCACAAACTAGGCAAAAAAGAGCAGTTTTCTGTAAAGTTTTGTGAAGATTTTTCAAATGGCAACCAAGTTTTTAGCAAAACTAAAAAGGCCTTTCCAATGGAAACGCTGACCTAATTATAAATACCTAGTGCCACACTTGGGGGTACACTGTTCTTCCCAAATGAGGAGGTCATGCATGCGTTTACAATTAAATATACACACATACATCTGTCATGATAATAAATGTACTTCTCTTAAGGAGATGCATAATGTTTGTAACTACAATGTTTAAAGGCAGACTTAATAAAGACTGTCCAAAATAATGACGTAGATAATGCACTCGGTCTTTTACAACTAAGGAAAATACAGACAGCTTATAACGAACAAGCACTGGAATAACCAGGAGGTCTGACACTTTGCTGCCAGCCTTTCGTCTTTGTCAATGCTGGTTTAGTTTTGTCAAAACTTTGTAAAACACTATTGTTGAGGGAGATGCTGGTCCCATGCTATTATTTAACATAATATTACCTATAAGCAAAAAGATGTTGTACTTCTCAAATAACACACATTACCATATTAGGCTGTGCTACTGAACGGACCTACTTTGTGCATGGATCTGCTCCTTGGCTTGTGAAAGAAAACAATCCCATCACTCAAAGTGAAATCAGCCAATGGCTGAAAAAAACAGATCAATTGCTCCATGCTGTATACTATACTGGGCGGAAATAGATAAGTGATTTACACAGAAATAGGCTGATGAAGGAAGAGGGCTGGCTGAAAGCTAATATATGAAAGGATATTATATCAAAAGAGCTGGCTAGCGCAAGACCTAAAAAATCCTCAAGTTCGGAATGTGTTTCACCGCCACACAATTTGCGAGGGGGTAGTTCCTTTAGATTTCTAATTGAACACAATGATTGACAGCTGGAAGGAACGGCGTGGGAAAGGATGGAGTCCACACTTACATCCAACATGCTAACAATAGACAGTATCGGTGAGAAGTGTAAATAAGGCTCTGCAAGGATGACACCGTACATGCCAACATTTTCAAACTGAGCAATGGGAGAGTTTGACAAATAAAACGGGGGATTGTTTTTCCCGTCTGTCTTGTATTGAGGCAAAAGCAATTTTAGGCGAGAGACGCCCAAAATAAAGCCATTTTAACTTAAATAAAATCGCGAGTCTCTCGCCTAAATCGGGTCTATTTGCATGTATGGATGACGCCACAAAGAATTGCATGTGTTCACATTGCACGGTCCGACAGTGACGTTTACACTGTATTCGGATCCATGACTGGTCATGTCATGACGATGCGATTGTTTACTTGTACACACACATATTCGTATCAATATTTGTAAAAGCTTCCTGTGTGATGTGCACACGCGTAAATTAGCACCAAAGTCTTCAATCTAAAATAAAAATTGCAAGCCATATAAAAATTACCCAGTAGGATGAATATTAAAAAATGAAGTATTTAATGTTTCAGACGGTGTCACTTGCCTGTTTTTTTCAGTAACTTCTTCTAGCTTTACAGCGAGTGTTTGGCATTCCTCTTTTAGTTTTGCTATGAAGGTATTTTGTGACGTCAGCAGCGAATCTAATTCATTTACTGAAAATACATAAAAAAAGAAGCACGTTTTAACAACTTCGGGAAAAAACCACAAAATCCACAAATTTTGTTCACGTAGCCTTTTCTCCATCACCTTCCCTAACTACCCCAGGTGTTTCGTAAACCACGCTGCACCTAACGTCCACAAAAATATGGCAGTTATAATTATCTACTTCATATCCTGGCGACCCATACAAACACTTATGGATTGGTACCTATATACATATATTAATATTCCTTCATATATTGTTTCTAGTGTGTCTAACCGGAAACCAAGCTGTAAGGCGACAACATCTGCCCGGAAGGTGAGCAAGTGGCGCCCCCCAGGGCTGGCTGCGACGCCGCGGTGGAATCTTCCAGAGACGGCAGGCCCGGGCTAGTGTACAGCTGCCACTCTCCCTTCGGCGCCAGAGTCTTCCGCGCGGCAGTGTTGCAATGTTGCCAAGTCACAGGCTTGTCTCTTCGCAAGTGATACAAAATGCGAAAGTGATTCCTGGTAGTCGCATATGCCATTTACATAACACCCCTAATTAGCTGTTTTTCCATTTATTTCAAGTAAAAATGGTGCGCTTTCAGGGACGCAAGGTGCAGAAAGAAATACAGAGGCTGCAAACAAAGGGTGGGAGCGCTGTTACTGCTGCTGGGGCGGTTCGAAGTAAATGTACATTTTAATCAAAGACAGAGGTCTAATATGAGGTTCTGTCTTGTGAAGTTGCTTGGTGTTCACTTTTAGAGGAGAGGGTGTAGTGTGTTATTTTTTGTAGCACACAACCAATATGAATTTCAGAACATCCCAGAATTAGGAAAGTAAAAACAAAGCACTTTTTTTTGTAATTCTGAAGTGTGGTAGAAACAAATATTTGAATACAATCAACGCATATCAATACATTAGGTGATGACATTTCCGCATTATTGTTTGCGCATAGTAAAACTGTCAATCAAAATGTAATAGTCATGGAATTTAAAAATGTGTTGTCTTTAACAGTAGTTTGCTACCACACCATGCATACTCCACACTACTCTACAACACTACTCCACTCTATGCCCTTACACTCTACGTCTATTGAAAATGTCCCCCTCTTGAATCTGTGACGTCGTTAGATACACTGCATATTTAGTAATTAAACATCTGGCGGGCCCTGTTCTGTATTGAAGCCCTCCAGGACCTCATCCAATAACAACACCTTCAAGTGCCTACATTGGACATTGTTTCTTCTCTTTGTAGCACACAAAATAAGTTACTTACCTTTGGTAATAACTTATCTGAAAGAAACTATATCTAATGGCCCCCCTTGTACCAACCCCATTTTCAAGGAATGTCAGGAGGCCCCATGACACAATACCCCCCAATGCCCAATCCTTTATTAGGGAGGGGCCGGGGCAAACAGAAGAACGTGACAGGGGTGCAATGGGAAAATTTGGAACAGACAGTAACCAGGAGTATGGCCAAAGAATCAACTCCAGGGACAAGTAGGGATTGATCTCCCAGGTGATAAACCTAACAGATATTGAATTGACAGACACCGAGGTTGAGGTCTTAGAAAAGGGTCTTGGATATGTACCAACAAATACACCAGACACCTTTAAGATAAGACAAGAACTAGCGAGCTTTTTTCGCAACATCCGTTTAAAAGTATTTTTTGAAAATGAGTACCAGGATAATACAGAGAGGGGAGACACCAATCTCCGTTTAAAGTCCAAGTTTACTCCGTCTTTGGGCCAACTTCCAGTGGAAATAGAGGCCTTTTTGAGCAGGCAGTGATTAGTGAAGTGGAAACACTCACTAAAGAGAGGAATACTACATTCATGAATTTGTCTAAAAGAGAATGAAGGGCATTGGAGGAATTAAGAGAGAACGAGGAACTGGTGATAAAGCAGGCCGACAAAGCGGGGAGCCACGGTATTACAGAACAGTACAGCATATGAGACAGAATGTCTGAGACTATCGGCTGATAGTAGGAATTGCAGACAGTTGAGACAGGATCCAACTGAGACTATCAAGACAGAAATACCATCAATGGTGGATGAAGCAGTGCAAAATGAATGGATTTCGGAGAAGGAGGGGAATTTTCTCTGTCAATCACAACCAATACCTCCATACTTTTATACCCTCCCGAAAGTGCATAAACCCACTAGGCCCCCACCAGGGAGGCCGATTGTTTCGGGGATTGGATCATTATTGGAGCCCCTGTCGCAATTTTGTTTTTTCTTTTTTAGACCAATTGTCCAATCAAGACCAGCATATCTTAAGGACACTACAGAGGTCCTACTATTACTTAAAGATTTGGAGTTCAATCCAACTGAAGATTTTCTGGTTGGTCTGGACGTGGAATCCTTGTATACTAATATACCACAAATGGAGACACTGAGAGTGGTAGAAGACATCTTGTATGCAATGGATGGGGGAGTACTCCATGCCCAGACCGTTCATTTTACATCTGGCTGAGATAGCCCTCACTAAGAACTTTTTTGAGTTCCAGGGAACCTTTTACCTCCAGACCCATGGTACCTCCATGGGTAGTGTTTTCGCACCGAGCCTGGCGGGGTTGTATATGTCTGCCTTTGAGGACCAGTACATCTACACCCTGGAGGTCCCTGGTCCCATCATATAAGGGTCTGGAGGCGTTTCATAGATGATGTCCTATTAATCTGGAAGGGGGAGAGGGAGACACTGGATGATTTCCTGGTCTGGCTCAACAGCAGGAACCCACTCCTCCGCTTTACATCCACGATCACGAAAGAGAGCTTACCTTTCCTGGATTTGACTATCTTTCCGGCGAGGGGGGCCTGAGCACGAAAATGTTCCACAAACCAACCTTATAGGAACAGTTTACTCTCATTCAAGAGTTTTCATCCGAAATCCCTCAGGGAGAATCTCCCGGTGGGGCAATTTTTACGCCTGCGGCGTAATTGTTCTAACACTAAAGACTTTCGTAAAGAAGCAGAATCCCTCCAACAAAAACTATTACAGAGAGACTACCCTGCACGGGTGGTTGAAAGGGCGAAGAAAAGGGCGACTAATTGCAATCGAGAAGCGCTCTTAGAAACTACTGTAAAATCACCAATGGAAAGAACTGTGTGTGTTACGACCTTTAATACCGCCTCAAGCAGCATTCAAAAGATTGTGTTACGCCATTGGCGAATCTTGAATTCGAATGGTTTAACTCTTGATAAACCTCTCTTCTCTTTTAGAAAGAGCCAAAGCATTAAAGACATCTTGGGGGGGAGGAGCCAAGATGGCGACCGGAGCAGACCTGTAGGCTCCCGGCTCCGCCAGCCTTCGTCCGCCGCACCGACATCCTGGCTTATATCCTGGTGAAATTTAATACCGGATCGCGTGCGGCGCGGCGCTGATTCCAGCGGTGTTTTCCCTGAGTCTCTCCCTGCCCGGCGGCCGGAGTTAGCTCCGAGACGGCTTTCAGCCCTGGACCCCGCCTGCACACTCGCTCTTTGCCGTGCCCCGGAGGACTGATGGTGGCCAGCCTACCCTATCGGCGCTGAAGACCTGAGCGCCGGTGGGAACCTCGTGTGGCACTGTCCGTGTGGCGCCGCTTGAGAAGACTTGAAATATGCGGTGAGAAGTGAGCGCTTGCTCCAATGCGGCACTAATCCGAAACGGATCCTTTGTTTGGGACAGATCGTAGGCGGTGAGGGTTGCTCGGCCATGTTTGCTTGCCCACGCTTGCCTGACCCCACGCCTCACTACCCTGCTCCGGTATGGGACGCCTCTCCGCGATGTGACACTCACTGGCATTGTCTTTGGTGCTACTGAAGTCCTGCATTGACGCTTGCCTGTGCCACATTTATCCTGGCGATTACCCTGGATTTGCGCCATAATGGCTTTGTCTGGTGCTCCGTGTTTTGGGGGAGGGCGCCCGTCCCTGCCAGTGCACTGTGCTGCCCCGCCTGAGATGGGGTCCGATTTTCAGGCGCCTTCCTTTGGAAGTGAGAGACATGGGCTTCAGCCCACACTTTCTTTCGGTACCATCCTGAATGCCCTGCGCGACTTCCGTGCCGATCTGCACCAAGGCTACCAGGTACTTGGAGGGAAGCTGAACGATATGGCGTTGGCGCTGCGGCAGGGGTGCATCGCTCTGACCCAGCAAAACCTCCATTCGTCTCTGCCTGCGTCCCATGGGGATACAGTGCTACCTTCTGCCCGCTGGACGGATTTGCCCGCCTCCGATTCTATGGACGCCCGAGACCGTCAGCCTTACAACGATGTCTGGGATACTTTGTCTCCCCTTTCGCCGGAGAGTGCTACATTGTTGGATTTTACATCGCGAGTCCCTTGGAACCTATCCACAACATTGCTGACTCTAACGATGGCTCCTGGGTTATATCCTCCGACTTTGTTATCGAAGAACTCACACATTCTGCAAGTCTCTGAGGAACCCCCTATTGTAGTCGGTGGATTTTTTGGTGACTTTCGACGGCCATTTTATGTTTCTACGACACTTTCATTCTCTCTGCGGCCATATTGTCTCTTTGTTTTACAGTGGGCGGGTTTTTTCCGGGGAGCGTATTTGGGGATGTATCCACGATCGGGCCAGGGCTAGGCTGCATCTTAGTTAACAGCTTCTTTGTTGGTTGAGCCGGGGTTGGGACGTTTTTTCTGCATCCAGTTTACTCTAACGCTGCTTTCCTCTTTGCTCTCTCTGGGGCGGACTGTTTCCTTTTCTCTGACGGTTGTGGCTCCTCACGGGGGGCGGATGAGGGGGGCCACCTGAGATCGGGCCAGGGCTGGGAGATCTCTTTAGTGTGCTGTACGCACTGCCGGGCGGGGACTGGGATGGGACTACTTATTGTCTGATTTATTCGCACATTTTGAATTGACTCTCCCCACCTCCAGCCTGTTTGCTACTTCTGTTGTGCTGTTGATACTTGAGGTTGGGGATGCTTACGGTGCTGGTGGTGACCGGGAGTATGTTGAATTTCCTCCTCCTACTTCTTCTGAGAGTTGGGGATTGGGATGGTCTTCTCACTCTCTATACTCTCTTTCCCGCTTGGGGTTCTTTTGGGGCGACAGGCATGCCTATTGGGGGGGGGTGGGCCGTGGCCTTCCGCTGGTATGCAGGGTGGGGGGATGGGATGTGTTTCGTGTTTTTCTTTGTCTCTATGGCCCTCTTTCCTTTTTATTCCCTTTATTCTTTCTATATTTCGGGTGACTCTGGGCGACAGGCATGCTGTTTATTGGGGTAGACCGTAGCCATTACAGTGATGTAGGGTGGGGGGGGTGTTTGTTGTTTTAGTTTGTTTTATTCTATGGTCCCTTTTTGCCTTTTTCAGGGGGTGGGCTGTGTCCCTTGGTGTCTATTCCTTTGTCTCGTGAGCGTCTGCACTTTTCTCCTTTTCGGGGTGGGTGGGCTGTACATGTGGCGTCCACTTTATTACTGTGGTCGTCTGCCTGCGTGAGGGGTTGTTCCCTCCCGCCCCCCCCCCCCATTTTTCTTCTTGGTATATGTTGCATGACGCGTTGATAGATATGGTTGCTGCCTCCTTTATTCATGTAAACTGTAAAATGAAACCTCTTTATCCTGGCGCGGGCGATGTCCTGATTTTTTGCTTCCATCCTGTTTTTATCCTGTCGTATACATTGCTTTATTTTTTCGACTCTCCTGACTTTGCGGCCGGCCCCTGTGGTTGTGGGCCAGCGCATGTACTTATACTTGTCTTTCAATAAAGGTTTTTCAAAAAAAAAAAAAAAAAAAAAAAGACATCTTGGTACGTACAAGACCAAGAATGAACAACAGGACACAAAAGGACACAGGAGAGGAAAACCGGATGGCGTTCCTCCCCCCAGTGACGGGTCATACCAGATGTGGATGTTGTGACGTATGCCATCTCACAGAGAATACCAAAACGATAGATGTTGGATTAACTCACCCATGGGAGCAAAGGAGACACACAAATTGTAACTCCTCCTTCGTTATATACATGCTGAAATGTTCTTGCGATTTGATGTACCTGGGAATGACCACCAGAAAGGTGAAGACGAGAATAATGGAGCATAGATCCACATTCAGATGCCAACGGAATGTTAGCAGACTAACAAATCATTTTGAAGAGAAAAAACATTCGGCAGAGGATTTTACTTGGACAGTTGTGGAAAAACCAAACATCAATATGGGTGGGGGGAACCCAGAAAGAGCCCTATTCATCAGAGAGCAAAAATGGATTTATAGAGTACAGAGTTTTTCCAGGGGACTGAACGATGATATCCCCTGGAATACTCTGAATAATTCCTAAAAAAACCCTAAGGAATGAGGAGGATAGCTGCATACTTTAGGTATCATCCTTTGTTTTAACAACAATAGAGCTAGAGTTAGCACCGCCTTTTACCATTAATATGGTCCAGGACTTTGGGTAGCGGTTGCAGTATCCTTGTACCCTACCCATTTTCATCCACAACTTACCACCTAAAAAAATGTTTTTTCCCCCATTTTGAACCCTTATTTCCAATCCTCCAATCACCACCCCTCCCCTCTCTCTCTTTCTCTTCCTGTGGATTGTTAGTGTTGGGAGGTAATGATCTTGTCAAAGTTCCTCGTGGACACCTCTGGGTACTTTGATAATAGATGGGAGCACTCAAAATTAAAACCGGAATGCTCTTTGAAAATTTAGGGTTGATTAAATCATTAAAAGCCCCGGATAAAAAAGGTGTTCTTACTGACAGAGGAAGTGGGCACTATTTTACACACATAAGACAAAGAGAGTGTGATAAAATGGATGCTACATTGGGCTACAGTCATTGAAGGGTCAGCATTCCAGTGTTTGAAGAGTTTGTCAGATTGACGCTCCACTCGTGGTGTCCGACATTTGTTTGGAGGCGTGGCAACACTTCTTGAAGAGAGACGCCCGGACAGAGGGGCAGAACGCTTCACGGCGGAGTGGAGAGACAATTGAATCTGCCAACAGCTTACCTCGCAAGCAGTAAGTCATTGAGAAGACGGGTGAGAGATAGCTTTGACGGGCCACACAGGCTGTGAAATCATCGGTGTGATTTGGATGTGAATTAGAGGTTTCTCGAGCAGGCACAGTTACCGGCACTGGGGAGGAGGGAATTGCGAATGCACTACCCTTCTCGGCATGTTTACAGAAACTCAAGCCGACAGAGTGTTATGTTCCCATTATTTTAATAACAGGGAATAGCCCTATGAGAACGACATATGTGAGAATAGAATAGAGTAAGCTCTAGAGAGGAGTGAAGTCTGTGAGGGTACAGGACACCTCACGGATGTTCATTCTGAACACTGATATATTTTGTGCACAGGAGTGATGGGGAGAAAGGACATATGGAAAAGATATACCTACATGCTTCCTTATATAAACATCAAATAAGGATCAGATTGACATTAATAAAACCTGTTTTGGTTTGTTGTGTTTTTAACAATAGAAAATTGTTTGCTTCCCTTGCAGAGAGTGCTAATAGGAAGCTGTTCCCCTCCCCCGCCATTTCGAGTTTTTTACTAACATAAACTCGGTAAGTGTTGGGCCGTTTCAGCTTGGAGGGCATTGGTGTCCTGTGGGTATCTCCTTGGCTCGCTTTGATCTTGGAGATGAAGATATTGAGTATGACATTCATCCAGTATCTTTTGCAATACTGGTAATTAAGGCCAATCAACCAGGCAAACGCCCCTCCAAACCATGAGATCTGAAGGGGGCGAGGGCAGCCCTAGGTATTTAAGAGTGTGTCATGAATTATGGGATTTTGGGCATGAAATAGCTAGTATTTTAAGATTAATGTCTGCCAGTTGCTACGTTGTTGATGAATATGAACAAGGGCTACTGACAGCGTTATGCATTGTTCTTTGTTTTTGTTTTTATTTGTATAGGTTCCCCTTCAAATAGCGAAGGGCTCTTCTCAAAGGTGATTTGTCCCCCTGTTTTCTCTTCTGATTTGGTAGAAGGGTAAGGGGCGTCACCCAGGTTCACAAAGGTGAGAGTCCTGAAGAAAGCCGGGGCATTGTCATTTGCCAGCTGAAACATGTCGACACTCAAGCAGTGTGGAGTAGGTGGAATCTCATAATAAGTTCTTCAACCCAGCATCCACGTTTTTTCCTTTTAAATCCTGGACAGGGGACGTGATATTAAAACTGTAATAAGGATTCCCTGGGACCAGCTTTTAGTTCCACTGATCCTGCACTATTTTCTCACCTTTGAGTTCTCACTAACTGCACTGTATGTCGTATTGTCTTCCCCTCCCTATTGATCCACCTCCAGTGTTGGGTAAACACAGAGGTGTGTTAGCAGCCCTATGATGAAGCATGACACAGCTTGCTGTGTGTGAGGGCAGTTTTAAAAGCAAGGTGCTCTTTCCTTGACTCACTCTGAGTTACTTTCTCTTCCCTTTTTTTATAATTGTTTCCCCTTCTTTTTGTGATATAAGTCTGAGCGGGAGGTCGGAGGGGGTATAAATCCTCTCACCCCTCTGTTCGAGTGTTTTCAGAAACTATATCTAGCCACAGAATCCTTTCTATAGGATTATCTCCATGTGTCAGAATTGGATCCAGAATTTTTTTGTGAGTAGTACCCCCTGCGTGCTGGTAGGTGGCATCGCTTGGGGGTGTCAGCATCCCTGCCTAAAGTGACTTGCCCGGTGCCTATATATGTGCCACCCAAGCATGCTGACGTCAGTTTCTTTTCACGACTTTCCACACACAGGGAGTGCAAAGCCGCGAAGAGCAGTGACCACTGGTGTAGGAAACTAGGGCCCTGAAAGGGAAAGAGCCCTGTCCCTAAAAATCTGTTCAAAGAGCAGGGAGGATGGGTTGGTCATTAAGGAATCTGCAACTGGATGGAGTCTCTATCATTAAGGTATTATGTAAGGTAAGCAACGTATTCATCTGATAGAGACTTCTAGCTGCAGATTCCTCACTTTAAAATAGATACCCAATCAATACCTCCCCAGAGGGGAACTTCGAAATAATGTCAAACCTACAAGTTCTCTAAGACCAAACGGGCAAAGTGCCCATCCCGATGGACCTGGCTGTCCAGGCACTAGTACTTGGTAAATGTGTGCAGAGATGCCGACGTTGCTGCCTGGCAGATGTCCAGGACCTGAACTCCGAGAGTGCTAATACAGCAGTTGCTGCCTCAGCTCTGGTGGAATGAACATTCAAACCCTCAGGGGGGTGCTTCTTGGCCAATGTGTTGCAGATTTTGATACAGAGCATGATCCATTGGGAGATGGTGCATTTCTGTACTGCCTTCCCCTTCTGGGCTTTGACATCACATACCCCACAAAGAGTTGCTCATCCACCTGGAACTCTTTTGAGCGGTCAAGGCAGAATGACAGCACTCTTTTTAGGTCCAGCCAGTCATCTTCTTCAGTGGGATGAGACAGTGCGTAAAAGGGTAGGCAGACTGGCTTACAGGAAAGGGAGTGATCACTTTGGGTAAGAATGAAGTTCTGGTGCGAAGGACCAGGTTATCTGGGAACATGTTAAGGTACGTAGGCTTAGATGACAAAGCCTGGAGCTCACTGACTCTCCGGGCAGATGTTATTGCCACTATAAAGGCTGTCTTGATAGTAAGAAGCCTGATAGGACAATTGTTTTATCAGCTCTTAAGGAGCGCGCACATCATTAAAGTCAAAATTAAATGTAGGTCCCACTGAGGCATGATGAAGGGTCAAAGTGGGAACAAGTGCTGGAGACCTTTCAGAAAATCATGTATAATAGTGGACTTGAAAATGGACTGCTGATCAGGCAAACGCGGAAATGCCAAGATGGCAGAAAGATAGCCTTTTAAGGTGCCCAAAGCAGAGCAATCCTGAGTAAGAAAAATAATATTGATCAGAAGGACCTGAGAAAGGGGGCAGAAAGAAGGTCAACCTGTTTTTTGCACATATATTATAAACTTGTTCCAACGGCACACATATACCGTCTTGTAGGAGAACACCTGGCTGCCAAGATGACATTACAGACGTTGAGTGGAAGGTAGAAAGCTGTCAACATTCAAAGCTCAATCTCCAGGCATTAAGGAGGAACGCTGACAGGTTCGGGTAGAGAACCCTCATCTGCTGCTGCGACAAAAGATCCTATCAAAAGAGCAGCCTGATCAGAGGACCGATGGCCATGTCCAGCGGCTCGGGGTACCAGACTCTCCAAGCCCAGTCCGGAGCTACAAGGATTATTTGGGCCCGGTCGTTCCTAATCATCTTGAGGACTCTGGGAAGGAGAGGTATGGGCAGAAAGGCGTACAGTAGGCCTGAGCTCTACTTAAGACGAAAAGCGTCTCTGAGCGAAAGCCACCTTGGAAACTCTAGCAAGCAGAACTGCTGACATTGGGTGTTCTCTGCAGTGGCGAACAGATCTAAAGAAGGTTTTCCCCACTGCCGAAAGAGACCTTGCACCATCTCCGGATGGAGACATAATTTGTGATCAGCTAGGCATCTACGGCTGAGTTTGTCCACTCTGCTGTTTAGAGATCCCGTCAGGTGTTGAACCACCATATGCCCTGACGTTCCAGCCCTGTCCAGAGACACAGTGCCTCTTGACAAAGGGTCGACGACCCCACCCTGACCTTTTTTGTTGCAGTAGGACATGGCAGTGGTGTTGTCTATGAACATCTGCACTACCCTTCCCTTGCTGGAGGGTAGAAAGGCTTTCAATGCCAGTCGGATCGCCAAGAGTTCCAGCATGTTGATGATGGAGACCGGATGCTGCCAGAGACCAGAGTCCTCGGATCTCCACCTCTCCCTGATGGCTGTCCCATCCCAGAAGTGACGCATCTGTCACTACTAATAGATCTGGTTGGGGAAGGGAGAGGAGTCTGCTTCTGACCCAATCGCAGGTTGTGAGCCACCACTTCAGATTGTTTGTTAGTTAGTTAGTCAATAACTTTATTTCGGCCAACTAGGACCATAAAAGTGCATTGTTACAATCATCAGCCAACAAAGGAAAAATAAATAACAAATAAACTGTACAATCATATATCTACAGTCATTATAGTATAAAAATAATGGTGGACCATTATCATAAAATCTGATGAAAACAGTTATTAAATTCATTTGAAGCTAATGATTATTAAGATAAAACAGAGAGCTAGGGCGAAGTTCCCAGTTAGCTGAACCCACAATGGTTTATTAAAATAACATACATAAAACACTCCACAGTGTCACTTGAGAAAGCCCCTCCGCCTGTGCCACATACTATTTAGAAAGCGCGATACGGCAAAAACAGTTGGAGGGTGGGTGTCATATTTTAATATTCTATAGGCCTCTAGACAGCGCCTGGACCCTAGGTTTCTGCATATTGGGGCTAGCCATCGTTTGCGTGGCAGATGGTATGCAGTGCAGACAAACAGCACATGAGTTTCAGATTCTACCCTATATTTGCACACCAGGCATTCTTCCTTGTTCTCTGTAGCCCATTTGCTGGAAAAACTCATTAGTGGGAGGGTCCCCATTCTGAATTGCATGTACAGTAGTCTGGCCAAAGACGGGTTGATCATATCCAAGCAGGATTCTCTTCTGTATTCAGCCTTTCCTTGAAGGAACTCTACTGTCAACCGACCACCGGTGGCCCTTTCCTGGAGGGATGATAGGTTATAGTGCCTGTAATGCCGCACAAGGTCTAGCCTGGATATTAGTGGGCATGCTAACTCGGGCGTTTTCCAGAGGTCCTGCCTACCTATCCTAGCGCAGAAATCCCTTATGTGAGCAAGCCACGGTATTGTTTTGTTGGTTAAATTAGATAGGACCTCCCTGAGCTCGGCTCTGTAGCAGGACAACTCCGGTGTCGCCCATACCCTACGCCAGAATGTAATGGGCCTAAGGGCAATCTCTTCATCAATGGGCTGCAAGCCCAAGTCCATGCGGAGGGGAACTAAGGGGGTACTACGAGGCAGGCCCAATAGTTGCCTCATGAAGTTGTGCTCTATTTTCATGAGGTTAGAGGACCTACAGTGCCCCCACCGTTCAGCCATGTATAGGGTGGCTCCCCTGGCTTGGACTTTATATATTTCAACAACAGGGGCGGCTGGCTTGAACGTGGAGGTTCTGTGCATTTTCATGATCCCCCTCCCCCCCCCCCACCGTCTGGGTTAGCTTGAGACTTGCCTTGGCCAGTTAGGTTTCCCACTCAAGATGTTCTGATAATGTAATGCCCAGGTACTCGAATGTCCTCACTCTTTCCAAGGTGTACCATCTAAGGAAGGGTTTGAGCGGGAGGTTTTGGGGGGATTGAAGATCATGAATTTGGTCTTGGTTAAATTGATCTCCAAGCCCCTCAAGTTGCAAAACTTTGCAAAACCATTCAGGGTGCATTGTATACCCGTTGGTGTTTTGGACAACAACAGAATGTCGTCCGCGAACATCAACGCGGGAACCTTCCCCGAGACTAGCCTTGGTGTGTCGTTGTCTTTAATACTATTTAGATGTTCGATGAGCCCATTGATGTAAAGACAAAATAGGGTGGGGGCGAGCACACATCCCTGGCATACCCCCTTTTTGACACGGAAGCGTGTAGAAAGTTCCCCATATTTTCCACATCTTACTTGTGCATAATTCCAGGCGTGTAGCCTCACTAACACGTCAAGGAGGTAAGGTGGAATCCTAAGGTTGTGTAGTACTTTCCAAAGTTTTTCCCTGGGAACTAAGTCAAAGGCCGACTTCAGGTCGACGAATATGAGATAGAGGCTGCCACCCTCTATACTCACCGTCTTCCAGTAAAGTAGTTGTAGTCTAAATATCTGGTCGACGGTTGACGCACTCGCCCTGAAGCCGGCCTGATATGGACTTAGTATCTCCTTCTCCTCTATCCAACCCTATATTTGGTCCAGAAGGAGCCGTCCCATCAGTTTTTGGGTGGTGTCTATTAGACTGATGAGCCTGTAGTCTGAGGGTAGGAGAGGGCAACCTTTTTTTATGTATGGGGATTATCTCAGCCCACGCCAGGTGTCCGGGTGGATCCATACCCTTCAGGATGGCGTTAAACAGAGCACACAAGTAGGGGACCCAAATTTTGGGCTTCCAGTTGAAACTCCTGGGAAGGCCTTGGAGAGTCTGTAAAAACGCCCACTGCATTCTGCTCATCATACAGTGCCCCAAAGTGTGTTTCCCAAACTTTGGGCGCTATGTTGGGTTCTAGGGCAGGTCGCCCTTCCCTATCCCCGGAACTTACTATTGCCCAAAAT
Source organism: Lissotriton helveticus (assembly GCF_964261635.1). Classification (NCBI taxonomy): domain Eukaryota; kingdom Metazoa; phylum Chordata; class Amphibia; order Caudata; family Salamandridae; genus Lissotriton; species Lissotriton helveticus. The sequence continues at coordinate 938,665,628 of NC_136067.1, forward strand.
GATTTCAGGTCTTTATCATTCACGACAATCCTAAGGGCTTCCCACTTCTCCGCTTCCCAGTTTTTTTTTTCTGTTTGAGTAATCCCCTTGTACCTCGCCCTAAGATGTTTGATTACTGACCTATCCTTTGCCTTCACTGCGTTTAAAATATCCTGTTTGGCTTTGCGACAGCTAGCGTTAAAGCAGGGACATTTGGGGCAATTATTTTCCCTTGGTTTTGTCACCAGATAAAATGCATCAAACAATTTTGCCGTTAGCTGCTCATGAATTTTTAGTGGCCTGTCCTGTGACCCTGCTTGAGACTCACCTCGTCCTACCTCCCACAATTCAGTTAGCAATCGTAGTGCTAGCTGGTATATGTTGACTATTTTAGGCAGGGATTGCTGGTTATGACTCCATCTGACTCTCCGCCTATTATTAGATAGCGTCAGTGCATTGAGCTCTCTAATAGGCACTAGTGGGGGGTTGGACATGCTCATACTCCCTAGTTTCAGAGTCATTATCAGGGCATTGTGGTCACTATCCTGTCTCTGGTGGACGATAAAGTCAAGGACCCTATCCCAGGTTCTAGTCTCGACAGGGATATGGTCAAGCAAGGAGGCCTGCCCCTCTCTATTGAACGTGAGCTGGCCCGGCCGGTCAGATTTGGTCCTCCCATTGCAAGCCCTCAGTGAGAGGGCCAAAGTAAGTGAGTGGAGTTGCATGACCAGTGGTGTCCAGGCTTTAATCGGTGTAATCTGTGGGTCGGGTATAGATCAATGCTGGTCCTCCTCAGTGGGCACACCTAGGGATGGATCAATAAGAGGCTCGAATTGGCAATTAAAATCGCCTCCTATGATCAACAAAATTGCTGGGTCCAAAGTTGGTATGAAACGTCCCAGCTGATCTATAGCACCCGATTCCTGTCTGTTATTCACAGGTCTGGAGTAGACATTAATTAGGGCTATGTGTACCTTTGAGGAGAGTGTTAGCAGAACACATTGGACATCATTGGTGGAAGATGAAATCTGCTTGGCTTTAACGCTGAGGTGTGTACCCACCCAGATGGTTAGACCGCCTGACGGTCTCACCCTCCCCTTAGTGGTAGCCAGAAAATTAATAGAAGCAAAGCATACTCTCTGATATTCTTCCCTGGCCCTTGTCTCTTGGAATATGCAGATATCATGGTTATCCACAAAACGTCCCCAGTCTGGGCAGGGTAGTTTGTTCTTGAGTCCTGCCAGGTTCCAGGACAGGATCCGCATGCTATCACCCTGTGCTCTTGTTCTACATTGTGCCTCAGTGCTGGTGGCACACAGAGCCAAAAGATCTCTGGCATGAGCTCTGCATGAGCTATCGGGTGGCCCACCTAGTTCTCCACTGGGGCCCCTCTGAACTACTAGAGGTGGGGCAGCCAGAGCCCTCCCTCGCTGTATGGTCACTGGTGGTAAGCTAGAGCACAGAGCACTATCCGTGCTACTCCCCCCAGCCAAGCAAGGCCCACTGAACTCTAATGCAGCCCTTTGTGCCTGCCGGAGTATTGAGGGGTTATCCCCTTCCTGTTGCTCCTCCCCCAGTCAGTCCACCTCCTCAAGACCTTCAAACCTGTTATTCACCCTGATGTTAAATTGGGGGCGCCTGTTGTACAGGTCCCATCTCTCAGCTCTCCTTTACGGTCTCAGGGCCCATCTTTTGGGTTATAGGTACTGCACTATCTGTTAGCATTGTATGTTGTTGGGTATAGAAGAAGTTAAAAGAATGGAGACTGATACCTGTTGGGGCATTCTGATAGTCGGAGTGTGAAGTACATTTCTGACAGAGTTAGGATTTTTTAAATTAATAACAACACATTCCCCTAGGTCTGTTTTCCTGCGGGTTCCCACCCACCCTACTCTTCTAACCATTATAATTTACCCTGCTCTGGCGTGCTCGAAATATTTGTATCTTGCAAGCCAAAATAGGGATTTATTTCTAAGTTCAAGTGGGGTCTCTTTTGCATTAGGTGCAATTGGCGGGGTTCCTGTCAGTATGACAACTTATGGGGCGCATGCCAGGGGGAGATTTATATGTGGTAGGTGGGTTTCATCAAGCGCACTCCTAGCGACTTGATAAACATGCCTCCTCTTGTTGCTATTGGCATCCAGGATTGGGGGGTGGGGATTATCACTGCATCTTGTGGCGGGGGGAATGCGCTCTACTCTCGGGGCCTGGCTGGGGTTACTATTTCTCTTCTCCTGTCTACCTCTCTCTGCCCCTCCGTGGGTGCTCCCTCCATGGTGCATTCTCTCCTTATTGTGTGTGTTAAAGATGGAGTATCAAAGAAAAACCAAAGGTGGTGATGGACGGAGAATTGACAATACAAACACTCACCCCCAGTCAACTGATCTGGGTTTAATCCATCACCGTTCTTTAGCTCACTCCGCCACCCCAGTTCAGACATGGCCATATGCAAATCAGTCTGACCCTGTGCCTCATGGGAACAGTCCAGCCCGAACTGCCAAGCCATGTCTTCCCTGGACCGGAATCAAGCTTCCCAGGACCGGTTTCTGGCATTACAGCCGTCTTCAGCCGGGCTTGCTTGACTCTAGTGGCAAAGTGAGCAAGGGACTCATGTCTGGGAATACCCTGCCAACTTAGGGCGAACAAAGAAAAACCAAAGGTGGTGATGGACGGAGCCATCACAGCCACTTTCAGTCCCTCTCCTTACTTTCCTGGCGGTGAAATTAGGTTGTGCGGCAGATCCTACACCCCATGCTGCCATCGCTTTCTCAAGTTTATCTAATCTAATGTTTAGAGGGGCTAGTTCAACTCTGAGTGTGGCCCTCACTTTGTCGTGTAAAGCCTCCTTCAGATTACATGCCCATGGTGGGTAGAGAGTGTCTCCACTAGCAGGTTGGTGGCTAACCTGTTCGGGATCTTGCTCTGTGCTCCTCTCATCGTCGACTACAGTCTCCCCACAGAGTTTTTTTTCCCTAGGGCCGGCCTCAGAGGTTAAGTTGCGTTTGCCATTTTTGGGGACGGTTGTACAAGGTCTGCCCTTACGCAAGACGTTTTTTGGTGGGATGTCCCGGGTGTGCGTCTTACTTTGTTCGGCCAGCAGTGATTGGGACGTAATTACTGGTGTGGGTGGGTCCAGTGTTTGAATAAATATATCTGGAGTGAGTGACAGCCTCCGCTCCGTTAGTTTAATTTCAGTATTGACCACCCCAATAGTGTTCTGTAGCATATTGTCTATTGATGTTTGTGGTGGTGGAGGAGCACAACTAGTTTTGTTTCTACTGGGACCCACCTTTTCCCCATTTTTCTACTTACCTGTCTCTTGGTTCATACACCCAGTTAAACCTAGGGGTGAGCGGAAGGGAAACACCAGCCAACACAATTTATGCCTTAACTCACTGTCCACAACGCAACAGTCCTCTAATTTGCCGTTGCTCCTCGTAGTCCAGAGTTTTTAGTTACTTTATGGCCCAGTTCAGACAAAACATAAGTAGAACAGTGCTATAATTGCCTATCACCATCTCAGTCACACAGCACTGTATCGGGCCAAATGGTTGCTGCCTCAGAGTCTATGTCTCCAGGTCCGTGGGGATACAAAAGGTAAGGAAAGGCTTACCCACTATCTTCTTCATCTCGCTGGAGCCAGTAGGGTCTGCCAAGGGGGGTGGCACAGCCCAGCCTCCTCCGGCCTCTGACGGGCACAGACGGGCCCGCCCTTGGCCCGGGCTTCGACCGGGCCTCCCACGCGCGGCCCGCGCTGCGGGAGCCCCGTCAGGTATTTGAGGCACTGGGTAACTGGCGCGCTGTGAGCGTTGGCGGCAGCGCAACAGCGCTCCAAACCGCTTGGGACGCTGGGAGTTGTAGTTGCTCTGGATCCCGGTCCCGGTCAGCTTCCTCCTCCGAATACAGCCCCCCCAGCAGGGCCGGTAGCTGCAGTTGCACAGGCGGTTTCAGATTGTTTGCAGTTCTCTCCGAGATGTGTACTAGGTCAAAGAGATTCCCCTGTTGCTGTGCCCGTTAGAACTTCAGGTCCCATTGCAGAGCCTGCATATGCCAGTGGGCATGTGTCACAAGCAGGAGGCCATGAGGCCCAACAACCTCAGAGTCAATTTCTCCGTAATCCAGGATAGAGGCTGAAACATCTGTATTGCACTTTGAATATCCTGGACTCACTGTTCGAGAGGATAACCATGAACCTGCACTGTATCCAGAACAACTCCAATGAAAGAGCGTCTGAGAAGGGGTCAGGTGTTTGGTTTGATAGTGAACACCATGGAGTGCAGGAGGTCTGCCGTAGTCTGGAGGTGAGAGACGACTGCCTGGGACAAGCCCACCTTCAACAGACAGTCATCAGGATAGGGGAAGACTGCTACCTCTGATCTCTGTAAGTGAGTTGCAATCACCACCATCACCTTGGTGAACACCCGAGGGGAACATGTAAGGCATAAGGGGAGCATGGTGAACTGAAGTGTTTGTGATCTACAGTGACCCGCAGGTAAAGTCTGTGGACAGGCAGGATGGGGAAGTATGCGTCCTGCAAGTTCAATGCGACCATCCAGCCTCCCGGGTCCAGGGCAGACAGGACCTGAGCAAGGGTGAGCATTCGGAATCTCTCCTTTTTCAAGAAGAAATTGAGAAGTACAGGTCTTGTATACTACGAGGGCCTCTGTCCTTCTTGGGCACCAGAAAGTAGCAGGAATAGCAACCAGAACCTACTTCTAATGCAGACACCCTCCCTATGGCTCCCTTGGCCAAGAGAGGAACCAATTCCTGGAGGAATAAGGAGAGATGGTCCAACGTCATCCAGTCGTAAATGGGTGGAGGGCTGTGGGTCAAGAATGGGATGGACAATCTAGAGAACCCAGCGGTCTGATGTTAGTGATCTCCAGTGGTGCAGATGATGACGTATTCTGCCTCCGACTGGTTGCCCATGATGGTTGAAGGGCAAACTGAAAAGACTTAGAGGCTGTGGCAGCCTGGGGGAGTAGACTGCCCTGGCCTCTGACTGCCTGACCCACTGGGTCTGGGTGTACAGCATCCTCAGCCATGCATGGGCTACGAAGATCGGTGCCTTGATGGCTAGGCAGGTAGAGACACGGTTGGCAATTACTTCTCTAGTCACGAAAAGGAGCGAATGGCAGACTGGAGTTGGCAATGGGTCATGGAAAGGCCCATGGATCTGCCTTAGATCTGCTGTCTTCGAAGCCCTCCAGCCCGGAGTCTGCCTTTTCTCTGAAGTGACAGGAGCCATCAAAGGGCATGTCCATAAGCAAAGCCTGGAAATCCCCTGAAAACCCAATCATCCTCAGCCAGCTGTGGCACCGGAAGGCCACAGATGAAGAAACTGCTCTGCCTAGAAAGTGGGTTGTGTCCAACCTACATTGGATTGTGAAATTAGCTGCATCTCTCCCTTCAGTCACAGCTTGGGAGAGCATAGCCCGGGACTATATGCCGCGCCTGCACAATTGAATCCCAGAGAGAATGGGAGTAATAGCCCAAAAGGTACACAGTGTTCACAGACTGTAGTGCCAGGTTGGTTGAGGAAAATATCTTCCTGCCCAAGGTGTCCAGCTATTTGGATTCCCTATCCGGTGGGGTTGTAGGGACTGAGCCAGGCCAGGATTTACTCAGGAGATGAAGGCTTGGACCACCAAGCTCTCCGGGGTAGGGTATTGGGTGAGGAAACTGGGATCACTGGGGAGGGGCAACGGGCAATTGTCCTGTTCATAGGAGCCTATGGTAGGGCTGGGATCAGGCCCCAGGCAGGAAGTCCATCAGGGGTTAATTAAATGAAAGAAGCAGTTCTGAGAGGGGTGACTCCCAACGGAAGTCAAGAAGTTAGTCTTGACTGCCAGAGAGGGCAGGTTAAGTTAGAGGACCTCGGCCACCCTCGTATCTGGGGAGATATCCAGGCCACTGGCTTCCGCCAATTCCTCACATCAAGTGCCTCATTGGGGTCTAGGGACTGGTATTCATAAGGTCCAGTGGCCACTCCCAATCTTACCCAAGTCTCAGGCCTTAAGAATATGGCTGGGGCTCCAGCCTAGAGGGAATGGCTCCAAACGGTGCTGGACAATGCCCAGCAGGCTCTGTGTCAGAGTCCAGGATGTGAATGGGGGCAGTGCAGTCGTCAGCGGGCCCGGCGCCGGGGAAGATCAAGGTGTCTCGACCGGCACTGGTCCAGATCCATGGGTCCAAATGACGCTGAGGGCGAACCTGCCAGCGGAAGACCAGTAGGGACCCCTTCCGGACTCACAGGGCCCGAAGGCGCTCCAGCGGGGAGAAGCCACTCAAATATGAGGTGAATGGCCTTATAAAATTTGCAGAGTTGGGTGGGGGTCAGTCCAGCTCCCAGAAACTTGGGGAGACGCGGAGACCGCTCAAGCTCAATTGGAAAGGCAAGTCTCAAGTTTCAACGCTCCTTCTTCTCGTCGGATGACTTCGACGGACGAGGCGAGTTGAAGCCCTCTTTAACTTCTTGCTCTTTTTCTTCTTGTGGGAGTTACTAGAATGGGACAACTTTAAAGTAGGTCGATGGCTCCGTGACCGATGTCAGGACCTTTCTCCCAACTCTGGATCGAGACTGTCGTGTCGTCACTCATCGTGCGGCAAGGAGCTTGAGGAATCACTCCCTTAAGGCCTTGGGGTGAATGGCGCAACAGCTGACACAGGTCTTGGTGTCGTGGTCATCCTCAAGACACCAGAGACTGAAGAGGTGGGATTCCGTCACCAACATTTGCCGGTGACCATAACCGCAGGGCTTGAATCCAGCCTTCCTCTGTGACATCTCCGACACACTGGGAGACAATGTCTCAATCTTTGACAAAATGGTCAAAAAAGGTCAGAAAAAAGTGATGGGGGTAACTCTTCTATGGATCTGCACTGACTAGTACTGAAAGAAAAGAACTGACGTCAGTGTGTTGGGATGGCGCCTAGCTAGGTACTGCACATGTCCCTTCATACGTAGACAGCGCCACCTACCTTCACGCAAGGGTTCGGATCTAGACTAATGTCAAGGGATAATCCTAAAGTAAGGAATCTGCAGCTAGAAGTCTATCAGATTTCAAGCGTTAACAGGGCAGATGAATAACGGTTGCGATGCTTTACTGCAGAGACAATCTCCACACTATTTTGACCCTCTGTGCACAGAGCTGTGTATTTGAAATGCACTTCACTTACAGATTAAAGTTAAGAATTTATACGCCAAGTGAGACTGTGTAACTGCGCCAGTGCGATGAAAGATGTCGTTTTTGGCCTGCGCTGCCAGCTGCAGGCTTTGCTTCATTAATAGTACATCTGACAGCGAGAGCGAAAAAGAAAGATGTTAACGGTGTGCCACTGAACTTCTGCGTTAACCATTTATTTTATTCAGATATTATTTGATATAAAGTAACACATCAATTTGGGGCTAGTGAATTAGATCCAGCTGCGATAGAGAATTAAGAACCGATTAATGGGTGAAGCTGGATGCTGAATCCACCTCATTAGGCTTTTAGAGCAGCCATAATGTGTGTACTGTGGGAACCGTACAGTGCAATTCAGGAGACTTTAACGACACGCTCTGAGCGTTTCCCGCAGAGCCTCTGAAGCTATATTCTTCATATAACATGTGCGCCGGCAACAGCAGCCAAAAAGAAGGCCTTTGTTTTTCCACTTTGTAGTGGCCTCTCTCAGCTTTGCGTTTCTTGCACACAGGTAAATAAACTCATAATCCAGATGGCGCAACAGCTGTGAGAGCAGCACTCCGAAATCAACAGACAGTGGGCAATGCCCGCCATTTTCTCTTTTAAATGCTAACTAATATGTAATTCGGGAGCTCCGGTGCTGTTCGCATCTGCTCCCTTCGGCCAGCCAAAGGTTACAGGTGTTCCTGATGTCATTTCACAGCTAGGCGTGGGCCTGGACTGTGAGCGCGTGCCCGGGCTCCGGTCTCTGCCGACCACCTACCGGCTCTGCCATGCTGCGCCGCCATTTGCTGCATCTTCTGTGTCAGCTCCTGCTCGCGCTGCTGGGCCTGCGCGGCGAGGGCCCTTGACTCACTGCTGAGGCTTTGCTGAATACCGTCTTTTTCTAACCTTTAAAAGAAACAAAGGGAAAGCGGGCGTTAATCGAACATCAATGCATTTACCAAAATTGCTCGTCGTACAGGTTAAGTAATTCAAAAAGAACACAGCTTGACAAACCTAATTTTGCCACCTACTTTATTTATTTTTTATCCTGATGGTATTTGTAACTTGTTAAAGTACGTACATCTCCTTATGTAACTTACTTGTTCTAACCTTTAAATGAAACAAAGGGAAAGCGGGCGTTAATCGGACATCAATGCATTTACTAAAATTAATCGTCGTACAGGTTAAGTAATTCAAAAAGAACACAGCTTGACAAACCTAATTTTGCCACCTATTTTATTTTTTAATTATCCGGATGGTATTTGTAACTTGTTAAAGTGTATAAATCTCCTTATGTAACTTACTTGGTTCTGTTGTAAAGCGCTCTGACACCTTTGGGTAAAGTCGGCGCTATACTGCATTAAATAAATAAATAAAAAGAAATAAAGCATCGTTTTGGATCATTTCTGATGAGACCCTCACATCTCATCAAGGGCGAGCTACATTATCATGTAGCTGAAGTAAGTATTGGTTAATAATGCTTTCTAGAATTAAAAAAATTAAAAAAGAAATAACCAAAAAGATTATGGGACCCATAAATGCACAATATTAGGACGGCAGTCCATTCCCAGAGCCCCCATAACATTTTATTTGTTGGAAAACACAATAACTGCTGCTTCGTTTTCCTCAGGTCAATATAATGAGAGGTGTAAAGCGCGGGAAATGCACCCGAGGGCCGAGGCCAGTGATAAATGTACTGCAGAAAGTAACGTAGCAGAGGAGATTTTGTTGCCGTAGGTAGATACTTTCTCCTTCTGGTGGCTTTGACCGCTATTGGCACCACCCAGAAGAAGAATGAATATAAGAGGTTCTAGAGGGCAGTTGAAGGGGAGGGGGGGGGGGGGGGGGGGTAGGAGGCAGGCCTCGCAATGGAGACCAGAGACCAACACAGGGCCCATTCACAAGTGCAAGAGTGCCCGTATTTAATGTTTCAAGTGTGCTAGTTGAATGCCCACACTCTAATCGTCTCACGTGCCTGATAACACCCAGCAGTGACTTGGTGCAAAGAACGAAGTCAGAATGGACACAAGCTAAAGTTATCATTCAGAACTAAAACATCAGGCTGTCCTGTGACACTCTTACTCAAAAAAACAAAAGAGAATGCAAACTTTCTTTAAATGCGGATTAAAAATCTAAGGCCTTGAAATGACAGAAACAAACAGAAAAGGAGTTCGCCTTCCCAAAAAGGTAAAACAGTAATCAACAGTAATCATTTAAGGGTTATGGAGTGGCGTGCTACTCGCCAGAAAAGCGCTTCAACACCCATCAGGGGTAACAAGTGCTATATGAATGCAAATCTTTCTTCCCCTTTTATCCCTCCGCTATCCTTCTCACTCCAAGTAACTGACTAATATCCACCACTGAAATTACTTCATATTTTACCATATTAATTCACCACTAATCCTTTGTAGGCTTCCTGAATAGCGTGCGTCAACAAGCGCTATATAAATACAAACCTTTGTCCTCCTCTATCCTTCTGCTATCATTCCAAATCCAATTAACGGACTAACCTATCCACCACTTAAAATGTACTTTCATGTTTCACTATACTAATTCAACACTAATCCTCTATGGGTCCCGGAGAAGCGTGCTACTCGCAGAAAAAGCGCTTTGACGCCTCGTCAGGGGTAGTAAGCGCTATATAAATGCAATTACAATACAATGCAATTACAATATACTAAACAATAGGCGTCACCTCTGTGTAGTTATGGCTCTGATGAACTTTTGTTGAATAGTCACTTTTGAATTGCCTATAACTTTTTATTCCCCGGCCCAGGGGCGGCTCCAACCACTACGGGGGAGGAGCGTCACCCCCCTCTGCCAGCTCTTTAAAAAAATGTAAAAATAAAACGATAATCAAAAGGTTTAAAACCCGTTTTATTATTATTTAATTTAGCTTATGCCAGGATTTGGGGCGGGCCAGGGTGATTATAGGCTGGAGGAGTAGTGGTGGGCTCTACCTACACTGCGATTGTGGTTTTCTGGCCAGCTGTTTCAGACCAGCCAAAAACCACATGCGCAGTGAAGCTCTCTCCAACTTCAGCTACATTGCTGGGGTTGGAGAGAGCAGGCACTAACTCCCAGTCTGTCCTGGAGCGCACATCATCAGCGCTCAGGCCAATCCTGAAGCTGCTCTCATGCATGAGAGCAGCTTCAGCATTGGCCGCAAGGCAGGCTGGATGCTTGTGCCTGCCTGCAACGGCGGAGACAAGCGGAACAGTGCAAGGCAACCCTGGAGGGCAGTAGGAAGTATTTTTTTTGTCTGAATATTTTATATTTTTTTGTCTATGTCGTCACCCCTCCCCCTCTATTTTCCCAATATAAGCTGCTCCTGTCCCGGACAGATTTGCTCCAAATCTGGCAATTGCTTGGCGTAGTCATCCAAGGTCTTGCATGGCTATTTTCATCCAGTGGAAACAAGTTAAGGGTTGGTGAAAAAAGATGTGTTTTTACATTTAGCTGTCAAGGGAAATTTTGAGTCAGCCTACAGCCAAAGCCACTAAAGAACAAGTTACTTACCTTTGGTTATGCCTTATCAAGTAGAGACATTATCCAGCCGCAGATTCCTTTCCTTAGAATATCCCCAGGTGTCAGAATGGATCGAAAAGATTTTTGAACAGTGCTCCTATGTGCCCATAGGTGGAGTGTTTCAGCTACTCATCAGCGGGGTCGTGTCTGGAAGTGGTGTGTGTGGTACCTACATAGACACCACCTCGGATAGTCTCTCTACCAGGCAGGGTGTTACAGAAGGCAAGTAACTTGGTAATTTGCTAGAGACTTCTAGTGGCAGATTCCTTACCTAAGAATGGATACCCAAGCAAACTCCTCCCCGGAGGTGGGGCTGCAAACCCGATTAGACTTAGAAGTCCAGCAGGACTGAAACGGCGAAGTGCCCGTCATGGCGGGCCCGACTGTCCAGGCAGTAATGTTTTGTGTACGTGTGCAGTAATGCCCACGCCGCTGCCTGACAGATGTCCAGGAGAGAAATGCTGCATGCTAACACAATGGTCACAGCCTTTCCTCTGGTAGAGTTAGTGCTCAAGCCCTCAGGGGCTGTTTCTTGGCCAATGCATAGCAGATCTTAATGCATAGGATGATCCACACCGACATAGCCCATGAAGAGTTGATCATCCACCTAAAACTCTTTTCTTTGATCAAGGTAGAACAACATTCTTTTTTGGCTAAGACGGTGGAGTCTCACCTTCTCTTTCGAGGCATGAGGTGCAGCAAAGAAGGTAGACCGGGTAATGCCCTGGCCTACATGGAAGGTAGTGTCAGTCAGTCAAATTAACTTTATTCGATTTGATAAAATCATACAAAGTACATAAAAACAGAATTGTTTACAATTAAAAATAGATTAAACAGTTACTTTGTAAATAAGTTAATTTGGCATAATTTTCCATTAAAATCTTTAAAAGCGAGTTATATACACTGGTTTGGCAAATTCATAAGTCTTCTAGATCTGGATGCCGCCACTAGGAAATTGGCCATGGCAAAAGTAATGCATATATTTCCTAGGGATTTTAAATATAGCATGGCTGGTCTCACCTGGGAGAAGCCAGCTTCTCTTAAGACTGGTAGCAGATGTTTTTTCCTTTGTGCAGAGAAGAAATCACAAAACATAACAAAATGCATGGTGTCCTGAACTGAAAAATTGTCACAAGTGCAAGGGGAAGCTAACTCAGGTTTCATCCACATATTAAAATTACCCAAATAAAAATGAATAAGGTTAAATCTAAGTTTAGTTAACAAAAATCTATGAAAGGGGTTTGTGACAAAACATAAATAAGGTTCAATTGCTAATGACTGAATTGACAAATAATGCATTCTAACAGCCGGCTTTGATAATTCTGATTCTTCTCGCAACAGGTGTACCCTAGACATAAACTGTTTTTTTGTGGAAATCACATCCTGCTTTGTGATGCCAGGAGGGAAGGTGAATAGGTCTGGGCGTCCCAGGTCAGTAAAAGATTTTTTCAAATACGCCAACCAAGGAATCGTATGACTATTCTCCTGACTCATCACGTCCCTCATGATCATGTGATTTAACATTAATTCGGGGTTTAGCCAAGTCTTAAGCCAATATATTAGTGGTGCCAATCTTAGTTTATCCTGAACATAATCCAAACCGAGTTCTGTATGAATAGAAAAAACCGGAGAGGATTGGGGGAGGGACAAAACGGATCGTAAGAATCTATTCTCTGCTACCTGGATATTATCCAGGCGCACATAGCCCCATAGAGATGCACCATATAAGGCCACAGGGAGGGATTTGCTATTATATACATTGATGATGGCCTTCATAGGTCTATGACCCAATCTTTTTGCAAAACCTAAGATGGCCATAGATGTCCTTGTGACCGCTAGGCTTTTGGCACGTATCTGGGGCCCCCAGGTGCCCCTACTATCGAAAAGAACTCCCAGGTAGGGGAACACAGGGACTCCCGAGACTACCTCTCCTTTACAAAAGAAGGTTTTCGTCTTCGTCTTAGCCTTTTTCCCCTGTGGGCCTATGACCATGGTGTGGGATTTAGAGGCATTAACCCTCAGGTCAAGCCGGTCCATAAAGATCCCAAATGCATCTAGCAGTTTTTGGAGGCACACCCCTGTGCGTGCGATGAGTACAGCATCGTCCGCGTATAGGAGAGCAGGGATCTTAACTTCTCCTACACGCGGTACGTCACTTGCTGCCCCAAGTAAATGCTTGCCTAGGTCATTTATATATATGGTGAATAACAGGGGGGCTAGTATGCAGCCTTGCCTTACTCCCCGCAGCGAGCTGAAGCGTGAAGTGCATCTGCCCTCTTTGGTAACCCTTACAGCGGCAAATAGGTCCCGGTGCAGGGATGCTATGAACGCCACCAAATCTGCCTCAATCCCCATCTTCAATAAGATTTCCCATAACTTGGATCTATTGACCAAGTCGAAGGCCGAGGAGAGGTCCATAAATGCTAAATACAAGGACCCCTCCCTGGCCACCGTATACTTGGCAATCAAAAGATGCAAGTTCGAGCACTGTTCTTTCGTGCCTCTTTTTTCCCTAAAACCATATTGTATATCGGCCAAACCCCCGCACCCCTCCACACTATCTCTTAACCTGGCCAACAGGACTCTGCCCAAGATTTTAATAACAGAGTCCAGAAGGGATATAGGGCGATAGCACCCTGGGTCATCCCTTTGACCCTTTTTAAATATAGGGACTATTGTAGAGGTGGCCCATGATTTTGGGGGGGGCGAACTATTTGCGGCTGTAAACACGTTAGCCAGAATGCCAGCCCATAGTTTGGGTGAGTGTATGTAAAAGTCGGCTGGTACCCCGTCTGGGCCAGGAGCTTTATTCTTTGTAGTAGCGCAAATTGCCTTTTCCACCTCACCGCCGTTAAAGTGTAGAGGTATGACCACCCTGCCTACAAAGTTTTGTAAATGAGAGGGGTCGCCCGTTTCGCCATAGACAGAGCTGAAATGTGCCAGCCACTTCTCATCAGGTATTACACAGTCAGTGTCTGTGTTTGGGGAGTCCAAAAAATATGGGTGGTTGACTATGGCCCAAAATTGCCTGGAGTCCCGCAAGATATTAGTAGAAATTAATTGTTCCCACACCTCCTGTTTAATACTATCCCTTCTAAGCTTAGTGGCCTTCCTATACTCTTTTCTCAAAGTTGAGACCAGAGCCCTGTCCCTAGGGTTTACTTTAAGGGCAGATTTTAAAGCTCTGAGTGCCCTAGTACAGGCGGAATCGAACCACCTCTGGGGCTTTGGCTCACCCCTACCCCTTGGAACCATGAGGTTATCAGACACAATGTGGCATATTGATTGGAAAGCCACCATGATGTCGTAGCCTGGTAAGGTCCGATCTTGGCAGATCCTAATCTGATCTTCAATCTGTGGAGCAGTGTCGGTGTAAAAGTCGTCTGGTACCACATTCCCCCACTTCAGCCGCCTACCTTGGTCTGTTGGGCGAAGGGTAGGTCCATGTTTGATCTGCCCTGGCCTAGGACCCATAGAGTCCCCCCACCGGATGAACAAAAGGACAGGATTGTGATCACTGAAGGGAGATAACACAGTGCAGTAGGAAATAATACACTCGCGGATAGCAAAGGTCACGAAAATATAATCAATAACAGTCCCCGGGGATGAGCCCTTAAACGTCGGAGTTCTATGGACCCCCTTCCCTGCTGGAAATTCAAGGAGGTTAAAGTTGGCCAGGAGGTCCTCCAATTCCTCTCCAGCCCTAGTATGTTCAAAGTGCGGGTCCTCCTGTTCCCAGGACTCCGAACCTCCGATTGTAAGACAACCAAGATAACAAGGGTGGATGTTAAAGTCCCCCATTAACACAAAATCATAACTGGTAAGGGAATTTTGGCTGAGAACATTTAAAAAGGCATTCAATTTTGCGATGTTATCACCACCAAACTCCTTGTTGACGGAATTGTAAAAATTGATAAACAGAGTACTTTTTGACGGGCAGGTTTGCCTTTCTACAATTAAGCAGTTTGGAGAGTCATATTTGATCTGTTTTAGGGATCCAGTGAGGTCAAGAGAAAAAAGGGTCAAGAGGCCTCCCCTCGCTCTGCCTGCAGGACTAGGGCAAGCCGCGACTGAAAAACCTACAAAACCATCCAACCAAAAGCCAGAAGTCGTGTCCCATGTTTCTTGCAAGGCAATAACATTATGGTCTGAAACAAAAGCAACCCATTCATTATCACTCATTTTTGAGCTAATTCCAGAAATGTTCCAGCTGATAATTTTACAACCTTCTTCCTTGGTGACTGCCCTAGAGGCCCTTACATCCTCACTAGGCGTTGTTGGGTCTTCTGTTGTTAGTCAGTCCATATCATCCAGGCCAGACAAGGGAGAGAACTGATTACTTATGCTCACGCTTATCCCATCTACCAAGGCTGGTGCCTGAATGTCATGATGTATCGCAGAGGGTGGGTTAGATAAGATAGTTACTGGTTGCCTTGTGGTGGACTCATGTATGTTTCTTCGTGCCGCTGCTAACCTTTTACCCTGCCATCTAGCCTGGTAATGTGTATATGGCTTATAAAAAGATGTAGGTTGGTAAAAAAAACCCAAGGGGACAGGTCTAAGGCGATCCCTGATCGAGATTGCTGAGCCATCCCAGAACAGTCTATCCGCCACCTCCGCCCTGCAGAAATTAACAACCACACAGTCGCCATGAGTAGTTTTGGGTTGTTTACCAATCCATCCCACCCTTCTTGAATGGATAATCAAATCCGCTATGTTACCACCACAGCATGTTTCGCCACTCCAGCACTTAAATTTAGCGATTAGATCCTCCGTTGATTCCCTTTCCCCTTCTCCCAATGGGTCAACCCCAATGAACACTGCAACCAAGGGTGAAGCTTCTGGTGGGAGGTGGAGTTTATATGTACTTGGCGAGGGCCTTTTCCTGGGTGGTTGACTATTATGAGGCGGAGCTAGTGGAGTTGAAACCATACCAAGGATGCCTGACGTTGCTTGCTGAAGGGGTGTACAAAGATCACAAGGCCTATTAACACTAGGTAAATTTCCGCCTGTTGGATTTGTCCCAAGTGAGGCCCCCTCTGTGTTCCTGTTCACTCCCGTCTGATCAAGCTTCCCATCACCCATTTGAGTGTAGTTAGGGGGGAACGATTGGATAATTCTGTCAATGAGGGAGCATTTTTCCAATAATCCTTTCAGACATGTATTTAGTATATCTACGATATCCTTGGCAATGCCCGCCAGCAATGGTTCAATCCTCGCCACAAATATTTCCTCCAGTTTTGCCTCCATAGTGGCTGGTATGTCTGCAGTGAGTGACAAATTATTAACTTTTTTCCCTCTCTTGCGAGACATAGATTTGGTGGCTATCTGGGCTTGTGCTTTTGGGGATGAAACAGCTGGGGCAGGTTGTGGATCAATAGCTGATTGGGCGTTAGGGGGGGGTTGGCGATAGTTACAAGGGGTTCCAATGGCACACCAGCTGGGGTACATGAAGGGTGGGTAGTGGCATCAACTGTAAGCGATGTAGATTGGGTGCTTGGGGAAGTCAATGCAGTGGCCAACTCTTGCTCCACGGTGGCAATCTCCTTCGTTACAGCCCCCACAGCCGAGGAGAGGTATGACATAATAGAGTTAGAGTGCCTGGGTATTTTGGCATTATTCCCCCCCTCCTCCATGGTAGTGTGTTTCTTTCTCTTACCCATCTTAATTGTTAGGTGTTAGTGATGTGGCCCGACCCGGCCTCCTTCGGCCCCGGACGGCCACAGACGGCCCCGCCCTTGTCCCGGGCTTGACTCGCGGGGCGAGAGGGGGTGTCAGCCTTTTGCAGGCGCCTCCGGGCGCTCTCGGCGCGTCACGAGCGCGCTTCCGCCCCACAGGGTGCTGGGGATTGTAGTTCCCCGGTGTCCGGTCCGGCGTCTGTCTGTCCGCCTCCGCCGTTCCCCTCACGGCTACGCCCGTTGGCGAGTGACCAGGCAAGTCTCTGTTGTTCCCCCCTGGGCTCCCGGGGGGTCAGCCTTTTGCAGGCACCTCCGGGCGCTCTCGGCGCGTCACGAGCGCGCTTCCGCCCCACAGGGTGCTGGGGATTGTAGTTCCCCGGTGTCCGGTCCGGCGTCTGTCTGTCCGCCTCCGCCGTTCCCCTCACGGCTACGCCCGTTGGCAAGTGACCAGGCAAGTCTCTGTTGTTCCCCCCTACTGGAAGGTAGTGACAACTTTCGGAAGGAAGGAGGTGTCCCGGGTAAATGTAAATGTAAATAATATTAATAATACAGAATTTTGTAAAGCGCGTACGATTACCTCAACCGGAAGTGTCCCGGCGCTAAGGTGTGCAGTGCCAAGGGGACGGAAAGGTGGGGGAACTTGTGGGACTTTTAAAGCGCACAGCTGCCCGTAAGCGTCCCGGCGCTGAAGACTGCTGGGGAACCCGTCCTGGCTTTCCCTGTGAGATGGTCCCTTCTGGGTATCTCCATGGTGAAACCAGGCATCCCCGGCGTTTGTGGGGGGCTGTTGTAGAGATGAGGCAAGCTTATTGCCCAGAGTTGCAGAGTGTGATCCCTCGTTAGAGTAGGCACCGAGGCGAGAATTGTCGAGTCTGCTGACCCTGGTCCACTACCCTGCCGCCTCGGGAATTGAACCCTGGTCCCGGGCCGTTCTCTGCTTCCGGGTCTGCCGCCTCTAACCAGTGAGCCACACCACTCCACAAAAAGGAGGTGCAGGGAGGGTGCACAGAGAGGGCCTTCAATTAACTGACCCCCCTGGCCAATGTAATGGCCACTAAAACACAGTTTTAATGGCAGTCAAAGAGGACAATTGTGCAAAGGTTTGAACGGCGCACACATCAGGAAAATGAGAACAGGTTTGAGGTCCCACTGAGGCATGTAAAATTGCGAGGGGGGAAAAGTGATGCAGACCTTTAAGGAAGCTGGCTACAGGAGGGGATTTGAAAAGAGGAGGTTGGTACGGAAACCACAGGAAAGGAGAGATTAAAGACACCCTTTGACAGTGTCAAATCCCAGAGCTCTGCTGGGCCAAAGATAGTTCAAACAAGAACCTTGGATAAAGGTGAGGAAAGGGGTTCAACGTGTGGGAAGCACACCACCAGAAACAAACTTATCCCAACAGAAGGAATATAACAACATGGTGGAGGGACGCCTGGCTGCCAGTCAGAATAACATTACAGAATTCGGCCGGAAAGTTAAAGCTGTCAACTGTTGCAGCTCAATCTCCATGCATGCAGATGGAAGTGCGCAGGTTTGGATGCAGGACCCTGCCTTGTTGCTGTGACAGAAGATACTCCTGAAGAGGCAGCCTGACTGGAGGACCAATGGTCATGCTCAAGAGCTTGAGATACCAGACCCACAAGAATGATTTGGGCCTGGTCGTTCCTGATAATTTTGAGAACTCTTAGCAGGACTGCTATTGCTGAAAGGCATACAGGAGGCTGAAGCTCCCCTCGAGACAAAAAGCTTCTCTTAGCGAGTCTCCTTGGAAAGATGAGCGCACAAAACTGCTGACATTGTGTATTCTCATTGGGAGCAAATAGATCTAACCAAGGCTCTCTGCACTGTTGGGAAAGGGAGAGGTGTCTGCCACTGGCCCAAATGGGATTCATTAGCCACCACTGCAGGTCTTTTGAAGTTCACTCCGACATCTAGACTGTGTCGGAGGGATTCCGCTGATGCAGCACCGACTGGCCCTTCAGGTCCTAATCCAGAGCCCGAATATGCCAGCAGGTATGTGTCACCAGCAGGATGCAGGAGCCCAAGAGGACCAACAGCCTCAGAGTCAGTTTCACCGAAATCCAGAATAGAGGCTGAAAAATCAGAATCATAGCCTGAATATCCTGAACTCGCTGCTCAGGAGGATTAGCCCGAAACTGCACCGTGTCCAGAACAACTCCAATGAAAGGGAGTGTCTGAGAGGGAGTCAGGAGCAACTTCAGCATGTTGATAGTGAACCCCAACAAATGCAGGAGGTTCGCCTTAATCTGAACATGGATGACAACTGCCTGGGGTGAGCCTGCCTGTAACAACCAGTCGTTGAGGTAGGGAAAGACTGAAATCTCCGACCTCTACAGATGAGCTGTGACCACCTCCAACACCTTGGTGAACACCTAAGGCAGAGGTCTACAAACTTTTTGATGCCGAGACCCCCTCCTCAAAAGTTTTTAGGTGTAAGGACCCCCTCCTGACAAAATATTCTAGAACCTGTTACTCTCCTTCAATAACCATAAACGCCCTTAATTCCTGTGGCAAATCATTTTTACGGTGGGTAAATATTATTAAACAGTGTATTATGTAAAAATGTTTAGGTTTTTCACTGCCAGGTAGCTACGTATAAAATAAGTGGTAGTTTAAGTGAAACATACATTTAAAAAGCTGTTACTCAGTGGGAAATGCACAATAGTACATTATGACATCTTTATTGGTTTAATGCACTTCAGAGGTCTATGTGTAACCAGGGACCCACATAATTAATTCTTTGATGGTGCAGTGGAGAATAGTGACATGTGCATATTTTTGTGCTAGAAGGTTACAGATTGTTACAGAAAACACTGTGAATATGTAAGTCATTATTCAAAACTTGCATTTTAGTAATACCCAGATTGTACTTTTTTTTTTTACAAAACTGTCCCTTCAACACCTCCTGGGGTAGTAGGCTTTATACAAATTCAATTACAATTGAAAGCACTCACGTCAAATCTCAATTGTTCTCTTTGCACTACCACTCAAAAAGAATGCATCTGTGTCATCACAAAGCTTTGAATGATTCAATCAATTAAAACAGTACCTGCTTTCAAGCACTCTTTATTTACATTTTTACCTAGAACATGTTTTTGGGTTTCGCCTGCCGAAGGCTGCGCTCTGCGCAGCTCTTCAGCGCAGGTGAAATCCTATGTCGTCAATAAGGACTCCTGGAACGTCCCCCGGCTCTCATTGGTTAGCTCCATAAATGGAGGCTAGCCATTGAGTGCCGGATCTGTCCATCAAGGCTGGACCAGATTCGGGGGCGTTCCGGAGATTTTTTCCCAGGGCGGAGTTACGTTTTTTCCGTTCCCTCCCCTTTCACTGAAAGTGAATTCAGATGCGCTGTCCATTCCCGCCCCCTCCGTGTGCCTTTCCGCCCCCCTTGCTGTCCTGTGCACGTTTCCCGCCGTCCGTGTCCTCTCCCGCCCCCTCCCGCCGTCCGTGTCCTCTCCCGCCCCCCTCCCGCCGTTCGTGTCCTCTCCCGCCCCCTCCCGCCGTCCGTGTCCTCTCACGCCCCCAGCGAGTGCCCACCTCGCGATTTCTGCCCGCCTGCCTGCCTAGCGAGGGCCGCCGCGCTGCCCGCGGCGGCCCGGAAGTACCTGGCCGGCCGGCCAATCCCTTCGCGGCCGGCCGGAAGTCCCGCACCCGCAGCCCGGGGGAGGGAAAGGGAAGTGTCCGTTCTTTTAACTCACAGATTGCATTACGCAACCGAATGCCCTTATAGCTCCTGGACACTGGTGCAGCCAGCACCGTGCACTTGCTGTGCTGCTCAGCACTCCTGAGTGCTGCTCCTGTGCTGCACAGCTCTCCTGGGACAGGGCTATGGTCACATGAGCAGTGTCGCAGGCGGGTGGAGATGGTGCGGTCGTCGGCTGTCCGCAGGCACTGCTCCGAGACTGGAATTGGTGACAAGCCCAGCTGTCTGTCTCTATTGCCGCAGGGACTACTCCGTGCCTTCGGAGTGCCAAGAAGATGAGCAAGTAGAAGTAGGGAGCTATTCGGCTCCTACGAGGAGGGCAGTGACACGCTGCATGCACTATGCTACTGCTGATGCACACAGTGAGATGTTCTAGGCTGTCCTAGGGCACCGCCCATACACTGATGCAAGAGGTACAGAGCTACGTATCTCTCCCGTGGCAGGGGGTATTATGCACTTAATGTACTGGCAGTGTTGTGAAGCTGGCGCATAACCAGCTGTGCCCGGCTGGCTTGTGGCAATGAGTACTGCGCACCGACTATTGCGCCAGTGCACTATCCTGCTACCCTATCACTGGCTCTCTTTTTTTCGCATTCCATCGTGTATGCAGTGCCCTAAAGTGCATTAAGTCGCTGCATGTTACTGTGCTAGGCAATCTTAAAGCGCATTGACGCCGATGCAAGTGGCGAGCGCCTTGTCCTGTGTGAAACGACCTCTGAGAATGCGCAGTGCCCGGGCAGCCCGCTGTGCGCACAGACGCAGCGCCTTAAGTATGTGGGTACAGACAGGACGGTGGGACTGACCTGCCAGCCGCCTCTCTCGGACATTTCTCCACAGCAAGTCCCAGGCTTTGGTGGTGGACGGACAGACAAACAGTCACACACAAGCACACACATAGACACAGAGTACACACACACAGACGGCAAGGAGACACAAACACGAGCACACACATTCATCTATGCAAAGGCAGACACACAAAGAGACACACAACTGTGCACAAAGACAGACACACAAACATAAATGCACAAATAGGCACACACACAAACTCACACATACAATACCCACGTTCAACTACTGAAGTACGACACACTCAAACACAAACATACAAAGAGGCACACAGACAACAGATAGCCATGCACAACTCCTCAAACGACAGAGTCACACACGCAGACAGACAGACACAGGGGGGCAGACGCGTCCGACTACTCAGAGACAGACAGGTGCACACAGAGTCGCAGAGGACAGAAACACACAGACACACCGACACCCCACACAGGTGCACACGGGCGAAGATTGCAGGATGCCTACACATCTGCACCAATAGGCAAACAGTCACACAAACACACGTCCTGCAGCGCACTGGAGCTGTGCCATTGTGCGGCTGCGACGTTTTCCGCACATTATGGAAGTGCTGCATTTGCTGCATAATTCGTCCTCTGCTCCACCATGGCATGATTCGAACAAAAAACAAATCCGTTTCTATTTCACACACTTCAAACGTTACTAAAGTCGCAGTGACAACTGATGGCGGGCAGTGGAAGCCCCTCGTAAGGTTGTCTTCTCTCCTTTCTGAGGCTTGTTGCTGTGTTTGTGTGTTAAGACGAGCTGCAGACTATTGTTCCCAGACAGTTTTAACGAGGGTAAAAATGACAAAATGATGTCATGCTATCAGCAAATGCGTTGCATGACGCTGCACCATTTGCCTTTTCTTGCCTCATATTTCAGTCAACCCTGCTGCATAATGTGCCCCCCTCCGATGCATAATTCCAGTGCCTTGAGGTTATGTCAGATAAAGCACCCAGCCGAGCCGTGGTTTAGCTGTTCATCCTTCCAATGTCGATACATTGAATATCATCGAGGTGGTTACTCGGTGAGGTGCTCTGGATTATGTAATGAGATCCTTACAATGACACAATCCAGACGGATTGGGCGTCTAGGCGCTAGATTACGCTAATCTAGGAATGGTATTCAGCGACCAGGAGTCCTCAATGCGCCCAGCGCGTGTCCCAGCGCCTCTTGGCGCTTCGTTGTAGGTTTGCACTACGGACGGTGTGATTCTATGTGGTGTTTACTACTACGAGCCCGGCTGCTTCATAAAATGTTATTTAATGATTGTGGTTTAATTACACTAAAATACACATTGGTAAGCCATACCCTATCCATCCCTGGGCCCTAATAACACCTTACTGTAGCTAGCTGCCACCCTGAGCCGACCCTAAAAACGCCTTACTGCCCCTAAACACTTCCTATGAGTGACCCTTAAAACTCCCCACTCCCCGCACACTGCCCACGCATGAGGCCTACAATCTGCCCACTGCCCCTGCGCACTGCCCCTCTCTGAACCCTAAAGGCACTTTTGTGCAGTTTTAAGAAGCACAAACTTGGCCACGGCAGTTGGAGCCCTTGGATTATATAATAGAGGGGAGGAGGCATGTTTTTTAGGCCCAGGGAGATTATGTGATTTTTTTTGTCAAGAATCACACAGTATATTGACGCAAGGCGTTCAGCTGTGCTATTTGGCACCCCATTTGTAGGGTGATTAGATTGAGTGTATTTTATCGTTAAAGGACCTAGCACACTAGTGTAACCAGGTGCTGTATGTAGCACACGGACATACCAATAAAGGGAATTTAAACTGCATAGCTGCGCTGCTCTAACTTTTCCAAAGGCGAAACCATTGCATTGTAAATGCTTGTTATTTCTTTCAGTCAAGCTGCTGCACCCTGAGAGTTAACTGTCTGTGGCCTTCCCTTTCGCAGCACATGACACTCCTTGAATGACACTCCAACTAAAGCATATTAACTATTAGAATTAACCATCCCAGGAGGGTTGTGTTTTTCCGTAAAGTAGTGAATGGCTATTTAAATATGTTTGCGAGTGCTTTCACTGCAGAAACAATCTTCTTTACTCGAAAGGACGCAGGATTGCACTGTATAAATATAACACTTGGCAGAATTATCCCTCAATGAGAGCAAAGAATAAAGAATTAAAAGTTAATAGAAATAAATCTTACAAGTAATCTGCAAACATTTATTTAAAAGGAAACATAAATATTCCAGCACCAGGTGTCAAATGCCTTTCCAGTACAGGTTTTTTATGCACCACAATAAAAAAAATCGAAAATCGAAAGTATTTGTGCAGACTAGGTGTAAAAAACAGGAAAAATGACAAATTTCGAAACAGCAGAAGGTAAGGAAAGTTCGAAGTTGGGTGGTTCTGGCCTCTGATTTCCATCCCATTTTCCCCTCACTGAGAACGCCCTGCACCAGCCCCCCTCCAAGCCCAGATCGCACCTTCCCTTGTAGACGCAGTGCATAAACAGGCCCAGCATGAGGTCAATTAAGCTAGTACTTGCCTCCTGCAGAGCCTGACTGCCTCTTAATGTCGTTGTCACCAAGACCCATCCTCTTTCATCAACTGGTGTGAAGGGTGCACAATAGGATTGCTCTTTGGAGCAGCTCCCAGTGCGAGGCTCTCTCTGGCACATCGCTCGGCTGGGGAATGCGCGCCCCCTTCCTGTGACTCCACGGCCCCCCTGGGGGTCGCGCCCCACAGATTAAAGATGTCTGACCTAAGGGTTGCTGATGAGGCCGAAAGGTAGGACAGCAAACTGAAATTGTTCTTGGCCCACCGTAAACCACAGATATTATCTGTGAGCCGGCAGGACGGGATGAGAAATATGCATCCTGCAAGTCAGTCGCCCTGGTCTAGGGCAGACAAAGCATGGGCAAGTGTGAGCATTTTGAACTTCTCCTTTTTCAAGAAGATGTAGAGAAAGAGCAAATTCAGGATAGGACTAAGTCCTCCATCCTTTTTTGGCACCAGAAAGTAGCAGTAATATCAACCACAAACTACTTCTGATGCCGGCACACTCGCTATGGCTCCCTTGGCCAAGAGAACCAGCACTTCATGACGGAGCAAGGAGAAATGGTCCTCCGTCAGCCGATTGTAAGAGGGTGGCATGGGTGGTGGGGTTGTCACAAAGGGTAAGGAGAAGCCCCTTTGGACTATCTGGAGTACTCAACAGTCTGATGTTACTGATCACCAGTGGTGGAGGTGATGGCGTATTCTGCCTCCCACTTGATGCCCATGATGGTCTGGAGGCAGACTAAAGAGGGTTGGAGGCAGCAGCTGCGTGGGGAGTGGTGGACTGACCAGACTGCTGGTTACCTGTCTGACTTGGTCTATGTGGCCCACATACTTGCCCACAGAAAGGCTGTTAACCTTGCTGGCCAGGGTGGATGGCAGGGTATGGGCACGGTTGGTGACCCCTTCCATAGCTACGAAAGGGTCGGAAGGTAGATTGGGTTGACAAGGGGATATGCAATCCAAGACCTGGTCATAGACCTATGTCCTTGAATCTCTCCAGTGCTGAGTCCGCCTTGTCTCCAAAAAGGCATAAGCAGAGGAGCTGCCACTGCGCAGGAGTATTGCTCGAAAATCTTATGGTTCCCGTGTGATGGCAAGGGATATTCTAAGGTAATGAATCTATGGCTAGAAGTCTTTATCAGATTGGACTTAAATGACACTAGACATGAGAGTAGAACATCACTCAGAAAGCGTGTTTTGTTGTTAAGATGTAAATCTGTTCTGTTTAGAGAAATATGTGTTTAAAAAAGTTGATGAGCAGGCTGTAAAAGGTTAGGACTTTTGTACATCTTGGCTGCTTTAATCACAGAAGATTCACCGAATCAATAAGTGGATATATGCATAACAAAAAATAAGGGTCTCAATGGATAAGGGCGCATATTTTCCCATCAAATTTGTGGTTTGAAAAATTACCACAGATTCTAATGATCTGGTTGGCTGGCTGCAAGAAAAAAAATCCTCACATCATCCAGACCTGGATGTCTAGGACATACTTGACACTCAACCCAACCAAGAAAGAATTCCTGTTGTCAAAAACAATAAACAGTACAAACCTGGCTCATTTACATAAACCTTGACTGCTTCGAACCCCAACTTTCACTGCATACCAAGTCACTTGGATTCAGACTTGACACTAACGCATCCTTAAGGAATACACTGTCAGAAGAACAGAGATCTTCAATAAAGCAACTTCGGAACTGCTGCTCAAGCAATCATACACTCACATCTGGATGGTGATAAAGCATGTTGCATCGCCTCCCAGACCTACAAGTCGCAGCACGTCTCATCCAGGGCCAGAAGAAATATGGTCAAATCATCCGCATCATGTGTACAATTGTCAAGCCCTGATGTTTAAATCAATAAAAACAGTTTAAAAAAAAATAAAAAAATCATCCGCATCTTAATGGAACTCCGTTGGCTCTTCTTGCTGGCCCGCACCATCTGCATCATATACAAAGCCATCACGAGCAGCACCCTGCTTATCTTGCACACAAACTCATCACCTCTGGTGGTTTTCAGCACACCTGCAGCCAGAAAACCACCAGAGTGCAGAATAAGAAGTATAAGAAAAAAAGAAGAAAAAACAAGGCAGTAGGCTTTTCCTATCTATGTTCCCATAATCTGGACTCATTTCCCCATATTCAATAGGACTGCCCCAACGCTGCTCCAATTTAGGAATGAGTTGAAGACTCACTACTTAGAGAAAACAACATCAGAATGCATTTACCATCCACAACAGAGCTACTCCTCCTATCACTTGTTGACTTTATGCTTGGCTTTGATCCTGTGCAGTGCACTGCTGCCTTTTGGCTAGGTTTGTGTTATTTAAATACTAAACACATACATGCATCACAGACACCCAGCAACAAGATAGAATTGGTAAAAGGTCCAATCCTATCCAAATGACACTGAACCGACTTGTCAATATTAATGACGGTCAATTATTGTAAAATTTGATTTTAATTCTAAGTGCCCATGTGAATATATATAGATACTGTTTTTAAATGTCTTTTTTTGTCTACTTTTATGGTTTAGTTGTAAACCGAATAAACAATCTCGATTGACTGACACTGAACGTTACACCTCATCAAAAGTAAGCATGGGCGAAATCAGCGAAATCGCGGTCTACGAAATTGTACGAAAGCGAATTCGCGATCCGCATAATTCGCGAATTCGTGCGAAATTGCGAATTTTGGTTTTTTGCGTGTTCGCGGGCCGCTTGCATGGCGAAGTTACCCATGCGGTTGTGTATGCGGGCACAGCACCCTCTGGTTCACCACTGACACCCTCTGGTTCACCACTGCCACCCTCTGGTTCACCCCTGCCACCCTCAGGTTCAGCACTCACTACTGCCACCCTCTGGTTCATCACAGCACCCTCTGGTTCACTCCTGCTGCCACCCTCTGGTTCAGCACTCACCACTGCCACCCTCTGGTTCATCACAGCACCCTCTGGTTCACCAGTGCCACCCTCTGGTTCATCCCTGCCACCCTCTGGTTCATCCCTGCCACCCTCTGGTTCATCACTACCACCCTCTGGTTCAGCACTGCCACCCTCTGGTTCATCACAGCACCCTCTGGTTCATCACAGCACCTCTGGTTCACCCCTGCCACCCTCTGGTACAGCACTGTCACCCTTTGCTTCATCCCTGCCACCCTCTGGTTCATCCCTGCCACCCTCTGGTTCATCACTGCCACCCTCTGGTTCATCACAGCACCCTCTGGTTCATCACAGCACCTCTGGTTCACCCCTGCCACCCTCTGGTACAGCACTGTCACCCTCTGCTTCATCCCTGCCACCCTCTGGTTCATCCCTGCCACCCTCTGGTTCATCCCTGCCACCCTCTGGTTCAGCAGTGCCACCCTCTGGTTCATCACAGCACCCTCTGGTTCATCCCTGCCACCCTCTGGTTCAGCACTGCCACCCTCTGGTTCAGCACTGCCACCCTCTGGTTCATCACAGCACCCTCTGGTTCACCAGTGCCACCCTCTGGTCCATCCCTGCCACCCTCTGGTTCATCACTACCACCCTCTGGTTCAGCACTGCCACCCTCTGGTTCATCACAGCACCCTCTGGTTCATCACAGCACCTCTGGTTCACCCCTGCCACCCTCTGGTACAGCACTGTCGCCCTCTGCTTCATCCCTGCCACCCTCTGGTTCATCCCTGCCACCCTCTGGTTCAGCACTGCCACCCTCTGGTTCAGCACTGCCACCCTCTGGTTCATCACAGCACCCTCTGGTTCACCAGTGCCACCCTCTGGTTCACCCTGCCACCCTCTGGTTCATCCCTGCCACCCTCTGGTTCATCACTACCACCCTCTGGTTCAGCACTGCCACCCTCTGGTTCATAACAGCACCCTCTGGTTCATCACAGCACCTCTGGTTCACCCCTGCCACCCTCTGGTTCAGCACTGTCACCCTCTGCTTCATCCCTGCCACCCTCTGGTTCATCCCTGCCACCTGCTTCCTTAGCTGTAAGTGCTTCCTGTTGCAGTTATTTTTTTTAAAGGAGCATTGTGCCATACTTGTAACTATTCTCTGACCCTGCTTTGAGGGTCAGAGCAGGGTCAGAGAATAGTTGCAAGTAGGCAACTGAACTCTGGAGGGGCCCCTCGGGTAGCACTACAGGGAATGGTTACAAATTAGCTTGAACTTTTGCACCTGCTAAGTGCTTTCAGTTTTCCAAAAGTCGTTTTTCTGCCATTTCGCGAATTCGCGGGGCGCGTATTCGTGCGAAATCGAACTTGCAATCCGCAAATTCGTGCGAATTTGCTGATTTCTTTTTTTTGCGTGTTCGCGCGGTTTTCTGCTTATTCGCGGACCGCTTGCAGCGCACCGACCCCGAGGTTGCCCATGCGGTCGTGTATGGGCGCGGCCATTTTGTTTGCGTGACGTGTTTCCGTTTCCGGGCGCTTGTTGCATGCTCCGGACGTATGCGGCGCGCGATTACGTGTTCATGGGCGTTTTTGCGTGCTCGCGGGGAAAATATCGCGCAAACTTACCCACGCGGTCCTCTACGGGTGCGGCCATCTTGTTTTTCATTCACTGCTATGGTTTTGGGCATGCTACCTTTCTATCCATCTCACATCTTCGTAATCCTATGTTTTTCTGAACTTTCTTTTGTCTTTTTTTGCTTATTATCTCTCTCTTCAATTTCCTTCATCTATATTTTGTGTTTTGTTTTACTTTATTACCTACTTTATTTCTTTCGCTCTCTCTCTTATTTTTTTTCACACCTATTCTTCTTTCCTTCTTCTGGTTAAGTGATGACCTGGTAACGGTTACCAACCTAGCGTTACCGCCTGGTTATTCCATATGCACACTAAACAGGGCCTCTAGGGGAGGGGGGATAGCGATCGTTTTTAAATCACATTATTCTTGTTTATTCAATAAGGCACAGGTGGCGGACTGCGAAGCGGCGCACCTCAAGGTAGGTGTGAGTGCACAGTACTCACTATCAGGCCTCCCTATATATCGTCCTCCGGGAACTGCAACCACATTCAAAAACGTGCTCCCCGAGGTGGGTAGTGAGCTTGCAGCAGGTTCTGCTAATTTTAGCATTTGCGGCGATCTTAATCTCCACCTGGACCAGGCTCGAGAGAATGCCATCTTTGTAGCAGATCTTGCTGCTCTTGAGCTGGTCCAATTAGTCCCGGGAGCCACACACTTAGCAGGACACCTGCTGGAACCATTATTTACCAACCTTCACTCTGTTACTATGGATCAACCAACTCCCATGGGCTGGACAGATCACTACTTGGTTAGATGGTTTGTCCCACTCATTGAACGCCCTAACAACGGAACTCCCAGGTCGATTTTTAAACGGCCTTGGCATAAGCTAAAGCTGGACGATTTTCATCACCTTCTTAATGCTAACCCTCTCGGTAACCATCTAGACTACGATCGTTTTTGGGAATGGATCCTGCAAGGTTTGGATGCCCTTATTCCAGCAAAATGGGTGAAAGGTCGTAGCTCCATCTCCAATCCATGGTACAACAATTCTTTAACCATTCTGCGAAAAGCCTGTAAAAAAGCTGAACGCGACTGGAGAAAAGATTACCTACCAGAGAAAAAAAGGTATTACCTAAAAAAGATAAAATCCTATCATAAGGAAGTCTGCAAAACACGCGCATCATTCTATGCCACGGAGATTAGCTCCAGTCCTAATCCCACTAAATGCATTTTTAAAATCCTTAAAGACCTCTGTTAGAAAGGCGTCCCCGGGCGAGGCAGAAGATGTCTGACTGACCACCCCTAGGTCCACCTCTCCGTCGAGGAGTAGCCGAGCGGTTGCTGAGAGGCCTCCTGAATGAGGGTCCTCTCCTAGGATCGTACAGCAGAGTAATCACAACACTACAGAGGGACACCACACAAGAAGTTAAGTTCTCAAGCTTTTATAGGGAATAAACGGTTGCTGGTTCTTGGCAGTATGTACAAGCAGATCGAGGGACCTGGAAAGTCTCTTAAAGGGGGGTAAGGTAGCGGGACAGTCTTACTCTGGGCGGAGGAAGGGATACCCTACGCACAGCTCTCAATCCTCTAGCTGGGGGGTTCCGAGATGTTCGAGCCGCGGCAGCGCCAGCAGGCTTGCAAGGTGGTTCAGCGAAGTAGGCCGCGGCAGCGCCAGCAGGCTCTCGGAAGGTTCAGCAAGGTAGGCTGCGGCAGCGCCAGCAGGCTCTCGGAAGGTTCAGCAAGGTAGGCTGCGGCAGCGCCAGCAGGCTCTCAGATGGTTCAGCAAGGTGGCCGCGGCAGCGCCAGCAGGCTCTCAGATGGTTCAGCAAGATAGGCCGCGGCAGCGCCAGCAGGCTCTCGGAAGGTTCAGCAAGGTAGGCCGCGGCAGCGCCAGCAGGCTCTCAGAAGGTCGTCGGGTTACGGATGAGTTCGTCTGGTGTCGGCCGTGACAGCGTCAGCAGGGCTTCCAGTCCAGGATACAACTGAAGTCTTAATCCAGGGTTGCCCCAGATATAGGTCTGGAGGTCTTTGAAGTCCGGACCCTCGCGCCTGGGGGTCAGAGGGGCCGGGATGATGGTGTCCAGACACCCAGCAGGGGGGTGGAGCCAGCGCCCAGGGAGGCCGGAGGGCGATCGATACCAGGCGTCCGGGGACGGCTGGAGGCCCATCGAAACTCCCCTTCCTCCGGGATCTGTCGAGTGGCTACTCGACCACCTGGGTGGATCTTGGTGCCTCGATGTCGGGGCTTCGCTGGGGCCTGGGCTGGGGCCGAGGCCACGTGATTGTGACGTGGCGGGTCCAAGATGGAGTCGGGCATGGCCTCGTGCTGAGGCCGTGATGGGCCTACGCTGGGGTCAGGCCTGCGCTGGTGGACCGGGATGGTAGCCGGCCCTGTGGGGTTGGGGCGTGCAGGATCGGGCCGAAGGGGCCGCCCGAGGTCTGGTGGAGGGCGGATATCGTCCTGGGCCCGCCATGCGGGAGGGGTAGGACCACGCCATGAGGCCGGGTCCAACAACCTCAAGACAAGAAAAACTGGCACCTCAGTGGTAGCTTCTACGACCTTATGCGATGAATTGGCACTTTTTTTGTCAATAAAGTGCGCACTATTTACTTAACCTTTCCTGTCCCTGCACCCTTAATCTACGTCAGACCTACAGCGGAACCTAGAGCTTCCCTGACATCTATCCCGCTCCTTTCGGAGGACGAACTCATCCGGCTTAGTGGAAAAATTAAGTCTGGCTCCCCCTTGGACCCCTTACAACCATCTCAATTCAAGGACTCCCTTTCAGTCTTTAAAGGACCCCGTTGCAATATAATTAACAGTTCCCTATCAACTGGAACTGTACCGACCTCTTGGA
This sequence comes from Lissotriton helveticus, assembly GCF_964261635.1. Taxonomy (NCBI): domain Eukaryota; kingdom Metazoa; phylum Chordata; class Amphibia; order Caudata; family Salamandridae; genus Lissotriton; species Lissotriton helveticus. The sequence continues at coordinate 938,696,383 of NC_136067.1, forward strand.
AGCATGCTTGGGTAACTCCAATTTTAAAAAACCCCAATGCAGACCCCAATAATCCGGAAAATTTCCGACCAATATCCCTTCTGCCCTGGGTGGCAAAAATAACGGAGGCTCATGTCAACAATGTACTGACCTAGTTTGTGAACAAAAATTGTATTTTAGACCCTTATCAGAATGGGTTCCGAACGGGTCATAGTACAGAAACGGCCCTTCTGGCCACTACGGAGCAGATCCGGTCTCTTGTGGACAAAGGTCAAAGTGCGGCGCTAATTTTATTAGATCTCAGCGTCGTCTTTGACACGGTGTCCCACGAGATTTTACTCCAGAGAGTTGAGGAAGCAGGGATAGAAGGCCTGGCCTTGGAATGGCTCGGCTCATTCTTGACCAATAGATCATTCCTAGTCTCATTACCCCCATACACATCCCAGACCCATGCCATCGGTCAAGGGGTTCCCCAGGGCTCGGCCTTGAGTCCACTGCTCTTCAACATATACGTCCAGCCTCTAGCTGTGGTCGCCAAGCGTTGGGACCTCACGATCGTCTCTTACGCTGACGATACGCCGCTAGTGGTCACTCTGGCGGACGGTGCCTCTCCCTCGGCCTCCAAATTCAAGGACGGCATGACGGCAGTGGCCAATTGGATGGCAGCCAATTGTCTACAGCTAAATGCCGGAAAAACGGAGGTGCTGTTGGTGGGTAAGCACGTCAATCTATGGAATGATCAGTGGTGGCCGGCAGCCCTGGGATCAATTCCCACCACAAAAAGTGAAGTAAAGAACCTGGGGGTCATGATGGATTCTACACTCTTCTTCCAGGCACATACCAGGCAGCTAGCCGCATCGTGTTTTGGTATTCTGCGAATCTTAAAACCCATTCTAAAATATTTTGCCCCCTCGGTCCGTCAACTTATCGTGCAAGCTACCATCATTTCACGTTTGGACTACTCAAACTCTCTTCTTCTGGGGGCAAACAACGCAGAGATAACAAGAATGCAACGCATTCAAAATGCGGCGGCTAGAGCCTTGGTGGGTCTGCCACGTTTCTGCTCAGCCGCTAGTACTATCCGTAGATTGCACTGGCTCCCCATTGATAGACGCATTCATTACAAAACACTGTGTATCTCCTTTAAGATCCTGAAAAGCGCTAGCCCAGCTTTGCTGAGCGATTTGATCTCGCACTATGTTCCGTCGCGCTCTCTTCGCTCAGCAGAGCTTTACTTAGCTACGGTGCCCAGAATTAGGCTTTCCAGGACAGGAGGCCGGGCTTTTCGATATCTTGCGCCTAAGCTCTGGAATTCCCTTCCGGTTCACATCCGTGCTATTAATTGTTTGACATCCTTCAGAAAGGCTATTAAGACTTTTCTGTTCCCATCACTTTAGTCTCTTCTGGTAATCCTTTGGCCGGTTCATATTGTTTTGTTTTCTCATGTGACAGCGCCGGGACGCCCCTTAGCTGGGGCAGCTGCGCGCTTAATAAACAATTAACATAACATAACATAACATCTTGTGCCCAGGACCATGGCTAAGGGAGGCGACAAGGACAAGGGGAAGGGCCCAGCACCCCGTACCCGGCTCCCTTGCGGGGCGTTTGAGGGGCGAGGAAGTCCAGGCCAAGGAAATCTTCTCCGCGGTGGAGGTGGCCGCCTTGATGGTGTTTGTGCAAGTCCACCTCCCTAAAACCGTTGCAGCAGGTGGGCGGATTGCTTCCGGTTACGGCCTCCGGGAGCGTCGCCAGCTGTGGGAGAAGGTGTGCCGGCGCATGTATAAGGAGTCTGGGGTCCGGCGCACCTACCAGCAAGTGACGCACCGGTGGAGTGACATCTTGGACCGGGAGCATGACATGGTCGACCTGCTCGGTGTGGAGATCCCTGGCCTTGGTAAGTAGCTATTTAATAACTACTTTTTTTCCTTCTGCTCTGTTATATTGCTAATCTATTTTTTTCCTGAAGAGTACGAATGCTGCTGATTCGATTACATTGCAGGTAAATTAATGTTTAAATAGCTTCTGTCATTGCAGGTGCTCGCCTAGTTATTGGCGTTGCTATGATGCTTACTTGTTTGAAACTTTTTAGTCATTTGAGAGCTTTACTGCGTAATGATAGAGACAGTAGACTTAAGTCTAGTCCTTCTTTGTGCTCCTGCTGCTGCCACTTTGAAGAGATAGTGGTGGATTGATACGTTGAGTTTATTATTTTTTACTTGTTATAGGACATTTGTTAGTGGTCTGCAATCATGATGACGGACTGTGTCTGTCACGCGACGTCTCGTGCTGCTGAGTGATGGCAGTCATAGTAGAACCTTTTTGTTGTTGATGTAGTTAGTGAATTACATAACTTTCCTATTAGATGGTCTGCGAATCCTGCAATACTGTACTACTATCCTCCTAGTTGACCAGATCAGATGCAATTGATGTTAATTTGTTTCCCCGACATAATTTTAGATTGAGCACAAAGAAATCAAATATTTCCCCAAAAACAATCATCCATGTTGTGTTTCATTATTTCATGATCACCAGGACCTCCCAGGGGCAAGGCGGCGGCGGCGACAGAGACTCCGGTGGCAGAAGGTGGAGAGGCTCAGTCCCTTGCAGGCTCTTCTGCTGGCCCCAGTAAGTGGTTCTATTGTTATATTAAAACTTATACTTCCCTAACTTTTACAGCTCCTATTCATTACAAACTGGTTCCTAATAATTCTATGTTTTACAAAATAGTCTTTGATCTTCTTCTAATGTAGACTACTTTCTACATTCTTATCCTGCCTCTACCATCACTCTCTGTGCTACTACTATTTACAATTATGAGTCGGTCTGTGTAGGTAGCTAAGCTTGCCCATTCGGCAAACGGTGTGAAACAAAACTCTGATACAGCAATAGCTCTAGGCACTGAGTGCAGTCCTCTGGGTTGCCCTTGCTGTCTATTCCAGTCTTCTTAATGTAAGTGCTTTGACAATTTCCAACAACAAAATGTCATTGTTTACACCAAGTAAAAGGTAGCAGTTGCCTTTTTGATTTGAGAGGAGCACATCCCATACCGCTAGTGTTTCAGGGACTATTCTGCACACAAAGAAGTATGGACAAGATAAATAGGACATTGTTGATGATAGGTGCAGTTCGACTTTCGACATACCTCAGTCCGAACAGAAGTTGAACCCCCATTCCGCTGACCGACTATCTAGAATGTCTGACCAATGATTTTACGACCCAGAAGAACAGAAGAAGACTACCTCCGAGTCCCGGCCTATCTGAGTCACTGAAACATGACAGCCAAGTGCAGTAGTTCAAACCTTTCTGCTCACTCACTCGTGAACAAAAACCACACAGTGTTTGTTAGTTTTAAAGTTTTATTTTCAATTGAGAAATGAAAACATTATTTCTTTATTTTTAATAGCGTAGTATTCTTATGGATGAAGATGACGTTAAAGTTTAAACAACATTCCCATGAATGAAATTAGCATGACTCAAACTTAATAATAGTTAACACTAACAGACACAGGAAATTATTAGAATAACTGTGCGTGAGCCCCCACCTTCTTTAAAGTACTTAAAGTACTGCTGGTGGTGACTCAGTAGTAGTTGGTGAATCGTCTGGCGGAAGGGCAATGGAATCTTCTTTCTGTAATGAGAAAAATGGTGCACGTTAAGCAAGCATTCATCAGTTGTCATAAGAAGAAGTGTAGCATTTAATGGAATAAGCATCTAAAAGGTTAACACCCTCCCCAAAACCGTTACTTTTTTTCAATCCCAGTAATAAAAAATGTGTTATGTAACATTTTCTTCCATTACGAGACAAAATAGGGGGTTGTGTATGGCATCTGAAAATAGGACATGTTTTTCCTAGACGTCACAACATCTGATGCGGCACAGATGACCACCAGTGCCGGGGCCAGCAGTGCGGAGGAGTCCACTCTGGATGCGGCGGCGCCAACAGGAGGAGCTGGGGGGAAGACTCAGCGGCGGCGGATGGTGGTAAGTTATTATACTCCTTACTTATTTAAATTTTTTTGAGTAGGCTCGTAAAGGAGTGTATGATGTACTGTACAGTAGTACACAGTACACTAGTATAAGTACACTGTACTGTCAAGAACATTTACTAATTTAGAACAACTTTTTGGGCTATCACGGAGAAGACATTAGGAAGAATCATAGACGTACTTTGGAAGCCTGGATGTTATCTTCTTTATCCTCCTCGTCGATAGCAGAGGTGTATGATGTAGTAGAGCAGACGCTGAGTGGATGAAGTATGGCCAGTGACAGTGCCACCCCTATAGAAAAGTAAGACATTCCTATCCCCCCCTGTATGTACTGCTTAAAGTACTGTGAGTCTGCATCATCATGGCCTGTGTCTTTATTTCTTGGGTTAAAGCTGAGTGAGCTGCCATTATGGCGGCTACCACAAGTTCATGTACCAGTAATTTCTTTTGCAAAACAAGAGAAAAAAAGTAAAAAAGGCATTTTTTAGTATTATCTGACTATGTATGTAGTAGTGAGTCCACCTATAGTGCTGCTAGTGGAATTCCTGAAACTCACAGTGTCACAGGCTTACAAAGACGGCGGAAAGATACAGGCCAAAATGTTATACTGTGTTTGCTACTTGCTGGTGTTACTGAGTGTCAACCTTCCGTTGATTTATTTTGACTTTATGTTAAGGACTATTGGCTACAGTATTTGTCTTTCTTTCTTCATAGATGCTACTCCCAAAAAGCTCACCCGTAAGGAGATGGCTGTCCGGGCCAGGGCCCGTAAGCTGGAGGCTATTTGTGTCGAGTATCGGCGGTTGTGGGCTCGGGAGCATGAGGAGACAACATCAACATCTACATCCTCCTCCAATACCCCCGGGTCCACCAGCCAGAAGCCTCCAGCCAAACGGAGCCGTGGCCCGACAGCCTCCCGCCGCGCCGCACAGCAGCAACAACATCAGCGCCCCCCCCAGATCCTGGATCGTTCGTGTGCGCCGACTACGCAAAAGAGTGGACTACCTGGAGTGGTTGGCTGAGAAACATCAGCGCCAGCTCCGGGACCTCCGCAAAGAGCAGCGGGACATGAAGCAACAGCTTGCAAAACTACGCCACCGGAGGAAGTGACTGTCCCTTGCCCCTTTTTTAAAGACTGTTGGGGGGGTGGGAATTGGGTGTTTGGGAAAGGGGACTTTTGGACATTGGTTGGGGTTAGGTAGGGGGGTGAGTTGGGTTAATTTCTTTCATTTTTTGACTACCTCAATATATTTCTTAATAATTATTTTTCATACCAAAACATAGTATACGCGTTCATAGGGATGAATTTGAAGCAGAGATCAAACAAACGCACAGAGTCACACTCGTAGAAGTAAGTTCAAGTTCACAAGAATATCATTTAAAAGATAAGGAGAATTTTGGATACTGTTACTGTTTTTTGTAGTTGTCCCGTTGAATTTGTGAAGTTGATGCATCCAGCCATTCCTCTTATTCGCGGTACTCCTTCATTCCATCGGATGCTCCGTCGATCAATCTTGGTGACCAGACACACTGACTGTCCACTGCCTGCCTGATGCGGATTTGCGGATCGCTAATTGTAAGCCTGAGTAGTACATCGATGGCACAGGGTAAAAGCCTGCCTGTAATTGATGATGGAAAAACACAATAGTAAGTGTTAAAGACACCTCGGATAAAAAAATATATATAAGGCACGCTGGGTAGTGCAAAAATTATACTGTCACTTTCAGAGATGACAATCCCCAAAATCTAGAACACCCCACATTACCCTCCCAAAAACGTGCAGAATACTGCTGCTACCTCGCAGAGGCCTAATTTCAAATCATGCCAAAACGCGCTCAGAAAGTATGCCCAAAACCCCCCTTTCCCACCATGGATTATCTTCAAACCACGTGCAATCAAAATTAGACATTCCAACAAGTGTTCCAAGACCCCACCCAGTCGTAAAAATCTAGAACCCCCGCCCAAACACATGCAATACAATACTGCTAACCCTAACGAGCCCTAAGTTAAGAATAGTGGCAAACGCTTTCTTTAACTAGGCCAAATCCCCCCTTTCCCACCATGGATTTTCTTCAAAGCACTTGCAACCAAAATTACACATTCCCACGAGTGCTCTAAGACCCCAGAACCCAGTTGCAAAAATCTAGAACACTCTCAAACCCATGCAATACTGCTGCCAGTGCTAACCCTAACGAGCCCTAAGTTAAAAAAAAGTGCCAAAACGCTTTTCAGCATGGATTTTCTCCAAACCACTTTTATCCGGTATTAGAGCTTCCCAGCAATGCCCCAAGACCCGCCAACCCACCCGCAAAAAAGCAGAACACCCCCAAACAGGCAAAAAGCAAAAATGGAAAATCTCATACTTAGAATCGGCCTTCTTTCAATTCTGTCCAAACGCGCTGTGCAGCTAGGCCATAACTCCCGTTTTCCACCATGGATTTCCTGAAAAACAAATGCAATCAACATTAGACTGTGCCAGCAGTGCTCCCAGACCCCCGACCCAGCACCGCAAATCTAGAACACCCCCAAATAACCCCCCAAAAACCTGCAATACTGGTATATTGAAAACATGGCAAATTGCGCTGTTCACAAAAAACAAACAGCAATTGGTTTCAACAGAGACAGACAGCCATTGCTGTCCACTGCATGCCATCTTCTCATTATTCATTAACTGTTCTACTTTATGTCCGCATCTTCTTCGGAAAGTGAGGGCCCACAGGGCAGCCTCTCCTGTAAATTTCAGAAGTAGGTCTGTCAACAATCAGCAAGCATGTAGTCAGTCAGTCAGTTATTTCAGTCCCACTTGAGGGGACTCGTCTACGAAGACAACGTTTGTTTTTTCTCCATAATCCATCCATCTGCCTTGAGGAAAATGGATAGGGGGAGTCTGGAGGAGGAGGATAGAGGAGCATGATTGAGTTGTGAACTTGTGAACATCAGAATGCAGACTGCAGCACCTTCAAATCAATACGGAAAATAAGATGAAGACAGTGCTGATGATGGACTTATTGTGATTAGTTGATTAGAGTTTTGTTGTGGTAAAAGTAGCAAAACAAAGAAAGACACACAGGAATAAAAGTGAATAAGTACGGAAAAAAGGAAGTAATTTTCAGTCCTCGTTGTCAGGGAAGCAGAGCTCGTCCTCCAAGTCTATGAATTGAGACGGGAGTAGGTCTGGTGACCGGGAAGAACTTCCGTCGTCGTCATCACCTAAGTCGGTGTCCTCTTCTTCTTGCGTGCATTCACGTATTTCGTAATAGGGTGGTATGAAGTGCTGATTCATCTTGATTATTGTTAACCTCTCCACATTTTTGGGCAAAAGGCGGGTCCTTTTTGAACTAACAATAGCACCAGCAGCACTGAAAACACGTTCAGAAGACACGCTTGCGAGTGGGCAAGACAAATAATTTAGAGCCAGGTTGGTGATCAGTCGCCATTTTGAGCTTTACGTATACCAATATCTCAGTGGGTTCTCATTATGACAGACCTCTGTTGGGCCATCCAGATAGGCCTGCACCACCGACTCAAGGTTCTCCAGGGTTGATCCACTTTGCCTACCATCTGCGACCTTTTCATCAGTGGACCGAGCTAACCCTTGCTGAGTTAGCCAATCCCCTTCCGACAATATTTGTTTGCGGACTGGTGCAGGTGAGGGTGATGATATGGTTGCTGGTGTCGTTAACGGCTGTGAGGGAAAGTGACTCCCTTCAGCCACGGATTGAGAAGTGGAACTTGATGCCGGTTGGCCTGCTGATTCAGTTGTACTTGTGCTGCCTCCTTGAAGGTTCTGCCGCTCTCTCTCGAACCGAGTGGCTGACACAGCTAGCCAATGTTTGTACTTTGAAACTTCTGCTTCCGAAAAAGGAAAGAAAGTATTGGTGGGCAGTGCCTTTTTGTATAGTGGATCAAGAATAGTGGCACAAATGTAATGTTGTTCTGTATGTATCTTTTTAAGCCTTTCATTGTCAAGTAGGCGCCATAATAACTTCTGCGCCAAACCATATGCTTCTCGCTTTTCACCATCATCTCGGAACGTTGAAGACACCTCCTTCAGTTGGTGCTCTAGCATGCGCAACAATGGGATAGCTTTGGTCAAAGAACAGTCCTCCCTGCTGACTTCACGCGTAAAGAGCTCAAAAGGACAAAGCATGTCTGTCAGGCTTGCAATTAGCTTCCATTCCTCCAACTCTAGCATCAAGTCTTTGTGAGCAGAACCCTGTTTAAAGACAAACTCGTGTATTACCTCCCACTGCTCAGACAGACGCTCAAGCATGTAAAAGGTTGAGTTCCAACGTGTTGCCACCTCTTGGATTAGTCCTTTGACTGGCAGTTTACGTTCATATTGAAGGCTCCTCAGCTGCTTCCGGGCCTTAAAAGAATGGTTGAAATGGGTACCGATTTTTAGGCAGGTGGTCAGTACATTGACGACTGGCTCTTCTGTTTTCAAGAAGGCTTGCACCACGATGTTAATACTGTGCGCCAAACACAGCACTCTGAAATAGCCACCGTTGTCCATGGCCTTATCTATATTACTGCCATTATCCGTGGAAACATAACCAACTGTGCGGTTTCTTGGATGCAGCCATTCATTGACCTTCCTGTTAAACTCCTCCAAAAGGTTAGGTGCAGTGTGAGATTTCTCCATGGCAAACATGCCTGCTGCTGCATGTTTGCGAGTAGCTTGAAAAACTTCCTCCGTGTCAACATCTTTGTGTTTTAACTGTCTTTCGACCCATGCAAAAGAGACCCAGTGTGCAGTGATGCACATGTAATCAAGGGCTTGGCAACTGGTCCACATGTCTGTTGTCATGTGGATAGTGTGAACAGCACTCTTCAGAATAGCTGCGCCAATCACCTCCAGCACATCTTGATGTTGTGCTGAAACAGCCACCCTTGCAAAATAGTACCGGCTAGGAACCTTCCATTTAGGGCAGACTGTTGCCACCAATTCACGAAAACCCACCTCTTCCACGAAAGACGTTCCGAACAGTGGTCCAGGTACTTAGCTGAAGGGAGATTTTTGCGCACCACCGGATAATTGGTGTGGTCTAAATGATAATTATATTGGAGTGGTGCTACTAGGAACAGGGGTGACCTGTACAACCCCTTAAACAATGTAATGTGCAAAGCACCTACATGTAATTTAGTGAGAAAAGAAACCTGTGCACACACAAAAAATACACAATTATAATAAATTCTTTGGTCTTAATTTCACAACAAAACTGAAGGAAAGTTGGTGAATGCAGCAATATTGTTTATTGCGCCAGCCGACACGTGTTTCATTGGAGTGGAATGCACCCCAAATCTTCAGGGCCAAATCCAAATGGCACGAAAGAATAATCCCCCACGACTGGTGATAATTCCAACCCAGTCTGGGTGCAAGGATCTTCAAATCAGGTGCTCCAGTAGAGTGTCAAACAACTTTTTATTGGGTCCTGGGAATAGTTTCGTACTCTTGGTGTCAGGGACTGCAAGGGCAGTATAGCGAGGGGCGGCCGAAACGGAGCTGTCCTCCGAAGTGCCTCAATGGGCGAAAAATGGCCGGCCCGTCCTTGAAAGTCGTGCCGGTTTTGCACGTAAGTAAGTTGTTGCTGCTTTCGGGTCTGAATCCGGGATTCAGACCCGAAAGCAGCAACAACTTACTTACGTGCAAAACCGGCACGACTTTCAAGGACGGGCCGGCCATTTTTCGCCCATTGAGGCACTTCGGAGGACAGCTCCGTTTCGGCCGCCCCTCGCTATACTGCCCTTGCAGTCCCTGACACCAAGAGTACGAAACTATTCCCAGGACCCAATAAAAAAGTTGTTTGACACTCTACTGGAGCACCTGATTTGAAGATCCTTGCACCCAGACTGGGTTGGAATTATCACCAGTCGTGGGGGATTATTCTTTCGTGCCATTTGGATTTGGCCCTGAAGATTTGGGGTGCATTCCACTCCAATGAAACACGTGTCGGCTGGCGCAATAAACAATATTGCTGCATTCACCAACTTTCCTTCAGTTTTGTTGTGAAATTAAGACCAAAGAATTTATTATAATTGTGTATTTTTTGTGTGTGCACAGGTTTCTTTTCTCACTCTTCCACGAAAGAGAAAGGGAGAAGGTCCAGCGCTAGCATTTTAGCCAGCTTTGCGTTAAAGCGCCGTTGGTTGGTTGCGTTCAAATGGCGGATCCGACCAAAACATGCTGCTAATGGTGCGCTGGACCGTTTTACGTGCTGATGATGATGATGCAGACATCAAACCAGTTAGGCTCATTGATTTAATTTTTTGCATTGGTGTGTGTCCCAGACTCTTAGTGTGCCTCATACATGTTGCAGGGGTAGAGGGTGTGGGTGATACCACTGCAGTGCTGCTGCCAGGGGTACTGTGTATACCTTCTTCACTTCCCCCCTGCACGATCAGCCTCTCATCATCATCAAATGCAATATCAAGGGATACATTTTGATTTATTTTGGCTTCATCGATGTCACTTAGGTGCTTATACCACTGGATAGGGTGGTGTTTTTTGAGATGACCTCTCTGGCCTACGGTACCATAGTTGGTACCAAGCTTACCCCGACTAACTGATACTTTACAAATTGAACAAACAACCATGTTTTCCACCTTTTTGCTAACAGTAAAGAAGTCCCAAACTGGGGACTGGAGATGTCTGCTGGTGGTGCAGGAGCTACTTTGACTTCCAATGCAAGATGAAGAGTAGGTTGTGCGTGGCTGAATTTTTTCCTGTAGTTGACTTACAGCACCACTACTTGAGGTAATGGGGGTCGAGCTGGATGGAGGTCTTTGCCGGCCCTTCTGACGAGAAAATATGGAAGCTGTAGGTCGTGTTGGTGTTGTAGTTAACTGCGTTGGTGGTGGTACCACCAGTGCCGCGCCGCCCACATCCTGCTCAGCAGCCATTCGGGCTAGGGTTAAAATGTTTGTCTGCTGCATGCCCGCTGTGGCTGGAGTGACATCTGTGATGACTGGGTCATCGTCAGACTCTTCATCAGCAGCAGAAGTCACCACTTCTTGTTCATCGTCAGCAACCATAAGTCGAAGCCTTGCGGGAACCTTCCTTTTCGGCTTAGCTACTTTTGTCGGCTCATGGCGTGCCTCACTGTCAGACTGCATTGGTGGGTTCCAATCAAGATCAAGGTCATCAGAATGAAGGGGTCTTGAAGAAGAACTTGTAGTAGTAGCAGCCCTCCTTCACCTTTTTCTTGCTGGGGATCTGGTAGACAATGGATCATCCTCAGGAGGAGTGGCTTCCTCTGATGATTCTTCCACTTGAATATCAATTTCCTGATGTGCCCCTACTTCTGGAGGAACAAGCGTTGTAGGCAATTGTGCCGCTCCATGAACCTCTAGTGGCACCTCTCCTTGCCCATGTACTTGCGCCTCTCCTTGCCCATGTACTTGCGCCTCTCCTTGCCCATGTACTTGCGCCTCTCCTTGCCCATGTACTTGCGCCTCTCCTTGCCCATGTACTTGCGCCTCTCCTTGCCCATGTACTTGCGCTTGTACTAGTTGCACTTGTGGTTGTCATTGCGGCTGTGATTGTTGGACACTCGCCAGCTGAGTTACACCCGGCGTTGATTGGATGGTACTTTCTTGTGATGAGCCAACATCACTGGTCGATGGTGATTGAACAACCAAAGTGGCTGCCGCAGCAGCACTCATGGTCTTGGACCTAACTTGGCGTGGTGGCACTGACCCCAATGAGGCGGAGGTGCTGCTTCCAGCTTGGTCCCCGGCAGACACCGCTGCTGCTGCAGGCGTAGTTTTTTTTTCCCCAAAAAAGGTGTCGGTGGGCACACCCGTCTCCTTGGTAGGTGGTGCCCTTGCTTCTTCTGCTCCTTCTTACTGGCAGTGGCACTGGCAACTTTCTTTGCTGAGGCGCTACGGCCACCTTTCTTTGAGCCCATCTTCTTCAGATGTCAGAACAGCAGGCCGCAGTTGCACGAGTTGCAGAGTTGTCTTGTCTGTGGCCACACGTGACGTCGCGTGACGTTGTGCTGAACACACCGCTGCAGGACTTCTTCCTGGCACTGGTGGTTCTCTTGTGCACCTAAAAGCAATGGAAGACAGAGGGACATCAGTTATACACCCCAAAAAGTCGAAAAACACATAAAAATCACCACAATCCCATGCCATCCATGCCCTCAATGATGTTTACATTCAAGACACCCCACAGAAAGACTAGGCCCATGCACCACTGAGTACCCCTGGGCAAAAGGCCCCAACAACAGCCCAAACATCGAAAACACATAAAAATCACCACAATCCAATGCCATCCATGCCCTCAATGATGTATACATTCAAGACACCCCACAGAAAGACTAGACCCATGCACCACTGAGTACCCCTGGGCATAATGGATGAAAGCAAGGCACATTGGATGCAGGCCTATGGCACAAAGCACACTGCCTGGATTCAAAATGGCCCCTTGACCCCTGCCTGTACCAGTCCTCAAAATGGCCCCCACCCACATGGCCATGCCCCATCAACACCCCAAAAAATCGAAAAACACACAAAAATCACCACAATCCAATGCCATCCATGCCCTCCATGATGTTTACATTCAAGACACCCCACAGAAAGACTAGGCCCATGCACCACTGAGCACCCCTGGGCAAAAGGCCCCAACAACAGCCCAAAAATCGAAAAACACATAAAAATCACCACAATCCAATGCCATCCATGCCCTCAATTATGTTTACATTAAAGAGACCCCACAGAAAGACTAGGCCCATACACCACTGAGTACCCCTGGGCATAATGGATGAAAGCAAGGCACATTGGATGCAGGCCTATGGCACAAAGCACACTGCCTGGATTCAAAATGGCCCCTTGACCCCTGCCTGTACCAGTCCTCAAAACGGCCCCCACCCACATGGCCATGCCCAATCAACACCCCAAAAAATAAAAAAAACACACAAAAATCACCACAATCCAATGCCATCCATGCCCTCCATGATGTTTACATTCAAGACACCCCACAGAAAGACTAGGCCCATGCACCACTGAGCACCCCTGGGCAAAAGGCCCCAACAACAGCCCAAAAATCGAAAAACACATAAAAATCACCACAATCCAATGCCATCCATGCCCTCAATGATGTTTACATTAAAGAGACCCCACAGAAAGACTAGGCCCATGCACCACTGAGTACCCCTGGGCATAATGGATGAAAGCAAGGCACATTGGATGCAGGCCTATGGCACAAAGCACACTGCCTGGATTCAAAATGGCCCCTAGACCCCTGCCTGTACCAGTCCTCAAAATGGCCCCCACCCACATGGCCATGCCCCATCAACACCCCAAAAAATCGAAAAACACACAAAAATCACCACAATCCAATGCCATCCATGCCCTCCATGATGTTTAAATTCAAGACACCCCACAGAAAGACTAGGCCCATGCACCACTCACTACCCCTGGGCCTACTGGCTAGTGAGGCTTTACAGGCACCCCAAAATAAAAAAATAAAAAACATATAACAGTGAGCTAAAATTCCATGGCATAAATGAGAATTAAGTTAAAAAAAATCAGAGAAACAGTTGTATCATGTACTCATGACTAACCCTGGGCCTACTGGATACTGTGGCTAGCTACCACCACAATATATATTTTGTTAAAGTTGTGAAAAAAGTTTTAGAACTGGAGTTGCCTCAACTGCAATGCCCCAAACAAACAAAACCAACTTACTTGTAAAATCTCAAGTCCAAAAGTGATCCAAACTCCAAAGTCCAAAAAGTCCTCAAATACAAATATCCAGCAGCAGCCAAAAAAAGTCATCCTTCCAGCTCCACAGCCAAATGAAAAGTGAGCAGGACATGGACAAAGCACTAGGAGGAGCCTGCTGGACAGGAACAGGAAGTTGGAGACTCTGGGGCACTTCCTTCCTCCCACCCAACCCCAAAAAATGGACTCCTGCACCAAAAAGTGCAGCCCAATGTCAATCTGAGGAGTTATTCTGATCAGAATCATCATTTTCACAAGGTTTATGCTTCCTGCGGTGGATTTCTTGTGCAGAATTGCAATTTTTACAATTTAGCGAACGCGAGCTGTTCAAATCTCCCGCCGGAAGTCAGCTGCGCGCCGTCGCGGGCATTTATGACGTACTCGCATTGTCAAACTCTCGCCGTGCAAGATGGCAAGCCGCGATGACGTAAATGCGTTTGAAAAACTCTCTCGCGATCACGCAGCAAGATCGAAAATGGCGCAGCACACGCAAAAACGGGAGAAAAACAACTCGGCAGGCTCAGAGTCAACGCGCGCGCGCGATATTGTATTTTTCAAGCGTGACCAAGCAAAATAATTCGTAGCTTGCGAATTTGCGGATTATTGGGCTATTTTGCGCGATTTGCGGATCACGAAATTGTCCAAAATCCACAAATTTGCCCGCGAAACGGATTTTACGCCTACGCTTAATCAAAAGTCCAAAAGGAAGAGGGGATAAGTTATCCATCTGACACATAGTAATACAATTTTGGATGCAGGATATCTGGCTTCAACTGAATTAAAAAATGTTACGCTCATCATTCTAGCGATAGGACAGGTAAAAAATGACATGGGACAAGAACATTGTATGTCAATCATATTTGAATCCACCATCCTTCAATATAAATGTAAAAGTTTAGGGTTCATGTTGGACAGTATTTTACCCTTGGGCCCTCAAGTACACCAGGCTGTCAGAAATGGCTTCCATAATACAAGCACAATGCAGTACACTATTTATTAAATCCTTTTTGTAATATTACTTTATTCCCTTCACCCTTAAATAGTCTACTGCAATGACCGTAGACTCTACAGTCAATTCACACCTTGAATTCAGCAATGCATTATTGTGAGAAGCTGGATTTGTGTATGATGCACACTTATGTAAGTGGGCACCCTATACCAATCCAGACGCTTATGGTGATTTTAGTGGTCTAAGATAACCTTAGAAAGCTCTCTAAATGGTAGCTCTGGAGAGCAGCCTTCAAGCTTAGTCCAGAAGGAGTGTAAAGCAGTCTGTTTTACCAGAACATAATCTTATAGGAATAGATTAAGTGAAAAAGAACCACACAGTGTATTTTTAAAACTATGCATTTATTGTAAGACACTCACAAACATGATAGGATTTGTTACAGCCAATTTCGAGATGGTCATTGCGTAATGATGTGGTGCCCCGGTTCACTGGCACAACATTGATGTCACAAACATCGATTAAAAAATATAGACTACAAAAATATCGACTCCCTATACTTAAACAGGTAAGTAGAAAAACATTGACTAAAAATATTGTTGTAAAAAACAGATGTACAAAATATCGATTTATATATATATATATATATATATATCCAACAAACAAATGCGCCATAACACTGGTTCTGGAAACAACTGGCTTTTATTGAGATTAACGCAGGCTGCAGCAAAAGTGGAGCACTTGACGCGTTTCAGCGAATAGCTTTCCTCAGAGGTACACCACGTGTGCAGTGTCCCAGAATTCGTTGGTAAGTACCTGCCGGACTGCTACCATACTTCAAGTCCCATAATGCATCAGGAGTTGGAATGGAGTACATGTATGCAGTCCAAAGTGTTGTTAAATTCCACCCCAAACTCCGACTAGTTGTAAAGGTGAGTATGGTTGCTGGCAATCTCTGGAGCACACATGAGCGCAGCAGTAGCAAAATGTCAAAATAACGCCAGATCCAAAACCTGCTCCAGGGAGGAATCATCCCCCTCGTGTCGCTCCCTTTCTCATCACCACCGCAAAAATCGCCGGCACATCCTCAGGCTCGCAGTGGGTCGAGCGGGTCATGCCCCCCATTTTAAATGTTCCAAGCAAAGTTCGATGCCGTCGGGGGCCCCCGACCCTGCAGGGCGTTTATGGCTTACAGCGGGAGACAGCGCTTCCCGCCCTTAACATCCAACAAACAAATGCGCCATAACACTGGTTCTGGAAACAACTGGCTTTTATTGAGATTAACGCAGGCTGCAGCAAAAGTGGAGCACCTGACGCGTTTCAGCGAATAGCTTTCCTCAGAGGTACACCACGTGTGCAGTGTCCCAGAATTCGTTGGTAAGTACCTGCCGGACTGCTACCATACTTCAAGTCCCATAATGCATCAGGAGTTGGAATGGAGTACATGTATGCAGTCCAAAGTGTTGTTAAATTCCACCCCAAACTCCGACTAGTTGTAAAGGTGAGTATGGTTGCTGGCAATCTCTGGAGCACACATGAGCGCAGCAGTAGCAAAATGTCAAAATAACGCCAGATCCAAAACCTGCTCCAGGGAGGAATCATCCCCCTCGTGTCGCTCCCTTTCTCATCACCACCGCAAAAATCGCCGGCACATCCTCAGGCTCGCAGTGGGTCGAGCGGGTCATGCCCCCCATTTTAAATGTTCCAAGCAAAGTTCGCTGCCGTCGGGGGCCCCCGACCCTGCAGGGCGTTTATGGCTTACAGCGGGAGACAGCGCTTCCCGCCCTTAACATCCAACAAATCCGACGGCAGCGAACTTTGCTTGGAACATTTAAAATGGGGGGCATGACCCGCTCGACCCACTGCGAGCCTGAGGATGTGCCGGCGATTTTTGCGGTGGTGATGAGAAAGGGAGCGACACGAGGGGGATGATTCCTCCCTGGAGCAGGTTTTGGATCTGGCGTTATTTTGACATTTTGCTACTGCTGCGCTCATGTGTGCTCCAGAGATTGCCAGCAACCATACTCACCTTTACAACTAGTCGGAGTTTGGGGTGGAATTTAACAACACTTTGGACTGCATACATGTACTCCATTCCAACTCCTGATGCATTATGGGACTTGAAGTATGGTAGCAGTCCGGCAGGTACTTACCAACGAATTCTGGGACACTGCACACGTGGTGTACCTCTGAGGAAACCTATTCGCTGAAACGCGTCAGGTGCTCCACTTTTGCTGCAGCCTGCGTTAATCTCAATAAAAGCCAGTTGTTTCCAGAACCAGTGTTATGGCGCATTTGTTTGTTGGATGTTAAGGGCGGGAAGCGCTGTCTCCCGCTGTAAGCCATAAACGCCCTGCAGGGTCGGGGGCCCCCGACGGCAGCGAACTTTGCTTGGAACATTTAAAATGGGGGGCATGACCCGCTCGACCCACTGCGAGCCTGAGGATGTGCCGGCGATTTTTGCGGTGGTGATGAGAAAGGGAGCGACACGAGGGGGATGACTCCTCCCTGGAGCAGGTTTTGGATCTGGCGTTATTTTGACATTTTGCTACTGCTGCGCTCATGTGTGCTCCAGAGATTGCCAGCAACCATACTCACCTTTACAACTAGTCGGAGTTTGGGGTGGAATTTAACAACACTTTGGACTGCATACTTGTACTCCATTCCAACTCCTGATGCATTATGGGACTTGAAGTATGGTAGCAGTCCGGCAGGTACTTACCAACGAATTCTGGGACACTGCACACGTGGTGTACCTCTGAGGAAAGCTATTCGCTGAAACGCGTCAGGTGCTCCACTTTTGCTGCAGCCTGCGTTAATCTCAATAAAAGCCAGTTGTTTCCAGAACCAGTGTTATGGCGCATTTGTTTGTTGGATGTTAAGGGCGGGAAGCGCTGTCTCCCGCTGTAAGCCATAAACGCCCTGCAGGGTCGGGGGGCCCCCGACGGCAGCGAACTTTGCTTGGAACATTTAAAATGGGGGGCATGACCCGCTCGACCCACTGCGAGCCTGAGGATGTGCCGGCGATTTTTGCGGTGGTGATGAGAAAGGGAGCGACACGAGGGGGATGATTCCTCCCTGGAGCAGGTTTTGGATCTGGCGTTATTTTGACATTTTGCTACTGCTGCGCTCATGTGTGCTCCAGAGATTGCCAGCAACCATACTCACCTTTACAACTAGTCGGAGTTTGGGGTGGAATTTAACAACACTTTAGACTGCATACATGTACTCCATTCCAACTCCTGATGCATTATGGGACTTGAAGTATGGTAGCAGTCCGGCAGGTACTTACCAACGAATTCTGGGACACTGCACACGTGGTGTACCTCTGAGGAAAGCTATTCGCTGAAACGCGTCAGGTGCTCCACTTTTGCTGCAGCCTGCGTTAATCTCAATAAAAGCCAGTTGTTTCCAGAACCAGTGTTATGGCGCATTTGTTTGTTGGATGTTAAGGGCGGGAAGCGCTGTCTCCCGCTGTAAGCCATAAACGCCCTGCAGGGTCGGGGGCCCCCGACGGCAGCGAACTTTGCTTGGAACATTTAAAATGGGGGGCATGACCCGCTCGACCCACTGCGAGCCTGAGGATGTGCCGGCGATTTTTGCGGTGGTGATGAGAAAGGGAGCGACACGAGGGGGATGATTCCTCCCTGGAGCAGGTTTTGGATCTGGCGTTATTTTGACATTTTGCTACTGCTGCGCTCATGTGTGCTCCAGAGATTGCCAGCAACCATACTCACCTTTACAACTAGTCGGAGTTTGGGGTGGAATTTAACAACACTTTGGACTGCATACATGTACTCCATTCCAACTCCTGATGCATTATGGGACTTGAAGTATGGTAGCAGTCCGGCAGGTACTTACCAACGAATTCTGGGACACTGCACACGTGGTGTACCTCTGAGGAAAGCTATTCGCTGAAACGCGTCAGGTGCTCCACTTTTGCTGCAGCCTGCGTTAATCTCAATAAAAGCCAGTTGTTTCCAGAACCAGTGTTATGGCGCATTTGTTTGTTGGATGTTAAGGGCGGGAAGCGCTGTCTCCCGCTGTAAGCCATAAACGCCCTGCAGGGTCGGGGGCCCCCGACGGCAGCGAACTTTGCTTGGAACATATATATATATATATATATATATAACAAGTAAAATAATATATATTAATTATATTAAACATTATATTTAATTTTAACAAAATAAAATAAATGTAATATACCTTTTAACATAATATAACAAATAAACGTAATTAAAAAAAGATAAAAGCACAAACAATCATTTTTACATATATTTACTTTAAAACAATTAATAAACTAATATTTTTTATTTCTTTAAAAAAAATTTAATTATATAAAAATACAATATATATCAATAATTTAAAATCTTAGAAAAAAATGCTATAATAAATTAAAACATTAAACTATTAAAAAATATTTCAATTTCAATTTCCCAATACAGACAGTGCAAAAGTAGGGAACGTGTTGGATAGTGGAGAGGTAAAAATTATTATTCCCACTCCAATAAATACAACAATAGGGCAAATGTTGGATAGCGAAAGGGTAAAATTTACTATTCCATCTCCAATGAGTGCAACAGTAGGGTAAGTGTTGGACAGCGGTGGGATTAAATTTACTATTCCAACTCCAGTCAGTGCAACAGTAGGGAAAGTGTTGGATAGCGGAGGGTGAAGTTTACTATTTTCACTCCAGTGAGTGCAATAGTAGGGAAAAAGTTGGATAGCGGAGGGGTAAAAATTCCTATCCCCCCAGTGAGTGCAACAGTAGGGTAAGTGTTGGATAGCGGAGGGATTACATTTACTATTCCAACTCCAGTCAGTGCAACAGTAGGGAAAGTGTTAGATAGCGGAGTGGTACAATTTACTATTCCCACTCCAGTGAGTGCAACAGTAGGGAAAGTGTTGGATAGCGGAGGGGTAAAAGTTACCATTCCCACTCCAGTGAGTGCAACAGTAAGGAAAGTTTTGGATAGCAGAGGGGGGAAAATTACTATTCCCACCCCAATAAGTGCAACAGTAGGGAAAGTGTTGGATGTCAGTTCAAAAATAAAACCAAAAGAAATATTTAAAAATAAAAAAATATTCTAAAACTTAATACATAAATATATAAATGTTAAAAATTAAAATACCAATATATTTAATATATAAAAAGAAAACATATTATAATATTAATTACATAGAACACATACCCACAAATATATAAAATAAAAAATTACTTTCCAAAAAATAAATATTTTAAACAAGAAAATATTTACAAACAAAAACATGAATTATTACATAAATGTTATTTTATTTCCTACCCTATACCACCAAACAAATCACAACACACTTCTAAATTTTGAAAAAAAACATACTTCCATAATTAACATATTTATCAATTAAAAAATATTGTTAATAAAATTGAATTAACTACCCACACTTTAACACTATACTCCCCACAACACACACCTAAATTAAATTGTAAAATAATAAATGAATCAATTAAAACTTATTTTAATATTACAAACTATTACAATTAAACAACTAATTATGAAGTAAGTAAAATGTATTTAATACCCACCTTTACCCTTCAACCCCTTGCATGCGGCCGCGATTCTGCGCCTGTGCGGCAAAATCACAAGTGGGCGGGTTCATGACAGCCCCCAGCCATCATCAGCACACGAGCACCGCGGTGCATGACTGACGGGGGCCGTCATCAGCATGCAAGGGGTTAATAGTAAAAACAACACACACAAAAATAAACGTTTGCCCAAAATAAATTTCCAATAATTAACATTAACAACTATATATTAATTAATTGAACACAAATTACTTCCCACCCTGTACCCCTATAAACACAACACACATTTTTTTACACAATTACCGTAATAATAATTAACAATTAATTAATAATAAATTAAAAAAATACTTGCCACCCTTTACCCCTATAAACCCCAAAACACACACCTACAATTAATTACACAATTACCAATTAAATAATTATAATTAATAACCAATCATTACTTAATTAATAATAAATTAATTTACATATTTAACACTATAACATCTCAATTAAATAAATATTAATTAAAAAAATTGTTAATTTAATGTAATTAAATTACTTCCCAACCTATTCCCCCATAAACCCACAACCCGCTACAGAACTAAAAAACGCAAGATTCCCCCCCATTTTTTAATAGATACTAAAAATGTAACACATATATTAAAAAATATAAACAATTCTTATACAAAAAAATACATCACATACATTTAAAATATATACTAAGAAACATAACATTAATTAAAAAATCGATATTTTTGACAATTATATTTTTACAAACAATATTAAACACTTAGATATTTTTTAAATCAATATTACTTACCTTAAGTCGATATTCTTGACCACGATATTCTTGCTGTTAATATTTCTCCCTCACGATATTTGTGACTCGATATTTCTGCCAGTCGATATTTACCCCTCGATATTGTGTCTCATCACAGGAGCCCCTCTATATGTTTTATGGCTGTCTCACTTACAACCCGGAAGAATGGACTCCGTAGGATGTAGAGATGTCCTGCTCGTGCAGGGGCACCCTCACTCTTAGAACCGAGCACCCCCTTCAGGATTGAAAGGCTTGCCTTAGGGGTGGACTTATAGGTTTTAAGTGCAGTGACGAACAAGTTACTTACCTTCGGTAAAAATGTATCTGGCAGAGACATAGTCTAGCCGCAGATTTCTTAACTTAGAATATCCCCAGGCGTCAGACTAGACCCGGAAAACTTTGGGCAGCAGCACCTCTGCACCCCGGGGGGCGGCGGCGTACGGCTCCACCCGACGTCGTCCAAGGACGTGACGTCAGCGGAGCCATATATGCCCTGCCCTGGCGCGCTGACATCAGTTTTCATCAGAAGACTTTCTGCGTCAGAACGCGGAGCCACCACCAAAAACTGTGAAAACATAGGAACAGTGTGCAGAAAAAGAAAAAACTAGGTATGGTGAAAAAAACGTCACCTTAGAAAGACAGTGCCGGGCACTGTATATCTTAAACCGAGGGAGAGAAAAGAACAGAGCACCACTCTGGGAGGGGCCCCCGCAATTGTTAAGGCTAAAACCTCCCCCGGAGGCAGAAGAAGATGCAGAGCATAGGCAGGATCTGAACCCTTGGCCTGAGTGAGCCTGTGCCACCAGAGGCACAAGACCTACCATTAAGCTATAGCTCCTTGGTGAACCATCACATCAGTCGGCAGAAAGGCTGTAACCACAATATATGAAAGTGAAGGACAACCAGTTCAGAACCCAGGAGTAAGGACAAACTATCATAAGGCGCCAACCAAAAGGAGACCTCAGATCCCAATAAGGGACCTACCAAATCCAGGATAGTCAGAGACTGCAACCGCTAGAGTGCAGTGGAGGCAAGAGACCTCAAGCGGTTGAAGAAGATATAAGGGAAGGACGGGGGGTAGGAGAATTAGACTCACATCGGACAACCCAGGGTAAGGGTTGTAAAGGACACATGGCATATGAGCATACCATCCAATCATAAGAATTGGTAGAGCAGAGCCACGAAACAGAATGTAGCATTGTGAGTCGGAGAGAAGAGAAGACGTCACCCCGCAGAGGACTAAAGTCACCCAGAGGGAGGTGAAGGCAAGAAGCCCAACCTGAAACGGTTGTCGCTGGACGGGCGGGCGTTAAGGAATCTGCGGCTAGACTATGTCTCTACCAGATACATTGTTACCGAAGCTAAGTAACTTGTTCATCTGATAGAGACGTCTAGCCACAGATTCCTTAACTTAGAATAAATACCAACGCCATACCCATAGAGGAGGCGGGACTGCGACTAAACCCCACTGAGGTCCAGAGAGAACCTAGCCGTCAATACCATGACCAAAAGAGTGTCGTCAACTAAAGGACAAAACACAGTGGGGACAGAAATGACAGCGCAGCCATCCACCCGACCCCTATGCCCTGAGGAGAGCGGGAATCAAGGGGAGGCTGGGCACCACAGCCCATCCAGAATAACACGAAAATCCCCATATGTAGAGGGGATGAGAGAAGGAAAACACCAAGCCAGAACACTTGTGCCTGAATAAAAAAATTACGCACTTCAAAAGAAGACAAAGAGGCATGGAGGATCCATAGGATTCAAGGTGTTGACAAGAAGCCAGAGCTAGCCCCAGTTAATAATAATAATCCACATTTGTAAAGCGCACAATCACCCGTTAGGGTCTCTAGGCGCTGGGGGCCGTCGGGAAGATTAAGCAAGCTATTGCCCAGAGTCGCATGGTGCTGGGCTAACCTGCCGCCGGAGCCGGGGATCGAACCCTGATCCCCAGATTCCAGCGTCAGTCGCCCTGGCCGCGGCGCCACACCTCTCCCTCTAAATAAATAACTTGAACAGCGTAAAACACTGTTGAACCTGCTCCTGTAGAGATACGAAGGCAGCAGGATACTGACCCCTGCCCAGCACGGGCCAACATTGAACAAAAACATACCTAGTAAAGAAACTGGTGTGAAGAAGGAGTTCAGCACCTCGCAGAGAGTAGAACTGAACCTATGTCGTGAAAGAACCGCAGGATGCGGCTGTCGACAAAGCCAACCCAAAAGACTGGTAAGTGGTATGGTGGAGAGAACGAGTACCGCCCCCACATGTACCACAGAGGAAGAGTACTGCGGAGACTTTAGCCAGCCAGACGTGTGTGAGCATTGAAAGGATGCCCATACACAGCCAGAAGGACGCTCATACGCGGACAGAAGGAACACCAGGAAGCAAGACAGCAGGAACAGCTGAGATGTGCACAATGGCAAGAAGGCAACGGGCCAAAGACACCAGAGAAGATCTGGTGATGTAAGAGGACAGGGCCAATACCAAGGCAGGAAAGCCTGCACAAGCCATTAGGAAGAACATGGTTCAGAAACAGCCTCAAGAAGATTGTGAAACCCGTCCAAACCCAGGGACTAGGGTACGCTCAAAAGTACCCGCAGTTATACAGAAAGTGAAACTAGTCCAGGCTATAAGCAGCGTCTTCCTCCGGTCCAGAAGAGAGAACAATCCCCTTGCAGGACAATTAGAAGAAAATACGAGCCTAACAAGGGAATACTCGGGACCAACTCACGGGTCCTAGACGCCAGGAAGAGCAGGGTTCAAGGAGAACTGCCTCCACGAGTCTGTCACATTAAGAATGCCAGCAGACCGAAGAAATCCCTGCACGGAAGCAGTGGGGACGTGGAGAAAACTGCTGGGGAATAATCCAAAAGGTCATAACAACGTACAACAGAGAGGCCCACGGCAACTCCCTACTGGCAAGAACAACCCACAAGGGGCTGGCGCCAAAAGACAGACCATATGACAAGAAGCAGAATGCCAGGCTATGCGAGGTAGATACCACACAGCATAGACCTAGACCAGGAGTCGAAACATCACAGACAATAGAGCGATGCGACCCTGCGGAACGCAGTAAAAGGGGGTACATGAGTCCCAGAGGGATACCCACAATGAAAATTCCACTGGAGCGTACGACGGCAAATGTAGACACCTGCCACTAGCCAATGCCCCACATAGGGCAAGGGTCAACCCCTGGCAAAACAGACAGTCAGAGGACTGAAAACAAAACAACCCAGCCAAACGGGTATACAGAAAATACAGAGACACCAATCTGATTCTGATAAAAACTGGGCCGTAAAGGAAGCCCCGCAACCAGAAAGAAAAGTCAGTCAGTGGTACGGCAGAATTACCGCAGCCCTGACAGAAGCCTGGAGATCGCCGAGTCCGCGTGAGACCTAAAAAGGTCTATGCTGTAAATGGCATGCCTTGGAGGCTCTCCCGAATATTATCAGGGAAGCGACTCTCATGCATCCAGGCATGGTGGCGCGAAGCCCCCTTCCGCACTAGAGCACGGCCCACAGAGTCTGTGGTATGCAGGGAGGAGCATATTGAAAAATGTGCCATCTCCTTGCCGTGAAGGACAAGACAGAGTAACTCTGGGCGCAAGTCCTCCGGAAGGGAAGGGAGAAGGTTATCCATGGTGTCCCAGAGTGCAGAGTACGCACGCGCAAACACGCATGTAGTGTTTAAAGCGCGGATGGCCGAGCTAGAAGAAGCAAAAAGCTGTCTTCCACATGCATCCAGCCACTGGGATTCCTGGGTGGGAGGAAACAAAGGCAAATTGGAGGAGTCTTGTAAGCCAAAAGCAGCCTGAATTACCAGGCCCTGAGCAGTAGGGTGGAGGGACAGACAAAGTGGATTCCCGGGGCAGGACAGTGCCTACCGGCAATGGCCCGATCAACCGGGGCTCCGGAATAGGGCCGTGTCAATGTGCCAGGCAGGACTTCTAATAAAGCACCCCCAAGGGGTAGCAAGGGCTCCACGGTAATGGGCTTGAGATGATGCAGATCCATTAAGGGATCGGAAATGAGGGGTACGACAGGAGGCTGAAAGCCGAGGATAGCAGCTGCCACACTAGGGACCTGCACTAGTGGCCACTGGCCAGGGAAAGCAGCAGCTTCTGTGAGGGCTGCAGCGGATACCGGTGTCGCCTGACACCGCTGATGAGTCAGAAGCGAGGAATCCGGAGGTAGGTTAACCTCAGGCATGGACGCCGGTGTAGATGAACATATGGAAACCGGCGGCAATGAATGCGTCGACAGCGGCGTCGGTGGGCTCTGTGTCGGAGTCAACTGGATGTTGACGGCCTCCACTGGAGGCGCTACCTCGATGTCGACCGGCGTCGGATCAAGCGTTGCCCCAGATGTGGGATCAGGCTTAGGGTCGGGTGTGGTTTTGGACGTCGAGCTCGGCTGCGAGCCCGGCGTCGAGCCCGGCATTGCTTCCGCCGTCTGCGCAGGAAGCCACACAGGGCTATGCGTTGACTGGCGCCACTGCCCAACGTTGTCCACTCAGCTCCGGAGTCGGAGTC
This sequence comes from Lissotriton helveticus, assembly GCF_964261635.1. Lineage (NCBI taxonomy): Eukaryota > Metazoa > Chordata > Amphibia > Caudata > Salamandridae > Lissotriton > Lissotriton helveticus. The sequence continues at coordinate 938,721,922 of NC_136067.1, forward strand.
AGTGCACACAGCCCTGGTCGGGGAAGGATCCGCAAACGAGGGCCCGGCTTGAGTACCCGCCGCCTCTGTGTGGCCCGAAGGCACGCCAGAGAGAGGGGGACTCGAAGTAGGCCTGAAGAGCCCGGGAGTAGGCCTCCATTTGGGCGCGTGTCGCTCCAACTCCTGGAAAAGGAGGGTATGGAGGAGGTGACCTCTGGGCACCCTTAGCTGACCTCTTATGAGAGGAGAGGGCGCCAGCAGCACACCTACGGGAGGTGGACCTCAGTTGACGCCTGTGGCTCCGCTTACCTTTTTTAGGGTGCCGGTCGAGGGAGCGGCTTCGGGAACGGGCCCCCTTTGGAGAGGGAGAGCCGCGACGAGAAGAGGCTGGGCTGGACAGCCGTGCGGACAACAGCTTCATGCGGCATTCCCGTAGGGACTTCGGCTTCATCTGTTGAAAGTCGCCGCATTGTTTGGAATCGTCGTGCACACCAAGCACAGGCCTCACCGGCTTTGAACCCAGAGAGCATTGCACACTGTTCCAGTACGACACCAATGGTGCCGAGAAGCCCCAAAACTAGGCCACGAACTGCTGATTTCCAGGATCCGCGTTGTGACGCGGAAAAGAAGAAAACTGATGTTGGCGGGAATATATGGCTCCGCTGACGTCACGTCCATGGACGACGTCAGGGTGGAGTCGTACGGCCCCGCCCCCGGCATGCAGAGGTGCTGCTGCGCAAAGTTTTACGGGTCCAGTCTGACGCCTGGGGAGATTCTAAGTTAAGGAACCGCAACTAGACGTCTCTATCAGATCTTATATATAGGTAAACCTATATGTCTTGTAAGTGGTGCTAGCACCAGCTTACACAGGCTGCACTGGCAGGCCTGTAGTTGCAAATTGAGTGGTCTCCCATGGGTGGCATAATACATGTTTCAGCCCATGGTGGACCCCTGGTATACCTATGCCCTGGGTACCTTAGTACCATATACTAGGGACTGATAAGTGTACACCAGTGTCCAATCTGGGATGTACCCAAGTACTTACCAAACCAATTTAGGGGAGAAAGCACAGAGACTGGGATCCTGATTAGCAGGATCCCAGTCAGACTAGTCAGAAACCATCACAGCATCAGGTAAAAAGTGGGGGTAACCATGCAGAAGGATCCTACCTTCCTACATAACCCCCCACACACAAAAGGAGATAAAGTTAACCTTGACCAGTTGAGTCTTTATTTCCTAAATGGTCATGTAAAGAAGGTCCTGCACTAACATGGATACTCCCTATCTTATGGCCCACTGAGAGGTTCGGCCCCTGTAGGGTACTGGATCCTCTCAAAAGTTTGGGGTGTCTACCTGTCATCTATTTGAGCCAAGAAAGAGGCTGGTGGGGTGTCTGACTAGGATGTGAGGCCCTAACATGGTTAGTCTAAACCTCCTCAGAGCACTGGCCACTACTGAGGCCTTTCTCGCCCCAACTGACTTGTACCTATCCCTATGGGTCAACCTCTGGCTGCTTATAGCTTTTGGTTGATCCTGTCTGGTTGGAATAATTGAGGGACAGCGAAGGTTTGGGACAGCCTTGTCCCTGGTTTTACTTTGCCCAACAGGGTTCATCTGGGGGATACCACTGGCTAAGTGTAAGAAGGATACCTCAGACTGCGGAGGATTATCCACCTGGCTAGTACTACAATGCTGGGGGTCCCTAATCTGTGGACGAGGGGATTCCTCTTGGCAAAGGGCCCTGCGGGGTCAACTGACATCCCTGGCCTCTGCAGTCCTAGGCTGACCAAGGCCTGGTAGAGGGGGGCAGAGTACCTGCTCCAGGCTGGGTACCTCCTTGGAAGGTTCCCCTGGACAGGCCTGACCTCCTCTGGGGTAGTTTCTTCACAAGGGGTAGGATCAGTCCCCCAAGGAGGCTGACCCGTACCTAAAGTCTGGGGGAAAAATACTTTTATTTCTCTCCTTTGCTCTCTGTTGGAGCAGAGTGGGCCATTCTTTCAGGCTCCACTGCTCCTGAATTTCCCTTGGGTTGGACTGGGGCCCTAACAGTCACACCAAACTTCTAAGGGAGGCCTAACATTTCTAGATGGTCCTTCAGTTCTACTACAGCCCAGGTTGAATTTTCCAAATCATTGCCCAGGAGGCAACCTACAGGCACATTTGGGGATACTGCAACACTTTTAGGGCCAGTGACCCCTCCCGAGCTGAGATCGACTATGGTCATGGGAAGATCTGTCCTAACACCACCAGTAATGGTCACCTGGTATATGTACACAGGTGAAAGCTGAAGTGGGGAAATCAATCTTCCTGTCACCATGGTGACACTAGCTCCTGTGTCACTACAGGCTACAACTTTCTGACCATTAATTATAGGCTCCTGTCTGTACTTGCCCAAGGTATTGGGACTTACAGTAAAAGTGGCAAACCCCATACCACCATCACAGACTAAGGTGACTTGTGAGGAGGATTTGGCTATGCCAGTATTCACCTCAGTACCCCATGAGAACCCAACTAAACTTTTGGGTGTGCTACTACTTACTATTTGGGGGACTACTACTTGGGCACTAGGAGGAGGTGTAGTAGTAGTAGTAGCAGTATCCTTATTGCTGGCTTTGGTGCAATTAAAATCATATTTCTTGTGGCCTTGATTTTTGCAAACTAAGCAATAACGTGTCTTTCCAGGGGAAGGAGGAGTTTAAAACCCACTCCCAGAGAATGACTTTTGGGGACCTTCAAAGGACTCTCTTTAGACTTATTCCAACCGTTCACTTGGGTTTTGGAGGTATCTTTCTTCTGGTCACCACCACTACCACCTCACTTGACCCTGGTGCAGACCCATTTGTCTACCTTATTTCCCAATTCTTTGGGAGAGGTCAGATCAGAGTCCAGCAGGCACTACTGCAGTAATTGGTTCCGACAGTAATTGAGGATGTGCTTCCTCATGATCAAATTGTACATTCCTTCATAGTCCTGTCCCTTGATTCAATGAAGCTAGCCTTCCAAAATCTTAATAGCACTGTCAAACAAGTTACTTATTTCGGTAACAATATATCTGTAAGAGACATAAATTAGTTATGGATTCCTCACCTTAGAATTACCCCCAGGCGTCAGACTGGATCCGGAGAATTTATCTTCAGCACTACCCCTGCGTGTCGGTAGGTGGCTTCGGTCGACTCCGCCTTCGCTGTTGGTGTCGTGGTCGCCAGAATGAAGTCGTGGTATCTACTTAGACGCCGCCCCTGCGTGCTGTCAGTTCTTTACACGACATTCGACACCAGAAGCGCAGAGCCATGCAAGACACTAACCACTGGTGCACAAAACTAGAGCCCTGAAGGGAAGTCCCTTACCCTAGAAGTCAGTTCGCCAAACGGGGAGGATGGGTGGGGGAGTGAGGAATCCATAACTAATCTATGTCTCTTACAGATATATCGTTACCGAAGGTAAGTAACTTGTTCATCTGAAAGAGACAATTAGTTATAGATTCCTCACCTTAGAATAGATACCCCAACAATACCAACCCTGGAGGTGGGTCTGCGAATCAAGTTCACACCAGGAAGTCCTGGAGAACAGAACGGCCAAAGAAGCCGTCTCTCTAGACTTGGCTGTCCAGGCAGTAGTGTTTACTAAATGTGTGCATGGAAGCCCACATAGCTGCCTGGCTGATGTCATGAAGGGGGACCCCATGTCCCAAAGCAGTAGTGGCTGCCATCGCTCTGGTGGAATGGGCGCGCAACCACACTGGAGGTTCCTTTTTTGCTAAGGAATAGCAGATTTTGATGCAAAGAATGATCCATCTGGAGATGGTACGCTTTTGCACAACCCGACATTTCTAGGCGCCCACATAGCCAACAAAGAGCTAGTCATCCACCCGGAACTGCTTTGTACGATCCAGATAGAAGGAAAGCCCACATTTTGGATCCTGAAGGTGGAGTATCTCTTCCTCTTTAGAAGGATGCAGCGGCTGGAAGAAGCTGGTTAAAAATATGGTCTGTCCTATGTGGAAAGAGGTAACCACTTTGGGAATGAAAGAAGGACTAGTACAAAGCACAACTTTGTCCGGATGAACAGCCTGGAAAGGAGGTTTTGAAGAAAGGGCCTGAAGCTCACTCACCCTGCGAGCAGCGGTGACGGCAACCATAAAAGGCAGTTTTAAGTGTCAGAAGTCTGAGAGGACAGTAATGTAGCTGCTCAAAAGGAGCGCAAATAAGATAGGTCACAACCAGGTTCAAGTGCCACTGAGGCATTACGAATGGAATTGGAGGATACAAGTGAGCAATGCCCTTAAGGAAGTGATTTAGAATAGGGAACTTGAAAAGAGAAGGCTGGTCAGGAAGCTGAGGGAAGGATAAAATGGCCGAAAGATAGCCTTTTAGAGTGCCCAAAGGAGATCCCTGCTGGTCCAAAGAAAGAATGAAGAGGAGAACCTCTGAAAGGGGAGCAGAAAGGGGATACACTGCCTTTGCTGCGCACCATGGCACAAACTTGTTCCATCTACAGGTGTATACCGTTTTGGTGGAGTAACGCCTGGCTGCCAAAATAACGTTACATACTTCGGGAGGTAAGTCAAAAGCTGTCAACTGTCGCTGCTCAATCTCCATGCAAGGAGGTGGAGGCTGGACAGGTTTGGGTAGAGGACCGTCCCCTGCTGCTGCGACAGAAGATCCTCCCGAAGGGGCAGTCTGATCAGAGGATCGATGGCCATGTGCAAGAGCTCAGGATACCAGACTCTTTGTGCCGAGTCCGGGGCCACAAGATTGACTTGGGCCCGGTTGTACCTGATCTTCTTCAGCACTCTGGGTAGAAATGGTATAAACAGAAAGGCGTATAGAAGACCGCAACTCCACTCCAAACGAAAAGCGTCGCCGAGTGAGTGCCGCCTTGGCAATTCCAACACAGAGAACTGCTGACATTGAGCATTCTCTTCAGTGGCGAATAGATCTAACCAAGGCTCTCCCCACCACTGAAAGAGACCTTGCATCACCTCCGAGTGAAGACGCCATTCGTGATCCATTATGCACCAGCGGTTGAGTTTGTCCGCCCTGGCATTCAGAGAACCTGCCAGGTGTTGAAGCACCAAGGACATGCCCTGGTGTTCCAGCCATATCCAGAGATGAAGTGCCTCATGGCATAGGGTCCACGACCCCACCCCGCCCTGTTTGTTGCAGTACCACATGGCGGTGGTGTTGTCCGTGAACATCTGCACTACTCTCCCTTTGACAAAAGGAAGGAATGCCTTCAGTGAAAGACGGATCACCCAAAGCTCAAGAAGGTTGAAGTGGAGCTCGGACTCCGCTGGAGACCAGAGGCCTCTGATCTCCGCCTCTCCCATGTGGCCGGCCCACCTCAGAAGTGATGCATCGGTAACCACAGTGAACTCTGGATGGGGAAGGGAGAGGGATCTGCCATTGACCCAATCCTGATTTGTTAGCCACCACTCCAATTGGTGTGCAGTGTCCTCTGCGATCTGGACGCAATCGGAAAGATTCCCCTGAAGCTGTTTCTCACTGGAACTTCAGGTCCCACTGCAGAGCCCGCATATGCCACCTGGCATAGTCCACCAGCAGGATGCAAGAGGCCTAGCCACAGAAGCCCCTGTGTTGGGCTTGGACCAAGTGCCCAAAAGGATGTCCTTGAGGGCCTCACTGAATGACAGCAAGGGCTCTGAAGTGGCCGCTGCTAGTTGAAGCACCTCGGTCAGGAGGTTATTCCTGACCGCCACCGCAGGGAGCTCAAGGTCTAGGGTCTCAGCTAACCTACGCAACACCACTGCGTATGACAGACCCTCCTCCGTAACCAAGGTAGGGGGAGAAAGCATAACACACAAGATGATGGATAGAATGTTGCACAATGGCAAAACATTCACCCCCAGTCACAGATCTGGGTTTAATCCATCGTTATTTTGCTCACCAAGCCACCCCAGTTCAGACATGGCCATATGCAAATCAGTCTTGACCATGTGCCTCATGGGAACAGTCCAGCCCGAACTGCCAAGCCATGTCTTCCCTGGACCGGAATCAAGCATCCTAGGACCGGTTTCTGGCTATCAGCCGTCTTCAGCCAGGATAGCTTGACTCCAGTGGCGTAGTGAGCAAGGGACCCACGTCTGGGCATACCCTTCCCACATAGGATGAACAGCAAAACACACAAGATGATGGACGTAATGTTGCACAATGGCAAAACATTCACCCCCAGTCACAGATCTGGGTTTAATCCATTGTTATTTTGCTCACCAAGCCATCCCAGTTCAGACACGGCCATATGCAAATCAGTCTTGACCATGTGCCTCATGGGAACAGTCCAGCCCGAACTGCCAAGCCATGTCTTCCCTGGACCGGAATCAAGCATCCCAGGACCGTTTTCTGGCTATCAGCCGTCCTCAGCCAGGATAGCTTGACTCCAGTGGTGTGGAGATCATGGGACTCACGTCTGAGCATACCCATCCCACTCGGGGTGACAAATGCAAAAACAACAGGTGACGGACAGAATGCAGAACAATGTCATACATTCACCCAGATTTGATCTTTATTATTATGCGGCGCACCTTCAGTATGCGGTGCAGTGGTTGGATGAGGGTGATCACTGGGAAAAGCGTTTATTAGCCGGTCGAGTCCAGTCAATGGATCTCCCTACACTATTGATGGAGGGTGTTGGGATGAGCGTGGAGTTGCCATATGTTGCTAGACAAACAGCCTATATATGGCAGAAAGTTGTGGAACAAGTACTGGGGCGGGCTCCCTTCCACCCGGAATTGTCAGTTTGGCAATTGGTCCCTGTACGCAGGATGGCGCACAACATGTCTTTCCAGGCATGGACAGAGGGTGGCTGCAGGGTATTGGCTGATCTATATATAAATGATACCTACCTTACATTTGAGCAGGCGTGTGAGGGGTTCGGTTTTGGACAGGGGCAATATCTACAATATGTTGGCCTAATGGAAGTGGCCAAAGTGACATGGCACACATATCCGGTTATGCCCCGGGTACTTAAAAAACACCTTCCGAATACCGTTTCTAGAGCACCGGCAGCGCAACCCTACAATGCTTCCCTGCCCAAAGCAGGGTCACCAGAAGAAAGTTCAGTTGTCAAAACACTTTTGCAGTAATCGGGCACAGTGCGTTCTGCAAAGCATATAGACATCTCGGCAGCATCACCATCTTTGCCACCGGCATTCTACCCATTAAGGACAGCAGCAGTGTATCCCAGAATTCTACAGAGTGCCTCAGCGACTCCACCACCCTGTTCATGTTCAGCTGGAGCAGCCTAGCGTCCCCATGAGCCACCTGCACCCCTAAATGTCTAAAGTGCTCCGTCTCCCATCTCCATCCCAGACTAGGCAAGTTTTCCGCCTAACTTTCTCGCAGTTCTGCTAGGGGGAACGCCAAGGATTTACGTCTATTCATGCGCAGTACTGAATACGTTGCAAACCTGTCCATCAGCCTCAGCAAGCGCGGTATGGTTTCACGCGAGACGTAACATAAAACAGCGCATCATCTGCATAGAGTGAGATAAGATGTGTACTCTTCCCAATTTGTATGCCCCAGCGGCCCAGGTCCTGTCTTGCCCATATTGCCATAGGCTCAATGGCCAGAGCAAACAGCAGCGGCGACAGTGGGCACCCCTGCTGCGACCTCACCACAACCACTGCGCTGATCTGGTTCGACCCATCCGCACACATACCGATGGGTTTGTGTATAGTATTTTAACCCATCTATGAAAACGCTGTCCAATCCCCAACTTCCCAAGTATTTCGAGCAAGTACCCACAATCCACCGTGTCAAACGCCTTTTCATGGTCGATGGACACCAATGCCATCTCCCCAGGAGCCCCCTGAATCTCATGCAAGACATGCGCCAGCCTCCTTATATTCATTGACGTACTACGGCCTGGGATGAAACCGCACTGGTCCTCGTGGACTAGATTGGACATATGCGGACCCAACCGCTTGGCCAGCACTTTACATAAAATTTTTACATCCAAATTAATCATCGTCAGGGGTCGGTATACCGACGGTTCCTGGACATCACCACCCAGCTTTGGAATCAGATACATTTCACCCTCACGCATCGTAGGGGGCAATATTCCACTCTCAAAGGACTCATTAAAAGTTTGCAACAATGGCTGGGCCAGTACTGCTGAATATGCTTGATAATACTCAATGGGCAACCCATCCCCTCCCGGAGCTTTGGCCCTAGGTATGTCAGCTATCGCCTCCCTGAGCTACTCCTCAGTAAGCTGCGCATCCAGTTCCGTCTTAACCTCATCAGATATCTGTCTCAACTGTAGACCCTCTAAAAAGGGGATATAATGGTCTGCACCCACCAGGGGGTCTGCCGTATACACTGTCTGCAGGTGTTGCCGGAACACCTCCAGCATAGCTACCCGAGAATAAACCAGCTCGCCCGACTGTGCTTGAAGACTGGTAATCAAGGGGGGGGATTGCTCCCTTTGCAATATCCAAGCCAATACCCGACCAGATTTCTCACCCTCTGCACCCGCTGGCGATATTTCGTAAGGGTATACTTGTCCAGCCCATCCCAAGTATCTGCAACCTGTTCCTGTAATGCACGCTTCCGTTCCTGGGAATTACCTTGCCCTTGCGACCCTGACTGAAGTTCAGCTAACATTTTCTCCCTGTCCTGCAGCTCAAATTGTATTTGCTGGGGCTGACGCCATATGTCAGCCCCATCACCGCCGCTCTAACCATGGCCTTCATCGTAGCCCACTTGTGAGCTCTAATGCTAGCAGTGCCCCAATTAAGGGATACATACCCTGTTAACGCGCTCGAAATTGCCTCCTTCCCTACCGGATCCTACAGAATATCAACGGGGAGCCACCATCTACGCGACCTCTGCTCCCCCGCCACCCACCTCACCGCTCAACACACCGTTGCATGATCAGACAAAAAAAAGCGCCAGGTGTATAATCTCAGCGGCCATAAATGCTGGATGCTCTGTTGCTAGTACCCAATCTAGACAACTGTGCGTGTTGTGAGTGGGTGTAAAACAGGTGAATATTTTCTGTGTCGGGTGGTGCTCCCTCCAAACATCCGAGATGCCTAGGTCACTCATTAGTTTTTGCAACTGCTTTGTTTTACGCGGTTTGGTACCCCTTCGAGGGGGCATCTATCCATTTCCGGATCTAGCACACAATTAAAGTCTCCCAACCATAATAGGGGAGTGTCCAAGTCTACAGTGATCCTGTAAGGCCACAAAGAAAGTTGGCTCATCAATATTAGGGGCATAGGTGTTGAATATACCGATATGTTTGCCATCTAGCTTGCCCCGCAGTAGCACATAACAACCCTCTACGTCAGCTTCGGCATACTGTAGAGTAAACGGGGCCCGGGTGCCACCCGAATCATCACCCCCCTGGCATAGGTAGAATACGACGAGTGTAACACCTGCCCCCTCCATTTTTTGGCTAAGCGTCATGCCCCAGCATCATCCAGATGTGTCTCCTGCAGGCACGCAATCAAATATGCCATGGCACTTAAGAAAGGAAAGGACCCTGTGTTGTTTAGTGCAGGTGCCTAAACCCCTAACATTCCAACTAAGGAACTTTACTATGTCTGCCATAATCATACATTCGCACTTTATGTCTAGCGACGCGCCAGAACTCGGCACTCTTCTGCAATGACTCGCTCTTGGGCGCAACCAACATAAATTCGCACAAGAACTACTAAACCAACAAAAGACCAGCCTCCCTCCAACAACGGACAATACTCGACTACCATCACAGATGATTTTGCCCACCCACCGCTCGTGCCAGGACGTGCACAGCATCCCACAAAGCCCAACAGGGGCAACAAGAGAACATCACAACCCCACCCGCCCGCCCACCACAGATTTATGATCCCACGGCCATTCTGAAATACACCGGCTGCATATACACTTAATCCAGGCAACATCCCCTCCCCTAGGTCTCAACAGATGACCTAGGTAACTTAGTACCATACACTATGTTCAATCTCTGATGTACCTAAGTACTTACCAAACCAATTTAGGGAACAAAGCAGACTAGACAAGAGTTGACAGAAACCATCACAGCACCATGTAAAAAGTTGGGGAAACCATGCAGAAGGATCCTACCTCCCTCCAATTATATTCCTGCCTAGTAAAATATAGGATGCTGCTATTGAATTAGCAACTAGATTTAGGAAAAATGATTATGTCACAGAAACCAGAAGTATGCTTTACTAGTCTGAAGTTCAAAAGCGAATTCTTCTCAAAGATATGAATTGGGTGTTCAGATGTCTTCAGGGTCAACAATTTTCATATGTCTTGGAGGCTTTTCTGGTGGTGCAGTCTTCTTGAAACCTTGGCTCAGGTAAACGCAAATTGCTGAATATCCTCAAAATCAGATACTCTCAGATGGATGATAGGAGATTTCCTGTCTGGAGAGCCTAAGACTGCAACAAACATCCTCTTGAGCAGATAGCTTCCTCCATCACCCCATTCAAGAATGGCTTCAAACCATATTTGTTTCATGATGCTTAATACAGATGGCACACCCCTTACGGCTCATCTTATATGGAAGTCCAGTATCTAGAGGCAATTTATTTTGCTGAGCTATTTAAAAAATGTAGCCATGCACTCACTTAATCACGTATGGACAAGAAAAGGGCAGGACACACACAATACCACTAACTCATTTGTGTGAGAGTTTGTTCCTGTAGCACGTGGTGCAAAGACCAAGGAGATGGAGAGTGACAGCAGGCAGGTACACCAAAGAATAATGAATCAACCAAGACAGTGACCTTCTGAATATAGAGGTTGCTGGTTTTTATTACACACCAAGAATGAGTCCTATATTACAGGCATGAGTTTGCAGAAAACCAAATAAAGCAACTGTGAGCAAAATGACAAGAGAGAGATCACCATGACAAGACAAGATGCAGGCAGTACAATGTGGAAGTTGGGCACATTGCAGCAAAAGCTTGATGCTATGTATTAGCAAAGTACTGGGTTCAGGTAACAGAAGAAGGTGAGGACAAAAGCGACCCGTGCAATAGTCTGATGTGATGGGTGAGGGTTGCACACCACCTGTAGAGTGATTCCAAAGTCATAAGTACAGGCCAGCCTGTTGGTGGGTGCGTCCTGTCCCGCACAGACCTTTGGAGTGACCTCCCTAGCATCAATGCACATGTATACAAGGTACATGGTGAATCAGATGCAATGCCCATCATAACCCTGGAAACAATGACTGTTTCTGTTGATCAAGTAGTGGTTGTCCACTGCAGTTATTGCTGGCTCTTCAGCCATCCCTATGCAAGCTCCTGGGAATGTCGCTAGGTTTAGTGATGTGCTTGTTGAGTCAGTATTGGGTGCAAGTGTAGCAATGGTTAAGTGTCTGTTTACAGCAGCAAGAAGGGACCATAGAATTCTCAGTCTCAACAACACTCTAAGGAGCCTTATGTAGTGCTTTTCCTTGAATGTATCATTGACACAGCCCCCTGTTTTGGGCAAGAACTCCCCTGCTCAATGCCCTCCCCATCCCAGGAGTGATACAGCTGTCACTACAGTGACATCTGGTGGAGAAGGGAGCGGGATCTGCCCCGACCCAAGCTTGGTTCGTCAGCCACCACTGCAGCTGATGTGCAGTTCCCTTCTAGATCTGGACGTAGTTGGAATGATTCTCCTGATGCTGCGCCCAATGGAACTTCAGGTCCCACTGCAGAGCCCTCATATGCCATCTGGCATGATCCACCAGCAGGATGCAGGAGGCCATGAGGCCCAGCAGCCTCAGGGTCATTCTCACAGAAATCCGGGATAGAGGTTGAAACATCGGTATCATAGCCCGAATATTATCCCAGACTTGCTGCTCGGGAGGAAAGACCCAAAGCTGCACTGTGTCCAGAACAGCTCAGATGAAAGGGAGCGTATGAGAGGGAGTCAGGTATGACTTTGGCACGTTGACAGTGGCATAGAGGGCTGGGGAGTCTCGAAGGGGAGGGAGTAACCCCTTCGGACTATCTGCAAAACTCACCTGTCCGACGTGATGTTTTGCCAGTGGGGGAGGTGATGGCGAATCCTGCCGTCCACTGGCCATTGGTGGCCCTGAAAGGTCGGACTAGGAAGGTTTGGAGGCTGCTGCGAAGGGGAGGGGGAGAGGGTGGACTGGCACACCTGCTGGCCCCCAGACCACTGTCGCTGGGTCCCACATCCGCACCCACGCAGAGGCTGGCAGCTTGCATGAACCAGTGGCTAGTCTGGGTCAGAAGTATTGGGGTGCCCCTTCCATAGCCACGAAAGGGGCGAAAAGCAGACTGAAGTGGAAAGGACGATGCCATGAGGCCCAAGGATCTGGCCGTAGTTTCAGAATCCTTAACGCGCTCCAGCGCCGAGTCTGCTTTGTCACCAAAAAGGCGACGCCCATCAAAGGGCATGTCCAGAAGTGTTGACTGGACATCCCATGAAAAGCCAGACGTCCTCAAAGGGCTACCAACGTGGCAATCGTTCTGCCCACTGAGTCTGTGATATCCAGTCAACATCTTATTGTGAATTTGGCTGCGTCTCTCCCATCCGCCACTGCCTGGGAGAGAACGGCCGGGGCCTCCTCCGGGCACTGAGGCAGCACCTGCGCAAACCGAGTCCCAGATGGTATGGGAGTATCGTCCCAAGAGGTCTGTATTCACAGACCGCAGCGCTAAGCTGGAGGAAGAGAACATGTGCTTCCCAAGGTGATCCAGCTTCTTGGGTTCCCAATTTGGTGGAGCAGAAGGGAATGCACCCTTAGACGAAGAGGCTTGTACCACCAAGCTCTCGGCGGAAGGGTTTTGGGTGAGGAAAACTAGGTCGCCCGGAGCCGGGCTGTAGCGGCAGGCAATCGTCCAGGAGCTCCTATGCTGGCCTTAGCCAGGTGCCCAGAAGGACATCAGTGAGGGCTTCGTTGAATGGCAAAAGGTCTGTTAAAGGGTCAGGTGACCCCTCCCAATCCTCCTCACCACCTTCATGGTGGTTGGGAACACCAGGGATGAACAGGGGAACAAAAGTACCCTCCGATGTCGGATTCAACGTTGATCCGGCTACCGGTCCATCGCAGGGGAAAGGATGGGGATTGTGTTGGTTGGAGGCACGACCAGCGCCGGGGGTGTTGTCGCCGGGGAAGGTTGAGTAAGGTCAACTGGCATTGATATGGATCCAGTCCTGGATCCATGGGGGTCCACAGGGGCCGGAGCAGCTGGCATCGAAGGCCCAGGACCCCAACCGGCTCCGTGGGGCCCGAAGGCGAGCCAGCAGAGTCTGGCTGCCCGAAGATGGAGTGAAGGACTTCGTAAAATGCACAAAGCTGGGCAGTGGACGCTCCTGCTCCTGGAAACGGAAGAAGGTGCAGAGTCGTCTCAGAAGGAGGCACCGAAGATGGAGCCTTGGAGCAGCGACGCTTCAGGTCCTGCATCGCATCAGCCAACGACAGGCAGAAGGCGAAGAGCGCTGGTGCTTCTTCACTTTCTTTTTGTGCTCCAACTTACCCGAAGACTTGGAGGACTTTGGAAGTGTGATGGCTCCATGATCGGTCTTGAGACCCTCCTCTTGAGCGAGACCGGGAACGACGAGGAGCCGACTGCCGGGCTTCCAAGAGCTTTCGGGACCGCTCCCGCAAAGACTTTGCATTCATGGCCCGGCAGTCAGAGCACGACTTCAGGTTGTGGTTGCGCTCCAGGCATCAAAGGCACATGAGCTGCGGGTTCGTCCCAGACATCAGTTTGTGACAGGCCTCGCAGGACTTGAAGCTAGTCCGACGATGGGACATCCCTCGCGCACCAGGAGTCTAAGACTAAAAAAAGAGGTTGACAAAAGTCACAAAAAGCTTAGTCAAAAAGTGACTAAAGGGATAGCTCTCTCCGGATCTGCGCTAGGCTGGTGCGGAAAAAGAAAGAACTGACGTCAGTGCCCAAGGGCAGCATCTAAATAGACACTGTGACATCATTCCGGCGAACACAAAGCCGAACGTGGAGTCGACCGACGCCAACTACCGATGCGCAGGGGTACTGCTAAGAAAAAATTCTCCGGGTTCCAGTCGGACGCCTAGGGGTAATTCTAAGGTAAGGAATCTATACCCAACAGTCTCTTTCAGATACAAAATGCAAAGGAAAACAAGAAGGAAAGTGGTAAGTGTTGATGATTTCTCTGAGGTTAGGTTGAGAGATAATGAGACTAAGAGAGAATAAGAAGGAGGCAGGGCAATGAGAATGAAGGGGGGGAAGCCAGAGTTATGGTAGAGTCAGAGATAGTGAGGTAGAGAGAAAAAAAGTTATGGTTAATTGGAAAAATGAGGGAGTAAAGGAATGGAAAGTGTTGATAAAGGGGGAGAGGAAGAAAGACAAAGAGAAAGTTTGAATGAGAGAAAGTGATTGAAAGACAGATAATAACAGTACGATTTCCTACGTTCAGGCACACTCTACCCCCACTAGTAACCCTTCTCCCAACACCGTCCCATTAGGAAAATCTAATTATCTCCAACACCCCTCAGTGTTTGCACCCTACTTGTCTTTGTGCATCTGTCAACTCCTGCATTATCAGACACTACGTTCCCCTGCAGTCTCCATTACTAATATCAATGCTTCCCCTGTCCCCAAGTACCACTGCTTCATTTCTAACCCCCAGGGTTGCCACTTCCACAGTACTAACCCCAAATAGTTACCTCATTGCCCCTCACCCAATGATCTTCATTCCTTGCTAGCTTCAGAGCATCCTTCCTCTGCCATTACCAGCCTCCATGAATACTGACCTTCCTCAATGATTGTGCCTTCATTATTTGCCTACATATATTAGCCACGAATCAGCGTCCATGTCTTCCAACCTGCCCCTGCCCTGAAGTAATGACCTCATGTATCCCACCTACTGCACTAAGCATAGGCTCACTCGCCCATTTCTATCTGCTCAGTGGCTTCCTCAAATGTCATCTAATGTCACTGCCTGTGATGTCACTTCCTGTGATATAATACTTGCAACGTCAACTGTATCAATAGTTGCATCCTAAGGATGCCCCCCCCCTCCCATCCAACCCCAGGAAATGTGAAAGAGGCCTCTCAGGTTGCAATGGCATTATGTAGATAGGCGTGTATGGCAACATCTTGTCTTTTCACCATTATTCTAGTGTCCACCCCTACGGGTCACATCATTCAAGACTGTGCCAAGCGCGGGGCTAGAGGAGCACACCTCTAGGGCCCGGCCCCCCCGGCCCCACGCTACGCCATTGGTTAGAGTAGGCGGCCGGCTCACCCTATGGGTAGCCGGCTGGAGGAAGTACTTTCAGGGCACGCGTGACGCACCTCCAGTGCGGGCGGGGGCGGAGACCGTGACCTATTTAGGTCAAGAAAGTTGGGGTCTCGGTCTCTTTCCTCGCCAGCACCGGACCTGCTCCCACCGCGTTTGCCCCCCTCCTTTTGTAAACTTGAACTAACTTAGATGGAGGAGCGGAGCGTGGTGGCGGTATCCTGCGGATGTGGGAGCAGTCGGGGCCGGGGAAGAGCGGCGTCAGAGATCTTGGCCACGAGGCGGCAGAGTATGCAGGGGTCTCCGTGAATCTGGAGTCTGGTGGGCGCATCGCCTGGTTCGAGGGTGGTGCTGTGTTCGGTGGAGGCTCCATCTGGAGGCTGGCGGATCCGTTTTGTCGTGCTTGTTTACTCGGAGAAGAGACTGTATTGTTGTGTTTCACGTATGTCAGGTGACCGGGTTGTGTCGGGTATTTATTGAGAGCGGGGGGATACCCCCTTTTTTTGTGGTTGTTTGAATGAGCAAGACGGGCGGTTAGCTTAATTGTTGTCCATCCCGGTGGAGAAGGGCTGGGGAAAGCTTCGTCGAGCTAGGAAGTTTTTTATCACTCTTGGTCACTTGTAGGAAAGCGGCCTTTGCGGGGGAGGTGCCTCAGTGGGAGCATCTCTGGCGGGAGTGGCTGGGGGCACCTCTCGGGTAGTCGGTGTGGGCCACCGACGCTGGCTTATTTGTTGAAGAGCTGTTGATGGGCACAGAGCAAAGAGGTGTTTTAGCTAAATTTCTCTTAGGTAAACGCATGCTGGGTGTTCAGCAGAGCGCCCCCGTTACTGCTCGGGAACTCCCGCCTATCTATTTGAGAGGAGAAAATTAAGATAGTTTGAGGAGCAGTTGGGAACGTGCTGGTTTTGCAGCGATTTCATTAGAACCGTTATTGTGCACATATTAAGCATTGGCCCATCATAGCGCGACAAGGCCATAGCGTTTCGCCCCAAGAGGCCTTCGATGTATAATTTTAATTACGCGCATTATAGAGCCCTGTGCTCTAAATCTCTTGAAATGGGCATATTTTTGGGCCTGTGTTCGTGCGTACTGTTGGGCCTGTCGGGGAAATAGGCGGAGGTGCTACTAAAATGCGCCTCATGCCAGCAGCTCCGCCTAGAAGCCTTGGGGACCGTGTGGCAGTCGAGTTCGGCGGGCCAATGTTGCAGGTGAATAGGTCACATCCGGGGTGGCACCATCGGGCTCAAGTGTGGGTAACCCGGTGTGATGTCTTATCTTCCCACTTTGGGAATTTGTATGCTGTCCTACACGGTTCGAAAATAGGATGAATTTTGGGGAAGCAAGAACAGGTTGCTTGAAAGTAGATGCATGGGGTGAACAAGGGAGGATGAGCTGGAAAAGGGTACGATTGTAGAACGGTATCCGGAAGTCGAATGTGAATGGCGATTAGGGCCAGAAATGAGCACTGCGTCCTAGAGATATTGGAGGGCCTTTGTTTGCGAGTGGTCCAATCTGGCTGCGTGAACAGAGATACTCACGTGGGTCCCTGGTCTAAATACAGGTCAGTCACTCAAATGAGGAGAGCGGGGAGAGCGGGACATTTATGCCTAGGGGTACGACAGAGGCCAGCTGGGACAAGTAGTGTATACCTGAGTGACCATGGGTACATAGCGCTTACTCAGTGTTTTGTAAGCTGTGGTCGCAGCGCTGCTTCCCACTTAGGGGAAGGCGGGAGTGGATTCAGTAGTCGGTGACACTATGAAACCAGGCTTCAGAGAGAGCAGTCAGCATTGGGAGATGACAATGGAGTTGTTTTGTGTAGGCTCAGTGGGTTAATGCATTGGTTGCGGACATGTAAGGACACCTGCAGCTCAGTAGTTGGTAGCTAACTGACTCACTCGTTTTATCAGCTCTTCCATTCTTCTAGTGAATAGGGACTGGATGCGGGCTCAGTGGGTTAACGCATTGGTTGCGGACATGTAAGGACACCTGCAGCTCATTAGTTGATAGCTAACGGACTCACTCGTTTTTTCTCTAGTGAATATCAAATGAATGCCATCTGTAGGTACAGTTGTTCCTCTATATGAAGGCAAGCCTTGATTGGATGGAAATACGGTGTTTGTGGGAGGAACGGGGGTGACGCACCTCGAGGGCCCGCTTGCAGCTGAGTTATTATGCTTGTATCGAAATTTTACAAAGGGGTCCAAGATATTGAGGACTCCAATCTGGGTGGAACTAGGACGTGGACAGGCACTTCCAGCGCACTGTCAGGTTAGGAGGTGGTGGCTTGATTGAGTTCCAGTTCAGGGTTTTTTTAAGGCCTTGTGTACTCATGCTTGTTGGTCTAGCGGGCCGGTCGTGTTGTTGCATTGCCCCCCCCCCCCTACTCTATCAGGGGACTTGTCAAAGTATTCCGGCACAGGAGGGGGGTCAGCGGTGGGTGTTTTCAGGGAGGGAAACACTTGTGTTGTGGGTTGGAGACTCTGGGTGGTGACCCTGAGTGGTTGGCCCAAAAAAGTTACCTCGAGGGGGGAGGCGCGCTAAGATTTGGATCGAGCGTTGGCGCACTCTGTGTGCGCAGAGGTAGTGGACCCACCAGGTTGGCGAAAGTGATAGGTGCCACATAGCTACCTGGGCTGTGGCCTACAGGGTGAGATGTATAGCGTTGGTGAGATATTCAGTGCTCTCACATTCACAGAAGTAATACTAATATAGTGATCCCCTAGAAGCAACTTCCTTGTTGCCACTTTGAAGTTCACCTCTGTTGGTGAGCGTGGGGCCCTACATGCAGAAACAAGTTGTGGGAGGACATAGTAGACAGCAAGGACAAATTAGGCTTCATGATAACCCACACTCTGTGGATTGACGTGGGGCGGTCTGGCGATGTATAGGGTCCCTACAAAATAGACTTTAAGGCGGCCTGCCCGACTGCATGATGGAGTGTTGCAGGCAGCGGAGAAACCTTTTTTCCCTACTGGATAGTAAAGGACAACGAGAGTGAGTGGAAGGGACAGCGCGATAGGGGCAAGGTATCATTACAGAATATGCACTAGGTCGCGAGGTGGGCATATCGGGGAGTAGAGATAGCTTTTTCCGCCTTTCTTTATCGCGGGGTGCAGCATTTCCCCTCTGGTTTGAGCGCTCCAGGGCTTGGGGTGCTATGTGGATTTGACACATGCCTGCAGACAAGGATGGAGCAGGATATGTCCCGATATTAGGGGGTTTCAGAGGTTTTTTCGTCCTGGAGAAAGCCATATATGCCAGGGGGGGCTCATCTAAGCAGGGTTTAACCCTCCTCTTTTTTGCAGTTAGCCCGATCTAGTCTGTTTCTGGTCATTTTGGGCACACCATGTCATACATCCATGGATAGAGTTTTCCGGGAATGGTAGTTTGGCACTTAACTCAGCGTACTTTGGGCTCAGTCTGGGCAGGGAGTGATGGCTTGAAGGAATGTCCCAAGGCTGGGGCTAGACATCTTCCGTTTAGTATAAAATGGCGCTGTTAGACTCACAGGTGACCTGTTCTTCATACGGTTTTGAGTTTATAGGGCAGCCAATAAGGCAGATTTGCGGATGCCGTGTTTCAATCAGCTTACTACCAAATGAGGCCCATTAGTGATTCGTGAATCAGGGGAGCTTCACAGTGCCAGGCCAGAAATCCTCCTGGTAAATATGACTAAAGGGATTGGGAACCTGCCCCGGAATGTGACCAGGCATAACAAATGGATTGGGTCCCTATATTACGCAACTGGGGCTCAGGTGCAGTGCGCATATACCTTCAGGTCGAGTTTGCGCTATATAAAACTTAGGAAGCAAACGTTTGGGCAAAGGGGACTTTTCAGCACACCTTAGTTTATAATGCATCACTATTTTCTGTGTTGCTCAGGTCCCTGCCAGGTGACTTATCTGCAAGATGATGAAGGATGTTGGGAAATATAGGACTGGGCCACAACGAATCATGGTGCAGGACGCGGGTATTACAAGTTGGTTTTCTGATCAGGCAATGTACCGCTTCCTACAAAAATTGAGGGACCAGGGCAGGTCAGTCTCTTATGCTAGGGCCCATGTGAGCGGTGTTTTTTTCCCGCTAAGTAAGCAGGCAAACACGACCCAGGTGCATCCTTTGTAGTCAGGAAGCTTTGTCGGGTTGGGCTAGGCTGGATGGCCCCAGGCGGGATAGCAGGTGGCCGTTGGACGTCAGGACCCTGGGCAACTTTTTGGAGTCCCTCCCTGGGATATGCACCTCAGCATTTGAGAGCACATTATGCTGGGCCGTTTTCTCCCTAGCAATTTATGGAGCATTCCGCCTGGGCGAAATTGTGGGGACCTCTAGAGCCAACCATGCTGGGGAGATTCAATTTGGTGATACCAAGATTACCCCGGGGGGCCTGGAAGTGACCTTGAGGAAATCTAAGACAGACAAGATGGGGAAGGGGGCGATAATACATCTTAGCCCTGCACCCGGTATAGCTCTTTGCCCGGTGTCCCTTATGCAGTCATATTTAGCCATTTGACCTGCGGGGTAGGGGCAGGCCCTGTGCGTACACGAACAGGGGGACTGCGTGTCTCAATACCAATTCAAAGCAGTGCTGAAGATGGCCCTGGCCAAGTTAGGATTAGGGGCTTCTGGTTATTCATCACACTCCTTCAGAATGGGGGCGGTTACGCTAGCGGCAGGTGCAGGATTACCAACTAACGCCGTGAAGTAAGTGGGGCGTTGGTCATCCGATTGTTTTAGGCGGTACATACGGCCGGAGTTGCTGTGACCCTATGCCGATAATCTGGTTTGACTATGCCTGACTTTTTTCTATTTCTCTCCTGTTCAAGAGTATGCCGAAAAAGGTGGTGTGGGTACTGGGGCACACTCGTTCATGCGGCGCGCCACAGTGCAATTGCTGCAGCGGCGAGTGAGGAAACCATCAGGCTTGGACAGGACGGAGTTCCTGTGGTGCATGGCTGGGGCGGGTCTTCCCCCAGGCCAGGATAGCGTGGTCTTGCATGATCCCACGTCAGACATGGGGCACTGGAGTCCAGGCGAGGGCATTGAATGTTTCGGTCAGGCGACTCAATGAGGAGTTGGCCAAGTTGTGCTCAGTGAAGGGCCGCTTGTGTCACATCCCACACAGGATGATTTCGGGAGAGGCAATGTTCCATCGTGATGGAGCTCATTTATCTGACATTGGCACGGATACATGGATCAGGGGGATATGGTCCTTCGTCCAGAACTTACTGGGCAGTGGGAGGGTGACGGGCCTGTGGGCCCGGGTCACCCTTGTGGCGGTAAAGAGACCTTAGACCATTGACATGGACGGGAGTCCGCCTTGTGTACTCCCTAGGCCAGCACTGAGGGGAGAGATAGTAAGCTCTCCGCAGGGAGATTGGAGCCACCGGCTAGGGCGCCAGGTACGAGCCTCCTGGGATCCTGGGCAGCCGGTGGTCGAGGGGTGGGCCCCGGAGATGGCGGACAAGGACCCGAGGGCAGGGGAACATCACTCAAGGACGCAGGTGGGTTGCACCTGACATGGGGAGCTCAGCCTGGGAGATGCGAGCCAGAGGGCCCCTTAGTGCTGGGGGAAGGAGGAACTCTAATAACAGAGAAATATTAATGTCAATAATAAAAATGTGATAATGTTATTGATTTGAATATGTATTGTCATGTTTATGAATGTTGATAATAAACATGGCCGTTTTTACACCCACTCTATCTCTGTGAATAATGTGACTGTGGGTATTGGCGGGCGGGGAGCATGCTGGGGGATCCGGGCCCTATAGAATCGTGCGTAGATCACCCAACAGGAACCACTATCATTACTCAGTAGGTAACTAATAAGAATATTTAGAATTTGGCAGATGTGGCACATCCGTCAAAAATTGGCAGGTGTCCTGTTCACACCATTTAGAGCGTATAACCACGTACAGACGTGAGCAGACGGAATATTCACCAATTTATAGAATAACAGTAGATATCCAGTTATGTTCTCCAGCAGCTTTGTAAGTGGTCACCTTTGCTTTTATTTACTCAAATATTAAAGCTGGCTATGTTAGGAAACACACATCTTCAGCGATAAGGTGTTCACCGAAACAATCACAAACAGCAACTTTTACAATAAAACTGCTTAACTACTGCAGCACCAGCATGCTAAATGCAAGCTGCCCCACTGTGCAGTTTTGCTCTGTGCATTTTTCATCTCCTGCAATGAACACTTCTAGCCACTGATCCCACAGCTTTTCGATGTTTTCTGCCTTTTCCTTTAAATAAACTGGCTCTGGCTGGTTCCATCTGGTTCCCCTTCCGTCAGCAACCCCGCACCTGTTCACACCTCCTCTCCTGTTGGATTCCACTGAACAGTTCCTCCTCTGCCAGGGCTATTCTGGCACTCACAACCTTTCTGTCATTCAATCCATCTGTCAGAAGTGAACTTTGTTTACCGCGCGCTTCTGCTTTCTTCCTCAAGAAGCGAGGCCCCCTCAAGGTCACTGTCAAATGAACTCTCGGCGCGGATGGAGATCTCTCCTCTGCAAAGGGGCGGGCGAGAAAGTTCCCGCGCAGCACCGCGCTCAGGAACAGTCCTTTCGAGGACCAAACAGCAGTCATTTGGAGATGAAACCCGGGAGCTTTTTAATGATCATCTGTACTAAAAACGAAAGAAAAAAACCAAACAGCTGATCTGCCTTTTCTTACTGCATGTCTGGTTTCCCCCTGCCAAGGCCGGCACGTGTACGAATAATATATAGTGCCCGGCTAAGCAGCGGAATCAAAGAAGCTGTTTAATAATCCCCGATAAACAAAATGCCGCACCTCCAAATCAGCAGAGGTGTCCAGAGAACTTCGGGGTTCCATACGGGCCTATGCTAGAGAAACAGCAAATTCCCCTACAGTCTATTTAGGTGGCAAATAAGGATCTCTGTAGAAGTGTGCTCTGACACACTGACATTCATTTACAAACCTGTGTGAACTTCGCAGTTTGTTTCCCATTGTTATATAAGAGCCACAATTTATCTCTACGAGTCCCCATCACTCCCAGGCAATTTTGCGATAATATACGAATACAGACCCCGAATAAAATATAAAAACACCTGGCATGCTTCAAAGTTCACAACAACGACCTACAATGATAATCGCTCACGTGTCGCGTGCAAGCAGTAATCAGCTTCACCCTTGCCTCATAAATAGATGCTGATTTACAAACGAACCCCCCCTCTTTTTTGACCCAAGTACACATTAACAAGGAGGTTATTTACGCTCAACTGTGGTATTTAACACATCAATACATATTTTAAGAGTAAACCATAGAACTCGCGTCTTTATTATGGCAGGGGACAGCCAAATTACTATTGAATGGCCATCATAACCTGTTTTTAAATCATCCACTACTAACAAGATAGAGATATATGTTTTGTAAATTTTTATTAGAATTTGGTGTTTATACCAACAATTATATAGTAGGCCAGGACATTTCTTCATGATGGTGTCATATTGAATCCGCAATGAAAATTGAAAATTAGCAGTGGTTACTGGATACCCGGTTTAGAGTCAATCTCAGGCATGTTCAGTACACAGTCCAGGCTAGTACCTGAATCCCACTTCTGTTTCTAACCCCCCCTGTGTCACCCACTTGCAGTGTCTCAAGTACTGTCAATTTCTACTGAGCTTGGTCTCGGGGCCTACACTGTAGGAGTCACTTCTCATGTATCCCAAATGACTCTGAGTCAGTATTAAGGGGGGGGGGGGGGTTGTGAAGAAATAACAGGGGATAAGATTCAGTTGATGTCTGCGGTGTATGTATCTCTTGGAACAAAAATTCTCCACATCCGGAGATGGGGCAGGTGGCTTGACGCATAAGATGTTCTGGGAGGTATAGTTTGTTTAGTAAGTGGAACGTGGCTCAAACCCATAGCTATCAAGTGGTCTGATCTACTTTGTGCAGTTCCGCTTCATCCCTCTCACCAGAGTCACCATCGTGGCACCCCTCCTCCCAATCATCCTGACCTCCTTGGTCTGAGTCTACATCACTTCCCGAGTGTTCCCAGTTCCCCAGTACCTCTGCCCACAATTAAACTCTAGGTCGTCTCCCAACCCCTCTTGCGTCTTCCCTAATGAGGGCTCTTTCTTCAGCTCTGGCCCAGGTGGTAACCTCCCTAACTAACACTTCGAGCACGAGTCCCGTCCCGGATTTCCACGCCATTGCTATTCTATGTTTGGTCAGTATGAGTGCGAGGTCCAGAAACCTAGTGCCCACTTTGTGTGCTGTAGGTCTGGGGAACCATCCCAGGAGACAGGTATCCACCATGTGAGGAAGAGAGTGGCCCAGCACAGTATGCAATCGAAGAAGAACTGCAGTCCAAAACGACGGAAGGATAGGGCACTCCCATGTCATATGACAAAAACCTGCATCAGGTAGCTGATATCTGGGACATTTGTGAGGTCCCCCACAATATGTAACCTACAGTCTTTGGGGTGTGAGATAGGTCATGGGTACAAAGTTAAATTGTATGTATTTCAGTCTCGCACTGCGAGAGACTTTCGTAGGGTAGGCTAATATCTTACTCCATTCCCCATCTGTGACTATGTGCCCTAATACCCTGTCCCATCTGGCCCTAAGTGTCACCAAAGTTCTCCGCCCCAGATCGTTCAGGAATCTAAAAAACCACGTCACAAGGTGCCACACTGACCCCATAGAAAGCAAGAGCTGGAGTACTGCATAGAGCATGGGTTCCTCCTATCCCCTGTCCCATTGATCAGCAAAAGTCCTTACCTGCGCTTCATAGGTCAGAAACTGCCTTCAGGGCAGTGCGTATCATTCCAATAATTTTTCTAGAGCAGAGGTCTTCAAACTTTTTGATGCGGAGACCCCTGTCAAAATGTTTTAGGCATAAGGACCCCCTTCTGACAAAGGTTCTAGAACTTGGTACTCCTCATTATTGACAACTGACAACTGTTGACAACCATTAACACCCCCATTTCCCACATCAAATCATTTTTTCAGTGGGTAAATAATATCGAACAGTGTTTAGCAATCCAAAGGTCAGTGAGCGTGATCAAAGGTGTGCTAAAAACAAAGGGTCCCATTTATGAGGAATTGGAATGGGGAAGCGCTGCATGTCTTCTTGCTGCCCTGCCCCAGGCTAATGTGAAAGGGCAGGAATGCACCGTATTTATGAAATACGGTGCATTCCTGTCCTTTTCCCCTGCGCTGGTGCACAAATTGCTGCCTAACGACAACGTAGGCAAGATTGTTTTTGGGCAGGAAGGGGTACCTTCCTGCACAAAAACAATTCAGAGAGGTGTTTTCCTCTTTCTATGTGTGCTACAGAATGCAGCACACATGGAGAGAGAAAAAAAATGTGGAGAAATGAAAACATTTCTCCTTGTTATGCCTGCTGTGGGGAGTTCTGAGGTTGGGCGCTGCCTCAGGTTTATGTGATTTTGTAAATCTGGGGCCGCGTCAAAATCCATGGGTGTTGCTTGGGAACACCCACCGCAATACCCATGGAAGTCCTCCTTGATGCAGAGTAAGGCAACGCAGTAACTTGCGCTGCTTTGTCTTACTCCATATCTATGAGGACATGCATAGCTACACAGGGTGACTCTGCATTGCCTCATATATATGATTGAGACGCTTGTGCTGCCGGAGCTTCAAAAAAAGTGACGCTCCGGTGGCACAAGCCTCTCATAAATCATCCCCAATATATTTTGTTTGTTGTTTAGGTCTTTCACCATCAGGTAGCTACATATAAATAATGGATAGCTTAAATGAAAAATAAAAAGTAAAAAGTTGTTACTAAGTGGGTAATGCACTATAGTACATTATGAAACCACTATAGTTAATTCACTGCAGAGGACTGTGTGTAACCAGAGATCCACAGAATTAAAGTTGGTGCAGTGGAGAAGTGACATGTGCATTTTTAGTGCCATGAGGTTACAGCATGTGGCAGAAAGCACTGTGAATTAATATGTCATTTTTTTGCACTTGTATTACACGCAGTATAAGATAGACTGCTACAAAATGTGCAAATAGTTTTACAATAAAATGGTGCTTCCAAAATGTAGATTTTGGTAATACCAGACCGCAAGTAATGCACATTTTTTTTACATAACTGCCCCTTCAAAACCTCGTCAGGTGTACTAAGCGGTGTGTAGGTACAATTACGATTAAAGGCTCAATTTTTAACTCTTTGTACTACCACTCAAAAAAATATATATTTGCCATCACAATGCTTGGAGTGATTTGAGCAATTAAAGCCAGAACCGGCCCCAAAGCATCCTTTACTTGTGCAGATTAACTCATAGCACACATTTGCGTGGAAAGAATGTTTAGCTGTCCACCCCGCTTCTTCCTTTCACAGCACCGGGGATTCTCTTAATTAAACTTCAGCTGAAGCATTTTAAGAAATGGAATTAACCGTCCGGTACTGTTGTCGGATGTCCTTTTCCAAAACCAAACGTTTTGGATCCCAGGCAGAAGTGAGGCCTGGGATTGCGCGCTCCCCTTCTCAGGATGCCACGCCCCCCCCCCAGGGGGGGTCGTGCTCCAGAAATTGAAGTCCTCTGTTCTAGAGGGATGAGGACGCCCAGCTGGCAGCAGCCCCCTAACGTCAACAGTCCAGCAGCATCTGTTCAATCTGAGAGCTGGATGGCAATAAAATATGCAATAGGGTCGCCATGAGCTAGACCCACCAATGGCAAGGCGGGGACATAGAACGGCGCTCTCCGGTTCGGCACCATGCAGTGCCGCCAGCATTGAAGGGCTACCAGTAACAGGGTGCTTGGTTGTGGAATAGCCACTTCAGGGCTTAGCAGCCAGGCCAACAAGACTCCCTGATAGGGTGTCAAACCCAAGAGATCCATCACATCCCGTCGGGTACCATCAAGCCACCGGGCAACCCACTGCATTTGTGCTGCCAGTTAGTATAGCTCAAAGTCGGGTGCCCTCAATCCTCCTTCCTCTGGTGGATGTCACAGGACTTCAAGGGACATTCTGTTGCGGTGCCCCTCTCATATGAGGTCTCAGAGCAGGACATTTAACTGTCTAAACCACGTGACAGGCACCCTGACCGGGAGGTTCATGAAAAAATATAACAGGTTAGGTAGCATCACGATTTTGGAGACCGATAATCAACCCTAATGGGGAATCCTCCAAAAAGCGACACAGGTTTTAAGGAAGTGAAATTCTACCCCCAGGTTGCCCTCCTTCAAGTCATCCAGGTTGTGATATATCTGAATACCCAGTAAATGAAAGGTTGTGGGTACCCATGAAGCCCCTGTAGAAAATCAGGTGGTTGGTGAGTTTCTTGTCTGCATGTCTGGATCCTATTGACACGTAGGCAGAAGCTGCCCCAAATCCCTCTAAATGCCGGTTTGCAGCTGGGGACTCAGCAGGGCTGTCATACAAGTACAGGTAGGGGGTCATCTGCATAAAGCGAGATGATATGTTCATGCCCATCCACTATTACAACATCAGCATCAAATAATGCAAATGTGAGAGGATCAACATAAGGCCACCTCCAAAGCAAGTAAACAGCCAGAACCAAATCATAGTTCAGCAAGAGGACTAACCTAAAATGTGCTTAGTTCAAAAGTAAAGGAAAGTCCAAGTATAAATCAACAGAGCGGCCAATGTAGAGTCTGCTTACTACAAAGTAAGCAATACATCTAAGAATAAATCAAAAAGTAGAATGACTCCGAGACTACTCAGTTTGTAAGGCAAGAAAAATATAAATATAAACAGACTGATGTGTAGCCTACCTTCGTGAAAGTAAGCAACATGTTTGAGTGTAGACAGACTAATGAATGAGATAGAGTGGACTCGTTTAAAGAACCCGGAATTTGTTACAAATTCAGAAACAATTTGTTAAAAGCTTCCTTCCCAAGGAACACAAATTAATACATTTCAGCTGAACGAGTAAACAGCACCATGAAATTAATTATATATCACTTATATTCCTAAATGGAAAGACAGAAAAGTGAAACATGCACATAAGTTACTCGTTCACGTAATTTTAAAAGCACCTGTTTTCTCTGGCACTGTAAAATGAATGTCAATACAGGATGGCTTTCGCCTTATCATGTCAACTGAAGTAATCTTGTACCTTCTTTTTTTTGTATCCATTTATTAAGAAAACATGCTTGGACAATAATAAATGGATACAAAAAAAGAAGGTACAAGATTACTTGGAAACATCCTGGTCAGAAAAAAATAAACAAGTCCTCCTCAAAGCAAGATTTGGAATACTCTCTGGACTTTGTCATCTCCCCCCGTAGAAAAACACTGAAAGATGTACATTATGTAGACTATGTAAAAATGGAGAGGAGAACATTGTCCACCTTTTATGTATTTGTCCTGGACTCAAAAATGAAAGAAGATCTCTACTTAAATTACCTTTTAATGTACGTGAAATAAGGACATGTAGGCATGCCCTGAAATGTTGTCTCCAATCGAATGATATTGATATGAACGCTATCTTTGTAAGGTTCCTACTAATAGCGAAAACAAAATTAGAAGATTAAGTTTTAAAATGAAGTAGTTTAATGAAATGTAATCAATTTTATGGTGTAATGGCTTATATTGGTTTTATTAATTAAAGTATATTTTATGTATTTGTAATATTGTAAGATTTTAAATATTCAAACAATAAAGAATTACTTATTTAAAAAAAAATGTCAACTGAAGCTTGTTTATGCTAACTAAAACACATTTAAATCAAGCATTATTATCTATTAAATAAAAACACGCTGACAATTCTTTTGATGATTTCTGAATCACCACATTCTCTACACTATACTACAACACTTCATCAAGTCACTCTCAGCTTGTGGGATTTTGTGTTCTAAAAGGCCTTCAATTCTCTCAGAAGGGAGAGGATGTGGCGTAATGGCCGGAGCTGCCGACTTTGGCACTGAGGATCCAGGTTCAAGTCTCAGCGTCAGCTCAACATCCTGTGATTCTGGGCAAATCACTCAGAGCCTGATTATGATCTTGGCGGACTCTGTCACAAATGTGAAGAATATCCTGTCCGCCAAATTACAATTCCGTTATATACTATGGAACGTGTAATATGGCGGACTAGTTATCCGTCACATTTCTGATGGAGTATCCCATCCGCCAAGATCGTAATCAGGCCCTTAATCTACCCGTGCCTAAGGACAGCATCTGAATACCCTCACAGGTGATTAGCTGCACTCTACAAATCTGAGTATTTATTTTATTTATTTATTCAATTCATCCTAAACTCTAGCATTGAGGCCATCAAGTTCAATATCGTCTCTCTTTCTTGTAATCATGTCTTCTTTTTTAACAATCATATTTTAAATCTCCCTTAGCACAAATAACAACTTAGAGTTTTAATATTAGAATTAAATGCATCTCAATGTTAATATTATTAACAGTGTTAGTATTTTCTTTAATGAACCATCATCTAACCATTCACCAATTTTTCTAATTCCCTTTCCACTCATACAGGACCATGAAAGAACTGTTTCCCACACTAGTCTCTCCCAAGGTTTTCGCTTCACTCGCAATGCTAGTTATATTGTTAACATATTTATTAATTTCAATGCTGTTTTAAGGCACAAACGTACAACACTGCTGGATCCTATTTACAAGGCACACTCTACCTTCCTTAGCCAGTCGAATATTCAAAGCTAATTTATTTGGTATTACAGCACATAAATAGCAACAATTTCCTCATTCAATTTAGTTAATGCACATGAAGTATCAGTAGCTCAGTGATCCACTAAAGTAAACAATTTTCTAATCTTTACATCATTCAAAGCCACGCCAATAGGAGGAATCAACACACCAAACACATCCATAAGCACTTGATGAACAAGTTACTTACCTTTGCAAACATATGATCTGGTAGAGACACAGTCTAGCCACAGATTCCCTAACTTTTGAATTCTCCCCAGGCGTCAGACTGGATCTTGAAATTTTTCAACAGTACCTCTACGTGGGGGACAAGGCGGGTAAATTGCTGGCGTGGTTGGACAAGAAGGAGAGGGCGAATCGTGTGGTGCCGGTGATTCAGACCCTGAATGGTGTGAGAGTGACTGACCCGGTGGGAATAGTGGACTGTTTTGCGGACTATTTACGTGTGGTTTATTCCCCTGTGTCTGACCGGGATGTGGATGACTCTCGCCTCTTGTTGCGTGATATAGCTCTGCCCTGTGTCTCCGATTTGGACCGAGTCTCTTTGGACTCCCCTTTTTCCACGGATGAGATAGCGACTGCCATTCGCTCACTCCGTTCGGGCAAGGCTTTGGGCCCGAATGGATTGCCGATTGAGTTGTACAAGCTAAGTCCTGACAGGGTAGCGCCCTATCTTCGTACCATGTTTTTGGAGTCCCGGGAGCGGGGTATTCTCCCATATGATCAGCGTCTGGCTACGATCGTTGTTATTCCTAAAGAAGGTAAACCCCGGGACCTTTGTTCGTCTTATAGGCCCATCTCCCTGTTGAATGTTGAGCCCAAGGTTCTGGCTAAGCTCCTGGCTACCCGCCTCCTGACGGTTATTAGCAGTTTGATTCATCCAGACCAATCCGGATTTATCCCGCATCGTAACACGGCTCTTAATCTGCGTCGTCTCCACGGTGCCATTGCGAGGGCGGGGCTTCTGACGGAGCCGGCCATTTTGGCTTCGCTGGATGCCTCGATGGCCTTTGATACGATAGAGTGGCCCTATCTTTGGGCGACTCTTGAGAAGTTTGGTTTCGGTCCTGGGTTTATTGGTTGGGTGAAGTTGTTATACGCCGAACCCTTGGCGCAGGTTGTGGTTAACGGTCGAGTTTCTGTTCCCTTTGGCCTTGGTAGGGGGACCAGACAGGGGTGCCCTTGTCTCCTCTACTTTTTGCTCTTGCTTTGGAGCCGTTAGCTGCGTGGCTTCGATGGGAACCTTCACTCAAAGGGATCCGTTGGTCACCGGATTTTGAGGATCGCGTCTCGCTTTACGCGGATGACATTCTTCTTTATCTTACTTCCCCGCGCAAATCTTTAAATGTCCTATTTGACGTTCTCACTTCGTTTGGCGCTAACTCTGGTCTGGTTATTAATTGGGCTAAGTCCTGTGTGTATGTTCTTTCGGGTGTTCTGCCCCTGTTGCCGGATAGATTTCCTATCCAGGTTGTCCAGTCCGGCTTCAAATATTTGGGGATCTTTATTACGCTGGACTCCTCACTCCGGTTTGAATGTAATCTCCTCCCCCCGCTTCTTAGACTGCGACTGGATGTGGCCCGCTGGCGTAAGTTACCCCTGTCTCCTCTGGGCAGGGCTGCCCTTTTCAAAATGATGTCTTTGCCACGATTCCTATACGCACTTCAGAATTCCTATGACGACGTTCCCGCTACCTATTTCCGAGAGATTGAGAGTCTCCAAAGGCAATTGATTTGGGACGGGCATCCACGTATCGCCCTTGCGAAACTTACCATCCCTTGGTATGACGGGGGCATGGCGCTCCCGGATATCAAAAGATATTATTGGGCTACCCAACTGTCTGCCATTAACCACGCAATGTATTCCCCGGGTCGGGATCCGGCCTTTGAAATGGATAGACTCCAGCTACCGGGAGGGGATTTTAATAGAGCGCTTTACTCCAAGTCGGCTGGGCGCCATCTTACGGGCCCGTCCAGGATTGCAGTCAGTGTGTGGCGCGCCGCGAATGTGAGTCTGGGATGGGAGAATCGGCTGACACTGGCGACTCCGCTTTATGCTTCTGAGCGTTTGGGATGTCTCTGGTCTACTAAGGGCTTTGACCGCTGGGATATGATTGGGATATGTAGCGTGGGAGATGTCTGTGTGAACGGTAGAGTGAAGTCCTTCGAGGCCCTTCGGGCCGAATATGACTTGAGTGATAGGGAATTTTTTCGGTATCTGCAGGTTCGCCATGCCCTGGCCTCTGTTCTGACTCCTGGTGTGGCCCTCCCCGAGTCCTCCCCCCTCGAGGATCGCATTCTGGATGGCCACCTTCCCGATAGCACTATCTCCCTGATTTACCAGAAGC
This sequence comes from Lissotriton helveticus, assembly GCF_964261635.1. Taxonomy (NCBI): domain Eukaryota; kingdom Metazoa; phylum Chordata; class Amphibia; order Caudata; family Salamandridae; genus Lissotriton; species Lissotriton helveticus. The sequence goes on from NC_136067.1 coordinate 938,753,111, forward strand.
TGGTTAATAATCGCGCCGACTTACTTGTCCGACTTAGGGAGGTTTGGGTCGGCGACGGGCTGGAATTAGATGACGAGGATTGGCAGTCGGCACTCTCTTCTCCGAAAGAGGTCGCCATCCCTGCCCGTCTCCGTTTGGTTCAGCTTAAGATCCTCCACCGGGTGTATGTTACGGGCCCGCGTCTGGTTGTGATGGGTTTTTCCCCGGACGGTCTATGCAAACGCGGATGTGGGATGAGTGCTACATTTCTGCATATTATTTGGGAGTGCCCGGGGGTGGCGGCCTACTGGACTGATGTGCTTGCGGTGATGACTGTTGTGACTGGGATTGCCCTACTGCCTGAGGTCCGACGATGCCTGTTGAATGTGTGGGAACCCACCGACTATTCTGTGGCCCAGACCAGATGGGCGACCTTGGGATACATGGTTGCAAAGCGGGACATTGCGCAACTCTGGGGCGCATCTAGACCTCCTGATGACTCGGCATGGGAGGACAACATGGACTGGTCCATGTTCCGCGAGAAGACATTCTATGTGGCTAGGGGCAGGCCCAGGGCGTGGACGAAGATTTGGGGTCAGTGGAACGAATATCGTGGGAATATTTGTACTCCTCCCCTGGTTGACGCACCCGATGTTGCCCTGTCTCCCTAGGCTGGTGTTCCCGAAATTTTATGCTGTTCTATGATTTGCCTATCCTCCCCGCTGTCCCCCCTCCCACCTTGCCGAGTCCCATCGATTGTGATCTCGTTTCTCTGATTAGTGAGTTTCCCCTCCGCCTTCTGGGCTGACTTTGATTAGTATGCATTCGCCTTTTTGTAGTTCGTTGGTTTTTGTATGTATATAACAGAAAATGGTTATGTCCTGTTCTATCTTTTGAGTAACACTTGGTATCTGCTTTATGCCTGACCACGGGAGTGATCGTATGTTTTTTACATTGTGCCTTGATTTTAGCGGCCGGCCCGTGTGGTTGTAGGCCCATCCTTGTTACCCTTATTTGATTACTCAATAAAAGTTTTTAACCAAAAAAAAAAAAAAAAAACAGTACCTCTACGCGCTGGGGGACAGTGTTGTACGGCTCCGTGAGGACATCGAGTCCGTTTGTGACGTCACTGGAGCCTTATAAGTCCCATCCGGCGCACAGATGTCAGTTTCCTTTGTGAAACCTTCTATACCAAAATGTGGAGCCACCATAGAAACTGCCTGCGGAAACAGTGTCCCAAAAGAACCAAAAAATCCTTGAATTTTTTTTAGAAAGTAACAGTAAATGGTATGATAATACCAGACGAAGACTCTAAGAAAAAGACCTTAAATAAATCGATGAAGCACAAGCTACAAGAAACCCTGTGCACTGGTGTATAAACTATCTTTGCAAAGTAAGCGCCTCTCACTCCACTAATCACTCACCAAAGGAAACAAATGGTAGGGTACTACCAAGACAAGACCTATGAGACAAGAAAAAATAATTTGGTGAGTCATACCACTGTATGAGACAATGATCACTCATGTATAAAATCAGTACTGAAAAGAACTATAACCCTTACATCATAGGTTGTTGGCAGAATGACGAAGCAATCATAAACATAAGGAATAGCAATACCAAGTCAAGATAAAGGAGTAAAATCCAATGGTCTGTTGAATCACACAACCATGTGAAACAGTGTTCACGGTTTATAAAACCAATACTGAAAAAGGGTATAACCCTTACACTACAGATTGTTCGCTGTGTGAGGAAGATGGGCAAGGCGTTAAGGAATCTGCGGCTTGACTGTGTCTCTACCAGATAGTACGTAACTGAAGGTAAGTAAGCTATTCATCTGATAGAGACAGCTAGCTGCAGATTCCTTAACTTTTGAATTAAATTACAGATCTATTCCCACCGGAGGATAATCCTACAAAAGTTCTCAATGAGAATCAGTCAGTCACAATCAACAATCGACCAGTTATGTGTACGAACCACATGAAAAAGAGTTTGAGCCTCTTTATAAAAACTGTGGAAATGACCACAGATGATGCAAATAAGACACAGCTCCCCAGGCACAGGAAGAACCAAGCCTTAAGGGAAGTGGGATTATATCCTATCGGTCAGACATTAGCATTTACCCCAAGGGTAAGTGAACTCCAACCCGGAAGGGCTAAAGGCAAAACAAATACAGTGTAAATTGCATTCTCTACAACAGTAAAGACATTCTTGAAGGAAACCTGTCCCTACAAAATCTGAAAAGGACTTTCAAGACCCATTTCATTAACATCAAGATGAATAAACCCATTCATCGTCAGATCTGAGGGATCAATTCATGGACCAAGAAAGATGAGTTACTGGGTTGTAAATAAGGAATACCCAAATCTTAATCCATCCATGGAATAAAGAACTCTCTTAGACAAAATTCCCAGGTTGTCCTTCCATCAACTCCAAAGAACCCTGAATTACAGGCTCCGTAACCAAAGCCAATTGACACCAACACAGCGCCATTTCGACGTAGGGTTCAGAAACTAAAAGGGCGTTGGTCCACGCTGCCAACGGCATCATGGACAGAATTAGTAGAGGGGATGTTGACGCCTCACGACTCTCTGCCGGATCTTGCACCAACTCCAGGTTGAAGCTTTCCAAAACTTCTTGAGGAACAACCGATATCGCTCCCGAGTCTGTTGGCGCCACAGGTGTGAGCCCTGAAGGGCTTTGCACCGGCGTGTCTAAGGGTCTGACTGCAGCTGAGGTTCAATCAATCAGCGCAGCCGCAGTCACTGTACCCATCACCTCCTTGGGGCTCGAAGGCGCTCCAGAGGAGGGTGTAGGTCCAAAGATGACATGGAGAGCATCATTCATAATATTCCTTCATCTGGGCTCAGGTCGCCCAGGCTCCAGGAAATGAAGGGAGGCACGGGAGCAAATCTTGCACGGAGTCCTCAGCAGAAGAGTGTGAAGAGCTGCCTAAAATCACTTTGTTAGACAAAGAAGCTCCGGAAAGGCACAACATCAATTGCTTACGATGATGCTTACTGTGAGACCGGGACTTGGACTGCTGAGCTTGTTCACAGAATGTAGAGCGACACTCACGGAAATGGTCTCTGGGTTGGCTCCGTATCCGAACTGCAGACTGCAAAGTCGACCGCTTAGGATAACAGGAAGTCCTCGACAACAGCGCTGCCAGGAGCTTCATTCGTCGCTCTCATAGCGACTTCGGTTTCAGCTAATCGCAGGCATCGCACTCTTCAGTGTCGTGGTACCTGCACAAGCACCACATGCAGATAGCATGAGGATCCCTACCCGACATCTGCTGAGCACAAGACCCACAGGATTTAAATCCAGAAGGTATAAAGAGCCCTGGCACATTGTTTCCGACAAAATATCGTCACAGCAGGCCAAAAAACAGCCAAGGATACACTTCTACAGAGCCGTATTACTGCGCGGAAAAGAAGAAACTGACATCCAATTGCCAGAGGGGACTTATGTGGCTGACATCATAACCAGATTCGATGTCATTACGGAGGCTTACGACGCTGTTGCCCGGTGCACAGAGGTACTGCTGAAAAATGTCTGGATCCAATCTGACGCCTGGGGAGAATTCAAAAGTTAAGGAATCTGCGGCTAAATGTCTATATCAAATTAAATACATTTTAATATCTTAAAACTCACTTTAGTCATTTAGCTTAACTCACTTGTATGATATATTTTGGGAACACTAATGCAAGTTAAGAAGAACCTCCCGAGTTACTTGGAAAACTAAAATAAGTCATTTTACTACAGATGTGATAAATAACCCTATATATGGGATTATTGCCCAACATTACATCTTTATCAACTTCATAATTATAAATACACTCACTCCAATTATGACCGAAGCATCCTTTCTGTCACATTTCTCTCACATCATACACACAACTCCTTTCTGCTCTTGTTAAATCCTAAGCCTAGGATGCACGAGTAAATTTCTAAAATTAGCCTCAGCTTCCTTTTTTAACTGTATATCCATTGCTCAGCAGCATTCATACGAATTTCATTCTATTCTCATTATATACTTTCATAAAATTACGCGTTACTCATCAGTTAGGTTACGCACATTCCTCTCATTACAGTTAAAATTATAAAACATAATGGGTCTATTATGTGTACTAATGACATTTAAATTTATCTATAGTAAAATGATAATCTACTTTAAACTCCTTGAGGAAGACTTGTCCTAGCAAAATAGCAACATAAACACTACAAGGACGATAGAAAAGAGGAAGATGTATATATATGTAAAACCTTCTGAAACAGAAGAGGGCAAGTACAAACATAACAATTAAATACATTCATAATAACCTTATACTAATTTAGCAGACTTGCATAAGTATTTTTTCAATATTTCAACTAGAACTATCTCTATGATATAATCTTCTATCTCTATCATTATTATGTTGAATAATATTTTGATGAATCAAAGCACCTCCAACAGGGCACACATACTAACATACCAATTCATACAAATAAAATAAAAACATATTTTTAAAGCCAAACAAAATATTTCTTTACATAAAAATATCAAACTGCATCAATAAAATATCAAAAAGCAAGGTGCATACTTTTTTTTTTAAAACTCTTTATTCATGACTGTATCAGTTATTGTACATTACACACAATCAGTACGCATTGAAACAGTCTTTTCCTTTTTCTTTAACAGTAACTGTTGTAGCATATCGCCCGGATTCTCTCTCATCATGTCTTACATTATTCCGGGTGTATCTCAGTTACAGCGTTTAGATATCTTACATGTAACTTACATTGACTGCTAAACCCCACCTTCCCTTCCCTCCCCATCCTCCCTCCCTCCGTCTCCTGGTCGCTGTCCTGCATACACTCTACACGTCGAGTCAGGAAGCTTCCGCCTTTTCAGGGAGTAATACAGCTTGTGGGCTAGGCTATCTATTGTACCTGTTATCCGTGCCCGTGCACTTCGGCAGTCTATTTTAGTGTATGTGTAGTCATATCACTGGGTCTTGTGATGTTTCTAAGTCCACTTCTTCCAGTTCCACCAGCATTTGGTCCCATTCTAGCGCAGTGGGGTATTTGCGACGACCCTTTTCCTCCTCGCCTCGCAGAACTGCGGTTTCAGCCTTGCCCCATTTCAACAAGTCAGATCGCCATATTTCCGCATTTGGGGATCTGGGCGATTTCCACCTCATAGTAAGTACCCTGAGTGCCAATAAGAGCGCTAAGTCCATAAATTGCAGTTGTGCCTTACGTGTTTTGGGTCTTTTCCTGTGCCCTAACAGACAGGGTAGTGCCCCCTCCGGGATCTGCAGTGCCGTGACAAAGCAAGGTGCATACTTTCCAAACATTCTCTAAAATGATAGTTTCAAATGGCTGCATGTATTTAGTAAAATAGTGCTCCAGAAATGGTGATGTAAGAGAAAAAAAATAAAACAAAATGTTGGCAAAAGGTCTTCAAATGTTCTTTGTTGGACTTGGCCCTTTCTGCAGGGTAATCTCCTAACTTTTTGACTTCAGACCTAATGGTTTTTGCTGATTTTTTTTTATTGGCCTTAGGGCTCTGGCACGTTACCACTGCTAACCAGTACAAAAGAGCTTGTGCAATCTCCTTAAAACATAGTGGAATTGGCTTATACCCAATTGGCATATTTCATTTACTTATAAGTCCCTAGTAAAGTGGCACTACATGTGTCAATGTCCTGTTTATTAAAGGCTACTGGTGGGTCTGCAGTCCTGATTGTGCCACCCACTCAAGAAGTCCTTTAAACATGTTTAAACTACAATTTCGACCTGGCGAAATAAACTTTTTACCAGGCCCAAGCCTTCCTTTTTATGATATATTATGGAAAATTTATATAGCGCAGCTGTCACTCCGGGGAGCATCATGGCGCTATGACGGAAAGAAGAGAGGAGCAGAACGGCAGGATATTCTGCAAGATCAGATGAGTGAGAGGACTAAAGTTTCTAAGCATCCACAGATCCAAGTTTTCAAGGATTTCCTGAAGATAGATTCTGTCTGAGAGAACTGGAGATAGATGGATAAAGAATTCCAGGCTTTGGTCCGTAGGACTGCCACTGCCCCTTTTAGAAATGAGATTCAATAGCGGACTGATCCACCCGAATCAATCGGGCTTTATTCCACATAGAAATACGGACCTAAACCTACGTAGGTTACATGGCGTGATAGCCAGGGCTCATACCCTGTAAGAACCAGCCATAATCGTCTCACTCGATGCAACAATGGCTTTCAATACCGTAGAATGGCCATATTTGTAGGCAGTCCTGGCTAAATTTGGATTTGGCCCCGACTTTAGCCGCTGGGTGCGTTTATTATACACTGAACCACTCGCTCAGATAGTGGTTAACAATCGGGTCTCGGCGTCCTTTCTTCTCGGTCGAGGAACTCGACAGGGCTGTCCCCTCTCCCCCCTTCTTTTCTCACTGGCCCTAGAACCCTTAGCGGCCTGGATTCGCTGGGAGCCGTCTATTCGAGGCATTCGGTGGTCCCCTGACTGGAAGGATCGGATCTCCTTGTATGCTGATGATATTCTACTCTATCTGACTTCACCTAGGAAGTACCTTATTGTTGTGTGTGATGTGTTGGCGTCCTTTGGAAAAAACTCTGGGTTATCAATCAACTGGGGGAAATCTCTCTTGTTTGTTCTCAAGGGGGAGACCCCGGTTCCTCCGCGCAATTGCCCTATCCAGGTTAACACGGGCGGTTTTAAATATCTGGGGATTTTCATCTCGCTGGACCCGGCGATCCGGTATGCGAGGAATCTCCTCCTCCCTTTGCAGAGGCTTAGGAGCGACACTGCCAATTGGAAGAAACTTCTCCTCTCGCTGTTGGGCAACCCTATTTAAAATGATGTCGCTGCCTCGTTTTCTTTACGCCCTCCAGAATACTTTGGATGCAGTGCCAGCCAGTTATTTCCGTGAGGTGGAAGGGCTACAGCGTAGTTTATTATGGGAGGGTAGACCCCGTATTGCTTTAGCTAAATTGACGCTTCCATGGTATGATGGTGGTGTTGCCCTCCCGGACATCAAGCGATACTATTGGGCTTCCCAGCTGGCTGCAATCAACCAGGGAACATACGGGCCCGTGGCCGACCACGGATATGCGATGGATAGGTGGCTCCTCCCTGGATGTAGTTACAACCGGGCACTGTATTCTAAGTCAGCGAAGTTGAATTTGACAGGGCCCACTAAGCATGCGGTGAGAGTCTGGCACAATGCCACAAGTTCTTTGGGATGGAGGGACCAGTTGACGCTGGCTACCCCGCTGTTTGATTCTGAACATCTGGGTAAGCTTTGGAATACAAGAGGGTTTGATAGGTGGGATTTGATAGGGATCTCAACTATCGGTGATATCTGGGGCAAGGGGAGGATTAAGACATTTGAAGAACTACAGGTCGAATTTGATCTGATGGGAACTGAGTACATTCGCTATGCACAAGTCCGACATGCATTGAAGGCGGCCCTGCCTGAAGAGGTGTACCTACCTGATGCCTCACCTCGTGAGGATATAATTTTAGATGGCCATCTACTCGAGAAAACTATCTCTTTGATCTATAAGAAATTAATTAATCATTGGGCGGATTTGTCCCTCAAGGAGTTGAGGGATAAATGACGCGAGATGGCATTGAATTAGATGATGAGGACTGGCAATTGGCTGTGTCCTCTCCAAAAGTGGTGGCGATCCCAGCGCGATTACGGCTCGTACAGTTAAAAATATTATGTAGGAGAGTAGGGTCTGCTTTCCTATGGTCACCCCATTTTTTTGCTTTTTGCTTCACTGGTTTTCGACTTAATGTGTCTGTGGGCCTGCTAATCAGACCCACAGCCCTGCTGTTCTCTCTCTAAATTTCACACCATGTACTTTAGGTACATCACCAATTGGGATTTGGGACACTCTTATGAGTCCCTGTACAGTGTACCATAGGTACCCAGGGCATAGGTGCACCCAAGGCCTACCAGGGGCTGCAGCATACCTTTTGCCACCCCTGGCTGGCCATCCAAACTGACACAACTGGCTGATCACTCAGCTGGGGCAAGGTCGTGTAATCACCCCTTGCTTAGATATAGTATACCTATGTCTAACCTTATATCTGGACACATATACACCTATAAGTCACTCCTATGGCAGGCCTTAACAATCCTGAAGGCAGAGTGCGAGGTTTTATGTGAGGTGGTGCTCTAGCATGAGCTGAGCCGGTCTGCAGCTTTCGGAACCATGTCCTTATAGCTGTTCCAGGATATTGCCATATCATATACTCTTAAGTGCATTATGTACCTCGCGGTCAGATGCTAACTTTGGTTTGGCTTTATCAAAACATGTCGTGTAAGGTGTCATACGCTTTGGAATACTACCCCCTCGCCAATTCTGGTGACGGGGGTAGCATTCCACCCTTTTAGAGGGAGAAGACATGTTGCTTCCATTAATCCCGGTTAAAGTTAACCAGAGCCTCAGCATCACAAAATGGATGCTGCTGCCACAGACACAAGTCTGACCTCCTGCTGCTGGGAGTCCGTCCAGCGAGGGAGGCTTGGACAATAGGTTTCCTGTCACAGGGAGGTGCTAGAACCACCCCAGACAGGCGATAGTGAATTAGGGTAGAGAGGGCTGAATGAAAGGAGACACTGCCTGGGGCACACAAGGTGTCCCATGCATAGGCCAGTTCAAACCGGTGCTGGGGCACTCCAGCCCCAGCTCTGGCGCCAAACTGGACAAAGGGAAAGGGGTGTAACCACCGCCTTCCTGGGTCCCACGAATAGGAGGGACCTAGCAGGTAATCCAGCCCCTAGATTTGGTATATAGGTAGGAGCTGAGCCCCAAGACTTTAGATAATCCTGACTGAAACTCTGATATGAAACTCTGGACCCTTCGACATCCTACTCAACGTAGAAGACTGAAGAATCTCCCTTGTGGTCAAGGAGTGACCACCCTGTGCAAGCAGGCACCATCAAGCGCTCAACGGTTTGCTTTGTCGTTGCTCCCGCCGGAGCTCGAATACAGAGCCTGACAAGACCTGGACTTCCAGACATCCTTCAGCCCGATCCACAGCCACAGCAAAGCTGAGACCCGTGGAGGCGACGCGAGACCGGCCATCTTGGAAAGCCAGCAAATTGCTTTCCGTGCAACTTCTGAGGCACCCTCGAAGTTGTGCATTGGGGATTGAGAAGCCCCAGCCCCGAGCACCAACTGCACCGAAGATCACCTCTCCACACTCACCGAGTGCTGCGTGGGGCCCTTCACTTGCCCGTTGGCTAGTGGCCTCTGCGACGACTAAACCTTGAATTTCCAACGCTGGTCTGGTTGCTCCAGACTGGCCCCTGCTCCCCTGAAAAGGAGCAGCCCATCAGACCTTGCTGGTCTGATCCAGAAGCCATCTTCGATTCCTGCGTGGGTTGCATTTGCCAAGGTCTGTTGATTTCGAATCGAGAACCGACACCGCCAACAGCGAGAGCCTTCGTCGGACAGTCCGTGCCCAGCTCCTGGTCGTCGTCGACACCTCCTGGTCCACGTGGCAGCAGAGACAAGCTTTGCGACATCAGCTGATTGCGCCCCGACATCGCCTGGTTCCTTCCTGGTTCCATCCTGGTCACTGGCTAGTGACCCAGACTCTGTCCCCTCTGCTTTCAGGTACTCCTCATCCTCGATCCGCCCTTGGATCCAACCGGACTCTTCTCTCCTGGTCGCCTGCAGCATCTTTTCTCCAAGGCTCCATAGAACTCCACAACGAAACCCGACACACTTTGACACCTATGCACCCGCTTCCTGTGGGTGAGGTAACGCGAGTACTGCGGTGCTCCTGTAAAGGTTAACACTCCTAGTGTCCTAGTCTCAAGTGGTTAGCTTCTAGTCCAGTCGGAAGACTCCTAAAACTTTAACTTCTAACTTTACGCACCCATTGACTTCTATGTGTGCACGCGTGTGCATTTAGACACTGCACCCGCATCCCGTGGGCCTCCTGCTCCCTCACAACTGTTAGTCCAGTGAAGCCCCAGCGAATCCCAAGGCCCTAGGCCTTACCATTGTTCGTGACGTGGTTCTTATACCACTATTTTAGTATATGGTTTAGCAGGCCACCAGGGCCTATCCATATTTGTGCAACTTTTGTATGTTATATTAAGTTACTTGTTATGCGCTTGTGCTTCTGTGCTCATAAAGAGTTCAGAGGGTTGTTTGAAAATAAATACATATATATTTTGAATATATAACCTGTGTGGTGTCCTTTCATTTGGTATTAAAAGGATTGCATATGGTAAAACAGCTGGCTTCACATGCCCTCTTGAGTTTAGCCTAAGACTGCTTTTGTCCATGCTACCCCTAGGATAGCTGGTCTATAAGGTTGACTTTACAACCACCACCATAAGGGTTGTTTGGACTGGTGCAAGGTGCTCACTAGAATAGTGAACATCATATACCAGGCCAACTTCTCACATACTACACAGGATCTATGTCACGGGCCCCCGCCTTGTCCGGATGGGGTTATCGGAAGAAGGTTTGTGTAGACAGAAATGTGGCCTTGTGGGTACATTCCTCCATATTCTTTGGAAATGTTGGTATATTGTCGAGTTCTGGGGTAAGATCCATAAAACTATACAGGAGGTTTTGGGGGTCGCAGTGCTGCCGGAGGCAAGGAGATGCCTTCTTAATATATGGGAGCCCACTGATCTTAATTTGGCACAGACACAATGGACTACACTAGGTTACATGATTGCAAAAAGGAATATTGCTCAGCAGTGGGGATCCGAGCGGCCTCCTACCCTCACGGGCTGGAAAGAAGACCTAGACTGGTTTATGTTTCGTGAAAGGACTGTTTACATACCGAGAGGCCGGCCTCGAAAGTGGGCGTCAGTTTGGGGGCTTTGGAACCAATATAGGGGAGAGATCTGTGAGCCACTAGGGACTCTATATTTGATATACCCCCATCCCCCGGGAGTTCTTGACATGTATGTACTTTGATCCTCGCATCTCCCCCCCGCACCCCCCACAAAGATGTTATGATGTGATTCTTCTGTACTGTGCTTTTTCTTTTGATGCCTTGGTTTAATAAAAAGAAATATATTAACAAAAAAGAAATGAGATTCAGGCTAGGTGGCATAGGGAGATTTGCTGATGAGGATCTTAGGAGGCGTTGCACCACATATGGTTTAACGCTTGCCCTAAGGTACTTGGGTCCTGATGAACTAAATGCTCTGTAGATGACTACCAGGATCTTAATACATACACTAGAATCTTTTTAATACTTTTAATTTGCCCCTAGTGTAGGCCCTGGACAGCGAAGAGGGAAGGGTGCCAGGTATTTAAAAAGCAGGACATGCACTTTTAGGTTTAACATGCCCTGGTAGTGAAAAACATCTACATTCTTTTTCACTACTGCAAATCCAATCTATCTCATTGGATAACATTGGAGTTACCTTATTACATTTTATAAGTGTAATTTCCAAATGGAAGGAGATAACCAGTTCATGTTTGGTGTCTCTAGAATCCTAATTTATGATGAAGTCAGATTTGAAATTACAATTTTGAAAATACCACTTTTAGAAAGTTGGCATTTTTTTGGGCTTAGTCATTTGGAGCCTACAACTTGTCTCTGGGTCACATGACTGGGTGTTGGGAACAGTTGCGCTTTGTGTATTCCTCCTAGACAGCCACATACAATGGGAGCTTAGGTGTGACTGGATGGGACATTACTGGCACCATGGCAGGGAGGAGTGGGATACAGCCTGTCTTACTCTTGAATAGGTTGTGCCCTGCCTCCACACAAAGGGTTGGGTACCCCCTGTAGTTAGTCTGGAGCCAGGGCAGGGTAGGCAAGAAACCTCTGCACTTTAAAGGCATGCCTGTAGAAGCTTCTCCCCTCTTCAAACGCACAACTGTGTATAAAATTAGGAGCTCAGACACCAACTCTTCAGTACACTTCTGTGCCTGTGGCTACTTTGCAAAGAAGAAGGACTGCTGTTCTATTACAAGGACTGCCACTCTGCTGGACTGCTGCCCTGCCTGTTGCCCCCTTACCGTAGGCAGAAGAACTGGACCTGCAACTTATTCTTGAGCTCACTTCATCTTGAACCCAGGACCCTGCAGTGGCTCAAAGGGCTAGTCTGCTTCTCTCCTCATCAGAGCCTCGGGGACATAAAAGGCTCCCAACTCAGCTCGTGGACCTAGCTGTTGCAAGTATCTGACCTAAAAAGATAGGGGGTGTCCATATGGCACAGAGCTAATGGACCACTAATCTGATCCAAAAGTTTCAATGCCTCAAGAATCAGAATTTTCTATATGCCTATTAACTTTGACGAGCCTACTCACCACACACACTGTGAACACGTCAGTGGTTTCGCGTGGCTAAGCGTATTCAATTTCTTAATACAATTGTATACGGAATCAACCTGTCCATACTATTATTTTACCCAGAAACACAGAAACGCTGCCCGTGGAGGAGCAGGGAGACCGATAACCACCTAACCGATTGCCTTATTACAGGAAGTTACCCCCGAGTTCAATATTGCCGAGGAACGAAGTGGAATAGGCCCGGCTACAGCGATCCATTAAGGCCAAAAAGGCGAGAATCAACATTTGAAGTAAATTCGGTGGCTCCTCCCGGACAGGTTGATTCCGTATACAATTGAATTAAGAAATTGAATACGCTTAGCCACACGAAACCACTGACGTGGGTACTTTCTTAGTGTTGCTGCTCTACATCAGGAATTTACACTATCTAAGACACTCTGAGGGAATCCGGAGTTTTAGAATTTAAGAGAAACTGTCCTGAAGAAGGTGCTTATTGTCAACACCGAAACGCCGCGTCGACACTTGTTCTCTGTAACAATTTTAATATATGGCTGTGTAACCATTTTTAATAATTTTTGCATTATGCACATAATGATTTATTGTATTTATTTTATGTATGAATTTGTTGATAACTGTTAATACAACTGTATGAAGCCGAATAAATCTATGTATATTTAAATTTTTAAACTACAAACTTGCCAAGACGTTTTTATTTACAGTATATCTTGTGCTCTGTCTACAATTGTTTATTCTATTGAACCATTCCTTTTGTTGCTAGTCCCCTTCATATGAGTAAGTTCACAGTGTGTGTGGTGAGTAGGCTCGCCAAAGTTCATAGGCATATAGAAAATTCAGATTCTTGGATCAGATTAGTGGTCCATTAGCTCTGTGCCATAGGGACACCCCCTATCATTTTAGTATCTATCTCCCCTGGTCCCAGACCCGTTAACTAAGGGGTCCTCCTGTTTTCTTTATGGCAAGTTTCTGACCCCCAAGTGTTGCCTCTCAGGTCCTGGACACCTGGTGTGGCTCATGAGCTCTTGAAATCAAGCTTTTGGCCTCTTCACGACAGAAAACGCATCCGTTCGCACCAGAACTGTGCCGCTCGCAACGAATCTAGAGCAAGCTGCCATCAGTCCATCTCTTCACACAGCAGCATTGACAGGACCCATGAGGTACGCCAACCAAAGCTCCAGCCCACCAGTCTGCGACGCCCGTCCTGCTCTTTGCACCGCACCAACTGCCACCCACGATTGTCCTTGCTCCTCGTGATCTTCTAAAATGCGAACAGGACTCGGCATGAAACTTGAGAAGGTAAAACTTCAGCTGGATTAATCTGGGACTGCATCTGACCCGAGCTTCATCGCGTTCTGCCCGAATTTTGACTTTGACCCAGTCCAGCGTGACTAGATAGCGACGATTGGCACTTTATGCTTTTAGGCACTATGTTGCAGTTTAAAAAATCATAACTCTGTTTCTACTGATTGAATTTTTGTCATGTTGGTCTTGTTTTATTTATTATATTAAGCTCTATTATTCTAACATGGTGTTGTATCTTTTATGTGGTGTTTTCACTGTTTTACTGTTTGAAGTGCTGCACAAATACTTTACATATTGCCTCTAAGTTAAGCCTTACTGCTCTGTGCCATGCTACCAGGGGGTTGAGCACCGGTTAATTGGGGGTGTGCTTGCGCCTTGATCTGACTAATATTGCGGTTGCTGCTTGACCAGTGCTCACACCCCAGTCAACCAGTAACCCAATTTCTAATATTCTTCTTATTAGGTGAGCATGATAAAAATAGTTCATATAGCACTAAGATCAATTCAAATGTTCATAAAATGTATGCAAACATAAATCTATTTTCAACTGGATACCTAAATAAGTACAGAATCAGTCTTCTTCAGATGCGGGCATTTAGTTACTTCTTAAACGTGGATATAGATAAAAACAAAAATTCTAATTCTAACCCAAGAGGGTTTTATGCAGGCAGACTTATGAACATTTTTAAAAACACAAACATCTCTTCTTAACCCCTTCACCGCGGCGGTAATTCCGCCGCGGTGCGGGTGATTTATGACCTGGGCGTGGTTCGGACGGCCCCCGGTCGTCGTCCGCACACGCCCACCGTGACGTCGGACGGCCGCCGGCCGTCCGACGCATGGAAGGGGTTAAGAACTAAAAATATCAGTTTAATCATTATATCAGGAAATGATTCAATGTTGATTGATCACCTTCACTTTCAGTTCATGCCAATTCATGGAGGGTCTTTAAACAGAAATTGATAGACCATCAAATCAATCTCTCTTTCTTCAGGTTCAATCTTGTCCCATTACCCAGCTTAGATCGATTTCGTAGATGTCACGTGGCAGCAAGGATTACATCCACCACATAAAGTGGTCACATTGAACACAGTCAGTTACCACTGCTCAATCTCCACACATAAAGGTTTATGTTGTGGAGGTTCAGATGTAGGACCCTATACTGCTGCTGAAACAGGTGGTACCTGAAGTGGTTGCCTGATTGGAGGGTAGATGGTCCGGAGTTTCAGGTACCAAACTCTCCTGACCAATCATTGGCGACTAGGATAACTTGGGCCCAGTAGTTCTTTACCTTCTTCAGAACCCGGGATGGGAGAGGTAGTGACAGGAAGGAGTACTGGAGTCCCTTGTTTCATTGCAGCCAGAATGCATCCCCTAACAAGTGCTCTTGCAGTAACTCAAATGCACAAAACTGTTGACACTACATGTTCTTGATGGTGGTGAAAAGATACAGCTTAGGCTCTCCCCCCTGGAACAATAAACCCCCATGCTTCCTTGGGACATAGATGCTAGCCATGACCTGCTAGGCTACATTTGCAGAATTAGTCCTCTCTAGCACTTGGCAAACCTGCCAGGTGGTTTGCCACAAGGACAACTCTCTGTTGCTCCAGCCACCTCCAGAGTCGCACACCCTGTTGGGACAGGATCCAGGATTCCATTCCACCCTGCTTGTTGTAGTACAACATTGGAGGTGTTGTCCAACATGCAGACACCCCTGATGGAAAGCAGGAAAGCCTTGAAGGCCCCATAGCTCGAGCAGGTTGATGTGGAGTCGGTCCTCCATGGAGAGCAGGAATCTCTAATCAACATCTCTCCTAGGTGACCCTTACCCCAAACCATAGTGATGCATCAGTCACTACTGTCAGCTCCGGATGGAGGAAAGAAAGTGTGCTCTGTTGCAGGACAGATTGTGATGGGTCACCACCACTGCAGATATTGGGCTGCTTCCTCATAGATCTGGATGGTGTGGTAAGTGAAGCTCCGATGCATGACCCACTGTTATGTTACATTACAGAGCTTGCATGTGCCACCTAGCATAGCTGATGGAAGATGTCGGAAAGAGTCCTTTTTGTATGGTCACTAACCCTCTCTTTGCTCCAATGCTGATAGTTATAACTCTGATAGTGCACTGACGCCTGCTGCCCAGGCAAAGCCCCAGTTCCAGTGCTCCCTCCCTAAAACTGTTGTGTAAATTTGCAATCCCAATTGACAAGGACTTTATCCTCCTTATAAGTCCCTAGTATATGGTACAAGTGGTACCCAGGGCATGGGTGGTAAAGGGGTCCCCTGGACTTGCAGCACTGTTTGTGCCACCCTGAGTTACCAGAAGAAAGAAACTACTGACAGCAGGTCTGCCATTGCCAACTGCAGGAGCAGTGCAAACTGCTCAAACTCGACTCTACCCCCATCATGTGTGGCAAAGTCACTGCACTATCTTCAATATATGCCAGTAACACCTGATGAAGGCCTCCTAAAGCCCAGGAGACAGAGTGCATTATATCAAAGGTGTGGACATGTAATTACAAGCGTATATGACCCTGTAGTGGTGCCCTTTACCATTAAAGGACACTATAAGTGATAGACAGTCAATAAGATAACATGGGCTGGCACCAGGGCAAACCCGAGGTTGGCAGCTCTAATATGGTTCCACCTAAATGTGTCATGTTTGGTATCAAACATTGTGCCTTCTCACCCCTGACACAAATCACAAGGCGGGGTGATGTGGCATGTACCCAGGTGGCTACCTTAAAGTTTACTCACCTGGTTGCCCCAGCTTCTCCGTGCTCTGGCTGGCAAGTCCGTGCTTACTGCAGCCAAGAAAGGCTTCTGACCTTCTGCCAGGAAGTGTGATCACTCCCAGGAGTCAGAAACAAAGGCCTGGACAGGAAGGAGGTTACACCTTCGCCCTCCTAGGCAGGCTAGTGAAGTGACACATCAATGCAGTGAGCTTCAAAGGCTACACCGCCACTGATATGCATCAGGGCTGACACCCAGAGGAGAAAACAGCCGTCCCCTTGTCCTAGGCACATTTGCACTCGGGCAGGGAGGAAATCAGACAGTCAAGGAGGTGTATGCCCCAGAAGGCTGGTCTCACTTCCAGGGTGGGCAGCCTGGTCTTTACACTGGAAGAAGGCTCTGCCATTTTTAGAAGTGGCGGAATAGGAGATTCTGGGTAAGAAAAGTGACCAGATTTGGTCATCTCAGGGGTGGACTAGCTGTATTGATTAGCAGGCCATTGGCTACTTGTTTCCACCCCCTTTAACTCCATTAAATCGATGATTTAAGGGACACTCCTGACACCAGAACCTCAGTTCTGAACAACCTGTATCAAAGAGGACAGGAGAAGAGATCGGTGTCTGCGAAAACAGGACTTGGACAAAGCAAAAGAGGGATATCCTGCACCTGTGGCAATGCTCCTGCAATTGCCTAATCGAGACACGTCCTAGGCTGTCTCTTGGTTTCCCCAGACAGAGGGACCCCTGCGGAAGCCTAAACCACCCTCAGACTCCCTTGGGCTAGTGGCACTAGTCCTCTGCACATTGCAGGTATAAAAACTCTCTGGATCCATAGAACCCCTGTCCATTGAGCCCTCAGAGGGACCTCCCAAATCTAGATGTCCTAGTGCATTGTGGGAACTGTAGTACTGACTTCCACTAAGTTTCAGGCAGCTACCCCATTCCCTGAGACAACCAGACATCAAAATATCTTTCTGCTCTACTTGCCACTGCCAAGGCTTGTTGGTCGCCAGTCCGGCAACTGACCCCTTTACTCGAGACTGCACATAGTACGAACTCCATCTGTTCTTCGACCGACATCAGCAACCACATTGTTGTTGTGTTTTTGCATCTTCTTCCCCTGCAGCACCGTTTCAGTGTTAAAAGCAATTTTCCAGCAGCTCCCGTTCAGCATCAGGGAGAGCCAGGAGAACTTTGTACCCGGGTTCCACGGGCCAGATAAGATTCACCTGACTGTCGTAGCTCAGCTGAGACCCGCATCACCTTTACCCTGGAAGGGTACCACGCAACTCAACCTGTAAGTGACAGATTGTCACTAATGGGTTTTCCAATTGACCGCAATGATAACGTTTCACTGTATTATTTTTCACTGTTTTTTTATTGCTTCGAAAATCTACAACTCCGGTTATATGTATGCTATTCAGTTCGTTTTGGTGTTTAAATTAGGGTAAAATACACTCTATTTTTATAAATTGGTGTCGGATTTCTCTCAGGTCGAGTCAATTACTGATCCTCCATTGTGGGACTCTGAAATGCTTAACACATGTTCCTCTCGTAAAGTCTGACTGCTCTTTACCACACTACCAGGACTGAGTTAAGGATTGATTATTGTGAATCCAAGCACCATCATTGGGGTTTGTGATAGTATTGCATGGTGAAGCCTAACCAGCATCACCATGTAATACTCCACCTTCCTACAGAGGATACACAAGACTAAGAGGCCAAGAAGTGTCAAATCATGCTCATAGGGATCCAGGATCGAGCCTGAAATATCAGAATCATAGCCTGAATGTCCATGACTTATTGCTGCAAAGGTAAAATCATGCACTCCACCTTGTTCAGGATCACCCAAGTGAATGGGAGCTTCTGTGACGGAATCTGATGGGACTTTGGATTGTTTATGGTAAACCCTAACAATGTCTTGTCCTCCATGCCTTCCAAAGATGGTCTATGACTGACTGCCGTAAGCACACATTCAGCAGCAAGTGGTGGAGGTACAGGAATACAGAAACTCCTGACCTCTGAAAATGGGCGGCGAGCACTGCCATCACTTTTGTTTACACCTGATGGAAGCTGCTGAGGCCAAAGGTAAATGCTCCTTGCCCCTTTTCAACCACAGCCAACATCCGAGGGACTGCAGGACAGGTACAAGAAAATACATGCCAGGCAAGTCTATGGTAGAAAGGACCTGAGTCAATATGAGCATTTTGAATTTGTGCTTTCACATGAAGGTGTTTAGGGTTCAGAGGTACCTTTTTTGGGGGATGAGAAAATTGTGGCTATAACAACCCTTGCCTTTCTCAAAATCAAGCACTCTTTCTTTGGCACCCTTGGACTGCCACAAGAGCATTACCCGCACCAGAATGGACCCATGCTTTCCAAAATAAGCTCTTCCGCAGGAGAATTAGTGGGTGGGGAGGAGATAAAAGCTACAGCATAGCTCTTTTGAACAATATTAAAGATCCATCTGTCAGACAAGAAATGTTGAAACCAGCCCCCTATCTGTTGGGCATGAGCCACTCCCCTGAAGAGAAACTAAAGTGATTTGGTGGCTGTTGTAGAAGGGGGAGAGGAATAAGAGGTCTATTGCACCAGCTACCCTGCGTGAAGTTTGCCGGTTCTGCATTTAGTTCCACAAATGGACTAGGAAGTCTGTGGCAGCCTAAATGCAGCCACCTGTTCTAGCCCCTAAATTTTCATAACTTATTTTGAAATAGAGTTTCAGGGGTTAACAGCCCCAAGGAGTGCCCTGTGGCTCTACTATTGTTAAAGTGTTGTAGAGCACACTCCACCTTGTCTGCAAAGAGGAGAGACCCATCATATTCATTAGTGATACCTGAACCTGTACAACACCGGAAAATCCAATTGATCTCATCTAGGTTTGTCCGCAAAGCACAACAATAGCACCAAGTCCCTTCAAATGTATTCCATGTCATCCAAGCCTGAATGAATGACATACTTTGCCATGTCCTGCATGTCATGGATTGTCTGATTAAAGAGGTCCTATGGTACTCCGTGACTGCCTACAACATCTCGATGGCCATATCCCAAAGGGCATGTATATATCAGTCTAACAGATAAACAATGTTTATGGATCTCGGTCCAGGCTAGCAGAAAAAACATGTTTGCCAAAGGCATAAATTCTTTTGGATTCGCTTTTCAGCCAACACATTGGTCTTAGTCTCAGTTCAGGAAAGCTGAAATTCTAGTTCTAACTGTGCCTTCAGAACCACCACTACAAAAGAAGTATTTCTTCTGTTGATGGCCTATTTGGTGAGTCAAGATCTTTCTAAGGGGATTTAGCAAACCCACTGGCATTTTGTAAATCAAGATATAAGGCATCAGCAGTATAACGAGGGGGGAGTTGGTATGGCCCACTTAAGAGTCCCATGGGGGCAGATGGCACCAGGGCAGGACCTGCAGACCGTAACCAGAATGGAAGCAGCGGTGGATCCATGGGGCTCCAAAGGCGCAATTGAGGGAACAGGAAGCACACTAAAGATCTGCAGTATAATCTCTTTGAAGGCCTTGATCTTCTGCAAGGCCGACAACAGCCCAAAGAACTCTGGGCACACTGTAACCAACTAAGGAATCAGTTCAGTGGCAAGTGACTGCGGGAGTGCAACTTAAATCTTGGTAATATTGTCCCTTATCTTTGGAGTCAAGACGGTAGGATGGGGTTGAGCCCCACTTCACTTTCACATGCTTCTACATGGATTTGGACTTTTACTGAACTAAAGATTTCCAGTGGGAAGTGGAGCTATCATGGGAAAGGCAGCGTGACGTGGAGTGGGAGGGGGAACTGCATGAAGACTGCAACTACTTCTTGTGTTAGATGACATGCATCTTTGTCTCTTAGTTTGAAATCACCTTAAAGTGCATTCGAGCGCATTTACACAACTTTGAATCCTGTCTGGAGCCCATGCACCAAAGGTATACTTTGTGCCTTTGGGAGAGTCTGTGATCAACTATCTGCTTCCTTCAGGTGTGTCACAGCTAGCAGATCCCAACTTTGAACATTACAACCTGGCCTCTCAGCTGCAATGGGTAGACATGTGGATGCCAGGACTCAAACTATCAGATACCGCCACAGCTTGGAGCCGCTTTCACATTTTGCACTGATTTTAACAATTAGTAAGTAATTAAGTACATTTTATTGCCTTAGGTTAATTAAAACCATTACAAAAGATACATTGATGGCTCATATCATCGGGTAAAAGGTTATAAGAAAAGTTTTAAAAACAAGAAAATTTTGGTTAAAAAAGGTAATAGTGCTAAAACAGTTTGATGGGGGAAAGTGATCATAATATGGTGTCTTGGCCATTGTTCAATTAATCTGGTCAGGGCCAACTTCATGGTTTTTTAGTTTCAGTACCAAGAATTTCAGGAATTTGACCAGCTTCCAATTTAATGGCGGAAGGCCTGGGTCAAAACAAGCGAGGACTGCTTGTCTGCGTCATTGAAGGCAGTTTTTAACAGGGCTACTCTTTCCTCTTTCAGTTTCGGGCAGGTGCATAATAGATGTTCCAAATCTTCATTCTCTGCACCGCACAGCCTGCATTTTGTCCCACAGTCCCTTCTCAACCATGGTTGTAAATGTGGAAAAGCTGGTAGGATTCCTAGCCTATATTTTAAAATGGCTTCTTTAGATTTCCTGCCATACCCCAGAACAAAGTATGCTTGTAACCCCGGCGATTTGTATGTAGACAAAGTCATCCAGGCGTGACGCCTTTGAGAAAAGGTAGCTTTGTCTTCCACATGCGATAGTCTTTTTATGCACTTGTTTACAACATGCTTGAATTGCGCATGCGGCAATGGAGTTTCCCATAATTCTTTCAGGCCTGTGACAGTCAAGGATTCCTCTAAAAAAAAAATTGCCGGCAGTTTGGAGGAGCTGCTTAAGTCTTGCCATAGCTGGTGGTTCAGTGTGTTTTCTGGCGAGTTCTTTATTTTCTGCCAGCACTTTATGTATGACCCTCTCCTTGCAAGCATTTGGCAGGTCAGTCCAAATTCTAACCGGATCTGGGCTTGTGAGGTGTAGGTTGGCAGGTTAAAGAGAAGTCGGTAGGCCTTTGCAATGGTTGTGTCCAGCAGTCTCGCGTCTATGCCTCTTAGAGCCTCACTGCCGTATCTGATGGATGACTCTATTTTAACTTGCGCCACGCGGAGCAGTGGGAGAAGAGTGGGACCATTCAGGTTTAACTTTAGCTGTTTAAGCGTAGTAGCTATCAGCATCCCTTTCCTCTTGATTGCCTCTAGTTGGTTTGAGAAGCGGCCTCCTTTATCGACCAAGATTCCAAGATATTTATATGCTGAGCAGTTTGCGACTACTTTTGTTCCGAGGAACCAAGTGTGCAGTTTATTGTTCCCAGTTATGGACAAAACTTTGGTCTTATCAATGTTTACTTCTAGTAGGTTTGCTTCAGCATATCCGTGCAGCATATTGATAAGATTTTGAAGGCCTACTTTCGTGTGGCTGACCAGGACCACATCATCTGCATAGGATATGCTAGGCAGCGCTTTGCCCCACAGGCGTGGAGCGTGCGCGTTACAAACTTCTAGGGCAGGTGGTAGATCGGCTGTAAATAGGTTGAAAAGGGTCGGCGTCAAAACGCACCCTTGCTTTAGGCCGTTTGTGGTCGGAATGCGCCTGAAGAGGTGTGCGCCGATACCGAGCTTTACCTGAACCCACGTGTTTGTATGCAATTCAATCAGAAGGTTTAATAGAGGCGGGGGAATCCCCCAAGAGGCCAGTTTTCTCCAAAGATAGCCCCGGTTAACATTGTCGAATGCCGCCTTGAAGTCCACAAAGCAGAGGTGAAGAGCCTGTTAAGTCACCCTTGCTTTGTCAATAAGTAGCGAAATTACCAGCAGATTTGATGTTGTTCCTGTTTCTCTGCAAAATCCCGTTTGACTGGGTGGAATTATGTTGCGATTTTTTGCCCATTCGCACAGTTGGGTCAGTAAGAGCCCCACGAAGAATTTGGCCTCGATATCCAGGAGTGCTATCAGCCGGTAGTTTTTTTGGCAGTGTTCTGTCCCCTGCCTTATAAATTGGTGAAATGATTGAGCCCCTCCACGAGGCAGGAAGACACCCAGATCGGCTCACAGACATGTAGAGGGGGGTCAGCGTTTCTGCCCAGTATTCTGACTCAAGTTTGAAAAGGGCCGGAGGAATGCCATTTGGCCCTGCTGCACCGTCTTTCCTTCCCTTCGATATTAGTTTCTTGAGTAAAACCACGGTAGTTCCAAATTCGGCTTCTGTCCATGTTCTTGTTTTTTGTGGCGGTTGGCCTTCCGGGGCTACCTGGGTCTTACTTGCTATGGCGACCTGTTGGTTAAAGTGTGAATTTAAGAAAGATTACCAGGAAGATTTGGTTATATGGGACGTTATTCCACTATTCTTTGGATTTATGATTTTGTTTATTGAGGACCAAAACTGGGCGCTATTGTTACCCTTGGAATCGTGGAGAAGTTTCGCCCAAAAGTCATCTTCGTTAGATCTTTTGTCTGCCCATTTCAATTTTTTGAGGTCTGCCCGATGCTTATGAAGTTTTGCAAGAAGAGCCAAGTCCCCCGGGCTTTTTCTCAGAAGTCTTAGCGATTTGTTAATCTTCTTTTTGTGGGTTTTTAGGGCTGATTTCTGGGTACTTGAGATCTTCCTTAGAACGCCAGAGCCAGCGGATGGACAGTGCCGTGCAATAGTTGAATATTGATTAGCAAAATCGGCCGTAAATTTTTCCCATCCTGCTACTGGGTTGCCTAAAAGATTGCTTAAGCTGTTTAGTTGAAGTTTTGCTACTTGTAGTACCTCCAGCGTGTTGGCGACAGAGGTTTTGATTCGTTTAAAGTCTATGGTGTGGCTGGCATGTGGGCCTGTTGGGTTTAAAAGAATTTGGTCCGGAAGTGCACAAAAAGAGACTTCTTGAGGGCGATGGTCACTATCTCCCTTGTCCCCTAGGTTGAAGCCCAGGACATTGTGAAAAAGGGGTAGGGAGACCAACGTGAAATCTATTATCGAGGTTACGTTGCCTGAGTTGAACGAAGCCACAGATGGGGAATCTTCAGGAAATCTTCCATTTAGGACCCTCAAGCCAATGTGTTCCAAGTCTTCCAGCAGTTCCTTTGCGAGCTTTGGAATTTTACCTTGGCTGCTGAAAGTTTGGTCTGGGATATTCCAATGGTAAGACTGAGCCTGAATGTCGCTGTTCAAGGATGACCCTAAGATACATTGATTGAAGTATCCAGAAAGAATTAAGCAGGGTGAGGTTTGCGTTGTCACGTCATGATAAAGGTGGTCCGTTAAGCGCTTTGCGTCGTCTTTTTTCTTTTTTGGGTTAATATAGGTGTTGACAAGCTAGACCTCTTTCTTGTTCCCCCCAAAGTTTAATGCAATCCCAACTGTGTTTATGGCCGGAGAGTTGGTTGTGAATACCTGCACATTACCGACGGTTGAGATTTTGATGTATGCTGCTAGGCCGCCTTTCTTTTCCTTGTGGCTGGGGAAAGGTGGCCAGTATAGCCCTGTAAGTGAACCGGCTCCTCCAGCCATGTTTCCTGGAGGAGGATGATGTCGAACGATTTCAGGTATTGTAGGAAATCAATGTCAGGTGGTTTGTTGTTGAGGCCATTTAAATTCCACGAGCATAGTTCCAAGCGTGATGCGGCCGAGCGCAGACCTGACTACGTTAGATTTCCTTGTCAATGGCGGTTACATGATGTGTTGCATATTCTGAAGAGCCGATCTTCTACCGTGCTGTAGGAATTTACGACCATTGAGCTATTTTTAATCCCTGACGCCTGATTGATTGTTGGAGATCGACCCAATGCGCTCTTCAGCACCGACCTTGTTTTCGAAGTTGTTGTTTGTGTTCCCTCCTTAGGTCTCTCAAGCAAGGGCAGCGGTATCCTATGTTGTAATAAAAGGCAGATTTAATCCCCCATTTTTTAAGGAGATTTTGCTCTTCTAAGATTTTACTTGCGATTTCGGATGAAGTCCATGTTGCTTTTGTAGCTTCATTGCCGTGTGTTTTTTTAACAATTGATCCAGACAGCCGACTCCAACCCCAGCACTACTATGAATAGTGCACTGCTGTTTTAAGCGTAGTCTCTTCATTTCCAAATCAGTTCACCCATACACCCCTGCCCTCCCACTACTGGGCACCCCCTGGGGGGACCGGCTGACCTCTCCGAGTGAACTTACTACCCGGCATGAAATAGGCTTCCACACACTAGGGGACCGCTATTGTGACCGTTCCCTATGAACAGAATAGGGTCTCCCGCCCTGCCACTTTCTCTTCAATATTCAGTGCACTTGACGCAAATTGGGGTGGCATGCAGTCGCGGTTCACAGCACTAGAGCAAATGGGTGGGTGACAAGAAAAACAAATTCAAAGTAACTTACTTGAATGAATGTACTTCTTGTTCTGGTCCAGTCTTCTCCTCCGCTCTGCCCCCAGTGCCCCTCAACAACTCTTCTAACCAATCCAGGCGCTGCCCTCAGCATGACAACAGCGCCAGGATTGGAGGGAGCGGCCTCTCTCAGAGCTCCCGAGTGTACTGGAGCCCTGCAATTGCTCTAACCCAGCTGTTTTATGACAGCTGGGTTAGAGCTTTTGAACTGCGCATGTCTGGCTGGCCGTCGTAAGACCGCCGGCCAAAGGGACCTGCACACTTTGAAATGTGCCCATGGCAGTACACCCTCCTTTCTTATGCCGTCACTGTGCAAGCCCCACCCGTCCGGATCTTCAGTTCGGGACGGGGTATTGAAAAATAAAATGGTAATAAATTAAGTTTATTACCATTTTATTTTTAATCTCTGGGGCTTTTTGTGCATTTTAGTGAGTGGGGCGATGCTCCTCCACTCAAACGGAGGAGCTGCCTCGAGTGGCATGCAGCATGAACGCCAAATGCACCTTACACGGTGGCTTGTCGAGTTCCCGCCTATGCACGCTACCATTTATTTATTTTATTTTTAGAGTTTTCTATAGCGCAAACAAGACCCAGAGTAGGGTATCAGAGCGCTTTACAAAACAGAGCAGAGTAAGTATTAAACATTTTGCAAGAACAGAGCAGAGAAAGTATCACAATATTGTTAACAGGGTTCGGCACGTAGTAGAAGTGATAAAACGGGATGATTTGTTCTGAGCAGTAGGAACAAGTTCGGGTACAAGGAAGTCATCCCACTAACCCCATCGTGAAGCTGTTGGGAAGCAGATTTAGGTTGCCCCTACACAAAGAGTGAATAGCCATTGTAGAATATCCTGCACTTTTTCCACGCAGCACCCGTTTTTGTCTTATTCAACACTACATATTCCACAGGGCATACCTTACCCCTGCGAAGATAATCTGCTATTATCAGTGCACGGACGCTGCCTGCCCACGCTTCTCCCTTTGAGATGCTGGTCTGGTGCACATGCTCTGGGACTGCCGCCCCTTCATCAATACTGGCTGGGTGTGACCTCTCGGTTAGCAGATTGCACAGAGAAACCGGTGACCCATACCTAGGTGGTCTTCTTGTTGGTCCTCGCCCACAGGGACTGCAAACATAGAGCCACCACATGCTTTATAGACTGGGAGCTGATCCTGGCCAAGTGCTTAATCACCCATCGTGGGGATCGTCGACACTGCCGGTGGGATGTATGACATTACAACGCATGCTTTTACCACGCATGCCTTTACAACGCGGTTTTTACAACGCATGCCTTTACAACGCATAGTGCTTTGGGGCGCTGGATAGTGAATAGTTTAATTTACTATTCCAACTCCAGTCCCCGTGGATAGTAGGGAAGGAGTTGGATAGTAAATTAAACCTATTCCCTATCCTAGAGCGCCCCCCAGCGCAGTGCGTTGTAATGGTTTGCGTTGTAAAAGTTGCGTCGTAAAGGCACTGCATGGTAAAAGTTGCGTTGTAAAGGATGTTTCCCCTGCCGGTGGGCTCCGCTTGGGAACTGTCCATGACGCCTGGGCCCGTGCGGAGGGCAAAGCCTTGCGCAGGTTAGACACGCATGGCCTCTGCAAATACCTGCTAGCAACCAGCAGGGAGGCTATCCTGGTGGCTTTCCCGGTGGCATTAACACCTGTTGATGCACCCTTCCGGGCACCCACATCGTCAGAGGATGAGGAGGCCCTAACCAACCCTAGACCTGTAGCCTAATCTGCCGGATGACCCCCCGCCCCTCCCTGTTACTGTCTCCCCATTGGAGCTGAAATACACCCTGGTTCTTATCTTGGCATTACTGTATTGTTTTTTTTCTTGTTTTATATTGTTTATACAAAATACGTTGAATCTTCGACTTAAAACATTTATGTTAATTGTCAATATAAGTAAGTAATATGAGGGCCTCACACTCGTCATGTATGTCTGTACTGTGCGCGT
Source organism: Lissotriton helveticus (assembly GCF_964261635.1). Taxonomy (NCBI): domain Eukaryota; kingdom Metazoa; phylum Chordata; class Amphibia; order Caudata; family Salamandridae; genus Lissotriton; species Lissotriton helveticus. The sequence goes on from NC_136067.1 coordinate 938,779,812, forward strand.
TAACTGTATACAACAAAACGCAATAAAAGGATTCAAACAAAAAACATGAAAGAAGGAATTCATGAAACGGTACCACATACATGCTCAAAATATACTGCTGCCTGAGAAATGCAGTCGCATGCTCTGAAATTAAAAATGATCTCATCTTCCACCCCCATGTCCCCTTTTGCTTCAACACGTTACACCACTGGTCCATCAACTCTGTCGAATTACTGCTGTGCTGCAGGAGATGAACTGGGAACACATTTCCATACAGTTGCTGAAAATAACTGCCTTGCAAGACTAAACAGGAAAACCGGCTAAACGGAAGCTCCGGCACAGCCGCAACATTCACTAATGTGCTGCTATATCAAATAAGCCTAATTTATTTCAAAAAGCACCAAATTAGGTTTATTGCAGAAACGAATGCATAAATAGCATATGGCTAGGCAATGCCACCTAGTTCAGATCCTGATAATGTTCTCTCCTCCACCACATCCAAAGTGCACAACTGAGCCAGGCGCTGCGAGAAGTAACAGTTTAAAAACAGATGCACGAAATCTGGATTTCTTAAAGTAACAGTGCCCCGGAGAGCCAAGTGACAGTGTAAAATGAAAACCAAACCAATGATAAGAAGACTCCGAGAGACAGGGTTTTTTAAATTCATTCTTTTAGTGATCCATATATTCACTTCTATTTTAAAAATCCAAAAGTGACACATATCATATGGAAACATGTGGAGGCTTATGCACAAACCTATTGTGAACAGTCACCTACCTACTCATCGTAGTCTACTCAATAATTTCTGGGAATTCACAAACATCCCCAGGAGAACTCCTAATTATCTATGCAGTTGTGGCATCCATAGATACTACCGGAGTCATACACAAATTAATGCTTATTGTCTGCTTAGTATGCAAAATTGTGCATGTTCCCCCTCTAATGTGAATCTATTTCCAATGGTGGGAACTAGGGGGTTGGGAATGCCAGATGTCTCTGGGGGGGTGCAGAGGCCTGCTATACATGTGTAACTTGACCAATAAAATCTTTTTTTTTTTTTTTTTAATTGTGCATTTTTAAATATATTTTTGGGATACCAAGAAATTATTCTTCTTGTTGAAGGCAACTCCTCCCTCTAACTACCCTTGAAAATTGGGTAATTAGGGAACCGTTTGATTTAAATACTTACTTTTTTTGGACAGAAATTTAAATGTGTAAATGGGGAGGAAAAACGCATTAGGGAGGTATGTGAATATACACAAAAGTATAACTTAGTGGGCATCCCCACCTCCCTTGAGGGAATAAAATTTCACCCAAAAAAATAGTAATGTAAAGTAAAATGAAACCTGCATGATGGACAAATGAACCATACTAGCTCGTTTGGAGGAATGGAGAAGAAAATGAAAGCAACACGATGAAATAGTGGAATGATGGTTAATCATACACGCCCTTTTATTGTAGCTTTGATGCTAAGAATGTATTAAGAGACACTGGAGGCCCATATTCCTACCACTAATTCCATTTCCACGTCCCCATCACTGTTTTACTCAAAACTCAAGGGTCGCTTTTGAAAGGTATGCCCACCAAGTAACTATACCTTGCTATACCATCAACCTTTTCATCCTCAAAAGATGTTCACTTAGATCCAGAGGTTTTCATAGCAGTGCATCTGTGTTGCCACAAGGTGGTGTCATGTGGCTCTGTGTTAACTTAATTTTGCCTCGAAAGAGACAAAGCAGAGCCACATGTAAGAGCCACCCACGCTCTAAAGCAAATTTCTTGCTTGAGTCTTTCTGTGCCTTAGAGTGCACAGCACAAAACAATTGCTGATACCAGTGCGCAGATAGCCAATTTGGCCACCATCAGCTCTGGGTGGGAAAGGGAAGATGGGTCTGCTGTCAGGTTGTGGTCCAGCAGCTACCACTGCAGATCTGTTGCAGTCTCCTCTGAAACCTGCATTAAGGGCCACCAGGTTTCTTTTTTTTTTTCTTTTTTTTTTCTATCTTTTTTTTATTGAGAATCCATGAAGCATAATAAAAAAAACAATATACATGATTTGAATGAAAAAAGGCGAGATACAATATTAACAATCCAACTAGATTGACAACAGGGAGGTAATATACACAACGGTTATCAAATTTCATAACTTAGTGTCTGGTTGAATAATTCTTTCTTATAGGACCTCAAATATTGCCAAGACGCCTCGGCATAAGAGCACTCTAAAAATAATTCAGTCAGTCAGTCAATATTTAATGTTAATAATATAAATATTGTAGATATAGAGCTGGCTACCGAGAGCGAAAAGGAATTAAGGAACCCCCCCCCCCCCAAAAAAAAAGAACTGTAACAATTGAGAGCATTACCATAACCATAACCATGGACTGAAGAATCGTATAATCTTACTGCAATCTACTAGCACGCCAAGCAGCGACAGGTGCCCAGATCTTCATTCCCACATCTCTTGATTTTTTACCCTTGAGTTCATATAGAGCCGCCTCAACGTTATGTATTCCCAATAGTCTGGACAACCACATTTGGAAGGTTGGGGCCTCAGTGTCTTTCCAAGCTGCAGAAATTAGAATTCTAAGTACAGCTGTAGAGATAGAAATTAAAGCTTCAGTTTCGATATTTAATTTCAATTTGCTTTGACATCCTATAATCATGAGTTTTGGAGACAGGGTTATCTGAGCATCCAGCAGCCCCGCCCAGAATGATTCAATCTCTGTTTTGATTGATCCAAGTTTCTCGTACTGATAGAACATATGAATAATATCAGCAGGGCCTCTACCACATCTAGGGCAGTTGTTGTTCTCCCTCTTACCCCAATCATAAAGCTTAGAGGGAGTGTAATACAGGTTAAATAGTGTGTTATAGTGCTGAGCTCTTAAATTGGAGGAGCGTAGAAATCGTCTATCCATTAAGAGAGCTCTGTTCAAGTCAATATCCGAATCCTCCAATTTTGAAGCCCAAGCTGCCTCAGTTTTGCCCATATCATCCTGGGATTCCTCCACAAACAACCTATACACTCCGTTGATTCTCAGTTTGCTCCCCTTCATATAATCCAGTAGATTACACCTCTCCCTTAAGATGATGCGAGGTCTTATTGATCTGATTGTACTGACCACCTGAGCATATTTATAATCTTGGCTCCCCTGGAGGGAGTGCCTTTGTCTCAGTTCTTCCAAAGTTCTACACTCATCTTTAACCATTACTTGCCCAAGTGTCAGAATACCCTGTCGCTCCCAGTGTCTCCAAGATCCATCGTTGCTTAAGTTAGGAAAGAGGCCCGAGTTCCAGAGTGGGGTGTGGTGATTGTATTTAGAGATTGCCAGTGCTTTCTGAGCTTCTGCCCAAACCCCCCATATCCCTTCAAGTGTCTTAAGTCTCGACTTATTGTAATATCTTCTTGCTGTTCTCCTTAATAATTCCCCGGTAGCCTCACTGCCAAGCAGCAATTCAAAGATAGATGGGATAACATCTTCTCTACTCGGGGAATTTATGTTATTTCCCCCAGGATCAAATAGTATAGCCATCTGTGTAAGAAGACAGGACCGATGATAATATCTGAGGTTTGGCAGTCCCAAACCCCCTCTTTCCTGAGGCAAAGACATATATTTCATGGATCTTCTAACCTTTCCATATTGCCACAAAAAATTCATAAAAATTGATTCTATTTCATTGATAATTTTGCGCTCGATTTTAAATGGGATCGAGCGGAATTTATAAAGCACCTTGGGGAACAGTCATTTTGATGACATTAGCACGACCAATGATTGAAAGATGTAATGTATCCATTCTTTTCAGATTCTCCCTCATGGATTTCATAAGAGGGATGAAATTGTCTCTGATTATCAGCTCCGGCTGTGCGTTGATCGTTATCCCCATATAAACCACAGAATCAACGAATCTGGAGTCTGATTTATTTATATTTTTAGAACAGAGCACCTGCGTCTTAGCGACATTTAGACGATAACCTGATTGTCCACCAAATTTGCTCGTAATGTCCACCATTTCGCGCATAGCCGCGTCGGGGTCGGTGGTAATAACAGCCAAATCATCGGCATATGCCAACATTTTTGTTTGAAATCCCATCGTAACTACCGGTTTAATTGCAATGTTGTTAATTATTTGGCGTATTAGAGGATCGATATAAAGTGCAAATAAGATGGGTGAGCATGGGCATCCCTGCCTCGTCCCCCTTGTAATAAAGATCCTATCCGAGCTCTCACCCATCATTTGGATTTTCGCAACCGGGGTAATATACATAGCCTGAATAGCCTTCATAAACCTGAGTCCAAACCCCCTTTCAGCAAGCAAGCTCCACAGAAAGTCCCATCTGACGCGATCAAAAGCTTTCTCCGCATCTAGGAGGATCATTGCGACCCCCCCTCCCCGGCAGCATGGATATCAAACAATGTAATAGCTCGTCTGATATGATCGGTGGTTCCCCTTCCGGGGATAAAACCATGCTGCCAGGGAGAGACCAAGGTCCCAATGATCCGTCCCAAGCGGGTTGCCAAGATCTTAGCATATAATTTATTATCCGAGTTTATTAAAGATATAGGTCTATATGAACCCAGATTTTCCGTGGGCTTGCCCTTTTTATGAAACACCACTATATTGGTGTTCATCCATGACCCAGGGATTGAGCCTGTATTTATAACCCCATTGAACAAGTCTATCAGAAGTGTAGACGTTTCTTCAAATAAACATTTATAGAGTTCGAGTGGTAGGCCATCAGGGCCCGCCGCCTTCCCTGCTGCTAGATCTTGTAAGGCCTCCAAAAGTTCATCCATGGTGATGGATTGTTCTAAAATATCTCTATCACCCTGAGCCACTTTGGTCCCCAATCCTGTACACTCTGTCATTGGTTCCTCAGTAACCGATTCTTCCTGATACAGTGTTTGATAGTATCTTTTGAAGACATTAATGATGTCCTTTGGGTCCTCGTAGGTCCTACCCTGCTCTTCTATATGTGTTATAATATTTTTCGAGGCCGTTTGTCTAATACGTAAAGCCAATGCTTTCCCGGCTTGCTCCCCCGTCTCATACATATTCCTTCTTTGTGCTTGATATTCAGCGGCTGCTTTTTTAGATAGTTGCTTTTGTATCTCGGCTTTAATAGTACTCACTCTTTCTAAGCTTTGCGTTCCCTGTCTTCCCTGGGATATATGGCCACCAGGTTTCTATGGTACTGGGCCCACTGAGACTGAAGATCCCACCAAAGAGCCTGCATTTGTCCCCTGGGGAAGTGAACAAGCAGGATGCATCAGGCCAAGAAGCCTCCAAGCTGTTCTCACCAAGATACAGAACAGAGACTGAAGCACAGGGATCATAGTCCGAATGTCTTGGACTTGCTGAGACAGAGCAAAGGGCCTGAACTGCACCGTGTACAGAACAGTTCCTATATAAGGAATTCTCTCTAAAGGAGTCAGGTGTGACTTCAGCGTGTTGATCGAGAACCCCAACAATGTTCTGAAGTTCGTTGTTATCTGAAGGGAGGTGGTTACAGCTGACTGCGGCAAGCCTGCTACAGCAGCCAGTTGTCGAGGTAGGGGAAAACTGATATCCCCAACCTCTGATGATGGATGGTAACCATCACTTTAAAGAAAACCTGATGGATGATCATAAGGCCAAAAGGGAGCATGGCAAACTGAAAATATTCCAGGCAGACCTTGAAGCAAGAGTAACGTCTGTGAGACTGCAAAACGGGCACAGGAAAGTATGCACCCTGAAAGTCTAAGGCTATCATTCAGTCGTCCATCCAGATCCAGTGTAGACAGAACTTATGGCAAAGACAGCATTCTGAATTTGTTTTTCCATAGGAAGACATTCAAAGAGTGATGATCTAAAATAGGGTGAAAACCTCAGTCCTTCTTCGGCACGTGGAGATAGCGGGAGTAACAACCAGTTCCTATTTCCGAGGCCGGGCCCTCTTGATGGCCCTTTCGACAGTATATCCGATACCTCGTGCAGTAAAATGGATAGCTGCTCCTCAGAGCTGCTCTGATGTGGGCAAAAGCTGTGGTAGGTCAGAAATAAACAGAAAGGCATGACCCTGGTGGACAATCTAGAAAACCCATCTATTGCATGAGATGGACTGCCACCCTGGGAGGAAATGTTAGTTCCTGGTTCACAGGGTGGTTGTGCGCTGCTAAAGGCAAATTAAAGCAGCTTGGAGGCTGATGCCACAGAGGATCCTTGCCCCTAGTGGCATGCATGTTGTTGGTCTGATCCCCGGCTACAAACGCTGATGTGACTGCTGCAGGCGTGGGAGGGTCTGGCTGTGTCTTTACACCAAACCTTTGAAGTAGTGTCAGAAGGACCAAAACTGACAAGGGAACTGGACGGCAGCGGTGAAAAGGACCAAAGGGCCATCTTTGTTTGAAGTGCTCCGGGCAGAATAGCTTTGGCTACCGAAAAGGCGGGATTCGTCAAAGCTCATCTGCTTGAGGGATGGCTGCACATCACTAGAAAAGCCTCTGTTCTCATCTACATGTGGAGACAAAGCACCACAATAGTGCCGACTGTTCGCTCTAAACAATGGTATTATTGAGGCCAGTTAGAATTTGATATTTGGCTGCATCCTGCCCATCCTGAATGGTTCAAGCCAAGGAGCCCTTGAACTCTTCTGGGACCACTGGCAAGAAGTCGCTGGCCATGTCCCAGTTGGCATGCATATACCAGCACAGTAGGCAACTGGCATTGATCGAACTCAAGGCTAGGCTGGAAGAAGAGAACATCCGTTTCACATATGCCTCAATCATTATCAACTCAATTTCTAGGGGGCTGTGGGGAATAACTTTGAATTCACCTTGCTGGTGGAAGCTTGGGCTACAAAACTCGTGTAGGGTGCTACGTAAGAAAATCAAGGTCGCAGGTGCCAGTCTCTGAGGTCTGGCCATTTGTCTGCTCAATAGTGGATAAGAGCAAGGTTTAGACCAAGTGCCTAAAAGGGCACTGGTAAGGCTTCACTGAATGGTAGGAAGGGTTCAGAGGAAGATGGGCCAGGCAGAAGAACATCAGTAAGCACATTAATTTTAACCTCAACAGAAGAAAGTTATAAACCCATGACCTCAGCAGCAGGTCTGATAACTAAAACTAAGGAAGCACTCTCTTCCTTTGGCAGCCCAAGGGGGGGGGAATCAACCCTGTATCAGGGTAAGTACTAAGCCCAGTGGCCTCCTGCAGATCCATATGTAGACTGTCATCATCATAATGTGGAGATAAATCATCCCCATCATCTCCGCGGTTGTCTCCAAGTGGCAGCAAAGACTAGTAAAAAATGCTGGGGAAGCAACTAAGGACATCTCTGTGGTATATGAAAGATTTTTTCAGAATCCGATTTTACTGGAACCGGGTGCACTTGAGTGGAGCCAGGGTGGTCCAGGCGGGTGAACTTGGCGTTGGACACCGCAGTTGGCAAAGAATCCACCTCTGGAGACGTCGACAAGGAAGGGACTGGCACAGGACTTGGAGCCAGAATGGAAGTCAGCTCTGGAGCCATTGCCGAACCAGAGACAGGTTTCAGAGGCTGAAACTGCACTGAGAATGGATCTGCAAGTGGTAATCTGACTGGAGGCCAATGCAGATCATTGAGGCCCATAGGTTTACACAAGGGAGCCCAAAGAGTGCTAAAATATGCAGCATGGCCTCTCTAAAGGTCTTGACCTGCTATTGTGTCGCTGAAGGCACGGGAGACTCAGGAGCATTAGGATTACTGTGGGATCAGCTCTTTAAGAAGAGATTAAACAGAATGAGATCGAGTGATCCTTTGATGCCCTTGCGACTTCACTTTAGCTAGAGATTGGCAGAATGGGATTAAGTCCCGCTTTGCTTGGGTTTCTGCTTCAAAGTAGCCTTTGACTTACCAGGTGATATCAATGAGGACCTGTCACGACTCGGTGGTTTCTTTCGATGGTCAGCGATGTAAAGCTCTGTCTCACAATATCGAATTGCTTTCTGGTGCATGAGGGCACATTCCTCACACAACTTGGAGTCATGCTCCTAACTCAGCACCAAAGGTCCACCTCATGCAGGTCTGCAACTGACATCTATTTGTGACAGTCATGACATGCTTTCAACCCTGGAGTTTTAGCTGGCGACATTGTTCCCTTGCATACTGGATTTCAGCTTTTGAAAACGCACAGGAAAAAAAGAGGGAGAAGCACTCCAGGTCCTTGTTCGAAGGCGCAGAAAGGAAGGAACTGATGTCACTACGCATGAGCGGATCTTATATGATCAGTCGCTTCTGGGTCAGAATGAAGTCAACACCCAGCTGAGAGTACTGCTATGAAAATTTCCAGATCCATACTGGTGCCTGCAGGATAGCTTAAAGGTGAGGAGTTTCCAGTTTAAAACCAGAGCTACTAACAAAAATCAACAATAATAATTACAAGTGGACAAGGAAGAAGAAATGTTATTGCACCTGCAAAATTTAAGGATTATATTCTATATTGAAAATTGTAACGTATACTTGAATCTGATTTTTTTTTTATTTATTTATTTATTTATTTTTGTTAAAAAAGTTTTATTGAGCAATCATATAAAATACAAGGATGGGCTCACAACCACACGGGCTGGCCGCTAAGTCACATAGCAGTACACATGAATGAAACAATCATTTCCGAGGCCAGGCCAAATCATAGAATGAAATTGCTCCAGACAGAGAACCGGATACAACAATTTTTTATATAAAACATAAAATGAACGAACACAAAAAACAAGGCGAGTGCAATAATCAAGTCAGCCCAAAAAGCAGCGGGGAAGGTCACTAAACAGGAGAGCAGACGTAAATCAATGAGATTCGGGAAGGCCGTGAGGGGGGGGGGAGCAGAGAGGACAGGAAGATCCTAGAACAGAGTGAAAGATTACGGGAATGTCGGCCTAAGGAGACAGGGTAACATCGGAGGTGGCAACCAAGGGAGGGGTACAAATTTCTCCACGGTATGCATTCCATTGACCCCAAATTTTCGTCCACGCCCCTGGCCGGCCCCTAGCCACGTAGACTGTCTTCTCTCGGAACATGGACCAGTCCATGTTGTCCTCCCACACCGAAACGTCAGGAGGTCGGGATGCGCCCCAGAGTTGCGCAATGTCGCGCTTCGCGACCATGTAACCCAGGGTCGCCCATCTAGTCTGGGCCACAGAATAATCGGAGGGTTCCCACACATTCAGCAGGCATCGTCGGGCCTCAGGTCGCAAGGCAACACCCGTCACTACAGTCATTATCGCAAGCACATCCACCCAATAGGCCGCCACCACAGGACACTCCCAAAGTATGTGCAAAAAAGTAGCGCTCATCCCACAGCCACGCTTACACAAACCATCTGGGGAAAAACCCATCACGACTAGACGCGGACCGGTCACATACACCCGGTGGAGGATCTTAAGTTGCACCAAACGAAGACGGGCGGGAATGGCAACCTCCTTTGGGGAGGAGAGTGCCGACTGCCAGTCCTCGTCATCCAGTTCCAATCCATCACCGACCCACATCTCCCGGAGTCGGACCAACAAATCCGCACGATTATGAATCAGTTTCTTGTAGATGAGCGAGATAGTGCTGTCGGGCAAGTGTCCATCTAGTATACGATCTTCAAGGGGGGAAGACTCGGGTAGGGGCACATCAGGAGTCAAAACCGAGGCCAAGGCATGCCGGACTTGCAGATACCGGAAAAACTCTCTATCACTCAAGTCGTATTCCGCCTTGAATCTGATTTTAATTTAAAAAAATTAAAACGAACGGGAGGTGTTGTAGTGGTGTGTTAAGCATAGAATATTATCAGGTCACAATAGAGAGCCTGGAATGTGGTTGGGGGTATTTATAAGGTCTTATAGAATGTTGGTGAGAGAAGAAACATTGCTCAAGAGGAGTCACCTTTGTTGTATATGCGTTCCTCTTGTGGGCCGTATAATAATATTATTACTCAAAATAAAATATTTATTATTTTAACATTTATCGGAGTTCCTGAATTTCTCTTCACTACAATTTACATTGCTGCTTTTGCACCTGGCTTTTGGGGCAGTGAAATAGTGCCTCTTTTATTCATCACTGCTGCAGCATCTAGTCTACATCCTTGGCAAGTAAGTGCTCTAGACCGGCAACAGCTCTTCATCATCAACCGAATCTACACTTCACACTATTAGGACGTCATGCAGTTTACTTTAGGGATATAAATGTGCATTGCACTTGAGTCACCAAGATCAAACATTTATTGAGTAACCTCTTCCCAACCTGCTTTAGACTCTTCAGTGACCCACCAACCTGCATTTGAATCAGATGTGTCTTGGGGTCAACCCCTCTGCCGTACAGGTAGGAAAATATGTGCCTGGCAGTCATATACATTTTTCCCATTCCCACACATCAACTTCGCAAAATCAAACACATTTTCACTGGCAAAACACGATATTAAAATATTTTATAATTAAATAGTAAATATGTACTACTTGTATTACTATTAAATTATATTTATATCTGTAACCATATTTAATCATTTGATTTAATATTATTTTCTATGGGTTTTAATTTAATTCTTTACCTCCATTATTTTCTATTGAAGGGAGTTGTTGGCCATGTGTGGTGCTGAACTTACTAATGTTTTATTTAGTTGTAACTTACACTCCGATTTTGTCAATAGCCCTAAATACTGAATTTATTTCAAAATGTGTAAATTATTCACAAAGAACAAGTGATTTACCTTCAGTAATGCCTTTTCCTGTAGAGACTGTAACCACAGATTCCTCACCTTGTGAGTTTTCCCAGGTAGTACACTGAATCCAGAAACGTTTGTAGAAATTCCCTCACATTTCGACAGGTGGTGTTGAACGGCTTCACATTGGGCCCGTCCCACCTTAGACATGACGTCGAGGGCTAGTATATAAGTGTCACCTTGGTGTGCTGACGTCGATTTCTATCTGATCTCCATAAGCATTGAACGACGCGGACCCAATGAAATTATAACATGGCAGTGTGCAAACTTTCAGATTGAAATCTTTTCAATGGTCTAAATGAGTTCATTCCATAGAGTAGGGAGCTGGGTGGATGAGTGAAAAATGTGCGGTTATCTAGAGCCTATACTAGAAAAGACGTTACTGAAAGTAAGTAACTTGTTCTTTTGATAGAGACTTCTAACTTCAGACTCTTCGCCTTCTATGTAGGTACCAAAGCAGTACACCTCCCTTGGTGGTGGGTCTGTGGAATGTCTCAAAACAAGATAGCCTGTAAGACTGTTCGGGCGAAGTGCCCACTCGCCAGGCCTGGCTCTCCAGGCAGTAAAACCCTATTGATTTTAGACACCTATGGGTAAGGACGCTCTCTCTTCTAATTTAGAACTTCATCAGACCCCTTGAGAGTAATCAACATCCCCGGCAGGCGCAGTCTTAAAAGCTTGAAGGGACTTGCCTACAGCAAGCAAGTGCTCCTGTAATGCACACTTCTGAACCACACTGATTCGGGGGGCTTATGCTGAATGCCAGAGTTAACAGAGGAAAGAGAATATACTCTTGAGGAAAAAACATTTTCAGCGGAAAAACACGATCTGTCCAAACTACATATGTTGGAAGAAGTCACAAAAAAAAATGTAGTAATGAAGGTGTAGTTTTTTCATCACTAAGATCCATGCAGCACAGGCTACAACTGTAGGGTGTTGCCTTCTCACACTGTAATATAAGCAGTACAGGCCACAATGTGGTTAATTTAATTCTGATTTTTTTAATGTAACTCGGTTTTTAGGTAAGCAAGCACCCTTGGAAATATACTTATAAACAAACCGTTTGTGCCTCCATTTTATAAAAATGTAACGTTCTATTTGCCACCGCCTTTATTTTCAAAGGCCTATGCCAGACCATGTCTGGGTCAGACTGCTCTTTCCATGGAGTCAGCTAATAAGATTGGTCCCCCGAAAAATAGGTTATGAATGAACAAACTCCATTATTGGAGAGCAGCATGATGGCTTGGCCCAAAACTGAAAAAGCTGTTCTTGGCCTGGGGGGAGCTCCACCCTGCTGATGTCCTCTGTCGAAGACTGTCACTTGGCCCGAGGGGGGCTCCACCCTGCTGCGACTCTGTTAAAAACTGACACTTATGTGGCACGTTTTAAAAACCTGCCCGTTGGGTGCCTGGAACAGAACATGCATCTAAATGCCCATCAGCCTAAGAGATCTCTCCCATCTGCTTTCTTTAACTATTTGACAGAATTTCCAGATGTGGCATTTCTGCCAGTTTGTCTGCAAATGCACTGTTTTTGTCTAGACGAGTAAGAGTAAGCTATGCGAATATGCTAACTGAAGATACCAAGAAACTAAAAGAAAATAGCAATGTATAGGATTTAAAAAAATCATCTCTAATTCTAGCTCAGTATTTGCTTTATTAACCGGATGCAGCTACAAAGGTCAAAGGCTCTCGCGATTCTATGCTCATGTGCAACTGTGTCATCACTTGATACCAACAGAGCACCTGCGAATAAAAGACGTGATACTGAAATGATTAAGTTTGTCCTTAATTCCTCCAAGAGTTAGCCATAAATAAATTGCATTTTGTATTTCATTGTACCGCGAGTGCAAAAGGTTTATTTTTCTAAGCAATGCAGCCTTTATAATCCAGGTCGGATTTCCATATTTGAGTTGGCAGAAATACTCCCGAGTGGGGTCGCTCTTTACCTTCTCGCTATTTTGGATCGGTCAGCTGCTTTGAAAGGCATATGTGTTGGTGTCCGAGTCATTATCGACTGGGCATATACACTCAGAATACACAACTCGACTCAAGACATCAGCACATGCCCCGAAGGCTTCCTATTTAATAATAAGCTTTATTTGAACCACAAACCCAGAATCCATGTCTTAAAAGACAATACAACAAACAACAAAGAGATAGAAGGAATGATTGAATTGAATTAACACTAGCCGCTGGTATTCGCTTGGGGCCACATTCCAGCCCATCGTTTTTACCCACAGTGCCTCTGGAGCCAGAGAAAAGCTATATGCAAATCAGCCACAGTCCTGGTCTGATAGGAAAAGTCCAGCACAAATTACTGAGCCAGGTTTCCTCTGAACAGGAGGGCAAGCAACCCTAGACTGGTTTCTGCCTACTAGGGCCTCGTCTGTGAGGTGTAGCTCAACTACTATTGCACAGGGTGGATGGGATCTATATCTGGGCATACATGATACCCTCAGGGTGTCTACTGCAACAAACAACATGATGGAAGGAAGGACATGATACCCTCAGGGTGTCTACTGCAACAAACAACATGATGGAAGGAAGGACATGATACCCTCAGGGTGTCTACTGCAACAAACAACATGATGGAAGGAAGGACATGATACCCTCAGGGTGTCTACTGCAACAAACAACATGATAGAAGGAAGGCTTGAATTAACCTTAGCCACTAGTGATTGCTCGGGAAGCATGCCAGACCTCCATCAAAACAATCACTATAAGCGACTGCAGTGGCTGAGACTATCTGCAAGCATTCCACATATCACCTTTGTATTTAGCTCATTACAACGCCCCAAGTGCAATGGGTAAGCCCAGACATGGGTTTCTTGCTCACTGTACCACTCTCAGACAGGAAGTGTGTAGGCCTGACAGGTCTTTGTCAGCCAATGAGCTAGCATTTAGCTAAAGACGCCGCGAAAAGCAGGCGTATTGCAGCCAGCAGTTAAGGAATCACTTCAGCTCCAAGATCGGACACTAACAGTTTTGCATGACATCTGGGGGTAAATACATTCAGTGGAAAAAAGATGTGAAATAGCGCTGACAACATTGCAGCAAATTGAGACAAACATCTCCTCACATTAGCGGAATGCTTGAGCACAAGCCTTGATTGGAGATGATCCTAGCAGTTGAGAGAAAGTACAAACTAAGGCAGGTGAAGCAGGAGTGGTTAGAGCGGTCTCCCATGGACTGGACTTGAAACTTAAGAAGAAATTGGGTGATTGGTGGCAGTAATCATTCATAACCATTCAAGACCATTAAAAGCAGAGAGAGAATGCTGGTTACGGGGATCTCACGCTACAAAGCAGAAAGGTAAAGAACCAAGTAAAGTTGGTTGGATTGCCTCCCTGAGTCCGTGATTGAAAACCTAAGATTCTTTGTAGGATCTACATTTAATAATTGTGTAGGGAGGAAAAGAAGGCTGGTTCCTGCAAAAGCACATTTGTTCAATTGTTTCCACTTATATATTTTTACTTCAGTTTATGTTAATTAATATGGTAGTACTGAAACCATGCGTCTTCTTGTGGCGAAGATCTGTCTGTGCAGTCGATTAAAACAGGGACTGTAGAAAAGTATCCCTTCCATCTTGTTCTATTTCTCTAGTTTCCATTTCTTCTGTGCCTCTCATCACTTTTGCAACAGGAGAAGCTTCCCTCTTCTATCCTAATGTTTATGAAAATCGATAAAAGAAATCCTTGGTGGAGAAGAAAATATTGCATACCTGGAACACCACTTCTCAGTCCTGGGTGTCTTCATAAAATCTGTCAACAACCCAATCCCCTGCCCAAAAATATCCACCTGAATGTAAGCAGATTATTATCATGTCATTCTGTTTCTTCATGAAACCATCAAAATGAACTAGACGCCAAAAGTCAATGGGCTACCTTCTGGGCACTGGGGTGAATCTTGGCTGGCCTAAAGCAATAGTGCAGTTTTTGCTCCATCTTAGGGTATATGCCCAAAGGAACTGTTTCATTCTGTGTTGTCCTCTTTTTCATAGTATTTGATTAAAGGAAACATATGTGTTGAGAGAACCCACTGTCACAGGGGCAGCACAGATAAGCGTTACAATCCCTTCCACAAAACAAACCACCTAGTGATTCCACAAAGTCTCCAAATAACTGCCCCCATTTTCAGATTTATAGATTTCCCAACAGAAACAAACTCGACTTGGTAACCCTCAATGGCAGTACAGGAAAAGATCCAAAAAGAGGCAGAAATTGGTGTGGGAAAAGATAAGCAAGAAAGATAAGAAAGAAAGAAAACATATGGGGCTGGGGTTATAGGCAATCACAGGGAATGAACACCACATTATCATAAGCATGAAAACAACCACCAAAAGGACGTATTAAAAAACCTCTTATACCCCCTGATACCGTGGGAAGGAGCTCAGAGAGCCTACGAGGGAACCACAAAGAGGAACACCTCGAACAAGTAAGCAAAAGCAATAACATAACTCAAGGCTTTTCAAAAATATTACTCAAAGAAGATTTTGCTGCCACAGTAGTGTAGTAGTGAATATATATGGGCATTGAATCATTCACACTTTCAGTGCAAGCAGGGAATCAAATTGAAGCGAACACTCCGAAAGTAAAAAAATACTGACTGAGTTCTTGGAGCTGCTGCCTCTGGAGATGGGTCTCAAGACTGCAGCCAACATACAGCCTAATACGCTTGCCAGCTACCTGTAAATCACTTTTCAAAAAGGCTCCCATCTTGAGTGCATGGTTTAGCATCACAGAGTCACTGTGCATACAGTACCGTTGTTGAGATAGGAATTACCAGTTCAGTTCCCGTTCTGAAGCCTTTATGCAGTCCACACTGCATTGGGCAATAAGTTGGCAGGGTATGCCCAGACGTGGGTCCCTTGCTCACTTTGCCACTGGATTCAAGCTAGCCTGGCTGATGATGGCTGATTAGCCAGAAACCGGTCCTAGGATGCTTGTTTCCGGTCCAGGGAAGAAATGGCTTGGCAGTTCAGGTTGGACTGTTCCCATAAGGCACAGGGTCAGATTGATTTGCAAATGACTGTGTCTACTGGGGTGGCGGAGTGAGCTAAAGAATGATGAGGGATTAAACCAGATCAGTTGACTGGGGGTGAGTGCTTGCAATGTTCAACACTCCGTCCATCATCTCCTTTGATTTTGCTTTGCATTGGGCAATGAGGCACAATCAAGCAAACACCAAGCACCCACGACTACCTATATACTGTCTTCAACACAACTGCTACTCAATCTGTTGGTTCCACACTGTGTCGGAGGGGCCACCGATAGGTTCATCAATACAGGGATAGACTTGATAAAATCGCTGCAGCCGCTTGCTTGGTATGCTTCGTCGGCTAGGTCATAGATCATACCGTATCTAGATTCAAAATTACGGCCTCCCTGCTCCTCCGGTCACAGCGTCTAGGGGTTCTGTTTTGTTCAATGAACAAAACAGATTGAGTAGCAAGACAAAATATTATTTTCAAATATACCCTCATTGATCAACTGGGATATTTGCTGTCTAGAGTGTGAATCAAAAATCGAAAATAGGACACTCCTAACAACTTTCTTGCACGAATCGCACCTCAGAATGAATATCTGAGTGAGAAAATTTTATATACAGTATATATGAGAAACTGTCCTGAAGAAGGTTTTTTAACCGAAACGCCGCGTCGACCTGTGTTCTCATGAATTTTCTTAAAGTATTGTGTAACGTTTTTGTGTATTATGTAATATAAACATGATGTATTCAACAAGTGTATGAAAACATACAGTTCTTTTAATCTTATAAAGTGTAATAAATTCATGCTTAAATTTTTAAGTTTATCGTGTTGCATGGTTTGAACTTGTCACATAAAATGTATTTGAGAAATTGTCAAAGCTGCATGCTGGTTTCCAGTTTTAGAGGTATGGATTCCTAAATTGTTGTGATTTATACAGTTACTTCCCTTACACTAGGTGGTTGTGTCTAATATTCAAACGAAGTACAGTGAGCACCAAATCCAAGGTGACTATCGCCACAGGTTTCTTTTTGATCTTTTGACTTTAGGGACATTGTAATTTTCTTAAACTGCTTTCCCCTGGTCCCAGACCGTACTGTAGGGGGCCTCCTATATTTTCTTTGCGTTCTAGATTAGTGAATGTCTCTTTTAGCTTGCCAAACAGTTTTGTTATGCCTCTCAGAGCTGTAAGCATCTCTTTAGGACACTGAGGAAGTTTACTGGTCACCTTATCACCAGTTTCATTATTACCACTTGCCCTCTGTTTGTGTGGTTGGGAGTGAAAAAGTCTGGCTTTTCCCCTTTGTCTTGATGTCAATGATATGGTCCCACTGCCATGCAAACCAGTTGGGCAATGGATTGCGGTTGCCCCCCCTGATGCTGAGAGCACAACTGTGGACTAACTCCTTCTCCTGGAGCCTTGGATCATGGAAATATTGGCATCCCCAGTTAAGCTTACCTTATCCACGCCACTCAGAATCCACCAAAAGTCTGCCACCAAAATAAGCTAAAACTCCAATCTCACAGGCCACATTAATGCCCGGAAGTGTTTCCCAACCACCATGCGCCATCTCGTTTGCTCAATCTAAAGAAATTCCAGCCGTTAAGAAAAAGAGCACAACTTTAGGGTTGGCACCCATGCATTCACTGAGTTATCATTTCACCTAAACCAACAAAACACATTATAAGTGATCCAAGCAAGCACCTTAAATTGCACAGCACACAAGGATTCTCGCGTCCTTACCTTAACAAAGCAATATTGAAATGGGTAAGATGGGGAGACACAACGAAGGTCAGAGAAATCTAATCCATTCAGGTGTCCTGCCTCAATATTGAACTACCCCACTGGAAGAGACTCTGCCTTTATGCCTGATGACCTGTTTTCTAAAACACACATACAAGAATGCCCCTTAACAGTCTCAACCTACACACCAATCCCAGTGTGGCAGGAAGCAGGCTGGAGCTGCTGCTTACTATTAAGTCTGGTCTGCTTGCAAGGAAGCAGTAAGTAACAAGAAGGCATCCGTACCGACTGCTTTTCAGTGAAGGAAAGGCTCGTGGTCATTGAAGAGTGCAGGTGGGGACTAGATTCATGCTGTGTATGTAGAGATTGTACTGTGCAGCACAGCACCAGAGGCGAACTACGTTTCCCAGTAGGCCATGAACATGTGTGTCTATGGACTGCGCATCGTCTTGGATCTTCAGGTATTGCTATCTGCACTGTGCACAGCATCCTTGGTAGACTGTTGTGCTAGATAAACGTTGCTGTAGCAAGGACCTTGCTGCATCGACGTTGGAATTCAAGTGTCAAGGCCTCTTTTTTCCCTAGAGAATTGTACTATGGACATTTTGAATTACAGACAAGTATCATGAAGTTTTGTGTGAGTGAAAATTTACTTTGAACCATTCTTGCACATTTAACTCTAAAGACTGGGGTTGTTTGTTCTGCTAAGATTCTATGAATGAAGTGGGTGGATTCTGAAGAGGACACTGCACATATATTTATATTAATAAATTATGTGTACCTTGAATTAGATTTCAAGCGTGGGTATACACTGATAATAGCACAGAACCACAGGATGTTAATGGTATGTGTCAAGAAATGCCCCTTTTTGCTGTTCAGTGCCCAGTGTGCTCTAACCCCCTGAAACGTATAGAAAAAGGCTAATTCATGATTGTCTTATTTAACTTGTCTATAAGGCCATATGCTAGGATGCATAAATATACCAAATGGCATGTAAACTTAAATGTCAGCTGTGGACTGCAGCACCTCTTGTGCCATCTAAGAGTATGACAAACGGAAATATGACTTCAGGCCCAGCATTGTAGAATGACTGCTGCAGTTTAAACCTGCATTTCAATATACTAAAAAAGCTATTTTTGATAGGTATTAACCTCCCTTTTAAATATTAATAAGTCATCCCTATGTAGGTCTTGTAGCCCCATAAGGTAGGGTGCATGGTATTTGTAAGGAAATGCCTCTTTTTGCATGACCGGCCCCAAGGTTTTAGACTGACGGTGCTTGTTTTTTTACTCTGAGAGTACACTGATGGCTGGTGACCATACCTCAGTGCCAGTGTTCTACCAGTGTTCTAACCTATTACAAAATGCTTGTTGAATTGGCTACCCCCAATTATAAGCTGACTTACCTACAAGTCCCTACTATATGGTGCCAAGGGTACTCAGGGCATGAAAGTCAGAGTGTCCACCAAGGGCTTCGGCACTGATTGTGGCAGCCTGCGTGTTACAAAGTACAAAATGGTTCAGAGCCTGTCATTGCAGGCTGGAAGTGCAGTTTTAAAATGCCTAGTTCGAATTTGCCATTTCAAACCAATGGCAAAGCCCCCACTTCTCTTAACAATATATACAACTCTCCCCTAAAAAGGCCTATTGATCCTAAAGGCAGGGAGCTGCATAGTATTAAGTATGACAAATACTTTAATATGTCCGAACAGTAAAAATAGTTTTTACAGTGGAAAGGTAAGTGGCCCTTTTGGCTAAAACAGAGTAACAGGATGGCATCTCAGCCCTCCTAACTTCTGAATGAGACTACAAAAATGGGTACCTCAATGTATCAAATGAATCGTGACATTAAACCCGACTTGGTGTCCAAGTGGAATTTAATGTCACTTTTAAAGAAAGGCAACTCTCATAAAGTTGCCACTCTATTGCCCAGTTTATTTGGTGCCTTCTGCGGTTGCTGGCCACCAGAAAGCTGTCTGCCCTCCTGGGGAGTAGTAGTGTGAACAACTCCCAGGCTCAGAAACAACAGAGGCCTGACACAGAGGGAGGTGTTACCTCCCCCTTGCAGAAAGCCAAACAGAGTATTGACCCAAAAGGCGAGCTTCAAAGGAGAAGCCACCTTTGGTGGGCAAATGGCATTCACACTCACATGGGTTGTCCCTTTGTTCAGGTAGACGGGCTTGCGTTGGGAACAGAGAGGAAAACCAGTTTCCAAACCAGTTTTTCTGTGGGTGTGTAGCCCACAGGTAGCCACACCCCAAGGGTGGGCTACCAAGCTCCTAACCTCCAAAGAAGCATTGAGACATCTTGATAGTGGATAGATTAGTGCTCTCTGGGATTGCTAGAAGCCATACATAGACAGAAGTTGTCATAGGATGGGAGGGATCCAGGTAGCCTATTGGTTAGTGACAGCATCATCACCCATGGCACTTTCTGGGCATAAATATGGGATCCCTGGTACCCTGAACCTTGGATCATATCTTAACTGGAGAGAGGACCAAAGAAAGACGTCCCTGCTTACCCCTGGACCTGGCAAGAGAGGCTGCACCAACCGATGGAAGCACCTTCTGTTCCTTGGCTAGCAAAGAGGGGACTGGGCTTTTGGTGCCTGACACAAGAAAAAGTTGCTCATGAGCCGCAGACCAAAGTTGTGACACCAAGGATCAGTCAATTGACCACTCAGTTCCAGCACCAGTGCCACAAAAGTTGAAGTTGTCTGTCCTGGCCAGTTAGTAGCAACTCACAAGGATTAGCCACTGACCACCGATGTACAGCCAAAAAAAGGCCTGCACTCCGGACTCAAAAGTTGCACCCATGTATGCCAGATATAGGAGAGTCGTCAGAGTGTGGATTGGTTGCCAAAGACAGACAAAAGCCCTCACCAAAGGATACTGCTGGACCCGCTGTGACCAGAGACCTGTAGACCAGCCACTGCTGGGCTTCTATTGGCTCAAGAAGTACTTCGATGGACTCCGACCCCTGTGGCCAAACTCATCTCACCTTACTTGTGGACTGAGAAATAACCCCAGAAAGACTCCTATTAACCGCACAGCTCCCAGAGCATCTTTCAGCATTCTCAGCAACCTGCATCCCCACCATCAGGACCACCACATTGAAGTCTATGGCGGGCTTGATGTAAAGTGTGGAACTGAACTTGAGACTGATTTGATGACCAGGTAACTGTCCAAACACTCCTTATTGGCACCCCATAACCTTCTCTCTGACTGTAATGGTTGCCTAGCTTGGGCTGGAGTGACCGAACACAACTCTTTGAAACCTTTACGGTTAACAATGCTTGTTGCACTTTAGACTAAAGGCTGAGATTTACATTTTCTTTAAAAAATCTAGGTCTCTGGAACCCTCCAGTGGATTTTGTTCATCTTGGTGTTTAAAAATTCAGAAAAATACAATCTATTTTATACATTGGTGTTGGATTTCTTTTGTGTTGTGTGACTTATATCGTTGTTTGGCTCTTCTAAATTCTTTACACAAGTTCCTTTGTTTAAACCTTGCTGCTTCAAGCCTAAGCTACCCAGGGTTCATCTAGAGTTTTTACAATTGAGCCTGACTGGACCCAAGATGGTTTTGTGAGTGTATCACATAGTAAGATTGCAGATGCATACCATATAATACACCACAATCCTGGCAGTATTAAAAAGTGGGGCATGTCAAAAATTATTGTTAATATGTCCCTAAATTAAAAAGTCTCTAAAAGCTATTTTCATTGTGGCAGGCATAGCTATCCTATATATAAAGGGCAGGGTACAGATTAAAATACTAATAATGTATCTCGGGAATGGGACTAGCTAGAAAAATACTTAAAATCTATTTTTCATAATCATTGATAATCCAATTGTTCAGTCAGATTTTTAATAAATATTAAGGAAATGTAACTTTTAGAAAGCGTCCTTTTTCCTGCCCTGAAGTTCCTCGAGTGTTATTTGCATTCAATCTAGAGCTTCTCCCAGCCTGTCTTCAGCCCGGGAAGAGGAGTGAAATCCTCACAGGAACAAACAAGACTGATCTGAATAGGCATAGATGACTCTTCTGTGTTCAACAGAATATTCAGGGAGGGGGGGCCTCCTGTTGACACCCCAGTGTCAATTACTGCATGACACATTTCTCAAGAACACATTTGTATGTTCACCAGTTTTCACCCTCAAAAGGTTGGCCAAACTGAAAGAATTAATTGGCATGTTGCACACTATGTAAGATATCAAGCCTTGGCACTAGAGGATGATTTGAGCAAAATGTAGGTGGCAGAGTTAACAAAAACAAATCATTTATCTATTGGAATGTCGCCTTTCTTTTGTATGCATGACATTATCCAGTTATTGTTATTTTGGAATAGTCTTTGTCAACTTCAGGTCTGTCTGGGTAAGAAAATTGAACTAAATTAACTAATATTCAGACGTTTGGTTATAAGAATCCAAAAGTTCAACACGTACTTGGACAAGTCCACAGGAAAAGGGAACCTTACCAAAGACCAGATTGAACAGTAGAGGAACATATGAGTTTTAAGAAGACTCATAGGGTGCCTCAGTTCCCAATCACCAGAAGATAAACGAAGGAGGAAGTTGCAAAGCAATAGAACCAAATAATCACCAAAATCTAGATCATAGTTAAGATAATGTTTGGCAATTGTGTATTTAAAGGTCCTGTGAAGGGCTTGAACTTTTGAGATCCACCTCTCGTTCTATGCCTGAAGAATATAGAATTATCCTTCCTGGTATACGAGATAGGATGGTGACTCTCTGCAGTTGGGAAGTTGCAGTAAAGGACATCTGCCTGTATAACCTCAGTACTTTTGCTCCAATGGACTATTGCACAAAAAATAATGGTGTGAGATGGGTAGGCTGTCATCCAGATACTTTAAGCAGTGCTAACACTGTTTACTGAGAAACGCTTCTTTCTTGATGGAGGGAACCTTCATTAAAGGTAGTCACCACCAAGGGACCCCGTACTAATAAGCCGTTGCTTTTTTTATTTGAAACTGTGGGAAAGAGTTGTTTCAAATAAAGAGTAGGGCATGCAGTACCAGTTTGTCCTTACCTGTGCTAAATCAGGTTCTCTCTCTCAAAAACCATCCATGTTTTTTTGCATGACCACCATAATGCCTAGCTGGCCAAAACAGGCTATATACAGTGGACCGGCAAGAGGAACATCTCTCCAGCTCGCAGAACATAGAGCTGTCTGGTGCCCATTTCCTCTTTGCTAGGAAAAAGCCTGAAGGCCAAGTTAAGGATCTGCTGGCCCTGCCTTGCTGCTTCTGACGGTCTTACCTGCGTGGAAGCCCAAAGAGTCCATTGATACAGACACAGCATTTAAAAGCTTACAAGAGACCCTCTTTCAATTCTGTCATCTTGTATCACATATTCATGGTGTTAAAAACCTGTGCTTTTCTTCCCTCCTACACCTCTCACCTCCCTTCACCCTCAAAAACTTTACCCAGCTTTTCACACAACACTAACCACTGTGATATCCCCATCAACTATTCTCACTGACCGCTTCTGCCTCATCCCTCTTCATCTCAGCAATCTTAACATGGCATACTCTTTAAAAAACAACCTGGAATGTAAACTCTCCTTTTCAAAAGCAAGCACATACCTCCCTTCCAACACTCACTCATATCACACCCATCAATGCATCAATACTTACAATAACCCTAATCTCCCCTCTGCCTTTATCGTAAAATCTGTTCCCATTTCTAGCCTTGCATCAACCCTATCATTTGGCTAACCCTATGATTTGGCTCCCCTTGCTCTTTCTCCAGCCTTCATTCCTTCCTTCTCCCATTGTTCACTGACTGTACCGCATACTAACTCCACTGATTCTACTTTATCTTCTTGAACTATGCCATCCACTATCAGACTAAGCCAAAATGAGGAATAGGGGTTATTATGGGCTCCAATCTCTCCCTTATAAACAGGTAAATCAAATTTCCAAATGACACTTCTGCATAATGCCATGCCGTTTGCGAATATTCAATAACCTTGGCGACCCTCAGAAAGTTAAAGCAATCATTGCCCTAGTAGTCTCCCATACTGTCCATGCCAATGGACTTTTCTTTGAAGTCACCCTATTAATGCTACTGAAATTACACAGAATACAGAATGCACTTGTCACATAGCTTCTCCGCCAAAAATTGTGGACTCGCATCATACAAAATACCATCCCTACACTGACTGCTTGTCTCCAGAACGTTTACCCTCAAATGAATGTGATTAGCCTATAGGGCAATCAATGTAACTGATCCACTCTTTCGCCACAAGAAATCCACATCTATCACCAAACAAGGCATTGTGTTCCAGACCAGAACCCCTCTAGACTACCATAACTTTAAAAAAAGGGTAGGAGTGAGTGTGGAAGTGGAGAGAGAATACAAGTGGAAGGCAGACAGAGGGAGGTTGAAGGGAAAGATGCTGGCTAGAATGGGGTAATAGGACAGAACAGCAAATGGAGACATTCTTCGGATGAAGCTAGATCAGGCATTATACAGACAATATATCCTAGAACAAAGCTCTTTTTGGAGTGCTGAGACTGGTTCAGAGTATCACTTTACTTTGAATGCTGGCACTATTCCTTGCCTGCATTTTGAGCTCAGTGAAAGTCAGTGGCAGTGACATGAAACAGACCGGGAGAGTTGGCTGTGCCTTCGTGTCTTGAGGGATATTAGGGTGTGGGTGTAAACCACGTCATTGCCTATATAACACAGAGGGTTAATAGATGGCAATTTCCATCTTCCGTCATGATGCGCCCTTGCCTTTAGCTCATGCACATAATTATGGTGAATAGTGCCCTCAATAATGTGTGGTAACTCTTTAAAATGATAATAAAGGTTATCGTGAAGGTTTTAGTGTGGCACCACTTACGCCTGTGATGTGATGTAATTGTCCTATATGTTTCAATACTGTTTCTGTGTCCATCTGTGTACATAGAACTACACCTTTATGCAGATCTAAAAACACAACGATTTACTGTAATCTTAGTCATGATATGGACAGAAAGTTAATCCTTTAAAAAAACACAGTATAGCTATAAATACAAATAAAGTAAGTTTCAGCAGAGTCTGTGCAGTAAAATGAACTGGCAAGGTCTTCTTTCAGGCCAATGGGCACACCACTGCAGACATCATGCATGGAAGACCGTGGCTACCCAACATATTCCTTCTCTGTGGTCAGTCTTCCCAGCTGCCCTATCTGTTACTGTCTGATTAGTTCTGCTAAACAGCCCCTCCCCTGCCAGCTTTCCATGCCATCTGTTCTACACAAGATGGCTGCCGCCCAGCAACCTAACGCTGCCCTCCTACCTGGCACCCAGCTTCCATCCTTACCCCAAAGTGCTAACACAGGTTCTCACTGCTGGCAGAGTCTGGATTCCATTACTACTACTTTGACACGAGCAGGGTTGTTTGTAATTTCTCTTTTATCCTGATTTTGATTGTACAACCACCTCCCACTGATTCAGTTTGCTTCAGTTATGTTGCTCGCAGATTTCACTCTCCACATTAATCTCCCTCTGGCATGTTGCTGCATCTGTTGCCTTTTTTATTATTAATTTTCAAATTCCCACCACTTTTTCAGCAAAAAAAAGATAAAAAATAATGGAGTAAAAATGATGAAATCGACAGTTACTGCTGCCTGTTTAATTTTCTTTAATTCTGGAAGATCCGTAGATCAGCGCGCCAAAAAGAAGTTAACAATTTATGATTTCTGGCGCGCCTTTCGATAGATAATACATGAAGTGATGGAAAAAGATAGATGTTTACTGAATTTTAATGTCACAGTCACCGCCACAATCGGACTGCCCATCCGGTGAAAGCTGAAAGGGAGCTTTATCGCTGCAACAAATCAGGTTGTTTTGTCATCTACAAAAAAACCACGAAAATTAATATCAGTGGAACTTAATATCAGTGGAACTTTTAAAAGCTACGTGTCGAGCGAGGAGAACCTCGGGCCTTTTGTGGGAAATGTGCACCTGCGACACACCACTTCCCTTATTTTTAAAGCAATAGCACAGTCGTCGAAAAAGCATCAAAGACCCTTACTTAAAGAGGAGTACTGTGTTATTGTAGTCACATTTACAGAGGAAGGTTACAATATTTCTCTTTCATGTTCATTACAATATTAAAACTGCCCTCTGGCGCTCGTCATTGATCCCACTGTCCCCAACCATTTGCACGTGCTAAGTGAATTCATCTGACGGAGTTCTGACTTGGAGGACACTGAGTGCAAGATTCCAATTGGGATGCAAAAAGCATGTGCAAATGCATTCAAGCTAGGGACCTTAATTTAGGGGGATCCCAACATGTGCCCGGCTATAGGTTGCACACCCGGCAATGGGGATGGATTCATGCACATTTTGTGTTTTGCACAATTTGCACCTGCGCTTTGCAGTAGGGTTTTCCGGATGCAAATTGCAGAAGCAAACACCTGTTATTTAACCCGCAATGTATGCAATTCTTTTTTAGGCGCAAATAGGATTTGCACCAAAAACAGATTTACAAGATCCATTGTAAATAGGGCCTGAGGCAGAGGAGAGAGCGACAGAGGTGCAGTGAAACAAAATATTTAGTTAATGATGAGTTTTTTTTATTTTACGGAAAATAATTTCACCCAAAGTTATTATATCCCAAAGAAGGACGTCTATTGCTCCTGAGGCAGTTAGGCTTCTCCCCTAGAAATGTATAAGTGGTAAAAAATACATTAAAACGTATACACCGTCTGACGTATTTGCAGAGTGGGTCAACGTCAGGTACTCTTTACCACACTATTTGGGTTTGGCCAGAGGCGTAGGCTATCGGGCGGATGGTGGGAATTCCCTTGGGGCTTGATCCCATGATCGTTTCATTGGGATTATGGAATCAGATTGTGACTCCAGAGATGTCCGCTCTCTGGTCACCATGGCATATATGGCGGCCAAGAGAGACCTTACCAGGCATTGGAGGGTTGTGCAGATAGTAAGGTAAGTGCTGGATAGTGTAGGGGTAACAATTACTATTCTAACTCCAGTGAGTGCAACAGTAGGGTAAGTGTCGGATAGTGTAAGGGTACTATGCGTTGTAATGATATGCGTTATAATGACTTGCGATGTAATGCCTGCTTTGTAGTGACATGCATTGTAATGACATGCGTTGTAGTGACATGCAATGTAATGGCTGCGGTGTAATGGCATGCGATGTAAAGGATGTTGCGAAGTAATGACTGCGTTTTTAAAGGGTTTTTCCCGGTTGGTGGAGACCAAGAAGGTTCTCTGGTGTACAGTGTATACATGTTATTGTTTTAGTGATATCTGCCCTGCCCGTAGCAGTGTGCAACTCTGCCTTTCTGTGGCACACTATTGGGTGCGCTAACTGTGCCTGTGCAGCTTAAGCACAGTCTTTTTATTGATGTTGTAGTCAAATAAAATAAAGTCAATAAAATCTGTTATAAAAAAACAAACTTGTAAAAAGTCTAGCCCATGCTTAGACAAACCACTTTTCCAGATGTACCTTTTAGAATCATGAAGGTGGGTTGCTGGTAATTGACAGCAACCACGTGCATAACCAACCTAAACGCTATTTCACATAATGACTATAGGGTATGTGGGCATTTATGCAAAATCGAGCAGCGAGACATGTTATACATAGAATAGGATATTCTTTTTGTTTTTTTTGCAGTTTTCTATAACGGGATCCGAACCCAAGGGCATTTGAGCGCTTTACAGAAGCAGCAAACTCCATTACATAAGCCCAGGTTCTTTTTTTTGTTGTGAGGTACGGGGGAACTGGGTGATTTGCCCAGAATCACTGACTGTTTTACCGAAGACGAGCTCTGGCCACCAGGCTCCATCTCCTCCCTTGATTTTATAAAAAGCAAGATCAAACCATGTTTGATATTTTTTCACAGAATATAAGCGCTCTGTTAGTCATGAACTCGAAATGCTAGAAAAGTTTGCCTCACCACATTAGGCTGTTTTGGATGCTTCCGATTTTTAGCTAATTGCTCCGGTTACCAAACAGATAAAATACCAAGAGGTGGTAGCAGGAGAGAATACCAACCTCGACTCGTAGGAAAACAAGGAGCAGAGAACCACTTGAACAAACTGAGCATCTGGTCTGGAGCCGCGATCCAAGGCGGAGTGTTACCAGAAGGCATGGTGAGTAGCCCAGCTGCCTTGCAGATTTCCCTAATGAGATGTTGTTGGAATGCTGCAGATGCTTCCAGAACTGATGAAATATGCCACACTCCCGAACGGAAGGGGACGCTCCTGAATCCCTCCGCCAACTGGCAGTAGCCGTCTCAGGGGCTTTTTTTTTGTCCAAGCAGATACCACTGTCGCCGAAAAGTCTCGTGCCCAGTGTCTAAACTGCTCCACTGATGTTGGACCAGATTAATGCGCGTCTTAATTACTCTTGGTCTCCCGAAAAACGTGCGCGAGATCACAGGCAGCATCATATACTTAGTCCGTTCTCTAAGTACACGATCTGAAAATACTTTGGAAGCATTAACAGTGGAAATCTCTTCCCGGAAAACAACCCAGGTCTGCAGCAAATTAACACTATAGTAAAATAATTAAAGATAACTGGGGGCAGGCATGCATACGCAAAGACATATTTATTGCAGTAGCAGACAAGTAGTAGGTACACGATAGGTGGTTCTCGTACAAAGCTTAGCCCTGCCAACAGGAGCTAGATGTTACCTTTTTGGAACGAACAGAGCTTTACCCAGCTCTCAAGTGACACGATAATCATTCCGAAGATGGAACCAATGACACTACAATGGCGGAGTATCAAGACAAAAGAAGGACTGAGGTGCCCTTCAGACAAGCAGACGTTACAACAGTTGGGTATAGGGTGACCAACTGGCATTGGTGCAAATTCAGGACGGTGAGTGTAAAAATTCAGGACAAAGGGTCAAAATTCAGGACACAAATTCAGGACAGGAGGTCAAAATTCAGGACAAAACTTCAGGACAATAGGTAAGTTTTACAGACACATCAGAGGTCGCGCAATAGTATATATTTAAGCCCAGCCATTTCCAAACATATTCAACCATTTGCAAACCTATCCATCATGTATCCTTCCATCTATTATTTCACTCATCCATCCCTTCATCCATCCCTTCACTCATCCATCCATTATCCATCCACCCTTTCACCCTATCCATCTGTACACTTATCCATCCACTCTTCATCCCATCCATCCATTCACTCATCCATCCAGCCATTTACCCTTTCACCAATCCAGCCATCCTTTCACTTACTCATCCATCCACCCAGTCACTCATCCTTCCACCCATCCACTCTTTTAGTCATCCATCCATCCTCCCTCTCTCTCTCCATCAACCCTTTCACTTAGCCATCTATCCATCCATCCACCCATCCATCTACTCATCCACTCATGAATCCATCCATTGACCCTATCACTCATCCATCTATCATTTCACTCCTTCACACATCTATTCATCCTTTTGTCCATCTACCCTCCCTTTCACTTACCAATTCATCAATCCATCCATCATTTCACTCATCCACCCACCCATCCATCATCCACCCAACCATCCACCCACCCACTCATCCATCCTTTCACCCACCCACCATCCAATCCACTCATCCATCCTTTCACCCACCCACCATCCACCCACCCACTCATCCATCCTTTCACCCACCCACTCATCATCCATCCATCCATCCTTTCACCCACCCACTCATCATCCATCCATCTATCCCCCCTCATCATCCATCCATCCTTCCCCTCATCATCCATCCTTCCTTCCACTCATCCATCCATCCTTCCGTCCACTCATCCATCTATCCTTCCCCTCATCCATCCATCCTTCCCCTCATCCATCCATCCTTCCCCTCATCCATCCTTCCTTTCATCCATCATCCATCCTTCCCCTCCATCCATCCCCTCATCCATCCATCCTTCCTTCCCCTCATCCATCCATCCTTCCCCTCACCCATCCATCCTTCCCAGCCATTTATCCTTCCCTCATCCATTTATCCTTCCCCTCATCCATCCATCCATCCATCCATCGATCCATCCTTCCCCTCATCCATCTTTCCCCTCATCCATCTTTCCCCTCATCCATCGTCCAACTACCCTTCCACCCATCCATCCAGCTATTTATATTTTCTCTCATCCATCCTTCCCCTCACTCATCAATCCATCCATCCTCTCTCATTATCCATTTATTCAATCTTTCATTCATCCATTCACTCTTTCACTAATTCATCCAGCCATCCACCCATCCCTTCACTTGCTCACTCGCCCACCTTTCCATATTAATTTTGAGCTGAGCCCTTTTGAGAAGAGGCCCATCAAGAGCTTCGCCCTCACTGCAGGAGCCATTCCAGGACTGGGACAGAAGCCACCCAGGGCAGAGACAGGATCCACCACCAGCAGGGGGGGGGGG
This sequence comes from Lissotriton helveticus, assembly GCF_964261635.1. Lineage (NCBI taxonomy): Eukaryota > Metazoa > Chordata > Amphibia > Caudata > Salamandridae > Lissotriton > Lissotriton helveticus. Next base: position 938,809,627 of record NC_136067.1, read on the forward strand.
GCACAGGAGCCATCACAGGCAGGGGAGGGGGAGGCATACAGGATCCACCACAGTGGGGGGACAGAAGCCATCACAGGGGGGGGGGGGGCAGGAGCCATCACAGGAGGGGGAACAGGATCCATCAGGGTGGGCACAGGGGTGGGCATGCAGTATTCTAGTATCATCTTGGGCTCCTCGCCCCCTCCTGCACAAGACAACGAGAAGACAGGCTCTCTGTCCAAAATGCCATCCCCCACTGTGATGTACAGTACTTACAGGAGATACTCTAAGAGAACTGATTGAACTGATTGTCCTCCATACTTTGTTAATCAGTGTGGGTGCGATTGTGCAATTTCTTAATGTTATTACATTATAGACTGCATGTTTGAAGAACCGAGGTTTGCTTACAATTTAGTGACAGTAATTAAGCTCTGTGAAGAGAACCACGTGCTGCCTCGGTGTAATCAGGGCCGGTTCTAGGATGTTTGGTGCCCTGGTCAGAAATGGAATGTGTGAGGCCCCTCTAAATTGCAGAGACATGACACATTAAAGGCTGTTTGCATCTGAATAGATGCCCCCTGCTCCTGCAGCCCCTCCCTCTCAGTCACCTTCGAGCACCTCTTAACAGCTCATCACGGGCTGGAGGTGTGAGTGATGCCATCCCGCTGTGCCTCTCCAATGCTGCGTGGTATCTGAGCTTTGGAACAGCCTCGGAGTCAAAGAGGGGGGTGGGTGGAAGCTGTGCCCGGTTAAAATTACGGACAAATGGCGTCCGTTAAAGAATCCTTCACGGACAACGGACAGATGGCCAAAATTACGGACTGTCCGTGAAATTTACGGACGGTTGGTCACCCTAGTTGGGTAGCACCTACATAGGTACTGCAACGTCATAACCGGCTCTGCTGACGACGAAACGCAGAGCCGAATGGAGCCACCCGACGGCGTGTGCAAGGGGTATTGCTCAGCAAAAGTTTCCAGACCCAGCCAGAGGCCTGGGAAATTCAAAGGTAAGGAATCTGCAGCTAGAAGTCTCTATCAGATTATTTGGTTTGTTAACAGTTACTGGAGCTTCACCCGACAAATTTGGGTCAACAGGTTTCTTGGCTAGGCTAGCCTTGTGCATTAGAACAATCAAGCACGACTTGTCTCCCTGGGCACCAAAATCCATGAGTTAAAGAAGGGAGCAGTATTGTCCCAGCCACAAAAATATTACAGAGAGTATGTTGCACATGATGCTTATTGGACCCAGGCGCAAAGTTATTGCCATATCTATTGATGGCATCAGCAACCAAAACTGGGCAGTTTCTTAATTGCACGTTATAAAGTTCTTACACCGTTATTTATATACAGGGGATGTGGGCAGGTCTGCGCTCCTAGATACCATTAGATACCTCAACAATTTGTCAAAGACCACCTCCCTGCGCAGCCGCCATACTGTGAAACTTGAGGTTCGTAATACCAGCACTGTATGAATGACTTGACCTGCCTGGAGATCCGAGAACTAATTTAACATGACTGAGATCTATTTTCACTGTAATCCTTGCTTGGTGAAACTTGCTATACTGCCTTATGCTTGAAGATTAATAAAGAAGTTAAAAAATGAACTTGTTGGACATGGCCCTTTCTGCAGGGTCACCCCAGATTTTTGCCTTCTACTGCTGAACACATTTTTGTTGGCTTTTAGGACTCTGTGAGCCTTTCCCCCGCTATCCAATGCCTAAGAGCTTGTGTTCTCTCCTCAAAACCTTCTAACAGTAGCATACACTCAAAAAATAAGTTACTTACCTTCAGTAAAGCCTTATCTGGTAGAGACAGGATCAAGCCACAGATTCATGATCTTAAAATTCTCCCTAGGTGCCAGAGTGGATTCGGATTTTTTTTTACAGCAGTACCTCTGTGCGTCAAGAGAGGGCATCGAGTGACTCTGTAGCGACGTCATTCTCCAGATGGGACGTTGATGGAGTCCATATAAGCCCCTCCCAGACTCGCTTACATCAGTTTCTTCTGCAACTATTTTTCATGCCAAAAACACAGCACTACTATAGTAAGTGTCTATGGAAACAGTGTTCCAAAAAGAGACATCTTTGTGTCAAACAGTTACGAAATCTCAAAGAAAGGCATCTAAATGCCAAGAAAGGGATCTTGTGGGAAACAAGACAAGCAGTTTGCAGAGCAGGAAGGATGGGTGGGGGATTAAGAAATCTGCGGCTAGATTCTATCTCAACCAGTATGGCGTTACCAAAGGTAAGTAATTTACTAATCTGATAGAGACATATAGCCGCAGCTTCCTGATCTTAGAATTAGATACCCAGGCAACACCATCCCTGGAGGAAGGTCTGCAAACTGAACTCACAAAAGATCCATGAATAGGACTAGTCAGACGGTAATGAGACAACGTGACCAGGCTGTCTTAAGAATATAGGTGAGGCAATAAGATGCTCCACCAGAAGGACTTTGGGAAGCTGAAGACTGCAAGACTGTGAGAAGCATGTGGAAAACATTACCCACAGTAGCAGTATAAGAAAGTGTTGGGAAGAACACTTCAGAGAATAAATAATACAGTGTAGCCCTGCCAAATGTACTCAACCCTTGACTGGACAAGGCAAAGGACCAAGGACAACAGGCTGTACCACTGAATAAGAGCTCCAACTACTTGTCGAGTAAACTAGCATTTAAGCTAGCCCTACCCTGTGAAACATAGAGAAAAGGACATCTTAGAGCACATTCATGATGGAGAGAGAGATCCCATCAATGCTGAACAAAAGCATTGCAAGAAGAAGAACAGCAGTGTTGGTAGAAGACCACTGTTACTATGTAAAGTAACAGGAGCCCCCTGGTGCGAATAGCAATCCTGGGTCAGGGTAGAGAATATATGTGAACAACAATTCCCAGGCAAGCACAAACGTAACTAGCAAGTACACATGTAGATAAGGTTATCTACAACAACATTCGACAACTGCTTTCTCCAATAAAATTGGTTTTAATTTCTTTCAAATATTCATAGGAAATTAATATGATAAAAATGCATTACAATATTCAAAATCAGTGCAGACTTCATTGTATCTATAAACATTTTAAAAAATGATGGTTTCCTGACAGGAAACCATCATTTTTTAAAATGTTTACTGAAATTTTAATCTTGACATATCATGTATAGATACAATGAAGTCTGCACTGATTTTGAATATTGTAATGCATTTTTATCATATTAATTTCCTATGAATATTTGAAAGAAATTAAAACCAATTTTATTGGAGAAAGCAGTTGTCGAATGTTGTTGTAGATAACCTTATCTACATGTGTACTTGCTAGTTACGTTTGTGCTTGCCTGGGAATTGTTGTTCACATAGAAGACCACTGTTAGTCAGAGAAAACCCTCCTAGGGAGAAGGTAACCTTCCGGGACTATGTAATGTAGAAGCCCAGATGAGAAAGGAAATAGAAATGCATAGGCAATGACCAAGTTGAGGTCGAACCAGAGCTCTAAGAAAGGCGTAATTACAAAAGCAGACATGTACGCCCTATGGAAGAAGTTTAGCATAACCATACTTACAATGTAAACCCGTATATATGTGAAAAATACACACACACACATTTATTGAAGAAGCAAGAGGTGCTTTGACAGTGAAACGTACAGCACCACTCACACCATTTAAACCACCCTCAACGTTTAGCCCCATCATGCCACAAGAAATGATTGATGTATTTCAAGAGAATGTGACGACTCAACTTAAAGAACTGCAAAAAAAGATATATTCCAGCAAACACAGTTTTGACAATCAGACATTCCAATATGAACAACTTGTGGCAAAACTGAGTAAAGACAAAAGCATTGTTGTTCAACCCAGCGATAAAGGAGGCAACGTCGTACTTTTGACCAAAATTGATTATGACAAAGAAGCCTATAAACAACTTAATGATAGGCAGCACTATGAACAAGTTAATATAATTCAATTAAAAAACATGCAACAGGATTATCATCGGACACTCGCCCAATGGAGGAGCAAAAAAATGTTGTCGGAAGCTGAATACAAGTACCTGAAAATGTATAACCCCACGACAACCCTGATCTATTTTATACCTAAAGTTCATAGGGACATTTTAAACCCCCCATGGAGACCTATAATATCAGCAAGAGGTGGGTTGCTTGAAAATACATCTGTCTATATTGATTATTTTTTTGCAGGGGTATGTTAGGGCATTAGATTCTTATATTCAGGACACTGGCGACTTTTTATTTAAACTGAAGAAAATTGAGTGGAAAGAAAATTACTGGATGATTGCATTTGACGTGACAGCGCTATATTCCAGTATAAGACACACAGATGGAATTGCTTCTGTCAATACTTTTTTAACTCGGAGGAGTGCCCTCTTCAGGGACCACAATACCATGTTGGAACAAATGCTAAAGTTTTGCCTTGAAAATAACGAATTCATGTACAATAATTTGCTGTACAGACAATTGCAGGGAGTAGCAATGGGGGTCAGTTTCTCCCCAAGTTACGCCTGTCTACACATGGGTGCTTGGGAGGAACTGGTCCTCAGAGCCAACTTTGGTGACATTTTTGAGTCACAGGTGGTTGCGTGGTATCGATTTATCAATGATCTGTTTGTGGTGTGGAGTGGCAAACATGAGGAAGCAGTTGATTTTGTGTCCAAGTTAAATGAGAACCAAAGTAATCTCAAATTCACTGTAACCTTGAGTCAAACCAATGTGTTCTTTTTAGATACTGAAATCTATGTCAGCAATAACAAACTAGAGACTAGACTTTTCTGAAAAACTACCGCTGGAAATACCATCCTCCATGCTGGTAGCGCACACCCACCCCATTTGATCATGAGCATACCTTATGGCGAAATGTTACGTCTGAGAAGAGTATGCAGTAATGATAATGATTTGCATTTAGACAAGGAAGCCAGCAAGATCAGATTCCTTGAAAGGAGCAACTCTAATCAGGTCAACAAAAAGGCAAGGACAAAATCCATGTTAGTCAGCCGTAATGAGCTACTCATGAAATATGATATCAATGCATTATCAAATACTTCTACTTTATTGGGGCTAATAGTCAGTCTGTGAATCAGGTCAATCCCTTCAGAATTATAGTAGGTTATAATAAACAACACAGAGAGCTACGTCGGATCATAAATAATAATTGGCCAATTATTTTGAATCATCCTGTCATTGGCGGCACACTACCTAAGAAAGCATTTATCACATTTAGATGGGCTCCCTTGATGAGGGATAGGTTGGTTAACACCAGCCCGGAAGTAATTGAAAAAAAACACCTGGTTGCAAACCAACAGTGGTTTTTTAAATGTAAGACCTGCAAATCATGTACCCACGGTATCAATAAAAAGACATACACAGATGGGTTTAGCTCTAAAGAACATCGGATTAGTAAGGTACTCACATGTAAGACAGAGTACGCCATCTATATTCTAGAGCATCTATGTTCGCTCAGATATGGAGGTAGTACTAAACACGCAGTTCATAAGCGTATCCTACAGCATCTGAGAGCCATTGTCAACCAAGACAATACATACCCAGTGGCAAGGCATTTCAGAGAGCACCATCAGAGTGACAGTAAAGGTCTTAAATGTTATGTGATAGATGCGGTCAGAGCGAGCAGACGGGGAGGGAACAGAGAATCTAAACTCCACAAGTTGGAAACAAAATATATACTGCAGCTCGACACCAAACAGCCAGGGGGGCTAAACATGACGGAAGATTTACACACTTGTCTGTATAAAAACATGTTTGGACTTAGTTAATATTCTGGCAATAAGTCTCCATCACAGTAGGCAATGTTTCAAAGAGATTTTTAACTTTTTGATAATTATTTATTGTTTTAATGGAAACTTTGTCTTAATATATACTTCCCATACTGTTTGCAGCCACCAGGCTTGTAGCTGCCCGACTAACACAGTAACATCGAAAACATATTTGCGTAAGGCCTACTGCGAGTCCATGGATTAAGACTGTAAGTAGAAAAGAATGTTGGCCCCAGATTTGTTGTTGTTATTTACATCGACTCCTGTAAGATGTTCCCATGAAAGATCAAGCGAACTTACAGTGATACAGAAGGAATAATTTAACTACAGTATATTGGACTATGAAGAACTTTACTTTTTGAATCCTCATTAATTATGACTAGTAGCATAGAGTCACTTTTCTGTGACATTAATAGCCCAGACAAGTTGGATTGGTATGACTAGGCTCAGTCTACCTAGCGTCTCAACTTTATAAATGGTTTTTAACAATTTCACATTTGCACTTAAAAGTTTTTCTTGCACTTATGAGTATTGACATGGTGTATGCAAGCAGAAGGACTATAACAGTAATTTATTTGGGGATTTAACCCTTGATGTAACTTAAGAAGGTTCATATGTAGCAGATGCGCTTATTTTTAAATGCAGGCATTTAGAAATCCATATATTGGCTGTTCAACATGCTTTCAGCAAGTACTAGTGAGCTAAAGGTGAATGATACCGATTGCAATCTATTATCGTGTGTAATGTTATATAATTTATACAGAACATGATAGGATATAAGGGTATCCTCTATAATGTATCTTGAGGAACTGTTTTACAGCAGCAGCCATAATGACAAGATGCACAGTATTAATGCATTTTTGCACATATTTATTGGCTATTTTGCACTTTAGTATTATGACAAAAATAATTTTAGTGTGTTATTATTCATTTGAATAATTGTTTTAGCCAATTATACTATTTTTTAACAAATGTTATTTATTTGTTGAAAATCATGCAATCTGTCTTCTGTTTCTATACCATGTAACCTACATTATTCTAAGCACAGGCACTTTATAAGTGGGTGGTACAGGATTTCACGTTGTCATGTGATCAAGGCTCCTCGAAGCCGAAACGTTATGGCGACAGGCAATGCACCAATAAAATAATTTTCATCAAGAATTTATGGTCCGTGTCCGTACCTGTGTGCTGAAGACGACGTGTGAGGCGCATAAGCGACGGAGCTTTCTATATATATATATATATATATATATATATATATTTATTTATAAGGTTTTATATAGCGAGAACATATATATATATATATATATATATATATATATATATATATATATATATATATTCACTGAAAAAAACATGTTCAAGGCATGTTATGGTTAGAAATTTGCATTTAAAAAACCTTAGAAATTCACTGAAAAAACCATAGGTTTCAGACATGTTATGGTTAGTTGGACATTTCACTCGTACAAAACCATAGAAATTGCCCTGTTATAGTTAGTTCAGCTAACTATAACTCGCGCCCCCGCAATGCACTGCTGATGACGTCACATATTACATCATTGATGACATGGTCAGTGACATCACTGATGACATCTTAAATGACATCACTGATGACATCATCCAGTGACTGTGTGTTTCTGTAAAGTTTAAATTTGTTTTATATATGCCAAGCTGTATTGAAGAATGAATGGGTGTATACGTGTCTGTATTGATTGCTTGCCTGAGTATTTGTATGGCTGCCTGAGTGTGTGTGTGGGTGGGGGGTGGGAGGTGTGTGACTCTGTGATTAGATGTGTGAGTGGTTGATTCACTGGGTGTATGGGTTCAAGAGTGCATGTGGAAACAGCTGTATGGGTGGGTGAGTGTGTATATGGGTGTGTTGGTGAGTGAATGGATGTCTCAGTGGTACATGTGCAAGTAAGAACATATGTAAAAGGTAGTATATGTGACTGATGGTTTGTATCAGTGATTCTATAGGAGAGTAATTATGTGTTAGTATATGTATTAATAAGTAAGGTGGTCTCTGTATAACTGTATAGGTGAGTAAATGGAAGTATGATTGATTATTTGCATGAGTGACTAGGTGTGTGAGTAACTCTGGATATGTGACAGTGTGTGAGTGGCTGTATAGGTGTATAAGTGCATATTATAGTGTTGTATTGATGAGTGACTGCATGGGTGAATGAGTGGATGTGTGTGTAGACCTAGGAATCAGTCAGTGTGTATTTAGTAACTGGTATTGATGTGTCTATTTTTTTGAAAATGGTAGTCTGTATTTTAGAGTGTATGAAAGGTTATATTGAGGTGTGAGGAGGTGCATCAGATTTTCACGTGGATGATGTAATCAGTGACACTTGTCACTTGTGGGAAAGCCAAACCGTCTGCCAGGGTGGCGTCCCTCACCCTGCCACAAGGCCGCTGTCGTAACCGCCAGCCTCCTCAGTCGATCGCTGGCTTCCGCCACACAGGCTCCCAGCAGCACAGCACAGTGGACTTATGTCTGTACAAACTACTGCCTTCGATATACACTGCAGAACAGCAAGGCTCACAATTCACATCGAGTCGCGATTGCAGTTGACGCAGTCCAGTAGGCAACAGACATTGCTCGAGTGCAATAACACGTGGCTGTGGGCCCTTCCTCACCGCTGCTTCCGACCTACACTGCGGTGAGTATGGCTCACAATTCAGATCGAGTCGCAATTTAAGATGACGCAGTCCAGTAGGCAACAGACATTGCTTAAGTCAACACAACGTACCTACGTGCTCTTCCTGACTGCTGCCTCCAGCCTACACTGCGGTGGGTAGAGCTCACAATACAGAGAGAGTCGCGATTGCAAATGACACAGTCCAGCAAGCAACAGACATTGCTCAAATCAACACCACATGCCTGTGGGCCCTTCCTCACCGCTGCCTCCTGCCTCCACTGCGGTGAGTAGGGCTCACAATTCAGATTGAATCGCGATTGCAGATGACGCAGTCCTGTAGGCAACAGACATTGTTATCAGTACGGCCTGCCCGGACGACGCATCATCGGCACAGTAGATCCCAAAGGTGCAACTGTGTCCTGAATCCTGAATGGTAGTGACCCCAAATCCGTGGCAGCGACCACAGTACCAGACTCCCTTTGATCAATCAGTCACATTTCCATATGGAAGGCCAGCGACACCTGGTGCCACTAACCCTGTTCAACAGAAGCCAATCCCATATGTGGAACTCTGTCCCGAGTCCTGAATGGCAGTGACCCCAAGTCTGTGGCAGCGACCACAGCACCAGACTCCCTTCGATCAGTGAGGCATATTTCTATATGCACGGCCGGCAACACAAGGTGCCACTAACCCTGTACAACACAAGGCGTGACACGTGGTGCCACTAACTGTTCAACGCAAGCCGCGACACATGGCATCACTAACCCTGTTCAACAGAAGCCAGGCAGAATTCAGTGGAAAAAAGACATTGGTCCGAGTGCGGCCCCCCCTAAACCACGCATCACAGCAGGGTACATACACGCTAAGCGCCAAAGGTACTACTAAGTCAGTGCATCATAAGTCATCGCAAGGAAGAGTGAACAGTTTTATCTCAGCAGTGAGGCATACTATCACTCGAAAATCACCCACAAATACTTATAATATAAAAAGAACAGAACAATCGAAGTACATTAATGATTACAATGCAGTGATTTACAATATGTGGAATGCAAATATGGACATACAATATGTTGCACATAACTGAATTGCTGTTTCTCACTATGTCACGTCATATATTACAAAGTCTGAAAAGATAGAATTGAAAGAAATGTGGAAAAAAAAATCACAAGAGAAGACACTTTGCAAAAATGTGTTCAGCTTCAGCTTAAAGATGCTTTCACATCGAGAAATTAGATCCTACAAATGTTCGCGTCGATAGACACCTGCAAGTTTATATTCAAAGTCAAGAGGAATCATCTGGATAAGTCTAGGTCTTGCTGCGACACGAAATGGAGTTTTAATATAAATAATATAAAACAACTTTGTGATGATATAGAGTTACGTTTCTTTGGTAATCTAGAGAAGTGTACAGAAAATAACAGTTTGATAAGTGTACGTGTTGAAGAAGAGATGGAAGATAATAGTGATGTACAGTTTCAAAAAGAAATAACAAAATTTAAAGTAGTTTCTGGTGAAAATCCCAACTAAGTATAACGTTCCTCAAATCTACACAATATTCTTTTACTATCCTTGCTTCAAGAACTTGTTTTATATCACGTGGTGCCACTGAACCTTAACTACGCAGGCCGGTGGGGCAACCAACCTAGGCACGTGGCTGTGGGCACTTGCTGACCGCTACCTCGGCCTACACTGCGGTCAGTAGGGCTCACAGTTCAGATAGAGTCCCGATTGCAGATGAGGCAGTCCAGTAGGCAAGAGACATTGCTCCCAGTCCGGCCCCCCAGGACCACGCATCCTCGCAGGCTCATACAGTCTCAATGCTTCTGGTGCCACTAACTGTGCACCTCAACTCAACGCTACGTGGCTATGGGCCCTTACTGACCGCTACCTCTGGCCTACACTGCGATCATCAGGGCTCACAATTAAAATTACGTTTCGATTCATTAATTACAGAGTCCACTAGGCACGTAACTATCACAGGCCTAAAACCTATATAATATCCTTTTAGTATCCTTGATACAAGAACTTATTTCATATCAGTTATAGCTTTAGTGCAATCACCAAATTCATCTTCAAGTGCAAACGAACACTCAATACAAGTCTACACTGCGGGCATCAGAGCTCGCAATTCCAATTTTGGACACGTGGTGTCACTAACCCTGTTCAACACAAGCCGGCGACACGTGGTGCCACTGATCCTGTTCAACACAAGCCGATCCCACATGTGGAACTGTGTCCTGAGTCCGGAATGGAAGTGACCCCAAGTCTGTGGCAGCAACCACAGCACCAGACTCCCTTCGATCAGTGAGGAATATTTCCATATGCAAGGCCGGTGACACGTGGTGCCACTAACCCTGTACAACACAAGCCGATCGGCTTTTTCTTAACCAATCACAAAGATGCTTTTCCACAAAACGAATGTGCACCCTACTTTAAAAAAACAATGCTTTTCATCTCACAATCAGTTATCGTTTTGTATGGTAAAAAAAGGAGTTTCCCATCTTTAAACATATCTCTTATTCTACAAACGGACTGCATGAGCTACAGGCATCTATCCATACCTCCCAGCAATACCTTCAAAATGCTAGTGCGGATCGTAGGACACAGCTATGTTTTCTGGTGCAAAAGGTATGCAGAACAGTGACGTATTGACTTAGACCTAGGTTTACAAAATGTGGACATTAAATGGTTTGGACAGAGAGGATTGAAGTGGCACCAATTGTTGCCTTTGGTTAAAACCTGTTGCATCTCCAACACCCTGACCTCATGATTGTGTACTGTGGTGGAAACAACCAAGGCACATTGACTGGGGTAGGTTTGGAAATGCTAATGAAGGACACATATAGACAATTGATGTTGCTTTTGCCTCAAACTGTCTTTGTATATTCCAAAATATGCCAAAGACAGAAGTGGAGATGGTCAAACCAATTTTGTCCTCAGATTGAAAAATCGAGGAAGAATGTCAACAAAGCTGTGTCTGCATACCTCAGAGACCATCGAATGGGGGTGATCTACAACAACAACATACGTTTTAATATGGCTGATATCTACAGAAGTGATGGAGTACACTTCACAGATCAGGGAAATCGAGTTTTTCTGAATAACCTGAAGCTGCATCCGCCCTTATATGTAGCTCCAACTAATAAATCAAATCAAATCAGGTGTTTGTTAAGCGCGACTACTCACCCGTAAGGGTCTCAAGGCACTGGGGGTATGGGGAGGGTTCGCAGGTTCCAGTCCATCAAGAAGGGGGTCTGTCGAAGAGCCAGGTTTTTAGGTTTCTTGCGAAGATGGGGCGCAATGTTATCTGTCTGAGGTGGAGCGGAAGGTCGTTCCAGGTACTGGCCACGCAGAAGGAGAAGGAGCGGGTTCCCGATCTGGTCTTTCTGGTGCGGGGGACCACGGCGTAGGGGAGCTGGGCTGATCGTAGGGTCCTTTGGGGTGTGTGGTATTTGAGTTGGCTGTTCAGGTATGCTGGTCCGGTGTCGTGGAGGACCTTGTGAGCGTGGGTTAGCATCTTGAAGGTGACTCTAGCTTTGATGGGGAGCCAGTGGAGTATGTGCAGGTGCTGGGAGATGTGGCTGTGGCTTGGCAGGTTGAGGACCTGCAGCTTGCGGTTGAGATTTTTGTTTAGTCCGGCATAGAGCATGTTGCCGTAGTCGAGCCTGCTGGTGACCAGGGCGTGAGTGACGGTCTTTCTGTGTTTGAGGGGGATCCATTTGAATGTCTTACGTAGGAGGCGGAGGGTGTGGAAGCAGGAGGACGAGACTGAGTTGATCTGGCGGTCCATTTTGAGCTCTGAGTCCAGGATGATTCCCAGGTTGCATGTGTGGTCCGTGAAGGTGGGCGGGCTTCTAAGGGAGGGGAGGCCACCAGGTGTCGTTCCAGGCATCTGGGTTTGGGCCCATGATGAATACTTCTGTTTTGTTTGTGTTTAGTTGTAGGCAGCTGTTTTTCATCCATTTGGCGACGGCTTCCATGCCTTCTCGAAAATTGTGTCTGGCGGTGTTGGGTTCGTTGGATAGGGAGAGGAGGACTTTGGTGTCGTCTGCGTATGACACAATGTTGAGTCTGTAGGTTCTGACGATGGGGTCGAGCAGAGCCATGTAGACGTTGAAGAGCGTAGGGCTGAGGGAGGACCCCTGGGGGACTCCGCAGGTGGTAGGTGTAGGGTCTGAGAGGAATGGGGGGAGTCTGACCCGCTGCGTTCTGCCGGAGAGGAAGGAGCGGATCCAGTTGAGGGCCTTGTCTTGGATCCCTGCGTTGTGGAGTCTGTGTATTAGGGTGCGGTGAGAGACTGTGTCGAACGCCGCTGAGAGGTCAAGGAGGATGAGGGCTGCTGTTTCTCCTTTGTCCAGTAAGGTACGGATGTCGTCTGTTGCGGCAAGGAGGGCGGTTTCCGTACTGTGGTTTTTTCTGAAGCCGGATTGGGAGGATTTGAGGATGTTGTGCTCTTCGATGAATGTGGCGAGTTGGCTGTTGATGGCTTTTTCGAGGACTTTCGCTGGGAACAGGAGCAGGGAGATGGGTCTGGAGTTTTTGAGGTCGGTGGGGTCTGCCGAGGGTTTCTTCAGGAGGGGGTTGATCTCAGCGTGTTTCCAGTCATCAGGGAAGGAGGCAGTTGCCAGGGAGCGGTTGATGGTGTGGCAGAGCATGGGAGCTCTGTTGAAAATGTGGTGGGGGCAGGGTCCGTGGGGGCCCCAGAGTGGATTGACTTCATCGTCTTCGGTGTCTCTTTGGTGGTGAGGGCTGTCCAGTTATCGATCGCTGGCTTCAGGGTGTCGGGGGTGGTTGGTGAGGGTTCAGTGTGTTGGTTGTCTTCGTCGAAGTTGTCTTAGATGCTCTTGATTTTGTGGTGGAAAAAGGTGCTGAGTTTGTTGCAGAGGTCTTGTGAGGGAGAGATGTCGGTGGACTCGCTGGTGGGTTGGGCGAACTCCTTGATGATGTTGAAGAGTTCTTTGCTGTTGTGTGCATGAGTGAAGATTCTGTCTTCAATCGATTTTTTATCGTTTTTCCGATGAGTTGGTGGTGGGCGTTGGAGGCAGCTCTGAAGTTGTTGTGGGCTTCTGTGAATTTGGTGTTCCTCCAGGCCTTTTCGAGGCGGCGGCAAGTGCGTCTGGACTCTCGAAGTTGGGTGGTGAACCATCTAGCTTTCTTGGCGTGGGTGTTGTTGTTTTTCTTGAGGGGGGCTATGGTGTTGGCGCTGTCGGAGATCCATCTGTGCAGGGTTCGGGCTGCGGCGTTGTCGTTTTCCTCGATGGTTGGGGAGGAGTTGCTGAATGATGAGGTTAGCTGGTCGTTGGTGAATCTGGTCCACTAACTTCGTGGGAGAAGGTGCTGGTGTCTGTGGATGGTGGGTGTTCTGAAGGTGAAGTGGACGCATCGATGGTCAGTCCATGGGAGTTCGGTGGTGTGGCTGAAGGTGATGGGGTTTCCTGTTGTGAAAAGGGGGTCGAGGGTGTGTCCTGCTGAGTGCGTGGGTTCGGTCACGATCTGGCGGAGTCAAATGTTGTGGAGGTTGTCCAGGAGGGATGTGGGCCTGGGGGTCCAGTTGGTTGTCGAAGTGGAGATAGTAAATGGTGAGTTTGGAGACTTTTAGTAAGATGACCATTTCTCAGATAATATGGGTTATGGGATGAACATAATGTGGTGCCGATACTATGATTTGACATTGTGATTATATTGTTTACCTATACCTTGCCTATGTTAACTTGTTCATAGATTACAAATTTACTATACAACGTGAACATGATTCGATAACCTTCTATGATAGGATTAAGTTCTTGTCAAGGTGAATTTTGTGATATTGGAAGTATACTTTGGATTTAATGGGTATGCACTTTGGGGACTGTGTAACCCTGGTGGCGTAGATACTTTATTTTCCATTGCTCAGTATCACTGGAGTTTGTATTTCTTTACTTTACTCACTCAAGCTTCTAGAGTAATTTTTATATACAAGATTTTGATTATATTTTTATTTTGATGTCTTAACACAGCCCTGATGAAGTCATTGGCTGAATTGATTAGCCAGACGAAACACGTGTTGGTTGTGAATTGGATTTATGGACTGTGAATCAGAATTATTGACACCGTATGTCGACAATACAAGAATAAAAGAAAGAATGAAAGAAGTATTCGACGATTAAAGACCTTTTTCTCTTGTGGACATTACTACTTGGACATTAATTTTATGTCCTGTGATTGATAATTGGAAATCTCACACCAGGATCACAGGAATATGTACTGTACCCAGTGATCAGTGAATATTTGATCATGACATGAATAACATGGTTAATTAATATTTTTATTCTTATACTATGATTATTTTATGAACATACATTTGGCGAATTAGGTGCGTAGATACTTAGGAGCGCAGGTGGGATCCCCCATTTTGAAGTTATTTCACACGCTTGTGTGACCTGAGGGTAGTCTGGTAACCACCCTCTTCCTACCTAGCTGCACCAATTACTTACATTTTAGTGTAATTTCCTGAAGATAGATTGAGCGCCCTTTACCTGCTTGGTTACCAGTTTTCCGCTTTCAGACCATGATGAATGTTCTTGGAGGGAACAGATGTGGAAGTCTCTTGAGAAAACAAGTCACAACAGGTGACTTAGACCAAGAAGTTTGGTCTAGTAACTGTCAGAAAGCCAAGATTGCCAATAAATAATCTTTTACAGTGCCCAGAGTAGATCCCTACTGGACCAGAGAATGAACAAATAATAAAACTTGGGAGAGGGGTGCAGAAATAACGTCAATGTTCTTGGATGCACACATTTGTCCCAACTGCATGCATATACTGCCTTGGTGGAGAGATGCCTGGTTGGCAGAACATCCCAGACTTCGGTTAGTAGGTCAAAAGCCGTCAACTGTTACAACTCAACCTTCACGCATGAAGGCAGAGGGTAAGCAGGTTTTGAGTGCAAGACCCTGCCCTGTCGCTGCAACAGAAGATACTATCAAAGGGGTAGCCTGATCCGAGGCCCAATACATATGCTCAGGAGTTCAGGATACCCGATTCTCTGTCCACAATATAAAGCCACAAGAATGACTTGAACCTGATCGTTCCTGATCTTCTTGAGAACTCTGGGCAAGAGTGATATTGGTGGAAAGGCGTACAGGAGGCCGAAGCTCTACTCGAGATTTAAAGAGTCTCCGAGCAAGAACCACCTTGGAAACTTCAGAGTGCACTACTGCTGATATTGTATGTTCTTGTTGGTGGCAAACCGATCTAACCAAGGCTCTCCCCAATCTTGTAAGAGACCTTGCACTACCTCCGGATGGAAATGTAATTTGTGATCCGCTGGGCATCAATGGCTGATTTTGGCCACTCTGGCGTTCAGAGAGCCTGCAGGTGTGAACCATCTTTGGAATGCCCTGAAGTTCCAGCCATGTCACGAGACTCTTGAACAATGATCCACAACCCCACCCTGCCATATGCTGCAGTACCACATGGCGGTGGTGTTGTTCATGAACACCTGCAACAGCCTTCCCTAGAACGAAGGAAGAAAGGCTTGCAAAGCCAACCAGATTGTCCAAAGCTCCAACAAGTTGATGTGGAAAAGGGACCGTACCGGAGACCAGGTGATCAACCCAGCCTAACAGTAATGCATATGTCACTACAGTTAGTTCTGGTTGAGGAAGGGAGAGGGGTCTGCTGCTGACCCAATCATGGTCGTTAGCCACCACTGCAGGCCTTTTGCAGTTCCCTCTCAGATCTGGACCACGTCGGACAGGTTGCCCAGATGCTGCGTCCACTAGAACTTCAGGTCCCACAGCAAAGCCTGCATATGCTACTGGGCATGTGTCACTAGCATTATGCAGGTGGCTACGAGACTCAATAGGCTTGGGGTGAGTTTTACCGAAATACAGGATAGAGGCTAAAACAGTGGAATCATAGTCCATATATCCTGGACTTGCTGTTTGGGAGGGATGGCCCAAAACAACACTTTGTCCAGAATAGCTGTGATAAAAGGCAGAGACTGAGAGGGAGTCAGGTGTGACTTTGTTGCGTTGATAGTGAACCCCAGCAAATGCAGGCGGTCCACCGTAGTCTGTAGGTGGTAGATGACTGCCAGGGGCAAGCCACCTTCAACAGCCAATCATTGCGGTAGTGGAAGTCTGGAATCCGTGATCTATGCAGATGTGCTGCATCCACTGTCATCCCCTTGGTGAACAACCGAGGGGCTTTGGTGAGCCATAGGGAAGCATTCCGAACTGAAAGTGTTCTTGACGTACTGTAAACCATTGGTAAAGCCTATGGGCAGGCAGGAAAGTGATTTAGAAATATGCATCCTGTCAGTCCAAATCTACTATCCAGTCTCCAGAGTCCAGGGCAGACAGGACCTGAGTGAAGGAGAGCATCTTGAACTTCTCCTTCTTTAGGAAGAAGTTGAAATGGTGCAGGTCTAGAATAGGACAGAGGCCTCCATCCTTTCTGAGCACCAGAAAGTAGCGTGAATAGCAACCATGACCTACTTCTGAGGCTGACACCTTCTTGATGGCCCCCTTGGACCAAAAGGGATAACACTTCCTGATGGAGCAAGGAAAGATGGTCCTTCGTTAGCTGGTCATAAGTGGGCGGCATGGGTGTGGGAATTTTCAGAAAGGGGATGGAGTAGCCCATCTGGACAACTTGTAAAACCCATTTGTCCAATGTTATGGACTGCCTGAGGGGCAGGTGATGGCAGATCCTGTCCCCCAGTGGGTCCTAGGGCTGTTATAAGGGCACACTAAAGGCGTTTTGAGGCTGCAGGAGGGGTAGTGGATTTGCCCAATCTCTGGCTGGTGATCCCATGTGGTCTGTGGCAACCGTGTCCGAGGCCACAAAAAGGCTGGGAAGACTGTTGACATTGGTGGCTGGGCTGCAAAGGACGGCATTGGTAGCCTCTGCAATAGCCACCGAAAGGGTGAAAGGAAGAATGGGGTTGACGGAAAGTAATGGATTGGCCAAAAGATATGGTCGTAGCTCTACCGTCTTTAAAGCGCTCCAGCAGCGCGCCTGCCTTTCCGCCAAAAAGGCAAGAAGCATCAAAGTGCATGTCCATGAGGGAAACTTGGACAATCCCTGAAATGCCAGTGGTTCTCAAGCAGGTGTGGTGTCTAACTGCCACTGATGACAAAATCTCCCTGCCTAGCAAGTCAGTTGTGTCCAGCTAACATCTGATGGTGAACTTTGCTGCATCTCGCCAGTCAACAATTACTTGAGTGGGTATGGCTCGGGCCTCATCTAAGACCATGCCAGCACTTACGCAAATGAGTCTCACACAGTGTGGGCGTATCAGCTCAAAAGGCATGAGGTGTTCATCGACCACAGTACAAGGCTCGCAGAAGAGAACAACCTCTTGCCAAAGGTATCCAGTCTTTTGGATTCACAATCTGGTGAAGTGATAGGCAACCTGCCGGCCTTCATTCTGGAGGTGGAGGCTGGGACCACCAAGCTCCGTGGGGTGCGGTGATGTGAGGAAGCTGGGTTACCCAGGCTGGCGACATGCAATCATCCTAGGCACAGAAACCCCTATGCAGGGCTTGGACCAGACTCCAAGCAGGACATCAGTGAAGGCTTCATTGAATGGGAGGAGAGGTTCAGAAAGGGTAAATGCTGGTTGAAGCACCTCAGTCAAGAGTTTCATATTTGAATGCCACTGAGGGCAGCTGAATGTCCAAGACCTCAGCCGCCCTCCGCACCACCACTGCAAATAAAGCTCCCTCCTCCGTAGCCATGGTAGGAGTAGACCAGGATAGTGTCTGGTGAGATGTTCAAACTACTAGCATTCGCCAGTTCCTCACACCATTGTCCTCTGGTTCCTTTAAAGGGGTGATGGAAAACCATAAGGGTCCTTAGACCCCTCCCAACTGTCTCCCTCTCGAGGCCTGTCAAAGGAAAAAGGCACTGGCTCTGGCTCGAAAGCCATGGTACCTGACGGTGCCGGAAACGCCGTTGGACGATGCCCATCCATCTCTGTATAGGAGTCAGTAGGACAACGGGGCCTGCACCACAGGGAGTTGGCAGCACTAGGAATGATGGCACTGGAGCGGGCTCCGAGGAAGCTCGCAAGCGGAGACAATCCAGATCCAACACAGGATCCAAGAGCCTGACTTGCACCGAGGTTAGAACAACCAGTGGGAACCCAGTGGGGGCTCCTTCCAAACCAATGGGGCCTGAAGGCAATCCAGAGTGTTTGGGCTGCCCAAATAGGAGGTCAAAAAACTTTGTGAATTGGGCAAGGGTTTCTTAGGCAAATTCTGGGAGGCGCAGAGCGGACACAGACACAGCCTCCATGGTGAAGCGAGGCCTAGAGTGACGTTCCCGCCCCTCATACAAGGGCTTGGACCGGCAGTGAGAAGGCAAAGAGCACTCTGACTCCATGTGTTTGTGGAACGTATCCGATGACTTTGATGACAAGCATCGAGATCGGCTCCACAAGCGTTCCCAAGACATTCTGCGCGACTGGGATCTCTAGCCTCACGGGTGTGTCTGACTTCGGGCGACGAGGAGATTCAGGGATCGATCCCACAGCGTCTTTGAGAACATGGCAGAGCAGTCCTAGCAGGTCTTGGAGTCGTGGTCCTACTCCAAGCAAAACACAAACAAATCATGTGGGGTCTGTCACAGACATCTGCCTGTGACTGGCATCATATGGCTTGTTACTTGCTGATTTCTCCAGGGACATTCCAAGCACACCAGGAAAAGTATTCTCAAAAATAACATGAACAAAACATAGATAAAAGGTCAGTCAAAAAGTGAAAGGGGGTAGGTCTCTCCAGGTCTACACTGACTAGCAAGGAAAGAAAATAACTGATGTATGCATGCTGGGTGACGCCTATAAAAGCACCGCCCAAGTCACTTCCGGCACGGACGATACCAATGAGCCAGAGCCTAACAATGCCACCTACCAGTGCACAGGGGTACTGCACAACATTTTCCAGATCCAGTCTGACACTTGGGGAATATTCTAAGGTAAGGAATCTGTGGCTAGAAATCTCTATCAGATGTCCCTATTTAATTGTGGCTGCTGACATGTTTTCAAGATGGCTGGAAGGATATCACCTCAGGAACTGTTACCAGATTTTTGGAACAGTTGTTTCGTCAAGAGGGTTTCCCTACAACCTTACTCACCAACAATGGTGTGCAGGTTTTTCGTGGGAGGTAGAGGAGCTTTTACAATGTTGTGGCATCAATCACAAAAAATGCACATTGTATCAGACTAGGTCAATGAAATGGTAGAGCATTAAACTGTACATTGAAAGAAGGTATAAAACCAGCTATGGTAACCAGATTGCAAAAAACTGTTATAAGAGAGATTGGTAACAAAGAGGTTGTCTCCCCATCCTGTGACCAACAAAACTCCTTTGAAGTTTTCAGGGAAACGACCACATACAAAAAATGATCCCAGGGTGGATGAGCTGGAGGAAAGGTTTGGGCAGAGCTTCTGTAAAGGATGCCTGGAGATTTAAATAAATGGACAAATTGATTAAGAGAAGGAAATGTTTTGATGATGGAAAGAACCTTAAACTTTTACAGATTCAGTTTGGTGATCTTGTCAAAACCTGTGCACCTGTAGGATCTTGGAAATGGGCTTAATATACTGAACCAAGCGAGGTGGCGAAATTATTTGACACTGTATTTAAAACATGGGATGGCCAGATTTGGAATCTGAGCAGGGTGGTTGTATTTGAAAAAAAAGAAGGGAAGAAAAGCAGAAGAGGATGCTTCGGAAGATTAAAATTTGGTGCCAAAATGTAATGCCCTGAAACCGGTTCCAGGAAACATGTTTCCGGTCCAGAGAGGACCTGGCCGGGAAGTTCGGGATGGACTGTTCCCATGAGGAACAAGGTCAAGACTGATTTGCATATGGCTGGGTCAAAACTGGGGCGGCATAGTGAGCAAAAAAACGATGGTTTAAACCCAGATCTGTGACTCTGGATGAGTGGTTGGAAAGTTTTAGCACTCGGTCCATCATCTTGTTGTGTTGGCATAGAAAAAATATGTTCGTTTTTAAAAATGTGGAAGAAAACAAATGTATAACAAACATACATATGCAAAAGAAATCCATGTACTTGTCTAACTGATATTTAGGATATTTCTTTTCTTGATGCATATTTACTTATATTCTGTTTGCTTGACCTGCACTGTTTAGGCTTTGTTTCCAGCTAGTACACCTTGTATCTATCTGTGTATCTTAGGAGTCTTCTTTCTTCACCAGAGTCACAAATTTCACAGCCACATACCTCCTGTCATTTATTACCACACTTCACCCATCAAACGTGTCTTTTTTCCATTGTAACCTTTAGCCACAGTAAGAGTTTTGTCGACTGCATACACATTTATGTCCTTAAGGGGTTGCCAGCCGTCGCAGCAGTGACCCCGGCTTACCCCTTGCGACTGCTAGCACTGCCGCTGTGACCCCTGGCCTCAGTGGTAGCAAAGTCAATGGCAGTAACACAGAGGCAGTTTGTTTTTATGGTCGCGGGTTGGGGCTCCACTCTCCTTGTTTTCGGTCATTTGTTTTATTACACTAATAGTGAATAATGTTACATTAATATCTTTTAGTGTAATGACAAATGGAGTACAATTAGCTGGAACATGAAATTCGCAAGCAGCCGAGGTAATTAAAAAATGCTTTAAAATCTATATTGTGTGCTTGCTTGAGGGTGACAGTATGTTTATGTGAGAGTGGGTTTGTGAATGTGTGTGTGTGCGAGTGAAAGTGAAGGTCAAATGGTGTGTGAGGTCACTTCCGCTACATCTGGCACCATGGTGAGTGGTGAATTCACGTCCATGAAGGTACAGTCTAAACTGCACCACATAGTTAATAATCAAAATGATAACGGCAGAGTTTAGTCTACAGATAAATCTATAACATAGAAATACTTCTACTTTGCGAACGAAAATAGGTTCATACGTGTGGCCCTAAATTTGCCGGTTGCTTACATGCGTTGTTGTATCTGTCAATGTGTAGATAACTTGCATCTGAAACAAATTTAACTTTTTAACTTGTCTGGAACATGCAGACCGCTTCAATGATAAACACAATTGTTCCTCTGGAATTTGCTGTAAATCGTTGATTCGCTCTTTCGACACAATTTAAGAGTCATTCACTGGGTTCTACAGAATGCATTCAGTGACCCAGAATACCGAGCTACCAACAAAAGGGGCTCTGCACATTTATGAGTGTATTTTCCTGACATGACCTGTAACAATATCTTTTTTTTATAACCACATTATATGGCTTCAAAGACAGTCAATGACAACACAGTAAGCACACTGCCATCGTAATGAGAAGCATCTGCAATAAGGCGCAATCCAGATAAACACTTTATAAATAAATAAATAAACCCAGGGAATCATCAACGAGACCATGAAATGCCCACATGCAAGAGCCTCTCCAGTCTGAGTTTTCATACGGTCCCAGCCAGTCTTCCCATCCTGCCCTCAGGTTCGAGAAGAGATTTGGGGAGCTAATCAATAAGGTCTTATAGATCCGAGATATCCCCACTTTCCAGATGGGGCCCATTAGGATCTTTTCGCTTTGAGTGGGTTAAATTCTCTGAAACACTACTCCGATCAATGTGTGTTTATCTGAAGAACAATGCAATGGTTTGATACTCGGCGACACTGCAATGTACTGTAATACTATTGACTGATACAGTCTTTGACTCTATTGTAAAGCGCTCCGATACCCTCGGGTCTTGCCAGTGCTCCATAAAACTCTTAAAATACATTTAGAAAATAAATTGTTAAGGACTTTCTGGTGAGACAGGATGGGGTGATGCAATTGTAAATAGCGACAGAATATAGATTTATGTAATGTGAATCCAGTTTGAAGATCTTGGAAGGATTTTGAGTGTGTGCCCTGCTAAAAGACTCCTTGTGGAGATGTCAATAAGGTCCCTATCCATCCAAATTTTTGAGGGATGCCGAGTGGTGCAACAAATTGCCCCGCTATAAGGGCATTTCAAGTGTGATCTTCTGATCCCATCTGAATCACTGCAGAACGGATCTCCACGCAAGTAGGACCAATCTTGTGATGTCTGGGAGAGTCTGAGGAACACGGTCCCAATGGAGCAGTCAGAGAATACTATCTCGCTCCACCAGTGCCCTTCCAGTCAGAAGGCAGGAACGTGCCATCCACAGCTCAGATAGTTGTTGATTATTAACATCTGTGTCACCCACT
Organism: Lissotriton helveticus; assembly: GCF_964261635.1. NCBI lineage: Eukaryota > Metazoa > Chordata > Amphibia > Caudata > Salamandridae > Lissotriton > Lissotriton helveticus. The sequence continues at coordinate 938,832,199 of NC_136067.1, forward strand.
AATATAGGTGTTCATCTGCCACACCCATCCCTCCACCATAGAGAGACTGGACACACTTCCAAAAAGCCAAATGATGAGGTTGGTTTTGCCACTGAAAGGATCACATTTTAGCAAATAACTCCCTCCCCCACCCCCCAAAACCAATCCTGGGGAATAAGTATTGGAACGTTTTTGAGAATATATAGCAATTGTGCCAAATCTATCACTTTAAACAGGGCTATCCTGCCAAGGACAATAAGGGGTAGTGACCAGTTAGTAAGATCAGTGTGGTCACCAAACGTCTCAAGTTCAAACTCCATGGCTCCCACTACTGACTTGTTGTCTTTGTTTTGCACTGGGGACACATGGCACACTTAGATTTTGATATTTTTGAAGGACAGCATTTACTTGATGAATTTTATTAAATATAAAAAGGATTTCTTCTGTTAGAAACTTTTAGCCGCAGATTCCTCCACTCTTGAATACCTCCAGGCATCAGACAGGATATGGAAACATTTGTATAGCAATGGTGTCCAGCATTGACAAGTGTCGTCATGCGATGTCATGGTTCTGCTTCCGATTCCCTCTCATACAGTTGTAATGTCGGATTCCCAACATATATGTCACCTGCTCTGGCTGGTGTCAGCTCCTTTCTTTCTGCATCAACTAAAGCAAATCCGGAGCTTCAACTATCATTCGACAGTTGACGGTTAATTTCTTCTAGAAATTACTTTTTCGGGTGCAGGATGTCACCAAAACCTTCAGATGTCAGTCACAGATTCAAATCATGACTGTTTATGGTGTCTTGGTTCCGGCCACGACCGAAGTCATGTTCGACTTGTGCAGCAGCGGATTGCAGGAAATTGAAGACGAGGTCCCATTTGATGTCCATGGCTCGTCGATCTTATTCGAGGTCAAGATGTCGGTCTATTTCTCCATCGAGAGGTCATTCTTAGGGTATGACTTGTCAAAGTCAAATACGTCATGAAAGATCCATTAGAAGCATAAGAAATCATAGCATGGTTCTCCTTCGTCTCACCACTCTCATTGTTCCTGGCATTCGAAGTCGCATGAGGTACCAAGGTCTTCCACTCAAAGTTGTTCTCTAGCTAGAGATTCTCCTTCAAGTGATCCTCCTTTGATGTAATTTCCTTTTCATCTCCCAGCAGATAAAGTAGTGACGCAAGATCAGATCCAACAGCTTAAGAAAGCAATGGACTTGATCTTTGATGTTAGTCCGGAACCTGTTGGCACACCTTTGAGCTCCATGGATCTGAGGAGGCTTTTGGTTGAAGAGAAATCGACAGATCCATCCTCAACACCAACTGTGTCTCTTAGTTCAGGTTCTAAGGCCGCCGACGTATGGAATAATGGTTACGGATCATACGACTTCATTCTTGTGGTGTGCGGCAATCAAGGCCCCAGATTCCTCGTCCGAGGTCACATATGATGGTGGGATCAGCGTTGCTGACACCAATGGCAGATCCAATTGTTTTATTGGATTCTGAAGGTCACTTGTGTTCAACTATGCTGTGTGGTATGTAAGAACCCGATCTTACACGGAGAGAGTATCTTTTTGATGAATAATATCCTCAAAATTATATTCTGCAGGATATACAAGATACTAGCAGTCTTGACACTTCGCCTGATGTAGGCTTCTCATCACCTACACCAGTGATGGCTACTGAGGAGACATCATCCTTTGCAACTATAAAACACAGAGCAGAAGAAGCTCTTAAGTTAATTTAACTTACACAAGAGGTTATAACTCTAATAAACAGGCAGAGTGCGGGGAGGCACCAACCAGCCCCAGGAGATTGAATTTTCTACTTAAGTCTCCAAGCTCCGGAGAGGTTGATAGTACAGGCTTCTACATGTCATACTAACCCAGAGGCTTTTCCATCCACTCTACCTGATAGGGAGCCTATGAAGATGGAAGCATATGAGAAGAAGGTTTTTTTCTTCAACTAGTTTGGCCTTATGTTCCGTAAATACTTTGTCTGTTGGTAAGATATTCTCACGCTTTGTGGGATAGAGTTGCTGATATTTTACCAGAAATACCGGAGGACACTCGAAAAACTTTGCAAAGTTTGGTTTCAGATGGGCAGGATGCTGAAAGATTTCCAATAAAATCTGAACTAGATACAACACATTGCTTAGGTTACAGTCTTGGGGACCAGTCTGGTAATAGGAAGGCATGCTTGGATCGGTTCAACTGGGTTTTCAACAGATGTCGAGCATTCTATGATAGATATGCCATTTGATAGCTCAAGGTTGTTGGGGAGTAAGCACATACTGCCCTTGAGAGATTCAAAGAGAGCACAAAGACTGCTCATACATTAGGTTGGGCATCTCTGGTGCAACACTTGTCTCAACAACAACATCCTTTCGGAGAGTTTGGTAGAGGATACCTTCAGAGACGGAGATCGTGTATACCAGCAGTGCAGCAGTCCAGGCAGGCATTTAGCGGATGTGGTCGAGGAGCAGCTAGACAGTATATGGCCACCCAAACACAACGATCTGCCCAAACCCCAGCTCCCCCTTCTGCAACAACTTCAAAGCCCCTGTAAGTTGACCTTGATGCCTCTGAATCGACCAGTTGGGGGTCATGTCACCTACTACTTTCCAGACTGGAGGAGTATACCTTCAGACCATGGGTGCTCCAGATAAGGTCACAAGGTTACTTCCTACCTTTTCAAATATTCCCTCCGAACATTTCTCCACCTCCACAATTTCTTTCAGTGGACCATCTGTCAATTCTTCAGACAGAAGTTTAGGTTCTGTTAGGAAATGGGGCAACAGAGAGAGTCCCACGTTCAGAAGTTAAGATTGGTTGTTACTCCTGTTATTCCTAATACCAAAAAGGACGAGGGTCTACGTCCCTTTTTGGATCTTTAACCCCGAAACTTCTTTTTGAGGAGGGAAAAGTTCAAAATGTTCACACTGGGATGTTCTACCTGCCCTGGATCCAGGAGACTGGATGGTAGCGTTGGATATGTGGGATGTGTATTATCACATTCCCATTCTGCAAGCTCACAGACGTTACCTGAGTTTTCAGTGGGACAGGAGTGTTTTAAATTCTCCATACTCCCTTTTGGGCTGACCAGTGTGCCTCAGGTGTTCATAAAGGTGATGGCGATGGTTGCACCACATTTTTGGAGGTTGGGAATACCAGTCTTTACTTACCTTGACGCCTGGCTGTTAAAGGCAGCTATCAACACTTTCCAGATGACGGGTGACCTATTGATGTCTTTGGGTTTTACCATCAATGTGCTTAAGTCACACCTGACTCCTTTGCCGGACACAGTGTTGTTGCGAGCTATACTTCCGCCTCGCTGAGTCCAGGACATTCAGTACATGATCCTGATATTTCAGCCTGCAACCTAGATCTTGTTGAGAGTGACTCTGAGACTTCTGAGCCTCTTGGCCTCCTGCATTCTGCTTGTAGACCATGCCATGTGGCACATGCGGACTCTGCAGGAGAATTTGAAGTCTCAGTGGGCTCAACAAGGAAACCTGTCAGATTTCCTGCAGATGTCGGAAGAGACTCCAAAAGACTTGCAGTGGGTGCCTACTAGGCTGCAACTGGACCAGCGGCAGATCCCTCTCATTGCCCCACCCAGAACTGACCGTTGTGACATATGAGTCCTTACTGAATTGGGGAGGGCATCTGGAAGACATGGAGATCAGAGGGCTCTGGAAGACATGGAGATCAGAGGGCTCTGGTCTCTGGCGGAAGCTCATCTTCACATAAGAAGTGCAGGTACTCATGGACAAAAAGACCGCCATGTGGTATTTCAACAAACAGGGCGGAGTGGGTTTGTGGGTTCTGTATCTGGAAGCTCTTCATATTTGGGGGTGGCTGGGCAATCAGGGCATATCGCTGGTCGTCTAACACCTGTCTGGATCTTTAAATGTCAGAGTGGACGTACTCAGACGGCAATACCTAGTGGATCACGAATGGCATTTGTGCTCGGAAGTGGTACGGGGCGCCTTCAAACGATGGAGAAAACCCCGACTTGTTCTATTTGCCACTGCAGAGAATGTGCAGTGTTGAGAATTTCAAATGTTTGAGTACCGAAGGCAGTCCTCTCTAGAAGACGCCTTTCACATTCACTGGAGCTCGGAACTCCTATATAGCCTATCTGCCACTACCTCTCCTGCCCAGAGAGTTCAAGAAGATCAAGAGAGACCGTGCCCAAGTCATCCTAGTAAGGACTGGGCAAGGAAAGTGTGGTATCCAGAACTTCTGGCCAAGAGTATCAGTCCAACGATTCAGGTGCATCTGAGGGAGGACCCCTATCACAGCAGCAAGGTCAGGTTCTGTATCCAAGCCAGAGTGAGTTACAACTTCATGCATAGAGATTGAGCGCCGACAGTTGTTAACATATGAGCTCCCCCCAGAAGTTGTTGGTGTAATTCTGGCAGCTAGGAGGCCATCTACAAAGACTGTTTACGATGGGCGCTGGAAGAAGTTTTTTGTGTGGTCTACCTACATGTCAGATCCAACCGTTACAAGCTTCCCTTTCTGATATTCTCTTGTTTTGTTTATCACTGGCTCAAAAACGGTTATTTGGCAACCCTTTCCGCTTTCTTGCATTTACACGAACACCATCATTTTTTTAATCACCTGTTGTGATTTTTTATTTTTTTTAAGGGGTTGGTTCATTTGTCTCCCCCTGTTCCTTTTATAATGCAACAGGGGAATTTTAATCCAGTGTTAAGTTAGTCAGTCAGTCAGTCAAAAATCTTTATTTCGATAAATCAATATAAAAAAAAGGCACGGTACATAAAGAAAAACACACGTTATACAATGTTAAAAATATACATCTTTAGATTTAAAAACCACATATCATAGTTTAATAAAAGACAAAACAAAAAAGCAAAGGATTTTTAAAATCATCACTAAATTCATAAAAAACTATGTCATAAAATATTTAAAAATCATCATACCGCCGTCAACCTAATTCCTGATATATGGTAATATTTAACTACTAAAGTGCAAGGTGCAGAGCTTCACAACAATGTGGCCAATCTCTCATTCTCCATGAGTCTTTTCTTGGTGCGCACCGCACACACCAAATAATTGGCTACGTGAAAGACAGTGCTGGGATGATTTAACAGCTGCAAATAGAGAAGTGCTGGTCTGACTTGCAGAAACCCTGCCTTTTTTAAGATTGGCACAAGATACTTCCTCCTATCCACTATAAAGTGCCCACAGAACATGGTGAAATGTATAGTATCTTGGATAGAAAAACTATCACAAGAACAAGGTGGAAATTCATCAGGTTTACACCAAGTTGTGTACTGACCTAATGTCAGGTGAATCATATTTAGGCGGAAACGAGTTAATAAAAACCTATGAAAGGGGCGGTTAACCAGAGTGAGATAGAATTCAGGGCCTGGAGGGGTTGCAACCAAAAGGTGTGCTCTAACCAAAGGTTTTATCAGCTCCTTTTCCTCTCTTAATAGGGACAGCCTCATGAGCATGTTACTTTTGATTCTAACAATATCAGTCCGGGATATAGACTCCGGTGAGGAAAAGAGGTTAGGTCGTCCCAGAGCGCTAAGACCATTTTTAACATAGGTTAACCACTTGATTTTGTGGGCGTTGTCAAGTAAAAGACAGTCTTTCAAAATGGCCTGGTTTAAAGATAGTTCATTATTAAGCCAAATTTTAAGCCACATAATTAAAGGTGCCACTCGAATTTTGTCTGCTATAAAATCGGCCCCCAGTTCAGAATGAACCGAATAAGATGGTGTAGACTGAGGTACAGACAAGACTGATCTAAAAAATTTGTTTTCAGAAGCCTGAAGACAGTCTATCGATCCATATCCCCATAATGAACAGACATAGGTTGCAACAGACACGCACTTAGCGTTGTAGATAGTAATAAGGGCTGGGACTGGCCTAGCCCCCAGCCTTCTGCTGAAACTCAAAATGGCAGAAGATGTTCTTAGTAGGGCACTATTTCTGTTTCTTATTTGGGGGCCCCAACTCCACTTATCTTCAAACATGACTCCTAAATACGGGAATGTCGATACTCTTTGCATTTCTGCTTTACTACAATAGAAAGTTTTAGCTTTCTTGCAGCGTGAGCCTTTACCCACCATCATAATTTTGTGACTTTTTGGCATTTATTTTAAGATCTAATGAAGTCATAAAAAAGCCAAAGGCATCTAGTAACCGCTGAAGTCCCAGCCCTGTGTCAAAAGCACTGCATCATCCGCGTACAGGAGGACAGGAACACAAGTCTCCCCTATACGCGGTATGTCCGGTGTTGCTGTCTTTAACTCGGATTCAAGGGCATTGATATAAACTGTGAAGAGCAGGGGTGCCAAAATGCACCCCTATCTCACCCCTCTTTTGGACTTAAAACGACTAGTACGTCGCCCCCCCGAATCAACCCTGACGGAAGCCTGGAGGTCTGAATGGAGATCGGCTAGAAGGTTTATAAGTGCCCGATCAAGACCCAAATCGGCAAGGATGTGCCAAAATTTAGTACGGTTCACGAGGTCAAAGGCCGAAGATAAGTCCATGAACCCTAAATATAACGACTCATCTTTTGCCCTGGTGTATTTATCCACTAACATCTGCAGATTAAGGCACTGGTCCATGGTACCCCGTTTAGTTCTGAAACCGTACTGCAGGTTAGATCAGACCCCTCTATCATCAAGCCATGCCTGGAGTCTAAGTAGGATGACCCTGCCCATAATTTTTACTGATGAATCGATAAGAGATATCGGGCGATAACATGCTGGGTCTACCCTACTTCCCTTCTTAAAGACGGGAATAATTACAGACTCCTTCCAGGATGCTGGAATACTGTATCTAGTTATGGCATTAAAAACACCGCACAACACCCTCGACCAAAGCTTTGTGTCCGTTTTAAAGAAGTCAGCAGGGACTCCATCCGGCCCGGGGGCCTTATTTTTTAAGGTCTGATCGATGGCCTTTTCCACTTCAGAGGCCCCAAAAACAACACCCTGCACCTCCTGAGAAAAAGAGAGACCGTCTGACAGATCATCAACTAAATTACTCGAATATATTGCCTCAAAATGATCGATCCAATCACCATCCGGGATATTTAATTCAAGGGAAGCTTGATCCTTATCTGAAAAGAAGGGCTGATTGACTACCCTCCAAAAGTCAGCACTATTTTTAACAATCTCAGGGTCAGACAGTTGTGACCAGGCAGATTCCCTGATCTCCTTCTTCCTATTTTCTAAGGCTTTTTTATATAAAGATCTTAATGTGGTTATTAGTGGGCGGTCATTAGGGACAGCTTTAAGGGCCTTAAGCAGAACAGCGTGAGCTCTTGAACATGCATGATCAAACCATTTTTTCTCCCTAAGCTTAGACTTTTTTTTCTTATTTGTCAGGCTGATGTCAATGGTTTTACAGATATTACCAAAGGCAGACATTACTTGGGGATTTGATGCCCTTGTATCTAAACATGTTAACACATCATTTTCAGTGCTATCAAGGACGGCGTGAAGAACGTCTTCGGGGACAACGGAAGACCACTTCAATCTGCGACCCTGGTCCTTTAACACCACATCTTGACTTCTATTCCCACCTAACCCGCACTGATTCAAAAAGACAGTTGACAACACCTCCGCTACTACAGGGTTATGGTCACTAAATACTGAGACCATAGTACCATAGTGAACCACCCTCTCTAAAATCTGACAAGACATAAATATATAGTCAATTACAGTACCGTTGCCATTACCTTTAAAGGTAGGAGTTCTACTATCAAAATCCCCACAACTAGATTCATACAGATTCCAAGCATTCAAATAAGATTCAAGGGTCTCCCCCTTAGTAGAATGCTCAAAGTGTATTAAAGATGAGTGTGGAGGCCCCTCTTCTGAGGGACCTATGCATGACTGATTGCAGGGATGAATATTAAAATCACCTAAGAGAATAACTTCAAACTCTTTTACCTTGGTTCTATAGACTGACAAGAAAGATTCAATGATATCCAAATTCTGCCTAGTGTCATCATTAGGACTAGAATTATAAAAATTAATAAACAAAATGTTTGAAAAAGAGGGAGGGTTAAGTTCAACAATCAAACAGTTTTGGGAACCGGAATTGTGTTGTGTTAACACCCCTTTTAAAGACGATTTAAACAAAATTAACAAGCCCCCCCTTGGTCTGCCTGCCCCACCTCTAGTAGCAGGTACGGAAAAATGTGTGTAACCATCCAAAGAGAAACTGTTCATTAAGTTCCACGTTTCCTGGAAGGCAAGAATGTCGAAGGTCTTCAGTAGTTTAATCCATTCATCAATCCCTACCTTGGCCCTAATACCGGCAATGTTCCAAGTCATTATTCGACAATGTTCATTTGAGGAACCCTCGTTGGTGGACAGTCAATCATTTTCACTTAAAGATGATAGGGGGCGAACCGGTTAGACAAGGGCAAAATTGGAAGTGATTGTGGGTAAGGCCTACACAAATTATAGCAATATGAGTCCATATTCACAAGCGGTTGGTGTTCTTGGGGCATCCCAGGAAAAAAGGCCTGCCTGTTTGAGGGGTAGGTAGGAGTCTGATGACCAACATAAGAATTAGGAGTAGGAGTCATGCTCAGATGGTTATAAAAATACCCCAACGGGCGCACACCTATATTGTCCTCGGTGACCGGTAAGGAGGCCGCCCTTAACAATACAGTTGCGACGTGCTGCGGGTGTCTTAAATTCACAATGACACAGTCGCCTCTGCATGATTTTCTTGAGGTGCCAATCCAGTCAACCCTGCGCACTGACACTATGTCATTACAGAAAGCGGTGGGAAACCCACAGTATTTATTTAGCCAAGCAATGACTTTATTGCCTAGAGAACTGGTCAGCTCTTCCCGTGCTTCAAAAGAGTTTGGGTCTACTGTCGGGACATTTGTTAAGACCACTGTGTATGGTGCACAATCAGAGGGTAAATTGACTACGGGTTTTTTCCTCCCCATTAACCCCCTCAGGTTATTATCGCCTGTCTTATTGGCAACTATTTTCTTCTGTAGGGGAGGAGCTATGGTATCAGGCTTTGACAGAGGTTGGGCAGAACTTACAGGGATAACAGGTGGCCCCGTGGATGTACCTTTGACCCCCTTGCTGCTATTTGAACCAGAGGCCGCTGCCGTAGCAGCTATACCTGGTCCAATGATCTGGGGCGGTTTAGTCCGTGACAAATGTGTGGACAAGAGGCACCCAAGTCTAGAAACCTCATTTGAGACTTGATCTAATTTGTAATCAACCCCCTTCCCATTTGCTACAGCGCCCTCAGAGGTATCACTCTGATTTACATTTATGCTATTTTTAGTGATTGCTTGAGCTGGAGGGGATAAGAGTGTGCTTAATCTGGCTACCTCTTTTATCACCATATCTACTTTTACCATTAGGGGTTTAATCATTAACTCCAATTTAGTGGTCAACATATCTGCAAATAGCTGAAGATGGTCACTATTAACAGCTTCGTTACCCCCCTCAATACTATTATCATTTGTTACCTCCGCCCGAACAGGCTGAGAGGTTGCAATTTTCTTGGTTTTACGTTGCCCCCCACGCTTATTAATCAGTCTTCTACAAGCCCTAACTGGGCGGTGGATCAAGGATGGAACAGCAATGGGAGAAGATGACAGTACATCATTGCTATCAGGAATATCCGCCGAAGTAGAAGCAGTGTCAAAATCTGACACTACAAGGGTCGCTGGTCGTTCACCTCAAGGCGTCTGGTAAGTTATCTAATGTGCTTACCGTTTGAGCCTATGCACATTTTTTGTTTGCGTCTGTTGACTCTGAAAATAGTGTTCCTTATAGCCATAACGTCTGCTTGGCGAGAAAGTGAACTTCAGAGAGCGATGTCTTTGGTTTTTCCATAGGTTTCTTTTTTTCCTGATGAGTTGGTTCTTAGAAGGAGAGAATCATTCCTTCCTAAAGTAGTGTTACGACCTTTCATGTAGGACAATCCAATACTTTGTCATCCTTTTATGCACCACCTCATCCTACAAAGTAAGAGGAACAGCTGCATTGTCTCGTTCCCAACAGAGCACTTAGTTTTTATTTTGAGAATACTAGAGAATTTCGACAGGATGAACTTTTTGTTGGATTCTCAGCAATAAAAAAGGAAAAGGTAGTACACAAAAAAACTATTTCTAGGTGCATTGACTAATAAATTTAGATTTGTTTTAATCTAGCCAAGAAACAGTCTTCAGAGGGGCAGTGTGCACATTCAACTAGGGAAAAGGTTGTTACCACAGCTTTGGATCAGGATACGGGAGTAATTTCAAGGTTGAAATGTGGGCATCTTTGCACACGTTCACCAAGCATTACTGTTTAAATAGTCAAGTCAGGAGAGAAGGCCTTTTGACCAGTCTTTCCTGCAAGATTAACTAATTTGAGTCAATCTACACATACCACCTGAAAGGTACTGCTATGGTATCTATTCAAAAGGTGAGGAATCTGCAGTTAGAAGTCTCTATCAGAAGAACAAGTTATTTAAATTCGGTAACACCTTTTCTGGTCGAGGCTCTACCTAATTGTAGTTTGTCACCAACCCTACCACCTCCATGTTCTGTGAAAGGGGCTTAAGCAGAGGCTAATGTTGATATATACGTACGAATTTGGGTATCTGCTCACAAATTTTTTTATATTATCATTCACATTGCAATTGGGATTCTTAAAGCTCAATGTCTGTTGGTATGGGCGGAGGGCAGAGAGAAACTGACGCCAGCACGACCAGGTGACATATATATATATATATATATATAGGGAATCCGATGTCACAACCGCATGAGACAGAGTGCGCACAGAACCATGATGTCACACGACGCAACCTGTCAACGATATAGGACATTGCCGTACAAAAGCTTCCGGGTTCCAGTCTGATGCCTGGAGGTATGCAAAAGGTGAGGAATCTAGAGTTAGATAGTGTCTCTACCAGAAAAAGAATTACCAAAGATATTTAACTTGTTCTTTTAAGCATATTTGTTGGATGTATGTTGCAGTTTTGTATATTTTGTGTATATGCATTGAATGCATTCAGTGATTTCACTGTTCATCTACAGTTAAATATAGAGGGTTATGGTAGTCAAGTACACATTAATCTTCGTATCTTGTGATGCCCCTGAATCCGCATCACAAGAAGGTGAAGGTCCTGTGTGGCGAGTCCTGTCCATGATGTTGCGCAGAGCCAGGATAAGCTTCTTCAGAGTCAGAGTAAGTATGTACCCTTTAGGTGAGTCGGCACCACTGGCGTGATTTTCTGCTCCGCGAGGCCATCCCAACCGACTTGTCACCATATTTTAAATCACACAATGCCCCTTTGTTAAGGTCTGGCTTGGCAACATGGCTGTCTGGCAGAGCCCCTTTGTCACTATTCTTGTAAAACCTAAATACATAGTGAGTTTCAAAGCCTATTAGTCTGCATACCATTGGCTATTTATTGTATCATTCCCACTTCTATGGCATGCTTTCACTGTAATGCACGAGGGACTATTTTACATCTTAAAAATACAAACCATCTTGTTTCTTGTCATATTATATTCTTTACCTCATGCATGTCTTCTGTACATGAGAAAATGTCTTTTTTTATGGCAGCAGTCCCTTATTTAATGCTTGTGACTGGACTCGCATGTAAGCACATAATTCAGATGGCCACACAGTTGAGTTGTCGCTTTGCAGATCGAGATAGGCTGGCACCAGAATAGCCACCCAAAATCTTTCAAGATCAACAACAAAGGCTTTGTTCTTGCAAATTGTCGGGCATCCATATTTGTGGCAAGCCTTAACTATTATGTTTCCTTTTATTATCCCCATTCCCTTCTTTCTCCCTCTAGCCCAATTCGCTTCCACTTATCCCTCTAACTCCACCATTTGGTAGCACACAAAAAACAGACAGTTTAAATGTTTTATTGGGGGTTTGTTTTTTCTGTACATCCCATTTGCATCATGGTGAATAGTCGGAAAATTCAGTTTTGAGTAAAAAAAAACAGAAAGAAGGAAAAAGAATAAGTTGTGTTCATGTAGTTCCATGTCCCTAGCTTGGTACCACAAACCAAACATGGAAAGCCAATGCCACTGATAAATGGGGCCATCTTGAAATTTCACAACGTTTATCAGAGTTATACAAATCTATCTCAGGCGGTGTTCCATTATCTTCCTAACTAAATTAAAATGGTTATGTTTTACAAAATCTAGCAGATTTTAAAAAAAAGATGATAAATGCCTTTTTAAATAGTAAGTAACTATATTTACTGTTTGCTAATTGGCATGCTGTTTTCTAAGGAATAAAATAATTTGATTTCATGCCCCTTCAAATATTACCACTGAATATTTGCAAAAACATGGCTGTTTCAATACTGCTGTAACAAAATGGCTTCTTCCTGTAACAAAGCCCACTCAGTCTTTGTAGCTGCTGTCATTTTTCTTAGTTTATTGATCTTCAAAGAACTGAAGGCTTTAACTAGTAGCAATGGGAGGCTCTTTGGTAAATAGCTGTGTTGTGAGGGTCATGTCTACAAGTGAGAACGATAACTAGCATTGGCAAAGAAATTAGGTTTGGCTTTAATGGGATAATCCATGAAACACAGGCATGCCTAAGTGTGCTTTTGCCCAACCCTCTGTTTGCATGTGTTAGCGCATTAAAATCCAGACCTTCTGCCTACGCTAAGTCTTGTTTTTTTAAAAACGTTCCTCCTTTTTATGCATACTTGTCAAATGAAGCACAGATATCCTCTCCGGGACCTGAGGTTCTGAAACACTCTGACTTACCATTTTTACACTACCTGTAAACTTTCTTCAAATCAAACATGCCTGAAGAAGTCAGTCTGTACAAACAACGTTCTTTTTCTGTTTGTCCTATCATATCAGAGTTTACCCCTTTACAAGAGTTTCAGTTCTTTTACTTTTTTATATTTTTTGTTTTATTGTCTTTTTCCATATTATCAAAAAGCCAGGGCCATACAGCATGGTAAGTAAAATTCCCCCGATAAGTGATGCACAAGTTACTACTTGTGTGACGATATATCTGTAAGAGACATTAGTTAGTGATAGATTCCTTACCTTAGAATATCCCCAGGCGTTAGACTGGAACCGAAAAGTTTTTGCTTATAAGTACCTCTGCCCGTCAGTAGGTGGCGTCCTGCGGCTCCGCGTCCGTCACTGGGGTCGTCAACGCCGAGATGACGTCACAGAGAGTACTTAGGCGCCACCCATGCGCGCTAACGTCAGTTCTGTACACGACTTTCCACGCCAGGAACGCAGAGCCATGCAAGATACTGACTATTGGTGCATTGAAACTAGGGCCCTGAAAGGGATGACCTTAACCCTAGTAATCAGCCATCTCTCTGGACCGGACTGTCAAGGCAGTAGTGCTCTGTAAACGTGTGCAGCGAGGCCCACGTAGCTGCCCGTCAAATGTCCTTCAAGGGAACGCCGCGTCCCAAGGCAGTACTGGCTGCAGTCGCCCTGGTCGAATGGGCACGCAGCCCCACAGGAGGCTCCTTCTTGGCCAAGGAGTAACATGCTTTGATGCACAGAACGATCCACAGGGAAATGGTCCGTTTGTGCACAGCTCGACCTTTTCTGGCGCTCACGTAGCCAACAAAGAGTTGATCATCCACCCGGAACTGTTGTGTACGCTGCAGATAGAAAGCAAGCGCACGTTTTGGGTCCAGACGGTGGAGCCGCTCCTCTTCCCTGGAAGGATGCGGAGGCGGAAAGAAGGTGGGCAAAGTGATGGTCTGCCTAATGTGAAAGGGCGAAACAACCTTTGGCAAGAAAGAAGGACGGGTCCTTAAAACCACCTTGTCCGGATGAACAGAAAAGAAAGGAGGTTTAGACGAAAGAGCCTGGAGCTCACTCACTCTTCTGGCAGAGGTGATAGCTACCAGGAAAGCCGTTGCACGAGTAAGAAGACGTAAGCGACAGTCATGAAGGGCCTCAAAGGGAGAGCACATCAGATATGTCAAGACAAGGTTTAAGTCCCATTGAGGCATTATGAACGGCACGGGAGGAAACATGGGCGTAATGCCTTTCAGGAAACGGTTAACAACCGGGGACTTAAAAAGAGAAGGCTGATCAGGAAGCTGTAGAAAGGCGGAGATGGCAGTAAGATAACCTTTGAGAGTGCCCAGAGCAGAGCCCTGCTGGGCCAAAGACAAAAGAAACAGAAGGACCTCAGAAAGAGGGCCAGGAAGGGGATCCACAGCCTTTGCTGTGCACCATGCCACAAATTTTCTCCATCTGCAGGCGTATACCGTTTTAGTGGAGGGACGCCTGGCTGCCAGAATGACATTACAGACTTCGGGAGGAAGGTCGAAAGCCGTCAACTGTCGCCGCTCAATCTCCATGCATGGAGGTGGAGGACCGTCCCCTACTGCTGCTACAGAAGATCCTGCCGAAGAGGCAGACGGATCGGGAGATCGATGCTCATACTGAGTAGCTCGGGATACCATACTCTTCGAGCCCAGTCCGGAGCCACAAGAATAACCGCACCTGATCTTCTTCAGCAATCTGGGCAGAAGTGGTATAGGCGGAAAAGCGTACCACAGACCACAACTCCACTCGCAATGAAAAGCGTCGCCGTGCGAGTGCCGCCTTGGAAATTCCAACACGCAGAACTGAAGACATTGCGCGTTCTCTTCAGTGGCGAATAAATCTAACCAAGGCTCTCCCCACTGCAGAAAGAGACCTTGCACCACATCCGAGTTTAGACGCCATTCGTGATCCATCAGGCACCAGCGGCTGAGTTTGTCCGCCCTGATGTTCAGAGAACCAGCCAGGTGTTGAACCACCAAGGTAATGCCTTGACGTTCCAGCCATGTCCAGAGGCGGAGAGCCTCCTGACATAGGGTACACGACCCCACCCCGCCCTGTTTGTTGCAGTACCACATGGCAGTGGTGTTGTCAGTGAACACCTGCACTACACTTCCCCGAACAGAGGGAAGGAATGCCTTCAGGGCAAGTCGGATCGCCCGAAGCTCCAGAAGGTTGATGTGGAGCCGGGACTCCGCCGGAAACCAGAGGCCTCTGATCTCCGCCTCTCCCAGGTGGCCTCCCCATCCCAGGAGAGACGCGTCCGGCACCACTGCGCGCTCCGGTTGGGGAAGGGAGGGGGATCTGCCATTGGCCCAATCTCAATTCGTAAGCCACCACTGTAATTGTCACGCAGTTCCCTCCGAGATCTGGACATGATGGGACAGTTTGCCCTGATGCTGCGCCCACTGGAATTTCAGGTCCCACTGCAGAGTCCGCACATGCCATCTGGCATGTTGCACCAGCAGGATGCAGGAGGCCATCAGGCTCAGGAGCCGGAGGGTCATCCTGACGAAACCCGGGATAGAGGCTGAAACATCGGAATCATAGCCTGAATATCCTGGACTCGCTGCTCGGGAGGAGAGACCCGAAACTGCATCACATCCACAACCGCCCCGATGAAGGGGAGCTTCTGAGAGGGGCTCATGTGCGACTTTGGCACGTCGATGGAGAACCCCAGCAAGTGCAGGAGGTTGGCCGTAGTCTGAAGGTGAGTAACGACTGCTTGGGGCGAGCCCGCCTTCAACAACCAGTCGTCGAGGTAGGGGAAGACTGATACCCCTGACCTACGCAGATGAGCTGCGACCACCACCATCACTTTCGTGAACACCCGAGGGGCACTGGTGAGGCCGAAGGGGAGCACAGTAAACTGAAAATGCTCCTTGCCTACCGTGAACCTCAGGTAACGCCGGTGGGCCGGCAGGACGGGGATGTGAAAATATGCGTCCTGCAAGTCCAACGCTACCATCCAGTCTCCAGGGTCGAGGGCAGCCAAGACCTGAGCCAGAGTTAGCATCTTGAACTTCTCCTTCCGGAGGAAGCGATTGACGTCCCGCAGGTCCAAGGTAGGACGCAGACTCCCTTTGTCCTTCTTGGGGACCAGAAAGTAGTGGGAATAACAACCAATCCCTACTTCTGACCCAGGAACGCACTTGATGGCCACCTTGGCCAGGAGGGCCATGACTTCCTGTTGGAGAAGAGCCAAATGATCTGCGGTGGCACTGAGGTGGCATGGCCGAAGGGGAGGACTGAAAGGGAAGAGAATAACCCTGACAGATTATCTGCAGCACCCACTTGTCCGATGTGATCTCACGCCAGCGGGGGAGGTGATGGTGGATCCTGCCACCCACCGGCGTGGGGTGCTCCCTGAAGCTCAGATTAGGAAGGCTTGGAGGTGGAAGCAGCGGGGTGGAGGTGGACGGACCCGCACGCTGATTCACTGACCCGCCCTTGTGGAAACAGCAACCACAGCCGCGCCGAGGTGCAGGATCCTGTGGCGCCGGGGCTGGCGCCGGTGGCGGAGCCGCTGGGCCCACCGGATCTGGACACGGGACCGCGGGGCCCGAAGGCACGCCGGAGGGAGCCCGAGGCCTGTAAAGACGGTCCATTGCAGCAAGAAACTCTTGCATCTGTTTGGGAATCGCCGACAGACCCGGGTATAGCGGGTAGGCCGTGGGATTCCCTGGCTCCAGCAGAGCTGCAGGGGCGAGGCTCCTGTCCCCCTCGTCCGCCTCTGAGGAGCGACGGGGGGACGTCGGAGAGCGAACACGCTTCTTCAACTTCTTTTTGTGGCGACGCTTACCGGAATCCAAAGTTGAAGACTTGGAGTCCGAGGAGCGACGGCTCCGGTCCCGCGAGCAGACCTGGGAATGGCCCCTAGACCCAGAGCGGCGACGTGACGAATGCTGGACCTCCAGCAACTTTCGGCATCGCTCCCGCAAGGGCTTGGGGGCCATGGCACGACAGTCACGGCAGTCCTGGGAGTCGTGATCGGTCTCCAGGCAGTAGAGGTAAACATCTGGGGGGTCCGCCACCGACATATTTCGGTGACAGGTCCCACAAAACTTAAAGCCTGGCATCCCTACGTGTACCAGGAGAAAAAAGTGGTGAGACAAAGTCTCAAAATAGTGGTCAAAAAACGACCAAGGTACGTGCTCAATCCGGATCTGCGCTTACTGGCGCGGAAAAAGAAAGAACTGACGTCAGCATGCATGGGTGGCGCCTAAGTACTCTCCGTGACGTCAACTCGGCGCTGACGATGCCAGTGACGGACGCGGAGCAGCAGGAAGCTACCTACTGACGCGCAGAGGTACTGCTAAGCAAAAACTTTCCGGATCCAGTCTGACGCCTGGGGATATTCTAAGGTAAGGAATCTATCATTAATGTGTCCCTTTCAGATAGGTAGTTATCAACAGCAGTGTCCCTTGGCTTTACCACCACCACCAACCAAAGATCCAACGCAATACCCTTCTCCGTATATGAAAGAATCTCAGTATCAAGAAACCACGTTTGATGATCACAAGGCTCTAGCAAGAAACCCTATATTGGGCCAGTCTTTCCAGATTTTATAATGTTTCTGTGGAAATCCCCCAGCTGCCTAAAAGGGTCTCTGAAAACTCATATAGTTGTCCAATCCCTTCTTCCAAACCTCCAAACGGCAGAGATCTAGAGTCAATCCAGAATTCGGCAATACCTATTTTAGCCACAATAAGCCCCTTCCATAACAAAACAATCTTATACTGGTTACTTTCTGTTTGACTGGGCCCCCTCTGTAGAATCACCCCACATTTTTGCAGAACCTATTTTTGTTGGCTTTTAGGGCTCCGTGCACTTTACTCCTCCTAACAAGTGATAAAGTGCATATGCACTTCCTTGAAAACATGGTGAAATTGGTATACCCTTAATTGGCACATTTGATTTACTTATAAATTAACACTCACTGGTCCATCCACCAAAGTAGCACTATAAAATGTCTTGGGCCTGTCACTGCAACCTACAGTACAGTTTTAAACTGCCATTTCTAACTGGCAAAGTAAACATTTTGCTAGGCCTAATCTTTCCTTCTTAATACTTATATGTCACCCCTTAGGTAGGCTATAACTGTTCACAGGCAAGTCACATGGTATTTAAAAAGTAGGACATGTGTTTTACATGTTCTGAGGGTGAAAAACTCCTAAAGTTGTAGTTTCACTGTAGCATGGCTATTTCTCCCATAGATTAACATTGGGTTACCTTATTACACTTAATAAGTGATAACTTCAGTTTGCGAACAGATAGAGAAATGCTTCTTCCACTCACTGGAATGGTAATTTAAAATTTTCTTTAACCCCTCCCACGCTCATGACGAGCTCAGCTCGTCATGAGCCACGGTTCTCGTGTGCTCATGACGAGCTGAGCTCGTCATGACCGTTGGAACGCTCAGGTGCGGGGCTAATTCCCCTGCTGTGCTGGGCGTTCTAAGGAACGACTGTAAATGGCTCTCCAGCTGCGTGTTGTGTATTCCTTCCAGACATGGACGACAAAAGATACTTAGGTGTGGGGCAGGGTGTTCCTCTCCTGAGCAGGATGCTCTGGAGGATGCATTCAGCCCTTCCCAAGCTTCAAAGGGTAGCCTCTGAGCTATGCCCACCTGACTTCCTGACCATTTTTTCAACAGTCAAGACAATACAACGTCGCATTATGCTGGTCTCTGATGTGGGTCAGTCACAGTGTCTGGCTAGTATTGCTCTCGCAGCGCGGGGACACGCCGAGATGGCGCAGCCATAGTGCTTTACAAATATCTTTATTATTATTATAGTATATAAACTGACAATGTAAATGGCAGTATCATAAAACAAAAGTCCAAAGCGCTTCAGCAATCTAGAGGGGCGTGCCCAGGTCAGGGACTGGTGATGCCCATTTGGGTCACCCCATCACAATATTTGTAGATCCCATTGTATGTCAAACAGTTCTCTCACTCCATGTCACAGTGGCCCGCTTGCCTCAACACGTCTGGAGGTTGTGGCACTCTCAAATCTCTTTTAATGTATGTGTGGAAGCGAGACCCAATTTTATCAAACGTGTGCAATGTGTCTCTCAGCTTTGCCATAAGGGGTTCCATAATATGTGTCTCCCTCTCATTGAAATATGGACACGTAAGAGCCCGTTCAGGATAACAGATACTTAATGTATAAAATAAACCTGGGCTGGATGACTTAGACATGCAAGGGCAGGAGAAACGTGAGAAGCATGTTTTACAATTGAACCTGGCATTTACAGGAAAGGTATTTAAACACCTGAGAGGCGGGGTTGTACGCAAAATGACATCCCCTTTCAATCAAAAACATTGCCTTAACAAGGGGAATGAAATAAAATTAAAACATTGCCTTAACAATGGGAATGAAATAAAATTAATCAAAAAGACCCCGTGTAAGAACAAAGGAGAGATGAACAAAGCTAAGATAAAATAAATAGGATGTTGCACCAACTTAAACGATTGCTGATGCCTTAAAAAGGGTAAGTGTGTGCTGTTCTGTCGACAGTATTTTAGTTAGGGGAATAACTGCTGGCTGCAATCGCTAAGCCATGTGGTCACCTATCACAACAAAGTACTACTGCCCATCATGTCTGAGTTTAGCACAACCCCGGGCATCTTAATAATAACTTAAAACTTTTGAAGGTTCATCAACCTCCAGCATATTTTTTTTTCTACACGCAGGCTGTTCTTCTTCTGCTTCCTTCCATCTGTCAACCTTCTGGACTCAGCACTGCAGTTACCATACAGTATTTAATGTAAAAGCGCGCGGCGCCCCCTCCTCCTCCGACATCTCAATACCAACTGTATAATGGGCTTCTGCCGCGCGCCGTCTAAGAAACAGGAAGAGCGACAGGAAATAAACGCATACGTTTGTGTAGCTGTAAAAAGCTGACGAAGAGTTGTAAGAATAAGGACACGGCTGCAGAACGATGGACATAAAACATCCAAAGGAAATGAAGAAAGCTTGGAAGACAATGAATCCGCGGTTAGGCGTAATGCTTCCGGGTTATCAAAATCTCAAAATCTTCGCAATCAATAATGAAGAATGTTTCTGGTCATATCTTTGGTCAACACAGGGGCACATTTACGCGTAAACCACGGGTGTACGCGAGGTGCGTTTGCATATTTAGGCGAAATTATGACCAACAATCACACAATATTATAAAATTGCCATTTAGCTAGATTTTTGTTTAGTGTTAAGCGAGGATGCATTTGACAGTTCACACTAAAAAAGTAGCGCAAAAAAAACAAAACTGCCGCAAACAACAGCTGTTCCTCTTCTGGTTGTTTCTGTAATAACGCGCCATAATGTAGTGTTGGGGATTGTGTGCAACAAGCTTTATGCGAAATCCGTAAAATTACACAAGATGGTACAGGCGTAACAGAAATTTTGCCTAGTGGAATTACCCAACATGGCGTTTCTGGGATAGCAAGGGTAACGCGAAATTACACCGGATTATACTGGTGTAGCGAGAGTTTCACCTGGGTTTATTTGATGTCCTGAAGAGAATGCCAGGCTCAACTTAATATGGCTACATAAAAACATTAGGTGTGTTTGTACGCCACCCAAAACCACAAAAAAGGAACCAAAACATGAGTAGATGGGGAAAACAGAGTTAGTAGTTGCAACGATTATTGAGTCACTCATTACATGGATCCAAGGCAACCAGAAGGAGATTTTTTTTTTAATGCCATGAGTTGAATGGCATTGGGTTAGTTATTTTGAAAGGAAGTATTGAGGTTTTGCAAAATGCGAACATTTGGGTACGAGCTTTACTATACCCAACTACCCCGGCTCCCACCTATACTCTACCCCTTGCACCGCTCACCACATTGCACTTATTTGTCAAGTTAGGGCTGTATGCAGCTCAATGCCTGCACTGTAATAGAAAGGTGTCAAGGGGCAAAAACAATTCAGCCAACAATATCAAAATACAAGAAACCAGCGGGGTTCTCCAATTACAAAAAAACTTAATTGCCAATACACACCTGCTTCGAGCCAGCAGGAGAGATACGGCTATGTACATCCACACCCAATACAAACCGATGTACTTATAACAGGAGTAAGAAGACAATTTAACACAGAGGACAGCTCTGCACATTTACTGCTGATCACCTTGCAAATTTGTCTGCCAAATCTTAGGAAACTAATCACATTGGCATTCAGATTCGTGTGCTTTTCATTTAGACGTAAGCCTGCTAGTACTTAAAGGATGTCTTTCGTGTTACGTACAGAAGACGACCTGAAGTGGTAAATTGATCGCAAATAAATTATTATTTGACAAAAAAAAGCAGTAGCCAGTTGAAACCAAGCTGTGGGTCTTCTGCTAAAGTTGCAGCAACGTCACCCCTCATTAAACAACTGAATGGCATTAATATTAGTGTTATGTGTGGCTCTCGCTGAGAGCCGCTAGTGAGAACATCAGATTCTAATTCTGGTTATTCATTGAGATGAAGTAGCAAAAATGACTAATGAACAAGCTACTTATTTACGGTAATGTGTTATCTGGTAGAGACTCTATCTAGCTGCAGATTCCTTACCTTTGAATTTTCCAGGTGTCAGGATTTAGCAGAATTAAAGATGGGCAACAGTGAATTACTGGGATCATTTTCACCAAGGGGTTCTCAGAGACATCAAATAACCAACAAGAGCGACGTTTGAGTTGTCTGTGATGTTACTCAGAAGCGTGTGGTGAAAAGTATCCCCATACTTGTCTTGGTATTCATCTATAATTGTATGTTATGTATGGCCTAAAATAATATACCCCTGCTTTCAACTGCTATGCAGGGGTAGTGGAGAAATGGGGAGCCATACATAAGATGGCCTCTTCTCTGTGTCTGAAATTTAAAAAAAAATACCTGGTCCCCTACCACCTACTCCTACCACTTTCTGTGCCACCTTCTCCAGAAATTGTGCTCCATGGTTTGCAGTGCTGCTCCGACATGGCTCTCTCAGAGTCCGGTCAGGGGAGTCTGGAATTCCATAATGATGTAGCAACAGTGGGTAGCAGCTTTTGTTAACAACTGTTGCTACGTCATAGCAGTGAGATACTGGTTTTTAATCTAGTTATACACACTAGTGGCTCTCTAACAGGGCTACTGTTGCTACGTCATAAAGGAATTCTAGGCTGCTCTGACAGGCCTCACTGAGGAATGACGGTATTCCGCAAGCCGGAATCACCCTGTGCCTTCATAGCGAGGTAATTAGAACGAGCGCGCCTTTAGTACGCATTCAATCAATGCACAAGTTGTTATAACGATTTGCCTCAGAGGGGTGCTGGATTTTGGAATAGGTTTATTTAGTATTCCAACTCAAGTCTGCGCAACCGTAGGGAAGGTGTTAGGCTTTAAATCCAACACCATTCCACCAATGCCCCCCAAGGGAAGTCGTTATAACCACTTGCGTGCTGAACGAATGCGTACTAAAGACGCGTTTGTTCTATTGCCGGCGCTGTGAAGGCACGTCGGGATTCGAGCTTCATTCAAAAGAACGTTTCCTCTCTCTGAGAGCGCAAGTACAGGTGGAGGGGAGAGGGCACGACCTCGGAAGGGGAGGTGGTGAGATCGCAGAGACTGGTGGGTTGGGTGGCTGGAGACTATTTATTTATTTTATATGTAGACAGAAGAGGAAAGGCCATGTATGGCTCCCCGTTACTCCTCTGCCCTTGTCAACAGTGGAAAGCAGAAACACGTGATTTGGGTGACAAATATATTATAAAATTCTACAAGGCTAAAAAAGTGAATTACAGGGGATGTTTTCCACCTCAGGGGTTCTGAATGACATGATAGATAACTCGCTCTTCACTCTCACTGTCTATTTGATGTCAATCCGAACTCTGAGGTGAAAAATCTCTTGCTTTTTCACTGTTACCCATCTATAGTTCTATATCAAATCCACAATGTTGTAATTCTCTTTTTGCTCCATACAGCAGCTTTAGTATGAATCTATGGGCGAGTGAATTCTGTAATCTCTGAGTGGTAGCGACCACAGTCGCTTTTCAATAACGAATAGCAAGTGATTACCAGATATCTCAGGTGTTTGTTGACAGAAGACATTGCGACGAAGAGGAATGCAAAAGAAACACATACAGAAATAAATAAAATAAACAATACAAAATAAAAAGTCGGCCAACATCAAGGTTGATAATGGATTCAGATCCATACCTTTGACAAATTAATTTGGTGTTGGTCAGGGCAGAGAAAATTAGAGGGGATAATTTCATTTATTAACTTTATTTCGGTTCAAAGAACCATAAAAGTGCACAATTGAGCAACAAAGGTGATAATACCATATGAAGAAACAAATAGTGGTCAAATCCACGTAGAGGTGCCCACCATAATAAGGCCTTGCTTACCAACAATTTCACCACTCATTAATGATTCTCTTCTACTGTAAGAAAACTGCGCTAGCAAATTTGTGAAATGCTACAACTTCCAAAAATCAAGAAAAAAAACCACACACAATTGGCTTTTGTAAATCTGAACGCAATTCACAAAACAAACAAGACATTTAGTGGAATTCCTAGTTGAAATCAGCAGCCTCTTGCAATGACATTTTTTAGTAGGTTGCTTTGGCAGAATCGTATATTGCCCATATTAAGCTTGAGTGACGTGTAACAGAACTCCACACAAACTCGAAGAGATTGTTACGTTTTGTGCAAGCCACGTGTGCCATTGGGTTCTTGCATCTTCCATATTAAAAAAATATATATATCACAGCATGATCCTGGGTAAAGAATAGATCTTACAAAAAACTGGACTATAATGCTGTATTTTCAATTTTAATATGTTTTCTCTCGCCAAAATCACCATTAATTCATGTGTGGCTAAGCACAGCCCTGCACTCAGAAGCGTGCCTAGGAAGGGTGCGCGTGGAGGACGTCCACAATATCTGGAATTATTAGGCTGTGGCAAAATGAATCAGGTTGTTGTGGCATGTAACAGGATTAGAGGGGTACCTGGTGAGGTGCAGTTGGCGCTCGGATTTGCCCAGCAGTTCTGTCAGTCGCAGGCACTCGTCTTTTGCTCCCGTCGCGTCTCGCTGGACGTGTTCCAGACGCTGCTTGTTGTCACTCAGCTCGAATCCCAGCTTTTCAATTTCCTGAAGAAAAAAAAAATACATCAAAAAATGAAAGTGAGATAAAAACTGTAAGCATGAGCTCGTCTCAAGGAGTAAATGCTTTCTTGATTTCCTAGTCTCTACGCCATTCAGAAAAAATACATATTTGTTGTTAAATTTGAAACCGGCATATTTTTTATGAGAAATAATTGTTGTCCCAGACTCAGTATATGACATTTCTAAGAATCTCCGTCAAACAGTGGCACTTTAAAAAAAATTAAAAATTATTAAGCAAAAATGCACACATTTACACTGATGTTTGTTATAATCGGACGGTGCAAAAATACATTTTCGCATTGATCGGTCGGTGGAAATATCAGTATAGCAGCAGGAATGCATCCTAGCGATCTGTGCTAATAAAAAGGAGAAAACCTGCACCAGCACTGTCACCCGTGTTATTCTATCCCACCATGTCCCTGTTGAAACAGAGGAGCGGATGTGCGTCACAGTGATAGACTTCTGATAGCATACCAGTATGCAGTCATTTTCTGTGCTGCAGTTGTCCGGAATTGATGACATGCATTGTAATCCATATTTTGAATGCACTTTACCAAACTATTTATCCATGTATTTTTAGCACCTCAGTAACTGAGAATACATTAGTGAAATGTGTGCAAATTGCTACATTTGGACAAAATGCCTATATTAAAGTATAGATGCATTTAATATTTGTACATACGTTTATCCGCTTTGTATCTATCGGCTGCACAATGTCAGTTTTTCCTGAAGTGTACAAGACTTTTTCAAATGTCTGTTCAATAGATGCATTCGAATTTTTGTTAATAATGTGTCTACATTTTAACAAAGTGATACATTAAAAAAATATATTCATATCAAACGTGCTTTTTTAGATGTATCTTACCAGGAAAGACAAAAATAACGTATATACTTTTAGATTAGTTTTAAAGAAAATGCTGTCAGACTCACATAGTACAAGATCGGTCTAGTAGAGCACACAATGTTTATTTTTTTGGGTGTTAAGGAAAGTGATGTGTTCCACAATGCTCAAGTATTGTAAAAGAAAAGAAGAATAAACAAGCACTGGCCAAACCATTCCATCTGGGTTTAGTATGCCAAAGCATGCAGCATAAACACATTAAAGTTAGAGAAACGAAAAGGTGGATTGTATTGAAGGCGCCCATACAGCCCTGCTTGTGTTTCTATTTTAAATAAAGGTCGGATGGCTAGGGAGCCTTTGGTATAATCCTTCCTTAGTTTCTAAACCACTGACAGAAAAGGACGATAAAGAAGGTTGTGTTTTTGCTAAGCAAACAAAAATACAAGAAAGGTAAGGCTACCGTCAATATAATCAGCCTTTTTATTTCTAATAGGGGAAACATGATCTGCTGAAACCGCACAAGACGGGGTGAGGGTACATGAGGGGGTGACAGGAGGATTTGGGGCTGACAAGGAGCACAGGGAAGGTAGATGTGCAATGAGGAGGTGGGAGGAGAACGAAGAGCTCAGGAGGAAAGAAAGAAGAAAGTGAGGAAAGGGGAAGAAGGAAGGGTTGAACATGAGAAAGTGGTGAGAGGGGCAGGTGGTAACATAGCAAAACACACAGGAAGGAAATAGCAGGAGTGGACAGAGAGGGCTACAGATGTAAAGTAGTCCCTTCTGTAGTTCAGTGCAAGCTCTTATGTGTAAGCAGAAGTATACCTAAGAACAGCCA
This sequence comes from Lissotriton helveticus, assembly GCF_964261635.1. Classification (NCBI taxonomy): domain Eukaryota; kingdom Metazoa; phylum Chordata; class Amphibia; order Caudata; family Salamandridae; genus Lissotriton; species Lissotriton helveticus. The sequence goes on from NC_136067.1 coordinate 938,857,801, forward strand.
ATAGCATTAGTTAAAAGATAAACACTCCTTTGGGCTGAACCGAGATATGACTGACTAAGTGTCAAGCCAATGGCTGAAAGAGGCAGAATTAGCCTCTGGTTGAAAGTTGCTGACCCACAGCCTACTGAATAAATACTGTCAGCAATAGGTCTGTTTGACAGCTGCACTGTCAAAACCTAGACCGAAAAGAGATAAAACTCAGTGATCAAGGTTAGCTGATGTCCAGCCGAATGCAAGGCAGATCACTTGGTCTACATACTTTAATCACTGTCTTGAGGTTAAGAAATTGAGGTACCCGAGTAGCCAAATATTTCTGTTTTTAGAAGTCATAAGTAGTTAGATGCCGCTCCCAAGGTCGTTTCCAAACTGTTCCAGAGTTTGGAATTCTGCACTCCCAGTGAATGGCTGTTGTATTTTTGCAGTATGAAGTATCGTTGGTGAATCATGTGGAAGGAGGTTGATCGGAGATTCCAGGTAGTGAGGTAATGGGATGTCAATTTTTGCAGGTTCCAGTAAACCTTGTACATACAAAAATACACCAGATATGTATTGTTCAGGCAACAGAGCACATGTGCCATACCCTTTGGTGGAAGATTCAACAGATCTTATTCACATGTGTTGTCTCTGGTGAAATCTAGGTTAACCTGTGCCAACTTTTTGTGATGGATGGTGTAAGAAATTAGGTTGCTGTTTGAGGGGGGTAACACTCTACTGTATCAGAAACCACAATCCTTATCAGGGTGAAGCCACAAGCACACCCTAAATTACCCTGTGCTCAGTCCTCTGGTAAAGTTTCGCACAATAGGGATTCCGATACAGGTGGCTAGGTGGATGCGGAGTCCTGGCACTGGGTGGACCCTCGCAGCAGAGGTGATGGGTTGATCCTACTCAAGATTGCAATGTAGAACAGAGGTCATGCATCAGTTCTGCTTGGGATTGCGCAGTGGAACAACAGTGATGCATCGGTTTGGGGGTCCACAGATGGGCTGGAAAACCACCTTCAGGCTTACTTCCAAGGGTCCAGAGCTGGGCAGGCACCACTTGGCAGTGTAGGACTCGCAGAGACCAGGTACTGGGTTCAAAACCGTGGGAACCATTTGTCCCTGAGGCTCTAGTCAGGACGCCAGCCAACTAGCCCTTGGAATCGCTTTGGGGTCCTGGGTTCAACAGATGCAGGTCCAGTCCTTCCCACCCAGTCAAGAGGACAGCAGGCAGCAGAGAGCTGCAGTGCTTTCAGCAACACAGCAGACATTCTTCCTGGAAGAGTATCCACAGGTCCAGAAGTGTAGTAAATTTTGGTGTCTGGGGTATAATATTTATTCCCAGTTCTACCTTTGATGTGGGGGAAGCTTCTAGAGGCTTTCCTTTGAAGTGCACAGGTGTCCCGCCTTCTTTCCAGGCTAACTACAAGGGGTATGCAGCACTTTGTGTGGAGGCAGGGCACTGAATATTCAAGTGTAAGTAGGGCTATGCCCAGCTCCTCCATGGCGATGGCCCATCCATGCACACCTAGACTCTATTGTGTCTTGTTGCCTAGGAGGAATACACAAGGACCAACAGTCAACTACACCTAGTCATGTCACCTAGACACAGACTGCAGGCACCACATGGTTAAAGCAGGAAAATGTCAAGTTTTTAATTGTAATTCAAAATCTGACTTTACCATACTAGAGGATTTTTCATTACAATTCCAAAGATATAAAACATGAAATCTGTTCCCATTTGGAAATTACAGCTTATTAAATGTAACTCCAATGATACCCTATGGGAAAGGTAGGCCTTGCACAAGTGAAAACTAATTTAAGGGTTTTTCACCAACAGGACAAATAAAACTTAAAAGTATATGTTGTACTTTTTTAAATACACTGCACCCTGCTCTCTGGCTGTCAGGGCCTACCCTCAGGTCATTTAAATGTATTAAAAAGGAAGGTTTGGCTCTGGCAAAATGTTTATTTTTCGAGGTTAATATGGCAGTTTAAAACTGCACACTGGCTGCAATGGCAGGCACAAGACACCAAACATGGACTGGCTACCTGATCCCAATTGGAGGCTACATATTATTAAATATAATAAGGTAACTCCTGTTATCATATGGGAGAGGTAGGCCTTGCAGAATTGATAAACAAATGTAAGGGTTTCCAACTACTAGGATATATAAAATTTAAACGTATATGTCCTACTTTTTAAATACAATGCACCATGCCATTTGGGCTGTCCAAGGCCTACCATAAGGGTGACTTAAATGTATTTAACACCTTCGCCGCTCAGCACATTCCCCTGCTGTGCTGGGGGTATGGTGGATTCAGTGCATTCATGACGAGCTGGGCTCGTCATGAGCGTGTGAGCGCCCTGCTTCATGACGAGCCCAGCTCGTCATGAGCGTGGAAGGGGTTAAAAAGGCTTGGCTCTGGCGAAAGGTTTATTTTGCCAGGTCAAATTGGCAGCTTAAAACTGCACACTGGCTGCATTGGCAGGCCTGAGACACGTTTTAAGAGGCAACTTAAGAGTGTGGCACAATGAGTGCTGCAGTTCTACTAGTGGCATTTAATTTACAGGCCCTGATTACATGTAATACAACTTTACTAGGGCCTTAGGGCCTTATAAGTAAAGAAAATGTGGCCATTGGCAGTATGACAATGGTACAATATTTTAAGAGTAAACACATGCACTTTAGCAATGGTTAGTAGTGGTAAAGTGCACAGAGGCCTAGGGCCGCATAAACGAGATCAGCAAAAATAGTAGGGGTGAAGGCAAAAGGTTTGGGGGAAGACCACGCTAAGGCTGGCAGGTCTAACACGTTTCTCACTGCTGAAAGTGGGGAGAACTACCCAACCTCCTGGGAGTTCTCATCACCAAGGTGAGAAAAAACTAAAGAGACCATCAGCAATGGCGTGGTCTGACCCCGGGAGGTGCTCCACTGTAAAATCCATTCTTTGTAGAGAGATTGACCACCGCAACAGTTTGGGATTCTCACCCCTCGTCTGCATCAACCATCAGATGGGCCTGTGGTCTGTCTGAACCTGGAAGTGAATCCCTAACAGGTATTGTCTCAGCTTCTTCAGTGCCAAGGCCACAGCAAAGGCTTCTCTCTTGATAGCACTTCACCTCTGTTCCTGGAGAAGTAACCTCATACTTATGAAGGCTACCGGCTGATCTAGACCCACCTCATTTAACTGTGACTTTATGGACCCAATGCCATGGTCTGATGCATCAGTTTGCACTAAAAATTATTTGGAAAAGTTGGGTGCCTCGAGTACAGGGGCTGTACACGTGGTCTGCTTGAAGGCATCAAAGGCTTTCTGACAGGCCTCTCCCTATTCACCTCCCTTGGCTGCTTCTTCGCAGCCATCTCAGTTAAGGGGGCAATAATTGTGCCATACACATTGACAAACCTCCTGTAGTAGCCACTGAGGCCCAGGAAAGCCCTCACTTCTGTCTGAATTTTTGGAAGGGTCTCAGGCCATGATGGTTTCTATCTTGGCCTGGAGGGGCTGTACCTTACCCCTGGCCACCAGGTGTCCCAAGTACACCACTGACCCCTGCCCTATATGGCACTTACTGGCCTTGATAGTCAGACCTGCCTATTGTAGAGTCTGAAACACTTCAAGGTGGTGAAACTGGTGGTCCTCCCAGCTGCTACTGAACACAGCGATATCAATCAAGTAGGCAGAGCTGAAGGCCCCCATCCCAGCCAAACCCTGGTTCATCAGCCTCTGGCCCTTACCTTGAATTGGAAGTGGCCCTCTGGTGTGGAAAAGACCTCCTCAGAGCAGTCTGCCAGTACCACGAAGTCAAGTAATTTCTACTCTTGGCAGCCCCCATTTGCTCAATGAGCTCATCAGCTTGGGGATGGGGTGAGACTCAGTCTTTGTGACTGAATAGGGCCCCCCGTAGTCTACACAGAATCAGAGTTCTGGTGTGGTGCCCAGTGGGGCAACCTTTGGAAGCAACACCATTGGGCTGGACCAGGAACTGCTGTAGTGCTAAATTTCTCCCAACTCCAGCATCTTGGAGACCTCCCCCTTGATGCCGACCCTCACCTTTCCTGCCAGTCTGTAGATTTTGTTTTTGACAGGGGGACTGGCACCAGTGTAAATATTGTGGGTTCATAAGTATGTAAGCCCAGGGCTGAGGGAAAACAGTTGGACAAACTGTCCCAATAGCTGGCGACAGTCCCTCTGTTGCTCGGGGTCAGAGTAGGGGAAAGGTTGCCACCCTCCACTGACCCATCTTTCTCCTTGGTTGATTGAAGATGAGGGAGGGGTTCGCTCTCCTCCTCCACGCCATTATCCATCACCAACAACATGGTGATCTCAGACCTCTCATAGTGGGGCTTCAGGTGATTGAGGTGGTGGACCCATAGAGGGTTTCTGGTGGTGTTGAGGTCCACCAGGTAGGAGGCCTCCTTTTCACTCAATCACCTCCTAGGGTCCTGTACAATGATCTTGGAGGGCCCTGTGCTCTACTAGCTCTATAACCCACACCTTCTGACCAGGCTAAAAAGTGACCAGAGTGGTGGCCTTCTGGTTATGCCATTGCTTCATCACTTCCTGGCTAACTTCTACGGTCTCTGAAGCCTTCTTCCAGAACTTCTCCATTTGGTTGTGGAAGGCTAGCATGTAGTTAACCATGAACTGAGGGAGGTTCTTGGGAGCTTGCTCCACCCCTCCATAATCAGACTGAGAGACCCCCTTACATGGTGACCACAAATGAGTTTAAAAGGGCCGAACCATAATCCTTTCTGTGGTACCTTCCTGTAGGCACAAAAATAGACAGGGCAGGAGGACATCCCACTTCCGCCTCATGGGTTCTGGTACACCCATAATCATGCTCTTAAGGGTCTTGCTGAACCTCTCAACAAGCCCATTAGTCTGGGGGTGGTAAGATTTAGAGAACTTGTAGGTTACCCCACATTCCTTCCACGTGGCTTTCATGTATGCAGGGATGACTTTGGTGCCCAGCCTACCACCACTTCCTTGGGAAAACCCACTCAAGTAAAAATCCCCAACAAGACCCCCCCTAGCCACTGCAGGTGCAGTAATGGTCCTTAGATAGATGGCCTCTAGGTACCGGGTGGCATGGTCCACCAAAACCAGATTAAACGTGTTGTAGTTTTGGAGTCCAAGGGCCCAAAATGTCGATGCACACCCACTAGAAGGGGGTTCCAATGACAGGCATGGGAGTCAGGGGATCCCTGAATTTCTTCCCTGTCTACCCACTCACTTGGCAGGTGAGGGAAATCCTACAGAAAGCATCTGAGGTTCTCCTTATCTGGGGCCACTAAAAGTGGGTGACAAGTCTGTCAAAGGTCTTGTCCTGTCCAAGATGTCCTGCCAGACCCAGTAAGAAGGCCCTGTAGCAATGCAGGACCACCAGCATACACCCATGCATAGGAGTCTTAGGCTCACTGTAAAGGAGGTTGTTCTCCCAGTAAATAAGTGGATCTCCAGAGGTTTCACTAGCAGCCTGGATGCCGGCCTCCTGCCTCAGTCCCTCTAGGGTTGGGCACTCTTGTAGAACTCCTCCTTGGTGGGTGCATTCTTAACTTGCAACCCAGAAAGCTCAGGCAGGTCGCCTAAAGAGCCGATGTCCTCCCCAGTTGGATCCGGGGCCACCTCCTCCGATGCCCCATGCACCGGTAACCTAGGAGCCCTCCCAGGCTGGCTGCCTGCGCCTCCTGCCCTGCCCTTCCCTTTCTATTCAGCTGACAGTGCCATTCTTCCTGACTCTCTTGACTCTCCTCTCTGGCAGCCTGAACCTAGTGGTCGCATAGACCCACTCAGGCAACTGCAACATTCCCAGGTGAAACTGGATCTCACTTACTTCCAGACAGTGTGCTTGAGACATTCCCTAGCAGACAATCAACAGTTATGTCACGGCTCACAGCTACCTTAAGAGAACATGACACAACCTGGTGAAATGTATCGGTTATCTCCTGCCCTGAGGACACCAGATGACACCTGACAGTAGTCGTACTAGCTCCTGTGCACCTCAGAGTCTCCACCCTCTGCCCATTGATGGTGACCCTAGGCCTATACTTGGAATTTTTGGCAGGCATGTGGGCCTTAGGTACCATCTCTCATCACCTAAGATTACTAGGGTAATCTCAGTTGGATCCTTCCTCCACTGACTGGGACCATCTCCTTCCTTCCCAAGCACTACATTAGCCAACCCCTGGGGCTGCCCAGCACTGGGGGGTCTGTGCCCTCTTGGAGCATTTAGCACCTCCCTTGACATGCCTGTATTGGTACTTGGGGACAAACGAACAAGTTGGTTACCTTCGGTAACGCTTTTTCTGGTGAATACAGTATTTGCCTGTGGATTCCTCACCTTTTGAATTATCCCAGCGCCAGCATTCCACAGAAACCTTTTTCTAGCTATCTCACGTCGACGAGGATGTCACAATGACACGGCTCCGCTCGCGACTCTGTATGACGTCACTGGAGCCACAAGTAGACCTCGTCGGCGTGCTTACATCAGTTCCACCCATTTTTTCGTGCCTCCGAGGCGAACGGGTGGACCAAAAACATAATTGAAGTATACACAGTATACAATATATACATAAATACACACAGCTCAAAGAAAAACAGGAAAAGCTAAAGAAACAAAGCATTTCCTAGACACCAATAGCAAGCCAATCAAAAGACATAGGGAAACAACCATGTCAAATAACCAATAATTCCTTTGGTATACGAAGGTGGACAAAGGGGAGGTGAGTGAGTCACAGAGGAATCTACAGGCAGATACTGTATCCTCCAGAAAAAGCGTTACCAAAGGTAAGTAACTTGTTCTTCTGATGTATACATCTGCCTGTGGATTCCTCACCTTTTGAATTGAATCTCACAGCAGTCCCACTCCCGGAGGAGGGTGTCCAAAAACTCATATAAAAAAATCCTGAAGCACAGAGCAAGAAAAATGGCCATCCCTCCTAACCTCCGAATCCAAACAGTAATGCTTCGCAAAGGTGTGGAGGGAGGCTCAAGTTGCTGCCTTACTAATGTCAACAAAAGGAACACCTCTAGCCAAAGCAGAAGAAGACAACTTAGCTCTGGTGGAAGGAGCGCTAATACCTTCAGGCGGTTCCTTCTTGGCAAAGGCGTAGCAGATCTTGATGAACAAAACGATCCACCTGGAGAGTGGTCGCTTGTGAACAGCCTTGCCCTCATTCGTCCAATGTAGCCCACGAAGAGCTGATCATCCAGTCTGAGATCCTTGGTTCTGTCCAGATAGAAACTGACAGCTCTCTTAGGGTCCAGGTGATGAAGTCTCTCCTTCTCCTTGGAAGGGTGAGGGGGAGGAAAGAAGGTGGGTCAGGTAATGGATTGCTCTAGATGGAAAGGAGTAACCACCTTAGGCAGGAAAGCTGCCCTGGTCCTGAGAACCACCTTATCTGCATGAATGGTTAAAAACATAGGTTTGAAACTAAGAGACTGAAGCTTACTTACTCTCCTGGCCGAGGTAATAGCGATTAGAAAGACCGTTTCGAAAGAAAGAAGCCTCAATGGACAACTATGAAGAGGCTCAAACGGGGGAACCCATAAGGAAAGTGACTACAAGATTTAAATCCCACTGAGGCATAATGAAGAGAATGGGAGGAAACCTATTGGTGAGGCCCTTAATGAACCTCATAACAATTGGAGATTTAAATAAAGACGGCTGGTCCGACAAACAAAGGAAAGCCGACAAGGCCAACAAATAACCCTTAACCATGGTCACAGCACAACCCTGCTGAGCCAAGGAAAGAGAGAAACTCGCACATCAGACACACGGGTCTTTAAAGGATCAATGGACCTCTCTCCACACCATTTCACAAATTTGGACCACCTGGAGGAATAAACAGATTTGGTGGAGTGTCTCCTGGATGATAAAATAACATCCACCACATCTGGAGGGAGAGAGAAAGAACTCAGGTTGCCCCATTCAATCTCCAGGCATGAAGGTGCAGGCTCTGGAGGTGGGGGTGTGGAACCTGCCCCAGCGACTGTGAGAGGAGATCTGTCCTGCGAGGGAGACGGAGCGGAGGGTGCAATGAGAGGTGAAGTAGATCTGTGTACCACACCCTTCTTGGCCAATTCGGGGTGATCAGTATGACTTGGGCCCGGTCTTGGCGAATATTCCTCAGAACTCAAGGAACCAAGGGTATGGGAGGAAACGCGTAAAGGAGCTATGAACCCCATTCCAACTGAAACGCGTCCCCCAACGCTTCCTGCATTAGAAACTGGAGACTGCAGAACGACGGGCAGTGTGCGTTCTCACAATTGGCCAAGAGGTCCAACCGAGGAAATCCCCACATCCTGAAGATGAGATGGATCACCTCCGGATGAAGCTGCCACTCGTGAATGGCTGAAAAGCGCTGACTGAGACTGTCCACATGCACATTTAGCACTCATGCCAGATGATTTGCCATAACACAAATCCAGGACCAGAGCTGCAGAGCCTGTCTGCAGAGACAATATGACCCTACTCCTCCCTGTTTATTTATATACCATATCTCGGTAGTATTGTCCGACAGGACCAGAACCGACTGACCGTGAAAGGAGGGAAGAAATGCTTTGAGAGCTAAACGTATCGCCCGCATTTCCAGCAGGTTAGTATGAAACAACCTTTCCTCCGGAGACCACAGGCCTTTGATCTCTAGATCCCCCAGATGAGCGCCCCACCCTAGAGTGGAGGCATCCGTGATTACTGTGGCCACAGGTGAAGGAATATGAAATTGTGGAACATTACATCGCAGCTTTTACAACGTAAGTCGTTACCACGACTTGCGCAGTAAGGTGCTGGATTTAGGAATAGTATGATTTACTACTCCAACTTCAGCCTACATACAGTAGGGAAGGTGTTGGAATAGTAAATCACACTATTCCTTAGTCTAGAGCGCCCCCTAGTGCAAGTTGTGGTAACGACTTGCATTCTAAAAACAGCGTTGTGAATGTATTGCGGTGTTTTGACCACGTTGCTAAGGTTGTTTCCCCCTGCGGAGGCACCAGTGAAGAGCCCTCATGTGCCAGCATGCATGGTTGACCAACAGAATGCAGGAAGCGAACACACTGAGCAGGCATAGGACCTACAGGACAGGAACAACCGCTCCATCGTGAAACAAAGGAATCATCTCTTCAATGTCGAGAATCCTCTGCGGAGGTGGGAAAGCTAGACACACAACCGTGACCAGTACTGCCCCTATGAACAGGTTGCGCTGTGAGGGCACCAGGTAAGATTTATCAAGAAGCCCAAGTCGAACAACAGCTGTGCTGTCACGTGCAGATGATGAAGCACCATCTCCGGCGACTTTGCTTTGAGCAGCCAGCCGTCCAGATAGGGAAAAACAGGAATCCCTGAGTTCCTGAGATGAGCTGCCACCACCGCCATCACCTTTGTGAAGACTCGAGGCGCAGGAGTAAGACCGAACGGAAGGACTGCAAACTGGTAGTGCTGAGACCCCACCGTAATACGGAGATACTTCCTGTGCGACTTCAGGATGGGTATGTGAAAATAAGCATCCTACAAGTAGATCGACACCATCCAGGTCCTCTTGTTGCAGTGCTTGAAGAACCTGAGCTAGGGTCAACATCTTGAATTTCTCATGTTTGAGGTAAAAATTAAAAACCCTGAGGTCCAGATAGGCCTTAATCTGCCGTCCTTCTTGGGAATCAAGAAATAGTGTGAGTAGCATCCCTGACCCCTTTCCGGCTCCGGAACCACCTCTATCGCACCTTTCTGCAATAAGGCAAGAACCTCCTGCTGCAGAAGCAGCAAATGGTCCTCTGAACACCAGCCCTGGCGAGGAGGGTAAGGACGTACCCATTTTCCACAAGATTCAAAACCCAAAAGTCTGAAGTGATAGATTTCAAATCTTGTAGAAAATGGGACACCCGCCCCCCTACAGGACCAGCATGCACAGAGATGGGCGATCTAGAGCTTCTTTCCTATGGCACTAGTGGTGAGGGCGTGGGTGAGGAGCTTGAAGGTGATAATCTTGTTGACGGGAAGCCTGTGCAGGTCTCTCAGGTGGGGTGTGATGTGGCTGTGGCAAGGGATGTCGAGGATCAAGCGCGCAGAGGTGCTCTGTATGCGTTGTAGTCGTTTCAGGAGTTTGGCCGAGGCTCCTGCGTAGAGGGCGTTTCCGTAGTCCAGCCTGCTGCTGACGAGGGCCTGGGTGACCGTTCTTCTTGTTTCGGTGGGGATCCACCTGTAGATCTTGCGGAGCATGCGAAGGGTGTTGAATCAGGAGGTTGAGACGGTGTTGACTTGCTTGGTCATGGAGAGAGTTGAGTCGAGGATGAACCCCAGGTTGCGTGCGTGGTCGGTGGGTATCAGTGCTGCTCATAGAGCAGTCGGCCACCAGGAGTGGTCCCAGGCCGAGGGGGTGAAAGCGAGAATGAGGACCTCCGTCTTGTTTGAGTTTAGCTTCAGACGGCTGTTCTTCATCCACTTGGCGTCGGCTTTCATTCCTTCGTGGAGGTTGGCTTTGGCGGTGAGGTGGTCCTTGGTGCGGGAGAGGGTCAGCTGGGTGTCGTCTGTGTAGGAGATGATTTTGAGGTCGTGCAGTCGGGCGACGTGAGCAATTGGTGCCATGTAGACATTGAACAGTGTCGGGCTGAGGGATGATCCTTGGGGTATGCCGCAGATGACCTTGGTGGCTTCAGGTCGGAAAGGGGGGAGGTGGACGCTCTGGGTTCTGCCGGAGAGAAAGGAGGTGGACCATTCCAAAGCCTTGTCTCGGATCCCTGCATTGTGGAGACAGGCGCGTTGGGTGCGGTGGCAGACAGTGTCGAAGGAGGCTGAGAGGTCCAGGAGGATGAGGGCCGTGGTTTCCCTGTTGTCAAGCAGGGCTTTGATGTAATCGGTGGGGGCAGTTTCGGTACTGTGGTTGCTGCGGAACCCGGACTGAGACGGGTCTAGGATGCTGTTCTCCTCGAGGTAGCGGTCTGTTGTCTGTTGACGGTCTTTTCGAGGACCTTCGGCGGGAACGGGAGCAGGGAGGTAGGACGGAAGTTCTTGAGGTCCTTCGGGTCAGCTTTGGGTGTTTTGAGTAAGATGTTGATCTCGGCGTGCTTCCAGCTCTCCGGGAAGTTCGCAGTCTCGAAGGAGATGTTGATGGCCTTGCGGAGACGGTGGCGCTAGCTTTGTTGAAGATGTGGTCTGGGCATGAGTCTGACGGAGAGCCGGAGTGGATGGTGTTCATGATTTTGATGGTGTCATCATCGTTTAGGTTGGTGCAGGTGAGCAGGGGATTAATGTGGGAGGTGGCCATGGGGTAAGAGATCTCGGTGGCTGTCGGGGCGGTCAGGTTGTTGAAGCTGTCGTGGATGCCTGCGATCTTGCGATGCAAGAAGGTGGCGAGGGATTCACACAGGTCTTGCGATGGTGGGATGTCGTTGGTGTTGGAGCTGGGGTTGGAGAGTTCCTTCACGATGTTGAAGAGCTCTTTGCTGTTGTGGGCGTTGTTGTCTAGGAGGTCCTTTTGGCGGATCTGATGAGGTGATGGTGTCTGCGGATGGCGGTCTTGTGGGCTGCGTGGCTGTCCGGTGTCTGTTCGCGGAGCCATTTCTTCTCTAGTTTTTGGCAGGTTTGCTTGGAGGCCTGGAGGTCCGTGGTGAACCAGCTGGCTTTCTTGTTGGTGCGTCTGTTGGAGGGTTTCTTGATCAGGCGAGGGTGTTGGCGCAGTTGTCGATCCACTGTCTGAGGTTGCAGGCAGCGGTGTTGGTGTAGGTGGGGTCAACGGGTGAGCTTCCGGCGAGGGTGGTGTTTAGCTGGTCTTCGGTGATTTTGCTCCAGCTACGGCGGGGGATCTGTTGAGTGCGGTGGTGCGTGGTGGGTTTCCGGAAGGTGAAATGGATGCAGCGATGGTCAGTCCAGTGGAGTTCGGTGGTGTTGCTGAAGGTGACGTGGGAGCTTGCGGAGAAGATGGGGTCAAGCGTGTGGCCGGCGGAGTGGGTGGGTATTGTGACGAGCTGTCTGAGTCCGAGGTTGGCGAGGTTGTTGATCAGGGTGGTGGAGTTGGTATCGTTGTTGTTCTCAAGGTGGAAGTTCCTCTGTAAGACCTGTATAGAGGATTCTGCTGCTGAGGCTATTGTCGGCCACGAAAGGAAGCCACCTTACCAAAACCACGGTATCTCTTATATCCAAAACTCCTGGTTTGAGATTGAAGACCCAATGATTTCGCAGTGGCCCTACTGTCTTTGAACCTCTGCAGTGCAGAATCGTCCTTTTCTCCAAAAAGCCTTGACCCATCAAAAGGCAAGTTGAGGCAGGTAGCTTGCACATGCGGCGAGAACCCAGAGGATCTGAGCCAGGCATGCCTCCTAGTGGCAATAGAGGAACCCATCATTCTGGCCACCCAATCCGCAGTATCCAGACCAGACTGGATAACTTGACGAGCTGCAGCCTGCGTATCCGCCAGCACTTCTAAAAAGGAGACCCGATCACCGTCCGGTAATTTGGGAGCCTACAGTTTGGCCGAATCCATTAGGGAGAGAATATACCTACTCAACAAGCACGTAGCATTGGTGGACTTCAATGCCATACTGGAGAAAGAGAAAACCTTCTTGGCAGTCTACTCCAATTTTTAGAGTCTCTCTCTGCAGGAGCCTGAGGAAAAGAACCAGGCGACAGCTTGGAACAGGAAGCCTGCGCTACTAAACTTTCTGGTGAAGGATGAGCAGAAAGAAAAGCAGAATCACCAGGGGCAGGCCTGTACCTCCTTGCCACTGACCACGAAACAGCAGGAGCAGAAAGGGGCTTGCGCCACACCTCAAGAATTGGTTCAGTCAAAGCCTCATTAAAATGCAAAAGAGGCTCAATCACAGAAAATGGGGAATATTAAACTTCCGTAAGAATATTAGGCCTAAACTCAGCTGTGGGCAATTGAAGATCTAAAAGTTCAGCAGCCTTCCTGATCACAGCATGATAAGATTCCACATCATGAGAAGGAGAGGCCTTTGGTGATGAAAGCTCCCACTCCGGGGAAGTGTCTAGACCACTCACCTCCTGAAGGCCCTCAAACTCCTCAAAAGTCTCACCAATTTCACCTTCTTCAGCTTACTCCCGCTGAAACTCTTCCTCTTCCAACAGCCTTTGGGCCTCTCTTCTTGACAGCAACTTCAGGACCGGCATCGGTGGAACCAAGCGTGGCGCTGGAGACGCTGGCGTCTATGGAAGAGCCTCCAAAGAAGGCATCAGCGCCCAACGAAGCAGAGAGGAAGAAGGCCTACCATATGGCGCCGAAGACTGAGAAAACGGTGTTGAGAACCTCGGAGCCGGAAACTGCCAAGACGGCACCGTCGGCATAAAGGGCTCGACGGGTGCCTTGGCATATTGCTGTGCAACACCCGAATTGAAAGCAAGCGGACGCACGGGCCCGACAGCACACCAGTAGGGTAAGCTGCTCTGGCAAACATGCGTACATCGCATTAAGAAAATGCAAAGGATCCGACCCAGGTCCAGGAATGGGTGAATAAGGAGGTGAGTCTGAATCCACTCGAGGCCGGGTTGGCATCGGGCCGTCGGACCCAAAACAGGTGAGGTCGCAGGCTCAGGAGAAGACAATCTAGTCTCCTGTGAATCTCTTGGCGCCGGAGATAACCTTGGTGCCGGAGAACCACTCGGCGTCGGTGACTGCACCGGAGAACCCCTCGGCGTCTGAGAGTAAGCCAGAGTTGCTTGAGGAGAAGGCGACAGGGAGATGAAGTCTTTAGTACGACTTTGCGAAGCCGGAGACGGCAACCTCGAAGCTCTGTCCTTCGATGAACGACGTTGGGAACCGTGCCTTCTCTTCTTCTTATGTTTCCAAGACTTCGAAGTATGCAAGGTCGACAATTTCAATTTTGACTTTGACCTCTTTTGGCCCCTCTTCCCCTTTCTTGCCTTTGCCATAAAAAGCTTAGCCTCACGCTCCTTCAAAGCCTTTGGATTCATCTTCCGACAACTTGAGCAGTCTCCGATATTGTGGTCCGAAGTAACACACCACAAACAGTCTTCATGGGGGTCAGTAATAGACATATGACCCCCAAGCTCTCTGCAGGGCTTGAAACCAGATTTCTTCGATGTCGCCATAGCACTGCTACTCTAAGGGAAACAGCAGATAACAAAGTAACTTTCAAGAAAATGGAGAGTCCCAGAAAACCGTTACGCATCGACAGCGTGGAAAAATGGTAACTGACGTCAGCACGCCGACGAGGTCTTGTGGCTCCTGTGACGTCATACGGAGTAGCGAGCAGAGCCGTGTAATTGTGACGTCCTCGTTCATGTCGGGGAGCTAGAAAAATGTTTCTCAGGAATGCTGCCGCCCGGGTAATTCAAAAGGTTAGGACTCCAAAGGCAGATGTATACATCAGAAGTAATAGTATTTTTGTCTACTAAACCTTCCTTTTGGCGGGCAGGTTGGGAATGGGACCCTTTCCACCTGTGAACTACTTTGGGGACCTTGTAAGAACTTATTATTATTATCTCCCCCCTCCTTCTTCCGAATGTACGCCTCCTCCGCAAGCCTCCTCGGGTCAGTCAGCTTGCTATCCACCAGGTGCTGGTACAGCTCTGTAAACAAATATTGAGCATTTGTTCCCTCAGAACTAGGTTTTACAGCCCATCCTAATCAGTAACTTTGCTGCCCCTTACCCAGCCATTCGGTGCCTAACTAGAGTAATTTCAGAAGTCTACCCAAGACTGGTTTGGACGTTTCTGTCTGTCCCTGAACCTAAGATGGTATTTCTCAGGTCCTGGCGATGGGCGAAACCACGCATCAGAGGCGATGCGTTGGTTCTGCACGGGATTGTGCCGCAGAACAGAGGTGATGCTTCTGTTCTTCATGGTCCACAGATGGGCTGGCAGAGCAACTTCAGGCCCACTTACAAGGGTCCAGGACAGGGGTGGCACCACTTGGCAAGGTAGGACTCACAGATAGTAGAGTCCAGGTGCTGGGTTCAAGGTTGTTGGAACCTTTTGTCCCTGAGGCTCTAGTCGGGAGGTCAGCCAACTGGTCCTTGGATCGACTTTGGGCTACTGGGTTCAACAGATGCAAGTTCAATCCTTCTCACGCAGGCAAGAGGGCAGCAGGTCAGCACAGCGGGGCAGTAGTCTTTCAGAGCAGCAGTCCAGCTGAGTGGCAGTCCTTTCAGCTGCAAAGCAGATCTTCCTTCTGGTAGAGTATCCACAGAACCAGAAGTGTACTGAAGAGTTGATCTCTGATGTCCAATATTTATACCCAGTTCTGCCTTTGAAATTGGAGAAGCTTCTAGAGGCTTTTCTTTGAAGTGCACATTTGTCCTGCCCTCCTTGCCCTGGGTCCAGACTAACTACAGGGGGTATACAGCCCTTTGTGTGGAGGTAGGAAACAGTATATCCAAGTGTAGGTAGGGCTGTGCCCAACTTCGCCCTTCCATCTTGCCAGTGATGGCCCATGGAGGCACATCTAGGCTCTCTATTGTATGTGGCTATCTAGAAGGAATACACATAGCCCAACTGATAACTACACCCAGTCATCTGACCCAGAGACAGGCTGGAGGCACCACATAGCTAAGGCAGGAAAATGACAACTTTAAAAAAGGTGCCATTTTCAAAATTGTAATTAAAAAATCCGACTTTACGATAAGAGAGGATTTTTTATTACAAATCCATAGACTCCAAACATGGACTGATTACCTGTTCCCAGTTGGAAGTTACAGCGTATTAAATGAAAGAAGGTAACTTACGTTATCCTTTGTGAGAGGTAGGCCTTGCAGACTTGAAAAACAAATGTAAGGGTTTTCCACTAGTAGGACATATAAAACGTAAACGTATATGTCCTACTTTTTAAATACAATGCACCCTGCCCTCTGGGCTGTCCAAGGCCTACCCTAGGAGTGACTTATATGTTTTAAAAAAGGAATGTTTGACTCTGGAAAATTGTATATTTTGCCCGTTCTAAGTGGCAGTTAAGATCTGCACACAGTCTGCAATGGCAGGCCTGAGACATGTTTGAAGAGGCTAATTAAGTGGGTGGCTCAATCACTGCTGTAGTTCCACTAGTACAATTTAATTTACAGAACATGGGTACATGTAGTACCATTTTAGTGGGGACTTATACGTAATGAAATGTTTTTGCAATTAAGTGTAAGCCAGTGCTACCATGTTTTAATGAGTGAGCACATGCACTTTAGCCCTGGTTAGCAGTGGTAAAGTAAAAAGAGCCCAAAGCCAGCAAAACAAGATCAACACAATTAGTAGGAGTGAAGGAATAATTTTGGGGGAAGAACACCCTAAGGCTGACATGTCTAACACACTGCAAGGTGGTCCAGAGAGCAATATGCCACAGTAAGATCAATATGGAAATGGGCAGCTTGGTGTCCTTCATCATAGGGGAAGGAGATCTTTTCTGATGTTTGCAACACCAACTTTAAATTCCTCTCTCAAGGTCATGAGACAGATGGTTTTGCTCTATGTAATCTTGCAGTTGTTCTGCACACATAATTTCCAACATTTTGCTGGGGTATGCGAGATTGAAAATTGGTCAACTGTGGGAGAGATTATAGTTATTCTCTTAAGAAATATTTCCAGACTTTGTAGATCCTGAGTATAGTTGTGAGTGACCTTAGCCCTCTAAAATTGATATGTTGGAAAGGTTATCCTCTGGACCCAATCTTAGAAAGGCTAAGCAAGTACCTTCACCTTCCCATTTCCATTACTGCCTTCCCATTAAACAAACATAAAGCCTCCTCTGCCAAGAATCTCAAGTTTATCCAATTCCAGCATGGTGCTCAAGTCCTTCATTAGCTCTGCAACCATAGCTGTTAAGAATATTAACCTGCACATATTTTCTACAGTCTTTGATTTCCTCAAACAAAGTACTAGAATAAATACAATACCTGACAACCCAATTGATATGCTTCAGTGGCTAAACACATAGTCCATACCGGTAAACCGTCTGACTTCTTCTGCTGACCCAGATTTCTCCCACTCTGACAACATGGCTGTGCAATCCACCATTCTCTCACCTAACACTGCCTGGAATGTCTATCTTAGTTTTTTCTTTCTTGCTGCCTTTTCCCCCCTCCATCACTTAATTCTCCCAGCTTCCATAGGAAATATACCTCTAGCTGTACCAGATTACATTCTAAATCTGGCTAATTGTAAGGCCACTATGTATATACTTTACATACCATAAGCCAGCCGTGCTCCTTTCTCAAAAGGACCACATGGCTCTTTCCATCTCTGCAGGCACAAACTCTTGCATGGCAACATTCTCCCTAACCACCCACCTACTTCTCAACACTCCATCTGTTTGGAGGAAATCACTGAAGAAGCACATTTTAACACTCATGAACTTCCACTCTCGAAATCTTAACTCATCTTCCTCTATACCACACCAGAGCACCTTCCAACCATTTGAGAAAATGTATAGTCATGCACATCACTTGCACCTTCCAATCTAGATGCTCTCCCAAATGCTCCACCCTACCCGCCGTCCATTGATTCTGACCATACTCAGCCCTCTTTTGTCAAAACCACTACCACTCTTTGTTTCTCTTACCTTTCTATGGCTCAGCAGCTCACAAAAACTCAAACCTCCAAAAGTCTTCTTTAATCTCATTAAGATTTACCTCTCTCGGAGCTCTCCTGTCATACTATTACCCACTCCAAGTTGTGCCCTTCTTGATTGCAAATCTGCAACGTTTGAGTGAACAAATACTCCAGCTACTATCCCAGATCAATACCTAGCAATCCTCATACTTACTGGCAAATAGCAAAATAACTAATGCTGCTGCATAACAGATATTCTAATTCCACACAACTGCTCATCAGACAGAATCACCTGGATAAAAATGGAAAAAAACTGAATGCTGCAATAATTCACAAAAGTAATGTAACTGCTCTTTATGTTCAACTCTACCATCCAATCCTTATAAACCACTCCATCTTATAGCTATGAGCAAAGCAAGACTTCAGACCATCTAATCCATATTCATGACTTAATTAATTGTATTTATTATTGGTTTTAAGCAAAGTGAGATGTGACACCATCGGCTATGTATTCACAAATGAATTCATTGATGTCCTTACTTTTGAACTCTTGTTCCCCTTTGACACCTCCACATCCTCATGGAAGACTTTAGATTGGATATGGTAGACTAAGACTTCAGACCAAGCCATCCTATAACTTGCATCCATTCTCTTAGTCAACACCCTTTTTTGCCATTGTTATAAATCTACCACATGGCACAGACACCATTCCTGACCTCACTATTGCCAAGTACGGACACACTGACCCTATCAGCATTGACTGTGCTACTCATTTCCTGATCCCACTGTCCCTTCACACCAAAATACTATAACCAAAGACCAAATTAAAACTGAATGTTTATGGGGTTAATATAACAAGAGATTAGACTATAACCAGTTGTTCCTGTTCTTCTTTAGACCACGAGCCAGGAAGAATACAGAAGTCCCTGTGCTCCACACTAGGCTGAATAAATCTCAGAGAGAGAGACATCTTGGTAAGTCCAGCCCACAAATGTTTTGACATTACGCGTTTGTGGAGGTGAAGAAGATATCGAGCCAGGATTCTACCCATTGCTGGAAGATGCCCCAGGTGGTGGTGCATGACCAGGGTAATTACCGGACGATTAAGCCAGTTCTGAGACCGGCCCCACCCCCACTCTGCATATAGCCATACCACATGGTGGTGGTATTGTCCAAGAGAAACTGAATCAGCCTCCTGTTGAGGGCCAATCAAATGGTCCATAACTCCAGCAGGTTGATGTAGAAGTGGATTCTACCGAAGTTCCGAATGTCCTGGACTTATTTGGTCCACAGGGAAAGCCTGGAAATGCACCAACCAATCAAGCAGCCATCTCAGCTCAGTCCTGCTGGAAAAAGAACTGGCCATATCACACACATAACTGCCACATCATGAGCACTGCAAGCGCTCCACCATAGAAGGAGAGCACAAGCTGTTTCACAATGTGTTTACTTTAGCATCCATAGACTGTTGTGGTGTCATGATGTCATGGAGCCTATTTACCGCACAACAAAACTCCTACAACCAAAAAACTGCAGCCAGTGATTCTCCTCCTTTCATTTTCTTTTTCTTAATTATGTGTTGCATTCCTATAGCAATGAGGAAGCCAGAAGGTGAGAGGGTTCCAGGCAGGAACACTTGAGCAGGATCATAAATGACAGAAACCCAGGACTACTGGAAGATAATGGAACCACTGATGCTAGCGGGGATGTAATTGAAACAAACACAAGATGGTGGCGATGCCTATTCAAAGACTTCCTGAATCAAGGGGACTGAATTGGTGCTCAGAGGTACAGCAAGTTATGGAGGCAGGGGGGAAAATAGGTCCTAATTCTGTCAATCCGCTTTTTAGCAGACTATTTCACCCACCTTATGAGAACAGGTGTACAAACAGGCTGGCCTAATGGAGGTTGTGGCACGTGCGTCACTGTGCGGAGGGGCAAATAACATAACATGTGTATTTGTAAAGTGCATGTTCACCCCAACGGGGTCTCTTGGCACTGAATAACAGATGTTTATTGTTACCCAACTCAATGGTACTCATTTTATCGACCTCAGAAGGATGAAAGGCTGAGTGGTCCTGCCGGAATTTGAACCGGTGACCATGAGGGCGAACACAGGCCCCTGCAGAGGATGCATTAGTCCACTGAGCCACCAAACTCGGTAGGCTCCTGGCTGGTCCAGGGGGGCCCAGTGCCAGCGTTAGGGCAATGCCACCTCATGAAGCGCCAAGCTCTGGAGGACAGCAGGGTGACCAGTGCTGGGGGGTGCATTTGTGTATGCACCCCGAAGCACGCACCAATAGGAGTCCCTAAAGCGAGTGCTCCGAGAGTGGATGGACAAATGGTGCCCCCTGATACACCGTAACATCCCCCGCGTAGTACCCTGAGGGGGAGCAGCACCACAGAGATTTTTGCGCTGGGTGCCACCAGGGCTAACGACATCACCTGGGGGCGGTGGCGGAACCCTCAGCCGCCTTTCCTCTTCGCCCTGAAATAGGGTGACCAGGCGGGCACCCCCGTTTTGCCAGGACGGTCCCAGGTTCTAATGTAGCTCATGTCCCGGTTTTTAAAGAGGGTCGTCTGAAAACGGCGGGAGGTGTTTTTTATGTTTTACAAAGCAGGGATAGTTAGCAGTTGTTTCAAGAAAGCAATTTAAATTAACAGGCAAGCTTCTGGGTTTAAACATTGCATTTGATGTATGTTCTTACTGCCTGTTCTGTAATTCTCTGCTGGGGAGCTCCTTATCGTTTGAAGTAAAATTGTAGTCCTTCTTCTATTTTGTGAAATGTCCCAGTTTTTGGCTTTAAAATTCTGGGCACCCTACCCTGAAAGTCTGTCTGGGTACAAGAGGCTCCGTCGCCGTACCTCGTAGGAAAGCCCCTCCCCAGGATTCGGTGTGCCGGTGGGTACTGGTTATCGATAGCAATTATGTTTACTGCTATTGAACGGGGGCCCTTTTTCCAGACTTCAGAGCCCGGCTCTGGCGCCTTGCCTCGCTCTCGTCTGTAATTTGTGCTGAATGGCATGTTTCATCCTTCAGCTGGTTGTGGAAGACGGCAGCTGGTAGCCGGGTACATGGTGGACTCATTTTAAAGTCTGCCTGCCAACGCAGGATGTCATGTTTTCATTTCGGGGAAAGAAAAGACAAGAATCCAACTGCAGCTTCGTTCACCGCATGTGGCAAAAAAGAAATGTGTCGGCAGGAGCCCAAACACTTTTGTGTGTTTGCGCGTCTTCGAAAAGTTTCGGGGATAAACATTTTCCTTGTTAACCGCTTATAGGCTTTGCGTTTACATAAATATTTTTCCAACATGCGATATTTTTCAAATATTAAATTAACTCTGCGGCTTTGATGCACCAGCTTTGCAAAATCAAATGCTTAGTGTTTACTAATTTGCAGATCACAAAAACACACAAAAATGCAGTAATACGTATACAGGGATTAAGATATTGGGATCTCTTTGCCCATAAGGACAACACTCAAGGTCAGTTGTGAAATCATGACATGTCAAGAACAAAGTACAAAAGCCAGCAGGCATAGCAACAATAATTATTAAAATATGTAATGATAAAAAAGGATGTTTTTAAAAGAGCCAGGGAAGGAGGGTGGTCCCAGAGACAAGACATTAATTGGAAGTTCGAGTAGAAAAATGCCCAGAGAATGAATGTAGATTTGCTAGGATTGAAAGTCATGCTAGCGGAGGATGCAAGGGTATGTCGACCATATGGTTTGCGTAGAGAACCTCGACCAAGACGATAAGACAGCAGCACCTGATGTATGGCAGGGTTCTTCCACAGAGGTCCAGGAGGAACGGGTCCATGTTAGAATTTCAGATATCCAAATAAAATACATCTACCTGCCCATTTACACCCTAGTTATATAGCCACTGATTACGCTGAAAATATGGAATGAACAGTCATCTGGTACCTAAGTTCAACAGCCCTGGTATATGTAAATATGTCACCGATGCAATTTATTGACAGGAACAAAGGGTTAGTAATTTAATGAAAAAAAACAGACATGCAATTCACACTTGGAGTTACAGGCCACTAAGAAAAGTCAGAGCAAAGACTTTGGACATATTCACAGACTGGCAGTCAAAGGGACACCTTATTGAATGGCCGATTTCAGTTTTGACAAGCCAAGATAACACTGATCTTTCTCCCACACAGAACCGCAGAGAAAATGGGGCAAAGCCAGTGTGAAACCGCGTAAGAGTACCGATTGTCAAGTTGTCTAGTCGTCGTATTTTAAGCGATTTTTGTTTTATGCCATCTAGAGATGAGATCAATCATTACAAGATTATTACCCCCTTTTGTACCACATGAATACTACAACATTCAGTGATCTTGCGGACAACTGTAAACAAACACAAGCTGCATAAAAATATACTTTGTCACAAGGCTCTTTCATACCCAAATATGGCAGATTAGCTACAGTTCTTGCTTAAAATCCAATAACCCTAACAGTCCAAGAATGTAACCACTTTAGACACTATCTGTATAAGCAGGGGTTGACTTTTTGTTACATATCTTCTGCTGGCTGCTGACCACTGGAGGACTCTAACATAGTCCACCCCTACAGGTGCCGGCTATCTACATATTATGGCTGTCCTTAACATCATCACAGGAAGGATGTCCGTTATGCAGTTTATCTTGGCAGATCTCTGAACCGCTCCCCTTCGACTCATGCCTACTAAGGTTCACATGACCTCAGAATGGATGAACCTAGGCGATAACCATCAAGATGAAGTGTAACATAAAAGAACACCAAAATGGACCTGAAGAGTTGATCAAGGCTCACAGCATACTACTAACCATAGCTGAGCATCCAACTCACGTCTTTATCCGTTACATCACTGAGTCCGATAACACAATAACCACACCTGGATGGTCATCACGTACAACATAGAAACACTTCCCACATAGGATCAAAATAAGGACAACACCTTTCCACCCCTAGAACCCTACAAAGCATAGCATGGTGCCTGTGTGGGCAGAGCTGTAGCACCCCGATTAGGGGTAGCAATAGCTATATATATATATATATTTCAATACAGTACAACACTGTGTTTACCCGATGAAGAGCAACGGTAGACAAAAATGTAGTTAGAATGACAATTTATAGATATGGCATTCAGTAGTCAGTGAAAAGTATATGTAATGCAATAATAAAAGCCAAAGATAAAACACATTTACTGAAGTTATATAATGTGTGAATAAGAAAAAGATATGAATGGACACCAATAAATGGATTGATCTATTGAATGAAAGCTCATGCAATGAAGTTTTCTTTCATTTGAACAAATCGGTTTACGGTACTTAAAAGCACCACAGGTTTATGTAATAAAAACAGTGCAAAATAAACGTATATGAGACCTCGACTAGCAGACCATTCACCCAACTCGTTAAGAGGTTACATGTTAGATTGACTGGATTATTACTGTTTAGAGTCCAGCAATATAGGACCATACCATAAGTGGAAAGATTTAAAGTTACGCATGATGACAGGTCAGAACATTTGCAAATGCATGTGGAATTATAACTAACCAGTAGGACATGCTAATCAGGGAAAAAGTACCAGAATGCATAAGCAAATAGGTGATTTTAATCGTAGTGTTGAAAAGTGGGAGCAGTATGTATGGCTATGAAGAAAGGAGCACATCTTGGGTCCACAAAATTGTGTACCTAAACCTAGACATAGAAGGAGAGATTATCCATAAGAATGCCAAAGACCTCGATTGTAGAAGGAAAACGTTTCAAAACATTTGAATACCAGAATAGGGAAAAATATCCATGGAACAGAAGGACAAGGGGTAACACTGAGTGTTGCTAGGCACATTGAAACTGCGTCTGAGTTCTACCAATAAATGTAGGGGAAAACAATGAGGAAGGAAAAGGGAAGCAACAGACATGGGCCTTCCTCCTATTGTGCTCAGCGACTACAACTCCTAAAAAGAGAACTTAAAGCAAAGTGCACATTTTTTACCCCGAGAGCCCGGGTTCCTTGGCACAACTTGTGCATCAATCCAGAGATGGATGAATCTGCAAATAAGATCTTGACGCTGTGGTAGTCAATGCTGTTGAAGCTACTCAAGACCTCCAGGCCTCTATCCACCTCGCTAAGGAAAAGGCAACTTCCATGGGTGGATTTTAGAAGAACTTCATGGATGCGTTCCCAAGACCAAGAGAGGAATTTAGAATCCCGAATGCCAAGTGCAATTGAAAAAGAAGATGGTGTAAAGTCGGAACTCTGAAGGAGAGAGCAGTAGATAATTTAAAGACTTTGTGAGCTCTTTGTTGGGAAATTTAGAATCCAAAGGAGAATACATTAAAAATGTAGTTAAAAAAAGCATGGATACTGATCCCGGCAGCACTCACTTTTGCCACCACTGAAATTCGAGCTACATCTGCTCCTTCTCTCGAAGGTGGTGGCTGGAGTTCCGACATCTCATGTGGACATAGCCAGAAATGATGGACTCCCTACTAGAGTCTGCATGAACAGAGAAGCCACAACAGGAATTCTGATTGCACACGTGACCTCTGCAATGCCAACTAGTAAGAGGAGGAACAATGAAATGAATGGGACGGACTAGAATCATGTTATCCTGTCAAGAAGATTTGACATTCAAGCCAATAAAAAAAGTTGATCCCTTTGTCTCTCTACATGGCAAATTGAAGTTACTTCATGAGAGTAAGACATTTTCTATATTTGAAGGAGAACTGTTGCAATGAAACTGCAGAGTGAGGAGGGGCACCTGAGCTCCACTACTTGTTTTATTTTTTTACTTTTATTTTTAGAGTTTTCTATAGCGCGAACAAGACCCAGAGTAGGGTATCAGAGCGCTTTACAAAACAGAGAGTAGGTATAAAACATATTGCAAGAACAGAGCAGAGAAAGTATCACAATATTGGGTCCGGCAGGTAGCAGAAGTGATAAAACAGGATGATTTGTTCTGAGCAGTAGGAACAAGTTCGGGTACAAGTAAGTCATAGAAGCGAGGGAGTCATTAACGGAGTGTAGAACAGTTTGAAGTAGTGGACTGGATCAGTGCCTTGCAAGTCCGTGAAATAGCCGGTGTGATAGTTGTGCCCCATACAGTGAGGCATATGTGTAATTAAGGAAGGAATTTGCTCATCAGGAATGATTTTGCTTCCCTTTTGAATAGTGGTGTAGAAGAGATTTTTTTGATGCTAGGAGGTAGGGCGTTCCAAATTCTTGGTGCCGCTCCGGAGAATGCTCTGTCCGAAGTTTTTTTCTTGCTGAAGCGAGAGGGTTTCATGAGTAGATTGTCTTGTGCTGTATGATGAATTATGGTTTAATATTGGTCTGTTTTATGTTGTGTCCCATAATTGGCTGCTTGATAAATGTCTGATATCGTTGTTACTGATACCATGGATTGTGCCTGGAGATGGACCAGGCTTGATTGGGATACCTCCCACCCACACCTATTTCCCTAACATACACCTGGGTTTGTACAGTTAGATTTCTCTTCAGAATGCAATCGAAATGTTTTGTTAATACCTGATGTCTCACAGTAATATTGTTTACACTTGCAATACAATCTTTTAATCTGACAATACAATAATTTGCAATACAATATATGTATGTGTATAATCTACAATATTATCAAGACAATATCATCTGACAATACAATAATTTAATCTGACAGGAAGGAGAAGGATGACATCAAAATCAGTATAAGCACAAAGGAAACATGCATGGTCAATAAATTACATTTGATTATTGATTATGGCAACACAACAAGCGTGTTTGTTTAAATGCTGACTAGAAACTAGTGAAATTGCAGAAAAAGAGAAAACGTATAATCCTGCTCCACAAAGGATGTAGCACTTTTAGGGCTTTTTCTCAGCTGAAGGTAAATATTTTGTTTTAGACTGAAGTACTGTAAAATATATCAACCTAATTAGCTAAATGATCCATAACAGGATTGTTTCACAAGAGAGGAGAGACATTTTTAATTGGCTAAAAAGAGAATTAGACAATCATTAGGGTTGTGGCAGTGGTTAATTTGTTAAAAAAAAAAAAGAAGTGCTGGGGGTCTCGTCAGGAGGCTGCTTCGACCAATCCATTTCTCCAGTAAGCACTGCCCAATACAGAACCAACAAACCGTACCAGTGGGGAGGGGATGTGGCCCAATGGCCAGAGTTGTCGACTTCGGAGCTGGGAAACCAGGTTAGAGTCTCCGCGTCAGCTCAACAACCTATGATTCTGGGCATATCACCTAATCTCCCTGTGCCCACCAAAATGAATGTGCCCTTAACAGGTGCTCAAGTGCTGGTGTTGATGGTTAAGTGCTGGTGCTGAGCACCTGAAACTACTGGCTCAAGTTAAGCACTCGTTTGTTACCTTTTACTCCAGCTGTCCCGGGCCCCGACCTACTATGGGCCCGGATTAACTGAGCCAAGTACTACCCCTTCAGCACTTGACTCTCAGTGGTAGCATGGGTCGAGCAGCCCAAGGACCTTTATGGGCAAGGTAAGCGTCGACTCAAGTCTCACACTACCCACAGTGACCCCAATATTATGAACGCCCAATTCTATACTTCCTTTTGGTAAGAAAGACAGTATTTAATAATCATGCAAAATAAGGCTAGTGCCTTAGCACTGGTGTTGGCAATGGCCCAACCCACACTCCTGCTCATCCTTCCACGCTAACGTGTCTCTGTCAGATCTATAGAGGTGGACTCTCAGCTGCTACCCATGATATTATAGCACATCGAAGTCTGGCTTAAGACCTCAAAGTGAAGCACTACTGGTACTAACCCACCAAGCTTGTGCAAGTCTCAATAGGGCCTGTGGTCACTGCTCCAGTATTACGTGACTCGGCCTTTCGAAGTGTCCAGGAGCCAGGGTAAGTCTTCCCACAGTTGGCGGGCAGTGCACTGAGACAGTCGCAGACAGCGATGGCTTCCAGGTACAGTGTCTTCAGCTTCTTCCTCCTCATGGTTCCTGCTGGCAAGGAGGAGCAGCGATGATGATGCATGCTCTGAATATGATTGGAAGTCCCTCCGCTGATTGAGACGACTCCTCCGACACAGGCAACAGCCCCCAATGGTCCTAGTGGCCCCAACCTGGCATACAGGGATCACAGGCGATAGCCACAACGAGGGCTGTTGTAGGGGGTGACAACTCCAACAGTGTCCTTCTCCAACAGGGTCGGCCCGCAACTTAAGCAAGAGGGCAGATAGCTCTCTCACAATACTAGTCCTGAAAGGATCAGGTGGCACACACTCTGCTCACCCAAATTCTCTCACCAGGATCCCTGCTGGGCCTTATTCCCTCCAGCCTCTCTCCTCCTCCTCCTCCTCCTCCTCCTCACAGGACACACTGTCCTTGGCAAGCAGGCAGAAGGCTGGTGCTCCAGGCACAGGGCAAGTGTTCGTGGCTTTCTGGGTGATGGCCCCTCACACAGCTGTGATACAAGCACACCGTGGTCCTCAGCCCAGTTTGCAGTAGCTTGAAGTGTTGGCGATCTTTTTCCTGATGAACAGTGCTGCTGAACAAAGTGTTGGACACCTGACCCCACCTTTATAGTCCAAATCCAGACACAAATGTCATTTAGTGTCTGGTCCTTTGAAATTCGGGTAGTGGAGGTCAGTTCATTTGAAGTGCTCTTTCCTCTACCATGTCTTTTGTCAAAGGTACATTCTACAACAGCAGGCATGTCTCCAGTTCTGACTGTCCCACATCAGAGGCCAAGGTAGTAACCGGGGATCACACCTGGCTGTCAACCTCCACTGAAAGATGCCTCACAATGGTTCAAAAGCTGAAGCCTTTCCCTCTATGAAGATTCCCTGGTCCACAGTGCCAGCCTTCTCAGTCCCACCATCTACCTGACGATGAGGTCAGGCCCCAGTGACCAGTAGCTCTTCCTATAACTAGAGAGATTTTTGATGTGCACAGAGGATGCTCTGCCTCCCGTCCTCCAGTGTGGGTGTTCCCACCCTAGCCCTCAGGAATGTCAGTAACACACAACTACTGTCTAGGGGTTGCAGTCCTTATGTCCACTAGCCTTTCCAGGCCCTGGGTTTCAAAAATGGAATCGAGAGGTCTCAAAGTTATGTACAATACACAGGTACACATACACCCCAGCATGCACACACACACTAGTATCACATCCTATTGGACCCAGCACACAATCCATGCAGGTCAAGGGTTAATTAAGTACACAGCCAAGACCAAGACCACAGTACTATGAGAAAGGTCTAGGTCATGGCGCACATGCATAATCCGTGTCCATCCACAACCAAACATCAGTACCAGGGATTTAGACATCCATGCAACTGGGGGACTCAGGGCAGGGTGCATATCAGTTACCATGGAACAGCCTTTTCTTTCCCAACAGATGCTCCTACTTCCATCCACAAATCACCCAAAGATGTAAGATAAAAAAGAAGCAGTAGATTCAAGGATCTCATAAGAAATTCAAACAGTTGCTCCTGAGGTACAACAGATGTTTAATTCCCAGCTTAACATAAGGTGATAAAGTCATAGTATTAAAGAAGTAAGGAAATGCATGCTACTCGAAGACCTTATGATCTGCAAGCATTTTAATATGAAGGGAAATGTGGGGCTAGATTAGGAAGGTGGTAATGTTTCACCATCATATTATATGTATACATAGATGGAGATGGGAAGTAATACAAATGCTAAATCTATGAAATTCAGCTCAATCATTCTGGGGAATGCCAATTTCAGGCACACAATTCCTTTTTAAGGTAGAAAAGGCCATTGGATTGATGGAAACCTGATGCTAGATAGATGAGAAGCTGGGTAATGGAAAGGGATAGGGAGATAGACAGACAGATAGACACAGACAGAGTCTGTATCTCTCTCACCTCACTATCACCAATCCCAGTTACTCAAAATCAAGTTGGTTACTGACTTACTTGACCTGAAGAATCTTTCCAGTATTACTACTCCCTTCGAGGCAATAAAGATGTTAATTTATAAGCAAAGTAGGTAGGGTGACTAAGTCCCACACAATTACTGAAAGCCCCACAATATATGCTACACTTTTCTGCTACACAGTGTTTGGGGGGTCCTGTATTCAGTGTTTATTTTTTGTGGTTTTCAGTGGTGTTTTATCAGTGTTAACCTTTTGAAATCGGTGCTTATTAGTGTTTATTAAGCTTCCTAACCCCCCAAAATAGAAAAAAACTGCGTTTCTAGTTTTCACCAAACATGTTTTTTTCAATGATTATTATAAAGCACATATTTTATTTAAAAAAAATAAGTGATGCAGGGTCTGGCCAGTGTGTCCAATGGACTTGTGTTAGACTGTTCTAAGCATTGAAAGTCTGTGTATTGTACTCTCACACATATCTCATTACCCTCTCTCACATTTCAAAATCTCTAACACTTGCTCTGTCAAGACTTTGTCTCCTTTACAAGACTATTGATGGATTAAAAAGTAAAAGTGCTATATTTAAATGTTTAAACACATTCCTAGACACAGGTTGGGGTCATTCACCTACATCTTTTGGAATATTATGACATTGTAGGGGTGGTCAGCCCTGCCAACAGTATTGTATCTTGTGAAACCTTTATAATTTTGTATTACACCAGATAATTTGTAGCCCGGCATTCTAAGGCACCTAAAACCTGATGCTTTAAGCATGGGCACCACTGCTTTCCTGCCTCTCTGCCTCTGCTGCTGTTTTGTGGTTATTTATAGCTGCCAAGTGTCCTTGTGGCAAATGTTTCACTTTAAGTCAGTCCTGAACTTTTAACATATCACACTGTATTCTGAGACTTGAAATGTTGCTGTTAATATTATATCCAAGCAGCAAAGTCCTTGAAGTGATGGGTTTTGTTGGTAGGTAGTTATATAAATTATGGGACCCCTCTATGGATACTTTTTATGACCGGGGAAAAGAGGCCACAGAAGGGGAGAGCAGGCAGGAGGAATATATATGCGGGATGTTACATCGTAATCAGAAAATGCTGTAATCCTGAAAGCGATGCATAGAGAAGTGAGGTTGATCGGACGATAGGCAAAATATAAGATAAACCCATGGCTAGCGTCATTACAAGATTTATCAAGGATAAATAGAAAACGAATTATAAAAATAAAGATACTCTAACCTGCGCTCCTCCGGCAAAAAGGAAAGAATAGGCCCCCTAACAACGTAGATGACAAGATAATTGTGAAAGATCACAAGAATAAACTGCAATACAAACAAAGGGATAGGAAGCAGTCCCACGCAGGCCAATTGATGAAAGATTAGTGGTGGGATAGATGGACTTTTAATACAGACTGCCATTGAAAATATTCGGAAAAGGCCATACACTGATCTGCAGTTACATTATAAAAGATACCCTGCACACACGTGAGGATGAAAGGATAAAACCATTTCTAAGCTGGTCCTGAGGAAGGTGGTTTTAACCCACCGAAACGCGTGTAGACCTGGCGTTAGGAAACATATAAGATCTGTGTCACCCCAAACTTAGAGATTGTTTTAGAATTTGTAAGAGTGTGAAACGGTATGAATGACATGTATGTGAGGTAGTTAGTGTGTGGAACAGGGCTATTGTTGTTTTTCTTACCTATTTTTTAGAACAAACAATATATTTTGGATTGTATAAACTATGATAATCACTTTTGCACTGTCTAAACTGTTTGGATTAATACAAATGTTAATGAATTGATGATCACTATGAAAAAAGACTCAAAATAAGAAAAAAACTGTTTTAAATAATTTTGATAAAATTCACTATAAAAAAAGAAATAAAAGACATTTCAATGAAAGATAAGATTTTGCTGTTCCTGTACTAAATGAAATGTTTATTGTCAAATTTTGAGAGCAAGGCCAGAAAAGAAATTATGTTTTGACCATGGGGGAATTTTGTTAATTCTTTTGTTGGTAGGTAGAACATCTAGTATCATGTTTTTATCATTAACCTATGTGTATGGCACTCTTTTCACAGGTACCTGTCACTACACCTTGCATTGACTGTTTAAAGCCTGAGGTGTTTAGCAGGTAACCAGCTATCAATATAGACTTGTTAGAAAAGGGGGCTGATGTACCAAAGTCTTTTACCCAGTCTGTGAGTCTGCGTAAATGTAATAGTGCATATTGGCCAAGGTTCTTATGAGCAAGCCCTTTCACCAATCGATGACCAGTATAAGAATTGAACACTGTCAAAAGAGCAAATGTGATTTTAATATTCCCAGATTCTCTACAGTTTATGAAATAAAATGATCAGACCTAAAACATGCTTCTGAACCCTGCACCTTTAATCCTAGCACACAAAACTGGAGAAAACAAAAGGGAGAAGAAAAAATATTTTAGTGACATCCCTAAATAACAACACTCAAGCAGAATAATATTGGATCAGTCTTTATTGCTGCCATTTTGTATAACAAAGTTACATCGTCTTGGTCCTTTCCGAAAGAAATAAAAATTACTCACTGTCTCTCATTTTCCTTTCTTTGAATTGCATTTTAGTTAGTAGTTATACAGGTTTTTTAGGATTAATATGTTTACAGTGATGATGACTATTTGTCAGTTGGATGGGTTTTATCAGTTATTATATAGTTAAACCAACAACAGGATAGCCTAACAGTATCCTGGTCAAAGATCAAAGTGACATGATGTGATAAAGAGGAGGAATTTTTTTTTCAATTGATTCCAACTTTTTCACTTTGTGTTTTATAGTACTGAAAGATTAAATACTTGGAGGGAGATGCAGGAGAAAGGCATAGATCCGTCACTGACCTGCCATCTTATCACTCACGATTCCTATAATCCTAAATTACTAGAAATTAATTATATTTAGGAAAATGGCAGCACCATTGATCCTATAAAAATAAACATAACCCCTTTCCTTGATCTGGGTACACCAACTTAAATTCCATCACAATGAAACTCCTGTTTCGTATACCCAAGCAGGATCACATTGAAGGCACAAAGTGTACAGGAGTCAGGGGTCATCTGGACTGTGAGCAAATAGAAAGAAGACGTACAATGAAGGGTCTTATTAAGTATTACACATTATCACTATCACTATATTATAGTCCTTACTTTATGAGGAAATAAAGCCAACATTGTCTGACCTGAACATGCGGTGCATACAAAATCATGTGATACGCATGGGGGTTAGCAACCAGCAAGGAGAAGCAAACATTTCAATTGTAAGTCCATGTCTTTACAGTAAGGACACTAAGCAAAACATCTATCACAATAGCTGCATTAGTGCAAATTATTATTATGTGATGTTAAATTTAAAAGGCCTAGTTACAAAGCACGGCACAGTGAATAAGGACGTCAACAGGAAACAAAGCCCAGCTACATAGTAAAAATGCCACGGCACATATGTATAAATATAGGACACGTTGCCAATGCATAAAACGCGCGAGCAGACTGCTTATGATGGTGACGGAGCTTCATTTCACTAAAAGACACTGACAAAATAATTTAAATATAGGAGCGTTGTATGACAAGAAGGACATATCTCCTATAGCTAACACACTGTACCATTAGATGTAAGCATATGAAGCATCAATGTTAAATCCTAAGAAGAGTGTAATATCCAACTAGATCCACTTCAGTCCTGTAAAATGCAAGAAGCTGTCATAAATTAAATAAATAGGTCCAGGTGTACTAAGATCTGATTCCCTCCATGCAGAAACGACCATTCACCTTCACCCACCCTCCCCCTACCCTCTCCTTTCTCCTACACCTTTTTTCCTCCCCCATTTCACACACATTCATACCTCCTCCTTTCAACCCCTACCCCACCTCAACCTCTCTGCTTCCCCCATTTTCCCTCTCCCCATCACCCTTCTCACCCCCATGCTGCTCTCTCTCCCTTCTCACCCGCTGCCCTTCCTTACAGCACCCCCCCCACCCCCACCATGGGACTCGTAAGTAGATGCCTGTTCTCCCTACCCGGCACGAGCAGCCGCCACCGCACATACACAGTCCTGCGCACCAATCTCCTGCCCAGGGATACTATCCATGCCGTTTCTTCAGCGATACCTGACATTCTTCCAATACCGAACCAAAGAATCACCCCTCCAACCACAGTGCACCCTGCCTCTCCTCTCTAAGCACATCGCCGATGTTTGAGACTCATAATGCTCCTCCCACCCAGGCCCGACAGGGGACCCCCACCCCCATCTCTCTTCCTCCTACGAGTGGAGGTTCTCTCAGACTTGTGACCCTTCCCCCTGGCCAGTGTCCCCACAACTCGCAGCCACCACCTTCGATGTTGACAGGAGGAATGATCACTGCACCCTATCTTACACCCACTGTACTGGGTCCAGTGCCCTACAACAAGCTGTTCAATTTGCTGCACTGTTTAGGTCGATGATATGTCGCTCTTCACTGTTATATTCCCCCCTTTCCCTTTTCAACCCCTCCCATCTCCTCCTCAGGCCCCCTCCCCCACCGATGTATCGTTGATGTTGTAATTTCCATTTTGTATCATACTGTGCGTTCGGCGAACTACTGTGTGTTTTGGTACCCAATAAAAAATTATGCCAAAAAAAGAGATTTGATTCCCTTAAAATAAGCCACAAAATATGCACTATTTGAGAATTGAATCAGATTGTTCAACCCAATCTATGTACTAAGAGGTCGGTTCACAAAACAGTGAATTGCAGGGGTTGCAGAAAGGCCTGTCTAAATAATATTCATTAGTCAGGTCACAATTTGTAACCTTCCGGAATGGGATGCAGTTACAGGGACTGCATTCCAAAATGGATTTTTTTCTTTAAAGCTGCTCTTGTTCTTTAAAAGAAATAGGGCTCTTCGAGTAAAACAATTAAAAAAATGTTTTTCGAAAAGTTCAAGAGCCAATCTGAATAAAAAGTGGGACGGGCCCAATGGGCACCCATTCCTTTTTTTATACAAAACTGTTACCATCCCAACTTGAGAGAAAGTGAGTGAGCAATGATTTGCACCTGGAATAGCAGTCACAAACCATTGGCACATACCACACCAGTCTACAATATGGAAGGAATACCCCCCTCCAAATTGCAATTCAGCTGGGTCGCTAACCCTATTGGTGATAGCACATAATAAAAAGTGATTCTGTTGTTGCAAACCATAGGATTCTGCGAATCAAAGGTTTGTGAGCATAAATGTCCTTAATAGAGCTTGTTCTACAATTCCTACATGTCGCCAGGATGTCATTGAAAATATTAATTTCAATTTTATATATTTAAAATATTTATACAGCGTAGTCTAGCTCTAGGGAGACGTATGGTTGTCAGCTAGACACAGGAACAATAATATAAATCCCTCATTATTTACCAAACACATGGTAAAACAAAATAGCTGCAAAAGGCCACCTGGACTAGTTAGTGGAAGGCACACTACATACAAAAGATGGTAGAGAGGGCTGCTGAAAAGATAATCAATTGCCTGAGTTCAAACCAAGCCCTAAAATAAAAAACACAGCAGGCAATCTGTTGTACAAAGACAGACCATGTTTGGTCTCTAAGACCTCTTTCGTGGACTTTTGTTGGTTAATTTAATGTTAGAGAACACTTTGGGGTGTACCTCTAAGATCTTGAACATCATGGAGCTATATGACCAGAGGAATATCTCATTTGACAGCGATATGGAGCAGATGAGCTATGCATAGAGTTCTGTGAAGACATGTTGCATTTTTTCAGTGTACTCTTCAGACAAAGGCCCCCAAACAGGAAGAAAGCATCCTGGTATCAAAATGTCTTTCGCCGTCCATCTATATTTTTGATTGGAGCAACGTCTAGTGCACCAACCGAGTCAGATGAATATTCATGCCATCACATTTATTTATTTATTTTTATATTTAGAGTGTTCTATAGCGCGAACAAGACCCAGAGTAGGGTATCAGAGCACTTTACAAAAGAGAGCAGAGTAAGTATAAAACATCTTGTAAGAACAGAGCAGAGAAAGTAGCACATTATTGGGTTTGGCAGGTAGCAGAAGCGATAAAACGGGATGATTTGTTCTGAGCAGTAGGAACAAGTTCGGGTACAAGTAAGTCATAGACGCGAGGGAGTCATTAGGGGAGTGTAGAACAGTTTGAAGTAGTGGACTCTATCAGTGCCTTGCAAGTCCGTGAAAAAGCCGGTGTGATTGTACTGTCCCATACAGTGAGGCATATGCGTAATTAAGGAAGGAATTTGCTCATCAGGAATGATTTTACTTCCGATTGGAATAGTGGTGTAGAAGAGATTTTTCTGATGCTAGGAGGTAGGGCGTTCCAAATTCTTGGTGCTGCTCCGGAGAATGCTCTGTCCGAAGTCTTTTTCTTGCTGAAGCGAGAGGGTTTCATGAGTAGATTGTCGAAGATCCTAGAGTGTCTGTTCCCTCCAGATAAAGTAGCTTTCTGGAAAAGGTACTGGGTGGTATTGTGGTGTAGAGCTTTATGAGTGATGCAGGCCATCTTTACGTGGATTCTAGCTTCCTAGGGTAGCCAGTTGAGCGCCTTCAGGTGGATATGTGGCCAAATTTCCTAGATCCTGTTGGAAGTCTTGCTAGTGCATCCGTACTCCAACCTTGAGATGACTACAGCCTGAACTGCAGTTTTGAGATCAGGGTTCTCGATGAATGGTATCATTTTTCTGAGACAACTGAGGTGAAAGTGGGCATTCTTACCCAACACGTTGATGTGTGTTTGCATGTTAAGGTTCTTATCCAGTGTAAATCCAAGCGATTTGGTGGAGTCCACCAAAATCAGTGTGCAATTTAGAGTAGTGATCATCTTGGTCAATTCCTTTATTTACAAAGAGTCTTTTGGGGGGAGGGAGATTAGGAGAAATTCTGTTTTTTGTGAGTTGAGCTTGAGGAAGTTGGTCGTTAGCCAGTGGACAGTCTTTTCGAGAGCTTGATTCATCATCTTTATCTCTTCGATGGAGGTGATCTTGATGTAAAGTTGAGTGTCATCCACGTACATGTGGAAGGAGATAGTCGCCTGTTGTAGTAGTTCGGTTAGTGGTTCGACATAAAGGTTAAATAGCACGTGGGATAGGGTTGAGCCTTGTGGTACTCCTAGTAGGTTGGGTGAAGAGGGAGAAAGATTTTTATTCACCATGAACAATTGCGTTCTATTTTCCAGAAAGGATATGAACCACTGAAGGACTGTGCAGGTTTTATTACGGTCAAGGGCAAGGAGGGCGTCATCTACTATATGCAGAATCACTGTTTCTGTGCTATGCCCGGGTCTGAAACCCGATTGGCAGTCGTTCAGTAGTTTGAAATCTGTGATGTGTTGGTTCAGTTGCTGCTGAACACATTTTTCCAGGACTTTGGCTAGCATGGGAATGTTGGTTATAGGTTGGAAGTTATTAGGGTCGGAGGTGTTTGCTGTAGATTTTTTTTAGGATAGGGATGACTTGACCAATTTTTAGGTAGTCCGGGATGTGACCTTGCGCTAGCGAGGCATTGATGATTTTGGTCCAGGGAGGGGAGATGATATGATAGATTATATCAATGAGAATCTCCTTAGTGAGGAGGGGTTTACCAACAAAGATGTATCTGCATCAATATCTTAGACATCAAGAAGGTCTTTAATGCTGATATTGTCAATGACGGTGAACAAGCGGCAGCAGAGCTGTTTCAAGACTCAGAGCATGTGAACAATACCAGGAATGGTGATTAAGAGCTCTGAGGTATTTCTCTTGTTTCCTTCTTGATAAGCCATTAGAAGGAGAACCTTGCATTGAAAAAGGATAGTCTATTTTCTATGAGCATTTTTCTCTTCTCCTTTTACTTCATAGCCCGCAGGGCTTCAGCGTCTTTGTGCATTTTGTGAAGGGGTCTAATGTTGATCAAGTTCTTTTGCACATTTCCAGGCAAAAAGTGCACTGTTTTTTAGTGAGCGATTGAAGCAGACAAACTAAACCAGACATTCTGATTTAAACCTTCTTTCAGGAAGGCCTCCTTACAAAAAATTATAACATTTTCAGGCTGAAATAAGAAAATAGTGGTAGACATAAAATTGTTAAACAAAATTTTAAAATAAAGACTACGGTAAGATTATGTCAGAAGAACAGTTTGAAGGAGCAAGACCGTGGGGTCAGATTCTTGCTCATAAGATATAAAACAGAAGATCAACTGCCAATAACAGACTTTTTTTTTTATTTGAGTTTTATGGATTGTAAATTACAATCAAGTTACAGCGATACATTTTATATACGAATTCACCTTAACAGATATAGCTTTGCAAATGTGTATCGTAAATCATAGCAAAAATATGACAAATCAACAATTTATAAAAGGAAGAAAAAGACCAACTTACACAAAAATAAAACCTTGCAGTACTAGAGCAGTGCAGTTGTACATGTTAAATCTCAGACTACCACCTGTCATGTATAACATCATAATGCAGCAATGTATTCAATCCAGTGCTACCCACACAGAGACAATAGTTCTATATCCCATCTGGGTTTTCCAACAAATAGCATGTAAGCGGGCCCAAAAGTCTTTTGGTCTAGAAGCCTCTGGAAGCTTTTCTGCATATGTGGCCAATTGTTCTTTACAATAAACAAGCTCTTTCAACCATTGTCCCACTTTTGGTGCAATTTTCTAACCCCAGTGTTTAGCGACCATGAGTTTTGCCAATAGCGCGGTGACAGCACCAATATGCCTGTTGCAGGGCAGACCTAATAAGCAAATCTCAGGCGACCATTTCACAGTTTCCTTTATAATCAATGTGAGGGTACCGGTGACATAGTTCCAGAAGTCGTTGATGGGAACGCATGTAAAAGCCAGATGCGCAAAGTCTGCCCCATCCACCCCACATCCATCACACGCAAACATATCTCTTCAGTCTCAGCAGTGTATAATAAATTTGGTGCAGAAACTTGAAATGGATTATATGAAGATTGCAATTCGCCTTGAGTAACCACTCGGCGCACAGCACTCCACCCAATCCCCCAGTTCGGCTGTCCAGCTGCTCATTCAATTTATCAAGAAAGGTGGAGCCTTGCACCTCAGTTTCTCATTGAGAAGCATTATATAGCCTGGTGAGGAGGTCGGTTGATTCCCCCATTGATAATGCAATTTGTAATGCTTTCAACGTTTTCAGCTCCTCTGGGAATCCTGGGTCAAGTGCCCTAACAGCCTACGCAACCTGGTGTAAACAAAAATCTGCATCGCGGTACACTGAGTCCCTGACGTAAAGTAATTAAAGGATAAAAACCTTGCATTAGGATACATGTCCCCCATTTTAGTAATACCTGCACCCGACAATATAGTCAATGCCCCCTTCTCGTGTGCCACCGAGATATCCATGTGTGCAGCAATCGGCATAGCTGGCGCATATAGGTTTTCGTGTTCTGAGCGAGTTCCCAGGGCCCTCCATGCGCCAACAGTGCACGCAACCGTGTCGAACTCCTCCTTATTCCTCGGTGTTTTATGTTGTAGCACCATGGCCGTCACTGGGGTCGGATACGCATTAAAACGGATCAAAAGGGCGTCCAAATTATGTAGCCCCAGAGTACACAGTAGTCCTCAAATTTAGAACAAACACCTGTCGATAAAGCCTGATATTGCGTTCTGTACGATATGGCGTAGGTACCACACGGCATGATAACGGTTATCATGCCATGTGGTACCTGTTCTAAACTCGACGTCCTTTTGATCCGTTTTAAGATACTGCTGTTTTGGTATTTTCCATACTTGTCCTCTCAGATCCAAGGGGAGCGGCTGCTTTTACCTTTGTACTAACTACACCTAAAGATATATATTTTTGGAAGAATTGGCAATGTTCGAGAGATACTTGGACTGATTATATTGGGCAATCTAAGTAGGTGATGTTACACCTCAATGGACTATTTGGGACGTTTACGGTTATAGCCATTCATTTGATGTTTGAGCAAGCCCTGACGAAGTTCCCGTGGCACTAGGGAACGAAACACGTTGGCTATGTACCGGTTTTAAAAAACAAATAACTTTAATAAAAAGAAGATTTTTTGGTCAACATATGTTTCCTGAGTGACTTCAATCAGACTGCGACTTCCAATAAGGAAGACTGTATGGCCTGAAAAGTGTCCCTACTAAGCGATTAAGGAATATACACTAATAAATATAACTATTTAGGAAGAACTGTCATTTTGGTGACAGCTATCCTGTCAGCAAGGGAAAAGGGGAGGCGGGTCCATCTGGTGACCTGTTCACCTAGTTTAGCGATCACATGGCGCAGTTCATACTGACTATGATTTCAGGGTCTCTGTGCACCCAGACTCCCAAATAGCACACTGGTTCATGGGACCAGCTCAGTGGAAACTCCAGCTCTACTGTTAGACTTCTTTGTTTAGTTCCACAACTGTCTGCACACTGTGATTTGTCATCTCAAGTCCAAGCGCCAGGATACCCGTTGGGTGACAGCCATTGCGCTATATAAGAGCACCAATACATACATACATACATACTTGCTTGGTGCATTCTGCAAGGGGGAACACCGTAGACTTACTCCAATTTATGCCAAGTCCTGCAAATCTCTCTCAACAGGGAGGCCAAATGCAACGCTGGTTCTCTGACATACAACTTCATGTCATCCACTTACAATGAAATTGCTAGCGGGCGCTGCCTGAAACCCAGTACTGCAGCGACATGCCCCTGTCTTATCTTGCATGCCAAGGGCTCCAACACCAAAGAGAATAACATTGAGGATAAAGGGCATCCTTGCCTAGTGCCTCTACCGATGGCTATTAGATCAGAGACCACCCCGTTGACACGTATCCTGGCAACAGGACCATTATACAGTAAACGCACCCAATTCAGGAAGTACGGTGGCATCCCCATACGCTGCAGCACCACAAACATGTAATCCCATCGTAGTGAATAAAAGGCTTTAGCCGCGTCAAGAAGCACAGCCGCTGCCGGAAGCTCGAGGTCCAGCTGGTTCAAAACAGCAAATATCATGCGTAAATAATGTGTGTAGATCTTTTGGCTACAGACCCTGATTGATCCGGCAAAACCAGATTGGGGATCAGGGACAGCAATCTGTAAGAAATTATTTTAGCTAATATTTTATTATCTATGTTTATCATAGAAGGGGGCCTATATGACTCACATCTGTTAGCTACTTTGTCTGGTTTTAACAATGTAACTATTAGGGCTTCTCGGAGAGAGGGGGGCAGAATACCTGCATCGGATGCTTCAGCATAGACCTCCAATAGTCGGGGGCCAGCAGGTCCACATAGGCCTTAAAAAATTTGCTTGGCAAGCCGTCAAGGCTAGCTGCTTTGCCATTGGGAAGCGACATTATGGCCTCTTTAACATACTCAATGTCACAGGCTGCGAGAGGTACTCCCTCCGTCCACGGGATAGCCAGCCCAGTGCTATGTCATCCAGGTACTGTGTGAAGCCAGATTCCTCCACCGGTATTACTGGTCCATATAATTCAGAAAAAAACTCATGAACACCTGACTGATGTCCAGGGTGGAATAACGAGTCTCCAAATTGTTATCTAGCATTTCTACAATGTGATCTTGACTTACCAATGATCACAATTTACTAGCCAGAGATCGGCAAGGCCTGCCTCCTTCACCATACTGCCTCACAACCCACCTCCTAGATCTATGCCACGATTCATATTCGGATATTAAATCCCTAGTTTGGGCCAACAGAGTGGGTTCCGGAGCTCGTGCATATGCGCATTCCAACTTCCGTATCTTATCTTCTAGCATGCGCAGTCTAGTTCGCAGCAACTTTAAACCCCCTGCTTGGGCCCCAATGCATTCCCCAAGAATTGTAACTTTAAAGGCCTCCCACAGAGTCCCAGATTCCTCGACTGTGCCCTCATGCTCAGAGAAATAATTAGCAATAGCCGTCCTAATCGTGACACGGAATACTTGATCCAGCAGTGCAGTCGGCACCACTGAAAAGCCAGCTTCAAAAACATCGGCACCATAAGGTCTAAAAGTACAGGGGAGTGGTCCAAGAGTGTTTTAGGTAGATGTCGGACCAATGTAATCCATGCATTAACCTCCTTGGATACAAGCCAGTAATCCAATCTGGAACCCGAGCTGTGCACAGCGGACACTAATTTACCCTCCCTGCCAGCCGGGTTACAGCTTCGCCACATGTCTACAAGGCCTTCCGTCCCATTATCTTTTTAATAATCTATGCAGCATGCTTACCATGCCATATAGTGTTGGCAGACCTATCCAATTGTGAGTCCAAATACACATTTAAGTCACCGCCCCAGATCACCGTTGCAGAGGGCAATGCCGCCATTCTACTCCAGAGTCATTATAAAACAAGGGATCATCCATGTTAGGGCCATGTACGTTTACAAATAAAAGCCTCGTACCACCAAGACAGCCCTGCAGGAGCAGCACCCTCCCCTGATCATCTTTCTCAGAGTGGGTCAGCGTAAATGGAGTTCCCCGCCTTATCAATATTAGCACCCCTCTTGAATATGCAGAGTACGATGATGCATATTGCAGCACAGCGCGTTCCCACATTCTGCTCTAGGTGCTTAGTTAAGTGTGTTTCCTGTAAAAACGCTACCTGGATGTTGTGCCGGTCTACGTATGCAAACACCTTACAAATCTTTTTGGGGTTATTGAGACCCCACACATTCCAAGTCAATGGTTTAATAGAAACACTGGGCTGTATCTTATCTATTTGTGACCAGCTATTGCAATGTTTACATAGGATTCTAACATTGTTAGGTATTGGATCCTCTGACTCATGCGATCTGCATTGCACCTGCATCAAAACAAACAATTAACTCTCCCCACCCACTTCAGCACCCTAACTTGCCAAATCCATCCCGGAAACAAAGAAACAAAACCCATTTCTAGAAAATAATCCACAAATAAATGTGGGGTACACCAATGGGGGGACACCAGAGTGCAATCAGCCTCCCAGATGTGAAGGGAGGTGGCCAAATCGCAAGGGGATCTCGCTCATCAATTACATATCCATGCATAGGAGGGCTAATGCATATATGACATGTGTCAACAATATTATACAGTACTCGCACATCAATGGACAGTTACTCGCTGGGGAGGCAAACATGGTTAGCATTATTCGAATAGCCTTTACATGAACCCAAACCCATATGCAGCTCTCAGATAATGGCTACCGCCTCTGAGAGACCATGTAGGACCCAGCAGTCACAGTAATTTGTGCGGGCTGGTGACTATCAGTCCTCCTCTTCGTCCGACATTCCAGAGGCTTCACGCCAGGTCAGTTTGAGAGACTTTTTGTATTCCGTAGCTGATTTCGGATTGGTCTAAATTCTAGCTTTACTTTCAGTGCCAATGGGCAACCAGGCCGGATACAGCATGGCATGTGGAAGATTCTCGGCCATCAGTAGTTTCTTTACAGGTTGGAATTCCCTCCTAGCCACCTGGATCATTGCAGTAAAATCTGAATAGAAAGCCAAGTTATTGCCCTGAAAAGTTATGGTATCTTTCTCAAGGGACATCAGCAGAATAGAGTCACGGTCCCTATAATTTAACAGACGGGCAATGATCGGCCTCGGCGGGCGGGAGACAGACAAGTTATCAGCTTCGAAGATGTCCCGGAGCATTTCCTTGACATAGGACTCCAATCTCCATGGGGTGGT
Organism: Lissotriton helveticus; assembly: GCF_964261635.1. Classification (NCBI taxonomy): domain Eukaryota; kingdom Metazoa; phylum Chordata; class Amphibia; order Caudata; family Salamandridae; genus Lissotriton; species Lissotriton helveticus. Next base: position 938,899,843 of record NC_136067.1, read on the forward strand.
TGATTCCGCTAGGCCAGTAATCCTTAGATTGTTGCATCGAGGCCTTGCCTCCAGGTCTTAATTTTTTGCTTGAATAACTGCGAGCACCTTTTCCATGTCGAGGGTTTTGGATGCAATGTTTTGTAGGCTGTTCTATGCGTCGGAGATGCCCTTTTCAGCTTCCCCCAATCTGGCGCCATGCTTATCTAACTCGAAAGACATATGGTCCATTCTGAGGTTGAGTGCATTAATTTTTCTGTCTATGGATTGCAAACTACTCTGCATGGCAAGAAGTGTGGCTTCAAGTTCCGAAGGGCTCTCAGAAGGAGTCGGAAGTGGCCCTCTGCTGCAATGTGCCAGACTTTTGAGACTCAAAGGTGAAGTGGGGTTGGTTTTTGTCTGATTTACCCATTTTATGCCCCGTGTGTGTCACAACTTGCTAGAAATGTGGGTCTCTTGTTGGCAAGGGTTTGCACCTTTGTCCAAGTAGGGACCCTTCTTCCTAGTCAGGATAAGGGAGTTACATCCTAAAATAACCCCTGCTCACCCCCCTTAGTAACTTGGCACGAGCAGTCAGGCTTATCTTAGAGGCAGTGTGTATAGCATTTGCACATAACCAACAGTAATATAGTGTAAGTACTACAAAATGACACCACACCAGTTTAGAAAATATCCAATATTTTTATATAAGACAAGACCAAAAACGTTAAAAATCCACAATACAGTCCTTAGAAATCTTCAGTTATCAAAAAACCTTGAAAAACAGTTACTTGAAGTAGATAGCTCCCTCTGGGGCTATCACAGTGTTGTGAACAAACAAATCCAAACAGTTCTGGCTGACCTCGGCGTTGTGGGCCAGCTAGGGTGTTGGGAAGACCCGCAAAACAGTACCTTTAGAAATGTAGGGCATCGGAGACCTCTCGTTGAGCTTCCGAAACCACGGCGTCCGCAGGCGTTGGTTCCGGAGGTTGGTGCAGGAGTCATCGGGCCCTTGAAGTTACAAACGCTGCAGATCGAACTCCTTGCGGTTGAAGTCAGGAGTGCTGGTGTCGGTAGGCGTTGGGTGCTGTGGTGCGAAGTGCAGCGGTGCGGCGTGCGAGGCCCTCAGGTCACAGTGCGAGCAGTGGCTCGGTAGCAGCGTCAGAGGTGTCGCCGGTGTGACCAGAGTCGCGGTGCGAGGTGATGCAGTGCTCGTCGCGGTGCTGGCAGTTCACAGTGCAAGCAGCGGCGTAGTCGTTGCTGAAGCACTGTCGTCGGCTGACGAACTGGAGTCGATGGCGCTGGCGTCGGTAGGCCAAGGCTGCGGTGCAGGATGAGGGCGGTGCGTCATGTAACTTTACAAGCGGTGCCCTGGAACCACGGTGCAAGCAGCGGCATTGATTTGGCGTGGAGCGGCGTCGTCTGGGATACCAAGGCAGTGTCGTGAAGCGAGGCGGTGCAGAGTGCGGTGCCCACAGGTCGCGGTACGAGCAGCGGCTCGGTGGCGCCGTCAGCAGCCATCGTCAGTGAGACCAGGGTCGTGTTGCGGCAGTGTCCTCTGCGGTGCCTTCAGGACATGGAGTCGGTAGCGGCGTCAGGTTGCTTTTTCTTCTGTTGCAGCACAAAACACACAGTCCCAAGTGCTGAGGGTAGAAGAACTTGAAGTCTTTGCTGTTCCTGAGACTTCCTGAACAGGGGGCAAGCTCTACCTCAAGCCCTTGGAGATACTCAAAGAAAGAAGTTGTAGAAAGTTCAGTCCAGTCCTTCCACTGCCCAAGACAGAAGCAGCCACTGCAAGCCAACACAGCAAAGCACTCAGCAAAGTGGTAGTTCCTCCTCACAGCTTCTCCATCTCTTCTTCTTGGCAGTCTTCTTGGTCCAAAAGAGTTCTAAAGTTCTGGGGTTTGGGTCCCACTTTTTATAGCCCAAAATCATTTGTCCAGTCAGGCAGAGAGTGTCTGTGCCCAGCCAGAACCAGTTCTGCCCTCTCTGGTGTGGCTTTCTGGCAGGAGGTGGAGACAGCATAGTCAGAGGCAGAGCAGGCCCATTCGGGTTGAAGGAAATCTACTCCCCCCTACTCTAAATGCAGCCCAGGTCTATTCAGCCCTTACCTGACCACCTAGACTATCTGGAACCACGGCTCCTCCCCAGACCCTGTCATCCAAAACCCAGACAGTCAATCCACAACCCCAGCAGAGGCCTACTGGATGGTTGAGCAAGAAAATACCTACTTTCAAAAAAGTGGTATTTTCAAACACAGAGCGTATAAATAACCTTCACTAAAATATGCATCTTTAGATTCTGAATTCAGGCAAACTAAACTGTCTTTTTCTACCTAGTTCCCAGGGTCAGTTATGTTTATAAGATATTATAAACAAACTCCTCATTCTGTCCTATGGGAACAGGTAGCCTTGCAATAGTAAAAAAACAAAATAGGCAGTAATTCACTATCAGGACATGCCACACACACCAGGGCATGTCCTACTTTCACATACACTGCACCCTGCCCACAAGGGTACCTCGGGCCTACCTTGGGGTAACTGACATGTAATAAAAGGGAAGGATAGGGCCTCGCAAGGGGGTACACTTGCCAAGTCGACATGGCAGTCCCAGACTGCGCACAGGCTCTGCAACGGCAGGCCAGAGTTACATTTACAGCAGTGAGAAAAGTGCGCAGAGACACTAAGCCAGCAAAAACAGAGTCAAAATCGGGAGGTCAGAAAGCAAAAACTCAGGGAAAACACGCCGAAAGATGCCTAACATAGCTATATCCATATATCATGTCCCTGGGGTTGGCCCTATGTCCCCCAACGCTGCTGGGCGAGAGGGCCTCACACACAGTGAGGGACCACGTCTATTCACTCCCACCAGCACCGAAAAAAAGTCTTAGAGCCTTCTAGTTTAGTATGCTACTTTCAAAGGTGTGCAAGTTATTCCCCCCTCCTCCGAGCGCAGGCACACCCCAGACCAGAAGACGTCTGGTTCTATCCACGGCAGTCTTACCTATGCGTGTTTGCTCGTCTAGGCATGGGCTCGGCGAGGGGGCAGGGTGGCACCGACATCTGCATAAAAATAGCGCTGGCGTCGTGGGGTCTGCTCGCCACTACCACCCGGACCACGTCAACCCATTGAATCTTGAATTGCAGCAATGTACACTTGGCTGGAGGAGTCCGTGTTGCACAGTAGGTCCTGCACCCAACTCGGGACTCGGCCCAGCAAGTGATAGGGATATCCAGGTGTGGTCTCATCGGCATGGGCCTCCAACAGTGACCAACGTATAGCATAGGGAAGGACCCTCAGCCATCCATCGCACTGTACCGACGCAGTCTATTGACTGGGAGGGCTCTCCAACCAGAACAAACCGCTACAATTTAGAGGCCGTCGATCCCTGTGCGCCTTATAGCAGCGCATAGATTTCAGGGGCGTATATGCAGCGCATTGTCAAGATTCGGGCATCGCCTCAGTGCCCCGGGAGTAGAAGTGCCAAGCTCTCCGCAGGGGCACCGCCACTCAAGGTCTCTCGTACTCAGCAGTCCACACAGTCAGAGTCCCGCCCAGCCGCAGCGACACAGCCGTACACACTTAACTTTGGCCCCCGAGCACGGTGGCTGACCCACTCTGTTCCCAGCAGCATCGCCCTCCAGTCACCGGCAGATCACCTAGGACCTCGTGGCCACCACAAAGCATCCACCGCCGCACAACAGGTACACTAGGGGTAGGTGCATAGGCCTCCAGCTCCGCTGTCTCAGCTCCCGGTCCGCCACCAGCAGATCGTCGCACCACTCGCTAGGCACTGAATCAGAGAATCATGCCCCAAGCTCGGCTCTGGTATCACCCGCACCGGCAGGGTCTGTGCTGTGCCGCCTCAGCAGACCCTCCTACCGGATCGGGGACCAATCCGCTTCACGCACCCGCCATATTGTCAGCGGTGCTACGCAAACAAATGATGGACGGAATGCTGAATCAATCGTACATTCACCCCCTGTCAAGAGATCTGTGATAAATCTATTGTTCTTTTGCTCACCATGCCACACCAGTTTAGACCAGCCATAAGCAAATCAGTCTTGACCCTGTGCCTCATGGGAACAGTCAAACCGAACTGCCAAGCCAGGTCCTCCCTGGACCGGAAACAAGCATCCTGGGACCGGTTTCTTGGTATTACCCTTTATCAGCCAGGCTAGCTTGAATGCAGTGGCACAGTGAGCAAGGGACCCACGTCTGGGCATACCCATCCCACTTAAGGTGAAAAGTGCTACGCAAACAAATGATGGACGGAATGCTGAATCAATCATACATTCATCCCCAGTCAAGAGATCTGGGTTAAATCCATTGTTCTTTTGCTCACCATGCCACCCCAGTTTAGACCCAGCCATATGCAAATCAGTATTGACCCTCTGCCTCATGGGAACAGTCCTGACCGAACTGCCATGCCAGGTCATCCCTGGACCGGAAACAAGCATCCTGGGACCAGTTTTTGGGTATTACCCTTCATCAGCCAGGCTATCTTGAATCCAGTGGCACAGTGAGCAAGGGACCTACGTCTGGGCATACCCATCCCACTTAGGGTGAAAAGTGCTACGCAAAGAAATGATGGACGGAATGCTGAGTCAATCATACATTCACCCCAGTCAAGAGATCTGGGTTAAATCCATCGTTCTTTTTCTCACTTGACCCTGTGCCTCATGGGAACAGCCCAGACCAAACTGCCAAGCCAGGTCCTCCCTGGACCGGACACAAGCATACTGGGACCGTTTTCTGGGTATTACCCTTTATCAGCCAGGCTAGCTTGAAACCAGTGGCACAGTGAGCTGGGTCCAAACTGGAATTTATTTATTTATTCAACTTATAGAGCGTACTGTCACCTTGCAGGCATCCTGGCGCTAAGTAGCTCAAAGGTGGAGTGAGTTAAGACCAGGGTCCAGCGTCTAGGACTTATTTAGCTGCTGCCACCCCAAAGGATCTACCCCCTGATCTAACCTTCCTAAATCTAGAAACCTTCACCAATCTCGCCGACGAGGAGTGAAGCATTCTTGTGGGGATGTACCAATCAATTTTTTTTCGCATACACAAGGGCCCTATCCCATGAAGGGCTTTAGAAACAAGGCAGAGGGATTTAAACTGCACTCTCTGTCTCAGGGGAAGCCAATGAAGTTCTGCCAAACCTGCAGAGGCAGAGGAACTTCTAGGCCACCCTAAGACTAGTTTGGCAGCTGCTGACTGGATCCTTTGCAGTCTGTCCAACAGAAAGTTTGGAAAATCAAGCAAGAGAGCGTTACAGTAGTCAAGCCTACTGAGAATCGTACATCTTGCTACTCGGGCACGTACCAGAGAAGTTAATAACGGGAACATTTTTCAAAGGGGTCTGATGATCGCAAAACAAGAGACAGTTGTTTTAGTGACCTGAGCTTCCAAAGTAAGCTTATTTTCAAATAAAATGCCCAGATTACGGACAGTTGTTTCCGGCCGAACTGCAGACGAAGTTCCCGGAGGCCAAAAATTGCGAGGAAGAAGATGTGGGATCCTATTTGCGGCACAAAAGATCACCTCTGTCTTTCCTGCATTGAATTGTAAAGAATTATCCTGCAGCCAGCGGGCCGTGTCCTGCAGACAGTTGTGAAACGCCTCCACTGAATTTGAATCCTCTCCCCCAAAGGAGAGGATCAACTGCGTCTCATCGGCATAATTTATGATGTCGATATTGTATGCCTTGATGACAGCAATCAAAGGTTTTAAATACACATTAAATAAAATAGTGCTAATTGCCGATCCCCGAGGTACCCCATGCACCACGCTGGAGAAGGCAGATTGGAAAGGGGTAAGGGACACCACCTGCTGTCTATCCTGCAAAAAGGATAGAAACCATCGCAAGGCACAGCCTTTCACCCGGGCCTCGCTCAATCTTCTCGCAGGATCTCATGGTTGACCGTATCAAAGGTGGCAGACAGGTCGAGCAAGATCAATGCTGCTGCCTGTCCTCTGTCTGCGCGCCTCTGAAGCTCGTCCATGACGGTCAACAGAGCCGTCTCGGTCCCATGAGCCGTCCGGAATCCAAACTGAACCTCCTCCAGCAGATTGTGTTGTTCTAGGTGTGAAGACAGAGTGATACTAACAGCCTGTTCCACGATTTTAGCAGGGAACGGCAGCAGGGAAATAGGCATATAATTTTTTGAACAATTTTGGAATGGCATGGTGAGCAAAAAAACAATAGATTTAGGCCCAGATCTCTGTACTGGGGTGAATGTGTGACATTGTTCTGCATTCTGTCCATCAATTGTTCTTTTTGCATATTGTCAGCGGGGCGACAACGGCGGAGATCCGTAAACACAGGATTACGGGCGGAGCATTGTCTCTTTGCCTCTCCTGTGTTGTCTACAGCTGCATCACCCACCGGTTTTGGGTGACGGATGTCGAAGTTAGAGCAGGATTATAGGTGGATAGTATGTTCGGCTGGTGGAGCTGCACTAAGGCGCAGCCATCTTGCCGTTCACCCTCTAGCCTCTCCCCTCCCCCCCCCGCCCCCCCCCCAATAAAGGACTTTATGGAAAAGTAGAGGGGTGGTGTATGCCATGAAGCTTACTAATGCTGCTTATTATATGGTACCATTTAGAAGGTACCATTTAGAACTAATAACACCCAAGTAGTGTTCATCTAAAGTGGCAGTACAAAACTGATTTGTTCATGCAGAATCAACTGGGAACATAGATTCCTTTCTATACAGCTGAGTACCAATACACAATCTTGCTTCCGTTACTTGCTGGCATTAGCTAGAAACACAGTGCATAGATATATCCCCAAGTTAAGTCCAGCTGTTATTTGTTTTCCTTCAACTATCTAGTGGAAAGGACACTGTGTTATTAATATGAATAATAAACATCGTTGTCACCTGCATCTGAAAGAGGTTCTACAGCAGTAAAGTAGACATATTTTGGTACGTAACTATAGCAACAGATTTCACAACACTCCATAAAGCTTCCAATGTTAAATTGTTGTGTATGCTTATCGCGTTTTCACAGCCATCAATATACACTTTTATTTAACACCTAAAATGATCACCCACCCACAGAAAACTGCTGCCCAAGTAAACAAAAAAATGCTTTCCGCTTAAAACAGAAGCGGAAAAGCAGCTACTATTCTGACAGACTAGATCAATAGCTTTCAGCCATTAAACAACAAAAAGTCCAAATATCGAAATTACCTTTAAACATCCTATATTAAATTGTTAAATTGTGATAAAAGCTGCTTAAATGTGGACATAACTAATTAGAATCTTGATTAGCCAGGGAAGGCAGGTAGGCACTGCCAAAATCACCACTCTTTAAAGAGCTTAGTGCTAAAAGTGCCACATGTACAACAGATTTGCGACTCACAAATCGGTCGTCACTGCTTTGAGAATTAAAAAATTGGCGTACGCGATGTAGGACAAGCATTCGCAAAACCAAATTAGCAATGCGACAAATTTGAGACCAGATTTTGCGAGTTGCAATTAGGGAAACCCTAATTGCGAGTCACAAGCGGCATCTACAATCGAGTCGCAAATTGCACATAGTCTTAAAGTGACCTGTTTGCACATGCAACTTACCAACAATTCAAAACAGGTGGTAACAGGGCCCAAAGTATAAAAACAGCCCCAGAATGCATCAGGGTCTTCCACAGTGACTGCCCTGTATGTGACAGTGAGGAGGATGCGTATACTGGCTGCTCAGCAGAGGAGGCGGAGACAGCAGAGGATATTTCGAGTCAGACTGACCATCTTTGAGAAGACAGAGAATGAGATTTATGAACAATACAGGCTGAGCAGCAATGTGATCTTGGAGCGAATAGCCACCTTAAAGCCGCATCTAGAAAGCAGTATGCAGCGCAGCAATGCAGTCCCCACTCATGTCCAGGTGTTGTGCTCCCTCCATCTATAGGCCTGTGGCAGTTACCAAAATGTGATAGCAGTGGCCAGAGGGGTGTCGCAGAGCATGCCGTCATGTTTTTTTCACAATTTCCTAGGTGCCATGCTCCTCCACATACACCAACACATTTGACTGCACAGGAATTATGTGGAAATGCAAACTGTGAATTTGCAATTCTACCGGATAGCCAGATTGACACAGGTCATCGGGCGCATAGACTGGACCGATGTGTCCATATATACCCCATCCAGTCTGGAATACCTATTCAGGAACCGCAAGCACACCCATTCCCTGAACATCCAAGTTGTTTGCAATGCACACAACATCGTCACAGATATTGTCGCAAAACATCCAGGGAGCACCCATGACTCCTGCATGTTCAGGCAAGTGGCATATGCCAGCAACTAGAAAGAGGGGATGTTGATGAAGGTTACCTACTAGGTACCAAAAAGGAATGTCAACACTTACATGTATTTTCCCATTCATTACTCCCTGTATGTCTCACACATATACTTGCTTTACCAGGTGACAGTGCTTATGCTCTGAGGTCATGGACCCTCACATCCTACTTGTCTCCCAACAACCCACATGAAAGTTGGTACAACACGGCACAGAGGAGCACCAGGTCGGTGATCGAGTGGACATTTGGCCACCTCAAATTATGCTTCAGGTGCCTGCACAAGAGTGGAGGATCCTTGCAGTATGCGCTGTAGACTCCTTGCAAGATTTGTGCCATGTGTGCCATACTCTACAAAATTTCCTGCATGAGAGGCTTAGCCAGTGAGATGACTGGATTGGTCTCGGAGGATGATGACCGTGGCCCACCTGCCCAGCAGCCGACAGAGACAAGCAGAGAAGCCGAGGGGAGACGGCGAAGGGATCACATAGCCAGACATTACTTTGCACAGTAAGACATCACCATTAACATAATAATCACACAAAATGCCACAACATGAAATTGAATGCTCAAAATTATGTTGCCTTTAATGGCAGGGTTAAAAAAGATTGTTAGAGAATCTGTCCATCAAACAAACGCATATCTTCATTGGGTGCACATATTGTGTGGTTATATCGCTGCAACCAGGTAATAAATAGCACAAGACACAATACCAGACTGTCACTGTGCACTCAATTCTTAGAAATACGTCCAATATGGGAGCTAGTGCCATGTGTAGGTGCAGGTGGCTGGCTGCTACTCCTTAGCAGCAAACAGGCATCTGAGGCTGATACACTGCTGAGGCTGGATACCTCACTGTCCGGTGCCTCAGCACTAATACCGGTGTGGGCCTCCACAGCTGCTGTGATCTGTGCCAGGCGCCATCAGACATCCCCAATATAGTGTCCCATCTCCACCTGTAGGGCCACCGTGCCCTCAAGACAGTATTGCTGTTGCCTGCACAAGCCTCCCTATGACCCTTGTCATGCCCTCTATCCTGACGCCTCTGCTTCTCTCCCTGAGCCTTTGCAGGCTCCAGTCCTCAGCCAGCTCAGTGCACTGTTGGCCAATGGAACCTGTAAGTGCATCCATTTTGTAGATCATGCAGGTCAACTGCTGGGTCAAGGTGTTGAAGCCCAGTGTCCCTCAAAAGTTGTGTCAAGCGCGGTCTGCAGTAGCGGCGGGCTTTCGAATTTGTGGAACGTCGCGGTGTCGGCTTATTCGGCCAACAGACCAGGTTACTACCTTGGAAATAATCTTCGTCTTGGATTTTGAACATTTATCCATATCTTGAAATATACAGAACTGAGATCTAAGTCAGATTTGTGCCATAATATAAGGACATAATATTTAGAAGACTTTTGTCTGTGAATACAATCATCACATGATGGATAATTCCATGGAATGTGTATATCACTCTTAGCATGGAGTGTGCCTCAGATTGTTTGATATAAAGGACCTTTTTGGAGTAGACCGCGCTTGACACAACTTTTGCCCTGAAGAAGTTCTGTTTCAGAACGAAACGCGTTGGCTGGCTATCATTGAATTTTCCTAAAGGAACATTAAATAAGCATTGAAATATACACCAAGACTCAGCGTATCTATATGGACATTAATCGAGTTACTTATCCCTTTCATTGATTGGACTTATTCACTAAGCGGTGCTATCCCAAATCAAAAGCAAAATTGACATTTACCCTATGTTTGGGGTGGTGCTCTTAGGACAGAGGGCATTTTGGTATTAGCACGCAAAGCGTCAAAAACACTTTGGTTTGTGAAAATGTAGGGTTAGTGCCCCTTTTCCTGTTTCTTTACAGGTCCACTGTCCAAAGTATAAGTGTATAAGTCAGGCTGGATCCCGAAACATTTGCTTAGCAATACCCCTCGCGTGCGGTGTCGGGTGGCTCCATTCGGCTCCACGTGATGTCGTCGGCAGCGTTGGTTATGACGTCGCAATGCCTATATAGGAACCAACCCAGGAGTGCGGACGTCAGTACTTTTTGTACATTCCATGCCAGAAGCGCAGAGCCACAAAGTAACTGACGTAGTCGTGAGCAAAACGAGGGCTCTGAAAAGGGGAACAACCCTAGCCCTACTATATCAGTCTGCAAAGCAGGGAGGCATGGGTGGGGCTGCAAGCATTCTGCAGCTAGATAGAGTCTCTACCAGATACTGCATTACCGAAGGTAAGTAACTTGTTCATCTGATGGAGACTTCTAGCTGCAGATTCCTTACCTTTGAAACAGATACCTGAGCCATACCATCCAGATGGTGGGTTGCAGACTCACATCCTAGGCTGCTTCTTCATCAAGGCAGAACAGATTTTGATGCAAAGAATGACCCAGCGAGAGATGGTCTTTTACTACACTCTCCTTCCCTTCTTTGTGGACACATACCCCACAAAGAGTTGGTCATCCACCCGGAACTCTTTTGTGTGGTCAAGGTAGAACAACAATGCTCTTTTAGGGTCTAGATGGTGGAGACGCTCCTCCTCCTTAGAGGGATGTGAGGGAGCAAAGAAGTTGGGCAAAGTGATGGACTGACCTCAATGGGAAGGGGTCACAACTTTTGGCGAAAAAGATGCCCTGGTGCAAAGCACCACCTAGTCCAGAAAGGACATAAGATAAGGAGGCGAGCTGGATAGCGCCTGCAACTCACTCACCCTCCGGGCCGATATAATCGCCACTAAGAAGGCTGTTTTGATGGTCAACAGCCAGTAGGGTCAATTGTGAAGAGGCTCTAAGGGAGCACACATCAGGTAGGTGAGGACCAATTTAAGGTCCCACTGCGGCATAATAAAAGGCATGGGTGGAAATAAGAGAGCCAGCACCTCTAGAAATAGGATACTTGGAGAGAGAGAGCTGGTCTGGCAGCCGCAAAAAACTAGGCAGAGCAGAAAGGTAACCCTTGAGAATTCCCAAGGCAGAGCCTTGTTGGGCAAGAGTTAGAATGAATAAAAGGACAGTAGAAAGAGGAGCAGAAAGAGGGGCAATGGACGTTTCTGCTCCACAGCAGGCGTACTCCGTCTTAGTGGAGGGCCTCCTGGCTGCCAGAATAACATTACAGACTTCGGAGGAAGGTCAAAAGCTATCAATTGTTGCCGCTCAATCTCCACGCATGGAGGCACAGAGTTGACAGGTTCGGGTGGAGAACCCTCCTCTGTTGCTGTGACAGAGGATCCTTCCAAGGGGCAGCCTGATCGGAGGATCGATACTCATACTCAGAAGCTCTGATACCAGACTCTCCTTGCCCATTCCAGAGCCACAAAAATTGCCTTGGGCCCAGTCGCTCCTGATCTTCTTCGGAACCCTGGGTAGGAGTGGTATGGGTAGAAAGGGGTACAAGAGGCACACCTGCAATGAAAAGAGTTGCTGAGGTATAGCCGCCTTGGAAACTCCAGTGCGCAGTACTGCTGACACTGACCGTTCTCTTCAGGGGCGAACAAATCTAACCAAGTTTCTCCACACTGCTGAAAGAGACCTTGCGCCACCTCCGACTGGAGGCGCCATTCGTGATCCGCTAGGCATCGATAGCTGAGTTTGTCCGCTCTGGCGTTCAGAGAACCTGTCAAGTTTTGAACCACCAGGGTTCCCCCTACTGATCCAGCCATGTCCAGAGACGCAGAGGCTGTCGACAAAGGGTCCACAAGCCCACCCCGCCCTGCTTGTTGCAGTACTACATGGTGATGGTGTTGTCCATGAACAACTGCACTAGCTTCCCCTTGACAGAGGGAAGACATGCTTTCAATGCCAACCGAATCGCTCGGAGCTCCAATAAATTTATGTGGAGCTCCAATTGTGGCGGAGACCAGTATCTCCTGATCTCCACCTCTCCCAGATGGCCGCCCCATGCCAGAAGTGATGCATCTGTCACAACTGTGAGATCTGGTTTGGGAAGGGAGAGGGGTCTGCCGTTGACCGCATGGTGGTTCGTTAACTACCAATGCAGATCTTTCGCAGTGCCTTCCAAGATCTGAACCATGTCGATGAGATTTCCCAGATGCTGTGCCTATTAAAACTTCAAATCCCAGTGCAGAGCCCGCATACGTCATTTTGCGTGTATTACCAGCAGGATGAAGGAGGCCATGAGTCCCTACAGCCTCAGAGTCAGTCTCACCGAGATCCAGGATAGAGGCTGAAATATCGGAATCATAGCCTGAATATCCTGGACTCGCTGCTTGGGAGGATAAGCCCGAAAACTTTACTTTGTCCAGAACAGCTCTGATGAAAGAGAGCGTCTAAGAAGGAGTCAGTTGTGACTTCGGCACATGTATAGAGAACCCCAGCGAATGCAGGAGGTTCACCGTAGTCTGAAGGTGGGAGACGACTACCTGAGACGAGGACGCCTTCAACATTCAGTGGTCGACGTAGGAGAAGACCAACACCCCTTACCTGTGCAGATGTGCTGCGACCGCCACCATCACCTTGGTGAACACCTGAGGGGCACTGGTTAGGCAGAAGGGAGGCACGGTAAACTGACAATGCTCACGGCCTACCTTCAACCGCAGGCAACGCCTGTGGCCCGGCAGGATGGGAATGTGAAAATACGCAACCTGCAGGTCCAACGCTACCATCCATTCTTCCTGATCTAGGGCAGACAAGACCTGACCCAGAGTGAGCATTTTGAATATCTCCTTTTTGAGGAAGAGATTGACGGTCCGAAGATCTAAAATGGGCCCTAGCTCATTGTTCTTCTTCTGAATCAGAAAGTATTGGGAATAACAGCCTCTGCCTACTTCTGAAACTGGGACCCTTTCTATAGCTCCCTTGGCCAAAAGAGCCGTAACTTCCTTTTGCAGCAACTTTAAATGATCCTCCGTCAGCCGTTCCTGACTTGCCAGAATAGAAGGAGTAAAAGAAAGGAAAGGTAGAGAATAGCCCTCCTGGACGATCTCCAAGACCCACTTGTCCGATGTTATGGATCTCCAGTGGGGGAGATGATGATGAATTCTCCCACCAACTGGAGTAATGGGGTCCTGCAGAATCAGCCTAGGAGTGCTTGAAAGCTGCAGCTGCTGGGGGCAGTGTAGAAGATGACTTCTGGCCTCCATTCTGAGATCAGAATGCACTGCGTCCACGTTCATGCATGGCTTGGGCAGTCTGTGCGGGTCGGTGGCTAGGGTAGGGCTCACGCAGCTGGAAACCCCTTCCCATGAAAGGAAGACTGGCCAGGAGGAGTGGAGGAAAGGCCCAAGGATCTGGCTACAGCACGAAAGTCCTTGAATCTGACTAGGGCAGAGTCTGCCTTTTCCCCAAAAAGGCGGGTTCCATCACACAGCAGGTCCATCATGTTGGCTTGGACATCACCCGAGAAGCCAGCTGTACGAAGCCAGGCATGGCGTCTCAGGGCCACCATCGTTGAAATCGATCTGCCCAGCGAATCGCTCGTATCTAACCCACACCGTATGCTGAATTTTTTGCATTCCTCCCGTCCTTGACAGCTTGGGAGAGCACAGCCCCGGCCTCCCCTGGGACTTGTGGTAGCACTTGCGCAACCGTCTCCCAAAGGGAATGGGAGAAACGGGCCAAGAAGCATGTGGTATTTATCGGCCTCAATGCCAGGCTGGAGGAAGAAAACATCTTCTTCCCAAGTGAATCCAACCTCTTAGATTCCCTATCCGGAGGGGCGAAGGGAATGTGCCATGGGACGTACAGGCTTGCACCACCAAACTCTCTCGGGTTGGGTGTTGGCTGAGGAACTTTGGGTCACCCAGAGCTGGGCGATGGCAGCATGCAATCTTCCTATTCACAGGGACCCCTGTGCTTGGTTTGGACCATGTTCATAGAAGGACGTCTATAAGTGCCTCATTAAAGGGGAATAGTGGTTTGGAAATGGAAGCTCCAGGTTAAAGCAACTTAGTCAGGAGAATAGTCCTAACCTGCACCGAGGGCAGCTCCAGTCCGAGGACCTCAGCTGCCCTCTTTACCACCCTTTGCATGTTATGAGCTCCGGTGAGATGAAACAAGCCTGATGCACAGAACGAGGTGTCTGTATGTTCCCTTTAATTCACAGCATTGGGAAGCATGTGTTGCACATTGGTTATATTGTCCATCTGATGGTTTATTGTGGCGGTCGGGATTAAAATTGGGCTCTTGTATCGGACGTGCATGGGATCATGCATGTCATGTAGTGGCATTGACTGGTATAAAGGCAGAGGTTACATCGGCCAGAAGAGGAGGTGGAGCCCACTGAATTGAAATGTGTATAAAGGAACTTGACAACAAACACAATACATTGACTGAATAGAGGAGGAGCTTCCCTCTGTTTCTGTGTGTGGAAAGGATTACCTCCCCTCTGATTTCTTATATATATGTATTTCATTGCAACCGGGTTAAAATGGATGGGTATGGAAAGTTATAGGAGTTCTTTGTTAGACCACTGTGTTTTGTACGTATAATGTTGTGTTAAAAATGTATATACTTTTTTTTTTATATATCCATATCAAAAAATAGATTAAAGATATAGGAAAGAATTGAGGTTGACTCTGCGAGAGGGTAGATTGTTTACAAGTTAGAATTGGGGACTAGGCTCCCACATAGGGGAATAATATGTTTTTTGCTTTTTTCAAAATAATTGTTGCGCATCAATCCCCAGACATCATCTCCCTTTTTTGTCTGTTTGGTTCTGCCCAGATGTTTTTGGGGTGATTAGGGCATAACCTGGGTTTTTGGATACTCTTTACCACCATGGCATAGGACGCCCCCTCCTCCGTGGCCACCGTAGGTGGAGAGAGAGCATACCAGTATCTGGGGAAGTATCCAGACCACTGGCCTCCCCAAGTTCCCCATACCAGTCCTAATTATCCTCAGAGACATCCTAGTTCTCAAGAGGGTCCCCAGACCCCTCCCATTTCTCTCAGGAGCCTAGCATGTCTTCAGAGTGCTCAGGTGGCAACATAGAACCTCTGGGTTTTGTCGACTTCGGAATCAGCATCGATCTACGCCATTCTGGCTCCATGTTGTCGGGGTTGAGGATGGGGTTTGCGCCACCGACGGGCATCGGCAACGTCGCAGGCCCCGACTTTGGGTTCAACGCCGGGGAAGGTCGCTTTGGCACAGCCGGCACCGAACTAGATCCGGGATCAGATCCCTGAGGCCCCACCGGCGTCATGGTCAGAACCAACAGCGTCTAATCAAATGGGGCCTCTTCAAACCCTGCGAGGCCCGAAGGCTCTCCAGCGGAGGTGGTTGTTCCGCTCAAATATGCGGCGCATGGCCCCGTAGAACTCTTCAATTTGAGGGGGAGACACTCCGGCTCCCAGAAAGGGGGGGCGCAAAGTGAACTCTGGCTTTGGCTCCACAGAACCGTGCCTAGTGCGTCGGTGCTCCTTACCTCTCTTGACGACGGACGCCAGTAGAGGTGAAGATGAAGTCCACTTGGACTTTTTCTTCTAGCGCCTCTTCCCCAAGTGTACTGAGGACCTCAAATGGGAGGAAGAGGACTTAGGGTTCCAGGAGCTGTCCTGCGACCTCTTCTTCAAACGGGACCGTAACCTCCTCCGAGTCTCGCTTGACGATGTCGACTGCTGGGCGGCGAGTAACTTCATTGCTCGCTCGCTCAAAGTGTTTGGAGCCATCCCCTGACAGTTCGAACACGGTAGCAAAGACATACGCGGTGGGGATCGGTAACCGACATCATGCAGGAACAAGTCCCGCATGGTTTGAAACCTGTCTTCTTCTAAGACATCCCTCGCACACAAAGATGGATTCCCAAAATGTTGACAAAAGTCAAGAAAAAGACTGCCAAAAAGCGTCAGAGGGGGAGCTCTTCCTTGATTGGCGCTTAACTGGCATGGAAAGAAAAGAACTGACATCTGCGCCCCTGTGTGCCGCCTATATAGGCACCACAACATCATAACCTACGATACAGACGCCAACTACATCACGTGGAGCCGAATAGAGCCACAAGATGCTGCGCGCAAGGGGTGTTGCTCAGTAAAAGTTTCCGGATCCAGCCTAACGCCTGGGAAATTCAAAGGTAAGGAATCTGCATCTAGAAGTCTCTATCAGATGTAGATGGGTAGCAGCTCCTGTAGTACGGCGGGATGCTGAGGGTGTGTGTGCTAGTGGGATGTTTGGTGATCTTGAAGCAGTAACTATGCTCGATAATAGAATCCACAGGTCTGTAGTGATATCCTCCCAGAAGGGAAGAAATTGTTGGAGCCTCCCCCAACAGGTGTACTGTGATCAGGAGGGAATGTGGAGAAATTCAATGTTTATAGGTAGAAGCTCTCTTAGAGGGGGTATCTCTGCCTTGATCCTTGGAGTTAATTCACAGGAAGTTGCCTTGTGTGTAATCCCCACATCCATGTTGGTGATAGGCCTGCTGCTATCTTTGATAAAGCTGTGTTGGGTTGGGCGGTAGCTTTCGACCTACCGTAGCCTGCTGCCTCTGAAAGAAGCCTCTTGTTGGTGGTACTTGAAGGCACTCGTGGAGTTAGCTGTGTCCATGTCTGTGTTTATTTTTTCCAACACTTCATAAGCTTGCGGTCAGAAGAGGTGCTCTCTGTCATAGGGCAGGTTAAAGAGGTGTTGTTTCATCTCTGGCTTAAAGGAAGAAATACAAACCAGGAGTGGCGTCCTAGAATAACGTAAGTGTTTACCCCTCTGGCAGCTGCATCGGCTGAGTCTAACACACACCATGTAATGGTCTTAGAGATGGAGGAGAGTCATGGATTTGGCAATGCACCAGTGTGTAGCGGTGCCAACTGCCACCCTTTTGCCCGGGCATTAGTCCACAATCTCCCCTTATCAGGAGGGGGACACGGCCTCAGCGGTATAGGGTAATTACCAGTGGCTGAGATTAATTTAAGCATCTGATCCATCACTTTTTGGTTTACTTCAATGTGATGCTCCAAGTGCGACGGATGTGCCCAAACGTGAGTCACATGTTCACTCTGCCACTGAAACCAAGCTGCATGCATCCAATGAGTTCCAACTAAGGCAAAATCGGTCTTGGGTTGCTTGTGTTCTGGTTCGGAGAAGACCAGGCTTGATAGTTCGGGCTGTACTGTCCCTACTGGAGCATAATTAAGGCTGATTTCCATATGGCTGGGTCTAATTTTAGGTAGCACTATGGAGGAAGAAGGGATGGACGGGGAAGCAACTCTAGAAATGACCAGTTCCTGAGATGAAGGCAAGCATTCTATCCATCACTTTTTTATTTACTTCAAATCGATGCCCTGAGTGTGACAGGTATGCCCAGACAAAAATCCTGAGCTCACTTTGCCACTGGAACCACGCTGCGCCTGATTGAAGAGCCCCCCAATAAGGGTGAAATCCGCCTTGGGTTGCTTGTGTTCTGGTTCGGAGATGAACTGACTTTGCAGTTCGGGCTGAACTGTTCTGACTGGAGCAGAATCAGGCTGATTTGCAAACGGCTGTCCAATCTGAGGTGGCATTGTCTGTACAGAAACAATGGACTAGTCGTTAATTCCCAGTGGCTGAGATTAACTTAACCGGTTCGATGCTGATGACGGAACCGCTCCGTCATCAGCTGCGGTGGCGCTGTGCTGATGGCGGAGCGGTTCCGTCATGGCCCGGGCGCCGCGCCTGCGCGGCGCGGATTTCGCGCCTGCACTGGGCGTTCTATTGAGCGGGCGGGGCCATGACGGAACCGCTCCGTCATGAGCACAGCCCAACCGCGGCTGATGACGGAGCGGTTCCGTCATCAGCATGTGGCCGCCGCGCGGCCGCCCCGCCCCCTTAGCGCTGCTGCGGAATAGCCGCCGCAGCGATGTGGTTAAGCATCCCATCCATTACTTTTTTTGTTTACTTCAGAAGAAGAAAGCAGGACAGCAATGATGTGCACAGCGTGTGCAGGATAACCAGCATCTGGAGGTACAGTTGCCCTTTTACAATGGAAGGAATATATCCAGGCAGGACTTCCACTGTGCTTCACAGCAGTGTTAGTGGTGAGCAGGATTTGGCAGGGACTGTTCTACCTGGGCTGTAAACCAGACTTTCACTGATGGACCCAGACATGGATCCACCCACCAAGCTGTGTTATAGCAGGGCAGCCAAGACCTGAGAGAGGAAACTGCAGAGACAGTGACTCACCTGTTTGCATATTTGCAAGTCAATGGAAGTTAGAGAAACTGGGGGTTTGGGAAGGAGTAACATGGGACGGCCCATAATAATCTCATATGGGCTGAGTTTAGTTTTCTTAGAAAGTGCGGCTCAGACTGGCAAGAGTGGCTGAGGCAGTGCACTGGGCCATTTGAGGTGAGTTTTGGCACAACTCGTGGCTAACTTGTCATTTTTAAACTCTTTATACTTTTTTATTGTTTTAAGTGTAAACAAGTTAAAAGCACTTGGCAGCGTTCAGACAGTAGAGTATGTCTCCAATCCCCCTATTCAACAGTATTTCAACGGCATAAAGCAGAATAGCATACTTTGAGCCCACCACCGATCCCCAGACTTTGCCATTCTTCCCTGGGCAGCCACGTTGCCTGTAGACAAGTTCTGCTGATTTGGCGCAATAGTCCATTTGGCGGAGCCAATCATCAGGCGTGGGTGCACAGGCACATGTCCAGTTCTGTGAAACATCCCTTTTTTCAATCATTATTCGCATGGCTACCAATGGATATGAGCCACGTAACCCACTGCCTCTTCCAGAATTCCAAGCTATTGGACTGTCTATGACTTGTGTTAGAATTGCTATATCTTGGAGTAGTAGTCAGTAACAAACGGGCAATCCCAAACTAAGTGGAGGAACAGGCCCACCTCAAAAAGACAGGGAAGGCAGCCAGAGTCTCGGCTCCTTTCCATCTCGCTCAGCCTCTTGGGGGTGTAATAGATTCAATTTAAGCCTCTGCCCATTCTTCAATTTCCTGGGTCCCACGCTTTGCTCCTTCTTACTACAGAGGTTTTAAGACTGTCAGGGGTGTTAATTATGAAGGATCTATAGACTCTAGACACCCCCTCACTCCTCAGTCCATACATCATGAATTGGGGTTCTAGTGGTTAAATTCTCCCACTGCGCATAGCTGATCTTTATGAGATTCAATTGTGTGTCTTAATATTACGTTTTGGCAAAATATTTACTTGTGTACTGTCATGTTGACTGTAAACTGTTTGAATGTCTTAAAGTGGCTATCTTCCCACACATCCCCCAACTTGGATATGCCTATATTGTCTTGGGATCGGAACCATATCAGACCAGCAACTTGCCTCAAACTCTTGCTGAACCATAATGGGAATCTCCGCTGTGGGGATCGCCTTCCACTGGATCCACCTTAGTGCACAATGCCAGCAGACTTTTGGGTTCCTAGCAAATGGCAGCAGCATGTGAGAGTAGAGGTAAAAATCCTTCTTTCTCAATTACTTGCGCTTTGGGCCAGAAACTCTGGTCTCTGCGCTCCTTGGAAAAACAATTATTGATTCGGAGCATTTATGAGGCACAGTAATAGAGAAGAATGTCGCCTTCCATCATGTGGTGATGGCGTAAACAAGGCAATCCAAAATGCCCCCCCAGCACACAAGTAATTTCATTTTGAGGCCTGTAAACCCTGAATAGAGTGTGGGGGTATGACTGCCATGCACATAGGTCTGAAAAACATACAGGAGTCGCAGGAGCAGGATAATTTTAAATAAAGCACCTCTACCTATTATGAAGAGCAACGAGGTAGACTATGAATCAAGGGCCCTGTGCACTCGTTGGAAGAGGGCCAATGTTCAGACCCTAGCTTGTCTTTTTATTCAAGGCAACATGTATACCCAGTACTTAAAGTGACCCAGTGTTCAAAGATTTGTCCCAGTTCACTTGAAGAGCTGAGGCATCTCTGTATATTCATAGCATGTGCAATTCATCTGTCCAGCTTAAACTGTGGGTTTTTAACAAATAAGAACATTTTGTCTGCGTATAATGAAATGTAGTCTTCATTTTTATCAGGCTATCAAAAGCTAAAGAACTGTGCTCCCCATCTAAATCACTCTGCCAGTGGTTCCATGACCAAAGCAAAGGGGTGTGGTAACAGCAAGCAGCTGATGAATAGAGTATCCCATTTATCATCACACAGGCCAACGAATTAGTTTATCGGGCACTGAAGTATCACAGAAAGGAAGAAACAATATTCATTTTCTACAGAAGTTGAGAGGATGTAGCCTGACAGCTAGAGCGGTCTACCTAGAAGCTGGGGAGCCGGGTTCGAGTCTCGGGACCGACGCTCAACATCCTTGAATTCTGGGCAAATCACTTGATCTCCCTGTGCCTAACAAAAATGAATGTATCCATCTGTAACGAAACTGGTCTCATGTAAAGCGATCTGATACCCGATGTATCGGGTCTACTTCACGCTATATAAAACTCTAAAAAAATAAAAATTAAAAAAAAACATGAAGGGCCAGCGAACTAAATTGAATGCATTGCCAAAGTCTACTGGGACTAAGTTAGCATATGACTACTGGGACATGGCCATCTGAAGGTGTTAAAGGCACAGTCTGCTACTCTTTCCAGAAAATACAGCCATTTTGGTCCTTATGAATTAGGGAACGTATCAGTTTGATCAGTCTACTTGCAACAACGTTTGCCAATATTTTGGCCTACAGGTCGATCGATTAAATGGGCCAGTAGAAGGCACAGCTTGTGGGGGACCTATTAGGTTTTGGTACAACAATAACCGGGGCGCCCTGTACATTTTGTGGCAGTGAGCCAGTGTGAGGGGGGGTTCACAGCAACAGTAAAATAATTCATAAAAGGAGGTAAACACAATAACTATCCAAAGTGGGTCATTAGTCATACCACTCAGGTCAATAATTGTTGGCAAGTTAGTGCAAGAGCTTGCCACACTTGTCACCAGCATTGGAAAGCTCACAATGCGTTGCGGCCAAGGTTGTATCTTGGAGCTGCTGCCTTGGAAATTGCTTAGCGCCTGAGCAGAAACTATCACATAAAGGAGTCAGTTTCTACTCCAAGTTGTAAATGGTTACTTCTATGGATAAGATTTCTTGTTCTTTTGCCCATGTTTTTCCTGCAGTTAAGGATATTGCTTGACATGTATGTCAGTTTTAAATTCCTCCCATACTGAGGCTGCCAAGGAAACTGATTTGTGGTTGACCTCAAAATAAACATTTATACATATGGGGTCCTCCTCTTAGGAGATATTTAGAATGACAGTCTCAGATTGTTGAATGATCTACACATGGTTAGTATACTATAAGAACTTAACAGTTGTGAGAAGAACTCGGTTATTAGTGCTAGCTACGGATCATCGATGTGGCTGTGTGCATTATCCTTATATCAGTAACAATGCCATATCATAAAGTGTCTGATTATTCGACCTGTATGGTGATCTGTGAATTGCTGGTGCCATGCTGTCTTACATCCATTGAGTTGTCCATTGAGTTGTTTTAGTCTGTAACAAACTTTGTACCTTTTAAATGTTGGTGATACCTTGTTTGGCTTGATATATGCATCATTGTATGCAAAACAGCTGCTTGAATGCAAGATATAGACATAAATAAATGCTTTAAAAAATAATTGAAAAATATAAGCATTTATTTCTTTTTGCAGGAAAGTTAGTTTTTCATCCAGTGGCGGCCAGGCACTTACACAACAAATTCCTTGAGTTCCCTTAATGACATGTCTGAGGGTTATCTCCACAAGCAAATGATCTCGGAGACATATAGGTAAATTGCATGTGTTGATCACACCAGGTATGTCAACTACTTGGAAAAATATATAATCTAGTTGGGAGAGGACCCTGAGGAGAATGTGAATTATCTGTGAGTCAGATTCCCATATTCACCACCGATTGCAGAGACCTGGTGATGTCTCCACCGGTCGCTATTGATGTCGCCCATTTAGAGAGGGCAGGTGGTCTGCAAGAGCTTGGGGGACCATTACTATGGAGTGGGAGGAGGGGGGTTCTAGGACAGAGTTAAAATCCCTCCCTCTTATTGTCTTGTGTGAAGGAAAGGGGAGTAGGACTTTTGTTTGTAAGCTGTCCCGTACTAAGTTGGTGGCGCATATGCACTTGTCGGTGGCCATTCTCTTCCCTAAAAGAGGGCAGCAAGTACAACATATCTCCCCAGTCTGTCCTTCTGTGACCTGGCAGGAGGGAAGGACTATGAAGGAGGATAGATGCTCAAAGTGAGACTCACGTAAAAAAACAGTGAGCTACACCAGGGTTTTTTGTTTTTGATTCATGGTTTTTGCCTTCCTTTCCTTATCATTGATTATTTACTGAGAGGATGGAGTATTAATGTTCATTGTTGTTTGTTTCTATTTTGCTATTATTCAGTAAACCAAAAATCAATTCTGTACCCGACAGAACCAACTTCTTCCACATTTTTGTAAATCCAGGTTCTGAGGGGCACTGGGAAACCCAATTATATTAGATGTACACCAGGGTGTAGTTAGTGCCCAGCAAGTATGTTTCTTGCAGCAAACATATTTATGTGAATGCCGCTTAATATATTGGAACACTGCACCTTTCTTGATTTTATTATTAAGACCACTGAAAGTCCACGATATTAATTTGTGAGCCTTGAAGTCTGTGGATTGCATCTGAATATGTGGTGAGTAAACAGGTTTTGTGACTGGGTGATGGCAGGAATATGTTGCTGCAAAACAATGCAACTAAAAAGGAACAAAAACCACCCACTACCCCAACTTCCCCACCTCACACTTCCACCCATGTAAACATTTTAACTAACTCGGGGGTGGCCAACCAAGATATTTTGGGTTCATTCGAGTACAAAGTGAGTTTTGCCACCCCAGAATGTTGCTAGGAGATATTTGGGTATAATTCCCAGTACTTTAGTAGCGCCAAGTGGTGTTCCTCCCCTGGAAGTGTGCCCCCAGCTAACCCCGCTCCGCGTTTTCTGAGATCAGCGCTTACGGTCTTACCTTGTAGAAGAAAAGCACATTAAGCATCTGTTGGAGGTGCATTTGGGTGAGGGCCATCAGCTCTCAGTCAGTAATTATTTTCTCCTTCACTGTTAGCAGAGGTTTGAAGCATCTCTCAGTGGCTGGGGACCTAAGTAATGTCACCTCCTTCCCCTTGTAGGAAGCTCTTTGGGGAAAGGGGAGGGGGCATCTCGTTCTCAAGGCCCTTAGACAGTGAGGGCTCACCAGTATTTGGTTAAAGTACCTTTTATTCTTAGATCCAGTCCCAGGTCTTTTCGGGTCTTTTGAAGAAAAATAATTTCCTCTGATGAAGCACTTTCAGCTTCTCGGGATACAGGAACAAGTAGTTAAGTTGTAAAAGCACCTGCTATAAATGATTTTCGTTTTTGCTGCATTTATAATCTGGGAAAATCATTACTTTTGGAATGAATGTGTAGCCCAGAGCACTTATTGACCTTTTGAATTATATGGACCGTCACTGATTCACTAATGGAATCTGAGGACTCAGACCTGAGCTTTTTCTCCAAGTTTCACGTAAAAACAACGTAAAAATACAGAAATAAGAAGGCAGCAAACAAATACATGAATTAAAAACTATTTTATTTGCTTCACAAACAAAAAAGGACAAAAATACAACTTTTCATTTCAATGAGGTCGGCATACTAGAAAAATGAGTTTTATTTTGAAAAAACAAAGCGACATTCTAGAATCTCCCATATCACTGTGCTTTTTGCTCTTTCTGTGTATACTTTTTTGTTGGTGCACACCAGTGCTTCAATTGAGACCATCAATTGTCTATACTAGATTCTGCTTGCTGCGCTCGTTATTTCATTTTCTCAACAGTTCTAGAATCCATGAGTAGGCGTTGCGTGTGCCTGGTTGAGAGATGCTGTTCTGGTGCACCTAAACACTAGCCCCTTAGTGAAAGTATTTACAATTACCTATAGCAAGTGTTTATTGTATATTGTGAGCGATGTTCAAAAGATCACCCAGAATACATTCAATTTTTATGGATGTGGTGACATTTGGAACCGACGGTTATACCTACCATTGCAAATACTAGATTGTGTTTGCCAACTAACTTTTTAGCCCCATTTTCAAAGTTCTCCCATTTTAAAGAGCGTTTTAAAATGGTCTTTTTACTTCTGTATATATATATATATATATATATATATATATATATATATATGTATATATATCCTTATTAATTAATTAGGCACTATTTAATTTTCCAAACGGTTGTTGACGCCGCCATGAGTTCTTGTTGCGAGCCCCAGGGTAGGAGGAGTTGTTCTGGTGCACCTAAATACTTACTGCATGGTAACAGTATTTACAATTACCTATAGTGAGTGTTTATTGCATATTGTGCATGAAGTCCCAAATAACAGAACACATTAAATTTTGAAGGATTTAGGGAAATTCTGAACTGAAGGTTATGTCCACCATTGCAAAAAAAGAAATAGCGTTTGCACCTACAGACCACTGCAATATGGACATATAAACCGAAAAAACGGTGCACTTTTGCACCACGTGGTAACTACAAATGTCATTTTTACCTTGATCCAGTGCTTAATTTGAGCTGTTGGTGTCTGGTGCTCGGCACGGCACCTAATTCTCAACACAGACACTTATGACAGTCAACCACATGGTGGCACTGTTCGTCTAATTCAGAGATGAGCACAATAACACAAAGACGATATTAAGACGATATACATTAAAAATTACTCATACCTGCCGCCCAAGTCATTCTTATAGCCTTGGGGGGGCTGGAATAGTCTGAATTGTCACACATGCAGCAGTGTGATGATTAGAAGGTGTGTTGGTACTGCCATTTGCAGCGCAAACACAAGGAGATGATGGACGGAGGGCTGAAACTTTTCAGACACTCACCCCCAGTCAGAGATCTGTGTTGAATCCATCATCATTCTTTAGCTCACTTCGTCGCCTCAGTTCAGACCCAGCTATATGTAAATCAATCTTGACCCTGTGCCTCATTCGAACAGTCCAGCCCGAACTGCCAAGCCAGGTCTTCCCTGAACCGGAAACAAGCATCCTGGGACCGGTTTCTGGGTAACACCCTTCATCAGCCAGGCTAACTTGAATCTAGTGGCAAAGTGAGCAAGGCACCCACGTGTGGGCATACCCTGCCAAGTCAGGGCGAACAAAGCAAACAGAATGTTCGACATTGTTCTGCATTATGTACATCAATTGTTATTTTTGCATTTGTCACCCCGAGTGGGACGGGTATGCCCAGACGTGGGTCCTGTGCTCTCCGTGCCACTAAAGTCAAGCTATCCTAGCTGATGAGGGGTGAAACCCCGAAACCGGTCCCAGGATGCTTGTTTCCAGTCCAGTGAGGACCTGGCCTGGCAGTTTGGACTGTACTGTTCCCAGTGGGCACAGGGTCCAGACTGGGTTCAAACTGGAATGGCATGGTGAGCAAAAAAACGATCCATTTAGGCCCAGATCTCTGTATTGGGGTGAATGTATGACATTGCTCAGCATTCTGTCTATCCATTGTTGTTTTTGCATTTGCAGCGCTGGCATGGGTAATGGGTAGTACAAGCTACTGTGGTCACCTGATCAGGGTCCTGTCACTTATTTCTTCACACATTAAGCCCTGCCTTAATCAATCAGCCTGTTCAATTTTTTCTGTTAAATGTTTTTCTTTTTACCATGTTTATTTGCTCTAAATAGTGCACATTTTACTGCGCTCTGCAACACAATAGCAATCTGTCGCCATGAGACATCTGCAAAGACTTGATTTGCTCGGTACGTATTTATAAAAGTATTGTAAATACATAGCTGTTTAAGAAAGGAGTCTCTAGGAGAGCTGGGTGACTGGTTCCTCTCTTTGCACTGTAATCATTGGGTGTGTAACCTCCAGGAATGTCACGCTTTACGGGTGAAAGACAACACAGAGTCCCCCCCAAAAAAGAAAACGAAAACCGGAACGTAGTCAGAAAGTTACTTCAGTGACCGCAGAAGTGACGCATCATCACCTCGCCTTACTACAGCGCCCAGAGTTTCTGCTCTTACCTGCTCCCTCAGTTCAAGCTCTCTCGTCGTTTTTGCTCGGTGCTCTCTGAACTCCTTTTCGGCCTCGTCCTTCCTCAGTTTGGCTTGGTTCAACTGGTACCGCATTTCTGCACGCACCTGTTTAAAGGTAGACAATTACAAGCATTAGCTGGAGGAATAGAGGGGAGAATGTCTATAATTAGATGCCTACTGCCCTCTAGTGGTATGTTACATTTCTTCATTTTACGACAAGTACAATATGCAATGCAAATTATAGGCCCCAATTATTATAAGACGAAATATTAAGTTTCAACTGCTTTTATTATTACCTATGCATAACAACTCATTAACTGACTGCTCTTTTGATCTGATGTCTGCAGGACGGTTAGGTGAGAATACGGATGTTTACGGTGTCCGACAGGTCACGAGTAAGAACCATGGTTCGGCTTTCTCAGACAGTTTTCCAAGGCCACTAAATGAAATACCATTAAGGGTCAGGTCACCACGTTTGAAGTGCAGTATGACGCGCTAGTAAAAAAAGTTCTTGTTCTAATATAAGCAACGCGACAAAAAAGTGGCTTTGCTCTCAATGTGTCTACCAAAATAACAACGGCAAAAAAGAATTTCAAAAACACCTTTCTCCTTCTGAAACTTGACCTGTAGCAATATGCAAAACTTAAAAGAAATAAACAACGAATCATCAGCGAACGCACAGGCTGCGGCCTGTATTGTATTGCGACTTATAGCGCACGTATCACCCGAAGGTATCAAGGCGCTTGCTTAGGGAACCCGTCCTGGTATTCCCCTGTGAGATACCCCGGCAGGGTATCCACAAGGTGAAAGCCAGGCATCCCGCCGCGAGGGGCCGTAGTGGAGATTAAGCAAGCTATTGCCCAGAGTCGCAGAGTGTGACATTGTGAGTCGAGTAGGCACCGGAGCGAGAATTGTCGAGTCCGTGGAATTTTGAGCCCGAGACCCGCCGAGGCATCGAACCCTGGTCCACGGCCGATCTCAGCTTCCGGGTCTGCCGCCTCTAACCACTGAGCCACACCTCTCCACTTGGAGAATCAACTTGTCTAAACCCTAGTTTTAGTAAGGGAACTGATTTATTACGAATCACGTAAAATGCTCAGACTACTTGCCTGTGATATTTATTACTCCGATTCTTTCTCATCAGCCCTGCCAAGTTTCCCAGATCCAGGCGTGATGTGCTGCTCCAGTCCAAGGTATTTCTTTGAATTGTGGGACACGCAGTCTTGTCTATTCTATTACAAAACACTACTACACCAGAATTCAAATGAAAGCAATGGACTGGAGCAGCACACCATGCAAGGACCCAGAAAACGTGGCAGTTATGTCTCACTCCTCTCAGTATTTACTCATTGAGGATTTATCATTCTCATTCCCCCAAACGTGTCCCCAGTTCCCAAGCTTTTTTCCATATCCATTTCCATGGATGACACCAGTCATCCTCCTATAAAATCCACTGCCTCCAAAGGTCCCTCCTGGATTCCAAACTTCCCTATCAGATTGTTGATGAAGGCGACTCCCCGGAACGAAGGCAGGCTGGGGGGGGTCGTAAGTACTGAGATGAGAAAGAAAGAATCGGAGTAATGAAGATTACCGATAAGTAATCTAGGTATTACCTCCTCGTTTCCTTTCGCGAACCATTTCTTCCTCATTGAGGGTATACCCAAGCAGTATGCCTTCGTCACGGTCTGGGAAAAACATCCCGCAAGACTCACTACCAAGACAACCATGGGTGCAGAGAAACTACACTCACATTATAATTAAGGCTCCCGGTTTTCAGTTTTTACGGATTTTTACAGATAAATACAGACAGAAAACAATGCGTCTTCTATCCGCATTTATCTTTAAAAGTGGATATATACAGAAAATTGTACTTCTTTTAAGTGACTCTCCATGAATTCTTTCATAAATTAAAGGCCAGCAGCTGAGCAGATGGACAGCATGGGAGATTAAAAATTAGGATGAAATGTCTTTAAATAACAGAACATGTTAACATATATTTATGGTATAGTGCTAATAACTACCAGTGTATGTTTTGTGTAGTATTTGGCAACTTAAATAGCTAAAACGCGTCAGACATCAAAGTATGAGTGCGCGACTGTCAGTTTAATAGATATGGAAATGTACAGTTTTACAACTTCATTTATACGCAAACACAAAAGAAATATGGATACAGATAAAATGGCCAAAAATTAAATATGGATAAATGCAGATGGAAATGGCTAAAAAATAAACACCATAAAACCGGGAGCCCTAATTATAATGGAACCCTGATGAAACATTGATATCTTATCATACAATAAATATCGATTTAAGAAATCATTATTGAGTTCAAAGGGAATCCTAATCCCAAAACATAAATTAACTCCCTTCACCCCCTTCCTTCTGAGAAACAGAGGAAGAAAGGACCAGTCCGGGTGGCAGCCTGCAGCTGTCTACAAAATGAACTCCCCCAGGAGGTGGAAATATCCTGTGAAAAACGCTTATAAACTGATCCTAGAGGATTTTAGCCCAAACCGAGCAAGCAGAAAAGGAAAATCACTCGTCCACCTACTCACAGAAGGCTAAAAAGGGACACATCTTATCTCTGCTGGCCTAGAAGTTAATTATTTAGAAAGCCTATCAGATCAGCAGTCATTCCCAGTCGAACCAACAGAAAGCTCCTAGAATCTCTAGAGGGAGAATCAAAAACCTTAACTCCGAAGAGATACTGAGATTCAGAATGGGAAGGACATTTCCTCATCTTTATCAAATGTTGAAATAACTCTTTAAAGAAAGTTATGACCGAAACAATGAAGCAAATCTACCACTATATACGACCCTAAATACAGATGACACAGTGACAGAAAGAAACACTTCTCCAAATTATCTCGAAGAGAGAGATAAGCCCCAAGAAAACACTAATTATAGTTAGGAATTTCTGTAAGTCTCTCGAAGAAAGTAAATTTCAAAAAGTAAAACCCAATAGTAGATTCCAGGATGGGTATAGAAATCTTAGGATTTTGTACCCGAGTAACTAAACGTTTTGAAGACACAAGGACTGGGCTGCAGACACATGAAAGGTTAAGGTGGCCACTTGAGCAAATGTCATATTTATTTACTGCAGGCATAATAAAAAGCCTTCAGGAGAAACATCCTCTTTCCTCATCCCACACAAAACCTAGGATAACCAGTCCTCCCAACCAATACAAGTTGAAGACTACGAAGTGAGAACCTCCTGGATAGTGGGATGCAACCCAAAACCACATTCGAGGTGCCAGGGAATAACGACCAAGGCAACCTATCTTGAGTACACTGTGTCACTTGGATGGACGCCTCTACCTATGACACACGTTTGTGACTACCCTGTCCAGACAAATACCAGTCAGAGGACTAAGGAGTAGAGCGGATGCTTACCCATGCCTTAGTAACTAAAAAAACCAATGTGGTACCCTGCATCGCCATTGACATTTCCACAATAGGGCTGCACATGCTCTCCTAAACCAGTGGAAGGGGGCCTAATTTAGTGAGAAATAAGGTTGCCAATTGTCCTTTTTTTCCAGCAAGACCAGTGTTTAATGTCCCCGTCGATACAAAAATTAAGAAAATCGCCTACTGCCTTTACTTTTTCTTATTGGTAAACAGTTAAAACAACAAATATAAGAAAGCGCTCTAAAATGTGTTCTAGTGTTACCTTAATCAACCATTACCAATAGCCATATTAATAAATGTATACAGGTCATTTATCTAATGTCCAGCCTCTGCAGAATCTCAAAACGTGAAATAATGGCCAGGATTTTGCTCTGGGAAAGAAGACAATACCTTAATGGGAGAGCCGCAATTAAAGTAAACAACTGACTAAATCAATGCAGGTCCTTGCACCACCATCGTCCATTCAACAATGTGCAATCCCTCTCCCCTTAAAGATAATAATCTTTAATAAAAAAAACTGTGAGGGCCCATGCCCCACTCATCTCAAATATCAAGTCGCGTTTCTCCCAAAACTGGGAAGCATGAGAGAAATCCTTGTAAAACACTTGTTAAAGCATATTGCCAAGTGTACTTTGACAAGAAGGCACTTGCGCTTTCATTACCACACAGGTCAGAGATTATTCAACGCTTATTAGAACATTGAGAAGTTGCGAGCTCCATTGAAGACAATCAAGTGCTTTGGGCGTCTAATGGCTGGTAAAAGCCCAGAGCTCCAACATTTCAATGTTTGTAGTTCACAAATGTTGCTATGAACAAAGGCCTCATGAAGCCTAAGGGGATTTAAATCCCCTCGGGCTCAATAAGGCCTTTGTTTTCTTTGTTAGAACATTCTGCCCTCTAGTAGTGGAATGTTCTAACAACCTTATAGCCCACCCTAGCTGGGCTACACTGGCAATTAAAGTCTTGCTCCCTTGTTAAAGGCCCTTGCCGAACACTGGAGCGGGCCTTTAATGGCAGGTATAGCCCGCTGTGGCGGGCTATAAGGCTATATTAGAACACTGGAATATTGACAGCTCCAGTGAAGACAATGGAGCAGAAGCAGCCTATATGAACTGGTATAGGCCTGCCGCTCTCAACATTTTAATGTCCTAATACACAGCCTCTGCCTTTCTCTTCCCCGTCTCTCGAAAATATATTAATTAGGCAGAGGAAAGCGAAATGCAGAGGCCGTGAAGGAGGGAACACGCACCCTTCACCCTTCCCTCCTCCTGTTACTCAAAGCCACTAGGGCTTCAGAAGGGGGGATGGGGGATGGGGGATGCTGCTCAGCTCCTGGGTCCCTGGCTTGGTTGAATTACAAAAAGCAGTTCAACCAAGGCGGGGAGAACAAGGGGCTGACTTCAGCTCCCTTTCACAGGTCTTGCTGTGAATGTTCAACAGCTAACAGCAGTGGCCCTGTGCGCGCGCGGCTGTAAACTTTAGAACATTCACAGCAAGAGCTGTAAACAAAGGCTTTGAAGTCGAGGGGGATTTCAACCCCTCGGGCTCTGGGAGGCATTTATTTTTCAGATTAGAACAATCAGTCCTCATGGGGTGGAATGTTCTAATATCGTTATGGCCTGCTGCAGCTTGGCTATACCAGCCACTTAAGGCCCACTTCCTTGTTAAATGCTCTCGCCTTCGGCTAGGGTCTATAACGTGATGATGTAACAAAACTTGAGGGAGCCCCCTGCAAGGTTCATGTAGGGAACTCTCTGGCAAGGGTAGTGTGCTAAGGGAGCCCCCTGGAGCTTGAGGCCCCCGCAATGCGGGGCCAGCTAGGGCCTATGTTACATCCTTACTTTAACACAGGAGCGGGCCAGTAATGGCCGATATAGCCCTCTACGGCAGGCTGTAAAGCTATGGATCATGCTCCTTGAAGCAAATGCAGCAGCTCATCTATGACCAGTAAAGCTATCCAAGCGGGTTCTTACACCAACCCCTACCTCGCGCCAGGCTGTGCCCAGCCGTCAATAAAGAGGAAGCCTTCAAAGACTTTGCATCACTACGGAATCACAAACAGCCGACACTGGCAAAACCTATTCTGTGAACTCAACATGTCTACTGAATCTGCAAGCCCCTGCATTGCCTCAGCTAAAGCATAATAATTAAGAGAGGTCACTGTACTCCCTCAAAAATGTAAAATCAAAAATAAACAAACAATAATTGAATGAAAGCTCCACTACAGCTTCCGGAAGCCCATAAGCATAAACTCGGGACACACGAAAAAAACAGGAGGACCCTTTGAAGGCAGTGGAGTTTTTAGGAGGATGACTGTCGTCATCCATAGAAATGGGAAAAAGCTTGGGAAGTGCGCACCATTTGCAGGATAACTCTTCAATTAGTAAGGAATGGAAAGAGCCAGGGAATGAGGAGGCAAATGCTCCGCAACTGAAATTAAACCACCCTCCCATGTCAGACAAAGACTGTTTGTCTGTGGTTTGGTGACCAGAGGATGGATGAGCGGTAAGGACCGCAAGAAATGGCAGCAAAGAGTGGAAGTGGGCTGCTGAAGGTGCTTTGTTAGATGCTCTTGAGCAGGGAAGGGAAAGTGTGACTAAAGAGACCGCTGCTGCAACCAGATTCTGCTTTTAGCTGCTTGGGCCAATGCCACACCTTGGCTGCAACGTGGTTTCTCTTTCTCGTCACTGGACCATGCACCTACTCTAAGCACTGGGACTTAGTGAGTTTTGGAACACTAGACAAGCAGCTGAGCAAGGGCAGCATGGGAGCTGGTATTCTAGCAGTACAACTGTGCCCTATATGTAAACAGTAAATGGCAGCCGGGTTTAGGTAGTAAGGATCAATAGGAAGGAAAAATTACCAAACTGTAACCATATTTTCCTTCAGATGAATTCCTACTGAAATCATACGCACTGTATAGTCCCACTCTCATGCAGAGTTCCAGAGCAAGTTTTTTTTTTTTTTTTACAAATTATATGAATTCTAAATTTTCTTTGGAAAAGGTTTCTTTTTTAAACAGTATACTTTTGCCAGTATATGTGAAGGATTTATTGGCCAAATTTTAGTTTCTTGAAGAAAATAAAAGTCATATTTGTAAATAGTTTAGACAAAACTGGCAAGCAAAATGTTCGCAAACCTTTTTTAAATTAAATATGAGAGAAAAGCATAGCAATATAGTTAGAATTCATTCAACATCTAGAGGCTTGTACTGAGACTGCTGCTTTAAGAAAGCACAACCCACCAGAAACCAATCATGCCCTGTCAATGCAGTCACTTTTTTTTATTTTTGAAAGGAGACTTAGGATGGTTCCACAGAATACAATCAATCTTTTTCCTTCCATCAGGAAAGAAGAAAGGTCGCTTATAACTTCAAAGGCGATTCCCCTGAATTTGAACTCAGACCAAAGATACATTAGCTTTTCCTTCTCCTTCTGGGACTTGCCATTGATGATCTCAAGTAAGCCCATCCCTTGAAAATCCGCTGGAAGAAAATAGAAAGTTTCATACTATATTCAAAGAAATTTCTCAAAGACACAAGATCGTCGTGAGCGTCCGCTCTATATTATGACCCAATGCAATAGTGTTTCAAGAAGATATTGACTAACCATCTGGAAGCGGCTTTGCAGACCTCTGCTATAGGGATGTTTCTTAATAAGGCAAGTAGTTGCAGATTTACCTAAGTAGGGTGAGCTGTGGGTCTACCTGCTAAGGACTTGTTGGGTTTCTGACCACAAAGCAATATGTAGGAAACAGTTCATCCAGGAATACCTTGTTTTGAAGTGAATTAACATGTACGAACCAGTCTATAGTTCAGAAATATCCTCTGTTTTTATCAAGGTAAACTTGTAACACTCTCCAAATGTCCAGAGTATACAATGAGCTTTCAATTGGAGAGGAATAATTTGAGAAGGTTGGACATAACATAGACTGAATAACATGAAACTAGAAAACCACATTAGGGTGGGCACCTGAATGCCTTCTCCTAACCACCTTATTCTTATGACTATAAAGCAAGGTTCATGGGCAACTAGGGCTTGAATATCACTACCAGACCATGATGACGTAATTGCTACCAGGAAAGCAGCGGTGGATGGGTTATGTTGAAAGGAGATTTCTGGATCTTCTCAATAGGAAGTCCCATAAGTTTTAAAAAGACTACAGAGAACTTCCAGGAAGGAGAAGGTAACTGTCTGCTGAAAAGTAATTCTTTATCCGCTTCAGGAACTCTTTAATTACAGGGTCTCTCGCAAAGTGCTTTGTGAAGTACATTTTCTGTAAATACATAATTCGGTGCATTTCCTCATCTGCTGGTGCACCAATGCGGATTCTGCCAGAGAAGGAAAGAGTCAAAGTTCTTTTCTGGGCCTCGAGTTTCAATGAAGTGAGCCATAACCAACTGGAACACCTCACCGCCAAACCATGATAGCAACCATGACCCGGCAAGCCAGAGCAGTCAACTTCTGTACTAATGACTCAGTCTCCTCACCCTCTTTGAAGATACTCTATGAATCTTTGCAGCAAGTCCCACTGAAAACAGTCATCCCTTCCTTGTAGTCTTATCTTTCCAGTAAGATTGTAACATGGCCTAGTGATTGTGCCACATACTGTATGTAAATATATATATAGATATATGTATATATATTCACTGAAAAAACCATAGGTTATAGACCATATATAGTTAGGAATTAGCATTTAAAAAACCTTATTTTACTCACACAAAACCATTGAAATTCCATATATAGTTAGTTGCACTAACTATATATCACGCACCCGCAATCCACTGCTGATGATGTCACATATTACATCATTCATGACATGGTCAGTGACATCACTGATGACATCACTGATGACATCTCAAATGACATCACTGATGACATGACTGATAACAACATCCAGTGTTTTTTTGTTTCTGTAAAGTTTAAATATGTCTTACATATTGAAGAATGAGTGGATGTGTAAGTGTCTGGACGAAGGATTTAGTAGGTGCATGACTGACTGTATGACTGAGTGATTAAATGTGTCTCACTGAGTGCATGGGTTAGTGACTAAACTGTCTTAATTTGTGCATCATTATGTCTGTTGTTCTGTAAACTGCTGCATGTGTTGATCAGTAGCTATATGAGTAACTATATGGGTTATTGATTGATTGTCCAAGTATTTGTATGGGAGACTGAGTGTGTGTGTGGCTGGCTGGGAGGTGTGTGACTCTGTGCAGATCAATGTGTACTTATATCAATGATTGTATAACAAGGTAAGTATGTGTTAGTATATGTTTGAAAATATAAGGTGCTCTATGTTTAACTATATAGACAAGAAAATGGAAGTGTGATTGATTCTTTACAGGACTGACTAGATGTGTGAGTAACTCCATGGATGAGTGGCAGAGTGTGAGTGTCTGTATAGGTGTATGAGTGCATATGATAGTGTTGTAAAGATGAGTGATTGTATGTATGAATGATTGTATGGGTGAATGAGTGAATGTGTGTGTAGACGTAGGAATCAGTGAGTACATATGTAGTAACTAGTATTGGTGTGTCAATGGTTTCAAAAATTATACTCTGTATTTAACACTGGGTGAAACAGAGGTTATATTAAAATATGAGGAGATGCATTGTATTGTCACATGAATGATATCATCAGTGATGTGGTCATTGATGTCAAATGAGATGTCATCAGTGATGTCATCAGTGATGTCATTTGAGATGTCATCAGTGATGTCATCAGTGATGTCACTGACCATGTCATGAATGATGTAATATGTGACATCATCAGCAGTGGATTGCGGGTGCGCGATATATAGTTAGTGCAACTAACTATATATGGAATTTCAATGGTTTTGTGTGAGTAAAATAAGTTTTTTTAAATGCTAATTCCTAACTATATATGGTCTATAACCTATGGTTTTTTCAGTGAATTTTCAAGGTTTTGTAAATGCTAATTCCTAACTATATATGATCTATAACCTATGGTTTTTTCAGTGAATTTCAATGTTTTTTTAATAGCAAATATCATAAGCTGTCGAATGTCAAGTACGTGGTAAGTGAAAACATTTTCGTGTTTATGCACACTGATCTGCTTTGAATGGTGCCCCCCCCCTCATTTCTATTAGGAGTACTCTCTCTTTGCACATAGTGAAGGGTAGTTAACGCAGGCCTTTGCCCCCGTTGTAATACGTCGTGCCTGCTTCTCTCTCCATTTGATTGATTGTTATCCAAGTATTTACTGTTTTAGAATTGGTTCTCTTTGGTTCATTCTCTATTTACAAACAAACACAGAGTCGCAATACTCTGTTTAGTCTTTGCAGATAACGAAAAATCGTGTAAAAAAAAAAAGAAAAGGAATCGAGCAAAATCAGTAGGCCACTAACGGGATCTCTTTTTGACCTCGCTAAAATAGAAACATTAGGAACAACCCCTCATGACAAATACAAAACTAGTGAAATGAACTGAACTCCACACAATGATGGCTGCAAAACAGCTCGGCTCCGCCACCCACCCCGCCCAAAATAACGATAAAGAGCGGCTGCCATGATTGGTTGCGGAATGGCCACGACGGAGCTACGAAATGGTACTGCTCTCATGCTAACCCCAGCTTCAGTCTGAAACATCCAGAAACACTGTAGACTACCAATTCGATCAGTTCCGGTAGCGCCCCAATGTAACCCGGTAGAGAAGAACTAGCCCTCCCCTCTTTGACTGATGGTTCTTTTTGCCTGTCCCTTCTGTTGTCATTTAACAGAACTATTTAGCCTGCTGAAAGGGGTTGTGTTCCGACCGCTGGTTGGTGGAGACATTTTGACTATATTCTGGACCTGCGTTGTCGCGTAATACGTCATATGACGCGCCGCGTTAGCGCATCCGGAAGTCATCCGGGGCGCGCAGCGCGTAACGTAAGCATAACAAGTTATGTGACTTGTTAATAAAACTTTTCATTGGTTCATTTTACTTTTCTTATTCTAATGATGAAAGGCTTGGTCATATGACCTAAAAATTACGCTTTTTATTACTTCCGAACATTATTTTTTCTTAAATATATGTTATAATGTTCCAGGCTAATGTACTTTCCCGGAAAATTTACAACTGTCCTGCAAGTAAAATATATTCTTTTTTCGAGAAAAAGAGCGTTTCTTCGTCCCATGACGGAGCCGTTGAGCAAAAGAGGGTCGACCTGCTGTCTTAGTCGCCGATACGCCTGAATATGAGATTCTTATCGATCACTTTATGTTGCAGGAATAGAAAACACAACAGCCCTTGACCATTTATCTTTACTGCGTTCCTTCGTATTATACCTTTTACCCTTCATGTAATTGGTCTGCTTTATTTCACTTGCCTTTTAATGATTCTAAAACAGTGACTATTATTAAAAACTTTACCAATGTATATACTACTACCATGTTTTCTTTTAAAAACCTTTATTGTGAAAATTTCATTATACAAATACGAGCCTATAACCACGTGGGCCTGCCACGGAGCAAACTGTAATCGTATATGATGAGTAGACATTTACACTGTAGAGGAACGTAACGGGCGGGCCATTAGGTTGCAAGAACTAAGGTGTCTAACAGTTACGGAATCGGTGGACGTACATTTTATAATTAAAATACGACAGGGCCAGTTACAATAAAATTATCTAGATATACATTTGCGGGCAAGTACCATGGGTGACGTTAATTCGAACTTTCAATAGTACAGTAATCAATAACACATCAGAACTTAATATCAATAGGGATGTCGAAATATTCAATCAATTCTCGTCCCCGCCCGCCATGTGCTTCAAAACTGCATACGTATCTCGTGATTTCAAGGTTCTGCAACCAGTACACAACAAGGAGTTACGAGTCCCATTTATTCCGGCGCCATTTTGGGCGAGGACGGGCAGGTCCAGGATATAGTCAAAATGTCTCTACCAACCATCGACTATGATGATGTTCATATGCTGTGTTTATTAGAGTAACACTCATCTGTCCACATGAAATTAATTTGCCACAATCTAAACATGTCATTTTAATCTTTCCAAAGTTCTTCTAAATATTTGGGACCGTTTCCCTTGCCTCTGAAGCTGTCAGTGCCACTTCTTTGATGAATGTACTAGCAGGTCAGGGGTTCTCCTCCAAATCTCTCTTTTATGCAGCACTATAATTAATTGGTGCCACCTCTCCATATGACGATGCATGGTATAGTTACCATAACTATATTTTTTTTCGGTTCCTCTGGAGAGTTCATCGTGGCAGATGAAGCGTGTAACGTACCGGGCATTTACCTTTTTTTGCATGTACAGGAAAGGAAAAAAAAATCGAGCGTCCGAGTTCTAAGGTGTCCCAGGGCCATTTTAGTGGACCAGGCCCAAATCCAAAGAACAGGCCGCCATTTTGAGAGTCCTGTTGCAGCCGCCTGTCGCTGTAGCATCAAGAGCAGCCGAAACTCAGCTGAATGGCAACTGACACGGTAAAGGGGCGCCCCACTACAGCAGACGAGCCTCCACCTAGGAAGGCCCGTTCACGCCGCCTCCCCCCCCCCCCCCTTCGGGCACCCCACGCCGTTATTCGGAGCAGTATTGTAGGATGGCCACACCAGTGCGGCAACTTGCTAGACATCACCTCGGTGGTAACCGAATCTCAACGCCTTGTGGTGTCTTCTATTCAGAAAACATTGTTATGCTGCCTTCGACCTATTCGCCGCAAGTGCGCACACAACTCAACTGCATAGCTTGCTAGACACCACCTCGGTGCCATCCGGATCTTGGAATCTCAGCGCCTTTTGGTGTCTTCTCTTCAGAAAATATTGTTGCGCTGCCTTTGGCCCCATTCGCACATCGGTCCGCTACTGACGCCATCTCACAGGCTAATGGGGCGCCCCACGCCGACTTTCAGCATTGTAGGATGACCACACCAGTACAGCAACTTGCTAGACATCACCTCGGTGCCATCCGGATCTCGGCGCCCCACTGCAGATGAAGTGCCTCTCAACTATGAAACCACCACGGTGACATCCGGATCTTGGCGCGTTGTGCTGCCTTCGGCCTATTCGCACATCGGTCCGCTACTGACGCCATCTCACAGGCTAATGGGGCGCCCCACGCCAAGTTTCAGCATTGTAGGATGACCACACCAGTACAGCAACTTGCTAGACATCACCTCGGTGCCATCCGGATCTTGGCATCTCAACGCCTAGTGGTATCTTCCATACAGAAAATATTGTTGCGCTGCCTTTGGCCCCATTCGCACATCGGTCCGCAACTTAGACATCACCTCGGTGCCATCCGGATCTTGGCATCTCAGCGCCTTGTGGTGTCAGTCAGAAAATAGTGTTGCGCTGCCTTTGGCCCCATTCGCACATCAGTCCGCTACTGACACCATCTCACAGGCCAACAGGGCGCCCCACGCCGACTTTTACCATTGTAGGATGGCCACACCAGTGCCACAACTTGCTAGACACCACCTCGGTTCCATCCGGATCTTGGCATCTCAGCGCCTTGTGGTGTCTTCTATTCCGAAAATATTGTTGCGCTGCCTTTGGCCCCATTCGCACATCGGTCCGCTACTGACGCCATCTCACAGGCTAATGGGGCACCCCACGCCGACTTTCAGCATTGTAGGATGACCACACCAGTACAGCAACTTGCTAGACATCACCTCGGTGCCATCCGGATCTCGGCGCCCCACTGCAGATGAAGTGCCTCTCAACTATGAAACCACCACGGTGACATCCGGATCTTGGCGCGTTGTGCTGCCTTCGGCCTATTCGCACATCGGTCCGCTACTGACGCCATCTCACAGGCTAATGGGGCGCCCCACGCCGAGTTTCAGCATTGTAGGATGACCACACCAGTACAGCAACTTGCTAGACATCACCTCGGTGCCATCCGGATCTTGGCATCTCAACGCCTAGTGGTATCTTCCATACAGAAAATATTGTTGCGCTGCCTTTGGCCCCATTCGCACATCGGTCCGCAACTTAGACATCACCTCGGTGCCATCCGGATCTTGGCATCTCAGCGCCTTGTGGTGTCAGTCAGAAAATATTGTTGCGCTGCCTTTGGCCCCATTCGCACATCAGTCCGCTACTGACACCATCTCACAGGCCAACAGGGCGCCCCACGCCGACTTTTACCATTGTAGGATGGCCACACCAGTGCCACAACTTGCTAGACACCAACTCGGTGCCATCCGGATCTTGGCATCTCAGCGCCTTGTGGTGTCTTCTATTCCGAAAATATTGTTGCGCTGCCTTTGGCCCCATTCGCACATCGGTCCGCTACTGCCGCCATCTCACAGGCCAACGGGGCGCCCCACGCCGACTTTCAACATTGTAGGATGGCCACACCAGTGCGGCAACTTACTAGACACCACCTCGGTGCCATCCGGATCTTGGCGCGTTGTGCTGCCTTCGGCCTATTCGCACATCGGTCCGCTACTGACGCAAACTCACAGGCCAACGGGGCGCCCCACGCCGACTTTCAGCATTGTAGGATGGCCACACCAGTGCTGCAACTTGCTGGACACCACCTCGGTGCCATCCGGATCTTGGCGCGTTGTATTGCCTTCGGCCTATTCGCACATCGGTCCGCTACTGACGCCGCCTCACCTGCCAACGTATTTTCTCCGCATTTTATACCCTATGCCGCATAACAGGTCATGTGACTTGTTTATAAAACTTTTCATTGGTTCATTTTACTTTTGGTTTCCTAATGATGGAAGGCTTGATCATATGACCTAAAAACAACACTTTTCATTGGATGAAAACTTTTTTTTTTCTCCCAAACGATGAAAGCCCCACCTTGTTTCTGGATGTTTCAGACTGAAGCTGGCGTCAGCATGAGAGCACCACCATCTCGTAGCTCCGTCGTGGTCATTCCGCGAGCAATCATGGCAACCGCTCCCCACCAGAAGCCTACAGGAGTCGGGGGCCCCCAAAACTTTTGATGAATTCTCAAGGCGGAGGGGACGCTTTCGAGAATGGGGTCCAAGACCTAGCAGACAAGCGTCCGATTTCCAAGGTGTCCCAGGGCCATTTCAGTGGACCAGGCCCAAAAAGGAAAGAGCCTGCCGCCATTTTGAGAGTCCTGTGACAGCCGCCTATCGCTGCACCGCAAGAGTGGGCGCAACTCAGCTGAATTGCGGCTTTTGACACAGTGGACCAAAAACGGACGGAATGGCAACTGAAACGGTAAAGGGGCGCCCCACTACAACAGATGACACTCCACCTGGAGAGGCCCGTTCACGCCGCCTCCCCCGGGGCGCCCCACGCCGTTATTCGGAGCAGCATTATAGGATACCAAAACCAGTGCGGCAACTTACTGGACATCACCTTGGTGCCATCGTTCTGCTGCCTTGGAACTATTCGCACAACAGTTTGCTACTGATGACCCACCCCCCGCGACGCCCCACGCCGGAAATCTGGACGTTGTGCTGCGTTGGGACTATTCGCACAGCCGACCGCTACTTCGTTGTTTTTCCCTAAAAATGTTTATATGTTATTACTGTTTTTGTTTTCTTGTATATATTTATAAATTATTAAAGTTTTATAATCTTACTACTTTGTCAGAGTGCTATATATTTTTAATGTGACACATAATTGTAAAAACTTTGATGTACAAAGAGTCATCCCTGGAATCTTCCGCTTCAGGCTCGGTCCCCTCCCCAATCACAATACAGGATGGTTTTCAGATAATAGCAACGCTTCTGCTGTGACGGATCTCATCGAGTGTGGGCCTTGATCTACTATAACTCCTTTGAAGAGGGGTGATTCTTTACAGCTGGGGCCATAAACTACATCTGCAGGGCTAGCTGATACCCTAGGACCAGCCTGGACAATCGGACACAGAGGAAAAGGAGTGTCAGAGGGTGCGGTAGTGAATAGGGCGAAAGGGAGGTGTCGGGCGGGCACAGGGTGTTATTCTCAGGGAAGAGCAGCGCAGATGGGGGGAGGTTTATTACCCATGCATAAGACAGAGAGCGGGGGTGACCACTGCCTGGGGGAGATGCTTGCGAGGGTGGGGAGCCATGCTAAGGATCGACAGCGTGCACAGAGTGGGTCTGATCAAGGCATCTAAAATGGCTGCCGTGCACGACAAAAGTGTGGCATTTGAAAAAAGACAAGATGGCGCAGACAATGTTTTTCAACACTTCCTGATTTCCTTCTAATCGAACGTTAACAGACGTTGGGGCAGATTACCAAAGTTAAGCGATATTTATCCCTAACGATGCTTAGCAACGATTTTTTTACCGCTAAGCATCGTCAGAAATTATCGCAGATAAACCTTGCTATTATCAAGGTTTATCGCAAATACGATAATAAACGACCGCAATGCATTAATATCGCTGAAAACTCAGCGATATTCATGCATTACCGAGCTAATGCTCTTAGCCATGTTATCCACCTCCCATTGGATAACATGGCTAAGAACTGCTCAGGGCAGGTGCTAGCTTTTGGAGATATTCGCGCTTATCTCGAATATTTCCAAAAGTTGATAATAGGAGATAGCGATGTTAGCGACTGTTTCCAGTCGCTAACATCTTGGCATGCCCACTTTGCATGTCATTAGTGATAAATATCACTCACATGCAAAGTGGGGCCCAAGATGGTCGCTATCTCCTACTAGCCGTCGCTAACTGGTGTTAGCAACAGCTAGGTAATACAGATATAATTTTATCTCCGCGAAGCGGAGCGCTGTTACAGATATATATCTTGTTTTTGAACGTTAATTTCTCAAAATCCACTGAAGCACATATATTGAGACCTAGCAAAGGCACATCGAGCTACCAGTCCCTACAATTTTGCCAAGTTTCGTGCAAATCCATTCAGCCGTTCGATTATTATTATTATTTTTTTTTTGCCCCGCGGGGCCCTTTTAAAACCTCCACATCAAACCTAAGAGGTCAAGGAGGATCTACTATGCCCCCTTATGGTCATTTGCCCCTTCGCTTTGGCCTCCTCTTGTCTCTCGATCCTACCGAGAGACAAGATGGCGGCCGCTACGGACTGTTTGCAATGTTTACAGACGCCGGAGAACCAATCAGCTTCGCAAACCTCCGTTACGCGAAGCGGAGCGCTGTTACAGATATATATCTTTTTTTGAACGTTAATTTCTCAAAATCCACTGGAGCACATATATTGAGACCTAGCAAAGGCACATCGGGCTACCAGTCCCTACAATTTTGCCAAGTTTCGTGCAAATCCATTCAGCCGTTCGATTATTATTATTATTATTATTATTTTTTGCCCCGCGGGGCCCTTTTAAAACCTCCACATCAAACCTAGGGGGTCAGCGAGAATCTACTATGCCCCCTTATGGTCATTTGCCCCTTCGCTTTGGCCTCCTCTTGTCTCTCGATCCTACCGAGAGACAAGATGGCGGCCGCTACGGACTGTTTGGAATGTTTACAGACGCCGGAGAACCAATCAGCTTCGCTTCACAAAGCTCCGTTGCGCGAAAAGTACGCGAACTGGAGCGCTGCCCGGTCCGCTGTTACAGATATATATCTTTTTTTGAACGTTAATTTCTCAAAATCCACGGAAGCACATATATTGAGACCTACAAAAGGCACATCGGGCTACCAGTCCCTACAATTTTGCCAAGTTTCGTGCAAATCCATTTTTTCTCGGCCCCCCCTTGACGAACCCCCCCCAAATTTTCAAGGGCTGTTCAGAAACAAAATGTGCCATTTTCCTGAAAATTTCAGCCAATTCCGTCCACAAACGCCAAAGTTATTAGACATAGAATTTTCAAAAATCCCATAGGGAAAAAATCCTAACTATATATACCTACTGGCGACCGCCAGTAGGTAATATATATATATATATATATATATATATACATATACATATACATATATATGTATATATATATATATATATATATATATATATATATATATATATATATACACATCCACACACACATCTTACAACAATACCCTTTCAGACTTAGAGTGACGCATAAATTATGCACACAAAAAAGCAGAGAAATCTGGGTTGCTGCTCTCCACCTAAACTTGGGAACTGCCCAGAGTTTTCTGCTCCTTTTTTGCATAATTTACGCAGCACTCAAAGCTAAAAGGGTATTGTTTTGACTTATTCTGGGTGCTCCCTTGTGTCTGGACAAAACAAAACCTCTCTGAATGCTCCAGAACGAGGATTTACGGTAATTTGGTTCAGAGGGACTAACTGAATCCCTGTAGATGGCCCGGGCTCAATTGCGGTTGGCCTGAACTTTTGACTTTGTGCCGGTCCAGCACGACCAGACATCCCAAACTGGTGCTTACTTTTTCTGAGTGCTATTTGAGAGTTTATTCTTTAAAAATTCATAACTCAAGTTCTCTTTATTGGATTTTTGTTGTTTTGCTCTTGTTCATTCATTCTATTAAGTTCTATTTTTCTAGCCTCGTGTGAGATCTTTTTGTGTGGTGTTTTTCCTGATTTACTGTTTGAATTGTTGTTGAAATACTTTACACATTTCCTCTAAGTTAAACCTGACTGCTCTGTGCCAAGCTACCAGAGAGTGAGCACAGGATAATTTAGGGTTTGCTTGTGCCTTACCCTGACTAGGATTGTGGTTATTGCTTGACCAGGGCTGATGCCCCAGTCAACCAGTAGCCCAATTTCTAGCACTCACAACAGAGTCCTCTGATCTCCACCTCTCCCAGATGACCTCCCCTTTGCAACAGCAATGTATTCATCACAGCCGTGATTTCTGAGTGGGTAGGGAGAGGGGTTGGTCGCCGGTCCAAGCAGCAATGCAGATTTTTCACAATCTACTTCGACAACTGTACGGAATTAGACAAGTCCCCTCAGTGCTGATCCCAGTGAGATTTCAGATCCCACTGCAGCGTCCACACATGCCACCTGGCATAGTCCACAATCAGTATGAAAGAGGCAAACGGGCCCAGAAGCCTCAGAGTTGCACTCACCAAAATCCAAGTCATTGGCTTAAACATTGAGATCATAGTCCGAATGTTCTGAACTCGTTGAGGTGGGGGAAAGGCTTGGAAGAGCACCTTACATTAGGCTCACTGCATTTATTTTATTTAAAAATAAATTAATGAAACTATTAATCCAAGAAGACTAGGGGATTCTCAAAATATCAGGATCAACGCTTTAGCCAGAAGCCAATACATGTATGTATACTTTACACCTTCATGCACTCGTATTTAAAAAAATTACTTCCACTATTTAAAATGCTAACAAATATATATTTGGTAGACGAGAGTACATAAATAAGTT
Organism: Lissotriton helveticus; assembly: GCF_964261635.1. Taxonomy (NCBI): domain Eukaryota; kingdom Metazoa; phylum Chordata; class Amphibia; order Caudata; family Salamandridae; genus Lissotriton; species Lissotriton helveticus. The sequence goes on from NC_136067.1 coordinate 938,944,668, forward strand.
AAAGAAATAAATATAGCACTTTATCACAGGCCTAATTGTTTGAAGATTATGGTCATCCCTAAAGTGGGAGGTCCGACTAACAGCAGCAACCTGAAAAAATACACAATAGAATGTTTTAGTGTTTTCCAGACGATCATCAAAAGTGACTTTGTCTTTAGTTCTAAAGGGAGTCAATTTGCAATCAAAAGCCCTGAAGCTTCTCTTCTATGCCAAAGCCAGTTTTTTATTAGAGTTCTGTTGGCAAATCTTAGGTTTCTTCATGACGTGCCAGTCTAGGCTGCCAACACGTGCTTGGAGTAAGTCAGTATGACCCATCTTCTTTTAAGCTTTAAACATGTTCATATTTCGTATACCTAGACTGACCATATTGCTATTACATTAACTCTTGCGTGGTCCCTAACCATACGGGATCCAGCCAGCAACCAAGTGAGGAGTCTAACCAGAATCTGGGCCAATATAATTAAAACCAGTCTAAAGCAAGCTTCCGCTTTCTATTTACACTCTATTCATTTTACTGGTGATATATTGGTTAATATCAGCATATTTAGAAATGTGATTGATGCAGCCCTAAATGAGGCTGCACTTTTAAAAATAAGATGGTCCCCAAGACAACGGCCTCTCAGTGCCATGGGATTCTAAGGACAATTTATCATGACTTACTTGACTCTGCTGCAGTTAGTACTGGTGGTCAAACAATCATTCTTAAAGGCAATTTGTTTTTTCATTACTGGATCTTCGTATTTGCAACTTCTCATATCAAGCTACTCTCCATTTAGATCTCTCCGCTAGATCTCTGCCAATCTCCCCTTGGTACCCAAGATAATAAGATTTATATTTGGAGGCAGACATTTCCAGGGTTCAAAACACAATACTGAAAATCTCATGCAACAGAAATCCATATTATCACTGACCACTTTAGCTTGAAAACAAAACTTGACTATTTTCAAATGACCACTCTGCCTTTGCTCAGCATTGGCCCCAGGATTTCGTTCCAGGGTATCAGTGTGCTTTACAAACGTGTTTAATGTGTTTGTTCATTCATTCAAAGGAGATAGTGTCTACCAGGAGAAGCTGCTGTACAGACCAACATAACTTGATGCATGATCTTGTAGTTAAAGCCTCTGTATGATTCTGCGGTCTTTGGCATCTACAAATGGACTGTTCAAGCAGCCCACTAAATAGAACATTACAGTCGCACAACAATCTATAATAGTAAAGGCCTCAACTACTAAAAGTCTATTGGACTTCAGAATTAAAATGAGACTACTGAGAGTTCACTTTAGAGCCATAAACATACATTTTAACATGTTTTATTATCACAGCTTTTCTGAAGAACTTTGGCAAGGACTCCACTTGTTATGACTGGAGCAATTTGTGGTAGGTACTATGTAGAACAACTCAATTTTCTTACACTTAGGTCCCATATGGTGCCTAAAGCGCACATCCCTATAGTGTACTGCATACTAGAGGAGTCTAGTTGGCAATCAAGTTCAATCAACATAATTTGTTCCAGCCACTTGACCACTTGTGAAGCAATCATGATGCGGTGATAGACCTCTAACAAGGTGGGACCTTTAAGCAGAAGTATCCATGAGCCCAAGTTAAGTGAATCTGGCACTAGCAAAGCCAATCATTTTGCCTTATGCACACTGCAAAACAAGTTCAAACACTTCAAACAGTACACAGAAGAAGAAGTACACTGGTAGCGGTAGCAGATGCTTATTTCACGCCCTGGAAATTTTCTACTGCTCCCTCATATGTTGTACATGTTCACTGTATTAATAAAAGTTTGTGCTGCTGCTGCCAATGCTACAATTGTGTTGTATGTTAATGAAGCTTGGTCAAATCCTCATCATTATACAAAAGCCAAACAATGGAACTATGAAGGAGGCGGGCCCACACAGTGTGAAAAGGGAGGAGTAAAATGTGACAATGTCCTTTATACATATAGAATAGTTGCGACACAGAAACAAGAGGGGCATGTTCCCCCCAACAAATCCAGGGAATTAGCAGTGCAAGCTTCCCTCACACGGTGTAAGGACAGCTCAGGGGGCATTACCACTACAGACTTCCCTTGCACACACACACAGCAGGTACCAAATAGCCATTAGGAGTAAAAGCTGCTACTGTGGCCATATAACACAGACCAGATGTAGAGTAGATTTAAGCAGTGCAACCTTCTATGACACACAGCGAACAAGTACCACATGGATATCATAAGGACTAACAAATGAGCAACACCAATGTAAGCTTACCCTGCACACTCAGGACAAGCACCACTATGCATTAGCAAGTAAGCTTCCTTTGTGCAAAAAGTGGACAGGCAGCACAAGGGCATCAGAACTGCAAGCTTTCCTCACACACAGAGAACAAGCGCAACATAGGTATCATGAGGTTTTAAAAGTTTAGTGTGGCCACACTAACCAATATAAGGCAGGGAAATACAAAGGGGTTATGTGTCAATTCATGTAGGTATCAAATTATGTTTCTGTAATCTGATTTTAACCATACTCCACGCAAAAAAGTGTTTTATGTACCTCAACTCTAGTGTGAAATGGTGTTGCTGGCATAAGATGCTCACTGTTATGAGCCACGCTACATCTAATAGCTAACAAACAAACACACAGACACATACACACACATTTATTTCTGTAGCATACTAAACCATCAAACTGTCTTACTGGCACTGCACCCTGACACCAACAAGTTATGTAAACATTACTTCAGATCTATCTAATTGGGCTTAGACCCTGTAACTTTCAGGTGTGAGTCTTTTTGTAGTAAATAGCAAACTAAAAACATGATTGCAGGTTTTCTCAACATAAAAAGGCCTCAATACTGGGATAGATTTCAAAGGCTTCAATAATGTTGTTTACTAACAACTTCTACCTGTGCCCCATTATGACCCCTAGAGATGCTTAGTTTCTTTCAATTTAACACTCTACAGAGATTGTCAGAAATGTCAGACTCATACTTCCCCATTTCCACTCTCACAAACTTAAAATATGCTCCTTGTGCCTGTGCTCCAGGAACCCAAACAAAGGTGGCCGCCTATATGCAAGCAGGTGGAGAGTCCACGAGGAAAAGAGATGAGCAAGGTTCTTCAACTAACATTGGCAGAGGTGCCTGGGCCAGTGCAATGAGAAGCAGAACACCACCAATGCGAAAGAGGTCATGTAAAATGGTCTCCCTCGCTAACACACAACTAGTAGCCATTTTCGCCCAAAGCACAGGCTCGTCATGCATGTAGACCCCTAATTAGATTATTTCGGCCAGAGGGCCCCCGCATAACTTAAAAAGCCTCCACCACTGGTTCCTTCAGGGAAGGTGGCAATGATACCCTCTGTAAAAGCTCCAAATTAAACACATAATACTGTAATGCCACACCAGTCCCCACACACATTCTCCAAAGTAATCCACTAATGCTACAGTGCTGCCACAGGACCCGCCCCTTTGCCCAAAGAAAGAGAAAATGTCTTTACCTCTAAAGACAAGCAGATATCGTCTCCCAGCCGTCAAACTTCAGCCACACCACAAACTTAAACTTAAATGCCAACCAGCAAATGCATTGGTGGTTGGATTCCATGTTTAAGCATCAACAGGAACCAACAACGGGTTGGGCTGGTTAGTACACTGAATGTTTCATCCTCAATTCCAGGATGGGCAATGGAGAGAAAACAGGTTTCAAGAGAACCCAAAGCTGGGGCCACATTTTCCCAAAACCACATACCTCTATACTTCACACCCAAGCACACAGTGCCTGAAAAATATCAATGTCATGCTCGTAAGCTCTCTGGGGACTCCAATTCATCATCACAACCTTCAGAGGACAGACATTATACCCGACTCCAAAGATAATCATGACCTAGCTCATGCTGCCACAATGAAGGCACGTCCACGCCCAGCTGAGGAAGTGATATGCAAGGAACTCTCATCACCTTCAAGTCCTTCATGCTTCTTCTAGTGAAGTGTGAATTTGAATACTACCAGATGTATTTGCTCTGCTTAAAGTAACAAGCACTCTCTTGGTGAAGCAAGGATCTGAGATGTATTTAGCTACTTCCTGTGGGGTTTCTATTTATTTAAACATACATGCCAGTAGAACTAATGGTTCCACCTGCTAGTGCACTGTGACAAAACATAAAGAAGGACTGACAAAGCTAGGAGGTGTCCCCTTAGAAAAAGGAGACCCAGCAGCCCTGGTAATGAAGTGCACTTCCTTTTAGGCCGATTTACACATGTGATCAGGGAAAAAACTGTCACTGACAGTGTAAGACGGCCAATGGATGAAGTGGTCTGAATCACTGCCCATCCCGAAGGGGGTGGAAGGAAAATGCGAAGACATTTGAAAAGAGGGACTACTGAAAGTCCCTGAATGAATATATATTGATACTACTTTTTATTATGTATCTTAAGAAAAACATGAGGCTGGCATGATGGTGAAAGCTGTGTCCTGGCAAGACCTAAGAAACAAGGAGCACAGTAGGACAGCGATTCTTAACCTGTGGTCCGGAGACCCCTGGGGGTCTGCACATCTAGACAGTAGGTATGCGACCTGTTTGTAACTTAAATAATGTTTACAGATTGATAAAGAAGGAAGCAAAATGGAAATTTGAAAATGTTCAATGTTACTTGAGTGTAAAGGAATTTGAAATTGAAGGCCAAACATTAAAGTTAGTGTCCTCGATTGGTTCGTGGGAGCAGAGCAAAAGCATCAAAGATAGTGTAGCATGGACGATGGGTGGCCTCGGTTGCGTTTATTAATGTCCCAACCTTCTGGTTAAAATAGATTTTTTTATATTTGTTTGTGACTTAAATTCATCATTTGTGCATTTGTTTGATGAATGCTTTTTTCCATATTTGTGTATGTTGTTCTGAGGTTCAAATCATTGAAATTGCTTAAACAACGGACCCCGGCTTCCATTAATAACTGAGTGGGGACCAGGATTTCAATAATGATACAGTGGGAGGTACCTGTTATGCAGTAACGGTTAAATGGGGGTCCACATAAGTCAAAAACTTAAGAGCCACTGCAGAAGGAGAACAAGACACAGAAAGGGAAGCAAATCAGTGTCTAACATTACTTGTTTGCTATTGAGCTATATGCTGAATTTACAATATAAACTAAAGCATGGCTTTGTTTTTAAATGACACTTCATGCAAACACAACCCACACAAAATCAAACTCACGGTGCTGGGAACCATCTAATTTTTTTTCTTTATTTGTTACCTCATTTGCTTCAATGTCTTTAGAAGAGAGCTGTTTTAGGGCTTCCTCCAGCTGACTTGCAATGGATTTTTTCTCCCTTGTTAGTCTCTCGAGCAGAGCGTCACGCTCGGCCACATTTTGCAACAATGTTGCCATCTACAATCAAAGCAGGAGAAAATAAGAATTGCAAACTAACTCATGAGACAATGCAGTGACAGCCACTGAAACAGTAGCATGCATCAGAGGGGAGGCATATAGGGTAAGCCCTTGTACAAGGGGGTTCAAGCGCACTTCACCCCCACATTTCACAATCTTAAGAACATTGCTGAGAAAAACAAACGTGCCACTTAGAAGCGGGTGTTAACACTGTTCTCCTTCATACTACATAGATGATGCACTTGGCGTTGTTGTCAAAGCTCATTGTGTCAAATTTGCAAAAGATGGAATCAGTAGTTTAGAAACCTCCTGTTGTGTGTGTGAATTACTGTGAGAGTCCGTCCACCCATGCACTCGGGTATATCTTGAACAGTGACTCCCATTCTAAAACGAAATCCTACAACATTCACATTCTATACTACTTACATTCTTATAACCGTTCTGTGCAGACACAACCAAGTGTAAGGTGAGAGAGGTAGATGCCACACATGTCCCCCAAAAGTGTACTATTGAAAGCTTTAAGACCCTATACTAATAAGAAGGAGAAGACTCATTTCATTGGGAGCAAAGATCCTAATCCTAAGAATTTAGAGGATGTTAAGAAGGAAGCATCCATTGAGATGGTCATCTGAAGCCATAAAGTAGGTTTTTGTAGAAACTTTCAATGATTAACAAGCATTTGCAATGCAATAGGTCTCGCATTAGGAAAGTTTGAGCTATTGGTATTGTAAATGACAAATTTTGTATTTATGTGTTGGTTTTGAAAATAGCTAAATTAATAGCTTTGTCATTTACAATGCCAACAGTTTTAACTTTCGCAAATGTGACACCTATAGCATTTGTAATGCAATATGTGTTGTATTTATGTGACTTAGATGTATTGATATTACAAATAACAATGGCTTTTAATTTTTTAAAATAATTAATACTTTAATAAAAGTTATTGTAATTTATAATGGCAATAGCTTACACTTTTGTAAATAACTTTTGTGAAGATTATGTTCAGTGTATTTTATTGTGACGAAAATCAAATAACAGAAGTGAAATACTAACATCTTTTTGTGACATTTGTAATAAAGCTTGAAACATTGAGAGAACATATTTGAACTAGTTGTTGTTGAATGGTTGCACAGATTGATATTGTGGTGGCACCGAGTGATGCTGTGGCGTTCAGTAGTGCCCCTCAAAGATGATTGGTACGACCATCGAAGAGCAATTATTTGCAAATTTACTGAATTACATTTTTGTCTCTAAAGTCAGTGTAGGAATGTAACTCTGTGCTCCACTGCTCGTGGCATACCAGAGCAGCGAAGTGCATGGGGCTTGCAATACGAGCAGTGGATGTTTCTCTCTCCTCTCGTATGTGATTTCTCGGAGCCAGCCTACACTAGGCAGGCGCACAGGTGGTGGTTGTGTGGCAGGCCAAATCTTGCTGCGTTCCTTTGTGAAAAAGGAATGCAGCAAGATGTGCACCAGCCACACTGCTTGACATGCATCTGAGCTCACATTTTACACCAGGGTCTTAAATCTGTTAAAAATGCAAACGGCACTCACACTGCTCGTTTTGCGAATTAACTGATTTGGTTTGGGCATCTATGCTGGACACAATATGCACATATAGACACCATCTGTTATGGCACAGGAGGAGAAAATATTTTTGGGAATATATTATAGGCCACACTTTGTAAGTGCTGTGTAAAAAGTTATTTTCTTCAAGTTGTAGGTAAATGTAAATGTAGACGTATTTGTAAAGCGCACTGATACTACTAAGTGTCCTGGCGCTGTACTCATACTGTAGGGAACCCTTCCTGGTTTTTCCCCATGAAATGTCCACTCCTGGGCATCCCCAGGGTGCAACGAGGCATCCCCAGCGCTGTAGGGGGCCGTTGTGGAGACTAAGCAAGCTATTGCCCAGAGTTGCAGCGTGGGACCCATGCTTAGAGTAGGCACCGAGGCGAGAAATCAGGTCCGGGGAATTATGAGCCCAAGATCCGCCGAGACCAGCCGAGGCCAGCCGAGGCAGGAATTGAACCCTGGTCCCGGGCCAGACCTCTGCATCACCAAATATGGATAGAAAATTGTTCGGCATTAATTGTCTTGAGAATTATAAATCCCAGTGACAGAATGACCACCAAATTGAGGAAGGCCCCTGTTGCAATGAATTTTCTGTTGTGGTGTGACTTTAAACAACCGAATGGGGCATTTAATGTTCTCTCAAGGAAGCCTTTCGCTCAACATAGCTCTTATATATGTAAGCTGGACAAGTCACCAGGTTTTTTCCCCACATAGTGGAAATTATAACTTTAAGGTTGGCGTTATTACCATACCAAACATGGCAGTGAAATGAAGGGGCGGTTCACATTACATATGTTCTTCCGTGTGTTTACTTTTCCACGCTGTTGTAACCTCACTGTATATTTTAAGAATAAACATCTAAATTTAAAGGCACGTGCATGTCAGGTCACTGTGTTGTTCACTTCTGTGCTGTTTAAAAGATGGTAACAATCTGTCAGGGTCTTTTTTAAATGGGAACGGGCATAATTACACTATCTTTTATAAGACTGAAAAGCACTCTACCTCGACTTCACCCCTTTTGTTTTGAGCACTGGTAGTTGCCTAATTGAGTCGTGCGGATTACCATGTTTTTTTCCATTTGCGCGTTTCAGACCTACCATGTAATTTAAAGTATGTATCGTCAAATGTGGAACAAAAAGACAACTTCGCTTAAATTACTACAGTTGCTACCGTCAGCACCCTGCTTTTTTTCTTCAAAACGATTATTACTTCATCTCCTCTACAAGCTGCAGGGTCTTCCAGGACATTCTCTGTCGGTTTGTCTGCTTTACAAACTGCTGGGTGGGAGTCGTGGTATGATGCTACCCGTAAACCAGCCATCACTGTGACTGCCAGACTACACTGCTCAGCCGGTGTAATCACCTGGGGCAAATAACACGTCTTGTTTGTGTGACAGGCTTAAAACATGTGGAAACAGGACTGAGCACGTCACTTCACAGCTCCTTGCAAATGAAACATGGCACGGACGCTCCCAGGAAGAGCGCACACCTCCCTGCATCGCAAAAATATTGTACCCCCACCAGCCCGCCCGTTCTACCTGCCCCATGCTATACATGTTAATGGACAGTTCGGAAAACCCAACACCCACGTAAGTGTAATTCTTCTAGCAACACATAAGAACTCAAAGTCACTGAAGTAAACTTTGCACAAAAAACACGTCGGAAAGCAACATCTGTGTTATGATTTGCCCGCAGATGTCCAATATCAATCATCATTCTTACTCACCACAATTTAAAAATAAAACAGAAAGACAAATGTTATTGGCTTCACAAAAACAACTGCATGCTTCACCCCGACACCGGAAACTATAACAACACTGACATTTTAAAAAGTCCCTTGGCCCAGAATTCCTATTTTTCACCTCACAACTGCTTCAGTTATGCTTCAACTATGCACAAGGCCGTGATCCCGGCACTACACGTTACAGAATCCACGTGGCCTCACAGCACAGCAGCGTACCTTTCTCGTGCCCGGCGTTCGGCGGTGCAGCACAGGGCCGAAAAGCTCTTCGGTGTTTTCGTCTCCTCGCCTGAGAGGAGATCTTTCAGCTTCATTGCAGCGTTTTACTTTGGTAAACAGAGTTCAGCTCTGTAAAACGTGCAGCACGAGTGCGCATAACATCAAACATTATAACAGTCAGATTTTCGACTGGTGGCAGTCTACAGTCTGAGCACAGCAGCTGCCTCTTTTTATAAACGTGCACGCAACTGCTCACAGATGGGCTCACCAGGTTGACATTTGTGTGCGTCGGAAGATGAAAACACGGCAAGTAACGGTTCTACAAAGTGAAAACATGCTGAATTTAAAGCACAATGCTTACCTGATCAAAAGTAAATCTGTTAGCATCTTGTAACACCTTGAGAGGTAAACAACAGTATGTGGACATTCTGGTGCATATAAGTCACTGCAGCACAGGCCCGCATCCCGAAACCGGAAGTTCGGGAGCGTCACGCCTGTAGTGAGGCGGGACTTCCGTCTTCCGCGAAGCCCGCGCCCACGGAGTGGATGGCCCAGGAGCAGTCGTGACGCATCGGTCCTTCCCCTGAAGCTGGGCCCGCCTTCCCACCACTGCCTCCTCCACCCGGAGCCTCCGGAGATGCAGAGGAGCCTAACTCTCTAGACGGCCGAAGTACGAGGAGGCGCCTAAGCAGTAAGTACCGATTCGGGGGTATGGCAGATCTCCCGGTGCATGGGGCGGGGGTAGGGGGCGGCTGCGTGTGTATGCGTGATTGTCTGTGCGTGTCTGTGTGTGCAGGGGGGGTGGCGGCAGCGTGTGTATGGGTGCGCGCAGGGGGGTTGGGGCTGGCTGTGTGTGTGTGTGTGCGTGTATGCCCTGTTAGTGCATGCGAGCGATGCGAAAGCAGGGGCTGGGAGTTCGTCTGCGCAAGCGCGGCTCAGACGCGCGCTCCCGCGGTCAAAACTGAGACTGCAAAAGCGCGCGTCTGAGTCGTGTCCACATTCCCAAAAACGGGTAGCAATAGTTGTCGAAGCACTGCAATCAATGCTTACGCATTGAATGCAGGTTGTGCTTTGACCTAAAAACAACAAGGCAATACATAGTATAATTAGAGCATAATACATCTATGTTATGCTTCTTTTTTAACAGTACTGACTCAATAAGTGAGGTACTGGGTTTTTCAGAACCGGTACCGAACCGGTAACCCAGTGGTGTCAGGGTACACACCCAAAGACCTCGAGTACTTTCCTGATTTAGACCACAGAAACTCAGAGTCTTCTAGGTGAAGTCAAGGATCGATTTTATTGGCTGCAACCAAGGTAACAGGCGTCCTAGAAGTACAACAGCACGGGATGTATATTCTCAGGAGACTGCTCAATCTTACAAAACCAGGCTTCTCTTTTTATACAAAATATTGTGCTTCAGGCAAACATTCTTGGATTTACAGTATACCATTCGCATATTTTCACTACAAAGGAAAAGCAGAGTCATGATGACAAGCCCACATTTCAGTTTGTCCAGCCCACAATAAATTACCCGGCAAGGCCCAACATTTTCATCAGATATCGGTGTACCCCCAATAAAAACAGGCACCTCCTCCTCGTAAAGCAAGTCAGAGAGAAAGGAACAGGGACAGGTGGGAGCAAGATTCCGCAGGGTGTGTGTGCGATGAAAAGGGTTTATGGCCTGTTGTGCCTTGATGCTATCTTGTTCGGCCACTGGGAGAGGAACTGACCAAACAGGTTTGGCCTGGGGCAATGGTTTCAACCTGCCCAGGTCAGACAAAAGTCAATTAAGGTGTACGTGTCCTTTGGAATCGAATTCAGGTGTTATCATAAGCCTATGTAAAGGGCAACTCACAAAATGGCTGCCATACGCAAAATGGAAGCCAAGGGTGCAAGACGAAAATGGCGATTTCGAGGTGAAATCGTCACTCGAATATGACGAAAATGCTTGTACATAGTGTACTAGCCATTCTCGGTATTTTGATATAAAAATCGTCATGCTATGATGAAGTTTAATTCTTGAGTCCAGAATTTTCAGAACTACAAACCCTCCTTTTGCCCTTACATAGGCAATTTAACCTAATCTCATGCTAATCTGAGTCCAGGTCTATATTCCTAAAGTCATTGAGGTGTTGCTGTAACATCATTCTATTACTTAGTTCGTCTCTTGATACAGGTTCCCTTACACATGATGTAACACAGAGGCCACATATTGCAGGAGCACACTGCACGCACAGACAGAACAGGAAAAGAATGGCTAAGACCATCCCAATGACCATCAGAATTTTCCATCCCCAGGCGGATATCAGTTCCCAGAACCATCCCATTAAAGACCAATCTCCTTTATCCACATGAATAGATTCGGAAATCTTATGCAGTTTAGAGATGGCCTGGAACACTGTTGGAGCGTTATCTGGAATGAAAACACAGCAACTCGATTGGATCAATCTACATACCCCACCTCGGTCTGCAAGTATGACATCTAATGCGACCCTGTTCTGAAGGGTCATAAGACGATCCGACTGGAGCTCAGCAGTCAAGTTACTAAGGGCACCAGCAGTTTCAACCACAGTGGATTCAACCACCCTTGTCAATTGCCTTAGGTTCCTGCTGTTAGCCATCGGTCCCCAGAACGGCAGAAAACCCTTTACGAAGTCCCCAAATTCTTGTCCTGCAGTGTCGTCTTCGCTGAAGACACCTCTAACTCTCCTTGTCTTGTGGTAATCTGCCGCTGCTGTGTAGGTGGGAGGCAACAGGAATGAAACAAAACATGTGCCCGAAAAGTCAGGGGGCAACCATGTATAGGCTCTATCATGGCAGATGAAATAGGTACCCTTAGCTGCTAAAAACGAAGGGGAAGTCTGGGCTGCAAAAACATACGTTTTAGTGCAGATACTCTTCCCTAACTGAGCTCTGGGATTCTTGCCATTACCTTGCAGACACAGGTGACCCTGATGGGGTACAATCCAAATCGGGGAAGATCTCTTAGCTTGCTGTTTCTCACTCAGAGTAGCTCCATATCCGGTCACGTTCCATCCTACGTATACTAGTGTCTCATCTCTTGGGATAGTCTCATAAGAAATGTCTTCCTTTATCATATCTACTATACCCTTAACTAGAGCACTATTCTTAGGATTGTCTGTTACAGAACGTAGGGGGTAGACTTCATGTGCATAGATGAACATTGTTCTGTATGCCCACACAGAACCATTGTGGCTGAAAGGCAGGACCAGATAAGGGATACCTTTATCCGTTGTGTGAGGCATAAGACCACACACCCAACAGTTAGTTATGTTCATTACAAGTTGGTGTTGGTGCAAGAGCTGAACAAAGGAGTTATTAATAAACTCTAATCTCCTAGCTGATTCGTGTTCAGGAAGGGGTTGAAAAGAGTGTGGGGAACCAATAGAAGGAGGAGGTATAGGCGATGTAGTGGGTGCAAATGTTACTCGAAAAGAGAATAACACATAACTTATTAAAAATATCATCACACTGAATAACATGAAAATGCACAATATCAAAAAGCTTTTCTTTGTCATTATTTTACATATTCGGTTTTTAAAGTTCACAGTTTTGGCAGGTCTCTCCATCTCGAAAAACTCCATCCTCTCTTAAGTGCTGCCCGCGATGGGAGGTTGTTTCTGCTAAGGAATGCTTCTGTCAGTCCAGGGCAACTCCCTTAGACCAACCAGAACTGTCGACCTAACGTCGTCAGCTGCACCCCAAAGACTTTGGGCAATCGCGGCCCTAGCAGCGGAACCCGGATGGCGGTTCGAAAAACAAAAATAAGCAAGTTTCTCAGATGGGAGAGCTGCGCTTTCAAAAACAGTACTTGGAGGAAAAAAAACTTTTATTAGTTCGTATTTCTCGGCCTCAGATTATACCGTTGTTTTCCTGGTATTGTATTATCTTGGAAAAGGAGTTCAGGTTCTGTAGTGTCCAATCGAACTGATGGTGATACAGCTGGTTGCAAAATTTTATCACTCTCTTGTTCAGTAAGTGTTCCTTTTACTCGTGCATCACTGAAAGGCAGAAAACGTGGCACGGTTTCAGTCTCTGAGTCGGCGACACCCTCCTGGGCCCACCGGTCATATGGCAGAGGCAGAGGGATCCGCTTGCAGTGGATCCCGTGGATCCAGTTTTTCTTCCCCTCCACTCGAACAGCTGATCTTGTGGAAAGAAGGACGAGGTGCGGTCCGGTCCACCTTGGCTGGTCGTTCTTGGTTCGCTGGAAGTTCTTCACGAGGACCCAAGATCCAGGGTCGATCTGATGACCTGGAGTTCCAGGGACCGGAGGCAGGGTGTCATGGACCTGTTGATGCAAAACCCGCAATTTAGCCGTCAATTCGTACAAATAATCAAGCAAAACAGGGTGTTCAACTTCGCTGAACTTTGTGGGCCTTGGCATTCCCCATATGTTGGCCGGGCGGCCAAAAACTATTTCGTAGGGACTAAGTCCCACTCGCGAATGCACAGTCATTCTGGTGGATAGGAGTGCTAAGGGTAGAGCGTCAGGCCATTTAAGACCAGAGCTCGCTTGGATTTTGGCCAGTTTAAGTTTTAAAGTGCCGTTGTAGCTTTCTACTAATCCAGCTGATTGGGGGTGATTTGCAGCGTGAAACTTCTGATGAATGCCTAGCCCTTCGCATACTTTCTTCATCACTCGACCCACAAATTCATTTCCATTGTCACTCCAGACCATTCTAGGCATTCCGAATCTGGGGAAGTACTCTTTCACAAGGGCTTTAGCTGTGGATAAGGCAGTGTTGTCTTTTAGGGGGTAGGCTTCCACCCATCTTGAAAAGGCACAAACAACAACGAGCACGTATTTTAAATTGTTGCACCTCTCCATGTGGATGAAATCTAGCTGCAAAACTTCGAACGGATACGTAGGAGGTGGAAAATGACCAGCTGGAGTTGGGGTTCCCCTACCAGGATTGTGTTTCCGGCACACCATGCAATTCTTGACCACATTCTCTGCACACTTGGGAATTCCTGAATTTTGCCATACTGGAGCCAACAACTTGTAAATCCCTTTCACGCTGATATGGGCCATTCCATGAGCCATTGTAACCACTGCAAGCACATATGCATCGGGTAACAACCATCTCTGATGCTCTGACAATTTAATCCAACAACCATTTGCATCCATTCTACCCGTACTTTCTCTCCACATGCTCAATTCTTTCTCTGTAGCTTCAGCTTGAATAGACTTCACACTCTCTATCATGTCCTCACACATTCCAACATCACCAACCCTTCTTGCAGGGCCTGCAACATACATTCGGCTCATTACATTCCTTGCAGTTTCTTTCGCGATTTCGTCAGCAAATGCATTTCCAAGACCAACATCATCAGTCACCTTCTTGTGAGCACTACATTTCACAATCGCCACTTGCAGAGGCAAGGTCAGTGATTCAAGGAGCTCATTCACCAACTGACCATGCTGAATCTTAGCTCCATGCGAAGTCAGGAACCCACGTTCTTTCCACAATCGTCCAAAACTGTGAGCCACACCAAACGCATACTGACTATCAGTATAGATAGTCACTTTCATTCCTTTAGACAACACACATGCTCTTGTAAGTGCAATCAATTCTGCTGCTTGAGCTGAATTATGTGGAATACGTGCAGCTTCAACAATTGTATGCAAAGTCGTGACAGCATATGCTGCAGTCGTGTCACTATTCGGAAGCTTGAAGCATGAACCATCCACCCATAAGGTACCATCACACTTTGCAAGAGGAGTGTCCCTAAGATCTATTCTCCCTTTCGTTTCTTCTTCTGTTCTAAGAAAACAATCATGCTGTTCTGAATCATCTAACTCTGTTACAATTGGCAACAACGTAGCTGGGTGGAGGCGCTAGAGGGCGCACCAGCTAATGGCCGCACTTTCGTGAGGCTCTGGCTGCCTGGCCAGAAACATCCTAAATTTATCCTTTGTTTCTGCGGGTGACAGCCCAGGATTAGCAGCGCTGGTGGACCTACACCTTCCACGGGTCCTGTCCAAATCTGGAGGAAATCCGAGGTCGGAGGCCGGAACCGCGCGGCTGTTCGCTTTGCCCGGGGAGAGCCGCTGGAGAGAGCTGCCGAGGCGCCTGGGCGCCGGACCACGCGAGGCCGCGGCTTCCCACGAGGGGGTTAGGCCCCGGTGCTGCGGGGCTCGAATTGATCAAGGAGAGACCTGCTGGAGGCTTAACAGGGGGCGGCGGAGGTGAGTCTCTCCCCCTCTGGGGCCACTGCGGAGAACTGTGATACGGAGCACTGCGCTGGTGGGCCGCCGAGGTCACCAGCACTCAGCGCGTCGCCCGGCTGGGCCTGCTGGGGGGGTCGGTCAGCTACCCGGCCCTGCATCGCGTGGCCCGTGCAGCTGCCCCTGAATCCTGCTGAGATCCGTCTGCAGCTGCGGGGGGAGGCCTGTGGATCGACTGGGGCCCCCCGGGGGACATAGACATTTGCCGGCTTGTGTCTCCTTGGTCCCGAGGTTGGCGCGCTGACCCTCCTCCTGCGCCTGGCGGCCTGCCTTTACCCCCCGCTGTCATCCCCTGGGCTCTGAGCTGCATCGCTTGCTACGGTGCCTCACCAACTTGCCCAAGGCTGCCTCACCGGAGCGGGGGCTCTGCGGAGCGTGGACTCCACTCGTTACTACTGGCCTGCATCCTCGAGGAGGCTCTACCGCCCCAGGTGGGACCACTGCGCGGAGGGCCATCGGTACGCGCGGACCCTGCCGGGGCCGGTGGACGCAGACACTTACGCCCCTTGCCGGACTTAGTGGCCGCTCACAGCACAGGCGAGATGGGCAAAAATGACAGACAGCAGCCCAAGCTCTCTTTCACCCCTCCGACCGCGAAAAAACCTCTGCGCAACATGGCGGGGGCTAGCGGTGCCCCAGGACCGTCAGGCACTGACCCCCCCTCTACTCCCTTAGCCCCGGAGCTGAGACTGATGATGGAGGAAATGCGGCAGGGCTTCGCCACGATAGTGGACAAGGTAGACCGCTTATCATCCAGAATGGATGGCATTGCGCAGAAAATAGATGTCCACGAGGAGCGCTTGACGGAGGCGGAACGGCGCATCTCAACCTCGGAGGACACGGCCACTGCCCACGACGCGCGCCTATCTAGAATGGACAATATCCTGAGGGTGATAGCGGCGAAGAACGAGGAGTTGGAGGCGAGGAGCAGGCGCAATAACATCCGCGTCACGGGGATTCCGGAGTCCACCAACACTGGGCGCATGGAGGACTATGTGGAGCGCATTCTCATCACGGCAGTGGGCAAGGAGGCCTTCTCCAGCCAATTTATTGTCGAGCGGGCGCATCGCTCCCTGGGTCCGGTTCCCAAGCCAGGGGCGCAGCCGAGGCCCATCATCGCCCGGCTGCTTAACTACCGTGACCGTGACGCAGCACTGCGCGCAGCCCGTACGAACCGGAACCTGACTTGCGATGGTGTGCAGTTCTCCTTGTACCCGGACTTTACGCCCATGGTGCAGGACCAACGGAGGAAATTCTTGGACGTGAAAAAGAAGCTGAGGGACATGCAAGTAGACTACGCGCTCCTGTACCCAGCGCGTCTCAGAGTGACCCATCAGGGCAAACAACATTTTTTTACGAACCCGCAGCAGGCTGAGGACTATGTTCGGAAGCTTCGCAATGCCAGGAGGGACAGGTGGAACGAGGGAGAGGATGGGGCAGACGTGCTCCCTGCTGAGCACGAGGAATCTTAAATGTGCCATCGCGAACATTTGCCTACTGACTCCATGTGATGGAACGTCGGATGGACTCTTGTTGCCTGTCACCGTCGGGGAGACCCGGCCCTGCCTGCAGAAACGTTGATGACTGATTTGCTGTATCGTGGCCTGCTGTTGAGCACCATCTGCTTTCGTATATGTTGCCCCGATGCTGGAGTTGATCTTGATCAGGGCTGCCCGATGGTGGAGCGGGACCTGATGTATGCAGCGGTTGCGCCTTGGACAGTCCTCCTGAACTTATTGGTAACTTTTCTTACATGGAGGGTGGTGATAAGAGTTGCTGACTGGCTGTCTGGGCTTAGCCTGCAGGACTACTACAGGCCGGGCACCGCCCCGCCTTCTCTCTCTTCCTCGTATGGCACATGCGGGGCGAGGGGAGAGTGGTGGGGTGTTTGGGTGCGTCCCTCTGGTGTCACTAGGAGGGGATTCCCCATATGGTTTTTCTACTGTTCTTGTTTGTTGGGCTCGGGGTGGGGGGGAGGGCCGTGGTACTGGCAAGATTGGGTTGCTTCAGTGGGTGGGGGGTGGAGCGGGAGAATGGGGGTATGGAGGTTGTGTGTGGAGGGTGGGGTGGGGTTTGGCTGCTGGGTTGCTAGTTGTTGAAAATGTAACTGTTGTTGCGTTTGGCGCTCATGACATGTATGCAGGTACTGGAGTTTGTATGTGTGACAGCATGATAGGTTGTGTGGAGAGGATGTTCTGGACAGTGGGCAGTTCGGCACGTGGTACATTCAGACTGAGGGCTGGTGCGTTGACCGATGGCTTCTTTCAGGGATGCAGAGATAACCGTGGGTGATAATGCTTTGACAACTGTCTCAATAATGTCTTGGAATGTCCGTGGCCTTAATGATCCCCGCAAATGCAGGAATGTGATTGCATATTTGGATAGGCACCACGTACAGATAGCGATGCTCCAGGAAACCCACCTTAGCCCCAATAGTGTCCCCAAGTTTGCAAGCAGATGGGCGAGTGTGAGAGAGTTCTCTTCTTATTCTACGTACTCTAGAGGGACTGTTATTTTAATCAATAAACAACTCCCGTTTCTAAAGTTGGGGGTGCGGGCGGATAGGGAAGGGAGGTACGTCATCCTTTGGGGGCGGTTGGGCACTGATGTGGTAATGCTTGTGAACTGTTACGCGCCTAATGTTGACACTCCTGGTTTCTTTTTGTCGCTGTGGGGTCATGTGTTGGAAACCGAAGTCACGCACATTGTCTGGGGGGGGGATTTCAATTTATCGTTATGTCCTATGGTAGATAGATCGGACGGTAGTGCACAATATAACACGAACGCCAGGGATGCCCTCCAGGGTATAATCACAGAGGCTGGACTTGTAGACAGCTGGAGGCACACACATCCGACGCTTAGGGAGGGTACCCATTTCACAGCGCATACACGCTCATGGGCACGAATCGACTACTGCTTTGTCTCGAGAGGCCTTGCTGGCGGTGTTGTTAGGGTGAACCATCTGCCTCGCACCTATTCAGACCATTGTCCTATACTGTCAGTCTTGGAGATGCCGGGGTATGCTAGGGTGAGACCGCCATGGCGGTTTCCTCCTTCAGTCTTGCTGGATCCTGTCTTTCGTCATGAACTGGGCGAGGAGATCGAAGCCTTCTTCCCCAGGAACAAAGGATCAGTCGACAAGGTTGAAACGATCTGGGAAGCCTTTAAGGTGACAGTGAGGGGGTTCACGATCTCTAAGAGCTGCGGGGTACTGCGGGACATAGTGCGCACATTAACTAACCTTGAATCGGAGCTTAAGGCACTGGAGGCTGAGATGGTCGGGAATCCCTCCCCAGACCTAGCGGGGGCATTCAGGACTAAATTGTCGGCCTATGAGGAAGAAGCGGCCAGGGAATTGAAATTTCGGGGCAAATATTGGACGGCTCGGCGCTATTGTGAGGGAGACCGGCCGGGTAAGGTGCTAGCGGTGCTCACGAGGCACCAACGCTTCGCTACCCATGTCCTGGAAATCTCCGACGAGGAGGGCAGGACTCACCAGGATTCTAATGGAATTCGAAATACTTTCCTACAACATTATCAGCGGCTGTACTCCTCTCAGCAGATGGGCGATGTGGAGTTCGGTGCTTTCCTGGACGACATCGCGCTTTGCTGGCTCAGCGATAGCCACAGGGCGTTCTTAGGATGCCCGCTCGAACTGGACGAGATCAGGGAGGCTATTATGTCCCTTAGCAACGGCAAAGCGGCGGGATTGGACGGTCTACCGGCCGAATTTTATAAGTGCTACATCGACATCATGGCACCTGTCCTGAAGGAGGTCTTTGAGGACTCGCTTGAGGTCGGGATACTGCCGGGCTCCATGAGGGAGGTAGCGATCACGTCGCTTTTGAAACCAGGGAAGGATCCGAAGGATACTGATGCCTATCGGCCCCTGTCGCTGCTCAACTGTGATGTGAAGATCCTCGCGAAAGTGCTCGCGACTAGGCTGTCCCTACTTATGACTACTCTGGTGTTGCCGGATCAATCTGGCTTTGTCCCGGGGAGAGCTACTTCCCATAATTTGCGTACGCTGTTCTCCTTGATTCCCACCATCTCGCCCGACTTGCCGATCGCTGCAGTGTTTCTGGACGCCACCAAGGCGTTTGATACGGTGGAGTGGGGGTATCTGCTGGCAATTCTGGACCGGATGGGCTTCCCTCAGATCTTTATAGCCTGGGTGCAACTGCTCTACACCTTGCCGGTCGCTAGGGTCGTCATCAATGGAGTGCTTTCGGCACGGATGCCGATCACGAGAGGGACTAGGCAGGGATGCCCCCTGTCGCCTCTGCTGTTTGCTCTGGCAATAGAGCCACTGGCTTGTAGAATACGTCAGTTGCACAAGGCTAGTGCCTTTAACTGTCAGCAGCGTCAGATTGGTATTTCTCTCTATGCAGATGATGTCACGCTGTATGTGCGCCACCCACAGGATCATCTTAATCCGCTCCTGAGGGAATTCGTGGCGTTCGGCGGTATATCCGGGGTACACATTAACTGGAAGAAGTCGCAATTCTTCCCCCTCACGGCATCAGTTGTCCAGTTTCCGTTGGATTACCCCCTGGAATGGTGTGGCTCTGACTTAAGGTACTTGGGCATAGAAGTGACGCTCAATAAAGACGACACAATCCGATCCAATTACGGAGTGGCTATCTCGCAGTTGGCTGATAACGTAACCCGCTGGCGGGCCCTGCCGCTCTCGATGGCAGGGAGAGCCTCCCTGATCAAGATGGTCGTCCTCCCGCGGTTCCTATACCTATTCCAAAACATTCCATACTTCCCGGGGGCCTATTTTTTCAAACGGCTTAGAACTGAGCTGCTTCGCCTATTCTGGGGTGGTAAGCAACCACGCCTTAGCTGGAAAGTCTTGACGCAGCCGTATGATAGGGGAGGATTCGATGTGCCTGACATGGAAATGTACTACCTCAGTGCTCAGGCTCAGCATTCGTATCATTGGGTTAACCCCGCTCCCTTTATGCCACAGGTCGCAGCTGAGGCCTGGATCGTACACCCGATCCCGCTTAAGGGCATGCTGATGGGACTGATTGGGGATGTAGATACGCCTGCTACCACGGTTACATGTACAGTCGATGCTTGGCGGAGAGTAACTAAACTGCTGAACGCTCCCATGCTTTATTCCCCGGCGATGCCCCTTGCATACCACCCAAAGCTTTCCCTTCTAACGGAAAACGGATTTCGGTCCATGTGCAATCGCGTACACCTTCACACGTGGGGTGACTTATTTCCGACGCCCATGGAAGTGTTCTATTATATCAGACTCCGGCAGGGTATGCGAGACATTCTCCCCAACTTCCCGGAGGAACCGGGGACAGTATTGCCATTGCATGTCATGCTTGTGTCGGATGGCAGGCACTTGGTGTCCAAACTGTATGCCGCCTTGCGTGAGCAGCGCCCAGCGGTTCTGCCGAAAGCTCGGACTAACTGGGACGCTGACCTGCCAACCGCACTCACAGACGAGCAGTGGAATTATTGCTGCTCGATCACGGCTAGAGTCTCCTCCAGCTGTCGTCTGAAAATTATTCATTATAAGTTTGTGCAGCGATACTATTATACCCCCGTCAGGAAATTGCGGTTTCACCTGGCGGAGGATGATCGGTGCGCTAGATGCCGGGCGGCTGGCGCGGATTTCCTCCATCTGGCCTGGGAATGTGGAGCCGTACAATCGTATTGGGAGCAGGTACATGCTGCGCTCCAGATAATGATCGCTGGCACCCTACCCATGGAGCCGGTAGTGATGCTGCTAGGGTACACCAAAAATTTGCCCAAGTCAGTTCGCAAATTTGTCGACCTTGCGCTACTCCTTGCTAAGCGGAGAATAGCTTGCAGATGGGGAAGGGGGAGAGCACCAAAATTTAAGGACTGGCTTGACGACCTCACATACTGCCAGGACCAACATGGCGTTTATGCAGAACTGTTGCCTGCCAGGTGCGCTCCTCGTGACTTTTGGTCCCCCCTGCAGGTGTACTGGCTATCTCAAGCGACCCATAGCGACTCCTCTGGGGATGACGAACCGGTTCCGGGCCCGTGAGCGCGTGAGTGCTTTACATTACATTCAACATGCTACTTTGCACGTGCCGGGTGGTGCTTCACACCGCCTGGATTTAGGTGAAAGGACATGTCTGGGGTACACCCACCGAACTCTTGCTGTTGGAGTACCTGGGAAATCCGGAGGACTATGTGTTGTTGCTTCAGGGAGGGGCCTCTCTTACTCTTCCTCCACTTGGGGTGGGGGTGACGGACAAACACACTGGGTATTACGCGTACACGACGCTCCAGATGACACCAGGGACGGGGGGCACTATGCACTGCTTCACACTATACTGTATCCTGATACTCTATACATTTGTCCTTAGATGAGTCCCTCAGCGAAGACGCATACGTCTGGGGTATGTATGATACACTGACACACATGATAACGCGGCCAGCTACCTGGGCGGTGCGTAGACGAGCTCGTGTTGGGGTACTCCGGTGATGCCGGCCCTACATGCCTGCCCGCCCGATTGAACTGGGAAGGAAAGATGCTGCTTTCCTTACCACGTCCCGGTCTTTGAGGGGGGGGGAGGGATCCTAGAATGTTGGCCTCCCGCTGCTGTACATGGAGTTATATGCCTGTGTTTTCTTTTCATTTGGGAAGTTGATACCTCTCTACTGTATGTACCACGCTTATTATTGTATTGGATTGTACATGCTGTCACTGTCATGTCTATGTTCTGATCGCAACTAATAAAAATGTTTAATAAAAAAGAAAAAAAAAAAAAAAAAAAAAAAAACAACGTAGCTGGGTTGAGTGTGTTGCATCTTTTTATGTGCACATGACTTGCTAACAAGGTTAATTCGTAACCTGACAATCGAGCACTAGTTAAGTGCTGTGTCTTGGTTCTGTTTAACAACGTGTCCACTGCATGTGGAACCATCACAACTAGCATATTATTCATCACTAGACCAGCAGACTGTCGAATAGAAACAGCTGCTGCCGCTGTTGCTCTTAAACAACTTGGCAATGCTTTAGCTACCGGATCCAAAGTCGACGAAAAATATGCACATGGACGCTGCTTGTCTCCAAACAACTGAGTCAAAACTGACAATGCACAACCTTGTTTCTCATGGACATACAATGTAAAGGGCTTATTGTAGTTGGGGGTACCCAACACAGGAGCCGAACATAATTCTGTGCGCAATTCAGAAAAACTTTCCTGACACTCTTCAGACCAAGGAATGGGATTGGGTGTATCTTTACACGTTAATGCCACCAAAGGTTTGGCTAATAACGAAAAATTTGGTATCCATTGCCTGCAATATGATGTAATGCCCAAGAAAGCACGCACTTCTCTCTGTGTTCTTGGCACACTCAATTTCGCTATTGTCTGAATTCTTTCTGGGGTCAGTTTCCTTCCCTCCTTCGATAAGAGATGACCTAAGTAGGTCACTTCTTGTCGACAATATTGCAATTTTGAGAGAGACACTTTGTGATGTAAATCACACAAATGACGCAACAATGTCAACGTGGCTTCTTTACAGATTTCCTCAGTATCTGCAGCAACAAGCAAATCATCTACATACTGAATGAGGGTAGCGCCATCAGGTAAAACAATCGTATCAAGCTGTGTTTTTAAAGCTTGACTATATATTGATGGACTTTCACAGTAGCCCTGGGGAGCGCGTTTAAAGCGGAAGCTGCGACCTCCTAAACTGAAGCCAAAAATATCCCTACTCTCCTCAGCAATCGGGATGCTGAAGAAAGCATTCTTCAAGTCAATCACCGAAAACCAGGTGGCAGAAGCTGGAATCATAGTCAATAAGGCAGTAATGTCAGGAACAACTGGAAATTGTGGCACAACTATTTTAATGACCTCTCTAAGATCGATCACGAATCTGTACACAGGTGGCTGAGAAGGGTCAGTTCGCTTCAAAACAGGCAGAACAGGACTATTGCAAACGTTGCCTCTTGTCTCTTCAATCACATCTTTTTCAATCAGATCATAAACGATCGCTAGTAAAGCTTTTTCACCTTCACTAGAGATTTTGTATTGGGGAATTCGTGGCATTTTAACATTGGCTTTCAATGTTACAACATATGGTGGTATTTCTAAAAGACCCACATCATTAGGACTAGTAGCCCAAAGAATATCAGGAAGAAATAACAATTCTGTTGGAAGTTTATCCCTTGACAAATACATTGGAGAAACCACTTTCTTACCCAGTGTAAGTTGTACTCCAGAAGGAGAACAGTACAAAGTCGCATACAATCTTTTCAGCAAATCTAATTCTAGCAAGTTTTCACCACAACCTGTTGTCAGAATAAGGGGTGCTTCGAATTCACAAGGTCCAACAGAAAGGGACAAAGGGTCAGAAATTGGATTTCTAACTGGGGCGCCAGAAAAACTACTGATACATTCATTTCGCCAGACAAAGGTGCGCCAGGGAGTTTTGAGTGCATAATAGAACTCTTTGTAGCACCAGTATCCAACAGAAAAGGCTCTGACACACCTGATGTAATCACCTCAACGTATGGTACGCTCTGATCTACTGGAACTGAAACAACTCCCTCTCTTTGTCTATGGCTGTCCTAGCAATCATTACCTTCCATATGCTCATCTTCTGCATAGTAATCATCAGCGTAGTACTGAGCCGTCCTACCAGATGCGTTATTCTGCTGATCAAACCTATTCATAGAATTTTGAGGTGGAAGAGACTGTGTGTTCTGGGGGAAATTTCCACGTCCTCTACCTCTAGATGCTTGTTGAACACCTCGACCTCTTACACCAGAAGCCCCATTTGCACGCTGTAATAAAATAGGACAACTATACTTAAAATGACCCTCTTCCTTACAATATGAACACTGATTGGGGCCTACAGGGACACGTGGTTGAGTATACTCGACTCTTTGCGAGTTCCTCTGATACTGTTGAGGCTGCTGATAATTATTCTGATAGTTACTCTGAGCACCACTATTTTGACCACCACGTGGCGGATATGCTTGTTGTAACAAAACCTTCCTTTTCAACTCTTTAGTTTTCTTCTCTGCTCTATCTTTCTCATCTTTGTCCCGATTTTCGTAATATTGCGCAGTAGCCAATATCTGTGCTGAAGAGGAAACTGCCCAAGAACTCTCTGAATCTTTTAACTTTTTACACAACTCGGGAAGCAGATTGTGCACAAATTTATCGACGAACAATCGCTGACCACCTTCTGTGCT
Source organism: Lissotriton helveticus (assembly GCF_964261635.1). Lineage (NCBI taxonomy): Eukaryota > Metazoa > Chordata > Amphibia > Caudata > Salamandridae > Lissotriton > Lissotriton helveticus. The sequence goes on from NC_136067.1 coordinate 938,969,031, forward strand.
CATATCTTGACCACTGTGGTCGACAAAAGTCTCTGCAAACCTGGTGAAGAAATCTGAGACTGTTTCATCTTTCTTCTGCTTACATGCAGACAATTTATCCCAATTTACTCGCATGGCAGGCATTAAAGTTTTCATGTAATTAATAATCCTACCAGGGAGGTCTGCTACTAAAGGCTCGGGTTTAGCACCACCAACTTGTCGGTCATCTGCAGCAGCAATATTAGCCCATGTGTCACCTAACTCCTGATCATGATCTGCATGACGAATCTTTCCCCACAAAGGCTGTGGAACAACGTTCCCAAACAACATGTCTATGTCTGCTAAATTCATGATACATGACCCAGCAGTTTGTGACAACTCTTTGTAATATCCTGCGGGATTTTTACGGGGATCAGGCAATGTCTGTTTAAGGGCCAAAACTTCAGCTCGCTTCAAAGGAACATGTACCCACACACGCTGAAAATGTGCTGGCACAAGTGGTGGAACATTACCAGGACCAGCTGCTACTTCTTCCTTCCATACTGGAGGAACTTATCTCATGGGGTACTGTCGCGCCTTTTTCCTACCGGATGCGTCACGCTCAAATAGTGATCGAGAAGTGCCCCCCTTACTCCGATACGACAACAATGTCTCAACCGCTCTCTCGACATCGGGACCTACGATCATGCCCTCTGCGAACTCGAACCGCACACGACACAACTCGGGCGGGTTGTATTCCAGATCATTGTCTTCCAAATCTTCACAGAGAAAAACACACATTTGTTCAAAAACATATCTCTGCTTCGGTGCTTCCCATTGACGGAAGACTTCCATGACAGACTCTACATCATACCTTACAGCGTCGATAACCCATTTATGCGCTAAACGATTCAGTAAATCTATCTCTCGATAGTCAGGCAGTTGACTCCGCAACTGTCTTCGTTCCGTGTTAGGGGTCATATTAGGCGACCCGAAGAAGGGTGAGAGAAGATTAGTAACAGTGTTGGCCATTCTCTGTCGAACGGAAGGAGAAACTGACGGAAGAACGGGCAGAAAAACAGGGTGAGATAAGGCAGGAGCAGAGGCAATAGCAGAGGGAGCATTAGGAGAAATAGAAGGTGCACTAGGCAAAGTCGTAGAAAGCACAGGTGAAGCAGATGTGATCGGTGGGCCTTGAGGAGGCTGCACCGAAGGAGCAGGAGTCAGCTGAAGAACAGCTGGTGGGTGCTGTGGAGGAGCAGGAGGCAATGCAATCACAGGTTGCGCAACTAATGGTTGCGGAGGTGCCGTGGCATTTTGCGCATAGGGGGGTGGCGAACTTAATAAATGCATCTTGCTGAGGAGGCGGCAAAACTGGATAGCATTTATCTATCACCATTTTACGTTGCCTGTGCAACTGCTCACTCATCTGTTCTTCTTCATTGTCTTTAAACTGCATAGCAGCTTGCATTATCGAAATACCCCTTTCTCTCTTATTTTTCTTTGCTAATTTAATTTCCTTCTGTTTGGCTTCCTTACGCCATAGGCGGAAAGAGTCAAACATTGCCGGCCGGGCTTTCTTCTTGAAAAGTTTAACTTCGAGATTGTCTAAGATTTCTGTATCAAAGCTACCATATTGGGGCCCTTTTAAAACACCATCTTTTCTGGTGTATCTGATCCATACTTCATTATATGTGATGGGGCCTACTCCATGTTTCACATACAGTTCATAAGTTGGAGTTCCAATCGGAGGAACCGGATACGAGTCCTCCAATAGGGAGTCCCTATTATTACAACCAAGACAAAACAAATTTCCAAGTCTGCTAAGACCAGGCATCTTCGCTCACTAGTCTAGCTTCAAACTTCAAAGGATTATCGATTACGATATTTCTCGTGAATACACGAGTCCTTCGGTTTTAGCACTTGCAAGTTCCAAAAAGTGATCCCAAAAGGGGATACCCAAACTAAGACCAACTAAGGACTGGGAGACGCTCCACTTATACTTAACTGAGATATCGATGACGTCACCAGAAGACTCGTCTTATCGTTTCGCTCTACCAAACTTCAAGGGTCCAAATCAGGGCGATAGCCAGGGCAGCAGTCCTTTGTAGCCGTCGGGAAGCGGGGAACCTCGCAGCAAAGACTTTCGGACCACGTCGACATGCAGGGGTCGATGAAGTGGTTGGCCTTCCTCCAGAATTTTCACACGAAGCTACTCACGAACCTCTGGCTGGACCGGTACCGCTGGTATCGCCCCACTTTGGGCGCCAACTGAGGTACTGGGTTTTTCAGAACCGGAACCGAACCGGTAACCCAGTGGTGTCAGGGTACACACCCAAAGACCTCGAGTACTTTCCTGATTTAGACCACAGAAACTCAGAGTCTTCTAGGTGAAGTCAAGGATCGATTTTATTGGCTGCAACCAAGGTAACAGGCGTCCTAGAAGTACAACAGCACGGGATGTATATTCTCAGGAGACTGCTCAATCTTACAAAACCAGGCTTCTCTTTTTATACAAAATATTGTGCTTCAGGCAAACATTCTTGGATTTACAGTATACCATTCGCATATTTTCACTACAAGGGAAAAGCAGAGTCATGATGACAAGCCCACATTTCAGTTTGTCCAGCCCACAATAAATTACCCGGCAAGGCCCAACATTTTCATCAGATATCGGTGTACCCCCAATAAAAACGGGCACCTCCTCCTCGTAAAGCAAGTCAGAGAGAAAGGAACAGGGACAGGTGGGAGCAAGATTCCGCAGGGTGTGTGTGCGATGAAAAGGGTTTATGGCCTGTTGTGCCTTGATGCTATCTTGTTCGGCCACTGGGAGAGGAACTGACCAAACAGGTTCGGCCTGGGGCAATGGTTTCAACCTGCCCAGGTCAGAGAAAAGTCAATTCAGGTGTACGTGTCCTTTGGAATCGAATTTAGCTGTATCATAAGCCTATGTAAAGGGCAACTCACAAAATGGCTGCCGTACGCAAAATGGAAGCCAAGGGTTCAAGACGAAAATGGCGATTTCGAGGTGAAATCGTCACTCGAATATGACGAAAATGCTTGTACATAGTGTACTAGCCATTCTCGGTATTTTGATATAAAAATCGTCATGCTATGATGAAGTTTAATTCTCGAGTCCAGAATTTTCAGAACTACATAAGATTGAAACTGACACATTGGATTATATGAGACTTAGAAGCCAATTGATAAAGGCGGAGAATTTAATTATCCAGGTAGGCATAAGGAAAGAAAGAATTATATAAAGTTGCCCTTCTCCTATGAGTGACTTGTACTGCATATGCATAAAGCAACAGAAGCAACAAGACATAAAAGAAGGAAAGGAGATAAAAATTATTTTCTTTTGTCTTAGTTTTTCTTCTAATTTATATGAACGAAGAACCCAAGCGAATATTCAACAACCAAATTGAAGCAGTTTCTACTCCCAGTCTAATAAGGTTTATCGAAACTGCATAATTAATAAGTTTTTTTTTAAATGGGATTGTTCTAGTAGTAACAACCAGGCCGCCTATGGAGGGGATTTTGTATTGTGTAGAAATAAATTCTTTTTGAAAACACTGCAATATGTGAAGCGATAATATAATTAGGGCTCCAGGTGTTATGGTATTTATTTTTGCCCATTTCCGTCTGTATTTATCCATATTTATTTTTTGGCCATTTTATCTGTATTTATCCATATTTATTTTGTGTTTGCATATAAATAAAGTTGTAAAACTGTACATTTCCATATCTATTTAACTGACAGAAGCGGATTCATACTTTGATGTCTGTCGTGTTTTAGCTATTTAAGCTGCCAAATATTAAACAATACATACACTAGCAGATATTAACACTATACCATGAATATATGTTAACATATTCCGTTATTTAAAGACATTTCATCCTGTTTTTAAATTTATCATGCTGTCCATCTGCTCAGCTGCTGGCCTATAATTCATGAAAGAAAGCTCAGAGAGTCACTTAAAAGAAGCAGAATTTTCTGTATTGATCTACTTTTAAAGATAAATGCAGACAGAAATCACCTTGTTTTCTGTCTGTATTTATCTGTAAAAATCAGTAAAAACGGAAAACCGGGAGCCTTAATTATAATGTAACAATCCTTTTGGGTAATGTAGAAGAGAATCTTGTGGATGGGTTGGAGAAAACTCTGTAACTTAGATGTTTGCATCAGGAAAAGACCCTGTGACTTAGAGCTTTAATGTGAATTTCATTGTATAGTAATATGAACATTAGGTGAAGATAGAGACTAACACCATATTTATGCTCCCACTTAGATGTTTTAATTTAAAAGTATTTTATTGTCATTGATTTATTTTTATTATATGAAAATTTATATGTTTGTAATGATGTGTTATGGGCAATGAACTCATGCTTTTTAGTAAATGAAATAGATAATGAATAGACTCTAAATGTCCTGGTTTTTCCTGTTTTAATTGTTATTAATGTTGTTTTGAAATACAGACTAAATTCCTTTTTGGTAACCTACTTTAGACAGACTAAATAAAAAAATAGAATGGTAAACATCTCACATCAAGAACTATAAGAGGCACTTAGCCTCATTTTGTACAAAAGCAGGGAAAGGGATCTCTTTAATTTTTGTAGAATCTTTCTTTCAAACCTTTCAGTCTTTGGCTCATGGGCTGGACATAGACAAGAAATGCATTTTTCAAAAGGATCCTAACTATGGAGCTTGACATTCACACACAAACAATATGGCCTAAAATGCTCTTTTTGGATGAATCTGATATGGCTTCATTACACACTTGAGAGAACTCACTGATGTTAAAAGGCTGCCCCAAGGTTAGGACAAATATTATGAAGAAAAACACTTGCCTAAAGATGAACAAAGCTCAGAGGTTCTCCCTCTGCACACAATGTTCAGTAGAAATCTCAGGTATAGCTGTCTCTGGGCGAAATGTATTCATTGTGCTTTCACCTCATTGGCTCACGTTTGGATCTTTAGCAATGAGATGAATAGGCTACTAAAGTAACAATGTTTAAGGTCTATTAGGCTATGTTTCATTTTACAGTGCTATTTTAAAGTTATCCTGGAATCCCAGGTTGACGAAGGGGAATGGTTCAAGTGATCTAAACTAATATTTACAGCCTGGAGATGTGTACTGAATATTTTATTATTTGCCATTTGTGTAGTCGCCCTGAAGCCATCAGATAGGGTCAAAGAGAGCATCCCTGATAGTTCTAGCTCCTGCTTGAGTAACCCGGCTAAACATTTAATAGATTGATTACTCTCTTAGTGGGGTCACTGTTGATAATCTCTGAGTGATAGCCTGTCCAGTGTATCCATGATGCCTCCCAACTTTCTCTTTACTCCCAACCTCTCCTCCTGTTCTTGCGGTGTTAGTGTGGTCCCCTGTTGCAGGACTGCTAACTTCGCTTCCTGGTCTGTAAGGTCTAGTTGAAACTGCATTTTATTACCATATACTTTTCCTAAGCATTCCCCTTTCAAGAAAGCATTAATAGTTTCCCACTCATGTACCCTAGTAGCCTTAGAACCCCAGTTTCTATCCTAGAAGACCACAAGTATAGTTTGAATAGAGTAGAGGTAAACAGGATCCTTCAGGAGTCCTGGGGGCCAGCAAAGTCAGCAGCAGTGCCGAGATGGTAGGGACCAGTGTGGACCTTGGGGCAAGAGTAGAAGTATGGACCGGGATGAGCATAGGGCTAGGTGTGGGTCCTGCAGGATCCGGTTAGCGCATAGACGGAGGGCCTGCTGCTGCAAATGCGACTCATTCCTGCAGCTCTCTGGAGCCCAAAAGGTGATATAGAGGGAGCCAGCAGCATTGTAAAGATTTGCAGCATAGCCTCATTAAAGGTCTCTCACTGCTACAGGCTCAATGCAGGTTAAGAGAATTCAGGGTGCTCGAGGACCAACTGCTGACTGGCCTCAGAGTCAGTGGATGTTGGAGGAGAAAGGCCATTAGAGTGCGGAATACATTACTTATTGTCTGACTTTGAGTAGCAAGAGGGGGATCAATTCTGCTGGTCTTTCCTGCGCTTGCGATACACCATAAACTTCAACTTACCCAATGACTTTTGGCAGGACTTGGATTTAGGATGGAAACAGCGCTATGATCTGGAGCTATCTCTCAATCTGGGGCGGAAGCAACACCACTCCTTCAAACGCAATCCCCTACATTCTGAGATATACAACTTTGATTCCTGCTCTCTGGTCAGTTTTATGTGCATTAGGGTGTACTTATTACACAGCTTCGAGTCGCGACCGGAGTCCACTCCCAAGAGACATATGTTGTCAGGGTTTGTGACCGACATATGCTTCCTGCAATCGCAGCACAGTTTGAATGCTGTGTTTTTATGAGAGGGGTTGCGGCACTTGGCCATCGTGGAGTCAGGTGGTACCATTTAGTCATACACAGGCTATTGCTTAAAAATTCTCAGGATCCAGTCTGGCACCTGAGAATATTCTAAAGGTGATGACTGTGGCTACTATTCATCAGAAAATACAGCTACAAACATTATCAATGAAAGACAAAAGAAGATGGCTCAGTGACAGCTGGTAAAGTCCAAATAATGAATATAGTTTAAAATTAAAGTTCATTCACATTTTTCAATACAAATCCATTACCTTTGAAGCCAACTCTTCTCTTTCTTTACTCATTTCGTCACGTATATTTTGCTTCTCATTAGCCATCTTTTCATGTTGCACAGCCACTTCCCTTTCAAGGCGCTCTTTCTTTCTTTCCAATTCACTTTTCAGCTGCTCACATTGGATTAGAGCCTACAGGAGTGTAATTAATATTTTATTTAAAAAAAAAATGAAACAATTCATTAAAGAATGTATCACTTTACAATTACAGAGAGAAAGAAGGTCTCAAAAATATCGCCACTGAAGTTTAATTTTTAAATGAATCAATTGGCTTTGGGAATTAATAGAAAACAGATTAAGCCACAAATATACTATTTTACTGCACTGCTCGGATTCTTTTATTTAGCACCAATAAGAACTGTGTCTAAGTGCATTATCCCAAATTCTACCTTTCTATTGGTTTATTGATTGCCACAAAGTGCAATACATTGTGTATGCAGTGTGCCTGGAACAAAGTGCTATTCTTTGAACATACCCCAGAATAATTACAATGATCAAATAAATGTGTCTATGTACAAGAGAACTACTCATTACATTTTGCATCTGTAAAGTGATAACAATACAAACCTGAAATCAAACCATGCTAACAATGACCCTAAAATATATCTATAGCTTCACATGTCTTTACTCCGAATATTTACTAATAATCTACCCATTCCAGCCTTATTATAAAAGAACATTATTTAACATGGTGTTGTAAGGTTAGGTTACTTGCCCTTCTTACACCAATCACTTCTTTAGTACCCAGCCATCTTCTCTAATGCAACACATTCATCATCTCTCGGACACACAATGACCACTTCCTGTTCCCTGCAGCCAAACTTATATCCGGTTGTAAAGAAAGTTGAACTAGTCCTACTCCCACTCTCAACAGGACTATGTTCCTTTCTTTGCATCCTATAGAGGTGCAACACAGGTCCTGGAGTCCCAGGAAGAAGGCCCTAGTAGAGTACACCTCACCCTGCGAATGAAACTGGAGGCTCTGTAAACTGTGTAATGGCTAAACAAGATGTACGATCCTTAGGCCCTGATGTGAATTGGCATGGTTCGTCATTAGAAGGTCCCAATGTGGGCCAAAATTACACAGTGGTATAAAATATGGAAGCACGTTAGAGAATTCATAGACCCAAGAAGGACTAGGCCAACTTAAGGTAATACATGACAGTCCAGGTAGAAAAGACCACGAGACATTATATTTCCTCTAACCATAAAAAGAGAAAATGCCTAGAGTTTTCACATTTTCTGATATTTTACTACTTCTAATCTAGTGTTCAGACACACTTTTTAGCATCTAAGAGCCTGAGAGATTTCCACATCCTTGTTGGAGCCATTTAACATTAACAATCTGATCCAATCTTTACAGGAGAGGTATCAAGCGCGTTGAACATAATTCGTCATGAGCCTCCATAAATTTCTGTCTGTTTCTCTGGATTCCAGGTAATCAAGCATATTTGGGGTTGACTTTCTGACAACACATCATCCCCCCTAAGGGCAAACCAGGTCGTAAAATTATTGTGGCTTCTTCTGTAGGTCCTCTTGTACTAAATAATGTGTTCATCAGTTTCAACTTCACTCACTAGTTTGTTAGCACCACTAATTTGTAGTTTCAGAAGGAGTAGGAAGTTGCATGCATATGTGTATCAGAGGCATATTTCAATATAAGCCCTCATTACAAGTTGTCTGAGGCGCTATCCATGGGGGGTGGGGAGTACTGCTGTGGGCAACTACAAGTTTCCTGGTCTTTTTAGTCCTTAAAATTTTGGTGCTCAAACCACACAGCCAAATAATTACCGTCTCAGAGATATTGGATTCGCATATTTCAGCATGAGGGGAGCAGGAGAAGCCCCTTCAAGGTGAAGCTGAAAGAATCCTTCCCTTGAAACGAGGCACTTAAAGGAAGGAATTTTTCAGACCGCGCATACATTTTTTTGCTGGCTGAAACTTGCAGAAGACAATCCAATATCTAGTACTTGCATTTCAGACCACCTTATCACTGGAAATGCCTGCTTTTGTATGGAGAGGGGCTTCAGTGTAGGTGAAATTCCATAAAATCAGGTTTATTAGGGACTCCCAGAGTTGATCAATTCAAGGGTTTGTGAAACCATGCCACCCTCCTGGGATACGCTTCCAGCATTCCTGGGGTTTGGGATCAGCTGCCTTGCCCCTCCTGCTGCAGGAATACCAGATCTTAATTACAAAAAAAGCTGCCATCACCACATGAACTGACCACAGTTGATTATCTATGGCAGAGTCAAGGTTACATACACCCTAAGGAACCAGGAAGGAAGTGTTTTGATCTGAGCCATGCCTTTGATGAAGACAAATGACCAACCAAGATGATTGGGCACCGCTTTACTAATTGCCAAGTGATTGACAGGAGGTCTGCAGGGTTAGAATAGGTATTGGGAGTTCCTTAGCTAAAGCATTTATTTTAGAAGTTTGCTATCATTGCTGAAATGGCCTGGTGACGCTCAAGTGAGAGTGTTTTTCAGTGAGCTGGCTTCACCAGACGCTATCGTCAAACTGATCAACTTCTACCTTGAATTAGAGAAAAAGACAACAATTAACAGCAAAAAGAAGAAGACAGGATAGTAGGACTATTCCCAGCGGGAGTAAATAACATTCCCTAAAGAGTGGGGTCAAACAAGTGCAATCCAGAACTCTACAGACGCCCATAATGCCAAAGTAAGAATAGGAAAACCTGTGATTTTGATTGCGGATAGAAAGGATGTTTGTTTGCATCGGATCAGCTGTGAATAAGGGTGTTTTTCTTTACTTCATAGACCCCAAAACAACTGTCATACGTCCGAACCCCATTCAATGTCCCACCTCTACATTCCAGGTGATAAACCACATCTGGCTACTGGAGGGACTGGTCGGTGCCCTAGGGCCCTTGAGCAGCCCCGCCAACAGAAAATCCCATCCATGAACAGTCAGTGTCAGGATAGGCTCAGGAAGTTTGGAAATACCCACTCTCAGAGATATACTTTGGTCGCTATCCCAGCTAGAGCATCAGGAGTCACCAAGCATTAACTCTGAACACTTGGGCCCTTAATTGGTCTCCACAGAACTGTATCCCAGGCCCTGGTAGTCATTACCAGAACTCCAGCATCAATGTTAACTGGATACCAAGACTCTTGCTAGATAAACTAGCCATTTCAGACCCTGAAAACAGCCTGACGTCAGTGGGATCTCCAGCTCATTTTGACTGATTTGAGTTTTGTTTTTTAAACTATTCTACTTATTTTCTGTCACACTGGCTCACATCCAATGAGTTGTCTTTTTGGCTACACAGCAAATGAAAAACGAAGGCAAAAGGCACATACATAGCAGAAAGCTACATATACTATAGCATTCTGTTGGGTACCTTTGCTTAATTGTCAGGGCTCTGTAAACGGAGTACTTAGGAAAAGAACAGAGGCCTGGTAACTCTGCAAGCAAACAGAGGACACCAAAGGTTTCACCTCTGTAAAACACTGATAGGGCATCATGGTATTTGTATTCGAGTGTCCTCCCAGTTAAGAGCTAATCGTTACTTTTGGGCCATATCCCAGTGCCAAAGTTGCTAAGACCTTATGAGTTTTATAACGTTCCTTATTTTAATTGCCCTTCTGTCCTAAAGGTATATTTAAAGCTATAGCCTTGACTGGACATTAGTAGCGGCTTGGGGCAAATATATTGGTCTGTAATTACTCTCTGCCTTGGGCTCAAAGCTGAGCTTCTTCAATAAGGATTTTCTCAAAATTATTTTGCTGGCTAATATAAACTGTTCCCATTGAGAAGGGTGCATTAAGGAGCAAGGATGCCGAGGGAATGATCAAATGGCTTAAGAAATGCGAAATCCTCATTGGGCAGATGTCATTTTGAGATTACAATTTGATTGTTAAGAGTTGGTGGGTGTGACAGTCTTGAATAAGGATCACATCCTCCACTCAGCTCATGTTGCCTTGTACGCTTTGCTCCCGTGTCACTACCTATATATCTATATCTGCACAACGTCTAACACAACCACCTACAAGCACACACAAAGTAAACCCTACATTACCACTTGCAAACTCTACCACTTACACCACTAGATTCATCCATGTGCCACACCATTGTCTGCAACCTGTGCCACCTATAACCAACACCACTGCGTACAACCCCACTGTATAGTACCTTAACTATCTACACCCGATACACCTATTTAAAACCTAAACCACTGATATACCACACAGCCCCAGCATCTTACCTCCACCCACACCCTATATCAACACATATCACCACCTACAGAGGAAGCCCTACTCCACCTACATCCAGACCTCAACATCACATCTACACCACCTACCTCACTTTACACTCCATATAAGGCATACATTAATAGATTCACTATTACTTAACTACGTACAACACTTATACCAACACGTCACTACATGCACCAGTCACCCAAAACATATGCATACACATCTTTAATTTGAAAATGTTTAATGAAATGAGTGGTTTATTTATACATGCTCTATTCAACTATATTTTAATCGCATGTACAAAGAATTGTGGGTCTCAAAAAAGCTCTTCTCGCCCTGCCGTGATATAAAAGTGCTTGGAGCTGGGCAACAGGTCCACGTCAGTAGGGTAAGTGTTAATAAAGTGCATCTCAGGATCTATCCCTTTTTGACTGGAAGGGCTACATTATGGTTATGGGGGGCTGGAAGTGACGGAACAGGCCGCGTTGGGTCCTATGGAGCATCTGACTCAATTTCCTTCTTTAAGGGGGCTGCCAAGGACACCTGATCTTCCCGAGACACTCCTTTAAGCCCAAAGATTCTGGCACTTTGGGACGCAATGGGTTCCCCGCTCATGGGTAATGGGGGCGAGGCCATGGGCAAGCACAGAACAACCAATGCTGAGCCATTTCCTCTAAACAGAATTGATATTTCATAAATCTGGTACTGTAAGATGAGTATGTGTAAAAGTCCAAAGTCTGCATCACCAAGCTCCAGCATGGCCAATGAAGTGCGCTGCTGTAATGTGATTTATCCAATAAGGACATTGAAGTGTGCACTTGATGGAAACCTCTGCCTCACCAAGATTCTGGAAAAGCACGTTCAAGGCGTGCTTTCCAATTTTCTGGAATCTAATGAGATCTTGCACGCCACCCAATCGGGATTTCGTCCCCATCTTAGCACGGAGACTGCGCTCCTGGAGGTTTCGGAAACCATTAAAGGGGTTCTGGACTCTGGGGGCAAAGTCATGCTGGTGATGTTAGACCTGTCGGCGGCTTTCGACACCGTTCCCCATGATGGTCTTCTCGCAAGACTTCGCGAGATAGGCATACAGGGGACGGTGTTCGACTGGTTTTCTTCCTTTCTTGCCGGCCGCCGGCAGACGATCTGGGCCCCGCCTGATTCCGCCGTGATGCCGCCTCTGGGAGTTGGGGTCCCTCAGGGCTCTGTTTTGAGCCCGACCCTCTTTAACATCATTATGACCCCGTTGGCGGCACTGGTGGAGTCGCATGGTGCCCAGATCGTATCCTATGCGGATGACACCCAGCTCCTCTTCTCGTGTACGAGAGGAGGTGACTTTGATGGGGAGAGTATTCGGGATTGCCTTGGGGCTGTTTTCCATTGGTTCCATCTAAACAGCCTCAAGTGCAATTCCGATAAGTCCGAAGTACTGTTCTTCGGGTGTGACACCGAACCCGTTTGGCAGACTTGGTGGCCTCGGGATATGTTCCCTCCATCCTGTTCCTCTCAGGTTGCAAAGAATCTAGGGGTGAAGCTGGATAACAGGTTAACTTTGAAATCCCAGATCCTGGGGGTGTCGGGCATGTGCTTTGGCATCCTTAGGATGCTGCGGAGGTTTCTTCCCCTGTTATCCGTGGAACATAGGACGCTGACAGTTCAGGCTCTGATTGGGTCCAGGTTGGATTATTCCAACGTTCTTTACCTGGGCCTTCCGGAGTACTTGCTGCAGCGCCTTCAAGTGGTGCAGAACGCCGCGGCCAGGGCAATTTTCGGCCTTAGTAGGCGCTCTAGTGCCTCAGGCCTGCTGGTAACTTTACATTGGTTGCCCATCCGCAAGAGGATTGCCTTTAAGGCTCTGACCTTGGTCTATAAAGCTCTTCACAAGGGGGGAGCTAAGTACCTTCAAAAGAGACTGGTCTTTTATCATCCGACCAGATCTCTGAGGTCGGAATCCTTGCACCTTGCTGTTGTCCCTCGGGTAAAGAAAGCGCGCCTTGGTGGGCGCTCTTTTGGATTGCTGGCATCTCAGCTATGGAACTCTTTGCCGCTGGCCCTGCGGGGAGCCACTAGCTTGCTGGTTTTTAGGAAAGGCCTTAAAACGTGGCTTTTTACTCAGTAGCCGTTCTTTCTTGAATTTTTTGGCTTACTGCTCTTTTAGTCTTTCTTTTGGTGTTATGTTATTATGTTGCAGCTTCTTCGCCTTCTCCAATAAAAGCGCCGGGACACTCTTTCTGAGTAGCCGTGCGCTATAAAAATGAACCAATAACATAACATAACATAACATAACATAACAATGAGGATGAGAAATGACTCCGAAATGATCTCTGTTATGGGGTTCACATATGTGGTTCACAGGCTGTGCAAGCTTGGAGTTACTAACTGACTGTGAGCTTGTGCTGATCTGTTGGTGTCTATGAATGAGGTAGTCCTTTGACTGTCACTGTTTCGATAATTTTGGTAGTGTACCTATACTCAACAAATGCTATTGGAACCACCGTTCAGCTGAGTGGGGGTGCTCTGCAGGGAGATTGTGGTGAGCTTTTCATTAGACATGCTTGTCTGCTCATCATTATGCTCAGGCACTGTCACTAATTTGGGGAAAGAAGTCGCGGGATGATGTATCTGGTAGTTTAAGGTCTCATACGACCAGGGTGTGTTTTAGGAAATCCTTGAAGACTTAGGGGCATATGTATGAAAATCCCTCTTTGCGATTCTCAAATAGCGATTTTTTAGAAATCGCTATTTGAGAATTGTAAATAGGGATGTATGTAAAAAATCGCAATTTATTTGCGATTTCATTAATATTCCTTAAAATTGCGAATCACAATTAAGGAATATTTTCCCATTCATTTATATGGGCCAGGAGGCCCATAGGAATGAATGGGAAGTTATTCTCAATTTGCGATTCGCAATTTGAGAATCGCAAATTGAGAATAATTTCAAGGGTGCAAGGGTGTCATAAGGACACCCTGATGTACCCCTGAAATGTACATGTGTACGCATATGGCGCACATACATGCCCTAAGGGGGCATGTATGTGCCCCTTAGGGCATGTATGTGCGCCCCATGGCACCTTTACAAATGCCAAAAAGTGCATTTGTGAAAGAAATCGCAAATTACCACCAACTTCAAGTTGGTGGTAATTTGCGAATTCTTAATGAGAAATCGCACAGGTAATTTGCGATTTCTTAATGACAAATCGCACAACTTGGGTGCTTCATACATAGCATTTAAGGAATCGCAATTTGCGATTCCTTAAATGCTAACGCAAAATTAAGGAATCGCAAATTTTGCGATTCCTTAATTTTGACATGCGATTTTCATCGTACATCGCATTTTCCGTTTTTTTTGTCGCAAACGCTGCTTTTTTTGCGAATCGCAGCGTTTGCAACAAAAAAAAAAGGATGATACATATGCCCCTTGGCTCTTTAATTCCGGTGTTAAGTAAGTCGCTCTCTTTTCACCGGATTAGTGTTAGAACACTAGTGCTAAAACGCCTCGGCATTCAGGCGCCTTTAAAAAATACTACTTACGTACTAACGGCATGGTTGCTCTCCAGGCACAGTCTAAAAAGTGGGATAACTACTATAATTTGAGACAATGGATCTCTGGCCCACTCACAGGTACAGATAAAGCGTAGTTTCACAAGTGCCATCGGGCACACTATGCTCAGCCGCTGCTCTTGTAGCCAATTCAGACATAGGAATTTGTAGATAAAGCACAGCTCCTTTACTTGGCCCAACACTGGGGAAAACAACAAGACCACTGGAGTACTTAGCAGAAACAAAGCGCCGCATTCGGTTGGGCCGCCCATTGAATTTTCTCCTACATACCAAGAGTTATTTGCCTCCCACCTGCTTCAGCTACACACACGTCTTTCATGCGTGGAGACGCTCAGATACTTGTACCCAAATGGAGAAAGGACCCCCGCCCCTATAATAAATCGACTCTCCTCCGACTATGAAAACGGGAGCACATATGGATATTAATTTCACATGACCGTAGAGGTATATGATTGGGATTCTTTGCGGTAGGTTGCCTTCTTGACATGGAGAAGGCTGTTAACATGCCAAAGTGAGCTATTTATACTGTACCTACAAAATCCTAAATTTTGTTCTTGGGATAATGACTTGGATTATTTGCTGTTCTTGTTTAGGTTGTGTGCATTAATTTAGTAGCTTGTTGAATGTGATCATACGCTTCAAGGTACTTGTAATAAGTGGGATTATGTGGTCTAAAATAGTTGTGAGGGGAGACATTCCAAAATATCTTAGAATTACAATTCAGAGGGTCTTATCTAATGTAAGAAAATTCCTCTTTTAGCATGATCATCCCCATTTTTTGGGACTGATACTGTTGGTTTGTGGACTCTGCACACTGGGGCTCTGCTAATCAGGCCCCAGTGCATGTGCTCTGACCCCTAAAAACTTGTTGAATTGGATAACAACCCTAATTGACTCACTTAACTTACCTATAATAATATGGTACCCTAGGTACCAAAGGCCTGTAAGTTAAATACCACTAATGGACTGCAGCACTTATTGTGCCACCTCTTCAGGCCTCCCTCAGCAGCTTGGTTGTGCATTTTTAAAATTACAAATTTCACCTGGCAAAATACACCTTGCCCGGCCTAAACCTTCCTGTTTAATACTTATATCATCCTCAGGGAGGACCGAAATGCCTATAGGCAAGAGTGCATGTTATTTAAAAATTGGGACATGTGTACTTGGCAGTAAAAATCTTTAACATTGCTTTTCACTGTAGCAAGGCTGGCTCACCAATAGAAAAATACTGTGCTACATCATACCACCTTTGGGAATTGCTGGAGCCATGATTCAAAGACTTAAAATTATAGTAATTTAAAGTCCAATTAGATGGTCAAGTCGACTTTTAAATTACTATTTCAAAAATGACACATTTGGAAAGTTGGCATTTTACTACCTAACACAACAAGAAATACCTGGGGGTCAAAAACATAAGTCAAACAGCATGGATCACAACACCGATACTACACAAATAACACCCGTGAGTACATTGTGCATGTTAAAGAATGCAGGCCAATTCAAGGCTCAAGAGCATATGGAGAAAATAGTTCCCATCAGAAGCCACACTGTACCGCCCTCTTTCTCATCATTTGGGTTCTCCTTACCCAGGAGACAAAAACGGCTGGTCTAATGTTACCGTAACCGATAAATGTGACAAGTGGGAGGTATATATTGTGCAAAAATTAAAGAGGCTCCTGAATAAAGCAGTGTATGGTGATGGTAGTGAAAAGTGAAAGGTTATCGTAAAATTAGGTGAATCGGGTAGAAAAAACAAAATTTATTAGTATCTCCCAATCCCTAAGGTTAAAAAGCAAGTGCAAGTGCGGGTTTGAAATAATAACCGTACTTGATGGTGGTCAACATGTTTCTGCATTAAATAGAACCAAGTTTCCAATGCATTCGTCAGGACCTTGATAGACAACACTACTGCTTAAAATAAATAATGAAAAAATATCACCTGAAAGTCCCAGGTGTGTACTCAACCGTATACTGTTATCGCGTTGTATCACACGATGTTGGATCCAGACAGAAAGACAAACAGACAAAAACAAAAAACATGAATGAATCATATTCTCGTGGTTTTTTTACAATGAAACACCACAGTGTGATGGAGACACATTCACAGCTACTCGGACAAAACGTTCCAAAGTACACTCACCCATAAATGATGGTTGAGAGGCTTCACCCCACCTGGCTGCAGCTCAGGTTTGAGGAGCACAGCTCTAAAATTAATTATTAAATCACTTTTAGAACTGGTTTTACATAGAGTTAAAAGAAAGGTGTACATGGAGGTTAAAGATGGCTTTTGGATACTCCATTAACATTTACGCTGATTTATGTAGGTGCCCCGCCAGTACTTAGATGGAAAAGTTCAAGTATAGTGGCAGCACAGAAAGCGAGTTTGCGAAATACGAGGATACAAACATCTCTCTTGCATGATCGCCGGTGCCCCCCCAGACAGTACAGACGACTGCCCGGAGACACCGACGGAGAGGTAAGCGGCTGTCTCGCACTCGCTTGCCAGCGCACACCCAGCTAGCCTGATAACAACACGCGTAAGAAAAGCAGCGTCAGCCCTTAACAGCAAACTTGCTTTCTGTGCTGCCACTATACTTGAACTTTTCCATCTAAGTTTGCCTACAGGTTTCGAATAAGATCAGCAGAATATACCTGCGGTATAATTCGTTTTTAGCCATTAGTTCGACCGCCGGGGTATAGTACTGGCGGGGCACCTACATAAATCAGCGTAAATGTTAATGGAGTATCCAAAAGCCATCTTTAACCTCCATGTAAACCTTTCTTTTAACTCTATGTAAAACCAGTTCTAAAAGTGATTTAATAATTAATTTTAGAGCGGTGCTCCTCAAACCTGAGCTGCAGCCAGGTGGGGTGAAGCCTCTCAACCATCATTTATGGGTGAGTGTACTTTGGAACGTTTTGTCCGAGTAGCTGTGAATGTGTCTCCATCACACTGTGGTGTTTCATTGTAAAAAAAACACGAGAATATGATTTATTCATGTTTTTTGTTTTTGTCTGTTTGTCTTTCTGTCTGGATCCAACATCGTGTGATACAACGCGATAACAGTATACGGTTGAGTACACACCTGGGACTTTCAGGTGATATTTTTTCATTATTTATTTTAAGCAGTAGTGTTGTCTATCAAGGTCCTGACGAATGCATTGGAAACTTGGTTCTATTTAATACAGAAACATGTTGACCACCATCAAGTACGGTTATTATTTCAAACCCGCACTTGCACTTGCTTTTTAACCTTAGGGATTGGGAGATACTAATAAATTTTGTTTTTTCTACCCGATTCACCTAATTTTACGATAACCTTTCACTTTTCACTACCATCACCATACACTGCTTTATTCAGGAGCCTCTTTAATTTTTGCACAATATATACCTCCCACATTTATCGGTTACGGTAACATTAGACCAGCCGTTTTTGTCTCCTGGGTAAGGAGAACCCAAATGATGAGAAAGAGGGCGGTACAGTGTGGCTTCTGATGGGAACTATTTTCTCCATATGCTCTTGAGCCTTGAATTGGCCTGCATTCTTTAACATGCACAATGTACTCACGGGTGTTATTTGTGTAGTATCGGTGTTGTGATCCATGCTGTTTGACTTATGTTTTTGACCCCCAGGTATTTCTTGTTGTGATAGTAATATGTTTTGGGGCATGTACCTGGTTGGTCGATAAACCTGCCCTCGGACCCTCCTCCAAGTGATTGTTGTGTATGTGAATTTTACTACCTAAGCCAAATTTACCTTTCTGCCATTGCTCGGTTTCACCTTACTGTTAATGGCTCGTCTGTGGTGAGGTGTGTATTGCTCCAAGACAGTGGACAAAGGTGTGACCTTCTCCTGTCAGGATCGCCTTGGGGATGTGCCCATCAACTGCATGAGTTTCAAAGGGGCATTCCCCATCACAGGCAGATGTAACTCACACCAAGGTCTGCCCCTTCTATAGTCTAGGTAGCCAGGGTGGCACCAATCCCAATGGGGGGAAAACCTGTTTTAATACTAGCTTGCAGGTGAAGTTTCTCATTTCCCTAGACACAGCTCAGTGGTGTGCCCAAAGCTCTGCCCAGGGGAATAAAGGCTCAGCCATATTGGATTCTGGCAGAACAGTGTGCAGTGTGAATTTTTAGGATAAAACCATCAGGATGTCAAAGTAGGTACGGTTGCCTCTGGGAGCTTTTTACATAGTGGGTAGAAGGTGCCCGCCCCCACCCACAAGCGAGTGCCAGGCATAAATGTGGTGCCCCTGGATACCTTCTTTAAATCCCATCTGGACATGTGGAAGACAGAAGAAGAATTGCAACTGCTGTTTAACCTGTGGAGAGAAGCCGCAAGGACTGGACCTGCTCCCAATTGTATCCAGAACAGAAGAGTTGACTCCAAGGGCTAGTTGGCTAGCCTCCCGTTAAGTTACAGGAACACAAAAGCTGCAAAGAGCCCAAATTTCTACTGAGCTCAGCTCACCAGTTCCAACTGGATTTGAGTTGACCCTGCTGGTGGCTTCTGGGAGGCTGAGTTAAAACACACAAGTTGTGCTCAAAAAGGTCCTGGAGCCTTGACTGGTGTTAAAGTGTACTCTCCCCCTTCAAAATTGCAGGACTGGATACTTAAAAACTTTTACTGAACTTTTTTCCAAAAGAACCAGATGCTATGATGGACTAACGTCAAAACGCAGATACCAATATCGAAGTATCAATCAGACTCAACTTGCTGGTTTATCCTGCTGAAAGGATCTAGACTTCCCTAAAAGTTTGTAAGTCTGAACGTAGAGTACTTCAACTGGACCAATGGCAAACAGCAACCCGCCGTTAACACCGCCCTGGACCTGAACTTTGGACTTCGCCTTTGACATCACAAGCCTAGAACTTCCAGATGGAGCTGAGGCTCCCATCGAGGACCCACCCCTCAGCCAGCCCCCATCGACGAGCTCCTCTTCAGATCTAGCCTACAACCAATTCACAGACAACCTTTTCCATGACTAATTAAGAAGGTAAACTTTACATTGAAACGGATCTGGTCCATGTATCAGATACACACTCCAACGTGATCGGGCTAATTTTGACTTTGACTTGGTCTAACCCAACTAGATAGCCGCTGTCGGGGTTTTGCGCTTTTTGGTGCAAGAATTGTTTAAAACGTCTAAAAATTATATATCTGGTTCCCTGCAACCGGTTTTGGCATTTTGGTGTCTATTTGTTCATTAAATCTACTCATATTTGATAGATTGAAGTGGGATTTTAATTGTGTTGTGTTTTCTACTTTTTAACTGTCTGATGCTGATAAATTCTCCTAAGTTAAGTCTTCGTGTTCTGTGTACTGCTAACAAGTGTTGAGCTCAGGTTTAAATTATTGAGACCTAACGGGATCTGTCAAGGAACTGTGATATCATTACATGGAGAGGACACACATGGCTTACAACTACACTCTACGTTCTCACACCCACACACAGGAATGCACCAATCCACCACTCTATTTCATATTGTTGCATAAGATGTGGCTTCAAAGTAGACTATATGGGTCCAGGGGCCCCTTTCTCTCCCATTTATGGATTATGTTGATGTATGAAGCTCCTTTGGGGTGTAATATAGCAGTTAGATATATTTCTTAGCAATTGTGGGTTGAGCATTTTTCCAGGTAGGGCTCTCCCAAACCTTCAACATCATTCGCCCTAGCAATGGCATCAATGGTGTTTGTGGTTCAGGGAATAATCCTCCCTCAAGTGACAGAACATGGAATATCACTGTCTGCAAATGATGTTCTGTTGTATGTTAAGGATCTGTCAACAGGCATCTTGAGCCTTTTTGGAAAGGTAGATAAAGCTTAGTTTATTTGCTGGGGTCTGAGTGTTGACAAGTCACGTCTTATTCTGATGTTCCTGGGATCTGGATCGGTTATGGACCAGACAGATTTGGCTCTACTACTTTGGGAGATTCAGACATTTAAATGTTTAGACATACAGTTGTATCACACAGATGGTTTCCTTATGCAGAGAGTATGGTGTATGTTCAAAATACCCATTTATGGACTTTGCTTCGTTTAGCAATGATGGCACGCATGGCGCACATTACTAGTTGGTACAACTCTGTGATCATGCACATGATGACATTTATACCAAAGGCAAATTATGTATATTCTCAGGAGTAAAGGGAGAGCTCCAGATTCCTATAGGCCACTTTTCATAAGACATCTGCATAGTTCAGACAGGATGTGCAAGAACCCACAAAGTATTCCTGACAATATCAGATTTGGTATGCGTTACACATGACGTGTTGGTCCGACCAGGGGTATTTGGTGTTGCACCAAGGGGAGAATTGAAAAGATGTCCTTTACATTTAACCTCACACCTCACTTTCATTCTCTGGAATATGACTTGAAATGCATTAAATATCCGTCAATGTGTGTTTGCGGGGGGAGGAGGGTAGGGAGAAGTCACAACAGGTCTTGCAAACATCTAAGCCCAAAACTAGATGGTAGGAGTATGCAGATAATGTGTATCTACAGCCACACATGCTATGAATGACATGTTACATAGGGCTTACTTGATCCCACACAGAATTCGTCAAATATAGCCTGGGGACTCATCGGAAGGCCCAAGTTGTCATGTCCGGAAGTGGGCATAGATACATGATGAGGGATGGCTATGAGATTGAGCATTTCTTGCAGGTAGTAAAAGTCGAGCTTGGAAAGATCAGAGGATGCACAGATCTCTACTAGAACAAGGATTTCGTTTGGCTATTTACACGTCATAAAAGGAACAAAGCAGTTTCAAAATGAATTGACCTGTGTTTACTAGCCGAGAAAGTCATCCCTGTATCATGGAAAGTCCCCAGCCCCTTAACCCTACTGGCCAAGTGGAGAAAAGTGATTTACTGGCCCCAAGTGGAAAGCAATGTGCTACACAAGAAATAAAAACAAGCATTGGCAATGCAATAGTTCTGGCATTAGGAAAGTTTGAGCTATTGGTATTGTAAATTATTTTTTTTAAATGTATGTGTTGGTTTTGAAAATAGCGAAATTAATAGCTTTGTCATTTACACTGCCAATAGTTTTAACTTTCGCAACTGTGATACCTATAGCATTTGTAATGCAATATGTGTTGTATTTACGTGACTTAGATGTATTGATATTACAAATAACAATGGCTTTTAATTTTTTTTAAATAATTCATACTTAAATAAAAGTTATTGTAATTTATAATGGCAATAGCTTAAACTTTTTAAATAACTTTTGTGAAGATTATGTTCAGTGTATTTTATTGTGACGAAAATCCAAGAACAGAAGTGAAATATTAACATCTTTTAGTGACATTTGTAATAAAGCTTGAAACATTGAGAGAACATATTTGAACCAGTTGTTGAATGGTTGCACAGAGTGATGATGTTGTGTTCAGTGATGCTGAGTGATGCTGTGGCGTTCAGTGGTGCTGAGTGATGCTGTGGCGTTCAGTGGTGCTGAGTGATGCTGTGGTGTTCAGTGGTGCTGAGTGATGCTGTGGCGTTGAGTGATGCTGTGGCATGGAGTGGTGCTGTGGCATGGAGTGGTGCTGTGGCATGGAGTGGTGCTGTGGCATGGAGTGGTGCTGTGGCGTTGAGTGATGCTGTGGCATTGAGTGGTGCTGTGGCATGCGTTGAGTGGTGCTGAGTGATGCTGTGGCATTGAGTGGTGCTGAGTGATGCTGTGGCGTTGAGTGGTGCCGAGTGATACTGTGACGTTGGGTGATGCTGTGGCGTTGAGTGGTGCTGAGTGATGCTGTGGCGTTGAGTGTTGCAGAGTGATGTGGCATTGAGTGATGCTGTGGCGTTGAGTGGTGCTGAGTGATGCTGTGGTGTTGAGTGATGATGTGGCGTTGAGTCATGCTGAGTGATGCTGTGGCGTTGAGTGATGCTGTGGCGTTGAGTGGTGCGGAGTGATGCTGTGGCGTTGAGTGATGCTGTGGCATTGAGTGATGCTGAGTTCGTTTCCGAGGCTTCTCGCATGGTTGTTATGCAAATATAACAGGTGGTTTATAACTTCCCGGCTTAGTGCTGCCTGTGAGCCTTCTAAAAACAAGTAGGGTCATGAGAGGAGAACAAAAAATAAAAGAAGAGGAGACGAGAAGGTAATATAATGACTAGAAGTAAGGGAACAAGCAGAAGAACAAAAAGGAGAAAGATTAGGGATTGGCTGTTAAAAACAGAGGAGTAAAAGATATAAAAGAAGGAAAGGGAAGAGAAGGTGAGGAGGCGGCGAAGAAGAATACTTCGGAGAATGAGTTTGAGCTATTGGTCTTGTAAATTACAATTTTTTTATTTATATGTTGGTTTTCAAATTAGCTAAATTAATAGCTTTGTCATTTACAATGCCAATAGTTATAACTTTCGCAAATGTGACACCTATAGAATTTGTAATGCAACATGTTTTGTATTTACGTGACTTAGATGTATTGATATTACAAATAACAATGGCTTTTAATTTTTTTAAATAATTAATACTTAAATAAAAGTGATTGTAATTTATAATGGCAATAGCTTTAACTTTGTAAATAACTTTTGTGAAGATTATATTCAGTGTATTTTATTGTGACGAAAATCCAAGAACAGAAGTGAAATATTAACATTTTTTTGTGACATTTGTAATAAAGCTTGAAACATTGAGAGAACATATTTGAACCAGTTGTTGTTGAGTGGTTGCACAGATTGATGCTGTGGTGGCGCTGAGTGATGTGGTGCTGCCCCTGAATGATGCTGTGGAGGCCCTGAGTGATGCTGTGGAGGCCCTGAGGGATGCTGTGGAGGCCCTGAGGGATGCTGTGAAGGCCATGAGTGATGCTGTGGAGGCCCTGAGTGATGCTGTGGAGGCCCTGAGTGATGCTGTAGTGTTCCAGAGTGGTGCTGTGGTGGTGCTGAGTGATGCTGGGTTGGCGCTGAGTGATGCTGTGGTGGTGCTGAGTGGTGCTGTGGTGGTGCTGAGTGATGCTGTGGTGGTGCTGAGTGATGCTGTGGTGGTGCTGTGTGATGCTGGGGTGGTGCTGAGTGATGCTGGGGTGGTGCTGAGTGATGCTGGGGTGGTGCGGAGTGATAATGTGGTGGTGCTGAGTGATGCTGAGTGTTGCTGTGGTGGTGCTGAGTGATGCTGTGGTGGTGCTGAGTGATGCTGTGGTGGTGCTGAGTGGTGCTGTTGTGGTGCTGAGTGGTAATGTGGTGGTGCGGAGTGGTGCTGTGGTGGTGCTGAGTGTGTGAGAGAGAGTGTTGTAACTTTGAGTCAGAATTGAAATATCCCAGGACGCATAGCTCAGTTGCCTAAAAATGAGAAGGGGTTCAAGGTGCCACACGTATAGTGAGCCTCATAGGTGCTCCAGGGAGGCCTTAAGAGGGGAGGGGAGGATGTGGCCTCACGCACACTCAGCGCTGTCTACTTTTGAATTGTGGTCGCAGGTTCTAGTCTGGACGTCCAGATCTGAGCAAATCATTTAATCTCCCCGTGCCTGAATAATGATTTTGACCTTGTTTAGTATAACTGATGTTCATGTAAAGCGCTCCAATACATTCGAATCGAGTTTGCGCTATATAAATCTGCAAATAAATAAATAAAGCAAGGACCTAGAGAGAGACACATACGTCTATGGTGAAACTGGCAGACCCGGGAGGAAGCTGAAGAGCAGGGGCAGTGGGAGCAACAGCACTTCACTGAAGCTTTATCTACAGTGTTACAAGACTGTAAACAAAGCAATCAGTGTGCTATATGAGCACAAAGTGTGACTCGAGCTCATCCAGTCAGCCCTACGCTAATCACGCCATCCTCCGTGAGCTGTAAGAGGACACCAATGGGGACGCCCACCTTTGAGTTTAGGAAGCTTTGGGCTCGTAAATGGTGGTTTCTTTCGCCGGGGTTAGCATCACAATGTAAACTGCTGGTGGGTGAGGTAAGGAGGGGCCAGGGGAGATGCAGAGGCATGTGAAAGTCCCTGGAGATTCCACGGACTCCCTATCGGGCTGAGTGTAAGAAGGCCCCTCGGAGTGACAGCACCCCCGATGGCCAGGGCCTAGAAGCCCAAAGTGGTGCTTAGGGCTCTAGCACAACACCATAGTCTGAGTTACTTAATATACAAACCCCAAGCCGGACATTGACGCTCCAACTCTTCAGCTGACATGTATCCAAACTGTAAAAGACCTCCGGATACACACATACACCCCCCAACCCACACTGCAACCAAATGCACGAATTATTCACCACCACCACAGTGCTGCAAAGCATACTAATGGCAGTAGAGCGCTATACAAATCTGTGTTGCAAAACATAACACATTTCTAGTTAACGCGTGCTCGCCGGTGGACCTTTGTATATGATTCTCTTTCCTGTTTGCGAATGGTTACTGTTGATTTCGTGTGGGGTTTTCACATAGATACTAGAAGTGCCCCCATCCTCAATAATGATGCAAGCAGTCTCTTAAAATGCGTCTTTACCAAACAAAGGCTGCCAACTCCATCACACCACACACCCAGATAAACTATCTACCGCACACAGGCTGTACAAATGTAGCATCGTGAAGCCAGAAGCGCTCGGCTTCTTAAACTTTCTCTTCAGTGTCGGCCACCTTTACCTGCTGTACTCACTCATCTGCACAATACACTACAAAGACAAGGTACAGTACCAGACACAAGGCACACCTTTTGAAACGGACCCGCAGTAGCTCTGAGGTTGTTTTTTTGGCAGCAAGCGAGCGTTATAAATGAACAGTAAACAGGGGGCTTTTGATGTTTGTACCTTCTAATGCAAAGGTTTTTGTATTCAGCCGTGCACACGCTGGAGTGAAGCTAAGGGAAATGTATTGTAATGGTGCGCTTCAATTTAGGGAAAACAAATAATCAAAAGCATATTTAATCCGACTTTCCAACTGTTTACGTATCGCGGATGGCGCTTCTGTGTGATGTGGAAATAAAAGACAAGGGCGAGTGTCTGAAATATGCAGCGCAGCCTCTCTTGCTTAAAATAAGTTTACAATGACACTGTGTTCTCTTTGTGAATAGTCACTTCAAGGAAGCTTGTGAATGCATTGTTGCTGCAGTTCCACTGTAATTTCTGCTTAACCTGAGCCGCTCGACTCTCCCGGAAATAAACAAGGGGCAAACTGCAACTAGTACACATAGGATAAAAAGCTCTTGGCATTGCTGTGGGGAGAGGGGGGAGGAGAAAGTGAAAGCGGGCATGGCATGTTGTGCGCGTGAAAGGCACGGCATGGGGCGGCAAAGCAATTTCAAAGAGTGGGAGGGAGGGAAGGAGCGAGCATATGGGGATGAGGTGTGAGTGAGGGGGAGAAGAAGCCTTTGATGTGGTGATGTGGTGTGCGAGGCCAAGCTCTCGGAGGCAGACCGTTAAAGAAACAAACTTCTCGGCATTGCTGTGTGGGGGGTGGTGGGGTGGGCGGGGGAGCAGCAGACAGATGCGAGTTGAGCGTGCGCTGGAGAGGAGGGGGTGGGAGGACTAGGCAGCTACGTGCACAAAGTGAAGAGCCAATGAACGCTCTTGTAGGGGAAAAGCGCGTGCTTGTGTTCACGTGAACTGTTGGAAATCCGCCGATGGTTTGAGAACTTATTTTGCCAACTAAAATTCTCCTCTTGCGGAATGGGATAGGCGAGACCTAAAAAGGGTTAAGGAAACAGACAGTTGCTCAGCAGAGGAAAAGGTTGTCATATTTCCTTCAGATTATTGACAAAGAAGACCACAAGCCACCCTAAAATCATAGATGTTTGGTGTTCATCAAGTCTCACCCTTCAGGTTTTCAACTGGAACAAAATTACTGATCTTAAGTTGCCATCTTAAAATATGACATTATATCAAGCACATATTAGGCATTCATTTGATTTTCAAACAGTCTGCTTTAGTTGTCATACGAGCCTCAAGGTATGATAAAAATCATAAATAAAAGTACGTAGGTAGGGGCTTTGGGTCAGACCACTTTGCATTTTGTCCTGGTCAGCTGTCATCCACGTTTTGCTTCTGCCCACCAAAGCTTACAGCCAGTGGCAATGATTTAACCCACTTCAGCCACTGGATCTTTTGAACGGACAGTGTTTACGTTTTGCCTGATCACAAGTGCAGTTTAGTGTCAGAAGTGATGGGACAATACCTTACTTTGCTAATGCCTTTTTCATTTCATTCTTTATGTCTGTTATTTTGTTTCTTATTCAAAATAATGCGTTTTAACTGGGTCTTCAGGGCACAGTAATCCTAGTCAATAGCACCGTTTCTTTGTGCCAAAAAGTATTAGATTTTCTTGTGCCCTACATTAAAATGAAAAAGGGTTTCTATGCTTGTTAGAACTAAAAAACTGTCTGCTGCGCAGCACTTGCACTTTTCTATTTAACTAAAAGAAACGAATATATATATATATATATATATATATATATATATATATATATATATATATATACGGGACAGCTCCACAGCAACCTCCGATCCTGTAGAACGGCGAAGCAGGAAGACAGCCCACAGGATCAGGTAAGTGAAGCTTTTTATTTTCATATTGCAGCAATGATGCGTTTCGGGCTCGAGAGCCCTTGTTCACAAGCGGAGAACATCGACCAAACGCCATGTTAGAGTATTTAAAGAGGTACCACCTCACATCACCTCAGTGCCGATCACGTGATCACTAGACACAGAACAAATACTATCCAGGCAAAGTGATATAACATTCTACTGCAGTCCGATATAAAAACGAATTTAGCAGTATTAGCAAACATTTAAAAACATAAATGCAAGTTGAAAGACTATATAACTGTATAAATACAATAAATAATTTCAATAAATCAAAGGATAAATCCTAAAAATCACTATACATATAAATATATGTATTGTTATATCAAAGAAAATCAAATAATGTCATGACTAATAATGGATAGTAAAACTTGATAACAAACTACTTGTGGGCATATGGTACAAATTATCTTATTAAGGCTAGCAGCAAGGAATGATCAATGTGCAAAACTGTGCAAAAACGTGCAAAATAGGAAGAATTGTGCAAAAAGCTATAAAGAGCTAACTGTGTGATAAATATTATATATGTCTATAAATAACTTTAGCACCAGATATGACACCTGACTAAATGTTAAAATTCATTTAAATAACACAGTATCATCATCACAGTTAAAAAAGTGCAAAGAACTATAGTATATAAATGAAAAAAGAGGCAGCAGAAAATAGTGGAGAAAACGTAGGAAATAGTTGATTCTCTATGTTTTCAAAAAGTTACTCATATTCCACTACTTTACTAGACACAAAGAGGAAAAACTGATAGTGACCTAGCAATTTGAACGAGAGCCTTACAAAATATCATAACTGGACAACACCAGTAGATCTTTTAGGCGAACAGTAAAATACAACGAATGCAATGAGTTATTTCCATATTCTGATCCATGTGCAAAAATGCTATGTGCAAAGTTGCTAATAAATAGAATATAAAAATACAAAGTTGCGAAAGTACAAAAATACAAATATACAAAAATACAAAAATACCAGAGTAGACAGAGAGAATAGAGATCACGACAATATAAAATACTTGGCACCCTTATCTGAAATCACTGTGGAATTAAAAACGAGGAAATGATATTCATAAGAAATTGTACATATCCTCTGAATTATTCAACCCGTTGGGCCACTTACTATCGATCTCCAAAATCATGGTGGTTTCGAGTTGCCTTAGTTTTCGTTCTCTGTTTCCACCTCTACGTGATTTTGGAATGGCTCCTACCACATAGTATTTCAAACATGCCAAATTGTTGTCGTGAAATCTCTTGAAAAGGCGTGCTACTGTATACGCTTGATCGCTGTGCAAAATTGCCTAAGATGTTATAGAATCCTGACATGCACCTGTAGCTTGGTACTTCCAATGTAATTCATGCCACAGGTGCATGTCAAGACATACACAGCATGATCAGTTTTGCAGCTGAATCTGCCAGCTATAGCAATTTCCTGAGAGCTAAATGGAGTTTGATAATGTGTTTTATTTTCTCCAAATTTACAAGCTCTGCACGTAGAGCATTTGTAAAAACCAAGTGCAGGCTGTAACCACATAGATTTCAGACTCTCTTCGGGACTAGATTTATCTAAAAGTGATCCCATACTTTTTGCCCTTCTGAAGGTGATAGGAGGGGAACTAGGCAGTTTTGACCCAATCACTGTATCCGTTAAGATAATGGGCCGTTTTTTCTTAATGATAGTTCTAATCTTATTCTCCTCATTGCTGAATGTGGTGACTAGTCTAAGACATTGAAGATTACCAGAGGGATTATCACTATCCCCACTGTTTTCAGAAACTTCAACATCAGAAAAAGTTGGAAGTAGCAGACTCTCTCTCGTTTGCAAATTAGCTTTTGCTATAGCCTGATTTAAAGTGCTATCCAAGTAGCCTCTCTTTTTCAGTCTCTTCATGTCAAGAAAACACAAATCAAAGTCACTGGTGGTGCTGCATATTCATTTTAATCTCAGTGCTTCCCCATACGGAATGCTATTGATTGTATGCTTAGGGTGTAAACTAGTGGCATGTAGAGTCGTGTTTCCCGCCGTGGGTTTCCTGAACAAAGTGGTTTCTATCCGGGCATTCTTGATATATACTTTAACGTCCAGAAATTCAATCTCTTTCTTGTTTACATGAGACGTAAAGTTAAGATTGAGGTTGTTATTGTTAATTTCTTGCACAAACAAGGAAGCCTCAACCTCATCGCCCTGCCAGAGAATGACGACACCATCGATATAACGAAGATATCTAACTATCTTCTCATCAACCCATACTTGATGTTGTTTGTTTAGGGCCGGTTCCTCCCACCAGCCGACGTGTAAACACGCATAGCTGGGGGAGAAACAGGATCCCATCGCCACCCCTCTGCGCAGCACTTGTACTGTTCTATTAAAGTAAAAAAAACGAATATATATATATATATATATATATATATCAGCAAACACGGATTCCCGGTGAAAGCCAGTACCTGCTCGCGAGTGGGTCGTTTTTAGGGTCCCGGAAACCCAATATAGTTATCCAACCATTCTCCCATCAGGAAAACACGTAAACGACACACCAGGAGTTGCTGTGCTCGAAATTTTAATTGGCAGCAAAAACAAACTTTGTTTTTGCTGCCAATTAAAATTTCGAGCACAGCAACTCCTGGTGTGTCGTTTACGTGTTTTCCTGATGGGAGAATGGTTGGATATATATATATATATATATATATATATATATATATATATATATATATATATATAGGCAAGCAAACGTCACAGCAAATTTGTAGAATTTGTAGAATGACGAGACGAACCCAGGAATCAGTGCCAATTATTTTATTCTGCTCAGCACCACTCCACCACTACGCGTTTCGGCCGACCACGGCCTTGATCACATGACAACGTAGGGGGCGTATGTGCTCAAATTTAAAGTGCTAGTGCTACTAGTTATTACTAGACATAAACAACATACTTTGATGTTGTAACTAATAACTGCATGAATGCAATTACTTATAAGCCAATCCGACAGTGCAGATGCTCACAAAATTAGTAAAAAGAACTCTTACTGTGTCAATACACCAATAACTCATCGTGGTTACACATAGAAGTACATTGTATGCATACTTGAACATATAAATATATAAGTATATAAATATATAAATAGGCTATGTATACAAATACAAAAGTACAAAAATATATATATATATATATATATATATACATACACAGAATACAAAATATAAATATATATACACATGTGCCATCTAAAATTGAATAAATAACCTTGTAAATCAAAATAATTAACCATTTGTAGGTAAAAAAAAAACAATATACACATAATCATAGATATAGCAGCAATTCTATACAAAACCAACATTTTTGTAATACATCCTACCTAATAAATGTTGTTGTATCTTATCTGACATGAATTTAAATATGTAATCATGTCAAAATATCTGATATCAGAACCACGATTAAACATCACATGAGCATAAAAAGGCTTAAGTGCAAAGTCAGCAATAACTAATAACAAGATTAAAGTGCTACCACAAGTGAAAAGTGCATGTGCTTAAAGATAATAAGTGTTTATAAAATTAGTACTTTTAATGAACTAAAATTATAGGAATGGAAGCGAACTACTCAGTATGTTTACCATTTTAAAGTTAAGTCCTACAAAGATGTTTACAGGTAAGTATGACAGTCATCGCCTGCATTGAGACCATTAGGAGTCTTGGTCTCCAATAAAATGATATGTCTTGTTTCAAGTCTACGCAACAATAATTCACGGTCACCACCTCTCCTCTGGGGTGGCACTGTATCAATGACAAAGTATTTAAGTCCTGATGGATTTTTACCATGCATTTCATCAAAATGCCTAGCCACAGGGTAGGCCATGTCTCCATTAATAATTGCCCTGAGGTGCTGAAGAATACGTTTGTATACGTGTGGCCGCGTGCTACCAACGTAGCGCAAACCACACGGACATTCTAATACATACACCGCGTATTCTGTACGGCAAGTTAATTGACTTTGAATGACAACAGGCTTACTGCTAAATGGAGTAGTGTATTCCTTACGACTTACTCCATTTTTACAGGCTTTGCATGAAGCACATTTACGGAAACCTCTGCTAGCATCCAACCACGTGTTAGTACTTCTGATTTCAGGACTACTAGAAACTAAACAATCACCCATATTTCTTGCACGTTTGTAGGTGATGCTAGGTCTCTCCCCAACAAGATTGCATAACACCGGGTCACTGGCAATCAATGTCCAATTACGTTTGATTATGTTTCTAATGACCTGGTGTTGGTTGTTGTATCTTAGTATCAGCCGAGTCTCACTGTTGTCATTTTTGGATGGCGGAGATCTATTCTGCATCAAACTGGGCAACAAAGATGTTCTGTCTCTAATATTGGCTCTGCCGATAGCTTTATCTAAGCAATCCTGTGAGTATCCTCTCTTTAAAAATCTTGCTTTGCATGCAACTTGGGCCTCCCTGCAATCTCTTTCATTGCTACAGATACGTCTTATGCGAAGCATTTCGCCATAAGGAATACTCTTGATAAGATGGGACGGATGGTGGCTGCCAGCATGGAGGATACTGTTGCCAGCAGTTGGTTTACGGTAAAGCTTTGTTTCAAGTTTCCCCCCACGGGTGAAAACCTCTACATCAAGAAAACATACTGTGGACTCACTGATATGCACCGTGAATTGCAAATTCAGATTGTTCACATTAATCTGTGAAATGAAAGCCTTCGCATCACTGACAGACCCATCCCAAATGATAAACAGGTCGTCAATGTACCTGAGCCATCTTACTACATTAGACTGCATTATTTCAGTGTAGCTTGGCATGAGGACATGCTCCTCCCAGTACCCCATGGGCAAACAGGCGTAACTGGGAGAAAAGCATGCCCCCATTGCCACACCCCTTGTCTGTTGGAACAGTTGCTTACCAAATAAGAAAAAGTTATTGTCTAAACACATGGAAATCATAGACAGTATCATCCGTGTGTGCTCTGCAAGGTCACAAGGTCTTGATTCCAAATAGTGTTGCACTGCACGCAGACCATCTCTATGAAAGAGGCTGGTGTAAAGTGACGTTACATCCAACGAAATTAACAAATAACTATGTTTCCATTCAACATCCTTTACCTTATTCAAAAAATCCCCTGTATCGAGTACAAAAGAAGGTAAGGTCCTAACGAATTCCTGCAAAAAAAAGTCAACGTATTTACTCACATTTTCTAAAATACTGTTGCAAGCGGAAATGATAGGACGGCCTGGCGGAGTTACACTGTTCTTATGTATCTTGGGAATAAAATAAGCAACTGGTGTTACTGGATTGTCCTTTTTCATGAACTTAAATTCATCCATGGAGATACTGCCTGTACTCCGCCAAGCCATATATATTATTTTTTTTAATTGCAAGCAAACGGCCGCCGTGTTTATGAGGTTGGTTGCATGTTTCTTTTTTCTTTTTCTTTTAGTTGGCTATGCATGCAATAAAGAAAATGGAAATAATGCCATCATCGCACCAACTTCCCTCGGCCAGACCTACTGCCTTACCAATACTTTTGTGGATATGTTATGATGTGCTGTAATACTGACCTCATGTAATGTGCTGTTATGAAAAGTTGAGACATTGGGAGCTCGACTTAGGAGAGGGTTGCTAACAAGTTTCCATCTACGAGTTTGCATTTTATCAGTATATTACAATTACGTAAACGCAGTAGACCCTAATAGACGCTTGATGGCGCTAAACACCAGGCTATCCAATGTATTCCAATTCAATTTCTATTTACATTTGTTACCAGGATTTTACCAAGCAACTAAACACGAAAAAACGAAAAAAGGCGTCATATGATTGAAGGCAACTTATAAAAATCAACAAAGTGTTAATCTTTAAAAGGATAAACATCTGATAAAATCCTGCAATCCAGTTCACTAGGAGGTAAAAGATCATATTTTTTTCTAATATTATAGATAACGCAGGTATAACATAAAGGGGTGTGGATAAGTACAAATAATCCTCTTTTCTGAAGGGAAACAAATGGGGTTTGGAGGCTGTGGCTGCCAAAGGGTTGGTGGACTGGCGTGATCTTTGGCTACCTCTTCCACGTGGTGAAAGGGACCCGCATCCTTGGCTATTAAAAGGCTAGCTGTGGTGGATGGAAGGATAAAGATCCAGTTGGAGGCCCCTTCCATGGTCACAAAAGAGGCGAAAGACAGACTGGGTTTGACGAGGGGCCATAAGAAGCTCAAGGACCTGGCCGTAGCTCTGATGTCCTTAAAGCTCTATAGCGCTGAGTCCGCCTTTTTTCCAAAAAGACAAAAGCCATCAAAGGACATGTCCACAAGGCAGGCTTGGACATTCCCTGAAAAGCCAGTGGTTCCAGCTAGGCATGGCAATGCATGGTCAAAAATGATGAAATGGCTCTAACCAGCGAGTCAGTGGTGTCTAGTCCACATCGTATGGTGAACTTTGCTGCATCTCTCCGGTCAGCAATAGCTTTGGACAGCACGGCTAAGGCCTCCTCCGAGACACTATGCGGCACATTTGCAACCAAATCCTAGATTGTTTGGGAATATCACCCCAAAAGGCATGCTGTGTTCACTGACCACACTGCAAGGATGGCATAAGAGAACATCCTCTTGCCAAAGGTATACAGCCTCTTGGATTCCCTAGCCGGTGGAGTGGTAGGGAATGGGCAGGGTTGACTATCAAGGTGGAGGATTGGACCACCAAGCTACTCAGGGCGGGCATCTGCGTAAGGAAACTGGGGTCCCCAGGAGCACAGCGATGGCAGCAGGCAATTGTACTATGCACAAGAGCTCAAAGGCAAAAGGAGCAGGCTCCGATCCGGAGAGCATGGTCCCAGTCGGCACCGCAGACTGACAACGGCCGCCTGGTTCCGTGTTGGAGTTAGGAATTACTATGGAGATGGTTCCGCTGAGGGGAATCAGCACTGGAACGCGTGCGAGGAAGGTCTTGTTCTCACTGGCAGCACTGCTACAGATCCAACTTGGGATCCATGGGGCCGACTAGCGCCAAGGGCTAACCCGCCGCAAGAATCTAGTAGGGGCCCCTCGATAGCTCGTGGTGCTTCAAAGGGGCCAGGCCGCCCAAATATGAGGTGCACTACCTCATAAAATTCTGAAAGCTGGACAGACATCGCTCCAACTATGGGAAAGTCAGGGAGGCATGGAGCAGACCCTGAGTCGGGCTTCTCGGAAGTGCGAGACCTGGAGTGTTAATACTCCTACGCCTCGTTAGAAGACTTCAATGGGTACGGCAAAGAAAAAGACCCCTTGAACTTCTTATGTTTGTGGAACTTACCCGACAACTTTGAGGGGGATGACGATCCCAAGGTGCTGCTACGCAAATGGTCCCGGGACCTTCCATGTGACTGGGATCTACAGCGTCACAGGGTCGTCTGACGTGAGGATGTAAGAGCTTGAGGGATCACTCCCTCAAAGGCTTTGGGTGCATGGCATGGCTGTCTTCACAGGCATTGCAGTCATGGTTCTTCTCCAAGTACTACAAACAAAGTAGGTGTGGGCCTGTCACAGGAATGTGCATGTGACAGGCACTACATGGTGTAAAACCAGCCAGTTTCTTTGGGGGAATTCCGTCACACCAGAAGAGAGAATCGCTCAAAACAAAGTTCAACAAAAGTCATAAAAGGAATGAGGGTAGCTCTTCAGTGATCAGCACTATCAGGCGCAGAAAGGAAAGACTTGACATCAGCTCACCGGGGTGGCACCTATATAGGCACCGCACGCATTATTTACGGCTTGGACAATACCAATATGGAGCCAAATGACGAAATGACGCTACCTAGGGGTGTGCAGGGGTACTGGTCAAAATCATCCAGATCCAATCTGACACCTGGGAAATATTCTTAGGTAAGGAATATGCTGCTCAAAATCTCTACCAGTTATAGTATTCACCAAAAAGGGGGTTACTAAAGGTAAGTAACTTGTTCTTTTAATAAAGACTACTAACTGCAACTGCATCCCCTTCTGTAATACCAAAGTGGCCCGGAGGTGCGCAAAGCGGGCACAAACAACTGTTTGTCCACGGGTACTTATTGCAATACGGCCCCTAATCGTGTGTGTTTTATAAGGAAGGGTACGCTTCTACCAAAAAGAAGCTACTTCTAATGACTATGTGGTGAACCCATCATGATGCACAGTGGAGAAGGCATATCTATCCAGAGACATATAGTCTGCCCAGTAGTTGGCTTTCCTAAACCATAAACACTTCTCAGGCTGATTTACAATAAGTGCCATAGCGACACAAAGGGCATAGGGCGCAAAGGGCATTTGCGCCCGCTTTGTGCGCCTCTGGTGCACTTTAGTATTTCAGATGGGAGCGCAGGTGCTTGTGCATCCCCTTCAGAAATAATGACAGCGCGGTTGCACTTAAAGTACCAGCTCTACCAAAAGGAACATTGTCTCATTTGCATAAGGGTGTGCCCTATGCAAATGAGGGAAATCCTTTGCCTCTGTGCCCGCACCATATTACTGACAAGGGTGCAGAGGCACATAAGCGCTCAGGGGGAGCACTCACAGTGTGCCACCTTCTAGGTGGGGCACTGTGATTGCGCCCCCTGAGAGCAGCCCTCTGGAGGGGAGAAAGGGGATCCTATGGACCCCCAGACATCCCATTGTAGGCTTGTGCAGTCTCTGACTGCACACGCCTGCAAGGGGCTCTCAAATCACCTTTAAAAGTGCAGGTGGGTTGCCTCCTGCACAGTGAAAACAGGGAGCGGCTGCAAGCAACCTTTCCGTGTTTTAAGTTTTAACATGAATGCGCTGCCTCCAGGGCAGCACGAGTTCACAGCTGCCCTGGGGGCAGCGCATTCGCCATGATGCGTAATACGGTCCCTGGGAAACACGTTTTAGAAGATGTAAATTCTGATGCTGCTAGATCTTATCATTCAAACTGTGTGTATTCCCAGGAGGATGGCGAACTCAAAAGTTTTCACCTGTGGTAATGTCTAGGCCTAAGTGCCCATGCTTTAACTTGTTTTTTCCCTGTCAGTAATAGACCCTATTTCAAACCCCTTCCACTGCACCACAATCTTGGTAGTGGGTAGTGGTGGCAGAACTCGGGGCACCGTCGGTAAGGGCATGTGGTGCGTCGATAACCACATACTAGATTTGGATACGTGAAGGTGTAATCGGTCTAAGCTGTATCCTTGTTTAGGAAATCTTAGCCAGCATTCTGTGCTCCCTGTACCTCAGAAGATGGTAGAGAGAGCAGTAAAACCATGACGTAACCCAGCAACACATAGGCACAGTAGTCCACCCAATACCACATATTTTAGTTTATAAAAGGGCTTCCTCTAAAAGAACAATACTGAATATATTTAACAACACCCCAAATGGCGTGGACAGATCTATGAGCTTTTGCTTAATGCGTTCTGTGTTTTTGCTGTAGTTGGTTTGGGTGCTGCAAGAAGTGTTGGGACGCTGAACCTTTTTCTGTAACACCAGGTGTGCTATAGTTGAACCAGTTCTACAGCCGGCTCAGAAGTCATGTGCCACTCCAGGTGGTCTACACACCACGAAACAGGGGACGGTAGGTGCAATGAGTTTGTATGGCAGCATCACCTGAGAGCTTAAGGGGGTGACGGGGTGTATGAGGTGTGTGAGGTTCCAGATGTATACCCGAGGACCAGGCAACCTAGCATCCACTAAAGTGCTGGTGGTACAGTGCTTATGTATTATGTGTGCCATGTCTCACTGAAACGGGTGGTTGTATGTGCGTTGGATTAGTCCTACTACTATGTGCCTTTGTCTCCATGTTAGAAGCTACTGTGCACATTGTTGTTTTCTGACACCTGTGCAACGTTCTGTGCAACGTTCAGTTGATTTCTGATTTTTTGTCTTTGGTGGTGATGGTTGTGCTAGTTCAAGTTTCATTTATTAGCATACAGAGAAAGACTACCCATCTTATGATATGATATAAAATAAATAAGCAATATATAAATGTATTCATTACCCACTTAAACCACCAAGTTTAAAAACACAATCATCTATCTGAAGTTAAAAAATGGAAAGTTATAAGATTTGAACATCACTAACACTTAAATTAATTAAAAGTGCTAAATCCCCAGCCGCCGATGCGTTGGGCCCAGCTAGAGAAACTTAAAATGTTCATTCATTGATCGGCAGAGCTCATGTACAGCTCATTTGCACTTAACAGTTTCACAGACTCTGAAACAAACTTTACCACTCCATACACAATTTCAATCGACTTCCCTCCCAAACACAAGTATGTCCCAAGCACAACTATGTCCTTGAAGACGGACCTTTGTATGTCTGGCGACAGCCAAGCCCTTTTGATTTTGTTAAAATCGTAACTATAATACATTTATTGCAGGGTCTTTCACCCAGCCATCTTCATCTTTTTGTCAGTTATTATGTCAGTCACATGTCTTCAGCCCACTACAGCATGAAGACGGCTGAAATGCCAGAAACCGGTCCTCGGAAGCTTGTTTCCGGTCCAAGGAAGACATGGCTTGGCAGTTCGGGTTGGACTGTTCCCATGAGGCACAGGGTCAGGCTGATTTGCATATGGCCATGTCTGAACTGGGGTGCCAGTGTGGGCTAAAGAACGGTGATGGGTCAAACCCAGATCTTTTGACTGGGTGTGAGTGTTTGATTGGTTCAGATGCTCCGTCCATCACCACCCCCTTTTGTACCACTACAGCATGGGGCAATGAATCAGCGCACTGCAGGACCTGGCTAATTTCACTTTAAGTGACAGCATCCTGCCCCTCCGTAAGTAGCACATCGGTACAAAGTAGTAATCTTGAGCGCGGGAGACTACTATGGTAAAGTGTACTTTTAAGAGCAAAAACATATTTTTGCTTTTAGCCAGTGTATTTTTCTAGAATGATGAGTGCCCTGCAGGTTCCCTAATAATAAAGTTTTGCAAAAACCGTGACAAAACAAGCATTTACAAGTCCAAAAGTCCGGTGGGCATCGCCGGACCTACTGTCTTTGCCAAAGCTTGTTTTAAAAATGCCAGAAGCCGCAAACGATGGTAATGATGCGAGGCAGGGTTTCTTACGCCAGCAGGCATAATCTACATAACTAGTGTACTTACCCTTCCATCCACCTGGATAACTCAATGGGTTAACTTGTTCAAAAGCGGATTTTAGTAAATATCATTCGAGTGGTCTGGTTAATACCACGGTGCAAGTAAGCTTCGTGGGCAAAGAAACACAACCCCTCCTTCAAGCGCACGCCCATTCTAAAATTCAAAAATAATTTTGATCGTTGTTAAAAGTTTGCTGGTTTTTTTTGTCTCACTACCATTGTAAACTAAGAATCCCAAGCAGATGGCAAATTATAACGCACAAGAGAATCATCAAGCCTTATAGGAGCTTTCGAGATTTCAAAATACTGCCAGATTAAATCTGAGTAAAGGTCTTAGTCAGGGGGTTTAAGTGGGATGAAAAAACTGAGGGTCTCCCTAAGGGTGTTGGAGCGCGAGGATTCCGCCTGGTGTTAGTTTGAGAGGCTCAGTTGGCGATGGGGTAAGCAATGGACAAAATCCTCCTTGTGGGGTGTGCACTATGTGTAACTAAAAGTTGATCAACAGACCAGCGCATGGATACAGGACTTAATAGGCTGCTCACTGAATTTGTGGTGTCACAGCGCCACCTTCCGACAGTTATGTTTTTTTTGTATGCAGATTTTAGTCAACTGGACACTTCGAAAATGTGGTAATAACATGTTACAGTAACGAAGAACAATGGCAGGTTAAGAACAACAGAAAGGTGCTGGTAACTGCACATAAAAGGTGGAAACGTCTGTTAATAGTAATATCACGTAGTTTCCAACATGCTGCAGCATAAAGGTACGCTAAAAACCTCGAAGGAAAATATACAATTATTATGCATTCCTTTTCAAACACTTACCATTCATTATGTTATCTCAACAGGAAACGAAGTTCCAGTTCATACTGAAGTTGCAGCAAAGGTTTCTGGTGACGTTCTTTCCGGTGGATACTCTATATATAAACTGCAGATTCCCATTGGGGTAAAGAAATTCAAGCCCCCCCTGCAAAGTACATGGAAGGGGCCCCATGCTCCTGCCACCCCTGCAGCTCGGGGACCAGCAAGGGCTGCGGAGGGCATTGTTACGCCACTGCAGATTCATCACCTCAGAATACTACCTAGGCGCCAGAGGGGATGTGGAAACTTTCTCAGCAATGCTCCTTTGTGCGACTTGGTCATGCTATGTGGATAGATGCTGGCTCCGTACTGCTCTGGAAGTGATGGAGTGGAGACGCATACAAATGCCAACCCTGCACAGGGATGTCGGTTTCTCGCTTGGCTGTTTTGCACTCCTCAGACGTGGGGCGTGAAACAATTGGTAGCACCAGTGTGCCAATTTCTATCCTGGGACCGTCTGAGGTATTAAAAAGCGGCCACTCCACAGGATGGGGAGGTGGGAGGTGGTGAGGAGTCTGTAGTTACATAGAATATCCACCATCAGAAAGAGCGTTACCAAAGGTTAGTAACTTATTGTTCTGATGTATATTTCTATCCACCAGAAAGAGTGTTACCAAAAACAAGTAACTTGTTATTCTGAAGAATACTTCTATGTGCTTATGCCTCATCTTAGAAGAGATACCAAAGCAGAACCTCCCCAAAGTAGAGGACCCAGGCCAAAAGGTCCTGTAGGATTGAATGGATAAAATATCCTTCCTGACAGATATGCTAGCAAAGGTAATAGTGTTTGTGAAAGTGTATATTGACACCCATGTGGCAGCCTGGAAGATATTACGGATAGTAATCTGTATGCCAATGCAGTGGTAGCAGGATTGCCCTGATAAAATAGGTTCTCCAAACTTTCGGAGGCTGCTTCTTGATCAGTGCATAGCTAATCTTATGCGACCGCCTTCCCTTTCTTCTCTCCGGAGAACCCCATAGAAAGTTGGTTATCCATCAGGTGATCCTTGGTATGATCAAGGTAAAAGCCTAACGCCCTTTGTGGTCCAGCCGATTAAGCCTCTCCTCCTCTTTTGAGGGATGCGAAGGGGTGAAGAAGCTGGTAGGGTAATGATTGCCCAACAAGGAAGAGTCGTGACTTCAGGCTAGAAGGCCACCCAAGTCCTTAGTACCAGTTTGTCTGGACAAAAAGTGGTGTGTTCCTGAAGTTCACTCATGCGACAAGCTGAAGTGATTGCAAAGACGAGGACAGTCTTTGCAGTCAGAAGACACAACGAGCAGTTGTGCTTTGCCTCTAAGGGCCTACACATGAGAAATGTCAAGACCAAGTTAAGGTCCCACTGTGGAAACACAAACGATTTGGCAGTGAACATGTGTGTCAAATCTTCAAAAAACCACATCCCAACAGGATATTTGAACGATGGTTGGTCCGGCAAACACAAAAAGGACGAAAGGGCTGACAAATAACCCTTTATAGTGGCCACTGCAAAGCCTTGCTGGACCAAAGACAAAATGAACAATAGAGCATCCAAAAGTTTGGCTTGTAAAAGGGTTGTCTTGTGGACTTCACACCAGGCCACAAAATTGTCCCGGCTCACAGTGTAAATGGACTTTGTGGACTTTGACGATCAGCCTCTGCTAGCAAGGTTGACGCAAACCACTTTGGGTGGGAGATAACACTTAGCTAATTGCCCCGTCTCAATCACCATGCATGCAGGTGTAGATTGCGCAGGTTCCGTGCTGCTGTGACAAATCCACCAAAAGCGGTAGCCTGATCGGAAGTGTAGTGCTAGAGGCACTCTTGTGGTCCAACACCCTGTGATGACCTTTGAGTACCATTATTTTAATTGACTTGGTGTGTTACTTTATCCTAGCCTGAATGTACAAAGTCCTGCATATGCCTTGTTTCTCTTGAAGGTTTCTTTCTTGTAATCTTGCAGTCTTTCAGTGGGAGCTGTCACGGAGTAGGACAGCCTTGCCAAGAACAGAATGTGTGGGATGTGCATTTGAAAGCATGAGAGAGAGGTGTTGAATGCACTTTTTGGTCTCGAAGTGCAGTGTTATGAGCAGTGGTGCCCAAATGTGCACTGTGTTGTACATTGAGAGATGAAGTATGAGATGCTATAAGCAGTGGTGCACAAATGTGCACTGTGTTGTACCCTTGGGAAGAATTATTAATTTCTTACTATTGGCTTTGACATGGCCTCATGTGATCCTAAATTCTGACTCTGCCTTGTTTGAGGTGTTTTCTGTGCGCACAGACACGCTTGCAAGTTGTTTGGGTTAATCACGTTCAAGGACTGTTTTGTGAGAGAATGTTTAATGTACCCTAGAAGGCTTTCATGAGCTTCGTTAAGATAAAGGCTGGAACATGCGAGAATGTAGAGGGGACGTGGGAACTCCTTTTGCCATGGAATGCTTGCCTGGAAGCTGGCCAGTTCCAGTAAGATTCCTTTGGCGCAGAGGAGGAAGACACTTTAACCTTCTAGTGTGTGTTTTGAGACTATAAAGCTGAGGTTTGCTGACAGCTGAGTTGGGAGCTCACTTACAGAGTAGACGTACTGCTGTAAGACAAACGGAACCTGAGTCCCGGGTGAGAGTCCAAGCCAGCTGTGAACGCCCCCTGCGTGAACTGCCAAGGATGTCGAGTGAACGATCGGGTGAGGTGACTTATTTCTGACTAGTGCCAATGTGATGCGTGGTTTCAATGGCTGTGGTTATTTAAGGTGTTGAGTTTTGATTACTGCCATTGTGATGTGTAGCCAGTGGCTTTGATCATTTGAGGTGTTTTCTTTGTGATGTGTAAATGAGTCAGAGTGCACATCCAAAGTAATCGTTTGAAGAATACAGTGTAGATATCTTTCTTATCTCTTTCAGGAAGTCCAGTATATTTTCTTGTGTGCTATCTCATATTATTTGCTGCTTGTTTATTTATTAGTATGATTTATGCATTTAACTGCTGCATTTAGCAAGTGCGTTATTATTGCTTGCAAATAAAAATATATATCTATATTTCAATGTTGATTCATTTTGGCATCTGGGAAAGCCTTTCTGTTGGAGAGAATTGCATAAAAAAAGCCTTATTCCAAAAAGAGAGTCTTTGCATTTTGTAACGTAAAACCCTTTTCTAGATGTTGTTGTGTTTTATGTCTCCTGCTTCGCTGTGTTTGAGCAACCGTGAGGGAGATTCTGTATTATCTGAAAGGCGAAGCAAGACAGGAAGGAAGGTGCTCATGCCCAGATGTTCAGTGTACCACACTCTCCTGACAGAATCCAGGATCACTAGGATAATTTGGATTCATTGCTCCTGATCTTTTTCAGAACTAGAGGAAGGAGAGGCAGTGGTGGGTGGGCTACCAGGAATCCCAGGTTCTAATTCAGAAAGAATGTGGCTGTAGGACCTCCAATGCACAAAACATTTCACACTGCTCGTTCTTGTGGTGGAAAAAAGATCTAGCCATGGTTTTCCCTTGCCGGAAGAAACCCCGTGCCACCTCTGGATGTAAATACCATTTGTGATCGACCAGATGCCGCAGGCTGAGCTCGGCCGCCCTGGCTTTCAAGAATTCCTCCAAGTGGTTTGTGATCAGGAAAATGCCCTGAAGCTCCAGCCAACTTCTGAGGCACAGAGCCATCTGGCTCTGCGCCTTGACAGGAGAGGATACTAACGATTTTCTATGTTCTGCAATGCACAGATTCACATTCTGGTCTCCGATCTCCTTTGTGTGCACGACGGTGATCTTGTTGCATGACTTTGTACTCTGAACCAAGATACCAGAGACACACCTTGTGCAGCTCCATGACCAACTTCTGTTTTCGGCAATCACGATATGGCTTGAAGCCTGTTGTTTTAGGAAGGGAGATCGTTTCCTAGCACACTGGTTTTCAAAATGGGAAAAATAGCTGCAGGCAGACAAATATGGGAACAGAGCTCTGGATCTGCGCCAGATCACACGGAAAGAAAGGAACTGATGTCAGTGCATAGGGGTAGCGCATATATGCTGCTCCACTATGTCACTTCTGGGTGGTGTGGAGCCGCATGGTGCCACCTAGAGGCACACATGGGAAATGGTGAATGAGTTTCTAGTTCGAGTATGGCAACCGGGGAGTATTCTAAGGTAAGGAATGTGCAGTTAAAGGTATCCATCAGAAATATATTTTCATTTCCTCCTGCTTGCAAAAGTTCCCTCCAAAGTGATGTATTTACTAACAAGACACGGGTATAACTTCAGTGAGCAATTCAAGCATTCCCACTAAGACAGCTGTCATGTGTGGCACCTTCAGGCAGCACTCTGCATGTTGGGACAGATACGTTAATACTCATTTTTCATTTATTTTTAGTTTTGCAATTTTCTATAGTGCAAATGTATCCAAAGGGCATTAGAATATTATACATGAGAATCACACGTTACACATTTTTTAAAGCAGGGGGAGATTAAGTGATTTGCCCACAATCAAAGAATGTTGAGCAACAGGAGGGATTAAAACCTGGTTCCCCATTTCCAAAGTCATCAGCTCTTGTCATTAGTCTCACATTTTCATTCTATGCATTGACGTGAAAAGCCAAACTACAAATCCCTGACTGCAAAGTACTAGTGGCACAAAAGCCAGAAAAGCACACAGGAGTTACACGCGATACAAGCCACTCGGGAGCTATGCTATGGCATTGATGTGTTTTCAATATTGATGCATACCATGGTTTTCTCCAAGTTTGCCTCCTCCGTCATCACCACAGCTTGCTTCACTTGTTCGTATGCTTTGCTTTCCCTGTGCTGCATGTCCTTCAGGTTCTTTCGAACCACTACCAAGGCTGACATGAGTTCGTCCCTTTCTCTGTGACAGCAGAAAAAAGACAAAGAAGAATATTAAAACTCAACAGGAACAAGAAAT
Organism: Lissotriton helveticus; assembly: GCF_964261635.1. Lineage (NCBI taxonomy): Eukaryota > Metazoa > Chordata > Amphibia > Caudata > Salamandridae > Lissotriton > Lissotriton helveticus. The sequence continues at coordinate 939,012,771 of NC_136067.1, forward strand.
ACTATGAAATAAGGTCCCAAATCTGAGGTGATATGGAGAAAATGGCAAACTACGAATAGGTCAACAGATACATTTGTTAAAAGACCAATTACTTTATAGGAAGGACCATCTTGGATACCTCCGGGATTAAGAGCTACACAAACAACAAAAATACACACCTAGAAGCTGTTTTAAGTGAAATCATGTAATTAGAACTTTGGCAGTTTTTTTAATTATCATAACTAAAACAGGGTCTGAGTTTCATTAAAAAAAATATTAACATCAAACTGCACAAACGCAGTGAAAGAGAAATTCTATAATCAATCACTGGTAATTAATTGTAGGAACAGTTTTCATTCTATCTTTTATAGGTACCACCACATGGAATTGGCACAACATATTTTTAAAGAATCTGATTAAATCAAGAATTTCCATCCATTACATTTTTGCAGCATTTTAAAAGAAGGTTATTGTGCACGCTGCATTTGGGAGGGGTGATCAAGTCTTTTGGATCTTCATGGTCTTCCAGGAGTGAGGAAAAAAATCACTTCACTTTACGACAGGATATTAAAGAATTTCTCATCTTAAGTGAAGAAGAGAAATGTCAAATTCTGAATAAAAAGTACTAAACAAAACAAAGGTATGAGGCCTTTTGGGTGCTCTGGGATCCTTCTCTACGGGTTCCCTCAAAAGCCAGAAAAAAAAACTAACTCTAAAAGGCAACGCCGGTGCAATGCATCATGGAAAGGAAAAACTCTTGGAGCCTAAAAAAGATGCAATCGTTTATTACAGCTTTCTTTTTTTTGCAAGTTTCCTTTTCACAGCTTTCATTTCAGACAAATCTTGCCTTTGATAGGCTTCCAAATGGGGCTGCTTACCAATTGGACATTTGCACCATGCGTTTACAAATCTATGGACAAATATATAAAAATGAAGTGTTCAGCGGTCCATGCAGGTAGCGGGGAATTCTAATGTGTAGGACTATCGCTCAGGATCCTACAATGCAACAGATTCATAAGTCAGACGCTTCTACTGTGGACAAGAAACAATCTCAGTGGCCACAAATAACAATATGTTGTGACCAGGTGTAGGACCCCCAGAATCTAGATCAAGATAGAGTCAAATTTTGGGGTCCTGAAATTGTGGGCAGCTTGAGGCTGTGCGATAACATGGGTCCTGCCCTTCACATAGTGGCATCGCAATGTACAAACCAAAGTGGTCATGCACTGAAGACCTGGCCACAGGAAAACGAAGGAAGCTTTCAACAGGAACACTCTGGAGTACATCTTCCTTCAAGAAAGAAAGAATTTGGGTTTCAGGGTTTCTAATCTTCAGGAATGCATAAGTATTCTGGCTGCACCCATCATACCCACACTTTTCACTCGCATCTATGGAGCCGAGTTCCTGGCCCAGAAGTTCTTAAAGTGAGCCGCTCTAGGCGGTTTTCAAATACAATTTGGTAGTCTATACTACCCGTTGTTGCTCTCAGCTCTTCAAAAGATCCATTTAATGCGCTTCCACTTGTGTTAGATGAGCCACCTAGGGATCTACTTCCTCTTCAACCACCACAAGCGAGCACCCTTGCAGCGTATCATCTCAAACAGAAAGAATTTATGGGGGCTTTAAGTGCTTTTTACATTGTATTGTTTAACAGCATTATGTTAGAGTGCATAGCACCCTGAGATTTCCAGACTCGGCCCATGCAGGTAAGAGCAGTGGCCCCTGGGGGGAGGGGGGGGGGGGGGGGATTTCGACATACGACCATGAGGGAAAATTAAATAAATAATTAATTTTCCTCTGTCTGCGTCTGTCAAAACTGTCTTTTTCTGAGCCGCCTTCGTCTGAAAAAATACAATAATTTCTTTCTTTCCCTGAATTCTGTTCAGTCATCCAAGTCTTAGTTAATTTTGGCTTGGTTTGTTTGAATGCCATTTCGACAGGTGTAAGTGCTTCCTCACTTGCACCAGTTTAGTGCATTTTACTTTCAGAGGGTAGACCTACCGATGGTATAAGTAAATAAGATCATATTACACCTGCTCTTTTTTGTTTGCACTGGCTTTCTCCAAGCTGGCTTATTTTTCATGGATCACAGCTTTCCCTTTAAAGTACTTGCCTTCAGACAGTCAGTAAACCTGGGAGAAAAGTTGCAGATTTTTGGGGGTCAAGGAGGACTAGCAGCCCGGTATGAAAGGAACAGTAATTCCCAGTTCCCAGAGTATGGTTATCTATGCAGCTTATTTGGCTGTAGTATCAAGAGACTGCCATTGTTTCTCTGAAATATTCGCCTCGGTCTCACTCTTTCGGAGATGAAAACTCACTTTTTAGTCCCACATACCATTCTGAGTGATTTTTTTTAAAAGTTGTATTTATCCTGAAGTTTGATTATTTCTCCATCGTAATGGTATGCTTCTTTTACTTTGTTTGGTTCCACTTTTGATGAATCGATTATAATCGTTTGTGCAACCCCTCATTACCCTCTGGGGTAGGCTTGTGCTTTATGAAAATCATAAATAAATACATTAAATTGAATTAATTTTTATGATGCTCAAACATATATTGTATATGCGCGATCCACGTCTGGCCAGTTGCACCAGCACTTTTTTAAACAAAAGAAACATGTCGAAAGAATGGTAACTGCAGTCCAGCTGCTAGTTTCAAATCCATGCGCCAGAAAACCTATCCAGTGCCTCATAAAATGGCGTGCATAGGCAGATGAGGTGAGCTCACACTCCTTGAAGGGACAATGTGGCTGCATTGAAAGATCTGGTTAAAACGTGTTTTATTACGTCTCAGGACACTGTTGTATAAACTGCGATTGGCTAACCCTGTAACAGAATTGCTAATGTGTTCTTGTATAAAAATAAATAAAACACGTTGACATTTTTTTTTAAAAAGGCTTCTTTGCTAAGATGTACCAATTGGCATACTTCGTTATCTCACAATCAGATCGGGAACAGGATACTGGGTGCACTTTGTTCTTCGATCACCTCCTTCCCATCCCCGCCTACGGATTTCACTCCACTTACTCGGCTTATTTCTGATAAGGAAGGCACTCACTTGGTAACTAAACTCTACCAGGCATGTTTGGCACATAAACAGGTCCGCGACAGGGGGGTGAGACAACGCTGGGCGGAAGACCTGGGTCACTCATTGACTGACAAAGAATGGATTTTCTGTCTTGATCAAGCACAGAAGGTCTCCCCCAATCATAGGCATAAACTCCTTCACTTTAAATTCGTTCACAGAATCTACATCACCCCACCCCAATTAGCCAAATGTGATCCTACTAAATCATCAAGTTGCCCAAGGTATAAGGCGCTAGACACCGATTTTGCTCATATGACCTGGACGTGCCCCCAAATCGTGATGTACTGGGTTGAGGTATTTCAAACGATAGCAAATATAATCGCTGCACCTCTCATCCCCTCTCCGAGTCTAGGCCTATTAGGACTGGTCAGATATATTAAACTGTGCTATCATAGATTTGTAGCCATAGCATTGATGCTAGCAAAAAGGGAACTAGTGATACACTGGGGAGCCAAACATTGCCCTACTAAAGGGGAGACATTGTTTACCACGCATCCATTTCAACGTGGTACTATTACATCGTGGTTTTCACTACGCAAGTTGTTACACCGACTTACACTGGAGGGCGCTGTAGACTAAAGAATAGTATAAATTTCTGTTTCCAACACCTTCCCTACTGTATGTAGACTGGAGTTGGAACAGTAATTCACACTATTCCTAAATCCACCGCCTTTCCAGCGCACGTTGAAGTAACGACTTGCGTTGTGAAAACCGCGATCTAACAGACCGTGTTGAAATGGCCCTTGTTGTATCGTCATACATCCTACTAAAGCAGCATGGTTACGCAACGTGTCACACTGCAATCTGCAAACAGATATATATATGCCGCTTCAATCCCCATCCTCACGATCTAAGGACATATGGTATGTCTATCGCAATTACTTGCTACAACCCCCAAACCCCTCCCAGGCATCATCTCCGGACCTTCAGGATGTTACTGAGGTCATCGCATTCGGTTCTTCCCCGATACCGGGCCCTGTGCAGACACCGTAACATCACACTCCTTGCTCGTCCCTTCACAACCAACACTCCAGAAGACACGTATAACGCTTTCCTGCCAAGGCAGGAAACTGTGCCCAAGATGGCCGCCGGGTAAGAGCTCTCGGTAAGAGCTCCTGTGCTGGGGATCCAGATTTCTGGCTTTTATCCCCGTCAGCCGCGAGCTACACCGACCGGAGCATCCCTGCACAAAGAGTAACTGGATTAACAAGTAACTGGTTTCAAAGAGTAACCGGATTCGCTTACCTGCTCAAGGAAACGTACGGAGGACCCCCGACCCACAGGAGACTGAGACCCGCAGGAGAGGACCGAGCAGTTCCCGTTGTCCGCCTCGGACCCTGAGCTCTCCACTGGCCAGCTTGCAGAGCTCGTTTTTGCGGATGACTGCTGCCGGAAGACAGCGGTGGGTGACTGGTGCCTGGAGAGGTCGGTGGTTGGCTTGGGGACGTCGCTGGAGTAGACCACTGCTGGCGCCGGAGAACGGTGAGCAATTCACTGCGAGGGTGTCTGCCTGCCTGCGAGCTGCCGGGACTGCTAGTGACTGCTGCTGTGTGCCCTGTCCCGTCCGACTGGCGGTGCGCTCTGGGGCTGGTTGCCTGCGCGGCATGGCGGTGCCTCTACTTGGGGCGGCCAGGGGTCAGGAGAAGCTGGAAGACAGGGCGGACTGAGCGCGACCGAGCAAGGGCTCCCACGTCCGGTTGGGCGCTTCGCCTGGTGGACCGCTGCGGGACTTCACACACCGGGACTTCACACACCGGGAGCTTCACACACCGGGAGCGGTAATCTCTGTCCTGATCGCGGAGCGCGGTGACCTGCTGTGCGCACCGGGGAGGGTGTCCGCGCATTAGCGAGATACACCCTGCAGTCAAGGGAGCCCGGCTTCAGCCGGCCTACCCCCCACCCGGCCTCCTATCATCACACCCCTCGAGATATTGGGAAACTCCGTCTGGGGAGGCAAATGGTGTGGCATAGCGGACAGCGGGCTGAACACGCATGGGAGCGTGAGGGCGAACCTACAGACGGGGAGTCTCAAGAGAGAACAGCAGTTCCCCCAGCCTTTGCCAGGAGTGTTTAAGAATGACCGCCTGAATCCACACAAGGTCTGTACATAGCGTTTAAAGAGCTACTGCCGCCATAAGATAGACTTTTATTTTTCACCAGCCCGACATTATCGACACTGTCTCCACTGCCTAAAATGGCGGGGGCCATAGCAGGAGCAATAAATTCACCACCACCCCAGATGTCTGCATAGCTGCATTCCATCGAGATCAAGGATCACACAAATGGAGATAAGACTCTCTCCCCTCCCTTCCAAGCAGAAACAAGGAATCACCAACATAGAAGCTGGACTAACTCGACCTGCCCTCAACAGAAAAGGAAACTGATATCTCCAAAAAAGACAACAACAGACAAAGGACTGAAAAAATCCTGTCTTATCTACTCTCTGGTGGCAGACATCTTGACCAGCCCAGAAACTTCTGAAACTACAAAGAGGTATTTTGTTATATCCCCCACATCGCCTTTGCTAAATCACACCCAGACTCCCCAGCACAGACCAAACTACAGATATGACTCCCTCCCAGCAAGAGAGGATCTGGTCTTGCTCAAACAGAATCTAGAATTTGACTCTGCCCTCCCTGTGCCTAAAGCAACAGAAACTAACAGAGGACTGCCGTAGCTATCTCCTCTACTCTGGCGGCCTTTTTGGAGTGGTCTGACCCCATCTCTCCTCTCTCCTAATCTCAAGTACTGATTGTCTACCATTTATTGTAGTATTATACCTCTACATGTACTTAATGCACTGACGGATACCTCATATATTTCTGGCTGCTCACGGGGGGCATCTCTGACCCCTGCTGCTTCTCTTTTGCACATGTATTATGTATATATACTTTGACCTGGTATATCATTAATATTATACCCCTTTATGTATATTACACCCCTCGCACTCTCAATATATTATTGCACCGTTAACTGCCTCATACTACTAAAAACTACATATCTCTTCACTCTGTATACCTGTATCTTGTTCTAGTGTATCACTAATATTACACCTCTAGACTATACACTGCTATAAGCTGCACCCCTCTTCCTCTATCTCAGTACTGCACCAACTGCTACCTCATACTTTTATTATTATTATTACTATGCTACCTCATACCTGTATTATTACTACTGGTATTCTTATGCCTATTCTACGTCAATCTCCCTTCACATATTTCTGTCTCCATCCTTTGCAGTGAGGTGAACCCATTCCACGCCTCTCCTTGGACTGCACCAATTACCACTTCCTACATCCTGTTTTCGTTGTATTTTGAGTCTGATTGTGATTGTTGTATCTAGATTTTGACCCTGACTATGTTTACATCGACTGCTGAGTCTGATTGTGATTATTGTATTTAGATACTGTGATTTAGATTTAGATACATACTACCTCATATGTCTTTTGGACGCTACCTCATATCTCTTTTGGATGCTCACTAGTGTCACTGAGGACGCCCTAGCTCCTACACCCAACATTACAGCCTCTAAAATGGAGCGCAGCGGCAAGCACACTTTTAGAATTAACTACCCTTCCACCCTCACCAAAAAAGCCACTAAACGTTTTAAACATAACTTCATGAGGTCGCACCCTGAAACACCCTTTGCCGACACCTATTTCTCACCGGGCAATGGAGCCCTGAATACCGATATCATCTTCTACACCTCACGCAGAGCCCAATGGAGAAAAGCGTTCCTAACCCTACTCACCGTCTCCTCCACCAGGAAAACAACTCATGGCCTAACTCTCTCTATCACACCTTCCCACCTCTTCCCTGGCAGGACTTCCATTACTATCTACAACAACGGGATTGTCCTAATTCAATCCACGGACAAGAACCTGGAACTACTAGACAACCTGTTCCCCAAGTTCAAAGAGCACCTCTCCAATATGCGGACCCCCACCCAGATCTCCACCAGCACTATCAGCCCTGACGTCGCAGCCCCCACTTACAACACCTCTACCCCCAGCACCCCAGTAAATGTCCCTCCTGCTGTTAACACCCCACACTCCCCAAGGACAGACACCCCCAGCACTCCAGTAAATGGCCCACTTGCCGTCAACGCCCCACACGCCCCAAGGACAGACACAAATGTTGCCACCTCTTATACTAACTGCCCCTCTAACATGACCCCTTTTACCCCCACTCACATCCCCCCTATCCCTCTCCTGCCTGACATAACAACCCCCACCCGCAACACGTCACCTGAACACACCACCGCTCGGAGTTTATCCACCCCCCCCCGCCCCTCCCCCCCACGACAGACGCCTCTCCCCCCCCCAGCTCCCTCCCCACTCTCACCCACGACACTCCCACACCTGACAGAACAACTCTCACCCACATCACGCCACCTTATGACAACATCACCACTCGGAGTCTACCCACCCCCCCCTCCCATACCCCCCACGGCGGACACCTTTCCCCCCCCTGCTCCCTCCCCACTCCCACCCACGACACTCACACCCTCCCAACAACACACACAGAACATACCACCTCCCCTACCTTAGCATCCCCCTCTCTCCCACCTCCTATTCTCAGCCCTCACTACCCTCCGGTCTCCCCCACTGTCTTCAGCCTTCACTCACTCTTCCACTCGCCGGCACCGTCTCCCATTGACGGCACTACCTATGCCTCCCACCCACCGCCTTCACCGCCTACTTCACCCACACCCCCGCCTACAAACACGCCCACTCTTTGAATGCCATCTCACCCATTTGCACTGCAGAACATCCCAACATCGCTAGTATACCCCCCCATCGATCCCCTGCCCGCTTTCCAGCTCACTACACAACCATTCACCAATGGCTCTCACCACCTACGCCATCCCCAATGCACCCCCTGACCTGACTTTACCCACCCTACAACAAGTGAAAGAGGATATTCTACAAATCAAAAAAGATGTCCACGCAATCAAAGACCTTCTCTCATCACAGCCCAGACCACCTCCCATCTTCCCTCTACCCTACAAAGGACGCACCCGCCCTACATACCCTCGCCTCAAACGACATCCACGCTGGCCGACTATCCCCGTGCGCAACAACTCCCACCGCCCCCGCCGTGTCCCCAACCCTTTGTCGGACCGCGACCTATGCTCCCTCCTAAGCTCTTACGGCCCAGGTCCGGTAAAACGCATATCCAGCCCGCACATCCCCATACCCACAACTCTCACAAACCCTCTGAGGCTCCCAACACTCAACAACCGAGGCTCCGTCCCTAACAACCTCAGAAAAGTTCCCCTCACTCTAGAAAGCTCGACCACCCTTCTCTCCCCCAAACTCAAATGCATCCTACTCAACTGCAGATCGGCCCAGAGACACTCCTCCGACATCGCTGATCTCGTCTCAGCTAGGGATCTGGACCTAGCCATTCTAACAGAAACTTGGCTCACTGAAGCCTCTACCCCGATTATGGACATACTAGTCCCCCCCAACTATCACATCATTAGGCTAGACAGGTCTTCGGACAAGACGGGCGGGGGAATTGCATGCATTTTTAGAAGCAACCTCTCCGTTACTAAAATCCCCTCCCCCTCTCTCTCCTCCTGTGAACTCCTCTGCCTCGACGTCACCAGCGAGGGCAAACAAGTTTGTGCTTTACATCTCATCTATCACCCGCCTGGTGACAATCTCATATTCACCCAACAACTCATGGACATGATCACTTCCAATGCCGGTCGGCAGACCACCCAAGTCTACCTGGGTGACTTCAATCTCCACTGGAACGATCAGAAAGACACAGTGGTGAATAGTCTCAAAACTTTCCTTAATGCGCTTGACCTCACCCAAATATGCGATAGACCAACACACGACAAAGGCGCGATACTTGATCTCATCATTGCCAAAGAGAATTCTACACAACTGGAGACGATTCTACCCTGCGACTGGTCAGATCACCACATTATCACCTTCTTTATCAATGAAAAAGTTAAACCTAACCCGGCTCAACCAATCAAAGCCAAAACATGGAAAAGGGACATGAAGAATCTCAACCCCTCTACCCTGCCTCCCCACATCGGCAATCTCCTCCTTCCCCCTTCAGGTGCCTCGGATGTTCAATCACTGACTGACCACTACCTTGAATCTATGAATACATTAGTCAATGAAGTCGCCCCACTGCAACTGAAGAGAGTCTCCACCAAAATTTCTAACCCCTGGTATGACGACAGACTCAATGACGACAGGCGTTCGATGCGAATGGCAGAGCGCACCTGGAGATCAGACCCTTCAGCACTGCACCTTAAAAGGCTTAAAAACAAGAGAAATGCCTACTTCAGGAAAATAAAGCGCACAAAGTTGGACTTCTTCAGCCGCCAGTTGGACCAAGCAAAAAACAGGCCAAGAAAACTGTTCGAACTAATCAAGACCCAAACAAAGGCACAACCCTTACAATCAAATAGCACAACAAGTGACACCCCACACTGTGAAGACTTCTCTGCTTTCTTTAAGCTAAAGACTGACAACATAAGAAATGACCTCATCTTGGATGTAGGCCGATTCCCCAACCACACCAGAATGGCTAACACTCAACCTAAAAACATGGCATCTTGGCTGTACTTCGATACCTACTCGGAAGCAACAATACACAAACTGCTCTGCACCCTGAAGCCCTCTAATCACCTCACAGACCCTCTACCTGCTAATGCTGTAAAAGACTTCATCCCCTTGCTCCTCCCTCTCTGGACCAAAATAATCAACTGCTCCTTGCAACAAGGCCTCATTCCAGACGCCCTCAAGGTGGGGCAAGTCACACCTATACTCAAGAAACCTACAGCCGATCCGTCTGACCTAAACAATTACCGGCCCATCACCAATATCCCCACCCTGGCCAAACTGCTGGAGAAATGTGTCCAACTCCAACTAACAAGACACATTGACCAATTTGACCTCCTCAACTCTCATCAATCAGGCTTCCGAGCGAAACATAGCACGGAAACAGCTATGACACACATAATTGATGACGCCCTCCAAATTCTTGATCGCAATGAGTCCTGCCTCCTCATCCTTCTTGACCTCTCGTCAGCATTTGACATGGTCAAACATGAGAACTTGCTGGAGCTGCTAAGCACTAGAATGGGTCTATCGGGAACGGTTCTCAAATGGTTTTCGTCCTTCCTGCACAACCGGACTCAGAAGTTCAAGATCGACAATGTGCTATCTGCACCTGTGCCTGCAGATCTTGGTGTTCCACAAGGATCCTCCCTCTCCCCCACACTGTTCAACCTCGTCATGGAACCGCTCGCCACCTTGCTCCAAGCTTCTAATGTCCAATTCCATATGTACGCCGACGACACACAACTGTACCTAAAGCTTCAATCCCCGGAAGATATCAAACATCTGAATTCCACGCTTATTAACACTCAATCTTGGCTAGCTGATAATCACCTCAAACTAAATGCTCTGAAAACTGAGTTCCTTCTCATCTCACCCCCGGCGAAAATTTCCACCACCCAAACATGGCTCAACAACCTAACAGCACTCAATGTCCAACCCACCATCGTGGACTCAGCGAAATCCCTGGGCATCACACTGGATGCCAAGCTCAACATGCAGCAGCACGTCAGCAAAGCCACAAAAACAGCGAATTTCCAAATCAACACACTGAGGAAAATCAAACCCTTCCTCCCTGCTGAAGACTTCCAAACTGCTGTACAAGCGTTAGTCATCCCTCGAATAGACTACGGAATTGTGGCCCTCAGCGGACTCCCGCTATCCACAACAGCACCCTTAAGAGCCTCCCTGAACGCTGCCGCAAGACTCATCACTGGCTCAAGAAAACACTCGCATATTTCCCCAGACTTAAAGTCCCTAAAATGGTTGCCCTTTGAAGCCAGAATACAACTAAAAATTGCAGTTATGACACACGCGGCCGTGCACCACAATGCACCCAACTACCTCGCTCAAATGTTGTCTATATCAGGAGGTTCGAGATCCAATAGAAGCTCAAAAAATCTACTCCTGAAACCCCGTAGATTCCGGAAAGAGAAAACCTACAAGCGCTCCTTCTCAGGAATGGCACCCAGGATCTGGAATGCGCTCCCTCCTGAAACAAGGCGTATCTCCTCCACTGCACTCTTCAAGAAAGAGGTGAAAACCATCCTTCTGGCCAAGATCTCCTGAACCTTATTGGTGTTGGATCAGAGACTCTGCATTGCCTTGTGTCAATGCTCACCTTGTCCTTTGGCACTATACCTCTACTTGATGACTATACTAAAACACTGGTATAAGCCTTCCACACACCCAAGTTGTACCTGAACACCTCTGTATTGGGATCAATGACTTGTGCCGTCTCATATTACTTGTTTACCTGACTGTATATTGATATGTTTTATGTATGTTATTATGATCCTTTCATGTTGGTGACTACTACATTGTTCCCACTACCTCTGTTCATTCCTACTGCCCCTACCTTGTCATTGTGAAGCGCTCTGATATCTGTAAAGATCTTGTTCGCGCTATATAAAACTTTGAATAAATAAATAAATAAAATAAATAAGGCAGATAGTATAAACCAAAGACTACAGACTTATGGAGACCCCCCCCCTGAATTTCTTTCCTCTGTATGAGAGTATCCATACTTTTCTGTGTCAAATTTCAGTTTCTGTAGTGCATACTTATTATTGGTTATTGTATGTTTCAATTCCTTTTCTCTCAATAATTTTTTTTGTAATTAAAAAAAAAAAGAACGGGAGAGGTGTCCCTTGAAAAGCACTCGGATGAGACGTTTGGACCATGCAAGCACTATAGGATCACAATGAGTATACTAAAAAATAAAGGACTTTGAATGCCCTATTTAAAGTCTTTTGCTGCATTGCTTTAAGTTGGATGAAAAAGACATACAGGGGTCCCTCAAACATTGTCAAAGAACATTCAGGACGTATGTGACTTTGTGACAGCAGCAAAGGCCCTTTATGGAGTTGGGCCTAAATAACACAGTAGGTGGCCTGACTCATGGGTGATCGGCCTAAATAACACAGTAGCTGGCCTGGCACATGGGTGATAGGACTAAATAACACAGTAGGTGGCCTGGCACATGGCTGATAGGCCTAAATAACACAGTAGGTAGCCTGGCACATGGGTGATAGGACTAAATATCACAGTAGGCGTCCAGGCACGTCGGTGATAGGCCTAAATAACACAGTAGGTGGCCTGGCAGGTGGGTGATAGGCCTAAATAACGCAGTAGGTGGCCTGGCAGGTGGGTGATAGGCCTAAATAACGCAGTAGGTGGCCTGGCACATGGGTGATAGGACTAAATAACACAGTAGGTGGCCTGGCACATGGCTGATAGGCCTAAATAACACAGTAGGTAGCCTGGCACATGGGTGATAGGACTAAATATCACAGTAGGCGTCCAGGCACGTCGGTGATAGGCCTAAATAACACAGTAGGTGGCCTGGCAGGTGGGTGATAGGCCTAAATAACGCAGTAGGTGGCCTGGCAGGTGGGTGATAGGCCTAAATAACGCAGTAGGTGGCCTGGCAGGTGGGTGATAGGCCTAAATAACACAGTAGGTGGCCTGGCAGGTGGGTGATAGGCCTAAATAACGCAGTAGGTGGCCTGGCACGTCGGTGATAGGCCTAAATAACACAGTAGGTGGCCTGGCAGGTGGGTGATAGGCCTAAATAACGCACTAACCTTTTGCCGCCACCGCCGAGAGTCAGACGTGGGCTGACAAAGCACCCGACAGACGTGCACAGCATCTGGGGACACCGCCGCCACACCGCCGCCACCGCCAAGAGTCCAAAGGCATCGGACTCCGCGCCGCCGCTCCGGGAGACCACAAATCCCGGCAGGCCTCGCGGCGGCGCGTCCTGAGTGACGTGGGTCGCGCACAGAGAGAGCGCCAACGGAGCATAAAGCTCGGGAACCCCGGCAGAGCGGGGGGAATCACTAACCTTTTGCCGCCACCGCCGAGAGTCAGACGTGGGCTGACAAAGCACCCGACAGACGTGCACAGCATCTGGGGACACCGCCGCCACACCGCCGCCACCGCCAAGAGTCCAAAGGCATCGGACTCCGCGCCGCCGCTCCGGGAGACCACAAATCCCGGCAGGCCTCGCGGCGGCGCGTCCTGAGTGACGTGGGTCGCGCACAGAGAGAGCGCCAACGGAGCATAAAGCTCGGGAACCCCCGCGTCGCGGGACGCCCGGGGCGAAGCCCGGGCAAAGGGCGGGCCCTCTTAGGCCCTCAGAGGCCCGAGGAGCCTGGCCTGTGCCAGACACCCTGCTCGACTGCGAGTAGCCAAGAACACCGAACCTTCATAACTGTAAGTTGGCTAATTCTTGCTGTCATACACCGTCGTGAGCCCGTAAGATCTTGATATACTGAGATTGATAGCGGTAACTGGCCGTTACCTCCTCCTGCCTTACTGTGGGAGATTTATTGGCCTTGCCATGAACCACCCAGAGACTAGAAGCATGGCAGCCGCTGGGGTAAAGAAACTGACTGGTACCTTAGACGATTTTATTGTGCGCACAAATGCCCTCATTGATGAAGGGATTATACTGATGGACAGAAGGGTGTCCCAAGATTTAGCATGGCAAAGCGTTCCTCTTTGGGCCATATTGCACAAGCTTGCACTCCTAATGGTCCATCCGCTCCAAACATACTTGTAATGGTACACAAGGACGGGGGCTGTGACATACCAGCCTCCCAGGAAGGCCTGGAGGCAACCCCTAATCTCTCCTTATTGGTGGTAAATGGCCCGGCTGTAAACGAGCATGAAACTACAGCTAGTACCTTGACTGAAAGGGGCAGGAAAGAGGGGGCAATCCCTAAACAAAAGAGTAATAGACAAAAACCCATTAAAACAACCACTCGCAAAGGGAAAAAAGCCCAGTCTGGTAAAAATCATAATCTAACCCAGCTGGATCCAATCCCTTTGAATGTGAGCACCAACTTAGATGCTCATACCCATATCGAGGACACCACGGGTGGGTCCCAGGCAAGTGTGCCCATAACATTAAGTCTGCCAGATGAAACTGTCTTGGATAGTAGCTTGGAGGGGATATTGGAACTAAGTGGGGAAGTTGATAATCAAGCCAGAGGGAGTGAGGACAGTAGTAGCCTAATCATGGTTAACAATAACATCTTTGAAATGTTAAAAATCCTCTTAGAACCGATTGAGGTTAGGCTACGATGTCTGGAAACAATACTGAATAATATCCATAAAGATATTAGTGCCCCTAACTTCAATTTGAACAATAAAGTTCCACAAAAAAAATCGACTACGAATAGACCACCCACAGCCGCTAAAAGCACCACTAGCACTAATCTACCTCCAAAACCCACCACTAATCTACCTCCAAAACCAACCACTAATCTACCTCCAAAACCCACACCAACATCTAAAAACCCAACCACAACTGACAATGTAGCGCCACTCATACAAACTCCCAAATTACAACAGGATAAAGATAATGTAGAAAAGAGGGAGTTGCGCAGAAATATACACCTACCCCCAGAAGCTTCACCATACGTTGTGGTCCTTACCGGAGTCCCTCAACCGGATGCCAAATCAATTGAAAATAACGGGGGACTTGTAAATAAAACAATACATTGGCTAAATGATAACTACCCTCTCCCCCCAGCCTTCAAAAGTAACATCCTGATGGTTGAAAGGGCTCCTTGGGTGGGGTACAATAAAAAAAGGACACACGGTGACTGCGTGGTGATAACATTTGAGAACCCACGCACTGCTGAATTTATTACGACGAGGCCCCCAAGAAATTATGGGCTGTCCATTGTGGCTAGGGCATTATCCTACTTCTACCCTGAGGGTGAACATCCGGATAATAGGTGGAGTTGGACCAGGGATAATAGACACCATGGTGGTAATAATGGTCAGGTTTTTGATAATAACTACCACAATACACAGTGGAATGGGAGGTATGATGATGGTTGGAACATTGTGAAACATAAAGTGAGGCCTCCTTACTTTCGCCCACAAGGTTATGACCCAGGACGGGTAGGCAATCTGCAATTTCCTCCGATCTTTCCGTCTTACAACCGGTTTGATTGTTTGGAAGCGGTGGATTGACTCCCCAAGATTAAGGAAGATGCCCAGATGTCTAATAAACCTGTGGACTTGGGTCTTAGAAGTTGCTCAGGGTCTGAGGAAACCCGAGAAATACAAGTGGAGGATGAGATTATACAAGGGAGTGAGGTTAGACAACTAGATGCCACTGTAGACATTCTACCCGCAGAAAAAGATTATTGCAAGGTGGTCTTTTGGAACGTGGCAGGGTTAAAACAGAAGATTACCAATCCAACTTGGGATGAGGCCATTACCGACGTGGGAATTTTAGCCCTTCAAGAAACTTGGGCCACCACGCCGATACATCTCAATGGCTACAAAACTTACTTTACCCCTGCGGTGGGTGGAGTATATGGAAGACCCAAGGGAGGGTTGATTGTATACATATCAAATCTCCTAGTTTATGATAAAATGTCCTTTTCTCCTGGATCCAGTTACTATCAAAAAATAGTGATAGACACAAGGAAGGGTCCAAAGATGGTTCTTTTTAACTTTTACAATAACTGCTTAGGTAGCATGATTAAGGATGTACTTGCTACACTAACCTCAGATATGCAATACGAACTTGATATGAGTAAAAGGGGCGAAGTTATGTTATTATGGGGGGGTGATTTTAATTGCACTCTTTGCAAAAAGGGCCAAAAGGGTATTTGCGGATTAATGCTGGAACAAGATGTCAATCTGACGCATTTCGAACATACCCTACTAGGTGACTCATTAAACGAGATGATTTTTAATTTCAACTTTGGGTTTTCAAATGAGTTAGCACATCATACAACGACATTTGCTCCAACCTTTGTTGGGCGGGGTGCCTCATCTATTATTGATTTTAGTTTATGTTCACAAAGCTCAGCGAGCAGATTGATTAGCGTGAACATCATGGACTTACCACTGAGTGACCACCTGCCACAGGTATTAAAAATGGAGAATTTATTTGTTGTAACCGATACTAGAGAATGTCCCAACCAAATGGCTCAGGACGTGAAGTTGGGCACCCAAAATGGTTATAACCTTAAATGGAGTAGAGTGGTTCCGGATGATTTTTTGCTTAACATATTGAGTAAATGTACGAGTAGTTTTTCGATCTGTTTAGATGAATATGCAGAGAGTAGTGAAATAATAACCCATTTTAATATCATCTCTAGTACAATTAAGGAAGCACTGTGGGTTGCCAGGAAAAATTCCCTAAAGCCCAATAGGAAATGGTTTGATAGAAAGTGCACTAAAGCCTTAACAAAGCTTAGATATGCAATTCATAAAAGACCACGGGATGTCATCCTAATTAGAATTGCAAGGAGGGATTATAATGTAGCATTGAAGGACAGGAAGGCCTCGATAAAAAGGGAAGCCTGGGACAATTTATGTGCGGCATCAAAATCAAAGGATCCGGCTGCCTTTTGGAGGGTCATTAACACCCCCCTCCTACATGAACAAAAAGCACGCATGGAAATCGCCGTTTCAGAAGACGAGTGGGTGGCTCACTTTTCCTCCCTTTATAAGGCTGTGGAACTAACCCCTGAAACATGCCAGGATGCAGGGTTGCTAAATTTAGATACATCTAGAACCCTGGTTGTAACCCTTCCTGAAGTTATTGCGAGCTTGAAGGCGACTAAGGGGGGTAAGGCGGCTGGACCAGACGGCATACCAGCTGACCTCTATAAGGCTAACATCGAACTATGGGGGCCACTGCTAGTCCAGCTCTTCAATGCCGCTTTGGCAAATAGTCCAATTCCTACTTGGTTCACATCGGTAATAGTCCCAATTTTTAAAAAAGGGGATAGGCTAAGTTGTACTTGCTATAGGCCAATTTCCTTATTGGACTCTTCTATAAAAATTTTGGGGAGAGTGATTTTAGCCAAATTACAACGCTGGGCTGAGGATGATGGGGTGTTAAGCGATTTTCAATTTGGGTTCCAGAAGGGCTTAGGGACCATAGAGCAAGGTTTGAATCTTTTCACCTTGCAACAGAAGTATATAAAGGTCAAAAAACAACGTCTATACCTCACATTTGTTGATTTATCATCAGCTTTTGACTGTGTGTCACACACTAAATTATGGTCAATTATGGTCGAATTGGGGGTAGACAATGCCATCATACGCTTTTTGAGAGACTTATATTCCAGGGCCACGGCAAGTGTCAGATATGGGAATAATGGTGAATGCAGCAGACAATTCGGGATTGGTCGGGGTGTGCGCCAAGGGTGCGTCCTAGCCCCCTTTTTATTTTTGTTATATATAAATGGAATGGAGAAGCACCTCGTGCAGGAGGGCAGGGACATGCCTATGGTGGGAGGTAGGCCTGTCCCTGCACTGATGTACGCTGATGATGCTGTTTTGATGGCACGCACCCCAATGGCTTTACAAACTTTGGTTACATCCTTTAATAGTTTTATGCTTGGTTTAGATCTGAAAATCAATTGTTCTAAAACTTTGTCTATGTACTGTGGGTCAAGAACAAGCAAGCATCTGAAGCCAATTTTTATAAATTCCAATCTCTTAGAAAGGACCCCCACCTTCCCATATCTGGGGATATTGTTCCATGAAAGTGGCTCATGGACTACTGCAATCCATGCTAGATCTCTGTTATTTTCTAAGACTATTATGGCCCTAAAATGCTTTATGAAAAAATTAGGGAAAAAACCCATAAAGGAGATTTTAACTGTTTATAATGCGACTTGTATATCAGTAGTCACCTATGGTGCAGGATTATGGGGTTACTCAAATATCAGCGCAATTCAAACCATGGAAAATAAGTTTTTATGTCACATTCTGTCCGTGCCCGAAAGTACTGCAACGATGATATGCCATGCTGAATTGGGAACATCTTACGTCACTGATACTATTAAAATTCAGCCAATCCTACTTTGGCATAGGGTTTGGACAAATGATGAATGTGTTGTTAACCGGGCAATTTTAAAGGATATTTTAGTATTGGACAATATCAATGACTTTAAATGGATATGTTACGTCAGAAACTTTCTTGATAAATTAAGTTGCCCCCAATACTTTGAGACCCACAATCAATGGAATACATATCTAGAAGAGACTTGAAAAATCTGTGTATGGCGTACCTCAGGGAAAAGAGACACATAGAGGAGGCGAGAAAAAAGACTGTTTCTGCCCACCAGGACATTTTATGAGGAGAGAAATTGCAGCCATATCTATCATTGTATATGTCCAATCATGAACGCTTCCTTTTGACCCGATTTAGATTTAATATTGTTTTTAGGACATTATCGTTCCCCGTGATGAATTGTTGGTCGAGGGATCTATGTCTTTGTCCATGTGATGATGTATCCCAACAATCCGATATGCACATATTATTTTTCTGTAAATTTTATACTTTCTTCCGAAAGAAACTTATCATCCCTATCCTCAAAGACTTAAATGTATATAGATGTTGCCTAGCGTTTTTAGAATGCCAGAAAATGGAAACTGTTTTTATGGTAGCCTCAATTGCAGAATTTTTAAAATCAGTTTTTAAGTGTCGTAAATCAATTCAAATTGATTAATTTTCTATATTGTACACATGAATTTAATTTTGTTGTCTTCCTTTTTCCGTGATTTTTAAAAAAATGTTTCCTTGACCCCTAGTAAATTGTACCTTTCATGCTACTTTTATGGTTATTTTGCTTTTATAACCGAATAAAGTACTTTTGAATCTTGAATCTTGAAATAACGCAGTAGGTGGCCTGGCAGGTGGGTGATAGGCCTAAATAACGCAGTAGGTGGCCTGGCAGGTCGGTGATAGGCCTAAATAACACAGTAGGTGGCCTGGCAGGTGGGTGATAGGCCTAAATAACGCAGTAGGTGGCCTGGCAGGTGGGTGATAGGCCTAAATAACACAGTAGGTGGCCTGGCAGGTGGGTGATAGGCCTAAATAACGCAGTAGGTGGCCTGGCAGGTGGGTGATAGGCCTAAATAACGCAGTAGGTGGCCTGGCAGGTGGGTGATAGGCCTAAATAACACAGTAGGTGGCCTGGCAGGTGGGTGATAGGCCTAAATAACACAGTAGGCGTCCAGGCACGTCGGTGATAGGCCTAAATAACACAGTAGGTGGCCTGGCAGGTGGGTGATAGGCCTAAATAACACAGTAGGTGGCCTGGCAGGTGGGTGATAGGCCTAAATAACGCAGTAGGTGGCCTGGCAGGTCGGTGATAGGCCTAAATAACACAGTAGGTGGCCTGGCAGGTGGGTGATAGGCCTAAATAACGCAGTAGGTGGCCTGGCAGGTGGGTGATAGGCCTAAATAACACAGTAGGTGGCCTGGCAGGTGGGTGATAGGCCTAAATAACACAGTAGGTGGCCTGGCAGGTGGGTGATAGGCCTAAATAACACAGTAGGCGTCCAGGCACGTCGGTGATAGGCCTAAATAACAATAGGTGGCCTGGCAGGTGGGTGATAGGCCTAAATAACACAGTAGGTGGCCTGGCGGGTGGGTGATAGGCCTAAATAACACAGTAGGTGGCCTGGCAGGTGGGTGATAGGCCTAAATAACACAGTAGGTGGCCTGGCAGGTGGGTGATAGGCCTAAATAACGCAGTAGGTGGCCTGGCTCGTGGGTGATAGGCCTAAATAACGCAGTAGCTGGCCTTGCTCATGGGTGATAGGCCTAAATAACGCAGTAGGTGGCCTGGCAGGTGGGTGATAGGCCTAAATAACACAGTAGGCGTCCAGGCACGTCGGTGATAGGCCTAAATAACACAGTAGGTGGCCTGGCAGGTGGGTGATAGGCCTAAATAACGCAGTAGGTGGCCTGGCTCGTGGGTGATAGGCCTAAATAACACAGTAGGTGGCCTTGCTCATGGGTGATAGGCTTAAATACCACAGTAGGTGGCCTTGCTCATGGGAGATAGGCCTAAATACCACAGTAGGTGGTTTAGCACGTGGGTGACAAACCTAAATAACACAGTAGGTGGCCTTGCTCATGGGTGATAGGCTTAAATACCACAGTAGGTGGCCTTGCTCATGGGTGATAGGCCTAAATACCACAGTAGGTGGTTTAGCACGTGGGTGACAAACCTAAATAACACAGTAGGTGGCCTGGCTCATGGGTGATAGGCTTAAATAACACAGTAGGTGGCCTTGCTCATGGGTGATAGGCCTAAATACACAGAAGGTGGCCTGGCTCATGGGTGATAGGCCTAAATACACAGAAGGTGGCCTGGCTCATGGGTGATAGGCCTAAATACACATAATGTGGCCTGGCTCATGGGTGATAGGCCTAAATAACGCAAAAAGTGGCCTGACAAATGGGTGATAATCCCACATCTATTTTATGAATTGCCTGATAGAACGTCGTTAGTAGGTAAAGTAACAGAGAAAACAACAAGATAACCTCTTCCCACTTGCGAGTGTCATCCCTTATGAGCGCAGTCCTACTGGTATATCAGTCTTCGACCCCGGGGTACTCAAACCTAGGAGCAGTCTTACTCATTCAGTAAGTGTTACATGTTGACTAGCAATTTCACTTTTTGTGTGTAAATCCGACACCTGGAAAGACTCTATTACACATTTAGTAAGGGTCACTCCTTAGAGCACAGACTCACTTGTTGATTATGTGTGAATCTCATGGCAGTGATAACACAGAACACTTATTACTCAGTACATATGTACCTGATAGGTATTTCACCTCTCATGTGTCGGTGTCCGGTCTATTGCAAGACAATGGGGACAGGAAGTAAGGATATGGAGGCTTCAGCAGATGGGAGCAGAAGTTCGCTAGCTGCAACTATATGGCAGGAGAGATGAGACATAGAGATGGAAACTGGTGGAAGGGACAACAGACAGAAGAAGTAACCTCGTGAGAAAGGAATACTAGGGAGTGTGTGGGAGAAAGAGCAGGTGGAGAAAAACTTAGCAGATGAAGGGAGATGCCAAATAGAGATTGGAAGGAATTCATGGATGGGTCAGAGACTAGTTAAAGAGCCAAATGACTCGCAAGTTACAACGGCAGGGCGGTGGCTTAAATTGTTTGGTATGGTCAGAGTATTGTCAGAAATTTGCCAACATCATAGCCTCTGAACCCTGATGTAACATGAGGCTTGGTGTAATAAGACTGGCTATATTCAGAGGTATTATGTCATTGGAATACTGCCATAATTTGTCACCCGATAGCATGCCACCAAATGGACTTTATTTTACAGAACAAGCTGATTGCTAAAGCATCTCGTCTCTTGGACAAGTAGTTTATTTGTAAAATTCCACACCCAAGCAGCCAGAATTAAACAAAACGAAATTCCTTATGGTGGTTCATCATGTTTTCCTATTGGAGACATGAAAGCCAGTCATGCTTGAGAATCTCTCTATATACGATGGCTTTGAAGAGCAAAATAGAAGCAAAGGATGGTTTTTGTGCCTCAACAGCTGACTTTAGGTGTTTTGAAGCAGATCCCTTCATGTTCACTGCCCATCCTTTTGGAAGTTGCCTTCTTTCCACAATGCGCTAAACACAACTCTCTAAGATTCAACAAGCCCTTGAAGAGCCACCAGATTCCTGGTTCCCTCTGAAATTGATAATCCAGTCTCCAGTAATCCATTGCCACTATTGTTAACATTCTGTATGAGTTAATCCTTTTGCATGGGTTTCCTTTAGCTCCTTCTTCTCTTGAAAAGTGAACAAACTATGGCAGCCAGAGAAACCAATGCAGAACCACCTGACCTGGAGTATTCACCAAAACAGTACAATCCTATTGTAACGGGCAGCTGCTCATTGGTCATACACTAGAGACAATGTATACTAGAAAAGAGAGGCAACAACCAAACCTGTATAAAAACAATCAATTGAAAAATACGACTAGTAGATCCTTTTCGTACGGGTATTATAGGTTTATTCAGGTTCTTCATCCAAAAAGTAAAAGCGCAGCCAACGCAATGAGCCAGTAGAAACTGAAGTAGTCACGATCTAAAGGCCTTCCTCACATACATGTAAAACGATTTTAGAGTCCTTCCTCACATCCTGGAGACACCCTCCTAGGATGCATAAAAGTCGAAATCCTGCAGAATTGGAGCGGTAAAGATAGTATTTTCCATGGCGACCAAGAATAACCACAGAGTGAACATGCAAACGATAACCATTCCGTTTTTGAAATAATTGCCAAAATAATATTCCTGAAAAAAATAAGCAAGAAAGCGCACTACTTATAATAAAGTAAATAAATTAAGCATAGGCAGAAAAAGGGTTTCTCAAGCACAGAAGATAGGGGGCACGAAGCACCCACCACGTTACCGAAGTACTTGATTGTGCTCTGAAGCGATAAAAGAAAAGACCAAGCGTGGTAGACGTTTCATTCCTGCAACATTAAAATCCGGAGACAAGAGATTTCTTGTTTCACCACAAGGTGGCAGTGCTTTCCAACAATCTAACCTTCAGAAAGCGTGAAATCAAGAGAGCTTTGAAAACGAACATAATCACTTCGTCCCATTAATCCTCACATTATGACGAGTCATGTCTGGGAAACTGACATCAAGCTAATCTTATTAAATTTAACAAGAGAAATGAAGTCCCTTCCTCTTGAAAACAGGACATAAATACCCAACATGTCACCCAGAAGGGCGTGGCCTAAAAACATGTAACGCTAAAAATCAAGGCTTAGTATAGTGTGCCGCCCGGCTGGTCATTTGCTGTTTCTGTCATTGCATCCAGATGTATGATACAAGTAATATTACACCTACAACTAGCCAGGACTATTGGCTTTGCCAATGGTTGCTAGCCACATAATATAAATAAGTAACAACTATGGCTTCGTTGTATATAAAATTGAAAATGCTTCAGTGGTGAAATGATGAGACTGTGAAATAACTATAACGAGTCTCTTTGAAATTAAATCAGAGGCAGTGAAGGGTGGAACTGCTGCAGAGTTAAGATTTATTTTTTCTCCCTGAGGGTGATGGCAGAAATGGAGAGCCCAATAGGGACCCGTCTCAGCAACTGCTTTTAAGAACTGCTGGTGCGGAGTACTGCCAGGACCCGGCCCACTTAAAGCCCTGGTGTCTTCTATCATCCATTCCGGGTTGTTGTTGGAGGTGTGCATCTTTGCTGCTCATCCTGCTCAGGTTTAGGTGTTCTCAGGAATTACATTCACCTTGCCAAGACAATGAGCAACATGATGCAGCCTCTCCGTACAGAAGGGGGGTCGACTAAGATGGCAGGGTGAAGCTCCAGTGATGATGGATCGTCCTTTGATAGTGCTGGACGAGATTGTTTTTCCATCCCTCAGTATCTAGAAGTGAATTCTACAAAATTCGCTTCCACCTATCACTTAAGAATAAAGCATTGGCAAAGCCAATGGGTCTGTCCTCAACTGTGTCTTTTATATCGCAAAACTGAATATATTCTACATTTAATAAAAATAATAAGAATGTGTGTATGTTTTATCGGTTTCATGTGCAATGTTGCTTGCACCAGTGTTAAGTATGGAATGGAATGGTGCTTGCACCATTTTGGCTAACATATTGTATTCCACACATACAGAAAGGGGCTACATGTCAGCCTTCTTCCACTTTTGGCTTGAGACATTGTTAAACACGACTTGGATCATCCCACAGTAGTACTTTATTCTCACGTCTTTCTATTAGCTTAGATGTGTCCTTTTTGTGGAATATGTAAGGAACTTTTTTATATCTGAAAAGCAGACTCTGTCATCAAACATTTAATTTGTTATCTCATTCATGGTTTGAATATACAAAACATCATTTTATTTTGCACAGCACAGGGAATTTTTTATTTGCTTTTGTAATCAGCGCACTAGGAGGCATATGTTTCTGCGCAACCAAAAGTTGTAAAAAGTAAATCCTCCTTTTACCCGGAGTGGCATGAATGGCAACCAAGCTGGGACCAGGAAAGATACAGTTTTACTATGCTGCTGACAGATTTCCTCTAAGAGGAATATAATTGCCTGAAACCTAAAGTGCACTATATAGTCAAAAGATGTCCTCACAAGGAATACAATAGAGGTCCTCATGGAAGAGTGCAAAGGAGATGGAAAGCGTTTTGCCCTGTACTACCAACAGAGGTCCTCACAGAATAGTACAATAGAGATGGAAAGCAACAGTTGCCCTACACTACCAATAGATGTCCTCACAGAAGAGTACACTGGAGATAAAAAGCTTGTTGCACTATACCAGTGGTTCTTAACCTGCGATCCGGGGACCACTCGGCATCCGCAAAGCCTACTCAGGAGGTCCACGACTTCTTAGAAAATTAAATATGAGTAGGTTAATAAAGTGTATATAACTAAAGGAGGAACATGTCAAATTAATTTTTTTAATTGTTCTGTAAATGTGAACGAATTTGAAACTGGAGGCTAAAATTACGTTGGCATCCTCAAATTGATTCATGTAAGCAGTGCAAGTGCATCAAACAGAGTGTAGCATGGGTAAGTGCATCAAACCGACCACAGCATGGACAATGGGTCACCTCAATTAACCTCTAACCTTCCCATTTAAATTTAGATTTTTTGAATATTTGTAAAAAAATATTTCATAATTTATGTATTTTTTTAATGTATGCTTGTTTCTGTATTTTTATATATTGTTTTGCGGTTCAAATAATCAAAATTGTTTACGCTGGGGTCCCCAGATTCCAATACGGACTCAGTGGGGGAGTCCCTGGACTCCAATAATGACTCGGTGGAGGCCCCTAGATTCCAATTATGATTCAGTGGGGGTCCCCGGATTCCAGTTATGATTAAGAGGGATTCTACAGAAGTCAAAAGGTTAAAAATCAGTGTCCCCTACTACAAACCGAGATCCTCACAGAGGAGTACAATGGTGTCATGGACATTCCTAGGTGTCTACTTACAATCTGGAGGAGAGAGTTATGCCAACTGCACACAACAGTGATATCTTGAGAAAATATATACAGCACTGATTTGCACCTAGGCACAAGTTTTCATAATAAAAAGTGCAATATATAAACACATGTACTTCTGCAAGATCATATTTGCCATGAACTGACTTCCACCATTATGCCTGACTTTTCTTTTTAGGAATGAGGCTGTGCACCCCAATGGAGAATAGCAACTGGACAACTATTCTGGAATGAATCAACCATCCCTTGATTTTTGCAAATAATGAATACATGTAATAGCAACACCAGTGTTTTAGGAAGAAAGTGCACAACTGCAAAGCCAATGTACTTCCTCAGTTTTTATTTGAGGTCCCTCTCAAGTCAGATAAAGTTGCTTGAAATGTCAAGTACAAAGCTCAGGGTGTGGCTTCAACCTAGAAATTTACATATACTTTCTTCATACTCTAAAGCCTTGTATTTGTTTTTCTAAAGAATAAATAAATATACCCATGTTGCTTGATAGTGATGAGTTAATATTACAACTTACAATAAATGTCTTGAGTGTTACAAAATAGTTGATGCCACTATTGTCATGACCTGGATTCTCCAGTCCTACTACCATGTTCTCATGACCCTTCTTAGGTCCCTTAAGTTGCTATTTACATGTGCGATTCCTGCGACTTTCAGATGATGCGGATTCTGTGTGTATCAACAGCATCATGCACTATTGCTGTGTGTATTAACAGCATCCATTTAGTTATCCCATTAAGGCTATGCCTAAAACAGCATTATGCTGCTGCATCAGCAGTCCCTGTAAGCAGCAGGTCGGTGTACCGGGTCTAGCTGCTTTAGTGGCTGCAGCTGTATGGGAGTAGCTCCTCTACGTCAAGAAAGTTCCTGTGGCAATTGACGAAACACCGGCAGCCCTCCAGGTTTCTGAGGTCTGCATAGTGGCAGGACAAGTCAGTTGCTCCACGAAAGTTGGGTGCAGCAGGCTGGCTGGCAAGTCAGTCATGCTCCTCAGTTTTCTGGTCAGCAGTCTTCTTTGTCCATAGAAATCAGATGTCCTGGTATCAGGGGTCCCCTAAATACTGACTTTAGGGGCTTAAGAGGAGTGAGAGGTAGTACCCAACTGACTACTTACCTCTGGGGTCACTACACCCCCTAGATGATCACTTCCTTTGGGGAGTTGACATCACCATGCCCCAGAATTCCTAATTCCACCACAGACAAAATGGTGGCACTTCTAAAGCAGTGTTCATGTCAGGCTTGGCCACCCTAGAGGCGTGCCCAGTCTGGCAGTGCAACACGCCTCCTCCATAGCTAATTTTCCTGCCTGTCCTTGTGTCAAATGGGCCTTGGTCCGGGCGGGGGGCATCCCCTCAACTCTGAAGGAAGCCAGATTTGCATACCAAAGGCAGTGGGCTCTCGGAAGCTCCCTACCTTGGAATGTGTTATAATCTATGTTCTTAGCATGCAGTCTTTTTAAGTGTGAGGTGTCATCAAATGGAATCCCGTGTGTCTGAGATTCCCGATTAAGCAGTGGATGCAATAAATGATTTATTTCCCAAGACCATTGCGACTGAAAATGGGGTTTAGTTTATCTCACAAGAAATTAGAGATTTCCTGAATGACCTGACTATCACTAATTTCTGCACTGCTCTCTATGCCCCCAAGCTAATAACTTAGTGGGAAAAAAAATCAACTGGTGAGGGCTAGTGTGCAGACTGCTCTGGACAAGGGATTACCACTTAAGTTCATTCTACGAGAAAAGTTATGGGCACATAGGAATGCACCTAATAGTGTGACAAGGATTTTTCCTTTCCAATCATTCAAGGGTAGAATGGCTGGATCCAAATTGAACCCTTGTGGTTGTGTCCAAGGAGGGCTGGAGAATCTGTTGTAACTGACAAGGTGCAAGCCAAGCAAGACAGGTTTAACCTGTTCTTTGGTCATGACGAGCTCAGCTCGTCATGACCACGCACGTTACTTGGAACGCTCGCATGCTGGGCTGATTCCCCTGCAGTGCTGAGCGTTCCATTGGAACGGGTGTGGCCATGACGAGCTCAGCTCGTCATGAGCACCGGAGCGCCGTAGGTCATGACGAGCTGTGCGCGCCCCCCCCCGCCCCCAGCACAGCGGGGGGAAACAGTCCCGCAGCGAAGGGGATAAAAAACACTGATGAAAAACACTGTGTGCGTCAGCGTGTGTGGAATGTTGATGATCTGATTTTTATTAAAAGGCCCGACTTCATGTCCTAAGGGAAAGTTCCAATTCATGGGACCTCAGAAGACTATAGAGGTAAAAAGGCACGTGAGGATACTGGAAGTGGGTGAAGTTTGGAGTATGTCACTCCTAGCGAGATTTTCAAGTGAGAAAAAGGAGGAATCTGCAGGGGTCTCCATGGGATCAACCTGAGGAAATAGGTGGTGATGATTGTAGCCCCAGGAGAAGTGTGCGTACCAGAAGACAACCTGTTCAGTTCAGGGATTATTTAACAAATTAGTTCAGAATGGATTTATCTGATTGGTGATTATCTTATAAGGGAACTGTCCAGGGTTACACTATTCATCATCATCCCTAACCCTGTGATTTGTGTTGATTCATATGTTCTTGGATCATGTATATTGTCATTGTTTTTATTGTTTTTCAGTTCGGAACTGAATTTCTACATCCTTGTTTTCCTGATAATGTCCCATGTTTTCTTGTCCCTTCCCTTTTCCTTCCTTTGTTAGGTTTCTTCTGGTTTAACCTTATGTAAATATCGTTCTCATGTTTGAGGAGGAAGATGTGTTATAACCTGTGTTCTTAGTCTTCTGCTGTCTCTTTAACTGTGAGGTGTCATCAAATGGAATCCTGTGTGATTGAAATTCCTAATGAGGTAGTTGAAGAGAAGATTACGGCTAGATATCTGTGTAAGGAGTTGGCTTGAGGTCGATGCAATAAATGATTTAATCATGTTAAGTGTGGGAGCACTTCTTTACAGAATGCTAATTTACCAGCCTTCCTGTGGAAGGAGGTGATAAGACCTTTACCCAGAGCAGGCAATGTGTCTGCCTTCTGAGAGCGGAGTTCTCACCTCCTAAGGGGTCAGAAACTCATCTGTGGTCGCCGGCTGGACAGGACCAATCAGCCAGCACAATAGAGGGCTGGTAGGTTTCAAGGGGTACATCTGGTTGCAGGTATTAATCAATCCATCACTGGAATCAGTGTGGGCTTATTAAAATGAGGTGTTTGATACTAAACACCATATGTCTTAGTGAAGTCATTATGTAACATGTTTTGACCAGTGCCCAGTACATATCTTAAGAGGCTTCCCTCTTCACTTTTGCTGTCAGTATTCGAACTGGCCAGCACAGGGGCATATCTGTTCAAACAGATATGCCCTCACAGGTAATATAGTGCACCCTGCCTTAGGGCTGTAATGTAAATATTACATGCAGTGGTAGGGGACATGGCACACAGGTGTCTACCATGTCGTGTTTTCACTGTTTGGAGCACCTTGTCAAGTAGCCTGCAGTCTATATGAGGTTGGTGTTGGGTCCCTTAGAGTGGCACAAGTATGCTGAAGCTCTTAGGGACCCTCTTTAGTACCTATGCCCTAGGTACCAGAGGTACCACTTACTAGGGACTTGCAGAGGTGCTAAAGGCCCGGTCACTTGGGGATCAAGTGACCTGTTGTCTTGTTTTGGGGAAAGAACACTGGCACTGAGGACCTGGTTAGCAGGAACCCAGTGCACTTCAGTCAAAATTGCATCAAATACCAAGCACAAAGTGTGTGTTTGTGTGTGTGTGTGTGGGTGGGGAGAAGAATTTTACGACGCCATGCATTCCATCCTTGGAACACTGACTTCCTCAAGGGTGCCTTCGGATTCCATGGAGTAGTGAGGTGCCCAGGCTAGGTTAACACCAGTGGGTCCGCCCACCCCAAATCAGCTAGGGCCCTCTGGATCCACCCTTTGATTCGGTCCAATGCCAACACAGGTGCCTTCTTCCACCCCAGCTTACTCCCATCCGGCGCCGTCCTCAGTGCCACTTGACGACAAGCCTATCATCATTCCTGACTCCGAGCCAGGTGCAACACAGCACTATTCAACATTGATGCCAGTACTGTCCAGGCCCTACCAACACCTGGACTCATAGCCCCTAGAAAGCCCCCTTCCCCATGAAGGGGGAGATGAGGAAGAAGGGGTTAGTACAATGGAGGAGGACCCTGATCCAGCAGAAAACTGGTATGAGGAGCCTGGTGACTCCAGCGGGTTGGCCATTTCCTCAGACTCTGACATGATTTCCCTCCTTTGCCTGGTTTCAGAGGAAGGCGCATCCTTTGCCACCGTAATGTCCCTGCACATTACGGTGGCAATGTGCAGGGACATTACCCCGCCCTAGTGGAGGTCCTTGACCTCCAGTTGCCGGCAGTCGAGGTCAAGACCAATGCCTTGAGAGAGGAGTTTCACCCAACAGCGGGTTCGGCTGTACCCTTTCTCCCTTTTAATAAATCGCTCATTAATGTTTTCCTGCGGGCCTGGGCCAAACCTTGCACAGGGGCCTCTGTGCACTGCATGAATGTCTGACGTCATTGTCCACTCACAGGAGACTATTTGTACAGGCCTCAACGCTTCCTCAGACTCTGACATGCTTTCCTCTCTAAACCCGGTTTCAGAGGAAGGCGCATCCTTTGCCACTGTGACACAAGGACAATGGAGGTTCTTGACCTCCAGCTGCTGGCAGTCGAGGTCAAGACCAATGTATTGAGCAAGACGTTTCACTCAGGAGCTGGTTCAGTTGAACCCTTGATCTGCTTTAATGAAGCCCCCACCAAGGTTTCCAGCAGGCCTGGGCCTCTGTGCACCACATGACAGCCCGATGTCATCGTCCAGCCCCAGAAGACCCAGCCTTCCTCTCCCAGTACTCCTCCAATGAGAGTCTGGGTGTGCATGCCTCAGCAGTCACGGTCAACCCATACGTGTTCCCTTTAACTCCACCTAAAGGGAATCCGGGAGGCTGGACACTTTTGGGAAGAGCATTTTCTCTTTCACCAGCCTTGCCTTGCGGTCAGTGAACACTGCTTGGCTCTTGGGCAGTTACTCCAGTTACTCCCATGGGCTATGGGACTCGGTTACACAGCTGCTTCCCAAGGAGGGCTGAGTTATCCATAACCAAGCCATAGTGGATGGTTGGAATGCACCAAAGTTTTCCATCAGATACGGGCCAGATACCAAGGATTCCATAGGCAGAGCCATGGCTTCTACGGTGGCGCTGAGGCACCACGCTTGTTTGCTGTCCATTAGTTTCTTCTGGGATTTCCAGACATCCTTGATCAGCATGCCCTTCGATGGCTCCCGCTAATTTGGCAACAAAGGTGAAATGACACGTGCGCTTTCAGGACAGCTGGGCCCCACCAGATCTCTTGGGGTTTCCCTTTCTGTCCAATCTCAGCAGCAGTCCTTTCGCCCATACTGCGGACATGGTCGGGGTACGTATGGGAGTCTGCAATACCAACTGTACCCACCTGTACACGACCTACCCAGCTCTTTTGTTGACTAATCACTGATCTCAAAGAGGATGCAGGAACAAAGCTAAGCAAGCTGTTCAATCCCCCACTCCTCCAGGGTGCAGCCATTAAGCCTCTTTAGTGGACCCTCCATCCAGCATAGCCATACCATCGATGGCAGGATCTGGCATCACCTGCCCCATGGGTCAGCAATTACCTCCGATGAGTAGATGCCTCACATTGTGCGGAAGGGGTACGCCCTCCCATTCATGGAAATCCCTCTGCCTTCACCACTATACCAAGACTGGCTGACGGTGACCATCTCTCATTGCTCCATCAGGAAGGGAAGGCTCCTTTGGCCAAAGTAGCCATGGAGATGGTGCCTGCAGCAGAAATAGGTAGTGATTGCTATTCCTGATTTTTCTGGTGCCGTAAGAACAGAGCACTTCATCCTATGCTCGATCTGCGCCCTTTAAATGTCCTACCAAAAGAAATAATCAAGATGTTCAAGTCTTGTCTGCCCTGTACCCTGGAGACTGGATGTTAGCTCTGGATTTGCAGAACGATTATTTTCACATCCCCTTCCTACACAGGCATTACCTGCGATTCATGGTGGGCCACAACCACTTTCAGTTTGATGTGCTCCCTTTTGGCCTCACCAGTGCAGCTCGGGTGTTCACGAAAATGATGGCGGTGTTTGCAGTTCATCTGCGGAGTCGGGGTTTCAGTCCTCCCCTATACCGATGACTGACTGCTGTATGTTGGCCTCGTCCCAAGCAGTCGTCATCCACCTCCAAACTACGGCAAACTTTTTGCACTCACTGGGGTTCACTGTCAACATTCTGAGGTCACACCTGGCTCCTCCTCAGATGCTCCCTTTCATCAGAGATATTCTGGTTACAGTACAGTTGTGCGCCTACCCTCCGGAGTGGAGAATCCAGGACCGTCAGGCTATGATCTTGATATTTCAGTTTCAATCCTGGATTTCGGTGAGACTGACTCTGAGGCTGCTGAGTCTGATCTCCTCCTGCATCCTGTTGGTAAAGAGGGATCTGCAATGGAATTTGAAGTCCCACTTGGTGCAGCACCAGGGGATCCTCTCCGACCTGGCGCAGATTTTGGACGAGATTGCAAAAGATCTGCAGTTGAGGCTGATGAACTGTGACAGGGTCAACGGCAGACTCCTCTCTCTTTCCCACCTAAATCGGGCATCTGGGAGAGGTGGAAATATGAGAACTCAGGTCTCTGGTGGACTCTTGGTTTCATATCAATCTTCTGGACCTGAGGGTGACCAGCTTGGCAATGAAAGCCTTCCTTCCATCCATTAAAAGAAGGCTGGTTCAGGTAATCATGGACAATACCACCGCCAAACAAGGCAGGGTGAGGTCATGAACCCTGTGCCAGGCGGCTTTGTCCTATGGACTTAACTGAACACTTTTCTGGTGGTACAGCACCTGGCAGGCTCCTTGAACACCAAGACCAGCAAACTCAGCCATCGCTGCCTTGAGGATCATGAATGGCAGCTACATTTGATGTAGCACGAAGGTCTTTTCCAAGAATGGGGAGAAACTTGGCTCAATCCGAGAACAACCAATATCAGCACTTCTGCATGTTGGAGTTTCCAAAGCAGCTCTTGCTTTGAGACACATTCCGCCTCGAGTGAAACTCGGGACTCCTGTACATTTTCTAGCAGATACCACTATACCCCAAGTTCTCAAGAGGATCAGCACCAATCAGACTCCGGTCATCCTAGCGGCTCCGGTTTGAGCAAGGAGAATATGGCATCCTGAACTCCTGCGCATGAACATCAGTCCTCCGATCAGGCTGCCCTTTCAGGATATCCTGCCGCAGCAACAGGACCGGCTCCTGCGCCCGAACCTGTGCATGCTTCACTTTCATGAATGGAGATTGAGTGACGACGGCTGAGAGTTTTCGAACTTCTTCCCGAGGTTTATGATGTCATCTTGGCGTCCAGGCAGCCTTCCACTAAAACCTGCCTGTTTTTAGGATGAGTGTGGTAGTTGGTAATATCCTTTATTTGTGTCTATGTAAATGTAATGTCCAATCAAACTGTAAAACATGCTTATGTCATAGTTAGAATGTAGTGATGTAACTTAGAATGTTAGAGCTTGGTGTATTGTGGGGAGAAGGCGGTTGGTTTCTGGAGAGTCGGGACGTTTGCCCAGCTGCTCCGGTGGGTCTATGGTTTGAGGAATTAATAAACCTTTCTTTGACCACAATATCCGCCTCATCTCTATCTTTACATTGGCGACGAGGGAAATGGTTCTACTAGACCCACTGGATTGATCGGCAAATTGAAATTTTTCGGTGATTTTTGCCACCGGTTACCGGAGAATCGAGCCCAAGACTCTTTCTTTCATCTGATAATTTTTCTACACTTCAGCTGAATTCTACGAATTTTCCAGGTACTGTTACTCTCTTTTGTCCTAAACTGGGAGTCTCCTACCTGCTTCGTGGGATCCGTTAACTTCGTTAACTTCAAATCGAGCCCGGAGTTCCAGCGCGTGAGTAATCGCCACTGCTTCTGACAGCGTCATCATTGGCTCCCACTGTGCGTTTCAGCGTTGCGTCCGTGACTTGATAACGTCACTATGCTGCTTCCGCCATTTTGTGGGTGTTTGCTGTTTGTTTGCGTTTCAGTGACGTCATCACGTGCTCACGTTGGGCGGCCATTTTGTGTAATTCACCGAGGATCATACCAGCTGCCTCGCATTACTGTCCGGCTGTCACTAACGGTGAGACGCTTAATTATCTTCAAGTTTCTCCGGTCGACTTCAACGTCAGCAATAAACATACGCACGCTTCTGTGCTCTTGCTTGTTAGCGCATTTTCAGTGATGCGCACACTTTCATCTTAAGTCATTTCTGTCTAAGCCTTTTGTTGCTGCATGGCTCATACCACTTTCTTCATTTGCGCATTTTCAGTGATGCGCGCCCTTTGACATCTTACTTTAAATTCAAGGTGTCACTTCGTGTGCTGTTCCTAACCAGTGATGTGCACACTATAACATTCTTATAATAGCGCGTCTTCAGTGATGCGCACACTTTAATTACAAATTATAAATTCAAGGTGTTACATCGTGTGCTGTTCCTAACCAGTGATGCGCACACTATTACATTCTTTTAACAGCGCGTTTTCAGTGATGCGCACACTTTAACAATTTGATGACTTTTACTTAAGTACATGTTCAGTTTTATGCTCAATTTAATTGATGTGCTGGTCTTCCGTAGTAGTAGCTATTTCTGTGATTGGCACATTGTTTACTCCTGCAGTTTTTTTTTCTGAGTAATTCTGATTTAGTTCCTGTTACGAACACGGTCTCTTTGATTTATAATTCCTTAGGAGGTGTGTGCCACTACTAACTTTATCTCTTTATTCAGAGTTTCAGAGACTTGTAACATGGCTAATGCTCAAATCTGCAATCAGCCCACAATTTTTCTACAAATTCCAGGTAAGCCTAAATTGGAATGGAAGAAATGGTTTGAAAGTTTCGAAAATTATATTGTGGCTATCGATGGGTCCAAATTCCCAGCTGAGAGATTAAAAGCCATTTTGTTCAGTTTTTTGGGTTCTGCAGCTATTGAGATTTTTAAAAACTTGATTCCCATTCCTCCACCCAGTGGTGGTGGTGATGGTTGGAACATTTATAAGGAAGCAGTAGCCAGACTCGAAAAACAGTTTCAGGATGAGCCTAATGTTCTTATTGAAAGGCACGCATTTCATAAGAGGAAACAATTTCCTGATGAAACAATTGAGGAATATGTGGCTGCTTTAAGAGTGCTAGCTGCTAATTGTGACTATGGGGCAACTGTGGATTATTGTATTAGGGATCAATTGATTTTTGAATGTGAGTCAAAAAAGGTCCAAGAAAGACTTCTGGCTTGTCGAAATCCTACATTAAGCGAAGCTGTTGATCTAGCAAAAGGGATTGAAAGATCCATTTTATCTTCTAAAGTCATTTCTGCTGAGAATGCTAAGTCTTTCAACTCTTCATCTTCTGCTTCATCGGTATGTGCTGTGCAATTGTCCAACAGAGGAAAGTCTAATTCTAAACAGGTTTCTGTCAATAAATCTGCCTGTTATAGGTGTGGTTCCAAAGCACATCTAGCCAACAATGTCAACTGTCCTGCTGTAAAAAAAAAGATGTGTAAATTGTGGGAAAGTTGGCCACTTTTCTTCTGTTTGCCATGCACCTAGGAGGGGTTCTAGTTCTTCAAGCTCAAGTGTCAATAATGTTGACGTTGTTGAAGAAGACTTACAGAACATGTTGTTAACCATTTATGACTGTGTTTTTGACTATTCTGTAAACAATGTCAGTTTTCCATTTAAAGCACCGTTAGGCATGGTTTTAGTTGGTGATATTTCTTTTCAAGCCATGGCTGACTCTGGCTCACCGATCACCATCTTGTCTGATGTGTTTTTCAGGGACAATTGGAAAAATGTTGTTCTCCATAAATCTGACATCAATCCCAAAGCATTTGGGAATTTCGATATTACCATGTTAGGTTACTTTGAAGATTCCCTTGAGTTTGAGTCTAGGAAAATTTTCACCAAAATTTATGTTGCCATTGATGGTAAGAATTTGGTTGGGTGGTTTGATTTAGGAAGGCTGGGGGTAATTTTGTGTCCTGGTTCTGATCGTCCCCTGCAACTCAGAGAATTTGATGTGAATTATATCTACATGGACAAGTATAGTTTAGATATGATTATAAAGAAACATGCTAATGTGTTCAAAAATGTGGTAGGTCAAGTGAAAGGTTATATGCATAAAATTAAGCTAAAGAAGGATGCCATTCCCATTCAACATAAAGTGCGTGTTGTTCCTCTGGGTATTCGTGAGAAACTGAAGGTCCATCTAGACAAGTTATGCTCAGAGGGCATCATTGAGACTACTGATAGTTCTGAATGGGTGTCGGCCATAGTTTTGGCACTTAAAAAGAATCAAGATTTGAGGCTATGTGTAGATTTGAGGTCCCTTAATAAGAACATTGTCGTTGACACGCATCCGTTACCTCGCATTCAGGATATGCTGTCAGCGGTCAATGGTGCCAGGTATTTTTCTATCATAGACCTCAAATCTGCATACCATCAGGTACCCCTGGATGATTCTTCGAAAGATCTTACCACTTTTACTACTCCCTTTGGGTTGTATAGATTTAAAAGAATGCCATTTGGGCTGGCATCTGCAGCCAGTGTTTTTCAAAAGCTCATTGAGAATTTGTTTCAAGGCATCACTGGTGTTCAGTCATTCCAGGATGACATTTTAATTTTTGCCGAGACTTGTGAACAACACAATGTTATTCTCAACAAAGTTCTTAATATTCTTGGTAGTAAAGGCATGACTGTCAGCAAAGAAAAGTGTAAATTCCTTGTTGAAGAACTTAATTACCTTGGGCACAAAATCACGGCCGATGGCATTTTTCCAAAAGAAGATTTAGTCAACACTTTAGATAACATCAGTACACCCCAGGACAAAGATTCTTTGCGCTCTTTCTTAGGTTTGGGAGAGTACTATTCAAGGTTTGTGAAAGGGTACGCTTTAGTGGTGGAGCCTCTTAGACAGCTTCTTAGAAAGGGTGTTCAGTTTATTTGGGACAAGAGCCATGATGAAGCTTTTGTCAATGTAAAGAAGCTTATTTCTAAAGCACCGGGTCTTAAAACCTTCAATCCTGAGGGCAAATCCTTCGTCACTGTGGATGCCAGTACTGTTGGCCTCGGCGCTGTTTTTTCTCAAATGGTTGAGGGTAGAGAGAGAGTAATATCTTTTATTTCAAGAGCTATTCGGGGTGCTGAAAAGCATTACAGCACTATTGAAAAGGAGGCCTTAGCGTGTGTCTGGGCCGTTGAAAAATTCAAGAGTTTTCTGTGGGGGAGGCCTTTTGTACTTGTCACGGATCATAAACCGCTGGTATTTATGATGGATGGTGTGAAGAGCGGCAAAGCATCTTCTAGACTGGTGAGGTTGATTGCCAGACTTCAAGAATACAATTTTGAAACGCAGCACATTCCTGGTGGGAAAAATTTCACCGCTGATTGTTTGTCCAGGCTTCCTCCCAGTGAGGAAGACAACAATGATATTTTGGATGAACATGAATGTGTAGTGGCACTGGTCGATGCTGTGAGTACGTTTGAATCAGGCATTTCAGAGGAAAATTGGATTGAGGCCATGGACAAGGATCTGGTACTCAATAGAGTTAAACATTTTGTAGGTAATGGTTGGCCTCCTATTAGGAATTTGGAAGAGTGTTTAAGGAGTTTTGCCCAGGTTGCTGATGAGCTTAGCATTGAAGGGAATATTTTGTTGCGTCAACACTTGTTTATTCCTCCTGATGGTTTAAGGAGTAAACTCATCAAGCTTGCTCATGTTGGTCATCCTGGTGTTTCTGGTACCAAGAAGATTCTCAAGAACCACTATTGGTGGCCTGGTATGGATGCTGGTATTGAGAAGGTCATTGACAACTGTTCCGTTTGTGTCAGAGCAGATAAGCACTGGAAGGTTTCAACCCAACCTTTGTCTCTTAAAGAAGGAGCTGTTGGCCCTTGGGATAGAATTTCTATTGATTTTTCTGGCCCCTTTGAATGTCTGGGAAGGGAGAGAAGATTCTCCATTGTATTGATTGATAATTTTTCCAAATGGATATATTACACCTTTGTGGAACATCCCAATACTGATTCTGTTATTGATTTTTTGAATTTTGTTTTCAGTTTGGAGGGTGCTCCAAATTTCATTTTATCTGACAATGGGGTACAATTTGTTTCCAGGAAAATGAAAGGATTTTTGGAAAAGTTCGGAGTAAAGTCTGAAACCACTCCTTTGTATTGTCCCAGGGCCAATGGCCAAGTTGAAAGGGCCAATAGATTTATTAAGGAGGGCATTCAGGCTGCCTTAGAGAGCAAGTTGGATGTATTGCAATTCTTGAAGGAGAAATTATGGAGTTACCACATCACTCCAAATTCCTCCACGGGTTTTTCTCCCTATCTATTGATGAGGGCAGACAAGCTAAATCTGTTTTAAGGCCCAACTTTGTTAAAGATGTTGGGGAGGAAGTTAACATGAAAGTTATCATTGATGAAGTCAAACAAAACATTCTAGAGTCTCGCATTGCTGGTAAAAGTTATCATGATGCTTCTCTCAAGTCCAAAGATAAATGCATCAAGGTTGGTGATTGGGTACGTGTGGTGAAACCTACTATATCTTGCAAAGGTTCTTCCAAATTTTCCAATCCGTCTCAGGTTGAAAAGGTAACTGAGTCTGCTGTTCTGCTGGCTGAGAAGGGTTGGTGGAGCAAGGGTTCAGTTATTCTTCTTAAACCTGGGCAAGAACGTTTTTTTGCCAAAGATGAGGATGGTGGTTGCACTTGGAATGACCTTGGTTGTGGAGAGAAGTTTCATGCTGCTGATGTGGCTGATGTGTTCTCTGATGACTCTGCTCACGATGCTGGCACTGGAACTGTTGTTTCTTCAGAGAGTTCCAGTGTTTGTGAGGGTGGTTCCAATCTTCAGGAGTCTATTGAAATATCTCCTCAGGTTGATCATTTACCCCTCAAGAGGATTCCTAAAGTTCCTAAGAAATTTGACGATTACATCTTGGATGTTTGATTTATTTCATTCTGTTACTTTTGTAAAAAGAGACATGTGGTAGTTGGTAATATCCTTTATTTGTGTCTATGTAAATGTAATGTCCAATCAAACTGTAAAACATGCTTATGTCATAGTTAGAATGTAGTGATGTAACTTAGAATGTTAGAGCTTGGTGTATTGTGGGGAGAAGGCGGTTGGTTTCTGGAGAGTCGGGACGTTTGCCCAGCTGCTCCGGTGGGTCTATGGTTTGAGGAATTAATAAACCTTTCTTTGACCACAATATCCGCCTCATCTCTATCTTTACAATGAGTTTGTGGCCTGGTTATCCTCACATCATGTGGACACCATTTCTGCATGATGTTTGTTTAATCCCTGGCCCAACAGGCTTTAACATGGGTACTGTTAAGAGTTATTTGTCGGCGACTTCGACTTTCCTGTGGTTGCCCTACCAACCTTCCCTGTTCAAGTTACTTGTTGTGACTCGTTTTCTAAAAGGTTTACAGCACTTATTTCCTCCTACCCCCTTTTTGATGCCACTACGGGACCTCAATCTGGTCATCACATTTCTCACGTGGCCCTTGACTCTCAAAATGGTCTTTCTGGTGACCATTACATCAGCCATGAGGGCCAGTGAGATTCAAGCTCTGTGAGTTCATCCTCCATTCGATATTACACACTGGTCAAACACTGGTTTTACTTGGCTCAGTGTTTTTGGTATGGAAGAAACTGATGTCAGTGCCCCGGATCAGTTCTTATATGGCCACCACAATGTCACTTCTGATGTGGACGACAGCATTGCAGACTCAACCGACGCCACCTACCGGAGCACCGAGGTACTGCTCAAATTTTATGGATCCAGTTTGATGCCTACGAAATATTCTAAGCTGAGGAATATGCAGTTAGATAGAGTCTCCACCAGAAAAAGCATTACCATAGATATGTAACTTATTTGTTTTGCCACAATGTAATGCTTTTGCCTTTGTTCTACGGGTATATGTCTCTCTGGCACCCTATGTCAGTCTTTTTTTGTATGACCAAGGATCATCTTTAAAATAAAACAGTTAGGACTTCAGGATGAAAGATCCATGAATTCATTCATTCATTGATAACTTTATTTCGCCACCACGGGCCATAAAAGTGCAGCTAAAATACATACATACAATGCACAGAAGATAAGTAAAACAAATAACATATCCAGTGAAATTGAGACATATAAAATTGAATTAAACAATTAGTAGTTATCCGGATGTGCAATGAATACAATATTATAATTGCACATGGTCTTTACAAAAATTTTCTTCGTCTGTGCCACATACCAATTAGGAACCGTGAGACAGCAAAGACAATTGGGGGATGGGTGTCATACTTTAAAACCCTGCACGCTTGGGCATATTGTCTGAAGCCTAGGTTTCTACAAAGTGGAATCAGCCAACATTTCCTTATGGTCTGATAAGCAGGACAAAAGAACAGGACATGGAATACATCCTCTAGCTTATATTTACATGCCGGGCACACAATATTCTCTGTATTAGCCCATTTACTGGAGAATGCTCTGAGTGGGAGACTGCCAATTCTAAACTGTATATAGAGTTTCCTCGCAAGTGGGGGATGGATTACGTCCAAGAAATCCTCCTTTTTAGATTCTGTTTTTACTTGGAGGAACTCTACTGTTAATCTTCCCACTGTAGTGCATCTATGGAGAGATAATAGGTTATGGCGCCTAAAGTGGTGGAGCAGGGCTGTCTTGGATATCCCTGGACAGGTTTCTTCGGGATTGTCCCACAGCTCCGGTAAGCCAATCCTATTACTAATACCTTAATATGTAAGAGCCACAGAATGTTCTTAGTTCTTAATGTAGCCCAAACCTCCAAGAATTCTTTTTTATAGGAGACTAGTTCGGGCACAGACCATAATCTCTTCCAATACATCAAGGGCCGTAATGCTACTGCCTCCTCTATAGGATCTAGTCCCAAGTCCATGCGTAGGGGAACAAGCAGTGTACTGACTGGTAAGCCCAGTAAATTCCTCATGAAGGTGTGTTCTACCTTCATGAGGCTGGTTGTTCTTTGGTGTCCCCATAGTTCCGCCCCGTACATAGAAGCCGTTCTGGCCTGAACTTTATAAATTTCTATGACCGGGGCCGCTGGCTTGAATTCAGAAATTCTGTGCACTTTTCCAATTCCACCCGCCATTTGAGATAACCTAACGGCCGCCTTTACAGACTGGAAACCCCAGTCAAGATGTTCTGTCAAAGTGATGCCTAGGTTCTCAAAGATCTTAACTCTTTCCAAAGGAGTTCCATTCAAAAGTGGATTTGGGCGGGTCTGCCTTGGGGGATTAAGAATCATAAACTTAGGGGGGCGTTGCCAACAGCATGGCTGGTTAGGACGTGCTACCGCGGAGCTCCCAATGAGCTGCTTCAAGATCCGGCGATACACACAGTCCTACTATCCTAAAGATATGGTAGTGGGTCCGCAGGTTTCCTACAACACAAAGGGACGAGAAACTTGAAGAATCTCTGCTATCCGGCGGAGAAAACCGCTCCGGAATCACTCGCTCGTGAGCCCGACTACACCAAGATGGCGGCCGTCGATGCCGGGCCGAGCTGGGCACGGTAATGCCCTGATCCTTGCCCCGTTGTTCAAGGCTGCCACGCGTGGGGGACACAACGAAGAGCCTACACGCCTTGCGCGGACCCTGGAGGCGCCCTCCCTGAGGATACCGGGCGCTCGGCACCAAGAGAGACCTGCACAAAGATGGCACCCGGAGGCGCGATAATGTTCCAGCGGCGCTAAAAGGCTCGATCCCGGTCCCTGCCTTGAAAACGTCGGGAGAGTGGTGGCGGCAAAGGGCCTGGCGGAGCACTGCCACACTCCAGAATAACACTGCGAGACACCCTCTCAGCGGCAGCGGAGCATACTGGAGGTACGGGCTCTGGAGTAGGCAAAGGGGCGGCCTGCCGTACCTAGAAACCTACACACCTGACTGAGGGAGGGCAGCGGCCTCTCTTCTACCTGAGATCAGCACACGTTTGGCTCCTAGCGGACAGCGGGGTCCGAGAGAGGGACCGGCAGACAACTCTCATCAGCGACGAGACTGCCGTAATCCGAGGTGAGACTGGCAAGGCCCCGGGACCTCCGCAGGAGACGCAGCGCCACGACGGGCCCACTCCTGAGGGCCTGGATCCGGATGGGCGGCGGGGGTCTACGAGGGGAGGCCTAGAGGCATCAGACGACAGCCACATACAGGTGGCCGCAGTACAACAGAGTGGCCGGCTGCCCCCCTCCGCCGAGTTGGCCTGCCCCGGGACTGCGACCGAAAGCACGGAGAGCGTCGGGGAGGTCATAGAAGGCGCTACCTGGTCCCCACAAGGCTGCCCATCACCTGGGCACCCCTAGGAGACGCCAATCAACGACAGCGCTAAGAGACAACGTAGGGGTGCGGAGAGCCAGAGTCACAAGATCAACAGCCGGAGGTGAGGGGTCTTGGGGACGCGAGAGACCCAGAGCCGCTTAAGTTTGGCGCAGCCGCCCAGCCGGTGCCGAGCACGAGAGAGACCCATCCGGAGGAGAGAAGACGCGCAGGAGGGTGTGATGGGGAAAAGAGATCCGGTACTCAAGCCTGCGAGGCAGGAGACTATGGATAATTATGCCACGGCCCGTCCACAGAAAGAGGTCCCCTCGGTGACAACTGGCGCACGTTCGGACACGCAATGCTCCTAGAAGCGATACGAGCGTCCAGAACGGATATACAAGACTCGAGGGCAGCCTTGGAGGTCAAAATAGGCTAAGTGGGCTCGGAGGTTCTGCTCCTGCGTCAGGATTTCCTGTACCTAACGGAGAGGGTGACCACTGCGGAGACAAGGATAGGAGAAGCGGAAGACTCCCTCAGCACATTGCGGAAGGACATGGCGGAGCTTCGGGCATCACACCGGCCAATTGCTATGGAAAGTGGATGACGCGGAAAACAGAGCGCGACGCAATAACCTCCGCTTTGTGGGATTTAGAGAAGGCATCGAGGGGGGCGGACATGACAACCTTTTTGCACTCCTGGTTGAAGAAGACGTTCCCACAGGCGCAATTCTCGAACTGTTTCATCATTGAGCGAGCACACAGAGCGCTGTTGGCGAAACCACCGGAGGGAGCGAGGCCGAGACCGGTCATCGCGCGGTTCCTGAACTTTGCAGACAGAGACCTAATACTCAGAGAGGCCAGACAGCTGGGAGAGATACGGCTAGAAAATACAAACATAATGATCTTTCCAGATTACAGCCAGGAGGTCCAGAAACAACGGTGCTCCTTCGACACGGTAAAGGCAAAGCTGAGAGACCTACACATGACGTACATATTGCTGTTCCCGGCAAAATTGAAGGTAATGTTCGAGGGCAAGTCACATTTCTTCAACCGACCGTAAGAGGCCTGGCAGTGACTTGAGGAACGTCCTATACTTAGAGGGGCGGTAGATGAAGGCCGCCGCATAAGGGACGAGATGGCAGCCGCGAATTTTAGGAGTAGCCCTCCCAAGACTCAAAGAATCAAAAAGCCACGAACAAAGAGATGTACGCAGACCACACCATACCCAGGAACCGACATCTCGGGACGAGGAAGACGGAACTCGATATCCTCAGCGGGGAAAGCAGTAATGGCGTCTGGATCTAGATTCAGCTGCCTGGCCAATCACAAGACTTCGGAGGGGGACGATGAATCGGAGGGACGGACATCGGGAGCAGAGGAAATAGAAAGACACTCATTACATCCCCTAGAGACTGCTATCTGAGAGCTTGAGAAAGAAATGCCCGGCCAGATGGAAGATCTGGGCAATGGGACACAGGACTCACACTCCTGATGGGAGCCAGGACTGGCACCAGAGAAAGCAGCTCACCGTTGAGGGGGCACGCAAGTTACATACCCCCCTTTTTTCACCTTTAGTTTGTAATTTATTCTATGCTATGTTCGTTCACATGTTGGGCTCATCGGGCGAGGGTGGGAAGCTCAACAGCTAGGCAAATTCCACC
Organism: Lissotriton helveticus; assembly: GCF_964261635.1. Lineage (NCBI taxonomy): Eukaryota > Metazoa > Chordata > Amphibia > Caudata > Salamandridae > Lissotriton > Lissotriton helveticus. Next base: position 939,055,813 of record NC_136067.1, read on the forward strand.
TCTAGGTTGAGTGGGGGGGACATAGGGGAGGGCGACAGGCCTACTCCGCCAGCAGTCTTGGTTCTGCGGAAGTTGAAACTGAAGGGGGGAGGAGGTGGGGTGGGGGGTGCGGGGGGCAGTTATGGATGTTTCCAGTTAGCTGGGGGGGTGGGACAGGAGCCAGGTTGGGGGTTGGACAGGGCAGTGGGAGGGGAGGGAGTTGGGAGAGGGAGGGGGGGACAATCATGTTACGGTGGCCGCACATTTCAGTACTCCAGACGACACCTTCACACACAGGTGACCGACTACACCATGCGACACACACTCCAGAATGGCGGGTGAGCACGTGGGACAATGCAGGGACCGGTGGGGATTCAGTGTCCTGACGTGGAACGTTAATGGGCTTGGCAGCAAGATTAAGAGGGGGTTGGTGAATTCATACATTAAAAGGCTGCACCCCGACATAACACTGTTGCAGGAAACCCATCTTAAAGGGACTAAATGTGCCTTTTTGGCCAGGGGTCAGTACAAGGTCTGGGCACACGCAGGATACACCACGGACTCGAGAGGGGTGGCAATTATTATTAAAAAGACTACACCGTTCTGTATAGCCCAAACATGGACAGACCCGCAGGGGACATATGTAGGAGTTAAGGGGACTTGGAACAGATGCGCGTACACAATACTTTCAGTGTATGCCCCTCCAAAACTACAGGCCAATACGCTCAAGAAAGTGGCAGAGATACTCCTAGACGAGTGTCGTCCGCAAACATCAATGCGGGCACCCGACCAGAGGCTAGCCTAGGGGTGTCATTATCCTTTACTCCAAGGAGATGGTCTACTAGCCCGTTTATATAAAGACAAAATAAGATGGGGTCCAGGACACACCCCTGGCGCACCCCCTTCTTCACTGGGAAGCGGGCCGACAGTTCTCCGTACCTCCCACACCTTACTTGAGCATAGTTATCAGTGTGGAGTCTAATTAGCACATTCAATAAGTAAATGGGTAAGCCCAGATCAAGTAATACTCTCCACAACTTGTCCCTCGGCACTAGATCAAATGCGGCCCGCAGGTCGATGAGGTAGAGGCTGCCACCCTCCACTCTCACCATGTTCCAAAACAATACCTGAAGCCTAAATATCTGGTCTAGGGTTGAGACACCCAGCCAAACCCAGCCTGCAGAGTGCTCAGAGTCTCATTTTCCTCTTTCCACCCCTGAACTCTGTCTAAAATAATCCTTCCCATCAGTTTTTGTGTGGTATCTATCAAAGTGATAGGCCTATAATTAGACGGCATTAGGGGACAGCCTTTCTTATGGATAGGGACTATCTCCGCTCCACGCCAGGTATCAGGCGGGTCCATGCCCTTAAGTATTGCATTAAATAGAACACCCAAATATGGTGCCTAAATTTTCGGTTGAGACCGAAATAGATCCCCTGGCAGCTTATCTAGGCCGGGCGACTTGTTAGGTAGGATTTTAACTATTGCAGTTTCAACCTCGCTTAACGTAATATCCAAGGACCCCTCCAGTCGATACTCATGGAGGGGTCCTGGGGTAAAAGGCGAGGGTTCCTCTTCACCAGAATATGCATATAGAACTCCGAAATGGGTTTCCCAGACCGCAGCTGCAATGTTTGGTATGGGAGCTGATCCACCCTCACTCACCCCAGAGCTGACAATAGCCCAAAATGATTTAGAGTCCTTACGTGAGAGTGCTGATCTTAGATCTTCCCATCTATTTGCCTCCCAATCTTTCTTTTCCCTATTAATGACCTGGTTATACTTCAGCCGGCATTGCTTAATGCTTAGTTTTTCCTTTGCTTTTATTGTGGTTAGCAAGTCTTTTTTTGCTTTCCGACAGGTGGCGTTGTACCAGGGATGGGTTACAACTGGGCTTGCCTTCTTCCTTCCCTCGGGATAGAACACATCAGACAGTTTAACAACCAACTGCTTATGAATTTCCAAGGGCCTGATCTAAGAATCTTGCTGGGAGTACTTCCCCGTCTCTCCCATTTCTATCAGGTGTGGTAGAGCCTGCTGATATATACCGGCAAGTTTTGTTGGAGAGCCCTGCAAGTAAGACCATTTAACGCTCCGCCTGTTATCAGTTAGCCGGAGAGGCAATTGAGCAGCATTGGGCTCGGGGACAGGGTTGGACAACCCAAAACTCCCGGATTTCAAAGTCAAGACCAGGGCATTGTGGTCACTGTTTTTCCTGGGGTATACCCTGAAATCCAGGACCTTATCCCAATGCCTAAGTTCTACCATTATGTAATCAATAAGGTAATTTTGCCCTTCTCTGTTGAAGGTTGATAGGCCCGGTCTGTCTGATTTTGTTCTCCCGTTGCACGCCCTCAAAGACAATGAAAGGGAAAGAGAATTAATTTGGAGAACTAACGGCGTCCATGCTCTAACAGGTGGTATCTGTGGGTCTGGGATACACCAGTACTGATCCTCATCAGCTAATCCTTCTAAATCTATACTGCTGAGAGGCTCAAATTGGCAATTGAAGTGCCCGCCTACTATTAGGACAACTGTTGATTCAAGGGTCAAAATGAACTGCCTTAGAATATCAACAGTTCCAGATTCTTGCCCACTCTGCGTAGGCCTTGAGTAGACATTAAGTAGGGCAATATGTGTGGAATCTGGAAGCGTTAGAAGGACACATTGGACATCGGGTGAGTTAGTTGGTATTTGGGCTGCTTTGGCACCCAGGTGTGTACCCACCCAGGTGGTTAAACCCCCGAGGGTCTGCCCCTGCCCCGTGTTGTAGCCAATATATTAAAAGTGGCAAAAACCGACCATCATGGTCTCTTCCAGTGCCCACGTCTCCTGCATTAGGCAGATATCATACTTTTCTATATACAGTCCCCACTCAGGGGAAGATAGTTTGCTTCTAATCCCTGCCAAATTCCTGGACAGAATTTTAACATTACCACCCGTTACCCTAGCCCTAGTTGCATCTAATACTCTCATTGAACTGGTTTCCCCATCATGGGATGCTTCACCCAGTTCTTCCTCTCTAGTGTACATTAGCCGCTTATTCTCTTGAGTTCTTTCCTTTGCCCCTCCCTTTAGCAACTCAGCTATAACCCCACCTGCCTCCACCTGTATCACAGGGAGAAGGGCTCCAGAATGTGCGGTCACATGGTCCCTCCCCTTGATCTGCCCCGCATTAGCCCTGGATGCCACCCTGCCACCTACGCCCTCTTGTTGGGTGTTTATAGGGGTATGGGGAGTATTAACATCAGCATTACTACCCACTCTCGCTAGTTGTGGGCCCTGAACATCGATAGTTGAAAATGTAGGCAATTGGCTCCCAGGGCGTCAATCCACTTGATCTAAGGTACTGAACCTATTGCTTTGAGGAAACAGCGGAAGTATAGGGGTAGATGTGTATGCACCCTTCCAATTAGTTGCCCCCGATTGGTCTCTATGGCGAAACATGTTCTGAACCCCCCAGGTCTGCCCACCTCTGTTTTGACTGGAATCCGGCTGAGGGGCGGGATAAAAGTAGGATAGGTGTAGCGGTTGGATTTGCGTTTCAGACCGAGCTGGAGCCCCATTACAAATATATTCCACAGCACAAATATTCCTGAAATTAATTATCACACAATCTCCCGGAATAGTTTTTGCCTTGGCCCCACCCAATCTACTTGTCTTGCAAACAGTATTTTGCCAGAAACCTGTAAGAGAAGTGGCCTATTAAGGTAGAGCCACTGCATACATTTGTTTTTGAGCTCATTATAATCCTCTTTTTTCCCCTGGCCTAGAACTGGGACCCCTGCAAGCACAACCACATATGATAATGAATCTGGGGGAAGATCAATGCGAGGTAGGGCTTTTACTAGCCCTTCCTGGTGTATATTTCTGCTTGTTCGAAGTTGTTGATTCACAAGTTCACTCAACCCCCCAGGCGCCTCCTTCTAATCAAATCATTGTTGTTGATTACAGTGCTATCCCTTAGTCGGGGTGGAGGGACATTAGCAGCAACCACCACATGAGGTGGAACAGGTATATTATTACTACGGGCAGGGTGTTTAGGTTACCATCTCGATTTTGTTGCACCCCATCATCGACCGCCCTTATAGCCTGTGGACCTACCCATACCTGGATAGATTCATGCAATGATTCTAGATGCAAGAGTCTGTTTTCTATCAGGGTGAGTCTATCATAGATACGAAGACAAGTCTTTGTGAAGATAAGTTCCAATTCCGCCCAAAAGGCAGGTCCCAGCTCAGTAGGGCCCACGTCACTGAAGCTCGTTGTAGTAATGGCCGCTTGAGTAGTATGCGGGCTTGTGACTGGGGAGTTTAAAGTTCTTGTACTTTGTCCTTCACCCTCATTGTTCCGTTTTTGGATCTTCACTTTCCTATTTTTCAAAGGGGCACCCCCACGTTTCCTTTTAACAACCGGATCTGCTACAGGCTTTATGGCCTCCAGTTTGGAACTCTGTTTGGATCTTGTTTTTGGCCTTGAAATCGGTGAACCTAGATCCTCATAGTTGCGATCAAGTGTACTTGAATTGGCTGGGGCGGCTTCCATAGTATCTGATAATATCTGCGGATCTTCACTAGCTTGTAATAGAATGCCCCCCTCGCCATTAACTCTTATCAAGCCAGTATCAATCCCAAGTTGATGATTAGGCGATACTGCGTGTACTAACAGACCCAGGAATGAACGTTTATCAAAAACGGGGTCCAATGACAGCCCTTTTTTCAGTTAATTCTATTTCACGGGCCAGCACAGATGATGCCCTCGTGATAAAATGATCCAAGGTGCGCATTAGTGAGCCACCAGTGATAGACTTTCTCCCCTTCGCTTCCTTGGTAGTGGTCATGGCGGTGTTGGAAGGGTGAGCAGCTTCTTGAGTGCTTGTTGATGAGATTTAAAGCGTACAAATTAACACTCTATCAAAGTGCCAGACAAGGTGTGAACACACTAACCTTAGTTTGCAGGTGAAAGAGGGTGGACCCGTCCCGTCCTCAACAGGCCTCTAACGGGCCCGTCATTGGCCCGGGCTTCGCCCGGCGCGTGGCCCGGGTATCGGGAGCCGCGCTGAGTTTAGTAGCGCTGCGGGCTGGGGGCGTGGCGGCACGGGTGTGTTAGAGCCCACTGCTCCTGGTCCTCGTAGTTCCTTGCGGCCAAAACAGCAACAGTCCCTCCTGCGAGCGGCGCCCGCGAAGCGGGGGCCGTGAGGAGTTTAGTAGTGCTGCGGGCTGGGGGCGTAGCGGCACAGGTGTGTTACAGCCCACTGCTCCTGGTCCTCATAGTTCTTGCGGCCAAAACAGCAACAGTCCCTCCTGCGAGCGGCTCCCGCAAAGCGGGGGCCACGAGGAGTTTAGTAGCGCTGCGGGCTGGGGGCGTGGCGGCACAGGTGTGTTAGAGCCCACTGCTCCTGGTCCTCGTAGTTCCTTGCGGCCAAAACAGCAACAGTCCCTCCTGCGAGCGGCGCCCGCGAAGCGGGGGCCACGAGGAGTTTAGTAGTGCTGGGGGCGTGTGAAGAAGATATATTGCGTTTAGGCAGGAATAGTCAGGAGGCAAACAGGTTGAGTAGAAAGGTTTATTTCTACAAAATCAGCGTATCCACGGGAGCACGTCTGCACTCAGCAACCTCCAACTGCATAAGAGCCTAGGATAACAGTTGGGAGTTACTGGTTGAAGACGTCTCGAGAAATGCATCTCTTGAAGGTAAACATTCTTCAAGAGATGCGCAATTACAGAAACAGAACATACAGCACGTGTGAGCTGTCAGAACTAGATGCGCGTGCAAATGACAACAAACAACAGAATACATGCTTCTAAGCACTCTACATCTCCTCCCTCCCCACAAAATAAATGAACAAAGAAATTACAAGCAAACTTAACTTAAATAAAAATCTCTAAAGCGTGAAGGAAATGAACAATTCCTATTAGACCTAGATGGTAAATCAGAAGGGGGGGCGTGGAAGGAAGAACATGAAGCTTCAGCATTTTGTAACAAGTCTTGCGAAGGAAAAGAAACATCACTCAACGTATTTTGAGAAGGTAAAGGAACATCATTTAACACTGGAGCTTCCTGCTGAGTTGTAAAATCATAAAAGGAACAGGATGGGCACTCATCAACATGTTTGGTTCTAAGAACCTTCCTAGCCTGTTCAGATGTTAACTTTACAACAGCACGTTTGTTACGCCATCCTCTTTTATCTAGAAACAGTGACCCTTTAGATACTTTGAGGACCTGAGTTGGAAGTGAAACTTTGACAAACCCTTCTTTACTTTATCAACAGTCTTCACCATGACCCAATCACCTACTACAAATGATTCTGGGATTGAAATTACTTTGGAATCAAAATTCCGCTTTTGCACTTCCTGTTGTCTTTCAACATTACTTTTAACAACTAATTTGTCTGAACAGGCTATACATTTGGTCTTTTCTGAAGTCAAATCCTTAATCCAGGAGGGGCAGACAATACCATGTGGATTCCTTTTTTTTAATAGTCTGAAAGGGGATATGCCTGTAGTACTATGAGGAGTAACTAAGTATGCGCAAACTTTTTCCCTTAAAACATTCTCAACATCCATACTACATGAAGTTGCAGTCTGAATGCCCTCCTTCAAAAATCTGTTCATGCGCTCAATCAAACCATTAGACGAGGGAGAATAACAAGCAACCCTTAAATGTTTCACATCAAACCCCTTCAAAAACTCTTCCATGACACCAGAACAGAAGTGTGAACCATTGTCACTGACGATTTCTCTTGGAGGACCCTCGGTCCTAAAAACTCGTTTCAAGAAACGTATTGCTGACACTGAATCTGAAATTGCACAAAAATCAAAATCAAACCACTTCGAATGATAATCCACAATTGAAACTATGTAACGCTGAGATTGGGAAAGAATCTCAAACGGACCGGAAAAATCAATGGCCAACTTGTTCCAGGCCTCCTCAGGCACTGGAACATTGTGCAACGGTAAATTCTGTAACTTCCAGTGTTTGTCTGACACCAAACAAGTACTACAAGAGTCAATCCATTCATTTACATTTCCTTCCATGGCAGGCCACCAGAAATGTTCCTTCAGCTTACGTGATGTCCCACCGACACCTAAATGACCCTGGTGAGCTGCCAAAAACAATTTTTTACGCAAGGCCAAAGGAGGAATACATCGATCCCCCCTAAAAATAACTCCATTAATTATTGTTAATTAGCCAGATACCTGCGCAAAAGACTTCAAAGGGGCAGGAAGGGAACGTATCCTGGGCCAATCTGATACTATTAAATTCTTCACAGCGACAAGAACATCATCATCTGAATAGCATTTAGACCAATCTTCCTCTGAAATGGACAGTGGAGAAAAAAACAAGTCTTCTAAAGAGGCCACAACACACTCAACATCATCTTCATGTACCTTATTATTATTATCTAAAGGCAACCTTGATAGAGCATCAGCTCTCATGTTCTTGCCTCCAGAAATATGGTGAATAGTAAAGTTAAATTCATGCAATTTGGAAAGAATTCTAACCAACCTCGAAGAAGCTTTTCCAGTGCCATTTGCATTTAAAAGGTGTAATAAGGGCTTATGATCACTATAAAGCAAAAAGTGAGAACCCCAAATGTAGACTTTAAACTTTTCAACCGCCCACGCACAAGCAAGAGCTTCTCTTTCGATGGTACTGTAGTTGCACTCAGCACTATTAAGTGACCTAGAAGCAAACCCAATAGTATGTTCTAAAGAACCATTCCACTGACAAAGAATTGCACCAAGGCCCTTCTGACTTGCATCCACGTAAATACCACATTTCAGACCTGGCGTAAAAGATGACAATGCAGGTGAATTTACAATTACCTTCTTGATGTTATTGAAGGCCATATCAGCTTCTGCATTCCACAAAAATGCAATATCCTTTTTAATTAACACTCTAAGGGGTTGAACCAACTGGGAATAGTTCATGACAAATCTAGAATAATACTCAGTGAGACCGAGAAAAGATCTCAAAGCATCCTTATTACCTGGTACAGGCACGTTTGAGATAGCTTGGGTAAGTAATAGTTTAGGTCTAATACCTGTAGTAGAAATAGAATGACCCAAATAGTCTAATTCCTCTACAAAAAAATGTACATTTCTTTTCACCAAGAGTAATGCCAACATCTCTGAAACGTGTCAAAACAACCCGCAGATCACTGATATGTTCACCAACACTCTTTGAATGAATCAAGACATCGTCTTGATACGCTTGAACACCCTTAATATCACATAAAACACTATCCATAAATTTTTGGAATACGCTTGCGGCGCTAGCCAACCCAAAAGGGAGTCTCAAGTATTTAAAAGCCCCAAAAGGGGTTATAAATGTGGTGAGATCCGCTGAGCATTTTGTCAAAGGAATTTGGTGATATGCACTCCTCAAATCTAAAAGAGTAAATAATTTTGATTCCGCAATTCCAGTGAGAAGCTCCTGTATCCTTGGTAAAGGATAACAGTCAATTAAAATGTTTTGATTTAACGACCTAAGGTCAGCACACAAACGAATACTTGAGTCCTTTTTTTTTACGACCACAATAGGACTGACCCACAAAGATGAGTCTACAGCTTCAATTATTCCTTCTTTTACCATTTTCATTAAAACTTTCTTCAACTCTTCCCTCACACTAAGAGGTACATTTCTCAACTTATGTATCACAGGGACCGCATTAGGCTTAAGGCGAATGCGATGTTCGTAATTTTTGATCATGCCAACGGAATCATTAAAAACTTCTGGAAATTCAGAAACAATTTTGTTTATAATTCCCACATCAACAGAATTAACTGAGCAAAAGCTACTTTCCTCGTTTATCTGTACAGGAAATTCAGATCCAGGAACTAGTTTGAGGCCCATCTTGGCAAGATCCTGCCAACCCACAATGCATTTCCCATCAGTGGCCACATAAACTTTTGTATAAATACATCTGCCTAAACAAGTTACACTCGTTATGAAGAAACCCCACATTTCAATCTTTTTTCCCCCATATCCTTTTGGTATGACATCCAAAGGATCAAGTGTAACCTTACAAGACCAGTGTGTATTAAATAAAACATCTGATATGATTGTCATGGGTGCGCCAGAATCTGCCATCATATTAATTGCTATGTGATCAACAATAACCTCACAAGTAGGATCCTTCACACGTTCCATACCAGTGGAATCAACCATTAGAATGGAAACTAAGTGAATAGAAAGAATTTCCTTATTTACTAAACTTCTCTGTTGCACCTCTTGAGAAACACCAATGTCAACAGAACTAATGGTTGCATTTTTCATATCAGAGTTAATAACTTGAACATCCGAATCTTCATCTGTAAAGGAAGAAATATTATTGATTTGAAAACCTTTTTTGTTTCGACAAACAGATTGAAAATGCCCATTTCTTTGACAAAAGGTGCACTTTTTGCCTTGAGCCGGACATACAGGACTATTACCAAGGTGTGTCTTAGACCCACACCGAAAGCAAAATGTACTTGACCACCTCTGAAATGGTCTCTGAAATTGTCTATTTCTGGAATATACTGCATTTACACTCGAGTCAGTTTGATGAAAAGGTGAAGTGTTTTCAGTAATGCATTTTGAAGAGATGATTGATCTCTCAATCCCTTTTGCCATCTCTAAAACCTCAGACAAGGAAGGGTCTCTGCAGCTCAATATTCTTTCTTGTATATTTTTGTGGCAGCATTTGTACACAAATTGGTCTCTTAAAACCGTGTCCAAGTATGCTCCAAAATTGCACTCTGACGCAAGGTTCCTTAATGCAGAAATGAACTCTTCTACAGTCTCATCCTGCTCCTGACGTCTTTTCATAAAATTGAACCTTTCAAGCATGACGCTGGGCTGTTCAAGGAACTTCCTATTTAATTTCAAAATTGCAGCAGCATATTCATTCATGGCATCCCCACTACCAGAAGCTGGAAGTGGATTTGGTAAATTGTTAAAAATTTGTCTTTCTTCTTTGCCCAAATTACTGTAAAGAATTGCCATTTTTCTCTTTGCAGAGTACTCATCTGCTCCTATGGCAACTAAGTAGCTCTCGAAATATTTAAACCAAAGTCTCCATGGTTCTTTTGGTTTACCAGGGACTGGTAAAAAGTAATTCAAAGTTACAATCTGTTGATTTGTAACCATTCTTCCCTTTTTTTTTTTTTTTTTTTAAAGAATTCTTAGAAACTACTTTCTTTTCCTTTAAACTATGTTACTTGGAACAATAAATGAGTCAGTTTAAACCACAACTTTTTTTTTTTTTTAAAGAAAACGTCTCAAAATACTTAAATATCCTAAGACTCTCAATTAGGAATAAAATTCTGAGTTATCCACTTTGATTTACCCAAATTTTGAAAGCGCTACTCATCATTAAGGTTCCCTCTCCTTCCGATCGGTTATTCTCTTGACGATCGGTAAACCGTCACCATGGGAACTCACACAAGCTCTTTAGGAGGAAACAAAATGGCGTTGATGCGTGGTTACGCTCTTGCACGCATGCGCGTGATGACGTGTGTCTGGGGCGAGACCGAGATCTCGTTCACGTTACAGAGGAACCGCCAATGAGCTTGTGAATCCTCAAAAAGGATTAAAATATCCGCTTTCTTGCCGAAGGAGTTGATTTGAAGCGGATTTTCAGGACGTGGAGATGAGACGAAGCTTCCAAGCGATGGATGAGGACATTTTAAGATCGTGCAAAGTTGGTGATACGCTGTTTTCTGTCAAAAACCATCCTTCGTCGTCAAGATGTGAAGAAGATATATTGCGTTTAGGCAGGAATAGTCAGGAGGCAAACAGGTTGAGTAGAAAGGTTTATTTCTACAATATCAGCGTATCCACGGGAGCACGTCTGCACTCAGCAACCTCCAACTGCATAAGAGCCTAGGATAACAGTTGGGAGTTACTGGTTTAAGACGTCTCGAGAAATGCATCTCTTGAAGGTAAACATTCTTCAAGAGATGCGCAATTACAGAAACAGAACATACAGCACGTGTGAGCTGTCAGAACTAGATGCGCGTGCAAATGACAACAAACAACAGAATACATGCTTCTAAGCACTCTACAGGGCGTAGCGGCACAGGTGTGTTACAGCCCACTGCTCCTGGTCCTCATAGTTCCTTGCAGCCAAAACAGCAACAGTCCCTCCTGCGAGCGGCACCCGCAAAGCGGGGGCCACGAGGAGATTAGTAGCGCTGCGGGCTGGGGGCGTGGCGGCACAGGTGTGTTAGAGCCCACTGCTCCTGGTCCTCGTAGTTCCTTGCGGCCAAAACAGCAACAGTCCCTCCTGCGAGCGGCACCCATGAACCCATGAATTATATAACGTGTTTTGAACAATTATGAATTAGATACTAAGCAAATCCCTTAGCATTTATTTCATTTCATTATATGAGGACTGTACTAAGCCAGATGAAAATGTCCTTTTCATTTCCACCATTAGCCACCACTATTAACAGATGTGCCGATTTGTTTCTGCTGTTGAAATACAAGTAGAACTGCAGACTTCCCTTTCATGCAAAGTTATGCAAAATTCCACTCCTTTGGCAAAAAAGATTTTGCATGAACATCGTACAACCACACAAGCAGTAACAAAGCAAACAGATTCAGAATCATTCCTGAATTCTGTCAGGACCAGAGGAGAGGATTATGCTGTACTTTCTTCACTTTGTTCCTTTCTGTAGCCATATAAAAAATATAACAGGACTTCATTTCCCACTTGGGAAAAAGCCAATTAAACAAATTGTCCAATCCATAAAGAGGGACCCTTTCTTGGTCCTTTATCCCATTTGCTCCCTACTCTTTCTTCACTGCTCCAGCAGCAAAGATAAGTGCCTCTGGCCTTTAGACTACTTATTATTACTTTTCATCACTTTCTTATTGTGCTAATTGCATTTATTTAGTTATGTGCATGCATGACGTGTGATTTCATTTTTTGCGTGGCTGGGGAAACGCCTCGTCGGCCCTCCGCGGCTGCTTTTCTCTGATCCCTGCGCTGCGGCGCGTGGGGCACACGCAGTGAGGTCCTCTGACCACAATGAGGGTGCTATGTGAACACACCCTCAAGCATATAGAGTGTCTCTGCTCCTGCTCACTCCGATACGGACTTATTCAGAGCAGAGCAGACAGGAGCCAAGAAGGGGATTAGTTTGTCCTGCACCACATACCTGTAGCATTTACGTCATGTGGAGGGTGTGTAAGTATTGGGAAGTGCCACGCTACACGCTCTCTTCTGTTTTCACGGGCACATACTTGTAACGCTCAAATCCGACACAGGCCCAGGTATGCAGACCCAGATTGACCGCATTGGGCATATGATATCCTGGTGCTTCTTTCCCCACAGAACTTGCCCTAATGGATTTACTTACTAAATTTGGGAGACCCCATATATGGAGTGCCTCTGTAAATATCTAGTAGCATTCCGTCCATCAATTATTTCTTTTGCATATGACATAGGAGGTGGCACCTCTGGAGCAAAAACTACCACAAATGGTAGAACACTGCCTTAAACCCCTCCCTTCGAGGAAAGAAATTCTTGGTACCCTGGTCACTTTACTTCCGGGGAAGCCTAGTAAGCCAGGGACGGACACTAAGCACAAGAGAGACCTTACTTCAAGCATAGACCTGGATGCTTTCGCGAGGCTGAAATGGGCCTTCATGAACCAGGCTCAGCCACTAGGATCTGACCCATAACTGATGCCCCTACCGGACCCTCAGGTACGCAACCTCGTGCTACAGATACCCTTCTCCCTCCCCTATTCCCCGGGATGGGGCGGACCACCCCTCTGACTCCGAAACACAGCACGACATGGGATCTTGACCATGGTGCCCTTCGCCTAACCCTAACACGTCAAACTGCAACACTCTGATGGGGGATACCCCACACAAAGTGCCCTCGGACATGCTTGATCCTGAGGAGTTGTTTCCCCCCCCATTTCGCATAGTAAACCCTGCCTCACAAGGTCACCTATGTCGTGGGGAGGCTGCGATGCCCTTGGACAAAGAGGTCCGTAATTGCCTCCAGGCAGAATGCCCATGTCCAACTCTGGGCGATAAGGTGGTGTTGACCCCAGAAATTGATTCTCGCATGGCCACCTATTTAGCCAAGTATATCAGAAACCCTAAAAGGGTATAGATAGGTCCTGGTGAGCTTTGCAGGACAAACTCCTCTACCTTTCCTGTCCACTAACGAGAATCCTCTATATGGTAAAAGTTGCTAAGGTGTCCAGTAACCTCATTTCCCCCGAGGTGTTGTTTGGTTAACTTTTGGGCAACGCAAACTGCGCCATCTCGATTGAGAGGCACAGATCACTACTTATCAAAATCGATCCCAAGCTGGGAGACCTCACCACCTCAGAGGCAGGCCCAATAGCGCAAGGATGGCTGTTTGGTGACCCACTCTTCCGGGAACTAGGGAAGTTTGTGGCTACTTTTAATTCGCTGGACAAAACCCCGGCTTCCATTAAATGTAATTTTAGCCCCACCCCTGGTTTTCCGCAAAGCTGGTCGAGGCAGGGGCGCTCAGTCAACGGGCCTCAACCTCAAGCCCCTGGCAGAGGCTAAGGCTAGACAGGGTCAATGAACTCTGCTCCGTTCATGGAATTTTTCGCACTCTGCTCACGCATGCCAACGAAAATCCAACGCTAGAATGCTTCCCAGCGTGATTTCTCAACACGGGCAGTCGCGGATGGTCACTACCGCTCACGTTGAGAAACCTTCCGTTCGCATTGAGGAAGCTGCCGCTCAAGTAGAACCTCTACTCGAACAGCAGAAAGAAGCTGCGCCCTCTTGTGCTGTGCGTGATGCAGCAGTGTGAGACAAACACCCAGCATTTAAAATCAGTGCATGCGGTGCGAGGTAATGCACGACGCCGCTCACGGAACTCCGCGTAACTTGGCTCCATTCTGCAGACCCTACCACATCCCACACGGTTCCTCACCAACCTCTTCTTAGTGGAGAAGAGGGACGGTGGGCAACATCCAGTCATCAATCTCAACGAATTCATTGAGTGTTTGGAGTTCAGACACTTCACAATTGAAGGCAGTCAAGTGTTAAGGGACCTCCTTTAGGTCAACGACTGGATGGTGCATCTGGAACTCAAGGATGCGTATTTGAGCATTTCCATCTTTCTGCCACATTGCCGATTTCTCCAATTTCAGTGGCGAGGGCAACCATTCGAGATCACGACTCTCCCCTGCGGATTGTCGCCCACCCCATGGTGTTTCACTAAGGTGACACGTCCAGTGGGCGAATACCTCAGAGCACGGGGCATTTGGCTTATAGTATACCTAGACAACATCCTCTTTCTTGACAGGGGAGGCTGGTGACATTTGAAAGTGGTGGGGTAAAATACTGCACTGTGGCGAGAGAACGAGCCCAAACCACTTATGGGGGGTTCCGAGGTTCTCCCCCGAGAACATTTTGAAAAAAAGAGTGGGCAAATGTTGCATTCTCAAGCAAATTTGAGAAACAAAATAGGTGGCTTGGCGAACACATCTCTGGAAGTAGCAAGGCAAGTCTCTTTGCACTTGCACAGATACATCACTCTCCCTGCATTGACATAGGCACAGTCACCCTGCACTCATAGACCCATTACTCACCCTTCCATGACAAATCACTAAGCCAGCATTCACCCATCCACATCACTCACCCTGGACTCACACAGGCACACTGCTCAACCTGCAGTCACACAGACATCACTCACCCTTTACTCACACAGGCACATTGCTCACCCTGGACTCACACAGGCACCCTGCTCAACCTGCACTCACACAGACATCACTCACCCTGGATTAACACAGGCACATCGCTCAACCTGCACTCACACAGACATCACTCACCCTGGACTCACACAGGCACACCACTCACCCTGGACTCACACAGGCACACTGCTCAACCTGGACTCACACAGGCACACTGCTCAACCTGCACTCATACAGACATCACTCACCATGGACTTCCACAGGCACATCACTCACCCTGGACTCACACAGGCACACAGCTCAACCTGCACTCACAAGCCGTCACTAACCCTGGACTCACACAGGCACATCGCTCCCAAGCATGGGTTACCAAAAAAGGAATCTGCTATCTGTGTGCATGAAAAAATAAAAAAAGACGCTAAAAGATCATGAGCTTCTCTGCACTCAATACAGCGCTGTGGCATGATGCTTAAAAAAAAAACATTTTGTGGTGGAAATAGTTGAACAAAGATTCACTAGGCTTTGCGGCGATCGGGGGCTTGTCCTGTAATGCCTAATTGTATCTTACAATGGGCGTTTCAACAAGAAGCTGCGTATTGTGTGAATGCACTTTTGAGAGGAATAGGTAGGCTTTCAAAGGCACAAAGAAACCTTCTGCCAGCCGGATGATGGGTTTTTTTCCTCTTTTTTTGACAAACATATCATTTAGTCTATGTGAGGCGTAATTGACAAGCAGCACAAAAGCCTTCCAGCATCTTAAATTGTAAACACCGTTTCCTAAGACAGACCAAATTGTAGAGCTTTGGAAAATTGCACAGAATAAAACGACGCAATATAAAGTGCACATCTTCTGCATTCTGGAGTACCGGAGAACGCCTCCCAAATCACTTACATCTATTTAAATTTAATTTCATCATTTAAAAAACCAGTCCATCTCTGGCCCTCGTTTTCCTTTCCCCTGCGAAAATTTGTATGAAAAACATCAAACTAAACGCTATTTTTTCCAATTGTGTTTCACTTTTCAAAATAAATACTGACCTTGCTTCAGTGATCATTTATTAAAATATGTTATCTTTCCTATGTGAGTTATACAGCTTATGCATCCAAAAGGTTTCACAGCACATTTTTTCCTGCTCGGAAAGAGAGGCAAGATGGCTGAGCGGGAAAGGACAACAGATATGGACAGAATATATGAAGGGTGGTGGTAGGGGGCAACAGAAACACAATGAGGTGGAGGGCGAGAGAAGGGAACAGCGTAGTAGGTACGTGGAGAACAAGAGGGCAGTGAGACAGTGAGGAGGAGTTGGCGTGATGCGAGTGACTAGGTCACAAGAGTGCCGAGGCCGAGTGAGAGTGAGGTAGATAGAGGAGGGAGGGGGAGCTGGGGCAGGCTCCCCCCGCCGAGAGGTGGAAGGTTAATGTGTAACCGGCTCTGGGTGAGCACCGACACTGGGCCTGTCCCAGCAGGGGGCAATGACACGGTACAAACATTCGCCTTCCAGCCAGGCCGGGACACCCCCTGCTCCGCGCACAAAGCAGCTTCTGGTGGTCTATTCCTCTCCCAGCTGCCTTTCCATTCAGCCCCCTCTCCGGGATGCTGTCCCTTTGTCATGGTAAAGCCTCCATTCGATTCATGCCCGCCCAAATTGAAAAGAAGGCTATATCCTACCAGTGCCACAGTCGAGTCAGACACCTTTCACTTGAACTTCTACTAGTACAGTGTACTTCCAAAAAACGCTGTCCAGTTCTGCCAGGGAACGGACAGAGAGTTAGTGACTGTAGCCATGTGGGGAGTCGGACTGCACTGCACACGAGCCCTAACGACACCGACCTGGCTACAAGCACTCAGCAGCCAGCCAGCGGCGCGCGCATCCCCAAATGGCCAATCACTGCATGGCTTCACATAAAGTCACACAGTGATTGGCCATTAAGTGCGGCTGAGGCAGTACGTGCCACCACCCACGCGAGGCATCCAATAATGGATTGCCTGCCCTTCTGCTTGGTGGACCAGCCAATACTGGCTCTGCAAGCAGCGCCAGGATTGGCTAGGGGGGCACAGTCACTACTCGCACTTTGAAACCCCGGGGGCTGTAAGAAGCAGCACCCCCCTTGGTGCAACTCTAAGGGGAAGGTAGTAGAAGGCTGAACCGCGCATGCTGAGGCTAGTTACAGCCCAAAATTTCACATGCGCAGACTGCTGCAGCTGAGTGTGGACTGTCACTCAAGCTGCAGCAGCCCAGCCCAGCCCCACCCCCTGATTGCTTCGGGTGTGTCCCGATTCCCGGACATACTAGTAGCGCTGCTGCGCTATTGCCACCAATGATGCATTTAAATATTTAGTGTGCACTGCAGTGCTTGACGACAGTGCGTCCAGGCTTAGTGGGGCTACGCCCCTACGCCCCAATGGACGCACCTCGGCTGTTCCTTGATCAATGCCCTCAGAATCTCTTCATCCAACTTCTGTTGGTGATTAATCTCTTGGATTATCAATCAGACTAAGTTAGTCCTTACTCCAACCCAATCTCTAGTTTTCTTGGCTTCAAAGTGGACTCGGTTTGGGCCACTCTAAGCCTTCCCTCTAGGAAAGTAAACAGTATCAAATATGAACTTCGGTGTATGGCCACCAGGCCTTCCACCTCCCTGCAGCAACTTGCTCGAGTAGTGAGACACTTGTTGTCTTCAATTCAGCCAATTTTTCCAGGGTCTCTTCACTATTGGGCACTAAAGCGGCTCAAAGCCTTCCACCATCGAAGAGGACTCACCTTCTCTCAAGTGGTCCCTTTGACAGAAAAAGCCAAATAAGAGATTCAGTGGTGGCTCGCCCTTATGGAGGCTTGGAATGGTCGGACTATATTTGGCTCCCTTCCAGACATGGTGATAGAATCCGATTACAGAGGCACAGGTTAGGGCGCATGGTGTGGGGACTTCTCTGCAGGATGAAAATTGCCAAGGCTTGAATAGTCCCTTCATAACAAATGCCTGGAACTGCTGGCTGGCTCATTTGCAGTTAAATGTTGGACCAAGGACAGGGCGCAATGCTGTGCCCTGCTCAAGTTGGACAACGTAGCGGCAGTATGCTACATCAATCACTTGTGGGGGGGGTGTGGTACGAGGTCCAAGACCCTATCAGATCTGGCCAGGAACGTCTGGGACTGTTGTCTCGATTATCAGCTTTCAGTGATGGCAGAGAATCTTAAGGGAAAAGCCAAACAAGTAGAAAACTGGCACTCCTGTCATGTGCAAGACACGAGTCCTTGGAAGTTACATCCCTCAGTTTTTCTGGCCCGTAGGTCATCTCTCCTCTTGAAGGTCTAGGCCAACATCCCCACTAAACGGTATAGATCGGCTTGGTCTAGATGGTTGGGCTGGTGTCATCAGGAACACTTGGATATGGTGGGGACCGGTGTTGTCCATGTCTTAAATGTCCTCACCTCTTTAGCCTCCGAAGGGTTGGCTTACAGATCAATCAATACCTTTAGATCGGCGATCTCAGTGGGTCACTCCCAAATAGGTGATCACCCCGTGGGGCAACATTCGCTTGTTCGTAAACCTCTTCAGGGCATCCATCTCTTGCTTCCTCCAGAACACAGGTATTCCACGTTGAGGGACGTCAACAAAGTCTTGAACTTTTTCTGTCTTGGCAGTCCAATAAATATCTCTGCAGGAGGAAGTTAGTGGCCAAACTGGCTACCCTGTTGTGCTTGTTATCGTGTAGACAAATTTCGGATGTCAGAGCTCTGGATCTAACAGGTACAGTATTCACCCCAGATGGGGTTACCTTCTATATTTCCAGGAGGACAAAGTGTAATTCACGTGTGGTTTCTTACCCTTCCTTTCCAGATTCCCCCAAACTGTGTGTGGTCTGATGTATTAAGGCATATGAGACAATGACAGCGGATATTCGTCCCCATTGGGAGAGGGAGCTCCTAACTGCCCTTAATAAGCTGTATAAAGTTGTCTCATCTCCCACTATTGCAAGATGGGTTAAATGGGCCATGCTAGAAGCTGGCATTGACACAAAACTGTTCAAAAGTATATCCTTCTGGCTTGTTTGGAGGACATCCTAAATACAGCAGACCGTCTTCTGATTCAACCTTTAAAAGGTTTTACTTAAAGGGTGGGGAGCGGTGACTTTGGGAGGAGTTAATTTGTTGCATTCTTGTAATAAGGAACACCATCGTAAGTGCTACAGTGGCTTTACTGGTTGGTTATGCTATGCTCATGTTTGCAACAATAAAAAACAAATTTGAACCATAAAAGGTTTTACTTTTGACCAGTCCCCAGCATTGCATCATTGGTGGTTGACAAGCTTTACACTAGATTAATTCTCGTCTCTGGTCTTGACATAGAATGAGAAATTTCTTAGCTATCGTAACAGAAAGTTTCAATTCTATTAAAGACATAGAGGTGAGGATTAGCCCACCCAAATCTTTACAAGTATGCTCCAACCCAGGGTAATACATCGTTAGGATAGGTATACTTTCATAATTAGTATGTTGCAGTAGAATGCATTTTGAATATGTTGTCTACGGTGATATGCAAACTCTGTATATTATAAGTACATATGTTTCGTAGGATCTGATTCGGCTAAGCAAGAATGAAGACATCTCTAGTTGGCTTCTGTCACACGAAGAAAGAGAAGGCAGCAAAAGGGAAAAAGGACTATGAAAGGGTCCGTGTTTATGGATTGGACAAATAGTTTGACTGACTTTCTCACAAGTGTTATTTGTTTTATATGGCTGCTGGAAGGAATAACCTGAAGAAAGTACAGCATAATACTTGTCTCCATGTCGTTAATAGAATTGAAACTTTCCATTACGACAGCTAGGAAATTTTTCATTCGCCCTCTAAATTTTTAAATATTTGCTTATTGACTAATTAGGAATTATATGGTAATAGCTAGTTAGTACGTCCACACAAAATGTACACAAGTTTATTGTGAAATTGATCTAAATGTAAAAAAATGTAAAAAGGGATATAGCCAAGGCATGGAAAGCGGATGTACCCCCTACCACTGTGGTGTGGAAAAAAGGGATTCGACAATTATATGGGCTGGAGATCGCTGTATACCAAGCAAGAGGTTGCCCCCCAGGAACACCCCAAGGACTGGCAGCAGTGGGCGGACTATAGGGGCATCGTTCTGGATCCAATTTGCTCCCCTAGTGCCCTTCTTGAGGAGCAAATATGCCAATATAGAGGGGACTGATAAGAGACTGTTGTATAGGACTAATTTCTGTCTGCTGTGTGGTACGTGCTGTGTCATATGGTACTCGGGCGGGATCGTCTTTACAAGTTATGTAGTTATTGTTATTAATGGGTGTACCTATTTCAACATCCTTAGTGTATTCCTTGGCCTGTGTGGTCATGCATCTGAGCCAAAACCCAATAAAGTGTGTTATAAAAAACAAATTGTTCTAAATGTGCAGAAATTCTTAAACATGTGTCTCATCATATTACAATGGTTACTCCCGCTTCTTTCACCGGATGCTTTTTTGGAAATATTACACAAACAAAAGATGGGGATTTTTCCAATATGTACATTAATTGTGGAACCCAATTCACAATATCATGCAAGAGTGTACTCTCCCAAAAAACGCCTGTCACATGTTTCCGTATATTTCGTACTAACAGCTGCATTCTGAAGGCTGGAATATGCCTCTGATAAATACTCCTGCAATACCCTACTGCAGAAAACTACGGACACAATGCCTCTTTCCCTGAACTGCCGTCTTTCAGGTTTACAACACTCGCCCTCACCACAGTAATGTGGGTGCGTCAGGGTGCCAGTGGGTTTCTGAAAAATTAGCTCTGCCCTACATACTGTATTTTTTTGCATCAGCAGCAACCAGTACACACCTCAAGATTGTTGGTGGGTAGGGTGAGCCAGAACCTTACTTGAGACACTTGTACATTGTCCACACAACGATCAGCGACCGGGAAACAAAAAGCTGAAGTACCTGTCTGCCCAAAGCTCTGTCAAGACCTGTGGAACCAATATGTCATGCTGGAGATAAAGCGGTAGAGATCTGACCATCGAGGATTTGTCCCTCTCCTGACACATGGGCCAGTCTGAGGCGCAAAGCAACAGAGGTGGGGCAGAGGATAGGTCTCATCATAATTCAGGGCTTCTCCAGCCCACCCAGCTTCCCACCAAGGAAGGTTCTACACACCCACCTGAACGCATCCTTACGAAATCGAATACATATAGCCTTGTGTCTCTATTGAGTCACAGAACTCTTTCATTACTTTCAACTATCCATCTAATGCACATGTTTTTTTTGTTTGTTTTATATAGCGCGAGCTAGACCTGAAGGTATCAGGGCGCTTTAAATGAGCACCAGTTGCATTACAGATGGACACATTCATTTTTGCTAGGCACGGGGAGATTAAGTGATTTGCCCAGAATCATAGGATGTTGAGCATCACTACTGAGACTCGAACCAGGTTCCCCAGCTCCGAGGTCGACCGCTCTAGCCGTGATGCCACATCCTCTACTTACCCTATGAAAAAAAATATTTAAAATCTTTGCTGACTTCCAGAAGTTGAGGACTATTTTACTGCACTATGGAAAATACATGGAGGTGACTTCGCAAATATCTGCAAGTGTGTAGCAACAACCAGCAGCAAGTCAACACACCAAGCGTGAGGCACGACAGTCACCACTCGCACTTACTTTGTGAGTCTTTCGATGGCCTGCACGTGGACATTGTTGTGCGTCTGCGCGAGAACAGCCTCGTGCTGCGCACACTTCAAGCACAAGCCGCCTGCCCGGTTGGAACTGCTGGCCGCGAGCAGAGCCTCGTGGTGCCTCAGCCTCCCGCGCAAATCCTCGCTGTTCTTCTGCGCCTCCGAGAGGTCTTTTCTGCAATGGGAGCAAAGCATGGCATTCAAAATACAAACCAGAGGGGAGAAAGCGTGCAAGAACATCGGATATGCGGACTTTAAGCGACACAATGTTCACAGAAAATTGGCAAGCATAACAAAAACATCAACTGCAAAGATACGGGTTCCTACGCTTTTAAGGTTAGCCTTCATGTCAAACCCCCCCTTCGTAAATTAATGCAAGTATTTCACAAGTATTTTCATATAAAGTCAAGGCTTTAAGTGGGCCGGGTCCTACCGGTGCTCAGCACCGGCAGTTCTAAATATCAGGCGCCGAAGGGGTCTCTATCGGGCTCTCCATTTTTGCCCTCACCCTCGATGAACTGAAAAATCTTAACTCTTCAGCAGTTCCACCCTTCACTGCTTTTGATTTAACTTCGAAGAGTCTCCTTATAGTTCCTTCACAGTCTCATCATTTTAGAACTGAAGCATTTTCAATATTATTTGCAACAAAGCCATAGTTGTTGCTTATTTATCTTAGGCGGCTAACAACCATTGGCAACGCTAATAGGCCTGGTTTGGGTAAGTAGGTGTAATGTTACTTGTATTATATATCTGGATGCAAGGAATGCCAGATGGGCGGCACACTATGCTAAACACAGATTTTTAGTTTAGGTGTCTTTAAGCCACGCTCTTAATTACATCGGCCACGCCTCTTTAAGAGGCCCCCCAGATTTGTCATCCCATTTAAAGCCCTGGATACATTAATACATTGGATATAAAACTGGTAACGCTCTGTAGCTGGATTAATTTCTATAGCGACCTGCCTGTTAAATCAAGTATTTAAAAGCGCTGCATAGATTTGTAACTTTATTTGCTTAAAAGACGCCCTCTGGCTCCAAAAGGCCACTCTTAATTGCATGGCATTTGTTTTCCTGTGGATTAAATACATGCAAGCAATGATGTGCGCATGACTTGAACTTTCCCGTGTGACAGACAGCTAGCCACCCGCATGCTAATTAGCAGACCTTTTACAAAATGGAGACCAAAAGATGCCCCACGTTCCAAAGAATGGGCCATGAGTTTCCAGAGTAACACGAGGTTAGCTTTTCTGAATAATTTCACTTTAAGATAAAAGGGGAGGTGGCGTTCGGTGGTAAAATTATGCAAAACCCTTTTTAAGGCAGGATAATGTGTGCCATTTTTCTGCACAAAGATGTCCTGAGCGTTGGTAACAAGGGGATTAGGTATTTACTATTTGGACTGAATTTTACACTACTGAGTGGATGGTACCTTTGCTTCAGACGCAGTTCACAGCATAGATGATGTTTTTAAGATGCTGCAAACAAATAATTTAAACGACAGGTGCGGATTTCAAGAGTGAGAGCAGTGGGAGAAAGACACTGAGCTTTTTTTGGGGGGAGGGGGGCGCAGCTATGAAGGTGTCAACAAGCAGATGTTGCAGCTAATCTTAAATACATGTTACTTTTCGTATCCAGTGCCATCTCATCGGAAAGGTTTCAATCGGTAGATGTGGAAATTAAAAACAATGTGGCATGAACTAGACTCTTCTGGGCTTGCAAACGGGAAGGCTAGAGGCGATTAGTAGCACTTGGCAAAGATAGTAAACCAGGAGTGAACATTGTTGGTCCACGATGGACTGACCCGTGTGCGATTTTCAGGATAGGCATGTTGTATATTATATTAAGGCCACTGATTCAAGATTCAAGATTCAAAAGTACTTTATTCGGTTAAAAAGGGAAAATAACCATAAAAGTAGCATGTAAGGTGCAATTTACAAAAGGTCGAGTAAGTATTTTTCCTTTAAAATCACAAAATAAGAAAAACAACAAAATTAAATCCATATCAACAATATTAAATTCATATACACAATAAAAAAGATCAATCCATTTGCATTGATTTACGACATTTAAAAGCCAATTTTAAAAATTCTGCAATAGAGGCAACCATAAAAACAGTATCCATTTTCTGGCACTCTGTAAACGCTAGGCGGCATCTGTAAACATTTAGATCTTTAAGAATAGGAATGATAAGTTTCTTTCGGAGGAAGGTATAAAATTTACAAAAAAATAAAATATGTATATCCGATTGTTGGGAAACATCATCGCATGGACAGAAACATAAGTCCTTCAACCAACAATTCATCACGGGGAATGATAATGTCCTAAAAACTATATTCAATCTAAATCGGGTCAAAAGGTACCGTTCATGATTAGACATATACAGTGAAAGATATGGCTGCAAATTCTCTCCACATATAATATCCTGGTGGGCAGAGACAGTCTTTTTTCTTGCCTCCATTATATTTCTCTTTTCCTTGAGGTAGGTCATACACAAGTATTTCAAATCGCTTCTGGATATACATTCCATTGATTGTGGATCCTCAAAGTATTGGGGGCAATTTATTTTTTCAAGAAAGTCTCTGACATAGCCTATCCATTTGTAATCCCTGATATTGTCCAATACCATGATGTCCTTAAAAATGGCACGATTAACCACACATTCTTCATTTGTCCAGACCCTATGCCAAAGAAGAACTGGCTGAATTCTAATAATGTCGGTGACATAAGATATTCCCAATTCAACATGGCATATCATTGTTGCAGTACTTTGGGGTACAGACAATATGTGACATAAAAACTTATTTTCCAGGATTTGAATTGGGGTGATATTTGAATAACCCCATAATCCTGCCCCGTAGATGGCTACAGATATACAAGTTGCATTATAAACGGTTAAAATCTCTTTTATGGGTTTTTTACCTAATTTCTTCATAAAACATTTTAGGGCCATAATGGTCTTAGAGAATAACAGAGATCTGGCATGAATTGCTGTGGTCCATGAGCCGCTTTCATGAAACAGTATCCCTAGATAAGGGAAGGTGGGGGTCCTTTCTAAGGGATTGGAGTTCACAAAGATTTGCTTCACATGCTTGTTTGTTCTGGACCCGCAGTACATAGATAAAGTTTTGGAACAATTGATTCTCAAATCTAAATCAAGCATAAAGGTGTTAAAGGCTGTAACCAAACTTTGTAAAGCCATTGGGGTTCGCGCCATTAGGACAGCATCATCGGCGTACATCAGTGCAGGGACAGGCCTACCTCTCACCATAGGCATGTCCCTGCCCTCCTGCACGAGATGCTTTTCCATTCCATTTATGTACAACAGAAATAGGAAGGGGGCTAGGACGCACCCTTGGCGCACACCCCGACCAATCCCAAATTGTCTACTGCACTCACCATTTTTCCCAAATCTGACACTGGCAGTGGCCCCAGAATACAGCTCTCTCAGAAAACATATAATGGCATTGTCTACTCCCAAGTCAGCCATAATTGACCATAACTTAATGTGTGACACACAGTCAAAGGCTGATGATAAGTCAACAAATGTGAGGTATAGACGTTGTTTTTTGACCTTTATATACTTCTGCTGCAAGGTAAAGAGATTCAAGCCTTGCTCTATAGTCCCTAGGCCCTTTTGGAACCCAAATTGAAAGTCACTTAACACCCCAGTTTCATTGGCCCAGCTTTGTAGTTTAGCTAAAATCACTCTTCCCAAAATTTTTATAGAAGAGTCCAATAGGGAGATTGGCCTATAGCATGTACAATTAAGCCTGTCCCCTTTCTTGAATATTGGGACTATTGTTGATGTAAACCAGGTGGGTATTGGGCTGTTTGCCAAGACGGCATTAAAGAGCTGAACTAACAGTGGCCCCCATAATTCGATGTTAGCCTTATAGAGGTCAGCTGGTATACCGTCTGGTCCCGCTGCTTTGCCCCCCTTGGTCGCCTTTAAGCTTGCTATAGCTTCGGGAAGGGTTACAGTCAGGGTTCTAGACGTGTCTAGATTTGGCAGCCCCATCTCCTGGCCTACTTCCGAGGTTAGTTCCACAGCCATATAAAGGGAGGAAAAATGGGCCACCCACTCATCTTCTGAGATGGCAATTTCCATGCGTGCTTTTTGTTCATATAGGAGGGGGGTGTTAATAACCCTCCAAAAAGCAGCCGGGTCCTTCGATTTTGATGCATCGCATAGGTTGTCCCATGCCTCCCTTTTTATCGAGGTCTTCCTCTCCCTTAATGCTAGGTTATAGTCCTTTCTTGCAATTCTAATTTGATTTACGTCCTTTGGTCTATTATGAATTGCATATCTAAGCTTTGTTAAGGCTCTAGTGCACTTCCTATCAAACCATTTCCTATTGGGCTTTAGGGAATTTTTCCTATTAACCCACAGTGCTTCCTTAATTTTACTAGAAATAATGCTAAAATGGGTTATTATTTCACATTTCTCTGCATGTTCATCTAAACAGATGGAGAAGCTACTCATGCAGTTAGTCAGTATTTTTTGCAGAAAATCATCTGGGACCAATCTGCTCCATTTAAGGTTGTAACCATTTTGAGCACCCACCCTTACATCCTGGACCATTTGGTTCTGACATTCTCTAATGTCAGCTACGGTAAATAAATTTTCCATTTTTAATACCTGTGGCAGATGATCACTCAATGGTAAATCCATGATGTTTGCTCTAATCAATCTGTTTGCAGAGCTAAATGTGCATAAGCTAAAATCAATAATGGTTGAGGCCCCCCGCCCAACAAAGGTTGGGGCAAACATCGTTGTGTGGTGTGCTAATTCATTTACAAAGCCGAGGTTAAAGTTAAAAATCATTTCATTCAGTAAGTCGCCTAGTAGGGTGTGTTCAAAATGCGTCAAATTGACGTCTTGTTCCAGCATTAGACCACAAATACCCTTTTGGCCCTTTTTGCAGAGAGTACAATTAAAATCACCCCCCCCATAATAACATAACTTCCGCCCTCTTACTCTTATCAAATTCATTTTGCATTTCTAGGGCTAGTGTATCAAGTACAACCTTAATCATGCTATCTGAACAGTTATTATAGAAATTAAAAAGAACCATCTTTAGGCCCTTCCTTGTGTATATCACAATTTTTTGGTAATAGCTGGATCCAGGGGAAAAAACTATTTTATCATATACTAAAAGATTAGATATGTATACAATCAACCCCCCCTTGGGTCTTCCGTATACTCCGCCCACCGCAGGGGTAAAGTATGTCTTGTAGCCATTAAGGTGTATCGGCGTGGTAGCCCAAGTTTCTTGAAGGGCTAATATTCCTACGTCGGAAATAGCCTCATCCCAGCTTGGATTTGTAATCTTTTGTTTTAACCCAGCCACGTTCCAAAATAATACCGTACAGGAATCTTTATCCACAGAAGACACATCTACAGTATCCCCTAGACTGTTGGCCTGGCTCTCTTTTATGAGCTCATTCCCCCCCTGTATTTCTATGGATTCCTCATCCCCCAGACAGCTTGTGGGATCTAAGACTGCGAGATTAATAGGTAACCGATCATCTACCTTAATCTTGGGGAGTCAGTCCACTGCATCCAAGCAGTCAAACCGATTATAACATGGGAAAAACGGGGGAATTTGGGCATTGCCTATCCATCTTGGATCGTAACCCTGTGGGTGAAAATAAGGAGGCCTGCCTTTGTGTTTAACAATATTCCAGCCATCATCATGCCTCCCATTCCGCAGTGTATTGTGGTAGTTATTATCAGGGAACTGGCCAGTATTACCACCATGGCGTCGATTTTCCCTGGTCCAGCTCCACCTATTATCCGGCTGTTCACCCTCCGGGTAAAAATAGGATAATGGCCTGGCCACAACTGACAAACCGTAATTTCTTGGGGGCCTTGATGTAATAAATTCTGCGGTGCGGGGATTCTCAAAAGTTATTACCACACAGTCACCTTGTGACCTTTTTTTATTATTATTATTGTACCCCACCCAGGGAGCCCTTTCAACCATAAGGATATTGCTTTTGAAGGCCGGGGGGAGAGGATAGTTATCATTTAACCAATGTATTGTTTTATTTACTAGTCCCCCATTATTTTCATATGATTTATCAGCAGGTTGGGGTACTCCAGTAAGAACCACAACATATGTTGAGGCTTCTGGTGGTAAATGTATATTTCTACGTGTCTCCCTCTTTTCTTCATTAACTTTCTCCTTAGAAGTTTGCATGGGTGGCGCTGTTAGGTCAATTACGGTGAGATTTTTAGGTGTTGGTATAACTTTTGGAGGTGGGTTAGTAGTGAGTTTTGGAGGTGGAGTAGAGGTAGTTATTAAAGATAGATTGGTATTACCATCGCTTTTAGCGGCTGTGGGTGGTCTATTTGTAGTTGATTTCTTTTCAGGAACTTTATTGTTCAGATTAAAGCTAGGGGCGCTAATATCTTTATGAATGTTAGACAAAATTCTTTCCAGACAGCGTAGCCTCACCTCGATAGGTTCTAAAAGAGTTTTTAGCATAGCATAGATGTTATTATTATCCATGCTTAGGCTACTACTGTCCTCATCCCCTTCAGCTTGATTATCAACTACCCCGCTTTGTTCCAGGATCTCCTCCAGGCTACTATCCAAGATGGTTTCATCTGGCAGACTTAGGGTTATACCCACACTTACACGTGGCCCACCTACGGTGTCATTAATAATGGGGTGAGCATCTAAATTGGTGCTCACATTCAAAGGAGTTGGAGGCAACTGAATAGGGGCATGAATTTTGCTAGGCTGGGCTTTTTTCCCATTTCGGGTAGTCATTTTAATGGGCTGTTGTTTAGTAATCTTTTGTTTAGGGATAGCCCCCTCCTTCCTCCCCCTTTCATTTAGGGTACTAACTGTCTGTTCATTCTCTGTTACGGTCAGCCCGTTTTCCAGCAACAAGGAAAGATTTGGGGTTGCCTCCAAGCCTTCCTGCGATGCTGGTAAGTCACAACCCTGGTCCTTATGTACCATTACAATTGTTTTTAGATCGGATGCGCTGTTAGGTGTCCGAGCATGTGCAATGTGACCCAGAGAAGAACGCTTTGCCCTGGCTAAATCTTGGGACACCCTTCTGTCCATCAGTACGATCCCTTCATCAATAAGCGCATTTGTGCGTACTATAAAATCGTCCAAGGTACCAGTTAGTTTCTTTGCCCCCGCGGCTGCCATGCTTCTGGTCTCTGGATGGTTCATGACAAGACCGCTAAATGAACCACTATACAAGAGATAATATTAGCGCCCAATACCCAGGACTAATCGCTGTGCAAGGAGGGACTCAAGGACTCACAGGGATATACAATAACAAATTTAGCCAACTTACGCTTTTACAGTCTCGATGTCCTTTGGCTAATAACAAACGGACAGGGTATCTGGCCCAGGCCAGGCTCCTCGGGCCTAAGAGGGCCCGCCCTTTGCCCGGGCTTAGCCCCGGGCGTCCCGCTCGCGTCCCGCGTAGCTGGTCCTGCCCGCTTTAATCGTCCTCCTCTGGCGCCCTCGCGGTGTCACAGCGCGCGCCGCCGCGTAGGCTGCCGGGATTCGTAGTCCCGGAGCGGCGGCGCGTCCCAAATGGTGGAAAGATGACTCTTGGCGGTGGCGGCGTGGACAGGGGTACCGGTCAAGCTGCGGCGTCGTTTCAGGTAAGTTTTTAAGGCCACTGAAATAATGCGGCATGGGAGTACCAAAGTATGTGGCCGGGTTGACTAAATTATGCGGCAAGGAAAAGCCAACTTTCGCAGCATAATGGAGCATATTTTGTGATAGTACTACATCATTATGTTGTCCTTTTTTCACACAGTAACACTGCCTGGGCAAAGATTTCACGTTAGCAACCAAAAATAGCAATAAGAAGTGAAAGAGGACCATTAAACCTTTACAAAGGTCCTTCCACTGAAAGGGGACACATGTTGCAGCACTTTTTGTAACTTTTGATCCACTTGAGCTGGAAACTACATTTTTTTTGTTAAAATCTAAAAACTAGGCAGCAGATGATGGATTATGTGGCAAGTGCAGCAAATCCATAACTATGAGGAACATGCAGCAGTTGCAGAATCGTATAATTATATTTGCATACAATGAACCTGTATGAGCACCATTAATACATTTGTGATTATTCTGAAAATGAAGCATCTATCTGGTCACCGCAGACCAGGGTTCGATACCCCGACTCTAAATTGATACATTTCACAAGTACACTAAAATGACCTCTGAAAGGCCCATCGTGACCGACATAACGTGGACATTAATAATAATATTCTTTCAAAACATAGTGCTTCATACCGTGGTATTTGCCATCTTTAAGCACTGCAACTATGGATAAATCTGCTACAAGATAATTATCCATGGTCAGTTTATTACACAACTTACCAAACAAGCTCACTGCCTGGTGACATTGCTTGTGAGAAATCCCGACTAGGAGTTACACAGGATCATGTCAGATCTACCAGAGGATGAGCTTTTTCCCTCTGATGCAGCAATAGGAAAAAATGAACACAAGGTGATGTATGTTCCAGGCCTTCTGCTAAGCACCATACACACTTTCTAGCGCAGACCCATCTATGGTTTGTTGATGCTTCAGGAGCTCAGCTGTCGCCAATGAGAGGAGATCCTCTCCCAGAAGGTCTAAGACTGAGCAGCTATTCCAGAAATGACACAGGATGATAAAAGCTGTGGACCTGCCAAAACCAATCCAGGAGGAAAACATTCTGCATTCATTAACAATTAGGAAAGGAGAATAGGATAGGCTTACACAAGGTCTAACAACACCTCGGAAATTATGGCTAGGCTGATCATCAAGGGACTACTGACATGAGCTACAGCTGCTGTCTTCTTACAAGCACCAGAATCCAGATAATCAAGGTGAATTACGAATCCCCATAAACACACAGTTTTTCCCGGTATAATTACATCTAAATGGTCAGCCTTGGCCTCAACAAGTAGAATATTAGAAGCTAGTTATCAAGTCCCAAAGCAAGCATTCCGATATACTCTGCAGGACCCAAACCTTCCATCTCTAGCTCTTATTTTCCAATTCTGAATCTGGTGGCCCAGGCAAGAAAAGCCTGCAACACCCACCTCTATCTCTAGATGTTGCCCCTCTGCGCAGTCTATCATTGGTCTGTCTCAACCTCAAATGCTAATACAATTTGCTTTTGTTTTTGCTATTGCAATACCAGGGTTAAGCCCAAAAACATTGCAACAACATTGAAATCTAACAAAACGTGCTAAGCAGGCGCACTGGTGGCCAAAATAAGCTATGAATGATTGTGTTAGTTCCCGTAGGAGTAACGTC
The DNA here is from genome assembly GCF_964261635.1 of Lissotriton helveticus. Lineage (NCBI taxonomy): Eukaryota > Metazoa > Chordata > Amphibia > Caudata > Salamandridae > Lissotriton > Lissotriton helveticus. The sequence goes on from NC_136067.1 coordinate 939,086,455, forward strand.
CCCAAGCCTGCACACCTTTTCAATTTTTCAATGAATTGTATTCCAATCTTGTAACAAAAACATATTGTTACAAGATTGGAATACAATTCATTGAAAAATTGAAAAGGTGTGCAGGCTTGGCGACGTTATTTCTACGGGAACTAACGCAATCATTCATAGTTCTTGCATCCTCATGCCCAGGAGGATTACCAAACCGTGCACCCACCACTAGGAAGAAACGTATTACCCAGGAGTGCGCTTGTCCACATTCCATTTGGATTTTCTATAGGCCAAAATAAGCTGACGCCATCAATAAACAAAGACAAAAAATCTTTTACTCATACAATCGTTCAAAGGGCCTGGGCCCACCCACGTATACAACATGGCTGACTGAGATATTCAAGATGGTCTCATATGAGATGCGCATCTATACATTTTCTCACAAACTTGAGATCAGCCAACACAAATGGCCACAATTCCTAAACAATGATCTGTGACCCTGTGTCTTCTCTGCTCTCCCTGCTGGCACGGCTTAGCAACATTTTTCTCTGTGGCAGCGGAGACCCCTCCCCCCCCCCCCACAAACCATGGAAACTCCCCACATGTGCTTCTACATTCTTAGAACCAGTATCATGCTGTAGCCCTAGAGGACACCTCATGCCTCACTGCACCTTCACTTTTTGAGAGCTTTCATACCAGACCCACAACAGTCACAACCAATCGCAACCACCTCCAGGACCATACCACCCTTTCACCCCCGGCACCCTTGGGTGCGAGGGACTCTCTCTCCATTACATGTACGGTCCTGGTGCCCTTCCCATTCTCCTTCCAGCGCCCCCGCCGCCCACCTTGTGAATTTTCTTCCTACTGCTGATTGCTGCCAGGCTAGGATCATTCCGGCTCCAAAAGCCTAGTTGTATTTTGCTGTACCAAACCGCACTGTTTTACTGTGTTCGTATTCACAAGTATGAAACCATAAATAAAGATTGGAAAAACTAAAAAACAAATGGCGTTCTCCCTTTAAAATCGTCACATGGTTTCAGAATAGGGTTCTGAGGCTTAGTAGGTGCTATGAACAGTTTAACTATAATAAAGTCTTCAATAACCATTACTGAATCTATAAAGATGTCAGCAGAAATTTAAATCTATGTTAATTTAGAGGGAAGATTATATGACTGCATGATGGCAGCCAGCAGGTCTTTTCACCTAACAGTGTATAAAACATGTAAGAAATATTCTTGGAACGGTTCCTCGTTCAAACTAGTGTAAACTTGCAGCAAGATATTCTTTTCAAAGAATTCACAACTGACTGCATGTGGTTTGTATCAATTCATAGGTTACACGCATAAATCTCTCTGAAATAAATGCACCCCTTCAATGTTACTCAGTCATATCTGGAGCTTTCCCTTTTGTCTTCCCAAATGTCCATCTGAACAGATTTGAAATGGATAGGCAAAGCAGTAGTTTGACACAAGATGCAAACCTAAACATTTCTTACCTCAGAGAAACTGTTTGTGCTTCCAATGTTTCTGTCCTTGCATCATAGAGAAGTTTAAGTCTCTCCTTAGAAAACAAAAAGAGGACAATATAACAAAGGATACAGAAAAAAATATAATTCTTTCTCAAGTGAGATTTAAAAGCTCAACAGTGAAACCTTAATTATGTCATTTGAAAGCACTGTTTGACTTTGGTCCACAAATGACTGATCCATGCCACATTTTGATGTTAACCAATGACACGGCAAATCATATTAATTTATATTAATAGCTGTAAATGTTATCATGTGCGGGTATCCCCTATATCTACCCCCTCTACATATAGTATAGATCAATGTTCGAACCTCCTTTTTTTTCAATAAATAGTAAAAATGGCATCAGAACAATTTAATAGTGGATCTACCTATTTGGGCACCCAAATCATGTTTACAACCAATGGCATTTCAGCAATGAACTGTTGAGAATTTGCAAACAACACAGATTTAGAAACAACCTGTGAGACTGTGAATACAAGAACAATGTTCATTTATCCGTTGACAAACGTTAGTAAAAGCATTATAAAAATATTTGCTAATATTATGCTATCGAATGCCGGTTGCATCCAGAGAAGCCTGGTAAGTGAATTAAAATAGCAACAAATTAACATTAAAAGGACACTTTGAGGAGGGAGCATGAAAGGAAAATGATAGACACAGAGAGAGACAGAGAGAGAGAGAGAGAGAGGAAGAGAGAGAGAGAGAGAGAGAGAGAGAGAGAGAGAGAGAGAGAAGGCAGAGAAACAGAAAATGGGTCACAGAGCTAGACACAGTTTAATGGAGTGATGTAGATTGAGGAAACCCTGTTCTGCGTTCTCAGGTACGAAAGGAAGGTATTCAGACCCCCTACCTGCTCCTGAGCTCGGTCTGAATTTACACCAATTCTTTATTGGAATAAATCAGACTGTAACCAAATCCCTAGCAATGTTGTTTTTTGAGACACACAGGGATCCAGAAGAGCTTGGGTTTCTCTAGAAGTCCCCAGTTGCAGTCAAAAAATATAACTTTCCTGTGGCTCATAAGCATTATTAAGAAGATCAAGGTGGAAAAGATGAAAAAGGCGAGGTAACCAGGAATTTCAATTGATGGTCTCAATGTTGCCAAATCACAGGGGTTTGAAGTGACTGAGCATGTGAGTCATATTTTATAGGTCTCGGTCTGGTAAGGCTGCGCTTGCGCAGTCTCGCCGGCGAGATCTAATGTTTCTTAGTGTGGGGCTTTAACCCGCCTCTCTTCTCCATTGGCTGGCCTCTTAAATGCTGGCCAGCCATTGGAGAAGAGCTGCCTGAGAGAGGGTAGGGACAGGAGTTAGTTTTGTGGAGCGTAGGAGGCAAGCTCGCACCCCCGCAGGAGCTCTTTCCATTCACTGCGTGCGTTCTGGGAGTTGTGGGGGAGGGGGCAGTGCTCCCGGTATGGTTCCCCCCACGGGGTAATGGACCTCAACCAGTGAGGGGGGGCGAACATTAGGCAAACCGGGCTTAATAGCTGGCCCATAGGACGCGCTGCCTGGGTTGACCTGCAAGCCTGCCGCGGTCCTGAGTTAGGTACCACTGGGTGCAGGCGAGCTGGCGGAGGCGCGGGTGGCTGCGGCCACACAATTAGCATATGCAGGGCCAAGCCGGAACGCCCCGGTGCCAAGGGACAGTGCCAGGCAGGCTGCTGGGCTCCAAGTGTAAAAATGGTGTCCATACATGCTATGCAAAGTAATTTTCGCCCAGAAGTGAAGCCAAACAATGTGTTCTTGCCATGTTTGCATCAATTTCTATAGGGCAAACAATGCATTTACGGCGGGTGCTAGAGGGAATGAGAACCCCGAGCGTGAGAGGTATTGCTACACTTCGTCCCCTGTCGACGTTAACGCTTTCACACCCGCACTACCTCACAGCACCTCTGAAGTAATTTCTTCCTGCCCAGTACCGCTGTTTTGCTCACCCCATCCCCGCCCATATGGGTAATCACTCTTGTCCACAGTAGAACGGCACTTTCCGTCACTTGTAACGTTGGTTACTTTTTAGGACTCTCGCCTGCCTGTGGCCTTCGTTCAGCAGCATGTGCAATGCGAGCTCAGGGGCCCTGGCACTGCCTTTGCAGGGTGGGGTGGCGGCTGCGAGCAGGTGGCTATCCCAGAGATAAACACTACTGGCCCCCGTATCATAACCAGCCTCTTGCTCTGACGGCCGTGTTGCCCATCTGAATTTCAAAACTTGGCAACGTGAGAAGTCACAGGCCAGAGCAGGGCTTCGCGTCCAGGGAGGAATACCGCACAGAAGGTGTATTGGGAGAGTGTTTTATTGTACGCTCCGCACAACACATTGCATAATCAGAGTGTACCTGGGAGCCTGCCATCCCTGTCTAAAAGCCAGTCTCAAATTTCCTGATACAGTGGACATCTGAGGTGCCCCGCTTCTAATAAAGGAATGACGTAAGCCACCAACAGTAATACATATTACAGCTGAGTTCTGAATTCACAGTGCCTGGTGGGTGTCATTCCTAGGTCCAGTCCGGAAGAGTGATGAGGGGGTCGTGTAACCTTTGCGCCGTGCATATGTGTTCAGCCAGTATCCGGACGGCACCCCCCTTTCTTTGTGCTAACCAAACGGTGCATCTAAGCTGCCCTAAGAGCTGAAAGATATATTTCAAAGCAGGGGGCCCTTTGATGTTATTAAAATACGCGCTAGCGGTTTTAGTGGGGGTGTGTGTGTGGCTGTGTGGCTGTGTGTGTGTGTGTGTGTGTGTGTGTGTGAGACTGTGTGTGTGTGGCTCTGTGTGTGTGGCTCTGTGTGTGTGTGTGTGTGTGTGTGGCTCTGTGTGTGTGTGTTGGGCTCTGTGTGTGTGTGTGTGTGTGTGTGTTGGGCTGTGTGTGCGTGTTGGGCTGTGTGTGTGTGTGTTGGGCTGTGTGTGTGTGTGTGTGTTGGGCTCTGTGTGTGTGCATTGGGCTCTATGTGTGGGTTGGGCTCTGTGTCTGTGTGTGTGGCTCTGTCTGTGTGTGTGTGGCTCTGTGTGTCTGTGTGTGTGGCTCTGTCTGTCTGTGTGTGTGTGGCTCTGTCTCTCTGTGTGTGTGGCTCTGTCGGTGTGTGTGTGTGTGGCTCTGTCGGTGTGTGTGTGTGGCTCTGTCTGTGTGTGTGTGGCTCTGTCTGTGTGTGTGCGGCTCTGTTGTGTGTGTGTGGCTGTGGCTCTGTGTGTGTGGCTCTGTGTGTGGCTCTGTGTGTGGGTGGGTGCGTGTGGCTCTGTGTGTGTGTGTGTGTGTGTGTGTGTGGGTGCATGTGGCTGTGTGTGTGGGTGCAAATGCAATAGGTCTCACATTTGCGAGAGATTAAACTATTGGCATTGTAAATGACAATGCCATTTATTTATATGTTTTAAAAACAAAAATGTCATGAGCAATGCCAATAGCTCTAACTTTAACAAAGACGAGACCATTGCATTGTAAATGCTTGTTTCAATAGGGTCTTGGCTAGCTTATCCATTCAAAACACCTAAACCAATTGGGCCAAAATGTAGTTGGAAGAACACATTGCAACATGTCTTGCCTAAAAAGTCATAGGGCCTGATTCACAAAGGTATGTTTATTATTTTTCGGTATTCATAAACTCCGAGTGTAAGTTACTACTGAAAAAAACTCAGTAGTAACTCCAGCACTACACAGGGCTAACCAGTGGTACTACACCTCCCACAAAATATATTGGATTAGGGACTTAAAATAAAACCACACAGGAAACATTGTTTATTTTTATTTATGAAGTTTTATATAGCGCAAACTTGATCCCGGAGGATATCAGAGCGCTTTACAACTTAAACATTAATGTTAACGGTTTATCCGAAATCAGTTTACTGTCTGTCCATCAATGTAACCTCTCCTTCCATTTACCCAGAAAACAAAAACACTAACTTTCTCCAGAAGAAAATACAGGCTCAGTGCCCATCCCAGACTATATCACAAAATAAGCGAGCAGAGGGTTTTGGAAGACACTGCTCTTTAAAACATAAGCCTCATCATTTGGTGCCCAAATGCAGTGGAAAAGGGGTAATGGGCATACAGGCATATAGTTTTATCCCTGGAGATTCAAGGAAACAAAACTGTGAGTGAAATTATTAGATAAAAAGTAAAGCATTACAGAAAGCGATGAGAAGGTCAGTGCAAGTAAAATCAGGAAAGTACTTAGTGCAGACTAAAATATTAAATAAACTAGCGATGGTAAATTATTTAAACATATTTCATTCGCCTGGAGCAATCAGCCAGAGGTGTTGCAATATTTACAGAACATAAAAGCTCTAAAGGCGCTCAGGACCAGTTAAAACCCACGCTAATTTTCCAAAAACCCTTTCCCAAGCAAACATCTACTCACAATTATCAGATATATCAAGAAACGACTCAAGACGACATTAGAATGACTTTCCTATTTTAAGCCACAAATCATTAAATTGTCAGGTACATTACATTGACCAGCTGTTCTGCGTGTCGTTACACGCCGGAGTGTGGGGGTAGGTTCCGAATGTCTTTGGCCTCGCGCTATCCAGGTAATTACCTTCAAGCACAGGTCCCACAAGAACAAGCTGCGTGGACTTACACATGGGTTGTTAGGGTCTGACTTCGACGCAGGATCACCAGTCTGCTCTGGTTATTGACCCACCAGGTTGTATACTATATACACTTTAGCCCACCCTGGGCCCCTGACTAGTTTATGAGCACAATCCGGTCCTGAAGAATTGCCTATAGGGCATGAAACATGTTGACCACACATGAGGGTTGAATGAGGCCATATTAATTTAACTTTGGTTCTCGGTACCCCTCACTTCACTTTTTAGGGCTCGGACTCCTCCCCAGTGAAACTGGGAGGAGTTTCGAGAACTAATGTTAAAGGAGAAAAAAAAGAAGTATCTCCTAGGGCCTTGGTGAGAGGAATTCCACACATTCCTTAGGGTTTTCTGTCATCTGGCCAGTGATTCGTCTTCCTTGTGTTTTCGTTTTAATAGGCTTGAAGTGATAGGGTAAATGTAGTTTTGTTCCGCCATTTTGGGCATATTTCGTTCGTGCTCGCGCAAAGAAGTACATAAATTATAATTAGGAGCTGTCAGGGTGCCTCCGTTAGTGAATCCAGATGGCCGGGCGCGTTCACAATTCTGCAGCGCTCAGCACGCAGCTTCCTTGTTTTGTTAGGCACGGTGAGATTAAGTGATTTGTCCAGAATCACGGATGTTGAGCGTCGTTGCCGAGACACGAACCCCGTTCTTGTTTTGAATGGGACGAGCAATTAGAGGGTGGAATATTATTGTGATCTTAACGAGGCTCGTTAGAGCTAAGGAGCTGCAGGGGGTGCCGTGTGTACGGGGGTAGATAAATGGGCACCACTGGAATATACACGCCGGGATAAAAGCCCCCTGGCTGAGGCAGTTTACACATGACTTGCACGTACTTTCACTTCATTCTGCCCATCTGAGCATTAATAGTGTCGGGGAAGAAAGGAGAGATGAGATCATTTGGAAGCTGCCTCCCGGAGCCGGCGACCCCGGTGTCTGCGTGCGCGCGGCGGACCCCGGGGTGGCAGAGGGCACCGCTCTGCCCCTGCTGGGAGCTCGCAGGCGCCCCTGCACTCAGCGCAGGACACCCCTCCCCGCTGTTTGGTTTAACCCGTTGGTGTCCCGCGCCGCCCATGCCCTTTTTGGCCACCAGTGGGGCTGACAGTGTTGATCTTAGCGTGATGTCTCTTTCCAGCTCTGTCAGCTGGCAGTGCCGTGTGTCTGTGCGCGCTACGCCGACGCCTCTCCCAGCGCTCAGCCCTCACTCCAGCTCAGCTCAGAGTTACACTTTTAGTTTGTTTTAGCCGCTGCTGCTGGAGTTGTTTTCGTTGCATACGTGCAGCCAGCTCCAGCGTCTCGGCGTTTAAGGACCGGCGGCTTAGAATCGGGCTGAGACGACTCTAGCGGAGGCAGAGACTTCATAGCACGCAAATAGTTACATGTGGATGAAGTGTGGCTAGCAGACACGTGCACACCTTCTTTATAAACACCCCAGATCTTTCCATCACACACAGTACCCATACCGCACACATTCAGAATCAGGGACGCATGCACCCCTCCCCCCCACACACACACACATATACACAGGGAGACCCACACATGCGCACACAAACAGAAACATACAAAAACACAGCCACACACTGGCCCACACAGGTGTCCACAAATACGCAAACATCGACACTGTAACAACTCAGGCAAACACATCCACCCCCACGCACACAGATGCCCACACATGCCGAAACTCACAGACGCAGAAATGTAGGCACACACAAACACGCTGACAGACACACAAGCCCTTAACACAAGGGGGCCGATAAACATAAACACACGGAGCCAAACAAACATGCATCCACACGCAAACCCGACAACCACCCACACAAACGGTCAGACACACACAAACACGTGCCCTACACAGTCTGACTGCCCGCTTGACTTCGCTGCCATGCAACTCTTTTTGCCAGGAGGTATGCCGCTTGTAAGCAGACTTAATCAGCCGCTCGGGCCGGCAGCCCTTTGTCGGGTTTCTGTGGCTGTGGGGTGTGATGTGCAGAGATTTGCACGGGTCAGGAGCGCCTTTCCAGCCGCACCGTGTATACATACACCACACACACATAACGCACACACAAACCACACACCTCAGTCTCTCAACACCACACACTTGTCACCACTCAACACAACACACTCACCACCACACTCACTCCCCAGGCTCACCCCCACAGACTCACCACCACACACTCACCAGCACACAGAAAACAACACACACAACAACACACCCCCAGCCGTCAATTAATGCTTTCACCATGCACAAACACCAACAACCATCATCCATCTGTGCACGCTTTTACCAAGCACACACCCACCAGCCGTCAGTGCACCCTTCCACCAGGCACACACACCTCCAGCCGGCAGTGCACTTTTCCACCAAGCAATCGCAGTATGGTACACTTTACTTTTAAACATATTCATATAAAGCACAGCATGCCACCATTGGTAAAATTACAATTCAACAAACATACTTCCACTACACACCACATGCAGACACTCCATAACACATGGCAAAAAGACATTGGCATTTACAATGCCATTAGCTCAAACTCAAATAAATCCGAGCCCGATTGCATTTCTAATGCTTGTTAATAAGGCGGTTAACCACGCGAATAAAGGATACTTAGTGGATTAACCAACCTTTTTTAATACACCTTGCTCACTACTTCACTTTTCTAGGTCCCTCACACGCTATCAACTACGGCAAGGAACAAAAGATCTCCACAAAAGTGTAACACTCTGTGTTACCCGTCAGGCATTGCAGCGCCAGCTTGACGTTGGAGCAGGAAGCCGATGATGAGACAAGACAACCATAGGGCTGAATGAAACAAGTCATTCAGCTTAGTAGTTGTGTGAGGTTTCCTAGTTCCGACAAGGGACCCGCCTGGTTCCCTGACTGTCGATTTCACATGTCAATTCAGAGAGAGAGACTCCGTTGCCAAATTAGTATTACTCCCAGGGGAACTTTGTACAACTTTTTGGTTACACATTACATTTGACATGTTAAGTTAAAGGGGCAAGTAAAGTTCTGTGAATAGACCTGGCGACGACACCTGCTTTTCTATGACATCTATCAATAAACACTACCAAGAAGGGTGTATCATGAATAGTAAAGTGGGGGAAATTCAAAATTCTGAGGCATTTTAAGTGGACACTTAAGTTATTTAAAACAGTAAAAAAATATAAATAACTATAAATCAATGTTAATATATAAAATAGGACATACTTATTATTGAATTATAACATATTTCAATAACATTAAATCTAAAAAAATATACATATTATTAAGAATAATTACATTAACTTTAATTAATTTAGTACATCGCTTTTAATAATTATTAATAGACATTAGAAAATTGTCTCTCGATGTGATTTTTTTAAAATTTAAACTCGAGAAAAATAATTTTCATTTAGTATATTTTCATTAGTGTTTTAATTCAAAATAAATTTAAAAATGTTGAAGTTTTTTTTCATTGTGTTCTACATTTAAAGTAAATATATTAAACAATTTCACAATAATATTTAACATAAAAATATTGTAATCATTATTTTCGAGTAAAAAAAAAAAACATTTGCCCTACAATTTAACAGAGGGAAGTTTTGCAGGCGGGCGGAACATTATTTTTGTGATAGGAAAACATACACCAATGTAAAAAATGATGCAGCACATAGAGGGGGCCCAGACACGTGCATGGTCCTTCACAGATCAGGGTTGTGTAGGCCGTGCCCTTCTCTTTTGTCTAGTGAGGAGGATGAACCGTTAGCTGTCCAAAACAAAAAAAAACAGCACTTCAGTTTATTAATCCTGCTGTATTCTGCTGCTCTTGTTTGTCGATACCCTGTCCTGATTTTGCTGACCTGTATTATGGGAAAGTACTTATAACTGTTCTCCTTTGTTTTCATGATCTGGCCGGTAAAAATAATGTAGTTTCTAAGTCATTTATTGTATGTAATGCTAAGGGTGGACTACGGTTTGTATCCTTGATTCCTGTCTGTATCCTGTACCCTTTCAAAAAAATACATAATGCGGCATCATAAATATTACCAATCAACTTCTGAAGCAGGAAGCAAAGCCTATCAAAAATCCTGATCGAAGAATACACCTCTCAGAATTCTTGCACCAAAGAGGACTTTAAATGGGTTGTTACAGAAAGTGGGACTTTCTCTTAAATGGGGAGGCAGGAAGAAACCGATTCATGCCATGTCTGGGTATGAGGTATGTGCGATGCTTAGGTTAATCATATTAGTGGAAGGAGAGCAAGCATAGGCACTGTCTAATTTGGTTGGCAGATAGTGGTGGTGGAACAGATAGTTAACAAAGGTAAACAAAATGTAACTGACTGCTGGTGAAAATGCTCAAGTAACTAGTTTTAGAATGCCTTAGGTTCAATATAAGTTGGTCCATGTTCTTTTTTTAAGGATGCAAAAATAAATGATCAAGGTTCAAAACCTGGTGTAGACTTTCACCTAAAGCAGTGATTGAGATACCCTATTCAGGTACAGACTTTACAGTTTTGTGAACTTCAGTTGAACATCTTGGTGATGCGGTGGCTCACAAAAGAAATACATGGTGATTATGACGTGGTAATAAAAGGTACAAGAAATGGTTGTCCAAAAATGCAGTAAAGACCATTTAACATGGGTAAGTTAAAATCGTAGGCACCTATCAGTGTGGCACTGTTTAGCTTATGCAAATCTTGTTCTCGGCTTTTAGCCTCCAAATCGATGTGCACAACCTTTAAAAAATCAAAACATTCAGTCAATTTTATGACACCCAATTTATTATATTATTTCTTGATACTGTTTGTAATGGTAATTTTTCTATATACATCACTAGCTTTCATTGTATTAGCTCAGTGAATTAAATTTCATTTTATTAGTCCAATGAATTCAAGACTTAGAGACGCTCCTTTGTGCATTCACATCTGTAGAATAGAATAGCACAGCCATTACACATTCCTGAGTCAACATTTCCTTCTTATTTCCATCATCAACAAAATCAAACAATCAGTTTATCTCAATACTTCTAAGCAACAGTTAACAGTATATGCTACTTCAGGCTTTTCAGGACACCAAAAAGGCATAGAACATGTCCTTACTATGTAAAGATTATTATAGTAGTAATCCTTTGATCAAAACGATCATACAATCTTTCAAAACTTTCACAAGAAACAAGATCATTCAAAACTGTCATTTAATCCTTTCAGACACATTGTACCCAATTTCTTCATCAACCACATGTCTATATGCAATAAATATTCATTATTCCTCCTTTCAATTCCATTCTATGTCTCTCAATGGGACGCAATATACTTCTTGCATTTCTTATATGATTTCCATTTGAGAATTTATAAAGTTGCCTACTGATGTTTTTGACATAAAAGACCCTTTCCAGATGCCTTCATGTCAGCCAGAAGGGTGGGACGATTGCAGGCCTTCACGGCCTTGCCCTCCTTCACTGCCTTGTCTGAGGTAGCATGACGTGGCAAGAACAATCGTTCATTTTGCCCAAGGTTGTCATGCATGATTGAACTTTGCAACCATTTTGTCCAGCTCCTCACCCATCTAATGAGCAGCAACTACACAGGTTTGATGCTAACGGGGCACTGTGCCATTGCACATCATAAGGCCATCTGATTTCATAGTTGATGATTATCTCCGTTTCTTTTGCCCCTGCAACACCAGCACTGTGCATTACCAGACCGTTTATATTTGGAGTGAAAATATATAAACCAGTGTTATGAATTGGCTAGGAAAGATATACTGGAACACATACATGGTCAATCAACAGAAACAAGAGCTGCCACCATGCCTTTACTATTTCAGGATGTGCTTATCCAGTCAATGTGACAGGCACCAGGGGTCTTCCTACACTGCTTTGTGCAGCATCTTCGTCGCGATGAGCAGGGCAGAGTGCAATCCCGATTTGGAAATCTGTTCTCAAAGCTTCTTGGTATTGGGACCCTCAAACTTCACTCGCTTTTCAGTGGTACTTTGGGAGTGGTTTATAGAGGTAGTTCATAGGAGCAAATAACCATTGGGAGAAAATGTTAATTAACTTTGATATCATTCTGTCAGATGGCATTGAAGATTGCATTTTGCTTCAGGTATTTTTAAGTAGCTTGTCTCCCTGTGTCCTTAGCCTTCTTTAGACACTGATAATGGCTAATTTATAAAAAAAAAAAAAGTGCTTGTCAGGAGGCAGCTTGCACCAGCCCGTTTCTCCTGTTAGTGACCCTAAAACAGAACCAACTGCTGACCATGAAAGTGGGGCGAGGATGTGGCATAACGACCAAAGCTGCTGACTTGGGAGCTGGGGAACCAGGTTGAAGTCACGGCGTCAGCAAATCTGGGCAAATCTTTTCATCTCCCCGTGCCTAGCATAAATAAACGTGAATGTGTCCTTAACTGGTGCTCATGAAAAGCGCCAGTGTTGATGATTAAGTAGCCGGTGCTGAGCACCGGAAACCACCTGCTGAAATTAAGCACTTGACACTGAAAATCAGGGTGGAAGTGAGGTCATCGGCTTCATTGGCTCCATATATACAGGATTCAACAACAGGTTCACAGACATTGCATATCACCAAGTGGGGCCAGTAAAGGGATACTGCCACAAAGTATTCCAAATCCCACCTGGCACCGGGGAATAAGATTTCATACAATGAAAGGCATACAAAGGCATTCTAGGAGCGAATATCAACTAGAAGCAGAGCTAAACAAAAATGCATTAAATATCATTAGTCACAACTGGGACATAAAAGCTTTCATCAACTTGCCATAGCATTCATTTTCATGACTACTATTAGAATACCAACCAGCTCAAGCTGCCATTTGTGTAGCTCAGAGGCATCTGCTGCTTCCGATGAGGCTCTGACCTGCTGTCTGGGATTGCTGAAGGGGGGTTGTCTGCCATCTTCCTGATGCCCATGTGATTGATCCCTTCCATGAACAGGGGCCTCATTAGTGCGCCCCTGAAAAACAACAATACTAATTGGCTCTATCGAGAATTTAAATGACATTTTCCTGTATGAAACATAACCATAAAAATGCAATAAGTTCACTTACATCAGGGAAAGAGAAAGATGGGGAAAGAGATAAATAGAATGGTATGTGGGAAATGGAAAAGGAGGGGGCAGAAGGAAAGAATGTGCTGAGAGTATAAAGAGGAGAAACTAATAACGCAGAATATCATGGCTTTACCTAGACAGTCAAAAGCCTGAAGGCTACAATCATTGTAGTCAGACTGAAGACTGACTACAGCTACAAATTGTGAACGCTCTCTACTGGGAAAGAACTGGAACTGAAAGATAATACAGATTACCTTAATTAAAAAGTAAAAAGAAAAAAATGTCGACTGGTGTAAGGCACCAAAGCATGCCAGAGTGTACAATATAGCATTGTTTTGTGCTCAGTTGTCTCCTATGACAAGTATTCGAATAGCCTTCACCGTGTTCAGCAAACTCCTATTATCACAGACCCTGTACATAAAATATTAGCACCTTAGAGTAAACCTATAAAGTTGCCCCTGTACATCTAGTCAGTTTCACCGATTACTAATGAACAGCATCAGTAAGACCCAGTCCTACCACTTGAAACTAGTCCCTGGAAGCAGTTTAAACGAAAGCTGGGCACAACCAGTACTGTGCTTGTGTGTAATACATGTGTGTGTAATACATGTGTGTGTAATGAATGTCTGTGGGCCCTGCAGAGCACACCACAAACCCACTTCACGTGCCTTTTCAAAATTCAGCAGCATGCGAGCAGAGATGAGCTACAAGTAGAGAAGCAAGAACTTGTGCACTTGTGGTGGGGATTGGAATTGTGAAAGGCGGGTGGGAGTTCCGTATTGTGTAGGAAAACATCTTGGGTGTAATCGAATGTCACAAAAACAATGATTGTTCTCGAAAACCAATGCTGCATTGAAAAAAAAATAGAATGTGAAGCACTACTGAAAGAAATAGTAATACAATAGCCTTAATTAAGTTACTATGCACTCAACTGCGCCTTGACAAAAGGTTATGAACAAAGTTAAAATACAGTTAAAACAAAAAATGTAACGATAGTCCCTGTATCGGATAAAAAAAAAAAAAGAAAAAAATCAGCAGAATGGAAAGGCATGGAACAAAGAGGGGCTGGAGGGTTGGTTATTGGTATTAAATGTCAACAGAAGTCACACACTGATCTTTCCAATGGCACGGCTCTGGTCTGTACATAGCTCATAAGAAGACATTTCTATGTAATAAAGGAAGATAGAAAGCAACATCAGACAGTTAGACGTCACAAAAATTCTTCTGAGAACGTTTTGGAAAAACATTTTCATCTATTCAAGAAGACTCGTGCAATTAGTTTGTGTGTAGAAGGCGCGTGGCTGTTTTTTTGGTCCCACTAACAAAATAATACAATTTTCCTGTGATGACTAAAACACGAGTTAGGTGATGCCTAATAAAAGGCATGGCATTATTACAAGTTGTGAAATGAATTCTCTTTTCTACAGCCCATGACAGGACCTCAGACTCTTGTTCTTGAACTGAGACCTTCTGAAGTTCTACCTAGCAACAGTTTTGTCAACCACATTAAATTGGCTGGGGCTCTCCAACCTTTTCTGTAATAAAAGCTACTTATGTTTGATAAAAATCTTCCTGAACTATTTTTATTATTAGTATTGTAATAGTGACCACATCCAACAAGATTATGTTGGTGGCAACGCCATTCAAGTCTATCAGGAGTGATCCCCTCACTGTATCAGCAAGGTCACCAGAAGTGATTTAAAACAAGCATTGGAATAGTCAATAGGTCTCGCTTTTGGGACCTTGTAAGTAAGTATAATACTTCACATTTACTTCGTATTTAGGATGCAGTAAATGTAAACGTGAAGTCTTACACTTCAGTTTTTTTTTTACTTACAAGGTCCCAAAGGCGAGACCTATTGGCTATGCCAATGCTTGTTTAAAATAGAATCCCAGGGTTCTCAAACTGTGCATCTTCAACCTTATGTATTGTCACCGGGGGTAAACAGCAAAACCCTTGTCTATTGTGGTAAGCTGTAAGATTTCCTGTAACAAAAGAACGGTCTACTGCCTTTAATACAGTGTAATGACAAGCCAATCTTAAAAGGCCTAGTAGCTTTCACATTAATTTTTTAATTTTTTTTTTTACAATAAATGAGCCAGGCCTACTTCCTTAGTCCTAACCTTTCATAAAACACAGCTCGAGCCTTGATCAACTGCTTGTCACTATAACCAACTCAGTCCTGTTTCGCTGGGCATACCTTTCCTTAAGGCATAAACTGTAATACAAGCACTCCTTTTCAAGAGAAGCGGGCATCTTTTGTCCTATCAAAATCAGTACTCATGGCAACCAACATTTAGGCGGAGGCACAATCCCTCTCTCTGTACGGCTCCTGAAAACTCTTTTTTCGTTAACACGTACAAAAGAATTACGAATGTCAAACCAATGGCATGCCATGCTAGGCGTGAAACTATTAAGTGCCATCATCATAACCAACTAAAACCAAACGTCTTTAGCCAAACTGCAAGATGTTAGATAACAAGAGTCAATAACTTAAAAGTCTTCAAATAGTGAAAAAGTTGACTTCATGAATTCAAAGTAGAAACAGGTAAAATTTCAATTTTGAGAGGAAAATGTATGTACTTAATAAATTAACACATTTTGCAATATGCCATTTCACGAAATTTTGACTTGTGCAAAATATATTACGCTGGCAGTCATTTTCTTCTTGAACCATTCTCCTGTTATACTTAAAGAAGTTTCAACATACACTATAAAAGCATATTTCATGTGTGTAATCTCGTAAAAAAAATTACGACTAGAGTTGCAGATTAAATCCTTTCTAAATTAAGCAAATCTGTTCAGGGCAATAAATAGACCCATGGTGTAACGACAATGCAAAGAAAAATATATTTGTGGCACATTATCCTCGAGATGGTGAACATAATTGGCCAAATCGGGGTTTTCAATTGTTAAAATAAAGAAAAACATTCTTTAATGTAAACGTTGTTTGCGGATATATGAGGTAATAAGGAGAAAACAAATGAAGCTCATTTAAAGTGTAGCTCAAATGGTACATTTCTGATAACTATTTGGTATCGCTTAGGTAGAGACCCTTTTGAACAGAGAGTGGGGACTTTATCAGCCTCATCTTTCTCCATTACAAGGTGTACTTTTTGCGGCAATCTTGGCGAGGGGGAGGGTAAATTGTGGCATGGTTTGTTTACTGTGCAGCTGGTCGTGCCATTGCCAAAGGAATCTATAAGATGATTCTGTGATGGAAGAAAACTGAAAGGGTACAAGTCTGCAGTAGTGCTAAGTCACCACATAATGGTACCCCCACTCTGAAGCACAGTGTAATATTTAAAAATGGCTGCTGTCCGAACTGCTGATAGCAGAGAGGATGTTAGTAGCTGCTCTGCGGCGGCATTTACATTCACCGATGATGTTATCCGTGCTTGGGCTCGAGCCCTGCAGCACCATGTCCGCGCTTTACATTTCCGTCTACATACGCCCTCTGGAGCATCCAGTCGCATTGAAGGTGTCTGCTAGCCGCCACTGCATGCCCGGAGCTAGTGAGTTAGCAGAACGCGGCGTAAAGAAGTGAGCAGAGTCCCTCGAGCAAGCAGAGCAGCACCAGCCGCACATAACGTTGCTTCTCCTCGGGCCCAGCAGGTTAAAGGGAGAGCATTGGCCGCGCGGGCGCCAAAAGTGAAAGTGATTGCGATGCACACACTTAAGTACCAACACGGAAAAAAGACAGATGGCGGCTGCGTGCGTGCACGCGCACATGCACGCAAGCTTTAGGCCAGCACAAGCCTCAGGAAGCACTTTAAAAAGCCCCTTACTATCGCCGCCAACGGGTATGCTAGCTGACCTCCAACATGATCTTCACCAATTTGTGTGGGAGAAGAAACGCGCCAGGTTACATCAACGAGTAGCGCACAGGACTGTCGACGAGGGTGGCCTCGGGATCCCAAACCTGTTGCAATACTTCCAGGCCTCGCAAATTCGATATCTAGTGGAGTGGTATCGACCCGAATCAGAGAAGAGATGGCTCTTTCAAGACAGGGCCATGGCACAGACATCCCTGTGGAAGATACCGTTTCTTGCTCGACAGCACAGGCCGCGTTATCTCCTCCGCTCCCCTATCACTCGGACCACTATGGCAGCCTGGGACATGGTAGCGGTCAAACGGGGCCTCACGACCTTCCCATCCCCACTCACCCCGCTCTTTGACAACACCGCATTCCCACCCGGAACGGACACTCGAGCTTTCCTGCAATGGCGTGACACGCCTTGCCGATCAGCTGGGCACCTCTTTGATGTGGAGGGGTTCCTCTCTCTCGCCGACATCTCGCGCGACTATGGGGTGGATAACCCTCACATGTTTCAATATTTCCAAATCCGCCACTGGCTCTTGCGGCCGGACGTTGCCCCTCTGGTCGGCCGACAAATGACGCCGTTCGAACGCTGGCTCGTGTCCAAGGACTCGGATAAACATCTTATCTCAGACCTCTATCGGATGCTCTCCCCTACTGCCGACCCTGCTAAAACTGCCGGACAGCGGCGCTGGGAAGCTGAATTTGGAAGGCCTCTCTCCTCAACAGAATGGAACCACATATATTACAGGGCCGCCCACACTACCCGTAATACCAAAGCCAAGGAGTCGGCGATAAAATTGGCTATCTATTGGCACCTTACCCCAGCGAGACTCAATCAAGGCAACCCGACCCGAAGCGCACTGTGCTGGAGAGGATGTGGCAGCCGGGGTACACTGACTCACCTCCTGTGGGAATGTCCCGCCTTACAGGAGTACTGGAAGGTCGTCCTGGACGATATTGATTCCACATTCGACACTGAGATCCCACGCTTCCCAGCATACACACTCCTAGGGCTTCCCAATGCACTTACATTCCCCCTGAGATCAGCTCGCGGCAAACAGATGGGCATCGCTATGCAGGCAGCGTCGCAACACATCCTGTCGCTCTGGGGCTCCACTACCCCACCCACCCACACTGGCTGGCTACACAAGTTGTGGTTTACGTTAGGCATGGAACGGATCCAGGCCACACTCACACACACACATCCGACGCATTCCGCACTACTTGGCGGCCGCTCCTGACGTTGCTCTCCAGGGAATTCCATGAAATCACTTGCCCGAAGTACCTTCGTATCCTACGTCTTACAGACTGCATGGTGGACCGAACGCGACCCGAGGCCCCTTGATACACTTAGACTAGCTATGGCCCACATGATTACTATGGAAGAATGGCGTACTGGTGGGGTGGGGGGGGTCGTTAGAGTTGGGTGTTAGGGGGGGAGGCGGGTTTTCAGGGCTGGTTTTTTTACTTGCTGCTCCGACTAGGGGCTTCTCTCGACCTCCGGGCACCACCTTTCCATCTGGGCATGCTCATCCTGCTCACCTTATGCTTATTAGAGAAGACGTGTCTGTCTGTCTCGCTTGCCTAACTTACCTGTTGATTGTCCATTGCTATGCCATGCCTGTTTTTTTTTTCTGTTCTAAAACTCAATAAAAATACTTTGAAATTAAAAAGCCCCTTACTAAAAGTTGAGCAAGCAGTGCATGCGCTGCTCTAGGCTCGACCTAAAAAGGCTTTATCAATTCGTCAGGCTTGTTATGCCGGTTACTATGCTGGGGATCGCCATTCCGTTTGAAGAGCAGTACTCAAGACTTATTGCCCGTGCCGTGAACCTCTATGTGTATTATCATTGGGACCTTTCGAGTGATTTTGACTATGTATATACATAAAAAAATCGAAAGATATTTAATTATACCACGCTACTGCAAACTGTGTCCCCATCAGGACGCCACCACACTAGTCACCTCCCATTATTTTTGTGAGGTTGACCATATATGAGATTATTACCATTAATTTGACTCTGCACACTGCGCCTTTTGAGACTTTGCTGTCCGCGCTGTTTTACTTTCTCTCAACCCCTATTGGCCAATTACCCAACAGTCCTGACGAAGTTGCCTTTTGGCACAACTGGGAACGAAACGCGTTGGCTGTGTGCCGGTTTTTAAAGATTGCCAGAATAAAAAGAAGCACTTTTTTTGGACTCATTGTTTATGCGTCTACTTTCTACGAGTGTACCTTCCATCCTTCTATGAAAATTGTGACCTGATTTGTACCTTTGGACGACGGGTGCAGGCAGTGTTTTGCACCAACGTTTTATTATTAATGGTACATGTGGTTTGGTTGAGCTGGACCCTTGTTTGTCGTTTGTTCCTTACTTGTTATGTTATGTTAATGTGACTTATTGAGCGCACAAATATCCGGAGGTGTCTTGGTGCTAAAAACTAAAGAAAGCCCAAAAGATCAGGAACCTAGTTCTGGAATAGCCATGTTTGAAGACCCTTTCTAAATGAGGCTATATAACTTGCAGATCTGATATGCATTGGAAGCGTATTCCATAGTTTGGCCGTACCTGAACCAACGCTTCGAATTAAGTTTAAGACAATACTTGCCCATCCAACTGTTAATTTGAAACAGAGAATTTTGAAATTGCAATGCATGGGAGGCTTGATCTTTATACGCAGCTACCACAATCTGTGTGTTGTCGGCATACGATGTTACACTGAAGGGGAATGCTGGATCAGGGGAGCCAGTTCAGGCACATAGATGTTAAAAAGGGATGGGCTAAGCGACGAACCCTGTGGAACCCCACAAGGTAGAACATAAGGGGTCGATTTAAAATAATACGCTGTCACTGTTTGTCTTCTTTCTGTCAGAAAAGATGATAGCAGGGACAAGGCCAAACCCTTAACCCCTTATTTTTACAAACGCAGTTTCAGCAAATTATGGTCAACAGTATCAAAAGCTGCCAACAGATCTAGGAGGATCATGTCAGCAGCACCACCTTTATCCATCACTGTCCTAATCTCCTCGGTGGCCTTGATCAAGACAGTCTCCGTACTATGTTGCAGAAGAAAGCTGAATTGGGAGGAATCAAGTAAATCAATTTCTTGGACAAATTGAGCTGTTTATTCATGATTTTCTCCACTATCTTAGCTGGAAAGGGAAGCCTGGCGATAGGACGGTAATTGCTTGGATTCGATGGGTCCAGGTTCGGTTTTTTTTATAAATGGAAGGATCGAAGCATCCTTCAATAAAGCAGGGAAAATTCCAGAGGTGAACATAGTATTAAAAATATATGTGAGAATAGGACTCACCTCCTTAGCGATATCTCTCAGTACTGCGGGGGGACAGATTTAATTTCCCTAATACGTTTTTCCACTGACTCACTCGATACCTGGGAGAAGCCCTAAAGAATGATTTTTCCAGGATCGATGTTAGGGATTTCCTCGGCTTGCCCGTGAGTGAGGGTGGCCTCAAAAGAGTCACAGATATCATTGACTTTATTCCTAAAGGTTCTAGCAATATCATCACAGAAGCGTTGATTGCTTTCTGTGGCCTTTTTATTAGGCAGGGAGATGAGCTTCACTACTACCCCAAACAATTCTTTAGAATAATTCTTAGCTCTCTCAATCTCCCTGGTAAAAAAGGTCCCTTTTTCAGTGATCAGCATTGTTTTATATTTAACTAATGCAGACTTATAATTGCTTTTTTCTAGTTTATCATATTGTGCTCTCCAGCGCCTATCTAATCTGCAGCATTCTTTTTTTTCCTGTCGCAGTGCCCCTGTAAACCAGGGAGCGGAGGGTAGTTTGCAATTACCTGAAATTTTACAGATAGGTACCATAACCTTAAAAGCTTCATTTAGCCAGTCTGTATATTCCATGGGAGACCTGTCCTTTAAAACCCAGGCAAAAAAAACAGCGGGCATTTGCTTCGGTCTACTCAGATCAGTAAGAAAAATCCTTCCCCTGCTCCCCTCCCTTTCGCGCAAATTGCTTATCCAAGGACTCATCCTATCTAGGCTGGATTACAGCAACGCCATCTACCTAGGAGCCCCCGAATCCACCTTGAACAAACTGCAAAGTATCCAGAACTCCGCAGCCCGGCTTCTCACCAACACCCCGGCCAGATCCTCAGCCAAACCAGCTCTGAAGCTCCTTCACTGGCTCCCAGTCAGAGAAAGAGTCAAGTTCAAAGCTCTTTGCCTAGCCCACAAACTTCTACAGGACAAAGGTCCCCCCATTCTCAAAAACGTCATCGCGCCCTACAATGCCACCAGATCCCTCCGTTCAGATCACGAACACCTCATCACAGTTCACAGAGTGAAAAAGGCTCGCACAGGCGGCCGCCGATTCTCTGTGAACACGGCCAGCCTCTGGAACTCCCTCCCCCGTAAACTAAGGACGGAACCTGATCACCTCCGCTTTAGGAAAATGCTGAAATCTCACCTTTTCCCGTAATACTCCCTTTTCTCCCGGGCCTTCCCCTGTTCGAGTGTCGTGGTTTCAGCGCTGGGGTACTCACGGGTTACTACGCGCTCTACAAAACCCAATTAATAATAATATTATAATGGCTGCCAGATCTACAATTGCAATTAATGTAGGGTGATACATATCCAGCTTGAGCTGTAGCATGGCCTCATCAATCTTGTTCATGGCTTTGTAAGCCGTTTGGTGTGCTCTAACGGCAACTACCCCTGGTGCTTTTGGGATGGTATAATGAAATAAAATTATAGAATGATCTGTCCAGGTAAGAGGATAGATATCTTTTACTGTCAGGTTCGATACAGAGGTGAAAATACCATCCAGTGTGTGTGTTCTGCCTCATGTGTGGGCTTGTGCACTATCTGTAATAGTCCTTGTTGGACCCGGCCTCGTGGCGTGGTCCTACCCCTCCCGCATGGCGGGCCCCGGACGACATCGGCCCTCCATCCAGCCCGGGTCGGCCTCGGGCACACCTCTGCACGCCCTCCAAACCACCAGATCCGCCACCCGGCGGCCCACAACCACTGACACGACACACTCGGGCCGCCCCAGCATTACCGGTCCGGTGCCCACCCCGGACCCACATTCCAGGCCCGACGCCATCTTGGGCCCATCACGTCACAGACACTTGGTCCCGGACCAGCCGCGGCCACGGCCCCCAGCGAGCCCGCCATCGAGGCACCAAGAACCCTCCGGGTGGTAGAGTGGCCACTCAACCAGAGACAAGGAGAGGGGAGTTTCGATGGCTCTCCAACCGTCCCCGGATGCCTGGTTCAGATCGATCTCCGGCCTCCCTGAGCGCTGGCCCCAACCCCTGCTGGGTGTCTGGACACCATCATCCCGGCCCCTCGGACCCCCAGGCGAGAGGGTCCGGACATCAAAGGACTCCAGACCTATATCTGGGCCAGCCCCGGAGTAGGATGGCAGTTGTATCCCGGGGTCGAGAAGCCCTGCTGACGCTGTCGCGGCTGACCCTGAGACGAACTCCCCTTGCTGCTCTACCTGGAACCTGCTGGCGCTGCCGCGGTCCATCTTCGCTGTAACCACCTTGGAGCCTGCTGGCGCTGCCGCGGTCCATCTGTGCTGTAACCATCTTGGAGCCTGCTGGTGCTGCCGCGGTCCACACTCGCTGAATCATCTCGGAACCTGCTGGCGCTGCCGCGGTCCACACTCGCTGAACCATCTCGGAACCTGCTGGCCCTGCCGCGGTCCACACTCGCTGAATCATCTTGGAACCTGCTGGCGCTGCCGCGGTCCACACTCGCTGAATCATCTTGGAACCTGCTGGCGCTGCCGCGGTCCACAATCGCTGAACCATCTTGGAACCTGCTGGCGCTGCCGCGGTCCACACTCGCTGAATCATCTTGGAGCCTGCTGGCGCTGCCGCGGTCCACACTCGCTGAACCATCTTGGGACTTGCCCGCGCTGCCGCGGTCCACACTCGCTGAACCATCTTGGAGCCTGCTGGCGCTGCCGCGGCCCAACCTTCCGGAACCCCCCAGCTCGAGGATTGAGAGCTGTGCGTAGGGTCTCCTTGCAACCGACCATCTATAAGACTGTCCCGCTACCTTGCCCCTTGCCACGAGACTTTCCAGATCTCGGGATCTGCTGTATATATTGAAACGATACTTATTGCCCGATAAAGATTGAAAACTCTATCTACGTGTGGTGTATATTTGTAGTGGTGTGGTTACTCTGCTGTACGATTCTAGGAGAGGGCCCTCCCGTCGGAAGCCTCTCGACATCGCTCGGTCCCTTCTCTGAAGGAGGGGGAGACCTAGGGGTGGTCAGTCAGACACCTTCTGCCTCCCCCGGGTTCGCCTTTCTAACAGTCCTAGAGTCCCAAAAGTATCTAAAAGAGTGACTGTTTCTTCATCAGCCGTGTCTTCTAGATATACATTAAAATCGCCCACGATAGGTGAAACTAGATTCAAGAATGGAGTCTAAGTTACCAACAAAACTACCTCTTGAGCCTGGGGGACGAAATAAAAGGATGCCTCTAAAGGTTTTTTTCAGATGTAATCATAGAGCAAAGTGGAGCGCTTCACAGTGGGGGTTGGGAGCAAAGGAAAAAGTGGCTCCATATTGCTCAAAATATATTACAGCCAGCCGCCTCACCTCTTGCTGGGTCTGTCCACCCTAAAGGATATAAATCCATTGGGGCTGCTGTCACGAAATATGGGTGAGATGCTGCGTCGGCCCAGGTTTCAGTGAGGAATAACACATCCAGGTTATAGTGAGATATGAGGTCTGCTATTTCATATTTATTTTAGCAAACAATCTAACGTTAATAAGACCGCAATGTACCTCTGCCTAAACAAGGTTCTCTAAGTGCTTCACATTAGACTTCGTACCGGAGGTCTGACATGCCCTAACCATTTGTTCTACCGGAAGGGACTATCCGCACGCACTTCTGTGTCTCTCTTGTAAAAGATCATTGCCGAAAGTGAATGGCAGCAGCCAGAGCTTGAGTTCAAATGGACGAGGTCTAGAAGTTCCTTACCTGCATATCTTACAGGTTCTGACTTTAACAGGCCAGGGTTTCTGGCCCTCGGCACGGTCCAGGCGCGGACGGGCGCAGGCGGGCTTGCCTTTGGCACGCCGGTAGCGTGCCCACTGCGCACATCTGCTTCAGCATGATTTTAATAGTGTGGTGGCAGTAAAAAACTAGACCGCTCACCACCGGAAGTGTCAAAATCGGGTCCGGGAGACCTACGGGAACCTGAAAGGACGTCACAACGCCCTCTGCCCAAACGTCACACAGCCACGGCGTAACAGGGCGGGAGCCTCTCAGGGCGGAAAGCAAAGGCAGTGGCAATGGTAAGTTGAACAGAGGAAGTACTAAAAATAAGACAATAGCAATGTAAAGAATGCAAGCTGGGAACGTATATATACATCAATCACACTAAAACAGATATAAACACAGATAAAATGATCCTCTAGTGATTAAAACTATTAATTGCTAAAAGATCAGTTTTAAGTGGAAAGGCAGCAGGGCTTACTTATGTCTGCTTGGGTAATACATACCAGCCATAGTGCAATGCTCCTGACACCAATGAAATAAGTTTCCCCAACGTCACATGATTTATCACTCAAATATTAGCTTTAAACAAAACACATACATCACACATGGATTTATAAAGCACATGTGCATGCTGAAGGGTATAATGACGCCGAAATGACACAGTCATCCTCCCCCCAACTCAGAGGTTGGAATGGTTACAATAGAAATTCACCTGGAAATGCAATTGAAATTCAGTTATATTTCTCCAAACATCCACTTACGAGTTTGGAAAATGCACACATTTTAATCTCAAATGCATGCTTTTCAATATTGGTATATAATTATTAATTCAAATAAACAAAAAGCTTTTAATTTAGTAAACTGGGTTGCATACTGTAAAGCTACTTACAGGTAGCTGGAGAGCAACCAGTAGCTCACAAACTACTCGTTGGAGAAGCCTGCCTGGATAGATAAATTAAAATGAGTAATGATGATCTCCTCAACCACCATGTCATCAAATGGATTCGAACACGTGAAGTGTGCTGCAACTTTCTAAAACCGACAGACAAAAATTTGTTTTTCAGTAGCAGGATGATGGAAACCCAGAATTAGCAGGCCAAGCCATGGCAGGTCTGTGAATACAGAGCACTATGTGGATTTCAATGGAAACTCTAGACAGATAAGAGCTAGAGAGAAAAAGACATGCATGAACTTCCTTGACCAAGCTAACATGAAAGTGCCACTTAGAGATTCTGGGCACTGCATACCCAAAATGTTAATTGCTTCTATTTTTGTGTTCTGGTTGCTTGTCAGCCATCCAAATAGTGGAGGTCTCAGATCCATAACATGCAGATCATAACTGATGAGTTTCAGAAGATTTTGAACTCCGGCTGTATCTATATCAACCAAGGACATGCTTTAGGATATCACATATATGTACTCTTTATTTGTCAAACTGTAGATAGATAGAGGGAAGCGTTTGCCTCCCAGGTTCTTGATATATGAAGGTGTGGCCAAGTTCTCTGTGTAAAATAATTACATATTTTCTTTAAGTGCTGGTGAAAAGGGCCTGGGGCAAACATGCTGGCCTAAACAGCCTTAATGTTGAGTGGGATGAGAAATCTGTTAACTACAGGGTACTTACTGATGGTGAGCAAACTGTCTGCAAATGGCATTCCATCTTAACTGAGTAGGTGGCAATGACCAACATATTGGGAAGTTAAGAAAAATGCTCCAAAACATCAATATATTATATAGCTCCCTGAGGCCAGCTTCCTTTGACAAAGTCCTCAAACCTGCAACATAGTGAGGAACCTAGGAACCATTATCAATTCTGAATTATCCTTGGATTCTCAGTTGACTATGGTTACTAAAGCATATTATCTTGATGTGTGCATCTTATGTCGGATGTCTCCATTCATATCTTTGCTTGCAGAATTGTCACAGCTAACTACTTCATACAATCCAGTCTTGAGTGTAGTAATTCTGTGTAATCAGGCCTCCTTAGAAAAACTATTCTGCATTTCCACAAACCATGACACTACAGTGCAAGTGCTTTTTTGGTTGAAGCCTACCAGACAGCTGTCTGGTTTGCTATATACATCTTAGGGACATTCAGAAAGCTTCCCTGGCAATAAATTCCACCTGTTGCTGACCATTGGCTTTGTGGTTTGTAACTCACACTTCATGGCTTTCTATTTCCTGGCTGTATTTGTTTAGGCTGTCCAGTGTGAGTTAGTACCTCCTAAGGAGCATAGCTTTTTCACAACAATTCCCCTTGTATTCTTCCATGAGTGCCCCTTTCTGTCAACAGGCCTCAAAATCTTGCTCTTATATTATCACATTTCATTTGCTGTGCATTCAAAGACAGAGGTCAAATGTCAGGCTCGGTCTTCACGAGAAGACAGCTTGGTGTTTACTTTTCTTTCTCTGACTTCAAAGTAAGAGGATTTATGTGACAATCTTGCTAGACACTGGGGGTAGGAAAGATTCATTTTCTAGCACACAACAACATTTAAATGACCTGATTAAGTATTTCAGAATATATCAGAAATAGGAACGCACAGATGAAGCACTTTTTTGTTAATTCTGAAGTGTATAAAGAAATATCTTAATGTGATCAAAACAAATCAATACACTACGTGATGTCATTTCCACACATTATGGTTTATGTGCTGTACAGTTGTACTAGGAAAACTGTATGCCCATGTAAACGTAATGGTCATTTCAATTGAAAATGTGTTCTCTGTAATAGCAGTGTGCTTCTACACCATGCATACCACACTCTACATCACTTCACTCTACTCTGAACCACTCCACTATGCGCAACTGCACTTTACTCCACTCTGCACCACTGGACTTGACGCCTCTCTACTCTACTCTGCACCTCTCCACTCCATGCCAATACACTCTACACCACTGCGCTCTTCGCCACTGCACTCTACACCTCTCCAGTCTAGGCCACTCCAATCTACTCTGCACAACTCCACTCTACGCACTCTGCAACACTGCACTTTACGCCACTGCACTCTATGCAAATACACTCCACACCAATGCACTTGTCTCTGTAACACTCAACTATACACCCCTGCACTCTACGCCAATCCACTGTATGCCACTCTAATCTACTCTGCACCTCTGCACTCTACAACACTTTACTCTATGCCACTACTCTCTACGCCACTGCACTTTAACCTGCACAACTCCACTTCACTCTACTCTGAAACAATCTAATCTATGCCACTGCACTCTACGCCACTCTACTCTAAAGCACTACAATCTTTGCCAATGCACTCTATGTCACTGCAGGCTATGCCACTGCACTCTACGCATCTGCTCTCAACACAAATGCACTCTACACCCCTCTACTCTATGCCACTCTACTCTGCAACACTGGACTCTACGCCACTCTACTCGGCACTGCTGCACTCTATGCTAATGCACTCAACTCTAAACCACTGCACTCAACGCCACTCCACTCCACTCTGCACCACTGTAAACTACTGCACTCTTCTACTCTACAGCATTGCACTCTATGCCACTGTGCTCTATGCCACTCTACTCTGCACTACTGCACTCTACTACGTACCATCTAATGTACGCCACTGTATTCTACGATGCTGAATTGTATACAGCTGAACTCTATGCTGCTGCTCTCTATGCCACTGAACTCTAAGTCGCTATACTCTGCAACACTCTACGCCAATGCAATCTACACCAGCCCACTCTATTCTATGCCACTGCACTCTTTTACTCTGCAGCCCTCTACTCTATACCACTGCACTCTACTCTGCACCACTTTACTCAATGCCCCTACACTCTATGGCACTCTATTTAACACCAATATATACTCTACGCCCGTGCACTCTAGGCCAATTCTACACGCTGCACTCTACGATGCTCTGCACTGCACTCTATGCCACTGAATTCTACCCCACTCTACTCTACTGCATTCTATGCCAATGCACTGTATGCCACTGCACTCAGCACTACTCTACTCTGCATCACTCCACTCTACGCCACTGCACTCTGCAGTACTCCACTGCACTATATTCTACTCTCAACCACTCTACACTGCATCACTTTATGCCACTGCACTCTGTGCCACTCTACTCTGCACCACTGCACCACTGCACTCTGCACCACTGCACTCTGCACCACTGCACTGTACTATACAACACTCCAACGTACCACACTGCATTCTATGATGCTGCATTGTACGCCACTGAATTCCAGGCCGCTGCACTCCAAGCAACTGCACTCTGCGCCACTATACTCTGAAACAATACACGCAACACAAGTCCACTCTACGCCACTCCACTCTATGCCACTCGAATACAAGACACTCTATGCCACTCACTCTTCTACACCAGTCCACTCTATTCTATGCCACTGCACTCTTCTACTCTTCTACTCTGCAGCCCTCTACTCTATACCACTGCACTCTACTCTGCACCACTTCACTCAATGCCCCTACACTCTACGGCGCTCTACTCAACACCAATATACTCTACACCAGTGCACTCTAGGCCAATTCTACACTGCTGCACTCTACGATGCTCTGCACTGCACTCTGTGCCACTGAATTCTACCCCACTCGACTCTGCACTACTGCATTCTATGCCAATGCACTGTACGCCACTGCACTCTGCAATACTCTACTCTGCATCACTCCACTCTACGCCACTGCACTTTGCAGTAGTCCACTGCACTATATTCTACTCTCAACCACTCTACACTGCATCACTCTATGCCACTGCACTCTGTGCCACTCTACTCTGCACCACTGCACTATGCACCACTGCACTGTACTATACAACACTCCAATGTACCACACTGCATTCTATGATGCTGCATTGTAAGCCACTGAATTCCAGGCCCCTGCACTCCAAGCAACTGCACTCTGCGCCACTATACTCTGAAACAATACTCGCAACACAAGTCCACTCTACGCCACTCCACTCTATGCCACTCGAATACAAGACACTCTATGCCACTCACTCTAGAACACTCTACTCTACTCTTCGCCACTCTCCTTTATGCCACTAACTTTAGCCATGCTGAACGGGAACAACACTGCTGTACAACATGGCTAAAAACACATTGGAAAAGCTAATAGCTCTGGCATAGGCAAGACCTATTGGCTTTGCCAATGCTTGTTAATGGCAGGAAGTTCAGTCATGTTTCAAATTACGTTCGTTGACTTCATCGGCCTGCATAATGCTTAAAATCTACTACTAAAATGGTTAAAACGTTCTTTTAAAAAATGAAAAAAAGGTACGGCGCACGTTTTGCGATCTGGCATCTACCTAAGGCTTAAGTTACCAAACGACAGATAAAATAAATCAGCATGCAGAGCAATAATAAAGGGGTTTCTCCGTTTTTTTTTTTTTTAAGTTAGGCATTTTCTTTGCAATGGGGAGCGGAAAACTGAAACTCTCCACCTTTGAAAATTACACGCCCACCGTGACGTCGGATGGCCGGGGGCCGTCCGAAGCACACAAGGGGTTAATTCGGTTGCAGTGTAGTTTTTATATCACCAAGAGTCTGAATCCACAAGTGTGTGCTGGGCTCTATAAATACCCTTATAATATTACTCATGCCAGTAATGCTAATGCTAATGCTACCCCTACTACTGCTGCTATAACAATACTAATGTAATAATAAAAATAACAATTACAGTAATAACAATTACAATAAGATAACGATAACAATAATGAGAACAATAACGAGAACAATACCTATAACAATAAAGGCGATGATGATGATGAACCGAGAAAGCAGGCTCTCTGTCCTGCACTGAATTTACCACTTGCACCAATTAGGAGTTGGAAGTGACTTGTATTCACTGTAGAGCATCTAAGGCCATGTACCGCCAGGTCTTTGCTGTTGGTAACTGCCTCCACAAATCAGTGGCTGAGGTAATAACACACACAAAACATGCACAAAAACAAATGTGCACAATATCGCGCCTTCTTTGTGAACAGATGCAAAACACACCTGGACAGATCAGGGGCAAATGTTACATGAATTGGGGGCATTTGGAAGAAGAACAAGGCAGACTTACTGAAGGATCAAACAGGGCTTGCTCTCTCGCGGTTTGTTCCATGATTTTGGATTTCAGTAATTGATGCAGTTCGTCATTTTCATGTATAACCACTCGTATCCGCTGCTTCACCTCCAACATTTCCTCCTTAAAATTGAGAAAATATATTTTATTAAAAATACAAAATGGTTCCGTAATTCCAGAAGGAAAGCTTATAGTGATTTATTGATAAAAACGTTAAATAAGAAAAAAATTCATTCAACGGAAAAACCCAAAGGCACAGGCATGGTAAGTTCATTAGAAGGAGGAAAATGAAAAGTAGACAGCAGCCACAACACCAAGCTAAAGACAGTTACTCCACAAACTATTAATATAGCCTCAAAGCCCTCTGTAGCAAGCTCTACCGCTCCAGCTTTAACAAGGGAGCGGGCCTTTAACGGACGGTACAGCCCACCACCTTAGGGCTATAAGTCTATTTGAACCTTCCGCCCCTAGAGGGCAGAATGTTCTCATTTGTAAAACAAAGGCCTCACAGGGCCCGAGGGGACTGAAATGCCCGGAGCACTCCATTATTTTCAATGGCGCTCCCAACATACCAATATTCTAATAGGATGTGGCGCATTTAGATACAAGGTACATTTCAATGAACGATCCTCTAAAGAGCATTTTTGCTCTCCGACTGGGTAGCCATCACGAAACACTTAAAAAAGCAGACGGCATTCTTCTTGAAAATACATACCTGTACAAATGCATAGCAGAACTTTCTTCATACGGATAAATGCCCGATACATTGCTTCACGAGAGGTAATATACTAGTAGTTTGGAAGGAAATGTAGTTACTAATTTCAAAGAGTAAGTATAATGGCATGAAGATACCATTAAGAACTAGGTCGCCAGAGTGGTTTTCTTGTACAGCCCACACTTTGCACAGATCCTTTTATTTTCAAGTGTGAAATCATTGCTCATGAATGGTGGGAAATTTGGAGCAATGGGGACAAGGCCACTCAATTATAGTGCACCCTTCCACATTCTATACAGATCTCACCAACATATGACAGCCTGAGACTGAGGTGGTCTGGAGAAAAGGAATCCAATAAGGGGTCATCTGGGCATACTACACATATTATGTGCCACCACCATCTCTCCCCCTTTAGAGCTCTATCAATGTCAGCTCCTAGCATGCATGGCCTATTCATGCAAGGAGCTGACATTTACAGCCTGCCTAGCAGGAGTGCCTCTGGGATCAGACGGTGCCACCCAAGCAGGCAATGAGTTTGAAGGGCAGGAGGTCGAAGCATTTAGAATATAAGGATCCTTTCGCTCCTCCAACCATGGTTCAGACTAGCATAAGCTCCTATTCTATTATCATTAGAGCAACCATTTGAGGTTAGCGTTCCTTGCAGTTCCACAGAAAAACATTTAGATTAACACTTGAAAATTAGCAAAGTTAGAGAGCAGAGTTCATTTGAATTTTCTGTACATTCGGAACATATGACCGATCATTTTGCCACAAATTATCATATGCATGTACTTTTTATGAGAAATCTAGCATCATATTCACTACAAAAAGAATGAGGCGATGGGCCTTAATATGAGTTTGGCGGTCTTCCTGTAGGACCGCCACCGGGGTGGTCCCAGGAAGCCCGTCAAGCCTGCGGTGAAGCCGCCTGCCGGATTCTGAGTCGAATCCGTGGCGGGCAGGCGGTGCGGCAGCAGTGTAACAGTGGCGGTTAATTAGGCTCATAGGAGAACCTAAACAGCATACCACTGCGGTGACAGCGCCGACAGGACGTTCTTGCACTGCTTGGCATGAACCATGTCGTCCATGCGACACAGGGCACCCACGAAGGGGCAATTCTATGGGAACACAACATTTGCCCTATGAGCGCAACGCCAGGGGCAGATTCACTGGGGGCCCGGTTAGGGCCCCTTACTTGTTTTTTCATGGGAGGATCCCTGCCATGAAATGGGAGGTGGAACTGCAGGTCGAAATCTACTCAGCACCGCCACCATTTTCTGACCCTTTCCACATCACAACTGCCGAAGGGGATCCTGGATCCCAGCGGTCTTGTGGCGTTCCCACCGCCACCATCACTATACTGCGGTTGGACCGCCGGGCTGGTGGTGGTCAGACCGTCATCATGAGTACAGCGGTCCCCGAGCCGCCATACTCTTAATAAGGCCCCAAGTGTAATAAACGGCACTTTCAGATTCACATGTAAGTACCTGGATCAGAGCCCTTAATGACACTGGTCTTGAGGCACAGATATAAACCTGTTACAGAAATGACAAAAAAATGTGTTATACAGAGGAACAACCAATTTGATTTCCATCAACTGCAGTGTGGCATGCCGCCATTATATCTAACAGCCAGCTGAACCCAGTGATACTGTCTCAACCAGGAAGAAATGAGGACACCTTTCCTCTCCTACTGAGATACTCCATGAAAGTATCTGCCAGATGGAGTCACTGCTGTTTACTTGAGGCCAATTGTTCTGGTGTTACTTCCAGTGAAGACGCTGTGCCTTGTGTGACTGAGGGCATCAACAGGCAACGGCTGATGGCTTTTGTGCAGCGGCTTTTCTATTACAAAGCGGTACCTTCAAGAAGTATCTCATGTTGAACATTTGCCTAATTTTGATGATGCTGGCCCTCTCCCTACAGGGGAGCTGATCATTACTGTGACCACTGCAAGGGTGAGGTGAAATGGTGTTGTGAGCGTATATCTTTGTGATGAATGACCTTTGAACCCAGACCCTTGGTACAGAACCATACCATGGGGGTTTTAGCATTCTGTTATGCACGCCTGAAGGGGTCCAGTTTTATGTTTTCATAATATATGTCTTTTATAATAACCTTCTAACTTCGAAATAGGCA
Source organism: Lissotriton helveticus (assembly GCF_964261635.1). Lineage (NCBI taxonomy): Eukaryota > Metazoa > Chordata > Amphibia > Caudata > Salamandridae > Lissotriton > Lissotriton helveticus. The sequence continues at coordinate 939,119,330 of NC_136067.1, forward strand.
GCAATGGGGAACAAAAGTCTCACTGCTAAAACTGAGCCTCATACCTGTGTAGTTCTCACGGCTTGTTTCCATTAACATCCAGAAAAAAGGCAATCTGATTTTTTTTCTCGTTGCAATATAGTATAAATAACCTCTGTTTAACCAGAGAGACGAGAATAAAACGTTGATGAGACACCCAGGAGGAAAAAAGTACGACACATCTGTGAACTTGGAGTCCTGACAGGGAAAGGCTGCGGTATGCGGGAATTGTGTACATTTACTCAGAAGGGCAGCCACATATGCAGGATTATTTCGTTTTTTTGTTTTTTTAACTTGCATTGTTTTTGTTTGTGGCTTTTATTACTCACCTTTGTTAATGCTCTAACAATCATTGCAAACATTGCTTGTCATTTTTTTATTTATACAATAGGTTAGTGTAAAATAAGGATTTGTAAAGTGCATTCTTCGACTTCTCAGGGCTCCACCCAAACAACCCTGCTTGGGTCTCCAGACAGTCACGCCCCCTCCCCCCCAGCCCCTGTCATTTTTTCCACTCAGCAGGCCCAGGTGGTAATTAATGCATGAGATGGAAGACCTTAGGAAATCTGCCAAGAGGGTTAATCTTTGGCACACGTCAGTAAGTTATATTGGCTGTTAGCAAAGCACTTTACAGCACCCTAAATACACATCAAAGAAGCTATTTCCTAGGGGAAAAAGAGTGATCAATGCCTCTCTAGCTCTGAAACGCAAAAATAATTTTGAAAGCCAAGCACCACCTTAACTTTTGGCGCCAGGTTACATTGCGACTGAAGAGTAAATTGACATAAGAGAATGCTACCAAAGAGGGAAAGGAGACCGGATCTTGAAATTAACCATCACTAAGAAGTAGTGCTGGAGTTAAGGATGAGTGGGTAACTGAAGGCAGAAGGAAGAAGATGGTTGATGCTTCTGAGCTGCAAGTGCGCTCAGGGAGGAAAGCAGGCAGACACCGTTTATACTCTCACGTTAAAGCAAACCCAGCATTATTTATTACATCCCTAGGCTTGTGGCCCTGGAGAAAAGTCACAATAGTAAAGTAATCTCTGCCCGATTTGATGCAACATTAACAGAGCCTTTTCTTTAGGTTTTAATAAAATCTGGTTTTTTTCATTGTAAAATAAAATAATTATTCAAACAAATAATGGTAATTCGAAGCTGGAATGTCCCTTTCATAGTCCCTGTTATGCAAACTCTACTGTGCAATGAATCTACACAGGTGTATTTCTTGGGGGTATCTTCCCTCTATGCCAGTTGTCTGTTTCTGTTTTCTCCCCACATGCTACAAGTCTTATGACAACTTCTCTTACCTCTCACCCCAAACACTTCCAAAAGAACGAATTCAACCAACCGTTCTCTCTAACTCAAGATGTTCGCAACCACTCTTGAGAGTAGAAACAGTTATGGCAAGTTCCAGTCCAGCAAACCACCGGCCTCGCCCGCTTGTCCTGGCTCCCTTTATTACTGGCTTAGCCTTGAAGATTTTGCTCCATGTCAGGAAGCTGCCACCTTCCACTGTGAGTAACGTTTGGCTTTTGTTTGCAATTGTGGTGAGCATTCTCCCTTACTTTCATCACTAGTTCCTTCTCATGGTTTCTGGTTTCTGCCTCTTCTTCGTTGCACCTCTCCGCTGTCCCAATACCTATACCTACTTCTTGAGATTGTTCATCTGGTGCTCTGTTATGCACTGCCATATGTGCTGCCTGGGATCTTCTGGTCAAATTGCAGCTTGCCTTTGTGTCTTTCCTGCTTCACAACCTAGTTCCTGGCCTCACTCCAAGAATTTAAGAATAATGACCAACCTTACCATAGGATCTTAAGGTTTGCTCTCCAGGAATTTTTCATGCTTCTATATTTCTGATGTTTGGTAAAATCTTGAAGAAAAAGCGCTGCCTATTCCTCCACAGAGCAAAGTGTCACCTGAACCACAAATGTGGACTCCGTAATCGCTACTATCATGTGTCTAGATGAGATGTCACTCTCTCCGTTCACGTGCTGTGTGTGTATTTGTCCAGTTTGGTTGCTGTGTCACAGCATTTTCTTTAGCCTTCCCCAGCTTTCAATGCACCTTTTGAAACATGGGAACACTAGTTAGTGCTTTCTACAATGCTGTCCTACCCCTCCCCTTTGGATTCTCCCAGGGAATTTGATTGCTAATTAAAGTCACTTATGCTTTTCCTTGTACCTCCTACATTCTGGACTATGTTGTGGTGCACCTGCCCGTATCTGTACTCGATGCGTTTCAACATTTCTCCACCCTGTCAATCCTGCTCCACTGTGGGCCTCCACCCCTTCTCCGATTACAGACCTCTAAGCCCAGAAAGCACACCATCCGGCTTCTCCTCTCTTGACCACAGCACGACCTGTCCTGCAGGAAACTCCGAGATGTCTGCACAGCCTGCAGTGCAAGTGCCAGTACCCTCATGTTCACATGCATAAAAACTGAAGATGCCAAGTCATGGTACCTTTTCTGGTGCTTGACTGCTTTTAGGTATTCCCTCACCCCACTTTCTACTGGGGCCTCAGTGCGGGCCACGCTACGTTCCCCCCAGCTACTACACCTGAGCCCCATTCTGACACTCCACTCTCAATATTACAACAAGTCTATCTGTGCTTATTTTGTGGTGGGAAGGAGGGAGCTCACTCTTTCACTGCCTCACTCCTCTGATTTTGCAGCAGACCCAATGTTTTGTAGGTACTCCACTGAAGCAGCAGCAGTTTTCCTTAGCTGCATCTCGGTATAACAGTCTCGCCCAAAACAGATTTTAAACAGGTTTTATGTGGTGAGTAACTGGAGTTGACGTGCCTCACATCTGCATTCTATCTGTAACACCCCCCACCACCTCCAGAAAAAAACAAGCATTTACAATGCAATAGGTCTCGCAATTGCAAGATTTTGAGCTACTGGCATTGCAAATGGCAATGCCTTTTATAATATTAAAAGGCATTGTTATTTACAATACCAATAGGTCAAAGACCTATTGCATTGCATAGCGTGGTGTCCGTTTAGCGGGTGTTGCGCTCACCATTAAAGTTTTTTTTTTTAAAGTGAAACTGAGCAAGATGTCCCTGAAGCGAGCCCCGCCCTCAACATTCAAGTCATTCAAACATTAAAAAGCTAAACTCACCATGGCCACACCATTGTGGAGTTCGGAAAAATTGGGTAACCTTTGGAAATCAAAGGGGTTCGATAAATGGGACCTTATAGGAATTTCCCGAATCAAAGGCATCTGGGGAGAGGGAACAATACAATCATTTCCGGCACTCCAAGCAAAATATCAGTTGTCAGATACTGAGCATTATCATTACCTTCAAGTCCGCCATGCTTTACTCACTCATATATCGGGTGGTATGTCACTCCCAGAACCCTCCCCTCTGGAGGATAGAATCCTGGACGGAAAAGACCATAATTCTAATATATAGGAAGCTGATCAACAATATGATGGATCCATTGTCGAGCCTTAGAGGGAAATGGACCGGGGACGGACTAGCATTAGATTATGAAGATTGGCAAGAGGCGGTTTCCTTCCCACGAGTGGTCGCAATCAAGGCCAAGTTGAGGTTGGTGCAGTTACAAATTTTGCATAGGATTTATGTAACGGGACCGGGCCTGGTGCGAATGGGACTGGTGGACAGTGGGGAGTGCAGACGGGGATGTGGGGCACTGGGAACGTTCATGCACGTATTGTGGGATTGTCAACCGATAGAACAGTACTGGACAGACATTCACTGCATACTGCGGACCGTGCTGGGAGTAGACATGGGGCCGGAAGCTCAGAGATGCCTATTAAACGTTTGGGAGCCAACGGATCTCAACACATACACCACGCAATGGGTCACACTAGTATACATGATCGCAAAACGCAACATCGCACAGCTGTGGGGGGCTAGTCAAGCGCCCCATTTGGGGAAGTGGAAGGAAGATCTTGATTGGTGCATGTACAGAGAAAAGTCAGTCTACTAGCTAGGGGATGCCCCGGGAAATGGGATAAGGTGTGGAGAGCGTGGAACAGGTATAGAGGGGACATTTGTACCCCACCCAATCGCCAGGTGGTCTCAGGCACTCTGGAAATCCCATGAATCAATTATGTAACAATTGTGACTCAATTTGCCTACTGTGTATGATCTCTGTGGAGGAAGTAACAGCCTGCTTGTAAATCATTTGTTGTGATTTGGTCAAACTCTTAATAAAAAGAAATTATAAAAAAAAAAAAATTTAAAAGCTGATAGAAAGCTTGCTGTCCCTCAAGTGGACGCCTCGTTCATCGTAAAAGTAATTTTAAAAAAATTGTACCGCGAGTGCGGTGGGGTTAGAGGGCAGCCACTTTTAAAGTTAGAGCGGCATAGCGCCCCATCCGAAAAGCGGCCACTATTGTCCTGTGCGGGCACATTGCAAATACAGGAAGCAGCCGCCATTGTTCCCATTAGTTAACAAACAAAATAGTGCTCACCGACTTATAACGCAGACCGTGTAACAAGCCAAGTAAAAAGTCCAGTTGTTATCGGAGGTAACAAATGCAGACAAGGCGGTACCAAGGAGAGACTAACAAGCCTATTTACGAATCAGAAGCCAGCATTTACAAAGGACAATGACACAAGCCAATGACAAATATGGGCGGAGAGTGGGTGGGGCTTCAAGTGCTTACTCCAATACAGCATGCCTTGCAGACTAGCACATGCGCGCTGCCTCTAGGCTCGACCTAATAAGATGCCAAAGAGACATCTTATTTGAAAACCATGGAGGCAAGAAAAAGAAGCAACTAAAAGCAACATTGGAAGCCAAAGTGGATGGTATCAGTCTATGATGAAGAAAGATAGATCCTAGAGTACCTGGAAATGCATTTATGCACTTCATTTGGATGTGCAAGTAGATAGAATGGTTTTATCCTAGGTATCAGTGAATGGAAAGTGATCCCTACACTTGAAACACTAACAACAACAAAACTGTTGCTCAGATATCTGCTTTAGACTCTACAGATGTGCAACCCCTTACCAATAAGAAAGTAACGCTGTAGTCCGCAGAGAATATGGGTCTACAATCTAATAATCTGGGTATGCAAGTTGAAACTGAAGAATTTAAAAGGTGTATTAAAACACATTGGCAAAGAAGGTAGGAGTGGAGAGTCCAACACTAATGTAGATATAACAAAGCCGTTCTCTTCCATCCAGAGGCTTCACTTTGACATGCCATAAAAAGAAAAAAAGTAGTGCTGCAAAAATGACCAGGCAAAAAGAAACAATTCATAAAGGAAATACATGCTAATTGTAGATGACCAATATCACAAAACTCAACAAAAGCTCTTCGTGCATACACAGAGATTTAGAAGCTTTGGAGATTCTGGTCTTGGTACTACATTAACAAGATTGGGAGGGCTTCGCAAAACAAAAGTGGTCCAGTATTTGCAAATAAAAAGAAAAGGGAATAAGATATGACAATTCTAAAAAGACAGTCTATAAATAAAGAACTCAAATACCTAGGTCTTTGTGTGAGATTGGTCAATCCAAAGAGAAACAGGCACTAAAGGACCACAACATGACGCATTAGTGTCGGCTTCAGGAGCTCTGGGGCAACCTCTAAATAAAGAGAACAATGGTATTTCCCACTTTTAAAGGTTAGGGAAGATTTGCTGTTCTAAGTTGCTTATGCCCTTCTTTGACCCACGAGTGTTAGACATAGGAACATGAGAAAAATGATAACTAACTTTTGGGTATAAAAAACAAAACTTGTATGTACTAGAAATTGAAGAGGTCCTTGGCTACATGCATTCCTATGAGGCTGCACATACTTTGAGGTCCAAACAACTTTTCCCAACATATATTCAAATAAAAAGATCTTAAATGAAAAAAGAGTGACACAGAGCAAATGGCTGCCAGGCCTATTGCATAAGGACTAAGGAGGGATTTCACTTTAGTGGTTATCTGAGCCATAGGTGAGGGATACTCAAGTTTTATAAACGTGCAGGATGTATAGTAGCCTTCATTTTGCAACGAAGATGCCACCGAAATACAAGCAGAGACAAAAGTAAGTACCTGGGATGTCCCAGTAGAGAAAACCTAAGAGACCAGTGACTGGGTTTAGTTGGAAGTAGGATTAGTGGTAGGCAGTGTGATATATCTTGTTTATCTTTAAGGTAATACATGGCATGTGTCTATCCTTCCCTAAGGGTATGCTATGAAAGCACTCCACAATATGTGTACACAGACAAGGGGTGACAAGGTAGCAGCCTGGACATAGACATAGGATACTGTCTGAGACTGACTGCCATAGCCCAGTACTTGCCTAAAATATTTACTAAGTCACTTCAAAGGAAGGTCTATGGCTACTGGGTAAAACAGGCAACAAATACATTTGTAAAAATAGGTCTTCTTTATTATAGGGGCTAGGCCAAACAGCTAAAAATGTCTCTAGCACAGACCTAAAAAGTAAAAGAACTGACAGCAAAATGAGGCCTCACTGAAAAAAAACCTGCTGTAGAGGATAGCGCTTAAAAACTAGACAGCCTTGTGACATAGCACAACCTTTTATACACATGGGCTAAAAATTATAAAAAGAAAATCTTAAAGAGGTGAAAAATAATGAGTCAGGAAAAGCGACTGGAGAGCGACATGCTGTAGTTACAGATTTAATTGAGGATTCTGCTGCAAACAGAGCAGATTCTGAAATGTTAAGAACACAGTCTCTTTGTTTCCCTATAACTGGAGCATTGTGCTGGCTTTTTTTAAAAGAACACACATGACTAATGGGAATATGGCTTACCAGAGAATTATATTTTGTCTACATTTGACACGCTACAGGACTCCGCGCCTGCTGGATTCTATGAGGTTGTCAGGTTTCTCTTAAAAAACATGCCTTAAATACTACTATTTTTTTTTATAAATCTTTTTATTATTTTAAGACAAGAAAAAAAGGAATATACATATCCGGTGCCATATATACATATATGATAACAGGGTGAACAGGAACAATAGCAGGATAGACATGGAGCAACAGAGGAATCCCCGAGAGGCCCGCGCTAATGAATTCGAAATATGACTTGCAACATTACAATCAATAAACAGTTTAAATGCGGACTCTCAAGACCCTCCCACCCGTAAAACCATAACTGCAGAGATTCATGACAGCCAGATACTATAATGTAAAAAACACAAAATCAGGATATTTCGACAATATTACTAATAAAGGAAAAACTAAAAAGAGATCGGAAAAAAAGGAAAAACCATATGAGCGATAACAGAAAGAAAACAAAAAACCCATCCCCCCACCCTGCACCCCTGCAACAGTTATCGCCTAACCCCCCAAGCAGTGTGCCTGTCGCCCCAACTAACTAGGTTCTAAAAGAAGAAAAGAGAGACTGTGGGAGAGGGCATTTCCATATAAGCTCCCGGTCCCCTCTCCCCCCGCCAGAAACCAGCACCCCCTATGATGAAAAGTCAATAATATCTATAGTTACCAAAAATAAATTAGGGGGAGCCGTGACACACCGCCCAACCTCCCGCGAGACAAACAGCCACAAATTCCACAGCCATTAGGGCCGTAATACCAATTACAGTCGATCATTCTCAACCCTGGCCCTTCCGAACCATTATGTGAACCCCTCCCATCACTTCAGCAGGAGAATCAAAGTGAAAAAAAGAGTCTGAATAAATGCAATACAATACAATTCAAAGTCAGCAAGTGGCCAAGAACTTCAGCATAGGAACACTCCCTCACGGACGAATAGTCCCAATGTAGTTCTCTCCAAGATCGTAAAGTCACTAAAGAGGGAGAGGATGAAACAGAAGTCCAAGGACAATCACCCAAAGGATTCTCCGGGGAGGGGACGCAAATCGGTTTTCCCAAAGTCAGCAATGATGGTAAGTATGTCAATACGTTCAAAACACTGGGTTCGGGATTTTCCAAGAGACCAACCAAGGGCTGCTGCTCCTTTTGTCGCACGGGGTCCTCGTCCAGAATCAAGATGGTCATAGTTGAAATCGCAGCTTGTGGTAATACCTGAGATGTAGCAGGGTCCGGTTCCACGCACTCCATCACCAATAAGCCCGTCATCATTTTGTGGATCAGGGCATCCACATGTGAATGAAATGCCCCGATGGCTGCATTATAGTCTTTAGCGACGGCTCACTCTCCGTCCGATCCATTTTTCCACGCTCAACAACGATCATGTTCACTTCCTCCGAGGTATTTTTGCAAAAGCACAAGTCTCAACTAAGGCATCACCTAGAATAGGTAAGACGCTTCGGCCATCTATTAGGCCTGTCACACATGTTATGTGAATGTATTGATATAATTCTTGGAAGGTACAATGGCATAAATATAAACGTGTAAGGACCCTTGTTACTTTTGCATATGACAACGAATGGAAACACTACATTAAGCTGCAGCCAGATATTAACATTGTTTATCCAAAACTTATGACAGAGCACTTCGATCTCCAACTGACCATAATACCAGCAAAAATATCCCTTAATCTCAGGAGGCATCTTTTTAGACGCTCCCTTGAACGCGCGTCACCATCTGCTACGGTGTAATGTGATACAGGCAGGTGATTGGTCCCGCCGTGCCGAGCCCCTTTACCTAGCATTGAGCGGCAGCACCGCGAGTAACTCCAGACACATCCAGGGAGTGCCTCGTACTGACGGCAGAGCTAACGCCGATCAGGTAGGATATGGTTCGCGAGTCCCACTAGTCGTTTTAAACCCTTTTTTAATCTCAATTTGGCAATGATACAAGCCTGACGACCGCATAGATTTCCCTAGTTTATTTGAATCTAGCCTGACCAATGCGACCTAATGAGTGTCCAATAGTGGCCCCTACCATAGCGAACATGACTATGTTAGTCCATTTCTATACAGCGGACCTTTAAACTTACTGCATGCTGTATATGTACCCATCTAACATAATTTATCACCATGATTGTATTACCACTTGGCCTCTAATGAGCCCCTATGTTAAAAACAGCTTGTTTTGTAATATATTGTACCTTAGGGTACCAAACTAGCCCTCATTATGTTTATTCGTTTTTTGATTCCTCAGAATGGTGCCAGGTGTGCACTGAACCCAGAAAGTGAGAACTATTGATTAGACAAATTGCGACAAGATACTGTATGCTCAACTACAGGAGCATTGCCCAATTAAGTCTCCCGGTCCTACCATTTATTGTTGCATGGCGGATGTGCCATTGCATTTCATTGAGACTTTCCCCCATTTTTCTTTGTAGAATTCTAAGGAGCCCACGCAGGCCCACGCCGTGACGGTTCAGACTTCGACCGTTGCACCTATGTAGGTATTCCCTACACACAGATCATATACCGAATACAGCTCACCACAAGCATTTAATGCTAGACTTTATATTTTAGGTTCTCTCCTTTTGTCCTGACGAAGACCCCGACATGATGCAAGAATAACCCTTAAGCGTACATGGGGGTCGAAACGTAGACTACACCAATTTAGCACACCATAGGATCTAATGAAATGGATTTATCTAACCTATGTGCGATGTGATCTGGGAACATTTGTACTAGCTTGATTGTAAAGGCTTATTGATTTTAATGTGATGTTATGAATGTCACACCACCTTTACCCAGTCCCTCACAAACCTTATCACATCCCTTCCCTTCCTCACTGAGAGCACCACTGATGTAATGACTTGAAAATTACATTACCCAAACCTTGAAGACTAAAAGGCATTTCTGTGATGAAGAATTTACAAAAGTACACGATTGCAAAAAATAAATGCAATTCAGACTTTGAATATTGTAAACTTTTTTTGTTCACTTTGTTTAGTTTATAATTATTGACACATATATATGTGGTGAACGTCTGTATGGAGTAATACAGAACACTTGTGGAATAATTGTGTAAACTCGGACCACTATTCTTGTATTCACTTTCCCTGAGGAGCCGGCTTCCCTGGGGGGAACAGACAGGAGCAGAACGGACGGCGTCGGAGGGGACTGACCGGATTCTGCGGCAACAATATGCAGCTCGTTTGCGCGAGCGAAGACCCCGACCCACCGAACCCCGGCCGGGTCACACCGGGTCCACGGGTCAGGGACCTCCACCCCCGGCCACTGTCGTGCCACATCACTCCTCCCTCAATGTTGGTCAGGCAAAATGAGCGCCGTCGAGATCGGGCAAAGAAAAAACCTCCACTACGGTAGACCGGACCCTGACCGGCTCCCAAGGCCAATGTTGTTCAACTACGACACGGGCAGATCAAAATTCGAGGCCCCGGCTCTCCTGCTGGATTAGGCCGCAAACTTCCACTCGACGCAGCTTTGTCACCCAAGCGAATAAAATCTTCGGAATTGCACCATCGGAGTGAGCAGCGGTTCATCTACACGGAGGTCGGGCGTTAAATCAGGATTATCGACAGGATCTTCTGGCAGGATATGGAGGTCAGCAGAGCCGGGAGCCTAAGCGGCCATCTTGGTTGCTAGCGTAGCTCCTCCCCCGCCTTAAATACTATTAAACACAAGGAGATGATGGACAGAGCTCTGAAACTTTTCAGACACTCACCATCAATCACTATTAGATCTAGGTTGAATCCCTCATCGTTCTTTAGCTCACTTTGCCACCCCAGTTCAGACCCAGCCACATGCAAATTAGTATTGGCCCTGCTCCTCAAAGGAACAGTCCAGCCCAAACTGCCAGGACAGGCCCTCCCTGGACCAGAAACAAGCATCATGGGACTGGTTTATGGGGGTAACGCCCCATATAAGCTAGGCTAGCTTGAATCCAGTGGCAAGTTTAGCAAGGGAGCCACTTCTGGACATACCCTGCCAACTCAGGGCAAACAAAGCAAACACAAGGAGATGATGGACAGAGCACTGAAACGTTTCAGACACTCACACCCAGTTACTATTAGATCTGGGTTGAATCCATCATCTTTCTTTAGCTCACTTTGCCACCCCAGTTCAGACCCAGCCACACTATTAAAACCTCCTTGTCACAACACATTCTTCTCTGTGGTAATCCCAAACCCTAATCTTAATCCTAAAACCCAGAATGATGCACCAAATGTTTGGTGGTATGCCTGAAGTTCCTGCACCAATACAGTACTTTGGGAGCTAGTTATACATTAAATGGTCTTCCAAGAGTGATGTTCGGCATTCTTGGGAATTACATCCGAAAACAAAAGCCACCCTGTGCCTGTCTTCAACTCCCTCTAGCAGGCTACAATGTCTATGAATAGTTCTCAATAATCTGCAATATAGGTCTGTGAAGTCCTCTGTGAGCTGTATGACATAAGCTTGTAGGATTCAAGTGATGACATCCGGTCATCATCTGCTTCCTATCTAGACTCTGCGACAGTGACAGGGCCAAAAAGTTCACAATTTCATCACGGAATCTGCAACCGCATCTTTGTTAATCTATTGTAGAAGTGGACAACTTGGGGGTACTCAATTTGAGCAACTGTTAAGACAGTATACCAACAGTCACATTTCATGTTGTAATTCTCATGCGCATGATTTTGGCAATGGAACAAATTGTTCAAATTAAGTAGCAGATTTCTGAGACAGTCTTCTCAATATTGGCCGACATGCCTTTAAATTATTTGACACTCATTTGCCAGGCTCACAGACAGACCTCAAACCAGGGCCTTGAGGATGAAGAGGTTTGAACGGTTCCGTGACTGCAGAGTTTAGGCACTGCATAACTCATAATGCATGCACTGTGTCACTCATGCTCACACTTGTGCAATCATTTACAAACACACCAGTGGACAGCAATATTGGCATTGTACTAAGCATAGCTGTCATTATTTTAAAGTGCTAACATGAACAACACATTTAGAAGCAATGTGCTTGCCATCTTGGAAATGTAATACATTGATACAATACCATTCTAAGATGGCCACTCATTAGGCACCACATTGGGTGGCCGTCTTAGAATAACACTGTGCATAGTATATCATTGGTGTACCAATCAAAGATGGCTCATACGTTGCTTCTAAATTTGACAGCCAATTTCGAACACTCTAATAATCACATACTAAGGACAATACCATTCAAAGATGGCCTCCCAGTTTACAAGCAATAGATGTCAGGGGTGAGGCACAATGTAGATGAAAGGGGAGTAAGCAAGCCGACTGGTAGCCCTATCTAGGGTGCTGTTGGGACTCTTAAATAAAGAAAAAATGAAAGAAAGCAGGAAGAACTAAATCAATGGTGGGCATAAACAGGAGAACATAGAAAACTAAGGAATTGGCTCAACAGTCCTTGCATTGAGGCATACTCAATTTCAAGATGATGTGTACGTGTGATAAGGCAAATGCCACTTCTCACAAGGCAATAGAACCAATTGCTGCAATACTCTGACCCATTCAAACATTCCCAATCTTCTAATCCCAAGGTTTGTCAGAAAGGAAAAACCATCACCAAAACTCTTGCCTGTTATGGTAATCTGTGATCTTCAATGTAACAAAACACCTATCACCAGCCTTTCATACAGTATTATGATATTCCAACAATAACGACCTCTTGGCTTTAATATAAGCTTTTCAAAATAATTACGCCACGCCTACAACCTTTTCTGTAACATTGCATAAGAAACAGATCTGACATATAGGATCTGACATAGCGTTTGCCAATGAACCAATATAGCGTTCATCATTAGCTTGACACCATAACTAATTCACGCCTTCTGTCTTAAAAATAAGTTTTCCCACAAGGCATTCATCAAGTATATAGTTATAAAATGTACAAGCTGATAGCCGGATTCATATGGAACTATTTTTATCAACGTTTTATAGGTACATGTTATTTTATAGGTCCTGTTTTACTTAAAATTGTGTTAAGAGGAGATTTTCGTATCCCACTTATATAATGGCAAAGTTCAAATTTGATAGATTACTTAATGAGGAAACCTTCATTTAAAAAAGTGGTCGACCTACATGAGAGCATATATTAGACAAGTCCTGAATTTCAGACCCCCAATCAGAAAGGGAGAGGAGATAAGGTAGGCTCAAACTGAATATCCAGTACTGGTGATCGAGACAGTGGAAAAAGGGTCGGAGGAATCGCCAAAACCAGCAAACTGGATATTGGCCAGAATACATCTCCTTTAATATACCGTTTGGACCGAAGGGGAGACTTTCTTTAGGAACGGGCTATGGACGAGGCTTTGGGAGAGGAATAAACAAAAAAGCCCAGCAGAGAAAGTGGATCGAACACTCCCCAATAATAAATAGAAGCAAGGGTCAGGTCTACAAAAGAATCAAATATGACCATGGCGTTGAATATACAACACCAATTTTGGCAAATAAAATCCTCAATTGAGATCTCAGTTTCACCCCAGCTCATCAGGCCAATCTGTTTCAGAGAAGGATAGCAAGACACCATTTCTTACGAAAAGGTAGGTTTCATGACTCTTTTAGGAACAATTACATTGGCACTGATAATATAACTGGGTTAAGAAATAAGTCCCATTTTATCCCAGTTGATAACATGGTACCCCACAAGTCTTTGTTCTGCTAAAAATGAAAACAGAGACAAAACAACACTAAGAAAATTATCGGAAGCAAAACTAAAAGCACAAATTTTTCCTAGACTAAGTGAAGATACAGTTATCAAAACCACAGACAATAGCTGCTGTCTAACTTTTCTCTGTCCCGCACCCTCATAGCTTTGGAGAGCGGCCAAGTCACTATCTCGGGTGGTGACGGCATTCTTTCCATTTCGTAGACTTGCCATGTGATGTTCTGACCTCACCTGTCTCTGTCTTCCATGCCGGCATGGTTCTGAATCCCCCTTGCTCTGCTAGCTGCTCCTGATCGTGGACCTTTTCAGGACTGTAAGTTCCAGTACTTTTTAGGTCTCGTGACCTATCAATGCGCATGCGCATTGAGAGAAGCGAGACTATAGGGCTTTAAACAAAGTTTACCTAACTGTGGCGATTTGGTGCTGTGCCCGTGCGCTTTTAGGTCAATGCGCAAGCGCATTGACCTAAAATGCGCGTGCACATCATCAAATCGCCATCTGTTCCCAAAGCCACACTCTTCCCACACCTTTGAAGTGAAGCTTAGCTTCACTTCAAAGGCCCCGGCTGCTTCACACCCTCATGCCGCTCTCCCCGCATGCCGCTCTCCCCGCTCCGCCCCCTCCCCTGCCCGCCGTGTGCATTTCTCCTCCCCCCCCCACAGCAATGCCCTCCGTCTTGTTGTATAGTACGAACATCTGCTTCCCAAGAATTGCGTCCTGTCACTAGCAAACAGAGAAATTCAAAGGAGTCTATACTATTCATGGCAGACAATGGTCTTAAACCTCTTTTTGAATAGCACTTCCAATTTGAGCATTGTAAGATCAGCTTGCCACAGCTTGACAGTTAAAAGTGCAAAGGAGCATCTCCCTCCAGACTGGGCTGTTGAATCTTCGTACTTGGAGAAAATATTCATTGACCGAGTGAAGGACTCTTATTGGTTGATATTCTCCAAACCTACTTCTGAGATATGCAGGTCCTTTTTTCTGGGCTCTATAGAACATAGGAACATAATCACCAAGGCTCCAAATTTAATTTGTTCCTTTAGTGGCAACCAGTGGAGTTGCTTTAGGTTTTTGTCCTTTCCTCTGAAAGCGTTTAATTTAGTGGAGTTTTAATCTAGTTGTATTGTAAAATTGTATTTATACAGCTCTTACTAAGCCTATTGAGGCCAACTGCAGTTTTAGTCCGCACTGTTCGGACTTTTTGTTTGTCTTGCACATCGCTGCCTGACCTAAACAGAGCAGCGGCACATGCGCAATTTGCGGCCGTGCTTGTTTATTAATTTACAGCGCTCCCTTTAGCGTTTGCCGTTTACTTTTGTTTGCACGATTGTTATTCATGTGGAGTAATTGACAACTATTTCTCGTATCTTCCGAAGCTGTTAGGGGTGCAGGTATCTGTTAATGTAAACCAACTCAGTTATGAGGTAGGATGTTACGCCAGTTTGTTTACACGAGGCTTCCCTGCACGCACTTTTTTCTTTACACGAGGATTCCCTGCATGCGCCTTGAGCACCAGGTCGCACTTCGAGGCTGCTCATTCGTCAGAGGTCTACAGTATTACAGTTTGTTTTTCGCCACTGGCAGCTGATCTATTAGACGCGACCATTACAGCGCCGATCCTTGCAATACGTACTTCTTTTTGGGCAGTTTCATATAGCGTGAACTCAGCTGGAGAACTTTCCATGAGCACCACATTACGTTAAGCAAGGGCAGATTCCTTTATTTTGTTATGCAGAGCAATATTAAGTGATTTGCCCAGAATCACATGATTTTGAGCTGACGGTGGGACTTAAACATGGTTCCCCAAGTTCCAAAGTCACCGGCTCTGGTCACCGGCTGAGACTGAAAGGCACATGGACAAATATATTTGTTAGAAAAAAGTTTATCGAAGAGTCGAGGTGGCCCATTGAACGGGACGTCAACAGTGAGCTTGCTTGAGACATCCCTCAATGTTTATGTTTTAAGTTTTTATTGGAGCTGTTTTCAGACGAAAAGAAAGGGTGGTGTAGGAAATCCAGGGGCATCTTCAAACTTTTTTGGCCCAGCCTTGGAACCGCAACAAGGATTAGAGGCATATACCAAACGTAAACAGACTTCAGGATACGTCAGTCCCTCACGTTTACCTAAATATTCAATTTTATTCTGCATCATGTTTTACCGATTGTAAGTGCTTACATTTGCCTTTTATCTATTTTCCCAGTTAAACCAATTCAGGAAAAGAGAAACTCGGAAGCAGGGTGTAGATGGCACACACATGGGCCTTTCACACAAGAGGTGCACAGCAATGTCTTTTAGTAGTTTCTAATTTTTACGTCTCCAATGAAATGAGTACTTTTATTGTGGCGCATCCCTGTTTTCATATTAAATACTCTGTTTGTTTGGGTATTTAATTAATTTGCTGTTTTCTTCTTCATGAGGGGCACAGGTGGGGCTAGAGCCAGACACGTCACTCGAGGCTTGGTTCTGTTATGGTGAAAGGCAGGCACTTTTACCTAAACAATCATTTGCAATGCAATAGGTCTTGCATTTACGGGAGTTTGAGCTATTGACATTGCCTTTTATTTTTGTTTTTAAAACATAAATAAAAGGCATTGTCATTTAAAATGCAATAGCTTAAACTCGCGTAAATGCGAGACCTATTGCATTGCAAATGCTTGTTTTGTTGGGAACTAAGGGGCAGATGTATCATCCGTTTTCGCAAACGCTGTGATTCACAAAAAGCAGCGTTTGCGACAAAAAAAATCGGCAAATGCGATGTATGAAGAAAGTCGCATCGCAAAATTTGCGATTCCTTAATTTTGCGCAAGCATTTAAGGAATCGCAAAAAGCGATTCCTTAAATGCTATGTAAGAAGCAATCAAGTTTTGCGATTTCACACTAAGAAATCGCAAATTACCACCAACTTGTAGTTGGTAGTAATTTGCAATTTCTTTTACAAATGCACTTTTTGGCATTTGTAAAGGTGCCATGTGGCGCTCATACATGCCCTTAGGGCATGAATGTGCGCCATATTCGCACACATGTAAATTCAGGGGTGCAGCAGGGTGTCCTTAAAACACCCATGCACCCTTGAAATTATTCTCAATTTGCGATTAGCAAATTGCGTATCTCAAATTGAGAATAACTTCCCATTCCTTCCTACGGACCTCCTGGCCCATAGAAATGAATGGGAAAATATTCCTTAATTGCGATTTGCAATTTGCTAATCGCAATTAAGGAATATTAAGGAATCGCAAAAAAATTGCGATTTTCTACATACATCCCATTTTGCAATTCTCAAATAGCGATTCTCAAAAAATCGCTATTGGAGAATCGCAAACATGGATGTTGATACATCTGCCCCTAAGTCCTAATTCCCTGTGCTCCCGTGGAACTTTCACTAACTATCATGGTGAGACCTCTTCCTGTGTCAAGCTACTGCTTTTGAAATCTGCACTCTATTAAAAGGACGGGTACTTGTCACGCCTGCCAAGTCGCGTTTACCACACAAGATGGCCGCCTCACATCGCACATGTGCGAGGAGGTCAGGCAACAGTCAAAAGGCCTGACTTCCCCTTAGTGCGATGCTTCGCCCTCTAGTGTCTCGGCATTGCGTCGCGTCACTTCCGCCTCGCCGCTTTCACTCCCCGTTCGAGTTCCATTGTCCTGTTCGCGTTACTGAACACCTTCGTTGTTCCTGGTCAGGTATTCCTCGCGGTTTTGGGTCCCCTCCATTGAGCAACTTGTCCTCCCCGATATCCGTTGCGCGTTGCTGCGCATTAACACTCCCTCACTGGTCTCCGCTCTTAGTTCTGGGGCGGACTCAGAGATTCCCTCCTACTTGCCATACACGTGCCGGCTATCTTCTCCACTGCCCACGGTGGTTGACCAGGCTGTTTCTCCCGGTTCCGCCCGCCGGCCGGACTTCTCGTTCCGTCGGTCGGCCGGACTTGGGTTGGGCAGACAGGTCGACTACTCCTGAGGCATTGTGGTAGTTGTGGTCCGCATCGAGCCCTCTTCCTTTCTCCTTAATCATTATTTACTCCATTTCTGGGATTTCCAAGAGGTTTTTGATTCTGGCATCAGTTGCAGTAAGGAAAGCTTGAAGAACTGGTAAAAGCACCTTGCGCTAATTTATATATACCTCTATGTATTCAGAGTACTGTAAGCTTAGTCTGTTAATATGTTTTCAGAACACACTGGCTGTGGAGCAATTCTAGGATCTTATTACCTCCTCTGACAGAGCAGATCAAGATAGGGTAAGACTTGCACGGTAGTATTAATCCAAGTAAGCATTGATTAGGCACACCATTCATATCTCTTTCTCTTTACCCATTTAGGCTGCCTAGAGTCATTATTAGTTGAGGTCCAGTCCTTTGAATACTCCAGTGAGCAAGTTGTAGTTACCAGGGTTCTGGGAGACTTCAAGAATTCCTTAGGTAAACACATATTTAGCAGAACCTTATATTGTAGTGTTTCTCTCTCTTGCTGCATATTGACCAAAGTCTTTTCTTTTAGCACCTGTGTCCTGCCTGCTGGATTGCCCTGCCCAAGGAATCTCTTCCCTCTTCCTTCCCTTGTTTTGTTCCCTCCTTTCCCTCCATGTTACCATTGTGTTCTAGAGTTTGATAGACGCAATAGGTGTAGGGTGGCGAGTTGGGCTTGTCTTCGGTTCCTGGCACTCCTGCGGAAACAGCACTTGGATCCTTACAGTACTCCTCTCCATGCTTTGCACCTTGGTTACTTTGTTGCTCCCTTGGAGGTGTTTTCGAAGAACATCCATATTTCCTGCTATTTTTTTTCTCTACTTTAATTTCCCATTTTTGTTGTGCCTCCTGCCTGACCAAAGTTTCTTTTATTCGCAAGATATTTTCCTCTGGAACTGAGTTTTCTCAGTAGCTATTTGACTGGACCTCGAGCAAGCTTCTAGAAGCAGTAGGCCTCACCTAGGAGCCAAACGAAGATACCCAACTTACTCCAGAGGATCATCGTACGTTAGTACTGACAACCGTGCAAATGTGGTGCAGAACAAAACTACATTTCAGAAAAATGTTGCAGACTTCTTGTGGATGAAACAAGATAGAGGAAGTACCAAGCAATCATGCTGAACAAAGCAAGGGAGAAGTGATGGCACAAGTGGAAACAGGCCAAACTGACAGGTTGAATCTCAAAGCAGTAACACTTTGTTGGTTTTCAAGCCACTAATCCCTCATTTTTATGCTACTGAAAGAGGCACATATATAGGTTTCTCCCATCCAGGAGGCCAACTGTTTCTGTAATAGGGTCCCTTTCGGAACTACTGGCTCAATTCATTGATTTTTTTCCCCAACTCTTAGTAAGAAACACTTCTTCCTATTAAAGTCACCAAAGACATTGTTAACAACATCAAATATATCACTACTTCACAACTATATTCAAATAGGAGGCCTGGGGAATCTATATTTGCACAAATCTTTACACCTATAGAATCAAATTGTGGCATATATATATTGATGAGATAATGAGGGTCTGACGTGGTAACAAACAAAACTTGGGCATGTTTTTTGAACTGGCTTAACACACAGGACACTCATTTATATTTCACACTCAACACAAGCAAGCAGAAATTAACCTTCCCTGATCTAACACTCACTGCAAAGGAGCGCCATTTGCATCAAACCAACAGGCCATAACTAACTACTAAGTTTTGAGAGTTACCACCACTAAGATAGAAATTTTCAGTAGCATAGTTCCTGAGAATAAGAAGAAGCTGCACAGACCTGGTCACATTTGATTACCATGCAATCTCTCTCAGTAAAAAGATAGAAGATTGTAAGTCCGCAAAAGAAAATATAGAAAAAAGCAGGTAAGCATGCCCACAACAGCAACATAGAAGAGTAGCTGGACATACATAAAAACCATCCAACAGAATGGACTTCTGTCACTACATTCTTGACACCCTCAAACAAATTCAAGCAATCCTTTAATAAATAGTGTTCCATCCTCACAATCAGTGACTAAATACTATACAAACCATTGTTTGCCTTTAAAAGAGCAAAAGGATCTGAGATGAGGTATTACAAATTATCATGAGACATGACTCACAGACTGGGCTCTACTGAGAGCGACAGGTCCCTTTCCAGGATAGTCCTGTAATGTATGATCTTTTACCACTCAGTGCAAAATGCTGGATGTGGGACTTCAAAGGTCCAATACAAACTGTAACAAGCAGAATGCTGTGTCCATGATGATCTACCCCTGCAACGTAAGGCATATGGATGACAATCCGCAAAATCAGAACAGGATCCTGGAATATAAATTGAGTATCAGCTGGACAAAGCTTCCACTAAATAAATAAGTAAGTAAAAGGCTTCTAAAGCGAGTGAATGTCAAGGTGTCTTGATACGAGTGTCCTAAAACAAACGCATATTGGGAAAACTATATCTTACAAGAGATAAAAAGCCACTTTTTTAAAGAATTCCTAAAGAGAACCAGATTTGGTTGGGATCTCAGCGTGAAAGGCAAACTATTCCACAGTTTACTTGCTGAGTAGGAAAAACGTCTACCTCCCCACTTGGTTTGGGATGGAAACTAATTTGGCTGTTCCTGATCTGAGATTGTGATGGGGTATCCCAAGAAAAAAGCGTCTGAAAATAGAGGGAGCCAGCATTGTGCAGGGCCCTAAGAACCATGCACAAGGCCTTAAATATGACTCCTCTCGTAGATTGGTAGCCAATGAAGGCTAGAAATGCTCTTTGAAAAAGAAGTGAATTTAGGTATCTTTAGAAGTTGTGAGCTGCTGCAGACACTTCTGAATTCCCAAATGCAATGCATTGCAATAATCAAATTCACTGAGAACCAAGACTACAATGATCATTTTTTGCATATATCGGGGAAAGAAAGGAAAAAACTTTTTTTTAAACTCTCAGAAGATAGAAAAAAGAAGAGGTGATGTGATTAATTTGGTCGGAGAAGCAGAGCTGTACATCAAAAAGCACCTCTAGGTTCTTCCCTTTCCGAACCGGAGATGGAAGTGGACCAAGACTGGAAGGCAAGCATGAGGTGTTCCAGAAAGCGGTGTTGTGGCCAAAGAGGATCACATCCGTTTTCTCTGTGTTTAATTTGAGGCAGTTTTCCTGCATCCAGACTGCAGTCTGGGCCAAACAGTTTTTGAATTTGTTGGCTGTCACGTCGACATCTGTTCAAATTGCCATGACTGTTTGCATGTTATTGGTCTACAAAACTATGGAGAAAACCATGTGATTGAATAACTTTCACCAGAGGGGTGACATAGATGTTGAAGTGCCTAGGGGATAAAGTTGAAGCCTGTGCGCCCCCCCCCCCCCCCAGGGAAGAGAGAAGAGATATGATAAGAGCTCCCCAAAAGCAATAGTCTGCTCTCTGTTAGATAAAAAAAAGAGCGAAGGATGTTGAGGGCCACACCTTTAACCCCATCCCCCTTGCCGGTTACACCAAATGATTAATCATGTCAAACGCAGCAGAGAGGTCAAGCAGGATCAGGGCTGCCTTCCCTCCACCGTCTACCAAAATTCGAATGTCATCAGTAGTGGCTACTAAAGCAGATTCTGGAGAGAGCAGCAGTTTAAAACCATAACAGGAGGGATGTAGAAGACTGTTAGAATCAAGAAAGATAGTTCTTCATTAATGGTCTTTTCTGGAATTTTGGCAGTCAAAAATGGGCTGATAATTTTTAGTATCACCTGGATCGAGTAAGACTTTCTTTAGAATGAGACACACTGAAGCCTTTTTCCAAGCTATAGGAAATATACAGGTGATCAGGAAGCTATTCAGCAATTTGGTAAGCTGTTCAGAGATCATACTAGAAGCCAGTTTCAGCACAAAAGGTGGACAGTAGTCCAGCAGGGATCCTGATTTAGTGGTATCCAAGGATTTTTTACTCTATCCTCAATTAATGGAGTTAAATTCTCAAGAGTATTTTGGATGCCGTTAGTGTTATCAAGCGACCATGGAAATGATGTAGGGGCATGCGTGAAAATGCCCAGACTAGTGACGTATCGATTGCGGGAAAACTCTTCATAAACGCTATTTACCTTTGCTTGGAAAAAGTCTGCCAATTTATTGCAGAAAGCTTGCTCAGGGATGAAAGGTTTAGATTGATTAAAGCTTGAAAGGGTATTGACAGTTTTAAAAAGTTCTCTCGCAAAGTCCATGGCGGTATTTATTTTTGCTGTAAAATATTTCGTTTTTTCTGACATGAATAATGCTTTGTACTCGCCAAGGAATACATAATAATAAGTCCACTTGTAAAGCGCCATGGTTACACTATTGCCAGTGTGTCCCCGCGCTGCGGTAAGAATAGCCGTGGTCAACCCAGAACCCCTCTGACTTATCCTTGAGGAAAAAGATATGTTTTTAATTTTTTCCTAAAACATTTTTCTTGGGTCTCCATCCGGAGCTCCATCGGGAGGGCATTCCAGTGTTTAGCCGCCAATAGGCGAAAGGATCTGCCACCCATCCTCGCCTTTTTTATGGCCGGCACACATACCAGACCAACCCCACCTGATCTCAACAGACGTGAGGGAATGTGCGGGGACACAAGGTCTGCCAGATACGCAGGAGCCTTTCCCAGCAAAATATTATGGCAGACACAGAGTGCTTTAAAGGCGACTCTTTCTTTAATCGGGAGCCAGTGAAGTGCCGCCCGTGCTGCCCTGGCAGAAGATCTTCTCGGGCGTCTCAGAATAAGGCGGGCTGCTGCATTCTGCACTCCCTGCAGACGCATCAAGCATCTGGCTGAGCGCCTAGATACAAGATGTTCCCGTAGTCTAGGCGAGAAGTCACTAGTGCATGGACTAGTGTCTTCCTAGCTGCCATGGGTAGTAGGTCCAAGGTTCTACGCAGGACCTTCAGAATTCCGAAGCATGTCCCTGCCACCCGCTTAGTTTGGTAGTCAAAAGAAAGGTTAGGATCTAGCCAAACTCCCAGGTTTTTTGCCTGTGCACATGGCGTAGGCACCGCCCCCAGGTTCTGAGGCCACCAAGCCGACGACCACACAGTTGGGGCCCGCCCCACCACCAGCACCTCCGTCTTATCACCATTCAGCCTCAGGCAGTTATCCACCATCCATGCAGCCAATTCTTGCATGCATGCCCTGAAGGTGAAGCCGGCAGACTCCGGCGCCTGGGTTAGGGAGACCACCAGCTGTGTGTCGTCCGCATAGGATACGACCCTGATCCCAAACCTCTCCGCAATCCCCGCCACGGGAGCAACATAGATATTAAACAGGGTCGGGCTCAGGGTCGATCCCTGCGGCACTCCTTGTCTCAGCTTGATGACCCGGGAGTAGTATTCGCCATGTCTCACCTGGAAGCACCGCCCCGACAGAAAAGATTTTAACCAGCCCAAAGCTTTGCCCGACACCCCACCTTTCTGCAAGCATTGTACCAGGGTGTGGTGGGCTACAGTGTCAAAGGCGGCACTTAGGTCTAGCAACATTAAGACCGCCGTTTGACCAGCATCCACAAATTGTCGGATGGACTCAGTGGCAAAAAGTAGAGCTGATTCGGTCGAATATCTGGCTCGAAAGCCAGACTGGGTAGGGCGCAGAAGCTCATGTTCCTCCATGTGGGTCGTTAGTTGTACATTCACCACTTTTTCAGCCACCTTAGCAAAGTATGGCAAAAGGGAGATAGGGCGTAAGTTGTTTAAACGCTCTAACCCAAGGTGCGGTTTCTTCGGGAGCGGCAGAACCACAGCTTCCTTCCAGCAGCCAGGGAAGCAACAAGTATCAAAGGAGGTTGACACCAGGTGCCTTACAAAAGGCTCTAGGCATTCCAAACTCCCCTTTAACCTTGTAGGCGGAGCTGGGTCCTTAGGAGAACCGGACTTAATGCTGCTACAGATTTTAATCAGTTGTTCCGGGGGGTGGAGGGGGGGGGGGGGGGGGGTATCGAGAATTCCTTCTGCCCTCCGCCTTCCTCCATAAGTACTCCATCTTCCGTCCCAATTTCGCTGCTCCTTGCCACTTCCGGGAAGGTGGAATATATTTTTTCCACCTTTTCGGAAAAGAATTTGGCTATCTGGTTACAAAGCCCCTCTGAACCCACCGCCGGAGCTGCTAAGCTGGTAATGGAGGTTAGCTCTTTATAAACCTTAAAAAGCTGCCGGGTTGAGCTACTGGCTGAATCAATAGCTGGGAGCACAACTTAAAAAAAGACTGCTCTTTGATCAGACCAAGTCAGAGGGAGAGCTTTAGCAAAACTTAAAGATGGATTATTAGTAGCAATCCCATCCAACGTATGGTTGGCCTTATGAGTACGTTGATTGACTAACTTTTTAAGGCCAAAACTACAGAGGCAGTCGACCAAAAGCTCAATTTTAGTACCATCCTCAAGTTCCAAGTGAAAATTGAAATCCCGCAGCAGAGTCAAGTTGGGGAACTCCATACAGGATTCCATAAAGGTCTGCACACGTGACAAACTATCTCTTGGCCCAGGTGTGCAGTACACCAGGGCACCATTAAAGGCATTAATGTTATCAAATCTGACCATAAACATTGATACTTTCGCATCTAAGTGGATAACAGGATTGGCATCCACTTTAATATAATTACGATAAATAATTGCAACCCTCCTTCTCCCATCCCCTCTCCCCCGAATATGATGTCTGTCTAATCTGTAGTTGTCATAACCTTCTGGGGTGGAAATTTTCAGGTCTGGGTCCGACAAGTCAAGGTTTCAGTAAGACATACTAAATCTGGGGTTTAACAGTCCATGAATTCAGCGGATTCAAATTTATGTTTAACAAGGGATCTGGTATTTAGTAACATGCCGGTACTCAGTTGAGATGAGCCTCTTGTCGCCTGAACAGAGGGTCTAAGATTAGGCGGGCGGTTTCCTCTAGGACGCCCAGTGGCGTTGGGCTTAAAGACATAATTACATGAAGGGCAGCAAAACTGATTTCAATTAACATTACAGTCGCAGACATCGCAGTCCATTTGCTTACCTTTGTTGTCTAAAATCTACTGCGTGTCCCTCGAATAGGCGAGGTTAGAAAAAGGACCAGGGGTCCTCGTGCATGGTGCAGTCCAGCTGCGGACAGGCGCAGATGAGCTTGACTTTGGAGCGCTAGCAGCGTAGATGCAAAATCCAGTCCTGTAAAAGGGCCGGCATAGAGAGGCGTGGCCGGCTGCGAAGCCTCAGAGGAGTGCAGACACGCCTCCCTCAGAGGAGAAAGAACGAAGGGGGCAACAGAAAAAGGACACACAGGTCCTGCAACCCCTTTCTTGCCTGAAATTGGCTCCCCTGCCAGGTAAGAAAACTGGGAAATGAAAGCAAAGATAACTTAAATGGGAGAAAGGAAATTCATAAAATGATTAAAATTGGGCTAATTAACCCATATATCGGCATGTTAAAAGACAGGAACCAAGCAGCAGGGGCGTAACACAGGCCCCGAAGCTCCAGGGGGCCTATTCGGCACTGCACTCTGTCCGGAGAGCTCCTAATTGAGCCCAGAGGGGGCCCCTCTACATACCTTGCAGGGAGGCCCCCTCAATTTTCGTTACGCCAGTGCCAAGCACCTCCCTAAACGGCCATGGGATGTGACTCTACAAGACAATCAAAGGCTAATTATGTATGCAGTTTAAGGATGGTTATAGATTGGTTTGGAAATATCAAAAGATACCAATGGATTGAATAATGAAGGTGAATGGAGGTAGTTAGCTTAAGCACCAGTAATAACCTGGCAACGGTTTGACCCTTGATGTTTACCACTTTACACCATGCACATTGTACGGTTGGCCAGGCAAAAGGGAACCCTAGGTTCTTGATGGAAAGCCTACAGACAGAATGGCTATTTCAAAATTGGGGTGGAACATGACAACCAATATTATAATTAAAGTTGAACGTTTGTTAGTTAACTAAATGCCTCATCAAATTTTGACTTTAACCGCATATGAGGGCTAAGAACAAACTGAAACATTCAAAAGCCCCCTCATTTATTACAAATTTAAGAGAAAAGGGACATACATTGGGTACATACATCCATAACTCCCACATAGAAGAGCTCAGGGTGATCCAGACAAGTGACTTGTTTGGTGGGAATCAGAAAACTGTATGAAGAAGCATGCCATCTAGTGCGGGTCAGGGTTCACACACCTTTACACTTAGTTCTTTATACCAAGCTTGTATCGATTAAGAGGTATTTCCATCATACTCTAGACCAGCACAGCCATTGGTATGGCATTCATATTAGTGGGGAAGTACTGTGCTAATCTTTAATCCTTCTCACTCCCCCCTCTGGGAAGTCATATAAACAAGCAGGGGCAAAGCCAATAGGTCTCATCTATTCAAAAGCTACTGGCTTTGCCAATGTGTTTTAGCCATGTTGTACACCAGTGTTGCTGTTGTTCAGCATGATTAAAAGTTAATGGCGTAGAGAAGAGTGCCATGGAGTGCAGTGGCGTGACATCAAGTGGATTAGAGTGGAGTGGCATAGAGTGTTGTGAAGTGTCGTGAAGTGGTGTAGAATGGCGTGATGTAGAGTGGCGTATAGTGGAGGAATCCAGAGTGGTGTAGAGAGGAGGGATACAGAGTGGCGTAGAGTGGAGGGATTCAGAGTGGAGTAGAGTGTTGTAGAGTGGAGTAAAGTGTTGTAGAGTGTCATGGAGTAGAGTGCCAAGAGTGTCAAAGAGTGTTGCAGAATGGCGTGGAGGGGTGTAGAGTAGAGTGGCGTAGAGTGGAGGGGCGTAGCGTGGAGGGGCCACGAGTGGAGGGGTGTAGAGTAGCGTAGAGTGCGGTATAGTGGTGTGCTGTAGAGTGGTGTAGAGTACCACAGAGTGGTGTAGAGTTCCACAGAGTGGTGTAGATCACAGAGTGATGTAGAGTACCACAGAGTGGAGAGACAGAGTGGAGGGGCTTAGAGTGGAGCAGAGTGTCATACAGAGGAGGAGTGGAATGATGTAGCTTACAGTGGAGCAAAGTGTCATAGAGTGGAGTCAAGGGTCGTAGAATAGAGTGGAGTGGCATAATGTGTTGTAGAGTGAGTAGCATTATGTGTTGTAGAGTGGAGTAGCATAGAGTGGCATAGAACTGAGGGGTGTAGAGTGGAGGGGTGCAGAGTAGAGTGGCGTGGAGTGACGTAGGATGGAGTGGTGCAGAGTGAAGTGATGAAGAGTGGCACAGAGTGGAGTAGAGTGTTGTGCAGTTGAGTGGTGTAGAGTGTGTAGAGTATAGTATAGTTCACAAAGTGGATGGAGTACTGTGGAGTGGTGTGTCGTGGAGTACAGAGGCGGAGAGTGGAGCACAGTGGCACAGAGTTTGATAGAGTGTCAAAAAGTGTAGTCAAGTGTGGAGTGTTGTGGAGTGGTGTAGAGTGGTGTGGAGTGGCGTAGAGCTGAGTGGCGTAGCGCAGAAGGGAGTAGAGTGTCAGAGTAGAGGGTGTGCAACAGACAACACAGTTTCAATACTTTAGCACTGACATACAGTTTTACTTATAAAACTATACAGCACATAAACAATTTGTGGAAATTGAATCACCTAGTGTATTGATTTGTTTTGATTGTATTAAAATATTTGCTTCCAACACACTTCAGAATTACAAAAAATGTGTTTCATTAGCGCTTTTCAAATTCTGGTATATTCTGAAATATTTGCACAGCTCATTTCCAGACATTTAAATGTTGTTGTGTGCTGAAAAAAAAATTGTACAGCGTTTTTTTCAAGTAGGATCCCAGTACTCAACATGGTTGTCACATAAATCATCTCACTTTGAAGTCAGAGAAAATAAAATAAACACCAAGTTCCTTTAGAAGACGGAGCCCGACATTTGACTTCTGTCTTTGAATGCACAGCATGTGTGACAAGATAACAAAATTTAAAGAAATGTTTACAGTTTTGTAGGAATACAGTAAACAGGCTATACCTGATGGGCAAAGACCTAATGAACAGCCTAAAACAAATAAAGGCAGCAATTATAAAGCAAGCAACTCTGAGCTAGAAATCCAAAGGCCAATATTAAGCAACGGGCGGAATGCATTCCCAAGGAAGCTTTCCGAATGTCAACAAGAAGTCTTTCCAAGCCAGACACCTGGGGTGTCTGGTAAGCTTTGACCTAAAAAACACATCCTTGGAGTGCCTAACAAGTATTCTCACAGTCCAAAGCTATCCTTTGGGTTTGTTAGAAAAGGTAACTAACACCAAAACCTTGCCTATTACGGTAATTGGGCGATACAATTAAATAGATACATTCCTCAGACACCTGGGGTGTCTGGTAAGCTTTGACCTAAAAAACACATCCTTGGAGTGCCTAACAAGTATTCTCACAGTCCAAAGCTATCCTTTGGGTTTGTTAGAAAAGGTAACTAACACCAAAACCTTGCCTATTACGGTAATTGGGCGATACAATTAAATAGATACATTCCTTTTAAGACAGTATAAAAATAATCTAGTTTTAAAGGTCTATTGGTTTTAACATGTTTTTCCCTGTAAATAAGTGAGGCCCACTGTCTTTGTCATAAACTAGGGTTGCTTTCTGGCCGGCACGTTGGGTATTTTAATATCCCAGCCAGTACAAAAGTTATACAAATCACTTACAATTGCTATTGTTTTCCTTATCATTCCGTACTTTAAACAGTAAACATAAGAAGAAAGTATTTTCAAAATGTGGTCGACAATGGCCGTAATGATCCCTGGATGATAATTAAAGTTTAAAAAACTGAAAGGCTATATCAAAATGAATAGACTATTTTCTTCTTGTAGCAAGGTGGGAATTTTATGTGGTATGGCTGGGAGGCCTTACCATGTAATATTGACACGATACCCTAAATTGGAACTCTGATTCTCCCCAGTAATCCTTCTCTCAGTCCTGGTAGAGTGGCAAAGAGCAGACAGGCTTACTTAGAGGAACATATGTAAAGCATTTTACAGCATCAACAGTGACGATAAGTAATTAACATGACACAAAAGAATTCAGACACAAATTTATAAAAACAGACCTAATTTTTATATAAATTTAGACACAGAAACAAAGTCAATACAGGGTGAATACCCGGAGTTATCAATTTTAAAGTGTTCAAGAAATCAAAACTTTGCACAGCTGTCAGAACTTACCATTGTGGTCAATAGGGAAAATCTCAGGTGAGATTCTGTCACTTGCGGGGTGAGTTCAACAGAACTCACTTAGAGTTAAGGTCTTGCGGGTCACCAGACCAAGCTGCAACAGTCAGAACAATTTTAATTTGCCCAGGGAGTATGGGAGCAGAGGAGACTTGGCTGTCCTTGGTGCTGAACTGGAGTTGCAGGAGCTGTCAAAACAACAGTTGACACAACAGTGCATGTCAGAGGATGCCTTAGGTGAGACTTGGGGGTGTTGGCCTGGACCAAGAATCACCAGGCAGAACAGCTCTGCCTAATTGGGTCATCTCGAATGCAGAGGTGTACCTGGCTATCTGTGGTGGTGAATGGGACTGTGGTTGCTAACATTACGATGCATGCCAACAAAGCCTTCATTGGGATGCAGAAACTTGACAACTGGGCCACAGAAGTGGAGGGGGGATGATTCTGAAGGTTCCCTCCACGTGGAGCGTCGAGTGAAGCAGTTAGTAGTCAGCTTGACCACCAACAAACCTTGATCCCGGCAAAGGTCACAACTGGGTCAATCTTCTTCCAGAGGACCTGGGAACAATGCAGAGGGCTGACACTTGGTGAGGTTCAGGACTACGCTTACCAGAAGGCATCTGGCTGGTTACTTTTGGGCAGGTCCACGGTTTGTGCTTGCGGACTACATGGGACTAGTACCTCTAGTCCTAAGGAGTTATGATGAAGTCTTTGGCTTGCAGAGGGGTTAACCTTCCATTTAGAAATGGTCTCTGGCCCTACACAAGTTGCAGTCTAGCAGGTGCAGGGGGGCTGCAATGGGTGTAGTAGGTTGCGCCTCTTCTCCATAGAGTTCTGCCCTCTGATGACATGGATTCTCTTTGTCCTCTTCTTCTTCAGAGTAGATCTGGAGTTCTGGTGTGAGTGGGTCCCCCTTAAATCTTGGATTTAGGGGATGTTTAAAAGTGTGAAGGCTAGTAACCAATAGACTAACTAATAGACTGCAGCTAATCTGCCCCTGAGGTGACAACATCAGGTGGGTGTATGTCACCAAACTACCCAGAGCCCACTATCTTTAGGAAATTTCAAGAAGGCATGGGCCATCCTCGGCTGTACAAACCCACTAGCCCATCCTAGAGGTGTGGTTAGTCTTTGGAGGTTGTACGCCTCCTGAATACCTAATTTCCTGCCTGCCTGCCTGCCTGCCTGCCTGCAACCATGAGTTCCTGGGGCAGGATTGGCCTTTGTCTCTACTAGGAGTCAAGTAACTTACATATCAGAGGCAGTGAAGCCTATGAGGCTCACTGCTCTGATGGGTCCTTCCCTAGACATCCTGGGAGGGTGGAGGTGTGACCTTCTACCTGCCCAGGCCCTTAGTCTTACGTCCTCTGGGAGTGATAGCACTCCCAAGCAGGAGGTCAGACTTCTGGCTTGTCAGCAAACGGCATGGAAAATCCACTAAGGCACAAGGAAACTAGGTATCTTGGTAGGCATACTCTGCGGGTGCCACCTGGGTACTTGCCAACTCAGCCTCGGTGCTTGATAACAAAGACGATTACATTTGTGCTACAATCGGGGAGCTGGCTATCTCGGTTTTGTCCGGTAGTCAGTTCAAGTTAACCTGTGGACCCCCATTCAGTTACAGTAAATTTGAATGGCAAGGTTACTGTAGAGGCAAGGATGTCTGTACATATATGCCCTTACCATTAAGATAATGCACTTTGCCTCCTGGGCTTTAGAAGGCTGATCTAAGGGGTGACTTACATTAAGGAAGTGAGGTGACCCTGTCAGACAAGGTGTGCGCAGGGTCGCACTCGATCAGAGAAGCTGCTCATGCAGGCTGCGGTAGCAGCCCTGCAGACTTTACTTTTACTCTGGTCACTCAGGCACACATAGTACTGCAGCCCTGGTGACCCCTTTAACACCCTTGCCCCGGATACCACCGGCACATATTCGAGGGACTTACAAGGGGGGATAAAATCTCATGCCAGATGGGTGTACCAATACACATTACCTTTTGAGGGAAAGAACACTTGCACTGGGGCCTGGATAGCAAGTCCAAGTGCACTTTCAGTTCTAAAACCACAGCATCCAGGCCAAAAAGTGGGAGGTAACCATCCAAAAAAGGCACTCTTCTATTTATGAAAAAACAAGCAAAAGAACAGAGGGCAGAGGCTAATAGAATCCGCACCCAACAAATGAACAGTGTTTCCTAATTTAATTGAAGGTGCACGAAACCATGGAGTACTTCACCCTATACTCCCCACACTGTAGGAACTAATCCTACAAATTCAATACAACAGCAAAAAAGGTTTCAGCACTCTAAAGACAAATTATTAATACTTCTTATCACAATCCACTTCAGGTAAATATTGAAAAAATGATTGCACATAAGGAAAAAAGGCATCCAGATTCGATAGATGTATTTCTTGTTCCAAAATTCTTTTTATTATTCACAGAACAGAAACTTCTTCCACAGACAAATTCATCATAGCCAACGCATTTCGTCTCATTAAGAGACTTCTTCAAGGCTTTACATTTATGGCATATGTTATGTTCTTCGGGAGACGCGAAGCAGTGTGAGTGAGGCACTCGATACAGTATTCGGTCAGTATGTGGTGAAACCCACATACTGACCGGATTGCGTGCGGTTACTATGCCGCTTTAAGATTGTTCGAATACTGTATCGAGTGTCTCACTCACACTGCTTCTTTGAAATATTACTCTTCTATTTATGTATCTATGTATGTATTGTATCTGGGCCTTAACAGAATGTTAACTACTGAACAAATTGCCTGTATTTTTCTCTAGGAAAGGTGGCAACCCTAAACCTTTCATTATAAACAGATCAGACCTATAGCATTTGACATAACTTCAGTGGTGTAGCTAAGCCTTAGGCCTCCCAAGGCAGCCCCTGCTTTTGCCGGGCCGGTGGCTGAATGTAAGAGCGGAGGAGGGGTTGTGGTGGGGGGTGTGCTTTCGATTCCTGCGGCCGCTGCACTGCAACGGCCGCAGGTAAGAGGGAGGGAGTCCACCAGCCACCGCCCCCAAAACTTGTGCCGCCTGGGGAAGACCATCACCTCACCCACCCTTGCTACGCCACTGCATAACTTTCCTCAATTAGGCCTACAGCCTTTATCAATGGCTTGTCACCATACCCACCTCAAGCCTACTTTATTAAGCATAAGCTTTCTCAAAAGGCAAAACAAGAACTCCTTTTCACTCAAAGCACACTTCTCCTGCCCAATCAAAAGACTGTAGGGAGGCAGATCAACACATGGTCCTGATTACAGATTTTTAAAGCTGTTTTTTCATGTGAGCGTAGGAAGTCTGGTGCCAGTGGTGCTGCCAAGCCAGATTTAAATCAACACAAAATGTTGACAGAGGCGTGTAGTATTGATGGATGGGGCTAAGCAGCTAGCAGGCTGCTCCCGGTGGAGTTGCTGTTGATGAAGATCTACGCTTGCTGATGAGTACTTTTGCTACCTGTTAAGCTATTTGTCTTCAATCTAAATAAACCTATGTGTTACTATTCACACCAGGGTGGTTCGTCATTACTACAAGGCGATGCCATGAAAATTGTGATGTTAAAAGCATGTGTATCGGTACTAGCTACAGGCCACCGTAACTGTAGTCTAGAAAAGCAGAGGGCTAATGGAAGACATATTGTCCCACTGTTGTGTTTCAATGTTGAATGAGGCCTCACTGTGTCAGTCATTGCTTTAAATAGGCAATTTCTTTCATTTGAAAGGGAAAGTACGTGTACTTCTCAGCTCTGGTGCAATACTTTTAATATATACTAATCAATTGAGAAAGGATCACTCGTCCTGCACAACCTTTGGTATGCTGGAGGAACGGTGGGGTGTCCCAAATTAAAAGACCCTCATGCACGTGATGGGTATGGTGGTATCTGAGCGGTATATCTTGGTTCTCCGCTGTCTAATCACGTGTGTGCATAATCATCAGGTCGATCAGGTTATGCAGCCTCCACCAGGAGGTTCTTACCCAAGGTTGAAACAGTAGTGAGCCAGTGATAAAGGGTCTTTAAAAAGCCCGGAAAACCAGAAAAATGACTTTAATTAGGTCTGGGTTCGGGTCTGGTAAACTCTGGATTAGTGCATCTTGTGAACTTTTTTATGAGCAATAGGTGCACTCAGAGTATTGCTAAAAAATTGTGAGGGGGAAGGGAGTTAAAAATTGGTCGACATGTTTCTGCCTATTTGCCTCAGTTAGGACTTACAGGCTTTCATCAGGACCGGTGGGTGAGTAACGTGAAAAAATAGGGGATACAAATAACGTGCTCTCAAAACCAGTGATAAACATTAGGTATATTAACCTGTTTCTTTGTGATTGAGGTCTCAATGTATCTGTAAGAGAAATCAACACAAGTGCTTTTCAACACACAAGGGAAGGGGTACAGAGGGACACACACCAAGCAGAAATCTGCTTAACACGTCTATCCATTGATAGACATTCTTAACAACAAAAAAAATGGCATACTTCATAAACCGGCAGGTATAAATGGCAATATCAACTCTCTTTCCAAACTCTCCAAACTCATGCAGAGGGCTATAGCATGCTCAGAGGTAGGTGCTGCATGCATGTTTTAACAGCGTTTTTCTAAGTGTAAAGTAATCCATTCGGTGGTTTTGTCCCTACAAGATTCGGTGATAGTGCACTTCACCCCAGTATCTTAATATTGTGTGAAATGCCCAACACGCATATCTACACCTTCTCTAGTTCTCACGAGAAAGTTTCTTTGTTTTGTAATATGGTGCCTAATCACACGTGTTTTTTGTAAAATGTGCCTCTAACAGACCGCGGTCTGTTCTGAATACATTGAAAACTACTTGTTACCTTGCGCGTATAGCTGACGCGCTCCAGTCGGGTGGTTGAGCTTCAGCTGGGCTAAAGGGAGGGAAAGTTCGAGTTAAAAACTCAGTTTTACAAAATACTTGCGGTTTCCAGCGTTCTTGTTCTCCCGGTCTCGCTACCTA
Organism: Lissotriton helveticus; assembly: GCF_964261635.1. Classification (NCBI taxonomy): domain Eukaryota; kingdom Metazoa; phylum Chordata; class Amphibia; order Caudata; family Salamandridae; genus Lissotriton; species Lissotriton helveticus. The sequence continues at coordinate 939,152,859 of NC_136067.1, forward strand.
TTGCGTCTGGTCCTGGCGTCCTCTGTGTGCGCGCTGCTCTCGTCAACCCGGAAACTGTCGATTATGTTTCCGGGTCGGTATTAAGGGTGGTGATTACATGGGGAATGGATCTCATTGGTCCTCCCAAATGTTACTATGGCAACCTGGGGCGTTTACTTTAACCTTCATAGCGAATCCGCAGGCTGGATAATATGTATTGGGTTTGCCGTATAAATTCATTTACAGTATGTTATTCGTAGCGGCAAAGGCAATGATGGTTAGTGCTATTCCCGATAGTGAATATCATTATGCTATTAAAGTGGGAGGTGGTCGCGTTTTATTTAAGCAATGTATGCACATCGGAGACATAGTTAGAGACTAGGTGTTGGCTCCGATGTTAGGACTAGGGCACAGTGACTTGATATCTATTGGGGAACGGTGCTCAATGGGTTGTAGTGAGGGATAGAGTTCGAGATTGTATTTATTGGTTTTCAGAGTGACATAGATTGTTCATTTTCTATTCAGGCTGAGCCAGGGGATGTTGTCATTCAACCCTTCATGGTCAGTTCCAAGCCTATGTACCCATATTTGCTCCTTCTCAAAGAGGATCTTCTTGGCATTTCTGTCTTTATTGGATAGAGTCTCAAGGATGACCCACTGGAGGTCTTGTGTAGTATGGCCCTTTTCTAGATAGTGATTAGCCATTTTTGTGGTACTCTTTCTACATTTGACATTGCTTCGATGTTCAAAAAGTCTTTGTTTGGCTTTTCTGCATGTCATGCCGACATATTTGAGGTTGCAGGGGCAAGTGATCATATAGACCACGTGGCTAGTGTTACAATTTGTGTGGCTTCGCATGGTCCATTTAAAGTCTGGCAGTAATTGGAGTTCTTTGGTAGGTTTTGTAAGGTTGCACACAGAGCAAGAGCCACATGGATAGTGTCCTGTCACTTGGGGTTTGCCCCATGGATTTGTGGGCTCTCTGACTATCCTTGGTGCAGGTCTTGTGTGGACTAGGATATCTTTTAGATTCCGACCTCTGGATGAGTTTGGAGAGTTTGAAGAGAGAGTTGACATCGCCATTTATACCTGCCGGTTTATGAAGTATTGCCATTTTTTAGTTGTTAAGAATGTCTATCAATGGATAGAGGTGTTAAGCAGATTTCTGCTTGGTGTGTGTCCCTCTGTACCCCTTCCCTTGTGTGTTGAAAAGCACTTGTGTTAATTTCTCTTACAGGTACATTGAGACCTCAATCACAAAGAAACAGGTTAATATACCTAATGTTTATTACTGGTTTTGAGAGCACGTTATTTATATCCCCTATTTTTTCACGTTACTCACCCACCGGTCCTGATGAAAGCCTGTAAGTCCTAACTGAGGCAAATAGGCAGAAACATGTCGACCAATTTTTAACTCCCTTCCCCCTCACAATTTTTTAGCAATACTCTGAGTGCACCTATTGCTCATAAAAAAGTTCACAAGATGCACTAATCCAGAGTTTACCAGACCCGAACCCAGACCTAATTAAAGTCATTTTTCTGGTTTTCCGGGCTTTTTAAAGACCCTTTATCACTGGCTCACTACTGTTTCAACCTTGGGTAAGAACCTCCTGGTGGAGGCTGCATAACCTGATCGACCTGATGATTATGCACACACGTGATTAGACAGCGGAGAACCAAGATATACCGCTCAGATACCACCATACCCATCACGTGCATGAGGGTCTTTTAATTTGGGACACCCCACCGTTCCTCCAGCATACCAAAGGTTGTGCAGGACGAGTGATCCTTTCTCAATTGATTTGTATATGTATTTTGGAAACTGAACGAATCGGATTTCCACCTCCCCCTTTGATTAGAAGATTATAAGCAGCGCACAGCTGTGGGAGTCTCTACAGGAATTCTGACCTAAAATCTCATTGATCAGAAGACTGCCCTGAAGATCTCATGATGGCAGAGAACTTGGGATGAAGTTATTCCATTGAAGAGATTGACGCGATACTCGCCAGACCGGCTCTATTTATGAACAGTGACCTCACTCAGACCCTCTCCAGCTCCACAGAGTGGGACGAACTCACGGAAATCAAGAAAGAACAAGTCAAAACAGCCGTTCACGGCATCATAATGACAGAATACTTGAGAGTGAATGCGGCACCCAGAGGACTCTGGGTTACCAATGCACCTAGGATTTTCCTGAAAGATTTGGCCTTTAGAAAAGATTGGTCTGCCATTTCATGGAAGTGTACCAGGGACTATTTGGTCCTAATTATCAAAACCGCCACAAGATTGACAGATGAACTCACAGTAAAAATCGAAATTTTAGAAACAAAACTGAACAACACTGTGAACATCACTATATATAAAAACAGACTAGAAGAAATCAACAAAGAAATGAGTGACACTCATGAATATTTGACACAACCTAAACTACAAAAGTTAGCAAAAGAACTCAAAAAGTTTTCTTTAGAGAAGATACATCCTTACAGTAGTAAGGATTACAAGACAGATGACAACTCCTCCAATTATGGATCAAACATCCAGTACAAGTTCTGACCAAGGAGTAGATCAACACAATCCCAATAAAAACTACTATCAGAACAGAAGAGGGAATCGACGAGGACGTAACTCTTGGCGCCCCCCATTTTTTCAAACGAACAATCAGGGAATACCCTTCCAACCCTTCAATCCTCACTTTCAAGGGTGGATGAATCCCTATTTTCAAGGTCCCCAAATTATGAACCACCAGATACAACACCAGACCGGCCAGAATTTTCAACAACATATTCCTTTTTTAGGGAACGGCCCGGCTTCACAAAGAACACTGAGGAGGGGAGTAACTTGGTCCGACCCAACCAGGCAAGTACAAACCCGGAGAGTAACCAAAGCCAAAACCGGGGCAACGACGAATCCCTCATCGTGAATCTCACAGAAAAGACTCTAACTAAAGACGAAGAAGGGGTGCTCAACAAAGGTCTGGGATATGTTCCTACACCGAAACCAGATTTATTCAAAACTAAATGTGAAGTGGCAGAATTCTGCCGTAAGCTGAAATTAAAAGCTTTTTTTAAAGGAGATCAACCTCCTGTCAGAGAAGGAGATACAACCCTTAGGAACAAGTCATCTTTTTGCCCACTGAATTCCCAAATTCCAATTGAAATACAAACCTTCGAACAGGCCATCTTTAAAGCTATTAATGGACTAACTAACGAACCCCCAAAACCCTTCCAGAACATCACCAGAGCAGAACAACAAGCACTTAATGCCTTAAAAGAAGACCGCAATATAGTCATCAAACCGGCCGACAAAGGCGGGGGAGTGGTTCTCCTTACGGCTGAAGGATATGACCAACAATGCATGGACCTACTTTCTAATGACAAATTCTACAAAGTCCTGACAACAGACCCAACACCGAGACTACAGAGAACTATCACGATGATGATAGAAGAGGGAGAGACCAACAATTGGATCTCGAAGAAAGAAGGGGAATACCTAGGGACCACTACACCCCGAACCCCCTACTTCTATTCATTACCAAAGACGCACAAAGGGCGAATACCACCACCCGGACGACCAATTGTGTCAGGCATCGGTTCAATTTTAGAACCCCTGTCCCAGTTTGCAGGCCAATACCTCAGACCTTTGGTCCAAAAGACCCCAACGTACCTAAAGGATACTAGAGACCTTCTTAACCAACTACAAAACATCGAGTACTCTCCAGACACCATGCTCTTGGTTGGATTCGATGTGGAGAGCCAATACACCAGCCTTCCACAGGGGAAAACCATGGACACTCTTGAAAATATACTCTTCAACTCTGTCTGGACCTATAAACCCCCCAGACACTTTGTATTGGAATGTTGCCGGATGGCACTCATGGAAAACTTTTTCCAATATAAAGATACCTTGTACCTGCAATGCCACGGTACATCGATGGGCAGTACATATGCCCCCAGCGTGGCAGGACTTTATGTCAGCACCTTTGAGGACTTGCACATTCTAAATGAGGAGAATAATCCTTACTGTCATCATATACTGTTCTGGAAACAGTATATTGATGACATTTTCGTCATCTGGCAATGAGACAAAAACAGCTTAATTGAATTCCACAATTGGCTCAACCTGAGAGATGAATGCCTGCAATTCACCTATTGTGCGGACCAGAAGAGCATTGACTTTCTAGACGTAACCATCTACGCTGAGGCTGGCACTGATCAGACTACAACCTTTTTTAAAACAACTGCTAAAAATAGTCTTCTCTCCTACAATAGCTTCCACCCGCGCCCTCTGAAGGAGAATTTACCATAGAGCCAATTCCTCAGATTGAGGCGCAACTGCAGCAACGTCACTGAATACAAGTCACAGGCTAATGACCTTTGCAAGAAACTGGAAGCCCGGGATTAACCAAGGAAGGTCATAAATAAATGTAAGAAACGCGCCAGAAACCAGAACAGAGAGGCACTCCTCGAAACCATTTCCAAACCACCCTCTGAGGAAGTCATAACATGTGTAACTACATACAGCCCAGTGACCAACAGTTTGAAAAAGATTATAAACAAGAACTGGCGCATTTTGACATCAGGCAACCTCTCATGGCCAAAACCGAGGTTTGCAAACAGGAGAAGTCGGAATCTAAAAGATATCCTAGTCCACACAAGACCTACACCAAGGATTGTCAGAGAGCCCACAAATCCATGGGGCAACCCCCAGGTGACAGGACACTATCCATGTGGCTCTTGCTCTGTGTGCAACCTTACAAAACCTACCAAAGAACTCCAATTACTGCCAGACTTTAAATGGACCATGCGAAGCCACACAAATTGTAACACTAGCCACGTGGTCTATATGATCACTTGCCCCTGCAACCTCAGATATGTCGGCATGACATGCAGAAAAGCCAAACAAAGACTTTGTGAACATCGAAGCAATGTCAAATGTAGAAAGAGTACCACAAAAATGGCTAATCACGATCTAGAAAAGGGCCATACTACACAAGACCTCCAGTGGGTCATCCTTGAGACTCTATCCAATAAAGACAGAAATGCCAAGAAGATCCTCTTTGAGAAGAAGCAAAGATGGGTACATAGGCTTGGAACTGACCATGAAGGGTTGAATGACAACATCCCCTGGCTCAGCCTGAATAGAAAATGAACAATCTATGTCACTCTGAAAACCAATAAATACAATCTCGAACTCTATCCCTCACTACAACCCATTGAGCACCGTTCCTCAATAGATATCAAGTCACTGTGCCCTAGTCCTAACATCGGTGCCAACACCTAGTCTCTAGCTATGTCTCCGATGTGCATACATTGCTTAAATAAAACGCGACCACCTTCCACTTTAATAGCATAATGATATTCACTATCGGGAATAGCACTAACCATCATTGCCTTTGCCGCTACGAATAACATACTGTAAATCAATTTATACGGCAAACCCAATACATATTATCCAGACGGCGGATTCGCTATGAAGGTTAAAGTAAACTCCCCAGGCTGCCATAGTAACATTTGGGAGGACCAATGAGATCCATTCCCCACGTAATCACCACCCTTAATACCGACCCGGAAACAGAATCAACCGTTTCCGGGTTGACGAGAGCAGCGCGCACACAGAGGACGCCAGGACCGGACGCAATAGGTAGCGAGACCGGGAGAACAAGAACGCGGGAAACCGCAAGTATTTTGCAAAACTGAGTTTTTAACTCGAACTTTCCCTCCCTTTAGTCCTCCTGAAGCTCAACCACCCGACTGGAGCGCGTCAGCTATACGCGCAAGGTAACAAGTAGTTTTCAATGTATTCAGAACAGACCGCGGTCTGTTAGAGGCACATTTTACAAAAAACACGTGTGATTAGGCACCATATTACAAAACAAAGAAACTTTCTCGTGAGAACTAGAGAAGGTGTAGATATACGTGTTGGGCATTTCACACAATATTAAGATACTGGGGTGAAGTGCACTATCACCGAATCTTGTAGGGACAAAACCACCGAATGGATTACTTTACACTTAGAAAAACGCTGTTAAAACATGCATGCAGCACCTACCTCTGAGCATGCTATAGCCCTCTGCATGAGTTTGGAGAGTTTGAAGAGAGAGTTGACATTGCCATTTATACCTGCCGGTTTATGAAGTATTGCCATTTTTTAGTTGTTAAGAATGTCTATCAATGGATAGACGTGTTAAGCAGATTTCTGCTTGGTGTGTGTCCCTCTGTACCCCTTCCCTTGTGTGTTGAAAAGCACTTGTGTTGATTTCTCCTACAGTTACATTGAGACCTCAATCACAAAGAAACAGGTTAATATACCTAATGTTTATCACTGGTTTTGAGAGCACGTTATTTATATCCCCTATTTTTTCACGTTACTCACCCACCGGTCCTGATGAAAGCCTGTAAGTCCTAACTGAGGCAAATAGGCAGAAACATGTCGACCAATTTTTAACTCCCTTCCCCCTCACAATTTTTTAGCAATACTCTGAGTGCACCTATTGCTCATAAAAAAGTTCACAAGATGCACTAATCCAGAGTTTACCAGACCCGAACCCAGACCTAATTAAAGTCATTTTTCTGGTTTTACGGGCTTTTTATAGACCCTTTATCACTGGCTCACTACTGTTTCAACCTTGGGTAAGAACCTCCTGGTGGAGGCTGCATAACCTGATCGACCTGATGATTATGCACACACGTGATTAGACAGCGGAGAACCAAGATATACCGCTCAGATACCACCATACCCATCACGTGCATGAGGGTCTTTTAATTTGGGACACCCCACCGTTCCTCCAGCATACCAAAGGTTGTGCAGGACGAGTGATCCTTTCTCAATTGATTAGTATATGTATTTTGGAAACTGAACGGATCGGATTTCCACCTCCCCCCCCTTTGATTAGAAGGCAATACTTTTAATGACAGAATACTGTTTTCTTTTGGTCAAATGCATATTTTACTTTAAAATGCTGATGTGGGCAGTGTGAATTGTTTTGCTATTGGCCAAACTCCTATGACTTTTAGTGGAATGTTTTAAACATGTGAGACTCTGTCTGGGCTGTGGATTGTATTGGGTCTGGGTAGGGAGAAATGTTTATATGGTTGTAACTGTATCATTTATAAGTATGCGTGGCCGAATTATGCAACCATGCATTGTTGTTTTAGGTTACTGAAATTTTCCATTTTTTAGGAATTGGAAATGTGTGTAATATTTCTATAAGAATATATTTCTTGGAAATAAAGTATTTCTGAATCTGAAGAAGAAGAGAGAGTACCACCACTTCTCAGAGACAAGCATGTACTCTGGAGTAGTAAGTATCCGCATTTATCTAATTCCATTTAAAGCACTGGTGTCAGTTAAATCTAAACTCTTAACGACCGGCATTATATATTGCGTGGTGACTGCAGCGCAGAGTTGGTATGGTAGAGGCTTCGTTAATACAGACGTGGTTACATAAAATGTGTAGCACACTACCCATAGGAGCCAGACGACACAAATAAACAAGATTATCACAAAAGAGACATTGTTTGTTCGTTTCTTGAAAAATGAGAGCACTGGTCAAAGGAAAGATTGCCAAGGCGCGCACAATGTGGCAGCTATGAAAGAAATGTTCATTTCTATATGTTTCTTTATTGTCCCGGACTTCCCTTCCTCTGCTCTTGCAAAACTGAAAAGAACATGACTTGCAATGCACGCAGTAAACAATCCGAAGCCCTAAAGGATAAGGCAGCAATTGAACGACTCGATGACATCACGATCCTCGAGACCAAAGGTCTCCCAGTTACCGAATATCCCCTGGGGAAACACTTGCACTTACAGGCCTAATCAGCTACCCATGGGAATAGCATTAACGGCTCAAATATTAGAGCGCCATCTGCGCGCAAACGTCCACAGATGAGAGAGGAGAATGCTGGAATAAAAAAACATACCCACAACTACCAGCTGAGTGTGTTATGCGGTCGGCCATTTTCTGTGTCTGACATTTTCGGGTGCAACTATAATACACAATTTACGATGAGGTGGAACTCCTAGGCGAGAATGTAGCAATATACATTTCGATTTCGAATTTTTAAAAGAACATACCTTGCAAAATTTGACCTCTGCCTCGAGGCGCTGAATATATTGAGACTGGTCATGAACGATAGGAACAATATTATTAAACGTCAGGATTGTGTTTTCTTCTGCAGCCGTTCGCATTCCCTGCATGAAAAAGAGAAAATTAGTTGGGTAGAATGCAGGGCTTGAATGTTAATGTTATTTAACGCGGCTTTTCCTCTTTCGCAATTTATATTTACATTCAATACTTGTGGGGCAGAACTTTCAGATGGAGAACAAAGTCATGCACTGATTGAGTTTTTATCGTAACAACAAGAATACACGTGAAAATATGCCCCTCACTTCCTGGCAAAACCAGAGATAGCTCTATAAATGCACCCATGGATACCTCCCCTGCAACTGGAAAATCCATTCCGTGAAAGCCACATTAGAAACCAGATATTTCCTCTCAGGAGTGTTTAATTTGGCCTGTGCTGTTTTCTAAGCCCATATCGAGTTTTAGCCACTAGAAAATCAATAAAGGGTGCAGGCTTGCAGCAATAAGCGAACAAAGCGTTTTCTAAAGGAAGACAGAACAGTGAACAATGCAGATCTTGCCCGTTCCCCCCCCGCATCGAGGGGCCGACTGGATGGCGCAGCTTAAAAAGTGACATCACTTTAAATTTACAGGAAAGTTAATACAATATAGTAAGCATAGCTGCCAAGGTTTCAGATTGCTATGTGTGACATTTTCATAATGTCAGTGTAATTATGAGTGACATTTCAACGACTATGAGTGACACCTTCTTGCGAGCAAAATCAAGCAGTAAATACTAGGGAAACGTATCAATATCAGAAAATACACCCATTTGAGCAACGAGATACTCTTAAGAAGTCAGTGAACTAAAGCGTGCAAAAGAACTAAATATTTCCTGACTAGGTAAAGCACTTGGTACATGTTTCACTGAGAATTAGATTTGGTCCCAAAATCTTACTATATAAACAATAAAAACACTTCACATTTTTGTTTGATTTTTTTAACAGCCTGCACTTAATGAGTTACAGATATGTATGCCTTCCCACCATATCTTTTTACACACCCTTTTGTGAAGCATATGTTGCAAAAAGAGCTTCATTTTTCCCAAAGACCCATTTGGGTGCCTGGCCTGATAAAGAACCAAAATCTTGAACAATCAGGGTGAAATCCACAGCACTGATCTTAGTCAAGGACAACAACTTTTTCTTTTGAGTCTGGGCGAGGCAGAGAACTGCGACCATACTCCTAATAAAACTGCACATGCTGCCCACTGTGTGGAATCGGATCCTGAAGCCCAGTCTGCTCTAATTTTTCTTTAGAATTATTACTTTCATCCTATGCTAAATATAATATTATGGCTGTATCGGTAAAAAGAGCCAAACCAACCGTTTCTGCCTGGAAATAATCTTCTGCACTGCATAGTAGTGACGTGACAGGGGGTGCCTTGCTAGCATTTAAAACAGAAGACAAGGCCTGGGGGCCGCCGCCAGTGCCCCGTTCAGATTACGATCCGGATGCTGTTCTTTATGTACACTGAAGAGCACGTGATTCATGAGGAAAGTGTGCGAGGCGGCCCCGTTTGGGGCTTGATTGATTCAAAGTTTTTTTCCTGTGCTACTTTAGAGACATTTCTTAATGTTGTCCTTACAGTTTTAAAACAGAAGTAAAACACCCAGAGTGAATTGCTGTCTGATGTGGGCTGTCTTAGGGCTTTTCCCTATGAAAATAAACGCAAAACAAAGTATGCCAGCACTCACCTCTCCGAGCCAGGCCCGGCTGAAATCTAGATGAGCAATGATTTCATGCCAGCGCGCAAAACTCCTCCAATAATTCCCGCTTTCTGAATCCGGACGGACCTCACTTCTAGGACCAGTCGGGAGGTGAGGTCACATGACATTCCCCCCGCAGCGCCACAGCCACTAGTAGAATGTCGCAACGCGACCGTTGCTGAGGGCAGCAGGCCCCGCCCTGGTGTATCGATTTTGTGCGCACACAGAATTAGTGCGGGGGGGGGTGACATCATCGGGTGGGAATTTCATGCAGCCAGAGTTAAGATAGCTTGTTCGGCGAGCGCCCGGGCCGGCAAAAAGGCAAGAAGTCTGCGGGGAGCACTGGCAGAGCAGGCGCAAGTGTCACAGGTGCGCCGGGCGCGCTGCCAGCCATTTCAGCGCTGGAACCTGCAGCAGCAGAGTGGTATTAAAATGCGTGACAATGCATTTCAGTGCGGTGATGCGGAACACCGCACTGAAATGCGATAGTGTCACGCCTGATGCGTGACACTTGACAGGCCTGAGTAAGATGATGCTCTCACTAAATAAACAAGTATTGCCAAAGCTGCTTAGAAACAAAATTCGTTTTATATATTTGAGTGGTGCAATACTTAGATGAAGGGCAGTAAAGCTTTGTAAAGAAGGATTTATTTGTGGTGTCAAGGTATTTTGCACTGGGCAGTGTCAGCTCTCTTTAATCTATCCTCTAATCAAGGGAAATTTGCATTGGTTTGTGCTGCAAAGACTTTGCAGATTTTTGAGCCTTCTACCATCAAGATTTGTATCTTCGGCTGATCACTTTAGCTTTAGAGCATCATTTAAGATTATTTATTTTTCCCCTTTAGACTCTCGTCTCCACAGGATGGCAACTGCTGCTTGAGGGTAGTTACCCGATGGTAATCTTTATTGCTTAATTAATTAAAATTTTAGCAATCTGTACAAAAACAAATATTTAGAACAAATTCATATCTCATTTAAAACTAAAACTCTAAATTCTTAGTCTTGGTATTTCCTGTTTAAAATACATACACAATGCAAACAACAAAAAAATGAAAGTAAGTTGAAAATAAAAGGGTTGTGGGGTAACGGGTACTACTTGGCCGAGTCCACCCGTTAAAAGACAGTTACAGGCTTATTTAATTTGGCCATTAAAGCTGATCGAGCATGATAGATGAATTTTGCGAAGTTGGCCATATGCTTCACTGTGTCCAGCAGGTATAGTTGGGAAACAGCCTCTTCTGCCGTCCGTACTCCTATTTGGAGGAGGATAGGTCTTAGATAGATTCTTCGAACTGTCAGGAGGGCAGGGCAGCATAATAAAATATGTGATAAATATTCCCGCTTATATTGACATAGTCGACATTCCTTGATCTCTGATGCAGCTTTAACAGATGGATATAGCTGTTTTAAGGGGAGCACATGCAGTCTTGCAGCCAGGATCCTTTGAAGGGCTTGCCGGCCCACCGACTGTACCAAGTGTGGTTTTAGACCATTTAAAATATGCGGGGAACTTTGAGTATCGTGGAAGCCTCTGACTGTCAAGGCTTCGATGTCCAGGTTTCGTGAACGAGTTCTTACTTGTTTTCTCATGACTGTTTTTAGGTTTGTGTATTTTATTATGTTCGGATCCCAGTTTTCTATTGCTAGTTCCAGATGTTCTTTAGCTAAAGTCAGGCAGTCTGACCAGGGGTTACCAGTGTTTGTGAATATTTTATTTGTTACTTGCTTCATCAAATTCTCTGGAGTTGCTGTCGTTAAATAAAAATATTTTGCCATGCCTGCCAGTTCTTCCAAGAATTGTCGGGTAAGGTTAAATTCAAGGCGAATTAGGGTATTTCTTGTACATGCTGGTAGACAGAATAGCTTTTTATATGCTGTGCAATTAAGCTTTTCAAGGTCTTGCGACAGTTTTCCTGGAAACGCCTGTATACCGTAATTGACTGAAGGTAGCAGCTTTGCTTTCAAGACCCGTTGGATTGCCACGGTGGTCGGGCTTTCCAAGGTTGCGTTTAATTTGCAAATTGCATAGGTTACCATTTTGGCTTTCTGCATAAGCTTGAGTCGATGAACGTGAGGCCTACCGGTTTCACTAAGCCATACTCCAAGGTAATTATATGCTTGAGTCGTAGATAACGTGAGCAATCCCAGTCTCCATTTTGTTAATTTCTTATTTGGGTATCTGCCAAAAATCAGTATTTTGGATTTTGATTGGTTTGCCACCAGTTTATTTTTGGCATTGTAGTTTGCTAGGGCAGTTAGCCCTTTTTGAAGGCAGACTTTTGTATGATCCAATATGACCAGATCATCGGCATACTGCATCAATTGAAGTCTGGTTTCCCCGATCTTCGGAGTCACCAGGTTTGCTCCCTTAAGTGCTTTACCCAAGTCAGCTGTATATAAATTAAAAAGGAGCGGGGCAAGGACACACCCCTGTTTTAGGCCTTGGTCTGTGCCAATTTTTTCCGTGGCTGTTTGGCTCGAAAGTTTGACTCTTACCCACGTCTGGGTGTACAGGGATCTGATGGCTTGTAAAAGTTTCGGACAGATATTCCAACCTGCCAGTTTGCTCCATAGGATGTTCCGGTCGACACCGTCGAATGCTGCTGTGTAATCAATAAAGCAGGCAAAGAGAGGTTGGGCACCCTGGGCCGTTGATTGTTGAGCAAGGTATGAGAGCACTATGATGTTATCTATAGTTGACCCTCCCGGGCGGAAACCCGTTTGGTGGAAGGGGAGCAGATTTTCCTTGGTTGCCCAATTTGTTAGCTCTAAGGAGAGAGCTTGCATATGCTTTACCTTCCACATCCAGTAGGGCGATCATTCGATAGTTCTTTGGGTCGTCGCATACCCCTTTTTTGTGGATTGGGTGTAACAGGGATCCCCTCCAGGAGTCCGGGACGTCCATCATGAGTCTGCACTCCGCATAAAGCAGACTCAGGCTCTCGGTCCAAAAGTTGATGTCCTCTCTGAAGAGAGAGCCAGGCAGGCCGTTTGGTCCAGGTGTCCCGTTGGGCCGTATTTTTTTCAAAATTGCTCTCAGAGCCTTGTTTCCAGCTGGTGTTGCATTGGCGTTGAAGGGCGTTGGTTCTGTTAAATTGTCAATTAGCAGGTCATCAAGAGAGGATTTTTTACTTGGGTTTAATCCCCAATCGTTAGTATATAGGGATTTTACGTGTGCTACCCACGTGCTCGCATCAATCGAATTCTCTCTGTGGCAAGACCCCTGGCTGAGTTTATTTATATACTGCCAAAATTCTGGTGTCTTAGAAGGAGCGAGCAGTTTGAAGATTGTCAGCCATTTTTGCTCAGTTGCCTCACGTTTCGCTTGCCAGACAATTTTTTTATGAGCCATGGCCGCCTCCTGTAAAACATTTTTGTCGGTTATTGTTCCAGTTGCCTTGTAAGCCCTGCGTTTGGAATTGAGCGCTTTTTTGGAGCCCTTTATTGCAGGATGGAATCCCAGTTTGTATACGGTGTTGTCACGAGCTCTTTGATTAGTGTTCCCTCGAAGCTGTTGGGCAAGATCGTATGCCAGGGCACCCCACTCTCCAATTCTTCCCTGGTCCTTATGGTCAGTCTGCCACCCTTTCCAAGATGATTTCCATTCGGCAAATTTATGGATCGGGAGCAGTCCCCATTTGATTCTTTTGGGCAGATTGTATAGTTCATCTCCATTTGAGGATCCTATGTGTTGAATAGGCTGTCTAAAGTTTGCGCTCATGGACAGCTCTACCAAGAGTGCAGCGTGATCACTGTCAGTCCGAGGTTGAACGGTGTAGCGTATCATGTGCTTTTGTAAGTATTCGCTTAATAAGATGTAGTCTATTGTTGTGTGATTGTTAAAGGTCGGGGGTATCAATACTGTTGGTTTATACTTCATGGAAATTTGATGTGTTGTTCCCAATTTATAGGCTCGCATTAGGGCATTGAGTTTTCTTGTGTTTCCGCTATGGTGTTTTTCATCAGTAGGGTGCCCTATGTCATGCAAGTTAAAGTCGCCCAAAATAATTGGATCCATGGCCGCGTAACGTATCAATAGGTTTTCGATCTGTTGTAGCAGGTCGGAGAAATTATCGTTTGAATTTGTCCCGTGGTAGTTGTAATAAATATTTATAAGAAGAATTGAAGTCTGACCCTTGGGCGTTGTTAAGCCTTCCAAGATCCCTGCCAGAAACATGTCTGAGTCATGCTGTATTACTTCAAAGTTCACCTGTAATGCATGTCTGATGTAAGTTGAAATACCCCCTGATGGTCTCCCAAAGATATTGATCTTTTTTGCGGGTTTAAAATATTCAGCGTAGTTACGTAATGGTGTTGCTGTGATGGCCCATGTTTTCTGAACACAGACTATGTCTGCTCCGACCATAAGAGCTATAGCGTCGGAGCTTTGCAGGGCTTTGTGTAACCCATTCACGTTCCAGGACATTATATTGATGATTGGATTGTTTGTTGAACTGATTTTCAAGTTTCCACCTGTTTTGGAATTTGGTTGAACTGTATGATGTCTGGTCTCTTGGTCGGAGCTGGTGGTATACGAAGCAGGTACGGTGCGCCAGCTAGTGTCCTGCGTGTTCATTGTTGTGGGCAGAGGGTTATTTAACGGGGGCCCTCTAATGCTATTAGGAAGTGGAGTTTAAAGCCTGGGCCAGCCAAGCCCAGTCTTTAGGGCCCTGCCCCAATATTGAGCAGGATCGGTGGCCACCTGCTGTGTGTTAAAAAATTTGTATTGAATTACTGACCAACTCAGTTGCTTGTGTGCCTCCTAGTGAACCATGTAAGATAGATCCGCAGGCGGATGGAGTTAAACGAATGGTGTCCGTGGTTTTCCTCTCCTTATCTTCGTCTCCCTGTTGTCTTGTTTTTCCTTTCAGGATTTCCGGATATTTCATCGATGGTGGGGTTTTGATTTTTATTCCCCAGTTGTCCAGCAGTATTTTGTGTCCCTTCAGGGCCTTCGCCATGTTGGAATTGGCGAAGGTTATCTCGGTAGTTTCGTTTTGTTCGCTAGGCCCTGGGCCAACGAATGTCACCCTCTCAATGTCCGTTGATTTTATGCTCTCCAAACCTGAAATATTTTTGCAGAGTTTCAAGAGATTCCCTCTGTTGAGGATGTCCCAGCTCCCTTGTGAGTTATATTCTGGGTATAACCATACTTTTTGATTTTCTGACTCAGAGACTAGTGATCGGGGGGATTGATTGTATTTAATGGCGCCGTGGAGGTTACAAGGGGTTCTCTTGGGTTATGACTGTAATTGGCCCCTGGAACCCTTTCCTCATCAAGCCCTTTTGTTCTTGTGGCATAATTATACTGGATGGACCCAGAGGCGATCGTGTGTTCTCCCTGAAATCGATCGCCTTTATTACTGGCTTGGGTGGTGATTTGTTCACCTTGAGCTTTGGATGTTAATTCCTGCTGGCTGCCATTATCGGCGTCAATCTGGACTTTTTTTAGACTGTTATAGTCCTCAGCGTAGTGAGCCGGCATGGTTGGTACTTGGTTCAGTTGCCTGCGTGGCACGGGAGCTCTGTCGATTAGAGTTTCGGGCACGTTTTCCATGGGTGCGTCTGTTAAGCTTCTGTTAGGTCTTCCTATGGTAGATGTTTGATTTGTCAGTTTTTGGATGTCTTTATTTTGGTCTATCGGGCTTAAGCCCCGGCCCTTCTCCTCCCCCATGGTCGGTGCTTTGTGAACCTTAGTTGCAGGTGTGAACCAGTAATCAATTTTCTCTTTTGCATAACTTTTATCTTTTTTTGCTTTGTTGAGTTTTTTCAATTTTTTCTTGTTTTTCCTTGATAAAGGTTGTTGAGCTGGAAGTGGTGGAGTTAAATCGTCCAAGGTGCTGGAGCTGGTGTTAGTTGTTTGATTGGATTGAGGGTGTAAGTTTGAGTTCAAAAGGTGGGGGCTCTGTTGGCTGTTTGTTTCATATTTGGTATTGTTGGGAGTTACTTTGGGTCTCTCTGGGCTATTCCAGGCAGTCTTTGAGCATTGGTTTGGAGGCAAGTTATTCTGTGAGTGTGATTTTTTCGTCCTATTCACCTCTTGCTTAAGATCCATGACTAGAGTGTTCATTATTTCCGGGAGTTTTTCCAGGGATTGCAGTATCGGGGAGCATCCGCAGTCCATATTTGTCATCGTTATTTCTGTGTCCGCCTGCGCTCTGCGTATTAAGGAATTTAGGTGTTCCAATTTTAAGTCCACTGCAGAGATCGAGCTTGCTATTGTCTGCAAGATATTTATTTGGATGTCTAATTTGTCTGCATGCATTAGTGCCGCATTTCCCATTGATATCAAGGCCTCGTTAGTTACCGCGAGGTAGTTTTCTATCCTTTGTGAGGCCAGAGTGGGTTCCCAGCCTGGCAAGTGGGCATTCGAGATTGTTATGCTTTCCTCCGACCCAGGAGCCGAGTATTTGTTTCCTTGGGGTCTCGCCTCTGCGTTTTCTACCCCCAGGTTGATGGGCGTCTGCGGGGTTGTTGGGGTTATCGGATTACCCGGGGGAGCCCCAGTAGTTTTGGAGTGAGCAGGGGTTTCTATTTTAGTGTTGAGTTGTTTATTTAGTTCTCTTCCCCCAGGGGGATTAGTGTTTAATTGTTTTTCTGGTGGTACGTCAGGTGAGCTTTCAAGAACCAAAGTGTGAGCTCCTATATCATTAGCTCCAATTAGGTTGTAATCTTTTGCGGATTCTTCAATTTGTTTCATTTTGCCTTTAATAATCAAGATATTTGGGGAAAGAGGGACTGCTGGTGCAGAGTTGGGGTTAGGTGAGGTCTTTTCGGCACTGTCTGCAATTTTAGAACAGTGAATGGCCGGCTTGGGGACTGCAGGGGATGTGTAGATTAATTCTCCATGGGCTGGAAAGTTGTTTTGGTTCGGTTGTTGTTGCAAGTATTTCCTAATATCATTGTCTCCATTGGTGCTTTTACTATTGCAAGAGAAGAGGCTGTCATCGTTGGCATTTGGCTTTTTCTTGTTGCCAGCTCTGGTGACCGTATCGTCGTAGTATCGTGGTGTTCCTGAAGTACCAGTGACCCCATTTATACTTGTGTGACCAGTAGCTATTGGGGAGTTAGCTCTTTCTACTGTGGACCTGTCATGTGGAGTCGGGTCGTGTCTTATGCTGTCTACGGGGTACAACATCTTGGCCTTTTGACGTCTCGCTGCTTTGTGGGGACGGTAGTTAGAGAGGGGTTGTGTCAGACCGGCGTTCCATGTCCGCATAATGGGTCTACGCCAGTTGGTCCTTGGGTGCCGCCTTAGCTCGATTACGCCGTCTGATGTTTGGTGCTGTGGCAGTGATGGACGCCGCTCTTGTTCCTGCGCTGCACTGCTCAAACCAAAGCTATATGGGTCGCTGGGTGGGATGTAGATGTGGATACGGGTGAGGCTGTAAGGCTGTGGGGCTGTGAGCGGAGCACACAGGGGAAGCCTGCCGGCGGAGGTGGACCTAGTCACGTCTGCCCAGGTCTTGCCCCCCGGCTCTTACTTAGCGACCGCCTCTATCGGCAGTCGCGCTCATGTCCGTCGTTGCCGCCTGCCCTCACCTTCTTGCTGTTGCTATTGCTGAAGTTAGTGGAAAGAGAGGAGGTATGGGCCTTCTATCGTGTGTCAATATGTCGAAATTGTAGCTCTGTGTTCTGAGCTTCTAGTTGCTAGTAGTTGGTTCTGGTTGCTTCTGGTTGCTTCTGATTGCCCACTGTGACCCCTATGGCCCCTGAACCCACTGAAACCCCCCCTGAATAACTAGGAAGAGTCCGGTCAGCTGTGGCTGCACTTATGCGGACTTGTGCAGACTTGTGCAGGCTTGTTGGTTTTCATAGATTTTCAGTTGCTTATTGAGCGTTACAGTGGGATGGGGTGGGGTATCAGTGGGGATTTCTTCAAGGGGCCAGTGAGCCCAGTGGGGGTGTAGCTATGGTCAGAGGCGGTGGCGGTGGGGCAAAGCGGCTGGGGCAGGGGGAGATCAGGAGCAGAGGGTTTTCAGTCTTACAATTTGCAGCAGCACTGTTCTGCCGCCTTCTGCCTTCTGTCTGAGCTCACCTGTCGCCTGTCGCCTGTTGTCGTGGTGTGCTTTCCACCTGCCACCTTCCGCTCAGGCCTTCTGCCCGGTCTCGGCCCGATCTCGGCCCGCATCCGTTTGCGCCATCTGGGGCCACCGGAATCCCTAGTGAAATTTCGCGGCCGTTATTTAGCTGGTTTAGGTGGTTTCGGCGGCTCTCGGCGGCTCTCGGAGGTCCGGCGGCACAGTCTGGGGGCCCGGATTTTCTCCTCTGCTGGCACACTGACCGTGACTGAGCAGATCTAATGCAACTCCGTTGCACCCCCCTTGACCGAGCACCTCTAATGCGGCTCTAATGCGGCTCTGTGACTCCGACTGCCGCTGCCTCCTGCCGCTGCCTCCTGCTGCTTCCTGCTCGCTGCAAGCCGCACTCCGCTCGCTCGCCTCCTCGCTCGCCTCCTCGCTCCTCCTCCTCGCTCCTGCAGCTCGTTCTCTCACGGCTCACAAATGCGTTACCCGAAGGGTAGACTTTTTGTGGTAGTTGGTCCACCTTGCTAGAGCGGTACGCTGGAACTGCTGTTACAAATGTAGATCCATGAAAAGAAACCATAAAGTGGGGGCTTACTTGTGAGGATGCAAACACAAGGAGAAGATGGACGGAGCGCTGGAACTTTTCAGACACGCCCCCCAGTCACAGATCTGGGTTGAATCCATCATCTTTAACTCACTTTGCCACCCCAGTTCAGACACAGCTATATGCAAATCAGTCTTGGCCCTGTGCCTCATGGGAACAGTCCCGCCCTAACTGCCAAGCCATGTCTTCCCTGGACCAGAAACAAGCATCCTAGAACTAGTTTCTGGCTAACAGCCGTCATCAGCCAGGCTAGCTTGAATCCAGTGGCAAAGTGAGCAAGGGACCCACGTCTGGGCATACCCTGCCAACTCATGGCGAACAAAGCAAACACAAGGAGAGGATGGACAGAGCGCTGAAACTTTTCAGACACTCACCCCCAGTCACTGGGGTGGCAGAGTGAGCTAAAGAAGGATGATGGATTAAACCCAGATCAGTTGACTGGGGGTGAGTGCTTGCAATGTTCAACACTCCGTCCATCATCCCCTTTGGTTTTGCTTTGTTCGTCCTAAGTTGGCAGGGTATGCCCAGAAGTGGGTCCCTTGCTCACTTTGCCACTGCATTCAAGATAGCCTGGCTGATGAGGGCTGTGAACCCGAAATCGGTCCCAGGATGTTTGTTTCCGGTCCAGGGAAGACATGGCTTGGCAGTTCGGGCTGGGTTGTTCCCATGAGGCACAGGGTCAGACTGATTTGCATATAGCCATGTCTGAACTAGGGAGGCGGAGTGAGCTAACGAATGATGATGGATTAAACTCAGATCAGTTGACTGGGGGTGAGTGCTTGCAATGTTCAACACTCTGTCCATCATCCCCTTTGGTTTTACTTGAGAGGATGGCATGATTTCGATGGTAGTTCCACACACAATTACCATTAATGGAGACGGTGTTTGATGCCATACTAAAGTGGGTGCTTTCACCAAAGAAAAGGCTTTGCTGTCTCCCTTAATTATAGGTATATACATACGTAATGTGAATCGTCCCCACAGGTAACAGTTTGTGAGTGTTTATTTTCAGTAAGGATATGTACAGAGGGCAAAAAGGTATAGTCCGAAAGCATGACTTAATTCACACGTACCATAAGATTTTTGTAGAAGAGCTTCCACAAAAATATATACCAAGAGTCAAAATGTGCAGAATAATTCACAAAAAGTTTATAGTTTGATTTTCAAGAACATCATGGATTTCAAAAAGGCTTTATGAAATAAAAATGACAAAAAGAATCAGAAAACCAAAGCAGACATTGATATTAAATTAATGAAATTCCACTACTGTGGTGTAGTACAAATACAAATATGATTGGTATAATTAACAATAAAATGTGAATGCTTCGGTTCACTAAGTCCGTCTAGTCACATGACTGTTATCAGCACAAACCCTTACAAATTTAGGTACAAGTTTAAGCATGCTCAGGCCATGCCATGGATGCTGCAAATCAGCTTCTGGGGGTCAAAAAGAAAGGACATGAACGGCAGGGCCGAGTAAGTCGCACACCAGCGACGCTCCGGCGAGCCAACTTGATCCGACGTAGTTATAGACATCCAGAGGTACCCTAAATGCACCCACGAGTGATCGGAAGGTCCCGCAGAGCTGTGGGTGACGACAGGGCCGCTGCGGAGGGTCCGCAGGGCTCCGGGATCCGGCGGCGCACTGTGGCTCCCTGAAGACGGGCGGAGGCGGCCTCAAGATGGCGGCTCCCTAGGGACCCAAGTCGGAGCCACGGGGAACATACCCTGAATCCGGACCCAGGACGCCAGAGAGTCTCACCAGGGAGGCGGGATATCGCTGAGCCCCCGGAGTAGGAGAGGCGTGAGGCTCGGGACAGGTGGGACTCGCGACACGGGCCTCGCCCTCGAAGGCGGTCCCGGCTGACGAAGGGTGCAGGCACAGCACAACGGGGCGGCCGCTGGGGCGGAGCGGGCCGCGGAACACCGGAGACCTCGGACTGCGCCCTGAGGAGAGAAGGGCGCGCCGCGAAGGGCGCGGACTGTTGGCCTGACACTGCTTGGCTCCGGAACAGACACTTAGGCCGGGCGGCCCGGTTCCCACATCGGGAGAGGCCTCCGCGGCCACAACGCCACTGGAACGAGGACCGGGAGCTGACCAGGGGCAACTACAGGCACTGAGAAGTGGAGCCCGGCCGGTGAGCAGGGTGAGGGCGGCGTTACTTCCAACAAATCCTTCCTCTGGCGTACCTCTGCCTGGCCCCCCCTTCTCCTAGCCCCTCCCCCCCCCCCAACCGGCCTGGACAGAGGCCGGTTGGGCTGCCGGACGATCGACGGCACAGACCCTGTGAGAGGGGGCGCCTGAGACCACGCAGCGCTGGGGGCTGCCTGCACTTGGACAGTTGGAGATCAGTTGGGCCGCCAGCGGGGAGGGATGTATGAGGGGAAGCACCTGGACCACAAACTAAGGGGGTGAGAAATACCCTATACGGCCATCACCGATCCTGTAGACACCTTGGCCGGACACGATGGGTAAGAAGGACGTGGCCCCCAGGACCCCACGCCAGGGCACACTAGATCGCTATGCGTCGGCCCCAACTGCAACAGCAGTAGGCGCAGAGGCCGTGAGTACACGCTCGGACACGGCCCTTCTGATGGGGGCTATCCAGGCATCTAGAGAGGACATTCAGGCGTCGTGGGCGGCACTGGAGGTCAAGATTGGGGAAGTGGGCTCGGAGGTCACGCTATTGAGACAGGACTTTCGCAATCTCACGGAGAGGGTGACCACGGCTGAAACGCGACTGGGAGAGGTGGAAGACATCATCCACTCCTTGCAGAAGGACGTGAAGGACCTCCAGGCCTCGCATAAACAACTACAATGGAAGGTGGACGATGCGGAAAATAGGGCCCGATGCAACAACCTCCGCTTTGTTGGCTTTAGGGAGGGAATTGAAGGGTCCAATATGGTGGAGTTCTTACGCACATGGCTGCTGCAGACCATGCCTAAGGCGACATTCTCCAACTGCTTCATCATTGAGAGGGCACATCGAGCGCTTCTGGCGAAGCCCCTGGTGGGAAAGAGACCGCGCCCGATCATCGCGCGATTCTTGAACTTTGCAGACCGGGCCGAGATACTACGAGAAGCTAGGAAACTCGGTGCGATCCGTATAGAGAATGCACAGATCATGATCTTCCCCGACTACAGCCAGGAGGTGCAGAAACAGAGACGCTCCTTTGATGCCGTCAAGGCTAAGCTAAGAGACCTTCGGATCCAATATATGCTGCTCTTCCCGGCCAAACTCAAAGTCATCTTTGAGGACAAGACGTACTTTTTCACCCACCCTGAAGATGCGTGGCAGTGGTTGGAGGAAGGTCCGCCATTGCGGAGGCGAGAGTGTGAGGTGAAAAGGACAGCGGGGAAGGAATCCACAGCCAAAACGCAGTGGGAGACACCGAAGACACAGCGGCAGAGGAGACCACGGAGTTCTAGGAGAGTGGCGGCAACGCCATACCCCGCACTAAATCAGACAAGCACACGAATGCAAGGTTCCAATACTCTCAGCCTCGATGGCCTGGCGGGTTCCAGGTTTCGCTGCCTGGCTGGGAATGCCAGATCGGAGGGGGAGGATGACACCCGGGGGGCCACCTCCGGAGGTGAGGACCTGGAAGACCAGTCACTGCACCCACTAGTGGCGGCAATCAATGAACTGGAGCAAGAAGCGACTGAGAAGGTGCCGACCTCGCAAGGGGACATTCAAGACTCTAACGCCTGAATCATGCGAGACCATGGATGGACACAATGCTGACTCAGCTCGGAAGCACGCAAGTTGTTTCACACCCTATAACCGCTGCGTTCACAGGTTTTTTTTTGGACTCCAATGTTTCTGAAAGTGGGTTCTGTGGGAGAAGTTGTTGTCTTACATGTTCGCTAGATAAACTGTTTGACGTGGGTTTGTAGGGGGTGTAATTGGGGAGGGCGATAGACCTTCTCCGCCTGACAGTCCACTATCCCATCTCTGACGAGGATGGGACTGATGGGGGAGGGAGGTAGGGTGTGGGGGGATGGACACGAGTTCTGTGGTTTCTAAAGTTGGGAATAGTTGGGGATGGAGAGAGACAGGGTGGGGTAGGGAGTTGGGAAAGGGGGGAGGGAGCGGGGCATGTCAGAAAGGTCACACACACACCGGCATCCAGGACGCTCCATTACCACTGAGTTTGAGCGCCACATACCAGGATTTAAGACAGGTTGTCGGTTAAACATATAGAGACACTGCAAGATCTGGACGGGCTCATGATACTAACATGGAACGTGAACGGTCTAGGAAGTAAGATTAAACAAGGCCTAGTGAATGCATATGTAAAAAGGGCGGGCCCAGACATAATCCTGTTACAAGAAACACATCTCCAGGGCACCAACTGCGGCTTTCTGGCTGGAGGGCAGTACAAAGTTCTCGCACATGCGGGCTTTACAAAAGGCTCGAGGGGGGTGGCCATACTGATCAGGAGGACCCACCCATTCCGGGTAGTGCAGATGTGGACAGACCCCCAGGGGACATATGTAGGAGTGAGGGGCACCTGGAGATGGCAGGAGTATACGATAGTCTCGGCCTATGCCCCTCCTAAATTACAGGCAGCCACACTGAAAGGGTTCACAGATATCCTCCTTAGCACGTCCGATACCCTACAGGTGCTGGGGGGGGGATTTCAATGACTTGCTGATCCCGACGCAAGACAGAACAGGAGACAGGCCCAGAGACCAGATCCAGACTCTCCTCTCTAGGATGATAAATACCCTGGGACTAACGGATGTGTGGAGATGGTTACACCCAGATGACTGGGCCTATTCCTTTTTTTCGAGCGCCCACAGGGTCTACTCTAGACTAGATTATATTTTCCTTGCCCGACATGTCCTAACGAGAGACGACTCGGCTGAGTAGAAGGCTAGGGGGATCTCAGATCACTCCCCGCTCCTGGTGAAGGTGGGGAGGAGGAGGGAAAGGAGAGGTGGGTCCTGGAGACTGTCTGCCTGGGACCTGCAGAACCCGGCCATATTAAAGGGCCTCAGAGCCGATGTAAAAGTCTACGTAGCCGAAAATGAGGGTTCGGTCTCGTCCAAAGTGGTCTTCTGGGAGGCCTTCAAGACAGTCATGAGGGACAGGGCACAGAATAGGTTAGCGGAGGAGACAATGAAGGTACAGAGAGAAATCGAAACACTAGAAACCCAAATACTGGAGCTGGAAAGGAAACATCAGGTTAGTAGAGCCACGGGGACCCTTCGTAAACTGACAGATACTCAATATCAATATAGGGACCAGGTAGCGGGAGAGGCCAAAACGCAGGTGCTGGTGACGCTACATTGTCTGTACGATGTGGGGGACAAATCAGGAAAGCTGCTTGCATGGCTGAGGAGGAAGGAAAGAGACGCCAGGTGGGTGGAACAGGTTCGAGACATCCATGGGAACCTGGCGAGGTCAGATGTTCAGATTGCTGAGGCTTTTGCGACGCACTATCAATTATTCTATGACACACAAGACGTAGGGACACAAGAGGATGCCCTGCAATACATGGCGCACTTAGATCTCCCAGTGCTGAGAGATGCCAGGTGGGTGGAACAGGTTCGAGACATCCATGGGAGCCTGGCGAGGTCAGATGTTCAGATTGCTGAGGCTTTTGCGACGCACTATCAATTATTCTATGACGCACAAGACTTAGGGACACAAGAGGATGCCCTGCAATACATGGCGCACTTAGATCTCCCAGTGCTGACTGCCGAAGACCTCGGCGACTTGGAGGCAGACATCACGCTGGACAAAGATAAGAAGGCCCTAGCTAAACTACGAGCGGGGATATCCCCTGGCCCAAATGGGTTCCCGGCAGAGTTTTTTAAGCGAACAGCTGACCTACTGGCCCGTCATCTACTGGGACTCTTTGAAGGGGCGATACAGGAGGGGGAACTCCCTCCAGACCTTCGTATGGCCACGATAGTCCCGATCTATAAGGAAGGTAAACCGCCAGATGAATGCTCGTCCTATCGCCCTATCTCCCTCTTGAATATTGAAGTGAAGCTATTGGTGACTGTTTTAGCTCTCAGACTGAGGAGGGTGATACCAGAACTAGTCCATCTGGATCAAACTGGGTTCCTTCCGGGTAGGGCCACTAGATTTAACCTCCGACGAACCCACAACTGGTTACAGGAGGTAGGCAAAAGACGGGACCCCCATTGGTTTCTGTCTTTCGCCGCCAAAAAGGCGTTCAATGCTGTCCACTGGCCTTTTTTGGAGGGAATCCTGGTGCGGCTCGGTTGTGGTCCAAATTCCGGGAGTGGGTCCAATTGCTATACACGGACCCTAGAGCCAAGGTTAAGGTAAATGGGATTTTATCCTGGGACTTCCCAGTGAAGAGGGGGACCAGACAGGGATGCCCCCTGTCCCTCCTGCTTTTCACGCTGACGATTGAGGTGCTCGCGGCAGCAATTCGGCAAAACACGGACCTTAGAGGTTTTCAGCTAGGGTCGATAGATACCACGGAGGAAAAAATATCCCTCTACGCGGATGATGTCCTCCTATACATAGCGCACCCAGAAACGACGATACCGGCGCTGTTTTCAGAGCTGTAACGCTATGGAGCACACGCAGGATATAGGATAAACTGGCAAAAGTCAGTTCTATATGATCCTCGGGGACAGGAGCAATGGACGAACCTACCGAGAGAGGCTACAGGCGACTAGTGAGGGCTTTACCTATCTTGGGGTGTTTGTGACGCTTGATAGCGCCCACTCATACAACAAGAATATCAGACGGATAGTACATAATTTTATAGAGGATGCGATGCGCCTACCCCTTACAATCCTAGGCCGTGCGGCCATGTTTAAAATTATGACACTGCCCAAGCTTCTATATGCTTTTCAAAACGAGTACTACCCCCTCCCCCGTGGAGTGTTCGCAGAAATGAACGTGGAATTGCGCCCCTTCCTCTGGTTGGGTAAGCAACCGCGGGTGGCACTGACGACCCTGCAAAGACACCAATACAGTGGAGGGATCTCACTCCCCAACATCGAGGCCTATTATTGGGCAGAACACCTGGTGCCCATCAACAATTGGTTCCACGCACCGGCTCTACACCCTACATATGCACTCAAGAGGCACACGATGGGCACATGTCCAATGACCTGGGCACCCTTAGAAGCAAATGGGAAGGAGATGTGGGAGAAATGAACACGGTAGACTGGGATACAGTTCTCATGCATCCAAGAGAGGTAGCTATTAAATCCCGGCTGAGACTCATTCAATTTAACGTCCTCCATAGGACTTATTTCGACAGGGTACGCTTACACAAAATGGGAAGAGCTGGAGATGCGAACTGCCTAAGATGTGGTCGAGAGGAGGGGAATTTTTACCACATAATCTGGTCCTGTCTAATGATTCAGGTCTATTGGGCGGAGGTCCTGAGAGAACTTGGGGAGGTGCTGGAGACTTCCCTGCCACTAGACCCTAAACTGGTCCTGTTGGGTATGACCAACGATGTGGATCTCGCACGCCAGTTATTGATCTTCCTGGTCCTGGCTTTGGTGGTAGCCAAGAGGGATGTGGCAAAGAAATGGGGGGTAGCCACGACGCCGCAGCTGGAGGAGTGGCGGAGAGGTCTAGATCTATATATGGCAGCTGAAAGGGTCACGTATAAGGCACGGGGTTGTCCTAAGAAATTTGGTAGAGTCTGGAGCAAATGGCGGAAATATCATGGACTCGATGGGGGGCTATGAAAGAGGACAATGGGTAAAGGTGCGTTTATGGACATAGGTACACCGGAAGGCAATCTGCCAAAACCTTACAGACTTGGGCCAGAGAAAGCTCTGGCGAAGTTGTTTGCTCTGAATAACAATATAATGATCTTAATGGTGAAGCTCTTTGGTTGGGGGACGGGGTGTGCTGACCAATGATGAGATGATTGTATTGTTGTTACATAATAAAACGCAAATAAAAATATTTAAAAAATAATTTTAAAAAAGAAAGGACATGAGAGTATACGCCACACCACGCTCAAAACAGTGTTAGGGGTTAAAGGGACAAGGAGAAAACAAGAAAATTAAGATGACTCGAAAAAATATTCACTGGATGCTTATTTCCAGTCCAGGGAGGACCTGGCTTGGCAATTTGTGCTGGACTGTTCACATGAGGACCAGGGTCAAGACTGATTTGCATATGGCTGGGTCCAAATTAGAGTGGAGTGGTGAACTAACGATTGATTAAGCCAGGTCTTTGTGATTGGGGGTGAAAGTTTGCATAGTTTAGAATTCCGTCCATCATTTGTTTCTTTTGTGAGAAAAGATTCTTGCCAGGGTGAGTCACCAAAGCCACAGACATTTAATGAAATATGGTCAGCATGGCATCAGTTGTGTTGCAAAAGCCAAGTGGCCATTCTCACAACAGCCCAATTGGTGCAGAGAGCCTAAAAACCAGAATGGCATGCAGCACACTCACCACCAAAGCCACTGGTGGCTATGCCATTGGGAACAGAGTCTTCTGCTGGCGTCTAACTGTGCAGTGGAACGCTGTCAGATGGATGTCCTTTATCACTCATCTAAGTCAGCTACTTAGATTTTTCAAATCTGTGACTCCACTGTTAAATGTCTCAAACAGCCCAGAGCTTTGGGATGGGAGGGTAAACTGACGATGGCCACCCCCCTGTTTAGTTCGGAGAGGCTCAGAGCTTGTGGAAGTCTAAGGGATTTCGATAGGTGGGACCTTATCAGAATTAGTCAGATTAAAGATGTATGGGGGAAGGGCTGTGTACAGACTTTCGAATCTCTCCCAAAACACTACAGCCTACATGAAAATGAACACTTTCGGTATCGGCAGATTAGGCACGCCCTTCTCGCCCGCATACCTAGTGGCACGGAGCTACCAGAGGCTTTCCCCCTTGAGGACCGAGTGTTTGACGGTCACCTCCCAAAAAAAACTATTTCCCTAATCTATAGGAAGCTTGTAAACAATATGGAGGACCCACTTGGGAGCATTAGAACAGCGTGGGGAGCGGACAGATTGGAGTTGGAGGATGAAGATTGGGTGGAGGCTGTCTCCTCCCCCAAAGTGGTTGCGGTTCAGATGAGGCTTAGGTTGGTACAACTTAAGATCCTACATAGATCATATATCACAGGGCCTAGACTGATGCACATGGGGAGAGCGACGAGTGGAGACTGTGGGAGAGCGACGAGCGGAGACTGTAGGAGAGGTTGTGGAGAACTGGGCACTTTCATGCATATCCTATGGCACTGTGATGAGATACAAAATTATTGGATGAAAATGTGATTACAGAAGTGTTGGGGGCGGAGATATGACCGGAAGCCCAGAGATGTATATTGAATGTATGGGAACCCACGGATTTGAATGGATATCAGAAACAGTGGGTGACGTTGGCGTGTATGGTGGCAAAGCATAATATTGCTCAATTGTGGGGAGCCAGCCAGTCACCCCAGCCCACCAAGTGGGCCCAGGATCTAGACTGGTGTATGTTTAGGGAGAGGGCTGTGTATGTGACTAGGGGGTTTCCGAAGAAGTGGGGGAAGATCTGGGAGGCCTGGAATAGTCACCGTGGCGATTTGTGTACACCCTTGACGAGACAAATAGAAATTGAAGCACAGGAATCCCAGTGATCCCCCCCAAAAATTTGCATATTGTAATTTATGATTCTGTACGAATGACAATTCAAACCTTGCAATGATGTTATATGTTGCTCACCTGATGCTATTGTTTTGTTTGTTCCTTTTACTTAATAAAAAGAATACAAAATAAAAAATGCCTCAAACAGCTACGCCTTGTTTAAAACAGAAGAGTAGAAAGTGAGTTTCATTTTCTAGAAGACGAATATTGCATTGCTTACAGCATCTATCATCATGCGGTTTCAAGGTCTGCCTGTGTCTGGTTTCTAGGTCTGCCTCTAGCCCATGTTCTCTCAGGAGAACAATTTATTTTGTGTTTCCCAGTAGTTATGTAGACTAGTTCATTTTCTTTCTGATGTTTTGCACTTCTAGGGTGTTTTTTTGTTGCTTGCAAGGGATAGGTCTTACTGGCACTCTCACTGCGATGGGCCTAATCAATATTGAGACATTTTTAGGACTGGAGGAAGAAAACTTTTCATCCTACTAAAATTCTATTGCAGTGTGTCATCTTTGAGACAAAAATATATTTTTGCTTTTATGCATTTTATTTTATTGGCAAGGGACCGGCAGCTCCCCAAGGAAAAAGCTTTACTATTGCAAAGATGAAAGAAAACAAGCACTAGCAAAGCCAAAAGGCTGGCAACTAATGCCAAACCTATTGGCTTTGCCAATGCTTATGTCTGGCTTTAATCAGATGCCAAAGTCCTTGGAAATGTAATAAAAGTAAGTGACTGGTATTCAAGGCTTTGCGATTGGCTGAACAAGAGAGAAATGCAAGCATCATGCTTCACTATGGAGTTTAGCCTGTGTAATGCTTTAAATAATGGGAGAGTAGCTGTGCAGTGCTCTCCCATCAGCTCTAAGACACTGCCCATTATAAATCTGCAACTAAAAAACATCGATACAAGATGTAACAAAACCCATGTGCATCTGATTTTCAGAATTCGTGCGATGACTGAACTAGGAATGAATCCCTCGAAAAGTTCAGCTGTCGTTAATTGGGCATTAGTAAGATTTGTTTCAAGAAACCTTCGAGTCTTCGATGAAATGTAGACAAACAGTTTCACACCACACATGTCAGACCTATACTAGACACTTCTTCAAGCGCGAAAGAGTTAAAATCACAAATAATAAATCGTTTATTTAGTGTAAAAAAGGATGGCCAGATGTACGACCATTCCAAATTGCGACTCGCAATTTGCGCTCAATTGCGATTTGCAAATTGCAAGTCGCAATTTGGAATGTACAACAGTGTCAGAGACACTGATTGCGAATCCCAATGGGGTCGCAAAATGCAAGCCTCATGAATATTAATGAGCCACTCGCAATTTGCGACCCCATTGGGAATGGCTGGCCCTCCCAGGGATGGTGGCCTGCTGGGCTCAGCAGACCTCCATGTCTGGGACTGCTTATCAATAAAAAAAATGTTTTTAAATGCAGTCCGTTTTTCTTAAAGGTAAACAAGATGCATTTATAAAAAATAAAAAAATAAACTATTTTTTTCATTTTTTAAGGGCAGGTAGTGGTCCCTGGGACCACTGCCTGACCTTAAAAAATATTTTTAGAGCCAGTCACAAAGGGGAAGGGGTCTCCTGGAGACCCCTTCCAATTTGCGACTCATTACTACCCTCTTGAAGAGGGCGGTAAATTGCGAGTGCTTTGCGACTGCAATTGCAGTTGCAAAACATTCATATGTGGCTAGAGAGTCGCTATTTGGGAGGGAACGCCCCTTCCTAATAGCGAGTCGCAAAACACTTTTGTGAGTCGCAATTTTTTACGAGTCACAAAATATTATTTGTACATGGCAATGTACGTTTTTTGAGTGCGCAAACGGGTCGCAAACCCGTTTGCGCACACAAGAACTGGTCGTACATCTCCTATGTTTGGTAGGTGCACATGTATGCAGATTGCAGGGTGCAACTAGGGCTGCCAGATCTCTGCATGTATGGCAAATCTTTCAAGTACTGTTGTTTTATTTTTAACAAATCAGAGCATTAGTGCATTGCTGTTTCTTTTGACCTAACTGGACTAACAAACCTGGTCACAATGATTTACAAAAAGAAAGTCCGGGGCTGGATACATGTGCAGTCTACAAGATGGGATCTGCCAAGCCTAAATGTGACATACGTTAGTCCTTAAGAGAAGTTAGTCAGTGGTAGTTCTCTATGTGTATAATCCAATGGTGGGAAGGCAATGCACTGAGATCACTTCCTGGAAGGCAAGCATTGTATCAGGAGGAAAATTAAATATTTTATTACAGGTCCCGAGGCTCAAATTATCCTGTACGTTCTTACTTTAATCTCAGTAGCAGCCACAGAAAAGAGAAAACGTTAGAACGTAATCAAAATTACATTTCCCCAAGAGACAGAGGCCAGAACAACTAGCGAAGGTATAATACAGGTTACAGTGAGGCAAGTTACAGCGAGGCAAGACATATTGGGTCTCATGTACGACCGTTTATAACGGTCACAAATAGAAAATCGGGCAGTTTGCGACCGCTAAAAGGGGTTGTAGCACGTACAAACCATATTTAGCGAGTTGGTAACATATTGCCGACTAGCAAAATAGGGTCTGCGAGTCGCATAACAATCACTTAAGTGTCGCAAAACAATTGCAGTTACCACCAATTTCAAATTGGTGGTAAGCCAGTCGCAAATGAGAAGAGGACCCCTTCCCCTTTGTGTTTGGCAGTGAAAATATTTTTTAAGAGCAGACCGCCAATGCCTGCCCTTAAAAAATGAGAAGAAAACTTTTCATGTTTTTCTTTTAAACGCAGCCCGCTTTCCTTCAAGGAAAACAGACTGCATTTGAAAAAAAAAGTTGCAAAATTTAAAAAACAAACACAGACATGGTGGTCTGCTCTGCTGTCCCCAGCAGGCCACCATCCCTATGATCGTAGCCCAATCCCAATGGGTCGCAAGTTGGGACCTGCCCCCATCAGTATTGATGAGGCAGGTCATTTACATCCCATTGGGAATCGCTAAATGTGTCTGAGAGGCATTAGTACATTCCGTTTTGCGATCTGCAAAACAGAATGGTCGTACATCTGGCCAATTGTCCCAATTATTACCTCATTAGTCTTCTTTCTTGTTGCTGAATGACAGCCAGATAAGTATGCTTCCTTTCTCTAAGTCACACATTTTTTGGTAATAATTAACATTTTGATTTATTTTGAAACAACAATACACATGACCGACGCACAATAATGGAATACATCAAGGGGCATGGCGTACATTTCCAAGTTTCTAAGTCACACTTTTGATGACTTTTATAAGACTGCATATTGCCCGTTCATTCAGACTAGCTTAATGTAGTTTATTGACGCCATGCTGGGCTTTTAACCCAGCTTGTTTAAGCTGTCCTCGGACCCACTTTTAGCCACTGGGGGCTCCGTCGCTGTTCAGCCTCATCCACTCAGCGCGCGCAATCTCCTAACACCGTGCACGCGCACTCTCTCTCCTCCTCGTGCTTGTCGGAGCCTGAGATAAATAAGCGCATCTGACATAGACAGCGGAACCTGAGGCAGTGTTTCCGCTTCGTCCATGCCTGTTTTACTCAGGAAATTTCTGGTTTGCTCTGTTTTGACCCATCTTCGTTTTTTTTTCTCTACATAATGCTTTTTGAAGGATTTTTGTCAGTTCAGCATATATTTAATTTCTGAGGAGGAGCTCATAATATATCAGAAAATAATATAAGTTGAATAGTAGCAATGTCAGGAGATTTTCAAGGCAAAACTGCCATTTTACTGACCATTCTATAGCATCTTCTATCAAAAGGCTGTTAATACTGCAACACAATCTATTGTGACTGACATTTAAAAGAGTGTGAGGCTATTATTAGGTCCCATGCCGAGCCTGTTGGCGCTAACAGGTCCTAGGATTCTCCCTCTGAGATCACAGGTTCAACTTAAAAGGGGCAATCTATATTTGTATTAAAAAAATCTCAACAATATTATTTAAAAAGAGAGTTATAATAATACAAAAAAGGAATTAACACCTGGCATGCCTCTTATTATTAAGGGAAACCATCGGACCTCCAGTCCAGTCTGCTTCTGAACCTCAAAAAAACATTCCAGAATTAAGATTTTCTAGCTTTGAGGTGGGGACTGAGGCTCATAAATAATCTAATTTATCTACAAAAGATAACATTTCTGTTGTTAATAGCAATGATCAAATGTACTCGCCGGACTGATTTCGACTCAGCTGATGACTCTACAAACTGTCAACCGTTTATCACCACGTAAAGTTCAGTACAATAGTGTAATCAATTTGCATCCCCCACTAGTGAGATGTATTCCCGTGGATGTTGCCATGCAGACTCCCTTTCTGACCACTTTCATGGCATCACACTCTATCGCTCTGCTCTACCCCAGTTGGTGTCAAAATAATTCCCTATGGCGTCTGTCAGTGTCTTCAGAAAAAAAACTTGTCAGTCAGCGGCTCGGCTTTGAGTCGCCACAACATTATCCTAGGTGTCAGTCTAATCAGGGAGTAGGTTTCACTTTCTCTTCGTTTTTTTTTCTTCCTTCCATGGAGCATGGACCAAGTACTGATTACTTCTTTTTGGTTAGGGGCCTTTTCCTGCTGGGATTGAGGTACTTTACTTTCTTCTTCCAAATTTGCCCTTCTTTACGTGTTCCCTGTTCTCACCACCTGCATCGCTATGTGTACCAGCACCCTGCCACAACCCCATAATACCTCCACCCAATCATTCCCTAACATTCCCATCCTAACACAACCACCCTACCGCTACCACCATCCCCACACCACACCATCCTTTCAGTACTTTACACCATCCAACCACCTCCACCCTTCCACCACCTTTCCACCATGCTACTACCACCAACATGCAACCACCTCCACTGTAGCACCTCCACGAACCTAACTACAGCCACTACCAGTCTTATCAGAACCACCTTACCCTAACCACTCTACCCACCACCATTTTACCCTAACAACCACCCTAACAGCACCACCCCCGGCTGCCAACTTTCAACCGTCACCTTAACTACCACCAAACTAAACATCACTTCCCTAACCACTGCCTCCCACCTGACCCTAACCACCACCACCACCTACACCGCCCTAACCCAAATTACCACATGAACACAACAGAAACTACCACCACCTTAAACAGACTATCACCACCACCCCACCCCTACCACCACCACGGCCCTTATCACCACCACCACAGCCCTTACCACCACCACCACAGCCCTAACCACCACCAATCTAACCACAACCACAACCATCACCACCCTAACCACCTACAAAATGAAACTGTCACTGCGGCAGTGTTCTAACACTTTTTTGTTTGTTTTCTCTTTAGCCATGCAAAGTTAATAGTTCCTAAAGAAGACCTATTGGTTTTTGCCAATGTTTATCTCAATTTCTTTTTTAGTCGTTCAGACTTCAATCCCTCGATCTACATGAGAAGTCTCTCCTGGAAAAAGAATGCACTGTTGCTGTAACCCTCCTGGTGCTACGTTTCCTCCTGATTGTATTTCTTGTTTGGAATGTAACCTGTTTCGCATCAAGAAAGGGAACTGATTAGGTGATAATGGGGACCATATGCCTTGCCTCACTGTCACCTCTGTTGCGCCCTCTTTTAGTAGTTCATGTCTCTATGATTCTTGAAAAAAATTGTTTTGATTCATCAGTTTCTGTAATATATTTTCTTTTCGGTGGCTGACATTAAAGTGAGAAAGTACAGTATAACACTCGCCTTCATGTTCTCAATAAATGTAGGACTGTTATGAAAATTTGCATTAACCGTCCCCAAAATAATTTTTCTAGCCTTAGAAAGGAATGCACTGATCAGTACAGCAAAATTACTTTACTATTTTTTTTAAAATCCTTTTCTAGAACACACTTAAGGAGTGAATACGTAAAAGTGTGATAATAACGAGCGAGTTTGCATTACAGAGAATTAACTGATTTCTTAACTCAGACACTTAGAAAAGTATTCACCAGCCGCCTTAAACTGCACCAGTAGTAAAACGCAAACTTTATTCACAGTGGACTTTAAGTACAATAGTTTGTGTTGAATCAGTTTCCAGTGCAGTCAGTCTACATTTAAACAAAGAAAGGGGTGCACTTTATGCCGCATATTCAATTTAAAAGCTATGTTTTAGTCAGGTCAGGAATGAAGTTTGCTGCATCTAAAACGAACTCCAAACTCTGTGGTCATTATCGCCTAACAAGCACCGGAGCTACATTTCAAAAGGGGATACTGTCGTCGGTATATGTGTCCTCTTTAAGCAGTTCTATCATTTACAATCTGAGTTTTCGGAGCAATATTCACATTTTACCCATTAAAAAACTCAACAAATGAGCAAAAAAAAGTAATTTACACTGATGTATGTATGAGCTTTGGAGAGCGAATTCACTCGAGTTACTTCCACTTCCCGTCAAGCCAATATTCCTTCAGAGAAACAATCACACTACCTGTCCAAACACATCACACACAATGTTTAAAACACGATGCACCGATTAGCAATGCTTCTCGACTTGTGCGCTCACTGTAGCATTAAAGAAATCAAATACCGCAACAGGAGCCCGCAAAAGGTCAGCTAGTTTAAAGCATTAGGAGAGATTAGCTGCTGGGTAAATTTCAGTACAACTTCGCAGCCAAGGTAAGCTCGTTAAACCTTTCATGAAGTGAGTGCCGCAGGTTAAAGGGTATATAGTTTTGGATTAAGTTAATTAAGATGCTAGGGGTTAGACTTCAATTTCTCAGATAGAATTAAGTACAGCGCCTATGCGGTGGCCATGGAAACTCTCCGTGAGAAACATGAATGTCATTCCGGACTGTAGCCTAACAAAGAAAAGGCATAATTTCCGCGTTCTCACTTATGTGATGTACTTCCTGTTTGCTTATAGTACTATTGACTCGCACTAATTAATGCCAGTCTTGCCTATTTAGACTTTGCCTATTAATCTATCTTATTAAACAATAAATAATTGGGTATTTTTTTTTTAACCTTTTTTCCTTTTCTTGAGGGTCCTTGGGGGCCCACTATACCCCCTGTTACCTCCAGTAAGTCCCACACAGCTGTTTTGCAAAGAGGTTATCGGAGGCCATGCCCCCTTTCTCCACCACTCTGCAAACACGCCTCCTGGCACACTACTGGTTGGAGGAAGAAGTCGACCTTAGTCCTGAGGCCTTCAAGAGCCAAGGGAACTTCCTCCCCTAAACAGCAGACGTCAGGAGTCGCATTTGTATAGTGGTGGAGAAAGAGAGTGTGACCTCTGACAACCTCTTAGCAATTTCGCTGTGTGGGAATTACTCGAGGTAACAGGAGGGGTTGTTCTCACCCAAGAACCCTCTGGAGGCAAGGGGACTTCATCCCCCAACCAGCAGCGCACCAGGAGGTGCTTTTGCAGACTGGTGGAGAAAGGAGGAGGGTCCTACGGCAAGTTGGAGGCTTTACATATTTTTATTATTATTATTATTAGGGAAAGGGGATTGGGTAGCCCCCCTTTCCTGGGCGGATTTCGGCCCCAGGGACCCCATCCCCTGGGGCCCGGCCTTTCTTTTTTTTAAAACTCTTTATTTATTTAAAGGGAGGGGGATGCGGGCCCCCCTCCCATGTTTAATTCAGCCCTGGGAACCCTATCCTCCGGGGCTTGCCCCTTTTTATATACTCTTTTTTTTTTTGAAAGGGAAGGGGGCCATGCAGACTCCCTCCCTGGGGCCAGGCCTCTACTGTGGGTGGCCAGGTCCCTGGAATCATTAGATTGTCTGTTGACAATGATTTTCCATTTAATCATTTCAATGATTTTTAAAATTATTTTATCATCAAAGAAGGTTGCATAGGCTTCACAGTATTCCATAGAGGTATTAGTGATTACAGTGGGATTGTTGATCTCCCTAATGCTGTTTGTTAATGATGAAGATTTTCCTGTACCAATGTTTGGCTTTACCTAGTTGGGATCTTATGTAAGATACTTTGGCATTTCATATTACCTTTTTGTAAGTATTTCTCCGATCTCTGTCCTTAGCCGATTCAGATATCAAGTGGAAGGTTTGTGTCTCCATATTGTCTCAGCACGTCTGAGACTCCTCCTGTCTTCGTGTAAGTTTTGGTAGAACAATGGATGAGATACTTTGCTTTTTTGTCTTTTGAGTTGAAGAGGTACCACATTTTTCATAGTGTCTGCCATTATTGGTTGTAATGCTCATTTAGCTCTAGTATGTTTTGTTGATAATTAGGGGGTGAGGTTTCTCTTGCTTAAGGTGGTTTGGTTAACCCTGCTGACTATGTGTGATCTTTGAAAAGATTGATTTGTAAAGAATGAACTTAAAAACAATGGTTTGATAGTGACACTGTGGGTCACCGGTAGCGACAAATTATGAAAGTGCCATTAACAATATGTTGGTTCCGGGAGGCGGGGCCTTTGACAGTTGGAGTAAAGGAGCGCATACTTCGTACTGTGAATAGGGATTCAATTATACATGCACATTATGCAAGGGGGACCATTACTGTATTATACCCTTGGTCCATGCATTTGAGACAGACGATTTGGACTGTATAATGGTAGAGGGCCAAACACATTATAACTGAATGATTGTTTGTTTTGGTAATTTCTGTTTAGGTGACAGGACCTTCGGCCACTCACTGTGAGGGAAATGCGATCAATTGACGCATAACAGCCTTTCCTGCCCCGGGCATTTATGGTTGCAGGTATATATAATGGACGCAACCAGATGGTGGGTAGTGAATGATTTTAAAAGCTTAATAGTGAGATTATTTTGGATAAGTGGTAAGCAGAGTGTGTTCACAGTTGGTCTTCCTCTTGTTTTTATGCCATCATAGGTTTGATGTGAACCTACCATGAAAGTTTAATCTGGAACCCCAACAGCCCTGAAGAAGTTGCCTGAAACTCTATATGGGCAACAAAACATGTCGGCAGTATTATTGATTATGGTTTGATTAGAACCATTTTTAATGTGGGAAGCTAAAAGCACCAAATAAAGTTAGTTGTAGCTAGATAGCTTCACCAAGTTTTAATTGCGAGGATTATCTGCTTATATCCTCATGGGGTCCATTGGGCATACAGGATATTAGCTTGTTACAACACTTAGGTTTTGAGTTCTTCCTTGGTTTCATGGGTTTAGGTTTCTGTTAAATAACACATTCACACACATTTCTTTAAATAGGAAAGGTGGTAACCGCTGATGATAAGTGGACTTGCTGATGAGTACCAGCTAGCAGTCCCCTTGGTGTTACGACCGTGAGGTGCCTCCTTTCCTTTTCACACTTTTTTCTTGCACATGAGGTGGAGTATGATGGTTTGAATATTTTAGAATTTGTACACACCACAGCCTAGGAACGCCTTCAGGTCCGTGAGGGAGGTATAAAGTTTATAATATCCCCTTTAGTGCTGTACTGTGAAAGTAGGGTGTGTGGACTAGTGATCAGGCCCATTGTTGATTGGTAATACGTTGAGTGGGGGGCGGCCTGTTTACTTGAGCTCCTATTGTTTGGATGATTTAAGGACAGCGGCTCAGCCGTGAGAGCTTTTAATTGAATTTTGTCTATGAGGATTGTGCCTTTAGGGAATCACACTCATTTGAGCTTAACATGGTCTCTCTCTTTGTTGAAAGAGGGTTTATCTCACTGAATAGCATTGATCCTACCTGGGCCTCCACTCCTGCCTGATGCACCATTAACATCTAATTGCACAGCCAGGGAAGAATGGGATAAGCTAGCTAATACTAAAAAGCACCAGGTTCACATTGCCCTGCACGGGGCGCTTATGACTGAGTATCTCCGGGCAGGAGCAGCTCCCCAGAGTTTATTAGTAAGAATTGAACCCAAAATCTTTTTGGAGGATAAAGAATTTCATGTAAATTGGAGCTATATAGCGAATAAATGCACCAGGGATTGGTTAGTTTTAATTATTAATACCGCCAAGAACCTGAGTGAGGCATTGTTAGCTGAAATCCTTGAACTGGAAGAAAGCATTAAGAGGGATAATACCATCTTGGATGCAAAAGATCAACTGGCAAGGATCCAGGGTGATTTACTAGATTATAAGACCTGTATGGTAAATCAAAAAATTAAGGGTTTAACGAGGAACCTGGAACACTTTACACATGAGTTGGCCTACCCCTATGTAGAGGACAAGTACTACCAATCCGCAACAGAACAGCCACACTATCAGAATCAGCAGAGGGGTGGGCGTAGACAATATAGACGAAGCCCAGCGAATTGGACATTCGACAACACAAGTAGCGAAGAGGAAGAGGTAGGAGAGCAACAACCTTCAACATCAAACCAGAGCCGAGTTAGATTCCCCCAAGAAACACGAACCAACGAAGACTTGGGTGCTCTATTAAGATCTTTTTTAGACCAAACCCACAGGGGCAACCAGGGTGGAGGAGGCCCAGCCCAGAGAGGCAGAGGAAGGGGCAGGGCAAATCACATACCAACATGGCAGGCATACTCTCCTCGCATCACACGCAGCAGAGGCAGAACACATCAGTGATGCCCTCTTTTACTGAGTTGTCGGATGCCCAACCGCTTCCAACGATATTGTGGTTAATTTGTCTGACTATGTACTGTCGCAGGATGAGTCCAGAATATTAAATAAGGGTTTGGGTTTTGTGCTCACGCCGCGGTATGATAATTTCAATTGCCGCACGGAAATTTTTGAAATGATGAGAAAAATTAAAATTCTAAAGTTTTTCAGTGGGAAAGAAAAGGAACCTCAATCTGTTTTCTCTACCAATTTAAGCCGTCCATCTAGCTTTTGTCCTCCGGCTTCAGCAGTGGGCCCTGAGGTTGCCGTATTTGAACGGCGTATATTACAAGATTTAGAGGCTTTGGAACAGACACCGGACAATGCTCACCCAAACAATATGAGTAAGAACGACTAGGCAGCAGTTAAATCTTTACAAGATAACAAATCCATCACTATAAAACAAGCCGATAAGGGCGGGGCTGTTGTGGTGCTCAATACCAGCGATTATGAGGTGGAGTTGTTCAGGCTGTTGGGGTGTCGCACCAACTACCATCCATTGATGCGAGACCCCACG
Source organism: Lissotriton helveticus (assembly GCF_964261635.1). Lineage (NCBI taxonomy): Eukaryota > Metazoa > Chordata > Amphibia > Caudata > Salamandridae > Lissotriton > Lissotriton helveticus. The sequence continues at coordinate 939,191,938 of NC_136067.1, forward strand.
CCTGACCTACAGGGCATGATCAAGGCCATGGTGGGTGAGGCATTGGGGAAAAAATGGATTACCAACAAGGAAGCAGACTTCCTAGTGAATCAAAAACCCGGAATTCCGGCATTCTACATCTTGCTGAAGATTCACAAGCCTCAACGTCCTCCCCCGGGCTGGCCTATTGTTTCGGGCATTCAATCAGTACTGGAGCCCTTGTCCCAATTTTCGGATTTCTTTTTGAGGGAATCTGTCATCATGCAGCCCTCCTTTGTGCAAGACACCACGGACATATTGAACATTCTTAAGACAGTGTCATTTGATTCTCGTAACCAATTTGACATTGAATCATTATACACCAGTATACCCCAAGACGCCACGCTGGTGGCAGCGGCGCGGGCACTTGGGGTATCAGAGTGGTTTTATGACACCCCACAATCTTTTGTCTTACAATGTATTGAGCTGGCATTAACCAATAATTTTTTCGAGTACTAGAACCAATTATAACTTCAGGTGTCTGGCACTTCGATGGGTGCAACCTTCGCCCCAAGTGTGGCCTGAATTTATGTAGGCCAGTTTGAAGAGAAAGTCATCTATCACATCTCTAAGCCCTTCAAAGAGAATATTTCTGTTTGGAGGCGCTATATAGATGATGTCCTATGCATTTTAATGGGCTCTGAGGAGCTCTTGATGTCCTTCTTTGCCTGGCTTAACCAAGCCGATGGGTGCTTGTGTTTTACTTGGTCATTTAGTAGGACGACTGCTGTCTATTTGGACCTTGACATTACAGCTAGCGAGCAGGGATTAATTACCAATGTCTACCAGAAGCCTAGTGACAGGAATTCCCTGCTGCATTATCGCTCCTTTCATCCGAGATCCCTTAGGGACAATCTCCCGGTGGGGCAGTTTTTGAGATACCGACGCAACTGCTCCACAACTGAGAAGTTTGTTGAACAGTCAGATGACCTGGTGAGAAAGTTGAGAGCTAGGGGATATCCGTCCAAAACTATCAAACACGTACGCAAACGTGCCTTAAATACTCCTCGTGAGGCTTTGCTTGAAAGGAATACGAAAATCAGAACTGACTGTCTCCCCGTGGTTACCACATTCGACCCTCTGTTAGAAATGGGATTTCCGGTTGGCTAAGGCTTGCGCCAAAGTCAGGCGGAAACCACCATTCCTACGTCAGGGCAAGGGAGTTACACAGCAAGACAACCCCTGCTCACCCTCTAGGCAATGTGGCGCGAGCAGTAAGGCTTATCCCGGTGCCTATGTAAGTTAAGTGTTTGCGCACGCACCCCCAGCAACAACACCCAAGGCCCACCACAAAGGAAACTCCACACAAGGTTATGTATAAAAATAGCCTTTGTATTATACCAAACACATTAGATTAAAAAACACACTTTACAATGTGCCAACAGGCACGGGCAGAATTTACAGGGGATATGTACAGGACAGGGCCACATGGACCACTGTCAGGAATAGGCACTTTTAGCACTAGAATACTTGTTAGAATTAGCACTTAGAACATAGAATATAAAATCACTGTAGCACAAAATAGAAAATAGAGCACACAACCAGTAATCACTGGTAACAGGTAAGTACCACCTAAGCAACCCTAACCACCTTAGGAGAATGTCACGCAGGGAACCAGGACCATACTGGCAACACCTGTACTAGGAAGAACAACCACCTAAGTATCACAATACATTCAGAGGTGTAGGCATGAGAACATTACACATGATGCATCACAACATTCAGAGGTGTAGGGAAGAAAACACATGATGCATAAACATACATTCAGCGGTGTAGCAAAGAACAATTGCGCAGAAATCACATAAGCCAGCAACATGTAACTGTCCCCAGGCCAACTGACCTCTCTGGGGCTAGGACACCCTGTGTCCCAAATGTCAGGGCAGGCTGCAGGCAGCCAAAGAAGAAATGCGCCAGGCCTAAATTTAGCAGCTGCCCACTAAGTGCTGGGCAGCTGTAGAACCAATGGGGTCAATGTTGGAGCCTCAAGAAACAACACTGCGGCTCGTAACAAATATCCCACCAAGAGCCTCTGCGGCTCGAATTACTAATGCCCCTGAGCCTCTCTGGGCTCTAAAACAAATCTTGCCCCGTCGTTGGAGTCCCTCGGGGACTTCTGAGGAAATATAGCCCACGGTGGGGGGGAGCGGCCCGCTGTCAACTGGGGTCGCTCAACCTCCACAAAGACTGGCCCCGAACGCTGATAGCACAACTGGGGGGGCGGGCACCGGTAACGTGCCCCGACGCCCTCCCTCTCCCCACAGAAACACAATGGGCCCCACTCACCGGAGGTTGCTGGGCAGGACTCCGTCACCCTCGGTCCGGGCGGCAGGGCAGTAGTGCGGCACCCGCGGGGCTCTCCTCTCTGCGCGGGTGCTCCGCCTGCCTCGTCTCCTTCCCGGTTCCTTCTCCAGCAACTCTCTCTCCGGGGCTCCCTCCTGTGGGTAGCCAATGGTAGCGCAGCCCTCAGGAGGCTCAGGGGCACTTGGGCCAATCCCAGCGCGGCCCTTTTGTAGAACCTCCCACAGGTTAACCAATGGCGGTCGCGGCAACTCTTTCTTGGGGCAGCCAATGGCAGCGCGGCCCTTTGGACGAGGCTCCGGGGCGTGCTGCTGAGGTCAACGCTGATTTCTTTTTCCTCAATACGGGGTGGGCTCCCGTTAAATCAACAAAAGGGTCCTGGCGGGGTGGCCACCTGCCAGGGACCCAGTATTTAATCAAAAGTACGGCAATGAGCGGGGTGGGCAGCCGCGCCCTGAATCCTGGAAAAATGAGCGGGGTAAGCACCCGCGAGGACGGACACAAATGCGGGCAAAAATCCAGGGTGGACACCTGCACCAATAAAACGAAGACCAGGGGAGATGGCAGCTCCGGGCCGCCGCTGGAATCAACAGCGCTCCCCTGGAAAGGGGAAATAAAAGCGCTTCCCAGGCGCTTGATGCACAAAAGTCCAGGGCAAGTCCTGTGGAAAGGCAGGGGGGGGCAAGGATGGGCCCAGGGGCCAGCTCACTGGGCCCTCTAGGCAGGAAGGCAGTCCTAGTGGCGGTCCTCCTGGCGCAGAGCAGCAGCAGGCCCCCCTCCCAAGTAAGATCAGCTAGAGAACATTTTGTAAAAGGTCACAGCCTCTTTTTATACAGTAAATCCCTTTGTCTCAGGGTGCAGGGTGGGGAAAAAACCAGTCGCAGCTGGATTTGGAGCACTTTGTTTTCCTCAGCCACCGTTTCCATTCACTAGGCAGGCTAGGGTCATTAGACACACCACAGGGGGCGGTGCCAGCATTGTGTGGGGAAAGCCTAACACTATTCAGGTCCCAGGTGTACTCCTCCCTCACATCACTCATGCTCTCAACACTCACCACCGGGGCAGACCCATCATGACACATGGAGCCAGGCTCACCAGCCAGCTCCAGCCAATCACAAGCCAGACACAAATTACACAAACATGCCAACTTCTAGAAGTGGCACTTTCACACTAGACACAATCACGCCGCATACATCATTGCGCAGCATTGAATCACACGAGTCCGCACATACCAAACTCGAGCCTGCACTCCTGACACATCAGGAACTAACATGGTCACATACATTCCCCATGCATTCCTATGGGAGGGCAGGCCAACCTCACCCCACGGACGCACTTTACCCCTGGACACAGTGGTAAAGTGCGCAGAAACCAAAAATCACTATCACCAGGTCACATACCAAAAGCAAAAAGTTCAGGGGTGAACCTGCCAGAAGGGCCAAGTCCAACACAACCCCCTTCCAGCCAAAATGCAGGGTAGACCAATCACCACCGTGATGGGCTTCCCTGCTTGGGGCGATAGAACACGGACGCGGGCGCGCAACTGCAGGGACACCCTCCTGTTCTACGCCACGATGAACCCATCGGGTTTCTTCTAAAACCACTCTCTGGACCACCTGGGCTACCCCACTGGTACTCCCAAGCTGTCCCCAGCCAGGACAAGGCCCTGGGCCACCCAGGTGCCACCGGTCCTTGCCTATTCACAGAGTGGCGGGTAGGAACCCCTGGCACATAGTAGCCATTTTCCACTCTTCCTGTCTGCAGGACTGGGCTAGACTGCCACTGGTTCTCCAGCCTAGGGTCTACACCCTCAGGCAGACCAGGAGTCTCAGGGGAGGCACACCTCCCCCTACCTCTCCATCTAGGGTTCCTCCACCTCCTGCAAGGGGTACCCTTAGAACGCCATTCTACCAAATTTGGGTTTAACCCCTTAGGTTGCACCGGGGTCAGAGGTGGGCTCTCGCACCCTCTGCACCCCCTTCCAGAGTTCTGCACCCTCCCAACTGGAGTGGTACCCCTGGACGCTGGTTACAGATGTCCCACCCTTCAGGTCAGGCGGATCCTGAACCTGGCCTTCCAACCTCTGGTCTAGAACCTTTGGTGGAATAACTGCCTGGCACTCCAGGACTTCTGGGGATTCACACACTATCCCCCTGAGGTTGACACATGACTCATGTGTCGTGTGACTGTCTGTATGGCGCAGATCTCCCGTCCCCTGTCCACCTGACAGTGCATGAAGACCCCCCCAGAACAGAAGTGGCGCCACCCGGGTCCCCCCAACAAGATCTAGCCAAACTGGCTAGTCCCTGGTCCACTGGTTCTTCCACTGGGGAACACATCCCCCATTCTCACCTCACTTCGGACTCCTGTGCCCTCCCAACTGGAGTAGCACTGCCGGACACTGGAACTCCTGGAACTCTATTTACAGATGCTCCAGGTTCCCTAGATACTAGGTGATCTTCCTCAAGTGTACTAACAGGACAGCCTAGGTCCCCAACCTGGTGTTCCCTCAAGAAACCACCCAGGTTCTGAGTCAGGGCTTCGGGCATCTGGGGACTCTCAGCTACCCACTCACTCTCGCTCCACTGAGACAGGTAGTAAGCCTCTCTACCCCTCTCACTACACTGGGACCTAGCTGGGCTACACTGAGCCTCTTCCACCACGCTGGGCTGGAAGATACCTGAACCACTACTGCTGGAATCACTCACCAATGACTCTGCAGAACCTCTGGCCCTTTCCCAGAGCTCTGCTTCCTCTGCAAGCTCCCAAGGACAAAAGCATTCAAACCTCAACAGGTGCTGGCGCAACCCTGGGCAACAAATACTGAGCAACTGCTCTTTGAGAAACATATTCGTTACTCCCCACCTCTTCTGGTCCGGGTTAGTCACCAGCCAAACACCCAGTGCATCTGAACAGTCATCCACAAAATCCCCCCAATCCTGGTGAGACAGTTTCTTACTGCCCCTTAATTTCAACCTTAACTCCTCCTCTTTGGAAACAGGTACCAGACTCTGGGAACTGGGACTGGGACTTCTTGCACAGGGCTCTATATAGCTGCCACCACTGGACTCAACCCTCCCTGGGGAGTCCAGAAAATTAAAACTGCACGCAGGGGATAGTCTACCCTCCTGAGCTAATTTGTCTCTGGTGAAGGCTCTCTCAGCCTCCTCTACCCTCTCCTGCGCTAAGACCCTCTCAGTCTCTAGCTGTTGCTTCTTAACACCCAGCTGTGCCATAGCCTGGGCATGCTCTAACCTGAGCTTCTCTAAAGCCAGCTGGTGCTCCCTTTCTTTCCTCCTATCTTCCCACTCCTCTGGGGACAGGGAAAGGGATGAGGCGCTGCCTCCGCTACTGGACCCAGCAAGGGACTCCCTATCTACGGGGTCTTCTCTATCTGCTGGTGCCCATGCAGTGTCATCTTCTCCCTCCTCTTCAGGGCTCCCATCAGACCCGCCACCCTCATGGTGTGAGCCCCGGGCCCTCTCCTCACTGTGCTCACGTTCCCAGTCATCCTGCCATTGGGTTAGGTTTTCCCTAAGTTGGAATTGGGTGTCTGACTTAATCACTGCAATGTCTCTCTTCACAAACATCTCTCAACTCATGCATACACATACCCCAGAAATTAAAAGCAGACTCCATCTTGGCAGGATGCTCAAAGACACGTGCAACACAGGGGACTTGACTGTCAGAGCTGAAGCAAGAGTACAAAATTTACAAAGAATTCAGCGAGCTCCCTATCCCAGAGAACTCACTCACTTGTCCAGTGCTACACACCATTCATCCACACACAACCCCCCCCCACTCGGACTGGTAAGGCAGTTTCTACCACCCCTGATTTCTCAAACTGACAACACGTGACACAGGTACCAAACTCTGGGAGCGGGGCGGGGAACAAATATACTGGACACAATTACGCTGCTACCACTGGATCCCACCCTCAGGTGAATCCAGAAAATTCAAACTGCACTTAGTGGATAGAAACCACCCAGAGCTAGTGACACCTAACTCACAGTGCACAAAAAACACATTTCCCAAGAAATGACTTTTAGAACAATTTTGAAACAATAATCCCCAAAATGTGTTTTATCTAAAATGCAGAGTTTTGTGGTGCGGCCAGCTGCCACTGCGGTACAACGCAAACACAAATCCGGATCCCTTCCGCTGCCTACCAATGTTAGAAATGGGATTTCCGGTTGGCTAAGGCTTGCGCCAAAGTCAGGCGGAAACCATCATTCCTACGTCAGGGCAAGGGAGTTACATGCCAAGACAACCCCTGCTCACCCTCTAGGCAACGTGGCGCGAGCAGTAAGGCTTATCCCGGAGCCTATGTAAGTTAAGTGTTTGCGCACGCACCCCCAGCAACAACACCCAAGGCCCACCACAAAGGAAACTCCACACAAGGTTATGTATAAAAATAGCCTTTGTATTATACCAAACACATTAGATAAAAACACACACTTTACAATGTGCCAACAGGCACAGGCAGAATTTACAGGGGATATGTACAGGACAGGGTCACATGGACCACTGTCAGGAATAGGCACCTTTAGCACTAGAATACTTGTTAGAATTAGCACTAAGAACATAGAATATAAAATCACTGTAGCACAAAATAGAAAATAGAGCACACAACCAGTAATCACTGGTAACAGGTAAGTACCACCTACGCAACCCTAACCACCTTAGGAGAATGTCACGCAGGGAACCAGGACCTTACTAGCAACACCTGTACTAGGAAGAACATCCACCTTAGTATCACAATACATTCAGAGGTGTAGGCATGAGAACATTACACATGATGCATCACAACATTCAGAGGGGTAGGGAAGAAAACACATGATGCATAAACATACATTCAGTGGTGTAGCAAAGAACAATTGCGCAGAAATCACATAAGCCAGCAACATGTAACTGTCCCCAGGCCAACTGACCTCTCTGGGGCTAGGACGCCCTGTGTCCCAAATGTCAGGGCAGGCTGCAGGCAGCCAAAGAAGAAATGCGCCAGTCCTAAACGTAGCAGCTGCCCACTAAGTGATGGGCAGCTGTAGAACCAATGGGGTCAATGTTGGAGCCTTGTGGGCTCAAGAAACAACACTGCGGGCTGGGAGCCTCGGGGCTCTGAAGAAACAATTGTGGTGCCCTAGAGCCTGTCAGGGCTCGTAAACAAATATCCCACCAAGAGCCTCTGCGGCTCGAATTACTAATGCCCCTGAGCCTCTCTGGGCTCTAAAACAAATCTTGCCCCGTTGTTGGAGTCCCTTGGGGACTTCTGAGGAAATGTTGCCCACGGTGGGGGAGGGCGGCCCGCTGCCAACTGGGGCCGCTCTACCTCCACAAAGACTGGCCCCGAACGCTGATAGCACAACTGGGGGGGGGCAGGCACCGGTAACGTGCCCCGACGCCCTCCCTCCCCCCACAGAAACACAACGGGCCCCACTCACCGGAGGTTGCTGGGCTGGACTCCGTCTCCCGCGGTCCGGGCGGCAGGGCAGTAGTGCGGCACCCGCGGGCTCTCCTCTCTGCGCGGGAGCCCCGCCTGCCTCGTCTGCTTCCCGGTTCCTTCTCCAGCAACTCTCTCTCCGGGGCTCCCTCCTGTGGGTAGCCAATGGTAGCGCGGCCCTCGGGAGGCTTAGGGGCGCTTGGGCCAAACCAGCGCGGCCCTTCTGTAGAGCCTCCCACAGGTTAACCAATGGCGGCGCGGCAACTCTGTCTTGGGGCAGCCAATGGCAGCGCGGCCCTTTGGACGAGCCTCCAGGCTCCGGGGCGTGCTGCTGAGGTCAACGCTGATTTTTTTTTCCTCAATACGGGGTGGACTCCCGTTAAATCAGCAAAAGGGTCCTGGCGGGGTGGCCACCTGCAAGGGACCCAATATTTAATCAAAAGTACGGCAATGAGCGGGGTGGGCAGCCGCACCCTGAATCCTGGAAAAATGAGCGGGGTAAGCACCCGCGAGGACGGCCACAAATGCGGGCAAAATGCAGGGTGGACACCTGCACCAATAAAACGAAGACCAGGGGAGATGGCAGCTCCGGGCCGCCGCTGGGATCAACAGCGCTCCCCTGGAAAGGGGAAATAAAAGCGCTTCCCAGGCGCTTGATGCACAAAAGTCCAGGGCAAGTCCTGTGGAAAGGCAGGGGGGGGCAAGGATGGGCCCAGGGGCCAGCTCACGGGGCCCTCTAGGCAGGAAGGCAGTCCTAGTGGCGGTCCTCCTGGCGCCCAGCAGCAGCAGGCCCCCCTCCCAAGTAAGATCAGCTAGAGAACATTTTGTAAAAGGTCACAGCCTCTTTTTATACAGTAAATCCCTTTGTCTCAGGGTGCAGGGTGGGGGAAAAACCAGTCGCAGCTGGTTTTGGAGCATTTTGTTTCCCTCAGCCACCCTTTCTATTCACTAGGCAGGCTAGGGTCATTAGACGCACCACAGGGGGCGGAACCAGCATTGTGTGGGGAAAGCCTAACACTATTCAGGTCCCAGGTATACTCCTCCCTCACATCACTCATGCTCTCAACACTCACCACCGGGGCAGACCCATCATGACTCATGGAGCCAGGCTCACCAGCCAGCTCCAGCCAATCACAAGCCAGACACAAATTACACAAACATGCCAACTTCTAGAAGTGGCACTTTCACACTAGACACAATCACGCCGCATACATCATTGCGCAGCATTGAATCACACGAGTCCGCACATACCAAACTCGAGCCTGCACTCCCCACACATCAGGAACTAACATGGTCACATACATTCCCCATGAATTCCTATGGGAGGGCAGGCCAACCTCACCCCATGCACGCACTTTACCCTGGGACACAGTGGTAAAGTGCGCAGAAACCAAAAATCACTATCACCAGGTCACATACCAAAAGCAAAAAGTTCAGGGGTGAACCTGCCAGAAGGGCCAAGTCCAACACAACCCCCTTCCAGCCAAAATGCAGGGTAGGCCAATCACCACCGGGATGGGCTTCCCTGCTTTGGGCGATAGAACACGGACGCGGGCCCGCAACTGCAGGGACACCCTCCTGTTCTACGCCACGGTGAACTCATCGGGTTCCTTCTAAAACCACTGTCTGGACCACCTGGGCTACCCCACTGGTACTCCCAAGCTGTCCGCAGCCAGGACCAGGCCCTGGGCCACCCAGGTGCCACCGGTCCTTGCCTATTCACAGAGTGGCGGGTAGGAACCTCTGGCACATAGTAGCCATTTTCCACTCTTCCTGTCTGCAGGACAGGGCTAGACTGCCACTGGTTCTCCAGCCTAGGATCTACACCCTCAGGCAGACCCGGAGTCTCAGGGGAGGCTCGTCTCCCCCTACCTCTCGGTCTAGGGTTCCTCCACCTCCTGCAAGGGGTACCCTTAGAACGCCATTCTCCCAACCTAGGGGTTTAACCCCTCAGGTTGCACCGGGGTCAGAGGCGGGCTCTCCCACCCTCTGCACCCCCTTCCAGAGTTCTGCACCCTCCCAACTGGAGTGGTACCCCTGGAAGAAGCACTGGTCAGGACGCTGGTTACAGACGTCCCACCCTTCAGGTCAGGCGGATCCTGAACCTGGCCTTCCAACCTCTGGTCTAGAACCTTTGGTGGAATAACTGCCTGGCACTCCAGGACTTCTGGGGATTCACACACTATCCCCCTTAGGCTGACACATGACTCATGTGTCGTGTGACTGTCTGTATGGCGCAGATCTCCCGTCGCCTGTCCACCTGACAGTGCGTGAAGACCCCCCCAGAACAGAAGTGGCGCCACCCGGGTCCCCCCAACAAGATCTAGCCCAACTGGCTAGTCCCTGGTCCACTGGTTCTTCCACTGGGGAACACATCCCCCATTCACACCTTACTTCGGACTCCTGTGCCCTCCCAACTGGAGTAGCACTGCCGGACACTGGAACCCCTGGAACTCTATTTAAAGATGCTCCAGGTTCCCTAGATACTAGGTGATCTTCCTCAAGTGTACGAACAGGACAGCCTAGGTCGCCAACCTGGTGTTCCCTCAAGAAACCACCCAGGTTCTGAGTCAGGGCTTCAGGCATCTGGGGACTCTCAGCCACCCACTCACTCCCGCTCCACTGAGACAGGTAGTAAGCCTCTCTACCCCTCTCACTATACTGGGACCTACCTGGGCTACACTGAGCGTCTTCCACCACGCTGGGCTGGAAGATACCTGAACCACTACTGTTGGAATCACTCACCAATGACTCTGCAGAACCTCTGGCCCTTTCCCAGCACTCTGCTTCCTCTGCAAGCTCCCAATGACAAAAGCATTCAAACCTCAACAGGTGCTGGCGCAACCCTGGGCAACAAATACTGAGCAACTGCTCTTTGAGAAACATATTCGTTACTCCCCACCTCTTCTGGTCTGGGTTAGTCACCAGCCAAACACCCAGTGCATCTGAACAGTCATCCACAAAATCCCCCCAATCCTGGTGAGACAGTTTCTTACTGCCCCTTAATTTCAACCTTAACTCCTCCTCTTTGGAAACAGGTACCAGACTCTGGGAACTGGGACTGGGACTTCTTGCACAGGGCTCTATATAGCTGCCACCACTGGACTCAACCCTCCCTGGGGAGTCCGGAAAATTAAAACTGCAAGCAGGGGATAGTCTAACCGCCTGAGCTAATTTGTCTCTGGTGAAGGCTCTCTCAGCCTCCTCTATCCTCTCCTGCGCTAAGACCCTCTCAGTCTCTAGCTGTTGCTTCTTAACACCCAGCTGTGCCATACCCTGGGCATGCTCTAACCTGAGCTTCTCTAAAGCCAGCTGGTGCTCCCTTTCTTTCCTCCTATCTTCCCACACCTCTGGGGACAGGGAAAGGGATGAGGCGCTGCCTCCGCTACTGGACCCAGCAAGGGACTCCCTATCTATGGGATCTTCTCTATCTGCTGGTGTCCATGCAGTGTCATCTTCTCCCTCCCCATCAGACTCTTCAGGGCTCCCCTCAGACCCGCCACCCTCATGGTGTGAGCCCCGGGCCTTCTCCTCACTGTGCTCACGTTCCCAGTCATCCTGCCATTGGGTTAGGTTTTCCCTAAGTTGGGATTGGGTGTCTGACTTAATCACTGCAATGTCTCTCTTCGCAAAAATCTCTCAACTCATGCATACACATACCCCAGAAATTAAAAGCAGACTCCATCTTGGCTGGATGCTCACAGAAATGTGCAACACAGGGGACTTGACTGTCAGAGCTGAAGTAAGAGTACAAAATTTACAAAGAATTCAGCGAGCTCCCTATCCCAGAGAACTCACTCACTTGTCCAGTGCTACACACCATTCATCCACACACAACCCCCCCCCACTCGGACTGGTAAGGCAGTTTCTACCATCCCTGATTTCTCAATCTGACCACGCGTGACACAGGTACCAAACTCTGGGAGCGGGCGGGGTACAAATGTACTGGACACAATTACGCTGCTACCACTGGATCCCACCCTCTGGTGAATCCAGAAAATTCAAACTGCACTTAGGGGATAGAAACCACCCAGAGCTAGTGACACCTAACTCACAGTGCACAAGAAACACATTTCCCAAGAAATTACTTTTAGAACAATTTTGAAACAATAATCCCCAAAATGTGTTTTATCTAAAATGCAGAGTTTTGTGGTGCGGGCAGCTGCCACTGCGGTACAACGCAAACACAAATCCGGATCCCTTCCGCTGCCTACCAATGTTAGAAATGGGATTTCCGGTTGGCTAAGGCTTGCGCCAAAGTCAGGCGGAAACCATCATTCCTACGTCAGGGCAAGGGAGTTACATGCCAAGACAACCCCTGCTCACCCTGTAGGCAATGTGGCGCGAGCAGTAAGGCTTATCCCGGAGCCTATGTAAGTTAAGTGTTTGCGCACGCACCCCCAGCACCAACACCCAAGGCCCACCACAAAGGAAACTCCACACAAGGTTATGTATAAAAATAGCCTTTGTATTATACCAAACATATTAGATAAAAACACACACTTTACAATGTGCCAACAGGCACAGGCAGAATTTACAGGGGATATGTACAGGACAGGGTCACATGGACCACTGTCAGGAATAGGCACTTTTAGCACTAGAATACTTGTTAGAATTAGCACTTAGAACATAGAATATAAAATCACTGTAGCACAAAATAGAAAATAGAGCACACAACCAGTAATCACTGGTAACAGGTAAGTACCACCTACGCAACCCTAACCACCTTAGGAGAATGTCACGCAGGGAACCAGGACCTTACTAGCAATACCTGTACTAGGAAGAACATCCACCTTAGTATCACAATACATTCAGAGGTGTAGGTATGAGAACATTACACATGATGCATCACAACATTCAGAGGGGTAGGGAAGAAAACACATGATGCATAAACATACATTCAGTGGTGTAGCAAAGAACAATTGCGCAGAAATCACATAAGCCAGCAACATGTAACTGTCCCCAGGCCAACTGACCTCTCTGGGGCTAGGACGCCCTGTGTCCCAAATGTCAGGGCAGGCTGCAGGCAGCCAAAGAAGAAATGCGCCAGGCCTAAACGTAGCAGCTGCCCACTAAGTGATGGGCAGCTGTAGAACCAATGGGGTCAATGTTGGAGCCTCGTGGGCTCAAGAAACAACACTGCGGGCTGGGAGCCTCGGGGCTCTGAAGAAACAATTGTGGTGCCCTGAAGCCTCTCAGGGCTCGTATACAAATATGCCGCCAAGAGCCTCTGCGGCTCGAATTACTAATGCCCCTGAGCCTCTCTGGGCTCTAAAACAAATCTTGCCCCGTCGTTGGAGGAGTCCCTCGGGGACTTCTGAGGAAATGTTGCCCACGGTGGAGGGGAGCGGCCCACTGCCAACTGGGGCCACTCTACCTCCACAAAGACTGGCCACGAACGCTGATAGCACAACTGGGGGGGGGGGGGGGGGGGGCGGGCACCGGTAACGTGCCCCGACGCCCTCCCTCTCCCCACAGAAACACAACGAGCCCCACTCACCGGAGGTTGCTGGGCTGCACTCCGTCTCCCTCGGTCCGGGCGGCAGGGCAGTAGTGCGGCACCCGCGGGGCTCTCCTCTCTGCGCGGGAGCCCCGTTTGCTTCCCGGTTCCTTCGCCGGCAACTCTCTCTCCGGGGCTCCCTCCTGTGGGTAGCCAATTGTAGCACGGCCCTCGGGAGGCTCAGGGGCGCTTGGGTCAATCCCAGCGCGGCCCTTCTGTAGAGCCTCCCACAGGTTAACCAATGGTGGCCGCGGCAACTCTTTCTTGGGGCAGCCAATGGCAGCGCGGCCCTTTGGACGAGCCTCCAGGCACTTCCACACTAGACACAATCACGCCGCATACATCATTGCGCAGCATTGAATCACACGAGTCCGCACATACCAAACTCGAGCCTGCACTACCCACACATCAGGAAGTAACATGGTCACATACATTCCCCATGCATTCCTATGGGAGGGCAGGCCAACCTCACCCTGCGCACGCATTTTACCCTGGGACACAGTGGTAAGGTGCGCAGAAACCAAAAATCACTATCACCAGGTCACATACCAAAAGCAAAAAGTTCAGGGGGGAACCTGCTAGAAGGGCCAAGTCCAACACCCTCTATCTACCAAATTGAGACAGATTGTGCGTAAACACTGGTCCATTCTGGACACTAAGACCAGCAAAATGCCCCCGCCCCATTTCGCCTTCAGAAGGGCCCCCAGTCTCAAAGACAAATTGGTACATACACGCACAGCATTAACTACATCTATTTCGACTCTCCCCTCGGGTCATTACCCATGTGGAGGCTGTACTGTGTGTGGACTTACAAAAGCGACCAAAAGTGTTACCTTAGAAAGTGGTCGAGTTTGGCACCTTAATCACTTTAACAACTGCAATACAAATAATGTCATTTATAGGCTGACTTGTAATTGCCGATTACACTACATTGGGCTTACCTCGAGGAAGGTAAAGATCCGTATACAGGAGCATTTGAGTACTTTCAAGGCTAGAAAGCTAACAACAAGGCTGGTACAGCATTTTCAAGAGAAACAGCATGACCCCAGGGATCTGAGGTGGACTGTTCTTGAAAGAGTGATGGGCGAGACTCACAATATTGAATCCATTTTAGCAAGGAAGGAGGCTAAATGAATCTTTTCAGAGAAAGCTGACAAGCTTGGATTAAATGACTATATTGAATGGAGCAAGTGTTCGAGACTGTAGATGAGCCATAAGAACTGGAGTGCTGAATTTGCATAAAATTCCTATGCCTCGGGATGCTGCTTGTCGCCCGGGTGATAGTCCTGGTATTTTGAGCACCATACTATGCAGTGGGCGTTTTCCCCAATTATAACACTCTGGGTAAAAAGACGCACTCGATGATAATAATGGCGATGGTCAACATCATTGGGGCTAGGATTGAATCACTGATGGCTAAACTACCATTAGCTCTGAGCGGTAGGCACACTGGATAAGGGGTTGTTTTAATTTAAAACTATCTAATAATGGCCCGTTTTTATGATCCTAATTTAGCTACCAGAAATAGGACGAGTTGACTAGGCAAAGATGGCCGACGGCGTTTGTGAACATTCTAACCCGTTCCAAGACGCTGCCGGTTTGGTGAGGATGAGCGAGAATCACGCGTTGGGCGTGATTTGCATAACGAAGGGGGAGCTTTCTTGGCGCCTGTGTGCGGCATTGAATTAAGGACCAGGACCTTACTGGTAGCGGTGAGTGCGTGAGTTAGGATGGAGCACAGGGGGCTATGATTTTTAAGAAAGCAGAATTCCGGTGCGTTCGGTTTTAACTGAACTGGTAATGCACCATGCTCCCGGCTGGGACTCCCGGGCTTAATTACTCGCCGGCATCTTGAGTGGAGTGCTAACAGCGGCAGGATCCTGACAGGGGGCGTGTAAGATGAGCAAATATACACATGCCTGACTATGTGTGATCTTAAAGATTGATTTGTAAAGAATTTACTTAAAAAGAATGGTTTGATAGTGACACTGTGGGTCACCGGTAGCGACAAATTATGAAAGTGCCATTAACAATATGTTGGCTCCGGGAGACGGGGCCTTTGACAGTTGGAGTAAAGGAGCGCATACTTTGTACTGTGAATAGGGATTCAATTATACATGCACATTATGCAAGGGGGAGCATTACTATATTATACCCTTGGTCCATGCATTTGAGACTGACGATTTGGACTGTATAATGGTAGAGGGCCAAATACATTACAACTTAATGTCTTTTGTTTTGGTAATTTCTGTTTAGGTGACAGGACCTTCGGCCACTCACTGTGAGGGAAATGCGATCAATTGACGCATAACAGCCTTTCCTGCCCCGGGCGTTTATGGTTGCAGGCATATATAATGGACGCAACCAGATGGTGGGTAGTGAATGATTTTAAAAGCTTAATAGTGAGATTATTTTGGATGAGTGGTAAGCAGAGTGTGTTCACAGTTGGCCTTCCTCTTGTTTTTATACCATCATAGGTTTGATGTGAATCTACCATGAAAGTTTAATCTGGAACCCCAACAGCCCTGAAGAAGTTGCCTGAAACTCTATATGGGCAACGAAACATGTCGGCAGTATAATTGATTATGGTTTGATTAGAACCATTTTTAATGTGGGAAGCTAAAAGCACCAAATAAAGTTAGTTGTAGCTAGATAGCTTCACCAAGTTTTAATTGCGAGGATTATCTGCTTATATCCTCATGGGGTCCATTGGGCATAGAGGATATTAGCTTGTTATGACACTTAGGTTTTGAGTTCTTCCTTGGTTTCATGGGTTCAGGTTTCTGTTAAATAACACATTCACACATGTTTCTTTAAATAGGAAAGGTGGTAACCGATGATGATA
This sequence comes from Lissotriton helveticus, assembly GCF_964261635.1. Taxonomy (NCBI): domain Eukaryota; kingdom Metazoa; phylum Chordata; class Amphibia; order Caudata; family Salamandridae; genus Lissotriton; species Lissotriton helveticus. Next base: position 939,208,039 of record NC_136067.1, read on the forward strand.
AGTGGGCTTGCTGACGAGTACCAGCTAGCAGTCCCCTTGGTGTTACGACCATGAGGTGCCTCCTTTCCTTTCCACACTTTTATCTTGCACATGGAGGGAAGTATGATGGTTTGAATATTTTAGAATTTGTACACACCACAGCCTAGGAATGCAGTCAGGTCCGTGAGGGAGGTATAAAGTTTATACTATCCCCTTTAGTGCTGTAGAGTGAAAGTAGGGTGTGTTGACTAGTGATCAGGCCCATTGTTGATTGGTAATACGTTAGGTGGGGGGCGGCCTGTTCACTTTTTCCCCCTTGAGCTCCTATTGTTTGGTTAACCCTGCTGATGGACCTGGTGTCTCTAACCCATCGTTTAAGTTTGATCCATGGCCTCTAGCTTTATGTTCAAGAGTTGTGATGCGGAATAAGATTTGACGATGGTCTGACCAGTCAGTTGGTTGATATAGTTAACCCAATATATTATCCCTAAGGAGATGTGGGCGCCACCAGACTTTAAGCTCCAGCACTGAGAAGAAGATACACATTATCCCCACAAGATGCATGCACCACCAGAGACATTCAGCTGCAGCACTGGGGAGGGAGGGGTAGGAGAGTCACATCTCCCAGGGAAGACATGTGGACTGACGTAAACATAAAAAAAAGAAGATATACATTATTGTGAGGAAAGGAAGGCCCTGCCAGTGACATTCAACTCCAGCATTGGGGAGAAGTTACATATCATCCAGAGATCTTATGCTCCAGCAGTGGGGAGGGGAGTCATTATACCAAGAAGACACTTGGAGTGTGAGGGGTGAAATTCACATTATCACGAGTAGCCACAAGCACCGTCAGATTTATTCAGCTCCAGCAGCGTAGAGAAGATTCACATTATCCCCATGAGACGTGCACTATCAGACACATTCAGCTCCAGCACCAAGGGAAAATTCATAGTACCCCAAGGAGACACTTGTACCGCAAGAGACATTCAGCTCCAGCACTGGGAAGAAGATTCCCATTATCGAGAGGGGAAGCGAGCACCATCAGAGACATTCAGCAACAGAACAGGGAAGAATATACACATTATCCTGAGAAGGTGCTGGCATAAGTGCTTAGTATTTCTGTACAGATGCAGCCTGCACAAACATCCAGACAACAGACTAATAGAAACTAAGACAAGTGGTCTGCATACAAGCAACAAGGGCAAAATGATAGAAAGTATCAGAAAGAAAGAGATTACATTTAAGTATTAGGGCATACGTGAGACGGTGCCAGATATGCAATGATATTATTTGTATGCACAAGCATAATACGCCTTTTACTGGCAAAACGCGCCACCATTCCCACCACATTTTGCGGTAGAAGTGGGGCGGTTCATCCAATACCACTCAAAGCAATGATTGTTAACAAGACCACTGGGATGAAGTGGATACGGTGCTATGTACGTCTCATGCTTGGAATGAACTGGGGACGTGTGCACGACGGCTCCCGTTGTACGCATCGGCAATGCCGCTGGTCCACCATATGGCGATATCTGTGACGAGTGAAATGGGATCCCTAAAGGCTATGCACAATATAGGGGCACATACCATGGGTGATATCTACCCCAATGGGACATTTATAGATCTCCTGAGTTTTGTAGGGGACAGGGAAGGACCTGTCATGTTGACATTCATATATAGTAGATTACGGGCTGCAGTGCGGTCGCTATACCCATGTTTCCCTGATGAACCACCAACTCTGGGGGCTCTGCAACTTATATATACTACGCAAACTCAGAATAAACTAGTCACTCGCTTGTATGCAGCTTCCCAGATGGATGAGGCGGCTGTTGGTGTGGGCCCTATGGGTAAATGGAATGCAATTTTACCCCAACCTCTGACAGAGGATGAATGGGTAGTTTGTTGTAAATTAACAGATCAATTTGTTGCAAACAGGAATCTTAGACTAAAACATTATAAATATGTCCACCAAATGTACTACACACCAATGCAACTCTACAAGTATGGCCTGAGGGACTCACACTGCTCTAAGAGATGTCGTGCCGAAAATACGGATTTTCAACATTTGGCATGGAGCTGTCAAAAAGTGTCTGATTTCTGGGTGAAAGTCACAGCGGCCTTAACTGAAATGGTGGGTGGAAAAATAGAATGTCGTATGAATGTTTGCTTGCTAGGAAATGTACTTAATCTTAAGGCTACCAATCGGAAGTTGGTAGCTATAACGCTACTACTGGCGAAACGCAGGGTCTCACTCCATTGGGATGGCAGACCTGCACCTAAACCAGTACACTGGTTAAGGGATATAGCCTACTGTCGGGATCAACTTACCTGCTATGCGGAAGAACTGCCTAGTGCTTCAAGACCGCGTGACATTTGGGGCCCATTCAATGCATATATGTTAACCAACCCTCCTGACTAATGACATTCTTTATGATGATAATGTACATTTTGTATATTTCGGGTAACAGTTATGATCCAATATCATTCCTGTACTATACGATGCTATGTCAACTTGCTGCTATGTATTCTGTACAAATGTGAACATGATGCTGATTTTTCATGGATGGTAAAATATGAAAATTCATAAATAAAATAAAGACAATTTAAAAAATAAGTATTAGGGCATACGTACTGTAGGTGGCTTCCTCAAACTTCTTGGCGAGAATTCTTCATTCTCTTTGCTTTGTTGCTCTCTAAGCAAAGCCTTAAGTTGGTTAACTGTTGAAAAACAGGATAAAGTTAAGAGGGTTACAACTTCAAAAAGTGGATATCTGTCACGATCCCGCTCCAAAAATGTTTTGGGGCATTGGATGAATATAAACAGGTTTCTACACAATAAAAAAAGTGTCATGCACGGATAATGTAGACCAAATAACTGAGGGTGTGTATGACATGTTTATTTCGTGTGTAAAGTTTCAGAAATTGTGCAAATGTTGCAGGGACAAAATTTGACACCCTTTTTAACTGGGGCTTGGACTGAGCACAAAATGCCTTGTGGGAGCCAGGCTGAGATGTAAATGTTTTGTAAGAGATATTTTCTCCTTAAGTCAGTACTCAAGGCAAGGCGTTTGAACTCTAGCAATGCCATGCACTGAATTTTCAAATGAAATTAATTTTGCAAAATGTCCTCAAAATATCCTAAAATAATGCACCTTTCCACATCCCTAAAATACCCTTTTGTCAAAAGCTATTTTCAATCAATCAATCAATCAGAGCATTTGTATAGCGCACTACTCACCCGGAGGGTCTCAAGGCGCTGGGGGGGGGGGGGGGGGGGGGGGGGGGGGGGGGGGGGGGTCCGCTACTGCTCGAACAGCCAGGTCTTGAGCTGCTTCCTGAAGGCGAGGTGGTCCTGGGTCAGGCGGAGGTGGGTCGGAAGGGAGTTCCAAGTCTTGGCGGCCAGGTAGGAGAAGGACCTTCCTCCTGTGGTGGCTCTTCGGATGCGGGGGACGGCGGCGAGGGCGTGGCTGGTCGATCGAAGCTGGCGCGTGGGAGCGTAGAAGTTGAGGCGGCTGTTGAGGTATCCTGGACCTTGGTTGTGTAGGGCTTTGTGTGCGTGGGTGAGGAGCCGGAACGTGATTCTCTTGTTGACCGGGAGCCAGTGCAGGTCTCTCAGGTGTCCGGAGATGTGGCTGCGGCGGGGGATGTCCAGGATGAGTCGTGCTGAGGTGTTCTGGATCCGCTGGAGTCTCTTCTGGAGTTTGGCGGTGGTTCCGGCGTAGAGGGAGTTGCCGTAGTCCAGACGGCTGGTGACGAGGGCCTGGGTGACCGTCTTCCTGGTCTCGGTGGGGATCCATCGGAAGATTTTGCGTAGCATTCTCAGGATGTGGAAGCACGACGAGGAGACGGCGTTGACTTGTCTGGTCATGGAGAGGGAGGAGTCCAGGATGAAGCCCAGGTTGCGTGCGTGGTCAGTTGGTTTGGGTGCGCTGCCCAGGGCGGGGGGCCACCAGGAGTCGTCCCAGGCGGAGGGTAAGGATCCCAGGATGAGGACTTCCGTCTTGTCTGAGTTCAGTTTCAGGCGGCTGTTCGACATCCATTTGGCTACTTCTGTCATCCCTTCGTGCAGGTTGGCTCTGGCGGTGGCGGGGTCGTTAGTGAGGGAGAGGATCAGCTGGGTGTCGTCGGCGTAGGAGATGATGTTCAGGTTGTGCTGGCGTGCGATGGCTGCGAGGGGGCTCATGTAGACTTTTTTAAAAAAAATGTAAAACAGTCTTGTGCATTTCCAAGACAACATCAAATCTCATAATTTTGTTCTTACCCACTTCACCTCCATTAAAAACAAAGAATAAAAAGATAGGTCTTCTGCTATAGTGCACAATGAGCTCCTCCCCAAAGCCCCAAAAAAGGTAAGCTTCACTGCGCTGTTATAGAAGCTGCAAGCCCATAAACTGAAAATGGGAGCAGATCAGGGAAAGGGATTACAGAAACTGTGTTTGGAGAAACTAATTATCGTACTCATGCAAAAAGTTGCAGGGTTGCGCTTTTCCTCCTGCTTCTGCTGTATTAGTTTTAACACATAATTTGGAATGCTAATCTGCTCCACAATAGCAGGCCTATTAACAAGTCTATTTCTAGCCAAGGATGACTTTTTGCTGTGTAATTCATTAAAAGCGTCCTACTTAGACATAAAAATCATTTGTAGCCAGATAGTTTAATGTTTAATTCTTAAAATGACTATGCCCTGTTGATTATACAACACATTACAAGCATAACTAAGAGTGTCTGCTCAATGCACAAGTTACTACTTGTGTAACGATATATCTGTAAGAGACATTAGTTAGTGATAGATTCCTTACCTTAGAATATCCCCAGGCGTCAGACTGGATCTGGAAATTTTTGCGTAGCAGTACCCTTGCGCGTCAGTAGGCGTCGTCTGCGGCTCCGCGTCCGTCGTCGGCGTCGTGGGCGCCATGATGACGTCGTCGGAGTACTTAGACGCCGCCTCCGCGTACTGACGTCAGTTCTTAGACACAGCTTTTCCGCGCCAGAAACGCCGAGCCATGTTAAAAACCAACACTGGTGCCATTGAAACTAGGGCCCTGAAAGGGGATGACCTTAACCCTAGATATCGGTTCGCAGAACGGGGAGGATGGGTGAGTCGGTAAGGAATCTATCACTAACTAATGTCTCTTACAGATATATCGTTACACAAGTAGTAACTTGTGCATCTGAAAGAGACACGTTAGTGATAGATTCCTTACCTTAGAATAGATAACCCAGCAATACGAACCCCGGTGGTGGGTCTGCGAACCAATAATCACACCAGAAAGTCCTGGAGGACTGAACGGCCAAAGAAGCCATCCCTCCGGACTTGACTGTCCAGGCAGTAGTGTCTTGCAAACGTGTGCAGCGAGGCCCACGTAGCTGCCTGGCAAATGTCCTGCAAGGGCCCAGGGCAGTTGTAGTCGCCGTGGCCCGGGTGGAATGAGCCCGCAATCCAACTGGGGGCTCCTTTTTAGCCAAGGAGTAACATGCCTGGATACACAAGATGATCCACCGCGAGATGGTCTGCTTGTGCACCGCTTTTCCCTTCTTAGCGCCCACGTAACCAACAAAGAGTTGGTCATCCACCCGGAACTGGCGTGTGCGATCCAAGTAGAATGAAAGCGCACGTTTTGGGTCCAGACGGTGGAGCCGCTCTTCCTCTTTAGAGGGATGCGGTGGCGGAAAGAAGGTGGGCAAGGTGATAGACTGCCCGATATGGAAGGCCGTGACAACCTTGGGCAGGAAAGATGGCTTAGTACGCAACACAACCTTGTCCGGATGGACAGAAAGGAAAGGGGGTGTACAGGAAAGAGCCTGGAGATCACTCACTCTCCTGGCAGAGGTGATGGCAACCAGGAAAGCAGTCTTCAAAGTAAGAAGACGGAGAGGACAGTTGTGAAGTGGCTCAAAGGGTGCGCACATCAGAAACGTAAGAACAAGGTTCAAGTCCCACTGAGGCACCACAAACGGAACAGGAGGGAACATGTGTGTGATGCCCTTCAGAAAGCGATTTACAATAGGGGACTTGAACAAAGAAGTTTGATCAGGCAGCCTTAGAAAGGCTGAAAGGGCAGAAAGGTAGCCCTTGATAGGGCCCAGAGCAGAGCCCTGCTGGGCAAGAGAAAGAAGGAAGAGAAGAACCTCAGAAAGGGGTGCAGAGAGTGGGTCCACAGCCTTTGCTGTGCACCATGCCACAAATCTGTTCCACCTGCAGGCATATACCGACTTTGTGGAGGGACGCCTGGCTGCCAGAATGACATTACAGACTTCAGGAGGCAAGTCAAATGGCCTCAACTGTCGCCGCTCAATCTCCAAGCATGGAGGTGGAGACTGGACAGGTTCGGGTGGAGGACCGTCCCCTGCTGCTGCGACAGAAGGTCCTCCTGAAGAGGCAGACGAACCGGGGGATCGACTGACATACTGAGTAGCTCTGGATACCAGTACCTTCGTGCCCAGTCCGGAGCCACAAGGATGGCTTGTGCCCGGTCGCGCTTGATCGTCTTCAGCACTCTGGGCAGAAGTGGTATAGGCGGAAAGGCGTACAACAGACCACAACTCCACACGCGACGAAAAGCGTCGCCGAGCGAGTGCCGCCTTGGAAATTCCAACGCGCAGAACTGATGACATTGCGCATTCTCTTCGGTGGCGAATAGATCTAACCAAGGCTCTCCCCATCGCTGAAAGAGGCCTTGCGCCACGTCCGAGTTCAGACGCCATTCGTGATCCATCATGCACCGACGGCTGAGTTTGTCCGCCCTGGCGTTCAGAGAACCTGCCAGGTGTTGAACCACCAGGGTCACGCCCTGATGTTCCAGCCACTGCCAGAGTGCCTTCAGTGCTAGACGAATCGCCCGCAGCTCCAAAAGGTTGATATGAAGCTGGGACTCCGCCGGAGACCAGAGGCCTCTGATCTCCGCCTCTCCCATGTTGCCTCCCCAGCCCTGGATGGACGCGTCCGTCACAACTACGTGCTCCGGTTGGGGAAGGGAGAGGGATCTGCCGCTGACCCAATCGCGGTCCGTGAGCCACCACTGCAGCTGTCTCGCAGTGCCCTCCGAGATCAGGACATGGTCGGAAAGGTTGCCCTGATGCTGGGCCCACTGAAACTTCAGGTCCCACTGTAGAGCCCGCATCCGCCACCAAGCGTGATGCACCAGAAGGATGCAGGAGGCCATCAGTCCCAGAAGCTGCAGCGTCAACCTGACCGAGACCCGGGATAAAGGCAGAAAGAGTGGAATCAGAGCCTGAATATCCCGGACCCACTGTTTGGGAGGATAAACCCGAAACTGCGCAGAGTCGAGAACCGCTCCAATGAAGAGGAGCTTCTGAGAGGGGCATAGGTGTGACTTCGGCACATTGATGGAGAACCCCAGCTGATGCAGGAGGTCTGCCGTCGTCTGGAGGTGGCTGACGACTGTCTGGGGCGAGCCCGCCTTTAACAACCAGTCGTCGAGATAGGGGAAGACTGAAACCCCCAACCTGCGCAGATGAGCTGTGACCACCGCCATCACCTTTGTGAACACCCGTGGGGCGCTGGTAAGGCCGAAGGGGAGCACGGTAAACTGAAAGTGCTCGTGGCCAACCCTGAACCGCAGGTAGCGCCGGCAGGACGGGGATGTGGAAATAAGCGTCCTGCAAGTCCAACGCTACCATCCAGTCTTCTGGGTCCAGGGCAGCTAGGACCTGAGCCAGTGTCAGCATTTTGAACTTCTCCTTCCGGAGGAAGCCGTTGATGTTCCGGAGGTCCAAGATAGGGCGTAGGCCCCATTTGCCCTTCTTGGGTACCAGAAAGTAGTGGGAGTAACAACCACACCCTACTTCTGACCCAGGAACGCGCTCGATGGCCCCCTTGGACAAGAGGGCCGTAACTTCCTCCTGCAGAAGTCGCAAATGATCCCCTGATACTCGGTGGTATTGCGGTGGCATGGCTGGAGGGGTCATCTCGAAGGGGAGGGAGTAGCCCCTTCGGACGATTTGCAGCACCCACCTGTCCGAAGTGACAGTGTGCCAGTGGAGGAGGTGATGGCGAACCATGCCCCCCACTGGCGACACATGGGCCGGAAAATACAGACTAGGAGGACTTTGAGGCGGATGCCGCGGGGGAAGGTGTGGACTGACCTCGCCGTTGTGCCCGACCGCCGCCACAGCGGTTTCCACGTCCGCCACTGCGTTGGGTATTACCTTGCAGCGCGTGGCTGGCAGCACGTGTGGGTACACCCCTTCCGTGGCCACGAAAGGAGTGAAAGGCAGCCGATTGCTGGCGCGGGGCCGAGAGGCCCAAGGACTTGGCCGTAGCCCTGGAGTCCTTAAAGCGCTCAAGCGCATGATCTGCCTTGTCGCCAAACAGGCGACGGCCATCAAATGACATGTCCATGAGTGTATTCTGGACATCAGCCGAGAAGTTGGCGGATCTCAACCAGGCGTGGCGACGAATCGCCACCGTCGTTGCCATCGCTCTACCCAGTGAGTCGGTGGTATCCAGTCCACACCGAATAGAATAACGTGCCGCATCTCGGCCTTCCACAAGGGCTTGGCCGAGTTTAGCCCGTATATCCAACAGGCATTCTGGCAGAACGTCCGCGACCGTATCCCACAGGGAGTGGGTGTAGCGGCCCAAGAGGCATGCGGTGTTGGAAGACCGCAGTCCCAAACTGAGGGACGAGAATACCTTCTTGCCGTATCGCTCATACCTCTTGGATTCCCTGTCAGGCGGAGCCGACGGGAATGCGGTCTGGGAATTGGAGGCCTGGATCATCAGGCTCTCAGGGGTGGGTTGGGTGGACAGGAAACAAGGGTCGCCCGGGGCCGGGCGGTGGCGTCTGGCCACATTCCTATCTACAGGCGAACCTGTAGCGGGCCTGGACCAAGTGCACAAAAGAACGTCGGTCAAGGCCTCATTAAACGGCAGCCGAGGCTCGGCCGATCTTGACTGCGGTTTAAGGACCTCAGTGAGGAGGATAGTCCTCACGGCCGCGACGGGGAGCTCAAGGCCCAAGGCTTTGGCCCCCCGCGTCAGCACCACACTATAGGTTGCCCCCTCCTCCGTAGCCACGGTAGGAGGGGAGACAAAGCCAGCGTCTAGTGATGTGTGCAGACCACTGGCATCCCCAAGTTCACCTGTCCAGTCCTCTTGAGACTGACACTCCCGTGTCAGAGGGTCCTCAGACCCCTCCCAATCCCCCTCATCACCCATCTCCTGGTATTCAGGGGTGTCAAATGATGGGGCCGGATCATGAAAGATAAACTCTCCGAACGGCGTCTGGAGCGGCGCCCAGTGGCGCCGCACCGGCGCCGGAGCCGGGTCGAGAGAGGCCTCGGGGACGGCACCGCCCGAAGACGGCACCGGGGGCGACACCTGAGGGGTCGGCGCCGGGGAGGTCGTTAGGTCCACCGGCCCGCTAGGGCCCCCAGGCAAGTCCGCTGGGCCCGAAGGCGCCGCAGAGCCCGCCTGGGGAGTGAGGGACCTCATGGCCATGAGGAACCGCTCGATCTCCTCCGGCGTCGCGCGCGGCCCAGGGACCGGAGGGTATGGGGCCGGTCGTGGCACCTGCGACTCCGGCGGAGCCGCGTGGGCGGTGTCACCCGAACCCCCGGCCGCGTTGAGCGAGCGTCGGGGGGCGTCGGAAGAGCGATGACGTCTCTTCGACTTCTTATGCTTACCTGACGACTTCGACCCAGAGGAGTGATGTCGACTCCTGGAGCTATGATGGCTCCGCTCCCGCGACCGGTCCCTCGACCTCCGTCCGGACCGGGACCTCTCTCAGCGCGGGGCCGACTGCCAGAGTTCGAGTCGCTTGCGGGACCGCTCCCGCCTAGCTTTCGAAGTCAGGGCCCGGCAGTCGGAACAGGTCTTGTCGTCGTGGTCGACGCCGAGACAGTGGAGACACCGACGGTGAGGATCGGTGACCGACATCAGCCGGTCGCAATCCTCACAAGGTTTAAAATCAGGCAACCCTACCGGCACCGTTTCGGAGTCGAAGACTCGAAAAAGAACGATCAAAAGAGATCAAAAAGTTTAGTCAAAAAAGACTAGGGTACCACTTTTTCCGGATCTGCGCTGCTGGTGCGGAAAAAAGAAGAACTGACGTCAGCACGCGGAGGCGGCGTCTAAGTACTCCGACGACGTCATCACGGCACCCACGATGCGGAGTCGCAGACGACACCTACCGACGCGCAAGGGTACTGCTACGCAAACATTTCCGGATCCAGTCTAACGCCTGGGGATATTCTAAGGTAAGGAATCTATCACTAACGTGTCTCTTTCAGATTTCACAGCTTCTCTAAGGTATTATAGATCCTCTGAATGAACTTGACCCTACGCTTAATAATGGCTCCCTCCTCAACAGTCCAACATACAACAGTGGGCGGATATTTCTATGATGAACCAGCCAAACTGTGGAATTTGCTACCCTCAGACATAAGATCCACCGACCACCATCTTATCTTCAAAACATAAGCAGAGTGAAAATTATCTTTATTCTGCCAATGCATCTGACCATAAAAGCACAGATTTAAAAACAGTTCAGATTAAGATAAAAACATATGCTATTTTACGTTATTTTAAAAAACAAATAACATCATAGTAAAGAGCCCTTCCATAAGGCAATTAAAATGCATAATTTGTCCTCAATTTAATAGCAGCAGCAATATAACAGAGTACAGTAGTGCACATTTTAGGTGAAGCTAGACTTTGTAAATGTAATGAGCCTTCTTCATAGGAATTTAAGTGCTTATGCACAAGTAGTGGTCAAATAAAGTGAATTCCAAAGTATGGTACAGGGTGCAAAAGAGCATACAGGGCACTGTGGATTGGGCAGAGATAGCGTGACAAGGACAACATGGAAGAGAAGCATCCCAGGTGCCTTCTAAAGGAAAGGCTATTAAAAAGTAGATCATATTCAGCCTCAGTCTGGTTAAATAAAATCTATATTCTAGGTTGGTAATACAAGATAGGTAGGGTTTCATGCTTATGGTGATGGAAATTTGCATGTAACTGATAAATGAACTCATATCAAGTGATCTTTCAGGTCTGAGTTCCTGTCTATACGATTCAAAACTTTTGGCTATTTCTTTATATTTAGGAGTAATATTTCCAGGCGAGTCAAAAAGATAGCCGTACCCCAAAATATGAAAGGCATTTTTTTAACATAAGTCAACCACAGGATAGCAGACATGCTATCTAAATTAAGGCAGTCTGCCAATACTTGCCTTGAAAACTCTGCCCTAAGAGTATGCCATAGCTTTAGCCACAATAATAAAGAGGCCACATTAACTTGGTCCTCCACAAAACCCAAGCATAGTTCCAGGTGCGAAATAAAACTCCATGTAGCTTTTGGAATGGCTAAAATACTACCAAAAAAACTGTTTTCAGCTACCTGTAATTTACCAGTAACAGCACAGCCCCAGACTCCAGCTCCATATGTTCCAACAGAAAGGCACTTGCATTTATAAAGCTGGACCATTCCTTGATTGGCTTATAATCTAGTCTTTTAGCATATCTAAAGACTTTTGCACTCTTTGATTTATTAACCAGTCCAATATTCTATTTGCGTCCAATGGTATCCGTAGATAATTGAAAACAGGTACCTTTTATATGGGTTCCCCGGCTATGTAAATGTTTTTAGACTTGGTGTTTTTCAGACCGCAGGTCATGATGAATGTTTTTTGCTGGTTCACCCTAAGATTAAGTTTGGTCACAAAATCATGGAAGCCATTTCAAAGATTTTAAAGACCACTGGCAGTTAAAGCTAAGAGAACCACGTTGTCCGCATAGAGCAGTGCCAGGACTTCCAGGGGTCCAATTCTGGGGATGTCCGTCCTATAAGATCTTAAAACTGTTTCCAAAGAATTGATATAGAATAATAAGAGGAAGATGGCTAATATACAGCCCTGCCTGATCCCTCTAGCAACTCTTATCGGAGTAGTACAATCCCCATTCGGCCTATAGTGGACTTTTGTTATGAAGTTCCAATGTAACATTTTTACAAGTTCTAGGAGAGGAGCATCAACACCTGCCTGGGCCATTAACCCCCATAACATACCCCTGTCTACTAGGTCAAAAGCACAGAAGAATTCCATAAAAGCAACATGTAAAGCACCTTCCCTTGGTTTAGCATATTTTCTCGTGATAAGTGTGAGATTTAAGGTTAGCTCCACAGTCCTAAACCGGTCGGAAACCATATTGTACTGGTGAGAAAAAGGAGTTTAACTTAGATTATTCAAGAGCTGGGTCTTCCTCGCATGACGACTATATTCACCACACAACAGTGTACTACAACAGTACACTAAACCATGGCAAACTATGCTTCTCAGGGTATGGAAACAAGTTTGTTGTTATACATGAGTCACTGAACATTGAATTATGCCTAATGTTGCTAGTAGATACATTTATATTGGAAGAACACTTGTATATTATGTGACAAGGTACATGTGTATATCAGACCATGTCATAATTGCTGCTTCCAAGTATAGGTACATATATAGATGGGTTTAAACCTGCTACTAAAACTTTAGGAAATGTCATGCATATATATGTATGTAATAATAATTTAATTACAGTTATTTAAAGAAAACAAAGGTGTATACTTCATTACAAGATAAATTTGGACATCAGATCATGTAAATATTGCTGCTTCTCTGTACATATGAATATTTATGTAGAGGGGTTTACTCCAGCCACTAAAACTTTACCAGGTGACGTGTATATATGCATGTATAAGTTAACTTCAGGTTTGTTCTAAAAACAACCTTTGTCCCATCTCTCCTCTCTCTGATTCATCTAAAACCTTTCTGACTACTACGAACTCCCAAACATCCTTGTCAAACTTCACTCTCCTTTTTAGCCATGTCACCCAACTAACAGGCATACACAACTACAATTTACAGAAACAACTTACTACTTTCCCTTTCAAATACATTCCAATCATTCTATCTCTACTCTAAACTCTAATAACCACACAAGAAATCAAGAGCACACACCTAACACAACTAATGCGCACAGAAAAAGAAATAAATAAACTCTTCTTACTATCTGCTAACTATTAACTCTAATCTTGGGTTCTGGTATAGCATACTACTTGCTGCAAAGCGCTTCAACGCATTGTCAGTGGTAGTAAGTACTATATAAATATAATTTACAACTCAAAGTGGGTCTCACCTGTTAGTTTGCTGTTCCAATGCAACAGATGAAGGGAGTCTACCCTACATCAAGTAAAAGTTTGGTAGCTGGAGGTATGTGTAGTGGCCATCCCCCAGTGAACAAGCTACTTAACTTCGGTAATTCTGTTTCTGCTGGAGACACTATCTAGCGGCAGATTCCTCATCATTTGAATACTCTTCAGCCATAACACTGGATACGTAAACTTTTCAGCAGTATCTCTGCGTTCCAGATGGTGGTACCTTGCGGTTTCGCACTGGCACCGGTCTGCTCTGGAAACGATGTGCAGGGCCTATATAGGGCCGACCCTCATACACTGACATTAGGAGCTTTTGAGACTCTGTGTCCCCAGATGCAGAGCCCGACAAGCAAATTGATAGACAGTGTGCAGACTTGGGGTCTTATTAACAGATAGATGCCAACCACAGAACGGGGAGGACAGCAGGGAATCTGCAGCTAGGTAGAGTCCCTGCCAGAAAGAGCGTTACGAAAGGTAAGTTACTTGTTCGTCTGATACAGACTTCTAGCCACAGATTCTGCAACTTTTGAATAGATAGCAAAGCAATACCTATTCAGAAGTGAGTCTGTGGATGGACCCAAATTAGAAGGTCCTGCAGGACCAAGAGAGCAAAATGTCCCTCTCTGCAAACCTGACTATTCAGACAATAATTCTCTGTCAATGTATGGAAGGATGCCCATGTAACCGCCTGAAAAATGTTTAGGACAGACACCCCACTTGTCAATGCAGTGGTAGCAGCTTTGGCCATGGTAGAATGAGCATGCAGTCCTTCTGGAGGTTGAATCTTTGCCAATGAGTAACAGATCTTAATGCAGAGCATGGTCCAGCTGGAGATGGTTCTCTCCTGTACTGCGTTGCTTTTTTTCACTCAAGCGCACCCCACAAGGAGCTGATTATCCACCTGGTGCTCTTTGGTAAAACCTATGAGGAGCTCAGCACTCTTTTGGGGTCCAAGAGATGAAGTCTATCCTCCTCAGAGAAAGACGGAGCATAGAACGCCAGCAGGGTGATTGTTTGAATGATGAGGAACAGCAGAAGAACTTTCAGCAGATAGGATGCCCGTGTCCGCAGAACCAGTTTGTCTTGGAAGAAGGAAGTGTACGGTGGATTGAAGCAAAAAGCCCAAAGCTCATTCACAAGCTGTGCTGTTGTGATTGCAACGAGGAACACAGTATTGATGGTACAGAGCTGTGAAGGACAGCTGTAAAGCAGCTCTAATGGAGTGCACCAAAGGTGAAAAGAACAAGTTAGTTACCTTCGCTTTTTCTGGTGGATACAGAATCTGCCTGTGGATTCCTCACCTTGTGAATATCCCCTGCGTCAGCAACGTTCGGAAATTCTTTCGTAGCTCCTCACGCTGACGTGGACGACGTCACAGCAGCACGGTATAGCGCGCGCGACTCCGCTGACGTCACTGAATCCATATTAGGACCCCGTCGGCGTGATGACATCAGTTCCGCCCTTTTTTCCGTGCCCTCGAGGCACACGGACGGACCGACAACAGTATATACACAGTGTACACAGTACAAAGTAATCAAGGTAACACACACAGTGAGAAGACAATGCATAAGAGCAAAAAGAAACAAGACATTGCCTTAAAAACAACATGCACAGAAGCAATAGCAACTATTATAGGTAAAAAAGGGTGGACAACGGGGAGGCGGGTGGGTCAGTGAGGAATCCACAGGCAGAAACTGTATCCACCAGAAAAAGCGTTACCGACGATAAGTAACTTATTCTTCCTATGGATACATCTGCCAGTGGATTCCTCACCTTGAGAATAGATTCCCACAGCAGTCCCACTCCAGGAGGAGGGTGTCCACCCTTCTATACCAAGAAGTCCTGAAGGACGGAACGAGCAAAGTGTCCGTCCCTCCTCACCTCTGCATCTAAACAATAATGCTTTGCGAAAGTGTGAAGGGAGGCCGAAGTTGCCGCCCTACAAATGTCCTCCACAGGAACACCCCTAGACAAGGCAGATGGAGATGAATTTGCCCTAGTAGAATGAGCTCTCAAACCTTCTGGAGGTTCCTTACCGGCCAGAGAGTAGCATATCTTGATACACAAGACAATCCATCTAGACAGCGTGCGCTTGTGCACCGCTCTGCCTTTCCTGCAGCCAACAAAACCCACAAAGAGTTGGTCATCAATTCGGAACTCCCTGGTTCTGTCAAGGTAGAAGCTCACCGCCCTCTTAGGGTCCAGACGGTGAAGTCTCTCCTCCTCCTTGGAAGGGTGAGGGGAGGATAGAAGGTAGGAAGGGTAATGGACTGCCCCAGATGGAAGGGAGTTACCACCTTAGCCAGAAAAGCAGCCCTGGTCCTGAGTACCATTCTTTCAGCATGAATAGTCAAGAACGGGGGCTTTGAGCTTAGAGCTTGAAGCTCACTTACCCTCCTTGCCGAGGTAATCGCAATCAGAAAGACCGTTTTAAATGATCAAAATCTCAAGGGACACCTGTGCAAGGGCTCGAAGGGTGAACCCATTAAGAAAGTAAGGACAAGATTCAAGTCCCATTGAGGCACAATAAAAGGAGTCGGAGGAAATATATTCGTAAAACCCCTTAAGAACCTTAAAACAATAGGTGACTTGAATAAGGACGGACGGCTGGAAATGCCGACAAAGCCGAAAGATAACCTTTCACTGTCGCTAGAGCAAACCCTGCTGAACCAAAGAGAGTGCAAACTGAAGAATGTCGGACAAGTGAGCCTTCAAAGGGTCAATGGACTTCTCTCCACACCATGAGACAAACTTGGACCACCTATAAGGATAGACTTGGCGGAGTGCCGCCTGGCTGATAAAATAACATCTACCACGTCAGATGGGAGAGATAAAGAATTCAGGTTGCCCCGTTCAATCTCCAGGCATGAAGGTGTAAGCTCTGGAGATGGGAGTGTAGAAACTGCCCCTACGACTGCAAGAGAAGGTCTGCCCCTGAGAGGGAGACGGAGCGGAGGGCACGAGAAGATCTGTATACCACACCCTTCAATCCGGGGCGATCAATATGACTTGGGCCCAGTCTTGGCGAATCTTCCTCAGAACCCGAGGAATCAAGGGTATCGGAGGAAACGCGTAAAGGAGTTAAGAGTGCCAACTCAACTGAAACGCGTCCCCCAAAGCTCCCTGCATCGGAAACTGGAGACTGCAGAATGACGGGCAGTGAGCATTCTCGTGAGTGGCAAACAGGTCCACCCGAGGAGTTCTCCATGTCCGGAAGACTTGACGAACCACCTCCGGATGAAGCCTCCACTCGTGATCGGCTGAGAACTGCCGACGGAGACTGTCTGCACATACGTTCAGAACTCCGGCCAGAAGATTTGCCATCAGACAAATCTGATGGTCCTGAACCAGAGACGCAGAGCCTCTCTGCAAAGGCAATGCGACCCCACTCCTCCCTGCTTGTTGACATACCACATCGCGGTAGTGTTGTCCGTCAGGACTTGCACCGACTGACCGCGAAGGGAAGGGAAGAAGGCCTTGAGTGCCAGACGTATCGCCCACAATTCTAGAAGGTTGATGTGAAGCAACCTTTCCTCTCGAGACCAAAGACCCTTTATCTCCAGGTCCCCCAGATGAGCACTCCACCCTAGAGTGGATGCATCCGTTATCACTGTGGCCACCGATGGAGGAAGATGGAAGGGCTTACCTTGAGACAGATTGCCCTCTACGCTCCACAAAGACAGATCCGCTGCAGCTTCTCTGGAGATCCTGATTGACTCCCTGAGATCTCCGTTGTGCTGATACCGCTGCCTGCGGGGACACCACTGGAGTGCCCTCATGTGCCAGCATACATGGTTGACCAACAGAATACAGGAAGCCATCAGATCGAGCAGACAAAGGACCTTCAGGACTGGAACAACCGCTCCACTGTAAAATAAAGGAATCATTTCCTGTATGTCGAGAATCCTTTGTGGAGGAGGGAATGCCCGACACACAGTGGTATCCAGTACCGCACCTATGAACAGGTTGCGCTGAGAGGGCACCAGGTGAGATTTGGGCACGTTTATCGAGAAACCCAACCTGTACAACAACTGAGTTGTAATTCGCAGATGATGGAGCACCTTCTCTGGCGACTCTGCTTTGATCAGCCAGTCGTGCAGATAAGGGAATACTGGTATCCCCGACCTTCTGAGATGGGGTGCCACCACCGCCATCACCTTGGTGAAGACTCGAGGTGCAGTAGTAAGACCAAACGGAAGAACCACAAACTGGTAATGTTGCGATCCTACCGTAAAACGGAGATACTTCCTGTGCAACTTCAGAATTGGAATGTGGAAATACGCATCCTGTAAGTCGATTGACACCATCCAGTCCTCTTGCTGCAGCGCTTGAAGAACCTGCGCGAGGGTGAGCATCTTGAATTTCTCTTGCTTCAAAAAGAGGTTCAAGATCCTGAGGTCCAGGATTGGACGAAACCTGCCATCCTTCTTGGGTATCAAGAAATACCGGGAGTAGCATCCCTGACCCCTTTCCTGCTCCGGAACTACCTCTGTCGCACCTTTTCTCAGTAACGCCAGAACTTCTTCCTGCAGGAGAAGTAGGTGGTCCTCCGTGCAAAATCCTTGACAAGGAGGGTAATTTGGGGGAAATTCCCGAAAGGGAAGAGCATACCCATTCTCTACAAGATTGAGAACCCAATGTGACCGATTCCTAATCTTGTAGAAAATGAGTAAGCCGACCCCCCCACAGGACCAACATTATCCAGAATAGTGGATCTAGGGCTGCTTTGCTGTGGCAGGAGTGGGGTGGGAAGAGGAAGAGGAGGAGGAGGAAGAAGAAGAGGAGACTTGACGACCTAGAGCACGGCCCCTGTTCTGCTCCTGTAGGCTTTGTACAGGGAATTCTGCTGCTGCTGCTGCTTGTATGAGCAAAAGGAAGACCTTCCAAAACCTCTGAAACTCTTATTCGAAGAACCTCTGGTTTGCAGACCTAGAGACCTAGCCGTCGCCTTACTGTCCTTGAACCTTTCCAAGGCTGCGTCTGCCTTCTAGCCAAACAGACCCGAACCATCAAAAGGAAGATCTATCAAAGTCACCTGCACATCAGGAGAAAACTCAGAAGTCTTCAGCCAAGCAGCCCTCCTGGTGGCAACAGATGATCCCATGCCCCTTGCCATGGAGTCAGCAATATCCAAACCGCTCTGAATTACCTGGCGAGCGGCAGCCTGCGTATCCGCTAGAACCTCACTGAAGTTGTGCCTGTCCTCTTCAGGTATCTTTGGTACCAACTTCTTCGCGGAGTCCATAAGTGCGAGAATATAATGCCCCAGAAGGCATGTCGCATTCGTAGATTTTAAGACCATGCTGGCCGATGAGAAAACCTTTTTTGCCGATTGGTCCAATCTCTTTGACTCCCTATCACTTGGTACTTGAGGGAAGGCTCCGGTAGACTTCTTGGAGCAGGCTGCCTGAACTACCAGACTCTCAGGAGACGGATGAGATGACAAAAAGTCTGGATCTCCAGGAGCAACCCTATACTGTCTTGCTACAGCCTTTGATACCACAGGAGACTAAAAGGGCTTACGCCACAACTCCATTACCGGCTCTGTAATAGCTTCATTAAATGGCAGCATTGGTTCCACAACTGAAAAGGGAGAATGAAGCACCTCCGTTAATATATTAGATTTAAACTCCGCAGTAGGCAAACTCAAATCCAAGAGCTCAGCCGCCTTTTTAATGACCGTGTGATACGGTGCGACATCCTTTGATGGGACATCAGGAATCGAAGAAATCGGGTAGAGGTACGTGTCGGACCGTCGGAAATGGCGAGGGTACCGCCAGTGCTCTAATCGGCACTACAAACAATAACTCCTGCTTCATAGGAATTGATGAAAGAGTTTCATCTACGAAACTACATGTATTCGAAATTTGTACTCAAGTTTGCAAAAGGCCTCGCTGTCCTAAAACTTTGTCAGACGGCACACTGTACACAGGAGGAATTGTCCTGTAGAACCCGACTGCAAAGGTCATATTCACAATTGTGAAAACAAAGCCCTGAAGAAGCCCGTGTTGGGCGAAACGTGTTGGCTGTGGATGCACTGAAATGAATAAAAATATTTATCTTCAAAACAACTGTGTGAACGTCCATCACTCCTGTCGTCTCTATTCCTAAATTGTGTGGCATTTTAGCCAGGAATTGTGAATATAACGTTGCCTCTCCACATGTGTGTTAAAAAGGAAATCGAAGAAAGCTCCCACTCCGGAGATAACTCCAGGCCAATTGCCTCTTTAAGCTCTTCAAACAAGTCCTCAGATTCCAGCAGTTCACCCTACTCCATCTCCTCTGCTTGATACCTTTGCTCCTCCAGTAGCCTTTGAGCCTCCCACCTAGACCTCATCCTCGGGATCAGTGTCGATGGAGCCACAACCGACTCCGACGAAGCCGGCGCCGGCGTCATGCTCGGATCCGGAGGTACAGCCTGGAAAGTACGAGGTTGAGTCGGAATCGGAGCAGGTGTAGATGGTATCGGCGTCGAAGACCTCGGAGCCGGGAAATGCCAGAACGGCGTCGCCGGCAGAAAAGGCATGAACGGTGCCTGTGCATAAGTCTGCGGAACACCCAGATTATAGGCCATTGGACCCATGGGACCAGATGGTGCTCCAGAGGGGTACATGACTCTCGAAAAGACCCTGTACATCGCATTTAAATAATGCGTCGGGGGGGCGTGGCCAAGATGGCGGGGTAGGAAGACGTGTTTGCCGGAGCTCCCGACCCCATCCTAGGCCCTAAGCCCTGATTGCTGCTAGAACTTCCCCCCCCGAGCCATACAGAGCAGCTGTGCTGTCCAGGGGCTGGTCGCCGCCTGGTCACCGCCGCCGGTGCCCCGCCGCCGGTGCCCCGCAGAGCAAAAACTCACCGAGTTCGCGGTGACGAGCTGCGGACCAGTGACGGCGCCGCGCCTGGGTCCCGCCGGATCAGTAGCATCGGGAAGGCGGAGGGGCGCTGATCTCCCCAGCTGGAGAGTACGGAGCACCTGGAGGGCATCGGACTTCGGAGCCCCTATAGCGGTGTGGTGCGGCGCGGTGCCCGGGGCGTCCCTGCTGTCCCCTCTATGCCCCAAGATGGCGGCGCGCCAGGACCGGAGATCCCCGCCCGGACTGGACGACAGCCCTGGGACTGCCAAGTGAGTGCGCTAGCAGGAGCGGTTGCTCCCCGCTGCTAGGCGGGGCTTCCCTGGCAACGAGGCGGACGAGGTGCCGGACACAGCGGTCCCTCCGGCCGGTGCTGGGTGATCTCCCCACTCAAGGGACAGACGTGACCGGGGAAGGACCTACGCGAGCGCCCGGCTTGGAGGCCTCCCCGACCTCTGCGAGGAGCCGGGCGCTGCTTCCGGCTAGAGCAGCCATATCGAGCCCAGATTGAGACTGCATGGGCACAAGCGCCTCGCCTGCTTGTGGCGCCCCCACGCCCCTGGCACTGATTCACTTGTGCATGAGGCCACCAGCGAGGCCTGCAGAGGTTTGAGGCGAGTGGGGGTACAGCGGTCACGCCTTGGACGGAGCTCACGTCCCCCAGATACAGGGGGGTGCCGTGGGGGTTCTGGCCTCCCCTCTCGACGTTTGCCACGTCTACAGTCATCCACGGGGTGACGCAGGAGCACAACCGGGCTGACGTGGTGAGCCCTTTGGCCACGAGTACCGGCTGGACGTCGGTGAAGACACCGGAGCCCCTGAGCCGCTGTTCTCCCCGGTAACGCAGCGCCTGAGACCCCCTGTGAATAGCGAGCGCGAATCTCCCCGTGGTTTCTGGAGCTGCAGTGGACCGCCGCCCGCCCTGGCCTGGAGGTGGACCCCTAGGGGCACGGGAGTGGACGTGCTAAGGAACCGAGACGGGCGATAGGCCGTGTGAAGGAGCTTACATCATGGCTGGTCAGCGAGGGGGTAAACGCAATGACCTCACGCTTCCAGAGATGCTCAACAGACAGCCGGCCAAGGGTGACAAGAACTCCTCTTCGCCTGGAGCAGCTGGGAGCTCGCACTCGGGTGCGGCGATGGAACCCCCGGTCACCAGATCCTTTTTGGAGTCTATATTCAGCACATTGAGGGACGACTTCCAAACCTTGAAGCAGGAAGTGGCGGGTGAGGTGAGAGAAGTCCGCAGGGAAGTGGAAGGTTTGGGCGAGAGAGTGGACACTGTAGAGAACTCCACGCACAGACAGGATGAGGAGATCGCTCTTTTGCAGCAGGAAGTACTGACTCTCAGGGAACAGCACTTGGATCTCCAATCGCACAATGAGGACTTGGAGAATAGGTCACGAAGGAACAACATTAGGGTCCGGGGTGTGCCGTCATTGGAAGAGAACCCTGATATAGTTAGGTACCTGCAGGAACTCTTTCGCATGGTCTTGGGAGAAGGGGACGATTTCCTCATTAGAATTGACAGAGCACACAGAGTAGGACCCCACAGAAGGGCTAATGGCCCCGCCCCGGACATCCTGGCGTTCCTCCCGGACTACCCGCTGAAGGAAAGGATCATGGCGGAAGCACGAAAAGCGCACTCGCTCACCTTCCGAGATCACCCTGTGGCGCTATATCAGGACTTGTCTACCCTCACGCTTCAGAAGCGTAAATCATTTAAGATTGTGACGGATTTTCTCAAGCAACACGACACGCCTTACTCCTGGGGGCACCCCTTCCGTATCATCTTTCAGTGGCAGGGAAAGACTCACCAATTGCGGAACCTCCAGGACACCTGCGAGATCCTGGGCATCACCACGGAGGGGGAAGAGCCCGGCACACCGAGAAGACGGCGCACAGCGGAGGGAGATTGGCAACGGGTTGCACGCAGGAGAAGGACGGCGGAGAGGACCCGGAGGCCAGGGTCTCCGACTATTAGAGCGGAACGTGAGGCTGCTGTTCGGACAGCGTCCGAGGAGCTTGGAGATCCGGTGGTTGTTGCATTGACCGCTTAATCGTGCTCCGGGGGGAGTTCGTTACAGCACTGTTCCAACAGCTGGCTGAAGGGGGGCGGGGGGGGCAAAGGTTGGACACGTGTGGCTGGACGTCCACTAAGGTAACATTCCACGGACTGGTCCGTTAGGGCCGGTCGGGGACTATTTCAGGAAGTTTTGGGTAGTTTGGGGCGGAGGGCTGGGGTTCTGACGCTGGGGGTTGTGCGGGAGAGGGGGGGGGGGAGTTGGGGGGTGGCTTGAGAGGGAGGGAGGGGAATGGGGGTTGGGGGTTGGGGAAGGGGATAGTTGATAGGGGTGAGTTGGGGTTTGCCTTGTCCAGTGCTTCTTCGGTGTCTGCATATATCCCGCTAGGAACGCATGCTCACTTGGGAGTCATCATGGTGCCACACACTATGGTCCGCACATATAGGAACAGTGGTCCCGACTGTGTCCATGGCTGAGTTAAAGATAGTCACCCTGAATGTTAAGGGCCTGAATAATCCCACGAAGAGGAGGGCTGTCCTCTCGTTATTGGAAAACTCCCAGGCTGACATCTGTCTGCTCCAGGAAACCCACCTGTTAGCCGGGGACTGTCACAGGCTGAGGTCCCGCCACTTCCCTACACAGTTCTTCTCCTCCAACACGGCCAAAACGGCGGGGGTGGCCATTCTTTTGTCCAAATCATTCAAGGGGGAGGTGCTGCACAAACTAGTGGAACAAAAGGGGAGACTTCTAGCCTACAGATTTAAATTGGGCACCCTGGTATTCACGGTGGGCACAGTTTATGGCCCGAACGAACAGCAAGATAGATTTTTACGCAAGGCTTTGGAGGATGTCACAGCGTCACCGGACATATATATAATACTGGGAGGGGACATTAATTTAGTCTTTGATTCCTCGAAAGACAGATCAGCGCAGCGATACCCGCAGACTGGGGAACTCTCGCAAGCGGTGAAGGCGCAGCTAGTTGAATCAGATCTGCACGACCTCTGGCGCGAGCTCCACCCGACCGACAGGGACTTTTCCTACTACTCGCATGCACACAAGACGTATGCCAGGCTAGATTACCTACTGGTCTCTGGACCGGCTCGTGCCTTAGCTACCGCCTCGGATATGGGAGTCCTTTCCCTTTCGGACCACGCACCGGTCTCGGGGACCTTCCTTCTCCCGCCGGGCTCGCCCTGGAGGGGGGTCTGGAGGCTCCGAGACACGCTTCTGCATAAAAAAGCGGTAGTGCAGAGTATAGTGGATTCTATTAGGGATTTTCAGCTACACAATTCTAACCCTGACACCTCGCTATCGACTCAATGGGGGGCTCTTAAGGCGGTAATTCGGGGAGAATTCATTGCGATCTCGACCGCAGACAACCGCGATAGGAAAATGAAGCGGGACGAGCTCACTCAGAGGGTTAGGGAGCTTGAGCACGTACACCTTCGCACGGGGGCTCCGAGAGTCTGGAAACAGCTGAAGGTGGCCAGGAAACTCTTGTCCTCACTGGACTTAGATAGGGCTGAATACGCGGCGCTGCGCTTAAAACACGCTTACTACACGGGAGGGGACCGCTGTGGCCGCCTCCTTGCGGCCAAACTGAGAGTAGCACACCAGAGTCGCCAAGTGAAGGAGTTAGCGGGGAGCGCGGGACAAGGGATTACGGGTGATGCTGAAATTGCCGAGGTCTTCCGTCGATTCTATGCCGACCTATATGCAGCTGAGGCCGCACAAATGGGGAACCCGGAAGATTACCTTGACTCGGTATCACTGTCCTCCCTAACCCCCGAGCAAGCAGACTACCTAGAGAGAGAGATTAGGGTTGAGGAGGTTATAGCAGCGATTTCTAGGCTTAAATTAGGGAAGGCCCCGGGTCCGGACGGTTATACCGCCCTCTTCTACAGGCCGTTCTGCACGACGCTAGCCCCAATCTTGACCAAGCTGTTTAACTCTTTCTCTGACCCAGGGGCTATTCCTCCAGATCTCCTACAGGCGACGGTATCGGTAATTCCCAAACCGGGGAAAGACAGGACACAGTGCGGCTCCTATAGACCAATCTCCCTACTGAACGTGGACCTGAAACTCTACACGGGGATCCTGGTGACGAGATTGGCACAGTACCTTCCCGGCCTGATTAACCCTGATCAGGCTGGCTTCGTGCCCGGAAGGCAGACTGTGGATAACACTAAGAGAATAGCTCACATCTTGGAGAAGGCCTCCCGTATTCCCGGGGAGAGGATGCTGCTCTCGGTTGACGCCGAGAAGGCGTTTGACCGGGTGCATTGGCCCTACCTCGAAAGGGTGATGGCGCGGTTGGGATTGGGAGAGAAATTCCGGAACATGGTGTTTAACTGCTATAAATTCCCTTCTGCAACTGTACGGGTGAATGGCTGTGGTTCCCGAAGGTTTGTTATCGAACGCGGTACAAGACAGGGATGCCCGCTCTCCCCCCTCCTCTTCGCGCTCTACATGGAGCCCTTCGCCCAGCGGGTTCGGCAGAATGTCGCCGTCACTGGGGTACGAATGGGTGGCTTCTCCCATGCTGTAAGCCTGTACGCGGACGATGTTCTTTTCACGTTGGAGAATCCGGGGCGCGCCCTACCCGCTTGTATGGCTGAACTTAAGGCCTTTGAGAGTGTAGCTGGCTTTCGGATGAATGTGGAGAAATCCACAGCCTTGGACATTTCCCTGTCTCCGGCAACAAGAAACGACCTGCAGAGGCTCTTTCCCCTGCGTTGGTCACGGGATCAGGTGCAATACCTGGGGATTGCACTGGCCCCGACACTGCAGGCAATGGTCTCCATCAACTATGAGGCCATGGGTGTGAAGGTGAGGGAGGAACTTGGTAGATGGAGCAAAGGGACGATCTCTTGGCTGGGCAGGGTTGCGGCGGTCAAAATGACCGTTTTACCCCAAATTTTGTACCTATTCCGAGCACTACCATTACAGCCCCCCAAGGGTTGGATTCAACGGATGCAAACTGAAGTGTCCCGCTTTGTGTGGCAGGGCCGTAAACCCCGAATGCGCCGCGCCCTCACGACTCTGGCACCGGAGGCTGGGGGGCTGGGAGTCCCCGACCTCCGCAAATACTTCCAAGCGTCCCAATTGCGTTACTTGGTGGAGTGGAGTAGGTGGGAGTCCGACAAACACTGGCTCTTCCAGGACCAGGCTGTGGCTGGGCGCCCTTTACAGGAAATACCGTTCCTAGGCAGGCCACACCGCCCCCCGAATCTCTATGCGTCTTATATCACGCGTGTTCCGCTGAAAGTGTGGGACTCTACCTGTCGCACTTTCGATCTCACCACCTTTCCCTCGCCATTCACACCTATTGTGGACAATCCTGATTTCGCGCCGGGGACAGAGCAGGGGGCCTTCTCACACTGGAGGGACCGGGGATGTAGGGCACTTTTCCACATGTACACTACGGAGGGGGTCATTCCCTTCCAGAGCTTTAAAGATGAATATCAGATGGCCGAGTCAGAGCGCATGCGTTATTGGCAGGTAAGACACTGGGCCCTGCAGCCGAGCGTTAGAGAGTCCGCAGATAGGAAGTTGCTGTCGTATGAAAAGTGGCTGATCACCCGCACCTCGGACGCCAAACTCATAACTGACCTGTACAGGATGCTCCAGCTCCCATCTTCCCACTTCCACATTCCTGGTCGGGAGCGCTGGAACAGGGAGCTGGGGAGGACGCTTAGCCCTACGGAGTGGGACCATATTTCGTATAGGGCGCGACACTCAGCTTATCACGTGGGCCTCACGGAAACCTTTACCAAGATTTCCACATATTGGTATCACACCCCTGAGCGATTGCATGAAATGAACGGGCTCCTTAGTGACAAATGCTGGCGGGAATGTGGGCGGGTTGGTACATTGACACACATCCTCTGGGACTGCCCCGTACTGCAAGCCTACTGGTCGGCGGTGATTGATGAGATTGATGCATGCTTTGAGATTGAATTGCCCCGATTTCCAGCGTATGCCTTGCTGGGTCTCCCGAATAGCTTGATGTACCCACTGAAATCTAGGAGGGGACGGCAGATTGCTATCATGCTGGGTTCGGCAGTCCAAAACATACTGATACACTGGCGCACGCCTACCATTCCTTCACACACAGGTTGGCTGCACAGATTGTGGCATGTTCTGGGGATGGAAAAGCTGTCTCTCACACTGGCGGGAGACGTGACCTGTTTTGAGGAACTGTGGCAGCCCTTTCACTCGCTATTGGCCACTGAATTTAAGGAAATTACATGCCCTAGGTACCTGAGACTGCTGAGGCTTACGCCCCCGTTTTGAAGCACTGTTCCATTGAGGGGGGGAGGAACAGGGCCATTCAGGAGCTAAGGGATTCGGGATGGATGATACGGATGGCAATTTACTTCCACGATACGCAGCACTGGACAGGGAGGGTGGTGGGAGGGGGGAAGTTTGTTGGGGGGTGTTGTTTACTTAAAGAGAGGTATAGGATGTGGGGGCGATGCTCCTTCTTTTTCCCTTTTTTGCACGTTCCCATGCCAGTGGCAGGATATTGAGGCAGCCCCCTGGGCTGGGACATTTGCACTCTACTCATGGGACTGTTCCTGCTACGTATTGGGCATATCTGTATGTTTGTTCTACAATGCGACTGTACCTTTCTAATAAAATACTTTAAACATAAATAATGCGTCGGGTCTTGCTCCGGGCCTGGAAAGGGTGGGTATGGTGTCACACACTGCTCCTGTTGTGGCACATTCAGAGTCAGGCCAACTGAACTTGAGGGAGGATCCATCGAAGTAGAAGACCCTTCAGGCAGTGGAGCCTCCTCCTCCTCCTCCCGAGATGGAGAGTGCGTTGGCGCCGGGAAGGATTCGAAGCCGGAGCCGGGGAATGCTCTAGAGATGCCACAGGAGAAGGCTCACCTTACGACTCCAGATTCGATGCAACAGGCGAAAGAGAGACATAGTCCTTCTGATGTCGATGTTTTGGAGACTTCGACTTCGGATCCGACTCTCTTCCAGAGTGACGCCGCGACCCATGCTTCTTCTTGTGCTTCTTCTTAGATCGAGAAGCATGACCCGAAGAAGACCTCGAAGCCAACCTCGACTTCGAGCGGGACCTCGAATGCCTCCTACCTCTCTTCTCCTTCAATTTTGCAACGAGTAGCTTCGCCTCTCTCTCTCGCAGCGCCTCCGGGTTCATCTTATTACAGCTAGAGCATCCTTGGACATCGTGGTCAGATGACAGGCACCAAACGCAGCCCTCGTGCGGATCCGTTATCAACATTTACTTTCCGCATGCTCCACAGGGCTTGAACCCAGGTTTCCTCGATGACCTACCCACAGGAAACAAGATTTAACACGAAACAAGTATCAGTAACAAAGTAACCAAACGAGCTACTAAGGATCCCAAGAAAAACAGTTAGCGTCGACGACGCGGAAAAAAGGGAACTGATGTCATCACGCCGACGGGGTCCTATTGTGGATTCAGTGACGTCAGTGGAGCCGCGCGCGATGCCGTGCTACTGTGACGTCGTCGGCGTGAGGAGCTACAAAAGAATTTCCGGATGTTGCTGACGCAGGGGATATTCACAAGGTGAGGAATCCATTGGCAGATGTATCCATCAGAACAATGGTATATAGTGGGAATCAATTATAAGTTACCTGTGATAATTGTTTCTACAATGAAATAATTAATTTTCATTGGAAACCTGACTTCATCAGACATTGCCTGCAGGTCAAATAGTTTATTTGAAGCATGGAACAATAAATATTTTAACAATTAGCAATTATGCTTTAAAGTCTCTGAAAATTATATTAACGTAAATGTACATGTATAACACAGACATCCAACATGAGAAGGCTTACACAAGATCATCCTCACTGTTAGGATATACAATATAGGTGCTTTTTGATAGTTTTAGTTCATACACCACCTGGAGGTAGTAACAATGGCAAGGAGTCACAGGCAGAATCCTCAATGTATTGTTTGCTCCTTGCAAAGAAACTTAGTTAATTCATAGTACATTGAATGAATAAATGGATGAATTTATACTTATATAGCGCATGGGTACCCTGAGGTCTCTCAGCTCTGAGGACTGATGCAGATGGAAACAAGGCAGATAGTTTAAAGCAGATCCTTGAAAAGGCAGGTTTTCAGGTGTTTTCAAAACGCTAAAAGGTTCAGCTCCTTCCGTAGACTTAAAGGAAGGGTGGTCCAGAGATTAGAGGCGTTGAAAGAAAAAGAGCGCCCGCCCCATCTTGTTCTTCGTATTTGTGCCTAAACTGCAAGATAAGAGGAGCTGGAGTGGAGTTTTCTGGGCAGATGGTAAGGGGTAGAGAAGGGATGAGTAATGACCGGGCCCTTCCTCCAAAAGGCCTTATGAGCCACGCACATGCCTTAAATTGTATCCTTGCCGTGATAGGGAGCCAATGAAGGCTCCTCAATGCAGGTTTGGCAGATTGCCTGCGAGGAGCAAGCGAGCAGCACAGTTCTGGATCATCTGAAGCTTATGAATAGTGAAGTGGGGGATCCCAAATAGAGGGCGTTCCCATAGTACAGGCGAGAGAGAATAAGAGCTTGCACCAGGATCCTTCTCGCCTGGAAGGGGAGTAGAGGAAGGATCGTACGCAGCATCCTAATCAGGCCGTAGCAGATAGCTGAGAGCTTGGTGGCCTGATAGTTAAAGTTAAGAGAAGAATCAAGCCACATACCAAGGGTCTCGATCTTTATGTTTGGGTCTGGGGCAGGGCCAAGATAGTCCGGACAGAGGAGGGCAGGGTTGAAGGAGGGTGAGTTGCCGAGGAGCATATAGTCGGTCTTGTCCCCATTGAGCTTAAGGCATGAGAGTTCCATCCACTCGTCCACCGCCTCTAGTCAAGGACCTAGGGAGCTAGATGACATCTCTGGGTGGTTTAATGCCACCACAAGCTGCGTGTCATCTACGTAGGTGATGATTTTTATGCCGAAAGGATGGATGATCTCCGCCAAGGGTCTCAGATATTAAATAGCGTGGGGCTCAGGGAGGAGCCCTGGGGGACCCCACATCTAAGCGGCAACCGGTTGGACACAACATCTCCTTCAAACACCTGAAAAATAAGGTCGCTGAGAAAGGAATGGAACCATGTTAAAACCGTGCCAGTCACTCCAAGATTCTTAAGTCGACAGTAGAAGATGTTATGATTGACAGTGTCGAATGCGGCACTAAGATCAAGGAGAATGATTGCTGCTGTGCCTCCCTGGTCCAGTATCTTCCTCGCCTCCTCAGTTACTGCCAAAAGGGCAGTCTCTGTCCCTAGCTGATAGCGAAAGCCTGTTTGGGAGTAGTGGAGAAGGTTGTTAGACTCCAGATACTCTACCAGCGTGGTATTAACATGTTTTTCAAGCAGCTTACTCAGCCAGGGAAGGAGGGAGATGGGACGATAATTGGTTAGGTTGGACTGGTCAAGGTTGTGTTTCTTTAGAAAGGCCTTCACCAGTGCACATTTCCAGGCAAGGGGGACCGTACCGGAAGAGATGGATGAGTTTCAGATGTCCAGAATTACAGGACAAATGATGTTGGCAACCAAAGTAAGAGGCTGTGGGGGAGCGGGATCAGTAGGAGAGCCCGAGGTTACCTTGGGCATAATCAGGTCAAGTGAGTCTGAGTCCAAGAGAGGGAATTGCCCTAATGAGAACTGAGATTTGGGTTGCAGTTCTACAGTATGGGAAGCACAAGGATACTTCGAAGAAGCTTGGAAGGATGAGTATATATTATGATTTTTTTTATGAAAGAATTCCGCTAGGTTGTTAATAATAATAATAATAATAATAAGCCATTTGTAAAGCGCCTGGCTACACAAAGAACAGTGTGTCCCCGCGCTAACTGCTGATAGATTTCGGGAGGCAGATGTTTAATAAGACATAGGGAGGGTTTACATGATAGGGAACATAAACGTTTTAAGTTTTCCCCGGAATCTTAATTCGGATGGTTCCATCCGAAGATGAAGCGGGAGTGCGTTCCACTGTTTAGAGGCTAGGTACCTAAAGGAACGGCCGCCCATCCTGGCCCTGAAGATACAAGGAGGTTTAAACAACATCGCACCGGATGATCTTAAGTTCCGAGTGGGGCGATGTGTAATAAGGAGGCTCTTTAGATAATCAGGGCCTTTGCCCTGGGAGAATGCGATGTGCATAACAAAGGGCTTTAAATTTAATCCGCTCCCTAAATGGAAGCCAGTGGAGCTTGGCCAGGGCAGTCTTCCCAGAAGCTCGGCGCGAAAGCCCAAGCACGAGGCGTGCGGCAGCATTCTGCACGCACTGAAGTTGGTGCAGGCCTTTTTGACTCAGCCCTATCAGCAGGGCGTTCCCATAATCAAGGTGCGGAGTCACCTGAGCGTGGACAATGGTTTTTCTGGATCCGGTAGGGAGGAGATCTAAAACCTTCCGAAGAACCCTCAGTATGCCAAAGCACCTCCCGGTCACCCTGCTAACATGGGCCTTGTAAGAAAGGTCTGAATCCAGCATTACACCGAGGTTTCTTACTGACTCCACGGGAATGGGAGGACTACCTAATTCAGTGGGCCACCACAGACGAGACCATGCCGATGTTGCTCTCCCGACCACCAGTAATTCAGTTTTTTCGCCATTGAGACGCAGGCAGTTGTTGTTCATCCATGCTGCTACTGCTGACAAACAGTTCGAAAAGTTGATGCCGTCTACTCTGCGGTCGGGAGTGAGCTTAAACATCAGCTGGGTATCGTCGGCATAGCTAACAATGCCCACCCCAAATGCCTCCACTACGTGAGCCAGGGGGTCCATATAGATATTAAACAAGGTAAGGTTCAAACTTGAGCCCTGAGGAACCCCATGGCTTACCTTCCGTTACAACGAATAAGTGCCCCCTCTGAGAATGGTGGTTTCTGGGGCAAGGTGGAGAGAGTTTGGGCAATCCGAAAGACCTCTTTAGGTGAATTTGCGGCAAGATACACTTTTTCTCCTCATAAAAGGCTAATTTCTGACATATAGCCTGATTGCCTCTCTATGGTCTGATTTCCTGGGTTCTGAGTTTGTTCTGCCTCCACCTTCTCTCTGACCTTCTGCATGCTTGTTTTAATTCTCTTAGTTTAGGTGAGAACCAGGGTCCCGTCTTTGATCTACATTTCTTGTGGGTAGGTCTCTTGGGGAGGACTGAGTCAAGAGAGCTTATGATCCCGGGGTGCTTGGTGGCATTTTTTGGGTCTGTGCTGATACCATTGCCAACGTGGTATTTGAAACACCGCGAACTGGCTGACTGTATTGGTCTTGCAATCTCGTAGATATGATTTTGTTTTTTGGTTTTTATTTTGATTTAAATTCCTGTGATGTTACTTCTGTTTTTTGGTTTTCTGTTGCTGTATTTCAAAATGTTGAGCCTTGTATCATTCTAAATGATCACTACGCAATCCTATTGTGTACACCAGTATTCAACGTGTGATGTTATATGTGGCATCTGATAATTTTCGTACTTGATATGTTATTTGTTTTTTCCACTGTGGATTGCCTATTACGCTTCAATAAAATATATATTTTTTTAAATTAAAAAAAAGGAGAGTTTATGATCCAGAGGTTAAAATTATTATTGGCCAGATTAGGGTTAGGATCAATGGCTTGTCTAGTAACCTCAAGAACCGAAGTCCATTGTTCAGTAGGGACATTAGACCAATTCCGTTCCAACACACGCATTGTGTTGGAAGGGAGGGTAGATCCACAGGTTTCCCAAGTTAGGGGAATCAAAAAATGATCCGTCCAAGGGAATGGAATTGGAGTGGCTACCACAAGCACTTGCAGGTTACTGAAAACAGGGTCGAGAAGATGTCCTTTGATATGCGTAGATGTAAATCCTTTCTGGATGAGCTGAATCGCTAAGAGATTCATTGATAACTCATTAGCCGAAGAATCGGTGGGATCATCTATGTGAATGTTAAGATACCCAAGCACGGTAAAATTTGATGGGGCTAGGGCCAGGTTAGCGACGGTGGTGGAGAGGCCGGTAAGAAATGCCCTACGGCCAGGGGGGAGTGGGGGCGATAAATTAGTAAACCAGAGAAGGTGTTTGTCGGAGAAAACTCAATAGAAAAGGTCAGGCTCTCACAATTCGATAGAGAGTCTATGGTAGTCCGACAATTGAAGCTCTCTTTAAAGATAATAGCTAGACCGCCTCCGCTGCCAGTCCTACGATCAGCCCTGAGAACTGAATAGCCCGGGGGAAGGATTTGAACAAGAACAGGATCTGCTTCGCCATGAAGCCATGTCTCGGTTAGGAAGAGAGCAACCGGTTTTAGCTCTTCCAGTAATAGAGCAAGCTCAGTTGAATGTCTGGGGAGTGATCTGCAATTCAAAAGGAACATCCTTAAGGAGGAAGGGGCAATAACAGAGTCTGCAGTTGTATTGTGTGTCTGGAAGGCACAATTGCAGTGGGAACAGTGGGAGGGACTGTTAGCAACGTTCATAACATACAAGCAGTTTACATTTAAATCCCTTCTGATCATGTGCAGAGTTTGGGGGCTATAGCAGATAATATTTCAAGAGAAACTGCCAGGGGTCATGGCCCCTGGCCCCGGCCGGGCGCAGATGGACGCAGACGGGCTTCCCCTTGGCGCGCCACTTTCGCGTCGGGCAGGGCATCCAGTTTATATCTGGGAGGGAGGCGGCCACTAGACGGCTAAACTCGCCGAAACCGGAAGGTGCCTAATTTCCCTCCACTCAACCGGAAAGTTACCTGTGGTGGATCAGGGAGAGTGAGAGAAGCCAAAACAGCAAGTAAAATGCGAATCAGGTAAGATAATGGTACAACAGTTCAAATTGAGCCAGGTTGTGCTGTGCAGTTTGGGAAAGTGCAAGAATCGCAACAGGAGCAAATTAAAACAGGTTAATTTGATTCTAAAAGATTTTAAAATCAGGTGACCGTGCAACATTCAGAGGAGCATACAGTCAAAGCATTCTGCCTTACAGGCTCTTCTCTTAAAGGGTAGACACGGTTTGGCCGTATTAAATCGTGGCCTTCTCAGGACAAACAAAAGACAAGAAAACACGTACCGTGTGAGAAATATTAGTGATCACAAACCTTGATGGAAGAACCATTCATAAATAGACCTTACTTTAAATACAAAAATATCCCTTCTTCTGAAGATTACGATATGAAGAAGCAGGAAGCAAAAAATGCTTAAGCCTGAGTGAGTGTATGTGGGCATACTCCCAGTGTAGATGGTTGCTCTTCAAACACTGGTGGGCTGTTTGAAACTGAACAGACTGCACATCAGATAAGTCAGGATCAGATTACGATTGCATTGGGAAAAGCTTTTCAAAAAAATTGCATCACAACTGGTAACTTAAACAAAGTGGGCTGATCTGGCAACCTTAAGAAGGCAGATAGGGGCGAAAGATAACCTTTAATGGTGCCCAAAGCAAAGCTTTGCAGAGCAAGATACAGAACAAATAACAGAATGCTCGATAACCTGGCCTGGAGGGGTCAATATGACCTGTGCCGCACCAAGTCACACAAACATGTATCAACTACAGGTGTACACAATGTTCGTCAATGGGTGCCTGGCTGCCAAAATTACCTCAACCACCACCAAAGGAAGGTTGAAGGTGGTCAGCTGTCAGCACTCAATCTACACACATGAAGTTGGAGATTGAAAAGGCCTGGGTGCAGAACCCTGCTCTTTTGCTTCAAGAGCATGTCTCCCAAGAGGGGCAGCCTGATCTGAGGCCTTTTGCTCAAGCCCAGACATTCTGGATACCATACTCTCCGTGCCCAATCATTAGCTGCTAGGATGACTCTGGCCAAGTCTGTTCTGATCTTCTTGAGAACTCTGGCAGGAGTGTTATCAGCAGAATGGCACACAGGAGTCCTGAGTTCCACTTGAAGCAGAATGAGTCTCCGAGCGAGAGACGCCTTGGAAACTTCAAAGTGCAGAAGGGCTGATATTGTGCATTTTCAGTGGAGGCAAACAGAATGAGCCAAAGCTCTTCCCCTTCCTAGACAAGATCTTGCGCCACCTCTAGATGTAGCTGCCATTCATCCTCGCTAGGAGTTGATGGCTGAGCTCTTCCGCCCTAGCATTAAATGATCCTGCCAGGTGGTTCACCATCATTAAAATTCCTTGATAGTCGAGCCATTTCCAGAGGCGTAAGGCCTCCAGGCACAGGATTTGTGCCCCCAAAACACCCTGCTTGTGGAGCAGGGACACTCTGGAAATCAGACACCTCTAATCTCAAAGTCCATGAGATGGCAGCTGCACTGCTAGTTCTGGGTGGGGAACGGGAGAGGGGTCTGCTACTGACCCAATCGCAGTCAAGTAACCACCACTGTAGATCTTTTGCAGTCTTCTCCGAAATCTGAACGTGGTTGGAGAGGTACCCATGATGTTGAGCTCACTGGGACTTCAAATCCCACTGCAGAGCCTAAATATGCCACCTGGATGCTTGACCAGCAGGATGGCGGAGACCATCAGTCTTGACAGTCTCAGACCTGAACTCACTCAAATTCAGGACCGTGTCTGAAAGATCAAGAAATCCTGAAGGTCCTGGAATCTCCTTCCCAGTAGAAAGGCACAAAACTGAAACATGACAAGTAGGGCTCTGATGAAAGAGAGCGACTGAGAAGGAGTCAGGTGTGACTTCGGCATGTTTATAGTTACACCAAAGGTGACAGGAGGTTTGTTGCAGTCTGGATATGGTTGACGTCTGCCTGGTGTGAGCCTGCCTTCAATAATCAATTGTCCAGGTAGGGGTAGACAAGCACCTCTGACCTCCGAAGGTGTGCTGCCACAACCGTCATCACTTTTGTGAACACCTGAAGGGCACTGATGGGATCATAGAGGAGCACAGCAAACTGAAAATGTTCCTCTCCTACTACGAACTGCAGGTTTAGTCGTTGGGCCGGTAGGAAGAGAATATGGACACAGGCGTTCTGCACGTCCAATGCTACCATCAAGTCGCCAAGGTCAAGGGCAGACAAGAACTGGGCCATGGTGAGCATTTTGAACTTCTACTGGAGGAAGGCATTGAAAGGGTGCAGATCCAGAACAGGCCAAAAACCTTTGTACTTCTTGGGCGCCAGAAAGTAGCAGGAATAACAACCACATCCTACTTTTGGCATCGGCACCCTCTCAAGAGCTTGCACTTCCTGCTACAAAATGTAGAGATGGTCCTCCTTCAGTTGCTGAGGTCTGGTGGAAGGAGCAGCGGACAAGAGAGAAAGGGTAAGGTGTACCCCTGTACAAACAATCTGTAGGACCCACCTGTCTGACGTGATCGCTTTCCAAACAGGTAAGAATCAGTGGATTCTGCCTTCCACCAGCTGACTGTGTTCCTGCAAAGGCACGCTAAAGACATTTGGCAGATGGGGAAGCAGGGTGTAGGTTGGGTGGCACACGGACCTTGGCTGTGGGGGTGTGGGCACCACAGTCTCTACCATGAAACTGCTGGGGTTGGGCAGGTTGGTGGTAAAGGACACCTCGAACAAAGCTGCGAAAGGAGCTTTGAAATGGCTGAGGTTAGAGCTTTGAAATGGCTAAGGTTAGTGAGGCATGGTGGAAAGGCCCAGAGAGCAAACGGTAGCCCTGCTCTCCTTAAAGCGCTAGAGAGGATGATCAGCTTCGCCCCCAAACAGGAGAGTCCCATCAGAGGGTTGATTCAACTCAGAGGACTGAACATCACTGAAGCACCCAGTTGATCACAGCCACTAATGGCAGAGCTTGTGCCTATGGCCTGTCTGACGTAATCGAAGGTGTCCAAGCTGCAACGGATCGTGAACTTGGCAGCATCAGGATCCTCCTTAATTGCCTGATATAGTATAGGGCAAAGGTCTATGGGCACACCAGGGAGGACTTGTTCCACCGAATCCCAGAGGGTGTGAGAGTAGCTTCCCAACAAACAGCTGGTGTTAATGATTGGAGAAACAAGCTGCAAGAACTCCTTCTCCACCTGTGAGGTGACTATCCCTACCTTGCACACTGGAGCATCATGTTATCACCCACTTAGATTCACTATCATGGGGAGTGGTAGGAAATGTGTTTGGATATGAATGGCTGGTAGAAGCCTGCACCACTAGGCTTTCTGACAAGGGGTGGTACAAAAGAAAAGCCAGGACACCAGGGGCAGGGGGTGCCACGACAAGGCCTGGCCCAAGCCACCAATAAGGTATCCATCTGTGCCTCTTTAAAGGGAAGAATGGGCTCAGAAGACATTTGTCCCATTTGGAGGCCTCTGTCTGAACATCAGTTTTTACCACCAAGGTGGGGGGGGCGGAGGTCAAGAACTTTGGCTGTCTTGTGCATCACCATGGCAAAGGAAGAAGATCCGAAGGGGGCTTGTCCAGGGGAGAAAAAGACTGGCCTCTGGAGAGGTATCGGACCACTAAGCTCCTGTGTTGCCTCGTACCAGTTGCAAATTAGGTGAGGGCTGAGCGAACTCATCACTCAGATCACAATCATATTCCAAATCTGTACCAAAAAGGAAAATGCAAAGAGTGCTGTCGAGGCTTTGGTAATTCAGGTGGGGATAGCGGCACACCGGGTGGATTCGGCGTGACGTAAGTCGAGTTCAGACCGGCGTTGATGTGGCGTCAGAGAGGACAATCTGGCTACCACTTTAGGTGGAAAAGTCGGTATCAGCATCAATGTGCCTGGGGCAGCAAGGGTTGCGGCAGCAGAGTCGGAGGCAAGACAAATACAGAGGGTCCAAATGGTGCCAAGGGGAAAACAATCAGCAGTATCCTAAGTGAAAGGCCTCTCAGCACCTTGGGGCCCGAATGCACACCAGGGGGAGTTGGCAGGGATCCAAAGAGCCAGACCATGGTTGCACAGAACTCTTCCAACTGACACAGTGTGGCTGAAGGCACCGGAAATTTGGGTTGTGCTGGAACCAGCTGCAGGATCAGCTCTAAAATTGTCCGACTTTGGGAGTGAGATCGAGAAGGGTGGCACCGCACCCACACTTGGGAAAGCAACTGCAAGTGCTGTGAGGGAGAAGAATCTCGTTTGATTTATTGAGTTTGTTACGCTTACCTGAGAACTTGGAGTGCAACGAAGACCGACCTCTAGAGCAGGTTCGTCAACCCCGGAACGGGAACAGGACTGAGAGTGGGCCTTGAACGCGAAGCAGGACTTGGAATAGCCCCAGTGCGGAGACGTTCGGTTCATGAACACACAGTCGCCGCAGGCCTTGGAGTCGGGGCTCAGCCTCATGCACCACAGGAACATCTAATGGAGTTCTGTTACAGACATTTGCTTTATACAGTCCTTACAAGGCTTGACGCCTGTCGTTTTAGGTGCACACTTTAAGAAATTTCATATAAGATATCAAAGTAATTGTCTTAGAGAGATGAGAGGGCGCTCTGGATCTTAGTCTAGTGCCATGGAAAGAAATAAACCGATGTTAGCGCACGGAAGTGGAGCCTATGTAAACCTCGCACATCATTTCTAAAGCAGAGAGCTTCAGTGCTGAGGGCGCAAGGTGCCACTTTCTAGCATGCAGAAGTATACTGCTGAAAAGTTTCCAAATCCAGTCTGACACCTGTGGAATATTCAAAAGGTAAGGAATCTGTGACTAGAAGTCTCTATCAAAAATAAATAATTAAGTAGTCTACAGTATCCCAGGGCTCACATCTTAGTTTTGTAAGCTGTAGCTAATTGGGGCTCACAACCAATAATCGATAACAAACAAATGGGAATGTGGTAATATGACTGAATGTCCATCATTCTCAGACCACTGTCATACAGACATTCAAAATATTTAGATATGGTGACTTGGGGAGCCTTGTCTCATCAAAAACAATACTCCTAATTGGGGCGGTAACCCTACAGATAATTTTGAAGGGCATATAAAAGCTTCAGTAGCAAAACCAATTAGATAATGGCTACAAGTCCCTTAAGAAACTGGGAGAGATAAGCAATGCTCAAGTCAGGTATCCTACAACTAAGGCATACTGCTTGAACAACACCATAGTACAATTTGTGCTAAGAACACCCAATCGCCCACGAAACGGTCAGAGTACACCTTTAGGTCAGGAGTCCAACATTGTCTCATCCCCTCTCATAACTACGAGAACTGCTCAAATTGGTTTAGTAACTACATCACCGGCGGACCAGAGGTGCAAGGCTGGCAAAGGTAAATGAGGTAATCCAAGTAGAGCGATACTTGGTCTGTAAACCAGCGTTGAGCTTGTTTGATAATATCCATTTTAAGTCAGTACAACAGGGTCTCTACAGGCAAGGCAAATAACAGGTAAAACATTGGGCACTAGTGTCTAGTGTACTTGTGGCGCATACTATACCCATAGGTTTTACAGAGAGTAAGCAAACATATTTTAGGAGCATGGGACTAAGCCACATCTTAGCCCACCTAGTCAAACACCTTCTCAAAATCGTCAAGTAAAATAGCTAGTGGGCTACTAGCCACTGGGGGACGGTAAATGCACTGTGAAGTCTCCCGATCTTGTGATGCATGCATCTGCAAGGCATAAGACCCCTCTATTTAGGATGGACCAGCGACTAAAAATCGAGTAAAAGTTGCCTGGCCAGCACCATTGCCAATATATTAACCTCTACATTGATCAAAGAGATGGGTCTATATGAGAATTATTAGTCAGAAGGCTGACCAGGGTTTAAAAGGATGGCGATGGTGGCCTCAAGCAGATCACATCTCATCGGGTTTTGATACAAGTTGATGGTGTGCTTCACTCTAAAATACACCATTTCCTATTTTTCCTTTTAGGAGACACTCCAAATCTTGTATACAACTGCATTTCTACAGCATTCTGTTTTCAACAGTTTAGATTCATACACTAATATGCCACTTATTTTCCTCAAATGTCAATAGATGAGGACTCCTTTATCCCAGTAAAACTGTATTGGAACTGTATTAAGAACTTCAGAACGTACTGTATCCTGTGCGCAGTCTATGACCTTGTCATTTCAGATATTGAAAGGGCCAATATATCTCATTTAGTAGCATAACAGAATTTGTTGTGACATCACT
The DNA here is from genome assembly GCF_964261635.1 of Lissotriton helveticus. Lineage (NCBI taxonomy): Eukaryota > Metazoa > Chordata > Amphibia > Caudata > Salamandridae > Lissotriton > Lissotriton helveticus. The sequence continues at coordinate 939,247,039 of NC_136067.1, forward strand.
CAAAACTGCATTAAGTGAAGCAGCCCAAATCATCACCAACCATGCTAAATTCAAGCCCATTTATAGCTCTTCCCCTATAACCTTCAAGGTCCTTCGTATGAACAAATCTGGAATGCTGTCCAAGTTTGGAAGCATTCATACAAACAGGATCTTCTTGAATGGGCTTGGAAATTCCAATGACTCTAAAAAAACACACAAAAACGTAGTGCATAGAAGGGCTGCTCCTCCTACACACCACTGCTGCAGAACAGCCTCCTCCTTCACTTAAGAATTGCTCCAACTCTGTTGCACTTCAGAAAAGCACACATCACTCTAATTGTTACCAACTTTTCCCACCCAGTCCCTAATCCTCATATCTATTTAATTATTTTTTTTTAAAATAATTTTTTATTGAAGGAAGAAAAAAAAATACGCATTTGTTGTACATTTACAATAAAACAAAGTACATGAATAATTACAACATTATTTAAATAAACAGTTTATAGACAGAAAGACGTTAGAAACAGAGATCTGACAAATACAAAGCCTTGACAGAAATAATTGTATAAAGAAATAAAGATTTACAAATGAATTTTTACAAATGATATATGAATATTTAAATGTTTGAGCTGGCCTCATTTTCTTCCTAATTCATTTAAATCATGATTCAAAAAAGTTTAACCAGATTTTTTTCTTTCTTTTGTAGAGCCTTGAGGCCCCTGTGCTTTGCTAATGACAGTTCCATGGAATTAATTTCTTTCATCAGAAGCCACCAATCCAAAACGGCTGGGATATCCTTCGATATCCATAATCTAGCGATGATTAACCTGGCGCAAGCAAAGATGATAGTTATTAATTCTTTATAGGGACAATTCGTTTCCTGGATATCTAGTAAAACCAATTGTGCTGAGAGTGGTAGTATGACAATTTGTTTATTATTTAATACTTCAGACAGTTCTTTCCAAAATAACGAGAGCGCTGGGTATGAATAAAGCATATGTTCTATACCTGCCGCTTCATGGTCACATTTAGGGCACTTAGTTTTATTATTAACTTGATTACCCCGTGTCCAACTAGCTATCCTCTGTGGTGTATAATAAAGTTGAGTGATGGTTCTGTACGTCTGTAATCTCAAACTTGTGGACTGCACGATCAAGTTGATGTGACGTAGAGAGTATGACATCTGTAAAGGATTAATATTCATACCCAATCGAAGAGACCAATTAGCGGCTATTTTCGTGTAATCTTCGTTTTTCCCTTGTGTCAAATATCCATACCCTAGCCTTATTAGTGATTTTAATTTGTTAGAATATAGACATTTAAGTATGTCTGATTCGATCGTCTCAGTGATTTTCATTTTAGAAAGTAAATAGTCCCTTATCTGAATATATTTGAAATACATATTATCACTTAAGCTATATATAATTTTAAGTGCTTCAAAATCCAGAAAACCATTCTGACCATAAAAATACCCTAGTTTATGGATACCTTTTCTCTTCCAAAGAAAGCCTGCTCCATCAGAGAAGATATCGGGAAGCCCTGGGTTGTCCCATATTCTAAGCTCTGCGTTGTAATATGTAATTTCCCCAATAATCATTATTTAATCCGAATTTTTTTTTATATGCTTGGCTGTCTTAAATTTCACTCGCTTGAAGTAGTTTGGATCTTGCAAGCGGTGCAAGAATTGGTTGCTAATCCTCATATCTATTTAAATGCACTACGCCTCTTTTACCACTTCTCTCGATCACTCAGTACTCTGTTTACCTAAAAACATTTAGCACGTTTATGGACTTTGCTATCCCATGTGGATATTCCACAGTTTATAAATACCCCTAAAAAATAATAAAAGCTCAACATTTGCCACTAATATTCTCACATTATAAGTCCTTAAGGAATCTTTGCTCTCCACTATGGCAGAAACTGTTGAACAGAATTGCACCAAACTTGACGTTAAAATACTATTTTATTAAGAATAGTTCCTTTAAGGTCTGGTGCAGCCAAGATATTTTCTCGTAGAGGGAGCCCTTTAGGCCTTCCCCCTCTGGCCACTGGCTTGTTTGGGTCAGCACCCCCTACAGCCATAGCTTGATTGAAGTGCATTTCCTATTTTGGATCAAAACACAGAATTTTGCAGATTTTTACATTGTGCAGTGGTGACTGGCAACACAGTAGTCCATTTCCGGCCTCACAGCTCTATTGTAGTTGTGCTCTAGAACTGTCTGTCCTGCAAACCAAGCTAGAATCACTCCATCCAAAATGACTTTAAGAATAATTATATAAGTAATCATACCATGATAAGTAGCATAACTGATCATAACTTATTATTTCATTTAGTTCTTCAGGCCTTTGCTCTAAAAGTAATAATTATTAAGATGCTATCACGCAAGACTTGTGTGCATCATGAGGAGAAGCCGTATATAGCGACCACGGTATCCTTCCCCCAAGCTCATTTCCCTTTCAGTATAGTTGGCCTCCGGTGGGGATCACACAGCCTTTTGCTACGAGCTTAGAAGTGCTTTTTTTGGTCCACGCGTCTTGTCAGAGATCTACCCTTGTCCTCATATTCATCCTGGAGAAGTGGCAGTTGGGGATGTCCCATGGTGGTGCAGCGGAGGTCCAGCTGGTCTCTACACCAGGGGCCTCCATTCTTGCAAAGGTGAGAAAGCACAGAAACGAAGACGAGCAATGACGTGGAACCCTGCAGTTGTCACTACAATTGTTTTTATGGGGCAGGGGTAAAATCTCTATTCCTTTAAAAAAAATTATTTTGCCGGGTTATTACATAGCCCGTCTCAGGATGAGAGGGCACAGGGCATGATAATTTTAAAGCGAATATGTGCTCTTAGATTGCTCTACCAAAAAGGAAGGTCACCGCTATACTTAAGATGGTCATAGTGAGTCACAAGGAACTGCTGGAATCTGTGAACAGCCTTATCCTCAGCCCCAGTGTCCTCTTGGAGAACTACATCCTGCTGTAACTAGCCCCTAGACTGTGCAAGACTTTGCACAATAGTCACAGGTGCAGTATTCCCACCACCTCTATAGGGTGATTACATACCCCAAAAAGAAATGTTCAACTCCTCTCTTTCCACTGCAAGATAGCTTAAGTGCCCAGTTCAGACATGATACAAAGATTGCATTCGGTACTATGGATGTTTGCATCCTACTCTCTACTGAGCATATATGCATATCTGCTCCTCAAAGAGCACACACTTGCTTCTTTCACCAGCTGTCCTCCTGGGCTTATCAGCAAAGTTGATCCAAGTCCTGTGTGACATTGTTAGCCTCTCCTGACCTTTCTGCCCACAGCACTATGCATTCTCAAACCAATCACCCTAAATATGAACTAAAAAATGTGACTACATTTTTAGTCCATGTATTTAATTAAACAAAGCATTTCATTATTGGAGTTAGATTCTTAGAAGAGTTAAAATTAACTAGCATACCATCATCATCATAAAACTTTATTTAGTTAAAAACATAACCATAAAGTACACAAATCAAAAACATCTGCTTAGCAGAAATACAGGCAGTCGGTTCATAAACAGCAAGATTAGTCATTCTTCACATGATACAGGCCCTAAAGATATAAAATACACGTTCCAATAAATAACTTATCAGTCAAGTAAATTCCCACGAGACACGTCTACAAGAAATATTTTTTTAATAGCTATTCATCAACGAAGAATTAATCAATCCTAGTGTACCTCAATTTCATTGCAACTCTTAAAAAACGTATAACTTTATCGGTTAAAAGCTGTAACAACATGAGGGCGGGTCGAACTTGCATGAAGTTCAAAGATTTCAGCAGTGGAATAATAAGCATTCTTCTGGGAAGCCTAAACAGTTACAGAACATAATGAAATGCAAAGTATCCTGTAGAGACACATTGTCACACCCGCACAGACCCAGAGAATCAGGCACACACCACCCACCAGGGGAGGCCAATACATGATGCAATATATTGAATTGAAATCTAGTCAATAAAAATCTATTTATCGCTTTGTACGATTAATAAACAGGGTTACATAAACTGGTTAGTTTTTAGCAGCATGTGACACCGAAGAGAGGGTTTCCACATTTCTCTCTGCTTTCTAAGAAGCATCTTTAGTGTCAGAAAATGTTCCTTCACCCATTTCACTTCTGATTTAACCATGGATTCGGGGCTAAGGAATACTTCCTCCCTCCCCCAGGCTTTTAAAAGACTCCTTAACATTAGCAAGCCAAGGAATTTTTGTAGCTTGGTCCAGAGATGAACAGTCCTTGAGAATTAACCTGTTTAGATGGGATTCAGGCTTTGTCCAGACCATGATCCAACAGAGCAGAGGTCACTAGGCAACCAAATAATCAATATACTTTGCACCTAGTTCTTCATGCACACAAACTGATGGAGTACTTTGAGGTATGCACCTTAAAAACATTTTCAACAGTCTGTAGGTGGTCTGCCCTTGTATAGATCCCCAAATCTCACTACTATAATTATTTATAACCCACTTCAAAATGTGCTACCCACTGATTAGCTGTGACATGATGGGACAATTACCGTACCCAAAACAAGGCTGATTGAGAATGAGCCAAAACAAGGTACTATCCTTACTTACACTTGCTTACACGAGATCATCCCACACCATATCTCTTAGAATAATTTTGTGTTTTTTTAAGTTTCGATTTGTCAGACTTTTGGCAAGAAGCAATACAAACCTTGTCTCTAGGCTCACGTTTTAACACCTCCTTTTATGTTCATATTGTCTTCAAACAATTATGGTCCAACTGAAGAGAGCACCGAGCAAAAGATTAACATCTAAAATATATAGAATTACTAGCTTACCCGTCGCGTGTTGCTGCAGAAACCTTCGCGGGAGTGTACTCAACAACTTCCAAAAGTTTCGAGGCAATCGGATGAATGCTGTTTTAATTCTATTTATTTATTCGAGTGCTTGTGGATACAAGATTTGTTGTTTTTCCGTCTGGTGCGTACATCAGTATTCGAAAGATTATGAGGGCCCTGGGGGGCCGATATTAAAAAAAAAATTATGCCAGACCCCTTCGCGGGACTGTACTCAACAACTTCCCAAAGTTTCCTGGCGATCGGATGAATGCTGTTTTAATTCTATTTATTTATTTGAGTGCTTGTGGATACACGATTTGTTGTTTTTCCGTCTGGTGCGTACATCAGTATTTGAAAGATTATGAGGGCCCTGGGGGGGCCGATATTTAAAAAAAAAATTATGCCAGACCCCTTCGCGGGACTGTACTCAACAACTTCCCAAAGTTTCATGGCGATCGGATGAATGGTGTAGTAATGCATAAAGGACAAACAGACAGACAGACAGACATACATTCGTTTTTATATATATATATATATATATATATATATATATATATATATATATATATATAGATATAGATATAGATATAGATGGGTACAATGATTAAGAGGGAATTCTTCTCCACGGCGTTCGCAGTAATCTCAAATGTAGAACAAAGCTCGAGTTATCTACCCAGAGGTGAAAGACATCCCCATTTATTCACTTTTTACCAATTTATAATTTTATGCCATGTATGGGCCCCAAACTCATTTGCCTCTGACTTCAGCTGCTACTCAGGGGCAGAGGAGTAATGGGGGAGCAATGGACTCTCCTCTTTGCCCCAAATAAAAAATATATATAGTCAAGCACCACAGTAAGGAGTAATGACCAACACTTACATTGACCCAGTAGGTAAAGCTACATGGTGCCACAGATTTAAAAAAAAAACGAATTAAAAAGTCAAATGTAATCCGCATAGACATATGCCTAAAATAGGAGTATAAACCCCGTTTCTTAGGGATTCACACAATTCTCCAGGCATACCCATGGAGATCTACACAAGTCACAGACTTCCAACTTCAATCTTAATCCCTGTTGGATAAATGCTTTCCACTAACTGCCTCTTGCATTTTGATGTTGTTCTTTTCCCAGACCAGAAGAATGCTCCTGGAAAATTCCACCATACCATGGGGATACGCTTGAGGGATCTCACCTCTGGGGAGCTCCTCTCGTGATCTGACCACTGGGGAGCTCCTCTCACCACAATTATCAGCGGATGGTGGACATTGTGGTGGGGCATTAAGCTCAAAGGTGGTAGTGTGGTCTGATGCTCAACAGCACAGATTCTGCAGTGAGCCCTAGCACTCCCAACAGATGTGGGGAATGATAATTATTGACTTGATCGGACAGCAGATAGAGATGATTGGCAAGGGCCCTGCAATCTTGCTTCCTACATCTCACATATCATGTGTCTCTTTGAGGATGCCATGTGAGATGATTATTATTCAAAGAAGAACCAGACCACATTACTGGTTTCAACCAACACAACACAATCATCGTAATGGCAGATGCCATCTGGAAATTAAAATGGTTGCCTGACAATGTCAGCTACTTCAAATCCATTCCAATCCCTGGAACTGCAAAGATGTGGGACACCACTCCGGAGGTACTCCTGCTTGGATTGCCTTATTCATGGCAGCATGGGCAGCAGACAAGCCTGGGATGGATTGGTGGCAGCTCCATGGCAACAGACATTCCCACTAAGGAAAGGACAGACTGTATGCCAGGGCACCCAGTTGTTTGACCGGACTACCCGTAAACAAACTGCCTTGAAGAAACAGATTATGCTTGAATGTAACTTGTAACTGGTCCTCAGAAAAATATATTGTACCGAAACCATAGTATTTATGTTTAGATAATTGTTAGAATATAAAGCGCTCCGACACCCACTGGCTCTAGTTTGCACTTTATAAAACTGCTAACTAAATAAATATGTTTAATAGCCAACCCCGACCAACCGTGCCAAACCCCGCCGTTTGTGCCCTTCCTATCCATAATATGCAGGCCCATCTGGTCTCCAGTCAACCTGCCCACCATCCTGCTTGAAGCACACAAGGGATAGGAGAAGCAAAAGCAGTTACACTCTCTGAGATGAAGAACAAACTAAGCTGGCGGAAACAACCCCGACGAACGAGGCCAAACAAGAACAACACAGCCATGTCTACAGGCCTTCCCAGAAACCCCATGATCTGAACCAGGAAGTACAGAGAAGAGAAAATAACAAGGCCAGCTCAGAGACCTAAAGCCCATAGATTCCCCCCACACCTCCCAATGCCCGGCAACAGATCATTGGTACAAGAGAGTAAAGAACAAATGTTGAAGAGGAATAGGGGGCCAGAACAGCATCCTGATCCCTGCACCAACTACCCAAACACAACCAGACACACTGAGACCCATGAAATATCCTACACTCCAGAGTTGAGTGATGCTGACCACACCCCAGACAAGGTGAAGGGCAGCAATGACAGACTTCCAAACCTAAAGGAAGAGGAACCGTGTTGCCATCCTGGACCTAACCTCGCACCCAGTGAGTCTGCGAACCCTGTTTCCTGCCCAGGCTGGGTGAAGTGTCAGTCTATCATGCACCGCCAGATCAGCATACTCATTATTATTATCAATATTGTAGACCATGCGATTACCCAAGGGTGTCCTGGTGCTTAGAAAGATAACTCACTTTGTACACCTAATGCATTAAATCAAGAGGAGAAAACTGTTGCGTTCTGGATGAAAAATTAAATGAAAAGATAGCTTTTCAGAGCCCAATAACATTTTTAAATACTAGTTTCCAACCGTAGCTCATTGGTAATGTATCCCATACCTGTGCTGTGACCACAGAAAAAGTGAGTCCTCCCATTCTTTTTTTTTTTTTTTTTTTTTTGAACAACCTTTATTGTGCATCAATAGCATACATGTACGGGCCTACAACCACCCTGGCTGGCCTCGAAAGCAATTTTTTGCGTACCCGTCAATAATAAAGTCACTCAGCAGTCTCCCCAGCACAAAATATGACAATTTCCCCAAAATAGTACTCCAGTGTAACGTGAACGCTGAGTTACAGGATGTAAGAAGGTTAATTTTAATAATACAAAATAAAAAGGATCAAATGCAATACGATCAACCAAGGACATATAGCGTGCGATGCACACAACCGAATATCAACAGAGCGGAGAATCATAATCGAAGTATCGGTGCTGAAGTATACTTATCAGGATGAAAAACAACAAAAGACACAATGTCTAACCGTCATGCTGACCCAGAAAGGAAAGAAAGATAAAGAAGACAAAGAAAAAGAAAAGAGAAACGACAAAAAAAGAGACCCATAGAAACTGAGAAAGGACAAAACAAAAAAAAAAACACGTCCAACCCCCCACCCTGCACCCCTGCAGAGGCTACGGCCTACCCCCCCCCCCCCCCCCCCCCCCTAGCAGCGTGCCTGTCGCCCACGAAGAATACCCGAAATTTAGTCACAGAAAGAGGAGGAAAAAAGTTAGTTTTTTATGTTTTTTAAAACTGGGGGAGGGCCATCCGTACTGGCTCCCGGCCACCCTCTCCCGTAAAATACCTCCCTCCCCAAGATACATAATCCACAACAGTAATCGATCGAATCAATCAATAATGGGGAGAATTATCAACATATTGCACTACTAAGCGTAGCGGAATAACACGTGCCCCCCATCCCCGCCAGCCACCTAATTGTCAACATTTTAAGGGATACAACTTATCCTTGGCCAGTCCTTGCAAGTCCCCGGAGGCACGACTGCCAATCGATTCCCGCATCAGCCGATATAAGGAAACAAAGTGTCCAAGCAAGGCCGGAGAGCAACGCGAGCATACAAGATGGACGTCGCTGGCCACCAGCAGATTCATCGGCCCATACGGCCATCTTCCCCAAAGCAGTCCCAGGACATGTATTCCACAGCAAGGATGCGAGGACAAAAACGGAAGAAGCAGGCACGGGAACCAGCCGTCGCTGTGACAAAGCAAAGGACGTCGGTAGCGGAGCAGCGGACGGAGCCGTCAAAAACAGTCGTGAAGGGGAGCCATCAGAATAGTCCAAAGCCACGGATAGCCGTCCACGATTCACAGCATAGTCCATTAGCACCCGTACCCCTCCGTATACACGGGCGGGCACGGCACCCCCCTCGGAGACAGTTCGGGGCAGATCCTCGTGCACCAAGAAGTCGTCCGACCGTGAGTGCCCCAGCATGAGCGTGATATCATCCAGCTTCTTCCCCAGCTCACGGGAACAATGTTCCCAGGCAGATCGAAAGGCACCAATCGCAGCAAGTATGCCACCGCGGAACAGCGTAGCCCGTTTCTCACATACCATGGCGCCACATAACTGTACACACTCCACCTCATGCTGTACCCCGGTAGCCAGGATGGCATTCTCCATCTCATCCAGGTGGCATTCTGGTGTTTCCATCGCAAATGGGGACTGAGAATCGGTCAAAGGCGAGTCCAGCTAGATGCGACAACTATCCGATTCGCGGAGACAGGGAAGGCAGACCCCCAAGGAACGGTCTCCTGCAGCGGTCATCTACGCTCCGGTTCAGCGCCTGCCGAAAATTCGGGAGCGGCCCGCAAGAACCGGGCCGAATCCTAAGCAGCGTAGGAGCAGCTACCATCTGCGCTCCTCATATATATAAAGTTCCCACCAGGCCATCGCTTCGGGGGTGCTCCACGGCCGCGTTGCGTGTCAAGCAGGACGCCTGTGGTGAAAATCCGACCGATGGACACTGCGCTCCAGTAGACCGACTCCGCCCCAGAACAGATGGCCGCTGTTGTTGCATCAGCTCCCGGCCATATTTAGCAGCAGACGCCCCGGTGCCAGAGCCTTTCAGGGCCGCTGACTGCCGTCGCAGATTTCTCCGGGTATGGGGCCGGCAGGGATCTTGGGATCGCGCCATCGGTTCCAGCGCTCATTCCCCAACACCAAATTGAGGCGCAATATCAGGATGATGACAGGAGAGTCGTGCGGGGCTCGGAGGGTCACGGAGCCGGGAGCCTACGCGTCCGTCTCGATCGCCATCTTGGCTCCTCCCCTTGAGTCCTCCCATTCTTGTCCTCCAATGTTCAGGTACAATGATCAGATAGGTGGAGGCTAAACAAAGCAGTCTAAACAGGATGTGTTTTTTAAATGTCAGAAATGTAGTTGGTTCGAGCTGCTGGATGAATGGCCCTGTGACACATTCAAAGGGCCTTAACCCATCATCTCTTCTGGGCAGGAAGCAAATGACTGTCAAATTTCCTCAAACCAAATATGAATCTGGCAGCCCCATTCTGAATCAACTTCGGTCGCTGCATAAGATAAGCAGGGAGACCAGCATACAGGGCGTTACGATAGTCTAACCTACTAAGAATCAAGACTTGTATTATCAGCTGCCTAGAATATTGAGGAATAAATAGTAGGATTTTTTTTTATTCTTTTATTTTTTAGGAAACAAGTGGTCCTTATCTTGTTAATATGGTGCTGAAATTAAAGTGCATTATCAAAGAGAACACCCAGATTGAAGGCAGTAGTTGCCGGTTTGGGGTTTGGGATTAGCAAATATCAGCACCTCTGTTATATCTGAATTTAAGCACAGGGAGTTTGTGTTCATCCAACAAGCCACCTGTGCCAGGCATCTTTAAAACTGATCTAGGAGTTGTTTAAGATTGCCCTCCGTACAAATGATGATCAGCAGTACCATAAAATTGAAACCCCGAACAGCAATCAAATCTGCCCAGGAAGCGACATTTACATTAAAAAAAGCTATAGATAGGGCAGATCCCTGGAGGACCTCACAGGGTATATCTTTAAAATCTGAAAGGAATAAATCCATCTGACCAGCCTGAGTTCTATTTTTCAAAAAGGATTAAAATCATTGCAGCAAGTTATCCAATAGACCAATAGCATTTAATCTTTCCAGCAGGACAGCATTCTGAAACTGTGTAAAAGGCTGTGGACAGATCAAGGGGGATAAGAGCCACCGAGCTCTCTCCATCCAAGATCATGCAGATTTCATTGACACCCACCGTAACCACGGTTTCTCTTCTAAATAAGGGTTACTCAAGATAAGAAGCTTACCCAACTCTCTAAAATGTTTGTAAAAAAGAAAGAAGGGAAATAGGTCGATAGTTTGAAGGGTAATTTGGGGTCTAAAGTCTCCTTTTCTAAGAGTAGGGTGACTAGTGCTATTGTGCAAACTGAGGGAACGCCATTCGCCAGAGAATTGTTACAGGTTGTTATTAGTGGGGTAAATGTGGAGGCTAACTCTTTTTTTTAAAATAAGAGGACAGTGATCAAGTGATGATCCAGAATTAATTGTCAAGATATTCACTACCCTGCTGGAATCAACTGTTTTACTGTCAACATGTGCAAGATGATCTTGCCCTCACATGAGTACTGAGGTTATCCCACTCATAATGGGCACCGAGGCACAAATACTTTTTCAAGGTGCCAAGTTTGTGCCCAGAGTTTCCCTAAATATCTGCCACTCTCCTGTCCAAAATGGTGCAATGTGTGGGAATGCACATAACATGTGAGTCTACGCTTTCCACTGCATCCCTCCAGAAAGTGGTGCTGCACGCTCTCCTAAAAGTGCGAATGCAGAGCGGAGGGTAATATTATCTGTAGACGATCTTGTTTAAGGGTTTGCTTCCCTCCTGTGTGAGGCAAGAATATTAAGGCCTAATTTAGAGTATGGCCGATGAGTTAATCCATTACAAATGAGATGGAGTTTCAGCCTGCCTTTTTGCAAATGCCTTTGGATATATTGCACCTGAAATAGGGCAGTTAGGATACTTGTTCTGCCACCAAACTCTAAATTTGGCACTCAGTCTTCTCCATATTGTCACCCCATTGATCCTGATCTAGATGAATTCTTAGCTCTTTTCCCAAATCCTTCTAAAATGGGAACTTTTACACAATCATGCATGCACTAAGAGCACTACATTGTGGTGGGTTTATATTGATTTCCGTGCGGAGCTTGCAAGCCATTGTTCTCTCTAATGCTGTTGGCTCTTATCGCTCCCTCTTTTACTGCTGGGTTCTGCATCTAGTGCCATAGGTGTGGTTAACTAAATTATTCTGTTCCACTCCAAAGCATTCCTTTGCTTTTTCAAAGATTTCTTATCAGTTCTTACAGTTATGGGTCTCTAAGGGCTATACACCCTCCCAAACAAAAACTCCTCATGTCCATGGCCAGTGTAAAATTTGCATTAGCCAACGGTGACATAAACAGCGTGTATGCTTAAACTATCCCATTTCATTAGGGTTTCCCTGAAACTAGAGATATATAAAGTTTCAGATCCTGCTAGGGTTTAGGCAGCCACAGCACCTCCCATAGTGGCCTCCCACATAGCATGTGGTCGAACATGCACCACATCTGGTCTTCCTCACACTTGATCCGGTCAAACAAGTACAACAATAGCTTTGCTTGGTTGTTGCTTTCTCAGTCCTTTGATATCCTATTCTATATTTCTTTCTCCGACACATGAAATCTGAATATACTCCTTGCAATTAGACCAGAAACTCCTTCCAAAATCCAATTACTTGGACTGGAGGATATGGAAGATATTGGGAAGGACAGATATCTTCATAGCCAATATATAGTCTACTCAATACATTGTTCGGTATTAACAGTTAGGTAGCTCTTTTTAGACTACCTTTTGTAGTATTCTAGGATTGGCCTCTCTGGTTGCCTCCAATGTGGGTATTAGCAGGATCACCAGGTACTCAATTGCCTCAGATAATCAGCAGAAGTAGGTAGATGCTGCCAAAGTCAATAATGTGTCCATTCTTAGCAAAATGCTGATTCTTACAGAATTACTGAGGTTCACTTTGAATCCTGAAACTTGTTGGTGTTCTTTCAATTTGTGATAATCCTCAACATGGATGTCTCAGGATCTGTGACTGACCGCAAGATGTCGCCTGCAAACATTGTTACCTTGAAGACGTCTCTCCCTAGCTTGATGCCTCCGATCTGGTCATTTGCTCTATAATGATTGGCAAACTGCTCAAGTGTGAGAGCAAACAGAAGCTGCAATAGAAAAATACCATCTTGTGACCCCTCTCCTCCACACATCTTAGTAGAGGCCTCTTGAAGAGGGAAGACTCTGATAAAAACTACTGTCTTCATACTACTGACTTCAATGCACCATAGCCCTGCCTACATCTTCTGTATTATTGGCAGTTAGAAATTCCCGAGTACATTTTTTCACATTCTTCAGTGCTATAGTATTTTTCTTCATGGCTTTGATCAGGCGCAACCCACCCTTGTTTGTAAGGCCACTTGAGTGTTCATGTAACCTGCCAAGATCTGTCAGCATCTTTGGGCCCTGGTCCACTTCTTTGATTATCTGTAAGAGTAGTTTCCCTATCATTATGTAATTAATTCTACATCTTCGATGGGCGTGGCTTGGCCGTGCAGCGGAATGGCCGCACTGTAGAGCGGCTCCGCCGGCCGGGGTAATAAATCCGTAATATATCCGTGTATTAAAGCGCACAGTGCTGATCCAAACACTGCCAGCCGTCTAGGACACGATCCGACAACCGTAGAAGACTCGGCGACGAAGAGAAACGGCGGAGACGGTCAGAGAGACTCCTGCACCCAAGTGAGGCCTGCCTGTGCACGGACGCGGGAAGCCGGGGACTCAATTTTGGCGTCGCCCGGAGAAGTAAGGAAGCGTCCTGTGGTGCCACACGCTGAGAGACGAATCGATAGTTGTAAAGGGGCCGCACTAAGAGCGCAGGGCTCCGGAGGCTCGGATGAAGAACAGCGGTGCGGGTAGGAGTGCAAGCGGGGCTCGAGAGCGCAGGCCTGGGAGGAAGCCGACGGAGCAGCGAGGAGACGGGGCCGAGGCGGGAAGCCATTCCGGGAGACAGGCGACGGCGGCATAGCGAGTTAAGTGCCGGCAAAAGTACATGATGGTGCATATTGTACTGGAGAGCGCCGAAATGCACTAGAAACATAGGGCGGAGACAAAGAGTCATGCTCACTGCTGCACGACATAGCCCTTATGGTGAAATTATTATTATTATTATTATTAGGCATTCTTATATAGCGCTCGACCACCCGTAGGCATCTCGGCGCTTGCCTTGGGAACCCGTCCTGGTTTTTCCCTGTGAGATACCCGTACTGGGCATCCCCAAGGTAAAAGCCAGGCATCCCGACGCGGGGTGCCGTAGTGGAGATTAAGCAAGCTAATGCTCAGAGCTGCAGAGTGTGAACCTGTGACTCGAGTAGGCACCGAAACGAGAATTATCGAGTCCGTGGATATTTGGGCTCAAGACCCTGCCGCGTCGGGAATTGAACCCTGGTCCCGGGTCTGACCTCTGCTTCAGGGTCTGCCGCCTCTAACCAGTGAGCCACACTTCTCCAAATACATGTATCGGGGAAATGTGGCATGCTCACATTTCTCAGGCTGATAAATAGAAAGTCCCACTAAGAGCGTGTGGAGACATAGAGTCTTTGGAAGAGGACCTAAGAGCGGGCAATAGCGGAGCCGGACTACAAGTGGAGACTGGACTGGGAGTCATTGAGGACAAAATGACGCCTGGGCAGCAGTGAAGTGGGGCAAGAAGCAATCTCTGTGGGAAAACGAGACTGAAGGCGCCACCAGAGTGAGTGTGTGAAGCGACTTGGGGGTCATTGTCAGCACTGAATGTGGGACGAATCCTGGGGCCACACGCTCTACCTGCTGGGCACCGTGTGAAGCGGGAACGAACCTGGAAGAGTGGTGCAGAACTGTTGGCAGCCTAGACGTCGCAGACCCTTAATAGATATCTCCCGGGGCAGACACCACCGTGTGCAAACTCGCTTGGGCAGCCCCTGGCGTTGGAAACGGTGGAGGATCTCTTCACAGAGAGCACTGCCTGTGGGAAAGAAAGTGGGGACGGAGAGACGTCACAGTACAGGCGCACAGCCGTTTACGCGACTGCTCAGTCATCAAACGTAGGAAGGAACTTCCCAAAAATATCGGTGGAGGTCGTGCCCACAGGACACCGGCTGCATTGAGGCGCTGCCCACAGGGCCTACTGGTTGCGACACTTGGTTATGACTGAGCTACAGGAGCACAATGGGTAAGCCGGACACAAGGCAACCTCAGATAACTTTTGATAAGAAAAATGCCAAAGGAGCAGACGGAGACGCTAGTCAGCAAGACCACGCGGACAACCCTGCAGCCCAACAACCGTCAGCGGTTGATATCTGGGAAATGTTTCGTGATCTAAAATCCAGCCTCCAGGGACTGGACGCCAAGATGGACTCCTTGGCGGACAGAATGGACAGAATCACGCAAAGAATGGACAAGCAGGAGGGCAGGGTAAGCGTTCTGGTAACCAGGGTAACCGAAACGGAAGAGGGCCAAACAGAAATGGATAAGAAAATTCGTAGCATGGACGGAATCCTGTACACTATCCAGCAGAAGGATGAGGATTTGGAAGCCAGGTCCAGGCGCAATAATGTACGCATTACGGGGGTTGCGGAATTGACTGATATTCAAAACATGGAGTTATATATCGAAACTTATTCGGACAAGACTTGTCAGCCATGTTTCTTATCGAGAGAGCGCACTGCACACTGGGACCGCGGCCAAAACCAGGGGCGCCAGCGCGACCAATACTGGCCCGAGTCCTCAATTACCGAGATTGCGATACAATCCTGCACAAGGCAAGGGAAAGAGGCAACATACAGTACCACGGAAACAACATTGCGATATACCCGGACTTCACACTCCAGGTTCAGGCAGCGCGGAGGGAGTTCCTGCCGGCCAAGAAGATATTCCAACAAATAGGAACCAAATATTCCCTGATATATCACGCAAAACCGAGAGTACAGGGGCCTGTAAAACCAGCCTTCTTCACGGATGCGAAAGCAGCATTGACGTACGCCAAACAAATGGTCAAGGACCACAAACAGCGAGCAGAGACCGGCGACTTGCAGACTGCAAATCATCTAAGTGATATTGAATGAGGCATGGACGCCGGTGGAGAATTAGGCAGATAAGTGGTTTATACTAAATGGGGAGATGCTATGATGTGCTGAATCAAGCGGTAAGGGGATATGTTGAAACTCATGGGGCTGATGGGAGGCGGGGGGCTGGTCTTCCACTACTCGCTTAGATGGCTATAAGTCACAGTATGTAACGATGTACATTATTGGATCTAAGATGTGGGTGTCTGATACCCGGCCACCCTGCCACAAGTGCAGGGGAGTATTGCAGTCAACTCATTCACCCCACTGGGATGATTCCCGATGGTCCGCTACAGTGGACCGAATGTTTGCAGTCATTGGGGACAAGGGAGGGTAGTACACAACCTGATTGGGGGGTTGGTGTGGGGGGGTTTCAGGGGTAATGTTTTTTTAAATGTTTTACCTACCTAACCAGATGCCTTTGCTACTGAATCACATTTGTAAGATACACGCCACCTGTTGCTCATTGATAGTTTGTATGCAAGCTACATGTCAGTATTAAAATGCCTTTCTTGGAATGTGAGAGGTTTGAATGACCGACGGAAAGTTAGATTGGTCCACTCCTACCTCACGAGACACGCAATAGATATATGCCTCCTACAGGAGACTCACCTGACGACCGCAGCAGCGGGAGCACTCAAGCATACGCGATGGGGAGAGATAGTGGAGGTGGGGTTTTTGAACTACTCGAGGGGAGTGGCAATACTGATACGAAGAGGGCTCCAATGGAAGACACACTACAAATATGTAGACAGAGAAGGGAGGTACATATTGTTGCAGGGCACACTATATAACACCCAAGTGCTGATTATAAACGTATATGGCCCTAATACAGACGATCCCACTTTTTTCCAAAACTTAGGTCAGGAGATCCAGACGTCGGGTGACATGGCGATTCTGTGGGGAGGGGATTTTAACCTTGTACTTTCGCCAGAGGTGGATAGACAGGGGGCGATAAGGGAGCACCACCCGAATGCGACTGAAGTGTTGTTGGACGTTATTGAGGAGACTGGGCTGGTAGACTCATGGAGGAGATTGCACCCGACAGTTAGAGAGGGCATGTGCATGACATATCAATGAAATGCCTGGGCCAGGTTAGATTATTGGCTTACGTCGAGAGACATTCAGACACAAGCGAGTGCGGTAAGCCGTGGGGCCCACAGACTATGAAGGCGGCTCCATAAGACCCGCAGAGACGTGAAAGGTGAGATGAGGACATAAAAAAAAAGACATTCATGCTTGGATCACAGATGCCATACATTGCCCTCGCACGTTATCGGATCACGCGCCCGCCCTGATAACCCTGCAGATCCCAAAACCATATCGCCAACCCTTTCGCTGGAGCTTCCCCTCGGGAGCGCTCTTAGATCAGGTTTTTAGGGAAGAATTAAGAGTGAAGATATCGGACTATTTTGCACTTAATGAAGGGACGTAGACTCCCCGGGCACACTGTGAGAGGCCTTTAAAGTGGTCATGAGAGGGAGTTGCATGGCACTTAAAACGGGGGTACTAAGGGACATACGAAATGCCTTACAGAGGCTAGAACGCGAGATAGGAGAGGCCGAAAGAGATCTCCAACGGGGCCCCACACCTGAAGGACTAGCGCGGTTGACATCGAAAATGACAGAGTCCAAGTTAGAGGCAGAGCGGGAAACGGCATACCTAAGTAAACATACTCAGGCCAGAAGATATGGGGAGGGGGAGAGGGCAGGGAAAACATTGGCAGGCTTTACTTCGAGCCCCTAGGGGAGTCTATTACATTACTGAATTGCAGACGGAGAGCAGAGAAGTGGCCAGAACACCAAAAGACATATTAAACACAATGACCAAATTCTATGCACAGCTTTACACTTCCCAGACAAACCCAGCAAGTTCCGTTATAGAAGAATACTTAGATACCATAGCGCTGGCATGGTTTAACAATGGAATACATGGAGTTGCCAATTACGGTCGAAGATGTGAGACAAGTAATCAGTGGAATGCCAGCAGACAAAGCCCCAGGTGCAGACGGGTTAACGGCGGCCTTTAATAAAGAATATGCAGATATCCTAGCTCCATATCTGCTATAGGTATATATGGAGGCAATGGAGACAGGCGAGTTACCGCCCACTCTTAGGGAAGCCACGATAATCACGTTATTAAAGCCGGACAAGGATCCTACTAGGACAGAATCCTATAGACCATTGTCCTTAATTAATCTAGATGCGAAACTTCTTGCGAATAGACTGCAGCCGATGCTGCCACAAATAGCGCTGCCGGACCAATCAGGGTTTATTCCGGGCCAGTCAACGGCACATAACCTGCAGACATTATTTGGAATATTACATTATCTGGACCCACAGGTGCAGGCAGTGGCGGCACTGCTAGACGCTACAAAGGCGTTTGATTTGCTGTAGTGGAAATACCTTTTCGCCCTTTTGCCCCGACTGGGATTCAGCCCTATCTTTGTGAAGCAAATGCAAATAATTTATAATAAACCGAGGGCGCGAGTAAAAGTAAATGGACAAATGTCGGAATCATTTAAAATCATGAGAGGGACGCGACAGGGGTGCCCACTCTCGCCGCTTCTGTTTGCAATTGCTACTGAGCCGCTGGCGGCCAGGCTCCGTCAACATCATGCACATCGGAGCATAGGGTTTACGTCTCGGGGGCTATTGATATCCTTATATGCTGACGACACGACAATCTACCTTGTCAACCCAAGTGAAAACTTGGATGTAATCATGAGAGAACTGGTGCGATTTGGCGGCCTCACTGGTATATGAATTAACTGGGAGAAATCTGTAATGGTGCCCCTTACAGATGGCACAGCCCCATGTGAAACGGAATTCCCTATTGCGTGGGAGGACGGAGCAACCTGATATCCTGGCATATGGATCAGCCGCTCCTTACAAGAAATATGGTCGGCCAATTACGGGAGAGTCATGGACTGGACTGACAATAAGGTCCAATGTTGGAAGAGACTCCCATTATCACTGATAGGTCGCATAGCGATAACGAAAATGGTAATACTCCCCAAACTCCTATACCTATTTGTAAATATACCAATGCCACTGAACAGTCATTTTTTTAAACTGAGGACAAGTATAATTTAACTAACGTGGGCAGGTAGGCAACCAAGGGTATCATGGAACCTGTTGACGCTGCCATTCGTTCAGGGAGGGCTAGCGGCCCCGGACTTTGAGTTATATGCATATAGTGCACAGGCACAATTCTTGCACTTCTGGCACCACCGCAGTCCATTCCAACCACACGTCGCCATAGAACTCGACAGAGTTGCGCCTACCCCATTAAACACAGCAGTGTACCAACCATATAAAAGGCCTCAAAATGAAATAAACACAGTGAAAACAACGAAATGGGCCTGGAGGAATATAGCAAAGAGGGCGGGTCACAGTGAACTATATGCTCCATCTATGCCGTTGGGGGTAATCCACTCCTGGCACCATTAGTGGACAGGGCCTCCGCACTCAGAGCGCAGGTACATGACCTGACTAAAGGGAGCGACTTATATCCTGCCGACACGTTTATCACTCTCCAACAGATGTGCAAACAACAGCAGCCATCGGCCTCAGACACATTATTGTATTATCAAATCAGAGCTGCAAGTAGAGCTAGATATGTTGACTTCCCGCAGGCATCCCCCACGCTAGCAGCGCTTGAAAAACGTGTTGGCTAATCCATCCCTCGAAAATTGATTACCCGTATATATAGTGAGACACAGAACGTGTCCCCCATAATCACAAGCACGTCCAAGGCGCAGTGGGAGGAGGACACAGGGGTTAATATAACAGACAAGCAGTGGCAATTTTGTTGCTCGCAGCTAGAACAGCTATAGCTGAATTATAGGTTGCGGCTAATACACTTTAAGTTTTTACATAGGACTTACAGAACACCACTGCAATTAAACCGCATATGGCTACAGCCTGACACAAGATGTTGGAGATGCAGCTCGCAAGGTGCAACATTCACACACCTGGCTTGGAATTGTGGATCAATAGCGCAATATTGGAATGAAGTGGGTAGGCAAATTGTGGATATCACAGGGGTACAAATACACCTTACCCCATTGATAGCACTAATGGGATTTGTATTGGACATACCAAAGGGCTCACGCAAATGAACGGCAATGCTGCTACTGTTGGCTAAACGGCAGGTAGCTATGCACCTGAAGAAGAGATGGCCCCCTACGATAGCGTGTTGGCTGCGTGCAGCGACATACTGTCGGGATCAACTGACAAATTATTGGGACCTAATGCCTGCTGCAGCTAGACCAATAGACATTTGGGAACCGTTCGTGAAGTGGGTGGGGTCAGGGCGTGCGGAGGATACCTAATTTATGCCGCAGCTTCAGAGGTGCCACAGGTGTTGGCTTGACTGCAATTACAGTATAATTACCATGATAGCAGAAGTGAAGAATAGAGTTGTGACTTCTGGAAAAGATCTCCAGCTCATCATGGATGAAGGCTAAGACTTATAAGAACTAGATGCTGAAAAAGTTACCTATAAAATAGACTTCATAGAAGGAGCATGTCTAAAGAGGACAAGGAAGAAGTTGTTACTTCGGTATTTACCTTTTTTCCCGTAACATAAATTGGACCACCAGAACTCCTTGTACTTCTTTTCATGACAAAGATGAAAATCTCCTAGAATGGGTACAGGCGTGAGTCCTATGTCAGGAGGGTAATCTGGATTTTCATTTCACAGAAACCACTATTAACTTGGACTTCCTTTTATCCTACTATTACCGTGATAAATCTTTATTGAATAGCTTTGGATCATATCGCAAACAGTTCAAAAGTTACTGCGTAATGAGAACTGCCTAGACAAAATAAGCATTCTTGTTGCATTGGTAACTAATAAAATACCATATGGCCCAGCAAACATTTCGACTTTGCAAAAGGCTTTAAAATAGAACCGGAGCAGAAAAAAACATCTACGTTTTCAACCTTTTCTGGAGCAGGCAATACATAAAACAATTCAACTGAGTCAATCACCATCCCTAAAAATCAAATATCTCTCAAGGGTATGGGAAAATCATCAGCCAAGTACCAAAATCACGATATCTAAAATGTTTATAAAATGTGAAGAGCTAATGTCTGCCTGCAAAGCAGAACCTTGAATAGGAAATGCTGCCCCTAAACCAATAAAACCTTCTCAAAGACACCAAGATTTGTGGCAAAACTGCCTTTTTTAACTAGTTATCCATTTTGGGGCTCATGAACTGTCTACTGCAAAGTCCATACATTTGGCTGGCGGCACTCTCTTTACTTTTTCTATTTGTACTTAAACGCTGGCATTAACAATGCTAATACCAATTTATGCCATCTTCAAATATATCTGTATATAGCACAAACGATTATCAACATTTCTCATGTAGACATTAGAGGCTCCTTGAATTCATCAGCTAACGGCATAATGTGACACTGATTTTCAAGACCTCTAAGCAAAAACATATGTCACTTCTTTCATGGTATTTCAGTTTCTGGGGGCCCTGAAAACCAGCACCTTTGATTCTGCAGGCAATGAATCAGAATCGAGCAGTTGAGCCATAAGCCAAATCTTATTTAATCCAAAGGCATTCACCAGAGAGGATGCAATCTGTAAATACAACCACGACTAATATGTACCTGCAATTCCTAATAGAGGAAAAAGTCTAATTTATATTACCATATGAGTTTTAAAAAACTTGGACATGATTACCAAAAAATGCATATAAAACACAAAAAATGCATATGAAAGCAGCAACATTGCAAATACAACCCAACCATTGGTAGCATTACAACCCAACCAGTGGTAGTATTGCAACCATCCGTGTTCACGCCAATTGCCTGAACAGCTCTGCAGACTACTTTCTCCGCTGCTACTTCGACCCTAAATTTGTGTCAGGGAAGCACTGATAAATATGAAAACCCCATTGTGACACTATACACCCGGTCATGAATGACAATGAGGTTGCCTTGTTGTTTTGCTTTGAGTGTCTGTGTTTAAAAGACTGATTTTTCCCAATACTGCTCCTATTATGTTCTTTCAGTAACAGGGCTGTTTTCCCTAGCATAAAGCTAACTAGATTCTTTCACATGTGAGCCCCTTGCTCACTGGAAAGGAAGCCAGTACCTTTACCCTGAGTCAACTGTTGTATGTGTATACTTCATTCAATATGACTACTTGATGTCTGTAGTCCTTTATAAGTGTCTCTACCTTCTCTACCTCCCATACTACCTAAGAGTGTTCTATCTTGTGTGTGAGGATTCCAGCCTTGGCAGTTGATGGTCTGGTCAGCTGTGAGGTTTACTGCTCTGCTGTGTTATTTTATGTAACTTAATAAATCCATCTTCATAACCTGAAGACGTGTCCTGCTGCCTACTTAATCTATTTACAACATCAACCATACTTTTCTAGAGAAAGAAAGAAAGCAAGTGTGGGGGCTTAGGGCAAAAGTTGAGATACGAGATAAAGCGCACAACAATTGAATGGGATGGGACTCTCTGTGATTTTGTGACCGGGTGGAGCCCTTTGGATTTGTTGCCACAGTGAGAGGAGACTCGGACCCATACCTCGCCAGAGATGGCGGAAGGAAGTGGTAACTGCTTTAGAGTATATGTATGTGGAGAGAAACTGATGAGGTCCGGCTGCCTAGTGTGTACAGAAGACTCCATTTAGACTGTGGGGAGGGGAATCTATGGTGTATGTATAGTGATAGCACGGGTAGGCGAACGTTAGCATTCTTGTGATGAATATTTCGACAAAGGCAGGAGGTAACGGTTGGGGAGATTTTTCTTTTTGTAATGTTGATTGTTGTATATAGTGATATTGCTAATTGACAGTGATATGGAGCAGATATAGTATTACGACCTATACTATAAGGATCTGATGGCTGTACAGGTTAAATCGCCGCCGAGCCTCAGGGATGTCGGCAACAAGGCTGTGTAATTCGCATAATTGGATGCTTTTCATATGCTGCCGGCAAATGCAGATATAGACGGTGAGCTGTAATCACTGTATGAATATCAAATAAAAAATGTTTTAAAAAAAAATTCTACATCTTCCAGATCTTCGACTGGCATAAAATATTAGTGGTACCGCCATAATTGCTTTGCATTTTGCCAAGGACCCTGTTTATGACCATGTTTAAGCAGCCTCCACTATAAGGTACAGGCTATCAATGCGTGGGCCTCTTCTCACAGGAAGGGTTTTTTGCAGCATACAAGGACACAGAAGCCAGAGGTATTCATTGCAATAAGCCTCCATTGATACTCACCTATCTTCCCTGCCCTGCTTGTGTTCCTCCACTAACAGCCCTAGGCTGTACCTCAATATAAATGCCACCCAGCATATTGAAGGACACTGCGGACAAAACCTGTACACTGTAGCCTTTTGAGCAGTCACTATCGGTCGCAGCTCAGTACATGGTTCTCCAAAAGTAGACCTAAATCTGTGCCCAGCTGTGACAGCTCATGTAAGTTACATAGGCATTTTGGACAAGCATTTGCCTTCTAATATTGTAGGATGTGATTATGAACACCATGGTGTATGATATGCCTATTCTTCCTCCGTATGGCCCGCATCTAGATCTATCTGCTTGTGTGTTCCTGATGCGAGACCTCTCCTTTCCTTCCCCGGTCATGTCCATACTCCCCATCCCCGACACTACCCTACCACCTTTCCCTTCTCATGAGCTCTAGTCTCTCACTCCTAAAACAGTAACCTCCATCTAATTCTAACAATCCTTTCCAGATGCAGTGATTGTACTGGAACTGAAAAGAAGACAGTTCAAAGTGGGTTTTGTTTCCTCTGCCTCCTAGATTAATATGTAGTGTGGCATGGCCCTACCAGTGTCAGGCGCTATTGGGGCTACTCTGCAACCCACCTTAGGTGTACTCAGTATTATCTGACCATTTCATCTTACAATCCCCTGGCCCAGATCTTCAAAATTTGTCTCTCATATGGCACTGCGTAAGAAGTGTACTTTGCGGTAGCATGTTCTGCAAGCTTTCATTGGCTGTTCTCTCCATCAAGGCCCACTTGGGTCTCTGGACTCGTCATAGTTACTTTCTAGAGACACTCAATAATCTCCCTGCATTGGGCATCTTGCTAGGACTTTCTAAAGGGCACCTTCTGCAGCACCAGTTGCCTGACATGGAGACCTCGATATTCAAAATGTTGCAAGCCACTATGAGGGATCTTGAACATAGACAATTTCGCCATTTGAATAGGATGCAAAATGGGCAACCTTATCTGGGTTTTATATCCTGTATCTTTAGGAAATCAGTTGCTGGATGGAAGCCTGCTCTTTTTTGAAGGGTGATGAGTGATAGGCCCTAATGATCTGCCTGACAGGTTCACTGTAAAAAAACATGTACATTACATTGCTCCTTCTTCTTTCTCGAAGGGGTGGATGCATTCAATGATATTTAAGGGAGTTGTCTTTCCCATCTGCCTCATTGTCACCTGGTATACTCTGTTCTTACTTAAGCTTATGCGTCACAATTGCTTAAGCTTATGCTTCACAATTGCTACTGTGACACTTTTCAAAAAAGGTTTGACATCTGTAGTTTCTGTCCAGATCTCCACCCAGCCAAGTGACTCCCTTTATTCATATGTTTTTCCGGCCTGAGAAATCT
Source organism: Lissotriton helveticus (assembly GCF_964261635.1). Taxonomy (NCBI): domain Eukaryota; kingdom Metazoa; phylum Chordata; class Amphibia; order Caudata; family Salamandridae; genus Lissotriton; species Lissotriton helveticus. Next base: position 939,271,468 of record NC_136067.1, read on the forward strand.
TCAAAGTCTTCTGGCTTCTATTGGAGTAGTACATTTTGTTTCTCCAGGAATCAAACTGGAGTTATGATTTCTTTCTGGGCAAGGGTATGCTTGGCCAATGTTTCTTCTATTGAGTGCTCTCTGTTTCCAAGCTCAGAGATGCCTTTGTTCACCTCCTTTAGATTTTCATTCAGCTTATCTTTACCACACCTATTTCTGTTGTGATGTTCATGAAGAAATCTTTCAGGAAACTTTGTGATTTCTTTCATTGTCTTCTCCGGTGAACAGATCTTGCTGCACCATGTTTTTAGGTCGAGCCAATGACATTCCGCAGGAATGTAAATAGGGGAGAAGTCTAGTGGCCAAAAAAGTTCTCAAACCATCGGAGAATTTCAGGCGGATATCCAACAGTTCACGTGAAGACAAGCACACAAGCACGCGCATTTCCCCACAGGCTTCCCCATTGCATCACCACATCAAAGCCAGCCATCTGTTGCTTCCCCAGCGTGGTGCCGCCAGCAGCTTCACTTCAGGCATCCACTCCCCCGCCCCCTACTTCACACTTCTCACGGCCGCCAGGCCATGTCTCGCTTTTCCCCCTCCCTCATGTTTATGCTTCCCCCATCCCTTTACTACTCTGCCATCTGCAGGCAGTTTTCGCTGTCTGCTTCCGCGTGCAAACCACGGCCAGTTTATATTAGTCTGATCAGCACTCTCTACTGAGTGCCTGGCCCTGGCAATGCTTTCACTCCGTCGAGGCCTGCGTACCTCACAGACAGCCCTGGCCAGTTTGACAATGTCCTTACACCCCCTGGGCGTCCCAGCCAGTAATTGTCTGTCTCACTGTGCGGAAGTAGTCCTTGCATCCCACAGACGGGTCATGGCACTGAGGAGACATCTCAGATGTCAAGCGGTGATCACAGTGCGGATAGTCTTGTTCCTCAGTGCACGCATAAGGCAGAAGGAAAGCAGCACACCTGCTACAGAAAGAGTTCATAGCACAAGCCTCACTGATCCAAGCACCCGAGGGCCTCTTTCGGGGGAGCAAGCAGTGCTTTATTTGTGACGGTTCTCGTTTCTAAACACCAAGACACTTTGTTCTTGCACTTGCATTTAGAGCCGAATGTTAACGCTTCAAACTGTTTTTTTTTTTTTTGCTCAAACATCCTGTGAATCTGGGCAAATCAACTTAGCGCCCTGTTCCGTTAAATGAATTTGTCCTTGTGCAATGTAGCATGTGTTCTTTTAAAGCGCTTTTGCTGCATTAAAGTGCAAAATAAATAAACTCTAACCAATGTTTTGCAGACAGAGGAAGAGTCTCCCAGCATTAGTTCACGCTCTTGTGTTTTATTTTTAAACTGGGAAACCTAGCATACTGAAGCAACATGGGTTAGAACAGTAGTTTGTCTTCTCTGTAAAAGCGGGACTTTTAAGGGCTTTTATTTGTTTCATGGTACTTTTGAGTAAGGGAGAGCGCGCTCAGCAGCACCCACCGAGTGAGCAGAGAGCTGGTCTCCGATGGGCAGAACGGAGAAGTGATTGGCCTGACACTTCATGATCAATCGTAATTTATTGTTCATTAGGAGAGGATTAGCCCTTTCAAGCAAAAAGAGTTACTCTGTGCAGCGGTCTGACTCTACCAGGGAGAAGATTATAGCACCTGTCACTTCTAGAGCCCGAGAATATTAATCAGATCTCGCCATTATCCACAGAAATAAAAGACTTGGCATATAAATAAAACGTCATACGTCACTGAAAATAAAAAAATATTCATAAACTTTCCAAAATTGAGGCTTGTATTTCATAAAACACTAGACAAACACAGGGCACCCGGCAGAAATCACGAAACTTGGACTTTTTTCTTTTTAGAAGTTGGTCAGCAGCTGTAAGGCATGTAAGTAGCCAGATGTGAGACCTGCGTGTCAGGCTGGCAGACCTCGCAAGAGGGCAGACTTTTACATAGTGCAGTGACCCCCTCATCTGAAACATGAGGGGCACTGCTGTGCCGGCTGCTCAGCGCTGTTTTTCCTCATTATTATTTGTTGATGGTGGAAGGAGCTCCCTGCAGAAAACAACATGGGTGTCTGTTGTGACAATAGTAGTAATAATAGTAGTAGTAATAGTGTAATGTTCATTACAGTGTGAAAAGCTAACATCGGGGAGCCAGTGTCCCACACCATGTAACCGGCAATTCATTTATGTTCTTAGTTCAACGCATGGGATGGGCGCAATTCTACTGGAGGATACGGAATCTATAGTTTTCCATGAACTTTAATTTGACAAGGATTGCAGAGGGTGTAATCTTTATTAAAACTCATATAACACATCTGAAGGCACGCAGCGTTGCAAAACCTCACTCAGCTGGTAAATCCGCATATTGGTTTGATTTTGGCGTGACATTTATTTTGCGCTCCCTCTTTATACGTCTGTGACCTGCTCTACACTTTGCTCTTTCTCACACACTCTTTCTACTCCTCTATCTGTCTCAAGCTCATACACCACTTCCTGCACAAACTACCTATGCCTCTCTATCTTCCTTTCTATCTATTCTGTGCAGCTCTCGATCCATCTATCCACTACACCACATATTTCAAATATACAAATACACTACACACCACACCACACAATTCCACAACTAACAATTCCAATGCAACCCACATAATTTGACACCACACCATATACATCCACAACAAACAAGAACACAAAAGTAAAAGATATTGTCATTTACAACGCCAATAGCTCTAAATCTCACAAATGCGAGACCTATTGCATTGCAAATGCTTGTTCCTCTCTAGCTGCCCACCACTGCCATCCATACCATTGTGTTGGCTGCTGACTTAATGCAGGAAGTAATTTACTGTGGAGTCTTTTTACCCTCCTTTTGCTCTGGCTAGGACTTTCTCTGCTTTTGAGCTGCCTTGTACTGATACTTCTTTGGGCCAGTCACTTTCGGCAGGACACCACCTTGCTTCAAACACATTCTTGTAGTTTCTCCTATCTCAAGAGGACATGACTCAAGGTTGACTACCCTTCTCTTTACCAATTCATAAATTAACTTCTCCATGTACACTTCCGCTCAGTGTAATACCATATAAAGATGGATGAGCAGGCGCGCAGCGGGCGCGACATAGGCACGCCGGAGGTGCGCCAGAGGTAAGCCCATTTGCGCCCGTTCGCGCAACGGGCGCGCTTAGGGCCGCTACCTCTGGCACTCCGTGCACATCCCGCATAGTCTATTCTCGAACTGACTTACTAGCTTTGCGAGTGCCCCAGGCGCCCCCTAGTCGGCAGGCCAGTTGTCCGCCTACACCCAGAAAGCTCTCCTGTGGTCTGCTTAACGTTCGGTCACTTTGTAGGCACCACACGGAGATTGCCTTTCTAATTGAGTCTATGGGGCTTGATGTGCTGTTCCTAACGGAAACCTGGACTCGGGCGGACTGTGAGGTCGAATTAGGCTTGGCTTGTCCTCCGGGATTTAAAATCAACCATACTCCTCCCCTACTGAATAGGGGCGGTGGAATTGAATTTATATACAGGGAGACGCTAGCTCTATCTCAGCTTAAGATCAGAGAGGTGCCGGGCTTTGAGCTGATGGGGTTCTCCTTTAATGGACATGAGGGGATCTTATGCTCAGGTGTCTTGTGTTATCGTCCGCCGGGCAACGTCCCCACCCTCCCTGATCTCATCGACCTGCTACATGATCTTTCTAGCACTCACTCTCGGCTGATGGTCCTTGGGGACTTCAATTTGTGGCCGGGCGGACCGCAGGACAGTGCGTTTAACACCCTGTGCCAGGCATGCAACGACATTCAGTTGCAGCAGCTTGTCCTCTCGGCCACGCACCGACAGGGCCATGTCCTGGATTTAGTGTTTGCCGACACACAACAGGTAACGGTGCACGATATTCTCTGCCAGTACTGGACGGATCATGCTTTAGTTGCCTTCTCTCTATGTCTGGGCACCAACTTCTCGGTGGCTTCCGGTTCTAGTCATGCTAAAATGGGTAGACCTTGGTCCCGGCTGTTAAACTCTCCAGCTCTGCCTACTTTATTACCAGGAAATTTCACCCTGGGAGATAATGTGGAGGAGAGCTATACTTTGATGTGCCGGCATATCTCGTATTCCTTGGATAAGGCGGCCCCCCTCCGGAGGTCTAGGGAAAGATTGAATCGGGCATGCCTCTGGTACACGAATGATCTGCGTCAGTTGAAGCTCTGCTGCAGACGAGCTGAGAGAGCCTGGAGGAAGGACTATTCGGATATAGCGAAGGCCTCCTTCAGGCAGTCTCTCCAGGAATATAAAGCGCAGATTAAGTGTGCGAAAGCGGCCTACCTGGAATCCGCCTTGAACCAGGCCCCTAACAAATCTCAGGCGCTGTTTAAAATCGTCAACGACCTGACGCATCCTACCTGCGCGGCAAATAAGGTCCCCGCATCGCAGGCTCTATGTGAGTCTCTGGCAAACGCCTTTGAAGAGAAGATCCTCACGATTTTGGAGGGACTAAATTGCCCAGCATCGTCCTCCTCTGATCTGGGAGCTCCGGACGTCTTGTCCAGTCGACCCCAGCAGAGTCACATGACTCCCTGCTTGGGAGCTCCGGACGCCTCGTCCAGTCGACCCCAGTTGTAGGATCCTCCTCTCAGTCTGGGTGCTCTAGACGTTCTGCCCAGTCGACTCCAACTGGAGGGTTCTTCTCTCAGTCCGGGAGCTCCGGATGTTTTGCCCAGTCGACCCCAGCTGGATGGTCCCTCTCTCAGTCTGGGAGCTCCGGACGCTGCGTCCAGTCGACCCCAGCTGGGTAGTTCTCTTCTCAGCCTGGGAGCTCCGGACGCTGAGTCCAGTCGACCCCAGCTGGGTGGTTCTCTTCTCAGCCTGGGAGCTCCGGACGTTGCGCCCAGTCGACCCCAGCTGGGCAGTTCTTTTCTCAGTCTGGGAGCTCCGGATGCTGCGCCCAGTCGACCCCAGCCGGGCAGTTCCTCTCTCAGTCTGGGAGCTCCGGACGGTGGGCCCAGTCGACCCCAGCTGAGCTGTTGCTCTCGCAGCTTGGAAGCCTTGGTGGTCCACTCCAACCGACCCAAGCTTTGTTGCTTCACTAGCCCGTCCTATGAGGACTTTTGTAAATTGGCACTAAGTGTGTCATCGGGTTCCCCCTTGGACCCACTGCCTCCTAAGTTCTGGAAGGTGTTCCAAGAGGAACTTTTCCAGCCCTTGCATTCCATCTGCCTCCAGTCCTTTGACACTGCAATTGTTCCTGAGTGCTGGAAGCTGGCAGTGGTGTCACCTCTTTTAAAGAAACCCACATTGGACCCTGCCTGCCTGTCTAATTACAGACCCATTTCCTTGCTGCCGTTCCCTATCAAAATCATGGAGAAGCTAGTGACCCGCGCCCTGTCTGGTTTCCTGGAAGAGAACACCTGGTTTGATGAGGCACAGTTTGGCTTTCGTCCAGCGCATGGGACTGAATCTGCGCTGGTGGCCGTGTTGGACAATCTTCGTTCGCGGGTCGACACGGGCCGGGCAGCCTTCTTAGTGCTGCTCGACATGTCGGCCGCGTTCGACACGGTCTGCCATTCTACCCTCATCAGGAGACTGGAAGAGTGCGGGGTCACCGGGCTGGCAAGGGACTGGTTGGTCTCTTATTTGAACAACCGACGGCAGGTGGTGGCGCTGCCTCCATTTAGATCGGAGGTGAAGAATGTGGGGCAGGGGGTACCACAGGGCTCGGCCATCAGCCCAATACTCTTCAACCTTTACCTTCGCCCTCTGGTCCATCTGATCAAATCCTTCGTTATCTCAGCATTTAATTATGCTGACGATACCCAATTGGTCTTTTCCCTGGAAGGTAACAACTCGGTCCCGTTGAAAACATTCCATCGCTGTATGGCAGCTACAGCTGACTGGCTCCGATCTAACTCCCTTCAGTTTAATAGTAAAAAAACGGAGGTGCTTTACTGTTCTTCTGATAAAATACCGCGTTCACTCCCTGACAATTTTTGGCCCTCGACCTTTTCTGAGACAGTGTCAGCCGCTGAGTCTGCCCGTAACTTAGGGGTTACTTTTGGGCCTAACTTGCAGCTGGATATGCATGTAAATAAGACCACGGCTACGTGCATGATGCTGCTGCGCATGCTCCGCAAAGTTTTGCCCCTTTTACCTGAACAGTCTAGACCAGAAGTAGTGCGTGGGACCATCCTAAGTCGTTTAGACTATTGTAACGCTCTACTTCTGGAAGCCCCTAAAACGTTGCTTTGTAAACTGCAACGGGTGCAGAATATGGCGGCCAAGCTGGCTCTCTCTCGCCCTAATTTCAGCTCTTCCACCGCTGCTCTCCGGGACTTACATTGGTTGCCGGTCCATCTACGTGTTCAGTACAAAGCTGCCTGTCTGGTGTTTAAGGCCTTACATGGACAGGGCCCGGTCCCACTGCAGAATATGTTTTCCTGGTATTCCTCCACGCGCTGCTTGCGCTTCTCTTCTGCGTGGCTGGTGGTGGTGGTACCGAGATTCCAGAGAGTGAGGATGGGTGGACGCTCGTTTAGTGTTGCAGCGGCTAAACTCTGGAACTCTCTGCCACTTCTTTTACGAGGTCAAAAGGACCTTCTACCATTTAAAAAAGAGTTGAAGACCCACTTGTTCCCTAGGGCAGTGTAAGTTGTTGTTCTGTTGCTGATAGTGATCTCAAGCGCCAGAATGCCCTTGGGGTGACAGTAAAGCGCTATACAAATATACTAATAAATAAATATAAATAAATATATGTTTGAAAAGCTTTATGTCTCCAGAATTTGCTACTTTTGGGTGTGGCGGCTTGGTAATGTTTTGTTTAGTGGAGTCACTTTCTTTCAGGTCCCCAGTGTTACTCTCACTTCTCTGCAGGATTTATGATAGTCGTGCCCCACCTGCAAATTTTTATTGACAAGCTGAATCCTCACTGATCCTTCCGCCTCATCGCAATAGGTGGTCACTTCCACTTCATTCTGCACCTTAGGGGGTACAATCCACAAATCCTTTGGCTCTCTTAAAGGCCTGCTGCCCGAACCTCCCAATCTACCAGGTTCTGCCCTGTGGGCTACCAGGTTCCGCCCAGGGGGCCACCATCCACTGGAACCCGAGGCCTACTGCACTCCAAATGTCGCCAGACTCACCTCGTAGCTGATCTCTTCAAACCATAGCTGCTCCAGCAGGGCCTACGCCTCCACAACCTCTTCAAGACTGTGCTCCACCGCCAGTACTCTTTCCGTCTCAGCCCACTCCCCAGGGAGGCTGCAGTGAAATGTCTCTCTTCAGGTCTATGCTGTCAAGCAGCCTTCTCTATGTTGGCCATTAATCCTTCCTGGGCATTACAGCTTTTACAGGACTCACCATCCCTGGTTTCTGCACAGGCTGAAAAGACTATTGCTGTTTGCAGTTTCTAGATACCTTGGTGGGTTCTGGGTTCACACCTCCACGTTTAACTGAAGCAGCACTCGCCGACCACTGGAAGGTGCTCAATCCTATGCATCCACATCCATCTTGGGCGGCCATGCTCCAAGCTATGTCGCAAGGCTTTGCAACGTTGCCACCATTTTGTGTTCCTTCAGCGTAGGACACGGACATTCTCCAAGCCTCCACTGTCAAACAGCGGCTTCTTGGGCACTCCATCGCCTTACCAATAGATATGATTTAGACACAATTAATTTCCTCTGTCCAGAGCTCCAGTCTAGCCAGGCGTGTATTTTTCCCCGGCAATGGGTGAGAAGTTGCCAAACAACACATTTACAACAATCTTGCACTTGACTCTGGGCCCTTCCCCCACATCCCGTTTTATTAGATGTATGGCTTGTTTTCTCTAAGCAATATTAACTCACATTCCTTCTGTGTGTACAAACGGGAGTGATGACTAGCGAAGTAATATTTAAAGTATTAAAGTAAAAGCTGCACGGATGAGGAGCAGACTTGGAAGAACTATTCAATAAATTTAAATCTTGCATTTCAGTCTAGCTTTTACCTGTCAGGCAACACCCTGCCTCTCAGCCATTAGGGATTCAATTTGTTTTTCTTGTTTTACCATTTTATAATTTGATGGGCATAAATATCGAATCATCAATTATACATTATGGAAACACATTCCCCGTTAGTTCTTATGCGTTTCACAAAAACATCATTTTATTTGTATATGTCTCATCTGGCCCCTGTACAACTGGAACTGGTATAGAGACATCAGTGTGATTCACTAGATCCTGCCTACGTCTTCACCCATCATTTATATAAAACCTCAGAGTTCTTTCCATGGACCTCAAATCTTTTCAAACTGTTTAGGGCACGCCAAGATCTCAAACACCCATCTTTCGGCACTCACGGCATTTGTTTGAAATTCCTCTGCTTGGCTAGTGAGTCAATTTTTGATGTCTTAGCTGGAGAAGACCGAAAATAACAGGACAGTACAAATGAATGACCTTTATCTAAATTAAGATCTTTCTGAAATAAAGTCCAGGATACACAGTTGATTTTCTGCACACATTTAGGAAAACTTTCTGCAGACATTTGTTGGCACAGAACCATAACTGACTGATAAATGTATTAAGATATGTTGATGCAACTTGTGAGTGAGCTTTCATACTGCACTGTTCCTGTTTAGCTCAACATGTCAAATTGCCGGAATATATATGTACAGAGATGTGGTAATGATAGACTTTAGTACAACTATTTCCAAAAGGGGAACTTATTAGGGAAGGTCATTAGTTCTGCCTTCTCATTAGCATGTGCTACTGCACGCTATGTTTCAAGATCTTCCAATAAAAACACGAGTAAAAACATGCTCGGAATTGACTGTATTCAGTAAGGTTGACATTTGTGTAAATGTTATATATGCATGCTACCTCTTTCTTAATTAAAAGTACTTGAATTTGTATGCAAAACTGACTGTAGCTGCTTAACATCTAACATAATGTTATTTATGATACAAGGAGACAACTGCCCCATTTGGATTGAACTTCCTGCTTCAGCCCAGCACTGACTAGTGCTTTAGCAGTAATTAAATCAAAACTAGACTAACAGTAGACTATAGTAAACTGGTTTTCTAGACATGCATAGAACACCAAATATGATTCACTTATTTTATACATTTTGTTAATACCCTAGAGCTGATAGGTGTACGAACTTCAAAATTAAAACAGTTCCATTTGTTACCTGCATGGCTGTGCTGAAGTTCCTGCAAGGCCTGGGCTGTGCCACATCCTTGCTCCATTACAGTGGCCACCGGCCTTTGAGGAGGGGTAGATCCTCTTTCGGCAGTGGAGCTCGAGTCCTCCAGGGCGTCTTTCAGCTGCTGGATACTTCTGTTTGCCCGTTCTGAAAAAGTATTTGAAACAGAATTAATAACAGATAAACATGTATTGGGTTAGACTTCCTGCGCAGTAAGGCAGCAGGGAAGTAAGATTATTTGATGGGGTCCTTTAAACATTGCGAGGGATAGAACAACTCTTGTCTGTATCCCAGACTTAAAATTTCTCATCTCAGTTTCAACCTGCTACTCCCCAGTATCCAGTACACACTTCTGAGTTTTACGGAGCGCTTCATAAATATAAAAATACCTCAAGTAAATCAATCAAACTTTTGTCAATCCATCATTTCGCTTTGTATTTGCTTCCTCACAAGCTCCCACGTTTTCATACCAAACTCTAAAGACACATCCATAACCAAGGTGCTGATGTTACATAAATACCTATATAAAATAACTGACAGACAAGAAAAGAACACTCGTTACCGAAAAGTCAACCACAAACTGTATTCTTATTCAACTCTCAGTTTCTCATTTTATTAAAAAAAAACCTGCATTGTCCATGAATGTTCTTCTGTCACATGCCGAAAGCGACTCCCCTGTCGCAAGACTCCACATAATCCTAAAAATATGGGACTGGGATGAACTAGAGGTGGAAATAACATTGATTACTACTAGGGTCAATCATAAAAACTTATCGAGGGGAGACAGGCATATTACAGACTGGAAGTAGTTGTAGTACATGGAGCCAAAAGCTAAAAATTGATTAGAAGGTAACCCAAAGAAATTAGCCTGCTTGGGTAAGAACCACACACGTGCAACTGCCTTCCAAGGTGTGCTGATCTAAAATCTAATATAATTAAATTAGATGGGTCTGGGGGTTTTATGAGATTCAGTACAGCCGTTGTTAAGGTAATGACCAAGCTCCTCGAGCTCATGCCTCAGCATGACATGGCTAAATGGGAACGAATGAAGTTGTAAGACGGGGAAAAAACAGCTACTAGATGGGCGAGGCAGACAAGCATGTAGAAATCAAGCCTCTGAAGAAAACAGAGGAAAGAGGTCTAATTGCTTTTTGATTGCTTTTGATATGAACTACCTGGCGCCAAGCTAATTTTTCTGTTTGCCTGCTTAGCTGCAACATCCCTTAAGTATCTTCATCTAGACTTCATAGAAGGAAAGCTTGCTGCCAGAGGTGCCAGTGCAGTATTTCAATGATCTGCCTGGGCTGGACTCTAGGCAAAGTGGCTGGCTGACAAGAGATGGGTAGATCTAAAATGCCTATGCTTTCAATAAGGTTTGTCTTTTAAGCAGGCTTGGGAATCCCAAGAAACATGGTGCAGGTCAAAGTCCTAAACGTTCAAAGTGCCCAGAGAATACGCTACAAATGAGCCCGGGGAGACATCGCAGCAAGGATGTGTGTCCAAAATACGCCTTAAGACCCTGATCAGAGAGGCGCTGTGGCAAGCACGTAGCTTGGAAGCCATGGAAACTCTACTGAACTTCTTTTTCAGAAAAATTCTCTGCTTCTAGCACTAATGAGCATTGAGGGAGAGATCCCTTATTTTTTCCAGCAATAGATGACCACTCTGGCGTCCTCCAGTACTTCAAACTCTTCCAGTTCTTTAGAGAAAGTATCAGAAAAGCCACTGAACCTTATACTTGCTGGAGTAGCTCGAGGTACAAAATTGGCTCTGCTAGAGCACCACTCCTGGGAAAGGTGATGTGGTTACAGTATTTCCAGAGGACCAACAGGAGGGCAGCGGCTAGAAACTACAACTCTACTTATCGTACTTGAATTATTATAAACAAGTTGCAACCAGTCAGATTTTAGAAATAGATATTGCTACTTAGGAAGAGGATGAGGAGTGGACACCTTTAACAAGATAGCAGGTAGAAGGAGAAATAAAGTATGGTGGAGAGCGTTGAAAGGCTTAATATGGTTTAGATGTATTAAGAAACACAGAAACCTGCATACAAGATATTGAGCTTGACAGTTTCAACCACCACCTCCTGGTCCAGAGTAGATAACTATTCAGACATAAACCACCTTTCTACAGAGGCTCTACAGTCCTAGCCTTCTGCAGCCAGTTGACTTTCTAGACCCCTTTTTCACTCACTACAGGCATTGAACACTAAGTTGTCAAAAAGCTGCCAAAACAGTCATACTCTTCCAGAGCCAAGAAAAATCAAAAGCCTGTGAGCCTTCAGGTCTTGTAGCATATGCAGATATCTATTTTGAGTCTGGTTATGGATATCTTTGAAGTAGAACTAGTCCTAATACGTTTAATAGCTCACACAGCGAAGGAGTGGCCAGATAAGAGGACTGCATGTGAGTTAGTAAGCACCCATGCTCTCCATTACTGCATACAGAACCTTTCTTAAACACACCATGAAGAAAAGGCAGCACAGCTTTTGTACACATCATCAAAGGAGAAAACGCTAGCAAAAGAATACCGTCTGTCAAGATTGGTAAAAGGAGCCACAACACACATGAAAATGGAAGGTGTTGCTAACAGTGGATCGCTTAGAGAGAAAATGGATGATCCAGTGAATAATGTCAGGCCAGAAAAATGTATATAAAGGCTGGCTAATTCATTAAAGGAAAATATGAGCCGTGGAAAAACAAATCTATTGCCCGAATCATTAAGCTAGATAAATTGAATGCAGAGCTCATTGATGAGATTTATAATATAAAAGCAAACAACAAATGGACATTATTAAGGCCCCATTGAGAGAAGACTGGGTTGATCTATAAATCTCTGCAGTCAACTCCCAGTTAACTGCAATCAAGAAGCAACAATGCAATATGGAAGATGAGATGGCAATACAGGATTCCATCTCAGGGACCATACACAATCACCTGAATGCCTACGAGCAAAGATCCATGATTTGGAAGTTACACTTTAAGCCCATGCAAGTCACAACCTGATCTATCCATGGCATTTCGCAAAAACTAAAGTCCGAGACCAAAAACTGTTTCTTGGCGATGTTTAGGGAGTAAATGAAGAATAAGCAAAATTGTTGAGCTATGTCAACGGCTATTACAATCATAGTTTCTGATTTGCCGGTGAAGACAGCAAAATCATCTGCAAATAGTACTAGATGAAAGTGCACCTTCTTATGTCACAAAGTGTGATACCAGCAATTGTGGACACTTTAAGTGAACAGGCATTGACATAGCCAATAGGTCTCGCTTTTGGGATCTTATAAGAATTTATTTAAGCAGCACAATATCCTTGGTGCAACAACACCAACTTTTGCATGGCTAAATACTTATAAGGTCCCGAAGGCGAGACCTATTGGCTATGCCAATGCTTGTTTTTATTAGGCACGGGGAGATTAAGTGATTTGCCCAGAATCACAGGATGTTGCTCGTCCTTGCCGAGATGTGTTAATTCCTGCTGTGTGTAATTTAGCGCGTGGGTATAATGATCAACATTCTGTAAACACGGCTCATTCTATGAGGCAGAGGCTGCTGAAGAGCAGTCTTGGTTTGTTGATCGCGCCAAGACACACAAAGAAATGAACAGATGATCCAGCGTGTTGACAGACACACCACCGGCACAAGCTAGATCCTCAAAGAGATGAACACACACACAGATGAAGACAGGTAATCAGTGTGAAGGTGCGACTCATGGAAACAGGCACACAATAAACAGACAATTCTCTAGAAGTGAAAAGAAAACAAAGAGGCACATGGGAACACGCACAACACATGGGCAAACAGCTATGTGTAAGTGTGAGTGACAGTGAAATGCCGCTGCAAACAGACCCAGCAACACAGATATATACACTAAGCACACAGCAGACAATACAAATAAAAGCCAGTGCGCACTGACAGACAATTTTAAACAGACACAGTGACTCACAGCGATACGCACAAACACCAAAACTGGAGAAGCATGGCTGATGATGAGATTACTTATGGGAAATCTTTAATTAATGTCTCTGTCACTTGGGTTTGCACTGCCTCAGATGCACACACACCTCTTGTTACACACGAGGCGCAGCTCTACCAAGAGTGGAATGAAATTGCTTACGGGAGATCCTTAATTAAAGTCGCTGTCACTTGGGTTCACACTGCCTCATGTGCACACACACCTCTTGTCACACAAGAGGTGCAGCTCTACCAAGAGTGGAGGGCATTGAGAATGTAGTGTAATACAACTGTAGCAGCGCCACATCAGCATGTACATGTGTGTTGAAAACCCCAAAGCTGCGTTTGTGCTTGGAGGGCGGGAGGGTGGGAGGAGGGCTCCTAACGTGAAGCGGAAAGAGGGAAAGCCAAAATTAAAAAGAAGCAGCAACGGAAGGGAAATGTTGCGTTTGTACTATTTTTACTTGCAACAATTCAGCCAAAATTAAAAAGAAGCAGCAACGGAAGGGAAATACCGCGTTTGTACTATTTTTACTTGCAACAATTATAGAAAAAAATTATATACGCTCCCTGATGCCCCTCGGCGATGTCTGTGCTGTAGGAGATTGGAGCCCACATCCGTCAGTAAACATTCCAGCGGGCGGCTGAGCACCTTGAAAGTGATCCCAGGCTGAGTGGGTGTCCGGGCCACTTGCTGCCTAACTTGATACACTCGGAAAGGGTGGGGGAAGGGAAACGATGCATTTGTGCTTGAATGGTGGGAAGGCAAAAACAACAAATAAAACAAGGGATTGCGTTTGTGCGTTTTTAATGCTTGTTGAATCTGTATTCTACCTTCTGCCGTGGAAACCATATTGACAACTGGTAAAGGACTGGTCCTCGCCGCCAGAGTTGGTCTGAACAGATAAGGAGCTAGTAAAACACACGCTGCATTAAAGTTTGCCTGGCTGTTGTCTGTCGGCGATGTAGCCAGTGGAGGTTTAAACTAGGCTACAGGTTATGGTTCCTTCATTAATAGAGTGAGCCTTATCTGGGGTATAGGCGGTACAGTAACACCTAAGAATCGAGCTTTAACTGCAGTGCCAGTGTGTTCTTGGCTTTTCAATAAGCTTTCAGTTTGATCTGCAAGTGGGTGATGCCTACTGAGATACTGTAGGGAGGGGCCAGCCGTGGTGCTTAGAATTAAAAGACTCAGTGTGAACTTTAAATGGAAGTGGTGCACTTGGGACGGGAGGTGCTAGCCGCCATTCAGTGCACATAACCGCAAGCAGGGAGCTGCAGTCTTGGGTTTTGTTGACGAACGCTCCTAGCACCTGATGCTTTTCAGGGGAAGCGTCCATTCGCAGGTTGGCGAGTGTCAGGGTGTGGGCGGGATTAAATGTGCACTAGATGCTGTATTTGGGCAGGTCGGTAATAACCAGGAGACTGACTTACAAGTGATCGCGGGAGGGGGAAAAAGTGACACGCTGAAAGAAAATGAAAGTGAGCGGCGCCGCGCGGCCATGAAATTGGCCAGATGGTGCCAGGAGCAGCAGCAGCCAACGGGAGGAGCTAGACGCGCTCTGTGGTGGGGGGGGGGGGGGGGTGGTGAGCGTTAGAAAGGAAAGCCATGATCGAGCGATTTTGTGGAATGCCATTACAGAAAGCCATATGGCGGTTGCGCTCATGACCGCAAGCTTGAGGCCAAGCAAAGCTTATGGTAGCACTTTGAAAAGCCACTAAATAAATGTCTCGCAGCGCATGCACTAGCTCAGGCGAGACCTAAAAAGGAAGTAGCAAAAGTGCAAAAATAGTTTGGGGAAATGGGCAGCCATGCTCTGTCACATGCTCAACTCAGGGGCTGCTGGTGTTAAATGGTTAAAGGGGCGTTGACCTGCCATCATGGGGGAGGGGGAGAAAAAGCTCTGAGCAGCTCTACTCAAGAGCTAATTATTGCTTTTTAACGAAGGATTTTGAGTTTATACTTTTTGGGTAGTTAGAGTGAGTCTGTACCAGGCTGTACATGTGTAGAGCGAGCGTTATTCTCCCTCTAAAGGTACTAACCAGGGCAGTGACATCACTGTGAAAGGTGTGACCAGTTTTATCTCCAATGCATAGGATTGATTTTGGGCGTATATTGCGCTGGTCCCAGGTGGGGTCAGAAGAGCTCCATTCATTTAATAGAAAAGGGCGGACCAGAGCTAGGGGGACAATGTAGGTGTAGGTGTCTACCATGAAAACTTCACCTCCTCCAGTGCTTTTGGCTTTTATTGGCTGATGAGTCCTGCAGCTTTAGATCCCAAAGACTAGAAGTGCTGCAGTGCACGTGCTCTGTTACTGTTGCAGAGCTACTCCTCGTCGTCCATTGGCTGGGATGACTCACCAGTATGTACTTTTGTAACAAGATTTACCTTATTGAACTAAACTCTGTCTTGGCTTACTGTACACATGTATTCAGTTTGCTAGGTTCTTTAAACAATGTAAACCGTCTGCGATTGCAGCAGCAGTCCCAGCAAGAAACTGTCCGAAGGCCAGCTCAGTGAGCCCTTTTCGCCACTGAAGTAGGCCATGCAAAGAGTCATGGCTTATTGGGTAGCCTTCCACTGTCGAAACTGCAACTTCTTGACCTGTAAATAATGCCAGTAAGCGCCAGTGGGGTGGGGTGGGCCCGTTTCTCAGGCAATACTGCTCGGAAATGAACAGTGCAGCTGCACCAACATGTATTGCTTTTCACGTTTCTAGAGACTTGTGAGGCCTGATGCATGTATTGTCAAAAAAGAGAAACTCAGATACAGCTAATGATGAACAGTTCATGTGCAACCACAATCTAGATTTGATTTCCATGTACTGTGTCTGCAAGTGAAGTACTACATTTGGGTTCTAGTGGGAGGGCGAGTGCGCCCTAATGACAAACCAGATCTAGTTGAAATTATTCCCCCAATCTTCAAAACAACAGTACCCCAAGAACCCGCTGAAATAAGTACAGAAAATCAACACTTTCACTAGTGCTGAAGACAAAAAAGTGTGGGGCATTTTAAAATCCAAAATGAATAAATAAAAAATATGAAATAGTCTTTGCCTTCTTCACAAAAATAGGACTTTAGTAACATCACAGTTTAACTAAATACAGTGAGTGTCCTTCTCCTGTAATAATTCAGTATTCTCTTCCTCACATCCATGTGAGGAATGCCTCAAGTCTATGTGACCTTTAGATGTTTACATAATTTATTTTAGAAGCACTGTGCTTACATTTGCACTGAACTTTGGCTACGTTAACAAAAGCAGGTGACCCATGAGATGCAATGCTCTGACAAAGGTTTACCAAATGATTTCGAAAAAATGAGGACAAAGGGAAAGAACAATAAACTCTTTTGGATTACATTTCTGATTTCATTTTGCAAGGAAAGTGCTGGCTTTAAAGACCAGGGACGGCGGGCGTGGCTAGCCGAGCAGCGAAATGGCCGCTTCCTAAGCGAGCTCCGCCGGCAAAGGCTCTAATCCTGCAATTTATCCTAGCTTTCCGTTGAGTACCCAAAATAAAAACCCCAGCTATCGGAGAAGGAAACTGCGGCACACAGTCGGACTGAATTTCGGGACCCGACTTGGTGTGTGAGCCGTGTCGCACCCGCTGAACGAGCCACCGGTGGGCCACTGCTGGAGGAACCGAGGATCACGGAGCTGGGTCTGGGCGCGGGCTTCTACTCGAGCCCGAGGTCGAGGAGGCCCGGTGAGACACGGCCGTGCGGGCCGCGGCGGGCGAGAGCTGGGACTCGCGGTGCCGACTGCAACGGACCAAACTAATATCCTGGGGACGGCGCGCTGACCTACAGTGGCGGGTTAGGAGACATATGACGTCTGCAAGTTGATGGTTTGGACGGACAGCGCTGACGCCAATTTCAACGCAACTTGGGCCGCAGCGAGGTGAGGTCGCTCGATCTTCGGCGCGGCGTTGCAGGCGCATCAGAAGGTGGAGATACGTGTGAACTGGCCATCCACGGACACCTTTATGCAAGCTAATATCCACGCGTGGACAAAGTGTGCAGGCTTACGTTCAGAGCGTACTCTTCGCACTCCCTCCCCCAAGAGCTGCACATAGAAGCGGTAGGGGTGCTACGTGGGATGCTTACTTCAGACACAACGAAATATAATACCCCAGCGCCGATTCAAGCGACAACACCTGTAGGGGTCCATGAACTGGTGTGCGTGCCCTCTGAGCCCGTGAAAGCCCGTGGGCTGCATGCCGTTTCACGCACCGCGCCAAAGTCATTTTACAGACCGGACTTTTTCATCTATCCGCTGAAGCCTGCACATCGGATTTGGTGCATGAAGATCCCGGTCTCGAAAAATAAAAAATTTAAAAAACAGAAGTCCTAAGACAGTTGCAGTGGGGATCGCTTGGTACTGCGATACTAAGGTACACAATTTTCTCACATCTCCTACGGGGGAGGGCCGCGCCCTGATCTGCCTCACAACGCCATTTTGTCCGGATTATCCGTTGTACTAGGAGAGGTGCTCCAATTGGGCGAGGTGGGCGACGGCGGGCCAACATGGGAAAAGCAGACAACCGCCAATCTAAGATCACATTTGAAAGCAAACGGCCTTCTAAGCAGGGAGACACAAGCCAGGATGACGATACCGGTGGGGCGTCCGGGGCTAACCAAGACGTAGATGTAAGGTCGCTCATGTTGGAGGTACGCTCAAGTCTACAGAGTATTGACGCAAAGCTCGACAATCTGACAACCCAGCTTGCATCGGAGCGCTCACAGGTCGAAACACACGAAACGAGGCTGGACAGCCTGGAAAACCGCCAAGTGGAAGACAGGGAGTTTCGACAGGAAACGAAGGGACACATTACAAAAATACATACATAACAAAACATATCTGTCATTGATGCACAACTAGAAACTCTGCGGGCAAAGGCGGATGATTTGGAAGCTCGTTCCCGTCGGAGCAGCGTCCGCGTTACAGGTATTCCAGAGACGACGACTATTGTGAAAATGGAGGTCTTTATATCTGACCTGCTACATGAACTGTTTGACCCACATTTATCCCCAGTATTTACAGTAGAAAGGGCCCACAGAGCGCTTGGCCAGAAACCCCCAGTGGGGGGTACCCCTAGACCTATACTGGTGAAGTTGCTCAACTACCAAGATAGAGACCTGATATTAAAGCTGGCAAGAGAAAAAGGCCGAATCACACACAAGGGGAACTCAATATCATTCTATCCGGATTTTACACCACTTGTTCAGGCAGCACGTAGAGAGTTCCAACCGGCTAAGCGTCTCCTCCTTCAGACTGGGATTCCATACTCATTGCTGTACCCTGAGAAACTCAAGGTGTCACATGATGGATCTTCACACTACTTTATAGACGCTGCCTCTGCTCTCAAGTTTGCAAAGCATGTATGCGGGCCCAAGGCAAAACGAAAGGTGGCAGTGAGCAGTAATGCTGAGGGTCAAATGAGTGACAATGACTGAGTCGATGATGTTACTTGATGATTCGTGAACTATGGAAGTTGGGAATTCAGCCATTGCCACTATTAGTTACCCACATATTGTTGTCCTGTATATACTGGCGGTGGGTACATGGTGCAATTTGCCCGGCTCCTGCCGGAACCCTGTTCACATGAGGCTGTCGCCGACTTCAATGGTAGCTCCGCTGTGCAATTCATAGCTGATAATTGTTGGGTGTTCGAGGATACGGAGCATTAACCCTCGGCCACCCAGTGCAAACGGGGGAGAACGCGCGTGCTGCCACGCCTCCGAGGGTTTATCCCACTACTTAGTGTTTTTTGTTTCACATACTGCCACGCTATTCGTGACTTGGGGGGGATTCTGACACAACCTAATTGGGGGGTTGGTGTGGGCGGGGGGGGGCTGGGGTTAGTTGGGTGTTTGGTTAAAGGTCGGTGCATATATACTAAGAACAAGGCTATTGTACAGTATGGCTATGATGGAGGTTGGAGCGACAGCATACGCACTAAGATTTCTGGTTTTGAATGAGGTTGACTAAAATCCTGACATGGAACATCCGTGGTCTGAACGATGGTAGGAAGGCGAGGTTAATGCACACATATTTACAAAGAGATTGCATTGACATTTGCTTCCTACAAGAAACACACCTAAACTCTCTACCATCACCGAAGCTAAAACATAGTAGATGGGGGACTACATATTCTGCCATATATTCCAATTATGCAAGAGGGGTGGCGATACTGATCAGGAAAGGAGTGGAGTGGACAGAACATAAGACAAGTATAGATCCAGAGGGTCGATTCGCTGTTGTGTGCGGAGTACTGAATGGCAAACGGGTGATACTGGCAGCTGTGTATGGTCCAAACACTGATGACCCTGACTTTTTTAGAATGGTCTGGGCTCAGATCGTAAAGATGGACTGTGCCTCAATCATCTGGGGTGGGGACTTTAATGTGGTCCTTAACGATTCACTTGACCGCAGAGGGGCGGCTAGGACATTACATCCGCAGGCAAAACAGGCATTACACGACATCATGCTAGAGGGGGGTCTGACAGACATCTGGAGAGCGAGACACCCCAACGCTCGCGAGGGAACATGCATATCCAGTCACCACGCAGTCTGGTCCAGACTAGACTTTTGGCTAATCTCCCAAGATGCCGCCACTTGGACAATACAGGTCCAGGGACTAGCCCGTTCAATCTCAGATCATGCCCCGTGCCTGTTGGAGTTGAGAAATGCCAGATGCTCCGTCACGTGCATTTAGCTGGCGCCTTCCCCCACATGCACTCCTTGATGAGGCCTTTAAAGAAGAAATTAGACAAGATATCATAGATTATTTTGAGAACAATGCAGGCTCGGTGTCCACCAACTCAATGCTGTGGGATGCCTTTAAGGCAGTCATACGGGGGCAATGTATTGCAAGACAGGCAGGGGTTCTAAAGGTCATAAGAACTACCATCACTTCCTTAGAGGGGGAAATAAAAGATCTGGAAGACTCATTTTGTGTAAATCCTGAGCCTGGTTTAGCAACCAAACTAAAAGCAAAATTATTAGATTATGCCGAGGAGGCACAGCGCGAGTTGAAATTCCTGGGCAAGCAGGCTGAAGCTCGACACTACGGAGAGGGCGATAGGCCAAGCCGAACCCTGGCTAGACTCCTCAGCACTGTCACACCACACACACACGTGAATACGATAGTCGGCCCCACAGGCGACACCGTTGTAGGCCAGCGCGAAATCTTGAATGAATTCAGAAATCTTTATGCTAACCTATACACAGCTAAACACACCGAGGCTCCAGAACATTTGGAGGACTTCTTGCAATCCATTGCACTGGTCTGGTTCAGTGACGGGCATAGACAGTACATGGACCTCCCGGTGACTGTTGAAGACATCAAAAAAACAATAAAAGGACTGCCATTGAACAAAGCCCCGGGTCCAGATGGCCTCACCACTGCGTTCTATAAAACGTATGTGGAAGAGCTGGCGCCAAAACTGCACGCTGTATTTGCAGAATCATTAGAATTAGGAATCCTACCAGCATCCATGAGGGAAGCACTAATTGTTACATTATTAAAACCTGATATGGACAGTGGTTCTTTAGACTCATACAGACCCCTTTCGTTAATAAACGTGGATGCGAAAATATATTCGAAAATAATAGCAGACCGCATGCAGCCCCTGCTCCTGATGGTAGCCCACTCAGGTCAACCGGGATTCATTCCGGGACGATCCACGTCGCATAACTTGAGAACCATATTCTCTGTCTTGCACTATCTCCACCCAGCTGTTAAAGCTGCGGTGGTGTTTTTAGATGCCACAAAGGCATTCGATCCAATAGAGTGGTGCTACCTGTTTTGCATTCTAGGGAAAATGGGATTTAGCCCATTGTTTATCAACATGATAAAGCTCCTCTATACCAAACCGACGGCCCGAGTGAGAGTAAATGGCATGACATCTGACCCGTTTGACATCACCAGAGGGACTAGACAGGGATGCCCCCTCTCTTCCCTCCTGTTCGCAACTGCTATGGAGCCACTCGCAGCCAGAATAAGACAACATCATACGACACGGGGGATCGGCTTTAGTTCCCGAAGTTTACTAATCTCCTTATATGCAGATGACATCACCCTGTATGTTCTAAAGCCTGCAGACAATTTAGATCCCCTACTGCGGGAATTTGTAAAATTCGGTGGCTTAACTGGAATAACTATAAACTGGTCTAAATCAGTGATATTCCCACTGACAGATAGTACACCCATGAAACAGTCAGAATTCCCACTGAGATGGGAGGCGGAGGAGGTAAAATATCTTGGTATCTGGATAAGCCGCAACCTTCAGAGCATTTGGTCTTTGAATTTTGGGAGGGCTGTACATTGGCTTGAGGTCAAAGTGGCGATCTGGTCTAAATTGCCTATTTCCATTGCTGGAAAAGTGGCCATAGCGAAAATGGTGATATTGCCTAAATTTCTATACTTGTTCACGAATATCCCACTCACAAAACATTTTTTTTCTACTCTGAGGTCTCACCTTTTGGCTCTGATATGGGCGGGGTTGCAGGCCAGAGTCTCCTGGGCGTTGTTAACACTACCGCTGAGTCAGGGTGGCATGGGGGTACCAGACATGCAATTATATGCCCTATGTGCACAAGCCCAATTTCTACATTTCTGGGTATACCCGACGCCATATCAGCCGCATGTAGCGGTTGAACTCGACTCGGTAGCTCCATTACCTTTAAATGTGGCACTATACCTCAAAGCCCCGAGACCCACCATGGATATAGACTCAGCTGGCACCCTGCACCGGGCATGGCGTGAGTTACAAAAGAGAGCCCGTCTCCCACTACTGTATGCACCGGCTATTCCGCTGAAACGCAATCCGATGCTCCCATGTCTGGCGGAAAGTGGGGGAGAAATAACTTATGCTGGCACCACACTGCGCACATTCGCAGATGTCTACCCTGAGGGAGTGTTCAAAGATCCAGGAGCGGTGGAGGAAGAGGGGCCTGCGACATTTAGGGACGCCTTTACTTACCATAAATTGAAATCATCATGCCGGGCATTTTGGGAGGGATTCCCGGATGAGCCCCCCACGCTAGGTGCACTTCAAGATGTGCTGGCTCGTGCCACACCGAAAAAATTAGTCACTCGCATATATACTGCTATGCAGGATCAGGCCCCGGTAACTAAGCCAATCTCCATGCAACTCTGTAATGTAGAGCTAGACCCACCATTGCAAGACACACATTGGTCATTTTGCTGTAAGCAACTCCTGCAGCTCTCACCAAATTATAAATTGAGGCTTGTGCATTTCACATTTTTACATAGATATTACCGCACCCCTGTTAGCCTCCATCGCATGGGTCTTAGAAATGACGCTAGGTGCTGGAGGTGCGGAGAGGATGAAGCTACTTTCTTACATGTAGCCTGGATTTGCCGTCAAACAGTAAGGCTGCATACAATGCTGCTTACGATGAATATCAATATTAGTTGTGTATAGCAAGATTTTTTTTCTTTAAGCGTTTTATATAGCGTGCTCTAGACCCAAAGATATTGGGTATCAGGCACAGGGAGATTAAGTGATTTGCCCAGAATCACAGGAAGTCGAGCGTCGTTGTAGAGACTCAAACCCGGTTCCCCAGCTTTAACATAGACCGCTCTAACTGTAAGGCTACATCCTCTCCCCAACAGATTTGCAGTCTGCGTTACTCCATTATTTGTTATCTATAGTATCATGCAATCAACATGGGTATATGCCTTGGAGCAAACCACAGACCAAATTGACACAATGGCATTTCTTGTGGATGGTGCAGAACAGAAGCTTGTGAAACTGGCCATTGGTGTCTTGTGGCTTTAGAATGCCTTCAATTGTATTCAATGGTCTTTTCTGTTGCAGTTTTTAGAAAAGATGGGTTCCCCTCCAAAATTGTCCATGATATTATTACACTCTAAAATAACAACAAGGTTGGTTTGTATTAATAACAGGTCCAACATATTTTAAGTTGAACCAGTAGGGGCTGGTGAAATTTAAAAGTGGCGAGGTGTAATTGCTTGTCCCAAAAAAAACAGAGAAACAGGCCATGTTTTCCCACAAGGGCTTCGGGGTAGGAGATCTACCCCACAAAAATCTTGGAAAAAAATGGGGCAAAATTAAACAAATTCACAGCACAGCATAAATAGATGCCTGCTCATTGAATCAGCTTTTCTGCGCCTCTACAGGATGTGACAATGGTGTAAATTGGCATTGAAGTCCTCCCAAGGCAGTGGACAAGTGGGCGATCCAGGTCTGAAACTTTAATGCATTAACATTTTAATCTCAGCTTCCCCACTTAACAAAATGAGTGATCCCCAGTAAATCAGTTCATCACCCTGTGCCTTTGTTTCATTTTCAGTCAAAGTTAGGAACATTCACATACCATCAGAAACACATGCAATAAGTGCACTGTAAAAACAAACAAAAAAGCATATGTGAATTATTTTAAGGTGATGAGTTATAGTTCCTGATTACTTTAAGTGAAGTTAGGCACTAAATCAGCTTCTTTAAAATGTTTCCTATAACCTGACTTGTGAAAGTGTACATTGCTCTGTGCTACCCAACCTGTCTACAGGCGAAGCAACCTGCTAGTCTTGTTGCCATCCCCTCTCTAAACTGATATTGATGATTTTCTGTACATATTTCAGTCGGTTCTTGGGGTACTGTCATTGTTGTGAAGAATGGAGGGATACTTTCAACTAGATCGGAGTGGTTTGTGTTGTATTCTTCAGAGTTGTTATGTTCTGATTGTTGCTGCTTAGCAACTGAAGCTTCTACTCCTGGAATCCGGTATGTGGAGACTAGTAGGAGGCAGCTGAAGTTGTAAGAGCAGCTGTTGGGCGTTGTTCCTTTGAAGCTTCAACAAAGCTTCTCTCACGTCTTCCTGGAGTTCCTTCTTTATAAAAATGACAACGAGGGTGGGATCTCAAGTCTCGTCATAGAAGAGATGCAGGGACATTTTTTTTTCTCATATTCTACCAGATATTTTTCTCATCTCGAGCTATGGGAACATTTGTTTTCGAAACTGAAGACCACCAGCAGCAACCTACTCTACAAGGAGACATTGCGCTATGATTTGTAAGCAAAATGTACTTACATTTTTGTTATGAAGAAAGCAGGTCCATAAACATAATAGGTTCCAGGATGAAGATTTATTGAAGGACTAGAAGAACAGCTTTACAACCACGGACTGCACACGAGTACAGTCAGGCCCCAACTGACAAAATACAGAATCTTCTCCATAGAACACAGATGGAACATTCTAAGTTCTAAGGAGCTTGTGTGCCAAGAAGCACACAAGCAGCATACAACACACCTCCCTCCTTTGAAAAAACAACAAAAAAAACAAACTAAAAACAAACATAATCTTTCATTTTTACAGGTGGATGCGAAACACGTGAACTTCTCCTAAATACACTGTCTGCAACTCTTTGCACAGATTCATCTTGACCAACAGGATCATTATTGACAACACCATGATCACTCAAAACATCAGAGTTGTCGACAACCCCCTGTGAATCAAGAATGGTAACAATGGGTTCATTGGAACAATTAGAATCATTAGGCAAAACATTTTGGAAACCATGCAGAGCACTGAAATCATCCAAAAAAAACTGATCATTATCTTCATTATATACATGTGAAGAACAATTTTTAGAATTCTTAAACGAATTGTCAGATCTAACAATAGATACACGTCTAAAATTCCAAATCTTCCCCCCTTCAACACGCACAGCTTTGCTGAAAACTTCGATTACTCTAACAGGGTCTGACCACTTAGCCCAACCCTTAGAAAGTGAATTTCCAAATTTTACACGTACCAAATCACCAACTCTGACCTTGTGACTTGAAACTCTTTTGTTGGAACATTTACCCATTTTCTCTTGATAAACTTTAACACGTTCTCTCACTTTCTTAATATCCAGACCAGACAAAGCAGAGTCATCAGACTTTAACCACCAGGGCAACAGTTTAGAACCAGCTTTGCGACCCCTCAGTAATTCGAAAGGAGAACAACCTGTTACAGAATTGGGCGAGATGCGGTAAGTAAGCAAAGTGGCACATAGTGCTTTTTTCCAATTTAAATTATTCTTAACAGCTAACTGAATGGATTCCTTAACAACCCTGTTAAAACGCTCAATTTGACCATTGGCCTGAGGATTATAATTGGAAACCCTCTTGTGAGTGATACCATGCTCTTTAAAAAATACTTCAATCTCACTGCTAATAAACTGCGTGCCATTATCAGAAATTATCTCTGAAGGAAGACCCTCACGACTAAAAATGTTGTTCAGGAAATCAATAACTTGACTAGAGGTAATTTTTTCTACAATTTTGACCTCTGGCCATTTCGAAAAATAGTCAATCAGGACTAATCCATAAACCTCTTTACAACCAGACAAATTTAAAGGACCAATAATGTCAATACCTAGTCTTCTCCAAGGACCCTCCGAATACTCAATAGGAGTAACTGAAATGGATAAAGGTTTCACAGTTTTATCACTGTTAGAACAAGGAAGGCAATTCCTGACCCACCTATCAACAACTGCGTCCATTGAAGGCCACCAATAGTATTCTCGTAACCGCCTCTTGGTAGTTGACATACCCATATGGCCCTCATGGGCAATCCTAATCAAATTTTCCCTGACAGAAGCAGGAGGAATAATTTTGTCACCTCTGGTGATAATGTTATGAGAACACATAAGTTCATCCTTGACTTTGAACAAAGAACTAACCCAAGAGTGTTATCCTCAGACATAGCTTTCACCCAAACATCTTCTGAAATTACCTCCAAATCATTGACATTTATGTCTTTCATGGTATAAGCCACATCACATTGATCAAAATGCTCATCATCATGATGAGGCAAAGCCAACCTGGACCTGCAGTCAGCATGCACATTGAGTCTACCAGGAATATACTCAACAGTGCACTGATACTCTTGTAATTTGGCTGCCAACCTGGCCAAACGAGCTGTTAAAATCCTTCCACCAGCCGCAGCTAACATATTCACAAGAGGCTTGTGGTCAGTTCTAAGCACAAATTTAGTACCCCACAAAAATTGTCGAAAATGCTGAGCTGCCCAGGTACATGCTAACAATTCTTTCTCAATCGTTGAATAATTACACTCAGCACCTTTCAACGTTCTTGAAGCGTAGGAAACAATGCTTTCTTCACCAAAGCTTTTCTGCTGTAGAACTGCCCCTAATCCAGTATTGCTTGCATCAACTGAAACAATGCATTCTTTTCCCACAACAAATGGCTTTAAAAAAGGAGCGGAACAAATTTCCTTCTTTAACTCATCAAATTGTAGTTGCTGTTCATTACTCCATGAAAACTTTGCATTTTTTTAAAGTAAAACTCTAAGAGAAGATACCTTAGAGGCATAATTTCTTACAAATTTGCTAAAATATTCTGTTAAACCTAGAAAGGAAAAGAATTGATCTTTATTGATCGGAGAAGGAGCTTTGGAAATACTGCCAATATGGTCAAACTTTGGTTTGATACCCTCCTTGGAAATCTCATGTCCCAAATTTTCCACCTTTTCTTGTCTGAATCTACACTTAGAGAACTTTAGTGTTAACCCTTTCGATTGTATGCTGCTTAAAACAGCTTTCAAATTCTCATCATGTTGTACTACATCGCAGCCAAAAACAAGAATGTCATCTTGAAAGGCAATAGCCCCTTTACAGCCCTCTAACATTTCTTTCATTAAGCGTTGAAAAACAGATGCATCACTCGCAAGACCGAATGGCATACGCAAATAGCGAAACATACCCTCAGGAGTGACAAAACCGGTCAAATTCTTGGATTCCTCATGTAGTACAACCTGATGGTATGCGCTTGCAAGGTCTAACGTAGAAAACACACTAGCACCAGAAAGCGTAGAAATTAGTTCATTGATTTTCGGTAAGGGATGCATGTCAGACCAGATTTCTTTATTAAGGCTGCGAAGATCCACACATAAGCGGAGCTCGCCATTGGCTTTAAGAGAAAGAACAATAGGGGAAACCCAAGGAGATGATTCAATAGGTTCGATGATGTTAGATTTAACTAAATCATTGAGAATGCCTTTCAATTTGTCACGATATGCCAGAGGTACGTTTCTGACTCTATGTCTTACAGGTACAGCATTGTCTTTAAGAATGATTCTGTGTTTAAACTGGACATATTCACCTAATTTCTCTTCAAATACATTAGGAAAAATATTCTTAATGTTATTGACAAATTCATTTTCATAGGGATTTACAGCAAATACTGGCAATGAAGCATTTGGGTCAATATATACTGGAGGTGAAGCATTAGGATCCAGTTTGATTCCCATCTCTTTTTGGTGAGGCCAACCTAAAATAGACTCCCCTTTGCGTGCAATGTAGATTTTCGCTTCAGTAGACCTGTCTTTAAAATCTATTTTGGCCCAAAAGAAGCCAATTAATTCAATTTTATGACCTGTATAGCTACCAGGCTTGATATCAGGATTTATAAATTCTCTATTTGGCCATAACTCTTCAAAGATATCTTTCCCAATTATCGAATACCATGCACAAGAGTCCACTAACATGGAAATGTCTTTGCCATCAATGTAAAACAAGGCAGATGGGAAACTTTTACAATCATCGGAGGAAATACAAGAAATGCAGTTAAACTCACTAAATTCCTCAACAGACTCTTCTTCATTGAAAGAAATACAATTTACTTTCTGAGGAGAGCGACACATTTTCCCAAAATGTCCAGTCTTTTTACATTTCACACAAATCTTGTTTAAAGCAGGACAACCCTTAAAGTTCCCAACATGGTCAAAACTTCCACATCTATAACATACTATAAATGTACGTCTATTATTAAACTTATTTTCTTTTGAAAAACTCTCTTTTTTGAAGGTAGGAAAAGCAGGTTTCTTCTGAAATGTTTGACTTTTGACAACAGACACTTCAGGTTTAGACTCTTGAATTTTGACTGAAAGACTTTGATTCTGACCTCTTATTTCGGTCACAAACTTTTCTGATTGTTCAATACCTTTCGCTATGTTAACCACAGCTTTAAGCGAAGTTTCAGTTCCTAACCACAATCTTTCTTGTATTTTTTTGCTTTTAGTTTTCATCATAATTTGATCCCTAAGAACTTGTTCATAGTTGATCGTGTCGAAGGCACAGGATCCTGCCAAAGCACGCAAAGCAGATATATAATTCTCAATTGACTCGTTGTCTTTTTGTGCTCTTGAATAAAATTTGAAACGTTCCATGACAGTGTTGACTTTTTTTCCAAACCTAATAGTAAGTTGCTTAACAGCAATTTCAAACACATCAGATTCAGAGTCAGAGTCTTCCAAAGGAGGCAAATCCGATAACTCCTTGATGCCTTGACCACCCAAAGACAAACGTAAGAGATCTAATTTTCTTTTAGACGAACAACCATCTTCCTCTAGAACATTTACGTATGCTGAGAACATGGAATACCACAAATCCCAATCCATTTTAGGATCCCCTGCAACTGGTAGAAAATGTGGTGGAACCATAATGTTGGACATGACTTTAAAACTAAATAGTCTTTTAATAAACTTGTAATTTAGGAGACGAGAAAATTGAAAATTGTTGGCAAATTTTCACAAAAAAAAAATTAAACTTGTTAAATAGTTATTTAAACTGTTGTAGTGAAAAACTATCATAGAAATAGCGTTTTTCTATAAATATAGTGTTTTCTGCATTAATAGTCGAAAAAATGCGTGCTTTTCGCCGACTCGTTTAAATTCCCCAACCTAAGATGGCCGAAACGCGGGATGGCGTGATGACGTCACTCCCACAATCCCCTGCGATGATGACGATCGTGAATCAGATCAGGAGAAGGCTCCGAACGTTCTGAACTGCGCAGGAAGAAATGAAGTCCTCGCGCTCTTTCAAATAAGTAAGTAACTGTTTTGCAATGGTATAATTTAGTTACTTCTAAATCGCAGGATGGGCAACTAGAAGTAGAAAGTTAACTTAAAAAAAAAAAACTGCCGCAGGTGCCATCAAGTGCACAGATATTCTTAACTGCCGCAGGAGCACTCACGCTCGGAAATCATTTAAACTACGTTTTAATTCTAGCGAAAACAGTATTACAGCCGCTGGTGCTATCAAGGCACAATTGTTAAAGCAGCCGCTGGTGCTATCAGGGCACAAATAAATAAAACGATTTTCTTACTTTACAAAGTGAACGCCGTTTCTTCTTGAATGTCCCAATTCTCCTGGAACAGTACTCCCACTGTCGCCAATATGTTATGAAGAAAGCAGGTCCATAAACATAATAGGTTCCAGGATGAAGATTTATTTAAGGACTAGAAGAACAGCTTTACAACCACGGACTGCACAAGAGTACAGTCAGGCCCCAACTGACAAAATACAGAATCTTCTCCAAAGAACACAGATGGAACATTCTAAGTTCTAAGGAGCTTGTGTGCCAAGAAGCACACAAGCAGCATACAACAATTTTGTTTCTGTATCCGGAGCTGCGTGTCAATTGTAGTTGCTGTGTTCTTTGAAGACTGCAGTTGTGTATGGAACGGAGATGCGGCTGTGCGGTGGGCAGGTGTGTCGATTTTGGGGATTTCGTGTTCATTCCCGACACATCTCTACCCCGTAAGACGCGCGAAGACAGCAGTACATTTTTTTAATGTTGAAGGGCTACTCGGCGCATGTTTGGAATGCGGAGCGCGAGTGCCTGAACTGCAGCCATATCCCTAGCAGCTTTCTTGTTGCGCGTTGCATAACGTGACCTTCAAGTCGTGTCACGTATACGTGCCAACATTTTGGGTTTTTGTGCATGTCGGAGTATTGCCAACCACGTTTCAGTTGTGCCAACCACGAGTGTTTTGTTTTGTGTGGAAACCTACGAATTTCATAATTTGGACATAATTCCTTAGCGCTATTTAACATTAACAACGTACAAAGTACCTGCAAAGCATTTTAGTCAATTTCTTGATTTATTTTTTTTTACAGGCAGCACATTTTGTTTTCCTCTCTACACTGTTATTTACATTATGGCTTCTCAAGTCATCACGCTACCTCCCACCTTTTTACAAGATCCTGGAACACCTCCTATGAACTGGGAAGACTGGAAGGAATCTTTTATAACCTATTTGGAAGCAATTGGGAGCGATGATTACATTCCTAATAGGAAATTAGCTATTCTTAAACATCATCTGGGAGTTGAAGGAAGGAATGTATTAAAGACTTTGCCTAAACCTATTGTTAATTCAAGATTTGACGACAATGGATTTGGTGAAGAAGGATCTGGTGAAGGTTCTGCTAATATTGAAGAAGATTCTTATGAGATAGCTTTGACTATGCTTGAAGAGAATTATGGTAAAAAGTTAAGCAGTGTTGATGAAAGGCACACATTTTTTTTCACGGAAAAAGATTCAGGGAGAAAGAATTGAACAATATGTAGCAGCTTTAAGGAAATTAGCTATTACTTGCAGATTCAAAGATCTTAGAGATGAGATTATAAGAGACCAAATGATCAATGCCACAAATAACAAAAAGATCCAGGAAAAGTTACTTGATTTAGGTGATCCTACATTAGAAAAAGCCATTAGCATAGCAAAGCTGATAGAAAACACTACATTATATGTGAAGGAATTATCTGTCTCTGATTCTAAAATAGAAAACAAAGTCACAAATGTAAGAAGGGTCAGGATAGTGAAGAAGTCAAACCTGTGGTGAAACAGAAAAATGTGTCATCCTCTTTTAATAATTTATGCTATAGGTGTGGAAGTAACAGACACTCTTCGGATGCTATACATTGTCCTGCAGCCAGAAGCAGGTGTTATAAATGTAAAAGGATAGGTCATTATTCAAGAGTATGCAAGTCTTCCAGTAATTTTCAAGCAAAACCTGTTATTAACACTATCGGGGAAAATGTGGAGGAGGGTGGAGAAGATAGTGATGTTGAAGTATATATGATTGAAGAGATTGATGACATTGCAAACAACTGTGAAATTGTGGTTGACGGAAAAAAAATAGTTATGTGGGCCGATTCGTGCTCCCCTTTCACTATAATCAACAAACAGGTTTGGAATTAGCTAGGATCTAAGTCACTTCGCAGTTCAGATATTAATCCTGTGGGTTACTGTGGCCAAAGGTTACCGGTGATTGGTTACTTTGAATCCACAATCAAGTTTCTGGACAGGGAAGCCGAAACTAAACTGTATGTAGTAGAAGGGCAAGTCCCTGTTGGGATGGAGGGATCAGAGAGCTTTAAACATCATTCTGAATCCTAATCATCCCATGCAAGTACTGTTGACTGAGGGTGATAATAGTAGTGAGTAGGTGTCAAAATTTCCTAATCTTTTTAAAGAAAAATTGGGATGTTTGAGGAAATTTAGACACCGAATCATTTTAAAAGATAACGCTTTATCTAAGGTACACAAAGTCCGGAATGTGCCTCTGGCATTGAGGATTCCATTAAAAAAAGAATTGGACAGGTTATGCACTGAAGGCATAATAGAACCAATTGAAGCTTCGGAATGGCTTAGTCCAATCGTTATAGCACACAAACCCAATTCCAGCATTCATATGTGTGTTGATTTAACACATCTTAATGAAAATATTTGGGTTGACCGTCATCCCCTTCCCCATATAAATGAAATGTTGGCCACCGTGGATAATGCCAAATTTTTCTCCACCTTAGATCTCCGAAGTGCATACCACCAGGTGTTACTACAGCCAGAGTCCAAGCATCTAACATCATTTATCACGCCTGAGGGGGCATTTCAATTTATTCGTATGCCGTTTGGGTTGGCATCTGCTTCAGCAGTTTTTCAACACATTATGCAAGGTATTCTTAAAGACATGGCCAACATTTTAGTTTTTCAGGACGATATCCTAGTCTGGGGAAAGGACAGAAAAGAACATGATGAGATTTTATCGGTAGCTTTGAGCAGATTGGAACTAGCAGGTTTGACTATCAGTCTCAAAAAATTACAATTTTATGTGGTCAAACAAATGTCAGTGTGCTTTTGAAGAAATTAAGAAAGCTGTTGCAAATGCTGCTGCCTTAAAACCTTTTAACGTTAATGACAAATGTATTATTGTGACTGATGCCAGTGGTTATGGTTTGGGCGCAGATCCATGATGGAAAAGAAAGGGTAATCGCATTTGCCTCCAGAACACTTAAAGGGGCAGAGAGTACATATTCAACCATCGAGAAAGAGGCTTTAGCATGTTGCTGGGGTGTGCAGCACTTTTGTAATTTTATCTGGGGAATGAGTTTTGAACTTCATACAGATCACAAACCACTAATTGACATTTTTTCCACATCTGGAGCAGCTAAGGCTACAACACGCATAGCCAAATGGATTTACTGGTTACAAGAATATAAATTTTGCATCAAATATGTACCTGGAGTTAGGAATATCAATGCGGATTGTTTGTCACGCCTTCCCGTGGATAAAGTTGGTTAGGAATGTTTTGATAATGATGAAGAAGAATGGGTTGTTGCCAAATTAGAGGAAGTGTGTCAAGCCATAGATGCGTCTGATTGGAAAGCGGCAATTTTGGATGATGAAGTCATTAAAAAAGTAATTGAGTGTCTTCCGTCAAAAGAAGGGTGGAAGTCCCATGTTGACTTAATTACGTATAAAGAAGTTTGGAATGAGTTGTCTTTTGTGAAAGGCATTTTAAGAAGAAATGACAAGTTGGGGGTCCCTTGTTCTATGATATCTAGGTTATTGCATCTGTTACACAAAGGTCATGGTGGCATGTCAGCCATGAAAAGGAAGGCTAGGGAGGATTTTTGGTGGCCAGGAATGGACAAGCACATGGAAAGGTTTGTGAGGGATTGTGTCGAGTGTTCTCGGAGTGATAAGACCCACATAGTGAAGGAAACTACCATTCGTCATATGGATTGGCCGAAACTCCCTTGGGAGAGATTGGCAATAGATATCTGTGGTCCGTTTGACATTTTTGGAGTTGGCAACAGATTTGCCATTGTGTTAATGGATTATTTCTCTAAATGGCCTGAAATGACATTTGTGAGGGAAGTCAAAACGGACATTATAATTGACTTCTGTGAGGAAATGTTTTTAGGCGAGAAGGTTGTCCTGCCGAGATTTTATCGGATAATGGACCTCAATTTACTTCTGATGAGTTCAGTTGTTTTCTCAAGACTTGGGGCATTAAGCATTTAAAGACCCCGGTTTATCATCCTCGGGGTAATGGACTTATTGAGCGCTTTAACCGTGTTTTGGGCGAATGCATACAGATGGCCATTTACAATCACAAGGATTGGAAATGTTTAGTAAAAAAGATGTTGTGGAATTACAGAACCACGCCACACTCTGTTACTGGTGAAACGCCTTTTTGTTTACTTAAAGGAAGGATTCCCTGTTCCATTACGGTTCCGGCGTGGATGGGCAGATGTGGTAGGAAAATTATTGATGATAAGGCTATAAGATCTAAAGTTGAATTTTATCAAAGTTCCTATGAAGACAGACATAATCTCAAGTTACACAAAGATTCTCACCAGTTTATAGTTGACGATTATGTGAGAGCGAAGTTGGGAACGTCACATCACAAAGTGGTTCTAGGTTATCTGATCCCAAGAAGGTTATATGCATAAAAGGTAATCTTTTAGAACTTTCAGATGACAAGTTGTGGAATGCCAATCGTCTGTCAAAATGCAATGACACTGAAGTTTGTGTGTGGTTATCGAAGGATTTGAATAGTCCTGTTGTCAGGGAGGGTGACCATAGTTCAGTTGAAATTAATGGTGCCAAAGGTGTGTCTAAGATTCCTAAGATTCCTTCTGTAATCAAATCTACAATCAGACCACTGAGTACTTGTGCCAAGAGTGTTCCTAAAAGAATTAAAGATTATGCTTGTGGATAACTTTTATTGTATATTATTATAATAATAATTTTTTTTGTTTTGTTTTTAAAGAAGAAGGATATGTTGTATTCTTCATAGTTGTTATGTTCTGATTGTTGCTGCTTAGCAACTGAAGCTTCTAATCCTGGAATCCGGTATGTGGAGACCAGTAGGAGGCAGCTGAAGTTGTAAGAGCAGCTGTTGGGGGTTGTTCCTTTGAGGCTTTAATAAAGCGTATCTCACGTCTTCTTGGAGTTCCTTCTTTATAAAAGTTTGTCATTAGAGCACACTCGTCCTTCCACTAGAACCCAAATTTAGTACTTCACTTGCAGACACAATACATGCAGATTTTTGTTGCACGTGTACTGTTCACCATTAGCTGTATCCAAGTTTTTCTCTTTTGACAACACAGAGCACATGTGTAGTGTTGATTGCACACAGAGAGGTATGAATAAAAGAGATTTATTGTAGAGAAAGCACAGGAGCAAGGTAGGGAACAACCTACACAGGACTTCTTCCCCAGCAACTGTCAGCACAGAGCTGGAGAAGAACCCTGTGACAACATAGAATGTTACAGAGGCACAATTCTAGGTAAAACATTAAAGGGCCAACATGACACATCTTCTTCCTTATAAAACAAAAAAAAATTAATCACAAACAAAATCATGTAACCAAATGGGTTTAGAACAAACACGTTTTTTCCCAATGGAATTTCTTACATTCGTGTTGTTGGAGTTTTGACTTAAAGAACAACCTTCACCTGTAAGGTGAGAATCACTAACACTTCCAGTGGAAATTGAACTGTCCCTGTTGTCAACTTCAGAAGTAGTTGTATTGTCCATACAACTAGAACCTTCACCATCAGGAACAGATACATTTCCAAATCCTGGAATATATTCAGTGTTAATGTCATCAGAAAATACAACATTGGAGGTACCAATAGGAACAGAAACATTTTCAGAAACATTTTCAGAAAAAAGGAAACCATGATCTCCATCATGAACAATTTGAGAATCAGGAGTAACTTTAGAAAATGTTCCTGAATTAGAGGAACTAGAACTTAGATCTTTCTTTCCTTTATAAATAGCAATTCTCTTTAAATTCCATACTTTCCCATCGCTAAGAAGCACAGCATTTCGTAAAACCTTTTTTACCATCAAGGGAGTTGAAAATTGAGATTCACCTTTACGAACTTTCCAAGGTAATTTCACTTTCACCAACATGCCAGCTTCAACATTCATAGAACCAGACGCATATTTATTATCAAAACTCTTCTTGTATTGGAGATGTTTCTCCATTATATTGTCTTTGATTTCACTCATGCGGATGTCAACACAACCCTTCTTATGTAACCAATCAGGATTGTATTTGGTCCTAGCGATACGACCTCTCATGATCTCAAAGGGTGACTTCTTCAAAGCGTCATGGATGTTGGTTCTGTAGGACCAAACAGCTTTATGTACACTAACCTCCCAATCTTCTTTTTTTAATTTGGCCATTTGGATAGCATTTTTAAGAACTTTGTTAAATCTTTCACATAAACCATTACCACTCGGATTGTAAAGAGAAGTGGTTCTGTGAGTGATGCCTGTTCTATCAAAATAAGATTTAGCCAATTTAGACAAAAATTGAACACCATTATCACTAATGATTTGGGTAGGTAAGCCTTCTTCCATAAAAACCTTATCAATAAATTCTAAGACAGAGGTTGAGTCAACTTTGTCTACTACTGTAATACAAGGCCATCTAGAGAAAATGTCAATAATAGAGATGATAAATTTGTGACTATTCCCCACAGGTCCCATAATATCCATAGCAACAGTGTGCCAAGGGCCATCAGGAACTATTGGTAGACACATCTCAGGTTTTAACGTATTAAAGACTTTATCAGAATTGGAACAAACCACACAATCACGTACCATTCTCTCCGTCATGACATCAATACCAGGCCACCAGTACCATAACTTAATATCCTGCTTGGTTTTAACAATTCCACAGTGATCTTTGTGGCATAAACTTAAAATAGAGTCCCTTAAGGATACAGGAGGAATAGCTTTGTCGCCTCGAAAAATAGTATTGTCCAAGACAGTAAGTTCATTCCTAACCTCCCAAAAAGGTTTAAGGTCGGAAGTCAATTTGTTTTTTTCTAGCCAACCTTCACGAATAGAAGAAACAACCAAGGTCAGCAGCTTATCTTTCACATACTCCTCTATCCAAACTTTTTTTTCGATGCAGAAAGGATTTTCATCATGGATAAGGGCCACTTGAAAAGAATCCCATTCATTTACTGTACACTCTTGTAAATCAGAGGGCATGCGTGATAAGAAATCCGCAATAACATTATTCTTCCCTGGAAAATATTCAATTTTAACGATAAAGTCTTGTAAACGCATAGTCATCCTAGCAATTCTAGCAGTAGCATTGTAAAGGCCTTCAGTGGAAAGTAATTTGGTAAGAGGTTTGTGATCAGTTCTAACTACACATCTCTTACCCCATATGAAACTACGAAAATGCTCTAATGACCAAACTTTTTTTTTTTTTATGAATAAAAGAGATTTATTGTTGAGAAAGCACAGGAGCAAGGTAGGGAACAACCTACACAGGACTTCTTCCCCAGCAACTGTCAGCACAGAGCTGGAGAAGAACCCTGTGACAACATAGAATGTTACAGAGGCACAATTCTAGGTAAAACATTAAAGGGCCAACATGACAACATGCCTCATGTCTCTAGAAACAAGACAAACAGTTAGAAATACCGATTTTTTGGGCACGGGGATGTCCCCAGAAAACCCAGAAGATATGGAGCTGTGAGCTGATTAACGGGGTCTATATCTTGAGCCTATCCCCCCTGCGCTAGGCAATGAAGATCTGCATTAAGATCAAATGTTGGGTATTTATTTTGAGAATAATTATATCTGTACTCACATGTTACGATTGGAGACTTTGTACGACAATGTACATATGGACTCGGTGACACTGATGTTTCTAGTTAATAATGTTTATATGTGTTTAATTTCGTTTTTTGCATATTCCCTTCTGCGACAATTGTATATTGTAATAGTTGACATCTTTACCATCGCTATGATACGTACACAAATGCTGCCCTGGTGCCACCAGGGCCTATTGTGTCTGTCAAAAATAACATTTGTTGTGAAAAAAAACCAAGAAAAGCAATACAAGTTGGTGCTGCTGCAACGCTCATTTCACAGGGAGTCTGCATCGCCTGAGAATCATGCCCACCCCATCCCCACGTTACCTCTGCATTTAAATAATCTCTTCAAATAGCCAAACAAATAGCCAAACAGAATGCACACTTTATGGCACTCTAAGCTCAGGAGGCAGCAAGATGTATGCAACCTCTGCTTTCCAGTGCCAGGGAGCGGGTGCCTCAGTTGCGCCAAGGGTAGTCAGCCAGAGGACAGGCACAAGGCTTCAGAAGGGAGTTCGAACCTATTTGTTATTAAAACAAATGTATCTGCCTCCTTTAGCTCAAGCTGTTTTGAGAGCTCCCATTTATGATTGCAATAAAAAGTGTGCAACTACGCTTTCGGTTTCATGACCACACAATGCGATTAAGAAAAGAGTGGCACTCTGGTTTTCAGTAATTAAAAAGACACTTTACCCGCTGCACATCTGAATCTAATAAAAAGAAAAATAAGATACTTGCACTTGTTCTACACTTTTACTCCGTGATTGAAATAAATTTTAAAAAGCAATCTCATGCTGGCCTCAACTTGTCCCCCAATCAGCCCTGCAAGGGGCCTTGAGCTTCTTTAGATCCCATTTGTTGCCAAAAGCTTCCACCCCTGGAAGCCCTTTCACTGGTAACACAATCTGACATGAAAACCACACTGGCCCGAACCATCTCAAAGTTTGGAGGTGAGTTTGTGCTGGTCAGTGATGCCTGTAAAAGCCCTGGCTCCCTGCATCATATGGTCCTTGTTAAGTACTTGCTTATCATAGAGAATGTCAGTAAACAGCAACCCCAGTAATGTCCACGACTCGCTAGCGCAACCCCTCCTGCCCTTGTCCGGGTGACGGTGGTCGCGAACAGAGCTTGTGTCTTTTAATCTGGTTTAAGTGCTTCTTAATTTCCTATAAATTCTGCATGGGAACCAGCCCCCGTTCATTAAATGGGGGCAAGTGAAATCGGGCTTGGTTGTCTCCTTGGAGGAATGTAGGGCACCGAGACGCCCTCCCAGCCTGAGGTGGGAGGGTGGGCGGGATAGAAAGCTACAAAGGTTTATGGGAGCGTTCTTGCCTTTTCATAAAGCAAAACGAAGTTTTCCCAAACTCCTCTTGTCTGCGAATGTATTGGTTCATAACCCTGACGCACCAATTCAGGGCCGGCTTTAGCGCTGCTGGCGCCCGGTGCGACAATCATTTTTGGTACCCCTTACAGCCCATGACCACCTCTTTGGATTCTCTCACTACCACCGGTCAAAAGTGCCCCTCATCTCTCCAATCATAAGTTATTGAAAAAACACAGCGCCCTCCCTTGAGGTCAGCGCCCCCTCCACAGGTCAGCGCCCAGTGTGGCCGCATCACTACCCTAAAACAGGCCCCGAGTATCATTAAGATGCTGCTCGGGACAGTACTGGTGTCTGTCTGTTCTTAGGTTTGTGCAGCCCCTAATGTCATTATTTACTCCAAGCACATGTTCCGTTGTCTACGTGACAAGAAGACATAATTCAATTAGCTCATCAAGTGAGAATTCGGTTGTGAAGGACTGGGGCAACAGGCTTCACGCACAATGACTGGCATTATTTACGGGCCAGGAACTGGCCGTGTGGACAGTTGAAGGTTACCCACTAAACCATGCCTCTTGGCATGGCCTACTTCAGTGGCGGAAGGGTGCCCCTTGAGCTAGACGTGGGCCAGTTTCTTGCTGAGATTGCTGCTGCAATCGCAGATGGTTTACATTCTTTAAATAACCAATCACACTGAGGGCCTGTGTGCAGTTAGCCAAGGTAGAGTTTAAATTAATAAGGTAAATCTTGTTACAAAAGTACATACTGGTGAGTCAGCCCAGCTTACGGACGACGAGGATTAGCTCTGCCACATAACAGAACACGTGCACTGCAACACTTCTGGTCTTTTGGATCGAAAGCTGCTGGACTCCACCCCTCAGGACTCATCAGCCAATAAAAGCCACACAAGCATTGGCAGGGACGAAGCCTGCTTTCCATGGTAGACACCCACTCCTACATTGTCCCCCTGGGTCTGCTCTGCCCTTTTCAATTGAATGAATGGAGCTCTTCTGACCCCGTCCTGGGCCAGAGCAGTATACGACCAAGATCAATCCTATGCATGGCCGATAAAAATGGTCACACCTTTCACAGTGATGTCGCTGCCCTGGTTTGTGCCTTTAGGGCGAGAATCACACACGCTCAGTGTAACGGGGTGCCCCTGGCTTGGGACCCTGTTCGGGGGTCCGTTCGAATGCAAGCACAAGGGCCTCCACACTTTGTCCCTAGTAATCACTCTTCTATCCCTCAGCAGACGGACTATCATGGATCAGGGGAAGACTTTGCTGTCCTGGAGGAAGACCGGGACTGGCCCTTTAAGCATCAAGCGGACGAGGAGTGGGCGGAGTCGTGGAGCGACTGGACCACGTCAAAAGAGGTTGACCAGAACAAGGCGGTGTGCTTGTACACCCGGAGCGAGTCCGAAGAGAGAGGACGGAGAGACGGGGAGTCGGAGGAGACGGAAGACGTGCTGGGAGGAAGAGGAGCCGGACCGGGAGGAAAGACGCCAGGAGGCCAACGACCCCACGTGTCGCCCAGCCACTCACCCAGGGGAGGTGCGTGGCTCACACAGGTGCGTAATCGCCTCAGGGGCTTGGTGGGACGGCGGGGAGGTCCTCCGGTTATCTGACGAGACATCCTTGGGTCCCGGTTACCCTGTCCCGAGCACTTAACCCCACCCCATCACGCCCCGTCAGGAGACTGGAGAAATGGGAGCACGCGTGGTTTGAGTCCTCACCCCCTTTCCCTGTTACGGCTGGTATTGCCGGATATCACTCTTACGAGTGCCTTTTGTTTGTTTTGTTTCATACTGGTCCTTGGGAGGAGGAGAGGTCACGACGGACCCCGGAGACCCCACCGCCCGACGGAGCCTGATCGACGATCGGAGGACGTCTCGCCTTGACACGCGGAGGAGAAGACGATCCCGGAGTAGATCCCCCAGGCGAACCCCAATACTGAGAAGGACTTGTTCGGACCATTTACTTAGC
Source organism: Lissotriton helveticus (assembly GCF_964261635.1). Classification (NCBI taxonomy): domain Eukaryota; kingdom Metazoa; phylum Chordata; class Amphibia; order Caudata; family Salamandridae; genus Lissotriton; species Lissotriton helveticus. Next base: position 939,311,648 of record NC_136067.1, read on the forward strand.
ACAATAAAGCCCATTATCACTAAGACCCGCCTCTTGCCTTTCACTATTGATCCCGCCGCTAACGAAAAGCTCACAGTGGTGGAGAATGCGGGCATAGACGCCGTCTGCACACAGAAGATGGAAACGGTAATAGAACGACTCACGAAGGGACAGGAACGGCTGGAATGGGTGGCCGAACAGCAGCTTACGGCCGCACAAGAGGACAGGAACCTGATAAAGGAGGCACTGGCTACGCGAACCGCCGCACCCTGGGTGGATCCCGTACAACACGACAGCAGTATCGAGAGGGTCATTCCACATGGGTCGGCCGCCATTGCTCTACAGAAATTTCAATCAGGGGAGGACCCGGATGCATTCCTCCTCAATTTCGAAAGGGCCGCCAGGGCCTGTGGTTGGCCAGTGGTGAAATGGCCGTTCTTTCTGGCACCTCTCTTGGTGGGGGAGGCCCAGGCCGCCTACCAGGTGGCCAATCCTACCGGGGATACACCGTACCATGAGGTAAAAAAAGTTATATTGGAACATCTGGGACTGGATGCTGAGGCATATCGATTGCGCTTCCGGAAGGAGCGGGGTGTCCCCGGGGAGAATCCCCGGACCTTGTTCGTGCGCCTCAGAATGGCTGCTGATAAGTGGTTGACTCCCACTACAAGTACCAAAGCCGAAATCATGGACCACATATACCTAGAACAGTATCTTGAGGCCCTTCCTTATCCCACGCAGAGGTGGCTACGCCAACATCACAACCTTACAGCTGCGCAAGCCATCGACATGGCTTCTTCCTTCGCACGGGCACAGCCCCGGGTTCCGGCCGGGGAGCAAGAAAAATCACAGAGACAATTCCAGAAAACAGAAAAGAAACCGCATCGACAGGGCGAGACCCCTAAACTCCGGCCTTGGCAAACCCATGCCTCAGGGAACCACGGGGCCCCAATGCTTCGACTGTGGGACCTGGGGCCATATTGTGAGACACTGCCCCAAGAAAAGACCTCCGGAAGAACCTATGGAAGTCGGATACCTTCCGAAAGCAGTCCTCTTCTCCGCCGAAATGGGAGGCACGTACAGAGTAAGTGTCAGGGTAAACGGGACCTCCATTTCGGCCCTACTAGATTCCGGTTGTCGTCAATCGGTGGTTCAGACTAGGCATGTCACCCTCTCCCAATATATTCCCTGTCAGATGGTAAACATCCGGTGTGTGCATGGGGATGTGCGACCCTACCCAGTGGCCTCCTTGCCCATAAGCATAAAAGGGGATACACAGACGGTGCGGGTGGGGGTCCTTGCTTCATTGCCCGAAGACCTTATAATAGGCACCGACAACCCTCGATTCCTGTCTATGTTTAAATCTAGTACTGATGGTCATCCCACTACTACAACGCTAGAGAACGGACCCTGTAACCCCTGTCCTGCCATGCTCACCCCTGAACCATGGGTATTGGACCGGAGCTTCTGCTATTCTCAGGCAAACGACCCCTCCCTTTTCAATGCATGGGACCAGCACCATCCGAAGTCCATGTCGTAGCCCATGGAACCGTCCAATCCACTAGAAAAGAACTACAGATCAATCAAGAGCTGTCGCAGAGCCAGAAGGAGGACCTAGCCAAGGTCCTAAGAAGACATGACACGCTCTTCTCCAATCAACCAGGACGTACCACCATGGCCGAACATAGCATCGAAACGCAACCAGGGAAAACGGTACAAATTAGACCCTACCGAGTCCCTGAGTCCAGGAGAAGAGCGATACAAAAAAAAGTGGAGGACATGTTAGAATTGGGTGTTATCCGACCGTCCAAGAGCGATTGGTCCAGTCCTATAGTCATGGTCCCTAAGCCCGATGGCACGCGCAGGTTCTGCATGGACTTCAGGGCGCTTAATGAGATCTCCTGTTTGGATGCCTACCCTCTCCCCAGAGTTGACGAATTGGTCGAGCGCCTGGGAGATGCCCGATACATCACAACGCTCGATCTCACCAAGGGATATTGGCAAGTGCCCTTGAAAGAAGAAGACCGACGGAAAACCGCCTTCAGTACTCACGAGGGTCATTATGAATTCACAGTCCTCCCCTTCGGCTGCATGGGGCCCCCGCCACCTTCCAGCGCCTCATGAACACCGTGCTGAAAGACGTGGCTCAGTTCGCTTCGGCTTACCTCGATGACATTGTCATCCATAGTCCTTCCTGGTCTGACCATCTACGCCACGTACATGAGGTATTTGTAGCACTAGAAAAATCCAGAATCGCCTATCAAAAGGTGAAATACCTGGGTTATGTGTTGGGACATGGGTTGATTGAGCCCCAAATAGAGAAGATCAGAGCAATTTCAGAGACCCCATTTCCTGCCAACCGGAAACAGTTGAGGGCGTTCCTGGGTTTGATAGGATATTATCGTCGCTTTATTCCACAGTTCTCCCACGTGGCAGCACCTCTCTCAGACGCCTTACGTCGCCCCGGCAAGGCCAGCATGACCATACAACCCACTGAGGCCATGTTAGCCGCCTTCGCCCTCTTGAAGCGGGTCATAACCTCCGCCCCGGTACTGACCTCCCCTGACTTCACGAAGCCCTTCACCCTACATACCTACGCTTCGGAATACGGCATAGGGGCCGTTCTGTCTCAGGAGGGGTCCGATGGGAGGGAGCACCCCATACTATACGTCAGCAGAAAGCTGTTTCCACGCGAGTTGCGCTATGCCACCATAGAGAAGGAGTGTTTGGCTGTAAAATGGGCGGTTGAAAAGCTTGCTTATTATCTAGAGGGGCACCCGTTTACCCTGTACACCGATCATGCCCCCCTCCTCTGGATGGCCAGGAACAAGTCCAATAACGCGCGCGTTATGCGCTGGTTTCTGTCCCTCCAGCCGTACGCCTTCACTGTACAGCACAAGAGGGGGTCTGATAACGTGGGCGCCGATTTCCTGTCCCGCCATCCGCTCCTCGAGCGTGAGCGTCCTAGGGGGGAGGTGTGTAACGGGGTGCCCCTGGCTTGGGACCCTGTTCGGGGGTCCGTTCGAATGCAAGCACAAGGGCCTCCACACTTTGTCCCTAGTAATCACTCTTCTATCCCTCAGCAGACAGACTATCATGGATCAGGGGAAGACTTTGCTGTCCTGGAGGAAGACCGGGACTGGCCCTTTAAGCATCAAGCGGACGAGGAGTGGGCGGAGTCGTGGAGCGACTGGACCACGTCAAATGAGGTTGACCAGAACAAGGCGGTGTGCTTGTACACCCGGAGCGAGTCCGAAGAGAGAGGACGGAGAGACGGGGAGTCGGAGGAGACGGAAGACGTGCTGGGAGGAAGAGGAGCCGGACCGGGAGGAAAGACGCCAGGAGGCCAACGACCCCACGTGTCGCCCAGCCACTCACCCAGGGGAGGTGCGTGGCTCACACAGGTGCGTAATCGCCTCAGGGGCTTGGTGGGACGGCGGGGAGGTCCTCCGGTTATCTGACGAGCCATCCTTGGGTCCCGGTTACCCTGTCCCGAGCACTTAAACCCACCCCATCACGCCCCGTCAGGAGACTGGAGAAATGGGAGCACGCGTGGTTTGAGTCCTCACCCCCTTTCCCTGTTACGGCTGGTATTGCCGGATATCACTCTTACGAGTGCCTTTTGTTTGTTTTGTTTCATACTGGTCCTTGGGAGGAGGAGAGGTCACGACGGACCCCGGAGACCCCACCGCCCGACGGAGCCTGATCGACGATCGGAGGACGTCTCGCCTTGACACGCGGAGGAGAAGACGATCCCGGAGTAGATCCCCCAGGCGAACCCCAATACTGAGAAGGACTTGTTCGGACCATTTACTTAGCACAATAAAGCCCATTATCACTAAGACCCGCCTCTTGCCTTTCACTATTGATCCCGCCGCTAACGAAAAGCTCACAGTGGTGGAGAATGCGGGCATAGACGCCGTCTGCACACAGAAGATGGAAACGGTGATAGAACGACTCACGAAGGGACAGGAACGGCTGGAATGGGTGGCCGAACAGCAGCTTACGGCCGCACAAGAGGACAGGAACCTGATAAAGGAGGCACTGGCTACGCGAACTGCCGCACCCTGGGTGGATCCCGTACAACACGGCAGCAGTATCGAGAGGGTCATTCCACATGGGTCGGCCGCCATTGCTCTACAGAAATTTCAATCAGGGGAGGACCCGGATGCATTCCTCCTCAATTTCGAAAGGGCCGCCAGGGCCTGTGGTTGGCCAGTGGTGAAATGGCCGTTCTTTCTGGCACCTCTCTTGGTGGGGGAGGCCCAGGCCGCCTACCAGGTGGCCAATCCTACCGGGGATACACCGTACCATGAGGTAAAAAAAGTTATATTGGAACATCTGGGACTGGATGCTGAGGCATATCGATTGCGCTTCCGGAAGGAGCGGGGTGTCCCCGGGGAGAATCCCCGGACCTTGTTCGTGCGCCTCAGAATGGCTGCTGATAAGTGGTTGACTCCCACTACAAGTACCAAAGCCGAAATCATGGACCACATATACCTAGAACAGTATCTTGAGGCCCTTCCTTATCCCACGCAGAGGTGGCTACGCCAACATCACAACCTTACAGCTGCGCAAGCCATCGACATGGCTTCTTCCTTCGCACGGGCACAGCCCCGGGTTCCGGCCGGGGAGCAAGAAAAATCACAGAGACAATTCCAGAAAACAGAAAAGAAACCGCATCGACAGGGCGAGACCCCTAAACTCCGGCCTTGGCAAACCCATGCCTCAGGGAACCACGGGGCCCCAATGCTTCGACTGTGGGACCTGGGGCCATATTGTGAGACACTGCCCCAAGAAAAGACCTCCGGAATAACCTATGGAAGTCGGATACCTTCCGAAAGCGGTCCTCTTCTCCGCCGAAATGGGAGGCACGTACAGAGTAAGTGTCAGGGTAAACGGGACCTCCATTTCGGCCCTACTAGATTCCGGTTGTCGTCAATCGGTGGTTCAGACTAGGCATGTCACCCTCTCCCAATATATTCCCTGTCAGATGGTAAACATCCGGTGTGTGCATGGGGATGTGCGACCCTACCCAGTGGCCTCCTTGCCCATAAGCATAAAAGGGGATACACAGACGGTGCGGGTGGGGGTCCTTGCTTCATTGCCCGAAGACCTTATAATAGGCACCGACAACCCTCGATTCCTGTCTATGTTTAAATCTAGTACTGATGGTCATCCCACTACTACAACGCTAGAGAACGGACCCTGTAACCCCTGTCCTGCCATGCTCACCCCTGAACCATGGGTATTGGACCGGAGCTTCTGCTATTCTCAGGCAAACGACCCCTCCCTTTTCAATGCATGGGACCAGCACCATCCGAAGTCCATGTCGTAGCCCATGGAACCGTCCAATCCACTAGAAAAGAACTACAGATCAATCAAGAGCTGTCGCAGAGCCAGAAGGAGGACCTAGCCAAGGTCCTAAGAAGACATGACACGCTCTTCTCCAATCAACCAGGACGTACCACCATGGCCGAACATAGCATCGAAACGCAACCAGGGAAAACGGTACAAATTAGACCCTACCGAGTCCCTGAGTCCAGGAGAAGAGCGATACAAAAAAAAGTGGAGGACATGTTAGAATTGGGTGTTATCCGACCGTCCAAGAGCGATTGGTCCAGTCCTATAGTCATGGTCCCTAAGCCCGATGGCACGCGCAGGTTCTGCATGGACTTCAGGGCGCTTAATGAGATCTCCTGTTTGGATGCCTACCCTCTCCCCAGAGTTGACGAATTGGTCGAGCGCCTGGGAGATGCCCGATACATCACAACGCTCGATCTCACCAAGGGATATTGGCAAGTGCCCTTGAAAGAAGAAGACCGACGGAAAACCGCCTTCAGTACTCACGAGGGTCATTATGAATTCACAGTCCTCCCCTTCGGCTGCATGGGGCCCCCGCCACCTTCCAGCGCCTCATGAACACCGTGCTGAAAGACGTGGCTCAGTTCGCTTCGGCTTACCTCGATGACATTGTCATCCATAGTCCTTCCTGGTCTGACCATCTACGCCACGTACATGAGGTATTTGTAGCACTAGAAAAATCCAGAATCGCCTATCAAAAGGTGAAATACCTGGGTTATGTGTTGGGACATGGGTTGATTGAGCCCCAAATAGAGAAGATCAGAGCAATTTCAGAGACCCCATTTCCTGCCAACCGGAAACAGTTGAGGGCGTTCCTGGGTTTGATAGGATATTATCGTCGCTTTATTCCACAGTTCTCCCACGTGGCAGCACCTCTCTCAGACGCCTTACGTCGCCCCGGCAAGGCCAGCATGACCATACAACCCACTGAGGCCATGTTAGCCACCTTCGCCCTCTTGAAGCGGGTCATAACCTCTGCCCCGGTACTGACCTCCCCTGACTTCACGAAGCCCTTCACCCTACATACCTACGCTTCGGAATACGGCATAGGGGCCGTTCTGTCTCAGGAGGGGTCCGATGGGAGGGAGCACCCCATACTATACGTCAGCAGAAAGCTGTTTCCACGCGAGTTGCGCTATGCCACCATAGAGAAGGAGTGTTTGGCTGTAAAATGGGCGGTTGAAAAGCTTGCTTATTATCTAGAGGGGCACCCGTTTACCCTGTACACCGATCATGCCCCCCTCCTCTGGATGGCCAGGAGCAAGTCCAATAACGCGCGCGTTATGCGCTGGTTTCTGTCCCTCCAGCCGTACGCCTTTACTGTACGGCACAAGAGGGGGTCTGATAACGTGGGCGCCGATTTCCTGTCCCGCCATCCGCTCCTCGAGCGTGAGCGTCCTAGGGGGGAGGTGTGTAACGGGGTGCCCCTGGCTTGGGACCCTGTTCGGGGGTCCGTTCGAATGCAAGCACAAGGGCCTCCACACTTTGTCCCTAGTAATCACTCTTCTATCCCTCAGCAGACAGACTATCATGGATCAGGGGAAGACTTTGCTGTCCTGGAGGAAGACCGGGACTGGCCCTTTAAGCATCAAGCGGACGAGGAGTGGGCGTAGTCGTGGAGCGACTGGACCACGTCAAAAGAGGTTGACCAGAACAAGGCGGTGTGCTTGTACACCCGGAGCGAGTCCGAAGAGAGAGGACGGAGAGACGGGGAGTCGGAGGAGACGGAAGACGTGCTGGGAGGAAGAGGAGCCGGACCGGGAGGAAAGACGCCAGGAGGCCAACGACCCCACGTGTCGCCCAGCCACTCACCCAGGGGAGGTGCGTGGCTCACACAGGTGCGTAATCGCCTCAGGGGCTTGGTGGGACGGCGGGGAGGTCCTCCGGTTATCTGACGAGCCATCCTTGGGTCCCGGTTACCCTGTCCCGAGCACTTAACCCCACCCCATCACGCCCCGTCAGGAGACTGGAGAAATGGGAGCACGCGTGGTTTGAGTCCTCACCCCCTTTCCCTGTTACGGCTGGTATTGCCGGATATCACTCTTACGAGTGCCTTTTGTTTGTTTTGTTTCATACTGGTCCTTGGGAGGAGGAGAGGTCACGACGGACCCCGGAGACCCCACCGCCCGACGGAGCCTGATCGACGATCGGAGGACGTCTCGCCTTGACACGCGGAGGAGAAGACGATCCCGGAGTAGATCCCCCAGGCGAACCCCAATACTGAGAAGGACTTGTTCGGACCATTTACTTAGCACAATAAAGCCCATTATCACTAAGACCCGCCTCTTGCCTTTCACTATTGATCCCGCCGCTAACGAAAAGCTCACACTCAGAAAATGCACAGTCTAGTACAAGCCCATTCCAACTACCCAACAAAAATCATAATTCTTCGTAAAAGAGCAACCATCAGCTTTTTGAGTAGAGCTACTCATAGGTTTTTCTCCCCCCCCCCCATGATGATAGGGTAACATTCCTTTCGCCCTTTAATACCAGCCGCCCGCGTGCACTTAGTGCAGATTGAGGCAGATCCCTAATATACAACATCTGGTTGGAGAGAAATAAGGAAAAGCCTGCTGAAACATCAGTACATAATTTAAATATCAGTCATGTAGAAAACAAGCCTGCAGTTCAAACACAATATGAAGTTGTATTGGTCCCTGTCTGGTCCTTCTTCATAAGAGTATTTTACAAGACAAGTTCCAGTTAAATGGATGTATGACGATACAACGAGGGCCATTTCAACGCGGTCTGTTAGGTTGCAGATTTCACAACGCAAGTTGTTACATCGACTTGCGCTGGAGGGGCGCTGGACTTAGGAATATTGTATTTACTATTCCAGCTCCATTCTACATACAGTAGGGAAGGTTTTGGAAACAGTAATTTACACTATTCCTTAGTTGACTGCACCCTCCAGTGCAAGTCGGATAACGACTTGCGTAGTGAAAACCACAATGTAATAGCACCACGTTGAAATGGATGCATGGTAAACGATGTCTCCCAGTTAAATCAAACCCTGGTGCCCGAAAAGGTTTACTTTTTATTTTTTTATTTTTATTTTTTATTGAAGTCTTGGATAAGCTAAGCAAAAACATATACTGACATATCATATGCTAACCAGAATGTACACATACCCCAAACATTCAGAAACCACACATAAGGCCATCTCATAAAGGTTGACCACAGAAGAAAAAAACAAAAAAAACATATTCAATTTAAATCAATTAAAATCGAAATACGAACCCCAGATTTTCTCAAATTTCCGAATCGCCCCAACTCTTTGAGCATACACTTGTTCACTATTTCTGACTTTTTGCATTTTATAGCGCCATTCATGTACATTAGGGCAATATTGTAAACGCCAATTCTGAAGAATTAACGATCTCGCTACAGCCATAGCAATATATATTAGTTTAACTAGTTGCCCATCTAACATCAATTCAGGATCAAAACCATACAAAATCAATTTAAGATTAACCGAAATTGAGATTTTACACTGGTTTTGCATAAATGCGAATATTTCTTCCCAAAAAGGTACAATTTTAGAGCATTGAGCAACAACATGAGACCAATTAGCAGGATTATAATGCAAACACCTATAACAATTGGAAGAGCAATTAGGATACATTTTACTAACCATTGCCGGAGTGAAATACAGAAGCCATTTACTAAAAATCAGCATTCTGCACCAGTTGGCACCTCTTAATACAGAAAAATTCAGTACATTGATTCTCTTCCATACAGCAGGGGTTAATACCATATTTTCCTGCCCTAGCCACTTATTAATTGCTTTAAGACATAAGTCCGGATCCCTATTCGCGGTTAAGCATCGTTTCCACTCCCCCGGCTTTCTTTCTTGTATTAAGACAAATAATTCATTGAATAACGGAGCAGGGGAAAAAAGAAGTGAAGGGTCTGATTGGGACAAAACTCCATAAATCAACTTATACGATCCCAACAGTAAGAAATTTCCTTGAACCCGGGATGTCATATCAGACATCCTAATCCAAGCACCATCTTCCATATAATCGCTTAACTTCATAAATCCTATCCTCTGCCATTTTTCTAGCAGATCCATGCTAATATCCACTCCGAAAAATGAAAAAGCCGAGCTGAGGGAAGAGGATGTATTGAGAAACGGAAGGGAGTATCTCTTTAGGAGTGCTGTACGTCTCTTAAAAAACCAGTGCAGCACCTTATACCTGACTGTTTTTGGTGATTTAAATAATTGAAGCGGGGAGGGAATCTGAGTTTCTTTACAGATCAAATCAACAAAGAGATTTATGAAAAGTTGCTGATTATTGTCCTTGAATCTGGTCATGAATTGAGCCAAATATGCATTATAATAATCTTTAAGATTGGGAAGAGCCAACCCTCCTTATCCCTTATCTTCAAATAAAGTGTTCAAAGCAATACGAGGCGTCTTTTTTGCCCAAATAAAAGAGGAAAACAAGGATTCAGCTCTGGAGAAAAATGATCCAGCCAGAGCACAAGATATGGTTGAAAATAAAAAATTTTAAGAAGGAAGGACCGACATCTTAATTAGTACAACACGACCAATAATAGTTAATGGTAAAAGATTCCATCTTTCAAACATTACTCGTACCTTCTGCAACAATGGTACTAAGTTCAAACTGTAGAGATCAGAAACTGAGGAAGAGAACAGAACCCCCAAATATCTTTTCGGTTTGTTATTAATGCATGATCTTAAATCAGGGTGAATTACAGGATTAATGCCCCCGCAAACTAGGATTTCGTTTTTTTTTATTCATCCTATAGCCCCCCAAAGCCTCAAACTCTTCAAATATTTGAAGTGCATGAGATTGACATTGCATTTCAGGCTTAATTAACAAAATTATATCGTCTGCGTAAAGTTTGATTTTAGGCATCAAATTAATAGGGGGGAATAAAAGAGGAGCTTTCCTAATTGCAGTTGCTAAGGGTTCAATGAAGAAAGCAAATAATACCGGAGAAAGTGGACAGTCTTTTCTAGTACCGCGTTTAACCGATACTAGTCCCACAGACTCAGCATTAATGATAATATTGGCCCGAGCCCCTGAGTAAAGACTCCGAATCAAATTTATAATTACTTCTGGGATACCAAAGTGCTGTAGAATAATAAAAAGTGTCTCCCATACCACCAAATCAAAGGCTTTTTCGGCATCAAATAATAAAATTAAAGCGGGGACCTTGCGTGATTCAAAAAAATCAAAAGCCTCTGTTCAAAAGTGAGTGTTAGTCAACAGTTGCCTGCCGGCAACGAACCCATTCTGATCTGCGTGGATCAGATCTGAAGAAAAAAAATTACATTGTGTAGATAATATTTTAGTGGTAATTTTATAATCTGTATTCAGTAGCGTGATGGGTCTATAAGAATTCGGATCATTAGAGGGTTTACCCTTTTTAAGAAAACATACTACCGTTCCTTCCCTGAAAGAATCCGGGACAGATCCACCGGACAACATAAAGTTTAATAACTGGACAAAAAAATCTGAGAAGGAACTAAAAAATACTTTAAAAAACTCTGAGGGAAACCCATCCGGGCCGGCAGCTTTCCCTATTGGAAGCTGTTGTACTACTTTCTCTACTTCCTCTCTAGTAAATGGAGTGGCCATACTAATTTGGTCTATAGGAGAAAGAGTAGGAAGAGAGTATTTTTCCAGATAATTCAATAATTTTCGACAATCTATCGTCGATTGAGTGTTATAGATCCTCTTATAGTGTGCTACCATTATTTCTCCAATTTCAGCTGGAACCGATGTATCTCTGAGAGTGTCTGGAGAGTGTAAAGAATGTATGAGATTAGACGAGGCTTGCTCTCTGGCCTGCCACGCCAGGAGTTTACCAGTAAAATTACTCTCTTCATAAATTTTTTGTGAACTCTTACGAAAGATATCATCACTCTGAGTATAGAGCTCTTGAGAGAGCTCTCATTTGGCCGCATTTAATTGATCTTGAACCGATCTAGCTGAATTTTGTTGCCCGAGTACAATCAGAGCCTGAATTTTTTGTTGGAGCAGTTTATTCTTATTCTTAACTGCAGAGAGATCGGCCGCATCTCTACCAATCACCAGGCCACGAATATACGCCTTAAGAGAGTCCCACACATAGTTGAGGGGGGCAGTTCCCATATTCCGAGAAAGAAAGTCTAATATCTCAGTTTTAATAGCCGCCACCCAAATGTCATCAGTCAAATATTTTTTATTAAAGACCCAGCGTTTAGGGGTTCTCACCCTATCTACCACTCCCAATTTAATGATAATCATTGCATGATCCGAGAACCCGTTATGGAGCAACGTCTGTTTAGAAAAAATGATTTGACGTGAAATTAGAAAAATATCAATTTGAGAGGAGGATTTAAATCTGCCAGACCAGCAAGTATATTCTCTTTTGTCCGGATTTTGATTACGCCAAGGGTCCGACAGGTTAAATAACGACATATTATTCTTGATAGACCTAAGGGATTTAGGCTTAAATTGTGTCTTCAACTTGCTGGATGAATCCAGCTCTCTGTTCATCGTAATGTTGAAGTCCCCACCAATAATAATCTCACCCTTGACCATCAACAAAGAAAAAGGTTTAGAGTAGAAAAAAGTAGTAAAAAGAGCCCAATGCCCGAGCGGCCGATATTGTTTATCTGATGAAAGGGGGTAAATGGCGTTCTCAAATTAACTACAGTGGACCAGCCTGGAATGAACCATGCCTAGTCCAGTAAAACCAAGGCGGAAATGAGTGGCAAGCATGCTCTAGCTAAAGTTAACAGATATTTAATTGTCTAAGGGCTAGATGTAGGTAAATCTATTTTACCACTTCTTAAATACCGAATTTTACCGATTCGGTATTTAAGAAGTGGTAAAATAGAGGGGGGGGAGATGTAGGTAATTCCAGATGTGGAATTACCGAATCGGTAATATTCGGTATTTACAGATTCTGTAATTACAGAATCGGTATTTCCTATTGATTCCTATGGGCTGTGAAGCCTAAATACCGATTTTAGCAAGGGTGCAGGGAGTGTCACTTTGACACCCTCTGGCACCCCAAAAATTGACATGTGCGCCATGTGGCACACAGACATGCCCTAAGGGCATGTCTGTCTGTCACATGGCATAGGTGTGTATGCACACATGTGCATGCACACCTGAATTCGGTATTTTAACACCCAATTGGATTGGGTGTTAAAATACCGAATTTTCGGCCATTACCGACCGACCTACATCTGGCCCCAAATGTATTAGGAGAGTGGCCTGTATGAGGAACAACTTATGATGTTATTAGTTAGAGTAAAAACATAATGATTGGCTCTGTCATTAAAAACATCCTATACATCACCTTCAGCCTTCCCCCAACAAAAAAAGCCAGCAACTGCCAGTGTTACACCATTAAACACCCACACTGTGATCCACAACTAGTTCCAGTCTAACCCTAAGAACATCACTAAGCACAACACACATAGGTGACCTAGAGTTGTCCAGTTCTACTATTTAAATCTAGGAGCAGAAACATTCTTTGAAAACCCAGCCAAACCCTAAACTTCAGTACCACCTGTGGCTCACTATACAAATGTGTGTCCCATAGCAGGTAGCATTATGGACCTAGTAATCCATAGTGTCGTATTGGCGGCCTGGTCATCCCCCACATTTATGTTTACCTGTATCATAACTACCAGGCGAAAGTATGATGCCTCACACATGACGAAGCACAAGACCATTAAGAGAAGATGAAGCTCATCTCAAGTAGATCAGTGAGTAAGTAAACACAAGGAGATGGTGAGTAAGTTACAGAAGCATTACTTATTAGCACTTATCATTGACGTTGCAGCATCGTTACACTTTTCTTTGAGATCAGACTTTTTTATGCTGTTCTCTCTCTGGTCACTGAATTCAGCACCCAAGAAATCATTGGCCACATTCGGAATCAAGTACAAGTGAAGCTTTCCATTATACTCGACCATCAATTTGGCCAAGAAAATTACAGCATATGTGGAGTATTGCTGTTGCAATCTCCTCTTAGCTGTTATAAATGAGCACCTACCTAGAAAAGTCAATATGGGAGCCATTTGATGTTTCAAAGACTACTTGTCTATTGCGAATTTCAGCAATACATCCCTGTAAAAAGATATGGGTTACGATGAGGCACTGGCTTTGTACCAGCAGCCAAACTGACAATTACCCATTTGTCCTCTGAACAACAAAAATTGTGGCGAAGACCTCCCACCCAATGAGCACCTCTTCCATAAATAGTCTGGTCTAGTTGGTTTGACTAGAATCTGGAAAAAAAGGCTGAACCCATACATGTCCCCCAAGTAGTTATATTTTTTTATATACCTGTTTACTTTATGTAATAAATGCATATAAGAACATCTATTTCAGCAGGGTACACTTATGTCACTTAGAGATCCAGCAGACAAATTATTTTTTGCAGGAAGGCTCGCAGTTCGATCAGATTTAAGGTTCCCTATTGACCCAATCATTCAGTATTGTTGGATGTCAGAGTGGTACTACAGTTTTGAAATAATTGGTGGGCAATCAAATGTTTTCCTGAAAGAAACTGCCAGCCAAATCGACCATTTTGTTTTACCTCATTTCTTGTGTCATATGTTCTAGTTTTAGATTCGTTTTTTTTCTCCTGAAAGAGTTGTCTTATGTTACTAGACACATAAAGAATGTGTGTACTAACCAAAGTGAAACCTCTCTGGTGGCTGACAGAAGAATGAGGGCTGTGCAAAGGCATTGGAAATAACTATACGGTCTTGGGGCCATGGGGTTAAAATATATACAGACCATAACGATTATTAGAATTTATAAAAAGGCAAAGCCAAATTATGAGGTGGAAGTACAATTACCCGGGAGATGCTGGTGTGGTACTCCAGGATTCTGACTTGACCTTGAGGGTTTCCATAAATGGGAGATTTTGGCCATCTCCAAAGTAGGAGACATATGGAGACCCTAGGATTGCAGGCATTTGCCGAATTTCAAGGTCAATATGAATTAACCGAGTCTCATTACTACAAATACTTGCAAATCTGGCATACCCTGTCTGTTTACACAGGCTTACTTATTTAAATACTTTAGTTTGGTCAACGATCATCAAAGCAACATATCAATACATTAGAAGGCAAGCATTGAAAATGCAATAGGTCTCGCCTTCGATTAAGTTAAAGCCATTTGCGTTGCTAATGGCATTGTATAGCCAAGCAAATGGCTTTAACTTAATGAAAGGCGAAACCTATTGCATTTTTAATGCTTGTTTATTTAGGATAGGAGGCAGAGACAGCGCTTCGCGTAAAATATAATGTAACACATTGCCACAGGCAAATAAAAGGTAGTGATTGTTAGAGGGCACCGGTGTGGTTAGTGCAGCAGGTAACAGCTGTCTGTGTATGGGGTCTAAGTGCTAACTGATGAAAGAGAAAGCACACTGCCATTATGAAATGTTAGAGTGACTTAAGCATACTGTCATCTGTGCGGTTAACATTCAGGAATGTTCACGTGGTTGCTGGTAAAAATTGAATGGTATTAAAATGCCCATAAAGAAGTTGTGATCACGTTGGTGGTAAAACAACGTGGGAGTGTATGAGCAATGCTGGGGACAACGTACCGTGCAGTACAGTTTTGACAAACATCTGGCAGCATTAAATAGTATCGGTGCGTAGTGACACTTTGCTAATCTAAAAATTATGTTGGGAGTAAACATGATGATGGTAGTAACTTGGATTAGTATCTCTGCCAGTGTGCATGTCCACTCTCAAGCGTGCACTGAAGTCAATTTAATGCTTCATTCAACATACAGTGCAGCACTTTAAGCACTCGCAATGAAGAGTTGGCGTGCAGTAATGTTTAAACTACCAGTAATGGGTCAGGTGGATTATCATTAGGAAGTGCGCCTGTCATGATCGACTGCACCCTTCTTGTGAATGTAAAGTAATATGACCCCAGCCCACCGAGGCCTTTTACCAGATCACTGATGAGCTGCTCCACTAGTCCCACTCCTCGGCTGGTTCTAATCTCGGGTACGGGGTCCTTGGGAAGCTCCGTCCTGCTGATGTCCCGGCTCTCCTCCAGGAGGCTCTTGGCCAGCTCTCCGGGGACGCTCCGGTCGCCTCCGGTGAACCACACAGGAAGACACCGCAGGGGCCCCACATAGGGAACAGAGGTAGAAGTAGAGCCTCTGGAGGAGGGGCACCTGACAGAAGCCACGGGTAAGGCGCTCCATTCACGCTCCAGCTCCAAGTGGCCCTTCTCCTGTTGCCGATGCTCCTATGTCCTTCTCCCCTGCAGGTCTCTCCTCCTCAGAGGTCCCCCTCCAGACTGCCTGATATGTGTTTACATTTCGTCCTCCAGGTTCACCGGAACTCCCGCAGAGAGGAGAGTCGAGACATCTTAACATGAGGCTCAAACCCAGCCTGGGGTCTTCCGAGGTCATGTTTCCCTATCTCACCATAACAGTGATGAAGCCCGCACTGTAGTCCACTCCATAGGAATTACTATATTTACACAGTACCGTAGTAAGGCGAACCAGCGCGGTGAAAGCGTCCCACGCGGCCAATCAATAAAATAAACAAGCGCGGTACCAAAAGTGCAGAGAAAATATAAATAAATAATGTGAGCGTGGTGTCCGTGCCGGGAGCCGCACTAATTAAAATAATAAAAAACCTCCAACTTAATTGCCTACAGTCGCAGCATCCGTGAAAACTTCCAGGTTTTCGCTTCATTATTTCTGCCCTAATTAAAACCAGCACCGCCTCACCCCCACAACCTCCATCTCCGAGGAGTCCCAACGAAATGACGGCACAAACGGGGCGGAAACAGGATACTGAATCCCGCCCCTCCAGGACTCCCTGACCTGCCTCATGGTTCCAAGGCGATATTTCAAGAAATATTGTCGTGATACCGTAAGGCAGGTCATGGAGTCCTCGAGAGGCGGTATCCAGAGCAGACAAATCTGCAAAACAGGAGCTTTTTCCAATGGCAGGCCTCCGTTTCGAGAGGCCTGCCAATGGAAAATAGGGGCGTGGCTTCATGCCGTATTGAAAATCCCTCCTGACAATATCTCTTTGTCTGCTACAGCGCATGCGCTGCTAGCAGGCTTCGACCTAACAACTATACAACAAATAAAACAATTTGATAAAAAGGATATTGTAATAAATATTAAATAAAAACAATTATAGAAGGAAATCAATGTATCATCGAGGTAGTACAAAAGATTTTCACTCAGCGTATAGGAACATATCCTCATCAAAGGGACAAAGCAGAGCCTACACTTTTAGCGTACATGCAGAGTGAATGCCACGTCACAGAAGCAACTATAAGTATCAAACCTCGGGCGACGCCTCAGGTCTTAGCGACCCAGTTATAGAATAGCTATTACATGGGCCTATTCTCCATCATAAGGACAGGAATGTAAGAGAATTTGCACTGGATGAGCCAGATACTCTAAAGAAACTTGGAAATTGAAAAAAAAATGATGTATCTGCCTGATAAATTCTCAAGGCTATCCTGAACTGGCGACCTCCCGGGAATCGACATAAGGAGCTATCCAGTGCTTATGCTGTTTCAGATAATATGGACAAAAACACACTCCTTTTGGAAAATATGGGAGATAAATCCCAATTGGAGTTTCAATTGCTGACTGCACACAAAATATACCAAATTTACAAAACGCTGCTCAATAACGGTCAATCACAGTTAGAAACACTTAAAAATAAATGGATGCAAGATCTGGGAATCCTGGAAGAGGAGGATTGGAGGGAAGCCTGTAAATACCCAAGGGAGGTGGCTGTAGGGACTGGGCTTCGTTTAATGCAACTTAAAATACTACACTATTATACCCGCGCATGCCTGTTTAAAGCTGAGAAGATAAAAGCAGAAAGATACCCGGAGAGGATGCAATAGTACAGGTTTTCAGGTGCACATGCTGTGAGACTGTCTGAGGTTACAACATTTTTGGCCTGGAGCACAGTGCGCAATAGCAAGAGCCATAGACTTAGTGTGGGTATTCAACACCTGAGTGGTATGTTTGGTGATATGGGGAGACCAAACATTCCCAAGGACCCCCTACTACTGTGTAACAGGACCCTTATTGTGGCCAATAGAGATGTGTTAATATTGCGGGGTAGCACTAAAGCTCCTACAGGGGTCCAGTCAGTCCAAACTTTGCACTGGTGAATGCAAGCCAAAGAAGTAGTGTACACAGACAAGGTTGTCTGCTGAAATTTGAAAAGGTATGGGGTCCATGGCATGACAACCGCAGCGCAGACTAATAACTAGCCCCCAGGTGCCTATTGATAAGTGGATACGGCAGGGCTAAGCATCTCTTCTACCTGAACTACATGCGTTATTGATATCATTGGTAATTACAAGTCGATTGCGGTGTAAGAAAATAAGCTGATTTACTGTCTGAAACTATTTGAATGTTATTTTACACATGTATGTTTTGCGCCTCCCTGATATGTATGATGTATGTATAGATGTTGAAGGTAAGCTCTATTACTTTCCTTCTTTGAAGAAAAGTTTTCAGCAATAATATTTTTTCTGTGTCTTTAACAGAAACTAAACATACACTCAAATTAGTGAGGGGGATTCTGCACAACTGGGCACCAAATACTTCAAAGCTCAGTTTAGACTATATGGCAGGAGACAGAAACTGTAATGGTCTTTACACATTAGAATTCCATAAAAAGGGAAAGCACCAAAGGGGTGTGTGCACTGTAATCCTGTTTCTCCAAGTCGCCTACATAAATATCTGAGATTAAATTATGTATCTCTGCCTCTTACAGTTTGGATGGTTGGGCCTTTCCAGTTGGACAAGTAGTTTCATGCTAGAGCCTGGATAAGCAGGTGCAGTTCCTGGCATCACAGAAGTGGCACTAAAGACCGACATCAGATATTATCATTTACTAGTAAAAACAAAAAGTGGAATCTTGGCACTGAGGTAGGTAAAATAGGCCCGGTAACGATGCAATTTGTGAATTGCTCGGCAAAGGCAGCCTCAGTTCACTTTTGGACTAAGTTTGCCTGTGTATAGATGCTTCATCAGGTGCATTTCTACTACTGCGGTTCATCTCTGGGACTTGTGTCTTGCTCATGTTGAACTGTCTGGATTGACTTATTGACGTCTTCGCATCATTTTTGTTTCTGTGATTTGTCAATCAATCATTCAAGGATTTATAAAGCGCAACAAATCCCTGTGAGCATCTCAAGCCGCTGGAGATGCCAACTGCTTTGTGGTGATCTGTCCATTCGAACAGCCAGGCCTTTAGTCCTTTCCTGAATTCCTGGAGCAATGAGGCTGTTCTAAGGTGCAGGAGAAGGCCATTCCAAGCTTTGGCCGCTAGGTAAGTTTCTAAGTTCATGCATAAAAACTCTCACTTTAATAGCTATATTACTCAAATATGATGTGGCGGTGCACGGTCATTTATAGTTAGCACATTTGAAATGAAGCGGCCACAAAATTCCCACTGAAGCACTTTTACTGATAAAAGTATCTAGCGTACAAACGATAATGGGTTAATTGGGTTTCAGCCCAAATCATAATTTGCACATAACCAAGTAAGGTGTTCTGATTTGTTGTGATACTATTAAAATGTTTGTTTCCATCCCACATCAAAACGAAAAAAGCTTTTCCCCCCACCTTCTGGAATAAATATTTTAAAATATTTGTACAGTTAATTTACAAGGTATTTACACGTGTTTTAGAAACAAAACTGACATCATATAGCCTTTCATTGTGCACAGCATTATTGTCAGACAATTCACTTTCCTTTTCTTTCGCTGACGGCAAAGCTAGAGGATTTTTTAAACAGGATCTCCAGAATAAAATAAAAAACAATCTGTAAGAAGACATAAGCTAGTATCTGACCTCTGTCTTTGAAGGCACAGCAAATGTAAAAAAATGTAAAAGGCATCTTTATTGCTCTGTCACTTTCTTCATTATAAGAACATCTGTTCTTTGTCAGCTGGAGTTTCTCACCAGACAGGGCCAGTAGTTTCTAAAAATAGCTCGCCCTGATAACATTTGGCTCGCCATACTCAGTGGGCGAGTATTTCTCAAGGCCAGATGATGGATCATTGGGTACTATGACTGGTCAGGAGTGGGATCTTTCAATCAATCAATCAATCAAAGCATTTGTATAGCACACTACTCACCCGGAGGGTCTGAAGGCGCTGGGGGGGGGGGGGGGGGGGTGTCCGCTACTGTTCGAACAGCCAGGTCTTGAGCTGCTTCCTGAAGGCGAGGTGGTCTTGGGTCAGGAGGAGATGGGTCGGAAGGGAGTTCCAAGTCTTGGCGGCCAGGTAGGAGAAGGACCTTCCTCCTGTGGTGGCTCTTCGGATGCGGGGGACGGCGGCGAGGGCGTGGCTGGTCGATCGAAGCTGGCGTTTGGGAGCGTAGAAGTTGAGGCGGCTGTTGAGGTATCCTGGGCCTTGGTTGTGTAGGGGTTTGTGTGCGTGGGTGAGGAGCCGGAAGGTGATTCTCTTGTTGACCGGGAGCCAGTGCAGGTCTCTCAGGTGTCCGGAGATGTGGCTGCGGCGGGGGATGTCCAGGATGAGTCGTGCTGAGGTGTTCTGGATCCGCTGGAGTCTCTTCTGGAGTTTGGCGGTGGTTCCGGCGTAGAGGGAGTTGCCGTAGTCCAGACGGCTGGTGACGAGGGCCTGGGTGACCGTCTTCCTGGTCTCGGTTGGTATCCATCGGAAGATCTTACGTAGCATGCGCAGGATGCACGCGAATATTGTTGCGGCGGTTGCGCCCTTCCGCATCCTCCGCCCTCTGTTCCAGCAGGTGCACCCTCTGCTGCAGCTCCCCCAGCAAGGCGTCTGCCGCCTTCGACGAAGGTTCCAGCGCGTCGATCCGGGTCTCGGTCTCCTTGACCCGATCCGCCAACTTGCCGTGGTCCGCACGCAATAGGCCCAGGCTCGTGGACACCTGCCCGATGTCATGGTGCAGAGCCTCCCGGGTATCGGCGATCGCCTTCAGGATCTGCTCCAGCTGGCTTGGCGGCAGACCCGCCGCCGGGACAGTGTCCGAAATGGGGCCCCCATCAACCTCCGGCCCCCCAGCAGCCTCAGGGGGGGGTTTTAAGGGGCGTTTCCCCATAGGGGTGGTCGCGTCTCGCCCCCGCAGCAACAGGGTCAGCGTCTTACCCCGAGTCCAACTCGCCAGGCCGCAATCCTCAGGGTCACTCGCCGCACAGCACTTCCTCAGGGTCCGCCGGCCCTCAAAACCAGCCACTCTTCAATGGTTCCTGGGCCCCACTTGTCGCCCTGCTGTCCACCGATCACCAGGAGCCCCCCCGACTGCAGCACTCCTCCAAGTCCGAATGCAAAGTACCAAGCCACCAGCCCAAAATGGCAGCAGGGGCGACCGTGGAAGGTTCCACGTGCGTGAGGGCAGGGGGTAGCGTGCCCGGGCTCCAAGACACAGGTCTCCCAGAACGTCCCTAGTGCCAGGACACTAGTCTTGTCGGCGGCGGCAGAGTCCCTCGACGGGAAATGGCCAGGGTCAGCACAGGAGCGCCCCCCCACAGGATGGTGGCCCAGAATCCGGTCCCGTCCCAATCCTGTTGTCCGGGGCCTACGACACCTCAGCCTTCCGGATCGCACAGGGCCGGTCCGCACGCCAAGCCCGTGCTCCACAATTGGCGCTCAGCGGGGCCCCCCAAGTTCAAGCCGGCAGGGGCAGCGTCGGGCAGTCGCGTCCTCGGCAGGCCACGCGGAGATGGGTCCGAGCCCAATCACGAGCTCCAGCAGCAGGGCCCCCCCGGGCCGAGGGCCGCACCCGGTCTTTACTCCTGCAGGCGCCCCCGTCGGGTCTCCGCAGATGCACCGCTGGAAAGCGGCTCAAGCCTCGCCGCCGCGGCGAGCTCCGAAACCAGGGCTCCGGGTCATGTGGCAGCCGGCGGCCGGCCAGGTACCACTCAGGGTCGGCCTTCGGATCACTGGAGGCCGGGGATGCGGCCGAGCGTCAAGGCCGCAATATGGCCGGCGCCGCCCACCGACCTGCAGGCGTAGCGCGGGCTCCGCGCAGCCGGGGCTCGCTCCCACCGTCTCCGGTCAGGCCCCCAGGAGTGCAGGAGGAGACGCGGGCAAGGACAGGGCGTCAGGGCCACCAGGATCGACAATATCAGGATTAATGGGGGAAGGCCGCTGCGGAGCTCAGCGCTCACACGTCTTCCTCCATCGGCTACCAAGCCACGCCCCCCCTACATGCGTTATTGATATCATTGGTAATTACAAGTCGATTGCGGTGTAAGAAAATAAGCTGATTTATTGTCTGAAACTATTTGAATGTTATTTTACACATGTATGTTTTGCGCCTCCCTGAGATGTATGTATAGATGTTGAAGGTGAGCCCTATTACTTTCCTTCTTTGAAGAAAAGTTTTCAGCAATAATATTTTTTCTGTGTCTTTAACAGAATCTAAACATACACTATAATTAGTGAGGGGGATTCTGCACAACTGGGCACCAAATGCTTCAAAGCTCAGTATAGACTATATGGCAGGAGACAGAAACTGTAATGGTCTTTACACATTAGAATTCCATAAAACGGGAAAGCCCCAAAGGGGTGTGTGCACTGTAATCCTGTTTCTCCAAGTCGCCTACATAAAAATCTGAGATTAAATTATGTATCTCTGCCTCTTACAGTTTGGATGGTTGGGCCTTTCCAGTTGGACAAGTAGTTTCATGCTAGAGCCTGGATAAGCAGGTGCAGTTCCTGGCATCACAGAAGTGGCACTAAAGACTGACTTCAGATATAATCACTTACTACTAAAAACTGATAAAAACAAAAAATGGAATCTTGCCACTGAGGTAGGTAAAATAGGCCCGGTAACGATGTAATTTGTGAATTGCTCGGAAAAGGCATCCTCAGTTCACTTTTGGACTAAGTTTGCCTGTGTATAGATGCTTCATCAGGTGCATTTCTACTACTGCGGTTCATCTCTGGGACTTGTGTCTTGCTCATGTTGAAATGTCTGGATTGACTTATTGACGTCTTCACATCATTTTTGTTTCTGTGATTTGTCAATCAATCATTCAAGGATTTATAAAGCGCAACAAATCCCTGTGAGCATCTCAAGCCGCTGGAGATGCCAACTGCTTTGTGGTGATCTGTCCATTCGAACAGCCAGGCCTTTAGTCCTTTCCTGAATTCCTGGAGCAATGAGGCTGTTCTAAGGTGCAGGAGAAGGCCATTCCAAGCTTTGGCCGCTAGGTAAGTTTCTAAGTTCATGCATAAAAACTCTCACTTTAATAGCTATATTACTCAAATATGATGTGGTGGTGCACGGTCATTTATAGTTAGCACATTTGAAATGAAGCGGCCACAAAATTCCCACTGAAGCACTTTTACTGATAAAAGTATCTAGCGTACAAACGATAATGGGTTAATTGGGTTTCAGCCCAAATCATAATTTGCACATAACCAAGTAAGGTGTTCTGATTTGTTGTGATACTATTAAAATGTTTGTTTCCATCCCACATCAAAACGAAAAAAAGCTTTTCCCCCAACCTTCTGGAATAAATATTTTAAAATATTTGTACAGTTAATTTACAAGGTATTTACACGTGTTTTAGAAACAAAACTGACATCATATAGCCTTTCATTGTGCACAGCATTATTGTCAGACAATTCACTTTCCTTTTCTTTCGCTGACGGCAAAGCTAGAGGATTTTTTAAACAGGATCTCCAGAATAAAATAAAAAACAATCTGTAAGAAGACATAAGCTAGTATCTGACCTCTGTCTTTGAAGGCACAGCAAATGTAAAAAAATGTAAAAGGCATCTTTATTGCTCGGTCACTTTCTTCATTATAAGAACATCTGTTCTTTGTCAGCTGGAGTTTCTCACCAGACAGGGCCAGTAGTTTCTAAAAATAGCTCGCCCTGATAACATTTGGCTCGCCATACTGAGTGGGCGAGTATTTCTCAAGGCAGATGATGGATCAGTGGGTACTATGACTGGTCAGGAGTGGGATCATAATTGACTTCTTTTCAGAAGCTACTTCATCTGGGATCATTGAGGAAAGCTCAGCCTCATTTGTGATTTTGCTCTTTTGATGAAAGGAGCGATTGTTCAGGTACTCAAGACAGAGACACACCTTGGAGCTTACTCCATGGTCTTTCTAGTCCCAAACGCATTTTGGGATTACTGTCTTGTAAATTAATCTTAAGAACTTGAACACATTAATTCAGAATCTTCAATTCAAGATGGACACCTTACAAAGGATTATTCTATAGATCCCTTTTATCACTTCCTGAAACCTTTGGACCTAATGAATTCCTATTTGCACATTCCTATTGCAGAATGCCACCTCAAATTTCCAAGGTTCGTTGTGGGAAATCAACATTTCAAAGTTCTGCACTTCAGTCTCAAATCTGCATTGAAGGTTTTTACAAAGATGACGACTTCATTTGTGTCTTATCTGCATTTACAAGGAAATACCAGTATTTCCGTAGCTGGGTGACTGGTTGCTTCATGCTTCACCAGAGGAAGAAACTACTCAGATTTGAGATTGTAGGAAATCAATCATCACATCTCTAGGGCTTCTCCTGAACATACCGAAATGTCAGCTTCAACCTTCCAAGGAAGTGGCCTTCATCGGAGCATGTTCCAGACCTGAACTAGGGAGGGTCTTTCTCAAAGATAAGAGAATTATGTGCCTCCAATGGTTACCTCTTAAACTGGTGTCTGCTCAGGAGGCTCTGGCCAGGCTGTGGTTAGAGGTCAAAGGTAATGTGTCAGAATATGTTCACTGAGTCCAGTAGTCAAGGCTCTATTTGCTCCATCATCTGTGGTATCGCAGCAAATTATGGTCACCAACTGCTCATTTCTTGGACAAGCTGATTCTGTTATTTCAAGAACTCAGCGAAGGCTTGAGGTAGTGGTTGGAAGAGGAGAATGTGCCCAAATGAATTGCAACAGGAGCCTCAAGTGTAGTTGGCAACAGATACCAGTCGCATTCACTGGGAAGCAAACTTAGACAGTACGACTTGTCAGTTGAAATGCCCAATTCTATAGAGCCAGAAATCATCAATTTAGAAAGACACCAATCTTCAGAGCACTGAAGTTCTTTCATGACCTGGTTGTCCCCAAAAATATTCTGGCTAAAAAGGACAATACTGTTTCAATCTGATAGTTCAATTATCATGCGTTTATTCGAAATGTACCACCTGTTCAGGTGACTTTCGTCTTTTTCTCTCAGGCTGCCTCACGGCTGTCATGTGACCACACACAGGCTCAAGCTGTTGGATTTGTGCTAGCTCTTCTGCACAGAACTGCACCATCTAGGAGGCACTCCGCTATCTTAGTGAGTTGGCCCCACAGCTAAAAAGAAAAGAAGGGATAAGCGCCATGTTACTCAGCCTGATGGTCTAGTTGACAGCCCGCAGATCGCAATTTGGTCACTGCTGATGAGGCTGTGAGGAGGATCCAATGGGACTAACTGGCAGATTCTATTAGAAAACGTCAAGGGAGTTATAGACTCCGGTATCCAACTTCTGGTTGTGGGATTGAGTATTCCTGAAAGGGGAATTTAGAAATTGGCTGCCAATTCTACAACATTAATTCCCATAAAACAGATCAGTCCATATATGGCAGTTAGCCCCGTTATGCATTCCCTATCTTCCCAAACTAATGTTATAAATCCTCCAAGAATATCTTGCAATGACACAATACATGCAATGCAGTACTCCAGTAAGAATGCTGTGCAAGGTAGGCATGTGAATCATATAAGCCGCAGGAAGGACCTCAATCATGAGCCAGATCTTTTTGGGTCTTAAACCTCAGACCAGGCAGGTGCATCGAGGCGCCACGCCCCTGCTTTAACCTTCCCCATGAAGACTGTCCTTAAGTTGTAACAATGGCCCATGTCCAGGCCCTCACACCATCTGGTAGGGAATCTAAACAAGCATTTGCAATGCAATAGGTCTCGCATTAGGAAAGTGTGAGCTACTGGTATTGTAAATGACACATTTTTTTAATATGTGTTGGCTTTGAAAATATATAAATTAATAGCATTGTTATTCACAAAGCCAATAGCTTACACTTTCCTAATGCGAGTCCTATTGGCTATGGCAATGCTTGTTGGTAGCAAGCAAGGACAGTGCTTTTGTGGTGCTGAGTGATGATGTTGTGGTGCTGAGTGATGATGTGGTTGGGCTGAGTGATGTGGTGGTCGTGCCCCTTAGTGATGTGGTGGTGCCCCCGAGTGATGTGGTGGTGTCCCCGAGTGATGTGGTGGTGTCCCCGAGTGATGTGGTGGTGTCCCCGAGTGATGTGGTGGTGTCCCCGAGTGATGTGGTGGTGTCCCCGAGTGATGTGGTGGTGTCCCCGAGTGATGTGGTGGTGTCCACGAGTGTTGTGGTGGTGCCCCTGAGTGATGGAGGGTGGGGGTGGAGATGGGGGGTGGAGGGTGGAGTTTTATTTATTTATTTATTTATTAATGCCATTTGTAGAGCGCGTACAATTACCCTTGGGCGTCTCGGCGCTAAAAAGTGCATTGATGTCTCACCTTGATCAGGAAGTACGGAGATGTGGATCACTGATTGAATAACCATGTTTTCAGTTTTTTTCTGAACTGGAGGAGTGTGGGACTTGCTTTTATATGGTTAGGTAGAGTGTTCCAAAGTCTAGGGGCCGCGATTGAGAAGCGGCGATCGCCCCAGGAAACTGTTCGGCTTCGTTGAACCACTAGTTGGTTAAGAGAAGTGGATCTGAGAGTTCTGGATGGGTTGTAGGGAATCAGTTGATTTTTGAGGAATCGAGGTCCTTGATCCTGTAGGGATTTATATACTGTGCACAGAGATTTAAATTTTACCCTATTGTGGATGGACAGCCAGTGGTAGCTTTTAAGCGTGTCCGAAATAGGTGCAAACTTAGGTTTTTTTGACAGAACGCGAGCAGCAGCATTCTGCACGGTCTGTAGTTTTTTGGTAACTCTGCTCTGAGCATTGAGCAGCAGACCGTTGCAATAGTCTAGCGATGTAAGCACTAGGGAGGTGACTAAGGTTTTTGCTGCTGAGTCTGGTAGATAAGGTGTGATTTTTCTTACCATTCTAAGCTTGAAATGGGCGTTAGCTGCCACCTTGTTTGCATGGGCCATAAAGTTAAGCTGGTCATCGAAAGTAACCCCTAGGTTTCTGACTTTGACCGTGGGGCTGGGGGGTGTGCCCAAGGCCACCAGGTTGCCGACCACGCTGGGGAGAGATTACCGAAGATGACCACCTCCGTTTTATCGGAGTTAAGCTTTAGACAATTCTTTGCCATCCACTCGCCGATAGCAATCATCCCACTTTGGAATCTCTCTGCCACCCTCTGTCCATCGCCCTTTATAGCCAGCACCAACTGAGTGTCATCGGCGTATGAGGTTAGGCCCATCCCATGTGCTTTGATGACACTAGCAAGGTCCGACACATATATATTAAATAGTGTCGGACTTAGGGATGAGCCTTGGGGTACCCCACACGGCAACGACAGATCAGCCGACTGGAAAGGGCCCACTGTGACCGCCTGAGTTCTGTTGGCCAGGAAGGAAGCAAGTAAGTCCCTAGCCGTGAGCGTAATGCCCATCCTCTCGACACGGTCGACCAAGATCTTATGGTCAACCGTGTCGAAAGCAGCTGACAAATCTAGGAGAACTAGCAAAGCAGTTCCTCCTTGATCACGGATGACTCTTATGTCATCAGCTGCTTTAATAAGAGCGGTTTCTGTTCCGTGATGTTTGCGGAAACCGAACTGCGTATCATCTAGCAGATTGTTGTTTTCTATGTAGGCTGATAGCTGCTGGTTCATAGCCTTTTCTATAACCTTAGCTAGAAAAGGGAGGCTTGCTATAGGGCGGTAGTTTTTTAATTCTCCTTTGTCTAAACCAGGCTTCTTAAGCAGAGGCTTGAGTTGGAGGGTGGAGTTGGAGGGTGGAGTTGGATTTGGAGTTGGAGGGTGGAGTTGGAGTTGGAGGGTGAGGGTGGAGTTGGAGGGTGGAGTTGGAGGGTGGAGTTGGAGGGTGGAGTTGGAGGGTGGAGTTGGAGGGTGGAGGTGGAGGGTGTGGAGTTGGAGGGTGGAGTTGGAGGGTGGAGTTGGAGGGTGGAGTTGGAGGGTGGAGTTGGAGGGTGGAGTTGGAGGGTGGAGTTGGAGGGTGGATTTGGAGGGTGGAGTTGGAGGGTGGAGTTGGAGGGTGGAGTTGGAGGGTGGAGTTGGAGGGTGGAGGGTGGAGTTGGAGGGTGGAGTTGGAGGGTGGAGGGTGGAGGGTGGAGTTGGAGGGTGGAGTTGGAGGGTGGAGTTGGAGGGTGGAGTTGGAGGGTGGAGTTGGAGGGTGGAGTTGGTGGAGTTGGAGGGTGGAGTTGGAGGGTGGAGTTGGAGGGTGGATTTGGAGTTGGAGGGTGGATTTGGAGTTGGAGGGTGGATTTGGAGTTGGAGGGTGGATTTGGAGTTGGAGGGTGGAGTTGGAGGGTGGAGTTGGAGGGTGGGGTTGGGGGAGGTGGTGGAGTTGGAGGGTGGAGTTGGTGGAGTTGGAGGGTGGAGTTGGAGGGTGGAGTTGGAGGGTGGAGTTGGAGGGTGGAGTTGGAGGGTGGATTTAGAGGGTGGAGTTGGAGGGTGGATTTGGAGTTGGAGGGTGGATTTGGAGTTGAAGGGTGGATTTGGAGTTGGAGTTGGAGTTGGAGGGTGGAGTTGGAGGGTGGAGTTGGGGGGTGGAGTTGGAGGGTGGGGTTGGAGGGGGGAGGTGGTGTTGGAGGGGGGAGGTGCTGTTGGAGGGTGGAGTTGGAGGGTGAAGTTGGAGGGTGGAGTTGGAGGGTGGAGTTGGAGGGAGGAGTTGGAGGGAGGAGTTGGAGGGTGGAGTTGGAGGGTGGAATTGGAGGGTGGAATTGGAGGGTGGAATTGGTGTTGGAGGGTGGAGTTGGTGTTGGAGGGTGGAGTTGGAGGGTGGAGTTGGAGTTGGAGGGTGGAGTTGGAGTGAGGGGCTGCCTAATGCAGCCCCTGGTGATCCGGAGAGATGACACAGGATAGGGAAGAGAGGGCGGGCAGGGCCTGAGTCCTTGTTGCGGACGACCAGCTTTGGGGTCAGAGCTGAGATGAGAAGGGTAGCCAGCCAGGCATGAGAGTTGTAAAAAAAAAAAAAAAATCGCGGGGGACCGTGTTTCATAAAAGAGAGGGCGGGCAGGGCCTGAGTCCTTGTTGCGAACAACCAGCTTTGGGGTCAGAGCTGAGATGAGAAGGGCAGCCAGGCATGAGAGTTGTAAAAAAAAAAAAATCGCGGGGGACCGTGTTTTAATAAAGAAAACAGGGCGCACGCCTCCTGCTGTGGGCTGACATGGCAGTGTGCAGCGGCAAAAAGCATCAATTAAAACAACAAGATTAAGTAAAGCATGTCAAATGTAAGCAGGAACAACATGGTTACCTTAACACACTGGCAGCTAGCAATATTACAATGAATGACAAACTGGTGGTGGAGGGAGGGCACCCCACGGGGAGATACATGTAAAAGGGTGAAGGATAAACTAGAAAGGGGGTTGGGGACAAGGTGGAAGTGAAGACAGCGCAGTTTTAGAACATGATGTAATCGGCGCGTGTCCTGCCAAAGACAGAGGTCAGAGACCAAAATGCGGAACACGCACACAATATAAAACAAGCTCTCGGCATTGCTGTGGGGGGGGGGGAGCGGCAGCCTTTGAAGTCTGATGCGAGGCACAGACAAATGGTGGTGCGCGATGTGTACGCAGGGGGGGAGCGGCAGCCTTTGAAGTCTGATGCGAGGCACAGACAAATGGTGGTGTGTTATGTGGCTGGCGTGCACGCGCCTATCTCACATGAACTGTATGGGATCCGCAGCCGTTTTGGTAGACTTTTCTTTTCCACTTACTATAATTCTCTCCAGCAATGCGCAAGAGCATTGGCAGGCGAGACCTAAAAAGCACTTTAAAAATATGGTGTGTTAATGCATCAGCAAACATACTGGCTTTCATATTATAGAGTAGAACACCATTTTATTTGTGAGAAGACTAGATCTGGTGGGCCAGCTAATAAACACCTCAAAGGAACTTTGTTGTTATTAATTAAATCATGGGGATCTTGATAAGCACATGCTAATTTTAGTGGCTGGGAACAAGGCATTATTTTGTTTACATTTTATATCATGGTTCATGAATATGAACGTAAAGTTTAGGAGACCAGAGAAGATAGCTATAGTGATCACATTCCTATTTTACTAGGTCTCAGCATACCAGTTAGTACTAAAGTTACATCAGATTAGAGGATTACCTGTCTGACCATAAGGGACAAGGGATTAAGGCTTAGGTGGTGGAAGGTTCACATTCCTACCCTGTTTACCCGCCACTATCACACTCTTTCTAGACCTTGGTAACAAAAAAATCAACCAAATGCTCAAGTTGTCGACCCTTTGTTATACTGGGCCAATACATAAGTAAATCACTTTTATTCCCGGTTAAAATTAACACTTACACTTAGCCTAGCTGGTTTAACAGGGAATGTAGGTAGGCTAATAGACATCTGAGTTTGGACATAAATAGAACTACGGGAGCTGAGGCAGAAATAGCCAGAGCAAGAGTGGAGTATTAATTGCCCATTACAAATATAACATAGCCATTAGAGAGAAATGTGTAAAGACTTAGTGGGCACCTATGGAAATAAAGATACTAGAAGATTGTCAATTCAAACGGAACCACTGCAGTTCAGTCTGATGGTTTAGAATCTACGATTAATTCTGATATGTGGGTGGAGCATTTCAGATCCACTTACTGTCCTGGAATTTTGTATCCAACCACAAGAATGGGTGTTTCATTTCAGTAGGCTGTACTCATGTAGCAATTCTTTGGGGCATGAAAACGGAGGCCTTATTGCCAAGGGTGATCTAGATAACTCTAGTGCCCTTGAGTTGTCACTAAACAAAACTATTGCTGTGATTAACTCATTTATTGACGCTAGAGTTCTGTGTCCGAATAGGATCCCTAATGATTTATACAAGGCAAACCCGGAAAGGTTGGGCCCTTATATCAAATATTGTGTCAAATGCTATACTCTAATTACTAATATACTAATTTAGCGGAGATTATTCCAATCTTCAAGAAGGGGGATAAAGCCAACCCTGGGAATCACATGCCCATTAGCCTAATCTACTTCTTGCAAAAGATTTTTTGTAAACAGGTACACTTCACAGCTTCAGGAGTGGATCACTGAAGATTTCCTGTCTTATTTACAAGCAGGCTTTAGAGCCAATGTAAGTACCTTCGACCAGGTCTCCCGCTTTATTCGCATTTTTTGGAAGGCGGTTGAAATTAAAAGGGGCAAACTTTATGTTGCCTTTGTTGATTTAGGAACTGCTTTTATTTTGGTCCGTAGGGGCAAACTCTAGAGAGTGCTGAAAACCATAGGTTTATCTGCAATCTATTGGATATATTTGTGAGGCTACATCCGGACAATCAAGCCCAAGTCAGATATGCAACTGACTGAGCTCATCAGGGTAAACCGTGGAGTCAGGTAAGGGTGTGTCCTTGCCCCCATACTGTTCTCATTATATATTAACGGGGTGCTGGACTATTTGAACAGGGATGGGTATGACGCGCCAAAAGTTGGGGGAGCAGGGTGCCGGCTCTCAATTTCACAGCTGACACCATACTGATATCAAAGTCACCCCAGGGGCATCAAAAGTTATTAAATAACTTTAACTCCTTCTGTAACGAGTAGGGTTGGAGTTTAATAGATCCAAGACAAAATATATGTTTTTTTACCAATCGGGAAAGGATGCAATTTAAGAGACGCATGTTAGAGGGCAAAACCCCTATTGATTTGTTACCCAACTTTGATTATTAAGGGGTAAGATTTAACCCCATTTTGAACTGGGTCCAACAACTTGAGAAGACCCATGTGTCTTGAATCCATCAGACTACAAGCATAGCTAAGATCCACAGACAGATATCATCAACAAGGGTGGCTCCAGCCCTAGAGATCTACAACACCAAGGCCTTGGGGGCAGGCAGTATTCTATGGGGCTGAACTGTGGGGATGTGCAAATATTAATACTATATTAACAGCCGAGCATAGGTTTATTAGATCCTTACGGAACCTCCCCATGAGCGGGTCTATTTGGAATTTGCACGAAATTGAAAGTAGATTCCTAACCTTTTAATACCGGTTGTGGTCCACCCAAGCTCTTGAACCCTGTTGGGTGGGCCTAAGAGATCTGATGATATCCCAATGTGCTGCAGAAATCCCTTGGTTGAGACCCATCAAGGCACTCTTAGTGAATGTGGGGTTGGAAATATATTGGACTTCCACAGAGAAGATGTGCTTGATCCTGAGAGCCAAGGACAAAGAAATTTATTGAGAACTCACAGCTGTGGAAACCATGATAAGGTGCAAGGAATCACTTTCTCTAGATTTTAGAGATATTAAACCTTGCCCACTGTACGAACCAACCAGTGATGAAAGTGTCCCGTCTCTTGCACGGAAATTGTATCTCCAATTCAGATACAGAACGTTACCAACCAAAAGGTGTTGTAGTAAATGAAGAATGTATCAGATGATTTGTTTCCTGCATATTTATATGTCCAGAATCATTGATTCATACTTAATTGTTTTGCTTTGCTACTCCAACCTAAGGGCAAAATGGATTTGCCCCCTTTGTAGGAATATTGGCACTAGGTAGCACTTAGAAGCCTTTAGAATACTCAGTTCTGATGCAAGTAGAGTAGCGGTCTTAGGTGTGGCTAAATACTTGATGGCCTTCTAGATTAGGCGCTCAAGGTACACTCTGGGAAAGTGAATAATTGATGTGGGCATTTTAAACTTTCAAGTTCTCCTTTTTAGTTTATCAATTATTTTGAGGTGCTCTTGTGGAAGTTACCCTCTATAGAGGGAACCAAATGTAGATTGTTACTATCAGAGCTGGTCCTCTATAATTGTTTACTGTTAGGCAGGTGCTTATTATATCCTAATAGTAGGATGGATGTATTACCGGGCTCTGAGTAAAAGATGCAATTGAATGATTATTTTATATTGAAGAAAATGTTGACGGTTGTTTTTCTTGTTTTCTTTGTGGCTGTAATATACAAAAAGAATTGGGGATTGCGAACCCTGATGTTTCCTTCCCCAATTTACTACGCGAACTAAGCTGAAACCAATTTTTTTCTTGACTTATTTTATTATATGTCGATATTGGTTAATTTGGTGATATATTTAGTCTGATTGAATAGTGTGTGGTTGATTGTCACAAGGTTTAATAGCACAGGTCACTTTAACTGAAATTGTATATAGCACATTGCTGCTGCCGGAATGGCCTTTCTCATCAAATTGTTTTCTTAGCTAAAATTGTACAGGTCCTTTTTGGGGATTTTGGCGGTGCGCTTACCAAACCCACAATCTCAAAAAATACATGGATTGGGCCCAGGATCTGTCACAGTTACTATAAATATATTCTGCAGCTTACATGATTTGATTTGGTGTGGCTGCCTTGAGACTCTTTGTGTTGTATATATATTTATTTGTGATCTTGTTTTAACATAATCGTATGTACAAGTAATATTTATTTAAATGTGATGTACTTTTCTGATCTGTGATTGAAATAAAGTTTATGATGATGATGATGGTATAGTTAAGGAGGGCACATTGGCAGGACTCTTTCGGCTTCTCCCCTTAGATATTTGATTTGAGCTTCATGAAGTTGTTACAGTTATCACCCTAAGTCCATCTTGCAAGGCCCCTAGTCCAGATGAGGTCTCATTGGATCTCTATAACGAGAATTCTGGGCTTTGTGCCACGTTATTTACAAGTATTTTAAATGCAGCTGTTACTTCAGAACTACCAAATTCTTGGCATACAGCTGTTATTGTCCCTGTTTAAAAAAGGGTAACAGACAAGATACCTGTTACTACAGGCCAATCTCCATGCTAAATTCAATTGTCAAAATAGTTGGCTGTGTAATTTTGCATTGGATAGTCGCATGGATCAATAGCTGCAAAGTCTTAACGTGGCTTCAGGGAAGGGCTCGGTACATAGGAGCAGTGTTTAAAATTATACGCGATTATCAATAAGTATAAAGTAGCCAACAGGGGGTACTTTATCTCGCCTTTATGGAACAGTAGCGCCTTTGACCAGGATAACTGGTCAAAGCTTTAGAGTATCCTATCAGTTATGGGTTTGGCCAAGGACTTAATGGACTTTCTTCGGGCCTTGCGTTCTGGGGTCTCTGCATTGGTAAGGTATGGTATGGCATAGTATAGAGTTGGCATGTACTGAGCTTGTTAGACTGGAGCGGGGTGTGTAGCAAGCCTGTGTCTTGGCCCATACTTTGTTTCTTTTATATATAAAAGGTTTAAATGCCTTCCTGCATTTAACAGGAAAGGATATACTAACGGTTGGCTCCAACACCGTCCCTACCTTACTTAATGCAGGTGACAATGTTTTGTAGTTACAAACTCCTAATGGCTTGAAGGGTCTTATAGATAATTTTGTCAAATGTATTGGAAACCTGGACCTTGAAACAAACACGTCTAATTATATGGTGTATGGCCCAAAATTAAATAAGATGAGATCAATTTTCATCTAGAGTACGCATATATATATAGAAGGTCAACCATTTTTAACGCCAAGAGGTCACGTTTGACTCATTAGACTCTTGGTCATCCTGTCTCGCAAATAGGTGCCTCAGATTCAATCATTTTGTCGTGGTTTTGTTTAATTTAGCTAAGAGCACTGCCTTATGAGCCCTATAGGAAATATAATCTTAGCCCTATTAGAAATATAAAGGTAGAAGGGTCTACCTATTTTGATCCATGGAGCAATTATTTGAAGATTCTGAGCTTTTAAACAGCTACAGTTAGAAGAAAATAGCTTTTGCAGGCATTTATTAGGTCTGTCTGGCCCTATAGCCCTCATAATTTCCTCTATGAGGAATTAGACCTCACTTACGCAGACGATTATATAAAATTAGCACCGATCTTTCAATGGATGTCCATATGGAGAAAAAAGCATGCCACCTTTGATAGAGAGATCATTGCAGACTGCCTTCCATGTCATATGGTTCATAAGATTCCTTGGCTCAGACACATAAAGCGGATTGCTGAAACCATCGGCAGACCGGAATTGTTTAAGCAGAGGCGTAAAAAAGGCCCCCGCAGCCCCAGTGGTGTGGGGGCCCAAAGCTTCGAGGAGCCACCTTAGCACAATACTCTGGCTGTAGAGCTCCTGATTGAGTCCAGAGTGGGCCCCTTCACGTACCTTGCGCCGGAGCCTCAAGCTTCATTGCACCAGAGTGTTTATATTGTCCGAACAGTTTACCAAGTGTGAAAGGCAAAGGGGAAAAAGATGGGCATGACTTTTATAAATGTGAATAGAAAGGAGAAAGAACTTTAAAAACTAATCTTACAAGAATATGCCGTTTTAAAAAACTGCTGCCACAGAGCCCGACCTGGCCTTAGTTTAAAACTACTGGGAAAGATCACTGTTGATCAGATTTTGCTTGGGTAGCATAAGAACTCAACTTTGTTTTCCCTTAGACCAATAAGACTATTTAACAATATTGACCTGCCCTTGTGATGAACTTCTGTTATGACCTTGATCCACTTTGCTTTCTTTTGTAAATGTTATCTATTTGTTAAGCGACACTATTTATGACCAGTACTTAAAGTACATGGATTCTATAAGTGCTAACCTGCTTTTTACTTTATGTGGATATTGGGTAATCCCACAGTCTGCTATTTTGTGTGTAGCTTTTTAAAATTATTTCAACCTGATGCCTTCCTGAATGGCCATAGTTCAGTCATTTCACATGAGAATTGCTCGATGAGGGGGGCTAACAACAACTATTTTGTTTCAATATATAATAGCACAGATTCCTGAGAGAATAATTAACAGACGGTGATATTGCCTACTAATTGGTATTCACGTATTCAAGCACAGGAGGAACGGACGATGCACCAGAATTGGTAGTCACACATCCCGAAATCAGGTACATTAACCCAGTAAACTCAATATCCTCAGACAAGTATGTGCGCATCCTCAAACATTTGTAGCATTCTCCCGATGAGAAGACTGCAAAAAGGACCTTTGGTCAATAGGCAGGAGCATCTTTCTGTTAATGGAATTACAAATATTTCATGAGCTCTTTGCCGATTCATTACCTGATTTTTGGGAGAATCGGCAAAAAAGGCCGAAGGCTTCAACTAACTGTGAAAAATGGCTCTGGATTTATTTTTATTGAAATCTGTAGAAGCTACTTTTTAGTTGTCAAATCACCAATTTCCCTTGTTAACGACTCCTGTCAGTATACTATAAACATTTTCAAAATGTACAGTTTATTGCTCTGTTTTCTTATATTGCATCTATGGACTGCTCTGCCCATTGTTTGAAGTGTTAGCTCTGCCTCCTTGAATTGGAATATTAGCCCCCAAATCTCCCCTCTCCCCAAGTTTAGGTCTAGTTGCACGCACCTCATTAGAACATGACAAGAGATGGACTAGGAGTAATGAATATTATCGGTAAGTGACAGAGTCATTCCTTTCTTACCTCAATCCAATAGAAACCGTGTATTTATAACGAAGCAAAAGCATTGTCTGTGTCAGCGATCATTTTGTGCTTAAATACCGTCACACTTATTGTGTGCACAGTGCAAGTACGCAAGTCATTTTACCTGTCCAGATCACGACCCTTTGAAAAAGCCCCAGTACTGCTCTAATGTTGTTAGGACAAGCTACATCACTTTCACTTCCTTCTCACAGACAGTTTAAAAATGCCGCCTTTGCGGAAGTATTCAGTGTGCAAAACGCACTTCCCTCTCCTCACCTCTAAGGTCTCGCTGATACTCCTCCAAGGATTGCTCCGTGTCTGAATCCCAGGACTCCATCAAGGTTGTTTCCTTATGTTATGTTAAACTGCCAACTGTAAATCCTTCAAATCTCCAGCTTTGCTATCACTGTCTTTCCAGCCACACATAAAAAATGCATGGCGGGTGTTGTAGTCTCTGCTCCCGTCTCATTTCCGAGCAAGTGACGCCACGTTGCTAGTACTTAGACTAACATTCCCAGTAGCCACTGGGCAAGGGTAGCGGCCATGGAACGCAAACAAATGTTGCTGTGAAGTTGCCAGGGCTGCTTGCCTAAACAAGCTCAACTAGCCTTGAAAATAAGCCCAAAGCAAGCTCAACCTCTCTCAAAGAAGCCACGAACAAAGAAATCCACGAATAACGAACACCGACTAATGTTGCAGTCTCCCACAAGTTATATAAAACGAAACAATGGATTGTAGTTTATTGAAAGTGTTACAATTTGCAGATATCATTTTTGGTTGATATGGCATAAGAAGGGAGTGTGTGGGCGGGCCCGAGCTGATGTGGGCGGACCCGAGCTGATGTGTGCTGACTGTGCTGGGGATGGGGCCTCAGTGACAGCCTCGCACAAAGTATTTTGGAGATCTGCAGATTGAATTTCTTAAAAATTATGGGAATTGTGATAAAGTATATGGGAAACTCGTTATTTTATTTATGAAAGCTCATTTTGTTAATCCGATCACTGCAGATGGGCCTCCTGAATAGCGTGCTTCAACATCCCATCAAGGGTAACAAGCGCTATATAAATACAAACCTTTTTTCCTCTTCTATCCTTCTGCTATCATTCCAAATCCAAATAACTCACTAACCTATCCACCACTTAAAATGTACTTGCATGTTTCACTATACTAATTCAACACTAATCCTCTATGGGTCCCGGAGTAGCGGGCTACTCGCCGAAAAAGCGCTTAGACGCCTCGTCAGTGGTAGTAAGCGTATGTAAATGCAATTACAATACAATACAATACAGTTACAGAACTGAATTGTGGTTGGTGCACTTGGGGTATTGTATTGTATTTTATTGTAATTGAATTTATATAGAACTTACTACCCCTGACGAGGTGTCAAAGCGCTTTTTTGGCGAGTAGCAAGCTACTCCGGGACCATTGAGGATTAGTGTTGAATTAATATGGTGAAATATGAACGTAATTTCAGTGGTGGATATTAGTCAGTTATTTGGAGTGAGAAGGAAAGCGGAGGGATAAAAGGGGAAGAAAGGTGTGCATTCTTATAGCACTTGTTACCCTTGATGGGTGTTGAAGCGCTTTTCTGGCGAGTAGCACTCCGGAACCCATAAAGGATTAGTGTTGAAAATTAGTATAGTAAATATGAAGTTATTTGAGTAGTGGGTATGTTATTCAGTTATTTGGATAGAGAAGGGTAGGTGGCGGGATAGAAGAGGGAAAGAGGTTTGTATTTATATAGCGCTTGCTACCCCTGATGGGGTTTTGAAGTGCAAGTAGCACGCTACTCTGGAACCCATAAGTATTAGTGTTGAATTAGTATGGTGAAACATGAAAGTAATTTTAGAGGTGGATATGTTAGTCAGTTATTTGGATTGAGAAGGGTTGGGGAGGGGTAGAAAAGGGAAAAGCTTTGCATTTATATAGTGTTTGTAACCCTGATGGGGTGTTGAGACGCTTTATTGGCAAGTAGAATGCTACTCTGGAACCCATAAAGGATTAGCGGTGAATTAGTATAGTTGAATATGAAATTTGAGAAGTGAACATGTTAGTCTGTTAATTTTGATTGAAAAGGATAGTGGAGGTATACAAGAGTGAAGGATTTTTTTTAAGGTCTTAGGAGTAGGAGGAGGCTTTTGGATGAGTAAAAAGGAGTTTTAGAGGGGATGAATCAGAGGGAAGAGTTTAGAAAGGTTTGTTTTAGGGGATTGCTATAGTAAAAGAGGTGTCAGATGATGCAAGGAGGGGTAGAGTAGGAGAGAGTGTAGAAAGGGTTACTTTGGGGATCATAGTAGTGGTATGGGGTTTGGAGAGAGTAGATGTAAAGGATATATTGATAAATGTATAGGATGAGAGATAGGGTAGTGCATTGGAAAGAGTAGTAGAAAGAAGTTTGAGATGAGTCAGAAGGTTAGGCTAGAAGATATATTGAGAGAAGTATAGGTTGAGAAATAGGGTAGTGAATTGGAAATGCTAAATTAGAAGAAAGTGATAAATATATAGATCCAGGAGTACAATGAACGTATATAGATACATAAAGGAGGTAAGTGTATGTAGATTAAAGATATTGATAGAGGCACAGGATGAGAAATAGGATAGTGCATTGGATATGCATTGGATATGCTTTTTCAGGAGAAAAGTAAGAGACACACAGATCCAAGTACATGGAAGGTACATAGATGCACAATGGAAGTAAGTACATGTAGACCAAAGATGATTTTTATTTATTATTATTTTTTTTCTCTCAACAACATAATTATTCTACATGTTTATACAAAGCAATACACAAAGATAGGTACATATCTATAGCGAAAACAAATGCTTATATACAGAGGGATATGCAGTAAATCTCTGTTTGCGTATGGTGATTATGTGGGGAAGAGCCAATTCTTAGTAGAGTAGTTTTCTGAAGGTAAGGTGGTTGTCGGTAGATCTTATGTTGGGGGGTAAAGAGTTCCATAGTTTGGCTGCTTGAACAGAGAAGGATGTGCCACCCATGTTTTTAGGTTTCGCCTGGCGTTTACTGTGCAAGCAGTATCGCGCAGGCGAAAACTTTTGTAAACAAGTATGGAGCTTTCTCCCGCCTCTGTCTTCCATTGGCTAGCTCTATAAATGGAGGCTAGCCATTGGAAGACAGATCTGCCCGTCATTGCCGGAGCAGATTCGTGGGCGTTCTCGCGATTTTTACTCATCCCGCCCCCTTGCGATCGTCTTTTTGGAAGTGCCTTTAGCCGGAGTGGTCGGCGAGATTTACGTTGCCAGGAAGTTGTTGTTATTTCCGATCAGGTAAGCAGCATTTTGTTTATAATTTTGCTCCTTGCTCTTGTCTATGTTTTGTTGTCTAATGCTTGTTTTTGTTCCTTTTACAGGTCCCCCCCGGCCCGTGGCCGTTCCGTGCAGCGTCGTGCAAGAAGTGTTTTGCCCGGTACGTATGCAGCTGTTTGCGGGTCTCAGGTAAGCCATCTTGCCTCTGTTTGTTGTCTAATGCTTGTTTTTGTTCCTTTTACAGATCCCCCCCCGGCCCGTGGCCGTTCCGTGCAGCGTCGTGCAAGGAGTGTTTTGCCGGTATGTATGCAGCACTTTCTGAGTCTCGGGTAAGCCATCTTGTCTCTGTTTTGTTGTCTAATGCTTGTTTTTGTTCCTTTTACAGGTCCCCCCCCGGCCCGTGGCCGTTCCGTGCAGCGTCGTGCAAGGAGTGTTTTGCCCGGTATGTATGCAGCTGTTTGCGGGTCTCAGGTAAGCCACCTTGTCTCTGTTTGTTGTCTAATGCTTGTTTTTGTTCCTTTTACAGATCCCCCCCCCCCGGCCCGTGGCCGTTCCGTGCAGCGTCGTGCAAGGAGTGTTTTGCCCGGTATGTATACAGCTGTTTGCGGGTCTCAGGTAAGCCATCTTGTCTCTGTTTTGTTGTCTAATGCTTGTTTTTGTTCCTTTTACAGGTCCCCCCCGGCCCGTGGCCGTTCCGTGCAGCATCGTGCAAGGAGTGTTTTGCCCGGTATGTATACAGCTGTTTGCGGGTCTCAGGTAAGCCATCTTGTCTCTGTTTGTTGTCTAATGCTTGTTTTTGTTCCTTTTACAGATCCCCCCCGGCCCGTGGCCGTTCCGTGCAGCGTCGTGCAAGGAGTGTTTTGCCCGGTATGTATGCAGCTGTTTGCGGGTCTCAGGTAAGCCATCTTGTCTCTGTTTTGTTGTCTAATGCTTGTTTTTGTTCCTTTTACAGGTGGCCCCCGGCCCGTGGCCGTTCCATGCAGCGTCGTGCAAGGAGTGTTTTGCCCGGTATGTATGCAGCACTTTGCGGGTCTCGGGTAAGCCATCTTGTCTCTGTTTTGTTGTCTAATGCTTGTTTTTGTTCCTTTTACAGGTCCCCCCGGCCCGTGGCCGTTCCGTGCAGCGTCGTGCAAGGAGTGTTTTGCCCGGTATGTATGCAGCTGTTTGCGGGTCTCAGGTAAGCCATCTTGTCTCTGTTTGTTGTCTAATGCTTGTTTTTGTTCCTTTTACAGATCCCCCCCGGCCCGTGGCCGTTCCGTGCAGCGTCGTGCAAGGAGTGTTTTGCCCGGTATGTATACAGCTGTTTGCGGGTCTCAGGTAAGCCATCTTGTCTCTGTTTGTTGTCTAATGCTTGTTTTTGTTCCTTTTACAGGTGGCCCCCGGCCCATGGCCGTTCCGTGCAGCGTCGTGCAAGGAGTGTTTTGCCCGGTATGTATGCAGCTGTTTGTGTGTCTCAGGTAAGCCCTCTTGTCTCTGTTTGTTGTCTAATGCTTGTTTTTGTTCCTTTTACAGACCCCCCCCGGCCCGTGGCCGTTCCGTGCAGCGTCGTGCAAGGAGTGTTTTGCCCGGTATGTATGCAGCTGTTTGCGGGTCTCAGGTAAGCCATCTTGTCTCTGTTTTGTTGTCTAATGCTTGTTTTTGTTCCTTTTACAGGTCCCCCCCCCGGCCCGTGGCCGTTCCGTGCAGCGTCGTGCAAGGAGTGTTTTGCCCGGTATGTATACAGCTGTTTGCGGGTCTCAGGTAAGCCATCTTGTCTCTGTTTGTTGTCTAATGCTTGTTTTTGTTCCTTTTACAGGTCCCCCCCCGGCTCGTGGCTGTTCCGTGCAGCGTCGTGCAAGGAGTGTTTGGCCCGGTGTGTATGCAGCAGTTTGCGGGTCTCAGGTAAGCCATCTTGTCTCTGTTTGTTGTCTAATGCTTGTTTTTGTCCCTTTTACAGGTCCCCCCCCCGGCTCGTGGCCGTTCCGTGCAGCGTCGTGCAAGGAGTGTTTTGCCCGGTATGTATAAAGCTGTTTGCGGGTCTCAGGTAAGCCATCTTGTCTCTGTTTTGTTGTCTAATGCTTGTTTTTGTTCCTTTTACAGGTCCCCCCCGGCTCGTGGCCATTCCGTGCAGCGTCGTGCAAGGAGTGTTTTGCCCGGTATGTATGCAGCAGTTTGCGGGTCTCAGGTAAGCCATCTTGTCTCTGTTTGTTGTCTAATGCTTGTTTTTGTTCCTTTTACAGATCCCCCCGGCCCGTGGCCGTTCCGCGCAGCGTCGTGCAAGGAGTGTTTTGCCCGGTATGTATGCAGCTGTTTGCGGGTCTCAGGTAAGCCATCTTGTCTCTGTTTTGTTGTCTAATGCTTGTTTTTGTTCCTTTTACAGATCCCCCCCGGCTCGTGGCCGCTCCGTGCAGCGTCGTGCAAGGAGTGTTTTGCCTGGTATGTATGCAGCTGTTTGCGGGTCTCAGGTTTGCCATCTTGTCTCTGTTTTGTTGTCTAATGCTTGTTTTTGTTCCTTTTACAGGTCCCCCCCGGCCCGTGGCCGTTCCGTGCAGCGTCGTGCAAGGAGTGTTTTGCCGGTATGTATGCAGCACTTTCTGAGTCTCGGGTAAGCCATCTTGTCTCTGTTTTGTTGTCTAATGCTTGTTTTTGTTCCTTTTACAGGTCCCCCCCCGGCCCGTGGCCGTTCCGTGCAGCGTCGTGCAAGGAGTGTTTTGCCCGGTATGTATGCAGCTGTTTGCGGGTCTCAGGTAAGCCATCTTGTCTCTGTTTGTTGTCTAATGCTTGTTTTTGTTCCTTTTACAGATCCCCCCCCCGGCCCGTGGCCGTTCCGTGCAGCGTCGTGCAAGGAGTGTTTTGCCCGGTATGTATACAGCTGTTTGCGGGTCTCAGGTAAGCCATCTTGTCTCTGTTTTGTTGTCTAATGCTTGTTTTTGTTCCTTTTACAGGTCCCCCCCGGCCCGTGGCCGTTCCGTGCAGCATCGTGCAAGGAGTGTTTTGCCCGGTATGTATACAGCTGTTTGCGGGTCTCAGGTAAGCCATCTTGTCTCTGTTTGTTGTCTAATGCTTGTTTTTGTTCCTTTTACAGATCCCCCCCGGCCTGTGGCCGTTCCGTGCAGCGTCGTGCAAGGAGTGTTTTGCCCGGTATGTATGCAGCTGTTTGCGGGTCTCAGGTAAGCCATCTTGTCTCTGTTTTGTTGTCTAATGCTTGTTTTTGTTCCTTTTACAGGTGGCCCCCGGCCCGTGGCCGTTCCATGCAGCGTCGTGCAAGGAGTGTTTTGCCCGGTATGTATGCAGCACTTTGCGGGTCTCGGGTAAGCCATCTTGTCTCTGTTTTGTTGTCTAATGCTTGTTTTTGTTCCTTTTACAGGTCCCCCCGGCCCGTGGCCGTTCTGTGCAGCGTCGTGCAAGGAGTGTTTTGCCCGGTATGTATGCAGCTGTTTGCGGGTCTCAGGTAAGCCATCTTGTCTCTGTTTGTTGTCTAATGCTTGTTTTTGTTCCTTTTACAGATCCCCCCCGGCCCGTGGCCGTTCCGTGCAGCGTCGTGCAAGGAGTGTTTTGCCCGGTATGTATACAGCTGTTTGCGGGTCTCAGGTAAGCCATCTTGTCTCTGTTTGTTGTCTAATGCTTGTTTTTGTTCCTTTTACAGGTGGCCCCCGGCCCATGGCCGTTCCGTGCAGCGTCGTGCAAGGAGTGTTTTGCCCGGTATGTATGCAGCTGTTTGCGTGTCTCAGGTAAGCCATCTTGTCTCTGTTTGTTGTCTAATGCTTGTTTTTGTTCCTTTTACAGATCCCCCCCGGCCCGTGGCCGTTCCGTGCAGCGTTGTGCAAGGAGTGTTTTGCCCGGTATGTATGCAGCTGTTTGCGGGTCTCAGGTAAGCCATCTTGTCTCTGTTTTGTTGTCTAATGCTTGTTTTTGTTCCTTTTACAGGTCCCCCCCCGGCCCGTGGCCGTTCCGTGCAGCGTCGTGCAAGGAGTGTTTTGCCCGGTATGTATACAGCTGTTTGCGGGTCTCAGGTAAGCCATCTTGTCTCTGTTTGTTGTCTAATGCTTGTTTTTGTTCCTTTTACAGGTCCCCCCCGGCTCGTGGCTGTTCCGTGCAGCGTCGTGCAAGGAGTGTTTTGCCCGGTGTGTATGCAGCAGTTTGCGGGTCTCAGGTAAGCCATCTTGTCTCTGTTTGTTGTCTAATGCTTGTTTTTGTCCCTTTTACAGGTCCCCCCCCCGGCTCGTGGCCGTTCCGTGCAGCGTCGTGCAAGGAGTGTTTTGCCCGGTATGTATACAGCTGTTTGCGGGTCTCAGGTAAGCCATCTTGTCTCTGTTTTGTTGTCTAATGCTTGTTTTTGTTCCTTTTACAGGTCCCCCCCGGCTCGTGGCCATTCCGTGCAGCGTCGTGCAAGGAGTGTTTTGCCCGGTATGTATGCAGCAGTTTGCGGGTCTCAGGTAAGCCATCTTGTCTCTGTTTGTTGTCTAATGCTTGTTTTTGTTCCTTTTACAGATCCCCCCGGCCCGTGGCCGTTCCGCGCAGCGTCGTGCAAGGAGTGTTTTGCCCGGTATGTATGCAGCTGTTTGCGGGTCTCAGGTAAGCCATCTTGTCTCTGTTTTGTTGTCTAATGCTTGTTTTTGTTCCTTTTACAGGTGGCCCCCGGCCCGTGGCCGTTCCATGCAGCGTCGTGCAAGGAGTGTTTTGCCCGGTATGTATGCAGCACTTTGCGGGTCTCGGGTAAGCCATCTTGTCTCTGTTTTGTTGTCTAATGCTTGTTTTTGTTCCTTTTACAGGACCCCCGGCCCGTGGCCGTTCCGTGCAGCGTCGTGCAAGGAGTGTTTTGCCCGGTATGTATGCAGCTGTTTGCGGGTCTCAGGTAAGCCATCTTGTCTCTGTTTGTTGTCTAATGCTTGTTTTTGTTCCTTTTACAGATCCCCCCCGGCCCGTGGCCGTTCCGTGCAGCGTCGTGCAAGGAGTGTTTTGCCCGGTATGTATACAGCTGTTTGCGGGTCTCAGGTAAGCCATCTTGTCTCTGTTTGTTGTCTAATGCTTGTTTTTGTTCCTTTTACAGGTGGCCCCCGGCCCATGGCCGTTCCGTGCAGCGTCGTGCAAGGAGTGTTTTGCCCGGTATGTATGCAGCTGTTTGTGTGTCTCAGGTAAGCCCTCTTGTCTCTGTTTGTTGTCTAATGCTTGTTTTTGTTCCTTTTAC
The DNA here is from genome assembly GCF_964261635.1 of Lissotriton helveticus. Taxonomy (NCBI): domain Eukaryota; kingdom Metazoa; phylum Chordata; class Amphibia; order Caudata; family Salamandridae; genus Lissotriton; species Lissotriton helveticus. Next base: position 939,355,931 of record NC_136067.1, read on the forward strand.
AGATCCCCCCCGGCCCGTGGCCGTTCCGTGCAGCGTCGTGCAAGGAGTGTTTTGCCCGGTATGTATGCAGCTGTTTGCGGGTCTCAGGTAAGCCATCTTGTCTCTGTTTTGTTGTCTAATGCTTGTTTTTGTTCCTTTTACAGGTCCCCCCCCCGGCCCGTGGCCGTTCCGTGCAGCGTCGTGCAAGGAGTGTTTTGCCCGGTATGTATACAGCTGTTTGCGGGTCTCAGGTAAGCCATCTTGTCTCTGTTTGTTGTCTAATGCTTGTTTTTGTTCCTTTTACAGGTCCCCCCCCGGCTCGTGGCTGTTCCGTGCAGCGTCGTGCAAGGAGTGTTTGGCCCGGTGTGTATGCAGCAGTTTGCGGGTCTCAGGTAAGCCATCTTGTCTCTGTTTGTTGTCTAATGCTTGTTTTTGTCCCTTTTACAGGTCCCCCCCCCCCGGCTCGTGGCCGTTCCGTGCAGCGTCGTGCAAGGAGTGTTTTGCCCGGTATGTATAAAGCTGTTTGCGGGTCTCAGGTAAGCCATCTTGTCTCTGTTTTGTTGTCTAATGCTTGTTTTTGTTCCTTTTACAGGTCCCCCCCGGCTCGTGGCCATTCCGTGCAGCGTCGTGCAAGGAGTGTTTTGCCCGGTATGTATGCAGCAGTTTGCGGGTCTCAGGTAAGCCATCTTGTCTCTGTTTGTTGTCTAATGCTTGTTTTTGTTCCTTTTACAGATCCCCCCCGGCCCGTGGCCGTTCCGCGCAGCGTCGTGCAAGGAGTGTTTTGCCCGGTATGTATGCAGCTGTTTGCGGGTCTCAGGTAAGCCATCTTGTCTCTGTTTTGTTGTCTAATGCTTGTTTTTGTTCCTTTTACAGATCCCCCCCGGCTCGTGGCCGCTCCGTGCAGCGTCGTGCAAGGAGTGTTTTGCCTGGTATGTATGCAGCTGTTTGCGGGTCTCAGGTTTGCCATCTTGTCTCTGTTTTGTTGTCTAATGCTTGTTTTTGTTCCTTTTACAGGTCCCCCCCGGCCCGTGGCCGTTCCGTGCAGCGTCGTGCAAGGAGTGTTTTGCCGGTATGTATGCAGCACTTTCTGAGTCTCGGGTAAGCCATCTTGTCTCTGTTTTGTTGTCTAATGCTTGTTTTTGTTCCTTTTACAGGTCCCCCCCCGGCCCGTGGCCGTTCCGTGCAGCGTCGTGCAAGGAGTGTTTTGCCCGGTATGTATGCAGCTGTTTGCGGGTCTCAGGTAAGCCATCTTGTCTCTGTTTGTTGTCTAATGCTTGTTTTTGTTCCTTTTACAGATCCCCCCCCCGGCCCGTGGCCGTTCCGTGCAGCGTCGTGCAAGGAGTGTTTTGCCCGGTATGTATACAGCTGTTTGCGGGTCTCAGGTAAGCCATCTTGTCTCTGTTTTGTTGTCTAATGCTTGTTTTTGTTCCTTTTACAGGTCCCCCCCGGCCCGTGGCCGTTCCGTGCAGCATCGTGCAAGGAGTGTTTTGCCCGGTATGTATACAGCTGTTTGCGGGTCTCAGGTAAGCCATCTTGTCTCTGTTTGTTGTCTAATGCTTGTTTTTGTTCCTTTTACAGATCCCCCCCGGCCTGTGGCCGTTCCGTGCAGCGTCGTGCAAGGAGTGTTTTGCCCGGTATGTATGCAGCTGTTTGCGGGTCTCAGGTAAGCCATCTTGTCTCTGTTTTGTTGTCTAATGCTTGTTTTTGTTCCTTTTACAGGTGGCCCCCGGCCCGTGGCCGTTCCATGCAGCGTCGTGCAAGGAGTGTTTTGCCCGGTATGTATGCAGCACTTTGCGGGTCTCGGGTAAGCCATCTTGTCTCTGTTTTGTTGTCTAATGCTTGTTTTTGTTCCTTTTACAGGTCCCCCCGGCCCGTGGCCGTTCTGTGCAGCGTCGTGCAAGGAGTGTTTTGCCCGGTATGTATGCAGCTGTTTGCGGGTCTCAGGTAAGCCATCTTGTCTCTGTTTGTTGTCTAATGCTTGTTTTTGTTCCTTTTACAGATCCCCCCCGGCCCGTGGCCGTTCCGTGCAGCGTCGTGCAAGGAGTGTTTTGCCCGGTATGTATACAGCTGTTTGCGGGTCTCAGGTAAGCCATCTTGTCTCTGTTTGTTGTCTAATGCTTGTTTTTGTTCCTTTTACAGGTGGCCCCCGGCCCATGGCCGTTCCGTGCAGCGTCGTGCAAGGAGTGTTTTGCCCGGTATGTATGCAGCTGTTTGCGTGTCTCAGGTAAGCCATCTTGTCTCTGTTTGTTGTCTAATGCTTGTTTTTGTTCCTTTTACAGATCCCCCCCGGCCCGTGGCCGTTACGTGCAGCGTTGTGCAAGGAGTGTTTTGCCCGGTATGTATGCAGCTGTTTGCGGGTCTCAGGTAAGCCATCTTGTCTCTGTTTTGTTGTCTAATGCTTGTTTTTGTTCCTTTTACAGGTCCCCCCCCGGCCCGTGGCCGTTCCGTGCAGCGTCGTGCAAGGAGTGTTTTGCCCGGTATGTATACAGCTGTTTGCGGGTCTCAGGTAAGCCATCTTGTCTCTGTTTGTTGTCTAATGCTTGTTTTTGTTCCTTTTACAGGTCCCCCCCGGCTCGTGGCTGTTCCGTGCAGCGTCGTGCAAGGAGTGTTTTGCCCGGTGTGTATGCAGCAGTTTGCGGGTCTCAGGTAAGCCATCTTGTCTCTGTTTGTTGTCTAATGCTTGTTTTTGTCCCTTTTACAGGTCCCCCCCTCGGCTCGTGGCCGTTCCGTGCAGCGTCGTGCAAGGAGTGTTTTGCCCGGTATGTATACAGCTGTTTGCGGGTCTCAGGTAAGCCATCTTGTCTCTGTTTTGTTGTCTAATGCTTGTTTTTGTTCCTTTTACAGGTCCCCCCCGGCTCGTGGCCATTCCGTGCAGCGTCGTGCAAGGAGTGTTTTGCCCGGTATGTATGCAGCAGTTTGCGGGTCTCAGGTAAGCCATCTTGTCTCTGTTTGTTGTCTAATGCTTGTTTTTGTTCCTTTTACAGATCCCCCCGGCCCGTGGCCGTTCCGCGCAGCGTCGTGCAAGGAGTGTTTTGCCCGGTATGTATGCAGCTGTTTGCGGGTCTCAGGTAAGCCATCTTGTCTCTGTTTTGTTGTCTAATGCTTGTTTTTGTTCCTTTTACAGATCCCCCCCGGCTCGTGGCAGTTCCGTGCAGCGTCGTGCAAGGAGTGTTTTGCCTGGTATGTATGCAGCTGTTTGCGGGTCTCAGGTTTGCCATCTTGTCTCTGTTTTGTTGTCTAATGCTTGTTTTTGTTCCTTTTACAGGTCCCCCCCGGCTCGTGGCCGTTCCGTGCAGCGTCGTGCAAGGAGTGTTTTGCCCGGTATGTATGCAGCTGTTTGCGGGTCTCAGGTAAGCCATCTTGTCTCTGTTTTGTTGTCTAATGCTTGTTTTTGTTCCTTTTACAGGTCCCCCCCGGCCCGTGGCCGTTCCGTGCAGCGTCGTGCAAGGTGTGTTTTGCCCGGTATGTATACAGCTGTTTGCGGGTCTCAGGTAAGCCATCTTGTCTCTGTTTTGTTGTCTAATGCTTGTTTTTGTTCCTTTTACAAGTCCCCCCCGGCCCGTGGCCGTTCCGTGCAGCGTCTTGCAAGGAGTGTTTTGCCCGGTATGTATACAGCTGTTTGCGGGTCTCAGGTAAGCCATCTTGTCTCTGTTTTGTTGTCTAATGCTTGTTTTTGTTCCTTTTACAGGCCCCCCCCCGGCCCGTGGGCGTTCCGTGCAGCGTCGTGCAAGGAGTGTTTTGCCCGGTATGTATGCAGCACTTTCTGGGTCTCAGGTAAGCCATCTTGTCTCTGTTTTGTTGTCTAATGCTTGTTTTTGTTCCTTTTACAGATCCCCCCGGCCCGTTGCCGTTCCGTGCAGCGTCGTGCAAGGAGTGTTTTGCCCGGTATGTATGCAGCACTTTCTGGGTCTCAGGTAAGCCATCTTGTCTCTGTTTTGTTGTCTAATGCTTGTTTTTGTTCCTTTTACAGATCCCCCCCCCGCCCGTGGCCGTTCCGTGCAGCGTCGTGCAAGGGGTGTTTTGCCCGGTATGTATGCAGCACTTTGCGGGTCTCGGGTAAGCCATCTTGTCTCTGTTTGTTGCCTAATGCTTGTTTTTGTTCCTTTTACAGATACCCCCGGCTCGTGGCCGTTCCGTGCAGCGTCGTACAAGGAGTGTTTTACCCGGTATGTATGCAGCACTTTGCGGGTCTCGGGTAAGCCATCTTGTCTCTGTTTGTTGCCTAATGCTTGTTTTTGTTCCTTTTACTGGTGGCCCCCGGCCCGTGGCCGTTCCGTGCAGCGTCGTGCAAGGAGTGTTTTGCCCGGTATGTATGCAGCTGTTTGCGGGTCTCAGGTAAGCCATCTTGTCTCTGTTTGTTGCCTAATGCTTGTTTTTGTTCCTTTTACAGGTGGCCCCCGGCCCAAGGCCGTTCCGTGCAGCGTCGTGCAAGGAGTGTTTGGCTCGTGGCTTCAGTTGTCTTTTTCCGCAAGATAAAGGTGAGTGCAGCGCTTGCGACAAGCCCTGTTTTGTGAATGTTTACGTTTGCATAGTATGCTTTTAACATATCTTTTTTGCATTTCAGATTTCCTTTGGCTCGTGTTTGGCTTGTGACTTCAGGTGTCGTTTTCCTCAAGATAAAGGTGAGTGCAGCGCTTGCGAAATGCCCCGTGTTGTGAATGTTTACCTTTGCACAGTATGCTTCTAACACGTTGATTTTTTTATTTCAGATTTCCTTTGGCTCGTGTTTGGCTCGTGGCTTCAGTTGTCTTTTTCCGCAAGATAAAGGTGAGTGCAGCGCTTGTGACAAGCCCTGTGTTGTGAATGTTTACGTTTGCATTTGCGAGAGATTAGGCTATTGGCTTTGTAAATGAAATTGTCATTTATTTATGTTGTCAAAACAAACACATAAATAACAAGCATTTACAATGCAATAGGTCTCCCAGTATTAAAGTTTGAGCTATTGGCATTGTATATTACAATGTGTTACATTAATTTGTTATCAAACTCTGAATTGTTGTATAAAGATGATTTGTGTCACGTGACTTCCCTACCATCTCCTGCATGGCCTGCTGCCTGCAATGTCGTAATGCAAGAGGATGTTCCTGAAAGAACTTTACAATCTACTTCAGCAAATGTGACTTTGCCTATTCACTGGATCAACAGGTGTGAATGAAAAACTCCGACTCATAGCTTCACAATAAAGTTAACAGTAACGCCAGGGCTGTAGCAAGCACCCCCACCTGCAGAGACACGCTTTGAAGTGGTGGGCGGCGGGCAGCTGGCTCTCAGTCACTCACGCCTTCTCTATGAAACTGGCTGACAAGTGACCCAGACTTTGTTATTTCTCACGAGACGTCTTATTTCCTTTTTGCACAAATTACACAGAGTGCCGAGGAGTAATGGTATTAAAGAACACAGGAAGCGGAACATCTGAGCAGCTGCTTACACCAAGAGAGTTCCTCTACAGATGTTCCAAATGTTTTCAACGTAATCCCTTCTAAACAGTTCCCTTGGGAATTGTTTTATGCAGCTCATGCAAAATGTGTACTCTGCCAGCGGCAGAAAAAGTGAAAAATACATGCATGGGCGCTGTTAAATGTCATCTCATCTGGGGCCGAGTCTTGAAGGTGTGCGCTAGGGACGGACGCAGCTGGGCGCCTCATTTAAGCCCTTTCACTGTCATGTGTACCTTTAACTCGGAATTTCTCAAAGATTGTGGATAAGCTGCATTGCCCACAGTTCGGAAACAGTGAGCATTATTGCTTCTCTGTTTCCCAGCATTGCTGCCTGCAGCTTGTGTACTGTGAGAAACTCATAGTTAAATGCATGTACCTTGGAGAACGGAACAGCAGCCCTCGCCGTGCTCTGCTCCATCGCTGCTGTTCATGCTACCTGCCTATCTTGAATACCACTTTTCTTTCAATTGTGTTCACCCCTTGCGTCTCTCTCTGCACCAGTCACACATACAGTAGTGTCGGTGTCACACATACAGTAGTGTCGGCCCCGTCTCTCAGTATACTGTCATACATTTTTTCAGGCTGTCTCCATAAGCATTGCCTCGCTTACTGTCTCTGTCTATTTTAGCCTCGCTCAGCATTCTCCCTTCTCTGTCCATCCCCCCCGCTGTCTAGCTGCCTCTCTTCTCTCTTTGTGTCTCTTTGTATGTCTGCCCATCTTCCTCTAGCCTTTCCTGCCTCCCGTTCTCTCCACTACACCCTTGTTGTCTCTATGGTCACAGCTGTATGACGTTATGTTTTATATGTCCCTGTCAGCTTGCGTGCCTCACCCTGTCCTTGCCACTGCCCAGGTAAATCAAACCTTCCAAAATAAACGAAACCGTGTGTTTCCTGTCCCCCCTGCAATGGGACATATTCTATGTGTCTCCGTCCGAGCCCTAAGTCCTCCCCCGTTTTTGGGCGCTGCCTCTCCTGTGTGGTAGATTTCCCTGGGTAATTTGTGCTGGCATGGTTTGAATGAGTCTGGGTGAGCGGAAACACAAGCTGCGTTTTCTTTGCAGTGCATAAAATTATGAAACGTACCACATTTATTAACAACAGAGCGGTGTCATGCAGTGCAGCCCTGGTGAAAAGCAAAACATGCTAGAGGGTACTTTAAATCAATCATAGCCCTTTCATTCCTAGTCGGCACAAGTGTGCACATTTGCAATACGCTGGAGAGCAGACCGTTCCAACTTTTGAATGTAAGAATTGGGGCATAGCACATTAGTTGCACTTGTTTTCCCCACATTCCAACTCGAGCAAACTTGGTTTTTACACCGTCTGCCCACGTAATTTGCGCCAGGTTTACCAGTGAGAATCATGGCGGCAAAGCCTGCAGGCACGCAGAGTTGGTTTCTTGATCTGGGTACACATGACTTGTTGCACTGAATCAGCAATTGTGCCGGACTAGGAATGAGGGCCAGTGGCGTAACGAAACTTGAGGGGGCCCCCCTGCAAAGTATGTGGAGGGGCCCCCTCCAGACTCAATCGGGAGCTCTTCAGACAGACTATTGTGCTGAGGGGGCTCCCTGGAGCTTGGAGGCGGGGCCTGTGTTACCCCCACTGAAAACATCCCGAGAGACCAACAAACACTATCACACAATGACTAAGACCACAATCAAATACCCAAAGGTAATCTATGCTACCAGCTACCCAGAGACCAACAAACACTGTCACACAATTACTAAACCCTACCGTCAAACACACCCAGAGACCAACAAACACTATCACAGTAATATATGCTACCAGCTACCCAGAAACCGACAAACACTATCCCACAATGACTAAACCCACCATCAAACACCCAAAGGTAATATACGCTACCAGCGACTCAGAGACCAACAAACACTATCACAGAATGACTAAATCTACCATCAAACACCATAAAGTAACATACGCTACCATCTACCCTGAGTCCAATAAACACTAAAGCACAATGACATCAAGAGTTTAACCATTGATATTAGAAATCAGCAGTAATGTCAGACATCCAAATTGCAATGTGTTCTACAAGGCACTGAGTCAATAATACACACTGTCATACACCTAGACATGACCAAGACTATCAAACACAAACAAGCCAACTCAATGCCTATCACAAATGCATAAACACCAGTGGATACTATCAGAAAATGGATGCCTAAGACACAGACTCTAGAGTAAAAACAGATCAACAAGCAGATCAACAAACAGTATTAGACTATGCAAAGAATAAAAGACATATTTAGAGACAAAGATCAAATTAGACACAGACCACTAGAAACTATCACAGTCGGAGGTTAACATTCAGCAAAAAGTCAAAAGAGAAGCATTGAGGCATTGAGGCACCCTTGGCGTCAACCAAACACACAGACTGAAAAATACAGCACTCAGGCAGCAAGGACCTAGCAGACACAATCAAGTTCAAAGAGACCCAAACACACCATCAGACACTCTGAAAGCAACGCACGCTCTCAGTTACCCAGAGACGAATCAACACTAACAAACACCCATTGGAAAACAGACACTGTCAGAAACCCAGAGACGAACCAACACTGTCAACTAACCATAGACAAACAGACACTGTCAGACACCCAGAGACGAACCAACACTGTCAACTAACCATAGACAAACAGACACTGTCAGAGACACTCAGAGAAGAACCATCACTGTCAACTATCCATAGACAATCAGACACTGTCAGACACCCAGAGACGAACCAACACTGTCAACTATCCATAGACAAACAGACACTGTCAGACACCCAGAGACGAACCAACACTGTCAACTAACCATAGACAAACAGACGCAGTCAGACACCCAGAGACGAACCAACACTGTCAACTAACCATAGACAAACAGACACTGTCAGACACCAAGAGACGAAGCAACACTGTCAACTAACCATAGACAGACACTGTCAGACACCCAGAGACGAACCAACACTGTCAACTAACCATAGACAAACAGACACTGTCAGACACCAAGAGACGAAGCAACACTGTCAACTAACCATAGACAGACACTGTAAATTACTCAGAGATAAACCATCACTATCTAATACACATAGACAAACAGACACTGTCAGACACCCAGAGACGAACCAACGCTGTCAACTAACCATAGACAAACAGACACTGTCAGACACCCAGAGACGAACCAACACTGTCAACTAACCATAGACAAACAGACACTGTCAGACACCCAGAGACGAACCAACACTGTCAACTAACCATAGACAAACAGACACTGTCAGACACCCAGAGACGAACCAACACTGTCAACTATCCATAGACAATCAGACACTGTCAGACACAGAGACGAACCAACACTGTCAACAAACCATAGACAAACGGACACTATCAGAGACACCCAGAGAACAACCAACACTGTCAACTAACCATAGACAAACAGACACTATCAGAGACACCCAGAGAACAACCAACACTGCCAACTAACCATAGACAAACAGACACTGTCAGACACCCAGAGACGAACCAACACTGTCAACTAACCATAGACAGACACTGTCAGACACCCAGAGACGAACCAACACTGTCAACTAACCATAGACAAACAGACGCAGTCAGACACCCAGAGACGAACCAACACTGTCAACTAACCATTGACAAGCAGACACTGTCAGACACCAAGAGACGAAGCAACACTGTCAACTAACCATAGACAGACACTGTCAGACACCAAGAGACGAACCAACACTGTCAACTAACCATAGACAAACAGACACTGTCAGACACCAAGAGACGAAGCAGCACTGTCAACTAACCATAGACAGACACTGTAAATTACTCAGAGATAAACCATCACTATCTAATACACATAGACAAACAGACACTGTCAGACACCCAGAGACGAACCAACGCTGTCAACTAACCATAGACAAACAGACACTGTCAGACACCCAGAGACGAACCAACACTGTCAACTAACCATAGACAAACAGACACTGTCAGACACCCAGAGACGAACCAACACTGTCAACTAACCATAGACAAACAGACACTGTCAGACACCCAGAGACGAACCAACACTGTCAACTATCCATAGACAATCAGACACTGTCAGACACAGAGACGAACCAACACTGTCAACAAACCATAGACAAACGGACACTATCAGAGACACCCAGAGAACAACCAACACTGTCAACTAACCATAGACAAACAGACACTATCAGAGACACCCAGAGAACAACCAACACTGCCAACTAACCATAGACAAACAGACACTGTCAGACACCCAGAGACGAACCAACACTGTCAACTAACCATAGACAGACACTGTCAGACACCCAGAGACGAACCAACACTGTCAACTAACCATAGACAAACAGACACTGTCAGACACCAAGAGACGAAGCAACACTGTCAAATAACCATAGACAGACACTGTATTACTCAGAGATAAACCATCACTATCTAATACACATAGACAAACAGACACTGTCAGACACCCAGAGACGAACCAACACTGTCAACTAACCATGGACAATCAGACACTGTCAGACACCCAGAGACGAACCAACACTGTCAACTAACCATAGACAAACAGACGCAGTCAGACACCCAGAGACGAACCAACACTGTCAACTAACCATAGACAAACAGACACTGTCAGACACCAAGAGACGAAGCAACACTGTCAACTAACCATAGACAGACACTGTCAGACACCCAGAGACGAACCAACACTGTCAACTAACCATAGACAAACAGACACTGTCAGACACCAAGAGACGAAGCAACACTGTCAACTAACCATAGACAGACACTGTAAATTACTCAGAGATAAACCATCACTATCTAATACACATAGACAAACAGACACTGTCAGACACCCAGAGACGAACCAACGCTGTCAACTAACCATAGACAAACAGACACTGTCAGACACCCAGAGACGAACCAACACTGTCAACTAACCATAGACAAACAGACACTGTCAGACACCCAGAGACGAACCAACACTGTCAACTAACCATAGACAAACAGACACTGTCAGACACCCAGAGACGAACCAACACTGTCAACTATCCATAGACAATCAGACACTGTCAGACACAGAGACGAACCAACACTGTCAACAAACCATAGACAAACGGACACTATCAGAGACACCCAGAGAACAACCAACACTGTCAACTAACCATAGACAAACAGACACTATCAGAGACACCCAGAGAACAACCAACACTGCCAACTAACCATAGACAAACAGACACTGTCAGACACCCAGAGACGAACCAACACTGTCAACTAACCATAGACAGACACTGTCAGACACCCAGAGACGAACCAACACTGTCAACTAACCATAGACAAACAGACGCAGTCAGACACCCAGAGACGAACCAACACTGTCAACTAACCATTGACAAGCAGACACTGTCAGACACCAAGAGACGAAGCAACACTGTCAACTAACCATAGACAGACACTGTCAGACACCAAGAGACGAACCAACACTGTCAACTAACCATAGACAAACAGACACTGTCAGACACCAAGAGACGAAGCAGCACTGTCAACTAACCATAGACAGACACTGTAAATTACTCAGAGATAAACCATCACTATCTAATACACATAGACAAACAGACACTGTCAGACACCCAGAGACGAACCAACGCTGTCAACTAACCATAGACAAACAGACACTGTCAGACACCCAGAGACGAACCAACACTGTCAACTAACCATAGACAAACAGACACTGTCAGACACCCAGAGACGAACCAACACTGTCAACTAACCATAGACAAACAGACACTGTCAGACACCCAGAGACGAACCAACACTGTCAACTATCCATAGACAATCAGACACTGTCAGACACAGAGACGAACCAACACTGTCAACAAACCATAGACAAACGGACACTATCAGAGACACCCAGAGAACAACCAACACTGTCAACTAACCATAGACAAACAGACACTATCAGAGACACCCAGAGAACAACCAACACTGCCAACTAACCATAGACAAACAGACACTGTCAGACACCCAGAGACGAACCAACACTGTCAACTAACCATAGACAGACACTGTCAGACACCCAGAGACGAACCAACACTGTCAACTAACCATAGACAAACAGACACTGTCAGACACCAAGAGACGAAGCAACACTGTCAAATAACCATAGACAGACACTGTATTACTCAGAGATAAACCATCACTATCTAATACACATAGACAAACAGACACTGTCAGACACCCAGAGACGAACCAACACTGTCAACTAACCATGGACAATCAGACACTGTCAGACACCCAGAGACGAACCAACACTGTCAACTATCCATAGACAAACAGACACTGTCAGACACCCAGAGACGAACCAACACTGTCAACTAACCATAGACAAACAGACGCAGTCAGACACCCAGAGACGAACCAACACTGTCAACTAACCATAGACAAACAGACACTGTCAGACACCAAGAGACGAAGCAACACTGTCAACTAACCATAGACAGACACTGTCTGACACCCAGAGACGAACCAACACTGTCAACTAACCATAGACAAACAGACACAGTCAGACACCCAGAGACGAACCAACACTGTCAACTAACCATAGACAAACAGACACTGTCAGACACCAAGAGACGAAGCAACACTGTCAACTAACCATAGACAGACACTGTAAATTACTCAGAGATAAACCATCACTATCTAATACACATAGACAAACAGACACTGTCAGACACCCAGAGACGAACCAACGCTGTCAACTAACCATAGACAAACAGACACTGTCAGACACCCAGAGACGAACCAACACTGTCAACTAACCATAGACAAACAGACACTGTCAGACACCCAGAGACGAACCAACACTGTCAACTAACCATAGACAAACAGACACTGTCAGACACCCAGAGACGAACCAACACTGTCAACTATCCATAGACAATCAGACACTGTCAGACACAGAGACGAACCAACACTGTCAACAAACCATAGACAAACGGACACTATCAGAGAGACACCCAGAGAACAACCAACACTGTCAACTAACCATAGACAAACAGACACTATCAGAGACACCCAGAGAACAACCAACACTGTCAACTAACCATAGACAAACAGACACTGTCAGACACCCAGAGACGAACCAACACTGTCAACTAACCATAGACAGACACTGTCAGACACCCAGAGACGAACCAACACTGTCAACTAACCATAGACAAACAGACACAGTCAGACACCCAGAGACGAACCAACACTGTCAACTAACCATAGACAAACAGACACTGTCAGACACCAAGAGACGAAGCAACACTGTCAACTAACCATAGACAGACACTGTAAATTACTCAGAGATAAACCATCACTATCTAATACACATAGACAAATAGACACTGTCAGACACAGAGATGAACCGTCACTATCAAATTCACATAGACAGACACTGTCAGACACCCAGAGATAAACCATCACTAATAACTACCCATAGAAAAACAGACACGGTCAGCCATCCAGAGATAAACCGTCAGTACCAAATACACATAGACAGACACGGTCAGACACCCAGAGATCGTCTGTTACTATCAAGTACCAGTAAACAAACAGAAGTTGTTAAACACCCAGGGATGAACCAACACTATCAAAAGTCCCAAATATTGTGCATCGGAGGGTTGATGCTTTCGAGCATAGTGGAGGAGAAGGGAAAGGGTGGATGGCGGTGTGTAGAGTGGTTGGTAGACCAGAGGGTTCACACAAGTCCCTGTAACTCCTTCGGTGCAGAGAGGGGGTGCCTTCAAGGGCCCCATTCAGCTCAAAGCCGATGTGTGTTTGTGAAACATTGGTGACTCGAGTCCCTTATCACATTCAGGAGGGGGGGGGGGGGGCGTCATTCTGCATTGTGACTTCAGGGGCTGGAACCAGGGCTCTGTGAAGAAGAAACTGTGAAAAGGACCAACAGAGGCCTTTGGCTGCTTGTCTGCAGCGGGAGGGGGGTGGGGGGGAGGGGGCTTTAGGAACGGCAGATTTATTTATTTATTTATTTATTTATGCATTTTTATATAGCGCGGACTTTACCCGAAGGTGACAGAGCGCTTCACAATAGGAACAGATCGTCTGGTGTCCTTTGCTTCTTCTGACCAGCTGTGTATAATTACTTAAATCATGTTTACTTTTGATGACTCCAGCGGAAGGCATCTTGTGACTTGACCCCAGTGACGCTAGTGATGCCAGTGACGCTCTTGCTGGTGCACAGCAGGAGAGGATGAAGGGCGAGGCGGCAGTCAGTCCGTGTTTTTGCAGCACACACGTGTATGGAAACATATGCTTCACTTACACACTAACAGTGCAAAACATTTCAAAAGAAAACGGCAACTTTGAAAGAAGTGGTGTGAGGGAGAGGAGGTGGAAGAGTGGGGTGGAGGAAGGGGCGAGCAGAGAATGAAGTTTGGGTTGGGGAGGGCAGAGGATGAAGAGTGAGTGACCCGGGGAACGAGGGAGAGGGCAAGGGGCCCCTCACAGCTCACTAACCGTCTCCTCTGGTGCCGTGAGGGCAGGGTGTCTCTCACACCTCACTCGCCTTCTCTGGGGCTCGGCTCGGTAGCTGGTGATGTCCGCAGATTGAGACCCTCAGAGGCCTGCACAGAGCATCCCTCGACTCTGAGGGTGAGGGTCCGGAGGGTCCGAGTCCAATCTGGTGAGTACAGCTCACAGTTCACACCCGTCCTCGGAACAGGGGTCCTCAGACAGTTATCCCTTGACCCCTCACCCCACTTCCTGGAATCGGAAGAGCTCTCTGGTGTAGCAGTCCCGGCTCCAGAGAGGCCTGGCCGGGGACGCGCTTGCGCAGCAGTTGCGCACCATTTAATTAATGTAGAACGAACCTCTGAGGCCTGGCCGGGGCAAAGGCTGCGCCTGCGTGCTGTGTACACCATTTAATTTATTAAGAGGCTGGGGGGCCCCCAGAGGCTGGGGGCCCCGGGGCAGGGGATTTGGGGCCGGGGCCCCCCCCGCAACGCGGGGGCTGCGGGGGCCTGTGTTACGCCCCTGATGAGGGCCTCTTCACGGAGTAAAACGATGATAATACGGAAAATGGATGGGCACATTATCTGACTTCTGTTTTAGCGCAGTTCGAGAAAGGCTGCATGGATTACATTACCTAACGTGGAGGTGAAGAACACTGGTTCTGATCCATTCCCAACATATGACCTACCACCAGCAGATATTGGCCGCCCAGCCAGCACTTCATCTCAGCGAACCTGCTCCTGTACTCCCCAGCTGGTCGTGTGCGCGTGAGGAAAACTACCGTGGGGCGGGACTTCCGTTTCCTGCTGGAAGCCGCGCCCACGGAGTGCCTGCCCAGGAGAGGAGCGGTGGCGGCTGAAGTCCGGAGTGGCGGTAAGTGGGGGCGGGGGGGCGCTCGGTGCACTTGTGGGTGTGTGTGTGCACGCGTGTGTGTATGCGACAGCGGGGGTAGGTTCTCTGTATGTGTGGGTGCGTGCGTGCATGGGCGCTTGTGTGTGTGTGTGTGTGTCTGTGTATGCGTCTGTGTATGCGCATGCGTGTTTGGTGAAAGAGCTTCCCGGGAGACAGCAGCTGAGCGCGTTCGCGAGCGCGTGCCCCGCTCAAATAGCCTCCTTGAAGAGGCAATGCGCGCGGCCAGCCCTGTCTCCTGGGAAGCATAGTCACTGACAAAAGATCTCCTGGCGGACACAGCGCTGACGCGCTGTTAAACGCCAGGAGACCTAAAAATGTTGTCATTTACAATGCCAATAGCTCTAACTTTTCCGAAGGCGAAACCGTTGCATTGTAAATGCTTGTTTTTCTTGTATCTTGGGATTTTGGGATTTGAGGTGAGATGCTCCTTTAGAGCGGAGGTTCCTCTGTTGAATGTGTTTGGTGATTTTATTCCTGACGAAGAGCGTTCCTATTCCGTGTATTGCTTTGTGGGTGATACAAAGCAGCTTGAACGTGGATCTTTCTCTCAGCCTTACTCGTATATGTAGTATAATCACTACGTAGAGAAAATTTTGTTAATAAACTCAAGTGTTCATTATAAAACTGAGGACAGGATAGGTGGGGAGAAGGTTGCGTATGCAAAGCAGCTTAAAGGCTTACAGTTCCATATGCAGTGTTGCCTCTCATGCACTATGCTAGTATAAACATTCAAAACAACCGTATGCTCAAAGGCAAATGTGGAACTTTTACTTTTTTGAAGAAGTTTTATATGGCGCTGTCCTGTTCAAAAGGGGTAAGCTGCATTGATGATTTTCTGTTGAGGTCAATATGATGTAAACGGTCTGTGTAAAGAAGGTGACACATTACTTGCAATTGCCCAATGGAGTGCTTGCTAAGACTCTGCTCCCGGCTTTCGCTGCAGAAACAAGGCAGTCCTGTGACAAGGTTGATGACACGCTCGATCAGGATCGCCCCTCTCAATTCATATGTTCTCAGGTGATGAAGATGGGTGGGTTGAAAGAGTCTGTGTTGATTGCATGTTCAATGGATATTTAAACTGCTCCATTCCTTGTCCACACATATCTGCAACTCCTTGCTCCAAAATGAGGGAAAGTCAGGCACTAAATCACAAACACTCAACTAATTCAGTGCCTTACCGTCCACCATGCGTCAAAAACAAAGATAAACACATTTTGGCATAGGCGAAACCTTGGAGCAAGCAGCAAAATTACTGCCAGACGTCTGTCTTTAAAAACAAAAAAAGGCATGCTATTTCTTTTTAATTTACTAACCCCTTTAGTACTGACAAACAAAAAATGCTGTCCATGGCATTTTTAGGCACGCTTGTGTAAATGATTCAATGTGTACAAATACAGAATGATGCAGCTATGCCATCGCAACTTTTTTATGCTTTTAGTTGACTTTGGGCCATATGTATCAAGCTAATTAGCATTCGCAAAGGCCGAAATTCGCCGAATTTCGGCCTTTGCGAATGCTAATTTGCTAAATGGTATGTATGTAACATTTTTGCTGCAAAATAAGGAATCGCAAAATTTGCGATTCCTTATTTTGCGATTGCACTTAAGGAATCGCAAATTTTGCGATTCCTTAAATGCAATGTATGGAAGAAAAAATATTTCAAAAATGCCCATAAGGATTCGCAAATTACCACCAACTTCTAGTTGGTGGTAAGTTGTGAATTCTTTAAAAAAAGCTATTTTAAAAAAAAACAAAGGTGCCATATGACGCTCATACATGCCCTTAGAGCATGTATGTGCGCCATATGCCCCCACATGTCATTTTCAGGGGTGCAGCAGGGTGTTCTTGAGACACCCCTGCTAATCGCAAATTACCCATTCATTTCTATGGGCCAGGAATGAAGGGGAAATTTGCGATTAGCAATTTGCTAATCGCAAATTAGGAATGTTAAGGAATCGCTAAAAAGAAGCGATTTTTTACATACATACCGTTTTGCGAATTCTAAATAGCGATTCCTTAAAAATCGCTATATAGAATTCGCAAAACGGAACTATGATACATATGGCCCTTTGTCATGTGGCACACCATCACCAAAAGGCATTGACAAGGCCCATTGTTCCCAAAGGCGAGACCTATTTTCTTTGCCAATATTGTTTTTGAATGTAGCATACATAATGTACATAACAGTTTTCAAGGCTGCTTTTATTTCAACAGGGCTTGCAGACTTTGGGAAAATCACACATATGGATGCATCTCTTTAATACTGAATTTCCCCTAAATTCCCTCCCAGTGAGCAAAGGAGATAACGAATATACAGCCTCTATTTTTAATAATTTTCCTTAAACATTTTAATTACTTCACTAACCTTTTTCTAATGTCACATTGGAGATTTAGCGTAAGAAAAAAAATACAGAGCATGGGTTTTGGAAAATTATTTTAATACGTACTTATACCCAGTGACCACGTTTGAACGATTTGGCGTGCTTACTACATTTTCTACCCTGCATATACCTAGAATTAAATATTGAAAAGCATTATGTTTGTTACAGTGTGAGCTCTAAAGCCCCATAACATTCTTAAACTGATCTGCAGTTAAAGTATTTTTTGAATTGTGAGAAAATGTGCTTATTAGTTGGGTGCACGTTATTATTGTAAACTGGGGGGACAAGAGTTTGAAGACAATCACTTTAGGACAGGCTGTACATACTAATTTACTAATCAGGGACTTCAAGCCTGATAAGAATGAGATGCAGTTCGAGAGTTTTAGTTCAAAGAAATCACTTAAGAGGGCAAACATTCACATTGAATTAAATACCTCAGCTATACCTCAACCCTTGCCTAATGAAACTACACGACAATATGGTCAAGTAAGGCCTTAAGAGATATGGGAGAGTTGAGACTAGCGAGGTCAGATCTGGAAACCCAAAACATCTATCTAAATCATGAGCTAAAACGTTATAGCATCTCACTTTGAGGCGTTGATTCTAGTTTGTAGGTAGTCCTATTTACAATGGATTCAAATTCAGTTAAGTGATAGCCTACTTCCCCACTGAGGAGATGCACCACAGTTTTTTTGTTTAAGTTTTCTATAGCTCTGGCCCGACCCGAGGGTATCGGATCGCTTTACAAAGGATGGAGAGAAGTCAAGTACAGGACAATGTAGCAAAATAGATTCATACGTGTTCAGAGATTAAGAATTGTGTTGAGCGCCTGAGGTGCGACGTTGAGATAGAGAGATCGGAGGATCGGGGTGCGCAGTTGAGGTAGAGCGCTCAGGTGACATTCTCGATTCATAGTATTCTCGATGCAAAGTCAAAGTTTTATGTTGAACTTCTTTCCTAGCGGTGGAGAGCCAGGGCTGTGGGTTAGGGAGGAGGGATGTGTAAGGGAGTCGGTGCGCGATGACAGGTGGCTGCCAGGCAGAAGTGTGTAAGTCACGTAATTGAGTTCGGTAATGCACGGTTGAGGTAGATGATTTTTAAGCGGCCCTTTGATTTTGGAAAGGAGGGGGTAGTTCTGATGTCTATGGGGATGGAATTCCAGATTTTAGGTGCGTTGCCTGCAAAAGAGCGGGCTGCAGGTTTTCTTTTGCACGTTTTCAGGGGGATGGGTAGGAGGGAGTTTGAACTTCTGAGACTTGTGGACTGGCCGGCTTTCTTGAGCTTAGAGGCTAGGTATTCTGGTTTCCCTGGGTGCAGGGCTTTGTGTGTAAGGCAGGCAGTTCTGAAGCTGGCACGCATTTCCACTGGGCGCCATTTCAGATCTCTGAGTGCGGAAGATATGTGGTCGAATTTTTTTGCTCTGGAGACCATTCTGGCAGCTGCATTGAGGGTAGTTTTGAGTGGTGCTAGGTGGGAGAGAGCTGTACCGGAGAGGGTTGCGTTCCCATAGTCCAGTCTAGACAACACCAAAGATTGGGTGGCTTGTTTGAGGTCCCTAGGTGGAATGTGGGGTTTGATTTTATTGAGGAGTTTCAGATTGAGGAAGGCATTCTTAGCGGAGTTCTTGATGTATTTAGTCATTGATAATTCGTGGTCAAAGATGATTCCAAGTGATTTTACCGAGTTAGTCAGAGTGAGATTCCCATTGAGGGCATCGGTTGCTTTCACCCATTCAATGATTTGCGGGTTTTCCTCCTTGTTAGAGATGAGGAGGATCTCAGTTTTTCCTTGATTGAGTTTAAGGTTGTTCTTAGCTAGCCAGTCTTGGACTTCTCTAAGGGTATTGTTGAGTCTTAGAATGTCATTAAAGGAGGAGGTTTCCAGGTAGATCTGGGTATCATCTGCATAGAGATGGAAAGGGATGTTGGCTTTTTTCAGTATGGTGGTGAGGGGTACCATATATATGTTGAACAGTTGAGGGGAGAGAACGGATCCTTGAGGGACACCTCTGGTCACGGGGAGAGGGTCAGATGTGAAGTATTTTTGATTTTAACTCTTTGGTAGCGATTCTGAAAGAAGGAGGAGAACCATTGAAGGACCATATCGTCCGCAACCTACCCGCTCTTTGAGAGCCTTGATGAGAAGCCTGTGGTCTACCATGTCAAAGGCTGCTGACAAGTCTAGGAGGATGAGTAGACAACAATGGTCTGAATCAAGGGAGTTGCGGATGTCATCCACGATGTTGAGGATTGCGGTTTCGGTGCTATAGCCTTTTCTACAGCTTGTTTGGTGATGATCTAGTAGATTTCGCACCAAAATGGTGCAAGGGCGAGTTTCAGGTCTTTGGCCATTTGGGAGGGAATGGGGTCGAGGTTGTGCGATGAGGGCTTGGAGGAGGAGATTAGATTGAGGATCTCAGCTTCGTGGATGTGGTCGAAGGAGGACCAAGCGATTGCGAGTCGACCTCTAAAGGTGGTTTTGGTTGCTTTGAAGCCGTTATTGCCGGGAGGATGGAGGTTGATGTCGAGTGATAGTTCGATCTTGGAGATTTTTTCGTTAAAGAAGTTGGCAAAGTTATCACATAGGGTTTTAGAGGGCTGGACATGGATAGTAGACAGCTTGGATGTTTGTTGTTTGATGATGTCAAAGAGTTCTCTTGGTCTGTTTTTTGCCTTGTCCAGCGCAGTACAGAAAAAGTTTGTTTTTTCGTTATTGATATGCTTTTTATACCGTCTTCTTGCTGATCTGAGTTCCTCACATCTGCTGGAGGAGGGCTTCTTTCTCCAATGACACTCTGTGGCTCTAAGATGTCTTCTTTCCTCGTTGATGTCCTTGTTAAACCAGGTTCTGGATGGGGTATTCCTAGGTTTTTTCTGTTTCGAGGGTGCTAGTTGGTCTAGGATGGCGGATGTGGTTGTGTTGTAGTGTGAAGTGAGTTCAGTAGTTGGGAGGCCGTACGGGCAGATTGGCAGGAGGGAGGATATTCTTCCTTCTAGTTCAGCTGTGTTGATCTGCGATAGGTTCCTAGACCATGTATGGGGGTCTGTGATGGGTGGTTGTCACAGGATCAGTTGAGTGAGGTGGAATAGGATTGGGTGATGGTCTGACCAGTCAACTGGAAGGATGTGGTCTATAGTAATTGCGTCATGTTGGGCGATGATGGCGTCCAGGATTGCCCCTTTGTTGTGGATCTCTTTTGAGCAGTGTTGGGTAAGGTTGTTGGAATGTAGTAGCTTGTTCAGGAATTGCACTGTAGCACTGTTCTCATCGTTCCAGTGGAGGTTAAGAACGCCTAGAATGAGGTTGTTGGTCTCTCGGAGATAACAGTGGGAGATCAGGTCTGACAGGTGTTCTGTGAACGTGGCGGTGTTACCTGGGGGATGGTATAGTAGGTGGCACTGCAGTAGATTTTTGTTGGTGGTTTTGATGGTGGCAGTAAGGCATTCAAAGGAGTTGTATTTAAAGGTATCAGTTTCGGACACTGATAGGCTGTTGTTGTGGATAATTGCCACACCTCCACCTTTTTGGTCTTTTCAATCTTTGTTGATGATGGAAAAGCCCGGAGGTACTAGCATATCCAGGATAGGCGGAGAAGAGTCATTTAGCCAGGTCTCGGTGATGAAGGCTACGTCTATGTTATGGTTGATGATGGATTCTGCCAGCTCTGTAGCATGTTTCGTGGCAGATCTGCAGTTTATGAGCATGCAGTTGGTATAGGGAGACTCTTTTTTTTTTTGGTTCAGTAGGGATGTTGATGAGGGAGGCTGGAGGTCTGGGGGGTTTCGGGAGGGAGTGGTCATTTCTGAATCCGGGGATTACCTGGATAGTATATCCAGGTAATGGAAGGGGTGGTGTAAGATGAGGCTAGTTCGAGCTCTTCCTCCGAGGACATGGCTTCCGCCGCTCTACTTGGTCTCCGGGCCTGGGACGAGGGAGGGCAGGGTGAGTGGCTAGGGGGCGGTGGCTTGTTTGGCCTGGGGTATGCGGGGGTGGAGGAGAGGGTGGTGGAGTGTGTGCTTAGGCGAGGGTTGTGAAGTGTCGAGAGGTTGGTAAGGATAAGATTCAGGCCTTGTATTATAATGTCGACTTGGTTTTAAATACGGGTGAGGCGGCAATCTGTCTCTTCCTGAGCAGGGGAGTGTTGCTTCTGGATGAGGTCTCTTTGGCGGGAAGAAGAGATGATAGAGTTGTGTTGTCTTATGGTGTTAATTAGGTTGTCTGATTGGGTTGTGGTGTCTGATTGGGTTGTGGTCTGGGGCAGAGGGGGGGTCGGGTTGAGGTAGTCGGTTATTCTTGTGGGGCGGTAGAGATCGGGGATTGAGGGACTTATGGCTTGTCTTGCAGTCATCTGGTGCTGCTTGGGGGGTGTTCAGCATCGGGGGTAGTTCTGGAGGATGGACTAGGGCGGGGTGCGGGAACGTGTCTTTAGTGGTGGAGGGATTGGGAAGGGTTAAGGCTATCCACATCTAGTTTGGTTTTACCTTAAAATTCATATGACTGAGAGGATGTCAATTCTCCGCCCTCATTACTGGCAATGGGGTCACAAATAGGTCCTAAACTTAGATTAATAGTGTGTAGGTAGGCGTGGCCAAGGAGATGATAATGGGGGATGCATGAGCTTGGAGCTCCATGCAGGCCCACCACTTCTCAGCATAATTCAGCAGCGCCCGGGCCCGGAGACCACCCCATAGCTGCTCTGACGGTGCCAGAGGGTTGGGAGGCATTCCCCCGGCGCTTGCATTTGCTCCCAATTGCAGGGAGGAGGAATAGAAACACTAGCGGCGACCGAAGCCGGAAAGCCTCAAGATGGCGGCTCGGGCTGATCGGTGCCCAGGGATCGAGGCGGAGCCTGGAGGCTGCTGGAGCTTGCTCCCCACCCCAGCCGGTACTTGCTCCGCTCAGTGGGCTGACCCGCGGAACATTGTGCCCATGCAGAAGAGGGCTTGGCATCACATCTCATCGGTGAAGGCTCTACCGTTAGGGAGGTGCTTGTGACGGTCAAACAGGATTACTTTAGAAGCCATCCCAGAGTCATTGGATGATCATCCAGCTTCTCTAGAAGTCATTTTCTCATCATCAGACATCATCAAGCTCTTAAAGTCATCGGCAGAGCTTAGAAAAGTGAGCCTGATGATTTGAGGATAACTTGAAAATGAGTACCTGATGACTCCACGAGATGGGATTGGTCCTGATGATCAGAGGAGGAGCAGTTGATGAGTTCTCAAGATGAGATCCTGAAAATTTTAGGATACTTTGAAGATGACAATCCAATTACTGCGTAGGCCCTCACAAAATTAAACTGGCCCTGATGGATTGAAGAGGGCTTGGTTATTACTCTAAGAGCCTTTCTCTGTTTTTGTTTAATTTTTTTTTCACAAAAAATAAGCCTTGTTTATAATTCCAGAATTATTTATTGATTAGTGAACAATGAACACCGTTTTGCTATTTCAGAAGTTTTTATTTACTCTTAAATTAATGGTGCTTCATACAAATATGTTCTTTGCACACCAGTAAGTTGAGTGTAGTATGCTGCCTTCCTGGAAGTGGGTATTTAATAATAACATTGTACATTTATGACAAGTCACTCTAATGGACAGTCTCTCTACCCTAACTTTCACTCTGTCTTGTTTCTCTGGCCTATCTCTGCTTTTATTTCTTTTTCCCTGCAGCTTCTTTGGTGAGTCCTGGTCAGGATGGGTAGAGTCCGCTATGGGTAGTGCAGATGCGGTTAGTGGGGAGCTAGCAAGTTGCACAGGAGGGGGAATGTTGCAGCGTGAGCTCACAATATCCAAGTAAATTTTTTCAACTTTCTGGGCAAAGAAGGACGCAAGGTCCTCGCATTGTCGTTTATTCAGTTGGGGGGGGGGGCTAGCTAGGGTGGCAGAACCAGCAAGCTCCTTTACTATACCAAAAAGTGTTTTTGAGCAGTTCAGGGCATCAGAGATAGTTGTTGAAACATACTCAGCATGGGCAGTTTTGCAGAGCTTGGGGTACACTCTTTTGGCTTTTTTGTAAATGATTTTAGACTCGGGAGCATAGTTCCTTCTCCATTTACGTTCTAGCACTTTAGATTTGGCGTTCTCTGTCTTCAGAGAGTCAGTAAACCAGGGCGCTGGGGGGGGGAGGGGTTATTGTTGATCCTTTTTATTGAGAGAGGAAGACCGGCGTCTTTGGCATCGAGGACAATGTCAGAGAGCATATTCACTCTGTGTTTGGTGATGGGTATGTAAGAGCACAAGATTTTGTTTAAGACAGTCAGGTCACTTTTTTTCCTATTTCTTGTTAATGTCCTTAAGGTAGGAATAGTGAACATAGAGTTGTCAGGGGTTGCCAGATTGAACCTGGTGATAAAGTGGTCCAACCAACATAGGGGGAGTGCAGAGGAGCAGCAAATGCTGGGTAGATTGAAGAAAAAAGGGTCTAGTAAGTAGCCTGCCTCATGCGTGGGGACAGAATTGAGTAAGTTTATGTTTAATCCTGATAAATCCGAGAAGAAATTAGTACTGATTTTACATGCTGGGTTGTCCAGGTGTAGGTTTAGATCGCCCAGAATAGAGAAATTGGCGGAACTCATGAGTAGGGGGGTTATAAGGTGAGAAAGGATGAGGCCCAAGGAGCGGAGAGGGTGAAATTAGGGGTTAAGGCCAGTTTGAATAACGCTGATTCACAATTCGTAAATGTTAAATGTTATGCTTCGGGAGGGACCGGCAATTTGTACTCAGGAACGAGAGTTCCTTTATGGTAGGTGCGGCAGGTTTGTTATGATTTATATGTGCGCGTATATGTGTGTATATATGTGTGTGTATGTATATGTGTGTATATATGTGTGTGTATGTGTATATATATATATGTGTGTATATATGTGAGTGTGTATATATATATATGTGTGTGTGTGTGTGTGTGTGTACATATAAAATAACAGACTTAAAATAAAGCTATGAGTCAGGTAGGCTCTTTGCCTTGTATTGAAATCACATGTGGTGGCATAGAGTCCTATTAGGGTGAAGGGCGCCGTTCTCATGACAAATGATTCTGCAGTGAAGTTAGGGTACCATATGGTGATTTTTCTTACATTAAAGGTCTGCTATCACCAAAATATCATTTTTTATACTATACTTTCTTCATTTAAGCGCTATATCTTACAGTTGTTACTTTTACACTCTTTCATATTTCTACCAGTCTCAGGAGGATGGTAGACTAAGTTTGCTCTACAACTCCATGCCACTCCACGTCACTACTCTCTGCCCCTCCACAACACTCTACTCCACTCGACAACACCACTCTGTGTCACCACTTGACACCACTACTCTATGACACCACCACTCTGCTACCACTGCTCTCAACGCCCATTTACTCCCCACTCTAGGCCCTTGGACTCCATGCCAATGTATTCTACGCCACTCTACTATATACCACTTCACTCCATGACAGACTAATCTGACACACTGCACTCTCTGTGTCAGGATTGGCACTCCGCAGGATCAGTGCGTCGTGATAAAGCTCCACCTCCGGACCTCCCGAACACCCCGATATGTAACCACAGGGTGTTCAAGTGATACGGTGAGGGAAAAAACCCCAAAAGGGGAAAACCCGGGAAAGGAAAGGAAGTGGACTGCTGGGAAAGGGAAGCTGTAAAACAAAATGCACACAGGTTAATACAATTCCATAAACCTACTCTCATTGAATTCTCGCTAACAAGAAAGATAGGTCACCTGCCCTGTTTATGCTTTTGTGCTTCCAGCCAGCCAGGTCCTCCTCCTTCACTCCTTCCTTAAACAACATAAAACCACCATGAGTGTCTATGGTTTATCCTAACACGACTTGTGGTATCAAACACTAGGGAAATGTACATACCCCTGGGGATTAACCACCCCATCAAAACAACTCCCAAAGTAGTTCCCAAGCCAGCGATATAGATTCCCTCATCCACACCGTTGGGAAGCCAAGTGTAAAGAAATGTCATAAGCCACACCAAACATGGCAGGGCGTAGTTCCAACACTACCGCCGCCCGCTTTGGTATTTGTAATCCAAAGTAGTACTTCCAAAAGTCATGAATTCATGATGGCAATGTGGAGGAGCCCCCTCTGCATTCCGCCACTGGACGGATCTCTGATCCACCGTACAAAAGCAAACTCGCGGTCTACTCCTCTCTCACGGAGTCTTTATAGCAAATGCCCATACAAAACGAAACCAGAAACAATATCCAAGTCCCAGAGCTAACCGCTCTTTAACAAACACTGTAACGCCAGCCCAGGAAACGCGGGTACGTTACCGGATCGATGGTCTTGCCAGCCGGCAGCAGTTCAAGGAAGACACAGCCTCCAGGAGTCCAATAGGGAACGCGGCCAGCGCTCCCGCAGGTAACCGGGTAAAATCAAGTACGCTCTCTCTCCTGCCCGGATTCACTATATCCCATTGCAGCAAAGGCTCATGGGAGATGTAGTCCGAGGCTCAGGCGTCATGGAAATTGTAGTTCGGTAGGCGCGTGTCTAGATCCTGACACTCTGCCACTGATCTCTATGCCACTGACCTCTATGCCACTGCACTCTAAGCTGCACCACTATTTTACTCTGCGCCACTGCACTCTAACACTTAGCTCTGCAAGACTGCATTCTCTGCCACTGAACTCAATGCCACACTACTATGTACGACTGCACTTTAAGTCACTGCAATCTGCACCACTGCATTTT
Organism: Lissotriton helveticus; assembly: GCF_964261635.1. Lineage (NCBI taxonomy): Eukaryota > Metazoa > Chordata > Amphibia > Caudata > Salamandridae > Lissotriton > Lissotriton helveticus. The sequence continues at coordinate 939,381,872 of NC_136067.1, forward strand.
ACTCTGTACCTCTCAACTGTACTGCATTCTGCACCACTACACTCTGCATCGCTCCACGCCACTCTAATCTTTTTCGTACCATTGCACTCTACACCACTGAACTCTACGTCACTGCACTCTGCGTCACTCTGCAGTCTACCCTGCACCACTCAACTCAATGCCACTCTTCCCTGAAACAATCGGATCACTGACATAATATGGATGACCAAAATATAGACTTACCTAAATATCGATGAAAAAATATAGAATGCAAAACTATCGACTTCCTATCTACAAACAGGTAAGTACAATAATATCGAATCAAAAATATCGTTGTAGGGGAGGAGCTACGCCAGCAACCAAGATGGCCGCATAAGCTCTCGGCTCCGCCGACATCCGCCAGCAGCTCATATATCCTGTTCTCCATCCTGAATTTGCACCAGTCTCCCGGGTTCGTGAAGTATTCCTGCTTCTAAAGGTGTGATCCCGGGCTTTTTATCTTGTAGGATGCCAAAGATACGCCGTGTTCCCATTCTCGGCCTACCATCGTGTGGAAGCCGGGACCTCGATTTCTGGCCTATCCGGGTTGGAGTTGATCAACAACGGCCGCTGGACCTGGACTGAGCCCGGTCCCCCGGAGTGCATCGTTAACTGCTTGTCTGATGCTGACATTGTGAGCGGTATACACCATGGAGACAACAGCGTACCGCGCCTGTTGCCGTGTTCGGGGGTCCGGCGCCCGGAGACCCTGCCCTTCCCGGGGTTGACGGGCTGGGGCCCTCGCTGACGGTGTCGATCTGGCACGACGGGGAGCGCCCATTATTGTCATCGGATTTGCGTGGCCTGTTACCCTGGAGAAGCCGGCCTCCGGGGTTCCAATCCAGCTCTGCCTCTTCGTGAGAGGAGATGGGGCGGACGGAAAGTACGCCATCGCTACGGGCCGTCATGGCCGCCATTGAGGCGCTCCATTCGCAATCCGCCGCTGTATTCCGGACACTGATCGTGCAAGTGGACGGTATCTTGGGGCCGGTACACGACTCTCCGTCTAGTCCTGATACATCTGTGGTGCCAGCGGTGCAATGTACGCCTGAGATCGGGGTCCCCGGGAAGAACCTGGATTCACTGTGCTTTGCCGGCCCCCAGTGTACACTCAGCGAGCCCGTGATCGTCGCTATCGTTCCCTGCTTGAGCCTGCTGCCGCCCGTATAGTTATGGACAGTCTTCTGTGCTGTAATAAGTTCCACAGTGACTGTTGGGAAGATTTGCTATTTCTGGACACATTCCCTCATTCGTTATGTGGTTATCGTGACCTTCTCTCCTCTTGTCGCTCCTGCAACACTGATGTGGACTTTCATGAACGCTCTGCCTTTTCCTTTGTGATGATGGTTCGAGTGCAAGAGACTCTCCTGAAATGCCGTACTGGTCAGGGTTGAACTTGAGGGCTTGGACTTGATTGTGTGGCTTGACTCACTGCCGGGATTGTCCCATGTAATGTGCTGGGAGCTGGGTGGTGCTTTGTTATACTCCCCCGATTGGTTTGTATATTTTGCCAATTGTTGGTTCGATTATATCTCGGGGTAGTCACTGCTGGCGGGGGGTATGGGAGACCGGGGGGTGTTTGCTTTTACGATGTTTCCTCCTCCATCTTTTCCCTTCCCTGGGGTTAGTTTAGTGGGCGACAGGCACGCTGCTAGTGGGTTAGGTCGTAGCCATCCGCAGGGGTGCTGGGTGGAGGGTTGTGGGGGGGGTTTGTTATTTTTCCTTTCTTTTGTTCTATGACCTTCTTTTTCCCTTTTCCCTTCTTCACAAGAAATGTGGCGTATTCTCCTGATTTTATTCCTCATATTCGGGTATCGAGTGTCTGGTCTTCATATCCGGTATTCTGGGTGGGCGGGATTCGGCGATGCTTGCTTAGGTTAACAGTAACGTACTGTTTTACCTCTGCCCTACACTGCTATTGATGTCTTTCAGATGCTTGTACTTGTTGTGTATTTTCCTAATTGATTTGCCCGTCCGCCATTACGGTATGTTCCTCCGAATGATGCCCGATATGTATATTTTCACTCTTGTGTTATAATTAATAAAAATATATTAAAAAATATATATATATCGTTGTAAAAAATATAGTTAGTCAAAATATTGATTTTTTTTGTCTTAAAATTAATTGAAAATTAATGAAATAATAAATATATTAACTTAAACATACTTTCAATACATAAATAACCTTAACATTATTAAATACTTAATGTAAGTTAAAAAAATAACATTTTATTTTTTAATACATATATATATACATATATTAACGTAATATTAATAAAAAATATACAATATTTTTAACATACGATAGCGGGAGAGTAAAATTTACTATTACAACTCTAGTGAGTGCAACAGTAGGGAAAACGTTGGATAGCGTAGGGGTAAAAATAACTATTCCCACTCCAGTGCGTGCAACAGTAGGGAAAGCGTTGGATAGCGGTAGGATAAAAATTACTATTCCCACTCCAGTGAGTGCAACAGTAGGGAAAGCGTTGGATAGCGTAGAGGTAAAAATTACTATTCCCACTCCAGAGAGTGCAACAGTAGAGAAAAAGTTGGATTGCGTAGGGGTAAAAATGACTATTCCCACTCCAGAGACTGCAACAGTAGGGAAAGCGTTGGATAGCGGGAGGGTAAAAAATACTATTCCCACTCCAGTGAGTGCAACAGTAGGGAAAGAGTTGGATAGGGGGAGGGTAAGAATTACTATTCCCACTCCAAAGAGTGCAACAGTAGAGAAAACGTTGGATAGCGTAGAGGTAAAAATTACTATTCCCACTCCAGAGAGTGCAACAGTAGGTAAAGCGTTGGATAGCGTAGGGGTACAAATTACTATTCTCACTCCACAGAGTACAACTGTAGGGAAAGCGTTGGATAGCGTAGGGGTAAAAATTACTATTCCCACTCCAATGAGTGCAACAGTAGGGAAAGCGTTGGATAGCGTAAAGGGTAAAACCGGACAATACATATCGACTAGTTTTAGATTACAGACATTTAAACACTTGCACAAAGGCATTCGCTGTCCAAAACGTACACAGTGCTGCATTGATGAATAACATTGTGCGGAAAAAATTAAAAAAAACACTTGGTATCTCAAATGGATTTTCCTGCCAAAATATAGCACTTGAATGCAGGTATTTGACCGCATTCTAAGCGTTAGGGTCCTAGCGACAATTTTGTCGTCACCCTCAGGGGTATAACAACAGCCCCAAGGTACTTTCAGCAAGGGTAACTGAGTTACTCTAAAAATTTGATGAAGAAGCATTGTCCTATGTGGATGATATTTATCTGACGGACGATGACTTAGAGGGGCACTTGACCAGAGTGAGCACCATTATTATGGGATTCGCCTCTGAGGGCTAAAAAAATCAAAAATAGCCCACCTCAATGTCCTGTTTTTGGGATATGAACTGTCAAGTGAAGGGAAAAGTTTGGCAGCTAACTTTCTAGAAAAATGTGCGCTGCTCCAACCTCCAAAAACATTAAAAAACTTATAATCAATACTGGCATTCCTAAATTTCGGCAGAACATACATTTTGAATTACGCAGAAAGAGTAAAACCTTTGTACTATTTATTAAAACCTGACTTTTCAGTTAGACATTGGACACAGGAGCACACAAATATCCTACGTTCCCTACAAAAAGACATGATAGCTTCAAAACACTTACACATATGTGTAAACATACGCCACTTGGTTATCCCTGTAATAGCGGGTCAATGCGGGTACACCTACTTAACCTTTAATGAAGGTGAAACAGTACCAATCGCATACAAATCACATCTATACACAAACGCAGAAATGCGTTTCACTTCAACAGAGAAAATCCTGACAGCAGTGCAGACCGCTGTAGCAAGAGAAAGAGCACGGGCTCAGGGGAAACGCATAATAGTCGTAACTCCAGTACTGCTTTAGAAGCGGTTACAAAGGCTAGCATTCCTAATGCAAAAGCCTTACATCCGAGATGGATACAATGGGCTAATTCTCTTACTGCAACGGACGTTGAATACAGATTTGATCCAAGTTTAAAAACACAAGCATTCCTGCAATACGAACAAGAATATCCTCTACCAAATGAAATCTTGGCTCTCGATCAGTATGAATATATTATTTACACTGACGGATCTGCTCAACCGGCCATAGGGATTAAGCAACAATACAGCACAGCATGTGCTATCGTTGAAGGTCGCTGCAGGATGGAAAGTTCCATCCAAGTTGCACTAAAACGCAATCTCTAAGTTGACAAAGTTAAAAGCACTAATACTGGTACTTTTAAGTACGGATCATGAATTCCCCACACTAGTCGTGTGTGATTCCTTTTACTGTGTGCAATCGTATAATGAATATCTATAGCAATGGGAACAAAACTGGTTCAAAGATGCAAAAGGTGGCACAAGTAAGCATAAAATGCTATGGGAACAAGTAGTAGAGTTGAAAAAAGAACTACAGAGGGCTCTTGTGATACATACACTGAGTCATCAACGTGATGGTGTTCACGTTTAAGGGAATTCATTGGCTGATGAAGCCGCAAAAGGGGCTGTACGCACGGCTTCCGTAGCTGCAATCACTCATTCAAAATCGAGGATAGACTGTGAGATTATGGTCGCTGTCATTGCTTCGCGCAAAGGCAGCTCAGCAATATCAAAGACATGTCCATTCAAGTACACCTACAAGTTAGATGCAAGCAACTTTCCATTTGTTCAGATTCCTGGAGTGGGGGAGTAATACCAAATATGGATCACAGACAAGGTTTGATTGTTGCATCACACAAGGGTTTGGGTTCTGCACACACAGGCGTAACAGAGACTATTTTGTTATTAAAACAGCGCTACTGGTGGCCAGGTGTACCAAAACAAATTAAGGACTATGTCTTGAAATGTGACATCTGCCAGCAGATAAATGGATCCACCATAACACGCCCGGCGCAGACGCCATTATTAAAATCAGACAAAACCTCTTGCATGTGTATATTAGGACTACTGCGGCCCCTTACAATCTGATGGGGCTTACAAGTATATCTTGGTGGCAGTGGATTCATGCTCAAGATTCCTATGGGTATGGCCTCAGCGCTCGGCTGACGCTCGAACTGTTATCAAAGATTTGCGAGTCTTTATAGGGACATACGCAGTTGACACGTTACATTCTGACCGTGGGCCGTCGTTCAGCTCTCGGGCATACAAAGAGGCCATGGAAAGTATGGGCGTAGCATTGCGGTACTCCTCTCCGTACCATCCTGAGGGAAATTTGGTGTGAAGAGGAAAACCAGGACTTAAAGCAATCTTTAACAGCTAGGGTTTTAGGCAAGGATGGTAGTTGGGTCAATCACTTATATTGGGTACAAAGAGCACTCAACAATCAGCTAAGAAGTTCTCTAGGGGGTGTCACTCCATACGAGGTCCTATTTGGAACGAGAATGAGGCTACCTGATCTTAATTGTGAAGGTACAGAGGCGGATGAGAAACCATTTGATGTCCATGATCATTTGGCTGTTTTACAGGATCTAAATGAATCCAGGACACAACAAAGTAACGTCCACAAAAAACAGACCGCCACTGGGGAAGTCAAGGCAATCACTGCAAGACCTGTCTGGATCCCAAAAGTCGGGGATCTGGTCAGAGAGAAAATAGCGGACAAAAAAGAATTTGGATCATCCTACAGAAAGCCTGTACCTGTCCTAGTGGTACAAGGAACAAGAAATGTACTTTTGCCGCCTCTTGCCGGAAAAAAGGAGAAAAGATTTGTCTCAATCGACTTAATTAAACCACACAATGTGGCCGATACTAAGCAGTAGGCCTTGTGGACTCCAAAGTAGCAGACACCCTCCTCTCGCTACAATCCGAGAAGTTCAAACAGAAAGACTCATCACGTTTTAAGAGCCTCCTGTATGGAATGAAGGACTGTGCAACAATGCTATGGAACTCGATCCCCTTGAACCCGAAGTTTGACTTCAAAATCAAACTCAAAATAATATCCAGGTTGCGATTAGACCTAATACAGAATGGTAGAACTATACTATCCTTTTATATTCAAAGTACTGCTGATCATATATCTCTGCTACTGTCTAATGGTTGTCTCAGCACATATATTTTACACTAGAACAACTATGCAATAAATACTTATTGTAACATGCCCGACTGTTTCTTCTGTGTAACTCTCTGAGAGAAACAAAGTGAGCATGAGTGACTGAGCGAAAGGTAGTACATTGTTTCCACGATCCTGGGGTATCAGGGTTGTCATGTCCCTGATAAGAGGAAATTCTAGTGGCACTGTGAGCTACCTAATGCAAACAGGCTAACATACGTGGTGGGGGTGCTCAGAGTTAGTCTGCCACCAATCCTAAAGTTTATGTTATCCAAATGCGCAGGTCCTGTATGGGTAATATAGGAACTACACTACAATTTCTCGGTTGTATGACGATCCGTCGCCCACAATGTAATCACGGCACTTCTAATCGCGGCAATTACATCGCAAAGGTCTTCACACCGGCCTTTATCTCATCGCACGTAGTTGCGACACAAATGCGGCAATGTAATTGGATCGCGTGTCACATCGGCGATTTAACATCGCGCGACATGACAACGCAATGTTTGAGCCCACACTTTAAAAATAGTAGGGACGCATTTGGAATGATGAAAGATTTTCCGACATGGTCAAGTTTGGAAATAAAAACATAATCCGCTGAGGTAAGGAAAATTGGTCTAAATTACCCCGCTGTAGACATTGCATTCTAGCCACACTTTCCAAAAAGATGTCTTTTTTCTTGTTAGTAGCTTGATCATACCAGGAAAAAGTGCCTAGCCTGGAGCGGTTTCAAAATATAACATCTGGCTATGAAGGCGCCGCGTTATTACTCGTTAACACGGTAATGTTTCCTCCATTTCCTACTCTCGTTACAATGCAAATGAACAGAGAGATTCACCGCAAATGATTTACCAACAAACTGCGTAGTTATTAAACAAATATGCACTATCCGCCCCGGGGCATTCGTTATCAGTTTTCTGGTTTCATCGTTCGTATGCTGAGAGGAAGCACCTGATGTCTGGAAACAGTAAACATTCAACCACCTCCTCTAATTTTGTAGAGAACGCAATTTCACGTATGACGGTTCTCATTTCACTGCACTGTGTTGTTTTGTGTACCGAAATGAGGATGCAAAACAACTTGATAAAACACAACATGATAGCAGATGTTTACAACAAGGAGTGGAATAATTTTTTTTAATTCGTACCGGAGGCTCTTTCCTGTCAGTAGTGCTCCTGACGTATGCCACGCACACAATAGTTTGTTAAAGTTTTACAGGTATGCACGCCAAGACATTTTAATATATAAGAGGATATTATTATGACTTATAACGCGAAGCTAAGTACACAGTGTGGCAAATAAAACCTTTTCACTTATACTAGTAGACTTCTCGAATAGGCTCCACTGTACAGGGTTACTCACAGAAGTTTTTTACGTCTCGTGCTTGCCAAGGCAAGTTGTTTTTCCATAATATTATTTAAAAAATACATATATATACCTATAAACATAAGGAGCATTTTAGTCAGCTCTCTTCATCCGCTGCTTTGTTGCAGAATCTTTCACATTTTGCTTCCAAGGAGCACAGCAGAAAGCTTGAGGCAATGGGCGAGCCTTCTTCTGCAACTGGCCCCCCTTGTGCATAACGTAGAGCATCTTGCAACAGCACAATATCAGAATTCACACAGAAAATAGTCCACTTTAGGTCATGGTCAATATTTAAGTTATTACTGTCGTTCCTATATTTCTTTTTTAATTTTCTTTGCAAATAATGTGCCTCGAGATAAACGTGCATACTTAATTGTTCAATTTCAACAAAAACCTTTCTAAAATGGCCACTCGTGCATACAAATAAGTGCACTAGTGTCTGTACAAATAACCGACCAGCTCTGAATGTTTTTTGTTGGACTTTAAGAAAAATGATCCAAGATGGCTACCCTTGCATGCACTTTCATGAGCATGTGTCTTTAAGCATGTTCATTATCTTAGAATGTATAATGTAAAGTGCCATAAAACCAATTTCAAGATGGCCATACAGCCATCCATTCATCCATCCATGCATCCATCCAGCCACCCATCCATGCATCCATACAGCCATCCATTCATCCGCATCCATCCATACAGCCATCCATTCATCATCCAAGCATCCATTCATCCACCCATCCATGCATCCCCGCCATCCATTCATAGCCATCCATTCATTGTACTGCCCGCCATCATGCACCCATTCATCCATCCTGCGCCATACACCCATCCATGCATCCATCCATACAGCCATCCATTCATCCATCCCCCATGAATACATTCATCCATCCATCCACCCAGCGACTCACCACACACACATCCATCCACCTAGCCTGACATTCCATCCGGCACCCATCCATGCATCCATCCAACCCCCCATCCATGCATCCATACAGCCATCCATTCATCCGCATCATCCATACAGCCATCCATTCATCCATTCATCCATCCATGCATCCATCCAGCCACCCATCCATGCATATTCATCCGCATCCATCCATGCAGCCATCCATTCATCCATCCATGCATCCATCCAGCCACCCATCCATGCATCCATACAGCCATCCATTCATCCGCATCCATCCATGCAGCCATCCAGCCACCCATCCATTCATCAATCCGCCATCAATCCATTCATCCGTCCATCCACCCAGTGACTCACCACACACACATCCATCCACCTAGCCTGGCATTCCATCCAGCACCCATCCATGCATCCATCCAGCCACCCATTCATGCATCCATACAGCAATCCATTCATCCATCCGCCATCAATCCATTCATCCACCCAGCGACTCACCACACACACATCCATCCACCTAGCCTGGCATAAGAAAGGAAATATATAAAATAATAACAACGTTATCGTTTGCCCGTTTCTGTTATGTTCTGTTTCTGTAAACGTATTTGTCAGCACGTCTCAGGCCGTTCCTGTTATGCCTTATCATTTGCGTTATCATTCGCCCGTATGGCAATGAAAAGCACATTTACTTTTGCGACGTAAAGGCATTCCAACATCGCATGCGTTGTAATTGCATGCGATGTCAATACCATCGCGCCTTTGTTGCATGCGGACTAATAGGCTGCGATGTGATAGACCATGCGATGTAAAAGTCCGATGTTTTTACAACAATGTAATGGGTGTTTCCCCAATTTGTCAACCTCCTCTAAGCTCGCTGGCACCCTTCCAAACAAGTACACTCCCCAGTAAGTGTGTTTTCAGGCCGATTTCAGCCCCCTCTCGGTTTCTTCAATTTTAACTATATAGTTGCTGGTTTTCAGTCAATACTCTTACAAAAATGGAGATAGATAGCTCTCCCCTATCAAATAATGACAACGACAATGGGAAAGCTTTCAAAAGTGATTTGAATGATTTTATTCATTCTTCAGTGGAACAAGCCGTTGCGGCTTCCATGGAAAAATTAAAAAAAATATTGAAAATTCAATGAAGGGCATGATGTCTAAAACTTTACCGGCCCATTCTGCGACGGCAAGCAGAAAACATAAATCTTTACCTTTACCTATTAAAAAGAAACAAGTTGTGATCCCTTAAGATTATTTTGTTCATTTAAACAGTGAGGTTTCCTCAAACCACACCGAGGTCCATCCTTCGAAGGAGGGGAATACCAAGTTACATGCTAAATGCAAGTCTAAGACAAAAAATATTCAACAAATTATAATTTCTAACATTTTGGTCACTGAGGATGATATGGGGATGCTAATGACATTATTGATTTACCTGGGGGTCAATGATACTTCTTGTTCTCCTTCCAAAAAACCTAAAATTGATTCTTTTGTAAACAAAAGCATCTTAGACCTTGAGGGTAGGTCAAACAAGGGTAGCTCCCTTCATCTCTGTGCACATTCTTAGCCCAGTATTCTATGTGGTTTGAACTGTATATTCACTGACTACTCCATAGATGGCAGATATTGGTTTTTCTATCCTTACACATCTCTCATACACCTATGACTAAACTAAGCTATGTGCTTATTTATCACACAGTTTCAGCAGTTTCAACCATATCCACAAACCATAGCATTTCAGACATAGGCCATTTCTGTCTATCACTTAGAATTGAATGCTTAAGTAACCTATCTCTCACTCATTTTTTCTTCTTTTTTTTTTAAACATTTTTATTTATTATTGCAAGAGAAAGATAGTACATAAACGTTACAAATGCAAATCAAAATGATATGAGAGTAATTCACCTCATCGTAGCTGTACAAGAGAAATACATTATATAAAAAAAAAAGCAAAAATATTAGAATAGTAAGAATACATAATCAAAAACATCAAAAAAGCATCATAGAGCTGGACCCAACAGTTCCATACATCATCCGAATGTTCCTCAAATCATTTCCCTTTTTGTCCGTGACCTGGGTCCTCTTAAATTGGCCAGCGCAATTTCCATTGTGCGAATTTCCTTAACAAGGGCCCACCACTCCATAACATGTGGGGGTTCACTAGAGATCCAGGACCGGGCTACAACTAGCCTAGCACAAGCTAATAGAATCGATATCAAATCTTTGTTTATACTATTAAAATCTTGGATATCAAGTAGGATCAAATGAGCAGTAAGCGGCGGAAATACAATTTGATTGGTCCTTAAAGCATCAACTATTCCTTTCCAAAATATATCAAGCGCAGGACAAGAAAAAAGCATATGCTCTATGCCTGCCGCTTCCAGGTAACATTTAGGGCACTTAGTACGATCGTTAGAATGAATACCTAATGACCAGCTGGAGATTTGTTGGGGAGTATAGTAAAGTTGGCAAATAGTCCTATAGAGTTGCAGCCTTAGATTCGAGGATTGTACTACCTTATTGATTTGGCTAAGAGATGCAGAGATCTGATTGGGGCTAATATTAATACCCAATCTATTCGACCACTTCCCAGCCATTGTTCCACAATCACAACTCTTGCCTAAGATCAAATGGCCATAGCCCTCACTTATAAGTGATTTAGTACGATCAGAGTACAAGCATTTTAGAACTTCCGAGTGTCCCAGTTCGTCGATTTTCATTTTTCGAACTAGGAAGTCCCAAATTTGCATATATTTGAAGTACATGCCATCATCTAAATTGTATAAACGCTTCAGTGCAGAGAATCCTAATAGACCACCTGGCCCATAGCGGTCCCCCAGAGTATTAATGCCATGGCCTGCCCATTGAACCCCCACTCCATCTGAGAAAATCCCCAGTAATCCAGGATTCCCCCAAATTTGTAATTCAGTGTTAAAAAAAGGTATCTTATCCAGAATCATAATTTGATTCCAAATCTTTGTGATGTGCCTAGCGGTCTTGAATTTCACTTGTTTGTAGTAGTTCGGGTCACGTACACGTAACAGAAATTGTTTACAGTTTGATCCCAACATAAAGTGATGAAAAAATAGCGACTTTTCATTTTTTAAGAGACTACGTATGCGGCGGAAGAATGTTGCAAAGAAATATAATCTAAAGTCTGAGAAAGATAAGCCTCCTTTTTCAATAGATAATTTTAGAAGCTTAATTGACCTTCGTGCCTTTTTATAGCCCCATATAAAACTGCTGCAAATACCATCTAGTTTTAAAAAAAATAGATTGTTAGGTAACAGAGGGATAGACCTAAATAGATATAAGAGCTTAGGGACGATTTTCATTTTTTTCAGGTTTATACGCCCAGCCAAGCTAAGTGGTATCTTGTGCCAGTTTTTAAAATAAAGCGTGACTTCCTTCAGTAGTGAGTCATAATTCAGAGTTAGTATTTCCTCAACACTGGCCGATATTTTTATTCCTAGATAAGTAGCATTTGAACATAAACCAAACATTGGTACAGTCGGTTTGTAGTTGGAAATGACTTGAGTTTTACTCACATTCAATTTATAGCCTGAGACATCCCCAAAATCAAGATGGCGGGCTGACTGCGCCAAGCGAGGGAGGCAGTGCTGGAGGCTCCAGACTTTCCCCTGTTTGATGGATGAGGAGAGCGTGGTTTGACGCATACAGAAACCACGGAACCCGTGATATCTAACTAAAGATAGGAGGAACCGGAGAGATTGATTCACCGGACATTTCTGTGCTATGAGCCCGTTAGTGAAAACACAGACGCGGATGCTGAGATTCTCGCTCAATTGGAGCTGGCAGAAGCTGTCGGCGCTGAGGCTGATATGGACTCGGCCGCTTGCTGGTCGATGGATCTGGTGGGCGGGCCCCGCCCTGCTCCCTGCTCACTCCAGCGCTGTTCAGCGGGAGAACACTTCAAAATATAAAACGCTGGTGGCTAAACAAGTGGATGAGACGATGGCCCATAAACAAAATACACGGTCGACCCGGACAGTGAAAAATGCTAAGACTGACTCCTCAGCCACAACAAACACAGCCATTAAGGTAATAAGTGGGGAGACTGGGGAGACTGCTGCTATTGTCGATGAAAGTCGAGTAACTGAGCGCTCAATGTTGAATGGGGCAGCTGCTCATATAACAGTTCAGGGGGCCTCCAAACCACTGATTCAACCACTGATTCAACCTTCCTCACTTGTTGCAGCCTTGAAACAAAGCAACAGTAACCTGAATGGCAGCAATATTGAATCTGGCAGGTTTAACAAGGGTCATACTGAAAACTCTGGTTCAGCACAGAATATATCAGATACATGGCCAATTAAGAAAACGCTAACAGGGCTCGAGAGCTCCAGCCCTAATGAAGGAGCTAAAAATTCACTGGTTTCTCAAGAGCAGTCCGACAAAGAAACTGAGATATCTATCACAATGGAGAGAGCTGACCAAGTGAAAATTGATTGAACCTGGCTGTGTCACCGGAGATAAGGGTGGGGTCACATTGGACACCCTAAACGACCAGGGGAACTGTGCCTCCCCAGACACTGTAGGTTTGAGCGAAGAACATTCTGCAGTTCAAGCACAAGCAAAGGAGACGACTAACCCAGATTTTAATGGGGGCCATTGGGGGCCTAGAGGAAGAAGATTCAGATGAGAGTCCAAGCATAGAGTATGAAGAGATTTCTGATGAGGAGGGGGGTAAAAACTGTTAATAGTAGAACAAACGCTTTTAAAACAACTGGTTTGTAAAAGGGGAAAATGAAAGCGAAGTCTAAGCTGAAGAAAATTGGGGGCGTTACGATGACTAAAGACACAGCTTTGGCCAATAAAGGTAAAAAATCGATCAGAGACGAGAGGCCCCTAAGGAAATGGATACAGGCGAAAGGAGGGGTAAAAAGCATGGCCTTAAGACTATCAGGTACAAGCCCAGAAGCCCAGAAGCCCAGAAGAGGATTTAAACTTAAGGGGTAAAGGGAACCTAACTTCAGGATCTGGATCTGGGGACTCTAGTTCCCCAGTGTTGATGACCGTGGCGTGTCGCCCATCTGTACATATTGCTGATACTGATAATGGGAGGGCTGGCATCTTCTAGTTTTACCTCTACCCCCATGACTTCAGCTACCAAAGCTAATATTGTCATTCCTCCCAGCGTATATCCTAGTTTGAGGGCGGTGGAGGAAGGACTTGGGGGGAAAACAGCAGCTATCGGCACTAGACTGTCTGGGATCTCTGCAACTACTAGGATAACTAGTGCCAATACTAATATTAACATAATACCTACTGGTTGCACCCCAGCTCCAGTTCCAGTATCTACTATAGCTTCGATGTCTACCAATGAGATGCCATCTGCGATAGAAGTAGGGGGAGTGGAATCCTCTACGACCTCCTCTACTGACTTAATTATGCAGACTTTAATAGCGCAAAGACAAGAAGGGCAACAATACTTCCTCCAGTTGCGAGAAAACAACTCTAAATTACAGACATTTATGATGGAAGTATCAAGCAAATTGGGGGGGTAACCCAAGAAATCGAAGAAATAAAACAAAGAGTAGTCGTGGTAGAAGAAGGGGGTGCCAGAACTGACTCTCTGGTTCACTCACATACTGAACGAATTGCCAAACTAGAAGCAAAAGTAGAGGACATGGAAAATCGTGCGAGAAGGCATAACCTTAGACTTTTTGGGATCCTGGAGGGGTCAGAAGGGGCCAACCCCCGGTCTTATGTGGTAAAATTGTTCCAGAAGGCATTCATTGATTTGTCCGATTGGGATTGGGATTCCCAAATACAACGAGTGCACAGATTGCCTCTCTACCAAAGGAACAAAACTAGTAAATTGCCACGGCCCTTATTGATAAATATTGGGAACTTCTTGTTGAGGCAGGCGGTCTCTCTAAAAGCCAGACCAAACAATCCTGTGACAATTGACAATTTAACTTTTTTTGTACGCTCTGATTTGAGCAAGGATACTATGGACAGGCGCTGGCAGCTACGACAGCTAATTGATCCATTTAAAGATATAGGCTGCACGGTATATCTGCAGGAGCCAGCCCGTCTTAAGGTCGTTAGAAATGGCCAAGTGTATTTTTTTGTGGACATAAAAGAAGCCGAACAGGCCTTAGCTAAATTTAATATCTGATTAGGGGCTAGTAGTTAATGTGATATGCTTTTGCTTTTCTCCTTTTTCTTCTTTCCTTCTATTTTCTTTCTTCTAAATGCCCTTTACTTCTTTTGGAGGAGATCTGGTTATTATGCAAACAATATAAGAATTGATTCACGGGTGCTTTTGATATGGAAATAAGTCCACGCTCTCCTCCTGAGGGGGGGGAAAGGGCCCCCCCTTTTTTTGTTTTGTTTTTTGCTCGGGGATAGTTGGTGCTACCCTCTGTGCCTACCACTTCGCGACGCTGCCACTTCATCGGCAGCAGGGGATAGAGGGGTGTTCTCCCTGCAGAGACTCGAGGGTGGGGTGGGAGTGCTTGTGTGGGGGGGGTCTATAAGAAGAGAAAAACTTTTGTTGCAAGAGAAAGAGACTACTAATAAAAATATAATGAAGTATGCCAATCTTGGATTCTATGTACAGAAGAGAGATAAATATATAATGTATATTACATGCCTTTGTTTAGATGTTTAGCATGGAATGTAGCTGGCCTCAACAGCAAAAATAAGAGGAGACTTGTGCAGGAGGAATTAAACATGTACAAACCGCATTTGGCGTTACTTTCAGAGACGCATATTGGGTTTAAAGATAAAAAGCTTCTGGGACAACTAGGATATGAGCTCATAGTTTGCTCAACTCTCGGTGCCTCCATCCGGGGTGTAGCAATATTAAAGAAGAAGCACTTAACGATGGATTTAACTAGAACAGCGGCAGACCCGAGGGGGAGATGGGCAATTATTCAAGTACAAAGCGAACACAGTAAATATGTATTCTGCGTGGTGTATGGGCCTAATATCGACGAACCCATGATGTATGATCAGCTAAATATAGAACTGCTAGAATGGGAGGGTGAATTGCTGATTATGGGGGACTTTAATTGCGTAATGAATTACAAATTAGACTCTTCAAGGCAAGGTAGCTCCCTTAGGATGCGCAAAGTCAGGGCTGCTATTTTTGAATTGAGTCGGCTTCATAGCTTAAAAGACGTTTGGCGCTACAAACATCCTAATACAGCAGGTTTTACATACTTCTCAGCACCTCATAAAGTTTGTTCCCGGATAGACATGATATGGGCTACAAAAACTATTTGGGAAAATTGTAATATAGAACTCTGTCCGAAAGTTACATCTGACCATAATTCGATTTTGATAGAATTTAATCTCGGGGACGAAAAACGAAAAATCAGGTTGTTTACTTTTCCAAAACATTTGTGTACAGATGTCTCATTCAATTCACAATTGAAAAATCATATTAACGAATTTATCGAAACTAATTTAAACACTGCAGCAATAATCTATGTGTGGGAGGTTTGTAAATGTAGTATAAGGGGCTTTGCCCAGCAATATGTATTAAAAAAGAACATGGAGAATCGGAAAGATACGAAGGCTATGACTTCTAATATTTTATCAGTTGAGCAACGACTAGCAGAGGCCCTCACTCAAGGTAAATCGAATATAGATGAGCTAAGATTTGAACTAGTAAAGCTACAATCGGAAGCTAAGAGGATGTTAAGGGAGAGATATAGTGTCAAAATCCATAAATATCAGTTGACACAATACGAGAGTGGAGACAGAATAGGCAAAGTGCTGGCCTACAAAGTGGCAGACAAGAAAGCCAGAACAAATATTAAAATAATCAAGGGCCCAGATTCTCTTAGGTACGACCAGGCTGATCAGATTTTAGATCAATTTGTTAAATACTATCGCCATCTGTATATGCCGGAAAGCAATCCCACTAAAGAAAATATCTCTCAATATCTTAACTTGCATATGTCTAATCAGTTAGATAATGAAGCAGCTAGACAACTGAGCTCAAAGATAACATCTACAGAAATAAAGTCTGCTATTTTATCTTTACCTTCGGGCAAGGCTACTGGAGACGATTTAATACCTATAGAACTTTATAAGATATGTATACAGGAACTGCTTCCTCTCTTGGAACTAGTTATAGATGCTGTAGGAGAAACCGGCAAGGCCCCCCCATCATGGCAAACTGCCAAAATTGTATTTTTTCTAAAGAAAAACAAACCACCAGAGGATTGCGGGTCATATAGACTGATTTCACTGATAAACTCTGACGCAAAAATCTTTGCTAAAATTTTGGCCAACCGATTAGCCCCACTAATGCCTGAAATGGTCAATATGCAACAACATGGTTTTGTAATGGGGAGAGACACCACTGCCCACATTAACACAGCTATTACAGCGTTCGATGTAGCCTCAACTAATCTCACCCCACTCGGGATGGTTATGCTTGATGCTGAAAAAGCATTTGACCGAGTGGGGTGGGAATACCTGTGGGCGGTCCTAAGGGCATACGGGATAGAGGGACACTACTTCAGATGGATCCAATCACTTTACGCTCAATCTATGGCTAAGATTAGTTATGCGAGTATGGATTCTTCTCATTTCCCGATTGAAAGAGGAACGAGGCAGGGGTGTCCCCTGTCACCCTTACTATTCGTCCTTTCTCTGGAGCCGTTCTTAAACGCATTGGTGGCTCAAGCTGATATCGTCCCTATGCAACATGGGGGGAATAACCTTAAAATTACTGCATTCACGGACGATATTCCGATTTTCACCACTGATGTAATAAAGGCTTTTCCTGGGATTGTTGAGGAAGCAAACAAATAATTTTTTCTTCAAATTCACTCATTTTCTCTTCAAATTCTCACAGAGGGATAGCAACAAAACATATTAAAACATAACTGTGGTCCTGATGCATGCCATCAAAAAACTTCCCATATAAACTGCATGGCAAACAAGCACTGTTCCAACTGTGGCAATCCACAGAGTATCATGTAATCCCTCTCCAAGTAAGATGTGGCACCTTGATAGCAGTTTGAAGTAGTTTATAAATACAACTACAGTACACTACAACATACTTGAAACCTACTACACCACAAATCCCTAATAATGGCAATATAGAGCTAGGGCAAATTTCTACTGACATACCCTGCCCCTCCCTTCTATGAATGTACAGACTTTACTTAGACCCATATTTAAATTCTGAGTATGCATAAATAGATATTTGCACACGGATCAGATTTCTAAGTTGTGCATTATTTGACACACTCCGCAATTTTTTACTGACAGATTTTACCAAAGAAACCCACGGAACTCTATCAGGATAAAATTGTACGCCATAAATGTAAAACATGCGGCAAGGTGGGGAACTCAGGACAAGTTAATTCTGTTACTCATTAAACACCATACACCAGGCTAGCTTTAAAAGCCATATGCACAATCACCTGCATACTACATTATTTGGAACCATGGCTTTGGTGTCCAAATCGGTCTTTGTGAATTTTTCTTGATGATATTTATACAGGTGCATAGTTTACAATATATTAGTTTGGGGTCACCAAGCGCACCTGGTTTGCCCATATTCTATGTGCTATGTCTTTGCCCTGACAATCAATTACATATAATAAACAAAGGTGTGGTGGGGAGAGAATGGGTGGTGGTGTGTGTATGTGTATGCAAAGTGAAGGAACCCATCTAATCTATTACTTTTCCTGCAGTCACCAGCTATGTCTTCGCTCTTGCACTAACATCATAGAGGATAGCTAAAAAGATAATCAAGATCATGCATAGATGCATGATAGCAAAAGACCTCTAATCAAAAGGAAGGGTCAAAAGGAAGGGAATGATGCACATACAATTTTGGGAATAAAACATACCCAATAGGGATTTGAACATGAATCTTCAATTTGGTCCTGATGACAGCCATTTAACCAAATATTTAAAAAAAATTGTGGCTGAAACATGTAGACCCCAGATGCTAGAGTTAATTACTTTCTCTGATAGCATCACACTTTGCTTATAATATTGCTACGAGATCCTGGATAATACATTAGAAAAATGCATAGGGCCCCCCCCATGGCAATTGTATATATAGATCCCTCTGCAGATGAAAAGAGATCCCTTGATGAACAAGGTTGAGCCCGCCCTGAAACAGTTAGTTTCTGGGTGAAGACTCAATGATAAAGCATGCCACTGAAAACCATAGGAGGTGAGAGTCCTTTTAAAACTCAAAACGGATGTAGTAGGTGGATGAGAGATATGGAATTTCATCCTTTCAGTGTTCACTCTCTTTTGTTTAGATGTCTATGAGTAATGGTAGTTGAGCGCAGTGGCGGCAAAAAAATATTGACATTGGTGAGGCGGGTGGGGGAGGGAGCGTGCAGGGGGCATGGGGAAGTGCAGGGGGGAGAAATAATGAATAAATAAAACGTACAAAGAAGGCAGTTAGTAGTGCACATCACTGCGCCCCCCTCCCGTGGCCCGGTCCGGCCCCGCCCATCCCCACACACGGCTCAGCCAGCAGCTGAAAAATAAAACAATATTGTTTTATTTATCGGCTGCTGGCTGAGCCAGTGGGGCGACGCTCCTCCGCCATTGTGAAGGAGCCGCAGCTGGTTGAGCGAACTCACTATAAAAACCTCTAGCTTCCTCTCTGTGATTAGGATACACAATGACCACCAGACTGACCTGATATGTCAAAATATCTGCCTACTGCAACCTTGTAGACCATGCTTAGCTGTGCATTTAGAGCTTAGTGAACAATCAGCAGATATGCCAAGTGGGATAAGACGGGCCGCCCACTCAAGTAGAGGATTGTCCACACTATTTAGAGAAAAATCACCATCTGCCTGGGTGGGATGCCGATGATGTGAGAGTACGCAGTGGGGGCACCCCCTTTAGATACTGCAGACTAGGTGCGTAATACTATTTTTAAATCACCCACGCAGCAAACTCCTGAGCTTCGAAAAAAATTAACTCTCAAAGTGGGAATGTGTTTTTCAAAACTACAGGTGGCCTGATACGCAGGGAGCTTTCTCCCGGTGTATGGGGGCCATTCTACATGTTCCTTTCCTGCATCCGCCATGCCTCAAGCAGGTAAAATTAGTGATCGTAGCCCGCCCTCAACAGGGTGGGACAACCATTATTTGTGACCTGGCTTCCCATAGGCGATGGACTGCCTAGTCAGAGGTTTAGACTAGCAGAGCCGACAGAGTCTCTTCTGGTGTAAACAAGGTCCTTCCGACAACTCTAGATAGAGTGGAGGAATATCGAGTTTGGTGGGGCGGAAGCACTGCATAGATATGGTAGTGTTCCCGCTCCGCCAAACTCTAAATGAGACCCTTAGTCTTACCTCTGCCAGTGGTGTAACAAAACTTGAGGGGGCCCCCAGCAAAGTACATGGAGGGCCCTCCCAGGCTCCGGACACAGTCAAGAGCACTCAGGCCAGGGGCCAGCCACCCGTGCTCAGTTCTGGAGGAATTCTTCTGGAGCTCAGGGCCCCTCAAGAACTGCGGGGGCAATTGTTACACCACTGACCTCTGCCTGTGCTCCTGGTGCTGTAAACCTGCCAGCATGTGGCATATAGTGCTGAAGAAAACACCAAGATTGGTCTAATAAACAGCAAAGCATCGTTCTTTAGAGAGTAGGACAAGTTGGAGGTAGTTTAGGCATATCCTGCTGAGGTCAGGGGAAGAGAAACAGGACGACAATCTGTCAGCCATTGTATGTAAAATATATACAATGTTGCTTAGCAAAACATAAACTTGTATGTATACACACATACACCAGACTTTGAAAGTACCTCCTAAATGTCAACAACTTGAGCATTATAAATTGTCTCTTACTGCCATTAACCTCTTATAATTCAAAATCTTGTTTTCAGGCCTTCAACTCCCCAAGGGCTATTCCAGTCAGACTCCAATCTAACCAATCTGCTAGGTGTCAAAATAATAATTCCCCTTCCCAAGTAGTTTGTGACTATTTGGCCTCTTTTTCCTACGAGAAGATTAAGAGATTGTATTGTAGTGATGAAGCAAGTTTTCGCATATTACGCGACTTGCTCAAATCAAGAACCTCGAATAACTTATAATCCTGTAATACAACCCGTATGTTTTACTAATTTCCTTTATTTTGGATATGCATGTATCTTAGTGATGCTTGCCTATGTGTTCACTAATACGAATAACTCGTGTCCTTAATATGGCCGCCGCTTGGGAGTTTGCTTCTGCGCATGCGTTAGTCACACTCACGAGACGTGACGTAGTTGCAGTTCTGGTGGGAAAATGTGCGCATGCGTGCTAGCTTCTAAAATGGCTGTCAGTGTTATAACGTGGTAAATGTAAAAATGTAAATGTCGGAATTTGTAAAGCGCACAGCTACCTCCACCGGAGGTGTCCCGGCGCTGTCCGTATACCACTTAGGAACCCTTCCTGGCTTTCCTGGGAAATGTTCACTCCTGGGCACCCACCAGGTGCAGCCAGGCATCCCAGCGCTTTTGGGGCCGTTGTGGAGACTAAGCAAGCTATTGCCCAGAGTTGCAGCGTGGGACCCATGATCAGAACAGGCACTGAGGCGAGAATATCCAGTCAGGGGAATTAATGAGCCGGAGACCCGCCGAGGCGGGAATCAAACCCTGGTCCCTGGCCAGAGCTCTGCATCAAGGTCTGCCTGCTCTAACCATTGAGCCACACTTCTCCACAACGTGGTGAAGCTTGTGCAGATGCTCTCGTGTTATCATCTGTTGCACTAACTATAATGCAATAGTATATTTTTCTGATTTGAGAAGTATATGGTAGCTTTTCATGGTATATGGTGAATTCATTTATTTCTATGTTTTCATTTGTTTTCGCTTACTTTTCATGTACCGCGGTATTGAGGGTCTGATGCAAGGCTCAAGACTCCATATTAAGAGGATAGTCTGCGCATGTCCGAACTCTACCTGTGGCATTGACAAGATGCCAACTGAAGGTCCCTGCCAAGATGTGCCTGGGAAGATGCACCTTCACCCAGCCGGAGAAACAGAATTTGTACTGCATTCGCAACAATTGTATACTCTGCTATTGTATTCTGTAGAATAGGTCATGGGAACCCCAAATTCACTAGGCGGTTCCATAAAATGCAAATACGAGCTTGTAGAAGTTTGTTCTGATTGGTGTGTCGACCTATCCTACCTGGGGACCAATCGAAATTGGGGATTCTGACACTTGCAACATTTGGGGGGTGGTACACTGACCCGAAAACAGTATAACTAGCCTAGGTTTAGCTGGAGAATTTGTCCGACTTGTCTGAATAGCTGACCTGTCACTCGCCCAACGCACTCAATAGGTGACTGAATACAGAGCGCTGCGGAGCACTCTGTCCGAATTTGACCATAGACTCTAAGGTTTTACTAAACCTTAAGTGCTGGCGGAGCACTTTGCTGGGGAGTTCGCTAACCCAATTGGGGTTCTGACTGATAGCTGCAGAGAGGGTGGAGCGCAGGCGTTGCTTCCGAACTGCGGGTGCTGGTCGTGCCTTGGTGGTCCTGTCCTGATCCTAATCTGGTTTTCCTGTCCTGTCCTGGGGTGTCCAATCTGCACCTGCTGTCCCATAGATGTCTGTCCTTCCTTGGGGTATTTCCTGTCCTTGACTGATCCGTGGCCAGGGTTGGTCTGCACACCTTTCTAGGTAAATATAGTGCGAAAACTCTATACTGCACCTTCTATTTTCCTGTCTTTGTTTTAATAAAGACATTTCTTTGCATATGTTAATTTTCCATGCTTTCCGCAACCTACTATAAAAAACCACACAGTATATTTTTCTTAGCATGTTCCTGTGTTTCCCTACCTTTTAGAACATATTCTCTCCATACTGTTTCTGAATCATAACTGTGGTATATAATGTTCTCCTGAAATCTGATTTACGTAAGGATGCTAGAACTATAGCGTGTTCCATTTTTCCCCTCCTATAAGATGTATAGGATTTCTAATCCTTACCTTGCAGTATTTTTCTAAACAGTAAATGTCTAGTTCGTGATCCATTTTTCTAAAATCTATTTAGTAGCTCGCATTGTTATAACTTTCCTATAGGCTCATAAATGGTTGCCTTAGTTTTGCTTTCATATGGTTACGTGCTCTCCATTATTCTGATTATAGATTGCCGTCTCGTTGTAAAATGTGTACACTCAGAAACTGATTTCTAAGATAAACTTTTAAAACTTCCCAGTAGTCTGTGGTTATTTGATGGAGTAAGAGAAATAAAGTCGGTATTTGTATTTTGCCTGCTTTTCTTTTACAGCTAGCTCCCTGATCCATTGTGGATCTTAGGTACCCGTAACGGTGGATTGGTAAATCGGGTACAATAGAAATAAATAGGAAGGAACCAGGGTTGCTGGTAGAAGAATTGTTAGGTCACCCGATTAATGTATATGATAAATTGGAAAAATATGGGCCTGGTATGTGTATGGTGAAAATTATTGGCCGGGTGACCTGCGATCTCTATCAGTAATTTTCTGGTAGCAGAGTTATGGTTAGGGACTAGTTAAAGTTAGGTAGGACTAGTTAAGCTAGATAGGTTGGATGCTGCTAAAATTTTATGATAACATTTTATTGCTGCTACAAGGGTAAACAATTTCTGTGGTCTGATCAATCACGTGAAATGTTTGCTTTGATAAATTATGAAATGTTTTAAATTGTTTTTCCTATTATTGTACTGATATATGTATTAACCCACTCGTTAGTAACGTGTTTATATGTTTGTTGGGAATCCCCGGGGAATTGAATAGCGAGTGGTGAAGAGAATCCACTTCGCGTTGAGGTCACTGGTCTAAGGAAGGTTAGTGCAGGTTAGGCAGAACTGGAAGCACTAACTCGGGTTTTTCTGAATGTATGTTTGAATAAATGATAGCGACGAGATCACTGGCAAAACTTCTATTGTGAGAAAAACCTAGGAGAGGTGTGGCGCCGCGGCCAGGGCGACTGACGCTGGAATCTGGGGATCAGGGTTCGATCCCCGGCTCCGGCGGCAGGTTAGCCCAGCACCATGTGACTCTGGGCAATAGCTTGCTTAATCTTCCCGATGGCCCCCGGTGCCTAGAGACCCTTACGGGTGATTGTGCGCTTTACAAATGTGGATTATTATTATTATTATTAGTAAGGGTCACACCGGAAGGAGTAGCAGGTTCATCGGAGCTTGGGTGATAGCAAAGGGGTTCGCTGGTGAAACTTTAGACTTAGTATATATCCCGGAAAGAAGTGGATAAGTCAAAAGAAGTAGCAGGTTCCCTAATACTTGCGTGAAGGGTAGGCAGAAGAGATCTATCCGTAGTGAGTGAAAAGTAAATGGAAGTAGTTTACTTGCAGTGAAACAAAGCTTTGCTGTCTAGACACTTGGGTACAGTGGCGAATGTGTATTCGTTTGTAAAATAACAAAGCACTTGCACTTTTAGAGAGAAATTAAGTTTCCGTTACCTTGTGAGGGAGGGAGTCAGTTGCGGAGCTGCTCTGACGTCACTCTGTGCCGCGCTGGGATTGGTAGACGCAGCGGGTGTGTAGCGGAGCTGGAATTGTAAAGGAGGGGTGAGTGCCGAAGCTTGAGAACCTGTCTCGCGAAAGGCCGCGCACCCATTGGTCGAGATTATTTGAAACCGTGCACTTCATTGGTTGCACGAAAATAAAAAACGCACTTGGATTGGAAGTGATTTGTAAACAGAGTCACTAGCAGAAATCGTATGTGGCACTCGTATAGACCGCATACTAGACCTGATCCACGACAGTTAGGGTTTGAGAACGATCAGTGGAAAGGACATAAGACCGACATTATGTACGGAAATAAGAGAAAACTATCCCTTGTAAACAAAGTAAAGAATTATTTTAAAAAGGACAAGCCGATTAAAACTAGAGAAGGTGTTGTCATTCCGCCACCTAATACTCCCGCATCTTTCATGATGTTTGATAAAGGGTACCACTCGTGTGTATGGTTGGAAAACTGGGCGGAGTACACCAAGGATGACGGAATTTTGGCTTTTCCGTTAGAGGGTACATTCAATGGTAGAATTCTATTTAATTTGAGAACCCGAATGAATGACTTACATCCCAGACCTAGATTAACGCAGTACGAAGCTTTAGAGGAATGGGAGATCGAAGCTTTTGAGAGAGACAAGCCCCGAATGGATAAAGGGTTACCAAAATGTTATCCAAAACTAAAACAAGAGACCCGTGATAAAAAGATGAAACAGTGGAGACAGAATATGATTGTAGAAGGGCTGCTTCCAATGATGCCAATGGGTGGTCCTCCTGCAGGGGAGAAGAGAACAGAAAAATGCAAACATTGGGTGCCCATTGGGGAGTCGGATGATGAATTATTAGATGACATGTTTATGAGAAGTCCGCCTCCTTATAATGAAGGACACCGACCCTCTAGTGAAGGGGATAATTCGTGGAGACCTCCTCCCCGGGAAGAGGCCAGATCAGTGAGTGTAGGAGAGAGTTGTCAAATACCTCCGTATAATGAGGGTTTGGGACCTCTAGGTGCTAGAGATATCTGTCAAAGAGCACCATTTAGTGGGGAGTCAAGATATTTGAGAGAAAGAGACTTCTGCTCTAGACCTCCCTACGAGGGTGAGGCAAGGCCTTCAACGTCAGGAATTCCGTTCTCAAGACCCCCGTCTGAGGAGGAACCAAGATCCCTAGGCACAGGAAGTCTGTTCCCAAAACCCAATTACGGTGAAGGACTAAGTGAGACACATCCCACTGCCCCGAGTTATGCCCCAACTTTGACCCCGCAGGTATTACATGACAATTCTTTAGACAGGATACTGGAGGACAGGGAACGAGAGGCTTTAGCTAAGCAGAGAGCAGAGATAATTCAGAAGATCTCCCAGTTAAATACAAGTCCTGAAGCCTTGACAATCCCGGTAACTATTGGACCAGTGGTTCCGCTGTAAGGGGATAGACAGGGAAGTCCGAAGACTCCAGTTATTACTCCAGTTGTAGCACAGCCAAGACCGGAGCCCTTAATTGTGGATGACCAGACCAGTGAATGTGAGTCCGAGGTCTCGCTAATGGATCTGCCCATTAGGGGTGCAGGGAAAAGGTTACAGAAAAGGCACAATCCTTTCAACACGAGGGAGATTCAAATGGAATCGACTTCGGGTACCAAGAGTGTCACCTTGGTGACTCCTGAAGAGATTGAAAGATGGAGTCGAGAGCTAGAAAAACAAACTCCTCAGTCGAAACCTTTAGATATTTTCAAGCTGAGAATAGAAATGGAAGAGCTAATGGCAGGAAATGTAGGTTTAGACAGATTAAATACCTATTCTGAAGAAGAGTTGCTGTTTATCGGCAAGAGTTTTACCCGAAACACCAGAGTGCTTCATGAAAAATTAACAGACACTGCAGCTAGTATGGGAATCGATATTTCAAAATCAAAGCCACTGCAGAAACCCTATAGAGCTGATTTTTCAGACAAAGATCTGGAAAATATGAATGTGTCAGGGAAAAAGGCGCAGGTTAAAGAATTATTGACAGTGTTGCAAAAATGGGGAGACGTAGAAAAGTGGAAAGCCAGATGGGCAAAGAAGAAAGATGAGGCCAGATCTAAACAGACGACTTCTGAGTTCGTTCTAAAGGAAGCTGACAAACCTGAGCAGTTATACCCTATGCGTGAAGTGCCAGGTGGAAAATACGTGCACGTTCCATGGTCCAGACAGGATATTGTGTCCTTTACCAATGACTTTCCAAAATTACGAGAAAAGCCTGTGGACTGGTACAGGCAGGTGGAAAGGTTTGTAAAGGTGCAAAAGTGCTTGTGGAAAGACCTGGATGGGTTTTTCGACATTGTGGTTCCTGTGGATTTATGGACCGAATGCAAGGTTGACATTGATTGGCCCAACAAAGAGTATGATAGGGACCTTGTAACAGGTGCTCTGTGATGGGACCACGGCGCCTTCAGCGCCGATGCCCCATCGGCCGTCCCAATCACAACAACAGTTCCCTGTTACCCGGACAACCATCACCACCAGAACTCCACCCCTTTCTCTTTCCCTACAGGAGCCAGTCCCGACACGGAACACACAGGAAGTGCATCCCCGCGACCCCGGAAGTTCCTCCCTCTATCCGGAGGCGGACCCCAGAAAAGCAGGAAGAGCCGACACCACCGCGTTCAAGCAGGAAGACTCGTGGCAGGAGACGGCGTGCGAAGAACCCCCGGAGAAGAGAGACGAACCCCAACCAAGAGACGTGGTCTGGACGGAGGACTGGTGGAGTCCAGAGGAGGACGCTGGAGAGCGGCCGCAACTCAAGGACGGAGTTGCGGCGGGCCAAGTGAGTACCAGTTCCAAGTGTGTGTAAATAGTAGGCTGTAAATACGACCCTTGTAAAGTAGCGTCCCCCAGTCACGTTTCACCGCGCACTGTGAATAGAGTATATAGTTGTGTGAGAGTGGCACGATCACGAGTGTAGAAACCCTACCCCCACGTCCCGGCACAGAATCACCCTCCGACTTGTCCGTACTGTCTCCTCCCCTCTCCTACCTACCCGTCCCTCTCCTCACGTTCGCTCTAGTCCCAACACACCCGGTGAAG
Organism: Lissotriton helveticus; assembly: GCF_964261635.1. Taxonomy (NCBI): domain Eukaryota; kingdom Metazoa; phylum Chordata; class Amphibia; order Caudata; family Salamandridae; genus Lissotriton; species Lissotriton helveticus. The sequence continues at coordinate 939,408,764 of NC_136067.1, forward strand.
GAAGCAGTTGCACCCCCTGGGCCTGACCGACAGAACTAACGGCCACTATTCTCTCTCTCCTTTTCCCACCTCCGAGGAACCACCGTCCGGGAGCTGAACCGACTGCTGCCTTACAGGACCTGTCACGACTCCAGTCAAGACCGACCTTCGTCCCTGGACCATCACCACCGGAAGGCTCATCCCCTCGACCCCGGAACCCACACTCATAGAACCCTCTTCTCCCTTGTACTTTACCCTTGGAACACTGTATTTAAATAAACACCGGCTATGAGATAGCCCACTACATACGGCCTCCACGCTTGTTATTCCGGTCCGCTCCCACCCCACGCTTACATGCTCCCTCTGATGAAGTAATGAGAAAATATGACCAGGTCATGTTACATCTGAAAAAGAAGGTGCCTGCAAAGGAAACTGATTGGACTAAAATAGATAGAACCACGCAGGAAAGGGATGAGACTGTGCACTCCTTTTATGAAAGACTGTTACAGGTGTTCAAAACTTACAGTGGAATAGATAACATCGAGATGAAGGACATGACCCACTTCATTCACAGGTTTGTAAACGGTTTAAGACCCGAAATTTGCCAGTGGATCAAAGACAATAAGATTTGTTGGCAGTCTAAGAAAATGGATGAGGTCTTACGGTATGCAAAGTACTGTGAGGACGAGATGGCAGATAAGAAAAAGGCACTCAAGGAGAAGGTTATGTGGGCACAAGTGAAGCTAGCAGAACAACAGGAAAAGCAATTGAATAAGATGAATAAGAATACCCAAAATCAAGGCTCTGGGGGTGGAGGGAAGCCCAAGGTAAAAATGAGCAGAGAAGAAGCTAAAAAGAAATTTCCCTGCCACCAGTGCGGAGAAATCGGGCACTGGAGAGACGAGTGTCCATATTTACAGCATGATAATACCCAAACCCCTGATTTAACTCCACAGACGCAGAATGAAAAACCAAGAAAGACTCAGCATCAGGTAAAGGCAAGTCAATTGCCCAGAGCGCCAAAACCAAATTATAAAGGAAAATCACCACAGGGTGATGACATAGAGATCTCGGGAGGCAATGAAAATAGAAATGCAGCAACTTCGCAGTATTTGTTGAATGATACCTTTTTCTGTGACGACCAATACTGACGGGGCCTGAGAGGGGAGGACAAGGAGTGTGTTCTTGGCGCCTCCTTGCCGGTAGACCAGTCAGGGCCATACATTGAAGGAAAGGTTGATGGAAATGATGTCACCTTTCTATTGGACACTGGTGCTACCCGTTCTACTGTGAGAACAGCGGATGTTCCAAACCTACCCCTCTCGGGAGAAGCAATCCAAGTAGTGGGTGTATCTAATCAATTGATTAGTACCCCAGTTACTGAGCCCATGGAGATCACAATAGGGAATTTCAAAGAAATGCATAGATTTGTAGTTTGTGATACCAGTCCAGTAAACTTACTGGGACGGGATTTGTTGTGCAAAATGAACTGCACCATCTTTTGCACTCCAAAAGGCGTCGAAATTCAAACCCCAGATGAGGATGGCATATACAAATTAATGTTAATTAGACCAGACTCAGAAATTAAACAAATGACTATACAAGACTTACCTGAAGAACTCCAAAAGACAGTGAAACCAGAAGTATGGGACTTTACAGGAAAGGATGTAGGATTAATGGCAAATGTAGACCCAATACAAATAGCCATGAAAGAAAATGCAGTTTATCCTAATACCAAGCCATACAAAATGAGTGTCGAAGTGAGAGCAGGAGATGCCATTGAAATAAAAAGACTGCTAGAAGCAAACATCATACAAGAAGTGATGAGTAGTCCGTGTAACTCACCCATAATTGGAAGCAAGAAACCTAGTGGCAAGTACAGGGTAGTGCAGGACCTGAGAAAGGTAAACAATATAGTGGTTCCTTGTTGTCCTATTGTTCCAAACCCAGCAGTGATCCTATACCAGATTCCCTGGGATGCTGAGTGGTTTACCGTGATAGACCTATGTCATGCATTCTTTTCGATCCCATTGCATCCAGATAGCAAATTTCTTTTCTCATTTGCTTTCGACAGTCACGTGTACGTTTGGAATCGGGTCCCCCAAGGGTACACCGAAAGTCCCTCTATCTTTAATCAGATCCTAAAAAAGTGCCTTGAATCTTTAGTGTTACCAGGAAATTCTGTCTTGGTGCAATATATAGATGACCTTTTGGTGGCATCTAAAAGTCATAGAGATTGTGTTGTTGACAACATTGCTTTACTGAATCACCTAGGTGAAAAAGGACATAAAGTGTCCCCTGACAAATTGCAGTTCTGTACAAAATCAGTGAAATATCTGGGGCACCAGATAGAAAAAGGCATCAGAAAAGTCACTTCTGAGAGAGTCAGAATAATTCGGAACATGCAGTTACCCCGTACTCAGAAAGAAATCAGAATGTTCCTTGGAGTGGTAGGTTACTGCAGGCAATGGATTGTGGGATTTGCAGTCCTGGCAAAACCTTTGATAAAAATGACAAAGAAAGGAGCAAAGGACCCAGTGGAATGGGATGATGAGGGCATGACAGCATTCGCTAAATTACGAGAATGTCTGTGTACAGCACCTGCTCTAGGGATGCCTGACTATTCTAAAGAATTTGCACTATTTTGTGACACACAAGATAATTGTGCACTATCAGTCCTAACTCAGGAGCATGGGTTGACTAGACGTCCAGTGGCATATTTTTCTGCCACTTTGGATCCAGTGGCTGCTGGATTACCCGGATGTCTGAAAGCAGTAGCTGCAACTTGCACGAGTCTAGAACAGAGTGAATCTATTGTAATGGGACATCCTGTAACTGTGTATGTTCCCCATGCAGTTGTGATTTTATTGACCAGAACTAAGACCCAGTATCTCACCCCTAGTCGGCTGACTAAATACGAGAGGATTCTCGTGGGTGCTGCGAATGTGGTCATTACTCTGTGTAATATCCTGAACCCAGCTACCCTGCTCCCTGACTCAATGATTATGGAAGCCGAGGGAGAGGACGAACATGACTGCATAGATCTGACAGAATTCAGTACAAAACCACGCCCAGACATTAAAGAAATACCTTTGCCTGTAGAAGATGAGGAGCTGTTCGTGGATGGCTCATGTATGAGACACGAACTTTTAGGCCTAAGTGCTGCTTATGCTGTAGTCTCTATAAACGAAATTAAAGAAGCTTCCTGTTTATATGGAGTAAAGTCTGCACAAGTAGCCGAATTGATTGCATTGATAAGAGCCTGTAAAATTGGGAAAAACAAAAGAATAACAGTATATACTGACAGTCAGTACTGTTATGGAGTTGTGCATGACTTTGGCCAATTGTGGCTACAGAGGGAGTTTCTGACTTCTTCAGGTACTCCCATCAGAAATGAGAAAGTTGTACAAGATTTACTGGAAGCAATACAATTACCAAAAGAATTGGCAGTGGTCAAATGTGCTGCTCATAAATCTGGCATTGACCCTATAACATTGGGAAACCGATTTGCTGATGAAGTGGCTCAACATTGTGCCAGAAATCGCATGTCTATAAATATTAAACTGGGGGGACCTGGAAACAGCTGCCAACTTATGGTGTTTGAAGAGGTGCCTACCTGGGAAGAGTTGAGAGACTGGCAGCATGCGGTGCCAGAAAAAGAGAAAGAAAAATGGAAGAAACTTGGTTGTCGACCGAGAAGTGAGGATGGTGTCATTGTGGGCCCAAATGGTATGCCTGTGTTGCCTAGACATCTGCTTGCTTCTATGGCCAGACTGATACATGGAGATTCACACACTGGTAGGGACGCCATGGTTCTGGTTTTCCAACAAACATGGTACAATCCGAAGTTCAGGAAGGTAGCAGAGTCACTCTGCCAGAGGTGCTTAACATGTCAGGAGTTTAACGCTGGGAAAAGGACTGTAGTCGAATTGGGAAAAATTGGAAAATCAGGAGGTCCCTTTGTAAGAATACAGATTGATTTCATCACCATGCCTCGCTGTGAGGGAATGAGATATGTCCTTGTCATTGTCTGTTTGTTCTCAAAGTGGGTGGAAGCCTACCCTGCTAAAAAGAGTGACGCCATAACTGTAGCTAAATTGTTACTACGTGAATTAATACCTAGGTTCGGGGTTCCAGTCACAATTGAATCAGATAGAGGAAAACATTTTCAGAATGAGGTAATCGATCAGCTCTGTAAGGCATTTAAGATCACACAAAAATTGCACTGTGCATATCGTCCAGAGGCTTCTGGAGTGGTAGAACAAATAAATGGCACTATAAAATCAAGGTTAGGAAAAATGTGTGACTCTACGGGCATGAACTGGATAAATGCTTTACCTCTTGTTCTGATGGGACTTAGAAGTATTCCAGATCGGAAAACAGGCCTGAGCCCTCATGAAATCCTGATGGGAAGAGTGATGAGACAAGCATGGGTACCAGGACATAAACTGCTAAACATTTCTGATGATTTGGTACTTGAGTACTGCAAGCAACTGGGTGACCAAGTGCGTTCTATCTCTCACCAGATTGGGGAAGACGCCGTCGCCAATCCAACAACTCCAGTCCACAAATTGGTTCCTGGCGACTGGGTTAGACTCAAGAAACATACTCGTTCGAGTTGCCTTGCACCGAGGTGGGGAAAACAACGCCAATTAATACTGGTGACCACGACAGCGGTGAAGTGTGCCGGCGTTCCAAAGTGGATCCATGCCAGCCATACACAGAAGGTGATTCCAGACGAGAAAACTGACGCTGAAGGTTGTCCAGCTGAGGGGTCTGCAGAAGTTGGTCCTGAAGTAGCTGATGACGAACAACCGAGCACCAGTCAAGATGATTGGATACCCATAATCGACCTGACTAATGACCCAATCCGAACAAGAAGTCAAACCTATGCAGATAGAGAGTGGGATAGAGAGGAAGAGATAGGCACAGGCGAAAATCCTCGGATTATTGAGATTCACGTCAAATCTGAGGAAGAAGAAGGTCAGACAGGGACAGAGCAGGTGATCGACACACCTCCACAAAGCCCTGAAATTGAAAAGGGACAGACAAGAATTAGTGAAAAGGTTCAAGCAGAAGAAAATCAAGGGATCGAAGTGCTTGAACAGGATCAGATAGAACTAGAAGAACGTGTTCAGGGCTCAGAAACAGAGACGCTCGAAAGTCAAAATCAGAATACACCTGAACAAGGCCAGTTTAGTAACCAGGCAGAAGAAATAGAAGAAAGACCTGGAACTAGTCAGACAGGAAGGGAAGAATCAGAAGTGCCACAAACAAACGAAAATAAAAGAGCATTAGAAGACAGCCAAATCACAGTGCCAACTAAAAGACTCAAGAAAAAGAAACACATCGAACCAAGATATATTAAGAGACTTAGACTGAGAATAAAAACAGTAGAGGAGAAACTTGCAGAAAGAAGGAAAAGTCCTCGCATTGCAGAGCAAATTGGAGAAAGTTCACAAAGGAGGAGTGACCGAATAAAAAGACTGAATGAAAAATACCAAGATCCTGAATGGACATATTTAGTGTTGGAGGAATTTGAAGATCTTGATATAACTGCCGAAAGTGACGAAGAACAGACAGCTGATTATTCTGCCGAGGAAGACGAACCAACCTGAAGTTGTGCAGGGTAAGCTACCTGTGCAAAGTTACAAAGAGGGGTTGAGAAATCTTCTTCTGAACGAAAATGTCTGATTCAAATGTGAATGGAAGGCCTAGACGCAGTTGTTGTAAAACATGCTGCAGAGTATGTATATGTTGCATAGCTATAGTATTAAGAATTTGGATAGGACTAACAGTTTTCATTCCTTATATGGTGAGCAAAAATACTAATATTGACCCTACTCAGACTGTGACCACTGATACTGAAGAACTGACAACACGAAGTGTAGAAAGACGTGAAAAAGCACTGAGACAAACAAAACGAGACTTAGAAGCATCAGATGAGGAAGGACTACACTATCATGGAGTTAAAAACCAGACACAGTTAAATGTTTTCGCTAATCTTTTAGTGCACTATGTAGAAACTATGGAAATAGAAGACTGTTATGTCTGCATGAAGCTACCTACTTCTGTAGCTGAAGGCGTGACTTATCATCATCTACCTTTGACCTATGGAATTTCCTGTAGCATTCTAGCTAGTTTATTTTACAAAAGAGGACCGTTACAGTACTACTATTCTAACTCAGACGTGATATTTTCTGAACTTCCCATACGTGGAAATCTGAATCCTGTACATACTAAAAGTGACGTTACACGTTATATGGGAGAATATTTTCTGACTATGGGTACTATAGACTTAAATGAAGCACACAGAGATAACTTGACCTGTTCATTACATGAACAAGAAAAAATGTTTTTAAACATGGCAGAGAAAAGAAGGGAGAGTTTCCAAAGAAAGGCAAATGATAAAAGACAGAAAACTCCTAAATGGGCTGAAAACATGGAAAGCACCTCAAATGGTGGGAGTGGTCCTGCTTTGTTGCTGGATTTCGAAAGAAAAGGGAAACTCTGTCTTCACCGCGAGAAGACTAGTTATTATAATAACATTTTCATTGGTTCCAGTCAATGTGAGCACAATTACAAGGTAATTGGAGGTTGGGGTTTCATAAATGGGTCAGAACCTGTGTTTCCCGGAATTTATTATATATGTGGAAACAAGGCTTATTTCAAATTGCCGGATCACTGGTATGGAAGCTGCTACTTTGGCATTGTCTTCCCGAAAATATACCATGTGAAGGAAATTGCTGGAAGCAATGAAAACACTAATGGCTTAGTGCGTAGTAAAAGAGAAAGCGTAGGTGAAATAATGGGTAGTATTTTTAGTGCACTGATACCTGGAGTGGGAGTGGTTCTGAACACACACAGAATTTGCAAATTATCCACTATAGTGGATGTGTTGACTACTGACACAGCTCATGGATTTCTGCTGGTCAATACCGAAATGGTTGCGATCAGATCAATGGTTTTGCAGAACAGACTTGCGCTTGACACCTTATTAGCAAAGGAGGGCGGAGTCTGCCGGATGTTGAAAGCGCAACATTGTTGCACTTACATACCGGACAAAAGTGTACAAATCAAAAAGTACATAAAGAACATTACTAATTTGGAAAAGGAACTCAAACCACTAGAGGTTGATAGTGCCTGGAAGAGACTTACTGATGGTCTCTCCGCTGTAGGTCATTGGTTTGCTAATTTAGGTAAGAGTTTATTGTTCAAGGTACTGATGCCAATTGGAGTGATAGGTTTCATCATCTTTCTCATATTTGTCTGTTGCAAATGCCGCAAACACACAAAGAAATACTCTGTGAATAAGAGAGGTGTGAAACGGAGTGTGGATGAACTTGAATTGGAAGACTTGAATAATCAGATTTACAAAAGGGTGAAAAATTCTCACCCTAACAAAGATGTGAAAGAGAAATTGAATCAGATGTTGGAAGAAATCGAAATGGACAAAGTGTGAGAAGTTGGCATCTGGTTCCATTAGTTTGTGATGATAGTAAATATCATCAAAGAGGGGATTGAAGAAGCAAGTTTTTGCATATTACGCGACTTGCTCAAATCAAGAACCTCGAATAACTTATAATCCTGTAATACAACCCGTATGTTTTACTAATTTCCTTTACTTTGGATATGCATGTATCTTAGTGATGCTTGCCTATGTGTTCACTAATACGAATAACTCGTGTCCTTAATATGGCCGCCGCTTGGGAGTTTGCTTCTGCGCATGCGTTAGTCACACTCACGTGACGTAGTTGCAGTTCTGCTGGGAAAATGTGCGCATGCGTGCTAGCTTCTAAAATGGCTGTCAGTGTTATAACGTGGTGAAGCTTGTGTAGATGCTCTTGTGTTATCGTCTGTTGCACTAACTATAATGCAATAGTATATTTTTCTGATTTGAGAAGTATATGGTAGCTTTTCATGGTATATGGTGAATTCATTTATTTCTATGTTTTCATTTGTTTTCGCTTACTTTTCATGTACCGCGGTATTGAGGGTCCGATGCAAGGCTCAAGACTCCATATTAAGAGGATAGTCTGCGCATGTCCGAACTCTAGCCGTGGCATTGACAAGATGCCAACTGAAGGTCCCTGCCAAGATGTGCCTGGGAAGATGCACCTTCACCCAGCCGGAGAAACAGAATTTGTACTGCATTCGCAACAATTGTATACTCTGCTATTGTATTCTGTAGAATAGGTCATGGGAACCCCAAATTCACTAGGCGGTTCCATAAAATGCAAATACGAGCTTGTAGAAGTTTGTTCTGATTGGTGTGTCGACCTATCCTACCTGGGGACCAATCGAAATTGGGGATTCTGACACTTGCAACATTTGGGGGGTGGTACACTGACCCGAAAACAGTATAACTAGCCTAGGTTTAGCTGGAGAATTTGTCCGACTTGTCTGAATAGCTGACCTGTCACTGCCCCAACGCACTCAATAGGTGACTGAATACAGAGCGCTGCGGAGCACTCTGTCCGAATTTGACCATAGACTCTAAGGCTTTACTAAACCTTAAGGGCTGGCGGAGCACTTTGCTGGGGAGTTCGCTAACCCAATCGGGGTTCTGACTGATAGCTGCAGAGAGGGTGGAGCGCAGGGGTTGCTTCCGAACTGCGGGTGCTGGTCGTGCCCTGGTGGTCCTGTCCTGATCCTAATCTGGTTTTCCTGTCCTGTCCTGGGGTGTCCAATCTGCACCTGCTGTCCCATAGATGACTGTCCTTCCTTGGGGTATTTCCTGTCCTTGACTGATCCGTGGCCAGGGTTGGTCTGCACACCTTTCTAGGTAAATATAGTGCGAAAACTCTATACTGCACCTTCTATTTTCCTGTCTTTGCTTTAATAAAGACATTTCTTTGCATATGTTAATTTTCCATGCTTTCCGCAATCTACTATAAAAAACCACACAGTATATTTTTCTTAGCATGTTCCTGTGTTTCCCTACCTTTTAGAACATATTCTCTCCATACTGTTTCTGAATCATAACTGTGGTATATAATTTTCTCCTGAAATCTGATTTACGTAAGGATGCTAGAACTATAGCGTGTTCCATTTTTCCCCTCCTATAAGATGTATAGGATTTCTAATCCTTACCTTGCAGTATTTTTCTAAACAGTAAATGTCTAGTTCGTGATCCATTTTTCGAAAATCTATTTAGTAGCTCGCATTGTTATAACTTTCCTATAGACTCATAAATGGTTGCCTTAGTTTTGCTTTCATATGGTTACGTGCTCTTCATTATTCTGATTATAGATTGCTGTCTCGTTGTAAAATGTGTACACTCAGAAACTGATTTCTAAGATAAACTTTTAAAACTTCCCAGTAGTCTGTGGTTATTTGATGGAGTAAGAGAAATAAAGTCGGTATTTGTATTTTGCCTGCTTTTCTTTTACAGCTAGCTCCCTGATCCATTGTGGATCTTAGGTACCCGTAACGGTGGATTGGTAAGTCGGGTACAATAGAAATAAATAGGAAGGAACCAGGGTTGCTGGTAGAAGAATTGTTAGGTCACCCGAATAATGTATATGATAAATTGGAAAAATATGGGCCTGGTATGTGTATGGTGAAAATTATTGGCCGGGTGACCTGCGATCTCTATCAGTAGTATTGTACAGAACACTTATATAGTGTGAACTGTCACCCTAAGGGTATCCTGGTGCTGCGACTTAAAAAATGACCACAGCAAGTATTGACCTGATTATCAGTGAGAAGCATTATGCTCGTTCATTGGGAACAGCCGTGTTGTCAGACTTTTTTTAAGCATAACAGGGAATTGGCTTTTTCAAAGATCAAGGCCATGCATGGCTGTGTTGCCCAGCTTCTGGTTTCATCCCGTCTCAAGCAGTATAATTGCAAGCCTTCAACCTTTTCATCACTCCTATAACAATTCCTCCCATGTTTAAGGAAGAGGTTAAGGTTTACCCCTTGTTTATCACCCTAATGTCAGGCTCCCCAAAAGATGTATGTCTAGGTAGAATTCTATAATTTTTACACGTGCTTTTGCCTTCATTCTGAACACCTGTTTTCAGCAGTCGCTAGGGAATGGAGGAAAGGGGTTGTCAAACCCCTTTTAAAGAAGCCAAACTTAGGCCCCAGAGCAGAAGCTAACCGTAGGCTTATCTTGCTTTTGCAAGTAGTCACTAAAATTGATGAAAAGTTCTGGTTCATACGCTCCAGTTACTAAATGGTAACCAAATGAGTTTAAAACCTGGTTGAGACTGACCATGTGGCTGTATAGAATGACATCAAACAAGATTACAATGATGACATTTCCACCTGTCTTATCCTACTGTTGTTGTTTGGTCTTGTTACCTCCAAATGAGGATCTCCAAGAAAAACCTTATTTTGATTCTGTACCCCATAAACACTTCTGTTGTTAATGCTACCATCATTTCTACTTTGAACTATGCTAATGCTTGCTACATTAGCCTACCTGAGTCAGCTATTTACAAGCCTAAATGCGTTCAGAATATGGTGGCATGGCCTATCACAAACGTTTTTCTCTTTTATTACACCCCTGTGTGGAATGCATTCCTTCCTGCCCTCTCATATTTTGTATATACAGGTTTTCAATACATTTAGTGGGTGCCCTCAGGCACTAAATGCAAGGCTGGTGGCAATTTTAGAAGAAATCAAGCAGAAATGATGGGTTGTGACTCTGTCCTTTGGTCATGGAGCACTACTATCTGAGGGATAGCTCAGATGTCTGGTGCCTGACCTAGGGGTAGACTGAGAGATAGCTCAGCTATGTGAAGTCTAAACATATAATTTATGTTTAACCAGAGTCATACCTCTTCCACCTAAAGTAAACGCCTATATGATCACTTTCTTAGAGTGCACCTTAAGACAGATGTAGAATTTGCTATAATCTATTCCTGACGTGTTTTTTTTTAAATATCAGGATGGTGTCTGTTCAGGGAGGTACACCAGTATTCCCAATGTGTAAGCTTTGCATCGGTGTGCCTCCTGCCTCTTCAAACTAATGCAGTTTGGCAGCAAAATGCTTAAGAAACAGTATTCTGCTGTCAAACTAAGCTAGAGTCTGTTAAAAACAGCATGACTCTGAGATGGTGTATAATAACTGCCATTATAAGTTGATGGTGGGTTGGTTAGATGGTACCGATGTTGCATTGCTTAATGTGTATGCTCCGAATGTGGATCAGTCCTCCTTCCTGACCAGCTTGGCACCCCTTCTTCCATTGATGCTGCCCTACTTCAGGATAGTGAGTGGGGATTTCAACTGTGTAACAAACCTCACCCTGTATAGGTCATATCCCCACTGCGCTCTGAGCCAGCACATATATTGGCAGCACCTTTTTTGTGGAGAAAATTGCTGCCGGTTTATTAGCATTACAAATATGCCAACATTGGTGGGTTATCTTACGGACGATCCCAAGGCAGGCAGCCCCTCGCCGCCTGCCACCTGATGAGCCAAATTACACCGTGGCCTTCCACAATGGTGTGTGCCATATTTTGGGGGAGAGGAAGACCCCTCCCACTGGTGGGCCACCAGCCCACCCCTTTGCTCACGCCCCATAAGGGGGCAGAGCCTGCCAGGCAACCCCCGGTTGCTCAGGTCCACAACCGCCCGTAGGACTAACGGGGCGCCGTCGCTCCACTAGGGTCCCACACGAGGACCTCCCTGTGGATATTTGGCCTTTGCACCCTTGTTGTGCTTCTGTAGATGGTACCCGTATGTACCTTACAGCCTCTGGATCGCCCTGTAACTCCGCCTGCACCACAAAAGAATGCATTAGACAAACCCCGCCACACCCCTCTTGAACGCCGGGTATGCGGTAGGGAGGAAAACGACGTCGGGGTAGTGGGCAAAGAGGGCGCCCAGAGGGTAGGGAGAGGTATATGTACCTCATCCCCCGCCCCCACTCTACCCGGAAGTGACGTGGCACACCTGGACCCCTGAGGGTCCCAACCACTGGGAGGCTGCCTCCAGTGCCTCTTGTGGCACTAAATAGGCTGCCCTTTTAGTGGGTCTCCTTCATGGAACCCGGGCAGCCTGCAGGAGGCGCGGGGCACGGTTAAGGAGGTGGCTATGGGTAAAGTCCCCTGTTCTATGCTGTATTTGCAGTTGACCTTGCCCCTAAACTGGTGGAATTATTTAATGATGCCGGGCGATGTGGAGTTCTTCTGCCCTCTCTACAGGAGCCCGTGATTGTGTAACTTCCCAAGCCGAATAAGGACCTGGGGTTACTTGATACGTATCTAGGGTGACCAGACTTCCCGGATTTGCCCGGACAGTCCCGGGTTTTCACCAGCTGTCCCGGCAGATTTTGGTAATTTTTGCTAATTTCCTAGTTTTTAGAGGGGTTCAACTGAAAACAGTAAGAGGCACTTTTTTTGGTTGTTTGAAGTTGTGCTAATTAGCAGCTGTTATAAGTAAGCAATTTAATTAATAGGTATGATGTTGCTTGTAGAATTTTTTTTTTTTTTTAATGCATCTTCTGTGATCCTATGTTGATGAGAGCTGTCATTCTGCGCCATTCCGTGGATGAAAAATTGTAGTCCTCCTTCTCTTTTTCAAAAATGTCTCGGTTTTTGGTTCTCAAGATCTGGCCATCCTATTCGTATCGCCCCCGATCAATGCTTAATGCTGACTATAAAATCTTGAGTAAGATTCTTGCAAACAGGATTTTGCTGCACATGGACGCCCTGGTTCACCTAGTTCAGACAAACGTCATTCAAAATGCATTTTCTGCTACATACCACACCTTTACTTAAAACTCTCCTGAATGTGCGTGGCTCATTTGTGCTACCATTGTTCTTTGTGGGACGCTTGGATTTTTCACAATCCCAATGACTTCAGTGATGTAAAATTGTTGGCAGCACCCCAAACTCTGAAAGTAGTTCCAGCACCACTGCACAAACTCGCCAAGATGAGGGTGGAGCGAATAAGTCATGGTGACAGGCTAATAGGCTACCAGGGAAAAATGTACTCCAAACACGCAAAATGTCGCTAACTCACTAATACTTCAATTGGAGCCAAATTGGAGCCAGCGTCATGTGAAAAATGACGGGAGTGCCCAGGAGAATGCCCTCATTCAGATACATGATGGTCCATGGAGAAAACCCTGAAATGGAACACTATTTATGCAATATTTATGTATTTTGTGTAGCACCAAATACAATATGCAGCCCATATTTTCATATATAAACCATATGCTGAAATGTAAGAGCTTTATCATCATGTTTTATTTTTTGGGGTGCCACAAAGCGGCCTCCCGACGGTTTGAACACTATGAGTGAAATGTTAAAAGAAAATTTATTTTACATACATAAATCACATACATATTTTCCAGCTTTTGAGCAGTTGACCTTATGAGTGGGTCAAAATGGCACTTTAACACAGGGGGTAAACTTGCTTGGTGTATTTAAAACGGGCCGGTTCGTTAAAATGTAAAGTAAATGTTATATTTTGAATGTTATAATGCTTAGGTGTCAAGAGATGAAAGATGGCTTTGAATTGCAGCCTTATATGTCTCTGACATCCCACCTTAGTCCCTTTAGAAATGCTGATCCCTTGTTCACACCTTGTGACGTGTCTTTCTAAAGTAGGTGCCTGACAATATAGGAGCCTCACATACATTCAGCCTCTAAGAAATGTGGAAGGTCCTGACCAAGACCTTAAACATAAATGATTGACATGAGCCGAGCCCTGCACGCCCTTATAAACTGCCACCTATAACCATGGACTACTGCTGCCTCACTTCAATACTATAGCCCCCAGTCCTAAAATCTCTCAAATGGCTGCCATACGAAGCACACATTCACTTAAAGATTGCTGTTGTGACGCACAGAGCCCTTCACTTCAATACTCCCACGTACCTTGCGCAAAAACCTATACTATCCTGTGGTGTAGGAGCCTCAAGAAGCACCTCTTCCTTCCTCTTGAAACCACTCATCCTTAACAAAAAGAGAAGTTGTCACCGAGCCTTCTCCGGCGCTGCCCCAAAGATATGGAACTCTCTTCCACCGGAAGTACGCAGAATCTCCTCAACGAAGGCGTTCAAATTGGAAGCCAAAAGATTCCTAATGTGCCCGCTGACATTGTTCCTACTACCATTGTACCTCCATTTGATAAGGCTCTTCTTTACTGCATACTGTGAACCCCCCTCGTTGCCTCCTTACACCTGTTTATTGTATTACCCTCCTGGGTGCAATTGTCTTGTCTTGTAATCTGCGACCATCCCTATTCTTTTTTTTCTCTGTCCTACTTGATTTGGATATTGCATTTGTGTCCTTCCTCCCATCATATTGTAAAGCGCTCTGATATCCCCCAGGATTTTGTCCGCACTATACAAAATTTTATAAATAAATAGCATCATTACATCTCTACGGAGCGTCAATATTCTTTTTAGTATTAAATATTTTTATTGAGAAAGTTGAACACAATACAGACATCAACAATCAAGAGCTCTTGTCATATATGTCATTCCATACCTGGCTACAATCGCAACAAAGGGGTCAGGGTGCACAGTATATAGCAACTCGTGATTACACCCAGCAAGCCGCCAACAACCCATAACGGGCCGGGCGCATATCAAGCAGTGCAATGTCCTCCAAGGCAGCTCCGGGTCTGCCTGCCAGTCCATCCTGACCCACGCTGACGTAGAATATGGCTAGTCCCCATAAGTCAAGTTTGTAGGATGCCAGGACCCTCTGGAACTTCCCCCATGCCCACCCTCTCCCTTGTCAACTCACCCCAACCCAAGCCCAACACCCCCCCCACCCCAACGTCCCAACCCCAACAAATCCAAACCCCCTCCCTCCCATGACCCATACCTCCCTCCCTCCCCCCATGGTCCACAGTCTCATGTCAGCTGTTCACCTTCCTTCAAGTCCCCGAGTCAGGGGTGGGATCGCTGTTCCCCACCTTCGGGACTGGCTCCGTCAGTCTCAACAGCCGGAGGTACCTCGGACAGGTAATTTCTATGAACTCCGAGGACAGGAGAGTTAAAAACGGCTGCCAAAGCTCAGCATACTTTGCCCCTTCCCCCGCCTTATACAGGGAGAGCCTTTCCATACCTAGGACCATCCAGAGGCGATGTAACCAACCTTGATATGTGGGTATGTGGGTCGTGCGCCAGTGTGCTATGATGTTTTGAAGCGCTGAACCTAATGCTATCGCTATCAAGCGACCCCTTCTCGATCGTAATGGGTAGGTCAGTGCATTCGGGAGCCCCAGGACGACGTAGGAGGGGAAGCGTGGGATTTCGGTATCAAAGTGTTTATCTACGTCGTCTAGAACTCGACCCCAGTACTCCTGTAGAAGACTACAATCCCACAGTGTATGCGTGAGGGAGCCTAGTTGTCCACAGCACCGCCAGCAGAGGGGATCCATGCTGCTGTCCATTTCATAAAGTCTTTCAGGTGTGTAATACCAGTAGGTCACCACCTTCGTGAGGGTGTCAGTGAGCCCCATATGATACGCCGAGTGCCTTGCCCTATAGTATATACCCTCCCACTCCTTGTGTGTAAAGGTCCTCCCCACCTCCCTCTCCCATCGAGCCCTACTCGCGCTATATGTGTGCTCGTGTGTGCGTGTGAGCATTTTGTATAGATCCGAGATTAGCTGCTTGTCTGACCTGCGGGTGATCAACCAGTACTCAAACTCTGTCAGACGCCTATCCGCCTCCGCTCTGACTGACTTGTTGAGGGCCCAGTGTCTGATTTGGAAATAATGGAGTCGCTCGGTCTCCGGGAGGCCGTAGTCCTGACGTAGTTGTGGAAAGGGGATTATCCCTCCGGGATCATACATGTGGCACAGAGATCGACAGCCAGCAGACTTCCATCGTACAAAGGCCTTCCCATCCAGCCCGGGCTGAAAGTCAGGGTTATCCAGGATGGGGGTGAGAGGCGAAATGGGGGTGGTAAAGCCGAGCTTCAAGCCAACCCGGTCCCAGATCTCAAGAGGGACTCTAGTAATGAGGGAGGCGTACAGGTTACGGGGCCTATGTGCCTTGCGTAAGAACGGGATCTCTTGCAGTGTACGCCCCGCCACTGCCTGATCTTGAAATAACCAGTGCTTCCCGGATTCCCATTGGACCCACTCCGCCAGAAAGCGTAGTTGCGCCGCCTGGAAGTATGCGGCCAGATTCGGAATCCCGATCCCACCCCGCTCCGGCGAGAGCATCGCGATCTGAGCTTTCAGACGCGGCTTCCTCCCGTTCCAGACAAAGCGGGAAAGTTCAGACTGCATCATTTTAATCCATCCTTTAGGGGGGGGCGAGAGGTATAGTGCGAAAGATATAGAGAATCTGGGGCAAGATCGTCATTTTGATCGCCGCCACCCTTCCTAGCCAGGACAACGGGTAGTGTTTCCATTGCCCCAACTCCTGTCGCACCCGTCGCCGGAGGTGGTCATAGTTAACGTCCACCGTTGTATGAATGGAGGGAGCCAATTTAATCCCCAGGTAGGGGACCGCGTCCGTAGCCCACTGCAGCGGGAACTGGGACTGCAACAAAGCTCGTGTGTCGACCGTTAAGGACAGGTCAAGGGCCACAGATTTCGTCAGATTGACCTTGAAGCCCGACACAGCGCCGAACCTATCAAGGTCGGCCATGCAAGCAGGGAGCGAACTTCGGGGTTCCGCGAGCGACATCAAGACATCGTCTGCATAGAGACTGATGGCGTGGACGTCTGCTCCGAATTTGATGCCTTTGACCTCCGGGTCGTTTCGGATGAGCTGTGCTAGCGGTTCCATGTAGAGGGCAAACAGGAGGGGGGACAACGGGCATCCCTGCCTGGTGCCTCTCTCAATCCGGAAACGCGTGGAGGACAAGCCGTTAACCCTGACCGAGGCCGAGGGAAATTTATAGCAGTTCAGTACCCTTGTCCGGAATTTGGGTCCCATACCAGCCTTCTGCAGGACTTTCTCTAGATAGGGCCAATGAACCCTATCAAAGGCCTTCTCTGCATCGATGGCTAGCATCATGTATTCGCCCTGTGTACGGGCCGCCTTCTCAATGAGGTGGAGGGCCCGTTTAGTGTTGTCAGAGGTCTGACGCTCCGGGATGAAGCCCGACTGGTCCGGTTGAATAAGGCCTCCCATGTAGGGGCCCAGTTTGGCAGCGAGGATCCCTGTATAGAGCTTAAGGTCGACGTTTAAAAGGGATATGGGCCTGTAAGCCCCACAGTCGGTATGGTCTTTGCCTGGCTTGGGTATAACCGCAATGGAAGCCTCCAGCAGGTCCCGGGAGATCGCCCCGTCGTCCGCAAATGATGTGAAGAGTCTGGCAAGGAGCGGTGCTAGCTGAACACAGAAGGTTTTGTAGAAGCACGCCGGGAAGCCGTCCGGCCCCGGCGCCTTCCCAGGTTTGAGCCGCGAGATCGCAGAGATGACGTCCTCCGGACGAATGTCTCTCTCTAGAGTTTCCATTTGCTCTGGAGTCAGGGCTGGTAGGGGGATGTCGTCGAGAAAGGCTGACTCCGCCTCCGGGTCAGGCGGGTCTGCTCTGTATAGAGTGGCATAGAAGGCGCTAAAGGCCTCCGCTATCGCTCGGTCACCGGTGACACCGGAACCGTCGTGTCGTTTCAATTCTTTCACCTCCCGTTTCTGAGCAACTGTCCGCAGTTTATGCGCTAAGAGGCGCCCGCATCTGTCCCCCCCTGTGTAGTAGGCGTGTTTCAGCCTCAGTGCTGCGTATTCCGCCCTATCGAAGTCTAGTGCCGCCAGCTGTTGACGGGCAGCTCGTAATTGTCGCCAGATCCTCGGGGCTCCCGTCCGTCTGTGAATGAGCTCCAGTTCCCTGGTCTTGTGGGTGAGCTCGTCCCTCTTGGCCTGGCGTTCCTCGTTTTCGGCGGCGGAGATCGCTATGAATTCCCCCCTCAACACAGCTTTGAGCGCGGCCCACTGAGTAGCTAGTGAGGTGTCCCCGTTACCATTATGGGACAGATAATCTTTAATGGCGCCCTGAATTCTGGCAACCGCATCCCGTTTGTAGAGCAGCGAATCTCGTAGCCTCCATACCCTACTCGGGCGCGGTTCCCGTGGCCCCGCCAGGGTGATCGTGACTGGTGCGTGGTCGGATATGGACGCCGTACCGATTTCAGCGCCGGTGACCAGTGTGCGCGCCGCGGTGGAGACAAGCAGGTAATCTAAGCGTGCATATGTTTGACGCGCTGCCGAGAAGTGAGAGTATTCCGCCACACCCGGGTGAAGCTCGCGCCACACATCTACAAGCCCCAGGTCTTTCAGGCGAGCTAATCCAGACGCTGACAGCGCACCCACTTGACTAACGCGCTGGCAGGAGCGGTCGAGTGAGTTGTCAAAAACCAAATTCAAATCCCCCCCGAGCAAGATGTGGCGGTCCAGTGTCGCTGTCGCCTCTGTAAGCGCTGAGTGTAGGAACTTCTCCTGACCCTCGTTCGGCCCGTATATCGAGCCGATCGTGTAGTTTAGGTCCCCTAGTGTAAACCTATAAACCAGAAGCCGCCCCTTAATTTCCGCCACCTTATCCAGAACCTTACCCTTGAAGGTGCGAGCCACTAGGATAGCCACCCCGGCTTTTTTCTCCGTACAGGAGGAGAAGAATTGCTGCGGAAACCTGGGTGAGTGGTGGCGATGGCAGTCTTTAGGTAGAAGGTGTGTCTCTTGCAAGAGGCAGATGTCTGCCTTGGAGTGTTCTAAGGACAGGAGCACCGCTTTGCGTTTCACCGGATTGTTCAGGCCCCTCACATTCAGTGTGAGAACAACAATGTCATCCCCCCCCCATCTAGAGAGCGAAAGAACGCCAGATAGCTAGTGTGGCGAAGCCCCGTACCCCGATTGACCGAATCACCCATTCCCCATAGGTGCCGCCCTACTTCCCCCAAGGGAGCCAACCCAGAACACCACCCTACGACCATGGACCATGAACCCCCCCCAGATCCCTCAACCCCTGTGAACTCCCCCCCTTCCCAACTCCCCACCCCCCACCCCCACACCCCCCACCCCCACAACTGCAAACAGGCAATGCATACCCCAAAGAGTTCCATTGTCTCTCATCCACGGATGAAAAGAAGAATAGGAGGTAAAGTAAGGTAGTCTTACTAGTCAGTTCGGGAATCGTCATCCCGCCAGCGGCCCGATGGCCAGAGCAGACGACCAAATCAAGCTATAACCTGAAGCTGTCATCCGGGGGAGCCGGCGCCGCCGTCCGCGGCCACTGCTTCTACTGCAGCGCGCTGCCCCGCCGCAATCTCCACCGCCTGTGGCTTCTTGATCCTTCTCCTCCGCCGCTGCTGGGTCCATTGCGGCTTCCTTCCCTCTGTCTCCAGCGACGACCCCTGGGGCTCCAGCTCCTCTTTCGGCATCTCTATACCCAGCAAGGAGCAGGCTTCAGTGACGGAACGGAGCTGGTGCTGCTTGTTCTCCAATCTGAAGACGAGGCGGAAGGGGTGGCCCCAGCTGTACGGGATACCTTTCTGCTGCAGGAAGGAGGTGACCGGTTTGAAGAGTCGGCGCTAGTGTAGCGTGAGTGCCGCCAGGTCCTGATATAGCTGGGGCGAAGTGCCCTGGAACGATATCGAAGGAGTCTGGCGCGCCTTCTGAAGTATTTCTTCCTTGGTTCGGTAGTCTTGGACGCACACCAGGATGTCAGGCGGGGGGGCTGTGGCTGCGCGGGGAGGACCCGTCCTGTGGTCCCTGTCAAGCTGCAGCGGCGAGTCCAGCGGTCTTCCCAGCACGTGGTTGAAAAGTTCCCTGGCATAGCGGAACACATCCTGCGTGGCATCCGAAGTGGCAACATTGCGAATGCGGATGTTGTGTCTCCTAGAACGATTCTCCAAGTCCTCTAGGTGGAGTTGTAGATCCACTTGCTGATCGTGCAAGCGGATGATTTCCTGCTGTTGGGTGGAGAGCTCTGTCTCCCGTTCGTCGCCCTTGGTCTCCAGGTCCGCCACTCGTTCGCCTATACTGTCCATTTCGCGCCGCACTTCGCGGATCTCGCTAGTGAATTCGGTCTTGAAGGTTTGGATATCGTCCCGCAGGGAGGCAAAAAGGGATTCTAGGAAGGCTTTCGTAATGGACTCCACGCCCCCTTCCGCTGCTCTGTCCGTCTGCTTCGTCGCAGGGCCCGGAGCTTCCTTCTGGGGAGGGGATTGCGGCTTGGCAAACATTTCCTTCACCGTCTTGCCTCGGGGCGGCCTGCTCGAGGTCATCCCTCCGCCCGGTGGTCCGGCCGCTCCCGTCCTCGCTGCCACTCCGCGGCCAACCGGGCGCACGTCGCTGTGCGCACGTCAAAGTGTGAGCGGGCCCACCAAGCCCTCCTCTCAGCGGGGGGCCTCCGCAGATTCCAGGCAGATATGGCGACACGACCCCCTAGCGTCTCAGTCAATAGGCCGCCACAGCGCCCAGCCGTCAGGAGTCAGGGGCCCCCCCGGGAGCGACGGGGGCCTGCGAAGGCCGGTGCCGGCGTGCGCAGGGGCGGGTCCGCCACAGGCAACGCGGGCGGGAAATCGTTTTCAGGTCCCCGGGGCCGGATAGACCTCCGGTGTGTCACTGCGGGCCCTCTGGCGCTGTCACGTTGCAGGCGCTGCTGCTCAGGCAAGGAGGGGAGAGCGCCCGGTCACCTCCGTCGTCTGCTTGCTATGCCCGGGGGACAAGGGGCCCCCCCCGCCGGGGCTCCAACTCAGATTCGGGCAAAGGAGGGGAGGCGGGCGCGCAGGGCACTGCAGGCCTCGGGCCGATGCGGCCCGCCGCCAAAGGCACACCAACACCGCCCACAGTCAGGCAAATGCGCCGGGCCGCTCTCACCTCGCGTCCCGCCTCCGCCGGTGGCTATCGTCCTCCAGGCCTCACGGGGCCCTTACTTGGTGCTCCCAATCCGGCCGACCGGCTCTCTTCTCCAGGGGGGGTCCGCTGCTTCCGCTGCCTCGCGCACTGGGGCCGGGACCGGGTACTTCTCTCCCCGCACTGCAGCCGCGCCAAGGCTGCTCTGCTCGGCCGCGTCCCCGGCCTCGATTCCCGGCCAGGCCAGAGGGGGGATGGGCGCCTCCGGACCGCTGCACCCTGCCGCTTCCGTCCGCGGTACCGCCAACTTCCCCAGCACGGTCTGCTCTGGTGCGGGGACGGCTCCGGCAGCCCTGAGCACCGACTACGGTCGGGGGAGGCGCCGGAACCGGTGCAGAATTCGGGCCGGTGGCAGGAGCTGAGACGAGACACGTCCGCTCACTCAGCCATCTTGGCCACGCCCCCTCAATATTCTTTTTAGAAAGTGTAAGCTCTTATCATCAGAGCTGTTAAACTTTTTTGGGGCATTAGCAATATTCAAAGCAGGATAGTTATGCTTTTAATGGGACAGTATAGGCACTTCTTGGATGGACGTCGGTCTTTCCAGCAGCACGCAGTAGCTGTAGTTCTCACTGAGGTTGTTTTGCCCTCAGTGGGACAGTTCTGAGCGTTTCGTAGGAGGTCTGCTGCACTTGTAATGGCCAGTATCCATCCTTAAGCGACTTTTGTGTTCGATACCTTTCTCTCCCCGCCATCTCTTGTGCGCCCCTAAAATCCCTGGGTCCTCAGGAGGCTGAGAGACTGACCATCCATGATCTTAGATCCACTAAAGGTGCTTGCCTTGTTAGTGCGGAAACTATTATCTCCCCAGTTCACAGAAAAGGCTGGAAGAAGACAAGAGGAGGTCTGCTAAAGTTGCAATGGGCAGTATCAGTACATTTTAAGATATCTGTTTTACCTGCAATGGGCTTGTGGCGGGACCAAGGGAATCGAGTACTCAGGACGTCTGGGTAAAGCCGGTTTTATTGAAGTGAACAAGCGCTTGCGCTGCTGCGACGGGTTCCGATAGTAGGGCAGTGGAGGTTCGGAGCCTCGACGAAGGGGTGAGCTCTTCTCTTTTCGAAAGTCACTTCCTGGTCTGCCTCCCTCCTGTGGGCTTCTGGATGCTGTAGTCCCGTCCGTCTTGACCGTCGGTCTCCGGGTCCCAGGTGCCGGAAAAAGGAAGAGAGTACAGTGTCAGGACAATGCTCTGCGGAGCCGAGGTCGCTCCGGGATAGGGTGTGAGGGGGAAACACTCGTGAAACACAGCAAACAACGTAGTGGCGGCGTGAAGCAGGGGAAGGGGCACAGTGAGTGGAAAACGGATGCGAGTGTACTATGGAGGTTTTAAACCTCTTCTACCTGCACAGCCCACGATACGGTCCCGTACCTGGGTTAGCCACACTTCCCTTGAAGTGTGGCTGGGCGAAGCGCCGTGCCGTTGGCCTCCTGGCTCTGCTACAGCTGGGCTCGCCTCCTCTTCCGTTCTCTCGTCTTCTTCGCACTCGACGCCGGTTCTGCTTCCTTGGCTCTCTTCGTCTCCAACCTCCTTCCTCGTCTCCTCGCCACCTCCGGGTGATGAACACGCCTCCACTTCCGTCGGCCCGGCTTTTAGATCCGGGGCCCCGGCTGGCCAAGGGGCGTGGTTTGCAAAGTCCTCCGTCCAGTTAAAGTAACAGCAACCCTCCTCGTCGGGCGAGCTGGAAGAGTCCCAAGGCTCGGTCCCGTTCCAGACCACTGGTTGCTGCATGGACGAAAAAGAGGGGAGCATGGCTTGAGGGGGAGAGGTGAGTCGCCCCTGGTTTATCGGCCCCGCCCCCAGGTCACAGGGCAGTATCAGTTTCTCATAGCCGGTCTCTTTACTTGCAGTTGGCAGTAGAAGCTCATTAAAGGAGGTCGTGCTATAACTGCAATGGGCAGTACAAGTACTTTGTCAGTCTTCTGTAACTGTAATAGGCGTCATCTGTGCATTTTTGGAGGTCTGCTATACCACCAGTGGCAAGTACCAGCACTTTTTAGCAGATCTGCTATACCACCAGTGACCAGTACCAACACTTCATAGCAGATCTGCTATACCACCAGTGAACAGTACCAGCACTTCATAGCAGATCTGCTATACCACCGGTGGCCAGTACCAGCACTTCATAGCAGACCTGCTATACCTACAATGGGCAGTATCAAGACTTCTTACTTGCAGTTGGCCGTACCAGCACTTCTTAGGAAGTCTGGTATCCCTGCAATGGGCCATACCAGCGTGTCTTATGAGCTCCTCTTAGGAGGTCTGCTATACTTACAATATACCATACCAGTGCTTCCTAGGAAGTCTGCTATACTTGCAATGGTCCATACCAGCACTTCTTAGGAGGTCTGCTACATACAAGAACCTCTTAGGAGGTCTGCTATACTTACAATAGCGTAGCTACTCGCCGAGAAAGCGCTTCAACACCCCATCAGGGGTAACAAGCGCTATATATATATGTATGCATACCTCTGTCCCTTTTCTATCCCCCTGCTACCCTTCACAATCCAAATAAGAAACTAAGATATCATCCACTACTCAAATTACTTTCATATTTTACTATACTAATTCAACACTAATCCTTTAATGGGTTCCGGAGAAGCGTGCTATTTACCAAGAAAGTGCATCAGCACACCAACAGGGGTAATAAGTGCTATATAAATGCAAACCTTCTTCCCTTCTTTATCCCTCTGCTATCCTTCTCAATCCAAATAACTGATTAATATCCACCACTCAAATTACTTTCATATTTCACTATTCTAATCCACCACTAATCCTTATGGGTTCCAGGGTAGCGTGCTACTTGCCAAAAAAAGTGCTTCAACACCCCATCAGGGGTAACGAGCTATATAAATCAAAAAATATTTTTCCCTCTTCTATTCTTCTGAATCCAAATAACTGACTAACCTATCCACCACTCAAATTACTTTCATATTTCACTATACTAATTCAACACTAATCCTTCTTGGGTTCCAGAGAAGCGTGCTACTCGCCACTTGCCTTAGTTGTGAAGAACTCTCTTTCGTGCATGGTCACGCATACTTACACCATCGAAGGGGCTGACTCATTGGCTTTTACCATCTCCCTATCGCCGCAACAAGCACTGAAGGGCCTGATTGTCTACAGATCTCCGGGCCCAGTGGGTTCCTTTCTTGATGATCTCCAACAGGTCATGTCGGTCCTTGTCCTGAGATCGGAGCATTGTTTACTTGCGGGAGATTTTAATTTCCACATGGACGACCACAATGACCAAAATGCCATCAAATTGTTAGATCTCGCATCCACCCTGGGTCTTTCCCCTTATCTTTCTGGGCCGACCCACGATAAAGGCCATACACTAGATCAGGTTTTTTCCACCATACCTATCATGAATGTAACACTTCTGCCAATCGTTTGGTCTGACCATTTCCTTGCCCATTTTGAAATACCTTCTACCTTGGCTTCCCCGGCTAACGCCACGAGACAGCAGGGCAGCAGTTATAGGGCACTTCATCGGGTGTCCCCAGATATGCTCACTCATGCTCTGGATGATCACCCTGTGGCTTGTACTGGGGACTTGGAGAAAGATCTGGAGAGCCTGCAATCCTGGCTTCTGGCCAGATTAAATGAGCTCGCTCCCTTACAGTCACCCAGGTCCGCTGCTCGACGGGTTTCTGCCCCCTGGTTCACGGAGGAATTAGCCCATGCCCGTAGGCAATGTAAAGTGCTGGAGCGGGCCTGGAGAGTCCAGTATGAGCCCGAGGCCAAACAACGGTATAAAACCATGATGAAGTCATACCATGAACTAGTCCTTCAGAGCAAGAAACGGTATCTTGCCAAAAGGATTGATGATGCTGCCAATTCCTGCAAGGAGATCTTCTCAATCGTGCGCGAATTTACTAGCCCCCGGTCCATCTCCACCCAGGGTGCTCCAGCGGAGACCTGGGCTAACACTATTGCCAATTTCTTTACCACCAAAATTAGGCAAATCCAGGTCTCCTTTTCATCGAAAGCCCCAGATGATGTGTCTATGATGTCGATCGAGACAGTCTCTCTATCTCCCTCAGGCCCAGCTCTGCTTGATTTTCCTCCCCTCTCGGTTGCTACATCTTTAGCCTTGATGAGGAACCTCAAGTCGGGCTCACCACTAGATCCATGCCCGGCAAAATTTCTGGCAAAAATGGCAGATGCCATTAACCCCATAGCCAATCCCATTCTTAATTTATCCCTGAGCGAAGGCTTTCTGCCCCAGACCTGGAAGCAAGCCATGGTCATCCCTCTGATTAAGAAGCCCAATCTTGACCCAGAGGCACCCTCCAACTATAGGCCAATCTCGCTCCTTCCAGCACTAACTAAGATCTTGGAGAAACACGTGCACAGCGTGCTTTCCAACTTCCTGGAGTCCAATGATTTACTTCATGAATCCCAATCGGGCTTTCGCTCCAACTTAAGTACCGAGACGGCGCTCCTGGAAGTCTCGGAGATCGTAAAAGAGGTGCTGGACATGGGAGGCAGGGTGATGTTAGTTATGCTAGACCTGTCGGCGGCATTTGACACCGTCCCCCATGAGGATCTTCTCACCAGGCTCCGTGACATCGGGCTAGGGGGGACGGTGTTCAACTGGTTTTCTTCCTTTCTGGCCAACCGCCGCCAGACGGTCTGGGTCCCACCCGGATCCGCCGAGATGCCGCCATTGGGAGTCGGAGTGCCTCAGGGCTCTATTCTGAGCCCCACTCTATTTAACATCCTTATGACCCCTCTGGCGACACTGGCGGAGTCCTTTGGGGCCCGGATCGTCTCTTATGCTGACGACACTCAGCTCCTTTTCACCTGTCGCAAGAGCGAAGAGTTCGATGGAGATAGGATCCGTGAGTGCCTTGGGGCTGTTTTTAGCTGGTTTTCACATAACAGCCTTAAGTGCAACTCGGACAAATCCGAAATACTATTCTTCGGATGCCCATCAGAACCAGATTGGCAAGGATGGTGGCCTGCCGACATGTTCCCTCCCACACAGTCCTCTAAGTGGGCCAAGAACCTGGGAGTTAAAATTGACAACGAGCTTTCGCTCAAATCCCAGGTTTCCACTCTTACGGGAACATGCTTTGGGATTCTCAGAATGCTGCGCAAGTTCTTTCCCCTTCTTTCGGAGCAACATCGGAGGATCACTGTTCAGGCCCTCATAGGGTCCAGATTGGACTATGCCAACGTCCTATATCTGGGCTTGCCTGAATATCTCCTCCAACGTCTGCAGGTCACCCAGAACGCTGCTGCGCGTGCCATTTTTGGCCTTTATCGCCGTACTAGCGCCTCTAATCTCCTTGTATCCCTCCATTGGCTTCCGGTGCGGAAGAGGATACTGTTTAAGGCCATGACCCTTGCCCACAAGGCCTTGCATGGCAATGGCGCCAAGTATCTCCAGAAGAGGCTGGACTTCTATCGACCTGCACGTTCCCTCAGGTCAGAAGCCTTGGCTTTGGCGCGGGTACCACGCATTAAAAAGGCTCGGCTAGGTGGCCGGTCTTTTAGCTTCCTTGCTCCTCAGCTATGGAACTCGTTACCGTTGTCCCTGCGAAACACCTCAAATCTGCTTGTCTTCAGGAAAGACTTGAAAACCTGGTTGTTTGCTGGATAATTCTTCCCCTTCCTTGGGCCCTGTTCTGTTACTGTTATGTTTCTTGCTCTTTCCCATGGTTTGGAGCTCAAAGCGCCGGGACACTCCTTTGGAGTAGCCGTTGCGCTATAAAAGTCCCATTTTAACATAACATTTTAACATAACATAACAAAAAGCGCTTCAACACCCCATCAGGGGTAACAAGCGCAATATAAATGCAAACCTTTTTCCCTCTTCTATCGCTCTGCTATCCTTCTAAATCCAAATAACTGACTAACCTATCCACCACTCAAATTACTTTCATATATCACTATACTAATTCAACACTAATCCTTCTTGGGTTCCGGAGTAGTGTGCTATGTTGTAAGTAGATTAGGTAGGCAGCGGACACGTCTTCAGGTTATTAAGATAGATTTATTAAGTTAGTACAAGATAAGACCGCAGAGCAGTAAACCTCACAGCTGACCAGACCATCAACTGCCAAGGCTGGAATCTTCACATCACAGATAGAACACTCTTAGGTAGTATGGGAGACTGGTAAGATAAGAACACTAAGAAAGGACTACAGACACCAAGTAGTCATATTGAAGTAAGCATAAATATACAACACATGTTCTCCCTTTACAGATAAAACACGAATGAAAGACTCAAACACATAGTAAGAGTTAAGCATGGAGAAACACGAAAAAGAAAACATATAACACGTAGGAGGTCAGCGACCTCATGAACTTCCAGAACACGAAGGAAGAGAATCAGGATCAAGATGAGAATGATGATGAAGATCATGATGACCACCTTCTCCCCTTCGATTGACAAAACATGAAGAGCCAGTCTACTCTCTACAATCCGTCATTGTGGCCATCAAAAACGGAAATAGAGAGTTCACTTTCTCCAATCAGTATTTGTCCGTCGCGGCTTCTCGCTAATTTTGAAGATAGAACAGTTCCGGAAGAATGTTCCCAAAGATAAATTTGGAGCCAGTTTTCTTACACTCCAAAATCAAATTCTGGACCAGGTGTCTAGGTTCTGGGTCTTTTCCTCGGGTTGAGAGCCTCTGGTTGTAATTCGGGCCACTAAGTTCCCTTAAAAATTGTATTTCCTTTGTGGACAAACTGTCTCAGTACTGTGGGCTATACAGCCCAGTTCAAATCGCGGAACATTTATCCCGGTCCAAAGAACCACCTCGTCACAACTTTGTTGTGGTACTCGAGCTCTTGTCCTTCACGAACCCTGGTCGTGAACTCTGCCGGTCCTGGGATTCTCTTTGTCCACTCCCGGTACTGATTGCGGGACTGTTGTCTTCCTCCGGTCCTGGGACTTTTTTTATTTACTCCCGGTACTGATATTGGGACATCCTTTGTCCTCCTCTAGTTCTGCCGGTCCTGAAACTTGTATTGTCCTCTCCCTGTTCCTGGTTCTGTCATTCCTGGGACATGGGACCTCTCCGGGTCCAGGTTCAAGACTCACTCTCTCAGTCCTTAGTTTTCTCTGAATTGGGGTTTTAAACGCAATAGATTTCTCCAGGAGAATTTTGAAATAGTAATTGCCACTTTCCAATTTTCCAATTTGCATTTCATCTCTTGAAATCTACAGTCTTTCAATACTTTTGAACAGTGGCATATCTTCTTCTGACATTAAGTCCGATTAAGCAGAGCAGTAAACCTCACAGCTGACCAGACCATCAACTGCCAAGGCTGGAATCTTAACATCACAGATAGAACACTCTCAGGTAGTATGGGAGACTGGTAAGATAAGAACACTAAGAAAGGACTACAGACACCAAGTAGTCATATTGAAGTAAGCATAAATATACAACATGCTACCCGCCGAAAAAGTGCTTTGACACCTCGTCAGGGGTAGTAAGCACTATAGAAATGCAATTACAATACAATACTATACAATACTTTCCCACAGTACCATACCTAATATTCGCCAATTTCTTTATATTTTGGACCAGTGGGAATACCTCCCTAAGGATTCTCTAGTTTCAGCTGTAGATATTCGGAGAGCATTTGATTCACTCTTAAGGGAGTTCTTATATGCCACTCTACTGGGTATGGGTTTTGGGTTGCCTTTCGTGAGGTGGACTACTCACCTGATGGCTAGGGTCCGGACTGGATCAGTGATATCAGAGACCTTGAGTGTGGAGCGGGGCACCCAGCAGGGTTGCCCTTTGCCCTCTTATTGTGAATACAAACTTTAGGTTTCAACAATTTATGTTTTGCATCTTAACAAGAAAAAAGGATAAAAAATGATTTATATGTAGTAATCCATCCATGAATGTTAAAAGCATATGGGCCAAATGATACTACATTGCAACATCCTTGATTGTATTGTTTTGAATGTATGGCTTTTTTTTAGTAGGAGTGGGTTTGAGTGATTTTAAGTGGGAGGATATATTTTTGTTTTTTGTTTTTTTCTTTTTTGTATTGGTTCTGAACTTGTAGTGTGCTCACATAATATTTATATATATATATATATATGTGAGAATTGTTTATTGTACATTTCCAAAATAATTCATATTGAGAAAATAAATATTAAATAGAACTGGTCTGACTTATAGTTCTTAATATTGTAGGAATGTTTCCTTTTCTCGAATAGCCTGGAGAAGCCAGTGTTTTGTCTTTACGTTGAGTGCCCCTTGGGACTTGTCGCAAAGGGGAGGCGGAGGTTTTGGCCTTTCTTGGGGGTGTGGGGCAGTGGATGCTGCTCAGGCCTGGGTCAGCAGACTAAACGCCACAGTGTATACTCCTGTCTCCGGCGCTATGGGGACTCCATGGTGTTTCTGCAGGAAACGCATGTGTGGGGGGGGGCTGGGTGGATATTTGAGGTAACGGTGGAGAGGACAGTCCTATGCAACCTCGTATTCTGGTTATGCAAGAGGGACATTGATTTAGGTGGCACCTGGAGAGCGGGTTGGCGCGGGGGGAGGGGTGAGTGTGGATGCTGAGGGGCGATGGTTGGATCTGTATGGCACCTTGGATGCCAGGGAATTTTTTTTATAAATTGTATGCTCCAAATGTGGACGATGCTGAGGTTTTCGGAACGGTGGCGGGCACTGTGGTGCCCTACGTGGTAGCGGAGCAGCTGTTGGCAGGCAATCTTAACTGTGTGCTTGATGAGATGTTGGATCACTCTCCACGATGAACTAAGCCAGGCATGACAGGGGCATTGCAGGAACTTATGAGTGGTCTGGGGTCACATGATGTTTGAAGGGAGAAGATCACCCAGGGATATTGGCCTATTCCTGTTCTACCCCTGCCATGGGGACACATAGCAGACAAGACTACTGTCTAGTGTCAGGAGGTATGGTCCCTAATGTGTCTGAGATCACATATATAGTGCGGTACTTGTCCGATCATTCTCCACTGCTGGTAGCTTACAATGCGGGTAGTCAGGCCCCAGGGTCCCTCTGTGGAGGATGAAGTTGAAGGCACTAGCAGACCCGGTTTTCACATACAGGGCCTCAGAGGTGCTGGACTATTAATTTAATGAAAACTGGAACAGCACCGGATAAAGAGCCACCAAGTGGAACACCATGGAGGTGGTGCTATGGGGGAGTGTATGAAGATGACGTCTGGGGTTCATCAACAGCTCTTGCGGACCATAGAGGTGCAGGAGAAATGTTTGAGCAGCTTGGAGGATGCCATAGTTGGGAACCCGGAAAGAGTGCAAGAATGGGAGGCATGTAGGGGTAGCTGCTGGAGGCTTGGGACCAACTGGACAAATTTGTCTGGGTTGCCCATAGGCAGAGGGTCCATGCAGAGGTGATTACAGCGGGCAGAATGCTAACCACTCTCCCCAAAACTGAGGCTCCGAGGGTTCCTTTACTGGGATAAGAGATGCTTGCGGAATGGAGGTGTACACCCAGCAAGCCATCACTGAAGTGTTTGTGGAACACTTGTGGGGGGTGGTATATGCAGCCCTGGCGTTGGGCCTTGCAGGGGATGTGGTGGAGAATCTGTCTGCTCTTCTGATGGGCTCACTCACATACCGAAGTATGTGACATGCTTCATCATAGGGCCTGCTACAAACGCCCTGGTGTAGCCACATCCAGGGCAGAGCATTAGGGAGGGGAAAAAAATAATAAATTCCACGTTACAAGACGTACAACATAATCAGTAAATACGTACAACGAACAACAAGCATAAGTGATATGACGTGCAGAAGAACACCTCGTGGATCTGATTAGAGTGCGACAAAAAATATAGTGCAGTAAGGATAAATGTTAAAACTGATTAGGGGTGCCAATAGAAAGAAATACTTTATTAAACCCAAATGGTACCCTTATCAGGATTAAACGTTAGAGAGGATGAGGAAATGTCTTATTGAGAAAATGAAGTTCCTCAAGACTTCCCTCCTACCACTGCTCGAGTCAACATGTTTTGACCGTTTTCCTTATGCCCCGTAAGGTCACTTCGGTCTTCCTCAGGACTGGAATTGGGTAGTCTGTTGAGGGACGTCCTCCTGGTCCCATCTTCATTTTCCTTATTCCTTATTATTTTTTTCCAGTGAATGTTCTCCCCTGTCTGTGGGGACACCTTCTCCACTGAACAATTAAAAGACCCAGAAGAGTATGGATCCATGAGACCTACTCCATTCGGGAAAACCCATCGGCCATATTACGGCATGGGAAACTAGTGGATTTGACTGCGACAGTCCTGAGGAAGACCGAAGTGACCTTACGGGGCATAAGGAAAACGGTCGAAACATGTTGACTCGAGCAGTGGTAGGAGGGAAGTCTTGAGGAACTTCATTTTCTCAATAAGACATTTCCCCATCCTCTCTAACTTTTAATCCTGATAAGGGTACCATTTGGGTTTAATAAAGTATTTCTTTCTATTGGCACCCCTTATCAGTTTTAACATTTATCCTTACTGCACTATATTTTTTGTCGCACTCTAATCAGATCCACGAGGTGTTCTTCTGCACGTCATATCACTTATGCTTGTTGTTCGTTGTACGTATTTACTGATTATGTTGTACGTCTTGTAACGTGGAATTTATTATTTTTTTCCCCTCCCTAATGCTCCGCCCTGGATGTGGCTACACCAGGGCGTTTGTAGCAGGCCCTATGATGAAGCATGTCACATACTTCGGTATGTGAGTGAGGGCAGTTTTTCCAAATTTGGGAATTTCCCTTCGTTGTGTTTATGTACTCTATATACCCCTTGTGTGTGATTACAGTACTGTAGGGGGTCTGGGGTATTGGAGTTTAAATTTTTGTCCCTCTCCCCTTTTGTGTATGTATCAGTTCAAGGGCGGCAGCTTAGCCGCAGGGGTTTATATTCGGGATAAGACTTGAGCACACGTCATTTGATCCGGCCCCCTGGATCTCCACTGGATCCAGCTTCCCTCCACCCACACTTCCATCAATTCTTTTGCTTCACCCAGGCTGTAACCATGTGGGGATAAGAAACAGAAACCCATAGTATAACTACACTGACTTTGTAGTATAACTCTGTTTTTTGACTGACTATACAATCACTACCAATATGGCATTGATCCCGGGGTTATCATTTGGCGATGACATTGTTTCCGACATCCTTGCAGGGCCCTCCCTTTTAGGAGATAGTACAGTTACAGCAGTTTTGGCACAAGGAGAGGGTTGGGATACCCTCTTAGAATTAAAGAAAACACAAGTGAAGACCATTCTTCATGGGGCAATCCTAACGGAGTATCTTAGGGTCAATGCAGCCCCAAGGGGCCTTTTGGTTACCAACGAACCACTCATTTTCCTAGAAGATGAGGAATTTCGAAGAGATTGGGCCCTAGTGTCCTGGAAATGTACCAGAGATTGGCTGGTCTTAATTATCCGGACAGCCAAACGTCTAGCAGACGCCCTCTTAATTAAAATCCAGGAGACAGAGGCGGGACTCCAAACTGATATCGTAATGACAACTTTCTATCATAAATTGGAACAAATCGATACCGAACTTGGAGAATACAGAGACCATCTGATCCATGCTAAAATCTCCAAACTTCAAAAAAGATCTGAAGAATTTTTCTAGAGAAAAGGTTTACCCTTATACATCAAACGAATATGCTAAACAGAAGATGACAGAGGGGAACAGAAGCAACCAGCAGGGCCGCCCCCGCCAATATACTACTAGTAGTTCTAGTGAGGAAAGTGGAAATGAATACCAACCTAAGAAAAGAGGACGAGGCCGTGGTAACTGGTGAGGTCCCAGACCACCATTCTTTCATCAACCCTTCCAACCATATCCCAATCAGGCTTACAATTGGCCTATGATGGGATATCAACCCCCAGGCCCGTTCCCAAATCAAGTCTTCGACAATCAAAGTTTTCAAAATCCGGAATACCAGAATCCCCAATTTCAGAACTTTCAGGGTCCTTTTTTAGGGAGAGGCCGGGGCAGGGGACGTGGCAAACAGAAACCATCAACACAGGTGAATTGGTCCGATCAAGATCAAGAAATCACTCAACGGGTAACCAGGAGCATGGCACAGGGAACCACACCGAGTACGAGCCGAAAGCATCTCTAGTGGTGAACCTGTCAGGACATCTTCTTACCCCCATGGAGGAACTACTCTTGAACAAGGGATTGGGTTTTGTACCTACCTACTACCCAGACCTCTTCACACTCCGACAAGACTTGGCTGTCTTTTTTCGAAATCTGAGATTGAAGGTATTCTTTGAAGACCGAAACCCTAATGAAGATACTACCGGCGATACGCACTTTCGCCCGAAATCAACGTTCACACCACAACTGGCGGTACTTCCCCCACAGATTGCGGCCTTTGAAGAGGCAGTAGTCCACGATCTGGAAACTTCCGACCTGAATAAATCTGGGCAGTATTCCAATTTATCTAACGAGGAGAGATAAGTACTGAGAACACTGGGGAATAATAAAGAAATTATCCTATAACCCGCGGATAAAGGGGGTGCTATTGTAGTAATGGACGTAGCAGCCTATCGTCAGGATTGCACCCGCCTTCTCTCAGACCCTAGGACCTATCAAAAACTCAGAAATGACCCTACGGATGAGATCTTAAGGGAGATTATAAGTATGGTGGAAGAGGCAAGGACTAATGATTGGATCACTGAAAAGGAAGCAGAGTTCCTCGTCAACAAACATCCGAGGACCCCTTACTTTTACTGTCTTCCTAAAATCCATAAGACAGTAAGGCCCCCTCCCGGTAGACCCATTGTCTCCGGGATGGGGTCTTTACTTGAACCTCTCTCGCAATTTTGCGATTTCTTTTTGAAGCCAATGGTTCAAGCTTTACCAACATACCTGAGGGACACTCTGGACATTTTGAATGTGTTGAAAGATGTAACATTTGACCCTGACCATAAATTCCTAATAGGGTTAGACATAGAGGTCCTCTACACAAACATTCCTCAACGAGAGACACTGAGGGTCCTTGAGTCCTTACTCTTTGAAAGAGACTGGCCTTTCCAAACTCCACGTGCTTTCATTTTACATCTGGCCGAAATAGCCCTCACCAAAAACTTTTTCGAATTTGAAGGGATGCTCTACCTCCAAACCCATGGTACTTCCATGGGCAGTGTCTTTGCCCCGAGCCTAGCCGGTCTTTATGTTGGGGCATTTGAAGAACTCTCAGTGTTGAATACTGGTGGACCATGGATTAACAATCTGAAGCTGTGGAGACGTTATATAGATGACGTCTTGGTGATATGGAGGGGCGAGAGAACATCTGTAGATCTATTTCTGGCATGGCTCAATGCTCAGAACCCGTTCCTCCATTTTACCTCAACTGTCACTAAGACTGACCTACCTTTTCTTGAAGGCGCGCCAAAGGTAAGCCCGTCTGCGCCCGTCCGTGCCTGGACCGCGCCCAGCGCTAGGACCCCTGGCCCCCACCGGCGGAAGACGACCCGTCGGACCTACGACGCCACCGAACTCATCGCACTCAACACCGGCGTGATCCCTGGATGCTACCGAGCCACTCCGAGGCGCACCCACGGACCCTTCAGCTGCCACTCCTGCAAGTTCTCCTGCATCCGGACCTGCACCGCACCCGCACCCGCACCCACCAAGCCGAGAACCAGCAGCAACCACCTGAAGTGCATCCTGCTCAACACCCGCTCCGTACACAGACACGCCGTCGAGCTTTGAACCTCCTCGACACAACATCACCAGACGTCGCCTTCCTCACGGAAACATGGATGAACGCCTCCTCAGCTCCCAACATCGCCATCGCCATCCCAGACGGCTACAAGATCATCCGGAGGGACCGCGCAAACCAGACCGGAGGAGGCATCGCCATCATCCACAGGAACACCATCCGCATCACGAGCAACTCCGACGACACCCTCACAACCGCCGAACACCTGCACTTCCAGATCCACACCGACCCCAAGACCACCCTCAGAGGCACCCTCATCTACAGACCCCCGGAACCACGCACACAATTCAGCGAAGACATCGCCGACTTCATCAGCCCACACGCTCTCCCCTCCGCTGACTACATCCTCCTCGGGGACCTCAACATCCACCTGGAGAACAACAACAACCGCAACACCACCACCCTGCTGGACAACATCGCCACCCTCGGTCTCAAGCAGCTAGTGACCACCCCCACCCACTACGCCGGACACACACTCGACCCCGTCTTCTCCTCCAGCAAGGACATCTCCTTCAGCCACGCCACCGGACTCCACTGGACAGACCACAGCTGCGTCCACTTCAGCTACAAAAAGAACACGATACACCACCACCAGCAACAGGTAGCACGCAGAAGATGGAACAAGATCACAGCCGACCAGCTCGCCACTTCCCTGAGCCAGGACCCCCGCAATCTCAGCAAACCCCAGCCAGGTCGCCAACAACCTCACGAAGTGGATCAGCAACTGCGCAGACGACCTCGCCCCACTGAGGACCCCGCCCAGCAGACACGGCAGCAAGAAGGCACCCTGGTTCACCGACGAACTCAAGAGCTCGAAGAGGATCTGCCGAGCCCTCGAAAGAGCCTGGCGCAGAGACCCAACACCAGACAACATGACCACCCTCAAGCTCGCCACTCGAAAACACCACCAACTGATCCACACCACCAAGAAAACCGCATTCAAGGAACGACTGGACAACAACGCCCACAACAGTAAGGAACTCTTCAACATCGTCAAAGAGCTCTCCAACCCCAGCGCCGGAAACAACGACATCACCCCATCACAAGACCTCTGCAACTCCCTCGCCTCCTACTTCCACAACAAGATCGCGGACATACACAACAGCTTCAGCACAGAGCCGACGCACCCCACGACGGCACCTGCACCCCGATCAACACCGAGGAAACCCTACGCACGATGAACTCCATCCACTCCGGATCTCCAACCGACCCCTTCCCTCACCACGTCTTCAACAAGGCCGACTCCATCATCGCACCCCACCTGCGGGACATCATCAACACCTCCTTCGACACCGCCACCTTCCCGGAGAGCTGGAAGCATGCCGAACTCAGCGCTCTACTGAAGAAACCATCAGCGGACCCCACCGAACTCAAAAACTACAGCCCCATCTCGCTCCTCCCGTTTCCGGCCAAAGTCATCGAGAAGACCGTCAACAAGCAGCTGGCCGCCTTCCTCGAGACGAATGGATCCCTCGACCACTCGCAGTCCGGCTTCCGGGCCAACCACAGCACCGAGACCGCCCTCATCGCTGCCACTGATGACATCCGAGCCCTGCTCGACAACGGGGAAACAGCGTCCCTCATCCTCCTGGACCTTTCCACGACTTTCGACACTGTCTGCCACCGCACCCTAGAGCAGCGCCTCAGCAACGTCGGAATCCAAGAGAAGGCACTAGATTGGATCATCTCCTTCCTCGCCGGTAGGACCCAGAGAGTCCACCTCCCCCCGTTCAGATCAGAAGCCACCGAAGTCATCTGCGGCGTTCCTCAAGGCTCCTCGCTCAGCCCCACCCTCTTCAACGTCTACATGAGCCCCCTTGCGGCCATCGCACGCCAACACAACCTCAACGTCATCACTTACGCCGATGACACCCAGCTGATCCTCTCCCTCACCAACGACCCCGCCACCGCCAGAGCCAGCCTACAAGAGGGGATGAAAGACGTAGCCAAGTGGATGAAGAACAGCCGCCTGAAACTGAACTCAGACAAGACGGAAGTCCTCATCCTGGGACCTTCGCCCTCCGCCTGGGACGACTCCTGGTGGCCCCCCGCCCTGGGCAGCGCACCCAAACCAACAGACCACGCACGCAACCTGGGCTTCATCCTGGACTCCTCCCTCTCCATGACCAGACAAGTCAACGCCGTCTCGTCGTCATGCTTCAACATCCTGCGCATGCTACGTAAGATCTTCCGGTGGATCCCCACCGAGACCAGGAAGACGGTCACCCAGGCCCTCGTCACCAGCCGACTGGACTACGGCAACTCCCTCTACGCCGGAACCACTGCCAGACTCCAGAAGAGACTCCAGCGAATCCAGAACGCCTCAGCAAGACTCATCTTGGACATCCCCCGACACAGCCACATCTCCGGACACCTGAGAGACCTGCACTGGCTCCCAGTCAACAAGAGAATCACGTTCCGACTCCTCACCCACGCACACAAAGCCCTACACAACCAAGGCCCAAGATACCTCAACAGCCGCCTCAACTTCTACACTCCCACACGCCAGCTTCGATCCTCCAACCACGCCCTCGCCGCCGTCCCCCGCATCCGAAGAGCCACCACAGGAGGAAGATCCTTCTCCTACCTCGCAGCCAAGACGTGGAACTCCCTCCCGACCCACCTCCGCCTGACCCAAGACCACCTCGCCTTCAGGAAGCAGCTCAAGACCTGGCTGTTCGAACAGTAGCGGACCCCCCCTCCCCAAGCGCCTTGAGACCCTCCGGGTGAGTAGCGCGCTATAGAAAATGCTGTGATTGATTGATTGATTGACCTAGTGATTGAACCTAGTGGCGGCATCCTAAAAACGAAGGTCTTCCATAAACCAACGGACATGAATGCCCTGTTGGCCTTCGAAAGTTTCCATCCACGCTCCTTACGGGAGAATTTACCAGTGGGACAATTCTTCTGCATTCGGCGGAACTGCTCCGATAAAGATGATTTCACTGAGGAAGCGAAACATCTTACCTCGAAATTACAACAGAGGGGGTATCCCACCCGAGTCATCAAAAAAGCACGCAAGAGAGCTTTCAATGCCAACCGAGAAACACTATTATCTAAGAACATGAGACCTCAGACCAAGAAACCAGTTTTTGTATCCACATTCAATACGGCATCACAACAGATTAAAAAATTGGTCTTGAAAAATTGGAAGATCCTCAATACGGGGGGTATGAAAATTGAGACACTCCTATTTTCTTTTAGACGCAGCCAAAATCTGAGGGATCTTCTGATACATACCAGACCGAGGGACCTGGGACCAACAAGAGAGACCTCTACAGTAACAGGTCTACCTAAAGTGATGGGTCACACTCGTTGTGGTGCATGTAGTGTTTGCCATCTGACGAATAACTCCACTTCAATCAATCTAGGACTCCGCACTCCCTGGGAACAGAGATCACACACCAATTGTAATTCCCAGGGAGTGATCTATCTGCTAACTTGTCCCTGCCAAAAAATTTATGTAGGGATGACCAGCAGAAAAGTACAGACCAGAATCACGGAGCATCGGAGTACCATATGATGTGGTAAAACGAATACGAAACTCACGTCCCATTTCTCTGAGAAAAGACACAGCATAGAAGACATTAGATGGGCTGTAATTGAGAAAATAAAATCTAGCAGACATCACATAGAGGATCAAAGGATACTATTACAGCGAGAACAACGATGGGTCTACCGCCTAAGAAGCCATGAAGTGGGATTAAATGATGACATCCCTTGGCAGACATTGGGTAGACATTTGTAATTAATTGATTTCTCTAATGTAGCAATGGTAACTTTGATTATCCACTTGTTTAAGAAGTCTTCTCCCACATCCACTTGTCTGATCTAGCATTTGTTCCCTGGAATAAGCAACACACTAGGGATAACAGATGGCACTTGACCATACAAGTATGTGGGTATCATCTGAAAGGATGGTCAGGGGATATTGGATACTTACGATTAGGTGGTTACCAGGATCCACACCACACCATTTCTGTGTTCTTTATTATAATATGGGAATAGCCAGTTTTGCCCCCTCGAGCTTCCTTAAAGAATGTGTTTTTTATTAAGGGGTCTATTTGATCTATACCACCCCCGTATTATTGGGGAAGATGTCTCTGCCCGGGTGAAGCAACTTCATCGTGATGGATAGATACCACTCTTTATATTTTTTATAATGAACGAGTGGTTTTTGGTGATTTATAGTATTAAACATAACCACACCACACTTGACACTAATGTAGTCTCAGGCCTGAATGTGATTAATGATCTATAATACCAGAATTGATTTTAGGCTTATTGCCTACTATTCATTCTATCTTAACCACTTGGCTGCTAAGGCACATGATGCACTTCCATTGACTTTCCATTGAAATCAATGGAAACTCCATGACGAGTTACCCTTGTCATTAGCACTGAAGGGGTTAAACTAGCTGTGGGCAGAGCGATAATTAAACTGGTGCCGATCGCCATTACACATTGGGGGCAGCTCCTTCAACGGCCCTCGGGTTAGGAACACACCATACGCCTGTAACCTTTTATATATCGAAATGGGCTGACCCGCAGTCTATTGACCTTATCAAGGTCTGTAAGTCAATATTCTAGTGATTTTACATGTGGCTAGTTATTCCCACTTACCTAGGAGCAGGGTTGAATTGACGGGGGACGGGAGTGATGATTATTACTACAACTCCCGAAGGTCACGCCGTAAAGTTACGCTGACGCCTTGACGTCATGACGTTTGTGACGTCAGACGCCGCAGACGGAAGCGATCGGTAAATACAGAAAGGGACACCGCGTCTTTCATCTACGCGGTGTCACTTGGTCCAGACTTATTGGGGGCAGGTCGAGCCGTACTGAACGATAAGGTGAACGAGGGTAGCTTTGTTAAATCATGGCGCCTTATCTAGAAGATGGGACGCCAATGCTACAGCCAAAGGGGATGCGGCTATTTACTACGCATGCTTTATCCCTTTCAGATTGTGTTCACGGGCAGACCTCCCGGACGGACACCAGTTCGAGTTTATGTAGTCCATATACTCGATAAGTGTGTTTTTATGGAAACTAACAAGCCTCATTTGAGAATGTTTCTTTTATGCGCCTAAGATATTGATGGTTCACGGGTGGAGCGCACGCGGGCTCAGGGGGTCCTAGGCTGGGCCGAGATCTCGTGAATGTGGTGTTTAATTTATGATCTTATCGACTATTAGACTCTTTAATTAGTAATTGAAGTAAGTCTTGGGGATGGCTGATTGGGACCATCCAAACTCTAATGACATATGTATGAGTGGGAGGCGGAACCGTGTTGAAACAATTAGCTTACTTGGAGAAAGACCTGAGTGAATTATTAATCTCAGGGTGGAATTGGGTAGTCTGTTGAGGGACGTCCTCCTGGTCCCATCTTCATTTTCCTTATTCCTTATTATTTTTTTCCAGTGAATGTTCTCCCCTGTCTGTGGGGACACCTTCTCCACTGAACAATTAAAAGACCCCGAAGAGTATGGATCCATGAGACCTACTCCATTCGGGAAAACCCATCGGCCATATTACGGCATGGGAAACTAGTGGATTTGACTGCGACAGTCCTGAGGAAGACCGAAGTGACCTTACGGGGCATAAGGTAAACGGTCAAAACATGTTGACTCGAGCAGTGGTAGGAGGGAAGTCTTGAGGAACTTCATTTTCTCAATAAGACATTTCCCATCCTCTCTAACTTTTAATCCTGATAAGGGTACCATTTGGGTTTAATAAAGTATTTCTTTCTATTGGCACCCCTAATCAGTTTTAACATTTATGCTTACTGCACTATATTTTTTGTCGCACTCTAATCAGATCCACGAGGTGTTCTTCTGCACGTCATATCACTTATGCTTGTTGTTCGTTGTACGTATTTACTGATTATGTTGTACGTCTTGTAACGTGGAATTTATTATTTTTTTCCCCTCCCTAATGCTCCGCCCTGGATGTGGCTACACCAGGGCGTTTGTAGCAGGCCCTATGATGAAGCATGTCACATACTTCGGTATGTGAGTGAGGGCAGTTTTTCCAAATTTGGGAATTTCCCTTTGTTGTGTTTATGTACTCTATATACCCCTTGTGTGTGATTACAGTACTGTAGGGGGTCTGGGGTATTGGAGTTTACATTTTTGGCCCTCTCCCCTTTTGTGTGTGTATCTGCTCTTCTGCTGGCCCACCCTATGGAGGAAGATCAGAGGGAACTGGATGACCCTACAGATAAGGCTGGGCTTAGGATGGCAGTTAGGGCCCTGAACACTGGCAAGACCCCTGGGAAGGGACAGATTGCCAGTCGACCTATATCAGTCTTAGCTGTTTATAGTGAAGCCTATGCTTGAGGAGTGTTACCAGAGTCCCTGAGAGAGGTGCTTATAGTGATGCTGCCCAAGCCTGATAAGGATGTGAAGGAGGTGGCCTCATATCGCCCACTCTCAATGTTGAACGTTGATGTGAAGATTCTCAGTAAAATCCTAGAGGCCAGGTTGTTGCACCATCTACCAATATTGGTGCACGAGGACCAGTGCGACTTCATCTCTCACAAAACACATTATGCAATTTACTTCACCTCTTGTTGCTCTTACGTGCTCTGCTACTGGCAGAAGAATACTCACTGGCTCTATTGGACATAGAGTAGTTGTTTGATACGGTGACTTGGGAGTATTTGTGGCATGTTCTGAGAACCATGGGGTCTGGAGACTCCTATCTCCTGTGGGTGCAATTATTGTATAACGGCCATTTGGCAAGGGTGCGCATTGGAAGGATAGTTTTTTTTTTTTTTAATTACATTTCATTAAAAAATGAAAAAACAACATACGAGGCAAAAAAGGAAACAATGTACATGGACATGTGTTCACAGAGGAGGACACCTAGGCACAATGTTACACAGTAGATCAATGGCACATGGTGTGGGAAGGGGGGGCCAGCGGGGAAACAAATTGAGAATAACATAAAGCACACAATATATGGAATGTCGGCTCAGGGGGACAGGGGGACTTCGGGGTTTTCCACAGATGGAGGCGAACATATATTTCCACGGTATGCGTTCCATTGGCTACAGATGCTATTCCATTTTCTAGGTTTGCCCCGCGCCACATACACAGTCTTCTCTCTGAACATACACCAGTCCATATTCTCCTTCCATACCGAGACCGTGGGCGGCCGCTGGGAACCCCACAACTGCGCAACATCCCTTTTGGCAATCATATTCCCAAGGGTCGCCCACTGCGTCTGGGCCACACTATAATCATTCGGCTTCCACACATTCAACAGGCATCGTCTGGCCTCGGGCAATAACACCACTCCCGTGACCCTACCCATCACGGCATGCACATTATTCCAGAACGTCACCACCTCCGGACACTCCCAAAGTATATGGAGGAAAGTTCCAAGCATCTCACAACCACGCTTACATAACCAGTCTGAGGAATAACCCATACGCAGCAAGTGCGGACCAGTGATATATACACGATGTAAGATTTTGAGCTGAACGAGACGGAGACGGGCAGGAATCGCAACTTCTTTAGGCGAGGACAATGCAGCTTGCCAATCCTCGTCGTCCAGCTCCAAACCATCACCGGTCCAAACCTCCCTAAGACGCACCAGCAGATCCACCC
Organism: Lissotriton helveticus; assembly: GCF_964261635.1. NCBI lineage: Eukaryota > Metazoa > Chordata > Amphibia > Caudata > Salamandridae > Lissotriton > Lissotriton helveticus. The sequence goes on from NC_136067.1 coordinate 939,450,845, forward strand.
GGGTGTTGATCAACTTCTTATATATCAGGGAAATGGTACTGCCGGGGACGTGGCCGTCAAGGACCCTATCTTCAAGGGGGGAGGACTCGGGGATGACAGTACCCGCAGGGAGAGCCAAACTTAAGGCATGGTGAATCTGTTTCCAGAGACATCCCAACCTTTCAGAAGCATACAACGGGGTCGCACGAGTCAATCGATCTCTCCATCCCACAGACGCATTCGCAGCATGCCACACGCGTACAGCAATCTTGGTAGGGCCGGATAAATCCTTGCCCGCGGCCCTGGAGTAGAGCGCCCTTCTGTAGTCCCCGCCCGGTAGCAAATATTTATCCATCTCGAACGCCGGGTTAGGAGCAGGAGCGTATGTCGCATGATTAATCGCACTCAGCTGCGAGGCCCAATAGTAACGCCCAATATCCGGCAGCGCTATACCCCCGTCATACCAGGGAAGAGTGAGTTTAGCGAGGGCAATACGCGAACGTCCGTCCCAGATTAACCGTCTCTGCAGGCTCTCAACCTCTCGAAAGTAGCTCGCCGGAATAACATCGAACGTATTCTGAAGCGCGTACAAAAACCGCGGCAGGGCCATCATTTTAAAAAGGGCTGCGCGCCCGAGTGGTGATAGAGGCAACCCGCGCCAGCGCACAACATCAAGTCTCAATCTTTGAAGGGGAGGGAGCAGATTACGTTCATAGCGAGCCACAAATACTTAAAGCCCGTCGGAGAGACCCAAATGGGGCATCTGCGAGGCAAAGGAGGGGGACCGCCCGAGAGCACGTATACACAGGATTTAGCCCAGTTGATCACAAGGCCCGAATTCTTCCCAAACGAAGTAAGCACATTGAACAAAACATTCAGAGATTTTCGAGGGGACGTGAGGTACAATAGGATATCATCGGCATAGAGCGAGACGCGATCCTCAAAGTCCGGGGACAACTGGATCCCCTTAAGCGAGGGCTCCCAGCGCAACCAGGCAGCCAGCGGCTCGAGGGCAAGCGAAAAGCAATGGTGACAACGGGCAGCCCTGTCGCGTGCCCCTCACGAGGACAAAAGACGCAGAGACTCGACCATTCACAACCACCTGCGCCATTGGCTCCGCATACAAAAGTTTCACCCAGCCGATGAACCCGGGGCCGAATCTGAATTTCACAAGAGCGGCCCAAAGATAAGGCCACTCAAGAGTATCGAAGGCCATCGTAGCATCCAAGGAAGCCAAGATGGTTGGCTCATGAAAAGACGCCGCCCTCGCGAGAACACTGTGCAAGCGCCGCAGGTTGAGCGCCGTGTTACGGTGCGGGATAAAACCAGACTGATCTGGATGGACCAGGTCGCTGATAACGTTCGTCAGGCGGTTAGCTAATAACTTAGCCACAATTTTCGGTTCAGCGTTTAGAAGCGAAATTGGTCTATAAGATGAACTGCGATCCCGTGGCTTCCCCTCCTTGTGAATCACTACGATATTAGCGAGACGCTGGTCACGTGGAAGGGAGCCAGCGTCGCGGGACTCTAGGAACATATCACGAAGATATGGAGCCAGGTTGTCTGGACACAATTTATACAGTTCAATGGGCAGACCATTAGGACCCATGGCCTTGCCAGAGCGCACTGAACGAATGGCGGTAGCCACCTCATCAGCCAAAAGCACCGCGTCCATCAGGTCCCTGTCAGCCGCAGACAGGCAGGGCAAAGTAATATCGTGGAGCAACAAATGAGAGTCGGCCTCCGGCCTGTCAGAGACCAGAGCATACACAATTCGGAAGTGCTCCGCAAAGCATTCAACGATTGCAGCCGGGTCAGTCCCGCACACTCCGTCAAGGTTCTCAATCACAGGAACTACACGACTCGCCCTTTCTTTCTTGCCCAGCCATGCAATCAATTTACAGGCCTTATCCCCAACATCATACAGTCTGCCCTGCTGTTCCCTGCTCATGACCTTCGCAGCATCAGTAACCAGGGTCCTATAATCTAATTGTTTGAGGCTGAGGGAATGAAGCTTGGCATGGGACACTCCGCGCTCCAAGTCACTCTCCAGCGCGGCTATCTCCGCCTCCAGATGGACCACTTCTTCATGCTTACTTTTCTTGGCGTTAACGATCAGAGATAAAGCCTGCCCACGTATCACAGTCTTAAACGCTTCCCACAACGATGCAGCAGATGACACAGACCCCACATTTTCTACAAAATAATGATCGAGGGATTTCAACAACTCGGCACGGGTCTTGGGATTGCGAAGAAACCAGGGGTTTATAGGGGCGACCCGTCCCTCATTACTCATAGAAGTATCCATGCTAAGCCAGACTGGGGAGTGGTCGGATATGCCCCGGGCGAGGTGCCTCACCTCCCCAATGGAGGAGGACAGCGCCGCCGGCACCAGAATATAGTCGAGTCAGGACAGACTGCCATGGGCTCCAGAGTGAAAGGTGTATTGCACCTGATCCGGGTGCAGCAACCTCCAACAGTCTACCAGACCCAGTGACTCCAAGAACCCACTCAACCAGGATTGCGATTTGGGAAGATCCCTGGGGGGTGGCGATCTATGTTACCGGAGACAACCGAATTGACCAATCACCAAGAAGCCCTCAGGGAGCCCCAGTACTACACGTCCAAGATCCGCAAAAGTCGAGGTCTGTAGACCTAGCGGGATATAAACAGTAACAAAGGAGACAGTCCTCCCCGCCCATCTACCAGTGAGAGCAGCATAGCGCCCCCTGTCGTCAAGAATCACATCATCGATTACCAAAGGGAGGGAGGACCTGATGAGGATACTCACACCCCTAGAACCAGAGGTGAAGCCAGAGTGTGCCACAAGACGATACCCTCGCCGATTCATGGCATGGCACGTGTTCCCAACCAGATGCGTTTCCTGCAACAGCACAATATCGGGGGAGAGGCGCCTTAATAACTGTAACACCACACCCTGTTTTATCCTATCCCCCATCCAACTGACATTCCAACACATTAGTTGCAACCCAGTAACCCCCATCCCAGAAAGAAGTGCAGAATCCACCCCATAACGAACACAATGACCTGATCAAGAAGAAATACGATACGTTGCCTTGAAAGAAACCCACAAACACCCAAGAACCCCCCACCACCCCCCAATTAGAACCCGTTACAACACCCCCCACCCTGCACCCCTGCGTTAGACTCAAAAGCCACCCCAACTTGCAGTGTGCCTGTCGCCCTATCATTAAACTAGTCTACAAAAAGAAACCCCTCAGAAGGAAAGAGTCCCACTCCCCCACTACCCTCGGGTATATAGCAATAGAACACAATAATAGAAGAGGTATCGAACCCAGCCGAATAACACGTGAATGTTCAGAAATCAGGGATCATAATGTCACTCTTGTTCCGATACGCCGCCCTCGGCTCCACCCGGATGCCCGGTTGAGTCAGTTTGTTTGGGAAGGGTATCCATCCAGTCACTGACTCCGTCAGGAAGATCAAAAAAGAAAGTCCGGTCTTCGTATTCGACACGCAGCCTGGTTGGAAATAGCATTGCATATTTCAGGCCCAAGTCTCTCAGCCTCCGCTTCACTCCCTGAAACCCCATCCTTTGTCTCTGAACAAGCTGCATGAAGTCCGGGTAGAAACTCACCGTCGTGTTCTCGAATTTTACGGGGCCATTTACTCTCGAGGCCTGCAGGATAGTGTCTCTGTCCCTAAAATTGAAGATCCTGGCGATGATAGGTCTCGGTGAGGCGCCCGACTTCGGTTTTCCGCCCGGCACTCGATGGGCACGCTCCACAGCAAAGAATTTACTCAGGCCTGTAGGGGCCAGGTGTTTCAAGACGATGTCTTCCACAAGGAGATCAGTTGCCAAAGCACCAGAAGTTTCAGGGACCCCAATAAGGCGTATGTTGTTGCGCCGGGCCCTGTTTTCAAAATCCTTCAGTCGATGGGCCATGAGGTCGTTGGAGGAGCGCAAGCGTCCAACTTCCGTCTGCAGATCAGATACATCGGTCGTGAGGCTAGAAGTCGTCAGGTCGAGAGACTTGACCCTTTCGTTGGTCTTTGACAAATCAGCTCTGATCAAAGTAACATCAACTGCCAAAGTGTCAATTTTGAGAGCGAGAGCCTATATTGCTGACCAATGGAAGCCTTCCTGTTGGCAATGGCGCCCATGACATCCTGCAAAGTCAATTCGGTCAACGCAGTCGGGTCGTCATTGGGGCCCTCCAAAGCACGACTGGCGCCACCGGGGGACCCCTTGGGTTGGGTATAGCGATCCATGACGTTGGTTTGAATCGGTCCCCCACGAAGAGGCGTTTTAGTCTTCCGCTTCTCGTTGTCAGGCCTGGTAGTCATTTTGAATGGTGAGCCCCAAAGGGGCCCGCGAGACCTGGTGAAAATGGCCGCTCACCACCAGACCACTGAAAAACACGAAAGTGGGCAAAAAGGGCAAAAGCAACAGCTCAGCCCAACACCCAAACCCTCACAACAGTTGGCGTATAATCAGGAAGCAGAGTTAGGCTGAACCCCGATGGGGGCGCGAGGCAACCACGCAAGCAGAGGAGGCAGAGGCCCAGAAAGGAAACCGAAAGTCAACTTAGGGCAACAGGGGCAGCCCGTCAGGCCGTTGTTGTTCAACTACTCCCCGGCGTCTTGGTGTGCCAGCTCTCGGTGACGCCGTAGGGCGGGCCTCAAAAACTACGATCGGCGTATCTGCGGTTCCCGAAGTCCAAATGAAATTTTGAAAACAGCTAAGGTGTCAGCTGAGGTTCATCTTCAAGAACCCGTGGTCAAAGTCAGGATATCTTTCAGGATATATGCGGAGGGCAGCGAGGGACTCGGGAGCCCTGTGCTCACGCGGCCATCTCGGATGCACGCGTAGCTCCTCCAAAAAACTGGAAGGATAGTTTTGGAGAGATTCCTACTATATAGGGGGACAAGGCAGGGATGCCCGCTATTGCCATGGCTTTTTTGCACTGGCGATGGAAGACCTGCCATGTAGGATGGGAACAGTACTACGTGAATGGCGAGTGATGGTGGGTTCAACCACGCATGTGATTTCTCTGTCCACAGATGACGCACTGGTGTATTTGTGTCAGCCAGTATATTCGGTCCCAATATTACTGGCATCCCTGTCTGAATTCAGGGAGTTATCTGGGGTTGAGGTGAAGCATGCAAAGTTTAAACTGTTCATGTTCAGTGACCTTGCAGATGGGCCAGTGAAGGAGCTCCCGGGGGGTGTATCTCCAGCGGGAGACCAATAAAGTTTGGTAACTCGGAATTCAAGTGATGAGGGATCCTGAATCGTACCACAGGTTAAATATGGGCAGGGCGTTGGTGAGTCTCAGAGCATCGGTGAGTTTTTGGAACACTCTCCAGCTATCCCTGATGGGTAAGATAGCCTTGGTCAAGATGATCATGTTGCAGCACTGTTTGTATATTTTTCAGGGCACTCTGTACAATGTACCCAAGCAGACATTTAAGTAGCTAAACAGACTCATAGAAGAAATACTCTGGGTCACTGGGAGGAAGCAAGTAGGGCTTGCTACACTCAAACATACCGGAAGCCGTGGGGGGGGGGACTGTAGTGCCGTTTTTAGTGGCTGCTCAATTGCTGCATGTGGTCCATTGGATGGTTGAGGGTAGCAATTAAGAGCAGCAGTAGTTGGAAGGAATGCATGAGCCGACTTCCCTGCCAGAACTAAAATGTTAGGAACTAGAGTCCCCAGTTACGTGCAGTATGTGTTGGCTTAAACTGGAAAGGCATGGTGAGCAAAAAAACGATGAAATTAGGCCCAGATCTCTGTACTGGGGTGAATGTATGACATTGTTCTGTCCATCAATTGTTCTTTTTGCATTTGTCACCCCGAGTGAGACGGGTATGCCCAGACGTGGGTCCCGTGCTCTCCATTTCATTGGAGTCCAGTCCTAGGATGCTTGTTTCCAGTCCAGGGAGGACCTTGCCTGGCAGTTCTGGCTGGACAGTTCCCATTTGGCACAGGGTCAAGACTGATTTGCATATGGCTGGGCCCAAACTGGAATGGCATGGTGAGCAAAAAGATTTAGGCCCAGATCTCTGGGGTGAATGTATGACATTGTTCTGCGTTCTGCCAATCAATTGTTCTTTTTGTATGTGTTGGAGTGGGTCTGCTATGTTTGGGAGCGAGTGGTCCAGAGGGTGCTGAAACAATCCGTGCCACATTTGTACATCTGGACTCTGCGGCCCTTTGTGCAGATTGAACGGCTCATGTCGGTGGAGCCTTGGAGGGCAGTGGGCTGTGAAATGCTGTGGGATTTATACACCAATGACAGGTTTATCACATTGACAGATGCCGTGGCCACTTTTAACTGAGGGACTGGTCAGTTTATACAGTTTGCTAAAACAGCAGCCACGGTTAGGGGTGTCTGGCCCACCAGGGAAACGCAAGTGTCTCTGACTTTGGTGGCGGGTGCTAGGCGACAGGTTTTACAGGTCTACAGGGCACTGTGGGTGATGCTCCTTCACCCACACTGGAAAATCAGAGTAGGTGGCACGAGTCCCTAGGAGAGCATCTAACAGACTCGGAATGGGGGGGTTATACACAAGGGAGTGAAGGGTACGTCTACTAACGCCAGCTCCAATCTCATCCAATATAATTTCATGCACCAGATGTGCATGCCCCCTAAATTGTTACCATGGGCTTTGGTCCTCCTGTCACAGCTGCCCTGTGGTCGACTACTGGCAGGAAGTGGTGACTAAGCTAGAGAGGGTATCAGGACGAATGCTTGATCTAAGTATTAGACTGTCTACTGAGGATGGTTCCGGTTCTCAAGAAAAAGCAGCTTTGTAGGCGGTTCATACTGTTGGGATTAGTGTTAGCAAAATGCAGGATTCCCATCAGGCCCACCACTGTTTGCAAATTGGCTCTGGGATATGGCGGAGTGGATGGGAGCAGAAGAAAGGCACATGTGTGAGACACAAAGGAGTAATAAACTAACCAATGATATGCAGCCTTGTTGAGTTGCTTGAGCCAAAAGATGCAAGGCTCCCTTGAAGAAAGGGAGAGCAGGTGGAAGTGATTGCGGACATGCGTGGACGGGTCCACAATGTGGGAGGGGCAGGGGCAGGGGTACCACGTTCCACTATTTATTCCAAAATAGAGCTTGGGGGTGAGGGGGGAGGAGGGATGTTCTGGTTGTTTACCGTGTACCACAATATGATATTTCGGGAAGTCAGTCGATTGTATTTGTGTATGTTATAAATGCCAAGAAAAATGTATACAAAAAAAGCTACTCTACCTTTGAACAAAAAATCAAGGGTGATAAACAGCTGTCCTGTGATGCTTGCTCTTGCTTAAGAAAGGCAGTAAATTCTGGATAAACAAACTGTGGCACATTATCAAAAACCAGCACTTCAGAACAACACTCTCTTCTGAATAAATCACAAAAAGAAAGCACATTAGCAGCCCTGATTTCTTCAATAAAAGCCACTACAGACCACTTGTAAAAATTAATACAAATATACAATAGTATACCTACTTCTAAAACCCAGACATTCGAAAGGAATGTCAATGGCTAATTGTACCCACAACTATTTGAGAAATGCAAAAGGTACAAAGGGTGTTCCTGCCAATGTCTGAGACTTTTCGCTACATGTACATGGCACACAAGGACGCACAAATCTTTCAACTTCCCTATCCATACCGGGCCACCAAAAATCAATCTTCTTTGTTTTCATAGCTGATATTCGACCATGTACTTCATACAATATACTCAATAACATCTACAGGGACTACTAAATTGTCACTCCTCCTAACATTTCCTTCCACCCACGGACAGCTCCTTCCATACTGATAAGAAAATACCCAAATATTCCCTTTCATCCTCATTCAATGCTGTCCCACACAGTAATTTCTTCACCAACAACTGACTATTTTTGTCCTCTGACCAAGTTTCTCTCCACTCTTTTTCACAAACTTCACAAATGGCACCTCAACATGATACCTTTATTTCAGCTACTAACCACTGATTTTCCTCTTCACATTCATCATTATCCACTGGTAATCTTGGCATACAGTCAGCATTAATGTTCTTGGTTCCAGGAACATACCACATGATGAAAATTAATTCTTGTAATCAATACAACCATTTAGCTATGCGAGCTGTAGCTTTTCGCGCAACTTTTGTGGAAAACAAATCTATCAAAGGTCTGTGAAGGGTTCATAATTGGAAATGACTTCCCCAGACATATGTCCTAAAAGGCTGGATACCCCACCAACATCATAGTGCCTCGTTCTCAATGGTGGAGTAAGTGGCTTCCACACCCTTTACGGTGTGTGATGCGCATGACACCACTCATTCTTGTCCCTTAAATTCTTACATTAAAATGGCTCCTGGTCTATACACACTAGCATCTATTACAACAATGGTTTGGTCATTTGGATCAAAAGGTTTTAACACAACAGCTACACAGATTTTTTAACCAAATCAAAGGCTTGTTGACAAGCAGTCATCCACTGGTAAATAACACCTTTCTTTATTAGTGCACGAAAAACCTGTACCTTGTCAGAAACACACTGTAAATTTTGAGTAGTACTCGGTCAGCCCTAGCAATCATTGCAACTGTTCTTCATCCTTGTGTGCAGAAGCCATTTCTATTACCTCTACTAATTTTAACTTGGATTTCATCCCCTCCCATGACAAAGTATGACCCAGGTACTCCAGTTCATCAGCCATCAAAATTGCACATTTCCAAACCTATGGTGAAGCCACCCTCCAAACTTTCATCATGATGTTTCTTGTCAACATCCCAAACCAAAATGTCGTCTTGGAAAAACAAAACATTGAGTAAACCTTGTAAAACACTTTGCATCACTTGCAGAAATACTGCCTACGCCACTGCCAATCCGGCATACGCATAAATTGGTACCCTCCCTCAGGAGTACTGAAAGCCGTTAGATGTTTCAAATCCAGATGAAGTTGTATCTGGTGATATGTGCTTTTTAAGTCCACAGTCCTCTCACATTCATCAACAGTTTATTAATATGACGGAGAGGATGACAATCAACCCATATGTTATCATTCAGATCTATGCACATGCACACATTTCCATTGGATTTTCTTGCTAAAACAGTTGGACTGAGCCACTCAGAGGATTAATAGGCTCAATAACTGTCATGCTTGCTGCGACCCGGGACGGAGTGCTGTCAGCATAAAGCCGGGCTCACCCAGCAGGAAGCTACTTAGCGTTTTGTGTTCACAATGGGGGCTGGGGGGGACAGCCGACCGTAGGGAGGTCCCCCCCTGGGCTGTTTGGGAGGGGCGGGTGGGGGGGGGTGGGGTTCTGCCTCAACGCGGTATTTTTGGTTTGGGCTGTTTCTCAGTATAGCCTAATTGTAGCCCAAGCACAAATTGCTTGGGCTCCGCCCCCCAGCCACCATTTTAGGTTCAGTGACCTGGTGGCCGGGGGTTTTTGAGCTGTAGGAATTTCTTCTCTTTTCAGCGCAAATTTTGGGTTGTTTCGTTTTCGTTTATAGGGCCATGTCTTTGGAAGATTATAGAGTGCTTGAAGCCATCAGGCTTCTCAGCGAGGCCGGGAGACAGGACCTGGTGTTGGGTGATGGGGCTGGGCCGTCGCGGCCCCCGCGGCAGGCCTCGGCTGGAGTAGCGGCGGTGGTTGCTGCTTGTCTGACCCCTAAACGCCCGAGAGTTGAGGCGGTAAGTGAAAGGGGCCGCCCGCGATTCAGGAAGGCAGCCCCGGGGACTAAAGCACGTCAGGTTGAGGAGCGGGAGCCGGGCCTTGTTGCGGGCCGCCTTTGGGTAGTGACACGTTTGCTGAGGAAACGTCGGAGCTGCTTCTTGCTCCGGCGGTTCAGACAAGAACGGCGTCTGTCCCCGTGCAGCCGGGGAAGCGTGGGGGGAAGCGGGGGGCTAAGAGGCGCTCTGCCTCTGCGGCCGCCCGAGTGCCTGTCGTGTCAGCAATAGAAGTAGAGGCGGTGGAGCAGGGGATGCTTTCGCCTGCGCGCAGGCGGGAGGAGACAATGGTGTTGGAGGTGGAGGTGCGGGATGATATTACCGTCCCGCCCTCGGTTATGTCCAGGCAGAGTGATTTAGTGATGCAGGATGTGAGGGGGGCTGGTTTTTCTGCGCCGGCTCGGCCCCGTTCAGTAGTAGAGGCGGGTAGACTGGGTACTGGGTTTATACAGGCACAGGCAGTTGGTGAGTCTGAGGGGAGGGGGGACCGGTTCCTTTTAGCCCCCTTCTTTTCTCTCCTGCGTATTCAGGTAGAGGGGATGTCTTCTCTGTGCATAGTGGTTCAGTGGGGGAGGGGGAATGGGCCCAGGAGGGTGGTTTCCTCTGCTAGGGGCAGAGGCCAGGTGACGGAGCTCTTTCCCCCTCCTTCGCATTCTTGGGTCCCAGGGGAAGATGTCACAGGGGACATGCCCAGGTCCCAGAGGTTGATGCCATCATTAGGGGGGGTCAGGAAGCAGGGTGGGGTTGCTCGTTCCTGGGGGGGGCTAGATATCTTTCCTTCATGGTCAGAGGGGCTGCGTGATGCTGGGTTGGGGGAGGGGGGTGGGTCACAGCCTTCAGAAGAGCATTGGAGGCAATATGGATGTTTCTGGCTTGATGGATTGTGGCGCAGTTAGAGCGAAGGTGGCGCAGGAACCAGCTGCTATTGTTGACAGGGCGCAGGGAGTGCAAGCGCTTGGTCCAGCGTCTAGGGCGGTGCAAGTTATGTTGGACTGGAGGAGTGGGGAGGAGGCGGGAGAATCTTCCCCCCCCTCTTGCTGGTGCTCGGGGAGCGAGCGGGGCTGGGAGCGGCTAGGTGGGACGGGTTGGAGGTAGGTGGTCAGGTGTAGGTGTTTCAAGTAGGCAGGAAGTGGCTGGGGTTTTTAGTGTTGAGGGACCTGGCACATCAGTCCGGCCTTTTTCTCCACAGGTTAGGGAATGGCATGGAGCTGCAAACCCGGTAGGGCGAAGTGCGGCCCATTGGCGCCGAGGAGAAGGGAGGGTGGAGCCTAGCGCGGCACATTCCGTACCGTCGGGGGATCCCGGCGTGGCCAGCAGATGAAGGTCAAGCGCAACCTCACTGGCCCCAACGACATTTCAGCCACGGCAGACAGAAGATTCAGCGGCAAGTGTGCCTGGGAGTGGTCAACGTTTTGGGGAGTACCGGCGAGTACAGTCGGCTCCCCCGCCTGGTGTACTGAAAGGGGCTGGTAAGGCCCATGCTGGTCTTGAAGGGTCCGGTAAGGCCCATGGTAGGATGGTGTGGTCTGGCCCTTCGCAGATGGAGGAGCCTTTGGTTCTGGATTATGATGAAGACAGCCCCGAGGAAGGGGAGCTGGGTGACATTGAGGTGGGGGGGGAATCTTCTCATGTTTCTTGTAGTTTGTTACAGGCACCAGCGGTAGTTCGGCCCAAGAAGGCTGTGAAGTCCGGACCAAGAAGAGAGCGCGGCCCCTCGGTGAGGGCTCCTCGGATGGTGGACAATGTGGAACATGTGACATGGCGGTCGGTGCCGGGTCAGGCCCCCTTGTTGGAGCCAGGTGAGATTTGTGAACCACGGGCCAAACCAAAAATGTGTCTGTGGGGACCGGGGGTGAAGCAGCTGGGAGTGGAGGTAAACATATAGTTTATCCATACGGGTATAGTTCTGCCACGTTGAGGCAGAAACCCCCCCACCCGCCCCTCCCAAACAGCCCGGGGGGGACCTCCCTACGGTCGGCTGCCCCCCCCTTACCCCCATTGTGAACACAAAACGCCAAGTAGCTTCCTGCTGGGTGAGCCCGGCATTATGCTGACAGCACTCCGTCCCGCTGCATGCTGCAGCAGGGTCGCAGCAAGCATGACAGTTATTGAGCCTATTGAATCCTCTGAGTGGCTCAGTCCAACTGTTTTAGCAAGAAAATCCAATGGAAATGTGTGCATGTGCATAGATCTGAATGATAACATATGGGTAAACTATATGGGACCTTTATATAAAGGTCGTTATGTTAAGGATCATGGGGTAGGTACAAGTGAGGGGGAGGGTGTTTTGGACAATAAGGTGCTGAAAAGAGAAAAAATTCCTACAGCTCAAAAACCCCCGCCCACCAGGTCGCCGAACCTAAAATGGTGGCCGGGCAATTTGTGCTTGGGCTACAAATGGGCTATACTGAGAAATAGCCCAAACCAAAAATACCGCCCCTTTCACTTACGGCCTCAACTCTCGGGCATTTAGGGGTCAGACAAGCAGCAACCACCGCCGCTACTCCAGCCGAGGGCTGCCGCGGGGGCCGCGACGTCCCAGCCCCATCACCCAACACCAGGTCTAGTCTCCCGGCCTCGCTGAGAAGGCTGATGGCTTCAAGCACTCTATAATCTTCCGAAGACATGGCCCTATAAAAGAAAACGAAACAACCCAGAAAGAATTCACGCTGAAAAGAGAAAAAAATTCCTACAGCTCAAAAACCCCCGGCCAACAGGTCACCGAACCTAAAATGGTAGTCGGGGGGCGGAGCCCAAGGAATTTGTGCTTGGGCTACAATTGGGCTATACTGAGAAACAGCCCAAACCAAAAATACTGCGTTGAGGCAGAAACCCCCCCACCCGCCCCTCCCAAACAGCCCGGGGGGGACCTCCCTACGGTCGGCTGCCCCCCCCCCCCCCAGCCCCCATTGTGAACACAAAACGCCAAGTAGCTTCCTGCTGGGTGAGCCCGGCTTTATGCTGACAGCACTCCGTCCCGCTGCATGCTGCAGCAGGGTCGCAGCAAGCATGACAGTTATTGAGCCTATTGAATCCTCTGAGTGGCTCAGTCCAACTGTTTTAGCAAGAAAATCCAATGGAAATGTGTGCATGTGCATAGATCTGATTGATAACATATGGGTAAACTATATGGGACCTTATTTAAAGGTCGTTATGTTAAGGATCATGGGGTAGGTACGAGTGAGGGGGAGGGTGTTTTGGACAATAAGGTGGAGAGTGGTAGTAGCAAAGAGGTGGTCGAAGTAGTAAATGAACCTTTACATAGCAAAGAATTGAAGATTAAAAAGCTTCCTTACATGGGGGTAACAAAGCCGCTAGGGACACACTTGATGTTATCAACAAAAGAGAGGATCTGGAAAGCAGAATATGTGGAAACCCTGAAATTGTTACATAGGGAGGTACGTTCGAAAGAGGGTTCAAAAGAGGAAGAATACAAGTTGGCTAAGCGTCCAAAGGTACCATTAACAATTGAAAATTGGACGGCTGCATTTTTAGTACATGCCAGCGTATATTGTGAAAAGTTTCCAGAGCGCTGTGTTTCCATTTTCAAATATATGGACGTCATCAGAAAGGCACAGATAACAGGTAGCGGTTTTGCTTGGGCCCAATACGATGAGGAGTTTAGGGCCCGCATGGCCTGGGATCCGGAGGCAAAGTGGGGTGAGTTAGACACTGATCTGTGGCAGCACACGATGGGGGCGCCAGCTGGGGGAAGATGATTTTTACAGCTAGTTATTTGCCCTTAGTATATCGGCCCTTTCAGGGGAAGCCCACCTGGGGAGTGGTGGGCAATGCAACGACAACTCAGACTGGGACTGGAGCATGCTGGGACTTCAATACGGGCGCGTGCACGAGAGAATACTGTAGATTTAGGCATGAGTGTTCACAGTGAGGCAAGAAGCACCCATTGGTCAGGTGTTGGGGGTCAAGGAATTCAGGCAGCCAGCAGTGGCAACAGCAGAATAATAGAGCTTCAGGCCCCTCTCAGCAATCTCAGGGTAGTAGAAGGGGTAAGGCATCTCAGGGAGCTGGGCCCAAAGGCTCATACTCCGGTTAAGCTTGAGCAGCTGGCAGTCGGGTTGCAGGAGTATAGAGACGTGAGAGTGCGGAAGATGTTACTTGAGGGTTTTCAAGAGGGGTTTCGCCTTGGCTACACCGGGCCGCGGCTGCGGCGCTGGTTAAAGAATTTGAAATCTGCTGATGAACATAAGATGGTGGTGCAAGAAAAATTGGATAAGGAGGTTCGGGAGGGGAGGATGTCAGGGCCATTTGAGGATTGGCCTTTGGAAAACTTGATTATTTGACCAGTTGGAGTTGTACCCAAGAAGGAGGCAGGGCAGTACAGACTTATTCAACACCTATCATGGCCAGAGGGGTCGTCTGTCAATGACTTTATAGATGAGGAGGCGAAGTCTGTGTCATATTCCTCGGTTGACGTTGCTATGTCACTGGTGGTGACTGCGGGCGCAGCCGCAGAGATGGCTAAATGTGATACAATATCTGCATTTAGATTGCTTCCAGTCCATCCAGATGATTGGAATCTTCTGGGGATCCATTTCAATGGAAAATGGTACGTGGACAAAGCATTGCCGATGGGTTGTTCAATGTCCTGTGCTCTTTTTGAAACCTTCAATACCTTTTTGCAATGGTTTTCACACACCGCACCGGCCATGATTTAGAGACACACTATTTAGACGATTTCTTTTTTGTTGGCCCCTCGGGCTCCAAGGAATGCCAGGTAGCCTGGACTCTTTCCAAGAGCTCATGGAAGAATTGGGGGTGCCGTTGGCACCTGAGAAGACAATGGGTACTTGCGCGACCATGTCTTTCTTGGGGATTGAACTTGATTTAATGGCAATGCAGGCTCGCCTGCCAGTTGATAAGAAACTGAAGATGTTGGAGCTCCTGGAGACAATGTTAGCTAAACCAAAAGTGACTGTCAAGGAGGTACAAGTTCTGCTGGGCCATCTTAACTTTGCTTGCAGGGTGGTCAGGGCGGGGAGGACATTCTGTAGGCGACTAGGTAGGGCATTGTCTGGACATCATTTGCCTCATCACCATGTCCGTCTGTCAGCAGGCGTTAAGGAGGATCTGCGTATGTGGTCAGTCTTTCTGCACTCTTTTAATGGAGTCCCTTTAGCTAGGGAGGAGGACTGGGAATGGGACGTTCAGATTTTCTCGGATGCAGAAGGCAGTGAAGGTTTCGGCCTGTACTGGCAGGGTAAATTGTGTGCGGAGAGGTGGCCTGACCAGTGGAGAGAGGGCGGGAGGAGTATTGCCTTTTTGGAACTGTTTCCAGTGCTAGTAGCCTTGACGCTGTGGGGGCAGGAGTTGGCTCATAAGAAGGTCCTGTTTCGGATTGACAACATGGCTGTTGTGGATATTATCACCAGACAGTCAGCCAGAGATGAACAGATTTTGAAGCTGCTGCGGGTCTTTGTGTTAGGCTGCCTTAGGTTTGACATCACTTTCAGGGCCTTGCACATCCCCGGTGTGGACAATGACATTGCGGATGCTTTGTCTCGTTCGCAGTGGGAGAGATTCCATGGGCTAGCTTCGGAGGCGGACAGAACACCGACCCCCATGCCGGATCACTTGTGGTATGTAGACAATGTAGGGTCTTACAATTGGTGGTAGGGTCTTTGTCTGCGTCTACTCGTGCCTCTTATGAGTTGGCCTGGAGGGAATTTTTGGCATCCGGGGCGTGTAGGCGGGTGCCTGGTTGGCGGCGATCTGAAGATGTTGTGCATCCTTGATTTAATGGACAAGGGCCTGACCAGAGTTACCATAGCAGGAAAGTTAGCAGGCATTGCATTCATGGGGAAACTCCTTTGGGGCTACTCTCCATCTGCTGGGGAGGTGGGGAGGAGAATGGTGGATGGTTGGGCCAGGGAGCGGGTAGCGGAGCACTCCGTTAGGAACCCCATATCTTGGCAGATTTTAGCCAGGGTGTTGGAAGCTTTGCCTTCAGTTTGTAGAGATCAGTTTGAAGCGTGCCTTTTTTCCACGCTCATGGTTTGGATGTTTTTTGGGGCTTTTAGAGTTTCGGAGTTATTAGGGTCTAAGTTTTCTAGGGGTATTGGGTGGGGGGATGTGCGTTTGTCGGACACGGGTGTTCACCTTTGGCTTTTAAGATCTAAAACTGGCCAGAAGAGCAAAGGGAGAGGGGTGTGGTTGGAGGCGTCCTCTCCGGTTGAGACGTGCCCATTACAATGGGCCCGCCAATGGTGGGGTGTGTCTGGGGGGAATGTGTAGGCTAGTGTGTTTCAGCATGCTGATGCGACTCAAGTCAAGAATTATCAGTTGCGCATGGTTCTCCGCAAGGCTCTTCGGAGTATCGGCCTGGATGGAGCAAAATATGGGACTCATTCCTTCAGGATCGGGGCAGCGACTGAGGCCTACAATAGGGGTTGGTTCAGACAGGACATTATGCGCTTAGGGCGTTGGTCTTCAGATTGCTTTCAGCGCTATGTGAGAAGCGATGTTGGGGAGGCGCCTGCGTCATCCTCTTTGTCTGAAATCTGATACTGCTTTTCTCTTTTCAGGTTCGGTGGCTGGCCCCCGCTCGGCGGCAATGACCATTTGGATTGTGGGGCATTCATTTGTTAAGTGGGCACATGTTCAAGCCTGTAATAGTTATTTTGGGGCATTACTGGGTTTTAATGAGCGTTTGTTTCGGGTTGTGTGGAAAGGCAAAGGAGGGATGCTTTGGAAGGAGTTGATTCCAGCACTTAATTCTTGGTTGGCCGGGGGCCAGTGTCCGGATGTTTTGGTCATTCATTTGGGTGAAAATGATTTGTATGCGGTCAAGGGAGTGGTTTTATTGAGGGCAATGAAGAGAGACCTTTCCCTTTTGAAGCAGCAGTGGGCAGGTTGCCATGTGTTGTGGACTGAGCTGGTCCCCCGTAGGGTTTGGAGAGGGGCGATCAAGCCTAAAGCGATTGACAGGGCGCGCAAGAAGGTCAACCTTGAAGTTTCTAGATTTTGTAGAGGTTTGGGTTTTGGAAGGGTTACTCACAAGGACATTCGTTTTGATGCAGTTGAGTTCTTTCGGAATGATGGGGTTCACCTTTCCAGACTTGGTATGGATTTGTATCTTTTGGAACTGAGAGAGGTATTGTCTAGATGCTTTAAAGTTCAGGAATTTTCCAGTTAAGGAATCTTCAGTTACTCACAAGTTTTTCTTAGCCCAGTTGGGGGGCAGAAAGGGCGGGTAGTTCCTCCCCCTCCGCTTTCTGGGTGGCGGGGGTTACTGGTGTTTTTGCCAGGTTTGGCAGGATTTTGGTTGTCATTTGCTTAGTTGTGGCATCGTCAGGGGGAGTTGAGCAGGATAAGTTGT
The DNA here is from genome assembly GCF_964261635.1 of Lissotriton helveticus. Classification (NCBI taxonomy): domain Eukaryota; kingdom Metazoa; phylum Chordata; class Amphibia; order Caudata; family Salamandridae; genus Lissotriton; species Lissotriton helveticus. The sequence continues at coordinate 939,467,868 of NC_136067.1, forward strand.
TGGGGTGGTTCCATAGGCGAGGGGACCAAGAGTTGTGGAGGGCAAACCGGGGGTTTTTTGTGTAATAGTTGGTGGGATTTGATAAGTTGAAATGATTATGCAGGGATTTGCATTGTTTATATTTTGTAATGTTGTAATGTATGGGTGGGGGGCGGGGTCAATGACACTTTAGGGGTGGGGCGGTAATTGGGGGTTAAGGAAATGTTTTATTTAGTGAGGTTTAGTTTTGTAAGGCGTTGGCCGAGGATTTTAATTTGTTAATGTGCACCTGTATCAATAAAGCGGCCTTTTCACACAAAACTGAGTTGTGGTCTGCTCACCCACCCCCACCCCTCCCTCCCAAAGGGGATTTGGGGAGGGGGCAGCCGACCTTAGGGAGGTTCACCCGGGCTGTTTTGGAGGGGTGGGGGGGTGTTTCTGCCTCAACGCGGTATTTTTGGTTTGGGCTGTTTCTCAGTATAGCCCAATTGTAGCCCAAGCTCAAATTGCTTGGGCTCCGCCCCCGGCCACCATTTTAGGTTCGGTGACCTGGTGGCCGGGGGGTTTTGAGCTGTAGGAATTGTTTCCCCTCCCTCCCTCCCCCTTTTTTATTAGTTGTTTCTTTTTTAGTAGTTTTTTTTCATGAATTTTTTATTAGATTTTTATTAGAATTTATTATTGTTTATTTCCCCTTCCTTTTTCCTCTTTAAGGTGGTTATTGTTGGAACAGGTGGACATGGGGTTTTTCTCGTGATGTATTGTCGCTTGGAACAGGTGCGGTGTGGGGGTTACTGGTGTTTTTGGCAGGTTTGGCAGGATTTTGGTTGTCATTTGCTTAGTTGTGGCATCGTCAGGGGGAGTTGGGCAGGATAAGTTGTTGGGGTGGTTCCATAGATCCATAGGCGAGGGGACCAAGAGTTGTGGAGGGGCAAACCGGTTTTTTTTTGTGTAATGGTTGGTGGGATTTGATAAGTTGAAATGATTATGCAGGGATTTGCATTGTTTATATTTTGTAATGTTGTAACGTATGGGTGGGGGGCGGGCCAATGGCACTTTAGGGGTGGGGGCGGTAATTGGGGGTTAAGGAAATGTTTTATTTAGTGAAGTTTAGTTTTGTAAGGCGTTGGCCGAGGATTTTAATTTGTTAATGTGCACCTATTTCAATAAAGCGGCCTTTTTCACACAAAACTGAGTTGTGGTCGGCTCCCCCCCCCCCTCCCCCCTCCCCCCTCACACCCCTCCCTCCCAAATGCAGTTTCCTGCCATCGGACACTTGATTTCTGCATCTGGGTCCCTGTTCGCTACACGAGTCAGTGTTTTCGTCTGCTTTCTCTTCAGTTCTCCTTTGATATCCGCAGCGCCCTCGGAGTCCTGTAATCTGCGCTTGTGCCTCAGCTCCTGATATGCCTTCATGGATAAAACAAGGAAAAAACAGGGATGTTTAAACAACCAAAGTCGACAGCCATCTTGGTGGTAAAGCACGCAGCACTTGAGAGATTTAGGCTTATATCTAAGGACTGCACTATATAGTCTGCAGATTTGAAGTATCCTCCTTGTTGATATTTTGTGGTGAGATACCTATGGACAGAAGTAAAACTAAATAAATCTTGTTTCTGCAGACTTTAAGAAATATACACATAGTAATATTTTACACCTTTTTGTGTTTTTGACCTATGTCCTCGACTAGCACAGTTATACAAATGGATGTTGTATCTTCATTCCTGCTTTTTTTTTACAAGTATATAGTGAGCCTTCAGTTATGGCTAGCACCTTAAGGTATAAGGTATGGGCTACACTCACACAGGTATATACGACATCTAATGTGTTTAGAAATCCTGTTGTTACATAATTCTTTCGCTTTCTGTTACTTCCCCAGATTGTATTTTATGTCAGTAAATGCAGTACTTCACTCTACGTATACGGAAGAGGGGAGTTACCTGAGTATTCTTACATTACAATGAATCATTGACATATGCACTATAATTGCCTATTCATTATAGTGGAGTTATTGATTCCTTCTTTTTTTTCTGTCTTACACAGGAGACGTATGGAATATATATCAGGGTAACACATTCGTCACTGCACTTTCTCCGCTTGACCTGTGTTCTTTCTCTACCCATTCCCTCAACCCCCATTTAACCTACATTGGCTTTGACTGTTGTTGAGCTGTCTGGGTGGTGGGTGAAGTTGGGAACATGCCTGGTGGAATTCCTATTGCTCCTGCAGAAACTAAGGTGAGTTTTGACAATAACACCAGTTTTGGACAAACGTCTAATTCCACCATCAATTATTCTTGGCAAGCCAATGGAATATTATGAAGCTTATGCATCTTAGGTTTAACTCATTCTCTCTAAATTATGCAATGTTCAAACCAGCCGCGGCCCGTCCCCCGCCAAAGAGGCGGGCGGGCCGTAGGAGGGAGCTGGGGGGTGGATACTCGCCGCCTCCTCCGCCATCCACTCCATTCTGCTTTTCCTGCTTCTGCGATAGGCTCCCAGACTGCACTGTGGCCAATCGTGACACTGCAGGAAAGCAGCGTCAGGATTGGCCTGAGTGCAATGACTTTGTGTTCGCAGGCAGACTGGGACCCTGCACCTGCTTTCTCTAACCCCAGCAACACAGCTGGGGCAAGCTTCACTGCGTATGAGGTGTTTGGCCGGCCTGAAACAGCCGGCCAAACACCACATGCACAGTGAAGAGACAAGGCAGTGCACTAGCACTCCCCCAACACAGTGTCTTCCCCCTGGACCCGCCCCCAAGACTAGTCAGAAATCCATTTTATTATTGTTTTATTTATGGTTGGTGGCAGGGGGCGGCGCTCCTCCGCCCTAATGGAGGGGCCGTCGCTGTTTTACACTTTTCAGACCACCCAGTTTTATGGCAAAGAAACTACAATACTTGGAACTCCATTTCTCCACCACACCTTGTGCAGTAAGGAAAACCTTATTTGGATGATTAGGATCCAACATCATCCCGAAAGCGCATTGTTCCCACCAACCCAAAAAAGTCTTGGCCATCTCCACTACATACACTTTACCTGAAACCCTCGTACTCTTGTACCTAACTAAGTTCAGCCATAAAATAACCCAAAACTGGCAATTTGACACCTCTACATCCTTCCAGTTTACCATCATAGGACTTAACTCACTTCTGTTCATGCTCTCCCACACAGTTTTGTAAATTTACATGTAAGGCGAACACGAATCAGCTAGCATGAGGACTTTTGCATCACTTATCCTAACTAAACACTTTGGTGGACAATAGGTCTCCGTTTGATCATTTCCTTTTTTTATTCTACACCACACACACCACTAACACTTCCAAATAATCATCATCAGAATTTATGTTGTCATGACCTTCTACAGTCCTGTTCTCTTCAAGCCAGTTCACATTGAGGTTTTCCTATCTCTTCCACCCTCTCTGCATGCCCTAGAAAAATGTCCCAACTTTTTACACTTATAACACCCGTCTTTTACCACTGAACAAGCATTGAATTCAGCTAAATGTCTTATACTTCCACATTTGTAACATTGTTTTTTTTTAACAAAATACACCACAACCGATGCCCTACCCATCACTACTTTTTTTTTCTTTCAACAGCAGTTTGCAAAGCATTCACATCCTTGCTCTCTCTGCGTTCAGATCCTCTTCTCATTTGGCCATTGTTAGACCTGTCAGCCCTTTGGGTGGTCCCTCCTAGTTATTTATTTATTTTGTTCTCTTTTTGCCTCCTAACTCTTTTTTTTTTTTTTGTCCACTGAAATTTTTGGCGTTGCCCTAGGGGTTAGGTGCTACCTTGCCCCTCTAACTTTTTGAGGCCTAGTTGCCACACAAAATGGTGAACACAAAGACTTAAAATGGTGGCCTATAACTGTCACATATTTTTACCTCAGGGACTGGCGCCATAGGAGAGTATGGGAAAAGCTCTAGAACCTTCCAGCTAGTTCTGGAAGCCAAGGGCCAGTCTATATAAGGCCAGTGTCAGGGCGGCCATTTTGAAGAGTGACCAGAGAGAACCTAGGTGAAGTTAGTGAGGAGTGAAGCAGTGGAGTGGGGAGGCAGGCGCACAGATAGGAGTTAGACTGTCCCTTGGCCCGGCTGCTCTGCTTTGCTGACGTGGTCCCCTACCTATTGACTGAGCCCTGACATCCCTTAGCTATTTATCGCCCTCTGGTCCTGGGAGGTATCCTGTGAGGTGATGTAAATAACTGGCTTGGGGAATCACCTGAGAATGGGCCGGACTGGAAAGAAGTTGGTTCAGCTGTCGTCTTCCCCTTTTAAGCAATCCAGTCTGATTGTCCCTTCTCAGAAAGTGTGGGAGTAAATATATTTGCGCCACATCCCAAAAGAGACCTTGGGCCATGTAAAAGTGTAGAGAGAAACAATCCTACCTAGAAGCGGTCGGCGAGTGACAACCCCGTCACCGGACTTCTGTTGCTGATTCTTAGGCCTCAGTGGTAGAGATCCCGCGGGGAGGGCCTGTTAGTGTCAGCCGGGCGGTGAACTGGGGAAGCCAGCCGTGTGGAGGACCGAGCAGTAGGCGAGTGAGATTCCGGAAGAAAGGAGGCTGGCCTGCGTTGTTTCCGCCCCTCTGACGAGCGAGGCGTGGGTGGGACGCGGAACTGTGAAGAGAGCCGAAGAAGCCGCAGCGGAGCTCCGACCCCGACAGCTGCTGGACTCCTGCAGCGCGGGGGCCGGAATCACCGCCGAGTCGTGGTGTTGGAGGACAGGAGTGATAGTGTGGGCAAGTGTGAGACGCCCCCCTCACAACGCGGTAAGGCCAAAAGAGTGAGTGCAGGGCCCTAGGTTTAAAGAGGGCCTTGCAGCGAACGGCAGAGTTGTGGTGGGAGGGGAGAGTCTGCCGAACCCGGGCTAACAGGCCTCAATTACTTTCTGTCAGTCACCGGAGGGGGCCGAAAACCAACCACCGGGTTTGGGGATATCCTCGCAGCTGTTTCAGCCCCTTGCTTCCATTTCCTAAAAGTGCGTGACTCTCTCTGACCGGATTCCTGCACCTGCTTAATAAAATCCTGCAGGGAGCAGTCTCCGGATTAAGGGGTAAATTGCTGCTCACGGAGATCGGGGTATCAGAACTGCCCCGGGAGTAATAAGAAAGAAGGTACTGATTGGGGAAAGGGGAAAATTACCTCTGCTACACCCCACAGATTGTGCCAAAGAACAGAACTGAAATCTCCTGTCAAACACTGTGGTCAGAGTGAATTATAGGGTGGTATGTCAACATTAAAGAATTCCTACCTGTTTACTTTCACTGTTCCAGCCACCTAAGCCTTGGTACTAATGTGCTGTTAATGAAACCGTATTGTATACCTGAATCTTCCAGCTTAAAAAGTATTAAAACCCCAAGGCTAATTGACGGAAGTTCTACCTTTGCTGAATATCTTCACTGAGACTGTAGAGAGTTTACTGAGCGCAAGAAGCGCAAGAGTGATAATAAAACTCCTTTAAGAAGGAGGAGAGAAGTGTAATCGATGCTATTTGCTAATGTGATGTTGCTGATAACTAAATGTGGATTTATTTAATGTACTGAACCTAAATTCTGCTAAATGACAATGAAATACTGAAAAGAGTTTTTATAAAGCAGACCGTATTTTTCTAAACTGGTGTAGTGTCATCTTTTTGTGGATGGGCGCTGAGTTAGTATGCGAAGTGTGATGCAAGCAAAGCACAATTGCTTCGGAGTTTAGTCTTACCCATTCTGTGCCAGGCTACCCTATGTGGACTGGTGACCCCAGGTCCAACATAATTGGTGTTCAGTGGTGGGATTAGAGCTTGTGCTTGCATCCACTTTGTAGTAATGCGGCGTGTACCACATGCCTACACCTGGAGTTTTCTCCTAGCGGACTCCCTAAGTAAAAGTTTTGTTTTTCCAAATTCTTTCCTGGTGATGGGTGGAGGTAGCTTTTAACTATCACCCGTTCTTGACTTTTTCCAAGTGACTGTCAGAGACCCTGTTGGCAAAATGGAATTCGATTTGGAAGAGTTGGAGACCTACACTGCGGCCCAACTCAGGGAATTCTGTCAAAGTAAGGGAGTGTTTTTCAAGCGTGGTGCTAAAAAGGGGGGAACTCCAAACCAGCTTGAGAGCATGGGTGGCAGCTCACCCGGAGGGGAAGGAGTAGGAAGAGGGGGACACTGTCATCGGAGTGGATGAATTGTACCAAACCGAAAGGGGGAACCTACTGCAAGGTCCTAGGACACTTTCGAGGGAGGGCAGCAGTGTCTCGTGAGGAGCTTACCCGAAGCCGAATTAGCTGACCGGAGAGAGGAAAGGCAGATGAAGTTGGAGTTAGCTAGGATGGAGAAGGAGAGGGAGGAACAGAGGCTGGCTCATGAATTGAGTTTAAAGGAGTTAGACCTCAAGGCCCTGCAAATAGGGACTCCTAGTACTCCTGTTGGTGGCAGCGAACCCAAAGAGATAACCAGGGAACCCAGACCCTATTTGCCAAAAGACGTAGTCGCCAGATACAGTGCAGGAGACGACATTGCGAAATGGTTGGCTGCCTATGAGGTCTCGTTAAGAGCCCATGGGACATTGGAAAGACACTGGGGGGGGGGGTGCCCTGTATAAATACATGCCTCCCGCAGGAAGGAATGCGCTTCTGGCCCTAGAACCGGAAGAGCAGACTAACTACCCCACCATGAAAGTGGCGCTGATAAGAAAGTTTGGGCTGACTCCTGAGAAGTACCGACAGAAATTCAGGAACAGCCACAAACTAGCAACACAGAACTGGGTGGATTTCCTAGATTATGCCAAGAAGGCCTTAGAGGGTTGGGTGCAAGGCAGCGAGGTGGAGGACTACGAGGGGTTGTGTGACCTAATCTTAAAGGAGCACCTACTTGAGAAATGTTTTCCCGAGCTGCGACAACACCTGGTGGACAGCAAGCTGACCAGCCCCCGGAAGCTTGCTGAGGAGGCGGACATCTGGGCTAGTACCCGGGTGTCCTCAAAGGGGACTGGAGGGGATTCCAAAAGGACCGGACAGGGCGCTCCCCAGAAGAAAGAGGGGGGAGATAAAAAGAGGGAGTTCTCGAGAGGCCCCCAAAACAGTTTCCAGGGAAAGGGAACAGGATTCATTCCCAAGACTAACCCGTCAAGAAACCCTCATCCTGACCATAGTCAACAGCCATGGGTTGTCCGCTGCTATGAGTGTGGTGGGGTTGGGCACTATAAAGGTGATGTCAAGTGCCCAAAGAGACCACCCCCTCCCACTGGAGGAAAAGCACCGGGAGTAGCTAGTGTAGTGCTCGGGGAGGAGTTGCCCTTAGATAAGGGGGGGGAGTGGGCGGGAGTCACCCAAGTGTCCCTGGGAGATCGGGAGATGGTTCCCAAGATCCAGGTGCCCTCAAATATTACCAAGTATGAGCAGTGGGTCACCATCAATGGCCAAAGAGGGGAAGCTCTGAGAGACACAGGAGCCAGTATGACTATGGTAAGGAGTCATCTGGTGTCTCCAGAGCAAGTGATTCCACACGTGCTTCACCCCGCCGCGATGGCTGACGGCAGAATGGGTCACTACCTGGTGGCCGAGGTTCCATTTGAGTGGGAAGGGGTTGCAGGTCCACTTCGAGATGCCGTAAGCCCTGCCGTGCCAGTTGATTGTCTGTTGGGGAATGATATGGAGCACAATGCTTGGAAGGAGGTGGAATACCGGACTCATTCTGAGATGCTGGGTACACCTGACTGGGCCTGTGCCAGCACAAGGTCCGCGACTACCCGGAGGGGGAGTTCGCCAGGGCTGAAGCCTGAAACAAAGGCACAGCCAGCTGCCAGGAAGGGAACGATCCGGGGACAGGAGAAGCCTGCCTCGGCATCCACGCTCCGTGAGATGGATAGGCTACCTGAGGTGGTGGACCTGGAGTCCACTGAGGGGGATGTTGTCTCACTGGAGAACCTACCCATCCCTGCTGAATGGCATGTGGAGGGGGGGCCAACCAGGGAGGAGTTCTGGAAGGCCAGAAGGAGTGCCCTACCCTTGAGGGCCTGAGGCGTCAGGCCGCAGCCCAGGCAGCGGGTAACATTACGGGGAACTACCACATTTATTGGGAGGATGGACTCCTTTACAGTGAACACAAGGCTCCAGTGCACGGTTCGTCACGGGCCTTGGTTGTTCCCCAACGTTACCGAGCCTTTCTTTTAGAATTGGCTCATGAAATACCCTTGGCAGGACACTTGGGCCAGGACAAGACCTTTGCCCGGCTTGTCCCTCATTTCTACTGGCCTCAGGCGAGGGTGGCGTCCGACACCTACTGTCGGACATGTGTGTCTTGCCAAACCAGTGGGAAAACAGGGGTGAAGCTGAAAGCTCCCCTGGAACCACTTCCTGTCGTTAGCACCCCCTTTGAAAGGGTGGGCATCGACATTGTGGGACCGTTGGAACCACCAACTTCAGCTGGTCACAGGTTCATCCTGGTTCTGGTGAACCACGCCACTCGGTATCCAGAGGCAATTCCTCTGAGGACCGTTACTGCACCTGCAGTGGCTAGGGCCCTGATGTGGATCTTTACCCGAGTGGGTTTCCCCAAGGAAGTTGTGTCCAACAGGGGGACCAACTTCATGTCAGCTTACATGCGGGCTGTGTGGAAGGAGTGTGGGGTTACCTACCGGTTCTCCACTCCTTACCACCCACAGACCAATGGTCTAGTGGAAAGGTTCAACAAAACCTTGAAAGGCATGATCAGAAGTCTGCCTGAGAGCCTGCGGAGGAGATGGGACGTCCTCCTACCCTGTCTGTTGTTTTCCTACAGGGAAGTGCCACAGAAGAGAGTGGGCTTTAGCCCCTTCGAACTTCTGTATGGGCACCCTGTGCGAGGACCTCTCAGCCTGGTGAAAGACGGATGGGAAAAGACTCCCAGGAAGCTTCCCCAGGATGTGGTGAGCTATATGCTGGCCTTCCGGAGCCAAATGGCTAAGTTGTGGAAGCAAGCTTCTGACAACTTGGAAGCCAGCCAGGCAGTGATGAAGGAGTGGTATGACCACAATGCTCACCCGGTGGAATTGGAGCCTGACCAGAAAGTGTGGGTGATGGAACCTGGAGAGCTCAGTGCCCTCCAGGATCGCTGGACAGGCCCCTTTGAGGTGATTGAGAAAAAGGGTAAGGCCACTTATCTAGTGGCTCTTAAGACCCCCCGGCAGCCCCATCGGGTGCTCCATGCCAATCGCCTCAAACCCCACCATGAGAGGCCCGAGGTCATCTTGATGATGGTGACCGATGGAGCAGAGGAAGAGGAAAGCGTGCCTCTCCCTGATCTCTTTTCATCTCAGGAAAAGGATGGGTCGGTGGAGGGAGTGATTCTCTCACCATCCCTGACTCCTGAACAGCGGAGGGACTGCCGCCAGGTCCTGGAGCAATATTCCTCGCTGTTCTCCCTTATCCCGGGAAGGACCCATCTGTGTACCCATAATGTGGACACAGGAGACAGCCCACCTGTGAAGTCTAAGATCTACCGGCTGTTAGATAAGGTGAAGGCCAGCATCCACAGTGAAGTCACTAAGATGCTAGAGCTAGGAGTAATTGAACCTTCAAGTAGCCCCTGGTCCAGTCCAGTGGTTCTGGTACCAAAAGCTGACCCACCGGGCACCACTCCAGAGCTAAGGTTCTGTGTGGATTACCGGGGACTGAATTCAGTGACCAAAACTGATGCTCATCCGATCCCTAGGGCGGATGAACTCATTGACCGGCTGGGAGCTGCCCAGTACTTGAGTACCTTTGACCTCACCTCAGGATACTGGCAAATCTCCCTTACAGATGGAGCAAGGGAAAGGTCAGCCTTCTCCATGCCTGAGGGCCACTACCAGTTCTGTGTGATGCCCTTTGGGCTCAAGAACGCTCCTGCCACATTTCAGCGGCTGGTGAACAAGGTCCTCTCCGGGATGAAGGCCTTCTCTGCTGCTTATCTGGATGACATTGCCGTCTTCAGCAGCAGCTGGGAGGACCACTTGTGTCACCTACAAGCTGTTCTCCAAGCCCTGAAACAGGCTGGCTTGACAATCAAGGCCAGCAAGTGACAGATCGGGCAGGGGTTGGTGATGTACCTAGGCCACTTGGTAGGCAGGGGAACGGTGCAGCCCCTCCAGGCGAAGATTGAGGCTATCATAGCCTGGGAGCGCCCCAAGACCCAAACTGAGGTCCGAGATTTCCTGGGCCTCACAGGTTACTACCGTCGCTTTGTGAAGGGGTATGGCACTATTGTGGCACCCCTAACTGAACTCACATCCAAGAAGCAACCCCGACGGGTAGTATGGACAGAGGCTTGTCAGCAAGCCTTTGACACCTTGAAACAAGCAATGTGTGTTGCTCCAGTCCCAAGGGCCCCTGATTTTTCTAAGGAATTCATTGTCCAGACGGACGCATCAGAGCATGGCATTGGGGCAGTGTTATCGCAACTCAATGAAGAGGGTCTGGATCAACCTGTTGTCTTCTTGTCCAGGAGACTGCTTCCCCGGGAACAGAGGTGGAGTGCAATTGAGCGGGAAGCCTTTGCGGTGGTATGGGCTCTGAAGAAGCTGCGGCCATACCTGTTTGGCTCGCACTTCCTGGTGCAGACCGACCACCGACCCCTTCGTTGGCTGATGCAAATGAAGGGAGAGAATCCCAAACTGTTGAGATGGTCTATCTCCCTACAGGGAATGGACTTCCGGGTGGAACATTGGCCTGGAGTGGACCACGCCAATGCAGACGGTCTCTCTAGGTATTTCCGCCTTAGTGATGATAACTCCCAAGGGGTTGGGTAGCTCTCCCTACTTTCAGCTGGGGGGGACGCGTGTTAGACCTGTCAGCCCTTTGGGTGGTCCTTCCTAGTTATTTATTTATTTTGTTCCTTTTTTGCCTCCTAACTCTTTTCTTTGTTTTTTGTCCACTGGAATTTTTGGCCTTGCCCTAGGGGTTAGGTGCTACCTGCTCCTCCAACTTTTTGAGGCCTAGTTGCCACACAAAATGGTGAACACAAAGACTTAAAATGGTAGCCTATAACTGTCACATATTTTTACCTCAGGGACTGGCGCCATAGGAGAGTATGGGAAAAGCTCTAGAACCTTCAGCTGGTTCTGAAAGCCAAGGGCCAGTCTATATAAGGCCAGTGTCAGGGCGGCCATTTTGAAGAGTGACCAGAGAGAACCTAGGTGAAGTTAGTGAGGAGTGAAGCAGTGGAGTGGGGAGGCAGGCGCACAGATAGGAGTTAGACTGTCCCTTTGGCCGGCTGCTCTGCTTTGCTGACGTGGTCCCCTACCTATTGACTGAGCCCTGACATCCCTTAGCTATTTATCGCCCTCTGGTCATGGGAGGTATCCTGTGAGGTGATGTAAATAACTGGCTTGGGGAATCACCTGAGAACGGGACGGACTGGAAAGGAGTTGGTTCAGCTGTCATCTTCCCCTGTTAAGCAATCCAGTCTGAATTGTCCCTTCTCAGAAAGTGTGGGAGTAAATATATTTGCGCCACATCCCAAAAGAGACCTTGGGCCATGTAAAAGTGTAGAGAGAAACAATCCTACCTAGAAGCGGTCGGCGAGTGACAACCCCGTCACCGGACTTCTGTTGCTGATTCTTAGGCCTCAGTGGTAGAGATCCCGCGGGGAGGGCCTGTTAGTGTCAGCCGGGCGGTGAACTGGGGAAGCCAGCCGTGTGGAGGACCGAGCAGTAGGCGAGTGAGATTCCGGAAGAAAGCAGGCTGGCCTGCGTAGTTTCCGCCCCTCTGACGAGCGAGGCGTGGGCGGGACGCGGAACTGTGAAGAGAGCCGAAGAAGCCGCAGTGGAGCTCCGACCCCGACAGCTGCTGGACCCCTGCAGCGCGGGGGCCGGAATCACCGCCGAGTCGTGGTGTTGGTGGACAGGAGTGGTAGCTTGGGCAAGTGTGAGACCGAGACGCCCCCCCCTCACAACGCGGTAAGGCCGAAAGAGTGAGTGCAGGGCCCTAGGTTTAAAAAGGGCCTTGCAGCGAACGGCAGAGTTGTGGTGGGAGGGGAGAGTCTGCCGAACCCGGGCTAACAGGCCTCAATTACTTTCTGTCAGTCACCGGAGGGGGCTGAAAACCAACCACCGGGTTTGGGGAAATCCTCGCAGCTGTTTCAGCCCCTTGCTTCCATTTCCTAAAAGTGCGTGACTCTCTCTGACCGGATTCCTGCACCTGCTTAATAAAATCCTGCAGGGAGCAGTCTCCGGATTGAGGGGTAAATTGCTGCTCACGGAGATCGGGGTATCAGAACTGCCCGGAAATAATAAGAAAGAAGGTACTGATTGGGGAAAGGGGAAAATTACCTCTGCTACGCCCCACAGATTGTGCCAAAGAACAGAACTGAAATCTCCTGTCAAACACTGTGGTCAGAGTGAATTATAGGGTGGTATGTCAACATTAAAGTATCCTACCTGTTTACTTTCACTGCTCCAGCCACCTAAGCCTTGGTACTAATGTGCTGTTAATGAAACCGTATTGTATACCTGAATCTTCCAGCTTAAAATGTATTAAAACCCCAAGGCTACAGAACGACTTAGTGTAATTGAAGGAAGTTCTACCTTTGCTGAATATCTTCACTGAGACTGTAGAGAGTTTACTGAGTGCAAGAAACGCAAGAGTGACAATAGAACTCCTTTAAGAAGGAGGAGAGAAGTGTAATCAATGCTATTTGCTAATGTGATGTTGCTGATAACTAAATGTGGATTTATTTAATGTACTGAACCAAAATTCTGCTAAATGACAATGAAATACTGAAAAGAGTTTTTATAAAGCAGACCGTATTTTTCTAAACTGGTGTAGTGTCATCTTTTTGTGGATGGGCGCTGAGTTAGTATGCGAAGTGTGATGCAAGCATAGCAAAATTGCTTTGGAGATTAGTCTTACCGATTCTGTGCCAGGCTACCCTATGTGGACTGGTGACCCCAGGTCCAAGAGCCATTGTTAAGCTCCTTAATGTTACAAGAGGTATTCTCTCTACAACAAGCAATACTAATGGATTTTTCAAGAGACGGCTCTTGAATTTTATTATTATTCATTCAGTTGATCATCTGATCCCTACTGATTTCCTCATGTAAATCTTTGAACCTACACAAAACAGCCAATGTTCTTAAAATAGATAGATATTACTTAATGTTTTTTTCTTTGTGAGATCACACTTGTGGCACAAGGTATATTCTGCATTTGTCATTTTACTGCGGTGTGTACGTTATCGACATGGGCAGGTCCGTCCACAAGCAGTGTATGCGCATACACTGCTCGTGGACGGCCCTACCCATATACCTTGTGCCACAAATGTGATCTGAACATTATGAATCCATTATCGTTTAAGCCTTGAAAAAGCCCTGGTCTGATTGACACTTTAGGGCGAAACACATGTCGGCTGTTTTATGCATTTGATTTCACAAAGAAAAATGGACCTATGAAAATACACTAAATGCATAAATAAAGGAAAATATTGGAAATTACTACCTGGTACTGAGAATGATATCTGTGCATGAAGGAACATTGTGAAATGGAGGAGGAGGCAGTCTCACACTCAAGTAATGCTTAAAAAGTGAGGCATAAAAGGTTCAATACCTCGAGAATAGCCTCTCCAACAACTGATTTAAGGCATTTACGTCCAGGAAGAGACCCCTTGAACCTTATCTTGAAACCTCAAAACTATTTATATGACTGTCTTCAGGACCAATAGTAGCTGTGATTTCATCAGCCAATGATATCAACCCCCCTTCAGCCAATAGCAAACTGCTGTGCACTAAACCACTCCTATACATATGAAATCCTTAATGCAGGACTCCGACACGAGCAAACAAGTGAGTTCTTTACTCTTCTTCATGTGCAGGCAAGATATCCTCTTCTTCACGCAGTCACTAAGAAAACCTTTTATTTTAAAATGTCTTTATTTGCGCATGCAAAATATACCTGTAGTGTCTTTGTTCAAGCTTATGTCCTACAAGCTCTGCTCTAGCCCTCGGTCCTTATTTTCTCACACCGGGCTCACAATTCTTCCAGCTGATGCACTCGCAGTGCACACAATCTCACATCGAGTGTGTGACCTTGCTCCTTTCATCAAGAAAGGAAATGGGTCGCCGGACTCATGGTTAAATAGGAGCCATCCTCAAGACAAAAGTACAACACTACCTCTAATGGGATTCAGCCCCAAAGTTTTATCATGCTGCTTTCTACTTCTCGTAGAAGCACCAGGACCTTATTCCAAGACAAAATGTGACCATAGCCACAGTACAGCACCATTCTCAATGCAAGGAACACTCTCAGAGGTCTCCCCTTCTCATGCTACAATGAGTTGCATGAATTACTTCAATCCTATCGCCAGTTTTAAGAAGTAACACATTCCTCCAAATTGAGTTAAAGTGTTTATTGAAGACAAAAAATAAGTAAGTGTAATCCCTGGCAGGAAAAACTCCAACTGCTAAACTATTCCAGAAACCTTCACACAGAGCACTTGGATGCCTAGCAAGCAATAATCAAGGCACCCAAGTCAAACCAATATACAACAATGATGGTAGATTTATCCTGTGCACAAGCCAGTGATAGGAGAAATTTACTACCCAATCATAGCTATTTTCTCACAGTCCTCCCTTTCCTTGTGCAGCATTGTAATGACCTGCTTTTCCGTATATTTTGGTGCTTCTGTCAGTCACCAGGCCATTACTTACCACATCCTTTCTCAGGATCCAGAAAGACACCACATTTCACAATACTTACATAAGAAAGGAATAAACACTAACAACAACAAACTAAAGATATAAGACCATTGCCGAGGAGCTCGCAAATAACAACAAGCCACAACACCTCCCCATCCGAGAGGGTATGCTGCAAATCACAACACCTTCCCAACCGAGAGGGTACACAGCAAATCACAACACCTCCCCATCCAAGAGGGTACACAGCAAATTACAACACCTCCCCATCCGAGAGGGTACGCAGCGCATGCTCCTCCTAGCAATGTATTGGATAGAATAATTAGAATTTATACTTCCTTGCTGGGAGCCTATTTCCCTCCCGTATCAACAACTACCCATTAGAAGGGAACTTACTCATCCTTCTGTATGCACTTGGTAAAAAGGGGCCCGACCTTCCCTCACAGAGAACACAAACAAATAATAATACACTTTGGGGGTCTCTTTATTACACAATGATAGAATGACAAAAGAAAGGAATAACTAAGCATCACGATAATACGCAATGACTGGCATATACATGTATACATACCCTGAAAATAAAAAGGTAGTTAGGCATAGACAGAATATAAGAGTTAGTGGAACACCTCACCATATTTCTATACATCTGGCTTTCAGAGGGGGCCATCTCTCTGGTTCAATCAGGATTCTCTGTTCCACAATCACAGCTGCACATCTACAATGCGATGTATCATCAGACTGACTCTCTCTCTGAGATCAGAGCTCAGACACCTCCTTTAGTAACCAGTGAAACGCTTGTCGAAGCTTCTAGCAAGCCTCGCCTTCTTTTCTCATCAGAGGCTCTACCACTTCGTACCAATGTCACACCTCCGGTTGATCAGGCCTTTGTTATGACTCCGGCATAGAGCGAGCACATTCATCTAACAAGAACCGGTCCTCTCTGGTTTAGGAAGAGCGAATAACAAGTAGAACCTCTCACCTAGAGAGGCTCAGAAGATGGCGACAGCTTAGAATATGGAGTTGCTCAAGCATAGGCTTCTATTCCCACAAAAGCATAAGATCATGCCAAATCCAATAGGCAAGCCCTGCCATTAAGCAAGATAAAGTCAGAAACAGAAAGAGATATAATCAAACCCTACTTTGTAACTTCAGGCCTACACATCACTATATTAGGCTTAAATATGCTGAGATGGTGATTGGCAACGGTCATAATCGGACCGATTATCTACCAAAAATATTGGTCACTACATTCCACCCATGACCATTGTCCAACACCATTGAAGCTTCAAACAATAAGCAACATCATAATGCAACTAAAACAGGTGACTAAAAGATACACCACCCAAGATGAAACAAAGCATCAGGTAAACACCCAAGGAGCTAATCCCACAGTCCTTTACCAAGGGTCTATTGAACTGCAGATGACAATCATGCAAAGCAATGATATGAGACTAGATTGATTTACAATGATCAGAAAGACTAAAGCAACATTTCAACAGCAGGAAATCAATAACAACCCCATGCTGCAAAATATCTTGTCTAGCACCACGCAGGAAATCAAATAAAGCTATCAAGGTGTGGTTAACAGATTTAACCATAAGACAAGCCAGTCTACTAAGAGCCCTAACATTATAAATTGTCAGTCCAGGAATCCTTACAACTGAAGCAGCTAAACTAATAAATTCAGACTTGGAAAACAGAATGACATTAGACCACGTCAAAGCCAATAGGCTAAAGTCATAATTCACCTAACCCAAATAACATTTTGCACTTAATCCCTCAGTATCCACCATGGAGCACATGTGTGCACCATCACCAACAACACTGCACCTCGATATCGCATACCTTCTATTCTAGCTAGACTATTCTACTGAAAAACAGCAAGATTATAGAACAGAAGAGAAATAAGCATATGCAAGACCATCCTACATTAAGGCTAAGGTAACATAGCACACTAAAGTCAGTACACAATTGTGGTGATTGAGGGTCATCACAGGGCATCAGACCACTAAAGTGTCTCATGCACTACAAGCATTTCCTCTTTACCTTGCAGTCAATTTACCCAGAGGCTTGTGTTCCAAGTTGGCACAATCCAGCTGCCACCAAGCAGGCCTAACTTCAGCTCATTAACCTTTCCCAATTTAGATGAGCTCTCATCCAATCTGATAGGGTCCTAACTGGTTCTCATCCTACTGTGACTGGAGTCAGCTGTCTGGGAGGGTACTGGAAATGAATAGGGGAAGCCAACCAGAAAGGAGTACCTACATTGCTGGGAATACAGTGCCTGTGACCTGTTGAGGAGCCCTTCATGCATTGGCCTCCTCATCACAGCTGCTCATGCCGGCCTGTGCATTGCGCTGCATACACAGCTAACACTGGAAGAGGTGTCTGGCGGACTGCACAATACCAAATAACTATATCACCACAGTGGAGACCCTACTGTGGAATACATCTCACGAATGGGGAAGACCAGATCCATGAAATCCCTAGCACAGGAGAGTGGAGAGGACAATTTACTACAAGACCCCTCAATGGTCCCCCCACCAGAACTCAGATGGTCCCTGAGACATACTCTGAGAAAGATACATTGGACTGAATATCTGAAGAGATAGAGGACTCTTGCTTGATTATTGAAGCCAAGATAGTCTCTGTGACTGCTGACCTCACATTGCTTTGAGGTGACCAATGCGAAGTCAGGGACAAGGTTCAAGCCAATCAGACAGCGCTAATCACCATATCCCTACAGGTGAAGGACTATGCTGAACAGATGCAAAAGATGGCAAAAAGTATTTGGATAGTGTAAGACAGAGCTGAAGACGCTGAGGGCCACTCACAGTGCAATAATCTTTGCATAGTCGGTCTCTCTGAACGCAAGGAAGAAACAGACCCCACATTATATATTGAGCAATGGCTGCTATCCTCTGTTTCAACCTCGGTCCTCTGTGCCTACTTTGTTGTGGAACAAGCCCACAGGGTCCCTGCGAGACGACAGCCCCCGGGAGCGCCTCTGCACCCCATTGTGACCAAGAATCTGAATTTTCGTGACTGCATTGCAAAATTTCAAGCCTCCCGCAAGATGGGCCCTGTTATGGTGACAATTCTAAGGTCATAATTTTCCCTGGCTATACCTTTACACTACAGTGCTGCAGAGCCCCCTTCAGTGCCATTAAGCAGTGGCTACGGGACCTGGGCCTCAAGTATGCCTTGCTGTTGCCAGCCAAACTGAAAATAATGGCATCTCAATGAGGGCATATTTTCACTGACCCTGAAAAAGCTGGGAATTGGATTGATCAAAACTTGCAGGCCCCGGGTACTAGCCCTGACACACCTGCAGAAGGCTGGCTTTGGGCTGCACCCATACATAACCATTCTAGATGCTGCCATGGTCCCAGATAACTATGAAGCCTTCTGATAGTCAGGCCGAGGAGGGTTGGAGATCGACAATCCAGTCTGCTGCAGCTCTGGAAGGGGGGCGGGGTGAGAGTGATCCCCTTAGCACAGAAGCCTCAGAGTATAGTACATCTGATATGATGGAACGGATGTATGTTCACACATCGTAAACCATTACACCGCATGCTTTAACCACGCGGTCATTACATCGCGTGTTCCAGAAGATCGCGTACCTTAACATCGTACGATGTTGCAACGCCAATGCGTTGACTTCTATGCGCATGTAGGTTACTTCGCACACCACTAAATTGCACGTTTTTACAACGCGATTTGTGGTGTCCTCCCTCAGTTTTTGCATTCTTATTTTTGAATGCCTCATCCCGCCTCTAACCCCTGGCCCCCACTGCCCCCTCCCCCCCGACCCCAGGCGACTCCACGACGATCAATCTGCCCTTTTTATTTTCCCGATTTATTTATTTTTTAATTAACATTTTGGCAATACATTTATAACCGTGCAATAACTTCATTATTAAAAGGCTTACATTGAATATTAGTATCAAAGTGTTGGGGGGGGTAATAAAAGGTGCCCCGTGCCGTTGCTCCATCCATTTCTGTGTTTGTTGTCCAGCTGCCCAGATGTGAGGCAAACGTTCCTGTGCCCAGACCTCCTCCATGTAATCGCTAGCGACGTAATGGTCCATGCGATGTTATAGCATGCGTCGTAATTGCATGCGTTCTGAAGCCTGCAGCGAAGTCCTAGTCGCGTTGCGATGGAAGCGCGATGTAATACTTTCGTTGTAACAGGTGTTTCCTGATGGAACCGACTACCTAATGTGACACCACAAAGCGCTGATGAGCTTGTTTAAGGAAATTATACTTGCAGGCAGGATTGGAACTCACAGTCCCCACCAGGGGCTCTGCCATGATGCTGGGCCAAAGAGCATTGCTTTTCCACCCCCATGGGGTCCTTCTCGGTGGAAACAGGATAGTGCTATGGTGGCTCCCGGGTCCAGTTATTATGGCGGACTGAGCAATATACCTGGGCAGATGGCTTCCATAATGATGCTTCTTTTTATTTTTTTGCAGTTTCATATAGCGTGAATGTTAGAATTGGGGGTCTCTGGTTGGCACAGGTAGGTACTTGTGACAAGCAGGGACCCTCTCCTCTAGGTAGGGCAAGGGAATTACCCTCTTAAAATAAACCCTCCTCACCCTCTAGGCGGTGTGGCGCGAGCAGTCAAGGCTAGTTCAGAGGCGATGTAAGTTAAGCATTTGTGACCACATACAGTAACCCAGTGACAACACTACAAATGGACACCACACAAGGTTTTATATAAAAAATTAGTATACTTTATATAGAATTATCACAAGACCAATAAACGACAAAAAGAATCCACAGCACTATTAAATTTCAAGAGTTCTGGTTAAAAAGGAGTAAATCAAAGTTCTGTGCGAGTCAGTAGCGTTGTTCGGCTACGGCATGCTGCAAGAACACAGAGTCTAACAAATCCAGTGGACCGCGGCGGTCCGGGCCCACTCAAATGTCGACAGACTCAAACACAGTACCTTTTCCTTGAGGCGGTCGGCACGGATGTGCCAGTCGGTTCCGGTGTTTGTCGCGTGTAGAAAAAGGAAGCGTTGCAGGTCACGGTATCCCTTCCATCACAATGCAGGCGACGGCTCATTGACGGCGTCGGTGAGCTCAGAGCTTGCGTTGTTCGGGGCAGACGTTGCTCGTTGCGGTGCTTCCAGCTTTATGGTGCGGTGTTCTAGCCAGAGTTCGGGAGCTGGCGTCAATCAGTCCGGACAGCGGTGCGAGTCGGGCGGTGCGTCGCGAAGTGTGCGAGGCGGTGCCCAACTCCGGTGCGGTCACAGGACTAGAAGACAGCAGCAGTGACAATGTCGGTCAGACCAGTTCGATTCGGTGTAGCGAGGCGTTACACATTGCGGTGTCCTTCCAGTCGTGGTGCAGGCTACGGCTCGTTGACGGCATCGAGACGGAGTCGGTGAGCGCAGAGCTTGCGTTGTTCGAGGCGGACGTTGCTCAGTGCGGTGATAACAGGACACCGGGCAGGTCGTGAGAGTCGGTCACAGCTCCCTGCCTCTGTAGCCACTGGAACAGTAGCAATTCACAAAGGGTGGTGAAGTCCACTGGTCCTGGGACTTCGGTCGGGGGGCAAGCTCTCTTCCAAGCCCTTGGAGATCTTTTTAGCACAAGTTGAAAAGCAAAGGTAAAATCCACAAAGTCCTTTCTCCTCTCTAGGCAGCCAGGCAACCACAGCAGGCCAATCCCCCAGCAGCACTTCAGCTTGGGAATAGTCTCTCCTCAGTTTCTTCAGGTTCCTTCTCCTCAGCAGAGGTTTCTTCTTGTCAGTTCCAGGAGTGATCTAATTTCATGGGCTCAGGGTCCCAATACTTATACCCCAAAATCCTTTGTTCTCTGAGGGGAGAGGGGCCTGTGCCCAGTTGAAGCCAGTTATGAAGCACTCTGTTTACCAGACTTCTCCTTTCCTTTCACAGCACAGGGCAGGCACATCAGACGCTCCACAGGAGGTGGAGGCAGCATTGCGGAAGGCAAGTACAGGCCAGGAGCACTTTGTTGACAGTCTTCCTTCTCTTCTTTCAGTGTGCAGGGCAGAGACATCAGACACACCACAGGGGGTGGAGCCAGCATTGTAGAGTGAAGGCCCAGACCTATTTAGGTCCCAGGTGCAACTCCTCCCTTCCATCTTGGATGCATATCTCCCTATTCACCACCGGGCAGCTCCAGCCTGTCTCCTGGAATTCCCCAGTCCTGTCACACATAAACCCAGACAAGGAATACACAACCTAGCAGAGGCGGGCTCAAATGGTTAGGCAAGCAAATACCTACTTTCAAAAAGTGGTATTTGCAAACACAGAATATTAAAATAAACTTTACTAAAAGATGTATTTTATTACTCTGAGTCCAGGCATACTAAACTCGAATTTCTACCATGTTCCCTGAGTCTGCTAGGATTATAAACATGTAACAATCCAGCATCCCATTCTATCCTATGGGGAACAGGTAGCCTTGCAATAGTGAAAACCGTAAATGGCTGTAATTCACTATTAGGACATGCCACACACATCAGGGCTTGTCCTACCTTATTCTTACAATGCACCCTGCCCTTGGGCCTACCATAGGGGTGACTAATATGAAGACAAGGGACGGTTTAGGGACTGGCATGTGGGTGCACTTGCCTAGTCAGCATGACAGTACCATGCACGCAGGTTCTGCAATGGCAGACCTTAGACCAGGGGTACTCATAGTACGGCCCGCAGGCCGCCACCGGCCCGGTAAGCCTTTCTTGGCAGCCCGCGGACCTTGCAGCCATCCTACCTGTGTCTTCTTTTTTTTTTTTTTTAAAGAGTGTCCTGTGTCCGCAAACACTGCTGGTGGCAGCAGCGCTCTATGCGGCCGGGCGAATCCAGTGAAGGTCAGAGTGGAGATGCAGGGGCGCCAAGAGGTGAAACATATCAAAGCCTCATTAACGAGTAAGTGGTCTTTTAAAGACCTGTGAAGTACTCGGGTGCGGCCGGGAAGCTGTCTTGTCTCAGCCCCGGCTGACACACACACGCGCACGCCAGGTGAGGTGACAGAGGGAGGGAGAGAGAGAGGGATAGGAGGGAGAGAGAGGCAGACAGAGGGAGGGAGAGAGAGACAGAGAGGAAGGCAGACAGAGGGAGGGAGACACAGGGTTGCCTGCTTGTTGCATCCTTTTCCCATCAATAACCTCATATTTGTTGCTGAGTGACAAAGGCAAGAAGTAAAAAAGCAGAACATAAACAGGGGTTTTAGGGTTGTGATTACTTTCTTTTGCCTTTGGTTTGTCCATAGCCTCTGTGACCAAGGTTTGCAGAAACAGTATTAGGGGAACCAACGGGCAAGATAGTCCTGACTAGCTGTATCTGACACCCTTGTCTCAGCTCCATCTTTCTCATTGTTTTTCTTGATCCCATTCTATCTTCTCCTTTCTCTTTCCCTCTCACTTGTCCACATATCCTTTTCTGTATCTATTCCATTCTCCACTTTCCTCAATCGTTCTATATATTCAATTCTCTTTTTCCCTTTCTCGCTTCTGCTTCTTTCTCTAGCTGTCATTTTCACCATCTCTCCTTGTTTCTTCTCTCTCTTTTCCCTCTCCCTTATCATATATTCCAGCTATGACTCATCTTCCACCAATCTCTCATCTATCCACTCTCTTGCTCTGCCCAGTTCTCCTTTCCATGCCCCTTCTCCGTATTTTCCTCTATTCTGTATCATCTTCTCTCAATGTTTCCTCTTTCTACCTCCCTCCCTCTGCTTTTCCCTCTGTCCCATCCTTGCTCACACCGTCTCTCCCCTCCTCTCCCCTCCCCTCTATGCAATCCCTCCCTCTCTCCCTTCCTTTCTCTCACTCACTGACCTCTCTCATCTGTCCCTTACTCTCTCTTTTCTGTTGATGCCTCTTCCCCCACCCATCCTCTCTCAGGCACAATCACTCTATCCCATCCTACCTTGCTCTGTCCCCCTTCCCGTCCTCTCCTTGATTCCATTCTCTCTTTCTGTCCACACCATCTTCTCTATCACATTGTTTCGCTCTCAACCTCTCTTTTTGTTCAATTCCATCTTCTTTATCCCACATTGCCTCTCTGACCACTCCCCTAATTTCCAATTCTTTTTTGCTTCCTCCCTTTTTCCCCCCTCTATTAAATTGTCTCTGGGCCCACTCCGGTCTTCTCTATCACACATTCTCTTGCTGTCCTTCCCTTCAATCCCATTCTTTCTTGCTGTCCCTTTTTTCATTTTTGGCTTTATCCCTTTAACGACCCCTCATTCCCCTCCACTCTTCTCTGTTCCACCCTCTCAATCTCTGTACCTTATTTCATCCTTTCCTTCTAGCCCAGTAGTCTCCATCATTTAACTAAGGAGCTACTGGCTGCTCCTCGGCACCCTAGAAGCAGCTCTCAGAAATAAGGCCAAGCCGGTAACTAATTCAGTGGGTTTGTGCATGTGTGAAGCGGTTAGCTGTACACACAGAAAAGAGTCAGAAGCAGCCGATGTCGTGAAGAAGTAAGGAGCCCACGTCTCGCCAGTCCTTCCTCCAGTGTGTCTCAGCTCCAACTGATGGATGCAGATTGGAAACCATGGAGAAAGAACTTCGAGGACTGGACGCAGGACAAATACAAACATGTTATTGTATATAATTAACATAGAGACATGAGCCCCTTGGAGTGAACCCATAATTACAATAGTAGAAGGACTAGACAACACTACAGCATGTTAAACCAGACAGGAGTGGTATCCAGCCTAACCAATGATAGGGCATCATCATAACATTCAAACACACGCTATTCGGCTCACAGGGTCTGCTACATGACCCTCAATCTGGCAAAGTCACAAGGAGATTAGCCTGGATGTAGGCCCTGCTCTATCGATCGCATTATGTGTGTGAACAATGGGCCAGAAAAGAAGAGCATTACCAGTAGCCACTGTGGACCCACCAAAGTGTCGGACTGCAGGAGCCGTAGTGAAATGGATGAACTGGGTGCAGAATCAGTCCAGGACCTAAGAGGAGGTGGGTCTGGATCCAGAGTTTAGACAGTTCAGAGCCTCACACGAGTCTGTGTGTGAATATGCATGTGTGTGTGTGTGTGTCTGGCATTGTGGTCCTCCCTAACAGTTTTGCTTCCAAGAAACTATGCCTTGTGCCAAGAGCTGCCAAACATATATGCCAGTAAGGAGTGAGTGAGTGCCTCCTCCCCCTTTTTTCAGTTCATTCCAGACGAAGAAATGCTTGCAAAGTTCTGATTGTGGATTTATATCTGTTATTTGTCTAGTATTCATGGCATGGGAAGAAATACTTGGCGTCCCAACAGAACTATGAACACAGATTTCAACCACAGACAGACTGCATACCGATTTACGTTGTTGAGAGACCAGTTGAACCCGTATAATCCAAATTGGAATCTAAGACCATATATGAAATTGTACTAAGCCCTGCAGAAGCCCTGGTCCAAATGACCACATGGGGCGAAACATGTGTTGGCTGTGTGAAAGCTTCATTGTCTGCAATGAATACTGGACAAATAAACAGATATAAAACCACAATCAGAACTTTGCAAGCATTTCTTTGTCTGGAATTAACTGAAAAAAGGTGGAGGAGGCACTCGCTCACTCCCTACTGATTACTAACTGAGGTATCAAAAGGTTCAATACCTCGAGAGTCACCTCTTCTAAAAACAAGATATAAGGCTAATACGTCCTGGAGAAGAACCCTTGAACCCTTCCTTATTATCTAAACATATATGCCAGCCTCCTTCAAAAGGGGATCCATCTCTGGCACTGTTGTGTCCGTTCATGACATCATAGTGGCAATGGCATAATAAGCCTCATTAACAAGTAAGTGGTCTTTTAAAGACCTGTGAAGTACTCGGGTGCGGCCGGGAAGCTGTCTTGTCTCAGCCCCGGCTGACACACACGCATGCCAGGTGAGGTGACAGAGGGAGGGAGAGGGAGGGAGAGAGAGGCAGACAGAGGGAGGGAGGGAGAGACAGAGGGAGGCAGACTGGGTGACAGAGGGAGGGAGACAGACGGAGGGAGGGGGAGACAGAGGGAGGGAGGGGGAGACAGAGGGAAGGAAACAGAGGGAGGGATACAGAGGGTGACAGACAGAGGGAGACAGAGGAGACAGAGAGAGGGATGAGACAGAGAGAGGGAGGGAGAGACAGAGGGAGGAGGGTGACAAAGGGAGAGTGAAAGAGGGAGGGTGACAGAGGGAGGGAGACAGACGGAGACAGACAGAGGGAAGGATACAGAGGGAGACAGAGAGAGGGAGAGGGAGACAGGGAGGGAGGGAGACAGAGGGAGGGAGACAGGGAGGGAGGGAGACAGGGAGAGAGGGAGACAGGGAGGGAGGGGGAGACAGATGGAGGGAAGGGCAGAGGGAGGGAGGGGGAGTAGAGGGAGGGAAACAGAGGGAGGGAAACAGAGGGAGGGAGAGAGAGAGAGAGAGAGAGAGACAGAGAGAGGGAGGGTGATAGAGAGAGGGAGGAGGGTGACAGAGGGAAGGAGACAGAGGGAGGGAAACAGAGGGAGGGAGGGAAACAGAGAGAGGGAGGGAGACAGAGGGAGGGAGGGAAACAGAGGGAGGGAAGGAGATGGAGGGAGGGAGGGAGACAGAGGGGGGAGGGTGACAGAGA
Organism: Lissotriton helveticus; assembly: GCF_964261635.1. NCBI lineage: Eukaryota > Metazoa > Chordata > Amphibia > Caudata > Salamandridae > Lissotriton > Lissotriton helveticus. The sequence goes on from NC_136067.1 coordinate 939,493,072, forward strand.
GAGGGAGGCAGACAGAGGGAGGGAGACAGAGGGAGGGAGGGAGACAGAGGGAGGGAACCAGACGGAGGGAGGAGGAGACAGAGGGAGGGAGGGGGAGACAGAGGGAGGGAAACAGAGGGAGAGATACAGAGGGTGGCAGACAGAGGGAGACAGAGGAGACATACAGAGGGAGGGAAACAGAGAGGGAGAGACAGAGGGGGTAGGGAGACAGAGGAGACAGAGAGAGGGAGGGAGACAGAGAGAGGGAGGGAGAGTCAGAGGGCGGAGGGTGACAGAGGGAGGGTGACAGAGGGAGGGTAACAGAGGGGAGAGACAGACGGAGACAGACAGAGGGAAGGAGACAGAGGGAGATAAAGGGAGACAGGGAGAGGGAGACAGGGAGGGAGGGAGACAGAGGGAGGGAGGGGGAGACAGACAGAGGGAAGGGCAGAGGGAGGGAGGGGGAGGGAAACAGAGGGAGGGAGACAGAGGAGACAGAGAGAGGGAGGGAGACAGAGAGAGGGAGGGAGATGGAGAGAGGGAGGAGGGTGACAGAGAGAAGGAGACAGAGGGAGGGAGGGAGACAAAGGGAGGGAGGGAGACAGAGGGAGGGAGGGAGACAGACAGAGGTAGGAAGACAGACAGTGGGAGGGAGGCAGAGGGAGGGAGAGCGAGAGAGAGAGAGAGAGAGAGGGAGAGGGAGACAGTCAGAGTGAGGGTGACAGAGGGTGGGTGAGAGAGAGAGAGAGAGAGAGAGGTGTGTGTGTGTGTGTCGAGTATGGTGGCTCAGTGGACGAAGGAGTCCGCTGCAGGGACCTGTGTTCAACCTCATGGTCACAGTTTTTTTTGCTCTAGCCCCACCCCCTCCCCCCTCGCCCGCCCCCACCAGTGCGGCCCGAGGACACAAACCACAATGTAAATTTGGCCCCGAGAGAACGTTTGTGAATACCCATGCCTTAGACACATTTTACAAGGCCGCTTCTGTGGGTGGCATAATCAGTGCTGCAAGCCCACTAGCAGCATTTGGATTTACACGCCCTGGGCACACTCAGTGCACTGTACTAGGGTCTGACAAGTAAACCAAATATCCAATCAGGGAACCACTAATCAATACATCAATTTACAGTAGGGAGCACTCACACTGTGGCACTGGACAGCAGTGGCACAATGCCCAAAGCATCTAACACCAGAAAAACACATGAGGCAACAGCATAAATGGAAGGGAGACCCACGCCAATGGTGCCAGGTCTAACACATGTCCCCTCCAGCTGAAAAGTGGGGAGAACTACCCTACCTCCTGGGAGTTCTCATCACTTAGGCGGGAAAATCTGGACAGACCATCAGCGTTGGCATGTTCTGTACCAGGGCGGTGTTCCACCATAAAGTCCATACCCTGTAGGGAGATGGACCACCTCAACAGCTTTGGATTCTCACCCCTCATCTGCATCAACCATCTGAGGGGCCTGTGGTCGCTCAGAACCCGGAAGTGAGTCCCAAACAGGTATGCTCTCAGCTTCTTCAGTGCCCAGATCACAGCAAATGCCTCACGCTCAATAGCACTCCACCTCTATTCCTGTGGAAGTAACCTCCTACTGATGAAGGCTACAGGTTGATCTAGGCCCTCTTCATTTATCTGTGACAAGACAGCCCCACACCATGCTCTGAAGCGTCTGTTTGAACGATGAACTCTTTGAAGAAGTTGGGTGCCAGGAGCACGGGCGCCATGCACATGGCAGCTTTCAGGGCCTTAAAAGCTTTCTGACAAGTGTCAGTCCAAATCACTTTCTTAGGCTGCTTCTTGGAAGTCAGCTCTGTCAAGGGTGCAACCATGTTGCCATACCCATTGACAAACCTCCTGTAGTACCCGGTGAGTCCTAAGAAGGCCCTCACCTCTGTCTGGGTTTTGGGGCGTTCCCCAGCCAGGATGGTTTCAATCTTGGGTTTTAGGGGCGCCACCTGGCCGCTCCCAACTTGGTGTCCCAAGTACACCACAGAACCCTGCCCGATCTGGCACTTACTCGCCTTGATCATGAGGCCTGCCTTCCGCAGGGCCAACAGCACTTCCCAGAGGTGGCACAGTTTTTCTTCCCAAGTGACACTGAACACTGCAATATCATCCAGGTAGGCGGCACTGAACTCATCCAGTCCAACCAACACCTGGTTGACCAACCTCTGAAAGGTGGCAGGGGCATTCTTCATCACACAGGGCATAACACAGAACTGGAAATGCCCATCTGGTGTGGAGAATGCTGACCTCTCCTTTGCCCCATCAGTCAAGGCGATCTGCCAGTACCCAGACATCAAGTCAAACGCGCCTCGGTACCGTGCAGCCCCCAACGGATCAATGAGCTCATCAGCTCTGGGGATGGGGGGCGCCTCGGTCTTCATGACCAAATTGAGCCCTCGGTAGTCCACACAGAACCGGAGTTCAGGTGTGGCACCCGGCGCTGCAGCCTTCGGGACCAAGACCACTGGACTGGCCCAAGGACTGGAGGACTCAATCACCCCAAGTGCATCTTTGAGACCTCCTCTTTGATGCAAGTTTTTACCCTGTCAGTTACCCTGTAAGACTTGTGCTTCACAGGTAAGCTGTCTCCTGTACCCACATTATGGACGCACCAATCTGTGATACTAGGAACCAGGGAGAACAGATCAGAAAACTGTCCCAGCAACTGGCGGCAGTCAATCTGTTGCTCAAGGGGTCAGGGTGGAAGAGAGGTTAACACCATCCACTGACCCATCTTGCTCTGAGGCTGACAGGAGATCAGGAAGAGGCTTAGTCTCCTCTTCCATTCCAGCAACTGTCGCCAAGAGCATGCCCACTTCAGACCTCTCTAAGTGAGGCTTAAGGCGGTTGACATGCAGGACCCTCAAGGGGTTCCTGGGAGACCGCAAGTCCACCAAGTAGGTTGCTGGACTCTTGCGCTCCACAACCTCAAATGGTCCGGTCCACTTATCTTGGAGCGCGCAGGGCTCCACTGGGGCCATGACCCACACTTTCTGGCCAGGTTGAAGCTCCATCAGAGTGGCATTCTGGTCGTACCACCGCTTCATCTCCTCCTGGCTGGCTTCCAGATTGGCCTCAGCGAGTTGCCTGAAGCGCCTAGTCTGGTTCCTGAATGCCAGGTGTCCCTAGAGAAGCTCAAAGGGACTGAACCCTAGAGATTTCTGTGGCACCTCCCGGTATGCAAACAACAGCCATGGTAAGAGGACGTCCCACTTGCGCCTCATGGGTTCCTCAAGACCCATAATCATGCCCTTCAGGGTTCGGTTGAACCTTTCAACCAACCCATTTCCTTGGGGGTGTTAAGGAGTGGTGAACGTGTAGGTTACCCCACGCTCCTGCCACAGGCACTTCATATACTTAGAAATGAAGTTGGTGCCCTGGTCAGACACAACCTCTGGAGGGAATCCTACTTGTGAGAAAATTCCCATCAGTGCTCGTCCTAGCACGGGGGCCATCACTCTCCTCAGAGGTATGGCTTCTGGGTACCGGGTGGCATGGTCCACCAAGACCAGGATGAACCTGTTGCCCATGGCTATCTTGGGGTCCACTGGCCCCACAATGTCAATCCCCACCCGCTCAAAGGGGGTACTGACCACAGGGAATGGCTGGAGGGGAGCCTTGTGCTTCCTCCCACTCTTTCCACTTGCCTGACAAGTCTGACAGGTCCTGCAGTGAGTGTCTGAACTCCTGTGCATTTGGGGCCAATGAAAGTGGGTGACAAGCCTCTCAAAGTTCTTGTCCTGCCCCAAATGTCCTGCCAATGGCACATCATGAGCCAGCCCCAGTAGGAAGGCTCTGAAGCTCTGGGGTACCACCAGCACACGGGCTGACCCAGGCTCAGCAACCTTAGGCTCACTATACAGGATTCCATTCTCCCAATAGATCCAATGAGACTCAGACTGATCACCTGCTGCCTGGCTTGCAGCCTGCTGCCGCAAGCCCTCACAAGAAGGGCAGTCTCTCTGCTCCCTGCAGAATTCTTCCCTGGAGGGGCCTCCTTCTTGCTGCCAATGGGTCAGCTCAGGCAGGTCCCCCAGTTCAGCTACTTGTTCCCTGGTAGGCTCCAGGGAATTCTCCTCAGGGTCTTTCTCCTCCTGGGCCGTGGGAACTTCAGGGGCCGGTTTCCCGCGCCCCTGCCACTTCTCTCTAAGGCAGGTTCCTGGGCCTCCCTCTCAGGTTCCAGGTCCTCTTGAGCACCCCTACTGGCTGCCATTGACCGGGTGGTCAAGCACGCCCAGTCAGGTAGACCCACCATCCTCAGGTGAGTACTCTTCTCTACCTTCTCCCAAGGTGAGCTCTCCAAATCGTTCCCCAACAAACAGTCAACAGGCATGGCGGGCCTCACAGCTACCTGAAGAGTACCAGAGACTCCCACCTGAAAGGGACCCTGAGCCATTGGACAATGACTCTCTGTGTTGTCAGTGTTAACAACTCATCAGAATGCATGTGGGACAGAAGGTGACACCTGACAGCTGTCACACTGGCTCCTGTGTCTCTAAGAGCCTCTACCTTTTGGCCATTGATAGTCACCCACTGCCCATATTTCTTAGTGTTGTTGGGCAGTTGGTTTTCTGGGACCACCTCACAGTCTTCTAAAGAGACAAGGGACATCTCTGCGGACCCCCACCCACCTTGGACTTCTACTTCCTCCCCAAAGGCTACACTAGCCATCTGCCGGGGCGGAGCACCAGTGGGTGCTGGTTTACCAAACAGGTGGCACCTGGTATCATTCGCCTTATGACCCAGGTCCCCACATCTGTAACATTTCAGGGGTCCCTGTGGAACAGGATTACCTGTCGGACCACAGGCTTTTTCTCAGGGGGAGGCTGGGAACCTTTCCCTTGGTTCCCTTGGGAATTACTTTGGGGCCCTCTGCGGAACTCCTGTTGTTTACCCTTCCCCCCACTCTTCTGCTGGGGACCCTGCCCACCTTTGGCTGAGTCTCCCACTGGACCCTTGTGGACCCTGGTACTGACCCAGCGGTCCGCCTCCTCAGCAAGCTTCCTAGGGTTAGTAGGCTTGCTATTAATCAGGGGCTGGCGCAGCTCTGGAAAATAATTATCAGACAAGTGCTCTCATGCAATCAAATCCAAGAGACCTTCAAAATCATTAACTTTGCTACCCTTTACCCAACCATCCAATGCTCTGCAAAAGAAAGTGACATACTTTCACAGGTACTACTTTCTATCTTCTTGCACTTCCTGAACCTCTGCCTATAGAGCTCAGGCGTCAAACCATACCTAGTCATGAGTGCCTCTTTCATGTGGCTATAGGAATTATGGACTTCAGAAGGCAAGTCCAACAGTGTGTCCCGCCCCTCACTAAGGAACCTTCCCCACAACCCTGCTCCCCAATCTCTCTCAGGGACCCGGTGGGAAGACATGGCTACCTCATAGGCTCTGAACCACTGCCCAATGTCATCATTCTTAAAACACTCCTTTACCACATCTTTGGGGATGTACACTCTACCTTCCCCATATGCTGCTTCCAGAGGGAGTGCTTTCTAGGCTCCTGGCTTTCAGATCTAACTCCCTCAAAACTTGGTCATGCTCCAATTGCAATCTCTTTACTTCCACAGACAATTTCTTGCTCTCTAGCTACACTTCTAGAGCCATTTTCTTGATTTCTAGCTCCAGTTGCCCATTCAATTTGAGCTTGGCCATCTCCAGTTCATGCATCCTGTTTTCTTTTCTGTCTGCCAACTCTTCAGGGGACAGACCTCGGGCAGAAACACTGCTACCCACTGGGGAGGGCGCACCCCTCCTCTCAAGACCCAGTGGCTCACCAAGCTGCTGCTCTGCATCCTCATAATCTCCCAAATCACCAGGGGCATTCCTTGCTTCCATCCAGGCCCTCAGCGCCTTGTGGTATTGCTCCTTTTTGGTAATTCCAGCTACTGAGATTTTACATTTTTTGCAGAAGCTCTTGAGCTGGTTGTTGGTGTAGCTTTCTAGTTTCTCTTCCTCCCAATCACAGTCAACAGATGCAATGGACGCTGCCTTTTCTATTCTGACTGAACCAGGCATGATTTAAAAAAAATTGAGATGTTGGCACAAACAAGTATCAGAAGTATGTGGCTGCGTTATGGTCGGAACTCACTAAGTAGTGTTCACCAATCACTGTACATGTACATGAGTTACAAATGCAAATTCGGAAATCCTTTCCGCTTGACTTCCAATGTTAGAATTGGGGGTCTCTGGTTGGCACAGGTAGGTACTTGTGACAAGCAGGGACCCTCTCCTCTAGTCAGGGCAAGGGAATTACCCTCTTAAAATAACCCCTGCTCACCCTCTAGGCGTCATGGCGCGAGCAGTCAAGGCTAGTTCAGAGGTGATGTAAGTTAAGCATTTGTGACCACATACAGTAACCCAGTGACAACACTACAAATGGAAACCACACAATTTTTATATAAAGAATAAGTATACTTTATATAGAATTACCACAAGACCAATAAACGACAAAAGAATCCACAGTACTATTACATTTCATGAGTTCTGGTTAAAAAGGGGTAAATCAAAGTTCTGTGCGAGTCGGTAGCCTTGTCCGGCTACGGCGTGCTGCAAGAACACAGTCTAACAAATGCAGGGGACTGCGGCGGTCCGGGCCCACTCAAATGTTGACAGACTCAAACACAGTACCTTTTCCTTGAGGCGGCCGGCACGGATTGCGAGCCGGTTCCGGTGTTCGTCGCGTTGTAGAAAAAGAAAGCGCTGCAGGTCACGGTGTCCCTTCCGCCACGGGGCAGGCTTCGGCTCGTTGACGGCGTTGGTGAGCTCAGAGCTTGCGTTGTTCGGGGCAGACGTTGCTCGTTGCGGTGCTTCCAGCTTTATGGTGCAGCGTTCGAGCCAGAGTTGGGGAGCTGGCGTCGATCAGTCCGGACAGCGGTGCGAGTCGAGCGGTGCGTCGGAAAGTGTGCAAGGCGGAGCCCAACTCCGGTGCGGTCACAGGACTCGAAGTCAGCAGCAGTGAGCGTGTCGGTCAGACCAGTTCGATTCGGTGTAGCAAGGCGTTGTACGATGCGGTGTCCTTCCAGTCGTGGTGCAGGCTATGGCTCGTTGACGGCGTAGAGACGGAGTCGGTGAGCGCAGAGCTTGCGTTGTCCGAGGCGGACGTTGCTCAGTATGGTGCCAACAGGACACCGGGCAGGTCGTGAGAGTCGGTCACAGATCCCTCGCTCTGTAGCCACTGGAACAGTAGCAATTCACAAAGGCTGGTGAAGTCCACTGGTCCTGGGACTTCGGTCAGGGGACAAGCTCTCTTCCAAGCCCTTGGAGATCTTTTTAGCACAAGATGAAAAGCAAAGGTAAAATCCACAAAGTCCTTTCTTCTCTCAAGGCAGCCAGGCAACCACTGCAGGTCAATCCCCCAAGCAGCACTTCAGCTTCTGAGTCTCTCCTCAGTTTCTTTACATTCCTTCTCCTCAGCAGAGGTTTCTTCTTGTCAGTTCCAGGAGTGATCTAATTTCATGGGCTCAGGTCTCAATACTTATACCCCAAAATCCTTTGTTCTCTGAGGGGAGAGGGGCCTGTGCCCAGTGTTCAAGCCAGTTCTGAAGCACTCTGTTTACCAGACTTCTCTTTTCCTTTCACATCACAGGGCAGGCACATCAGACTCCCCACAGGAGGTGGAGCCAGCATTGTGGAAGGCAAGTACAGGCCAGGAGCACTTTGTTGACAGTCTTCCTTCTCTTCTTTCAGTGTGCAGGGCAGAGACATCAGACACACCACAGGGGGTGGAGCCAGCATTGTAGATAGAAGGCCCAGCCCTATTCAGGTACTAGGTGCAACTCCTCCCTCCCATCTTGGATGCAGATTCCGTATTCACCACCGGGCAGCCCCAGCCTATCTCCTGGAATTCCCCAGTCCTGTCACACACAAACCCAGACAAGGAATACACAACCTAGCAGAGGCAGGCTCACATGTTTAGGCAAGCAAATAGTTACTTTCTAAAAGTGGTATTTGCAAAGACAGAATAATAAAATAAACTTTACTAAAAGATGTATTTTATTACTCTGAGTCCAGGCATACTAAACTCGAATTTCTACCATGTTCCCTGAGTCTGCTAGGATTATAAACATGTAACAATCCAGCAGCCCATTCTATCCTATAAGGAACAGGTAGCCTTGCAATAGTGAAAAACGAAAATGGCTTTAATTCACTATTAGGACATGCCACACACATCAGGGCTTGTCCTACCTTATACTTACAATGCATCCTGCCCTTGGGCCTACCATAGGGGTGACTAATATGAAGACAAGGGAAGGTTTAGGGAGTGGTAAGTGGGTGCGCTTGCCTAGTCAGCATGACAGTACCAGACTGCACGCAGGTTCTGCAATGGCAGACCTTAGACACATTTTACAAGGCCGCTTCTGTGGGTGGCATAATCAGTGCTGCAAGCCCACTAACAGCATTTGGATTTACACGCCCTGGGCACACTCAGTGCACTGTACTAGGGTCTGACAAGTAAACTAAATATCCAATCAGGGAACCACTAATCAATACATCAATTTACAGTAGGGAGTACTCGCACTGTGGCACTGGACAGCAGTGGCACAGTGCCCAAAGCATCTAACACCAGAAAAAAACATGAGGCAACAGCAAAAATGGAAGGGAGACCCACGCCAATGGTGCCAGGTCTAACAGCGAACTTGACCCGAATCGGGTATCACAGGGCTTTACTTAGCACCAGTTACGTTACATTAGGACATGTTACATGAGGATACACATTCATTTGTGTTAGGCACGGGGAGATTAAGTGATTTGCCCAGAATCACAGGATGGTCAGTGTCATTGCTGAGACTTGAACCCAGTTCCCCAGATTCGAACGAAACCAGTTCCCCAGATTCAAACAAACCCAGTTCCCCAGATTCGAAGTCGACCGCCTTAGCCGTTAGCCAACTCTTCTTGGTCAGACGACAGCCATGATTACTGCCCATGGTGGATTAATAGAGGGAACCTAGCCTCCCCCCTAGCGCATGTGCCAGACTGGTTCATGTTATACCACAAATCCATGTTCTATAGTTGTTCGTTTACCAGGGTTCCATTGCCTTGATCTTAGTAAACTGCAGTCTAAGACCGGGAATTGGGGGGATGAAGAATATGACTCGAAGAGAGCCTTCTCTGCATTACTCTTAGTGAGAATATTGGAGGCCCTTCTACCTCTTACTTCTTGCTACCAGGGTGTCAGGGATGTAGTCTTCACTCAATTAGACAGGATACTGCATGTTAGATACCTAATTACCAAATGGAACTTAAAAGGAATGGACAATGCAACTAAACGAAACAAGATACACTTCTACTTAAAGCAGCTTTGCATTAATAAAACGTTCCTACAAGAATTGCATCTTACCGAGTTTGAAGGTGCTAAAATTAAACACAAATTAAGGGGCAATGCCACTATACACCTACTCTGCATATGCCAGGGGCACAGCTATCTGGCTAAGCCCAGGTACGCCATATGCAGTTGTTGATTTTTGCAGACTCCAGAGGGGCACTTTGTCTTGCTTCGGATCGACTCGATTGCCAGCTGCTAGTGCTGGGTGGCCTTTATTTCCCAAATGTTGACCAGGCCTGATTCCTTGATGTCCTGTTGAGGGTGTTGGCAGACTGGGTGAATATCTCAAGAATACTTGGTTGCAACTTCAACTGTGTATTAGACGTAACACTTGACTTCTCACATACATCCCTACCGGGCGTGGCAAGGGAGCGTAACGTGAAAGCGCTCTGGTACTGAGGTTATGTAGTTTTAGCCTCGCTTTACTACAGTCTCCATTTTACGTTTAGTCGCCATTTTATGTTGCCTCACTCAGGCAGCACGGCTAACGTAAGGAAAATGGTCTTTTCTGCCACTTTCAGCTGCGCGGTGTTTTTCTTGTCGACAAGCAACCTTTGTCCTTGTGTGCAATACTGATGTCAGGGTCCGGCCGAGTTCGTAAAGCCATGTCTAGACTGATTAATCCATGTCTCTACTCCACTGTTTGGGTCCCACCATTCTTCTCTTCCTTATCTTATTTAACTGGCCTTCACCATTCTCTCCGTGTGTTCTCTTGTTACATAGCTCTCCTTTTGAAGCATTCTACACATGTTTTACCACCTGCAAGCTGGATTATGGTCACCTGTGTTGATTAACCTGATGGGAGGGGAGCACACGGGGTCTGAAAGGAGGGTGTGTTTCAGACATCTGATACTTGTTTTCGAACTATTTCTATTCGTTACTTTTGTGTATTTTGGGAGTTGTCATTGTAAACTTGTGTTGTATAATAGACTGTGCGCCACAGATTGAAGTGGCAGTCTCTTGAGAACCTACCTGTTGGTACTTCTTAGACAACTGTGCTTAGCTGCAGCTAATAAAACTACTTTTCTACGCCTAACGGAGTGTCCAGTGTCTCTGTCGGTCAAGGCAGGTGAACTCGGGGATCTTAGGCGTGCCCTGCGCCGCTTGGCCCGTAAGGCCAGGTTCTCCAATTGGCGGCCCAACGTGTGGGCGACTTCAGCGCTAGTAGTTTTGCCCGAGAGTCGTGAGGAGCTTCGCAGGAAAATTCCGGAGGATTTCGCGAACCACGTGAGCGACCCCTGCATGTCGAAGTGGACCGAAGGTCTTTTGAAGCGTGGCTACTCCTTCCCGACGGCTGCTGACGACTGCTGCCCTGACTGTCGCCCTGCCTTGGCCCTTTGATGATGATTGGTATCGCGAGACGATAGACGGACATCTGTTGGCGTGAGAAAAGCCTTTAGTTAAGTATTTGTGGGTGGCGGCCACTCTCTTTGTTTTGTATTTTTGTTATTCGGGTAGCGCGCTAACCGAAGCCAAGGGGTAAGTACGTTTGTGCTGTGACTACATTGTCTAAATAGATCCCTTGACGTTTGTAAGGTTAAAATGCCTGGATTTAGTAAATTTAAGAGATTTTGTTGTTGTGCTTGTTCTACGGACTCCCGGTTGGAGGATTCGTGTCCGATTCCTCCAGTTGGAACTCCTAATTACGAGTTGTACTCGAAGCATGGTGTGGGTCCTATAGTTTTTAGTGACATATGGACCCGTTACACTAAAAAAGATGGTGTTTTACAATGGCCACAACATGGGTCCTTTGAAACTGAGATTTTAGACAATTTGGAAGCGATTTTATTCAAGAGAAAAGCCCGGCCGGCTATGTTTGACTCTTTTCGCCTATGGCGCAAGGAAGCCAAACAGAAAGAAATTAAGCAAATAAAGAAAGATAAGAAAGAGCAGAGTGTGACGATTCTTCAGGCTGCCCAGCAATTTAAAAATGATGAAACTGATCAGATGATTCAGGTGTCGGAAAGACAACATCGTATGGCAGCGGATAGATGCTACCCTGTATTGCCTACCGTTACAAAGAGTAAAAATCCCGATGACGATTCTTTTATGTCCCATTTGTTGACATTACCTCCGCCTTACGTGGTAGGAGCCAATGCACCACCATTACAGCCTGCTGCCAATGCGGCCGCTGTCCTTCCTGCACAAATACCTGTCCCTGTCATTTTGCCTCAGCCTCCTTTACCGACAATGTCTGTACCCCAATCTCCTTTGCCTCAGCCTTCTCCATCTGTCGTTTCTTTCGCTACTAATTCTTCTTCCAATTTACAGAATACACTGTCTCCTGTTTTAGTTTCAGATTCTCCTACAGCTAGACGGCGTTTAGTTGATACTGTCGCAGGTCTGTTATCGCCTTTGCTTGGCCCTCTTTTATTCTCTCCTGCTTCGTCTAGGAGACAATCTCGTAGTCAGTTTCCAGATTTTGAAGAACGAACTAAATTGGATTCCCTTGCTTCTAATTGGATCACTAGTCGTGTACCGTATGACACACGTGACATATTAGATACTTTTCTTCAATGGAACGCGCCCACTCAGAGATACGTATTTGATGTGATGTGCAATACTTTGATTAAAGCGTGGGAAGACGTAGATCTAGACTCGCCTCCTCGGGATTTATTTGACATTCAGGACCAATTTGATAAGGGATTGATCGTGGGTCCTGCTGTGGAACGTGCTGTTCAACAACTTGTTGCTTTTAGGTCTACCGTTTTCTCTCAAAATTCTCCTGAATCTGACCTTGTGGTTCGTCGCAAGACAACACAATATCCTATGCGAGAAGTTCCTCCAATATGGAGAGATGCAGTTCCTCAAGCAGGTAATGTTCCAGGTGTTCCTGCTCATTTTCAGCGCATATGGGTACATGACCCGTGGAAAAGATCGGAAGTGTTGGCTCTTAAACAGTCTTTACCGGACCCTCGTAAGAATCCTGCTGGATATTATAAGGAGCTGCCTCAGACTGTTGATGCTTGTATTATGAATTTGGCTGATATTGACTTACTCATGGGGAATGTAGTCCCACAAGCTATATGGGCTAAGATTCGTAGGCAGGATCATGCGGCAGCTTTAGGTGGTGATTGGGCTGCCATTACGGCTGCAGACGTAGGTCAAGTAGGTGGGGCTAAACCAGACGCTTTGATTACAGAATTACCTGGAAGAATTATAGATTTGATGAAGACTCTAATGCCTGCGATGCGTGTTAACTGGGATAAGTTGGCGGCATGTAAGCAAAAGACGGATGAAAGTGTCTCTGACTTCTTTACTCGTTTTGAGGAGACTTTCATCGATCATAGTGGGCAAGACATGAGCACTGAAGGGGGACAGCGATTATTCGTAGACAAATTTGTTTTTAACTTACTTCCAGAATTATCAAACAAACTGAAACAGTCGGAGAGTTCATGGGCTGTCTCTTCCACTGCCCAGATATTGGCTACTGCTCAATATTATGAGAATAGGGAAAAGGAAGATAAGGAGAAAGCGGAGAAAAAGACTAAAGACTTGAAAACGAACGTTCTTCTGCAACAGGCTTATCCACCTCGTTCTGCTCAACCTCTATTTCCCCAGCCCCCACAGTTTCAGAGGTTGTTGCAAAAGCCAGTTCCCTCTGTTCCTCGGGCTCCATTGGGCCCCAACCAGTGTGCTTACTGTAAGGAGGATGGTCATTTTAAGAACACTTGTCCGATTCTATTACAACGGTATGGTGGATCATTAGCGCCACGAGGTCGTGGTGATTCTCGATCCATGTCTAGAGGTAGAGGCCGTGGTGCTCCTCTTCAGGAACAACGTCCCTCTCCTCCTCAAACCTCTGCGAATTATTTTGACCAGCAGACTTCTCAAACTGCACAATACTACAATGATGACTATTGTTACGACAATGAGAATGTTGCTTTCCATACTAGCTAGGACAGCCAGAGACAAAGTGAGGGAGTCATATCAGTTCCAGAAGATCAGGAAGGACCTTATGTTAATGTTATGGCATTAGGTGTTACAGAACCATTTCTCTTGGATACTGGCGCTATGAGAAGTTCTATTATGCGTTCTAAACTCCCTGGGGCACCTTTGTCCGGCTTAACAAATGTTTCTGTAGGATTCTCTGGCGCCCCAGTTTCAAATCCTATTTCTTGTCCCTTGCCCATTTCCATTGGTCCATATGATTTGGAAGCTCCACTCCTTCTAACAACAGGTTGCGGAGAGAATTTGTTGGGTTTAGACCTTTTGAAACGTTTATATGCCACGTTGTATTGTTCGCCTTCTGGTGTACATCTTACATTGGGTGATAAAACGACTTCTCCAATGTATGTTTCTAAGGAACAACTGCCACCCGAGTTGCAATCTCTCCCAGCTAAACTTTGGGCTGTGGGTCCAAATGATGTTGGTTTGTTACAGATTCCACCGTATGTCATTACTATCAAAGATCATGTTAAGATGCCACGTGTTCCTCAATATAAGATCTCCAGTGATGGTGAGCGAGCCTTGTTGGCCATTATTCATGATCTGGTTCAGAAGGGTGTGGTTGAAGAGACTAGAGGAAACGTCTGCAATAGTCCTGTTTTGCCTATTCTTAAACATACTGATCCTTCTCAGCCACCTGTTTATCGTTTTGTCATTGATCTTCGAGAGGTCAACAAAATTGTTGTCCCTCAATTTCCTGTTGTGCCAGATATCACGACTTTGCTTACTATGATTCCTGCTTCAGCAGTCTGGTTCTCAGTGATCAATCTTAAGAATGCTTTCTTTAGCATTCCCATTGCTGCAGAAAGTCGGGATCTTTTCGGCTTCTCTCTCGGAGGTCGAAGCTTCTGGTTTAAACGCGCACCTCAAGGCTATTGTGAGAGTCCTTCAATATACAGTCAAGCTTTGAAGTCACAACTTGATACATTTTCTTTGCCCCCAGGTGCCACTCTTATCCAGTATGTGGACGATCTATTGATTGCGGCTGATTCTGAGATTGCTTGTAAAGCAGCGACTGTATCGCTCTTACAGCATTTGTCTGATTTAAATCATAAAGTATCGTCTTCCAAGTTGCAATATTGCCGACAAGAAGTTACCTACTTAGGTCATCTCTTGTCGAAGGAGGGAAGGCGATTGACTCCAGAACGTATTCATGCAATTGCACGAATGCCTGTACCATTGTCACAAAAAGAAGTGCGTGCTTTCTTAGGTATTACCTCTTATTGTAGGCAATGGATTCCTAATTTTTCCCTTCTTGCTAAACCTTTGTTGGCACTTACACTTAAAGATACGCCTCAGCCTTTGCCTTGGACTGATGAATGCCAAAAGAGTTTTACAGACTTACGTACTGCTTTGTGTTCTGCTCCTGTGCTAGGTACTCCAGATTACAGTAAACCTTTCACACTATATGTGCATGAAAGGGAAGGTTGCGCATTATCAGTCTTAACGCAACGATTTGGTGACAAACAAAGGCCGTGTGCCTATTTTTCTGCAACATTAGATCCAGTAGCGAAGGCATTACCTAGTTGCCTTAGAGCAACAGCAGCAGCGGCCATTTCTATTCGTCAGTCTGCTGGACTAGTGTTAGATCATACTCTTAATGTGATGGTTCCACATGCAGTAGATACTCTTCTGAATAGAACAAAAACTCAGCATTTAACGAGTGCTCGTTTGTCTGGATATGAGTTGACGCTTCTAGCTAGTCATATACATATAAGAAGGTGTAATGTCTTGAACCCAGCCACATTGCTGCCTGTTCTGGATGTTAATAACGTACAAGATCAGCATGATTGTTTTCTTCGCACTGAAGAAGAAACAAAGGGTCGGATAGACCTTAAGGATACACCGCTTGTGGATCCAGATGGTACCCTATGGGTGGATGGGTCATGTTTCAAGCTCCCTAATGGCGAAACAACGGCTGCTTATGCAGTCACGACGTTGTACACAGTGGTAGAAACTGCACGTATTTTGCATAACTCAGCGCAAGCTGCAGAACTGATTGCGTTGACAAGAGCATGTGTGTTGGCGAAAGGGAAAAGAGTGACTGTCTATACTGACAGTCAATATGCGTTCGGCGTTGCCCATAGTTTTGGTCGTTTGTGGAGGGAAAGAGGATTCTTTACCTCCCACGGCACTAAAATACAGCATGGTCAATTGGTAACGGATCTTCTTGATTCACTCGCCTTGCCTATTCAGATAGCGATTGTAAAGTGCAGTGCGCACAAGAAGATTACTGATGACGTGGGTAGAGGGAATGCATTTGCAGACGAGGTGGCGAAGGAAACAGCGAGGAATGTTGAAAGTCGCATGTATGTTGCAGGGCCTGCTAGATGGGTTGCAGAAGCTGGTATGTGTGAAAACACAGTGGAAAGTGTGAAAGCAATTCAGAAGGAGGCTACTGAGAAAGAATTGAGTACGTGGAAAGAAAGTACGGGAATGTTGGATGATACGGGTTGTTGGACGGAATTGTCAGAGCATCAGCGATGGTTGCTACCTAATGCGTATGTACTGCCGGTAGTTACTATGGCTCATGGCCCAGCTCATATTAATGCCCGTGGTATATGCAAACTTTTAGCTCCAGTATGGCAGAATGAGGGTATTCCAAAATGTGCAGAAAATGTGGTGAAACACTGCATTGTTTGTTTGATGCACAATCGAGGAAAAGGAACTCCAACTCCAACAGGTCACTTTGCACCCCCTACATACCCATTTGAAGTACTGCAGATAGATTACATCCATATGGAGCGTTCCAATAATCTCAAGTACGTCCTGGTGGTGGTTTGTGCCTTTTCCAAATGGATAGAGGCCTACCCCCTAAAGGACAATACTGCTTTGTCCACTGCTAAAATACTCTTGGAAGAATTCTTCCCGAGGTTTGGTTTGCCGCGCATTGTCTGGAGTGACAATGGAAGTGAATTTGTAGGTCAAATTATGCAAAAGGTGTGTATAGGTTTAGGCATCAAACAAAAATTCCATGCGGCAAACCATCCTCAGTCAGCTGGTCTGGTAGAGGGTTACAATGGTACTCTCAAACTTAAGCTAGCAAAGATTCAGGCCAGCACGGGCCTTTCTTGGCCTGATGCATTACCTTTAGCACTCCTTTCTACTAGAATGACTGTTCATTCTCGTTTGGGGCTTAGCCCATACGAGATTGTGTTTGGACGTCCAGCTAACATCTGGGGAGTCCCCAGACCCAAGGAGTACTCAGATATCCCCTATCCATTGTTGATTGACTATTTGCATGATCTCACCACTAAATTGCATGTTATTCGTCAACAGGTTCATAACGCTTTACCAGAGGCCTCTTCAGATCCCGGACACACCATCCAGCCTGGAGACTGGGTGTGTCTGAAGAACTTCCAGAGGAAAAAGAATTTGGAACCTCGCTGGGGGCCTCCAAGACAAGTCCTGCTTACCACTCGTACGGCTGTCAAGGTCCTGGGAAAAAGACATTGGATTCATGGTGTGCACTGCAAAAGGGTACCATTGCCTTTGCCTTATGACCAGTGGGTCCGAGAAGGCGTTGGCGATAGTGAGTGCGAGAAGGTACCCAAGTTTGTTCCGTTTAGCAGTGCACACCTGGATTGGACTAGTTCAGAGAAAGAGGATGATGATGTTCTGCAGGAAGCCGTACCATCTCATCTGAGACTTGACACGACAGATCCCGAACATTTGTTCCAGGACCAAACAACATCCGGAAAGAGACAATATAACCTGAGGAAAAGATCCTCTGAAGACAATAATTTTAAATTTTCCTTTTCTTTAAAATTTGTTAATAAAGAAGAGTTTTTCCTTCCCTTATCCATCAAGTTGCAGGGTCGCGGTAGGAGTCTTGAGCTGTGACCTGAATAGTGACTAGGTCAACAGGACTTGCAGTGTCATAGGACGGCTAACAATCACAGCCAAGTGATCTAGGAAGATTATCGTGAGCAACGCTTTTAGAGTAATGGATAGTACAGGGAAAGGAAGTGATGCGAAAATATTGAAGAGAGCTCATTATAAGAAGTTATTATTTGGTCGATGTGGCGTAGCCTTATGTGTTTTAGTAGGTCTGAGTAGTTTATTAGCATGCATTGGATGGCTTATTCATGTTCTACAGTTAGTACCTGTTCCTATTTCTGCCCCTTTAACTCCATCTACTACTGTTTCACCCCATAAATTTTACTCACTCCCAGATCACGAGCAAATGAGAAGAATGGAATATCTTAACAATTCGTTCATTCAACTGTTACACCAGCATCAATTGATCGTAAATATTACTGATTGTTGGGTATGTGGCCTCATACCACATAATACACAAAGAGGAATGCCGTATCTAGTCCTCCCTTTTTCATACGAAGGTTCTGCTTGGGCTTATCTGGCCATGTTTTCCAATACATACCAGAATCTACTTAGATATCCTTCTGGTGGATCCTATAATGGTGGAGTGGATTTCAGTCACAGTTGGTTGATTAAGGGCATTGTAACTATGGCAAAGATTGCTGACATCATCAAGATTCCCAAAGATGAAAAGAGAGCGTATGATGGGTGGAATATAACTCGTTATACTCTTAGTCTCACTGACAAGCTTAAACAGCGGAATTCTGCACCTATTTGGGTACTACCTCAGAAAGGTCATTTATGCTTACAAATAAATGGCCAGAATACGAAAACCAAGCAAGAGAGGAGCAACTGTTCCCACACTTATGTCTATACTCCTTCTACTCCCGCACCATTAGTGGCATCAAAAGGTACATATTTTATCTGTTACGATAAAGCTTATACATGGCTTCCCACACACTTTTCGGGAACATGTTATATAGCCTTTCTCCTCCCTCCTACATATACTGCTCCTGCTGATTATCACAAGAAGAGAGTTACTAGAGGAGTAGTAGATTCGGAAGACACAGCAGGGCAAGAAGGAGGGGATTTTCTGAAAGGATTCCTTCCCTTTTGGGGTCCGATGGCCAATAGTAAAAATATCAGACAGTTGGTCCGTGTGGTTGATGCCACAATTAATGTCACTTCTGGAGCATTAAAGAATTTAACCGCTGAGCTTCAGGCGGACCGACTTATGACTTTGCCGAACAGGATGGTGTTAGACATAGTCCTTGCAGACAAAGGAGGAGTTTGTAAGTTGATTGGGTCTAGTTGCTGTATTTACATTCCTGATAACGCCCCTACGGTATACCAAGCCATCTCTAAGCTACATGTCATCTCTGAATCCATACGCCAAGATACTGGAGATTGGTCTGTGATGGGATGGTTTTGGGGACTACTGTCCACTTGGGGATGGAAAGTACTAACTTTCCTTGGAATGATTCTAGCACTCGTCTTTTCTTGCTGTCTCTGTCTGCAGTGTGGTCCAGCTATTTGTGGATTTTGTGCCACGATCTGTGTTTCTAAACCAGTAACACAACAGACTGAACATATTAAGATGATGGTGCAACAGCATCTTAGTGACCTCATGACCATTGACATCGACTCAGATTGACATGGGTTCCTTTTTGCTTTGCCTGAGTATGGCAAAAGGAGGGTCTGAGGTTACGTAGTTTTAGCCTCGCTTTACTACAGTCTCCATTTTACGTTTAGTCGCCATTTTATGTTGCCTCACTCAGGCAGCACGGCTAATGTAAGGAAAATGGTCTTTTCTGCCACTTTCAGCTGCGCTGTGTTTTTCTTGTCGACAAGCAACCTTTGTCCTTGTGTGCAATACTGATGTCAGGGTCCGGCCGAGTTCGTAAAGCCATGTCTAGACTGATTAATCCATGTCTCTACTCCACTGTTTGGGTCCCACCATTCTTCTCTTCCTTATCTTATTTAACTGGCCTTCACCATTCTCTCTGTGTGTTCTCTTGTTACATAGCTCTCCTTTTGAAGCATTCTACACATGTTTTACCACCTGCAAGCTGGATTATGGTCACCTGTGTTGATTAACCTGATGGGAGGGGAGCACACGGGGTCTGAAAGGAGGGTGTGTTTCAGACATCTGATACTTGTTTTCGAACTATTTCTATTTGTTACTTTTGTGTATTTTGGGAGTTGTCATTGTAAACTTGTGTTGTATAATAGACTGTGCGCCACAGATTGAAGTGGCAGTCTCTTGAGAACCTACCTGTTGGTACTTCTTAGACAACTGTGCTTAGCTGCAGCTAATAAAACTACTTTTCTACGCCTAACGGAGTGTCCAGTGTCTCTGTCGGTCAAGGCAGGTGAACTCGGGGATCTTAGGCGTGCCCTGCGCCGCTTGGCCCGTAAGGCCAGGTTCTCCAGGTACTGGTGGATGAACTAGTCCTTGCTTGACTTCTGGCCTGTTAGAAATTTAGGGGCTCGTGAGTATTCCTATTACTCCCCCTTGCACAGACTGCATGTTTGAGAGGATTGAGTTCCGTGCTCCGCAGCTCTGCAAAAAGCCACTTACTTCACTGACTATCTAAGAAAGACCTTGTCTGATCACTGCCCGATGGAGCTAGGATTGTAGTGGGGTACTATTCCCTCCCTGATCACTACCTGCAGGCTCCAGCCTTCATAGCTGCAGATCCCAGGTTTTGAGAAACCCTTTGTCAGAAGATCCAAGAATATTTCCAGCATAATACAGGCTCAGCCTCTTTGAGTCTTGTAGAATGGGAAGCATTTAATGTTGTCCTTAGGGGTGTGTGCATTTGCTTCATGATGGTAGTGAGAAAGAATTGTTATCCCGTGAGGGAAGCACCCGCACTCGTGGTTCTGTCAACTGGTGTACACAGTGTTAATGGTAGGTAGGTGCTGTTTGGTAACTCCTCCTGAGTAAGAGGATATGGAAATCAATAATTAAGCGTTATACCAAATGTGGACAACGTCCCCAAACGCACTCAGAATGAAACTTTTTCAAATGATTCATAATCGGTTGTTTGTATGTTCATCAAAGAAATTTATTTCTTGAGTTTCTGCTCAGTTTGAATCCTTTTTTTTCGTGATGTTATTTTCACACCATTATTTTATATTCAATTCATTGCCCAATGCATTTCGGGCCCTAAGCCCTTCTTCAGGGGCTTCATAATCTAACAAAGGAAATATACACAACATTAGAATCTTTTGTAATTTCCATATGTGCATTTCACAATTTTTAAGAAACGAATGGAGTTCGCCAATGGTAATAACAAACCTTATATTCCAAATGGTGTGTCTGATGGTTCGTGATAGGGTGAGTTCACCTGTGCTGAATAAACCAAAAGTGATGCGAAGAAGTGAAGAACACGATAACATAATCCACAGGTGTGCAAAACAGTGAAGCGAAAACTAAGTTCGAATTAGCCCGGTGAACTGAATACGGTACCTTTAGAAGTTCCGTATTACGGTTTATTACACTTATGCTGTAAAGCGAGATGTTAAATCGCGCTTTACCGCGTAAGTGTATCGCATTTCACCTTGGGTTCTTGAACTAACTGAGATGACGTTGTGCATCACGTTAACTACCCTCATTCTTGTAATGCTTACGCACCCATGTAACCATCTTTTCAACGGGCCATCACGCGCTGTTTAATAAACCATAATACGGAACTTCTAAAGGTACCGTATTCAGTTCACCGTGCTAATTCGAACTTAGTTTTCGCTTCACTGTTTTGCACACCTGTGGATTATGTTATTGTGTTCTTCACTTCTTCGCATCACTTTTGGTTTATTCAGCACAGGTGAACTCACCCTATCACGAACCATCAGACACACCGTTTGGGATATAAGGTTTATTATTACCACTGGCGTACTCCATTCATTTCTTATAAATTGTGAAATGCACATATGGAAATTACGAAAGATTCTAATGTTGTGTATATTTCCTTTGTTAGATTGTGAAGCCCCTGAAGAAGGGCTTAGGGCCCGAAATGCATTGGGCAATTAATTGAATATACAATAAGGATGTGAAAATAACCTAACGAAAAAAAGGATTCAAACTGAGAAGAAACTCAAGAAATATATTTTTTTGATGAACTTACAAACAACCGATTATGAATCATTTGAAAAAGTTTTATTTTGAGTGCGTTTGGGGACGTTGTCCACATTTGGTATAACGCTTAATTATTGGTAGTGAGAAAGACACTTGAAGGGGAACTCAAGAAATTTAAGGCACATCTCCACACATTACAAAATGCATACAGCATGGACTCTACAAAGGAAGAAGACCTGGCTGAGACTAGGAAGACTCATGCAGACCTGTAGGAACGTTTCAGGTTGCTGGACTATACAAAGTACACTGACGTCCAACAAACTGAGGGGGGTATTAATCAGACTTATCAAGCCCCTGTTAATAGGCTCTTTACTCCCATCTGTCACAAACTGTGAGGGTCACGTGGTCTGAACACAATGAGTGCAGTCTTTAAATCTTATTTTATACACCTCTACTCCTCGACCAGTCCGCCTACCAAGGTGCGCATGGTGGAGTTCCTAGCAGGATCTCCCCTGTCACAGATCACACGAGAACAGCGTGAAACCCTGTTGGCATCACCTACTGAGCAAGACATTAAACAGACCCTATGAATGTTAGCTTTAGGCAAGACCCCGGGATCAGATGGCCTGCCACCAAAATTCTGCACCACATATGAATCCCTTCTGGCCCGCAAATTGTTAACATTATATAACAACACTGATAAAGTGAGGAGGCTTCTGACCACTACCAGAGAGACGCAAGTCACGTCGATCTTGAAACCAGGGAGAGACCCTGTTTCTCTATCTTCTTACTGACCACTCTCAATATTAAACATGGACTATAAGTTCGCAGACAGGTTGCAACCACTGCTGCCTACACTGGTCCTTGCGAACCAAAATGGGTTTATCCCCTCTTGAACCACGTCTTCGAACCTGGATTGTTTTTACCATGATCTCCTGCTTTCTGGCCTCATTCGGTATTTATAGCCATAGACATTAAGCAAGCATTTGACGCCATACATTGGGAATACATTTATTCTGTACTGAATCACTGCACATTAGGTTTGATCACGTGAGGGAAGAAACCGGGCACATTACTGAAGTCCACTGCCCAAAGAACTAGGGTCAACCCACCTGTCCCCCATTGTGAGTAGACCCCCCGGCTATACCCAACCCACTTCCCTCCTCACTGTCGGTTGCCTCTTGAGAAGAGGATCCCCCCTCTGCCGTCCCAGAGTGACACATGTCACGCCAAAGTAGTAGATCTTCTTGCAACTTCTCATCCCTTCTAGTAGGTTTCATGTGGACCTCTTCAGCTAGGGATCATTCACGAACGTCTTTGAGCCAGGTTGGCACCTCTGTGGCCCTTTGCCCCATCCAAGTTATAGCTACCCTGCGCCAGGCGAGTACCAGCATTAATTGAAAAAGCTTATGTGGGAATTTCTTTTTCTTAGGCTTCCGGATCAGCGCCAGCAAACAATACAAGGGTCATTAGCAAAAATCCTGCGCA
Organism: Lissotriton helveticus; assembly: GCF_964261635.1. Classification (NCBI taxonomy): domain Eukaryota; kingdom Metazoa; phylum Chordata; class Amphibia; order Caudata; family Salamandridae; genus Lissotriton; species Lissotriton helveticus. Next base: position 939,515,727 of record NC_136067.1, read on the forward strand.
CACATATACAATCATAAATCCAATAGATGAGTATGTAGAGAGTAATAGGACAATCCAAGCAATGGAGTCTTTGTTCTTTCTCTTGTCTTTTTAATAGTGTACCATATCAAGTATAATTTTACAAACAGTCAGCCGACACGTGTTTCGTTGTAGCAAAGAGTATTCTACAAATCTTTGGGGCTGGGAAATAGAAAAAGAGAATCTCAGTACAGGACACAGAAACTCCATGTCTACAAAACAAGAAAACCATTGCTAAAGAGGCTTCATGAAGTGTGCATGTTATACCCGCATTTAGTGTCAAGTAAAATACCATCACCCAACATGCGTGGAGACCACAGGAGAAAATATCATACCGTCGGATAACATAAGGGAAAATAATCAAAAATTATAAATATATACACAGAGGCCCTCTATATAGTGTGACTTATCTTATAACCACGTTGTGAGCCAATCTTAAGGAAATAAAAGTCAGGCATCTATACCAATGAAAATGAAAGGCTTAAACATGGGTACATAAACTTGGTAATGATGAGTAGAATTATCATCCAACTCTTCAAAAGACCTCATTTTCACCATATGTAAAGCAATTATTTAAAAAGATACCTCTATGGCTGAATCCCAAATTGGCAAGCTAAAAGAGCGGAGAGAGAAAGGAAAGTAACAAGGAAAAGGGCTGTAGTAATTCATCCTAGATAGGTGAGGTCAGGGGTTCAAAACTAAGTCTAGAGACTGTCACTAAAAGTACACTTACCCCACATCCGGTGATAATTCTAACCCGGCAGGGTAACTAAATCCTTGAATGAAAAGTGTTTGAAGAGAAGGATACAATCTAAAAAAGTCCAGGTGTAAAAGAGAAACAAAAATACACAAGTAAGCACCATGGCCAAAAGAGTTCCATATATTAACTATTTACAGATAAGGTAATATGGTAGTAACTAAAGGTATCTGTATGTATTCCATAGAAAAGCTATTCTAGGTGAAAATATCAAAGGACAAATATCCGGGGAATCACATAAGACTAATGGTCCTCCTCATAATGAGTATCAACATAACTAGCGATCAACCAAATCCACAGTTCGACCAGTAGTCGCATCTCTGTGGTGCTTAAGGGATATCTCCAGCAAACCCAAAAACAAAAGGGTCCCAGTAATATGACTCATAATCAGAAACAGAAACCAGATCTTACCCACTAATAGGCCGGTAAAGGTGCGAAGCCAGAATTCAAACAAGTTTCGATTGTTTCTTTTTAAAAAAAACAGCAGAATCCCAATCTAAATAGAGAAATATATATAGTAAAATCACCGAATTGGATATATTCAAGAATATTGAAGTTAATTAAAATTCCAAGTAAGTAATTATAAAAAGCCCGACTCACATGGGCTCACGATAAAGGTACAGCAAGGACTGGTTCAATCCCGGTGAGACACGGGTGCGTGTTCTTTCAAGTCGCTGTATGCAAAGGAAGAAAATATCGGGTTTTAATTAACCCTATCTAGACACGTCCTGTATTTACCATGTCTAGATTGCCAAAAAGCTAAGTAGCCATATTTTGATGCTTGACAGAGCATGCATCCTTACCTATCCCAAGGAGGATATCATTAGTTTGGTGTCTCCAACAATCGTAGTGCACCGCAGCGGAAACCCGGAAGTGAACTTATTGCCAATGGTATCCGGAAGACTAGAGCGCTAACATTATTGGAAAGCTGATAGTTACTACGCGACTAGAAGTAGAAAGGAGTTTTACCACGTCTGTCCGCAAAAGACCATACTTAACATCCCCTTAATATTACGGGACTGCGAATAGAAATAGAACGTGGCTTCACAGAATCTATACCGCAAAAAGACCATACTTAACATCCCCTTAATATTGCAGGCCTAGTGGCTCAAAAAGTAAGGGCGAAAAGCAAAAGTTGCTTAAAATGTAATTTCTAAATTTGTATTACCGATAATTAAGAGTAGCAATTATACGGTGAACACAAGTTAGTAACAGCGCCCATGTGATTAATGGACGATGTCCCAGTGTCAAAAAAGACCCAAAAACTTGTTTAATTTTTTGGGGCGTTTGGGACCTCCATTCACGATTCAGCCAAACCGAACTGATCAAGAGGATAGTCAGAAAGGAGAAGAAAGTAAGAAACATCAAGTGACAGTATCAGAGTTAGATTACAAAATACTCAGAGCCATATGTACAATACTCAAAATCAGCATAGCAAATCTACATAGTGGTTATCGGAGTTTACAACAGTTACTCCGATAATGTATACGAAATGCACATCTGTAAGTAGTAAAAAAGCAGTAAAAAGTACCACATAGGATAAGATGGTGTGCATTATAGGGAACAGCGAGGCTAATTCCCCAGGAAATATTGCATTTCGGAATCACAATTAAGTCCCCGCTCAACTGTATGAAGTCTCATGATCCAGCTAGCTTCCCTTTTTCTGAGGTGTAGTTCCCTATTACCACCCCGGAGATTTATAGGGATATGCTCAATTCCAAAAAAGCAAAATTCTTGACGTGGGCCCTGTGCTGTGCAAGATGCAGCATGGGTAGCGACTGGGTACCTCACATCTTGTTGTAGAAGTGTTCTGATGTGTTCCCCAATTCTCTTCTTCAGGGTTCTGATCGTGCTACATACGTATTGTTTACCACATTTGCACTCAATTATATAAATGGCAAACTTAGTGAGACAGTTAATGTTGGTTTTAATGTTGTATGTTCTGTTTCCACATCCATTGAATCTCTTGGTTCTATGTTTAGCCCATCTGCACACCCTGCACAATCCACATCTATAAAAACCAGTATTGGGTGTGGTGAGCCAAGTATCTGTCCTCATTACTCTGGGAACAGTAGGGCTAAGTCTATTTCGAAGCGTACAGCCCTTTCTGAATGTAATCTGTGGCTGCTAAGTTATATCACTAGCTAGTGTGTTGTCTGCTAATAGGATGTTCCAATGTTTTTTCAGGCTCCGGCGTAAAATGTGACTGAGTCCATTGAAGTCAGTAATCATGCTTGTGGTCTGATTACCCGTTTCTGGGCTTATCTTAGGTGTTAAAGTGTCTACCCTCTTGACCTTAATGATCCTATTCTCAACCTTAATAAGATATGTAGTGGAGTAGCCTCTGTCTTGAAATCTAGACTTCATGTTATTCATACATTTGTAGAACTCAGAATCCTCGCTACAATTACGTCTAGCTCTCATGTACTTTCCATAAGGTATGGAACTAATCTGATGTATAGGATGTGAGGATTCAGCATGCAGGACAGAGTTACATGCGGTACTTTTGCGGAACAAACGGGTCTTAAGCTTGTTCTCTTCGATGCATATTTCAATGTCCAGGAAATTGATATGCGTGTTGCAGTATTCCATGGTGAACTTCATACCATATTCGTTATTGTTCATGTAGTCAATGAATAGTTTTAGTTCAGACTGGGTACCGGTCTACAATAGAAGACAGTCATCTATCTACCTGCCCCAGAATATAATCTTATCGGTCCACTCATTGCCTCTATTGCCCCAAATCCAATCTTTTTCCAGGCCGCACATAAACAGACACGCAAAAGAGGGGGAACATTTCGACCCCATTGATACTCCCCTAATCTGCTTATACCACTTATCATCAAAAAGAAAGCAATTATTGTGGAGGATAATGTACAACATCATAATCAGCATCTCATTGTGTAACCATTCAGTGGCTGGTCTAGAACTAAGCATACATGTTAATGTTTGTAGACCCAAGTCTGGTTTGATGTTCGTATACAGTGAAACCACATCAAATGTCACTAGTAACATTCCCAGTTGCCAGTCCAAATCTAAAAGGACACTCAGGATATGTTTGGAGTCTTGTATGTAGCTAGGCAAGTTTCGTACTAAGGGACCCAGGAACAGGTCAACATATTCCGAAAGTTTTTCTGTGGGACCCCCTATGCCTGAAACAATTGGCCTCCCAGGAGGTAAGGCTTGGTGTTTATGGACTTTTGGTAAGGTGTAAAGGTAAGGTTAAGTGGGTCTGAAAAACTTTAGGTATGCCAGCTCGTCATCATCAAGTAAGCCCTTGGAGTGCCACTCAACCAAGTGTCTATTGATTAAAGCGCTCAGGGGGCCCATCGGGTTATGTGTAATCAATTCGTAGCACTCAGTGTCATTTAATTGGGACATGACCTCCTTATTGTAGTCAGACCTGTTCATAATGACCACATTTCCTCCTTTGTCTGCCTCTCTTATTAGGATATCATTATCATTACTCAGTTCTTTTAAAGCATGTCGTTCACCAGTGCTGAGATTGTCCTTAAAGAATCTATGCCTTTTCTTAGAAGTTTGACTAAAGTCCCAATCATCCAGATCATGTAATACTCTTTTGTAAAAAGTGTCAATCAAATTCCCAACCGGAAGAGTGGGCGTCCATCTGGACTTATTTTTAAGACCGCTAGAAATGGAAAGATCCATGTCAATGTCGAGCTCTTCCAGGAGACGAGTCATAACATGAGGAGAGTCCTCCACCTCAGTATTTGATAATAGCAATTTAGTGGCTTGTATGTCCTGAATACTAAGAACACCAGACACATTACTCATAATTGCATTTGGGACTTTTTTATTTAAGGCAGGATTACAAGTGAAAAATGTCTTCAATGTTAGTCCTCTAATAAATTTAAACAAATCCACTTTCATTTTGCACAAATCCCCTGGATCTTTGGGGTTAAAACTCAGCCCTTTACTTCGCAAGGAAATCATATTAGTGTCAAGTGTTTTAGAGGAAAGGTTAATCACTTGAAGGGAATCGTCTCCTGTCACTATTTGTTCCTGTCGTTGCCTGATCTGAGCTTCCTCTTGTAATCTTCTCTGTCTACTTTGTCCGCCCCATTGGCCTCTGCGGGTTTTGCCTCTACCCCTGTTCGTGTGCCTAAGTTCCTGTTTCCCTTGCAGACGGTGCGAACCTCCCGCAAAAAAAGCGGACACGGATGTATTGTTATTGTTTTCAGCCTCACTATTACTCGAGGCAATGGCATTAGCAGACATCGAGCTAGAAGAAATAGAGATAGTGTCTGTTTCCACTGTGGTGTGCCTGTTAGGATTCTTGGGGATCAGAGAATCATATTTGCGAGCATAAGTAAAGATTCTACCGGTCTTATAATCAATTTCGTCCCGTTTGAGTAGTCTCGATTTCCTATCTTTGATGTCCCTCTGATGAGCAGCTAAGACATCCTTAAGAATGGAATAGTTCTTTTCTGTTGCCTCTTTAAGGTTAAGATCCCTGATTTCTTTCTCCAAAATGTCTATTTCAGCCTGTAGCTTGTTGACCTTTCTCTCTGAGCTTTCAATGAGTATCCTCATTAATGCCTGGGAGTTCACATTGAGTGATTCCTCCCATTTGTTCAAAAGGTCATTATCTAATTCATCATAAGTAGGTAGGATCTGAGCACGTAACCCCCTCGGTATTCTTTTTAGTCTTAAATATTGTTTGAGGGTTGCTCCGTCCCACCATCTTGCATTTTCTGTCTTTTTCAAACATTCTAATTTCAGGAATTTCTCTCTGAGGCCCTCATTGCGTGTGGTGTTGGTGCTGGTGGATGCACTATTATTGGCTGCTCCAGTGGCCAAAATTCCAAACAATTCCTCTGCTTCTTTATCCCTGTCCATTTTAAAGGAAAAAGAGACCTGCTTCTTAGCTTTTGAAGGTAATACTGGCTGCCCTTCCTGAGACCAAGTTAAAATGGGTAGAGACGGGTTTTAGTAACCAGGAGGTAGTGGCACTCAAGCAGTGTTGACGTTATGTCTATATTAAATCAAAACAATGAGAATGGTGCTGACAGGAAGGGGAGACCCTCAAAACCCTTCAATCTGTATAGAAAACCATACAATAACACATTAGCAAAAATCCTGCGCACACATATACAATCATAAATCCAATAGATGAGTATGTAGAGAGTAATAGAACAATCCAAGCGATTAAGTCTTTGTTCTTTCTCTTGTCTTTTTAATAGTGTACCGTATCACGTATAATTTTACAAACAACCAGTCGACACGTGTTTTGTTGTAGCAAAGAGTATTCTACAACTCTTCAGGGCTGGGAAATAGAGAAAGAAAATCTCAGTACAAGGGTTCAGGCGTCATCCGAAGGCCAGTGGCCGCTACAATCCTTCCCACCACCTCTATCCAGAACTGCTGAACCATTGGACAATACCATGTCAGGTGTAAGAAACCTTCCTTCTCCGCGGCACATCTAGGGCAGCTATCTCCCCTATCACTAGACGTGTTTTAGGGACATCGGGGTTAAATAAGTGCAGTGGAGGAAGTTGAAATGCATTAACTTAAACCTGGCGTTGCATGACACTGAGCATGTGAGGGAACCTATGCGTGCCCACTGTGTATCATCTAGTTGGATTGCGAGGTCCCTTTCCCAGGCCGCCCGAGACGGCGGTATCGGGGGCGTTGAGTCTTGCTTCATCGCTTTGTACAAGAGTGAAATCAATTTGCGGCCGGCACCGCAGGAGAGTATGATATCTAATGTGTGTGTGTCAGTGGTGGGATGTCCGGGTACTGAGGCCAGGTGACCTTCACCACCTCCTGAATTCCTCTGAAATGTAGGAACTGACCCTGTGCAAGGCAAAAATTCTCCTCTGCCTGCTCGTAAGTGATGAAGGCTTCATTGGGAAAGAGGTCGGCAAGAACCTCACACCCTCCCTCCCTACAGGGTTGAAAAGACATGTATTTCCCCATATCTATGAAGGGGGCCAGAATCCAAATCAGGAGTTCCCTGTGGAAGGGTGCCCTTGTTAAGACCTTCTCTGTCAAACTGCTGCCATGTAGCGGCTGTGTGCCGTACAATGTAAGGAAGAGATGTGTCCATCCCCCTGCCCTGCATCAGAGCTTCCTGTAACGCCTGAGTGTCTACCCTCCCGGAGAAGAGGTGTTTCTCCCAATTATCCACATCGGAGAACCAGTGTACCGCGGGTTGTAGCTGCGCCGTGTAATAGTACAGGTCGAAGCGTGGAGCTTCCAGACCTCCCTCCTCATAGCTACGAACAATAGTGTTGAGGGCGACCCTACTGCGTCTGCCCGCCCAAAGCAGAGAAGTAAGTAAAGTGTTAAGAGTACATACAGTGTCCTGGGAAGCATCACCATCTTAGAGATGGCTAGCCTGCCCATCAATGAAAGTGGGAGGGTGTTCGAAAATGACACCAACTGCTGGAATGAAGTAATTATACGGTCTACATTCTGGGCTACCGCCTGTGCATATGTCGGGCCACCTGTATACCAAGGTATAGAAACCCTTGCTGCTCCCAACCCAGTCTGAAGTCCGGGAGGTCCTCCGGGGGAGCTGACGCCAGCCCCGCCAGTGGGAAGATCAGGGACTTACTGCAGTTGAGTCGTAATCCAGAGACATCCCCAAACCGATCTAGCTGGTGCAGCAGTGCCGGCAGGGCATCCTGAGGAGAGGCCAAATAAAACAAGGAGTCATCGGCATATAGGCAGATAATATGCTTTTTGTTTCCCACTCTAATTCCCCACTCTTCCATAGTGGTCCGGACCCGGACTGTGAAGGGCTCTATGGCCAGGGCAAACAATAAGGGCAAAAGAGGACACCCCTGGCGCGTACCCCTTCCCAAATGCCACTCTTCTGACCTTGCGCCCCCTAGTTTTACTTTAGCGCGGGGTGCCGTGTAGAGGATGCAAATCCATTGACAAAAGTTAGGGCCCAACCCTACAGCACATAGGACCACAAGAAGGTATCCCCAATTCACTGTGTCGAACTCCTTGGCAAGTTCAATAGATACTAACACCAAGTGGTCCTCTCGGTCCCGCACCTCATGCAGAATGTGGTTCAGCCGCCGCAAATTCATACCCGAATTACGTCCTGGTATGAAGCCACACTGGTCCTCATAGACTAAGTGAGTCATGTGCGGCGCTAATCGAGAGGCCAAGAGTTTGCAAAGGACTTTAACATCTGCGTTTATCATTGTACTCGGACGATACGATGAGGGCTCATGGGCCCCCCCCCCCCCCGGTTTCAGAATCATACATATTTCCCCTTGCGTCATGCTCGGAGGGATATCTCCGCGCTCAAATGCCTCTGGATAGACCTGCAACAAGAGTCGGGGAAATGTACCCCCGAACGCCTGATATAATTCGGGGGGGAACCCATCACTCCCTGGAGATTTGGCTCGTGGTAGGTGCTTCAGGACGGATTGCACCTCTCCCAGCGTTAGGGACTCGTCAAGGTCCTTCTGTGCCTGTTCAGGTATGGATCGTAAGGTCAGGTCACGGAGGTAAGGGAGATAGGAGGCCTCGTTAATTGCAGGGTCTGCGGTATAAACCAGCTCAGATGTGACTTCAGGACCCGTAATAGTCCCACCTCGGAGTGCACCAAGTTTCCCGTGGGCTCCAGAAGAGCCACGATGGCGGAAGGGGCGCATTCCCGGCGGAGAATCCAGGCTAAAAGGCGCCAACCGGATTTATCTCCTTCCCTATGAAGGAGTTGTCTATACTGGGTGAGAGTGTATTTGTCGAGCCTGTCCCAAATGTCATGAATGCGTTACTGAATACCATGCCCCCTTCCCTCTCCGCCGCGTCAGGTGCCCCAGATGTCTGAGCCTCCAAGAGGTGCTGTTCCTCCTCCTGCAGCTCTCGCTGAAGCTTCCTTTGAACCCCACAGGTGAGACTTATGCATGCTCCTCTCACCACTGCTTTCAGGGCTTCCTACTTCGTGGCCTGTGAGAAATCCAACCCGCCCCAGTTCAAGTCGACTTAGTCAGTTATGACTGTTTCTAAGTGGTGCTTCCCTACCTGATCCTCGGGGATCTTCACCGGCAACCTCCAAGTTCGAGGGCGATGCAACGGTCCCCCCCAGCTAACCACACATGCTACAGGGTAGTGATCTGATAAGAATCGCGCCTGGTGGGCCACCTCAAGGGACATATCCGTATCTGGGTTTGCAAGTAGGACCCTATCTAAGTGACTGTATGTATTATGAGTTGATGAGAAGCAGGTGTACACTTTCTGGGTTGGATGTGTTTGGCGCCATACATCGTGGGCTCGTACATTCCCCATGACCTCTCGGAGCTTCATTGTCATCCTTGGTTTCGTGCCAGTACGAGGTGGGGACCTATCCAGAACGGGGTCTAGGACACAGTTAAAATCCTCCAACCAGAGTAGTGGCAACTCCAATTATGATAAAAGGATCTCCTGCAGAGAATGAAAGAAGTCCGGGTCATCGGTGTTTGGAGCATACATGTTCATTATGGCCACGTCCCTTCCATCCAGTTTAGCTCTAAGGAGCAGATATCTTCCATGGATGTCAGCCTCCACATATTGTAAGGCAAACGGAACCCCAGGGGCCACCCACACAAGGACCCCTCTGGCATACGAAGAGAATGAAGAGTAGAAAACCTGTCCCTGCCATTTCTTTGCCAATTTCGGTGCCCCTTCATCCATGAGGTGAGTTTTTTAAGGCATGCTATCGAAACCTCATGCCTTCGGAGAAAGGAGAGGACCCTGTATCCCTTGGTGCATGTGCCTAGCCCCCTCACATTCCAGCTTAAAACTTTAAACCAAATGTACGGTGTGGTAACAAATCGCTGCACGTTAAGTGCCCTGTGTAGCCAGTGAAGCCCTGTGCCCTAAATGCGATACATACAATGCCTGAACAAAACCAATAACACACCCCCTGAAACACCCTCCCCCCTCCAGCGAGCAATTCACTGGCAACAAAACATGCAGAAATGCCCTTCCCATGCTGGTGCAAGGAAGTGCACAGCTGTCCCATTAGCCCAAACGGGGCCAGAACTGTCCTGCAAAATAAGAGGACCCCCACCCCCAAGTCAGCTCCCGACTCAACCAGCTGCCCCATGGCATAATGCAAGGCCCCACCCTGCCCACGCATGGACCTGTGGCCCGTCATGGCCGAATGGTAAAGAAACCCCGTCAAATGATTGCATCAATATTCTATCACAACAGGCAATTCTTCAGAGTCCCGGTGCGGTGAGAGTCACCAGTCCACTCAAGTCCAGCCCCCACAATAGAGGAAGAACAAAGAGAAAAATACAAAAAAGGATATCATCCTCAGGACGGTGCTGCATTGGGTGTCAACGGGTCCAAAACCATCTCCGGTACCACACGAGTGGTCAACAGAAGCGTTTCAGGCACCAGGTTCTCACGGTCGGCGGGGGAGGATCGTCAGAGTCCGTTGATTCAACGCGTAGGGCGCCATCATCCCCCACCGTGATCCGCTGTCTCTCCGTTTGAGGAGTGCCCACCGGCTGATTACGACGTCTGCCGCTTCGATTCCCAGAAGGTCTGGTCCCCCAGGTATTCCGAGATCCCCTCTGCTCGCGTTGGGGGAGGGCGTCTCCCCTAATCTCAAGCCATTCCTATAGCTCCTCCTGAGCGTCAAAGAAATGGGCCTTCCCATTCGCTATTACCTTGAGTTTCGCAGGGTACAGTAACATGTACTGTAGGCGGAGTTCACGCAACTTCTGCTTGATGCCAAGAAAGGATTTCCTTTGTTCCTGCACCTGGCGGGTATAGACCGGATAAATGGACACCTTGGCATTGTCAAAAGTAAGGTCTACCGCTTCTCGTGCCGCTTTCAGTATACAATCTCTGTCCCAATAGTTTAATATCTTGGCAATGATGGCCCTTGAGGGAGCCCCCGTCGGGGGTACCAGCACCCAGTGTACTCTTTCTACTACAAAGACCTCCGACAGTCCTGAAGGGCATAGTCTAGTGCGTATCCAGTTCTCCAGAAATCGCTCTGCATTACCTTGTTCCGAGTGCTCCGGGATGCCCAGGACCCTGATATTACTGCGACAGGCCCGCCCCTTCGCCCGTCACTCAAGAGCTCCGGTGGTGCTGGTGAGCTGAGAGACCTATTGCTTCCAAGAGGCGACCTCCCCTTGTAGCCTTGTAGCTCGACGATGTCCCCCTCCGCCGTGGAGACCTTGTCCGCTACCTTCCGCAGGAGATTTACATCGATGGAGACGGTTTCAATTTGTTTTTCCAGGGCAGTACGAGACCCCTGTATCGCCTCCAGGAGCTCAGCTCGTGCCGGATCAGCTGAGACATCTCCCGCCCCGTCCCGTCTGACGAGTGATGCTCTGGGGGGGGCACGACGTTGTGTAGTATATTGCGTGATGGTGTTGGAGCTGGAGGCAAGAGGCTTCCTGTCCTTGTCCATGATGTTGCTAGACAAGCGCAGGAGTGCAGTACCCCCACCCAGAAACTCCAAGGAGCACAGGACCGCTGCTACCAGAAGGAAGGACCAGCAGTCAGTCTAGCAATAATCCTAGCGCGGCTCACCTCAAGACTGTCACCCACGCGCTGCGGTCCAGGCAGGCATCCGCAGGTCAAGGCCCCCGCCGCACATCTGAACAACACCATCTGCACAGCTGTGCCTGGCCCGGCCGTCCACGGGTATGTTCCTAGGGGGAGCCTGACCCTCGCTCGACTCCTGGAGAGAGCAGGCAAAGAAAAAAGGGGGGGGCGGGTCCAGACGGGTGCTTCCACCCGCGTGTCCAGGGGAAAAACTTCTGCCTCCAGGTAGCCTCCGCCCCCTAGAGCCTCCTCCAGTCCGCAGCAACGTACCGTCTAGTATCTCCCAAAGCTAAAAGGCACCTCAGGTACCACCAGTGAAACCCAGGATGTCTCCACCCAAGGAGTGGGTCAGGCAAAGGGACGCGCCCCAAGAGTGTAGTGCCACAGCACCAGCCGGTCCGGGCACCGGCCTCCCAGGCAGCCACCGCCAAACTCAGCTCCCCGGAGACCCCCGTCCAGGACCACTCCACAGCCCAGAACTCGAGCCACTGCACACTCCTAGTCCAGGAGAGACTGCCTGCCCACAGAGCAGTGAGAGGGCTCCAAAAGCGGTGTGCACTCCGGTTGCGGTGTCCAGGGCCCCCGGACTAGGAGATGAGAGGCCTCAACCCCAGGCGCATTCTGAGGAGATCCTTGATGCTCCGTAGTGCCCCCAGTGGAGCCACCCAGCTCCCCAGGTTCCAGCAATAACGGCCGCTGAGGAATCCGAGAGGCCCCCCGATGGCAGAGGGCGCCTCCCCAGCAATTTACAATGTTGCTGGGCAGTGTAGAGGGACGCGACCCCCCCAGGGCCTGTGCGCAGTCCCAGCCAGCAGGACACGATTCAGCCAGCAGAACGGGACCCGCTGCCTCACGGGTCCCGAGTCGACGTAGATTCCGCCAGCAAGCTCCCCCGCTGCATACGCCGGTGTCCCGCGCAGCCCGTTCAGGGCCGCACAGCTCCCCACTCAGAAACAGAGCCAATAGCAGAGATATTCAGGAGGTCCCAGGTGACAGGAGGGACCCCCGCAGCAGTCACGGACCTCCTCGGGCACAAACAAAAGGATTCGCTGTCTTCAGGCCAACGCGGATCTCAGGCCGGTGCAGGCCCCGTCCCCGGCCTCACGCAGCTGCAGGCAACGGGGTCGGCAGGCACAGAGCCGCCACGGCCGCTTCCAGGCACCAGCATCGTCTCGCTCTCACCCAGGGTGCCCCCGCAGCGTCGACTGATCCAGCAGCACCGAGGGGACCACCGTGGGCAGCATTGGGCAGGATAATGCAGGATTTTAATGGCTGGCCGGTCGGGAGCCGAAGGAGCTCACGTCCTGTCGGCCATGCTGCTTGGCCACGCCCCAATGAAGATGAATATTAATACTGAAGTGATTAGCAAGGCACAAATTCCCCCTGCCAACCGGGAAGAGAAAGGAGCAAGGTTTAAGATGCAGAAGTAGAATGCAGTAGAAGTTCCAACTTCTAGAAATAAAAATCAGGGACAAAAATAGTAGCAAAAGAAGAATGTGCTGAACAATCAGGGGAAGAATGCATTGCGATTGCCTATTTATATATGATTCAGACAGGAAATGACATCACAACAACAAATTCTACTTCATCTTACCGTAGGAACCTTATATTACATATTATGGACAGACGACCATTTTGGGAAGGGCTGTTTATAAGGTTTTTCCGTGTCCCCTTACTGCAATCTATGGTGGTTATTTGGCAATGAAGAAGCCCAAGTTTGACATCCTTGGCATCTTGCTGGATCCTACAGTTCTGCCAGTGTCTTTTATGTCTGGCTCTACGAGTTGCTTGGTGATGGGTGAACGGTGGTGGGTAGTCTGTGGTCCAAAAACCTCAAAGATTTGCGTACTGGACCTATAGGACGAATCTTGCGCTAACTTGTGCTATGCTTGAACTAGATGTTGGTTTCTATATGCTGCACTAACTGTGACTATTATTTGACTCTGCTTTTCTTTTCAGTTGTGTGTTCTTGTTATAAGATTGTCTTTGTCTATAAAATCAAGAAAATACCAAACAGTCTGCTTACGTGTACTATGGTTATGTACGGGGTTTTAGCATTTTATTATGATATACAACCGCCGCCAAGCCCCCGGGATGTCGGCACGAAGGCTGTGTATTTCTTCAATTTTTCCGGTTGTCACACGCTGCCGGCCTCAGGGTTGTGGGCAATGATCAGCTGTGTATGCTAACCCACCTGCAATAAAAACTGTTTTATTTAAAAAAAAAAAACCTTGAAGATTGTGACACTTAAATTCATGTTGGCACTAGATATCTTGAGGAAGGAGCAGAGATATTCGGTTTACCATAGGTGTAGTGCTTTGTTGGTAATGCAAACCATTTTGGACGTTATACTGGATTGAGGGGGCGATTCCTTAGGACAGTGGAAATGTGGTCATATATTCTTGTGCCAGATAAAAGCCTTACTACTGAGTGAATAACAGCTTAAATTTAAATAAGAAAGGAACTGGAGTGCCCGCCAATATAGAGTTCCCCTTGTCAGCTCTAGCTAACACTAAGGTCTGTACAACATGTAAAAAATTATTGAATTGGAGAAATAGTTTGGGTTCCACAAGCCCAAGACTTTGACTTCATTGATCATCAAGACGGTGAAACTATTGCTTTGTAGAACTCTGTGCCCATCTTAGTTGAATTTACAATCTTGAGAGGCAATCTCGATAAAAAGGATACTTTTCATTGATGAATTTCCCATTAAAATCTGTTTATTTCGGATTTGAGATCCATAAAACATAAAGAAGTTAAAACACAGTTTGATACACAAACAACGTTCAATGATAAAAGACACAAAGAAAATCTATTGTGAAAACAATAATTAGTTTTATGTCTTTCTGAGCAAATTAGCAAAAACACTACTCTATTCCGAAAAGTAGTAGGACGCAGTTCCAGAATAAATTAAGATAGCATATAATCAAATCCTTTTGATTCAAGTCCCAAAGGACAAGAGACAGTGCATCATAGTGTAGTGAAAGAAAAGGAAAACAAAATAAAAAGAGGAATGCAAGGTGAGAATGGTAGGATGATGGTGTGAAAATCTTTTCTTTGGTGGATACTATAAATTGTATTGAAACGCAGTGGTTCCAATTTAGGTTTCTTTCCAAATGAAATGTGATAACTTTTTTTTTCATTTGTAAATGTTATATGATTATAAAGGAAAAGAATGTCTATATTTATATTAAAAAAGGAAATGAAAATGCAGAAAATTACAAAAAAATATATTTTTTGATAAATAAAACTGGAAAGAATTGATTCTTTGTGTTGAGATTTGGTCTCTCTTGGGGAAATGTCTAGTTTGGAGTAACACTATTGTACAAATTAGTTAGGCTAGATAAGAGGTCGTTTGCATTGTATGTGTTTCTTTTTTCCTCTCCCCTTAGGCCTAAATTTAACTGGGGGATACCTTTTTGTACACAGAATAGTAGGAAGTGGTGCAAGGTTTCAGGAACTAATCTGCATACTGGACATAAGATGCTCAACCCTGTGCTGCTCCCCCAACTAGCAACAAACCCATGAATAGGCAGGGTCCTGTTTCTGAATTTTTTTAGATACAACTGCCTTGGCAGGGAACCTTGGACAATGCCAAGGGAAGCCTCATATGCTGGGAAGAGTTTGTGATCTAAGAATCAGTTGGTCAAACAACCTGGCTTACAATTATTGAGCTCTCAGCCTGAAAAATATTCCCTGCAGCTATCCTTCATCAGTTTGCTTAGAAATTTTGTCGGCTTCGCCTGGGGAGTCCCAGAGTGAGTGAAGGCCAAGAGAGTAAAACATTTTTTTTATGTAGCCCAACCATAGGATTCTTAGATGGCACCTAGTGCTTAGGAGTTCCCTAAAGGGGAGCCTATAAGGCTTAAGCTCCTCAGTAGACCAGGGTGTATGCCAGAACAGCAATGTTCTCAGTGGCACAGTAAAGGAGATCGGGTATAATCCCATGTTTTGAAGCAAAGGGAGGCGAGGCATACTTTGTGGGAAGTTAGTTAAATGCCTAAGGAATCTATTTTACACCAATGTAAGCACATTAATGCCAACCTGACCCCAGAGTTTGGTGACATATAGGGCACAGCTTTTTGCTTTGACCTCATAGATTTCTGTAACTGGGGATACATGTTTATATTTCATTTTCTTCACCATCTTGAGGACCGCTCCTGTCTCCTGTTGCAGTTTTAGTGCAAACTTGCTAATCTGGGGCCTCCAGCTAAAGTTATGGGTCAGATTCACCTCTAAATAGACAAAGTCTTGAACTTGCTCAAGAGATGAATTTTAGAGTAAGATTCTTTTTTTGAATTTTTAAATATTATTATTTGCATTTTCAACCAATACAAAACAGCCAGCATGTCACATTTAGTCACAACCGCGTCAGAGCACCCACATATTGTCCATATCAAAAGATACCTCATCCCCTGCATTCCATGAACCAGGGAGACATTCGATCTCCTTGCCGGACCCGGCTCCAGCAGAATCCTCCCTATCATCCTGGTCTTCCCCGGGAGTCGTAGACAGAGACCCAGTGGCCCCCTCATCCAGTGCCCGGTTAGGTCAAAAAAATGTATTATGCTAGTCGGCTCCCAACCCTCCATCCAGACCATAATATTTTCTCCATTTCCCCCACACCTTATGGAACTTCCGCGGGCACCCTCTCGCTTTGTATGTAACCCTCTCTGCCGCCATATACATGTACATTCCCCTCCTCCATTCTCCTAATTGGGGAGGTAGCGACGCCCCCCACGTGCGGGCCACATCCTGTTTCGCTACCACCAATGCCAGCAATGCAAAAATAAGCTGCGGGCGACCCAAGTCAACATCTCCGGGTATGCCTAGCAGTACAAATTTAGGATCTAGAGGTAGTGTTTAGTCCAGCACTTTACTCAGTTCTCCTAATGCATGTACCCAGTATGCATGTATGACGGGGCAGTCCCAGATAGTATGATAGAAGTCCCCCTGTGGCTGTCTGCAATGTAGGCGGTGCGGTTCGCTGGCTCGGCCCATGCGGTGAAGCCGGACCCTGTCATAATACACCCTATGCAATATCTTGTATTGGATGAGTCGGAGGCGGGATTTTATCGTTAATTCCCTGTGGTGCATCAGGGCCGCCTCCCTGTCCACTGTTTCTAGCGTGCCCAGGTTCTGTTGCCATGCTTCCCTTAGTTTTCCCAGTCCGTCGGGCATGTTATTATTCAGTGTCCTGTAAGTTAGAGAGACTGCGTTGTTGGGTATCTGCTCCTGCAATAGGCGCCCCTCCAGCGGGGCATATTCAGGCATGTCTCAATTGCGCATATTTAAAAATGTGAGTAGCGTGCAACCCAAACTCTGTTGCAAGTGTCCTGAAAGTTTTGAGTTCTCCCTTCGCCACCACGTAGCCTAAATTGGAAATGCCAATGGCATTCCAACCCCCAAAGCCTCTTAGGTTTGTGGAGTTCCCTCAACCAGGTGCAGTGCCAGATCGGTGTCCATTTAGTTGGTTGGCACGCCCAGCCCATTAAATTGGTCGCCCTGTCCCAGACTTCCAATGTTATTCGCGTGGCCGGGAGTAGGCCCCCCCCTACCTCGCCCCCCATATAGAAAATATAGGCATGAACGATGCGCCATGGTGTCCCTCTCTAGTCTATAGGAGGGGTGATCAGCCGGGACGTGGATCCATTCATTCACTAGCGTCAAATTATCCGCCCAATAATAGGCCTCGATGTCGGGCAATGATATCCCTCCATTATATTGGTTCCGCTGCGGCGTACTTAGGGCAATCCTAGGCTGCTTCCCAAGCCACAGCCTGGAGCGCACTTCCGCGTTAATCACCCGGAATGTCCGCCTGGGGAGGGTGAAGTACTCATTTTGGAGGGCCATTTTGGAGGGCATATAGGAAGCGGGCAGGGTGATCATTTTGAACATCTTAGCACGCCCAAGGATTGTGAGGGGAGTGCTTTCCACCTCAACGCGTCAGCTGCAAAATTTGTTATGACCCGCTGAATATTATTTTGATATGAGAGGTTTTTATCTGTGTTTAGATAGATCCCTAAATACGTAAATCCCATGTGTGCTACCTGGAGGGCCACAGGAAGGGGAGGCCACGCCTCACTTGGAGTAAGATTCTTGGTCTTACTGCCCTATGAGGGTTTAGCACCATAAATTTAGAATTGCAGTTAGTTATAGCCTGTAGGCCTGCAAGGGTTTTGGATATGAAAAGGATATTGTCCGCAAATAGTATAGTGGGGGTTTTAGTTGCACCTATTTTTGGAGCATCTTTGTATAGGGTAAATCAAGAAACTCAACTAAGTCATTAATAAACAAAGAAAATATGGTCGGAGCTAAAACACATCCCTGGTGCACTTCTTTCTCAATTTTAAAAGAGTTAGACTGCTCTCCGTTGTTTCCATACCTGCAGCATGCGTGGTTATCCATCTGACATTTGATGAGAACGTCTAAAATGTGCACAGGGACCCCCATACTGTTTAGGACTTCCCATTGTTAGCGGCAGGGAAACAGGTCAAATGCTGATTTTAAAACAAAAGATACATAAAGATGACCTTTCACAAGCACTACTGTTTTCCAGTATATCATGTTGAATCTCAATATTTGATCTAGTGTGCTGTTTTATTTTTCACAACTCAATTTTATTGTTGAAAGCCGATACAGATTCAACGTCATGTAGAACGCCAGCAAAAGATAATGACAAGCAGCATTGATTTCAACATTTTCCATAATAATATATCTGTGTTGATGTAGGAAACACATTAAAGAAAAAAGAAAAATGTAACAACAAACAATAGTGCCGTAATAATATCGCTGAAGGCCCCCAGCGATCTAAGACATGTAGGTCAAAGCAATTTAGTACACATGTAGATTAGTTCCACATCCCTAGTGCAGCACAATACAATTACCCCAACAGTTCTTCGACCGCAGAGGCAGAGGAGGGAGGTTCTAAGTCTAGTCCTCTGTAATCTGCCCACCGCTTCCATATCTTATAATGTTTCTGGGGGTACCTTCTCGCTGTAAAGACCGGGATCTCTAGACCCATGCAAAAGTCAGGTCCTCTCTTCCAGGTCGCAACAAACGGCGGAGACTCACTCTTCCACACCCTAGCAACATCGCGCTTAGCCAGAGTGAAGCCTAGAAACAGCAAGTGGCGCTTATATCTATTGCCACCCAGTCCCTCAGTTATATGAAGCATAAACAATCGAGGCAAGGGTTGAACATCCCATCCCAGGACCTCCGAGAGGCACGCAGCAACCCCTCTGCCAAACCGTGATAAGGACATACACTTCCATATTGTGTGGAAGAAGTTGCCCTCAGCCTCCCCACATTGCAGGTATCTAGGGGACGAAATCAGCTCCGCCCACCATAGCCTATATCTGGTGAAGTATACCCGATGCAGGTATTTGAATTGGATCAGCTGTAAGGAGGCAGCTATTGCTGCGCCACGTGAGGATTCGAGCACCTCCATCCAGTCATCCTTGTCAAGGGGCCCCAGGTCCAACTGCCAGGCCTCCTGTGTTTTATGTAGTGTTGGGGGGGGTGTTATTTATGAGCGTACGATAGATCTTAGTTATTTTGTGATCCCCTAGATCTCCCATAAAGACCTTGGCCTCAATGGGGTTAAATTCAGGTATGGTATCTTATTGTGCCAAATATGGGGGGAGGGCATGTTGCAATTGTAAGTACCTGTAAAATTGTGTGTGGGGCATATTAAATTCTGTCCGCAGTTCTTGAAAAGACTTCAGGCTACCTCCATGCATTTTTTTTACAACACTTTTTATTGATTATCTGTGAATCAATACGGTAATCAGATAAAAGCCATAGACAATAAGGGCTTTGGTTACATACCCCAGTTTTCAGTAGATACACATGGCAGTTCAGGTTATTAAGGCACGTCAGTGGTTCTTCAGGCTACTCATTCCTCCCTCCATGGCCTGAACCATGAGTGATTGCATTGCTAAAGTCATTCTCCAACCATTGCAAATGCCCAACCCCAACTATCCTCCCTATGCCCCTCCATCATCTCCCTCCCAGGCATGTCACTCAAGTGCTGTCTGTAAAGGATCAACAGAACGAATGTCACAGTGGGTCAACCCGTCAGTATGGGAGAGAGCTGCGTGAGATCAGGCATATCTCCAAAGCGCCACCATCAAACGTGGGGAGGCAAGACAAGGTGGGGTCAGAACTGATTATGTATTAAACTATGGCCTCCACAGGGTCGTCCGCATCTGCATCAATCGTATCATCCTCAGGGGACTTCAGAGCCACAACAAGCCTCTCCCCATTGCCTTCTTACTCCCCGTGCGATTTGCAATTTGTAACCTAATCACTCTCTCACACGCAGCCCATTTCAGAAAGTCTGCTTTCCACTTAGCGATGCTAGGGCCCTGTTTCGCCTTCCAATGCGTGGTGATGACTCTCTTGGCTAGTAGGAATCCCAGATCTATAAATTTGCTAGTGATTTTATTCTTTGAGGTGAGAGGAAACCAATGTAATATACAGTGAGCCATGGAGGGGTCTAGGTCCCTATCAGTGAGATCTGTCGGTAAAGCTGTCACCTCCTCCAAAAAGCTGTCAAGGAGCAGGCAGTCCCATATCATATGTTTAAAATCCGCATTGTCTGTAGAACATCTCGGGCAGGACGCTGACTGGGCCGGGAAGTATGCATGTAATTGCGCCGGGGTAAGATATGCTCTGTGTAGAATATGAAAGGTAACTAACTGGAACCTCGCATTCCTCGTACTCTTCCAAGCCCTTTCCACAATTTCTCTCCATGTCCTGTCTGGGATGCCCTCCCCTATATCCGTTTCCCATTTCAGCTTTTGGGCAGTCAGGGGGGGTAAGGATTCCAGTACCATACGTCTAAAGAGACATGTCACCGCCTTAAAGGTGCCCGCAGCCATCACCACATACTGGCACCCCATAGAAGTGGGAGGGTCTGTTAGTCCTCCGCCCCACTGGTACCTGATAGTCGTTGTGAGGGCCATATATTGTAAGAAATCGCCCTCTGGCAAGTCGTAGTGGACCTGTAGATCATCAAACGGGATTCCTAAGAGACATCTCACCACAAAAGCTTCCAGACCATCTGTACGAATAAACGGAGGCCCCAATTACAGTGGACGAGCTGACTGGAGCCCTCGATGCGCTACATCCGGGGCGGGCCCAGTTACCAATGGATTCCCTATGGAATTCCTGCGGCCGAACATACACCTATTAGGCCCCCACCTATTGGCGTCAATCCAGGAGGCTGAGGACTTAACCATATTGCCCCAAGATTGGCGACATGGGGAAATAGTTCTATTCCTTAAGCCCAGTCGCCCTCCGGAGGACCCCTCCTCATACCGCCCCATTTCCCTCATTCATTTTGAGCCTAAACTGTTGGGGAAGGCCCTTGCTGATCGCCTACATACATGTGTCTCGGATCTGATCCATCCCGACCAGTCGGGATTTATGCCCCAAAGAGCAACCCGTCATAATATCCAGAGGGTACATAATGCTTTGGCAGCTGCCCAAGCGCTGGGTCGGTCGGCAGCCATGCTATTGGCCGATATAGACAAAGCTTTCGACTCACTTTGCTGGGTATAACTTTTTCAACTGCTCGAGGGGATCAATTTTGGACCACGTTTCATTGCATATATATGCTTACTCTATACAAACTTAACAGCGTCGGTGCGACTAGCCAGGCACCGCTCACACCCCTTCCCTTACCAAGAGGCAGTAGGCAGGGCTGCCACCTGTCACCACTATTGTTCGCCCTTGCGGGTGAGCCCTTGGCAGCGTCGGTTAGAAGCGACCCGGTCCTCCGGGGCTTTAAATGGTCGCAGTCGCGCTCGGACCGTATCGCGTTATACGCGGACGATGTCCTATTTTTCATAACAGACACTTGGTTCTCTGGGCCTGCATCCTGGAAAGCCTTAGGGTATTCGGGGAGACTACCGGCTTGCACACAAACACCGCAAAATCCGTACTGTTTCCAGTGTGCAGTCATCAAGGCCGCGATGCTTGGGCATCGCAGCTATCCTGTGCGACAGTTGGGTTTAAGTATCTCGACATCTTGATGTCACCATACCCCAAAGTCTCAGGGGTGCATAATATCACTCCATTGCTTGCAAGCCTCAATAGTGAAACCACAGTGTGGTCCTACCTACCCATGTCCCTATATGGGCGCTCTGCCATCTTCAAGAAGGTATCGCTGCCCCGGATTTTATATCGCCTCCAAAACTTCCCTTACCATATTCCGTGCTCCTGGTTCGCATAGGTCAACGCCATACAAAACAAATATCTCTGGAGCAGTGGGGCGGTCAGGGTCGCTCTTCGCACATGCGTACAATCCACATACTGTGGGGGGACTGCAGCGGCGGACATCTATTCATATTATGCGGCGTTGCATATACTCGTGGTAAACGGGTGGTGGTATAACTCCCCCACGGACCCGGCAAACGCGATAGAGCATGCGGCAAGGGATCGGACCTCCACTTCCTATATAGTGCCACACGTCTATATTTTATGCCTCCAGCGGGTAAAGTCTTGATACAGCTATGGCGGGCTAAAGTCCGCCATATGGGTTGGAACAGAAAGCTCACCCGGAAAACCCCACTATGGCAGGGTACGTACCGTCGTCCAGTGGCCGCCTTGGGGGGGTTCCGGGGATGGGACCTGGTGGGGATATCGACCCTATGCGATGTGATGGGGGCACTACACTGAAATCCTATCAGCAACTACAAGCGGAGTATAAATTGCACAAAACACAATTCTACAAATTCCTTCAACTTCGCCATGCACTCACACCCCTGATCCACATGCTTGAGACCCTTCCAGAATTCCACCCATTAGAGGGCCGTCTGCTGATGGGAGATTTAGGCCTCCACAGGATCAGGCAAATATATCAGACCCCAACAACCCACACAAAGACAACGCTCTACAAGACACAACTGGCGTGGCAAGCAGACATCCCTGACTTGCCGGACGACGACTGGGCTGAAGCTATTGCTAGCCTGTGAGGTGCGGCGGTATCTACAAGATACCTCCTGATACAGTTTAAATATTTTCACCGGGCTTACTATACACGGACCAGACTCTGGCAGATGGGAGTGATCCAATCCTCCACATGTCTGCGGTGTGACCGAGAGGAGGTGACATTCTTGCATACAGTTTGGAGTCGCACGGTGTTGCAAACCTTTTGGCGCAGACATAGATCCTGCCTCCAGGAGGTACTCGTGTGGGAACTCCAACTCCAGCGAGGAAATAAGTATAAGCAACATTTACTGTTTTTAGCGCTCACTGTTGCCAAGGAAGACACAGCACAACTGTGGAAAGGGATGTCTCCCCCGACGCTGGGAAATTGGAAGACCGAAATGGATAGATGTACGAGGGCCGAAATGGCAGTATTTTTAGCTTGTGGTTGCCCTGTTAAACATAGGAAAATCTGGACCAGATGGGCATCATATCGAGGAATCGAGTTTCCCCCATTGCCACCTGCGGACCCCTGATTAGAGCCCCAGTTCCTAATGTATATTGCTTGGATAATCCCGCACTGTCTGTTAACAGATCCTTATTCTAATTTATCATGCACTCATGTCTTGAGATCTAGTAAAGTCTTCAATTTGTTTGAGTTGTACCTCCTGCATGTTCAGCAGGTGTTGGAAATTGATCTAAATGCTGAAATTATTGTGATAATAATTATTTTTCTCCTACAGGGCATTGTAGGGCTGTCGCCCATCTTTCCAACGGAAAACCAAATAAAATGTGTTTAAAAAAAATGTGACAGGAATAACCGAAACTGTTCCCAGCCAATTTCACTTTTAAATTCTACCTCTAAAATACCAGGCAGAGTCCTGCTCTCCAGATTACAGTGAGCTGAAAAAAATACATTTTTATTTGATGCACAGTTTATGTTCCGTCCTGTAACTGACACTGTGGAGCAATCCCTAGATCTATCACCATTTATAGGGATGTATATCAGAGCCAGGGGAAGTTATTTATGCATGGACATCTCCTGTGCCTTTGACAATGTCAACTGCTCTAAATTGTGGGGCATGATGGAGGGTCTGGGACTTGAAGAGGCGTTAGTTACTCAAAGGGGAAGATTGCCTATGCATAGTTGTCAGTAGACACTATGGCCCAAATGGTGAGTGTACAACACCCATACGTTCCACAAGTGGTGTAAGTCATTGGTGCATATTGGCCCCTTTTTGCTTTTATTTTACATAAATGGCCATGAAAGCTATTTATTTTATCTTGGTATTGAAGTTCTGTGAGTGGGGAAATCAACCAATACCTACCATTCCTAACTTTACTACTACTAAATGCCTTTCGAGAATGCCGAAATTCATAAAGTTAGGATTTTGTCTCAATTTAGTAGTAGTAAAGTTAGGAATCCAAACTTTACTAATACTAAATGACTTTTGTGAATACCGAAAGTTGTAAAGTTAGGATTTTGTCTCAGATTACTTTTGTGAATCGGGCCCTCAGTTGGCAGGCCTGAACAATGCCATCACTCCACCATTCAATGTTGTACACGCAGCTTTGAATTCAGTCTGCTGAGCGGCTTTGATATTCCATGGTAGAGGTGGTCCTTTATAACCACACCCAGAGAAGGGTAGTTAATACTTTTTAGGTCTTGCCTAGGCAGCGCATGCACTTTTTCAAGGAGACATGTTGTATCTGGGATATCATCTTTTGCATTGGCTCTATTTACTGGCCTTGAGAAATGCTGGCTTTTCATTGGTGAATACAGTCCCTCCTTTTGATCCGCCACGGAGCAGGGGGCGTAACACAGATCCCCGCGGTGCAGGGGGGTCCTCGAACTGCAGGGGGACCCTCAGCACAGTACTCTGGCCTGAGTGCTCTGGATTTAATCCAGAGTGGGGGCCCCTCCACTTTGTTATGCCACTTCTCTGGAGACTGCCTCTACTACATGAATCCTCACACTATGGGCCATATGTTTTCCTTCAGTGAACTACTTTTTCTTTTGCTCTTTCTCTCTGCTGCTCCCAGTTCACCTCATCTTCCCTGCCCTTCCCAGAACAACACCTCCCGCCCCTCGCAGCTTTTCTGAACAGCTGCTCTTTGCTACCTCTCATGGGTTGCAGCTGCCTCCTCTTCCCTACACCCATTAAAGAAAAGCAATATTTCGACACGGTTCAGTCCTCAGCCCCTCTACAGGTCGTTACAGTGCCAGTACCTCACCCTGCAAGGCTTCCCTTGCTGCCTCTTACTTTAAACCAAGATCACACCCCTCCCTGTGTGCTAACTACCAGGCCATGCCTACATCTACTACCGGCATTATTCCTACGCTGACTTCATCGTACTTCCTGTCACCACTGAGCCCAGACCTCAGCCCTGTACAACACCTACACCTACCACTAAGGAGTTGGTACGCCACTGTCTTTACTTCCTGTGATCCTTCGGCTTCACTTGTGAGCAGGCTGGGGCCCATTTGTTAGGAATACAAAAGCAGGTTTGCATGGTACTGGCAATACGACTATTTTCCCAATAAAATAGCCTATGAAGAAGGGGGAATAGTGGTAACTGTGGTGGGTTCACTAAATTGGCTTGTAAGGATTAGTAATGTACTTTTTTTGTACATTACATTTTGGGTTTTGATCATTGCTAGGCTGGCTTTTATCTGAGCTTTTGCCTCATCCAATGTTGCAATGTGGTACAGTGCCTGTTTCCCCGATATTCTTAATTTTTTAGTAGGACAGATTGCTCGTCACTTCAAGGATGTCGAACTGCGCTGTTTTTCTTGTTTTTGGGCATTTTATACATTTATTATTAACATTAGACATTCTGCATTTCTAAGCAGATCAAGAATAAAGTGGTGGAAGTGCATTACACATGTTCACGCTGGACAAAATGAAATGTGCAAGATAAAAATGGATACTGGAAAAATACAGCTTTTTTTTATTAAACATGTATTTTCCTTCTTTTTTTTAACTCTAAGTGCTCCAATTATTTAATCATCTGCTCATTTTTAACAAGCCAATAAAAAGTTTGTGGATGACATAGACGGCATGCGTCCTAACAAGGAAGATCACGAAACATTTTGGACATCAATTCTGGAAGCATAAGTATAACAGAGAAGGAAGGATCTGGTGTGTGTCAATTTACTTTTGGTTCTCTGTACTTTTTGTTGTTTTAGTATAAACTAAAAGCAACTGTAAAACATCGTAGAATGGAAACAGAAATCTTCCTGTTTGTAAGTGATAGACATGATTGAAATTGAGCATTACTTTTTGCAACTTGGTCTGATGTCAGAATCCCTTTTCTGGGCCAGTGGTATAAGACAGATTGATAAGGACAATGCAGAATGTGGTTGGCCCTCTTGAGTCTCCCATAGCTCAGAGATACTCTTAGGCCTTGAACTGACCGAGTGCCCCCGAAGGGGGGGCGATAGGCCTGTTTTACGCCCCATCTGAGGGATGTAACGTGTAGCAGTCTGTGTTTTTACGCCACAAACCAAATGCTGCTATCTGTCTGTAGAATATATTAAAGGTGAGCATAGCTTGGGGGATTCTTCCAAACCGCGGCTTTCAGCACTGTGAACTTGGAAGTGACTGAGCTCCTTAATTGCGATTCTGCGAGGTGAAATCAGTGTTTAATGATTTTCTCAGGGCCACATCCTCATGCGTGCCATCTGAAGGACTTAGGCTTCAATACCACCCCATTGCTACAGGGACAACCATGGGCGTTGCAGCGGACCAAAGTGTGAGAGCAGGACAGGGCCATGTTGTGCAGCCAGCTAAGTGGCCATAGTAAAGGGAACAGGAGCTGTTGTTGAGGCTACTTGGTCGCTGTATACACATTGTGGCTGCATTCCAACAAGGCTCGCAAAGTTATAGACCCCACCTATTAGTGGCATCTCCTTTAAGAAATAGCGGTATATATGTGGCTGCCCTACGGAGAACATGTGGGTTTATGCAACACTAGTTTGAAAGGGAGAGTGGAGAGAATTATAAAAATAAAATAAAAATGTAAAATCTTCAAAGGAGAAATGTCAGTCAGTCAGGATTCTTTATTCGATGATTAAAAATCACCATAAAAGTACAAACATACAATTCAATTCAAATTAGTCTTTATTTCGACTTTTGAGTCACAAAAGACACAAAAATTTAAAAAATACATTTCATTACATTAATATTTACAAGGAAGTACATCTATAGGATCTACAGATTATAATTTCCACAAACAGGGTATTTCATCTTGACCAGTAAAAACATAAATAATGTGTTTAGATAAAAACATTAAAAATTAGTTAAAAAATATTCCAGATTTATACCATGATAGATTTATAAGAGCTACAATGCTTTCAATTTACTACTACGGATTGACCACATCCACTTTAGAAATTTTGCTATCGCGATCACAAAAGCGTCAGAACAATCTGTCTGAAATATCCTCAGTGCTGCTGTCCCAGTCTGAATCCCCTTTTGGATACAGATCGACCTAATCCATTTATAACGAGGAGCTTTGTACTCTGGGCATTCGAACAGGACATGAGCTATGCTTTCCGTGTGTGATATACAGAAAGGGCACGAGTGATCATTTGTGCTTGTTGACCATTTGCAGGTAACTGGGTTGAGAGGGAGAGTCCCAACCCTGAACTGATGAAACAGTTTCCTGTCAAATGGCGACGTAATTAAATCCCAATATCTCTCGTACGAAGGAAAATGTTTCAGCTCCAAAAATGCCCTGGTGAGCGTAGGATTGGTATGTGACTGAAACACCTCCTGTGATACCATCGCCCAATACGCTTCTCTTAACTTAGTTTTTGAGGGGAATATACTCTCCTGGGGATTATCCCATAACTCCCTCATACCTAAGGCCTTGAGTAGAGATTTGACCTTCCTAAACCATAAGAGTTTACCCCCCGTGTCCATGTTTCGCGTTTCCAGCAAAGCTGACGCATAGTGAGAAAGTTCAGGCGTCACCCACAATCTCCTCCAATATGCAATTGGTCTGAACCTGCAAATGTCCTGTATGCTATTACTCCCCAAATCCAAGCGTAATGGTACAAGAGGTGTAGAATGTGGGAGTCCTGTTATACAGCGAAGAAATTTGTTGTGTGCCATTTGCAAGTCCGTGATATCAGAAACCCCCCAGAGTTCTGCTCCATATAGCATGGATGATCTAACTTTTGTATCGTAGATTTTAAGTACTGGGGCCAGTGGTTTGGTGACTGAGGACTTGAACTCTCTTGTTAGAACACCAGTCAACTGAGCATGCTTAGAGGTTAGATATGACATGTGTGGCTTCCACTGAAGCCTAGAACCTAATATTATGCCCAGATAGCTGAAGCTGTTTGTCTGTTCTAAGAGTTCCCCATTCATATAAACTCTGCCCCTAATGTTCTTATTCTTATGCATGACCATACATTTGGTCTTAGATACATTTACAGATAACCCATGGTCAGTACAGAATTTTTCGAAACAGCCGATTGATTTCTGAAGCCCTTCCTGGGTCTTGGATACTAGAAGAGTATCATCTGCAAACATTAACAAGGGAACCGTAATACCATTCTGTTTAGGAGCATCTGTATGGGAGTCCCTGTAATAATCTATGAGCCGGTTTATATATAGAGTGAATAATGTGGGTGCCAAAACACATCCTTGTCGGACACCTCTTGCCATTGGGAATCTGTCGGTCACCTGGCTCTGGGTACCCCATCTCACCTGCGCATAGTTATCATCGTGCAATTTGATCAAGACTGTAAGCAGTTCAGGTGGCATGCCTTGATCATAAAGCGCACGCCACAGCCTATCTCGTGGGACGAGGTCAAATGCAGCCTTCAGATCAACAAAGGCTGCATAGAGTGTGCCGCCCCCCAAAATCACCCATTTCCAGTAAATTGTGGAAAACCTAAAAACTTGGTCCACTGCGCTGGTGGAGGGTCGGAAGCCAGCCTGTAACTTAGACATGACCCCCGATTCCTCGATCCAGTTCTGGATCCTGAGAAGTAACATTCTGGCCACAACTTTTTGGATGCAAGCTATTAGGCTTATCGGCCTATAATTAGCGGGATCTGTACGGTCCCCCTTTTTGTAAATAGGTATGATTTCTGCTCCCCGCCATGTATCCGGCAAGGCACTGCCTCTTGCGATGGCATTTGCCAACAGTTCAATGTACGGGACCCAGACTTCTCTGTTATGTAAGAAGAGATCAGCTGGAATTTTGTCTAGGCCCGGGGCTCTACCTTTGGGGATTAAATTGAGGGCATAATCAACTTCTTTCCTAGTAACCAAAAGTATGCTGTTGGATAGTGGACGAATGATTGAGTCCAAAGCAGTTGGTGGGAAACAATTATCATTGGCAAACTGGGTCCTGAAATACTTTGTCCAGCGTTCAGGAGGGACATGATTTTCGGGCTGTGGTTTTTGGTTCCCTTTACCCCACCTCACCAGGTGCCAGAAACCCGTCATATCTCTGGACTTACTTGCTTCTAGTAGTTCTTCCCAATATTTGTTATCCCATGCTTTTTTTGCTTCAAGTTGCGTCCTTTTATAATGTTTCCTGGCTCCCTGTATGGTCTCCCTGTCGGTTGAACGTACTGCTAAGGCTAAAGATTTATACGCTAACCTACAATTTTTGTCATACCATGACTCGGGTTTCCGTCTTCCTTTACCAGAATGTTTCTTCTTTTGAACGCTAAAAAATTTACCTAATTTAAAAAAAAGAGTTGAGTGAATCTGAACTACCCTGAAGTCATAATCTACATAGGATGACTGTCCCTGTATTTCAGCAGTTGCTTCTTTGACCAGAGCCTCCATTTCATAAATAGAATTAGGATCACCCAGGCACTCAGCCCATCTTAGTCGCCTTGTATCATTGGTCATAACAATATCGACTATTGTGTCATCATTCATTGTTCCTCGGCCCTTAAGGAGCAGTATCTCAAGACTAAGCAGGTTATGATCGCTCTCAGGTCGTTGAATTATGGACATATCGCAGACAGAGGACCAGAGTTCAAGATTCACTATTATAGAATCTATTCTACTTGAACTCACGCCATTATTAAATGTTGGTTCACCCTGCTTGTCCCCTGGTGTTCTCCCATTGACTGCTCGTAGCCCACATTCAAGGGTAAAAGACTTAAGTTGAAGTGCTGCTTGGGTCCACCTTTTTATTGGAGGTAGATTTAATGGGGGAATTTGCCAACAGGTATCTTCCTCCTCCGAAAGCTCTAGGTCGCTATGATCCAGAGGCTCAAAGGAGCAATTGAAATCACCGCATATGAGTAGGTTGGCACCTCCTCTCCAGGTTCTGACATACTGTCCCAGTGCCTCAACTACCTCTGATGTCTTCCCCCCAGGTTTCCCCCTAGCATAGACGTTAAAAACAATAAGTTCACCAAAGAAAGGGGATTTCAACTTAACCACCAGTATGTCCCTAGAGTTGGTTTCAAGTTGAGTAATTGAATATCTGTCGTCCTGCTTGACCCAAGTGGTCAAGTCCCCCACTGGTCTTCCTTTGTTTGGGTGTGTTGCCGCTATCGCAAAGTGGAGATACCCGGGTCTATATTGTGGTTCAACGGCCCAGGTTTCCTGCATGGCTATTATCATGTAGTTGTCTATAAAGGTAGCCCAATCCCTGGACGCCAGCTTACTCTTAAGACCTGCCACGTTCCAGGATGCCACATATTGACCTCCCTTATGTGTCTGTGTTAGGTTTTGGACCCTATTATTGCACATGCGATCTTCCCCTAGAGGAACAGTGTACCCCAGCTCATTCTGATTTCTAGCCTGCGCTCCTTTAATCAGTATTTCTCTTTCCTCAATCACACTTCCTGTTACATTAACATTATCTGTACAAGTGTTGGGTGAAGCAATCCATGTTACCCTATTGCTAACAACATTAATGGTTAAATCAAGCAGTTTATTCGCTTCCAAGCAGTTTGATTGGTGGTCATTTCCAATGTGATGGTTGGGAGGGGCGTTCGCTAACTCCTCCGCTCTAATAATGTCATTATTCGGACCCGGAATTTCGGAATCACACCGGGGATAGTAGGCTGGGTTTAACAGTTCTGCTGCTGACCTAGTTGCAGTAATTAAAGTAACTACCTTAAGGGCTCCCAGCCCATCTTCCACCGCAGATACTTCTGTACTAGGGATAATTGCGCCTCCTCCCCCCTCCCCTCTTTTCAGTAATCTTCCATCGCAATCTTCCAGTCCACTAAATATGTCATACCTATTTGATAACTCAAGTGGTGTAAGTGGTAATAGGTAATTCAACCTACTATGTGCTGTTTGATTGAACCTGGAGGGTATGGTGTCCCACCCAGGTGTGATGGGAGCTGGAATTGGATAGTACATGGTAGGTACAATGCTGGTATTCTCCATATTTAAGAAATGATTAGTAGGGATGGCATTGCTATGTAAAGTTTGTGGTGGGAAAACTGCAGATCTTGGATAGAAATATGTTAATGGGCGGGGGATGATATTATTGTTAGCATTACCCTGTCGCCAGTTTAATATGTAGCGAACTGCATTCTGGTCCCTGAAGTTGACCACAACCACATCTCCCCCAATATCTTTGGGTCTTCCTCCTAACCACTGAAGACGGCGTACATGAACTATGTCGCCATTGATGTGACTAGCGATTGGCCTATATATAGTCAGCCAATGCATTACCTTATTCTTCAATTGGAAGAAACCTTCCCGCTTGTTCTCAGACAACTCAGGTACCCCAGTGAGAACCACCACAAAAGGTGCAGCTTCCGGCGGAAGTTCTATTGGCGGTCTCCTACCTTGTGCCCCCCTTGAATACCTACAGCTTCCCTCCTCCATTCCTGGTTTTCCAATTAATGGTATACCCAAATCCCTTGTTGGTTTATTAGCGGGAATGGTTGGGATACAATTAGATTTAATTATTGGTTTAGTAAGGGGTACTTTAGGCTGATTTTTGTGTGGTATATGGGGGTTGTTGGGGACAGGTGTTGTACTGGTAGACAAGTGATTAAGCGCGGGTGGCACAGCTGGTAACGCGATGATGGACGGAATGGTGGTAGAGGATACATTTTTGTTAGCTTCTCTTAGGGGATTATGGGCAGGTGTTGTAGCTTGAGAGGGAGTTGGTACGGTAGCTAACTCTTTGTTTTCACTTATCCTAGAAGGATTTGCCTTGCTACCCAAAACTGACTCTATTTTCCCTAATCTATCCTCCATACTTTTGAGCCTTTCTACAATTGCTAGAGTATAGCTTCTCATTATTAATTCAATACTATCCAGTAGATCGGTATTTGGAGTTGGTTGTGACCCCTCAACCACTTGAACAAATTCAATATTAACCTCTCTATCTGGATGTAGAGGTAGTGGCAGTGATGGGGAGTGGCCACTATTTCAACTATATCCATAGCAACGGTAGTACCCGTGATATTAGAGGTAGACTTTAAATTCTTTCCAAATTCAGAATGACTCAGCTTCTGTTTAATTGTGTCCACCTTTTTGCGTCTTTTTTTAGTTGGCGGTGGACCATGAATTTTATGTTGCAAGGTTCTCTTGATCTTGCTCTTACCTCTCGCTAGCTTGGAGGGCATGGGTGTGGGTGCAATCATCACCTTGGATAGACTAGGTGTACTATTGGAGTTTTGAGCTAGAATACTGGCACAGGTTTGAGTAGGACAAATAGAGGGTGCTAAACATTCTCTGAGCAATAAGGGCACGCTGTCCATAGATAACATATCATTAATAGGATCTGAACAAAGCGTGATGCTAAAGTCTGAGGCTAGAGTTGGCTCAGTCACAGTCCTATTCTTGAGATTACCAATCGAACGGCGGCGCTCAGCCCGCCGCTCTGCTAGGAATTGTTCTTCAGAGCTTCTGCAGGAGTTTTGATTATGTAGTTGTCCAAGGTTCCATTAGTCAAGCCCCCAGTTTTTTTTGTTCACAACGATTTCCGGGCTCAGCACAATGGTAGACATTAGTAAAAAAAGATACGAAACGATGCAAAGCAAAGGAATAAAAAAAAAAATAAAAAAAAAAAAAGATATGGAACGACTTACTCCAAGTCGCCGAAAATGGGGGACACTCAACCAGGGGGTCTAGCCCAGTCCAGTCTCCTCAGGCCTAAGAGGGCCCGACCTTTGCCCGGCGTCCCGCTCGCGTCCCGCGAGGCGGCGCTGATGCTGCTTTTCAGCGCCTCCTGGCGCTCCCCCGATGACGCTGGGGTCCGCAAGGGCTTCTGGGACTTGTAGTTGCCCCTTGCCTGTCTCCACTCAGCGGCCCCCGCTCTTGCTGGAATTACGAGCGGCCGGGCAGCGGGAGACTGGCGGGCGGGTCCAGGCGGGAATCACGGGTTCGTGGAGATCTGTTTGGCCACAGTTTTTTCAGACAGCAGCTGGGGCAAGGCAATACAAAGGAAAGAGTTCCCCCGCTCAGTGGCGCTGATGCTGCTTTTCAGCGCCTCCTGGCGCTCCCCCGATGACGCTGGGGTCCGCAAGGGCTTCTGGGACTTGTAGTTGCCCCTCGCCTGTCTCCACTCGGCGGCCCCCGCTCTTGCTGGAATTACGAGCGGCCGGGCAGCGGGAGACTGGCGGGCGGGTCCAGGCGGGAATCACGGGTTCGTGGAGATCTGTTTGGCCACAGTTTTTTCAGACAGCAGCTGGGGCAAGGCAATACAAAGGAAAGAGTTCCCCCGCTCAGTGGCGCTGATGCTGCTTTTCAGCGCCTCCTGGCGCTCCCCCGATGACGCTGGGGTCCGCAAGGGCTTCTGGGACTTGTAGTTGCCCCTCGCCTATCTCCACTCGGCGGCCCCCGCTCTTGCTGGAATTACGAGCGGCCGGGCAGCGGGAGACTGGCGGGCGGGTCCAGGCGGGAATCACGGGTTCATGGAGATCTGTTTGGCCACAGTTTTTTCAGACAGCAGCTGGGGCAAGGCAATACAAAGGAAAGAGTTCCTTTGTATTGCATATCCACATCCGTAACATAATGCATTTTTGGAAACTTCTCATATTCCCGTGTGTCCATCCGGACTTCTTCGAAAATAAGATCCAAATGCAACCAGTAGTTCAGAGCAGCAATTCTTTATTACACACCCAATGCATTTGGGGATGTGCCACCAGCCCTTCGTCAGGGGTCACTGCAATTTAACCAATTTGGGTGTGTAATAAAAATTACTGCTCTGAACTACTGGTTGCATTTGGATCTTATTTTCGAAGAAGTCCGGATGGACACACGGGAATATGAGAAGTTTCCAAAAATGCATTATGTTACGGATGTGGATATGCAAACGAGTAAAAGAATATCTTGGAAAACTTTGGATTAAAAAAGCAGATTATTGAATAAAGTGAAATGGAGAACAGTTGGTTGGATCTTGTATCCAGATAACGCAGTGCGTCTGGGAGTGGAGCGTAGATTCTGCGCTCCCCATTACAATGTGTTATGCAGTAAAGCAGCAGGCACACCTGCTTTGGTAAATGAGTTTCACAAAATCAGTGCTTCTGACAGTAAAGTATTACCTTCTAACCCTTTAATTCTTCAAGTCAACCTAAAAGGTTCATTCTACTCTTTTAAAAAAAGCAAAGTCTCTGCGTTGCATTCGCAGGCCAAACAGTATATATTCCTTGTCAAATTGGACGGAGTACATTCCTGTTCTTGGAGCAGCCGTAAGGTTGTATGCACAATCTATTCCGTCTGCAAATAATTACAAAATGTGTGTTAAAGGCACGATTCCCATGTAATGCAGCTTTTTATCCCATGGAGCCAAGGGCAGGCACTTTACTTGCAGTGGTAAAGTCTAAGTGCCATGCCACAAGATCACTTATATACTCAAGGGGCTCTTCGTGCACTATGACTTAAGATGGAATGCTTAAATAATGTGAATTCCAAAATTAAATCAATTAAGTCATGAAAGAAGTTGAGAGTTAACGTGTAACTGCCTATGTTCCCACTTCATAAGAACCATGATTAAGAGTTTGAAGAAGTCATGACTTTTGTATGGGTCAACCTTTTGCGCATTACTCGTCTGAGCAATTTCATCATGCAGAGTCAGAATAAAGGCAAAACATGCTTCTGCAACCGTCTTCCACAGGGAAAAATGATGCCTTTGTAATGGGCAGTCCTTCTCCAAAGTAATCACAAGCGTTACAGGGGTATTAGAGACATGAGCTTCTTCGCACCTACCACAACTTGCTGAGACAGTAGTGCATTCACAAGGATGGTGGCAGTCCATTAACTCAAATAGAGCACGGTTCATGCACTGCTCAAACAATTGTGCTTCTAAATTCAGTGCATAGCTTTCAGCGCGAGTTGTGTTAAGTCTCTCATTTTGTTAGCATAACTTGCCCCTCACACATTCTTTAGGATGGCCAATACTCTAGTTACACAGTCACCCACAAAATGTTATAGTGTTTTTCACTTGCATCATGCCACTTGCCTTTCTGTTTGTTATTTAAAAAGCCTTGAAATGTGCCCATAAAAGTTTCCAGGGGAAAACATGTATTCCTGATTCAAACTGCATGCCACATTGTATAGTAGTTGTGAGCTAGTTTTAACTTTTCAATGCACATTTCTTTTGGTGATCCCAAAGAATATATTTTTTCATGTTTGTATTGTCTTCCCCTCCCTTTGCTTCACCCCAGGCGTTGGTCTGTGCAGGGATGTTTTGAAGCAAGCCCAATGTTGAAGCATGTCACAATTTTGTAAGTGAGGGCAGTATTTTTAACAGAGCACATGCCACCTTTGGATTACAATTCCCTACTCCTCCATGAGTGTTATGGCTATGTGATTGGAGAGGTCGGAGTTGTAGAATAGTGAGTGAGTGTGTGTGTTTAGCTATTCAATCCCTGGTAGCACAGAACCCAGGAAAATATAAGGCATCGCTAAACACTTATAAAGATCCCAAAGAATCCAAACCAAAACACATACGTAAATATTATCATTTACAACACCAATAGCATTAACTCTCCCAAATGCAAGACCTATTACATTGCAATTGTTGCTCTTTTAGGTAGGTAGCGGGGTGCATGTCTTTTATGCGTGGACACTTCATGACATGCGGACTGTGAACAAGAAAGTAGAATCAAAATGATTTAATTACCAAACAGTATTGTGCTTTGTATTTGCTTTTATATTGTGCATCCCAACCGATGAGGTGTTGAAATAAAATAATTATTACCAACTACTATAGTCAGTTCATAAAACCATGCTATATCATAATTTATTTCATTATAACTGCAATGTGTTTTGGATATGTACGTGTATGCAATTTGAAAAACATTGAAATTATTGAACTCAGCTGGGCTACGAGGCTTCCTTCAATTTGCTTAACTTCGTATCTGTAATACCAGCGCCACTGTATTAGTCGTTGATACCGATAAAAAGTTGTTTTAAAAAAGTTGAAAGGTTCACCCGCACTTCGGTAGCGCAATAGTTCTGAATGGGAACTTAATTTGGAAATGCAGGCCGGTTAAACTACAGAAAGAATCGGCGGATTCTAATTCAGTTATTCCCCTGGGAAGCAAAATTCAAACATGCACGGTTACAAAACGGCTGTCTGGAAAGCATAACATTTTAAATGTTCTGTTGCAAACAAGACAGATAATCCCTGTGATTCTGACAAAAAAAAATATTTGACCTTGTGTAATCTAACTGGTGCTCGTGTAAAGCGTTCCAATACATTCGGGTCTAGTTCGAACTATTATAAAATTGCCACACAAAATGTATTCAATTATCGCTTTAAGGCCAATTCACCTGGACGTTGACAATGAACAATTATCCCACTTAGCATCTATGTGTAACAAAGCCCGATTTATTGGAGGGGGCGCGTGTTTGTAAATGTAGAAGCGTGCTAGGGAAGGAAGGAAGGCTACGGCGATCTCATATCATGATCCATTAAGTCGGAGACGCGGAGATCTCAAAGAACCCTCAGAAAATAAAAATAAAATCAGTATCTTTAAATAAAATCAATCCAAACTGGGGCATTCCAATTGCTGGTTCGCTCTGGGGGTGCGTTTCGGTGTCCGTATCCGTGGACCTTCTGCAACTTTGGCTCGTTGAGAACTTGAACCATCATGTGATCAGCAACCCAAGACCTTACGGCATCATGCGAGAAGCGGACCGAGCAGCGCAGTTTCGAAGCAGGCCTGGCGGCGAAAAGGTTGTGGCTCCCCTCTAGCAGGACCCGTGGCCTCCACGCTCAGTCTACACCCTACTGCTGAATGCCGCTCCCTAACGTGAGGCGCGCGGTTATATACCGGTGGCGGGTGGAGGGGCGCAATTAATTATTCATAGAAGGCGAGGAACAACGACTTTTACTGTCCTGCCATCAAACACGAAATTTCATAAACTGGGGAAGCTCAAAATAGAAGCGGCGCCGAGAGGACAGCATCGCTTCCGCCTCAGAGCGCAGATTTTTAAACGCGGATTTATTTATCTTTAGAAACAGAGACAGTTATTCACCCCGCCTCCCCCCACCCCGGTCGGACAGTCTTGCCACGCCCCCTACTCCTGGTACTGAGCGGCGAGGGCCTGGGCGCATGCGCACTGCTGGGTTGCCGTTAGCCCGGTTCTTCCAGCGGTGGGGGGCGAGCAAGCGACGCCGCCAGGCACAACGGTATCACCGGCAACCGGCAGCAGAGCGAGGAGCCGGGGGAAGCAGCTGTAGCCCCGCCTGCCAGGGAGCCATGTGAAGCTTCTTGAACCCGGGAGGAACGACCGAAGCAGGGTCTGCTGCGGGGGTGAGTGCTGGCCGTGTTAGGGGGTGCATGGCTGCAACACTGAGAAGAGGGGTGCACCAGCAGACTGTGTAACGTGTCATTGACTCTCATGGATGAGAGATGGGAGGGGCTAGTTTCTGACATCCTCCCCATCACCAGGCATTGAAATGAACGCGATAAAGCTTGGCTTAGAATATATGTGCATTTTGTAAATAATGTGTATTGCTTTGTCCTTATTCTTGAGTTGTAATAATGAGATGTGTACGTTTTTAAATAATATATATGGATAATGCATATGTGGCTTGTGTATGGTTGTCGCTTTCGGAGTACACGCCCCTTCATCTCCACATCTGGAGCTGTGTCTGGCGGCCTCAGTGGCCTCCTCTGCTGCCCTGAACTAGAGCCCCCTCGGTCAGGCGAGGATGCAGAAAACAACTTCCCAGTTGTTGTTCTTTCGGGGTCCTAGTTCATGCTTCCCCTTAAAATTCTCAGTTGCCAATTTTCTTCTTTGTTCCTCCTCGAGCTCCACTCAGCCAGTTTGATTTGATTTTAAGGGCGGTGACCCAAATACTGATGTTTTCAAGTTGCCCTTGCTGGGAGGCGCACATTTCCTCATCTCCCGTGTACAATATTATACAAAGGAAGGGATGTAGCAAGCACCAGAGGGTCTCTGCAGACGTCATCCATTTTTCTTTTTTTTTCTACTTTCCCTGCCAATGTCCACAATGCAGATGGCGTTCCGCTGTTTTCATGCCTATCGAAATAAGCTACACATCTGCACCAGATCGGCTGCCTACTGCTAAAGTCTTTTTCACAGATGAAGCAAAAATATATTCTTAGGACCCTGTCCAATGTGCGAGGTAATTTCTATTGTTGCCATTGTAACAGCGAAGCTACAATCGCGTCTCGAGTAGTTTAATTCGGGTACTGGTTCCCTCTTCGCGACCTAACTTCGAGCACCTATGTAGGATGTAGTCCACATACTCAAGGACAAAGCAAAATATCGAAGGGGGAAGGGTGCTCTTTCCTGCCGGAGAAAGGAAACAAAGCACATGCTGTGCGCTCCGAGATGACTGAGGGCGATTTGCTGGAGATGAATGAATAAGAGGGTTAAGGGAGGAAGTGAGAGCCATGCTGCCTCAGAGGCCACTGACAGCTCAGCATGCGATGCTCATCCTGTGATCTCATCTCTGTACTGCTTGGGGAGGGAGGCACCCTCCAGGCGTCTATCCCACCCTCTAACATACTAGCCTAATTGAAACCAGCCCTTGTTCATACTTCATCATCACTGTGCGTGTGCCCTGCCCGTCATATATTCGCGCGGATCAGGGGCCTGAAAGGTCATTTCCAAACAGGAACTGGACAGTCATAAATGGAAATTAACAGCACATGAGTACTAACAGACCCATCTATCCACTCTGCTGGTCCACTTCAAATAGTAACTCCATATACGAATAGTAACTCCACATTCTAATAGTAACTCCTCATTCAGATGCTTGGTTTCTTGAGTTACCTTGTTTATTGCACTTGTTTCATATGGTCATTTTGCCATATTTTTTCATTTTTTGATATGTTTTTATTGATGTGTCTCACAAACAATCAAAAGAGCAAACTGATGCTTTGCTGAATTTCTTCAAACAGGGAGATTATATTGCAGGATAAATGTTGACTTATTTAATTCGGTGTAAAATGTTCAAATCGCTTCATACACTGCAGGTCCCCTGTGTTCTTTCATCCTTATTACTAGAGAATTGTAGAGGTGGATATGCCGTGGTTTGTAAATTTTTTTTATAGTGTAAGATGACTGCTGCTTTCGGCACTTGTTGGTATGGTAGTACAATAGTTTCAGTTGTGTGGCTTATTTTCTATCGTATGCGGATCTTTACTTTTTACTTAACCTTGAGTGTCCGCCTAAAATGCCTCAGAATTTTGAATTTCCCCCACATTACTATTCATGATACACCATTCTTGGTAGTGTTTATTGATAGATGTCATAGAAAAGCAGGTGTAGTCGCCAGGTATATTCACAGAACTTCACTTGCCCCTTTGACTCAACATGTCAAATGTAATGAACCTGACAATTTAATGATTTGTGGCTTAAAATAGGAAAGTTATTCTAATGTCGTCTTGACTCTTGATTCTTGACATATCTGATAATTGCGAGTAGATGTTTGCTTGGGAAAGGGGTTTTGGAAAATTAGCGTGGGTTTTAACTGGTCCTGAGCGCCTGTAGAGCTTTTATGTTCTGTAAATATTGCAATACCTCTGGCTGATTGCTCTAGGCGAATGAAATATGTTTAAATAATTTACCATCGGTAGTTGATTTCATATTTTAGTCGGCACTAAGTACTTTTCTGCTTTTACTTGCAATAACATTCTCATCACTTTCTGTAATGCTTTACTTTCTGTTTAATAATTTCACTCACAGTTTTGTTTCCTTGAATCTCCAGTGATAAAACTATATGCCCATTACCCCTTTTCCACTGCATTTGGGCTCCTCATGGTGAGGCTATCTTTTAAAGAGCAGAGTGTTGCTATATCACTCAGCTCGCTTGTTTTTCGATATAGTCTGGGATGGGGCACTGAGCCTGTATTTTCTTTCTGGAGAAAGTTAGTGTTTTTGTTTCCTGTATAAGTGGAAGGAGAGGTTACATTGATGGACAGACAGTAAACTGATTTCGGATAAGCCGTTAACATTAATGTTAAAGTCGATCAAAGAAAGCTTCTGTGGCATAGAGGTGAGAGGGTCGTCTTGTATGTTGGAGCTTGAGTTTGGAGGTGTTTCTCAGCAGCTTTGGCAGTGGACATAATCAGCGCTGCATTGTAGCTGGGCCTGTGAGTAAGATGCCCTAGGTGAAACAACTTGAGCTACCGAAGGCGAGTGCAGAGGGCCCCAGCACATTAAGAAATTATTTAATAAGCCAGGAGAAGCTGGGAGTTTTATGTAGATTACATGGGTTGCAGGAGAGCAGAACAAGATGGAGAGGTTTCCCCTTCTTTGTCTACGGAACGGAGCAGAGTAACACATGACTGGTTATTCTGAAAAAAGCACCATCAAAATGACACTAATCGTTTCCTCCTGATCTTTGGAAGAACCTTGGGAGTAAGGAAGTAAAGAAAACAAATGTAAATAATCTGTACCCAAGCTAACAATGACCTCAAACACAACACCAATCTAAAAAATATCCCACACACTCTACTTTCTGATCAGAGCCTACTGCATCGCATACACAGTGTAATCAAAACTATGCTATGAAGTTCAGATCCAAACTTTCAGATGTTTTCCGTAGAGCAGAAAATGTGCCTCTAGAAACATGGTGTTGTTTCTAGAGGCACAAAGGCCCAATCAAGGAGCCTTAGGTCACTAGTTTGGTGGAACAAATCCTGATATAGGGAAAGACCCAGGATAGAGATAAAGATTTGATCTGGGAGTCAGCTGGCATGTTATCTACTCCCAAGTGGATAGAATGATTTCATCAAGTGTTAACTTTGATCTGCATAGGTTGAGAGATTCAGGCCACCTCTGACAATAATTTGTACTCTGGGGAGAGTGTCCCCCTGCGATTTACATAGGGTTTCATCACCAAGTTTGTCAATGCTGATCAAAAGTGACGTTCCCTTCAAGTGAGTCACAAGCATCCAACCAGGATCCAGCTCTCTGTCCAGTGTGAGAGCACTATCCCAGCTGAGACTGAGATCTTTGATTATGAGATAGGTGTCTGGGGAGGGGTGTATCCCGTTCTTAGACTTTGCTTTTGATTACCATTATCTCAGAGTTTTGAGTAAGTGAAGATGTACGGAGACTGGTGCAGGTAATCATGTTATAAATATTTTTTGTTTGTGAGTAAGTGTGTGAGTAGTTTTTTATCGGTTTGTTTTGGGTGTATGGTAAAGGAATGATGCAGTGTTTGAGTTTTGATTACACTGTGTATGCGATGCAGTAGGCTCTGATCAGAAAGTAGAGTGTGTGGGATATTTTTTAGATTGGTGTTGTGTTTGAGGTCCGTGTTAGCTTGGTCTTTATAATTGTTGTGGAGAATTAAGTAGAGACATGACCTATAATGTAGCTTCTCTACTTATGGCCTATAATCTGCCATGTTTATGAGGAGATCAATATCTTGGCTTCAGCCTGATATCGGAGGGCGTTGTCAGGGTGGTGAGGTTTACAAACAATTACTATTATTACATTAAAAAATCGCGGCATCTTATGTCCGTTAAAGCTAATTGGGTTGCCATTCCAAACATTGGGTTGTGGTTTTAAAACGTTTGGTAAGGCACTGCTGTAGATGTTACAGCCTGGGCCAGAATATGGGCACAGCTGCTTTCTCAGGCTTCACCAAAGGAAGAGCAGGAGAGGGAGGCTCAGAAGTGAGGAGGTTTGGAATTGTCCCAATGAGGGCCAGCATTAACAGTAGGCCTGGGCGGCAAATTATGTTCCGCTTGCGGAATTTGGCTAATTTTGCGTTCCGCGGAGAACACTGAATTGCCATAAATTCCGCTGCTTCTCAGAATTTTTTTGCTTGTTTGCGCTTTCAAAATGCGTGTTTGCGAGATATTTATCCCCGAGCATGCAAACAGCGTTTGCGACAGGAAAAAAACTTAGCAAACGGGCGGAACAAGCAATTCTACTTGTTCGCAGAACTTTTGCGTGCTTGCGGAGATTTTTTACCATTTCGCGGAGCTTTGCGTAGCACGACTATGCAAATTCCGCTCACCCCTAATTAACAGACATGGAGGAACTGGTGTATTGTATAACATCGAATACAAATGTACCTTTCAGAGATTTTTGCATCATGCTGTTACTCCACTTAATCTGTGGGCTATTTTCTGCAGAATCTAGGTTACGTCTTGGCTCTTAGGTGCTAGTTCTCTTTCCTTCTTTCTCTGCTTAAATCTTCCTCTAAATCGCAGATTGGTAATCCCTTATTTCCACTGGAGAAACATAGCTGTATTCTGAAGTTCTCTTCATTCCCCCATTATACTAGCAAGCAGACATGTAGATCTAGCAAAAAAGCATCAAGCAGCATATGGTATGGAAACCTATGTCACCAAGACATGTTTGTGCACATCTATGTGATGTTGTGGGCATGAGGGAATTTGCTACTTCCCATAGTCACTGTTGGTGCGCTCAAACATGCATCTTCATCTGTTTCTGATTGTGATGAAGGTTTTCAATTGTAAATTAACTTCAGTCCCTTTTACATGCTTCTGGTCCAGATACCTGCCTGACCATCTTAAATGTCTTTCCATTATGTTTGGTTTTGCTAGTCTGTAGTAACCTGATCATATCTTCACATATCAGACCACTGGCACACACACAGTATTCTGCAATATACTCCAGTGTTGAATTTTCTTTATACTTGACTTTGCAGATTCAGCAATATATATGTATATATATGCATGTATCTTTAGCATTGCTAGTTTCAAATTGATAGAGATAACGGGAGTTATTTTTTTGTTTTTTTTGCCCGACTGCGTGATATTTTCTTGCTGCATTAGTTCATGCAGTGGGCCATCAGCGGATACCCTCAGTTGCTTCATAGAAGTCAAAGAAACTGCTCTAACACTAGTCTTGTGAGTCTGGGATCTGTTGTTTCAGTTTTACCTAAACATGAAGAGATTCTTGGTACCTACCTTCCTTGTTAACAGGTAATCCTGCCTTTGTTCGACATGAAACACTGTGTGGGTTTCGGAGGGAGACCTCTTATCTTGCAGAAAGGAAGAGAAGGAGCTGAAGGAAATGAAAGTAGCAGATTATTTTGTGCAGGTAATCCAGAAGGTTTTCTTACCATGAAACAATTGTGTTAGGATCCTGATCTCCTAGGATGGGTCACCCATGTATATTAATAACTGAGAGGGGGAAGAGGTTCAAAGTGACATTGAGGAATATTATTGGGTAACAGTATTGTGAGAGAAGTTTGCCGAAACATATCTGGTAAATGAAAGCAATACAGAGAAGTACCATAAGATCAGTGGTGTAACAGTGTAAGGGTTAATAAAGCATTGAGGAAGAGGCCTCATGTGTAAGAAAGTGCTCTCTTTGTGCATGGTTGCCTCCACTTTTTGCTAAACTGCTGATGTACTTTGGCTGAGTGTGCCCTCGGCTCCTGCCAAAACCCTCTTTGGCCACAGGGCAGTCCCTTGTAAATTAAATGGTACCACTGGTACCAAGGGCACTGTAGCCAGGGAAGCCCCTAAGGGCTTCAGCAGTGTGTGTGTGTGTGTGTGTGTGTATATATATATATCTATCTATATATATATATATATATATATATATATATATATATATATATATATATATTCTGTC
Source organism: Lissotriton helveticus (assembly GCF_964261635.1). NCBI lineage: Eukaryota > Metazoa > Chordata > Amphibia > Caudata > Salamandridae > Lissotriton > Lissotriton helveticus. Next base: position 939,558,975 of record NC_136067.1, read on the forward strand.
TCTCTGTCTCTCTGTCTCTCTCTTCTACCCCCCCCCCCTTTGCAGGCTGCGTGTTTTGGTGCAGAATAAGGTGGAGAGTCGACATCCCTGTGTGCCATGCCTACAACCCCCAAGAGTATATGGTGCTGGGAGTTTGTCATTACGAACTCCACAGTACCAAAATGGCTTTACTGAAAACTGGGAAGTTTGATTTCAAACACTCAGCACATTAAACCCACACTGATGCCAGTGTGTGATTTAATGGAAAATGCACACAGAGGGCATCTTAGAGATGCCCCCTGAAAAACGACCTAACACTAGTGCCCAGGCTGAGTGGCTGCTCAAATGGCTGCCACCATCAGACCTGTTTCTGGACCCCTGGGTCGAGAGCCTGCTGCTCTCGGGGTCTGAAACAATGCACATCCTGGGACGAGGTGCCAAGCCTCCTCCCCAGAATGGTCAGGGTCCACGAAGGGCAAGCTTCAAAGGCTTGCTGCCTTTGTGAGCTTCCCCAGGCCTTTTGCTGCTTCCAGCAACTGTCCCCCACTGTTTCTGACCCACACTTTGGGTGGGAGAATCGTCAGGAAAACCAAGTGAGGAAGGGAGGTGTGCCCACCTTTGCCAACCCCACCCCTTAGGTGGGGAGGCAAGGTGAAGCACAACTCCCAGTCCCCACCATCTTGCAGATGGGAGGACCCAGCCAACCGGATTGATGCATATGCGCCCCTCCCACTGGAGGGTGGCATAGTAGGGGGTGAAACCCACCCCAAGGAAGGGACCCATTGGTCCCAACCTTTACTTACCTGTAACGCCCCTAAATATAGTATTTCGGGGCACCCCTGAACCTTGCCTCCTCTGACAAGAAACAACCAAGAAGAAAAGAAGAAGGACCAAACAGCTGTGCTGAAGCTAAGAAGAGGAGGACGCCCACTGACTTGGCTCCAGCCCTACCGGCCTGTCCCCACCTCAAACCTGCAGAAGCGAAACTCCGGTGCGTCCTGCAGCCGCAACCTCAAGAACCCAGAGGACCTGCCCTGCCTGCCAGAGAAAAAACGTTGTCTCCCGTTAGGACCGTATTTGTTCACCCACAGACTCTGGCCAAATCCGCGAGTCTGCACCCTTCGCCCACGGCCCGAGTTCGAATGGCTCAACACCACGAGGAGGTCTCCCCGGTGATTCTGACCTGAGATCTGGTGTTCTCTGACCTGCCTCGAATCTCCCAGCGAAGCCTGCAGCCCCCCCCCCCGACCGCGACCGGAGCTGGTAAGAGTAACCCAACGCCTAATGACACCCTTGCACCCGAAGCCCCACGGTCATGGATGGCCCAACCGACGGTGTCCCAGCACCCCCAGGCACTCCGACTTACCTCTCCTACCGTTGGTCACCTCCAGAAGATCTTCGTCCCTGAGCCTGCAGTCTTTGTTGAAACCGGAGAATCTCCATTGAAATCAACAGGGCAACCAAAGCCAAACCAGCACCCTGCTCCCAGTCGCCCCTCCTCCACTGCTGGTGCACTTTGTGTGCTAAACAGGATACCCCTATGCCCTGAGCCTAACACCAGGAGCTTTGCTCCCACAACCCAGTGGCCTGCTCGTAAGCAGCCACCAACCGGAGGCCCCCTATCCCCCATTGGATAACATTGGGCCTCAGCACATGGCTGCCCTAGTGCCGCTGAGGGTGTAACAAGAGTGCATCCTCGACCATGCGGGAACCCTTGTTCTAACCCCAGAAACTCAGCCTCAAAGACTAAGTAGTTACCTGGTAACCAATAACTTCATTTCTCTCCATAGGAACCATTGACTGTTTTTCTCTGAAAAATGTACGAAGTGTGGAGTTGATTTGTATGGTAACCTGAAAAACTACAATTGTGCAAAACTGATTTTACTCACCTTTTATCGAGGAAATGTCCTAGTGCGATATGTAGGCATATCACACTGAGTAGAAAAAAGTAACTTAAAAAATAATCTGAAAGTAATCTGTACAGAAATTTCAATACCTTGACTTACCTGTATTTCAAACAACTGCATTTGAACTTGCATTCACTTGTAAACACTGCATAATATTTTGCAAAGCATTTATTCCACTTACATGTGCCAGGCTTGGCTTGATTCTAGAAATCAAATAACTTAATTATATTTTTATACAAACATAATTGGTCTGAGTTCAGTGTTTGAGTGTGTGACATCATTTGCTGATTGAGTGTGTACAACAAATGCTTAACACTACCCTCTGATAAAGCCTTACTGCAGGCCCACACTACTACAAATAGAGAGTAACGTGTATCTACTTTAACCTCTGTCTACCTTTGGGGTTCCACTGGACTGTATGCACACTATACCTCATTTTGGTACAATATATGCAGAGCCTTCTTCCTACAATTAGTGTCTAGTGCTGGATCACCACAAATGGGAAAGGAAGCAGAAAAGAAGCGTGTTCTGCCTGGTCACCAAGGATTCTCTGTAATGTTGGTGACCAGATTAAGGAAGGCCATACACACACATTTTTAGTCTGTTCCAGCTTCCTTTATTTTCTTAAATGTGCTTGTTAACGAAGTAGTGTACAAATTGTAGAAAAAAGTGTTGAACGAGTTTTACGAAATGTGTGGAAGGTCAGGAGGCAACACATCATTTTTATTTTTAGGAAAGTGCTTTTTTTTTCGAAATGCTTGTCTGTTGGAAGAAAATGGCGGTTAAAAAATTAAAATCCTTGTACAAATCAATCTAGAAAAAAAGTTTGTTTTTGATCAGACATGGACGTTATGGGTTTCTGAGAAAAGCATGGCGGGAAAAGCAAGTGTTTGTTTACTATAATTTATCAGCTGCATTTTTTCTCCCTGAAAATAGAGGGGGATAGAAAGTCACAGGTGGTCGCACAGCCCATTAGGTAATTTCTACAAGAATTGTCGAAGGTTGGCAAGTGTTTTTTGGAATGTGAACTCCCGATACCCATCACTCTGAACTTTGGGATGAGTGAGTTAATGTAGCAATGAAAAGTGATCTTAGCAAAAGTGGGATCACAATCCTCATGAGAAGAGGTTCATCCTCTATCACATCTAACCCTTCACAGTTTATCAGTTTTACATTGCTGTGTCTATTGAAAATACAACCACAGAGTGGTTTCAACAATGTTATGTTTAATTCTTTTAAGACGTGAATAAAGCAAACCTGGAACCTGGTCAAGAAGTGAATTTGAACATGGCTGTGACTATAATGTATTCATGGCATTTATAGAACGCATCCCTAGCCGTTGGGGCTGTGAGTGATTAATATATAACAATTCATTTACTAATGAATATGGAATTTCAACCACCAAATTCCTTCAAGGGGAATCCGCGTAGCTAGGACCTAAGTAGACTGGCTTAAAATATTGCGGTAGAAAGAGGCTCATAAGGCACATTTAAAAATTTGTCCTGAAGGTAAGGGGATTTGAAATTGTTATAATGTATTCTGGGTTCAGTTTCCATAGTCTGGGGTCTAGGCAGTAAAAAAAAAAGCTGCTTTGCCGTCTTATTTTTACGTGTTTTTGGGGTGTGGTGTCTTTTTTGCAGGTTGAATGGGCGCCCAGAGGATACCATGTTGTATGTTTCCAGAGGAAATTTGCTGCTAGTGGTTGCCAGTTGAGTTACTTTAGGGTCAGGGTTATGTGATCTGATTTCCTTTACAAGGGATATTTTATCAGAGAAGTACACCAGAATGGCTTTACAGGAGGATATACACCAGAGAGGTGTAGTGGAGTCCTTTTAGTAATTGCTTAAACTCTTAGGGAGGTAGCATACCCATGTCTGGCGATTAGAGGTAGTGTAGGATGGGGTTTGCTGGTGATGTGGCACCTTTCTGCTGTGATGGTGTATGTGATATATTCTGCCTGACATGCTATCTTGGATGTTTGTGCATGAGGTATCTCGTGGCAAGTGCTGTTGATGTGATGCAAAAGCTGACTATATGGCTTATAAGTGCTTAGTTGAATGTATGCTGGCAATTATATTGTTGACCTTGTTGGTTTTTATGTAAATGTAATCATCATTCTGTAGAACATAATACAGAACACTCAACTGTTTTTTACGTATGTTTATTTGTTTTTAAAAAGACATCTTTTGGTGTAAAAAATGATTCACCTTGTCAACTGTACACCAAGTTGCTTGTTTTAGGGTTTCCTTCAAAGTATTGTTTTTCCTAGTGTAGATGGATACAGTTGGCATCCAATCTGGCTATGGTTTCCTAGTCCTGTTCTGTATTGCATGTGTTTCTTCACAAACGAGATTAAGTCAAAAGTTCTGAAATTTTCCTGGCAGTGAATATACCACAGAGACCAGTATGTTTGTTGACTGTGAGCAGGCCAGACTGAAAAACACATAACCAAATAGTTTTTTTGACAGGAGAACATGTGCTAATAGAACATCGTAAATGCAGTCATCTTTAACTTTATCCATCACATAGGCTGTAAGTATAGTAAAACATATATTGATTGTTTTCAGTCTTAAAGAACTGTGGCTAATAAGGCGATTTGTTATAATAAGCTTGTAATTTCTCATTAGCTTACATTTCTTGTTTGTGTTTAGTTTGTAGTTGTTAAACAAGTTGTGTCTTAAAATGGTGTAAGAAAGCAAACTCAAGGAGATGATGGACGGAGCGCTGAAACTTTTCAGACACTCGCAAGCAGTCACAGACCTGGGTTGAATCCATCATCGTTCTTTAGCTCACTTCGCCACCCCAGTTCAGACACCGCTATATGCAAATCAGTCTTGACCCTGTGCCTCATGGGAACAGTCTAGCCTGAACTGCCAAGCAATGTCTTTCCTGGACCAGAAACAAGCATCCTGGGACTGATTTCGGGCTAACAGCCCTCATCAGCCAGGCTAGATTGAATCCAGTGGCAAAGTGAGCAAGGGACCCTCGTCTGGCCATACCCTGCCAATTTAGGGCGAACAAATCAAACACAAAGATATGGCTGGATCCAAACTGGAATGGCATGGTGAGCCAAAAAACAATGGATTTAGGCCCAGATCTCTGTACTGGGGTGAATATATGACATTGTTCTGCATACTGCCCATCAATTGTTCTTTTTGCATTTGTCACCCGAGTGGGACGGGTTTGCCCAGATGTGGGTCCCTTGGTCTCCATGCCACTGGAGTCAAGCTATCCTGGCTGATGAGGGGTGAAACCCCGAAATTGGTTCTAGGATGCTTGTTTCCAGTCCAAGGAGGACCTTGCCTGGCAGTTCGGGCCGGACTGTTCCCATTAGGCACAGGGTCAAGACTGATTTGCATATGGCTGGGTCCAAACTGGAAAGGCATGGTGTGCAAAAAACGATGGATTTAGGCCCAGATCTCTGTACTCTGGAGAATGTATGACATTGTTCTGTATTCTGTCCGTCAATTGTTCTTTTTGAATTTGTCACCCCATGTGGGACGGGTATGGCCAGACGTGGGTCCCGTGCTCTCCATGCCACTGGAGTCCAGCTATCCTAGCTGATGAGGGGTTAAACCCCGAAATTGGTCCTAGGGCGCTTGTTTCCAGTCCAGGGAGGACCTTGCCTGGCAGTTCGGCCTACACTCTTCCCATTGGGCACAGGGTCAAGATTGAATTGCATATGACTGGGTCCAAACTTGAATGGCATGGTGAACAAAAAACGATGGATTTAGGCCCAGTTCTCTGTACTGGGGTGAATGTATGACATTGTTCTGCATTCTGTCCACCAATTGTTCTTTTTAAAATGGTGTAAGTGCAGCTCAAAATAGTCACTCAGTCATAATAAGAATATTTTATTGTCTCGATTATATATAAAAAAAAAAATCATACACAATATACAGTCATACACTGGTCCTGCAGTAGGTATTAGTAAATCAGTTGCTTTGGTAATAGAGGTTACTCAAGCTGAACATTATGCAGTCTTGGTGGTCTTTTCAGTGTTGGAAGTATAGACAGGTTGAATTCAGAAAAGTATACCATACCTTATTCCTCGACATCTACATTCACTGTACTCTGATACGGCAGAAACTTTTGGTGTAAGCTTTTATTTTTTGTCTTTGCCCATCATTGGACACGGACCTCAATAGTTGATATATGCTGTTGACTTTAAATGAGTGGGAAAACTGCCTACGTGCTACTTGTGTAGACAGATCTAAACCTATATTATGATAACATTCTAATGTATAACCGCCCTTAGGGGTAGACCTCCTACTGCTCAAAAGGTTTTCTTCCCTGTCCTTGATTAATATAAAAAGGGCTCACAATTTTCCTCATGTTGGCTTATTTCTTACGTGCCCACTAATTCGAAGGGGGTTGTAGCTGTTTCACTGGAAAAAAGATGGTGCACTAATTTGCATTTATTTGCCTTTTTTATCACAGAATATGAAATAAACTAAGTATTACTTATGAAGATTTAGAACTGTCCATTCCTAAACAAGACATACACCCCTTTACTATTCATCTAGTTGCTCTACTGCCCAATGACTGGTTTGTGAGGATGGAAATTAGTCTCCACATGGTACCAACAGCTGTAGCCACACCATAAGCCAGGGAAAGGAGCCATTTACTTTCCATATTTCTTCCTAAGTGAATTTTCTAAGAACCATTATTCACTCGGGCGTCCATTTCACGAAAGAACCATATTTGCCCAAACTGGACCTTATCATATCTGTAAATACATACGGGTGACTGCCCAAAGACTGGTCTGACCCACCATCCTTGTTATGATTCCCACTACTAGCCCCCTTCACAATTTCCCAAAGTTAAAGCAAAAGAGAATTTTCATAGACTTCCCAGTTTTTCGCAATATTATTTCCAATCTATGGGACTGACTTTTTAATAAAAGAGATAGAAGAGTGGCTAATGTTCTAGAAGAAGCTCCTTCTAGAAAATATCAAAAGTTAACTGATTGGTCAGAAAACCTTCACTTTGCATAACCAAATTTCCCTCTGGTTTGTCCTTGCAGCAAAGGAGGGGTGTCTGTTCCTTTAATTAAATTCTGTCTGTATCTTCCAGATAAATCCAAAATAATTAATCAGCACGTTGAAGGCTTTTGTAGTCCGCTAATGGAACTGTATACTGTTGAATGTAATTTTTAATTATATGACCTGACGGATGGACAGTTGAGCAATGTAGTTATTGAATCTTGGTTTTATGAGAATTCCTTGTATTGAGGGCCTTAATGGGCAGTCACGCATATCCTCTCCTCGCTTGCTCTTTTACTATCCATTCAAATTCTTCTAATGTTGAAGGGTTAAACTTATAAATTGAGTTGATTGAGGTAGGGCAAGGGGAAGGATAAGAGATTTGATGTTGAATATCCAGCACTTAAAAAAACTAATAAGGGCTGTGCAAGCCACAAAAGGGTGGACATTGTAAAAATATAGTTATGCTAATGTTTTTAATATGTAACTGCCATAGTCATCTTGTTAGACTAAACACGAGGTAGGACCTCTTGCTGTCCAGCTAGACGGGGTTTATATTTTGGCACCAGAAGTGTGAATTTCAAAAAGTGCCATTTGTAGAAGACTTTTTCTGTGTTCATGTAGATACATTTGAAAGTCACTTGTGGTGAGTTTCAACAGGTTTGTGGTTTAACCATTCTGAAATGGGTTTATAAGGTTTCACATCTGAATCTATAGTAATGCTTTGACTGCTTTACCAATTTTTATTCTCTCTGATTTACTATGCACTTTTATTAATAGTCAGTGCCTGGCTGATATGCAATTCAGAGATCTATTTTGCCCCATATCTTGGGCCTGGGACTTACATTTGCAGGACGGTATAGGTTGAAGTATTCAAGAACCTTCAGGTTAAATAAAGATCGTAAATGTGTCACTTTCCGATTTAACCAAGACCCTGAATCTTTCCTTATCACATGCTTCTGTTCCCCTGCATTGGATGAAAGGCACGATCAGACCAATTTTAAAGAAACCCTCGGCTGACCCTAAACAACTCTCTAATTACCGACCTATTTCACTCCTGCCATTGTTTGGAAAGGTCATGGAATCCCTGATAAACAAACAACTAGGCAAATATCTGGAGACAAACAAACTCCTAGATCCCTCTCAATCAGGATGCAGGGTGTTTCATAGTACTGAGACAGCCCTACTTGAGATAGTAGGTAATGTCAGGATGACTCTCGATGAAGGGCAATCTGCCATACGGGTCCTGCTCGATTTGTTGGCCGCCTTCGACACCATCTTGCACCACATTCTTTTAGAGCGTCTTGCTGAGACTGGTGTCGAAGGCTCAGCATTACTTTGGATCAAAAGTTATCTGACCGAAAGGCGCTCAAAAGTCCAAGAAGGAGCATACACCTCTAGCTACCAGGAAAATGACAAAGGTGTTCCCCAGGGATCAATACTGAGCCCTATGCTCTTTAACCTATATGTATCCCCCCTGGCTCAAGTGATCAGAGCGCACGGTTTTGGAACGGTGTCTTACGCCGACGACACTCAGCTACTGATCACTGTAGGCCCAGATCCCAATGAAACCAAATTGAGATTCCAAAAGTGCATGGTTGTAATACATGATTGGATGACCAACAATTTTTTAAAGCTGAATGTTAGCAAAACGGAGATTGTGCTCTTCGGAAAGGCTGACAAGCTCTGGACAGATGAATGGTGACCACCGACATTAGGACCGTGCCCCTTTCCCAAGTCCTAAGTCAGGAACCTAGGGGTGACAATTGACAACAGGCTGTCCATGACTGAACATGTCAACAAAATAGCGCACACTAGCTTTGGACTAATGCGCTGCTTGAAGAAAATCTTCAAATGGATCCCCCTCCCGTCCCGCATGCCCTTAGTCCAAGGCCTCCACATCAGCCGTATGGACTATAGAAATGCCCTGTTGGCTTCCATAAATGAAAATCTCCTGGCAAAACTTCAGGTACTGCAAAACACCACAGCCCGACTGGTGCTTAATCTCCCTCCCCGCACCCCATCGGTGCCCTGCCTCAAGACCCTGCACTGGCTTTCCATAAAGAAACACATAACATTCAAATTATGCTGCCTAGTCCATAAAACCATCCACGGGCATGGACTGACATATCTAGAAAATACCTTAAATTCCACAGCTCGGTCAGAACTCTCTGATCCTCCAGCAAGCAGCTTCTAACTACTCCCAAAGTCCGCACAGTTAGAAACGGCGACAGGGCCTTCTCTAAAGCAGCCCCTGAAACCTGGAACGCCCTGCCCCTACACATCAGGACCGAACCCAACCACCTGAGATTCCGAAGAAACCTGAAAACCTGGCTTTTCTAATCACCATTGTCCCTGCTGTAAGGATCTGCAAGCGCTCTGAGACCTTCGGGTGATTTATGCGCTGTATAAATGCATTTTACATTACATTACATTACTTGCAAAGGAAACCACGTTGGATCTTCGTTCATGATCAAAGTGTGAAAGATAGTATAAGAAACTTACCATGCAGTTTATAAAGTGACATACAAAATGTGGAATTGTATAGTCTAAAGGGATAGAGAAAATGCAACTATTTTAAACACCTTTGGAATCGAACTTAAACAGAGTAGAAAAGCATTTTTCAGCAGAGGCGTGGTTTAAAAATTAATGAACATTAAACTATCATCTTTGGGGTGGCATATTGGTACATAGCACCATCTTCAAACATAAGTCAATGGGGCATGTTCAGCGGCCAAAATTTAGAGAGTCCTGGGCAGGCAGATGGTATCCTGGTTTGACAATGACCGTGCTAGTTGTTGAACTAGAACTTTGGAACATGGGATGACCCAAACATTTAGGGCAATATTTATTCCAATGTGTTTTTTTATTTCACTTACCTTTCCGGGTTCTGCAAACCTATCATTTATGGTGGCATGTCTACAGTGTCCATAGTACACCAGACTCCACCTTCCTCTGCCACTTTGAGTAACAGTTAGTCGAAACTCTAGCACTTTATTGATGAAACCACAGAAATTCTGCAAAAAGAAAACTTACAATCGAGCTTCTGGCCTCCTGCCTCATTTTGGGACCCACCACATCCTGATTCGCTCTTGATTTTGTTGTTTGTTTTACTGTTTCTTCCTTCCTGACCACTTGTAAAGCGCTCTGCTACCCTCTTGGGTCATGTTCGTACTATATAAAACTTTAGAAATAAATAGTGTAATGAAATGACCTCTGGCTGTTAGCAGTATCTAAATAGCTTCATCATTGTGGCTTCAACTCGATGCTATTTTAAGGATTAGGGTGCCCAACCAGTGACGGGCATCTTATTTCCAGCCTCCGCTTCCAAAAGCTTACAATCGAATGGTTTATAGACCGTTCACTCGTACCACATTCGTAGCATCACTGCTCACCTCATCAGCACAGTTTCTATACACCATTTCAGAAAGTTAAACACCTCTTGGCCTATTTACATTATAGAAGACGAGTTACAAGCCCAGAAACGATATACTACCAGAAATAACACAATGCTTTCCTTTCGCACCTCAGCACTTCCTACAGTACAACAACCCAGATGCAGAGCGACAAAGGTGCAATAATGTACATTCATAAACTGCCTTCCTCTCCCAACTATTGAAGCAAGCTGTCACTTTCGTTGTAAAGGAAAATCTGCTTTGTTTTGCGGTTTCTACGTCCAATGTGTCTTCTATCGCAGCTTTGTACAAAGGGGTAGGATTATTTTTGGCTGCTGGAAACAGTTCAAGATTACGCGCTTTGAATGATCCTGCTTTCTGGAGATAGGATCCAGTTTGGTAAATACCACGAAAAGCCCCTAATTGACTTCCGCTTAGTTCATGTCTGTACCCAAATCCATGAAGATGCTGCCCGGGATCCCAGAATCCCTCTTAATTCAATGCCATGTTCATATGTTCTGACTGCTCTCGCAGCTGCACAGCGAGAACAGAGTGCCCTTTTGTCTATGAGTTTACTATCAGCCACAGCCTTGATACTGGTCAGAACATTGTGCATTTGGACCATGGTGGAAGGCTAAAGGCAGCGCGAGGAGTAGTTTCATGGATGGGGGCAGTGTAAGCGTATGCGTTTATCAGCTGAAAAAAACTTTGTAAGGACATTCAGGTTTGTTATTAATCTCACCAATTGAACTCGGTTATATGAAAAAAACAATAAAAAAAAAATTTAAGGGGTGTTACAGTAATCACATATTTTTTAAACGCTAAGAAATACGTTATTGTTAGGTAATTAAGCATTCATCTAGCTTATTCCCTCACCCCTACCCATACGCACTGGTCATGACATTCCTAACTAATGTAATCAAATTGCAGATGTGCTTCATATGACATTTGGCCTTCATATATGGAAGACAAGACAATTAATTTCCTGTGGCAATGACATAAAACTGGCCCTTATTCGGCATAGCTTTGAGCCATCCCATGTGCCAACACGTAGAGTGACATTAGGCATAGAGGTCATAGCGCTTGCCCAAGCCTTTTCTTTTTTTGTATCGGGCACTGCCTTTGCCCATGATCTGTGTCCACATGGTAACAGTGGGCTTACATGACACAACTGACAACTGTACCCTATGTGTCCTTAATATAGGGTGTTAGGGCAGACCTACAGGTATGCTACACTCTAGATATTGTTTTAAAAAAAGATGTTTTGAAAGAAATTCAAAGGGTGTCCAGTATGCCACAAGGAACCAAGAGCAAATGAAAACATTAAAGACACAGCAGACCTAGCCCATGGTCAAGTCTTTTGTGGAGTCTTTGGCCATGATTTGTGTCCACACTGTGATATAGGGCATACAGGCAACAGCGCCCTATAGGTCCATCATACAGTATGATAGGCTACACCTAAATTTAGCTGTGCTGCACTCTATGTACTGTTGTTTAAAGAAACAAAAGGGATTCCTGGTATGCCAGGAGAAGCTAAGGGCAAGTTACAACATTAAGGACACAGCCGTGTGAAAACACAAAGGGGCCCATTACGATGGCGTAACGATAGCCACGGCCGAGCTGGTGGTAGCGACCGTTACTCCATCGTAGCGTGAAATACCTACCACTGTATTACGATGGCGGTGGGTATCGCGGCAGACAGAAAGTCCGTTCCCCGCTTTTTCCCCGGTCGACAATTGTTATGGCCGGGCGGAGCTGGGATCAAATATGGTGGCGGTGCCTAGCATCCATATTAGGATGTTGGGATTTTAAGGCCTTTTGGAAAGGCTGGCGGGGATTTGCTTTGGGGGCCCGTTGCGGGCCCCCAGGGGGGTGCACTTGGGGGGTACCCACCTACATGTCCATGCACAAGGTGGCAGGCACCGCACGGTGCCTGCCACATTGTGCATGGAAATGCACAACATGGCATTTTACCATTGCGGCGGGTGCTGCAGCCAGCAGCACCTGCCGCAATGTTAAAATGCTAGATGCGACCGCCGCGGTGGCAGTCGGATCATGATCAGGGGTGCAGGACCGCCGCATGGCAGTTGGGTGGCCCCGTTCCCGCTAGCCCGCCATCCTAATGGGCCCCAAAGTTCTTGGAAGCATAAGTAATCGAAAATGTACTGAATATTTGTAAGTAATGAGCTAATTCGTACACATTCAATTCAGAGCGTTACGGTAATTTACTTGTTAGGGTCAGTTTCAGCAGTACACGTACTGTGTTTCGCACGGTCCAAGAGATCTGAACGACTTTCCCCAACGAACCCAGCGACACCATTGGGCTGACGGTGCTGTTGGATCCGGGTTTAACTCCTTCGCCGCTGATTACGGAACCGCTCCGTCATCAGCCGCGGTGGCGCTGTGCTGATGATGGAGCGGTTCCGTCATGGCCCGCCCGACGCGCCTGCCAGGCGCTGATTTCGCGCCTGCGCGTCGCGTTCTATTGAGCGGGCGGGGCCATGACGGAACCTCTCCGTTATCAGCACAGCTCACCCGAGGCTGGTGACGGAGCGGTTCCGTCATCAGCGTGTGAGCACCGCGCCCCCCCCCCCGCCCCCTTAGCGCTGCGGCGGAATAGCCGCCGCAGCGAAGGAGTTAAACACTGGCATCCTTTCCAGGTTGTACACTGCCCTAAAGAACGACGGGGACGGACATAGCATCCACCTGCGACAATTGGAATGGAGACCTTGAGACCATCCTCTCAGACAGTGAATGGAGACATGCTAGAATACAGGTGAAAGAAGTGGACAGCAATGCTAGGCTTAAGTTGACACAATTTTATTACCTGCATAGAGCTAACCTGACACCACAGCGACTGCACAGGGTCTACCTGACTTGTCCGGCAAGGTGTGCGAGATGCAACGGGACCCAGGCTGACCTCAGCCATGTCACATGGACGTGCAGTAAGACCCTTCTGGGAGTAGATACTTCGGGAGTTGCAACGGGTAACATAGTTAGGGTTGAATTGACGATATGCCATTGCTTGTTATGACTTTTACCACTTTGTAAAGGTTAGAAGAGAGGGTATAGATTTACCCAAGTGGGACTGTTGCTGGCTAGGCAGCGTATCACCATTGACTGGGCCACTTTGATACCACCGATGCAGGGTCAATAGAGAACTGATTTCATAGAGTGGGCAGTTGCTGAAGAATGTAGGCTCTGAAAGGTCTTCACGGGCGGGAATATGGAAAGGGACCTGGAGATATGGGGCACAATGGTAGACCTTTGAGAGGACCGAAGAGAGGCAGTTGATGATTCCGCTCCGGTCCTGACTGTGGATATGGTAGAAGTTCCTAAGATGATGGTGGGGTACTGAGACGAGCTGTAGCATGGCTGGGTGGCTCCCCAAACCCCCAATGGAGGTTGGACGGGCTTTGCAGCGGGTCTGAGAAGGATGTGAATGAGCAGTATGATGGATGTTCACAGAGTTCCCTCTCCCTTCCTTTTGCGACTCTTTTTGTTTTTGTTTTATCCTCAATGTCTGATCAGTATATAAATGGACAAAGAAGAGAGCCATATGTGTGCTCAGTTTCCAGCCAAGAGGATACCCGGACTCTCCACTTGGGAGGGGATGAAGGCCATCACGGGGTCCTCTTCTATATAGCTTTTACTCTTTCCTCCTTTTTAATTACAGGATCTTATTTGATTCTCATACTAGTATCGCCAATCCATCTTGGCGGAGACACTAATTATATAAGAATATCCTGTATTTACTGATGCTTAATCATTGGATTGGCAAAACCAAGGAATAGCAAGAAAAGAAATAAGAATAATTAACCAAGGAGAATGTACAAGATTAAATGCATCGAAATTACATGTTTTCTGAGTCTATCGAGATTCCTAGATCCGAATTAGGAGAAATAGTCAACTAGTGGCAAAAACGGAAAAAGAGAGAAGAAGGTTCAAGGAGAACAATAATTTTCAACCCAGTTATCCCAGATACTCCAGAATGTCCTTCTCTTATTAAAGTGGATTGCTCTGTCCATTTTTGCAAATCTATGAATTGAATTTAACCATTCATGTTCTAAGGGAGGGATAGGAAGAATCCACTTAATACAAAGTTCTCTTCGAGCTAGTAAAATTAAAACAAATCCTTTTCCGACTGTTAGTTAATAAGAAGCCTTCTAGTTATTACTTGCCCCCCCCCTTTTCTGGTCGAATCTCAAGTTGGAGCAAATTGCTTTTTTTGAGAACCCCTGAAAGATGGGTGACTACTATGCTGAGGAAATGTTTTAGGATGTTGTTACGGGTGTTAACCTGGGACGTTTTGTGTTGTATTGTTTGCACATTGCAAAATGCGAATAAATAATTTTTTAAAACAATGTATTACTTATTAGTTAATTTGAGATATTGCACAGTCCATATTTTATCCTGACTGAATCAGGATGTTTGTTTATTTTTATCCTGATTCAGTCAAGTTGTCAGACCATCATTTACTTGATTTTTTAATGTCCTAAATATGGATTCCCCCTTCAAACTTGGCTACTAATTACACCATTTATATTAAGATGCAGCCGTTTTATTACTTTGTTTTATTGGTACTGCTGTCTTGGGGGTTTTACTCTTACCAGTCACTTGGTTTTGATTCATTCTATACTTTTTGACTTGTGTGACATTTTGACCACAGGGTAGTACTTGTGCCCTATACCCTTTTCTCACTTGTGGCACTGCCTGAATTTACTGGAACACTTTTCTCTGGGACCCGTTGGCCCTCTCCTCTTAGTGCTTATATTTTTAGCAGTCATGATTGTGACCTTCAGTTCATGTAAGAGGTTGAACGCTGTCGACTGGCATGCAGTTAGACTACTAGAAAATGTTCTTTTCTCTAGTACTATGAGCCCCAAGTCCACCTTATTGTTGTATATTAACTTTTAACTTTTCTTATATTTGATGTACAGTGTGATCAGTTTTGCAGCACCATATGAAATGTACTAATGAGTCATAAATTGCCTCAAGTCTCTGAACTGAATGTGTGGGAATCGACCCATTGCTTTTTAAGTATTGATCACATTTTGGATTACTAATGCATCCAACCACTTTGTATGTGTGCTTTATATTCTGTGCCCTAGTGCACTCCGTGAAGAGCAGGCTTTTTCAAGGTCATCTAGAATGTCAAACGAATTCAGGAGCATTGCATGTAGGAGTTTGATTGTATAAGTAATCCGAACTGGCAAATCACAGATTTTTACTGTTTGAATTGGAAACAGTCCCCTTCAATTGAATGTTTTTTAATGGAATGTATCACATTAGAATGTGATCTCCGCAAGGAGTCGCAATCGCTTTTAAATTGATTTCTCATGTTTTGTGATATATCCAGTGGTCACAGTACTCACAGTGCATAATCCGTGTTATGCCCTGACGATACTGTTCATAGAATATTGCTGTTATTTTCAGACATGTCCTGCACACAGTACCTCTGCCTGGATTACCCTCAAGGAATGGCTCAAGGCAAGGACATGTTGTACCCGTTATCCATGATGGTAATCCTGGCAGAGTATGAACCGTGGCAGTGAAATGAGGGTACTGCACACTGTACCCAAGGCCCCTCCTACTCTTAGCCAGACCTTTTACATAATGGGCACACAGCCTGGCCTTCTGACATGCCTTCTGCAAAGTATCCATGCTGCATTCTTGCAGCACATAGTCTGCTTTCTTCCCATTGGCCACACTCTATGCATTCTTGGCACAGGGCATGCGTTTTAACCAATCCCTGTATCTATGTCTGCAGTACCCACAGCAGGTGATCTGAGGCCATGCTCTGTGGAAATTCTGCAGTGATTATTGTTGCGAAGTAGCAACGGCCTAAGGAAACTTATCCTAGTACAATTGATTACAATAAAACCAATACTTAATAGTGGCATGTATCATACCCATGCCCGCAGTACCTACAAGTCAATTGCCATCCTTCTGGTACTTTTACCCACGCTACCTATGGTGGTCTTACTCGCCGGACATAGTGGCTCACTTTTACTGGGCAAATGTGTGGCCTTTCACCCTGGGCCAGGCCCTATCAGGACTAAACTAAGGACAAAGAACATGCCCACTGGAAGGTCCATTGGGCAGAGAGCATGGATGTTGGTTTGTCCAGTATGTCTTGCAGACAGTGAATACAAACCAGGGCTGTGCGCCATGGCCAGCTCCCATTGCCCACAGGAACAGCTAGGCTCTGTATTGGTGCCCACTACACCTCCAGAATATGGCATTCAGACAGTGATTTTAAATATCTCACATCCCTAAATTTCCCTATTCCAATCTTAATGGGGGGAAATGGCTTTTGCCCCCTCCCCACTTAGCTATACCATTTACTCTTCTAAACAATCTGAACAAAATGTTACAGCCAAACACTTCATTTCTTTTCTTTTTTTTAAATTCAACCGTACTGTATTGAACTATCTCAAAATGGGACAAGCACAACCGGACGAGTAGCATATAACGTCACAGTCAAGCAAACAGACCTTTAGAACCAGACATGTCACTGTTTTATGACGAAAACAAAGGAGCCCCCCCACCCCCCTGTTAGGTCAGTCTCTCTCACTCGCACCCCCCCCCCCCACACCCCAATTTCTATTCAGGATCCTCTTTGATTAACAAAAATCAATCATTGAACTCTTTATATTTGACCCCAAATTAGAGCAAACTGCAGAATACATTTTGGCAGTTCTTATTCCGGTGTAAGAGAGAAGTAATTTCCAAAATTTACTTTCAGGATACAAATGCACCAGAGATGTTGAAATCCTATCACCTGCGCGACACTGAGGACATATTATTTGGGGTCATGGATTACTTGTTTTCTTGTCTGTTTGTTAAGTAGCCTTAACCCCCTGGCATGCAAACCCTTTGGCTACCAGTTTACTGTACCACAGTTTTGATCCGTGAAAAAGGATTGCTGCTAAGGTGAGATTTGTATTCATATACATGAGTTGTGCAAATTTGTATTCATGATTCTATAATGCAAAGCCTTACTATTAGAGCGACCCCTTCAAGGAAATTCTGCGAGCCGTGAACTGAGCTTGCACAACTGACAGTCATACCATTATAAAAAGATGTACATATGCCGGCTTTAACAATGTGAGGTAACGTCTAATGCTCCCAAAAACTTTCTTTATTGTACGTAAATGCACACGGAAGCTTAAAGGCAAGACTGGTGATTGTTGTTTTAACATAAAATTGTGCAAAAAAAACAGCACCTCGAAAAAAAGGTCTTGCTAAACTGTAAATTCAGTTTCTTTGAGGCATATTTTTGTAAAACGTGTCTGATATATATATTTCATTGAATTAATAATGGATAATCGGTGTAAAACAATTGTGGTAAATATGAATATAAATTAGGGGCCCAATTCTTAAAGGAAATCACAAACGTTCACCTGAAGGTATTGGTCCTTGTCTTGGTTCAGATTTACTACTTTTAGGAATCCACAAAGTTTACAGGACCATACTTCTAGAATACATTTGTGAATTTAATTTTCGTTTGATCAAATATACACGTACTTTTGTAATGTGAACTTCTGTGGAGCAGTAAAAAATGTATTTTGTCTACCTGCCTTTTTCCCACCCTGGAAAAAGTTTTAGTCCTGCCCTTGTCTGAAACAATTGTACCACTTTTTCTGATGTGGGAGGTGATTGGAGAGGAGTTGGTGAATACCAATAAACGTAATTTTTGACACTCAAAGGGCATTCCCATGATGGAACTTCAGATTCCCACCTACTTCCAGACCCTGTATGTAGATTTGCAGAAAGATGGCAAAATAAAAGCCTTGCTGGAGGTCTAAGCCTGGCATAATCAAAGACTCTTTTATCAGAACTTTTCCATAATTTATCATCTTACTGCATTACAAAAAGTGTAAAGGTGGATTCCTTGGTCTAGTAGATAATTGATAAAATTCTGTACTCCTGGATATGGTATGTGTATTCTGTGAGATATGTTAGTTGATTGCTGTGTATGCTAAGAACATATTCCAAAGAGAAATGCAAACTAAATTCAACACAAACTGGGGCTCCTTAGCCACCTTTCTAAACACTATTGTTTTGACTCCGCAATACCTCAAGCTGTCCGTGTCGTTTTGTTGAACCTATTTGGACAACTTTTGTTTACCTTTGGCCTACCTCATCCATACAAAGCATAGTAAAAGAAATCGGGAAGTAGAACTGTTGGTGCAGATTGGTAAATTGTACTTATTTTCCTGGCTTCTGCTACCAGATGGTTCTTCTAAGATCTGTACCAAATGATTATATTTCAAAGTAGTTTTTCTTAGATCATTGATTGTATCTGGTAGTGTTTTGAAAGAGCCTCTCTGAGGATCACTTTTAGGGTTCACTCTCAGGATTTGTGTAAAATGGAGCAGTAATTGTTCATTTTAAAACCTGATTTCACCAAGTTAATAGACGAGCCAGCTGCCTATCATTAAAGGTCATGTGAGGAGCCGCTGTTTAGTATCACATGGATTACCCAACTATCATTTACTTTTTTAGGTGTCGGTTCAGACAAACTAGGTAGATAAAAGGGTCACCATCCTCTCCTGTCCATTCTAGCTCTTGCTCTTCGAAGAAAGGCTAAAACGGTTTAGTTCTGATCAAAAATTCGATCCTTGCCTAGATCAGACTTTTTTTCAAAATTTCCAACCAAATTGCTTCACTTTCTTCTATTCTCAGTTATCATGAAGGAGCAAAAAATGTGGGTGGTGTTGCATCCAGGAGTCCTGAAGAATGGTTATGCCAAGAAGCTTCCATTGCCTATTTTGATTGATTCACCTCCTCATGCTAGTGGCAAATGTCCTTTCCTGGGTTTTCGTATGCAGATCATCCTTCAGAATTCTTTCTACTGGGTGTTTCATGGTGTCATCTGTTGAAGATTTTTTTTTTTGCTTTAGTTCGTTACCTTAATTCTCCCTTTCACAGAAGGGTTGATCTGAAACTTTCTTGCAATCTGAGGATCATGTGGACTCATCACATATTCTCTGTCACATAGTCCTGTCCCGAAACCCTTTAACTAGATGTCAAACCATACTCTGTGATAGACGGGATTAAGTACTTAATTAGAATGTTATGTTGATTTCTTTTGAGCACAGCATTAAATTGGGCTGAAGTTGTGCTTCCATTGAAAAAGAGCGCTGACCTATTTATTGTTTAAAGCATATGTTTCAGTTTTCAGTTTCAAAAACTTTATTGCGGTTTTTTATAACCATAAAAGTACATTCAAATTCTTCAATACGGGAGCATGATAGATTTTAAGAAGGATATTTGTCACATACAAAGGCAATTCGGGCATAATACATAAAGAATAATAAACGTCATTAAAAAATTAAAATACATAAATATAAACTTTTTTTCCGTTTAAAAAAAATATATAATAAGTTTACAGTTCTAAAATCCTAAATGCAAGAAAGTAATTACCAGATCTCATACTAAATGCAAAGGGGGGACACTAATTCTTCCCCTTCCCATGGAAACAATTAGGGGTTGACACTCAATAAATCCTTTAACAATAGCAGTGCCATTCCAAACTGGAGACGTATACTATTATAGTAGATTTCTACGAATCGGCCACATGGAAAATAGGAACTTAAAGCATAGGTTGAAATCATTGGGCATTTAGGAGTAAATTGTTATTACACTGTAGTAAAGCCTATGAACACATTTTATTTCATGGACCAGGGTTTTGATGTTGATTACCCCTTCTGACAAACCCTTGATTTTGAAGATTTGCACTGCGAGAATCCTTATTAGGCCGTCTTGGATGGAGTTGCAGTTTCGCCAAATGTAATTTTGTGTATGTTTGTAATTAGTTTAGGGCTATGTGATTGATAGCTGCTTTGTAGAAAGTGTATACTGCATACAGGAACCTGAATTAGTTATGCCAATTTTAAAGACTCTAGCTGTGATTGGTTTATTGGGGAAAATTGTGTTAGATGCAACATGTTTGATCTGTGCATTAAGAAAAAGTTACAAGAAAGGCAATATAACTGACTCATTTTCTTATGAAAAAACATATATTAAAGCAATAGGCCTTTAATGGTGACTTTCTGTTCTACCATATAAAGGTGTGTTTGTTGAACAGTGTTTCCCAAACTGGGTTGTGAGCCAATTGTTGAGTTACGAAAGTCCAACCAATAAATAAAGATGCCTGCATTTATCTTGTCAATTTTGCTACGCTTCAAACAGCGGTCAAATATCAGGCTACGTCTTCAACTGCTTATTTTTTTGCATGGGGACTGTTGTTTACAAACTCCGCTCACTGTGCAGTCAGAGAAAGAAAAGTAAAGTGAATCATGTGGCCATCTTGCTTGGGTACATGACGTGTGAAAGTAAAGACTGTAAGATGTCATTTTTTTCGTAACGCACAACAAAATGTAAAAACCTGCAAATGAACTATACACATACAGCAGTTTGGAAAACAAAAATATTTTGATTTATACATTTGAAGTGTGATGGAAACAACGTTTTTATTAGAATCTGAACAAACCAAGACACTTTACATGGTGATGCACAAAAAATAAATATTCACAGAAACTTGACAGTTTTATTTCCAATAACATCTGAAAGGTAATATACAGGTTTGACAACCATTGGAGTTCGTTTAAAAAAAATATATTTCCAGGTCAATTTTCACCTCCTTTATTTTATTTTGCTGAATTTGCTAGTCAAGTGACTGGAAACTGAATCAATATCTTGTAAACTACAGGGAGCTATCGATTTTGGTCCGCTTTTTGAAAGCGGTTATCTACACTGAGTGAAGCTCTAAATGTTGCCGTGTTTATGGTTTCAACCATCTCTTTTACAACTCTTCTGCTTTTTCCTCTGTTCTTGTAATTATGGAGCTCTTGTCTCATCAAGTATTTTGTAAGTATATACAATTGCTGCTTCAACTTTAAGCTGAGGCATTGGTGTCTTTCAATCATGTAATCTCTTAAAATATATTAGTTATAAGTAACTTTATCATAGAGAAGATTTGTTTAGACATTTCTCCTTAGCAGCAAGCAGTTCCTATGTTTCATCGTTGAAGAATTGGAATCTATATATTGGAAGTCCTTGCACTATGGGTTCTGACTATAGACAGTTTTTTAAGTTGTACCTCCTGCCACTTACACAGACTTTCTTTTTGTTTCTTTCATTTCAAATTACTTAGTCACTCATATCTATATTTACTTTCTTTCATTGATATTTTCAGTTGAAGAACATGTATCCTGGTTTATTTATAATCTTGTTTGTATGTAAGCATTTTAGATTCAGTAGGTACTCGTGGTGCCTCAGATTTCTCATTCAAAATTGCAAAAATTGTTGTGTGGCTACACGGTACAGATGAGCTCTTATTTAATGTTCGTTATTTCCCAACTTGCTGGTTGACATTTGCTCTGAAACATCAATATATGGGACGTTTCCAGGGTCAGAAATTCTAAGTAGGTGACTGTGTGTTTACGCAGGAACCAAGCCA
This sequence comes from Lissotriton helveticus, assembly GCF_964261635.1. Taxonomy (NCBI): domain Eukaryota; kingdom Metazoa; phylum Chordata; class Amphibia; order Caudata; family Salamandridae; genus Lissotriton; species Lissotriton helveticus. The sequence continues at coordinate 939,580,711 of NC_136067.1, forward strand.
TTAGTCTTGAGCCACGAGTCGTTTTTCCCCTTTGTTAATCTTTTTGTTTTGGCACCCCACTGTGTCATTCCTTATTAAAATTAAAGTGAAAGTAACATGTTAGGCTTGCACGATTGAGGAGTGAGGACAGGAGGGTGATATTGGATGGACCTGATCATTTTTGTACTAGTAGTGCAGTGACCAACCAATTGTATCTTCCTTGCATGTTCGTAATGACAGTCTGTCTACAGTTTTACGGTGATTAGATTGGGGCTTGGATTAGGTCAAGTCCGACTGGAGATTGTCTACCTTTGGGAATTGCTAGGAACATGGTAGGGGTTGTAAAGGCATACCCCTACTCTCAATTGGTCCCTTCTATCACAGAAGGAGCAGGTGAAATCTGCACTTGACCATCTGGTTTACTGGACCTATTGTGATTAAATGCTGGGTGTAAAATAAATTTAAAACGTGCACCCACGCTTTGGACTTCCAGTCTGCCAGACAATCAGCTTGTCTATCAATGTAGACGATGATGCGTAAACTTTGGCATATTCTCCCAGCCTTAAACCTTAAAATACCAAAATCGTATGTCTTCAACTCAAGTAATCAAGAAATAAGGGATAGCCACTTAAGCAAGAATATAACCAGAACAAAACACATCTAACCGATAAGCACAAACTGGATCAGGCTAAGGTCTGTGATGGTATTCCTGTAACCATATTGAAAGTTACCTGAATGCTGAACTTCAATGAGGCCATACACATGATAAAATGTGTACTATGCTAACCTAACATTGCTCGATAGTTCTGTACCAGTACTTCAATTTCCTGCTTAAGACCACTCCTTGGTATCCCTCACTCGACTTAAAGCACCTAGTTTTTATGTCTCGCCTTTTCCATTCCGAAGGAATGGGAAATGGCGAGAATTCAAGTGCTCAAAATACTCGTGAAACCACGGGTTTTTTCGTGCGGTTTTCTTTGAGTTCACGTGACCAAACAAGCACGCGCATCAGCCTCCCTCCCTCCCTCCTAATTGCATTTTTTCACGGCCGCCACCACATCAAAGGGCTTCTCCCAGCGTGTGCTCTGCGGCTTCTCCTCCCCTAATTATTCATGGCTGGCCGGTGGCCGGCCGTACTTTCAGTTTCCCGGCCGCTCTTGTTACTTCAGTTGTTACACGGTACAGCTTATTTACTCTCTAAACACTATTTTCTTTAATGATTTCTCCCATTGCAGGCACAACATGCCTTCAATGGGGTCACTATTCAACTGTTCTGACTTTCATATTATGTGTGGCGTATCACCCGGTCATGAAGCTTTGCCGACTTTCTTTTGTTTTGCACTCCCCGGTGTGCTCATTCAAGCACTTTTTCTTCCCCCCCTTCCCGCTTCTCATTAAGGGCCCTCTCCACCCCACTCAGTTTTCTTGTTAGTGTAAGTAGGATGGTGGATCCGGTCCCTTGCCACAGTTGAAGAGGAGTCCTCAAAATACACACTAGGACGCCTCTCTAATCAGGGGAACCGAGGCTGCCTCACAGCCATGCTGGCACAGCGGGCGTCGCCATAAACACTTCATCTGCCATTGCCCCAACTACGGCAGAAATTGTGTCTTCCCCCAAACCTGCATCCTGGCTGAGTCTGCCTATTTCATGAAAAGGTAGGCAATCCTATATCCTCTCTCTCCCCCATGTTTTGAAAGCATTGGGCTGCGCACGCTGCTTTTTAACTTAAACAATGGCAGACGCGCAGCTCAATATGCTTCCTCTCCCAGATCAGTCCATTGCGCCCGCTTTCAGTAAAGTTGCTACACTTACATACTTATTAACTTTTTAGTTATGTTTACAAGCGCCCATGCAGCGCTTTCACATATATAGAGGCCGAGCCTCTTTCTTTACACAAACTGCGACTAAAGAAAGGTGTGCGGCCCACATTAAAGTGAAAGTGCGGCATGGGCACTTTTGCCAGAAAAAACAGCTGTTAGTCAACTTGCCAAACGGATGCTTTTTTTGTCAAGACCCGCGGTTTCACTTTAATGTCGAACGCGCCCCTTTCTTTAGACGCGGCTTGTTTTCTTCCTGCCTGAGATTTGTAGAAGTGATGCTGTTTCATATAGTCGGAACACTCCAGATACCAGACTGCATCGAATATAACCGAGTGTGTATGAGCTTTTTTTTATATTTCTTTTTTATTGGGGGACATTTGGTGATTCCGTTCCAGATAATATCGCCAAATTTTTGCATGGCCTTCGTGCTTCGATAATTATTAATCAGAGATGGTCAGTGTACCGTGAATTCACATCTCTTTTCCCTGCAGGTGGAGTTGGGCTCAGTGTTCTTAGTTCTCCATATTTTTGTGGTATTTCTTTTCCCCAGATTTGTTTTTGTGTGTGCATATGTAGCTCCATCAGCTGAAGAACATGAACTAAGGCTTGCATGAATATGGGTGTCAATAATAATGCCGTTCGGTTATGCTAATTTTATTTGTCCTGAAGGATTACATGGGCGGGTTTGCCACAGCAAGATTAAGTTGCATTTACTTTGCCACAAGGGGTGCGCGAGTCTCTCAGCCTTAATAGCCAAGCCGTTTCTGGACTGCTGGTCATGTAGATCTAACTCCCGATGTCTCAGTCTACAAGTTTGTGTGCCTGTTACATTTTATGATATAATGTAGCATTATGGTTTGTTCACATTTTGCTGGGATTTGTTTTAGGTGCAGATGACGTGTAAATCCTAGTAAGATACAAAAGTGGGTTCGTTTGCATGTTTTAGAGAAAAGTATGCGAGCAAATGATGCAGTTTGTGGTGAAGGCTTCAGTGTCATTTGTGCCTGTTGCTACTGTATGCATGCAACATAGAAGGCCTTGGTTAGAATCCTCGCAGGGCTAGCTTGGGCGTTCATTTATGTGTGATCAGAGGAATCCGCGCTATTACGTTAGGTGGTAATTAAGACTTCTACTCTGTAGACAAAAATAATTAAGTTTATATTTTATGCTATGGAAAGAGTAATTGTTAGTGTAGTTGTACACGCTTATCTACATACATGCAACACATTACGAAAGGGTTATAAATGTTACAATGTTATTGTCCATGACTAATAAAGAAGGATTGAGCATATCCGAAGTCTTTCTTCCTTGTGCTATGGACACATAACATTGTCAAACTTTCTTAGTAAATTATGTATTTTTTGGTCGAGCCTAGCGGCAGCGCTCATGTGCTGCTAGCTCTGCGAGGCATGCTGTAGTAGGGTACTCTCCATCTGTATTTATCATTGGCTTTGTGTCATTGTTCTTAAAAAATGCTGGCTTTTGATTGATTATGAAGCTTGTTAGTCCCGCCTTGGTACCGCCTTATCTCCATTTGTTAATGCCCATAAGGAGTGGACCTTTTACTTGGCTTGTTGCACAAGGTGGGCTTCATCTGGTGGGTGAGCACTATTTTGATAATAGGCACTGATAGGGACAATGGCGGCTGCGCTCTAAATTGTATGCTTTTTACTTTAATGAGCGTGGCACCTGCTTTAGGGACACCGCAGTCACTTTATTTATTGATATCTAGCATTCATGAGCGCGGCGTCCACTTCTGGGACACCGCGCTCTGTTTAATTATGTTTTTTTTTAACTTTCATAATGAGCGCGGTGCCCGCTTCAGGGACACCGTGCTCGGTTTTGTTTTTTTTTACTTTAAAACTGAGCCTGGCACCGCTTCAAGGACACCGTGTGAAGTGTCTTTATATATTTGTTTTTACTTTAACACTGAGCTCGGCGCTGGCTTCAAGGACACTGCGCTCAGTTTTAAAGTAAAAAAACAAAAAACGAGCGCGGTTCTACGCTCAGTTTTAAACTTCATCATTTGCAATGCATTGGGCCTCGCATTTACGCTAGTTTAAGCTAATGGGATTGTAAATGACAATGCCTTTTATTTATGCTTTAAAAAACTAAAATAATAGTCATTGTCATTTACAATACCAATAGCTTGAACTAGCATAAATGCGAGACCTATTGCATTGCAATAGGTCTCGCATTTGCGAGAGTTTGAGCTAATGGCATTGTAAATGACAATGCCTTTTATTTATGCGTTTGAAAACCTGCAAGCTGTGCATAAAGAAGCACTTTGTATTTATAGCCCTTTCTTATGAGAAGCAAAGCTGGCAGTCTCTTTTACTGACCGCCTTGCTTCTCGTAAGCAAGGACTTTATGTACAAAGTGCGTGTTTATGCACCGCTTGCAGGTTTTCAAAACAAATTAATAAAAGGCATTGCCATTTACAATGCCAATAGCTCAAACTCTCGCAAATGCGAGACCTATTGCATTGCAAATGCTTGTTCCAGCTATCAGTGTATACTGTAGCTCTGGCACTGAACTGATTTTGTACCTGTTTTGTGGTGGTTGGCCCTGATGCAGTGCCCCAGGGCTGGCTTGTAGGATTATATCAGAAATAATAATTCACCATTTCTGGTGACCAAGATGGCGTCGGAGTAGGACGCTTTTCCCTGCCTCTCCGGCGCCGATCCAGCAAAGCTGCTGATAGCGCGGCACCTGGTGTCCAGCTCGGCCCCTACTCGGTGGCGGAGGTCGCCGGTGTCCTGCGGTGGTGAGCGGTGCCGTCAGCGAGGTGAGGGATCGCCCGGAGAAGCTGCGGGACCGGCGGAGCTCTGCGGCCTGTGGATCCCCGGGCTAGATTAGCGGAGGCCGGCCCGGCGAGTCGCGGGGCCCACCGCGACGGAGGAGACCCTTTCCTGCGCCCCGCCCCGTCCTGGGTCATTCTGCCTCGGCCCGCCTGGGCTGCGGGCTGTCGGCGGAGGCGGCGAGGGGCGGCTGCAATCACCGGTGAGGCCTGGGGGTGCCGGCGAGTGGCGAACTGAGAGCAGAGAGGTTCCGGAGACCTCGGTGAGGGGCGGCGCCACTGTGCCCCGCCGGGGTCCGGAGTAGCACCTGTAGTGCGGCGAGGACCGGGCTCCGCGAGGGCCCCAGGGAGCCTAGTCCTGGTGCGTGACCCCCCGCTCTGGACGGGGGAGGTACGGAGGGAGCCGACCAGCTGACGGGGCCCGTCGAGGGACGAATTGGTGGTGCTGCCGGCACCTGGTGCAGCGACGGCCTCGTGACTGCTCCTGGGGTGGTACACGCCCCGGGCCTTTTGTGGACTGGCACGGCGCCACCGGTGCTGTGGGAGAGTACCTACACGGCGGAGGGTCCTGACCTGCGAGGAGTGTGGGGGCCCGGGGGCACCGGCCAGGAGGTGTAGTGGAGGCCCCGGGCGCTTCCCAGAGGCCGCTTTTACCCGATCTGAGGCTGCTGGACTTGATGCGTGGAGACAGGCGCAGGCCCTGTGGGGGTGCTAACAGTGGACGACGATTCCAGCAGGACGGGAGCGATCGAGGCTGGCGCGGCCTCCTACGCTGTTGGAGGGCCTTAACGGCTGCGTTTGGTGCCAGAATGGATGGTGTGTGAGCCGAGGGGACTGCGGCTGCTCATTGCCTGTACCCGGACTTCCAGAGGGGGCTCCGGTCATACGCTGCGAGCTGGAGCGGGCTAGGGGTGCTGTTGGGGGTGCGTACCTGGAGGCCCGGAGGTGCTCTGGTTGAGGAGCGTGGCGCCGCCATTTTGCCTGGCTCGACCGATTGTTTGAGTGCGTAGCGCTCGCTCCTGGACTTCTGCTGTCTGGATTGCTTTCGTGCACCGCCTATCCAGGGCTTATCGTAGCTGCCTGGGGGCCTCTTGACTTCTGGGCTTTGCGCACTCCTATCTCCTGGTGTCTGGGCGCCGGAGATTCGCTGGGAGCCTCTGGCCGGGAGCTGTGTGGCGGACACGGAGTGGGGCTGCCCGCCGGGGCCAACTACTGCGCCTGCAGGCCCAGCTCTGGGTACTGCTTGGTTCTGGTGGTGATTGGTGGAGCGTTCGCCCTGGTGCAAGGCGCCCGACATTATGGCTAACCAGGCCCGCAAGGGACGCGTTCTGAAGGACGGCGCAGCTAGATCGTCGCAGCAGCCGGCGTCCCCCGGTGCAAGTGGGTCGCCCAGGATGTCCGATGACGAGGCCCCGGCCACTAAGGCTTTTATGACCGAACTTTTTGCTTCCATCAAAGAGGACATCTCCGAGCTGCGGGCGCAGCTGGCCTCTGATCTCCGGGAAGTACGGCGAGATGTTGATGGGATTGGAGAAAGGGTGGCGACTCTTGAGGACCATGATTTGAGCACGGCCAATGATGTCCACTTACTCCAGCAAGACGTCATTCGCCTCACGGAGCAGAACTTGGACCTGCAGGCACACATGGAAGATCTTGAGAACCGCTCCCGGCGGAATAACATTCGCATTAAAGCGGTACCGTGGGATGGTGAGTCGGGAGACCTGCGAGGCTATGTGCAGGAGCTGTTGCTGCAGATCCTGGATGAGGACGATGTGAAGGATATCCAGATGGATAGGGTTCATCGCGTTGGTTTGCCTAGGAGAGGGGGGGGGCCGCCCCCTGACATCCTTGTCTGTGTTCATAACTTTCAATTGAAGGAGCGCATCCTCCGAAAGGCTCGGGCCATCGATTCGCTGCAATTTCGGGGCCATCATCCTCAGCTTTTCCAGGACCTAGCAGCGTCTACACTTCAAAAAAGGAGGGATTTCCGGCCGGTGACCTCCTTTCTGCGGGAACGCAACATCGCCTACTCTTGGGGGCACCCGTTCAGGATCATCTTCAGGTGGCAGAATCGACTGATGCAGATGCGCTCCCTGCGGGAGGCGAGGGAGCTCTTGGGTTTGGAGGAGGTTGCACCGTCCCAGGGGTCGAATGCGTCCCCATCTCGGGGGCGACGTCGGTCCTCCTCGTGGCATAGAGTGGGGTCCTCTCCTGCGCGGGGGCGTCCGGACCGCGATGCCAGCCAGCAGGAGAGGGGAAATGCAGTGGCATCAGTAGTTTCAGCAACGGTGCCGGCGTCACAGGCCAGCTCTGGAGCGGCGTGACGGTGACTTGATACTACGGATCGGCGCTGGAGGGGCATGGACCCCCCCGGTCTGGGTGAATGGATGTACTTTCGGAGAAGACTCCCCAGACCGTGACCTTGGGAAGAACCGAGATGGTCTTCCTGACCGGTCCCCGGAGTGGTCGATGTTTCGTGACCTGTGGACCACTGGGACTGATGAGTATTTTCTGCACTGTTTTTGTTTTGTTTCCACTTTCACTGTCCCCTTTTCCTTCGGCCTACAGGGGACTTCGGCTGTTGTCTCCTCGCCGGCCCTGGGAGGACTTTTGGGTACTTTGGATGGGTTGTTTGGGGGTTTCCGGGGGGGGGAGGGTCTTGGGGGGGCTGTTTGGGGTGTTGGGGTTGGGGGTGTGGGGGGGTTCTGGTGGTGACGCGGACGTGTTGTGGATTGTGTCATGTGGTGGTGAGAGGGAAGGTGGGAGGCGCTGTTGGTATGTGAGTTGCGGGGTGATTTGGCGCGGGGCTCGAGGTTGGGATTGTGGGGTGAAGGATTGGCGGGAGTCTGCTTTTCATATGTGTTGTGACCGGGGTTCCTTCTGGCGGGGGTGGTGGGCATGTTCCAGAGTCATAGAGGAGTCTAGTTTTTTGTCTCACGATGCCTGTTAGCTTAGGGACATGGAATGTTAAGGGACTGAACTCTCCGCAGAAAAGGCTAAAGGTGTGGAAATATATAACGGACCACCAATTGGATATAGTGGGACTTCAGGAGACTCACCTTGCACGCAAAGATGAGCTGCGTCTTAAGCATAAGGCATATCCCCTAATATACAGATCCTCTGCGTCCACGAAGCATAAGGGGGTGGCCCTCCTCTTCCATGCTTCGCTGCTTTTTCAGCCTGTGGCGGTGCGCACGGATAGGGAGGGCCGTTGGTTGATGGTGAAAGGGCTGGTGCGGGGGAGGCTGTGTACTTTTGTTGTGATGTATGTTCCTAATACTGGCCAGAATAAGTTCTTGCAAGGCTTGCTGCATAAAGTGGGTGATTTTGTTGAAGGGCGGTTGTTCCTCATGGGGGACTGTAATTTGGTGTGGGACAGGGCGCTGGACTGCTCAGGCGCTCGCAGGGCGGATACTGGTGTGTTCTCGGAGCTGTCACGGCAAAAGGTTGCGGACATGGGGTTGGTTGATGGGTGGCGGTTTATGCATCCAACGTCCAGAGATTACACGTTTCATTCTCATGTACACCACTCATATTCACGATTGGATCATGTATTCCTCAGCCAGGCTCTTAGAGGAGATGTCCTTGACTCCACCATACTGCCCATCTCGGTCTCGGACCACAGCATGCTGGTGCTTACTCTACGCTGGTCGTCGGCAGACACCGGGCAACGGAAATGGTATTTCCCGGCTTCGGTACTTCGGGACGAGGCTTCTAACAAGGCGCTGCGGGTGGCCATTAGGGAGTTCTTTACCCTCAATCCGCCGTCCGATACCTCTGTATCCAACACGTGGGATGCCTTTAAGGCGTCCGTCAGGGGCACATGTTTGGGCCTTAATGCACAACTCAATCGGTTGCGACGTAGGGACCGGGAGGCCCTGGAGGCTGAACTGGCTTCTCTCGAGCGGGCGCATAAACTCAACCCCTCGAGGGTGACCCTCCGGCCTCTTACGGCGGTACGGGGGAAATTGAGGGCACATTACAATAACAGGGCTGAGTTCACACTTCTGAGATTGGGCCGACAGTCCTACTCTTGTGGTAACAAGGTGGGGAGGCACTTGGCCCGACAACTTCGTGACAGGCGGGAACGTGAGTACATTGGGGGGATCCGCGATTCTATGGGTCAGTTGCAGCACCGGGACGAAACAAAGGCGGCCATCTTCGGACGCTTTTACTCGGATCTATACGAGGGGGAAAGGCTGGGAGCGGCTGCCCAGAGGGAGTACCTGGGGCGTCTGCATCTTCCGCAGGTGTCCAGGGAATGGAACGAGCTATTAGGGGCCCCGATTACCAGGGAGGAGGTGCTAGAAGCTATTGCGAACTTGAAGCTTCACAAGGCGCCTGGCCCGGACGGTTACACCGCTGTGTTTTATAAATCTTACGCTTCCGAGATCTGCGATTTCTTGGTCACCCTTTTTAATGACATGGCCACCTCCGGTTCCTCTACTGGCTCCTTGGCGGAGGCGATGATTACGGTCTTGCCGAAGCCGGGGAAAGATCCAGCGCAATGCGCCTCCTTTCGCCCGATAGCGCTTCTTAATTTGGATGCCAAACTATACTCGGCGATCCTGGCACGTAGGCTACAGGATCTTATGCCGGCGCTAATCCATCCAGACCAGTCTGGCTTCATCAAGGGGCGCCAGACGCATGATAACACTCGTCGGGTGGTGCATCTAATAGAAAAGGCAGAAAGATTTCGTATTCCGGCGGTCCTAGTGGGCCTGGATGCCGAGAAGGCCTTCGATAGGGTGGACTGGGGGTTTCTGTTCAATACCATGACTGCCTTTGGTTTTTCGGAGGCTTTCGTCACTATGGTGAAGGCTAATTTCTGCTGCCCCCGGTCCCGGGTGGCGGTGAATGGTCATATGTCAGCGTTCTTTACTCACACTCGGGGAACTAGACAGGGTTGTCCTCTGTCTCCCCTGCTGTTCGCGCTGAGCATCGAGCCGCTAGCGGTAGCGGTGCGGGAGCACGTCGGGATCCGAGGTCTGCCATTTGCGGGGGAACAGCACAAGATTTCGCTTTTCGCGGACGACGTCTTGTTCTCTATTACTGATCCGGAAAACTCGCTGCAGTACATTAGGGAGGTCTTATTGGAGTTTGAGGCCGTGGCCGGTTTTAAGGTCAACTATAGCAAGTCCTACATCCTGAATCTTACCCTTTCGCAGGTCGAGAGGGATCGGGTACGGCCGCTGACTCCGCTGGCCTGGGCCACAGGTTCGATTGTCTACCTGGGGGTCCATCTGACTCCGACGGTGGGCGGGCTGTTCCAGGCCAATTTCCCATCTTTGTTGGCGAAGTCCCGGACGGAATTGGATAGGTGGAAACCAAAATTTCTGTCATGGCTGGGCAGAATTCATGCCGTGAAGATGGTTCTCCTCCCTAAATTCTTATATTTGTTCCAGGCATTGCCTATCCCCATAGACAGCGATTTCTTTCGGCGGCTCAAGACCCATGTATTGCGTTTCGTTTGGCAAGGGGGTCAGGCACGGGTCTCCTATGCGGTTCTTCGGCGGCTGAGATCTGAGGGTGGAGTGGGGCTCCCTGACCTGCAGTTATATTACAAAGCCGCGCAACTGCGAGTGTTGGTGGAGTGGTCGCAACAAACCTCCGAGAAACATTGGCTCCATATGGACCGCTGCGTTGCCGGCAGGTCGATCTGGGACTTAGCCTGGAAACCGAAGAAGGACCGCCCTCTCAACGCATATATAAGCACTCCTACGAGCACAGTGTTGAAGGTGTGGGACTCGCTAGCGGCGGACGACCGTTGGACCACGTTCCCTTCGCCATTTACGCCCTTGCATTGCAACCCGGCTTTCCCTCCGGCGCTTCGTGAAGGGCCGTTTGCGGTGTGGAGGGAGGGGGGGTGTCGGGCGTTGACCCATTTGTTCCACGGCTTGGACACCCTAACTTTCGCTAACTGTATGAGAGATTATGGGGTCCCCCAGACTGAACAATTCCGGCATGTCCAGCTGCTTCACTGGGCTACGTCACCTGGGGTGGTGGAGGCTGCTACGAGACCGCCGACGCCGTTTGAAGCCTTTATTTTACGAACGTCCACCATGAAGGGGGCCATTTCCTTCATATACAAGTTGTTGCTTCAATCGTCGGTAGCTCCTCGACCTCGATATATGGGGCAATGGGAAGAAATGCTGGGGCGAGATATCTCGGATGTGGAATGGTCGGCGCTTTGGCGGGACCTGACGACCTTTAACCATTCCTTGCACCTGAGGGAAGCCCACCTCAAAACGGTCATGCAATGGTATATGTGCCCGACTAGGCTTCACCGCATTTTCCCGGCGACCTCGGATAAGTGCTGGAGGGGCTGCGGACTTCTAGGAGACTTCCGCCACATTTGGTGGGACTGTCCGGTGATCCGTCCGTACTGGGAGGAAATCCTCTCACATATAAAGGAAGTGCTGACTTATCCCATTGATGAGTCTATGGCTTGTGTCCTGCTAGGGCTGCGTGACCCTGGACTTGTTTATCAGACCAGGGCCGATAAAAAGATTTTGTGGCTATGCCTCGGCGCTGCGAAGCTCACGCTGGCCGCGGCCTGGAAAAAGAAGGATGCCCCGGCAGTGTCACTGTGGCATGCACGACTCTGGAGGTTGCTCAGTTTGGAAAGAGTGGCGGACATCTTCCTTGGCCAGTATAAGAATTTCCGATATCAGTGGGGTCCCCTGGTTGACTTTCTCTCTAAGGGGTTACCCTCAGCGGTATGTCCGGCTTCATTGAGGTCGATGCACCTCTTTCAAGTGTAATATGGTTGTGGACTGAGTGTTGAATGAATGGCGTCACCATCAGGGGGGGAGGGTGGGGGTGGGATGGGGCGGTTGGTTGTCATGGTTTATGGGCTGTGGAGGGTCCACGGACTGCTTATCTACACAGCTTGTGTGGGACTTGGAGGATTGGGGCCCAGCTTATTGCAGCACTGGTTATCCTGGATGGCCTGGCCTAATGATGGGCTTGAAGGCCGATTGGTACTGTGGTCCTAGTTGCTAAGTTGTCTCGCTCCTGGCCTGGATTTGCCTGTAATATAATTTGGAACACTGCTGATGCATGCACTATGATTTGCCCTGATATGGAGTAATGTGCGGTTCCTCCGCAGCCCTTTGTTTATCTGTTTATTCTTTCTGCAAATCAAAAATAAAAATTTTACAAAAAAAAAAAATAATTCACCATTTCTAATATGATCATTCTCTTACAGTTTGATTAGAACAAGGTATTTCACACTTTTTGAAGGCAAACACTTAGCATTTTTGGACGACATGGTAGAATTGTACAAATATATGCCCATTAAACCAAGTCTTATATTTCTAGACAGACTGCCGGAACCCTAACTGATATTAATGTAAATTAATATTTGTAATATTTAATGTAGATATTTAGTAAGTAGTTTTGTTCACCTCTGTGACTGTTACATCAGCTAGGCCTCTGACAATTTATATACTACCTTTCTTTGCATACTGCAAGTTATCCCTACCCAAGATAAGCACGATTCATCTTTACATTTTGTCAGTCTTTTCACGGTATTCATCAGAATATAGTTTCCAAAATATTATTAGGCCATAATATCATAGACAAAATATTAGTCCTCAAAATGTTTCCCCCAACAACATGGCAGTACGATAGGAAATCAAGTTCACGGCAATCCATTCATTACCGAACTCTGTCTTCAGCACAGAGACATGTACCCTGCATTGAGATATCAAATACACAATTTTATTCTATAATAGTGGCATGGAGGCCTATTCCTGGGCATGTAAGGCTGACTTGACAAGCATGCTGTCTCGTCAGAGACTGTTGTCTTGCAGAGACTTGTTGCCGAGTTTAGGTGTTTGTCATACATGGTATAGGTATATGGTGTCTAATACTTCAAAATGAAACTGAGAACTTTAAATAATGCATAATGACATCCACTTCAATATTTGGGACACAGTCTTTGGTATCGTTTGTAAGCATGCATTTAAAACAGTTACCCGAATTGTGTCCTTTGTTAAGCAGCTGAGTGATAAAGGGCACATATGGGCCTGGTGACTGACTGGGTGGCCAAACAATTCTTATCAAGTGGCCCTTCCATGAGAGAGTGGCTGCTTGGAGATGAGGCTTAGTGGCGCATGGGACTTAATCTGTTGACTGCTAGTTTTTTCCCACCTGCAGGGTAGGTGGCCATTTGATGGAGGAGTGAGATGGACAGTTTCTATATATGTTGTACAGCGAGTTGATTCTGTCTGTTACAATTGGGAAATGTTAGTAGGGTGAGAAGGTGCCAGTAAAGTGTGAACTATTTTCTGCTTCGCCAGTCTTTTGGATTGCGGGCCTTGCGTACCTTTAAAAATAAAAGGTGGGGACCTTGCTGACAGCCTTACTTTTGTTGATCTAGTCAATTTATTCACCATTTGTTGATGATCTAGGTTACTGCAGCTTCACAAGTTGTCTTGAGCAGGGATATGTTTGGACTTGGCACAAAGTATGATTCTGTTCTAGTTATGTTGGAAAAGAATTGTCATAATGCTGCAGAGATTACATTTGTAACTTAACTTTCCTCAGTTTTTGGAGATTGTGTTTCTTACTTTTATTTGTCAAGGTTTTGAATCTATCATAATACAGGTTGGTGCCTTGCTTGAGGCTATGACACTTTAATCTTAGTTTTTTTCTGATTCACTTGTGTAAACTGTGGCTTACATTGAAGAACAGTTAGCGTATTTAAAAGTGTATATGGACCAAGAGAAGAACACAATAAAGGGAGGGCGAAGGGAAACGAGACATAAAGTAACGAAGCAAATAATTCAAAACGTGCAAGCAGAATAGCGACAATAATTAAATACCTGATGAGCATATTTTCAGGTTGCCAAGGAAACAGCTATTTCTTCTTAAGATGGAGGAAGTTCCATAAGGGTGGACTGTGAAATGTAAATAATTATGTAGAATTTTGATACAGCGACTGTCACCAGTATTGATGGATTGGAGTTCCTGAGGGGATGTTCCTATTGACCCAGACTTGAGGGTAGTATGGCAGTTGCTGTGAATGACTTTGTGGGCGGTGGAAGGATTTGAACAATATGGCGTATGAAATAGCGAGTCAGTAAAGCTATTTTAAACCTTTCAGAGTGTGATTGTCTGTTTAAAGATTAGTAATAAACCTAGCAGCTTTGGTATGAGTTGATGTGAGATTGAAGGGGCATTGGGTAAGCCAGTTTAGAAGAAATTGGTTTATTCTAGTCTGGTAACGGTGATGACCACTGTACAAGATCTGAGAAGTCATAGTTGGTTCTAAGTTGAGATGGTAGTTGCCGATCTTGACTAATGACTGGGGAAAGGTTGTGTAGTAACTTTGTCCCAAAATTGAAGACTTATCGAACTTTGGTAGACCGAGCACACATTTCTGAAGTCTATTGTAATGTTAGGGACGTTCTCTTGTGCTGGCTGATTAGCATTTCAGTTTTGTTTCAGTTGAGGTGTATCTTTCCTACTCAAAATCCTTCAAGTGATAAACATCAGAAGTAATTTGCTTAGAAGGGGTCAAGCTTCCACTGCTTATTTAAAGAATTGGCTGAAATAGTTTATAGAGAATAAGATCTTCGTTGCTGTGTGGATATAACTCCTTCATTTAGTGGAGCCTCTCGTGGGCTGTGACTAGTGCTGACATGAAGTTGTTTGTAAAAGTTTACTGCATAGTCTGGACTCAAGAATATACTGTCTTGCTTATTTATCTTTTTGTGCTAGCACCACTCAAACACTGATTCTTTGTTACAGATTTCAGATGTCACTTACTTTAGTGTGAATGAAAAATATCATATATCTGATATCTAGATTTAAACCTGATATCTAGATTTAAACCTGATATATAGATTTATTTTTTGTTTAATTCTGTTTATTGATTTTTGGTACAAACATTTATGCAATTTTTACTGATATTATTCATTACATGGTGCATGTTAGGGCAGCATTACAGAACGTAGTCCTATGATGTCCAACACACATCATTGAGCAGTTAGCTGCAAGGAAAGGGACGCATATTTAAGAGTGCTTATTAAGATGACCAGTTGGGGTAATCTGTGCTTCACATCCATTATTCCACAGCAATGATGCCTCTTATGCACCCAACAATAAACAGATGAACTTGGGGAGAAGAAAGAGAAAGCTTAGCATAACCTCAGCGCGCCCTATGTACAATATGTCCCTCCCCTCAATTTGTTTGATTGCAATTATGTATGCTATTACACAATCGCAAGCAGGCGTTTGAGTGGACAGGCCCCTTCGTGAGGGATGAGTACACCATTGCGAGCACCAGTGCCGTATATATGATAGTCAACCTATTGCATACAATTTGTTCATTGCATGGTGAGGATTAGTCCAGCGCTGACTTGGATCCATAGTTGGGCTGGCTCGACCACACAGATATGTTGAGCTTGCGTAGGCTGGGAGTACATCCCCACAACCAGCATAAGTGAGGCGGGCAGCTTCTTTACAAGACGTTAGGGGAAAGGAAGAATAAAGGGTGGGTTAATATAAAGAACTGGGAGGAGTGTGGCCCCCTTGGGATTTTGAGTGACCCCTGCTTGTTTTAGTGACAAATACCTCATGCAGTTTTGCAGCTTCAAATATTATGGAGAGTACGTGATCAGTTGGGGCAAGGGCCACAATCACTCACTGCTCGTCTACCTCAGTTGCACAGCGGAGGATCCGGGTCTTTCAACATCTGTGTCTGCCAGGGAAGCGGGAACCTGATATCTAGATTTATTAAGTGTAAAGTTATCTCTAGAAAACAAAGATTGAAAGAGGAGAAAACGAATGCAAAAAGCAAGAGAAAAGAGTGTTGCTGTGTTCTAAAACTGGCAAAATGATTTAGATCATTTTTCAATGTTCCAGACAGGTCATTAATCCACACTAGAAGTCTGGCATATTATTTACATAGTCTTATAAAGCACAAACATTGTCTTTTAATTATATCAGCGCTCTATTTCAGCAAGTCTTCTCTCTTTTCAAAGCTTATGATGGCTTATCTGAGCTCGGTTAAACAAGATTAAGATTGAATGCTGGTGTTCTTTCGCTGAGGAGGCATATGGCGGAGCTTTGCAGTTTGTGAAATTGTACACAGGTCATGCATGCGCACTTCACGAGCACCCACTGTGGTTGGGTTGCCCCTCAGAAAGTGGCTGAATTGGGATTCTATCTATCTATCTATCTATCTATCTATCTATCTATCTATCTATCTATCTATCTATCTATCTATCTTTGTGTTATTTGGCCACATGTAGTTTCACTGGCATGGCATAAAATAAATGTATCAAAACACTATGGCTCTATATTATATATGTATATACTATACAAAACACAAAAGAAACCCGTACTCCTGTATTTTTTTTTTTAACGTAGTTTATTGGTTTTATTCAAGACAGACACAAATCAATATACAATAGCTGCCATTACATCCGCAAAGTAGTCCCACGAAAAGAAGACCCCCCCCCCCCCCCAACAGTGGAGCAATACAACCCCGTACTCCTGTAATATTGACTGCCAAATGATTTGTTGTATTCCAGATCCTATCCACACGCTAGATTCAATGAATGATGTCCTTTTGTTGAACCAACAGCAGCTTATTGCTCTGTATAATCTACATCAGTATTATCTGTGTTGCTCTCAAAAATGTTTTTTTAATTAAAATCCTCTTGTGACCAATTTTGTTTTCTATGTCAAAGAAGAAGAATCTAGGTCTCTTTTGGGTCACCTGTGTGTTGGGCTTACTTATCTTTTAACCAATATGTGTTCTCATTCATGTTCATAGCCCTATTCCTTGTCGGCTGAGGTTATCCCAAGCAAACCTAGTGTTTTGATTATATAATTACCCTGGTTCTTAGGGTTACAGGGTTCACCCCGTAAGGTTATATAATGAAATATATATATATATATACACTTTTCGAGCACTGTCTCTTTGCATCAGTGTCCTTTGAATTCTAACGTTGAAAGTTTACAGATGTTTGAAAGCCTCTTTTTGTGGATTGGGTTAAAACGATTTAGTTTCGTGCGTTTTTAATTTTGCCAATTTTTCTTATTAATGCCATGTGTTTTTAGCGGTGTCTTATGTGTTTTTTTTAAAGATGAAATTGTTTGTAATGGTTTAATTTGAAAGCTGGATTTTGTCACAAAGGCGATGGTACTAAATTACGCTCCTGTAGAATCGACACAAACATACGTGTGTGTGTGTGTGTGTGTGAGACAGACAAACTTGGCTCATTTGGGCGAGAGGGAATAAACGGATGCAATCAGTGGCTGCGTCTGAATGAAGAGAGAATGTGATGGTCGAAGCTGTGCTGTCACGAGCAATATTGCAGGCACATGGCTGACAGTGAACACTGAATCACTTTGTTTCCCCCTTCCCAGGATTATTGAGAAACGTTGTTCTTACTCACCATCCCTTACCGCTTTTCAGGAAGTCTGGCATGCCTGAGGGCAGGGCTGACTGTATTGAAAATCTGCCTTTATTGCATTCTGCTCAGAGTGAAATATGCGGTCTAGTTGTTGTAGCCTTGTAGATGCTAAGCTTCGCTCTGGAAAGTATTGCCACACTTCCTTTCCCAGCTGGCCATTTCAGTTGTGGTTTTCAACTCCAAGGATAAATGTAACAGATGGCAGTCGCGGAAAAGCACACTGTTGACCAGTGGAAGATAAAGGTCCGAGCGATAAAAGTGTTTTGTGTTATTGGTTAAATTATGATTTAATTGATAGTGCTGCTGGAAAAAGAATATCAAAGCCAGGGCAGCATGATGTAGCACGTGTTCATCATCTTTCTGCCCTCACCCCCTCCCGTGTTACACAATATTGTTTTGAGGAATCAGTTAGTTTAAATAAGGAAGCTGCTTTATTTTGGAAGGTCATTTTGAACTTTTGACCAGAAGAATTAGGGCCTGCTATAACTTGAATTTGTATGCTATAACTTGTTTAAGTTTTTAAAGAGTTTCTTAAAACATTTTTTTTTAAGTGCAGAAATCTAATCGTTTTAATTAATGTATGTTGTTCTCGTGGACCATAAACTATTTTAACCTGTTACATTTTATAAAGAGCTATTTAAAATCGTTAGAAAAATATAATTTAACATACTCTATTTGTTTGCAACTGTATTTGTTGACCTCAGTTGAGGTCTTAAACAAATAAAATCATTGATTGATTGAGAGCCTGCTATAGAATTCAGTAGTATTGGAAAATCTGATTTATGGAGGAAGTGATCAATATGGAAGAGAATCCACTGGTATAATTGTATCCACTTAGGTATAATACAGTGGAAGAGATTTAACTGGTGGATTCGTTGATGAATTTCTGGAGGAAGTGCTGTCTAATCAATAGGATCTTGTGTTGACTAAAGCCCCTCTTGTGTGATTTGTATCAGAAACGAAAGCTCAGTGGTGCAAAGACTGACTCTTTGTGTAATATAAAAGCCTGTCAACTTTCCTTACAAAGTAAGCAGTTGGAAAGGAAATTGATTGCTACTTTATTGAGCTTTCTGACCGCCTGCAAAGTGGGGTGTTACCACTCTTCAATACAGAAATTAATATTGCTTGTTATGTCTCCTGCAGTCACTTCTAGGTGATTCTTCTTTTTGACATCTTCAGCTAATATCAGTCCAGACATAAATGTAGCATTGATTGGCAGCCATAAGATGATTGTTGGCCTGCTCCCTTGGAGCTTTTCCCTTGTGCTTCTGATTACATAATGTTGCTATCTCTAGCCAAGAAGTAAGTAGGTGCGTAGAGTTGTCTGTTTAGTATATAGTGGATATTGAATTGCTCCCGTCTTCTCTTGCCTCAAATACACATGATGGATAAATATGCACCAAAGCATCAAAATCTGGCCTAGATTCTCTAATCACTGGGCAAAGAGCATGGTGCCTGTCTAAAGATGCATAAGCATGTGGTTGATATCTTCTAGTAGACCTCTCAAATACCAAAACCGCACACGCACGCCTCATTGAATATAATACTGCCAGTCCAGCATAGACAACCCAGTGCGCAGTGCCTGTTGAACTTGGCCCTTTTTGGCTAAAGTTCCCTAAACTTTTTGCCTTTCCCCTAGACCTTTTTTCTGACATGGCGTTGCCAACTTAGATGCTTTGGGCACTTTGCAACAGCTGATCAGTTTCAAAGTGCAAGTACTCCCTGTATAAAGTGTAATGGTAATTGGTTGTCCATAATTGGTATATTTGCTTTTACTAGTAAAGTCCCTAGTAAAGTGCACAATGTGTGCCAGGGCTGGTAACACAGATGCTACTAGTGGGCCTGCAGCACTAATTGTGCCACCCACACCAATAGCCTTAAAGTGAAATCTCAGGCCTGCCACTGCAGTGCCTACGTGCAGATTGTTAAACTGCCTTGTTGCCCTGACAAGTGCACCCTCTTGCCAGGCCTTACCTTCCCTTTTATGCACATCAGACACCCCTATGGTAGGCCCAAGGTACCCCCTGGGCAGGGTGCAGTGTATGTGAAAGGTAGGGCATGTACTAAGGTGTGTACCATGTCCTGACCGTGAAATACTCTCCATTTCGTTTTTCACTGTTGCAAGACCATCTTGCCCATAGGAGAGAATGGGGAAGGCTGTGTAATATGTTTCCAGCCTATCTTCCCATAGGCTTAAGATGGAGAGGTGAAGTTTAGCGTGCCTGAACTCACAATTTAATAAAACATCTTTTTGTGAAGGTGGTTTTTGAATTGTGTGTTTTAGAAACCACGCTTTTAGAAGTGGCTGGCTTTTGGTTCTAACAATTCTGTGTGTCTGCCTGGTTGTGGATTGACTGTCTGGATTTAAATGTGATAGGATGTGAGGAATGTCTTGACCAAGGGGAGGAGTAGGTGAGATAGCCACGGCTGACCTGCACCCGGATTGTAGGGGGGAGGAGTAGTCCCTGGAGGTGAAGAGGCCTGGGCTGCTGCCATAAAACAAGGGTTCCATCTCCTGCTGAGTGATTAAGGACCCAGACCCCAACTATCAAAGGAAAAAGGTGTCTCTGGCAGGGAGACACCCAGAACTGGTTTGGACAGTGGTCAGTGCACCCCTGAACACAAAGACTTCAGAGACATTTAGAGGTATAACTATGAGAGCTAAAACCTCTGAACGTTGGACTGATCAAGACTGAAAAGGATTGAAACTACTTCGTGGTCAAGAGGAACCTCTGCCAAGGAAGAAACAGCTGAAGAGACTGAAGGAAAAGACTGACCCTTGCTGTGTATTCTGGGGCTAAAATTATTTACAACAAGGGGTGGTGATGGACAGAGTCTCTGAATTAAGCAGAGTACTCTCACCCAGTCAAGAGATCAGGGCTAGATCCAACACCGTTTTTTAGCTCATTGCACCATCCCAGTTTCAGAACCTGGCTGTATGCAAATTAGTCTGTCCCTGGCCCAGTGCATCATGGGAACAGGGCAGACCTGAGCTGGGATGGGGCAGTGAGATAAATAACGGTGATGGATCAAGCCCTGATCTTTGGACTGGGTAAGAGTGGTCTGCTTAATTCAGACACTCTGTTCATCACCACCCCCTTTTCTGTATCGTTTTTGGCCACTATAGGTGTGGCAGGGTATACTCAGACATGAGTCCCTTTCTCACTGCTCCATCAGGATTCAAGCAAGCCGGGCCGAAGAGGCTGAAATGCCAGAAACCGGTCCCCGGTAGCTTGTCTCCTTTCTGGTGAAGAATTGGCTTGGTAGTTTGGTCTGCCCTGTTCCCATGATGCACTGGGCCAGGGACAGACTAATTTGCATATAGCCAGGTTCTGAGCTGGGATGGGGCAGTGAGATAAATAACGGTGATGGATCAAGCCCTGATCTTTGGACTGGGTAAGAGTGGTCTGCTTAATTCAGACACTCTGTTCATCACCACCCCCTTTTCTGTATCGTGTATTCTGGGGCTGGCCTGCAGTTTGCTGATTTAACCAAGGAGAGGCTAAGAAACGTTGCTGTGTCCCCCTGCTTGTAAGGACTTTGCTGTGTTCTAAACTAACTTGTCCCCAAGGGAAACTCAGGAACATAAAAGTTTCTAAGTGTGTCTCAGAGATGCTGTGTGGGTGTGCTTTTTGCAGCCTTAGACCTTCGTGAGGATTGCCCTGCGATCGTGTGCACCCGGAGTCCAATTGAGTCTCAGCAACGCTATGTGTGTTTGTGCTTCGTGCAGTCTGAGACCTTTGTGAGGATTGCCCTGTGATCGTGTGCACCCGGAGTCCAATTGAGTCTCAGCAACGCTATGTGTGTGTGTGCTTCGTGCAGCCTGAGACCTTCGCGAGGATTGTCCTGTGATCGTGTACACCCTGAGCTCAAGTGAGTCTCAGCGACGCTGTGTGCTTGTGCCCTGTTTCAGCCTGAGACCTTCGTGAGAAATTGCCCCGTGACTGTGTGTCGCGGAACAGTCTTGTTCTCTGCGTCGATCGGCAGCTTGACCAGAAGTGTTGTGCTTGTCATTGCCATCGGCCCGGACCGGCATCCCCAGAGGAGCTGTGGGAATTCGCAGGCCCGAGCCTGCCTTTGCCAAGGAGAGACCTCAAACAATCACCGTCGGAAGTCCGAGTTCCACTGCCCAAGGTCAACGAAGTCGCACTGGAGGCCCAAGCTGGGAGGAGAGTGAGATCGCACCCCCCAGGTAACGCTCAGCTAGCGTGCGTGTGTTGCTGACTGGAGCGGGGTGCGGGCTCCGAGAGAAACGCTCTTGGCCTTTCCCATCTTAGCAGCGCGAACCTCCGCTCAAGTCCGTATGCGGCCCATACTTGCCTTGCCAAGGAGTGGCTTAACAAACTGCCTGATTGTTGCATTACAAAGTGCATTATTTTTCCGTAATGAACTGGCTGATTGTTGCATTATGAAGTGCATTATTTTTGCATTACAAACTGCTTGATTGTTGCCTTACGAATTGCATTATTTTTGCATACCCAACTGCCTGATTGTTGCATTACGAAGTGCATTATTTTCGCATTACGAACTGCCTGATTGATGCATTACGAACTGCCTGATTGATGCATTACGAACTGCCTGATTGATGCATTACGAACTGCCTGATTGATGCATTACGAACTGCCTGATTGATGCATTACGAACTGCCTGATTGATGCATTACGAACTGCCTGATTGATGCATTACGAACTGCCTGATTGATGCATTACGAACTGCCTGATTGATGCATTACGAATTGCCTGATTCTTGCATTACGAACTGCATAGCATTGCATTAGGACTGCATTAGATCATCGTTAATGGCTCATTAATACTGCAAGAACCTACCAGTGCTTGCTGGCCTAAATAACCGGCAAGGTGAAATATTACAAATACGCATGTGTTGGATTTTTATCGTATGGTCTCATCGTATATCTTTTCTAATATAAACATATAATTGTTTTATGAAACTCGTGTGGAGTCCATTTGTGGTGTTATGACTGTGTTACTGAGAGCGTGGTTGCAAATACTTTACACATTTGCCTTGGAGATAAGCCTGGCTGCTCGTGACAAGCTACCGAGGGGTTGAGCAGGGGCTATCTGAGAAGGTGTCCTTCCTTTCCCTGACTAAGTTACCTAACTCAGCCAACTAGAGACCCCCAGTTTCAAAAGTGCCCAAAACATATCATCACAGAATTACTGGGACTTCGATTTCAGATGGAAACACTGGAATCACATGCTGAGACACTCCCTGGTGGCAGGTAGCACCATGAGACCCTATTAGTGGCTGACTGTGTGGCATGTAAATAACAAGTGCTTAACATAAAAGGGTGAACAAACCCTATTCAGTGTCTAAAGTGGTGCACATCGTAATTAGGTCATCTCTCAATCTTGCCTGTGTGGGAAGGGAATCTTTGAATTGAGGATTTTACATTATAGCAGTTTAAATATTGCTACCGTAGAAGCGAGACTATACTACAGGATATATCGAGGATATTCGTTAGGTTCCAAAATGCCACAGTTACAGGAGCCTTTGTTCCATTTGTCCAAACTGCATCTTTCATGAGGTGCACACTAATATGATCTTGACGGATAAAATAAGTTGAGCTAAAAAATTTCAGAACTGTAATAAACCACCTGCTGCCAGCATGGTACTGTCCAATTTGTTGGAATCTGCATCAGACCACATCCAAGTTATACCAATTATCCTTTCCCCTGTGTGTGAGGGGGTTACAGTAATAAGATTGTTGTAGAATATTAACCCTTTTTAGGTTGAGCCTGGCGACGCAGCGCGAAGCGCTGCCACCAGCGAGAAGTATTGTTACTGAGTTGCCGCTCATGCGAGACAAGAGATGGGCACGCGCAAGAGATGGACTGGAAATGTGGACGCGCGCTAGCATCCACTGTGAGTGAGATCATGCAGCGTTACTTTCACCCCCCTCCCGTGTCGCCTTCACGGCCCGCCAACGCGGTGAACGCGCACGTGAACACTCACTGTTAGCAGCCTGGCTGACCTGACCGGTGAGGTGCACAGACCGGATGGCGATGTCACAGCAACAAGCGCATTGCCTCTAAATTAGCAAAAAAATAATAGAATTGTTGATCTGACGGACTGCATGCATATTAGTTTTACAAGAAAAAAATATAATACAACTATTTCACCACTGAAGTTCCCCGCAAAACGCAAGAGTGCCCTTATATGTAACGGGCCGCCCCTAGAGGAAGGCCGCGGAGCCGGACAGCGCCCAGGTTGGTTGTTTACTGTGGAATGGCTGTCCCGGGAGTCAGCAACTGCTCTTCTGCAGTCCTAACCTTCGTTCCCAAAGCAGGGGGGCACAGAGCCTCTCTACATACATGGCATAGTGTGTAGTGCAATGCCAAGGCCACCGAGCGCAGGACCAACCAATGGTCGCCCGGTCACGCGGCGGCGGGAGGAGGCAAACCAGGTACAGGGCCATTCCCCGGACAGCAGCAGCACCTCGAGCCTGGAGACCCGCCCACTAGTCTTTAGCCCAGTTGTGCATGTCCTGCACTGGACACCAACTGCCACGTCCTGGAAGTGGGGAGGGCCAACCGAGCCACAGAGTCACCGAGAGTCTTGCCTCCGGTCCCCTCAGGCTCAAGGCATCCATGGCAAGACGGGTGCCGAGGGCCTCATCGTGTTACTGGGTCTGCTGCCCCGTCCAACCCGGTGAGAAGAGCAAACACATTATTTCAGGATGGGCCTCAGTTGTCTACAAATGACAACGTAAATAGTAAATCATCAATGCAATCTCTGATGCACGAGCATAAAAAGAAAGCAAGGAAACAGCGAGGAACTTGAACGAAATTAGGAAGTAAACAGCGAATTCTAAGGAAACCTTCTTTTTCTTTTCCTAGTTTTATATAGCGCAAACTCGACCCGAAGGTATCAGAGCGCGTTAGTGACCACCAGATGCACGGGAAGATTAAGTGATTTGCCACAGGATGTGGCTCGTCCTTGCTGGGACTCCAACCCCGCTCTCCAGCTTAGCGGTCGACCGCTCTAGCTGTTAGGCCACACCCTCTCCCCATCATAAAACTCGAATGCCTTTTTAGACACAGATTACCCTGTAAATCTAGGGAGACAGTTCAGCACGTTGAGTGCCTGCTGTCAGAATTTGTGTGTAAAGTCGACTGGGTATTTCATTCTTACGATCGGGTAATAACTGTACACACAAGTTGTCTATCAAAGCTCTCTGGTTAAAAACGATATATAAATTATAGAAAGATTAAAGATGCATTCAGAGTTTGTTGTACCACGATGAATACTATACAGAATCTCATGTTACAAATACTTCGGATTTATCTCGAAAGGGCGTTATTGGCAGGGCCCTGGGTTTTTTAGCAAGTAACATTAGGAGGTCATTCTAAACTAACGATTTGCATCCGAGTCTCTCGGTCCTGGCCCAGTTTCTAAATGAATGTTGACTTAGCACCTCCCCACCCACCACCTGTTTGACAACTTGGCTCTTGCAATCATTGTCATTACCATCAGGGTGTTTGTTGTTCTGGCAACTAAGCAGAGTACTCCCTGTCAGAGTGGATGATAAATAATAATTGTAATATTCACCTGCGAGCCCCTTTCCACAAGAACAATCTGACGGCCACTGATCGCTGAAATATTTAAGAAAAAAAACACCTGTTGTGGAGTGATATCTCACTCTGGGGCCACAAAGGCTACCAGCATTGAAGAGGCAGCTTATGCCTCACAAGGAAGGCTGCGGTCCAGGATTGAGATGCACCGGGAGAGCTGCATGTGGGTCTTTGTGGCATGGCCGGAATGGCGCAGATCAGGATTGTCACACTGGCAGAGCTGTGAATTAGCCGCAGAAGTACAATAGCAATGCTCAGCATTGAGGGGCACTGGCAGAGCACACAGTGGGTCGTCAGCACTAGGATAGTACGGTGTTCTTGTTTCATTACTGGAATTGTAGGAGTGGTGCAACAGTGGACTCAGGTGCTCGTTCCAGTACAAGAATAATAGGGTAAGATCGAGGTGCACTGGTGGAGCTCTATGTGTCTCTCTGCTGCAATGGTATTGAGCTACGGCATTGTAAATAACAAACCTTTTATCTATATGTTGGTTTTGAAAACAGATACATAAAAAGCATTGCCATTTACAATGCCATTTACAATGTCAATAGCTTAACACTTTGCAAATGCGAGACCTATTGCATTGCAAATGCTTGTTTACTTTGCAATATTGCAACCACCACTATCAGTGGCGACCCGTCCGCTAAGGCAGGGGAGCACCGCCCCACTGGACAATTCAAAATGGAACAATAAAATAAGTATGCAACGTTATTATCATTTTATTTCACCGTACTGACACAGTTGGTTGTGGTGCGGTGCGGGGCTGGACTGGGCTGTTTAGAGCTGGGGGAGGAGTGGTAGACACTACCTAAGTGTGCATGAACATTTTGCCGGCATACCGGCCCTCTCGGACTGGCCAAACAGTCATGTACACTTTGCATGTTCTCCACCCAGGCTGCATTACAGCCTGGGCGGAGAACATGCACAGCCTCCCAGCCCCTGCTTGAGCACTGAACCACGATGCTCAGATCAATGACAACGCTGCTCTAAGACAGCGTTGTGATTGGTCAGGGGAGTCTGGGAGGCTGTGTGCTTCCTGGTTCCTGCTGCCCGGGAGAAGAGAAGAAGACTGAGGAGAGGCGGTGACCGGCCGTATCCATCTAAGTGTCCCCCTACACCCGTTTGGTAGCAGCTGCTACTTCCCACTAACCTACCACCAACACTTTATGTCTGCCTGTTCGAATTCCTGCCTTTAAATATTTCAACCCCTAGTTTGGGCAGTTAATTGTGGTAGCTGCAGTTCGTAGATTGTGGGTTTAGCAAGTTATTTGACATCTTTCTGCTACTGTGTGTCTAACCATGGCTATGCGAGCCATTTTCATTGGTTTGTTCTTTGCTTTATTTATATCTTCTATTGGATTGTCTCACAGCTGCACACCCCATAACACAACAGCGACTCAAGCTTCATTCAGGACTACTATTGATTGCTTCGTAACAAACCAATATAATAATACTTAGTGTGATTCGTTTAGGATCACACATGTAGAGGTGTAAAGGCTAAGTCTTAAATATCCTACTCCAGATTTCTTGGAATCCCAAGTACTGCTGTTGCACTAGGCCCTCTGTCGTGCCAGTGCTGGGACTTGCTGTTTGCTTAATAGGGCAGAATTAGGGTTTTTTACAGACTGCTTATGGTGGTTCACATGTCATTGGGCTAGATGTCTATACTGAGGTGGAAAGTTCACATCTGACTTTATTTCAGTCCATTTTTGTACTCTTGAGAGACAGGGAGCTAACACAAGATTACTTTTCAGCAACATTCTTCAGAAAGTGTTGCTTGTTAAGCTTTTGTTCCATTCAGAGGACAGACTAGACCAGTGGTTCCCAAACTTTTTGGACCCCCGGCTCCCTTGACCAGTTAGCGGTTGGCCACGGCTCCCCATTATGTTACTTTTATTGGGCGGGTGGGGGATGTAAGCTCAGCCTCTGGAGTACTTCAATTTTTCTCCTAGAAAATATTTGGGATGAAGCCGATGAAGGTATTATAATCATGTAGTCTGGGAAAGTGTGTCAGTGGTAGGCTTTGATTTGTGTGACAGTTCATGGTAAGACCTTTAAGTCAGTACTTCCATGTAGTCATTTCACTCACAAATGGGTTTTGAAGAACTATTGCTTTAACACCAGACTTTGCATATATGCCTGCTTGTGCACGTGGTGCTCTGTCACTAAAATATGTTTCTTTATGCTACAAACTGCATTGTTTGCATGGATAGAGTAATCTGGTATTTCAGCTGCATAGTGTAATTGTATAGGTTGCATGATGATGCGTGTGAAATTCTGGAAGCATGGAATTGAGTGCTGGCAATCACAAAACCAGGCTAATGTGGCGTATGGCCCATGATCCTTTCACCCACCCCCTCTCTCTCTCTCTCTCTCTTAGACAGCCTTCCTAGTCTAGCAGGGAAGGACAATTAAAGCACTTCACTGGTACAGTGTCCTTCTTCCATTCACCCTCAACTTGCAGGTACAGGGACACCTGGTATTTACAACATTGAATAACACAAAATGCCAAAAGTGAAGTAGCATGTGCTACAATTTACTATGTGCAGCATATTTCATAGTGAGTTATGGTAAAGCTTCAGATACGATTACAACCAATACGGAAAGGCACTGTCCAGTACAGTGCATTACTCACTTTACCAGGATGCTTCCAGGACATATTCTCCTTAGTTTTCTTTATCATCTAGGTCAGGTCACTCACTGCCCTGTGGTGTTACTACAAGAGGATTGGTAGGAACAACACAGGTGCACTGTGGCCCCTACAGCTGACAGAAGTAAACACTGTGAACCAGACACACACAGAAAGTGATACCCTGCAGAAACTGCTCAGGTGATAACGTTGAGCCCCAGCTCCAAATGGGGTGAGCACACTACGGGCACAAGTTTGGACCACAAATGAATGAGCATGCAATTGCCAAATGTAACAGTAACCAGTACAGTTTTTTAAAGTATAAGATTTTGAACGTATTTGTTTTAAAGGGAAAACTCTTGTTTAAAGTGCTTGTACGAATAAAGTTTTATTGTTAAATAGTGGGCATTGTATGATCTATATGTAACTTCTGCAACGCAATTGGCAACAAGAACATGTGGTAGTATACATATGTTCTTGCATGTTTAAATGTTGCAAATGGGCTGCCATTTGAAATAACATGAGGTTAAGGTGCATGCAACTAAGACCTTTGTGTACTCAACAAGTTCTGTGGAGTGGGAAGGGACGTACCTGTCTGTCCTCCTCGAATCTGTGCACACGAAGTACTTTAGTCAGTGTGTTATTCCAGTCTTTGTTGTCCTTAATAGTTTGTGCTTATGTTATTTAATGTTGAGGCTTCAGAGAATTCTTACCTCACAAAAACACAGGTCAAGAGTATGCCGCTGTACACTGAAGGCTTCTTTAAAGGCAGGGGGAAGATTTACAAGCCCCTGCGCCACCTTTGCCTCATTTTTAACATGGGAAAAGTGATGCAAAGATGGCGCATGGGGCTTGTAAATAAGCCCCAGGGTGTCTCGCCAGACACACTATTCAATCTCCAGCTCTACCATAGCAGCCATCACTGTGTTCCCAACATGTAATCAACACTTCAGTAAAGGCTTCCACTGTTAGGGTCTGTACCTTCTCCCTGCTCCCCTTGTAAAGCCCCTCCTGTCAGCACCTCGCCCCACCCAGGCTTCTTTCTCCTCCGTCTCAACCTGCTCATTTATCCCCGGCTTGCCAGATTCAGCCCAGGCCACCGGAGCTTTATTTACAAACTGTGGCACGACCCCGGCGGCCGCTGTAGGTACTGTGCACCTCGACAGTATTTCCCTGTTTGTGTGCAGGCGAGCACTGCCTCTGTGGATTGTGGACTTTCCCCACAATTAAATGTCTTTCTCCACAAGTAATGTCTAAACTATTGATACACCAGGATTAACAAATACATGTGGTTCCCTAAATGTGCGTTTGGTGTGCGGCGACCCTGGATAGTTTTTACGGCGCACTGGGGTGCCGCGGCGCACAGATTGGGAATCACTGGACTAGACCATTCCGTACTGTTTCTCAAGTCTTTGATTGTGATTTAATCATACTCTGCAAAACCTACCAGTGGTTTCTGGAATTCTTTTAAATGCTTCGTCAACAACTACTGTTTTGGACCCCAAATCTATTAATGGCTGCTTTGGAAGGGAAAGCATCAGTGCCCCAAGTGTGCCATAATGTTAAGCTTAAACTTACTCAGTCATGCGTTTAGTTGTTGGGCATTTCTAGAAGAGGTGTCTGGGCCTGTAGAGAATTTGGCCAGTCTGTTTCTGGCTACCTAAGCTAGTAGACCCCCTCAATAGTGGTGCAAGTAGGGATGACAGCCACCTTCTTATGATACTAAAATTAATTACACAAATGAAATAAAATGAAATTTGTACTTGTAAAGCGCACTTATACCTCAACTGGGGTGTCCTGGCGCTGTAACGCATACCACTCTGGAACCCTTCCTGGCTTTTCCCTGTGAAATGTCCACTCCTGGGCACCCCAAGGTGAAGCCAGGCATCCCAGCGCTGTTGGGGCCGTTGTGGAGATTAAGCAAGCTATTGCCCAGAGTTGCAGAGTGGGACCCATGATTAGAATAGGCACCGAGGCGAGAATTATCGGGTCCGAGGAAATTGAGCCCAGGACCCGCCAAGGCGGGAATTGAACACGGGTCCCGGGCCAGACCTCTGCATCAGGGTCTGCCGCGCTAACCATTGAGCCATATTTCTCCACTGGAGAGTTAAAGACCCTTTGTTTTGTTTGTGTTTTAGTATTTCTGAAATTGAAGAGGTAGAATTTTGACCCTAGTGTGAGCTGTTGAATTGTGATTTGATATGTTGAGAGTAAAGACATCAAGAAGCATGGCTCCGGAGCATTACTTTTAGTTGATTTCAGGTCATTGGTAGCAGATTAGATCCTCTACAGTTACCAGAAGAGAAACCATGTTTGAGAAACCACAGCTGCGATTAAGCCTTAATGTTCCAGTGCCTAAGGTAAAATGTATAAGAAGAGTAAAGAAACTTAACAGGAAGAACAGACTGAGGTGTTCATTTTCATATCCTCGAGCACAGATGTATATTTAATTAACTAATGGAAACACTTAGAGAGGAGGATATAGAGAATTGTACAGTGGGGGAGAAATATCTGTAGACTAAAGGAATATGTTGTCAGGAAGTAGTAACGTTGGGCTGAATAAAAATGTATACACATAACACGGATTGCAGGGGCAGTTCAATTTTCTACTTGGGATTGGGTGAGGCTGAAAAACTAACATACGTTTCAGAAGTAGATTGCAGAATGAAATCAAAACCATTGAAGTAGCACAGAGGAAGTCTTTGAAAGATAAGGATACAGCCGGCAGAAAGAATGGGTGGGCAAGATTATCATAGAGGACATGTATCTGAAATTGATATAATTGGCCATTTGCCGTACATGGTGAAGAAAGACAAAATGATTCTTAAAACAACTACCCCTGCGTCCTGAAGAAAATTGTGCAGAGATTGAAGGGGATTTACTGAAGAAGTGAATGATGGGAGAGGTTATTATATATCTGGAGTCAACATTGTGCATGTGAGGGAGTGACTTTAGTTACCAGAAAAAGACCTGAGTATGGGATCATTCATATATTAAACTTTTCCATTTCCCAAGCCAAGCTGATAACTTGGTGTACCATGGAGCTTCAAATTACAGTACTTCGAACTCACCCATTTGTAAGTGCCAGCACAATTGTAACTGCTTCTGCAAGTTTATACATATTTTAAAAAATGGGTAACATCACCTTTTTAAATAATCTATTGTACCCTTTGCATCATACATCTGACTTTGGGCATATTTCACTTAGTGGGCAGAAACCCCCGGTTTGTAACCCCCCCCCCTCCAACCTAAACGTGGTGTTGACCAGACACCACTACTCTTCCTGGATAAAAGGTCATGTTTATTAACTGTCACCACAAACATGATGATCATAAGCTTCCAACAATATAAATTCAGACAAAACAGGTAAACAGTTTTGAGGGTCATGAAAAATAGTTAACAAGCTAACAAGGAAAATGTGCAAAATATCAATCCAAGAAAATTGTGCAAATAACTGCAGTGATTGTACCGTGCATCTGTTTAGAGGCGAGTCATTCCCGGTGGTGCCACAGCACTAAGGGGCCAAATAGCATAATCCCCCTGCACAATTGCCTGGACCACACAGGTGAAACCACCTCTACCCCTCGGTAGCAGTCCCGTTCCCTTGTGCTCTGTACTGCTTGCCATGGTCCTGCTCCCCCAGCACACCAAGTTGTCCAATGGGCAGTTTGTGAGAACAGGGACTATAGACCCTTGCTCTGCACGGGTGACCTGAAACTATGCCATTAGACCAGTGAGGATGTCCATTTGCAGAACTAAGGATTGCTGTCCATTTCCTCGATGCTGTCCAAAGATACAATATTGTGTAGAAAGACTTTGTATCTCTGTGATGCATCGATGTTGCTTGGCACCAAAAAAAGGGTCAGGGTGGGTGGGTGAATGCTGACTGATGTGTGCTCTTCCCAGTCTCTGTGTTGTATGCCCAAACAAAGATGTGGAGGCCAGGAATCAGACCTCCTATTAGCGCCATCATGACACTCTTACCAGCAACTGGCGCTGATTATGTCACCGAGTTCCTGTAACTCTCGAGACTAGGGAAAGTAAGCACTTCCTGTGCCCCATGGCTCCTCCCCTGCCTCGGGCCAGTGAGTCGCAAGAGCAGGTGAAGGGTGCGGATCCACGGGAGTCCCGCGTACTATCCTTGTGCCATCTATGGGTTGGCACTCTAAGAATAGTGGATGGAGACCCTCATTGAGACTTGCAGTCCAGCGCACTTTCTTCACGCCCACTTACGGGTGAGTACTCTTAGCATTAGATTTGTCTGTAATTTAAGTTTTTTGTCTTGGCATCATTAAAAACACACCTGTGCTAATATTTTGTTTGTATTTGTATTTTCTAAAAACCAGTACTGCACAGGATATGGATGCTAATTTTGATGGGGTTGGAAGTGGAACATACATTACCATAGCCAATAGGTTTGACTTAAGTATAGTGTGTTAACACATGTGCAAAATATCCATGCATAATTGTAATAGATCATACAGCCTCATGGATACTTCTAAGTGCAGATTCCTCACCGTAAGAATCTTACCAGTCATTAAACTGGATCTGAAAGTTTATACCACAGTTACTCTTGTGCGCAAGCAAGTGACAATCTTACTCCATGGTAGCTCCGGCCCAATTCCCGAAGTGAGGACATGGAGCAGCAGATACGTGCCGCTCATGTGTGCTGTTGTCAGTTCCTCTTCTTCTGCAGTGTTTGAAAGTGAAGCGCAGCTCTCCTTCTAAGTTCTTCTAAGTTTACTGATTTTGCAAAACGAAATGCTTGACAATGTCTAGAAATGTCTCCCCTTCAAATTAGACAGTTTATGCCTTGCTGTGCCTATAGAAAACAGATGTCTGCTGTGGATCCACAAGTCTGCCTTTGGTGCATTTGTTCCAAAAACAACACCGTCTGTGCCAGATGCTCCCTGGTGCATCTGAAGGCCATCAGGAAGCACAAAGCCAAGCTCTATGCAGCTAAGCATAATAAGCAGGTCAGTCCCCTTAAAGAGCTCAAGCTTGTTTTACAGTCGGTGTCGCGGTCATTGGGTTAGTCCAAGATAAAGTTGAAAGATACGTTTCAGAGAACCATAAGACGGCCACGCTGGGCTCGACCCTCTTCCTCCGGCTCTCACTTCAGGTTGAAGCCTCTCATTTTTCACTGTAAAGATCCAATTCCAGCGTCATTGTCCAGCGCAGACCCGATTCTGAGATTAAAGCAGATTTGCCTCCAATTTTCCAGGCCATCGTCAACTCTGCAGCAAATAGAGGCTTTTAGGGAGGCAATGTTGCAGTTATTGTGCAGGGTACTGTTGTCCTCCAGCATGTCTTTGGGGTCCCACGCACATGTCACAGCCTCCAGTCTGACTTCCACTGGCACGAATGGCCTTGGTACTGATTGACCTGTTTAACCTCCGCCTGCCACCTCAGAGCTGTGCCTTGACATGCCTGCTGCACGCCTGGACAGTAGTGTCTACTTCTGCACTTCTGTAGTAGGGGATCTCTGTGTATAGTCATAATCTAGTGAATAGTCCCGCCCATGTGCGTGGACCCCGGAGCAATCAAAAATAATCTCTTACAGTGTCAAAAAATGCAGAAAATGCATAGACACTTAAGAGAGAATTTAAAGACAGATAATGCAGCCAAAAAGGCTACACTGTCCAGTACTTCAACTAGAAATTCCACCATAAAATCCACAAAACAGCAAAGCCTGTACAGATTTCCCTTGCTTAACAGCAAACTCCCTCAGGAATGATAGAGAGAAGAACCTGGACAGACAAGCCCCATAGGCTGCCATTATGTGGCTTAATTAGGATACTGTGCCTTTAAGGAACCTTCCAGAACCTTCTCTCAGTATCCCAGAATGCATAGCAGGTCCAACTTAGCCTCAGTTCTTTTTTCCGGCTCCTGCAAGCAGGACCCTGGAGCATTGAGCTCTCCCTTTCAAGGGTTTTTGTTAGTGTTTTACACTGATTTCGATTTTTGGTGCTTTTAAAGTACTTTGGTGACTTTCTTTCTGTGTTTCTGCACTCTTTTTTGTCCATAATGCCTGCATTATTCGACAAATGCCCTGAGTGCTCAAGAAAGAAGGCCAGGACAGACTCCCATGAGGTCTGTATTCTCTGCCTTCCCTCTTCCCACATTCCTGAGGAGTGTAGGATCTGCAGAAGCTTCTCTGGAAGGACCCTGAAGGAGAGGAAGAAGATCAGGCTTCAGGGACTTGAGGAGAGAAAGCTGAAGGCACGAGGTGGGTCAGGAGGGGCTCCTTCTACCCATGCTGAGGCCTCTGGGGGGCTCCCCAGGGGCAGGAAGACCAGCCCTCGCCCAAGGTCTCCGTCTGGGTCAGTTGCGCTGACCACGACGTCGAGGGGACGGTCTACGGCCAGTTCCAGGTCTCCCCAGGGCTCTGGGTCGAGAAAACGTCGCCCGTCGACGTCGAGGAACGTGTTCCGGCCGCCGTCGAAGCCGGTGTCGATATCCTCGTCGTCGCTGTCGGCGTCGAGTGATCGACATCGGAGGGCCCGGCGTCGGCGCTCGCCGTCGAGGCGACACCGCCGTTCGCCGTCGAGGACATCGTCGTCGAGGGGATCCTCGTCGTCGAGGTCGCCGTCGAGACGAAAGGCATCTCCGGCGCCGAAGAGGTCGACGTCGAAGCATTCCAAAAGGCCGACGTCGAGACGGTCAAGGAGATCGACGTCGAGAAGGTCGGAGAGGTCGACGTCGAGAAGGTCCAAAGGGTCGCCGTCGAAGCGATCCAGGAAGTCGACGTCGAGACCGGCGAAGAGGTCGAGGTCGCCGTCGAGGCACCATCGCCCGTCGTCGAGGTTTCGTGGCTCGTCGATCTGGTCGGGGTCGACGTCGAGACGGAGACACGGTTCGACGTCGAGGAGTGTGATTCGGTCGCCGCCGAAGGACCGTTCGACGTCGAGGGGACATCGGTCGTCGTCTGGACACCGGTCTTCAGCGTCTGGAGGTCCTAAGGACAGGCCCAGGCCTGTGGGGGGCTCCCCACGCTCTGGAAGAGATGGTGGCTCGCCGGGACTGGCGCATTCCGGGGTGGATACTCCGATGAGGCCGGCTACACCTCCTCCGCGGCCTGCTATGCCGATGGGTCCTCCTCCGAAGGCCCCTACCCCACCTCCGAAGCCGGCTCCGCGGGACCCGCGTCCGGTTACTCCTCCACCCCCGATCCCACCGAGGGGGGTGTCGATGCCTAAGTTTCCAACGCCCCCGAAGAAGACTCCTAAGAAGCCTAGAGCTCCTGACCCTGGGAGGCCGAAGGAGCGTCCGAGGCCCAAGAGGTCGAGATCTCGCTCGGGGAGACGGGACAGATCAAGGAGTGGCCGTGGATCTTCTTCACGATCCAGGCATCATCACAAGAGACGTCGGTCCAGGTCACGTTCTCCATCTGGGACCCGTTCCTACTCGCCCACGCTGTCCGATTCGCCGGAGACTAGGGTGTCTCCGATAGACGATATTAGCACATTTCAGGAGGTTCTCCTGCGTGGTGCGGCGAAGTTGGGCATTGAGGTTGAAGCGCCTACGGCTTCTACCTCGGTAATCTTTGAGACTTTACACAAAAGGCACTTGTCTCGCCCCCTGTTACCTCTGGTGCCGGGGCTCCTTGAGCCCGCAGAACAGCTATTCCTGACGCCGGCAACGGTGAAATCTGTACCTTCCAGGATACTGAAAAAGTACAGGGCTCCGGACTCAGACCCAGCCTTCTTGAGGAAGGACCCGGTACCGGATTCGGTCATCGTGACTGCTGCTCGGAAGCTTCATGCCACCTCCCCTGCGTCCACGGTGCCTCCGGACAAGGAGAGCCGGTGGATCGATTCTGCTGGTCGCAAGGCGTGTGGGACATCCGCCTCGTCCATGAAGGCAGCCAGTGACTCGGCTTTGCTGGGACGTTACGACCGGTCCCTTTGGGACTCGATGGAGCAGTTCGCAGACCTCGTCCCTCGAGACCGCAAGGAGGACTTTGTGGAGATCGTCAAGGAGGGGATGCTGGTCTCTAATCAGGCCATCGGCGCCGCAGCAGACATATCGCTGCTGTCCGCGCACGGATATTGCCACGGGATTCACCAGAGACGCCATGCTTGGCTCAGGTTGACATCGTTGAAACCGGAGGCACAGCAACGCGTGGCGAATCTCCCGTTTTCCGGAGATACCCTCTTCGGGAAGCACGCGGATGATGAGATGGCCAGGATGAAGGCCGAAGCGGAGACCCTGACGGCAGTGGGCTTGGAAAAGCCCAAGGAAAAGAAACCCTTCCGACAGTACCAACGTCGGTTTGGGGCGCAGGGTCGTGGAAGGGGGCAGTCTGCTGGTCAACATCAACAGCGGCAGCAGCAGCAGCAGTACAGGCAGCCCTTCCAGAAGCGACAGGGTGGTAGAGGTCGTCAACAGTCCTCTACCGCGACCAAGGGCCCGGCCGGGTCCCGTCCCTGAGCTGTTACTTCCCCCTCGTCCGTTACCCGCTCCGGTGGGGGGAAGCGTTCAATTTTTTCTGGCAGAGTGGAGAAAAATTACTCAGGACAAGTGGGTGCTGAATATTGTTTGCAATGGATACGGTCTACGTTTCACCAGCCCTCCTCCATCGATTCCTCCCGTCAGCTCGCAGTATCAACTGCGCGAGCTTCAGACGGAGGCGGACGTTCTGCTAAGGAAAAGGGCGATCGAAGACGTACCTCTGTCTCAAAGAGGAAGAGGTCTGTACTCTCGGTTCTTTCTTGTCCGCAAGAAGGACAAAAACGAGTTCAGGCCCATTCTGGATTTGCGGCAGGCAAACAAGTGGATTCGCAGAGAAAAGTTTCGCATGCTGTCGTTGCATCAGATCTACCCTCAGCTGCAACGGGGAGACTGGATGTGTGCCATAGATCTACAGGACGCATACTTCCACGTGCCCATTGCATGCAAACACAGAAAATTTCTGCGCTTTCAAGTCGGCACCAATCACTATCAGTACACGGTGCTACCCTTCGGACTGAAGTCTGCACCCAGGACATTCTCAAAATGTATGGCAGTGGTAGCGGCACACCTGAGGAAGAACAAGGTGTTTGTCTACCCGTACCTGGACGATTGGTTGATCAAAGCCTCCTCCTTCTCGGAAGCTCGAGCACACTTCCAGAAGACGTGCGTTCTCTTGAACAAGCTGGGGTTGCACATCAACATGTCCAAGTCGGTCCCGATTCCGGTACAGTGCATCCAGTACTTGGGGGCCTCCATCAATACGCTGTCAGCAAGCGTGTCTCCTTCGGAAGAGCGACGTTTATCACTCGTTCGGAAGGCTCAGGCTCTCATGAAAACTCCGTCTACGACTGTGAGGACCGTGTCTTCTCTACTGGGATCGATGGCCTCTTGCATCTTTCTCACTCCTCACGCACGGCTACAGATGAGACCTCTGCAGGAGTGCTTGGAGGATCAGTGGGACCAGAGGAGAGGTTCTTGGGACGACAGGATACGACTGTCTCTACATGCTCTTCAGTCTCTGAAGTGGTGGTGCTCGAAGGAGAACCTCCTCAGAGGCGTTCCCTTCCACAAGGACATTCCCACACAGACCATCGTGACGGATGCGTCTCTCCAAGGTTGGGGGGCGCATTCCGGAGACCTGCAAATTCAAGGGACGTGGTCCCCGACGGAGTCCACGTACCACATCAATTTCCTGGAACTGAGAGCTGTTCACTTGGCACTGAAGGCCTTTCATCCGTCCTTTCAGACCAACTCTCTGCTTGTTCAGACGGACAACACGACAACGATGTATTACCTCAACAAGCAGGGGGGCTCGAGATCGCGCACTCTGTCGCAGGAGGCGCAGGCGATCTGGCACTGGCTTCTGGCTCGAGGACTGTCGATAACGGCCACTCATCTGCCAGGTGTGCAGAATGTTCAGGCGGACGAACTGAGCAGAATCGTGCAGGAAAACCACGAATGGGTCATAAACGACGAAGTACTAGGAGAAGTC
Source organism: Lissotriton helveticus (assembly GCF_964261635.1). Classification (NCBI taxonomy): domain Eukaryota; kingdom Metazoa; phylum Chordata; class Amphibia; order Caudata; family Salamandridae; genus Lissotriton; species Lissotriton helveticus. Next base: position 939,617,912 of record NC_136067.1, read on the forward strand.
TTCGCAAGGTGGGGAACTCCAGACGTAGATCTGTTTGCCACCGCCGAAAACAGCAAATGCCGAGGCTTCGCCTCCAGGTACTACCAGCCAGGGACGCTGGGGAACGCGTTATGGATCAACTGGTCGAACAGCTTTCTGTACGCTTTTCCACCAATTCCCCTGATTCCGGCGGTTCTCATCAAGCTGTCTCAATCCAGGGCGAGAATGATTCTGATTGCCCCGGAATGGCCCAGACAGTGGTGGTTCACGGACCTGCTTCACCGTTCTCTCCTTCCTCACATGAAGCTGCCGTGCAGGCCGGACCTTCTCACGAAGTTCGGGGGGCGGATGGTGCACCCCAACCTCTCGTCTTTGAGTTTGGCGGCATGGCTCCTGAAATAGTGCAATATGGCCATCTGAATCTCCCAGAGGATTGTATGGGCATACTGAAGGAGGCTAAGCGACCTTCCACTAGGACTTCCTATGCTTACAAGTGGAAGAGGTTTTGCATCTGGTGCAAGTCTAAGAACTATGACCCTACGTCATGCAAGGAAGATGTCATCCTTCCATATCTGCTTCATCTGGCGCAGTCGGGCCTTAATGTCCATTCCATTAAGGTTCATCTGGCTGCTTTGACTGCCTACAGGAAAGGCCCTTCACAGACTTCCTTTTTCCAGATCCCTGTGATCAAAGATTTTTTGGAAGGCTTGAAGAAAGTGTTCCCTCCTGTCAGGCTTCCTTCGCCTTCATGGGACTTGAATGTGGTGCTGTCCAGATTGATGAAGGAGCCTTTTGAACCCATTCATAAGGCTTCGTTGCAGCACCTGTCCTGGAAGGCGGCGTTCCTCGTGGCCATTACATCGGCCCGCAGGGTGAGTGAGATTCAGGCATTGTGTTGCCAAGAACCTTATACTGTATTTCATAATGCTAAAGTTGTTATGCGTACTCACCCTAAGTTTCTTCCCAAGGTTGTTTCTGATTTTCATATCAATCAGACTATCACTTTGCCTACGTTCTTTCAGAATCCTTCATCTCCGGCGGAAAGGTCTTTACATTCCCTGGATGTGCGGAGGGTGCTGAAGTTTTATCTTGATAAGACTAAAGATGTTCGTAGGTCAGACCAATTGTTCATCAATTATGGTTCAGTCAGGACGGGTCTTGCTACCTCTAAACAGTCCATCTCTAGGTGGATTGTGTCCTGCATTCAGTTGTGTTACTGCAAAGCTAATAAGACCTTAGGGGGCAAACCTAAGGCTCATTCCACCAGGGGCAAGGCTGCTACGACAGCTATGCTCCGTAATGTTCCCATTGCAGAGATCTGCAAGGCGGCCACTTGGAAGTCGGTCCATACCTTTGCTAAGCATTACTGCCTGGACTCTGATGCCAGGACAGACGCTCAGGTTGGGCAGGCTTCGCTGCGGAATCTGTTCGCACAGTAGTGGCGTTATTTTACTCTCCACCGCCGCTTGGTGTGGGGATGGGCTTGCCATTCTATTCACTAGATTATGACTATACACAGAGATCCCCTACTACAGAAGGAGTAGTTTCTGTCCTGTAACTCCAGTTCTGTAGTAGGGGTATCTCTGTTATAGTCATAAGCGCCCTCCCGCCTCCCCGGTGGAGTGTTGTTCATGATCATAATGCTACAGGTCTGGCGTTTTCTACGCCTTCGAAAAGAACTGAGGCTAAGTTGGACCTGCTATGCATTCTGGGATACTGAGAGAAGGTTCTGGAAGGTTCCTTAAAGGCACAGTATCCTAATTAAGCCACATAATGGCAGCCTATGGGGCTTGTCTGTCCAGGTTCTTCTCTCTATCATTCCTGAGGGAGTTTGCTGTTAAGCAAGGGAAATCTGTACAGGCTTTGCTGTTTTGTGGATTTTATGGTGGAATTTCTAGTTGAAGTACTGGACAGTGTAGCCTTTTTGGCTGCATTATCTGTCTTTAAATTCTCTCTTAAGTGTCTATGCATTTTCTGCATTTTTTGACACTGTAAGAGATTATTTTTGATTGCTCCGGGGTCCACGCACATGGGCGGGACTATTCACTAGATTATGACTATAACAGAGATACCCCTACTACAGAACTGGAGTTACAGGACAGAAACTACTCCTTCCCTCTCCTCCAGAAGGGCTGGCTCTGCACTCCGCCTGGATTTCAATGTCGGATCAAGAGCCAACAACAACCAGATCTCGACCAATGTTCTGCTATGTGGTTGCCATAGTGCAATCTGTACCTTTGAATGATTACCTACTCCTCCTTGCCTCAACTCCAGTACTATTGGAGGCTGATAGCCATTGTTTGGTTCCAATTCCAGCACAGTTCAGGAGCTTGTACAGGGACCCCACAACAAAGGTAAGGCGGTAGACAATTTATACCCTCATCATTACACTGATGCTAGCTTCTTCAGCTATCTTCATAATGCTAGTAGTCTGGACACCTCGCATGAAATAGAATTGGATTTGCCATTGAGCTCCCATTACTGAGAAGAGTGCGTTCTTTGCTGTGGGGGTTCACAGGGCTACAGATGTATTGGATTTGCTGTTGTCCATGTGGGAGACCAGGGTGTACTTACTAATAGAGAAAATGGAACATAAAATTTCGAAATCGCATAGGAGCCTTCTTCAGATGCAAGCAGTTGCATGGAAATGTATATGGGTGTTCTGTAGTAGGGGATCTCTTTGTATAGTCGTAATCTGTGAATAGTCCCGCCCGTGTGCGGGGACCCCGGAGCAATCAAAATAGTCTCTTAAGTCGTCTTCTGCAGTGCTGCATAGACACTTAAGAGAAAATAAAGACAAATAATGCAGCCTGACATTAACAAGTCTACATTGGCCAGCACTTCATCCTGAAGTGAAAAGGATAGCCAAATAATATCATTACATTTTACAGAATTTCACTACACATAGAGAAACTCCCCTTCACAAAAATCCTTTGCATGATAGAGAGGAAGGGTTGGACAGACGAGCCTCATAGGCTGCCATTATGTGTCTGGAAAAGGGATACAGTGCCTTTAAGGAACCCTCCAGAGAACCTCGGTATCCCATGATGCTGCAGATCTATTGAGCAAAGCCAGTCTCCTCGATGCAACTCACGATCAATCTGGTGCAAGGACAGCATGTAAAACTTTCCCTGCGGATCCACTTGTTTGCTTGTCGCAAATCCAGAATGGGCCTGAACTCGTTCATGTCCTTTTTGCATACCAGAAAGAACCTGGAGTATAGACCCTTTACTGTTCCAACTGAAGTAGGAAAAAGACATTCCACATAGTCGGACAATGACGAAAGCCAGTGTTAACTAGAATAAATGACGCACTTTAAACTGCTCTGTCAAGGAGAGAAGTGGATGCAACACCCTGTACTTTTCTTAACTAGTTATTTCTGAAAACTACTAAATAGGATTGAGGAATGCAATCGGTTATACATGCTTTGTTGTAATCTTACAATCTTCCTCCTTAACAACATGTTTCTTGTGTTACTGACCAGTGTCAAATGATCTGAAACTGGTTTGTTAGGCTTAGAGATTTTCAGCTGTATCGTTTTGTGATAAGATAGTAATAGATTTATTTTAAAAAAACGTTTTTCACCCTCCATCCCACTGCAAAGAAGATTCCTCTGGTGCGCTAACCAAAAGCAAATGTTGACATTCCTCAGGACAAACTCTATTAACTAAAAACGGTTCCCTGTCCATCTTGGGTTATGTTGAGGGACCTCATCCAGTTTCCCCCAACTATATATAATATAACAAAATATATGCTATAATTTTATGTGAAGTAAGATGTTTGATGACTTTAAACTCAAACGTACACTGTCCCAACTTAGGTGAATTGTACATTAATATTTTATGTTCTGTCGGGAAGGCCAGTTACTCTTTTTTTCAGTTTCTTTAAAATGTGGACACAGTAAAAAATTACATTTGCATATTTAGTGGTGCAACTACTGGCTCGCCTGTCTCACTTGTTTAATGTCGGTGATTCTGGCGAGATAATCATCCTGCCCTTGAACATTACATTCGGTTAGAATTTGTCAAATCATTTTTCCTTTATCTCTGACTTCGCTTTATGCTTATGAATTAACCTGTGCCTGATGTAAAATGAAAACTTTTTGTTGAATAGCTTGTTTTATCCAGGTGCATAGCTATCAATACTACAATGATCCTTTGGGTCAGAGTTGTGAAAGGAGAAATGGGGACTAGTGGAGAGTGGTGCACTGCGCCGAGAAGACTACCGGGGCCTACGGAAGAAACCCATAGCACAAGAATGGGATGCGCTGTCAGAATACTTTAAGGCCTTAGATACCGCAGACACTTAAACTGCCCATCTTCCCCCCTAAGATGAGTTCTTTAATTTACATCATGAAAATGCCAGAGCCCTACCTTGCAGGCACACTTTGTCAACATATCCCTAAGACTAGGATAGTATCCCTACCTCACACTGACGCTGCTACTAGCACCTAACATCTCCTGGCTCTCATTGGTTCCAGTCTTGCAACACAAACATGACAAGTCTATTGGTTTTGACCTACTGTCTGTCTATGGTGACTGTCCAGCTCAAGGGAGGGTGTATATGGGTTAATCAGTAAAGATAACTTCATAGTTGCAGATCTCCAGGATAACCTTCACGTCTTTTATTCTGAATCAATCTGTCGTTATAACCATTGCCCTAACTAATTTGAAAATTGTGTTATGGTCTATCGAAATCTATTGGATGATGGCAAATGTGTATAACTCAAAAATACAATAAAGTCTGTGTTTGTTACTGCGATAGCATGACTCAAAACCTTCCTTTTATGTGGCGAATACTTTCTCCTGGGATTCTGTTAATCTGTTTCTCTGCTAGCATTTCACTAGAGGGCAGCCATTTTCTCCACTGTAAACTTCAGTGTGGCAACGACTGCTGCACACTGTGCCATGGGTTGCTGTCCAGTGTGCCTAGAGGTGCCGCTCTGTTCTCCAGTAACATTGTGGTGATGGCTCTTGCCCACCCTGTCCCAAACCCGTCCCTCATGTGCTCCAATCTGAGGACCTGATTAAGAGTTTGGCAGACAAGTCTGTCACAAACGTAGTAAATACCCGTTTAGTCAAACCGTTGGCCGTCCCGCTTTATTTTGAGTCAGGCGGAAATTATTTTGAGTCAGGCGGAAAGTCAGGTATCCGACAATATGGCTCCGCTGTTGGAAACCCTACACTGACTGCTTCACTGAGTTGGGACGATCAGTGGAAGAACTTAAGATCACCTGCCCTGAGTGACTGATCTAATGTTTTGTTTTTCCTGTTTAGGACCACAAGGGAAAATCTGGTGATTCAGAACAGAAAAAAAGTTTAAAAAGTACGAATGACCCCTACTCAATGGAAGAAAACTCCCAGTGTGTCCGGGTCATTAGTATTATTTTTTTCAAAAACAAACTCCCGCTTTGGGAGTTTGTTTTGGAAAAACAAAAATGTTTGGCCTGCCATATGGAAGCCGTTAACCAAACTTTCTGTGCCTTCACAGCAGCTGCTGTGGATGCGGCTCCTGAGAAGGTACAGAAGTTACTGCTCTGCTCTCGCAATATGCCATGTGGTAGTCAGTCAGGGTGACGGACGAAATGTCCTGCACCGCCCTGATGGACGACAGACCGGCTGCCCAGCCCTTAATGCTTTTATATGTCGGAGACTATTTCCTATGTCTGTCTCCTGGCGTATAGAAGTGTAAGAAAGTTCATAAGGCACTGCTTGGATTTCTGTTGTAGCCATGAGAGAGGGCAGTTGTGCTCCTATTTCTATTATTGCATTATTTTACTACCTCCTTCACTTCCAGCCTGGTACGAAAGTTGAGAAGCAGTGGAAACAGTATATTGTCCTATCTCCTGACTAAAATGCAGCAGGTTTGGGTGGCCTTGTAGCGAACAGTGAAAACTGCGCCATTATTTTCTGCCTTCGTTTGGTACTAGAATGTATTTATTTATAAAGTTTTATATAGCGCAAACTTGATCCCGAAGGATATCCGAATGCCTGTTTATACAAGAAAGGGTTGTAGGAACCGTGAATTCTGACTCCTAAATGAGGCCACTTTCAGTTAGTGTACCACAGAATACCTAGGCAGCAGTTCTTTGCTTGGCCACGTGCAGTGCATATGGTGCGCGGTGTAAAATCTGAGAATCATTGAGTCCTATCATTTCCAGAGTTACTTTTTCCGCAATGTAACATCCTTCCTTACTACTATCTGACAGGTTACTATTGCAAAAGTGGAACCTAATACTTTGTTACATTAAGTGAATGCTTTGACATTAATACTCTATTTAAAGTAACATGCGCCTCTTTTTAACTTGAAATGTGTCGGAAAATCACAAGAACAGAGAAAAATAATGGCTGTACAGGGTTAAAGCTCAGTTGCTAATTGAGAAAAATATGAATGTTACATTGGGAAGAAGCATTGGCAAAACCAATATTTTTTGGGCTTTAGACAGCATACTATTTTCTTGACCAGTGCTCGTTTGTGAGCTGTTCACGCTGTTTGTGATAGTGTTTTACACTGCTTGCTCTCCAGTGGTGCCTAGCTACTTGCTGACTAAAATAGTCCCTCGTGCATTACAATTATGGCAGAAGGATATACTAAAACAACCAATAGTAAAAGGTGAGACTGACATACTCTCGTTGGCTGATCTAAGGTGTGTTTGAAGTCAGTGGCTGAAAGAGACTAAACCAAAGCCCTTTAGAGTATGTACAAAGTACAGTATGATCACCATGAATCACACAATCCTCCTTACACGTCATTCCTACAATAGAATTATTGGATTGTTCTAGGGTTTTGCATTGTGGTCCAGTGAGTGCAGCTGACCTGACAATTAAATTGGCTAGTAAATACGTGATGTATTTCTTTCTGAGAATGGTATGGTTTCCCATCCACTTGCTCTTTTCCACCTCAGACTGTAGCTCATTATTGGCAAATTGAACACGTGTAGAGCATACCAAATTTTAAAAATAAAATGAATAAATATTTTAACAGCATTTATACTTTTCTTCATGGGCGTGATATATACATCTTATATAAGTAGACCTATTATCAAACTGTACGTCATCGGGGTGTGACTCCTGGCGTTTTCTATCATGCCTATTTGGTGCACGACAATGTAAGGCTGATTGCAGGCCAAAATGTGAATACAACAGATTTTGATTAGTAAAGCATATCCGTGTTTTCTTTCATTGTTAGGGGCTGTATTACCTGTAATAGAACTCTCTATGAATCATCTCCCAGGGAACACACTTTGCTTATGGATCTTTTCCAGGTCCCCTCACAAGAGGAGTTTAATACTATTGCAGCCGGCATCTCCTCAGGCTCTCCCCTGGACCCACTTCCACAGAAGTTATGGAAACTGCTTGGTACCGAGCTCTTTCCATATCTTTATCAAATTTGCTGCCAGACCCTAACTAATGGCACAGTGCCTGACTGCTGGAAAAAGGCAGTTGTCTCCCATTTATTAAAGAAGGCTACACTTGACCCACATTGTTCTTCAAACTATAGACCTATTTCCCTGCTACCCTATCCGATTAAGATCTTAGAAAGAGTAATGAGTAAATCTCTTTCTAAATTTGCAGAGGATAATGATCTGCTGGACGAAGTCCAATTTGGGTTTCGCCCAGGACATGGCACTGAGACTGCCTTGGTGGCAGTCTTGGATGACCTGAGAATGCGGGCTGACCACCAAGCAGCCATTTTAGTGCTGCTTGACATGTCGGCCGCATTCGATGCGGTCAATCATCTGATTTTGATCAAGAGACTGGAGGAGATGGGTGTCGTGGGCAGGGCTCGGGACTGGCTGCAGTCTCATCTTTCAAACAGGCAGCAGGCAGTGACCTTGACGCCATTTACATCTCGGAATAGATTCGTCGAGCATGGGGTTCCACAAGGCTCGGCGATTAGCCCAATCCTTTTTAATGTTTATCTTTGCCCACTTATCTCACTTATAAAATCCTTTGGCATTGATGTCATAAATTATGTGGACGACACTCGGCTCGTCTTCTCCTTTGAGGGCAATAATGCAGTTCCTCTGGAGAAATTTCATGTCTGTATGCGAAAAACAGCAGACAGGCTGAGAGATAATTCATTGCAATTTAATGTGGATAAGACGGAGGTACTCTGCTGTGCTGCAGGTAAAACCCCTCGACCTCTCCCAGTAGATTTCAGGCCAGTCTCTACTAACAATCCGCCACTGCCTGTTTAGACAGTGCGTAACCTAGGAGTGCTAATAGACCGTAATCTACAACTGGACTCTCAAGTACATAAAACTGTGAACACTTGTTTATCTTTGCTTTGATCTCTTCGAAACATACTCCCTTTTTTACCTGCCTCAGCTAGACCTCAAGTGGTAAGGAGTATTATTCTGAGCAGAGTAGATTACTGCAATGCACTTCTCCTAAGAGCCCCAGCCTCCCTGATAAAAAAAAATTGCTGAGGGTATAGACTATGGCGGCTTAGCTTGCGTTAAATCGATCACGCAGAGCTTCAGCTTCACTTGCCCTAAAAGATCTACATTGGCTGGCCATTGTGCAAAGAGTCCAGTTTAAGGCATTCTGCATTGTTTATAGGGCAGCACATAAAACAGGGCCTAAGCTGTGACAGAAGACATTTTTATGGTATTCTCCTGCTAAACACCTGCTTTCCTCTTCTGCCAGCTTGGTATGTAGCCTCCATGTCAATAAAGTCCGACTGGGTGGCAGATCATTTAGCTTTACAGCATCCAGACTTTGGAGTGCACTGCCTCTTGAGTTTAGACAAATGAACACTCTGTCACTCTTCAGGAAGGAATTGAAAACTAGACTTTTTCCCAGAGACTAAATCTGTACCTAACCCTGATCAGATACACACAGTGTTTTATTGGTAATCCGATCGCCAGGATACCCGTTGGGTGGCAGCTGCGCTATACAAGTACTTATTACATTACATTATCTGTAATATATTCTTTGTCTTATGTTGCCTTCTAGGAAAGTCCCTATATTTTGTAGGTTTTCATTGCTGTATAATCTACAGCAGAACATATAGGAGGATGTTAACATGGTTGATTCTAGTTGCTGAACTCTGCAAAGTTATTGCTTTTCCTGTGCTGCCACTCATATTTCCTTACTCCCAATATAGCTGGTTTATTTTGTCCGCGCCTTAGTCACTTCCTCCTTGTTTGTAGTGCTGCATTGCCTAAATCCGCTGCGCGATATCTTTAAAATCACTCTGCTGGGCTGCTTCATTTGCTTGTTTCAAGATCTGTTGTTTTCTCCAGCAGTGTATTGGTTTCAACAGTTCTAGAGCATTACAGTACAACTACAGTTCTCAACTTCACACCACTGCCTCCAACAAAAAGAGAAGCATGCTACAGCCAGTACATTTCACCAGCAGTATCAATATGCCAGACTAGCAGTGTAAGAGATCCTTCTTCCCATTTACACTATATTGTAGAAATTAAATAGTGGTTCATACCTTTGACGAGCCCACAAATCGCAATCCATTCGGTTCCTAGGTGTGTTTTTTTAGACTATATGCTTGAAAGAATATTGGATATAGTTTGTACTATATGGGAGATGTTCAATGTGGTTCAGAGACATACTTCAAACATGGTGCAAGTTACGTTGTTCTGCATAAGCATGAGGTTGCAGTAACCAGTAAATACATTGTGTTTTTAGTCCACATTGAACCTACAATCTCCTGGTATAAGTTTATGCTTATGGAAGTGAAAGTACCTCCTACCTGTTTCTCTCTATTTTAAATTGTACCAGATGTCCTATCATACATACTCACTTCCACCATCTAGAAAGGGACGATTTTCCTCCTTCATGACTTTGAATACATGTACATGTCACTCTTTCTCTGTTTTCAGTCTGTTGCAGCTATGCAGGGGAAGGTTTTGAAAAGTAAGACAGTTTGTTCGGCTTAAAAACCAAAATTCTGGTAGCTTTCACAATTGATCTAATATACCCTAGTTTCATAGCCTTTTTTATGCATCCACCAAATAAGGAACCAGGTAGGAACACATACTGAATAAAAATACTAGCAGGCCATTCTCAACAAGTGCCCTGCCTCCTCTCTTTGTTCACTGTGTATAAAGTGGCTGGTAATGATCTAAGAGTGCCCCGTTGATAATCTGGCTTTACACAGCCTCGCCAACGTATCACCTAATAGCTGGAATTATTTGGGGACCATGCCAACATCATTCCCAGTACAAAGCGTTAACCATGCTTTTTTGTTGTGCTCTTTTCTTAGTCCCATTTACACAATTCACATGAGCACTCCCCATGCTATTGCTTTCGGCTCCACCTCAAACTGTGGAACACTGTCAATCTTTTCTGTAATCTACATTTTCGATGATCAAATCTGGAAGCAGTTGCTTTGTAGATATTGCATACGCACAGTTTCAGCTGTCTGTTGTTGAAAATCTTTTGTCTCCAATACATTAAACTAAATACACATAGGGGGCTTTGAGTCAGTCCCTTACTCTTGATGGGCTAGCTTTCTGGTCTACATAATTTCCTTGCTTCCTATTCGATTCCTTCCCGCCCTCATCTTGGTTTGTCCCACCACTGGAGCATTTCTTCTTTACTGTGTTCTGATAGGATGACTTCACCCTTTCACTGCTTCATTTCAGATAACTACTTTTTTAGCACGCCATATCAGTGCATGTGATTTCTTGCTGTCTCCCTCTCTCAACTATGTGCCACTTCCCCCTTTATATCCCTACTGCCATGTTCTCCATGTTGCCCCGTCTTCTCCGCTTAAAAAAAAATCCTTACTTTTTCCCCTTTTTAGGTCTCGTCCTTTTCCATTGCGAAGCAATGGGAAATGGGGGAGAATTCATGTGCTCCATCGGATAGTCAAACCACCGCTTTTCTCCGTGGCGTTTTCTTCAAGTGCACGTACAGGCACGCGCGGCACGCGCATTTGGCCCATACACTTTCATGGCCATCTGTTCCTGTTTCTTCACAGTGCATGTGAGTCAGAGTCAGTCACGTGACCACGTGACCACACAAGCACGCGCTTTTCCCTCCCCACATCAAAGGCATCAGCTGCCCTCCCACAGGCTTTCCCAGCGTGCGCTCGGCCGGCCTCTGCAAAGTTCTCCTCCCCTAATTAATCACATCACTTTTTCACGGCCTCAGGCCATGACTCGACAGTCCTGCCCCGCCCCGCCCCCTGCTTCACGGCCATCTGTTCACTCGGATTTCTCCTCCCCCTCCCCAGCCAGCTTCCTCCAGGCCGTGTTCCCTCCCACCTTTCCTCCTCTCTGTCCCTCTCTCTCCGTACATTCATCGTCCCACTGCGTGTTTACGCTTTCATCCTTTGTGTTTCTTGTATTTGGTGGCCTTTTTTCTCCTGTCTTCTGTTTATTTTATTTTCTCTTTTTTCTTCTCTTGTATTTATCCTGCCCTTTTTTGCTTATTTTACTTTCTATTCTTTGCCTTTATTGTCACGCTTTCTCTTCTATTTCGTTTACTTTATTTTGCTTCCACCTATTTCTTCTTCATTGTTTTCTTTTTATGTCCTGTCCTCTCCCTTTTCTATGCTCTTCAATTCTCCCTAATTTCATTATTTGTCTTTGATTTCTTCTTCCCTCGTTTATAACTTTTCTGTTTGATACACTCCTCTCGCGTCTGTGTATTTAGTCTTCCTCGAGTTATTGCTCTTTCATGCCCTCTTCCTTCTTTGGCTGTCCGTCGTCTTCATTTCAGTTTTTCTCATCTCTTCGCCTCTTCTATTTATTTCCCACAATGCCAATAGCTCACACTCGTTATTATTCTTTTCATATTAAACTGTTGCTGTTACCATCGGCGAGAATTATCAGCCTAGCAAATCAGTGTCTTCATTCATTACTGTGGGTACTGGTGGTTCGTGTGCTGCTTTTCAATACTCTCCTTTAATTAACCAGAGTCATGCAGTCGTATGAACTTTAAATACGGAGGAGTTTACATGTCCCGTCTGCGTGACGTAAGCTGTGGTGAGTCTATCATGCCTCCCAGCAAGTCTGCTTGTTTCTCGCCAGCGGCAGAAGAATACACCAGCCTTATAAAATTGCTCAAAATGACAATAGAACAGTGCAAGGACCCTAGCATTTAAACTGTGCATTTGGGTAAATGTGGCTTTTGGAGGAACAAATACATCTCTCCTGCGTAAAATGCAGCTTAAAAGTACAAGAACATAGGGTCTTAAGTGCACTCTGCTATACCAAGAGCAGCCACCACAGAAACTGCAGCTGTTCTCACGTAAGTTCACCCATTCTGCTATGGCCACATAAGGGCTCGTATTTCTATACTTCACCTGTAACTTGGCAGGTGTGAAAACAAACACTCCCAAATGTTAGAGAATAAGGTGAATTAATATACTATCTCTTGTCCTCGAATATCTGAAGAAGTGTTTGAGAGCCTTGCCTTACTTTCGGCCACTGGTTGAAATGGAAAGATAGAAGTGTAGGCACTGTGCACCAGAGTACCTACTTGTTTCTGAGAAGTGTTGGTACTCTCCAATTAAAGGTATTGCATTTCTCTTGAGAAGTTCCGGTTCGTTCCCTTGCAAAATTAAAAAGTGCCAGTACTCATTACCAGACAGTACCGGGTCATTTACAGCACTGCTTTCGGCACAAAAAAAAAGCATTTGCAATGCAATAGGTCTCACATTTACTAAAAGTTGGAGATATTGGTGTTGCAAATAATAATGGAACGCCAATAGCTCCAACTTTTAGTAATGCGAGACCTATTGCATTGCAAATGCTTGTTGCTTCTGTGCCTCACCCTACTCACTGCTTACACATATTAGTGGTGTTTAATTGCTCCCCCTCACTCCTATGTAGCTTTCCTGCCCTTTCTGAGCCATTTTTAAAAACATTTTTACTTAACATATACACATTTCTTTATTTATTGTATTTTTTTAGGCCCAGTAGTTGTGATTTGCAGATTTTCAGTGCATTCTGTTTTGTTCTTTTTAATTTGCTGCAACAAGATGGGCGCCCTCCGTCTTAGCATGGTAACTTTGAAAATACTAAATGGCAGCAAAATCATGATACATGTGCTCTGGGCGGCACTCACTTGCCTCAGTAGTGCGTTAAAGCTCACCAGCCGCATCACTCCTTATTTGCTTGCTATCCCCTTAGTGGGCGTGCATACTCGGTGAGGCATTATTACCAGTCAGGAGCTGAGTCCCTGGTGTCAAACTGGGCTCTGTACTGTGGGAGATCTTTTCCAGAATGGCCAACTTCTCTCCTTCCCGGACCTTATTGGTACAGTTTCCCCTACACAGTGTCAATTCCTCCTGTTCGCCTTCCTGATAGGTAGCCTCCGCGACCTCTGGGTGAGCCAGGATGATAAACTGGACACACACCAGCTCCTTTAAATGTTACACACCCTAGGCTGGATTGCAGGGGCCCTAACCGAGCAAACCCTGATCTCATTGCAACCTTTGAGGGAAATGTGGGAAGCAGAACTCTGCAGGTCCCTACGTGATCAGTAGTGGGCAAGAACCCTAGACCAGGGGGGTCCAACCTTTTCTTTGGTGTGAGCTACTTTTGATCATTGAAATTCCTTGTGCGCTACTAAAGGCCAAGCAACTCTCACATTGTTTTCCCAGACCCTCACGCCCAGTTTCATTCACTTTAATCCCAATTTCCATGTAGCCGGTACTTTTCTTTGACAAAATAAAAATTAAACCTTAAACTGCGTATATGTCTCTAAACACTTATCATGCATCCAACTCTATAACATTGAGTCCAACTATAGACATTTTCGCCAGGCTGGTGGGGAGTGATTAATGAAAGAGATTGAGACGGACACCGATAATTGCAGGATCAGGCTGAATTCACTTGTTAAGAGGTGGAGAGCGGCCTGAGGAAAGGACCGGAGGCAAGCGAGGCACACATACCTGGAGTAGGACTAAGCCATTGAGCTGACGGACTGTAAGCTATTAATTGAATTTAAGGGTTGCAAATGCTGAAGAGTGAAAAAGCGTCCCCACTCCCAAGAAGAGTTGCAGGCTACACACAGAGGGATAAAAAAGAAGAGAGCTCTCCCAGTCAAGAATTGTCCCCCATGGAAAAAAGCTATGTTACCCCTCCTTGCTAAACTGGGGACACAGTGAGAGGAGATGGTGGTGCTGAAAGGTATGGGAGAGCTATTGGTAGACGAGAATTGTACACACCAGCAAAAGAAGACCCCTGGGGTCGATTTTGCTCCCCACCCCCCGAATGTGGGAACATTGTAGGCATGGGAGAGCAGTCTGCATAAGTACCTACAGGGCTGCAATAATTTCTGGAGATTGTACCATGGCTGACGTGGCTCATATCCAAATGCCCGCCTGGGAAAGTGTAACCAAAGGTAGAGGCGGAAGGACTAACGTGTATTCATTCTTCAGCAACAGGGCGCTAAGGATCCCACCAGTAGTTCACAATAAGGGGCCTGAGCATTATTCCCATGCACAAAGGGGTGTCAAACCTTACCCAAAATGAGGATGTGAGGGGGATGGGTACACTAGAATATCCCTCATCTTACCATCACTAGGGCTGGTGCTGCGGGATGACGCCGGGAATAACATAACTCACCCCAGACATGGCATTAGTATGATGTCTTAAGGGGCCGAACAATCCTAGCAACAGTTACTGCAGTGTCTCAACCTGCATTTCAACCATAACAAGTGTCTCCACTACCTCAATCACTACAAGCACCTCAAGCTCCTACCTTGATGTCAAGCTTGGCCATTGCAGGGGCGGGGCATGCTGATCTAGTCGACCCAGTGAAACTCTGGCCCTCAGTAATGCATGAGTCCAATCCACCAGTATTAAATTTGAGGCACTGTTAACTAACTTACTGGGGAAGATACAGGAGATGGAGTAAAATCAAAGTTCTCTTCTCTGAGTGGCACAATGCTGGAAGTAGAGAAGAAAATAGGTACGTATTTAGCTCAGTTGGAGGATGTAAAAACATGCGTCTCTCCGCTCTACAAGATACTGAGGGCGAGTTTAAATTTGCAAACACCTTAGGTGAAGGAGATTACGCTAATCAAATTACAGTTGGCGAATTAGGAGAATCAACTAAGAAGGTTGAATTTGCGATTTGTGAGAATAACTGAAAGAAAAGAGACCATGTCCTCACCAACAGAAGTTAAAGAAAGCCTAACTATGACCCATATCCTTCCAAAATTCAAAGAGGACCTTAATACTATCACTAGGGCGCACCGTGTACCATTCATGGAGTATGCAAATGCTACATGTCCCCGAACGGTATTGGTGAACTCTGAAGACTTTACTGTCTGAGGTTGTTCTCACACAGGCAATTAAGCAGCACTCTTTTAGGTCTTCAGATACTTTCTGTTTTCAGATTGTCGCGGATTTGTCTTTTGAGACGTCAAGGCGCAGGAAAAGATTTCAATTGTTGAAACCCTTGTTTAAAGCAGAAAGTGCACAAGCCATATTAATGCAGCTGGCAAGACACAAAGTGCTGACATATGGAATGTTTAAGATTTTTCAGGAGGTTGAGCTGGTGAAGGCATATCTCCATGAACTTCGAAAAAAGTAAAGCCATGGAAATATGCTTGTTCATGTTTCCTGCCCAGAACTGAGCCCTGAGGCAGCAGTGGGCGTGGCGGACACTGGAAGGTGAAACTTACTATTCTAAGTCCAGTCCTAGACTATTTGGGGAAGAGCAACTTTCCCCTAAATATTCCAGGAGGCTTTTTTAGTATACCAACTCCAGTCCTGGAATATTTGGGGGGAAAGTTATACATTCCCCAAGTACTTTTAGGAATGGTTGAAAAGTAGTTATTTTGAATGGCAGAAAGTGCTGCCCTGGAATACTTGGAAATATAGTCTATGATATTTAAATGCTAGAAAAGTTTTGATGATACATGATGGGGGAAGCACTGTTTTTCTTCTTCTTTGATATAATTGCTGAGGGTGTGGAGAAGCTGGAAGTAGGGCACTCTGTGCAGTCAGCGCATTCAGAAGATGAAGGGAGCATTGGACAGCTATGTGAAGGGTGAAGAAATCGTGCAGGTCTCTCCGAGGAAAAATAAAGATTTGGAGGTGATGGGAGAGGGTAAAGGAGGCAAGAATGAAATAATTAAAAAAAGAACCCTAAGTAGTTGTTAGAAAGGGGCAAAAGTATAAAGCCAAACTCGGAACATATAGAATAATGAGAATAAGAATATAGAATAATATATCCTCCCATTTTTGTGATTGGACTCTATCCATCAACATGATCCCAAGTCTAGGAATCTGCACACTGCGCACAACCAATTGATGTAGGGGCTCTGTGTCTGTGGGCGAGGACAGCCATGAACACAACTGATGTCAGCGTGCAGGAGTGGCGCCTGTATAGGTTCCACACGTCATTTCTGAAGCGGAGCGGGCCAGAGTCAGTGTGGAGCTGAACGGCATCACCGACCTGTGTGCTGAAGTAATGCTTCAAAGTTTCCAGATCCAGTCTCACTCCTGGGGAAAATTCAAAAGATGAGTAATCTGCGGCTAGATAGTCTCTACCAGCTTTACCTCTGGTAAGTAACTTGTTCATTGCTCTAGCGCCGCTCTCTACCAGCGTTAACGAAGGTAAGTAACTTAGTCATTCCTCTAGGGCTGCTGTAGCATCATAACACATGCATGTTTAGACTTGATGATTCATGTACATTTGTGCATCATTGAGTCTGTTTTTTTACTCTTTAAAAAAAAAATTAACTTCTTTTCTGTTGCAGATGCTAAACAATGTCTGCAAAAACCATTGACCTCTGGCAATGCATATAGCTCGCCTCTCGATTTCATTAGGCAAGACCGATTGGCTTTGCCACTTTGTTTGCTAATCTTTGAAGGAATGAAAGATTAGTGATTCGTGGTAGTTCCTAAAACTCTTTAGACATTGTGTATTTATTGTTGTAAAGTGTGTATCTGTTGCACATACATAAAAGCAAAATGTGTTTGCGTTATCAGTGCAAGCATGGCACCAGGGGCGTAACACAGGCCCCCGCATCCACTGCAGTGTGGTGGGGGCGCCTGAGCTGCAGGGGCCCCCTCAGCACTGTACTCAGGCCTGAGAGCTCAGTATTAAATCCGGAGCGGGGCCCCTCCGTGTACCTTGTAACTTTTGTTACGCCAGTGCATGGCACACAGCATAGGTCACCCCAACCGCTTTTTTCTTTGGATTGTTTGTTGAAATAATGGATCATGTTGACTGTTAAGAAAGTGATACTGCTTCCTTGTAAAATCTGAAAAAAGTTGTACAATATCGCTTTTATCAGTGTCCACATAAAAGGTTGTCAGCAGAAAGTCTCCCCTTTATCATCTGATCTTGCTCCTGAAACTTTTAGACGCTTCGTTTATAATGCATTTTTAAATGCCGCGACTTCATCTGCATGGTTTGCAAAACTTTTGTATGCTTGTTTTTTTACGTGCTATAAACGTTTTGATAGATTAGCTAAGTACTTATTTAAAGGTTATCATTTCAATAATCTTTATTTCGATCACAGATCATAAAAGATGCAGAACAATACATACAATTAAAAACTTATTAAACATAGTGTGATCCAAATTGATAAGAAATAATTAAAATATTAGATAAGACATTTGTGGAAAGCCGCTGGTCATGTCCATTTATACCAGACTTTTCATCATTCGGCTTCGGGTGAACCACAGTGAAGTTAAGAATTTTGACAGTGCAAAAACAATAGGAGGGGAGAGATCGGATTTTAGAACTCTATAAGCAGTTTGGTGAGATCTAAATCCCAAGTTCCTGACCATCGGAATTAGCCAATATTTCCTGCTCCGCTCGTAGCCCTTGCAGAAAAGGACCGCATGCATGTCATCTTCCTTCGGGTGTGCACACATTGGGCAAGTTGATGTAGTGGAGCAGGCTGACCAAGATGCTGTAAACTAAGCTAGAGGAAGGCATCCATAGCGCCATTGTAAAAACAGTTTCCTGGTTAATGCAGGGGAAATCTCGTCTAGAGTTTTTTCAAGGGAATAGGTATCTTTTGTTTTCAAGAATAAATTTGTCAGAGACCCCTCACGAGTGTCATTAGAGGCTCTGGTGAGCATCATGGCGTAGTAGGTACTCGCGAGTGCCTTTTTTGGGATCTTGGTACAGGAATTAAGAGGATCTGTCCATAGTTCCGGGAATCCCATTTCCTCGAACTTTCCCTTGACGTACATCAACCAAGGAATCCTCTTTGTGTTCCGTAGTTCCAGGAATTCATGTAGTTCCTCTCTATAGCTTGCGAGATCTGGGCTAGACCACAAACGCCTCCAGAATTTTAGGGGTTTTAGTCCTAGCTCCTCTGTAATGGGTCTGATTCCCAAATCTAACCTGAGTGGTAGTAATGGGGTGCTCTGGGGGAGGGCAGCTACCTGTCTCAAAAATGTATTCTCCGTGGACTGTAACTTTGGATACTGGGTGTACCCCCACAACTCTCCCCCGTAAGTGACCCCTGCCCTAGCTTGTGTTTTGTATATATGAATGACTGGGGTAAGTGGTCGATAACTAGATTTATTTGCCAGACGCAAAGTGCCACCCGCCAACTGTGCCAGTTTGATGGTCACTTTGGCCTGGTGGGTTGACCAAGTTAAGTGTTCGTTTATAGTGATCCCCAGGTATTCGATGTTATGCACCCGTTCTAATTGAACCATGCCTAGCTTGGGCGGGGTTCTATTTCGGGAGTTGGGGTTTAAAATCATGAATTTTGTTTTTTGAGGATTAACTTCCAGTCCCCGGTCAGAACAGAAGTCAAGGAAGCCATCCAAAATGCGTTGGATCCCCATAGGGGATTTAGACAGCAACAGGGTGTCGTCTGCAAACATAATTGCAGGCACCCTGTTGCCAGTCAACTTGGGGGCGTCCGAGTTGGCAATCCTGCTAAGGTGGGCAATTACCCCGTTCACAAAGATGCAAAACAGGGTGGGTGCAAGTACACAACCCTGTCTTACACCTCTGCGAACGGGGAACCGCTCGGTTAGTTTTCCACCTTTGCCACACCTAACGCGGGCGTAGTTATTAGAATGAAGTCTCATCAGAATTGCCAGGATATCGGCGGGGACATTCAGCTCTTTCATGACATTCCACAGCCTAGCTCTAGGCACCAAATCGAAGGCGGCACGTAGGTCTACAAAGATGGTATAGAGACTGCCGCCTTCGATTATCGCTGTTTTCCAATAGAGCAGTTGTAACCTAAATATTTGGTCTGTAGTGGATACACCCTCCCGGAATCCTGCCTGATATGGGGACAGGATATCCATTTCTTGGATCCACGCTTGCAAACGATTTAAGATCAGTCTGCCAAAAAGTTTTTGGGTTATATCTATCAGACTGATAGGTCGATAGTTGGACGGGAGCAGGGGGGATCCCTTTTTATAGATTGGGACTACCTCTGCTCCCGTCCAAGTATCGGGCACAGTCATTCCCCCCTGGATGGCATTAAATATTAATGTGAGGTACGGTGCCCAGATCCCTGGTTCCTGTTTGAACAGGTCCCCAGGGACCCCGTCCAATCCCGGGGCTTTTCCAGCAGCTAGACCTTTAATGGCCTCCCTTACCTCTTTTTCAGTGTATAGAGCCCCCAAAGGGGTAGGTACGGGCAAAAGACTCTCGCTGCTAAAATCGTCAGCTCCCTCTGCATATAGTGCTTCAAAATGGGCCTGCCATACTGAGGCGGCTATATTGGGTTCTATTGCAGATGATAACTCAACCGTGCCATTCGCTTCTACACGCCAAAATTTGCGTGAGTCTCTGGTTGATAATGCTTTCACGAGATTCTCCCAATAGTCATAGTCCCATTCCGCCCTAGCATTCACTAGGAGGGACTTGTACTTATTTCTTCTCTCGCGGATTACTTCCCTGCTAAGGCGTCCCTTTATGGCAGATAGCAAATGAGCCTTAGCCTTCCTACATGTGGCATTATACCAAGAGGTCTTTGGCTTATAGCCCTTCCTTTTCATGGAAGTTGTAAACAGGTCTTGTTCGAGGGAATCTGTGATGTTTTTATGGATTATTGCTAGCTCCCTTCTGGTTTCTTCGTCTGGGTCTTTAATGCCCAGATCAAAGGCACTCTCTAGTAAGGGAATTAACCTTTCATAGAGGCAGGGTAGTTTGTCTATACTGCTAGCCAGCTTCTCCCACTTGACTTTCCTACGATTGGTTTCAAGTAGGAGACCCGACTTGTCATTACCAGATCCCTGTGATGTGTCCATATTCCCGGGAAGGGAATAAGTCAGTTCCAGGGAGTTATGATCACTATCGTTTCTTAAAGGTTATCAGTTTGACCTTTTGGGTTTAAAATAAGTGTTCCTTGCTTCCTGTTTCGCTCTATCACACAGAGCTGTTTTTGGACTTCGTGTCTCAGTGCCCACCCCTCCTTTTTAGGTCGAGCCTGGGCAGCGCATGCACTGCCCTACGAGGCATGCTGTATTTGAGTATGGACTAAAAGCCACACCCACTCTGCCATATTTTACATTGGCTTGTATCATTGTCCTGCGTAAATGCTGGCTTCTGATTCGTTAATATCCTTGTTAGTCCCTCCTTAGTACCACCTTGTCTTCATTTGTAATCTCCCACGAGGACTGGCCCTTTTACTTCTGTTGTTACATGATATGTCTTATTTAGTCTGTAAACACTACTTTGTTGAGTTTCTCCTTCTGCAGTCGCGACATGCTTTCCTGCAACATTCAGGCTCCATACGCGCTTTCACTTTCCAAGGAGCCCAGGACAATGACAGCCACTTCTTTTAAATTAAATGGGTCTCGCATTTGCGAGAGTTTCAGCTATTGCCATTGTGAATGACAATGCCTTTTATTTATGTATTAATTATCAAAGCAGATAAATAAAAGGCATTGTCAGTTACAATGCCAGTAGCTTAAACTCTTACAAATGCGAGAATTATTGCACTGCAAATGCTTTATTAAGGTTAGTTACGTTCCTGCCGTAATCGGATGGTTTTCACGTTGTTTTTGTTCCTGCAAAATGAACGCTTGTTAGGGCTCTGTCCTATGAGGGTCTGGTGATAGTTGGTGGAATAACTGGCTCTGTACCATCAGAAAAGCAGTATGCATATGGGGCATGGTGTAGGAATTGGCTGGCATGGCCTAAGATGCGCGAGTAATTAAGAAGTACCTGTGAGGTCTCAAGAGATGAAGTTTAGCGTTGTGTTTTTTAAATAAAAAAAATAAATCTCAATTCAGTATTTGTTATTTGTAACTATATGAGCATCTCAAAAAGGTAATACAACTTTACTCTATATATCACATCTTTATTATGCTTTGGTTATAGACTAACAGCATGAAACCTCACAGTAAAACATCAAACCTTTAAAACAGAGAGCCATGTCTGCTTTTTCTGTGCACTTTCATAAAATGGATCATGGCACACACCACTAAGGGATTGCTGGCCCAGCAACTCCACCGCTAATGCGGAGGACACCATTAAGAATCATCTGCTGGTTGAGCAGCTGTCTGGAAGTCCGTAAGTATTGTGTCCCTATTGTTAGCCAAGGGATACTTGCGTAATCCCAGTGAGTCTTCTCTATGTAGGGCGATTCATTGAAGTTCCTATGAATTTCTTTTCTTTAATGCCTTATGGGGCAATAGGTTTCTACACCCATGCCTATTCCGAAGACATCCTGAACCGGCTGTTGAATTTGATTGCTTTCTTTGCAAAGCCAAATTAACAGGGGTTTTAATGGGTGCTGAGCTTGTCAGACAAGCTAGCGGCCTGCACCTGACATATTGCACTGAACCAAGGCCAAAAAGAAGGTAGGGGTGAGAGATAGGGGATTACCTGTCTCTGATTGCACTGCCACCCATCCCTCTCATCGCCTCCTTGCAGACCATGCGCTCCTCCTGGGCATGATTCCTGGTGCCTAGGTGTTTACTTTGACAGGGAGAGGGAGGGGCTGGGGGGTGAATAGTAAAGATGGGGTAAAGGTCAGTGAGGGTGATGAGGGACAGAGGGTATGAGAGAAAGAAAGGTTAGGAGGGAGAGCCCAACCTTAAATTCTGCCCTCTTCTGTTTTCTGGCTAAGCATTGACTACAAACCAGTGATTGGCTGAATTCAAGAACTGTGATTGGTTTACTCAAAGTGCTTTCTAGCCCTTTTAGTAGCTATTGGACCTCAATGGGAAAAAAAGCTGCTGAGACGTATGATCCCATGAGCTTCAGTGGCTGATTTTGCCTCACTTTTGTAAGCAGCAACACAAAGAAACGGGTAATGGATTAACATTCTTTTATTATGGAAATACCGACAGCATGCAGCCACTCTAGCTCTCCTCAACTGCCCGAGCCGTGACGGACTGCTGGAGTGGAGATTGAAGGTTCGGGTTCTACTTCAGAATCATGCCGAACATAACACCATCTTCGCCCTCAACAAACGCAAATGGAAACACAAAACAATAAATCAAACGGAAAATAAAATAGAAAATGAAACTATAAACAACAGAAAAGGATACACCATAAGAATCGAGCATAATTGTAAGTAGTAAAACTATATCCTAACTGAAACAAAAACAGAAGATGAAACATTCCAAATTCTTAACACAGTTCTTTAACAAGTTACAGTCTAAGAACATCAAGCTTACAAAGGTGACCACTGTAAGCATACAGCAGTCCCATTCACTCTAAAACATATTATCTGAAATATCTGGGATGATTTATAGTCCTCCTCCCTTCCCCGCTTGTGAAGCCCGCGAAATCGGTAGTGTCAGTGACTGCTCCTTGACAAACATTGGAAGACTCTCCTGAGGAGTCAACTCCTACATCTTAATCCAACACCCCACCGTGAATGACACTGGAAGCCCTGCCACCCCGGTCACTTAAACCTGAATTAACCCCTTGTCTCTCTGTCTCACCGGTCCTTCCATGCTCTCTGCCCAGCCACCATCCACTGCCCATGCTCACAATCACCGAAGGTGCCTTTTCTGCACACTCACTCATCTTCTTAACGAAGGCAGTGTTTCTCTTCCTCCACAACTTCCTATTCTCCCCCAATATAGCGTGGCTAGAATCCTTTACCAACCGCATGGCTGGAAAGAAGTTGGAGCCATTCTATTTCTGCCAGTGTGACCACTTGATTTTCAACACATCACCCACCTGAAACAATATATCTTTTACTTTGTTTAAAGCATCATGTCTTTCTTTGCTCTTACCGTGGTCCTCTTCCACCTTGGAAAGCACCTCCTCCATATCCGGTACTTTCTTACCTGCCCTGGTCATGCTTGAGACAAATCCCAAGAGGAGAAACTGCCTCTTAACAAAACTAACGGGGCGACTCCTGTGGAGGCGTGTGGCGTGTTCACGTAGCTCCATAACTTATCCTGTACTGACTTCCACACTTCCTCCCCAGATGCCAAAGCCACTTGAATGATTTATTTCAACATTCTGTTGATACTTTCCACCATTCTGTTTGCTTGTGGGCTGTAAAGGGCAACAGATAGGGTAACTAGACATAAGATCGAAAAAATAATATCGAATGGACATAATATCGAAGTCAAAATATAGAATGGACAAAATATCGAATGGACATAATATAGTGGTTAAAATATCGAATTGAAGTTAAGTAATATCGATTGTCAAAATATCGAAGTATATAATACAGGCATTAAAATATATCGAATTTGTTTTAATATTGAATTTTTTAAGTGTTTTGTATGTTAGTATATGTGTTAAGTGTATATAATTTTTGTAATGTATGTTTTAATTTTTTTTAAAGTAATGAATTTTATGTTATTTAATTTTTGCGTAATTTAATTCTGTAGCCGGCTGTGGGTTTATAGGGGAATAGGGTGGGAAGTAATTTAATTATAGTAAATTAAATATTAATATTTAGGAATTATTTATTATTTTTAATTTAATTTTGCATTTTAGTTCTGTAGCGGGTTATGGGTTTATAGGGGAATAGGGTGGGAAGTAATTTAATTGTAATTGAGTAAATATTTTTTTATTTATTGGTATTGATTTTTAGTTTATTGTTAATTAATTTCTAATTGGTAATTTTTATTAATTGATTGATAATTATGTTAATTTTATTAATTTATTTTCCGTTGTGGGTTTATAGGGGAATAGGGTGGGAGGTAATTTAATTGTAATAATTACATATTCAAATTATTTGTGTGTATTGATAATTAATTTACTGTTAATTAATGATTAATTGGTATATTTATTATTATTAATTACATGGTATTGAAAAATAATTAGTTAATTATGAATAGTTAATTAATTTTCAATAACTAATGTGTATTTGTATTTATAATTGATTCATTATTACATCATATGTAATTGGTAATTAATTTTTATTAATTTTTATTGGTATTGATATTACATTTATTTTTATTAATATATTAAATCATTACTTTCCCTACTGTTGCACTCTCTGGAGTGGGAATAGTAATTTTTACCCCTATGCTATCCAACGCTTTCCCTTCTGTTGCACTCTCGGTAGTGGGAATAGTAATTTTTACCCTCCCGCTATCCAACGTTTTCCCTACTGTTTCACTCACTGGAGTGGGAATAGTAATTTTTACCCTCCTGCTATCCAACGCTTTCCCTACTGTTGCCCTCTCTGGAGTGGGAATAGTGATAGTAATTTTTACCCCTACGCTATCCAACGCTTTCCCTACTGTTGCACGCTATGGAGTGGGAATAGTACATTTTACCCCTACGCTATCCAACGCTTTCCCTACTGTTGCACTCTCTGGAGTGGGAATAGTAAATTTTACGCTCCCGCTATCCAACACTTTCCCTACTGTTGCACTCTCTGGAGTGGGAATAGTAATTTTAACCCCTACGCTATCCAACGATTTCCCTACTGTTGCACTCACTGGAGTGGAAATTGTAATTTTTACCCTCCCGCTATCCAACGCTTTCCCTACTGTTGCACTCACTGGAGTGGTAATAGTAAATTTTACCCTCTCGCTATCCTACGGTAAAAATATTCATTTTTTAAAATTAATATTATATATATATATATATATATATATATATATATATATATATATGTATATATATATATGTATGTATTAAAAAATTAAAATGTATGTTTTTTTAACTTACATTTATTCGTTTTAAGGTTAAGTATTTGAAATATGTTTTAGTTAATTATATTCATTATTTCATTAATTTTAAATTCCTTTTAAGACATTTAAAAAAAATCGATATTTCGACTAACTATATTTTTACAACAATATTTTTGATTCGCTATTTTTGTACTTACCTGTTGGTAGATAGGAATTCAATATTTTTGTATTCGATATTTTGTCGTCGAGATTTTCCTCATCGATATTCTGTCAGTGATCCATGTTTGATACCATGACAACTGATTAACATTTGCATTACGCTAGACTTAAATTGCACACCATTATCAGTGACCAGTGCTTGAGGAAAACCTTCTCTTCTGAATAGTGAGGATGGAAAATCAATGGCAGCCATGGTGTTGGGTTACCTCATGAACTTGCGTTCTACCCATTTAGGAAAAATAGTCCACAACCTCCAATGCATATCTCATGTTAGCTGGCAAATCGTACATGGGTCCCTCGTAGTCCATACCCTGCTTTTCCCATGGACCACTAGGAAACTCGACCAGTCATAAAGGAGTTTTATAAACTCCCATGGATTTGTTAGCCTGATTACTACCACTACACTTCCCTACCATTACGTCAACATCATTTTCCATGCCATGCCACCAGTAAAAATGACATACTCATTTCTTTGTGCCTGCCATATCCATATGGTCCAGATGTTCCATTCAACCGAGCTTTATGGGTAACCACGGAAATCAAAAGACTACCATGCAGCACTAACTCGCCCTCTATGGACAACTTCATCTTGATCTTATAATAAGGCTTGAAATCATCTCTCACATTCCTATCATGGGGCCACCTCCCAATGATTAATTTCTTGTCATGTTTGACAGTCGCCAACCCATTGTTTGGCAACTGTCAAGCATAGCACATTTATCCCATTCCCGGAAGGAAACTGCTCCCTTCTCCCTCAGCTGCCACAATTCCACCACCTTCCCAACAACATACTTGATGTCTTCGTCACCAGACCCACGATCACTTCTGCTAATCAGACAACTGTACAGGAAATCTACCCTTGAGTTCTTTGCCTCAGGAATGTGTTTGACATGGAAGTGGAATTTCTACATCCTAGCAAGAAGTTTTACTTTTCTAGGGCTGCCTTGTTCAAGTTCTTTTCAGACAATAGGTAAACTAGGGGTTCTGGTCTGTGATGAGCGAACATTTCTGTCCCCAGAAATATGTCACAAAATGCCTGGTTGCCCGCCCACATGCCAGTGCCTCCCTTTCGATGGTGCTGTAGTTGCGCTCCACTGTGGATAGGCACCTTGAAGCCAATGCCACAGTACTTTCCTTCTCATCCAGCATCTGGAAAAGAACAATGCCCAACCAAACTCCACTGGCATCTACCGTCACAATGGGCATCACATCATCTCCGAATATATGAAGTACAGGGGCCCCCACAATTAATTTCTTTAAACCTAAAAATTCTTCCTGTACTCAACGCGCCCCCATTCAAAGATTTCACCTTTGCGTAAAAGTTTCCTGAGTGGCTCTGTTTGAAAAGCAAACCTCTCTAGGAACCTGGAATAGTATTGCAAAAGCCCAGAAATTATCTTAGTTGATCCTTCTCTGCAGGCTCAGGACTACATTTCATTGTGTCTACCAACTTTTTTTTGATTTGATGCCTCCCCCCAGAGAGAACATGCCCCAGATACTCAAACTCTGGTACCATGAAACAACATTTTTCCTCCTTCACAGTGAATACCTTTCTGAGATGATCTGTATGTACACTTTTATCGCGTGAAAATATAAGAATGTCATCTTGGAAGCACTTCACTAACGACTTAATTTCTTTGAAAAGATGACACATCGACCTCTGGAAGACGGAGGCCGCCGACGCCAGCCCAAAAGGCATTCTTTTGAACTGAAATAATCCCTGGGGTGTAATAAAAGCAGTCATGTGGCTTGCCTTCCCGGCCAGTTCAATTTGGTGTTATGCAGAGCGAAGATCGAGAGTAGAGAAGATCGTGGCACCTCCCAGCATGCTTACAACTTCTTTGATATTGGGCAACGGATGACAGTCAACCAGAATGTTAGCATTCAAAGCCCTGAGGTCAATGCATAATCTTAACGATTTATCAGGCTTTCGTGCTAAGACAATTGTAGAAACCCATTCTGATGACTCCACTTCTTCAATCACACCTCCTTCCAACATTTATTTTAAAGCATCATCCAACTCCTCCCTCACATTAATGGGAACGTTCTTAAGCCTTTTCTTGACCGGAGATGCACCCTGTTTGAGTTTATTGAGATGGGTGAAACCCTTGACCTTTCCTAATTTTTCGGAGAAAAGTACAGGAAACTCATCCTCCATGAGTTTAACATCAGTACTGTCTTCAACAATCTAAACAGCTTCTTTGCAGCGGGGATTAA
Organism: Lissotriton helveticus; assembly: GCF_964261635.1. NCBI lineage: Eukaryota > Metazoa > Chordata > Amphibia > Caudata > Salamandridae > Lissotriton > Lissotriton helveticus. The sequence goes on from NC_136067.1 coordinate 939,645,309, forward strand.
GTATAAGCCCTAGTCTCCACTGGCCCCTCTACCGTAACACGTCCACCCATTTTTTTGCTACATATAACTTTATGAAAGCAGTTCTCTCCGTGAACGAATTGTCTGAAGCAATATACCCCATGAGGTCGATGGTAGAACCGTCACAACTCTGAGCAAAAACATCAGAGGGACACAGATCATCGATAGTTCTCTGTAACAATCGGCCATGGAGAACCTCATCTAGCCAGAAGTTCCAGTTCTCTATTTAAGAATCGGACAATACATTTCAGAGATTTCAGATGTCACCCTCGAGTGCACAAACATCTGTAATAGATACAACAATCCCATTTTCCTTCGTAGAATCATCATCACCATTGCACGCACATCTAACACACGAGACTTCACTATTTCTCGTGGGGAAAATCTCTTCTTATCATTACAGGCTCTAGCAAAATGTCCTACTCTTCCACATTTAATACATTCTTTACCTATAGCTGGGCAAAATTTAAAGGAAGCCACATGAGCAAAACTCTATAACATACAATATTTTCTTCATTGTTTTTTCCTGGCTGAGGAAATTTGCGAGTGGCACTCACAGCACACACATCATCAATACATTTGTCACCCTTGTCACCTTAGAACTCACTTCCTGAATGGTTTTCATCCATCTTTCAGACTGCTCAAAAGCATTAGCAGGCGATTGTATAATGCAAGTTGGGGTTTCCTAAAACCCACAATTGTTCTTGCGTTTTTGTCTTCTAACATCTCTGATCATCTCATCTGATATAATTCCAAAATTACACAAAACAACAAGTGATCTAAGGGCAGTTAAATTGTCAAAAGATTCGGATTCTTTTTGTGATCACGTGTAGAACTTCTATCTATTGAGCGCTATACTGGTTGTGGACTTAAACCTAGTCTCCATACGTATTAACGCCTCATCAAAAGTACTCCATTTACCTTGGACAACTGGTAGAGTTCTGAACACGGCTTGACCTTCAGATCCCAAACAACGGAGAAGAATATTTTTTCCTTTCATTCCCCATCCTATCCCCACCGGTGGCCTTCATGTAGGTTAAAAACTCCTCCTTTCATCTAGACCAAGGAATCGGGGGATCCCCTTTCATTTGAAAAAACTTGGCAGGTGGTTCAAACTGCATAGTTCTCCTTTATGATAACAATAACACACAGTTATAGGGAACTAGAGAATAAATACACAACATATACAATCTCAAGCAAATGCTAGTAGAAATGGGTAAAATAACTAGGAGAGTATAGTAGCAAGGACTTCCAAGTATAGCATAAATAGAACATAAAGCTTTATGTGGTGCTATAGGACCATTTGACTTTTGAAGTTAATCAAGGCAACTGTTGAAGGTAAGTAACAGCAATGCACATCGGCTCGATATGCAACATGTTCTATGTACATACCGTTAAAATCCTTTATCGCCGTGCATATGCGTGATATGCAAGTCCTTAATTATACACTGTCGTGTGTATCAACGCGTACTTGAAAACTTCTAGTTAATGAGAGGGACTTAGTGCGCATTCGTGCTCATCGACGTAGTTCAAGATCAGGCAAGTCCCAATATCAATATGGCCGCACACCACGCAACGCGATGACGCAATGCACGTTGTGTGACGTAGAGGTGCAGCGTCGTTGTCAGGAAGAGCTTGGACTTTCTGTGTAGTGTGCCGTCCTCCGGTGGCTGGAGTTCTTCTTCGCGTGGGCAGCAGAAATTGACGTGCAGGGAGAACTTCACCTGGACGTTCCTCGCTTTGCGTCGGACATGGAATCTTCCTTCCACCTTGCACTGGTGCAGAAAATCAGCAGTTGACAATTCGAAAAATGCGGCGAGTTGAAATTATTGAAAAAATAGAGAAAAATTGGTGTCTTTGTCACAGTAATAAGTCCAAAAGCAGGAAAACAACGGTGGTGGATAGTAAAGAAATACTAACCCACATATATAGACGCAAAGTAGACTTAACCAGAGGGAGAAAAAAAATCCAAACATGTGAAAATGATCCCAAAGTAGAAGTAGTACCGCTCCTGTGCTTGGAGAAGTAGCAGGTACTCTAGTAAAACTCGTCGCCAGTGTAAAATCCAGAAAAAGAGGCAGGAATCCAGGAAAAGTATTAAGTAGGTTTACTCCATAAGGCACAGTACCGTCTAGAGTGGAGGCAGGAACACAATGAATGGATTCCAATTCTAAGTGGATTCACTGCCCAGTAAATGGCAGGTGCCAGAATTGAAAGAACACAAGAGAATTAAAGGGAAAGTGACATGGGAAAAAAGACCAGGAAAATACATGCGATGTAACACATTCCTAACCTTGTGAACCACCAGTACAGCATTTTCATGCAGCAAACTTTGTTTAAATCCCTTGACTAAGCCTAGTTGGTCTTCGAACAATGCTTTGTTTATCCAACAATTTGAAAACGGGTAAAAACAGAGTGACCGGTTCGACTAAAGAAATGGGACAGTTGGTGCCCGGCCTCAAACTCACGCCTAATGCACCATGGTCTTTCCACCCCAAAGTGTTTTGCCCTTTCTTTGCAACATAAGTTTTTGTGGAGATGACCCAATCTTGAAAAGAAAGTGAATGCACAAAGTACCCCGTTAAATCGATGCTGTGCCCCTCAAACACTACATTGCGTATGTCTGGAGGCAAAAGTGTTACTTACTTCCATTTCGACCAATAAATCAGTGATGATGGTGATTGGTGGCCCTGAGTTCATAGTAACTCCAATTTAGACTTTTCCAATGCCACTTACAGGGTCACTGCCCTTAGACGATCTTTGACTAGTCTCAACCATTTTGAAGGACAGAGCAAACGTGCTATCCAAATCCTCCTCCACTAAGTCGGTGTGGCTTAAATAAGTTTTACGAACAGCAGGACAACCTTTCGCATTAGCTTAGTGAGTGCTGGAGCCTCACCTGAAGCACACATTAGTTATTAACTGTTTTACTTCCTTTCCTATTGTCCTTTATTGCACTGTATGTTAACTTTGGATTTGCTCTTATTGTATGTTCTTGTTCGGTCATAACCTGCTCATTGCCTTTGTTCAGTTCTTTGGAAGCCTGAATTGACCTTTCGATCCCCCTGACTATTTCTAATGTTTCATGTAGGACTGGGTTATGACAGCACAACAGTTTCTCTTGAGTTCACTTTTCATAACAATTGACCACAATTTGGTCCCTAAAATAGTTGTCTAAATTGACATCAAACTCGCACGTCGACGCCAACATTTTTAATTCTGCAAGAAAAGCATTAACGGACTCAAATTGTAACTGTCTCCTAGTGAACAAACTATGCTGTTTTACAATTATGCTGGTGTTGTCCTTAAAATGATTCTATAGTCTATTTATAGCTTGAGTGTATGTATCCCACTCTGTGTCAGGAGGTGGAATGGCAGTAAGTAGATGATCAAATATGTGTTGCCCGTCAGCACCTATACAGTTATAAAGTAATGCAAATTTCCTTCTTACATTGAATGTGTCCCCATCAATGGCTATAAAGTAGCTAACTCATATTTTGAATAATTGCGTTCACTTACATTTTTGTACTCCTTGCTTAGCCATAAAAGGCGTGGGGATATTCTCACTCTGCATGTCGAAGAGCTATAAAATAACAAGTACCTTATATAGCTCAGATTAAAATTTGACCTCAAAAGATTAATAAACGGGTAGCTAACTGGCACTAGTGCAAACACAGAACAGGCAAGGTGCAGCCAGCACCAGTAAAAGAACACAAGAGGTGAAGTACAGCCAGCACCAGTGAAGTGCAGGAAGCTCTTGTGATGTGAGAGGCTTATGCTGTCACAAGGTGTTCCGACCACGAGTATAAATACGAATGCAGTCAAATGTGTAGTGTGTAGATAATTGCCACAAATGAGTGTGCTTGTCGCTGGTAAACAGACGACCCATGCTGGAACAAAAGTGTGCCTGTCGCTGACTCAAACTGCTAAAATTCCAAGCAACTTGCTGTAAAAATATAACTCTCTACCAATCAAAAACTCTTCAAAATGGCCACCAAACTAAACCTGGGAAAAGCTTACCTGTCATTGGGAGACAGGCAGTCAACAACAGTATATGATGTGCCTGTTGCTGAACGAAATCGCCAACAGCACCCACGAGGTTCAAGTGCAAGCTAAACCTTTTCCCCAAAAGATGGCTGCAGAGCATGAAGAACGTTGTTTCTCTGGTGGTTAAAGCTTGTTTTCTAAATGTGGAGTGCGCTTGCTCTGGCAAAACTAACACTGGGAGTGAGACACGAAGCACACGCTCTGATTTAAACAATGCTGGTCAAAGAGATGAGGTAATGCATCAGCACGCGACCTCACTTGACCGCCTTCACACCTAACCAAATGCGCAGATAAAACGTTACAGGGCTGCTGCCCCTGCTGGAGCCCAAATGGGACTCTCCTCAATGGTTCAGACCTTAAATACAGCCACTTACAAATAGCACCAGGGAGAATCCTCTAGGCCCCACGGAGGTCGGATGGATCTTTTCCACAGTGTCAAGAATTAGAGCCACCTAAAAGTTAGTCATCAAAATTCATGTACATTTAGGATTCCGTTGAGTCAGTGATGAGGCGTTAGGTTCAGTTTTAAAGGCTTTATTTATCAGTATGGTTAAAATGTAAGTATCTTTATTCAATTTATAACCATACCAAAATATAAAAGGTTAGGATATGGCAATCAAAACAAGTGTTCCATAAAGAAGCCCAATAAGCTAACTAAAGGACCTAATCTAAAATAGAACCCATAAAGAGTTCTGCTGGCAAAAGAGTGAAGAATAGGAAGGCAAACTCCTTTCAAAGAGTAGTTCTGGAAACTCAGCCGAGTTATCTAAAGCTGTAGTAGCAACTTTTAGACTAATGATGTGTGCAGTAGCATCGATCATGAAATTAATAAAATAAATCACCTCAATGGTCTAAAGGAATTAACTATCCATGAAGAAGAGTCTGGAGCTAAGAGAAATTCCAGCAGCAAGACTACCAGACCGGCAAGAGGAGAAATAGAGATGTGTGTGTCTAACTAGCTAGGAACACTTGTTATTATAACCTTTTAACATATGTATCGGTTCAAAAAAACGGCTTCTCCGATGTCCAATCAGAACAGTTCATTAGGTGGTGGTGCCTGTCATACGATGCAACTTTTCCGATTCCCACAGTCTGCACTCTCGTCATGCAAAATTATGCAGTCCTTTGGTACAATTGTTACATGAAGGAAAGCTCCCATGAGAACTCTCTTACCTAAGCTAAAGATGCATTGTGAGTCTCAGCGCATAAATAAAAACTAGTCCGCAAAGGTGAAAGCATATATTGAGTTAATATTTAAGCAACATTATAAGTGTACATCACCATTTATTTTATTTAGTTTCAATAAGCTTATTATTCTCAATGGAAATTATCTAACATGGGGTGAGGGGAACTAAATGAACATAATACTAAAGTCAGCATTTTCTACAATGACATCAATGTTAGGCTGTTGCACAGAATGTTTTACTTTGAGCAAAGGTAAAAAAAAAAGCTTCATGCCTAGTTGCTGCACAGGCTAACGTGTAGTTGCTTGGTGCAAATTTTAAAATACATGCTTTTCAGTGAAGCGTTTCTAATAGCATATTGTAGAGTGACAAAACAGATGTAAAAGATGTTGTGTTTTTATTGACTTATTTTGCTGAAAGATATTCACACATTTTTTAAGGCATTCCTAAATATGCGTTTCACTTATGGTAAACTACGTTCTGAATTGCATTTCTATTGTGCTAAAATATGTTGATTTCTAAATATGTGGTCATTTCTTTCAACGCGCAATTTAGCTCCGGGGCTCCAGGATTATGCTACAGGCTTAAGTTCAAAGCGCGCCACTCACCTGCTCACCACACAACCTCAAACCTCAGAGTCGTTCGGTGAAGGCAGAGGTTGTACTCAACAACTCGAGTCAGGGTACCACGCGGGTGGACGCGTCTCCCCACTTATTTTACCGGGATTTTACCGGGTGGACGCCGTCCCCCCCTGCCCAAAAAATAGAGCCGGTACCCGAGTCTGCACCTGCGCGCGCAATCAGCACTCACCAAACCTCACCTCCTATTGTCGAGAGAGGGCAAACAGAGTTCTTTAAGTTGTTTCACGTTGATGGGGCAGTTCAGTATGACAGACGGGCGCTCGTGGCCATATATTAGAAAAGGTCAGTATGTATTCAGTTCACTCAGCTCTCAAGATGGCCGCCCGGTGAGGAGTTCCGTCCGGGAGCTCCCGGCCAGACATGGCCTTTTAGGCTGTATTCCCCGGATTACCACCTCCCCCGGGGATGGCCCACTCACCTGGGTCCTTGTTGTTCCTCAAGGCCCCATTCCAGCGCTTTTGAGCCCGAGATGATCGTCGGAGCTGGCGCTTGAGGCTTGATACTTTTCTCCTGCGGAGTTCCTGAGCCAGCATGGCCGATGTCCGGTGGAGCCGCTCTGCTCTGGTTGTCCGGCCCAGGTATCTTGCCGCGACCGACACCTACCCAGCCGGGCATAGGGCATTGCTCCCCTCCAGACTCCGCTGCTAGTCTTTTCTCCCCCCGGCCATATCCTCTTCATTGCCCGGTTTGGAGCACTGGACGGGCCCCTTCGCTTTGTGGCTCTGTGTCCGATGCCCGATACTAAACTCGTCTCTCCGGAGGGTTGCAGAGGAGCCGGGCAGAGACTCCCCATCCTGTCTCTTGGCGGCCCGATTGCTACTGCCTTTCTCTTCAGCTGGCCTGCCTGCTTTGCCTCGTCGCGGGACTGATGGATTGACTTGCAGACACGACCGAGGTGAGAGGGTGCCGGCGCCGCTCTCCATGGCTGCTCTGAGCTCTTCACTCCTTAACCTTATCGGAGAGGAGCCCCCTTCGATTCTTCTAGCTTCGCCGCTCGCCTCTTTGCTAGACCTCGGGCCGATTTGGGTCACGGGGGAGGTTTAGAGTCTGTACGGCTCTCCGCAACCACTCTTGAGCCTATTTTTCTGCAATTCGTCCTGGTGAGACGCTCCTTCCTGCTTTCCTTTGACATTATTTTTAGACTTTGCCGCCTCCCGTTCTGCGGACAGCTGCCTTTGTTCCCTGACCCCTGGTCTCTGGATTGAACACCTCTGCCCCCGCTGCTCATGGATGGGGCGGCTGTGGACTTGGGCCGACTGCCTTTCTCCCTCCGGACTTGCTGGCTGTGGTGACCCTCCACCTTGAATGTCGGATTTGGGCCTTGGTGCTCCCGCCATTTTCTTTTCATGGCTCTCTTCTTCTACCACTCCTCTCCTGATCCGCCATTTTGGCGATCTCTGGCCTCTTCCTCTGTCCCAGCGACCTTTCTGTTGTCTCTCCTGTGCCTCCGAACCACCCCTCGCTGTCTTGCTTGTATCGTCTCGCTTTTGCTTTCCTGTCCTTTTTCTGCGTTCCTTTCCCTTTCTCTCTGTCCCCCCTCTTCCTTCCCCTGCCCCTTAAATTGTTCTTGTCTCTTACTTTCAGCCTCTCTTGAAACCATCCCACTGCTTTTCGTTACCTCACCCTGCGCCATCCTCGAGTTTTCTCATTTCCCTACCCCCTGTTTTGTAATGTTTTATTGTGTGCAACCTCCCACCCTCCCTTTGTGCTGTGACTGCATCCCCCCTCCAACCCCACTTATGGAACTCTGCTTTTCTGTATATAGAGATAACTCTAATCACTAGTATATGCAGTAGACCTTTGTACCATCTACCATTCCTATGTGACTCTTAGAGTATATCCAGTCATATCCCTTCCCTATGTATATAGCGATAACTCTAATCACTAGTATATGTAGTAGACCGCTGTGCTCTCCACCATTCCTTTGTGACTCTTAGAGTATATCCATGTGTATCCCTTCCCTATGTATATAGAGATAACTCTAATAACTAGTATATGCAGTAGACCATTGTGCTCTCTACCATTCCTATGTGACTCTTAAAGTATATCCATGTGTATCCCTTCCCTATGTATATAGAGATAACTCTAATCACGAGTATATGTGGTTCACCTTTGTACTCTCTACCATTCCTATGTGACTTAGAGTATATCCAGTCATATCCCTTCCCTATGTATATAGAGAACTCTAATCACTAGTGTATGCAGTAGACCTTTGTCCTATATACCATTCCTATGTGACTCTTAGAGTATATCCATTGTATCTCCTTGTGTGACTTTACATCTTGTACATTTGCAATTTTTTCTGTTTGTATCCTTCATGTAACGCATGTAATCCTAAGTCCTTATGTTTTTCAACTGGTCCTTATGTAAAGCGCTCTGACACCTTCGGGTAAAGTTCGCGCTATATAAAATCGCATAAATAAATAAATAAATATTCACGCATTTCAGACGGAGACCGGCAAATTTACTGTGGGCAATAAATACGTGCCGAACAAGCGCAGCTTTAATTTCCTCGCTCCTTTGAGTGTCAATACGGTGACGAATTCCAACGTAAACATTCTGCTTTGAACTTTGAACCTGCCCCCATCGCCTTGTAATCTTTGTTAATTAGAGGGGACTACATTTTGTGACTGTCATGTTGTAGTATTCTTGGCTAGAATGTTTGAGTGTTCTTAGAATAGGAGTGCATGCGTGGGGTTCCAGGGGGGGACAGTTGATGAGGGAACGGCGACATGTTGTGATCGTCCTTGCGGTGTTTAGCAGAGTTGCCAATAAAGAACTTGTTAATGTTCTTGGAGTAAGAGCCATCTTTACAATTTTGGCGACGGAGGATTGGGCAACTCTGCGCGGACCCACGGAGTTTGAGAAGAAGAAGTGAAGTGAAAAGAAGATACAGACGAAGGACGAGGATAATTGGAAAGAGGAACTGAGGGAGAGATTGATAAAGACGTAGGTGAGCGGAACGACGGAGTGAGAAGTAAATGATCTTTTAATTAAAAAAGGAAGAAGTGGAAATAACGTGTTACCGTGTGAAGCAGCGCGTGTCAGCTGAGAGGCGCGTGCGGTGACAGAAGCAGTGAGAGGCGCGTGGAGGGTGATTCAGGCACTGCGCACGGCAGCAGAAAAAGCAGCGTCTTTGTGATTGTGACGCGTGAAGAAGGAAGCCAATGAGTACACGCTGATTGGCTAGCGTGTGACGTCATCACGTCGGCGGCCATTTTAACGAGTTGGGAAAACTCGTATTCGTTTTAAAGAAGGAAACGAATGAAAGGAATCAAAATAGCAATTTTAAAAGTCGGAAAGTCCCTTTTGAAGAATGGAAATGGAACAAAGAGATAGATAAAAGAAAGGAGGAGGAAGAATTAAAAAAAAAAAGAAGAGAAGTTTATTAAATGCAAAAAGAATAATATAAAGTGTAAAGAATATTATTATAAAGAGGGAATGTGTGCAGCACAAACGTTCACTTTGACACCACCAATACCATTTAAGGAAGGAAACGATGGTTAAGCATCAGGAAGCAGTTTAAGAGTTGAGAAGTCGTTTTAAAGAATGTAATTGCAACAATAGGGTAAAAGAAAATGGAGAATAAAACGAAGGAAAAGGAAGAACGAACTCTAACAAAAAAAGGGAAGTTTATTGGAAGCGTAATCTATACTTTCTGAAAATGTGTGCGGCACAAACATTTACATTGACGCCACCAATACCATTTTTAACAGAACCAGGAGAACCAAAAATAAGATGGCAAGAATGGAAGGTATATTTCAATAATTATATGTTCACTATCAAAAATGAGGAAATGACACCGGAAATAAAGAAAGGGATATTGCTACATTCCTTAGGACCAGAAGGAATCAGGCAACATGTGCGGATGCAAAAGAAGGAAAGAGGTGAAGATGAAACGGATGTATATGAGAATGCGTTGGTTGACTTAGAGAGATATTATGCACCAACGGTATGTGTGGCAATTGACAGATACAAGTTTTTCAGGAGGAAGCAAGAACAGGATGAGAAGATTGATGATTATTTGAGCGTATTGAAAAGAATGGCGGAGAAATGTAGATTTGGACAGATAGAAGAAGAGTTAATAAGAGATCAAGTCATTATGCTCACAAACAATAAAAGGGTGCAAGAAAGATTATGGACCATGGTTGATGGAACACTGAATAAGGTGCTCGCGGTAGTAAGGAAGGCTGAAGTATCAGTCAGATGTGCAAAAGCAGCCCTGGAAGAAGAGAAAGGAAAAGATAGAGAAGAAGTGTGTGTTGTGAGAAACTATAAGAGCAGGCAGCGTTGGTGCAGAGAAGAAAGATAAATTTGATGAAGAGAAGACAGAGAAGAAATATTTTCAAGCAACAAAAAAATGAATATAGAAGAGAAAGCACAACTAGTTTAGCATGTTTTAGGTGTGGAAGTTATACACATTTAGCGAACAGTCAAGCATGTAGAGCAAGAGATCAAAAATGTACAGTATGCGGATTAATTGGACATTATGCAAGAGTTTGTTATAGAAGAGATAAAACTACAAGGATAAAGTATGTGACAAGAGGAGAAGATGAGTTGAGGAAACAAGTTAAAGAAGACGATTCAGATGAAGACGATTACATTTTTATGATAAGAGATTTTATTTTGGATGTAAAAAGTAAAGGAAGAAGTAAACCCAAATGTGAAATTGAAGTGGCGGGGGTAAAAGTGATATTAGTGGCAGATTCGGGATCACCATATACTATAGTTAATCTGGATATGTGGAAGAGGAAATTTGTGAAGGAGATTGATGTTGATCTAATGAAAAGTGACATAAATCCAAGAGGGTTCACTGGGAAAAGCATTCCTATGGTGGGGTGTAGGGATGTGATATTTGTGTTTAAAAGGAGAGTGACAGAGGGAAGAATGTATGTTGCGGAAAATGGACCAAGTGTTTTAGGATGGAAAGATCAGGCAGGTTTGGATTTAATACTAAATCCGAATGCAAAAGGGCAGGTTATGGTGTTGGGTGAGAATGATGATTTAGCGGAAGAAGTTAAAGATGATGATTTAGCGGAAGAAATTAAAGGAAAGTGTTGTGATGTGTTCTCAGGAAAATTTGGCGTGCTTATGGAATTCAAACATGAGATAAAATTAGAAGAGAATGCCGTTCATGTAAATCATAAAGTAAGAAACGAACAGTTTACAGTAAGGAATGAATTGGGAAAAGAATTAGTAAGGTTGGAGACTTCAGGAATGGTTGAGAGGTTTGAGTCCTCGGTATGGATGGGTGCGGTTTTAACACATAATGATAAAGTTGCGGACTGTTTGAATAGAATGCCCTTACCGATTAAAGAAGTACCTAGGAGTGAATGGAATGAGTGTCAAATTGCTGTGGTGGAGGGAGAGTTTGAGAAGTCAATTGAGTGGCTTCTGCATTATGGTAAAGATGGGCTGATGGGAAAAATAAAAGAGAAGGTTTTTGAAGTTTGGAGTGAAGGGAAACAGAGTGCAGAAGAAGAAAAGAGCTTTTGGGAAGTGAGAGGTGAGTTGTGTGTAGAATCAGGATTTGTTTACAGAGGTGGTAAAGTTATACCACCTAGTGCTTTGAGGGAAAGAAAAGTAGACTTATGTCATGAGGGATCTTTCGGAATTGTTAAGACAAAGAAGAGTGGAAAGTTCATTTTGGTGGGCAGGTGTTGATATTGAGTGGGAAAGAGTAGTGAGGGAATGCAAGGAGTGTGCTGATTTGAATAAAAGTTTAACAAAGTTGGAACCATCTTTGTCACCTAAAAATTGTTCTGAGATGGTTTGGGATTTGGTTGCCTTTGATTTTGTTGTTCCACTCCAGAGCAGGAATGGAGAGGGTAGGTTTTGTCCATTTGTAACGATGAGTGCTAGGGAAACGTTCACGAGAGTTGACATAGGATGGATGGATAGTACGTCACCGGAAAGAGTTAAGGGAAATATTGTAAAAGGACAACATGTGTACCAAAAGAACTTTGTCATTAAGAATGTGACAAGGGTGGAAGAACTTGAAGTAGGTGACTGGGTAAAAGCTAAGAAGTGGGGAAAGTGGCAAAAGGAGGAAGTGTGTTTTTCCAAGCCATGTGGAGTTGTGGAGTATCTGGTGTGGCATGTGAGTCGAATAGCTAAATGTAAAAATGTTTAAAAAAAACGGAAGAGTAGGGTGTTGGGGGAGAAGAAGTGGAAGATGAAGTAAGAACTGAAGATGATAGTTGTATAGGACTGGGAAGATTTGGAAGAATACTCCTCACAGACTTAAGGACTGTATGTTAATTTAGTTTGGTTATTTTCTTTTGTTGTATAGAGTTTTTTTCCTTTCCTCTAGACCATTATGTTGTATATAGTTTCCTTTGCTCAATTGTTTTTGTTAAGGGGGAAGATGTGTCGTGTTGTAGTATTCTTGGCTAGAATGTTTGAGTGTTCTTAGAATAGGAGTGCATGCGTGGGGTTCCAGGGGGGGACAGTTGATGAGGGAACGGCGACATGTTGTGATCGTCCTTGCTGTGTTTAGCAGAGTTGCCAATAAAGAACTTGTTAATGTTCTTGGAGTAAGAGCCATCTTTACAGTGACGTCTCTTCCTGTCGTGACGTCACTTCCGGTGACACCACCTAACTTGGAGCGTCCCCCACTTATTTTTTTTAGGACTTGTGCCCTGGTTGTACTAGTATCACCCGCGGTTCTGTTCCCCTCGTCACCAACACGTGTTGTATGGAAAAACACAATGAAACGTAGAAAGGATATAAATTCCCTTATTGTGGAAATACGGGCAGCACACGACCACTCACGCAGACTGTCCCAGCTCTCACCAACCGCCTGAGCCTTGACGGACTTCTGGAACTTAGAAAGAAGGTTCAGGTTCTACTTCAGAACCATGCTGAACATCCCACTCATTTTACATAAGGTGCTTCAACATCCTGCGCATGCTACGCAAGATCTTCCGATGGATCCCCTCCGAGACCAGGAAGACGGTCACCCAGGCCCTCGTCACCAGCCGTCTGGACTACGGCAACTCCCTCTACGCCGGAACCACCGCCAAACTCCAGAAGAGACTCCAGCGGATCCAGAACACCTCAGCACGACTCATCCTGGACATCCCCCGCCGCAGCCACATCTCCGGACACCTGAGAGACCTGCACTGGCTCCCGGTCAACAAGAGAATCACCTTCCGGCTCCTCACCCACGCACACAAAGCCCTACACAACCAAGGCCCAGGATACCTCAACAGCCGCCTCAACTTCTATGCCCCCAAACGCCAGCTTCGATCGACCAGCCACGCCCTCGCCGCCGTCCCCCGCATCCGAAGAGCCACCACAGGAGGAAGGTCCTTCTCCTACCTGGCCGCCAAGACTTGGAACTCCCTTCCGACCCACCTCCGCCTGACCCAAGACCACCTCGCCTTCAGGAAGCAGCTCAAGACCTGGCTGTTCGAGCAGTAGCGGACCCCCTCCCCCCAGCGCCTTGAGACGCTCCGGGTGAGTAGTGCGCTATATAAATGCTTGATTGATTGATTGAAAACCAGGATGGAAAGCGGCCCAACCTACTGATGGATTTTAAACAATGCAGACATGAAGTAACTGAGGTTGCCAAGCAACCTTTATGCCCTACCAATAACAGCAACCGTTAGTGCACCTTAAATGCACTTATTCCCTGGCTAATGAACAATAGTTGTTACTCTTATCTGCCACTACTGCAATGTATTCCTTTTCCACTCTTTCAATTTCCTAGGACAGGTTTATTGTGGCTGATAATCTCTTAGCTGTCACAATGAAACCTGAGCCGTTAGAATGATCAGCCTGGCAGATGTCAGCCTCTTCCGGGTTTGGTAACTCCCACCTCGTGCACTCGAGTGCTCTGCTGCAGTTCCTGGAACCTAATTATATGGATGATGTGACTGGTTTCACAGCTGCTGCATCATCTCTTGGCACAGCATCGTGCATTTTGAATGCAATAGTTATTTTAAAGGCCCGGACGATTGAATCTCACTGGATGTAAATAATATTATTCACATACAAGCAGAGGCGCAACTAGAGCCAAATTTCGGGGGAGGGTGGCTGGCTAATGAAGATTACAGGGGGGAGGTAGGGGGGGGGGTAATTCTTCCAGTAATGGGCAGAGTGGAGATGAATGGACACTAAGAAGGGGTGAAAAAACAACAAAGCCTCGTTAACAAGTAAATGGTCTTTTAAAAATCTGTGAAGTACTCGTGTGCGGCTCTAATTAGATGGACGTCAGTCTACAGAAGCTGTCTCAGCCCGGGCTGACACACACGAAGGGGGGGGGGGGGCGTACGCCTGCATAGAAGAGATTTTAGTAATCTGTGAGTTTTTGCTCCCTACTAAAAGCAATTAAAAAAGTAACCATACATGAATAACCAGGAGGCGACTTCTGGGTAGGCTCGGTCACAGTATGTTTTGTTCTGAAATTGTGACGCAAGTCAGACAATTGGTCCGGGTCTGTGTGTCTTTTTTGCACACCACTTCTACTTTCACGTGCATGCAACACACATGCTTCCATTTTGGTTGCCGAGTCCTGTGAAGTGGAGCTTAACTTTTAGGATTTACTGCACCGTAACCGCCAATCCGTACCGTAACCGCCAATCCGTACCGTAACCGCCAATCCGTACCGTAACCGCCAATCCGTACCTTAACCGCCAATCCGTACCTTAACCTCTTTAACTGCGTCTTTATTCCTCAATTGATAACTTTTGCAGGAATGTGGTACCGAGTTGTGTCTGTGTTTCAGCCTGAGCGTTCGTTTTTTTAGACTTGACCTAGTCTAGGTTCACGTTATGTATTGTTCCGCCATCTGGTGGTTGGGTTGGGTAAATGTTCTTATTCATAATTTTATTTTTTTAGAGGACTTGGCGACCTACACCTTAATGTCCACAATGTTTATCTCCATGACATTTCCATAACCAAGAATTCTTATTCTGCCATCAGGTTAGATGCATTTTGGACTTCAAAGTTTAAAATGTAAAGTTATAAGTAGGTTTTGAGATGTTTTACGGGAAACGGAAAGTTGGTTGGTATCAAAAAGACCGCAATGCAGACGAAATGTTGTGTATGATGAATTGGAACATGAGTATATGTGAACTACTCTTGAAGAAGAGACTTTAGAGGATGCTGGGGATTTTGAAGGGGAAATAAGCGGAATTTGCGGTTCGTTGTCCATTTATGATCAGAAAACACATAGTACGCTTCCGTCACCTCCCAATTTATCAAGCTGGCATCTAGGGAGCAGCAGACACTTAAGGAGTAAAATTTGAGAAAGAATAAAATTAATCTTACTTCCCAATTGAGACTCTAGGTTTAATTAACAATGAGACTTTTTGTACAATCCTTTTTTGCAGTGCTCCCAAACATAGTACAACATAACAGGACACCAGGTAAGGCAAGTATTGACAAAGTAGTGACAAAATCAAAACAGGTTCACCTGCAGACCCCCTAAAACCCGAGCTATTTAGAGCAAAGGATTGGACAGTACTCCCCTCTCTCCGAGACATTATAAATCTATCCTTTTCCACTGCCATTATACCCACCAGATGGAAGCAGGCCTGGGTATCTCCCATCATTAAAAAACCTACATTAGACCCCTCTTTGCCTGAGAACTTTAGACCCATCTTGCTGCTCCCCTGGCCAGCCAAAGTGGCCGAATCCCTCGTCAATACCATTCTGACGAAATTCCTTATGTCTAATTCCATCCTAGACAAATCCCAGCATGGCTTCCGTGCAGGACATAGCACCGAGACGGCACTCTTGAGTGTCACGGAACATCTCCGGTCCATTTTGGATTCCGGTAAGACGGCAGCACTGATACTTTTAGATCTCAGTGCTGCCTTCGACACGGTGTCACACGAAGTGTTGCTATTCCGGCTAGAGGAGGCAGGAGTATCGGGACAGGCCCTGAACTGGTTTAAGGCATTTCTATCAGACAGGTCATTCCGGGTTTCCACTCCCCCATTCCTGTCTGAAGAGCGCCCTATCAGTCAAGGAGTGCCACAGGGGCCTGCACTCAGTCCGACTTTATTCAACATTTATGTCCAACCACTGGCTGAGGTGGCCAAGAGATGGGGGTTGTCGTTAGTATCGTATGCTGACGACACCCAGCTAGTGGTAACATTAAGTGAGGAGGATGGACTGAGTGCACAGAGCTTTAAACAGGGCCTCACTGACATTACAAGCTGGAGGACATCAAACTACTTACAGCTTAACGCTGGCAAGACTGAGGTCTTACTGGTGGGCAAAGAGACGGCGGCCTGGGGTGACAAATGGTGGCCCGAGGCACTTGGCAATTTGCCTGAGCCTAAAAGCCAGGTGAAAAACCTTGGAGTCTGGATGGACTCTGCCCTTAACTTTACCCACCAGACAAAAAAGGTTGCGGCAACGTGCTTTGGGATCCTTCGGAACCTCAAGCCGATCCTCAAGTTTTTCGACCCTCAGACGCACCAGCTTGTGGTGCAGTCAGCCATTCTCTCACGGCTGGACTACGCAAACTCCCTACTTTTAGGGGCGAACCAGGCTGAAAAATCAAGACTACAACGAGTCCAGAATGCAGCGGCAAGAGCCTTGACAGGTCTCCCTCGATTTAAATCAGTGACAAGCACGCTCATTGAACTCCACTGGCTCCCTGAAGAGAAGAGGATTCATTTCAAGACCTTATGTCTCGCATTCAAGGTCTTGAAAACTGCCTCTACACCTATGCTGAGCCCTCTTTTAACAACATACACACCCCGACGTGTCCTCCGATCGGAAGGCCAAAACTTGGCAGTTGTCCCCCGTTCAAGCTGGCCCGGATGGACGGCCGCTCCTTCCGGTACCTCGCAGCTAATCTCTGGAATGCTTTACCCTTCCAAATTCGTGGTCTCAATGACCTGCTGTCATTTAGAAAGGCCATAAAAACCCACCTCTTCTGCTAAACCATCTATGTGTGTGAATTCTAGGTTTCCATCTGCTGTGGCTTACTTGCCTTTCTTTCTGTAAAGCACTGGGACGCCCCTTTGCTGGGGCAGCCGTGCGCTATAAAAGACCTTATAACATAACATAACAGGTAGCGAGCATCACTTCGGGGGTGGGGGGAGGGGAGAATAGGGCGGGGGTGGTGTGTGTGTGGTTTTTTTGCTTGGAGAGACATTTAGTAGGGGCTTTAAAAAGTGCTACCACAAGCTGCTTTGGCTGGCCTTGCTTGCACGCGCGCAGCCGCCATCTGTCGCACCATTTGCTTGTTGTTTACTTTTTCTACTATCGCGACACCGGCGCTTTACCTTTAAGTAAGGTGCCGCGATTGTAGCAAAAGTAAAGAAATAGAAAGAAAATCTATTTCTTTACTTTTGCTATAATCGCGGCACCCGCGCTTCACTATTAATGTTAAAAGTAAAGCGTGGGTGCCGCGATTATAACCAAGTAAAGAAATAGATTTTTTTTTTCTATTTCTCTCCGTAACCAATCCTGGCGCGCCACAGAATTCCTACAGTGCATGTATAGGTTTTTGACTTCCTCACATGTAGGTGATTAAGTTGTAGAGACTCGTTAACTTATGCTATATGACTATACTTTAATAAATCTTTATTGAGGGTTAAGGATATATGAAGGGGCATAGCAGCCACTCCTTCCCAATCCTGATACTTCTGAAGACCAGGTAAAGCAGGGTCACTGAACTTCACATGTGGTATTAGAAAGGCTTTAAAAGAAGCCATATGTACAACTCACCCGAGCATCACATACATGAACAGGTGGGCAAGAGGTGAGCTCGGATTCAATGGTCACTAAATATAGCAGCACTATGAAGAGGTTTTGGTATGCTCCTATCAAAAGTTAGTACCGAAGACAAGTTGTCACCATTATAAGTATAAAAGCATAGGTAGTGTAATGCAATTTACGGCACAACAGTCCTGGGAAATGCAGGCATGTACTAATAACAAACATTGGCATAGCCAATAGGTCTCGCCTTTGGGACCTTATAAATATTTCGCCATGCAACAGTTGATGTTGTTGTACCAAGGATATTGTGCTGCATAAGTAAATACTTATAAGGTCCCAAAAGCGAGACCTATTGGCTATGCCAATGCTTGTTTAATTAAACAAGGAGGGTTACAATTGTACCCATGTCAAGATGGCCACTGGAAATTTGCAGTCTGTAGGTATTGCACAACATCTACCTGTTAAAATGTCATCTTCCAACCGAAAATCGTATTCTGACACAACATAAGCAGCCAAGTAGAGTTATATGAATGAAAAGTGCATTTATCATTCATGAAAGATATTTTCACTCTGTAGGCATTGCGTTTCATTGATGTATTTGCAAGAAGAGAAAAATCAGAATGCTGAGACTTTGCGTCCAGATAGCCAAACCTCCTGTCATGGCAACATTCAATATCTGAGTTGGTCTGGGATCATTGCATAACTTTTCCGTAATTCTCACTCACGCCTGGTGCAAGTAATCAATACGTGTATGATATTTTAATTTACGCTCATGCTGGTGACATCAGTGTAGCTGTGTAGCATTCAGCTCATTACAGTGCCTGTAGCAACATTTCAGAAATTGAAACCCATTCCCATTTTGTTTAAATAATGCATGAATAAAAGATTTCACACCCAGAGCCAGTCTCGTCTTAGTGGTGCTAGCAATTGATCATGGTCTACTACCTAAATATTGCATGGACATTTTGAGTTCAACTGTACACCCGTAAGATAAGTGTTACTCGGCCAAATGGAAATGATTTGCCAAAGGGTTCAAATTCAGTAACCATCAACAAGATCACTTATGCAAGTAAAGTTTCAAATACGGACAAAAGTATTCATATGTATAAATATTTGTATCAGCAGAACTAATAGTTTTTTCTTATTGGTTTGTGCTGTCAAGAGTTTCAAGAACTTGAATCGCTCAGTATATTTTTGCACTGATGGTTAGTTTTCAGAAGTATGTGTATTATGGATAAACCATGTGTCATGGTCTTCTGCCCTAAAAGTTTATTTACCCACTAGTTTGTTCCCTTTTTAGGTTTCGACCTGGCGAAAAGCTGCCCAAGCAGCGTTTCGCGCAAGGCGAAATCTTTTGTTTAGAGTATGTGGCTTGGGAATCCGCCCTCTGTTCCATTGGCTAGCTCCATAAATGGAGGCTAGCCATTGGAACAGACATCTGTCCGTCATGGCCGGAGCAGATTCGTGGGCGTTCCCGCGATTTTTACTCATCCCACCCCTTTTCCTACGTCATGCGGTGGTGGGCGGGCCTTTCCTGCCCCCCTGTGCACTTCACGGAAGAGTCTGACAGCGGGTCTCCTCGGCACAGCACGACGCTCTCTTCTGTAGTATTAGCAATAAAATGTAGTGTTCTCTCTGATGAATGATTAACCCATGATGACCTGGAAAGTAAAACCTACAGATCATGGGCTCTGGGTGTCGCTGCGGGGCTTGGATGAAATGCGGCGCCTGGTATCTTGGTAAATATACAAACCTGCTTGGCGCTATGCTTAATGTGTCGTTTTCCCTCGGCTGCGTTTAAACATTTGAGGCTTTGTTCGCTCTTCAGGCTTCGTTACCGTCAAAACACAACCACTCCATCGCACTAGGAGCAGACAGTGGGGCAACACGCGCCTGTGATTGGTAATTTGTTCTGAGAAGTGTCAGTCTTTGACTTACAAGGTCACCTTATTGACGTCACTTATACAACGGGCTTTGCCTAATTATAGCGTCAATATGAAAACACTAGTGCTGGTCCAGCGGGGCTCTGCTGAAAACTCGGCGGGGGTGTGTGGTGGGGTGTGGGGGGGGGGGTCGGGCACGTGACGGGGGCTGTGTGTAGTTTTTCAGGGGTCGTGTTCTCTTCTCCCCGCTAGTAAAGAGGATGTATCGATATTTACCTTTGTTTTCCTCGCCACTGCATTCAATTGAATCTAATTTCTCTGAAATAAATGACATGTTCTTATCCGGAGTGAAATGTTACTTTCATGACTTAATAATGATCAGGAGTCAATCGGGGTTGTTGCTTTCTTGCCCAGACCATCGCACGTGGGCATGGGCTGGTGCGTGGTCATTAAATGGCTGCCTATATTTCACTAAATCTTCGCTGCATTAACGCTCAGTAAAATACTGCGTAACGCGCAATGCGTAACACGTAATGGAAAAATACATATTCCAAAATTGGAAGATTAAAAAGAATCTTTAGCGTACCGACAGACCTATAATATACGGGATAAAGTACCCCCATATGGTCATTTTTAGGTTTCGACCTGGAGAAAAACTGCGCAAGCAGCGTTTCACGCAAGGCGAAATCTTTTGTTTAGAGTATGTGGCTTGGGAATCAGCCCTCTGTTCCATTGGCTAGCTCCATAAATGGAGGCTAGCCATTGGAACAGACATCTGTCCGTCATGGCCGTGGGTGGGTGTGTGTGCGCAAATACAATACGTCTCGCATTTGCGATAGAGTAAGCTATTGTCATTGTAAATGACAATGCCATTTATTTATCTGTTTTCAAAACCAACACATAAATAAAGAGTTTGTCATTTACAATGCCAATAGCTCTAACTTTTCCAAAGGCGAAACCGTTGCATTGTAAATGCTTGTTTATTTTTGGAATATATTTTTCTTGATTTTTTCCAACATCACAGCACTCCTCCTCCCCCTAAGTTTACCTTTCAAGAAACTCTAATGTGCACCCTCAGCCTCCCATCCTGGAGGTGGGTGTCACCACTCCATCATGGTCAGCCACGGTTCGCATACCCATTGTCCCATTCCTGTGTGGCCATGAGTCTGGCCTCCCATTTCTCCCTATTTCGTGGGTCCCATCAGACTTTTCTAATACCTGCCCACCCAGTGACCCCAAATTTTGTCAAACCTTTTGGGGCATCCTCTCCCCTTGTACATCACCCTTTCCTAAACATAGCAAATATTAATTCCACTTTCCCAAGCTCTCATCAGTGGTTCCCCGGAGGAGCCCCATTTGTGTGCCATTTCTCTCTTAGCCAGAAGGAAGCCCAGATTGAATAACAGCCAGTGGTAGGAAGACACTTTTGATCTACTTCATACCTCTAACAATATCAGTGGCGTTCCTGGATCTACTTGAATGTCATTGGCTCCCTCTAACCTGAGTCACCCTCCCCAGTATTCGCGGAGACTTGGACAATCCCAGAGCATGTGTAAAAACGTATCCCTCTGTCCACAACATCGCAGATACTTCTCATCCGGAGCTCTTCCCATTTTGTGCTATACGGCCCTGGTGTAAAACCTTAAGTTGTATCAACTCTATCGCTACCATCCTGGGGACTTAAAGGATGTCTCCCCACTCCTCGTCATCCGTCTCTTGCTCATCCCCCTGCCTCCAGACCCTCAGGGTTTCTAAATCCCCCAGGTACAGTTTGTTCTCCTTATGAAGTGAGATTGCACACTCATGATGGTAAATATACCATTTAGGAGCATCCAGTATTTTGGTATAATTGCTTATTAATTTTAATATTACTTTTCAAACCGACATGAATGTTTTCCACCTAAGCATTGCTTTCAAATCGATAGGTGGTGGATCTGAAGTAAATGGGTCTCTTTGCAGATATTTTGGCCCAGTCTACATTGAGCAGTCGATCACTCTTGAGTTCCTGCACAATCTATGTTCACGGAAACATACTATCCGTTTAAAGTTTATCCCTGTATTAAATATTCACTTGTTGAGCCAACTGGGAAAAATGCACAATGGTGGAAGAGGTCTCCAAGCCACCTTCAACTTGCACACACTTAATTCACCTGTAGCGTTGCTTGCTGTCCCCTTCATCATCAGTCCCTGACTTAGACTGTACTTTAGTAGGTGATTTTTTGTGTTCAACTTTGTCCCGTTGCCTTGATTTGCTTCTAGCTAACCATCTTAACTATTTTTACAGGTCATTCCAGTGCATTAGATATGCATGCACTTTCCCTTCATTGGGTGCCCCTTTTTGCAATAATACTATTGTGTAATTGTTGCATTTCTCTTTTTTTTTTAAAAACATTTTTTTGTTTATTTTTTATTTTAATATAATGAAATACACAGTATTGGCATACAGAGAAAGTATATCAGTGTACAGTGCAAATGACAGTATGAGAATCATATCCCGTAATAAAGTATACAAGTGGCATCAGATTCACAGATTTATGGAGATCTAAAACCATTAAGAATTAGGTTCTAGAATTAGGACTGTAGTTAATATCGTAGAAAAGGCTCTTATTCAAAAGTGTGGAAGTACAGTTCAGCATTTTTATGTCTCTCCTGTGGCACTTGGATGGACTGGTAACTCTGATCCTTCAGTTAGGTTTTAAGAATCTAAATTACTTCTGCATACCAGTTTATTTTGGGTAGTTTCTGCCCGAAGAAGACTTCAGCAAACCAGCCATCTGGGTTTCCTGGGAGGCCTCGATGGAAAATTGGATAAGGTGACACATTAGTGAGTGAGAAGTCCTTTGGGTGGCCCTTCTGCGCCCAGGTATCTCCCACTTCAGTTCCTGAGGCCTGTCATCTGCCTATCCCCACTTGGATCACCTGTACAGATCCCATTCGTAGTCCGATCATTCCAAACTATTATTTAATGCCCATCTTCTGAGTCGTAGATAATTGTGCCCAACCAGTTTCCAGGCCATAAAACTTCTCCACTACCTACTCCAAATCACTTAAACTAAGCTTGAGGATGTCCCAAGAAGTTTATCACCTTTTCTGCTGTCCCCATATAAGTGTCCATCCCAGCTATCCATTTAGTTTTGGTCTGCACAGTCGAGGACCCCCACAGCTGCGCAATATCCCTTTTTGAGACTACCTTCCTGAGTGTACAGAATAACAGTTTTTTTCCTAGGGAAATCTGTCTTCCGGGAGTCCCAGTAGAACAAATTGGGGACTATGGGGTATGTATTCCTCAAGCATGTCTCTGAGCTCTCTCAAGATAACATCCTAGGATCCCCAAATTACTAGACATTCCCAGATCGTGTGGAAGAATGCACCTGTCACACACTGGCAGAGCAGGTACTGTGTGGGGACTTGCCCCAACTTATGTAGCTTGCCCCTTTTCATGTACGCTCTGTGAAGCACCTTGAATGGAATCGGGCAAAAGCGTGCTCTGATGCCCATCTCAGAGGAGTGCATCAAAGTAGCCTCCCAATCCACGTCCTCCATCAGTACCTCATCTGATCCCCATCACTGTCTTTAGGCTCCCAAGGTTATCAGGGATGTTATTCATTTTTACTTTGTATATGGAGGTGACAGCCCCTTTTCCCAGTGCGCCTCCCAATAAGTGTCTCTCTTGGGGTGCCGATTCGAGTCGGTCCTTCCAATCAACGGCTTCGGCATGAAGAGCATGTTTGAGTTTTGTGTATTTATAGAACTGTGTATTTGAGAGCTCATGTTTTTCTTGGAGCCACTCAAAAGAATTAGGCGCTCCATCTTCTACCACACTTGTGACTGTAGAGATGTTTATCAAATCCCAAAAGGCAAATCCTTGTAACTCGAATACCTGTCTCGGTGTGGCACCCACCCATATTGGGGTCTCAGTCATGTCGCTGCCCTTCCTGCCTAGATGGGTATGTTGTGACAAATATACCCAGGTATTTGAAACCGCCCATTGCCACCTTGAAAGGGGATGGCACTTCCACCTCCTGTTCCCAGTTGACAAGCCATTAGAGCACTGACAAGCTCTAATTTACTCTAACCTGGGTAGTCTTCAAATGCCTCAAAGATTGCCAATAGAGGCACCATTGTCCCAGGGTCCTTTATATAAAATAAGGCATTGTCAGCTTCTAGAGAGATTGCATCTTTCCCCATTCTGCCAGTAGACCTCTGCTGGTGAGCTCCCTTTCCAACCTGACCCAGCAGGGCAGTGGTTCGATACACATTATGAACTGAAATGGGGAAAGCGTGCAACCCTGCCTAGTCTTATTTCCCACCCACCCAAAATTAGGGGAAATATCTCAGATGTCAGCCCATTGGCCTGGATCACAGTCATTGGCTCTGGGTATAGGAGGGCCACCCAGCCACCGACTTGAGGGTTACAAAAAAGCCTATAAATACCATGAAGAGGTAGGGCCAGTGTATTGAGCCAAAAACATTCTCTGCATCAATTGACACCACAAGCGAAGAGTGCCTCAACATCTTTCACTGAGTCCAACTGTTTGTGGAAGGTTCTGTTGGGTAGATCTGTGGGGCATAAACGCCTTATGATCATAGTGAATTAGCAAGATTATCACTTTGTTGAGTTTGTGGGCTAATATAGCAGCCAATTGTTGATTTTAATATTTAAGAGCGAGATTGGGTGGTAGGACCCACACTCAGATCTTGGTTTACTCTCTGTAGAGATCACTTGGATTAGAGCGTGCTGCAGATCCCGGGGTAGCTACCCTCAGAGTACTGGCGTCCCAAACATCTGCAGCCGATGGGGGCCACCAATGTCGCAAGTCTCTTGAATAGTTCTACGGGAAACGCATTGGGTCCCTGAGTCTTCCTGCTTTGCATAGATGCCAAGTACAGTTTAACAAAAACAAGAACGACCCAAATGTCCATGTGAACATGGGTATCAAGTAGGTTAAGTTACACGTGTTTTTATGGAACTCGTTTTTAAAAGAGATTTGTAGTGGCACAGAGTTTTCTGTGGTGA
Organism: Lissotriton helveticus; assembly: GCF_964261635.1. NCBI lineage: Eukaryota > Metazoa > Chordata > Amphibia > Caudata > Salamandridae > Lissotriton > Lissotriton helveticus. Next base: position 939,669,784 of record NC_136067.1, read on the forward strand.
TTTAATCTCTAATTGAATTACAGTTATTGCCTTGATTCAATCAATACCGACATTATTTTAAAAAAAAGAGGAAGAGTAAGTTTCTTATAGTGTACTTCGATTCAGCCGAACCAAGTTTTATCTTACTTAGAGAACAGTTTTATAATCCAAAGCATTCATCAACCATGTGAATGATAAGCGATTTTATGTGAGGAGAAATAAAAAAAGATATAAAGATAAAGACAATCTAAAGTATAATAAGTCCCAAGTGAAAGAAAACCAAAACCTAACCAGAACAAGACACAAAGGTGATGTGGCCATTTACTGCTATATTGGGTATTGTGTTCTCAAGACCGCCAAGTCTACTCAATACAATATGGACCACAGAGAATATACAAGTGTGTCAACCGTATAAAGTAAGGTCTGTCTTTATGTAGCTCAATGACGTTTCAATCCCAATCCCGATACTAGTGTCTCATCAGGATTGTAATGACCTGGAGATTACTTAAAAATAAGGTTCTGTCCTCATCATTTGTGGATAATTGGTGTAATGGCTAATGTAAGAATATGACGAAAGTGTTCACTGATCAGAGATGCGGTGTTGCACTACCACATCTCTGGACAGGAGAGCGGTTTCTGACTATACTGGGTAGCTGCCCTACATGGCCCACAGTTCCTCCAGCAAAAATCCTCATTGGAAATTGCAAGTTTAATAAACAAGGTAGGTTATTTCCTAAGCTGGCTACCTTGCTGCTTTTCATATTTCGGAGCTCATCAGAGAACTCCACAACTTGGGCATATTCTTACATTGTCTCTTAGGACCGCATTATAGACTTCCCACAGCACAATAAGAGAATCAACCTAGTCCTTATTTTCCTCAAGTACAGGGTCAAGTAACCTGAAGTTGATTCATTGTATTAGGGTCCTGGAGCTCCCAGGTGTTACGTTTCCATGGTCGACCCACTGTACACTTAGGATTAATTACCCAGGGTGATCAGCTATGGCAAGTGATCAGAGATATACTGTGCTAAATAGTCTGCCTCCCAAACCACCAGATTCTCGCACAGGGACGACAACAAGTAATATATTCCAGAGAACGTTCCATGCATCCCAGAGAAGAACAAGTTTTTTAATGTCAGTTGGGTATCACAGTCTCCAAGGTCTATCTGCCCTAGCGCTCTGACAGATGTCCGCCACACACTCAGTTGGCACAATTTGTCTGGAACAAGCTTCGTCCTGTCCAGTTCTTGGGCTATGAAGTCATTGAAGTAATCTCCCACTATCTGTAGATTGCCTCATACTGCCAATAGTATAAGCCTATTTTCTCCAGAGTGACTCTCTAAAAGCCATGGGGCATACACATTAATAAGGGTGTAGCCTCCTGTCCCTCGAGTTCCTTGCAGCCCAGGAATTGTGCCAGCTTGGTCTGATCACTTTCTAGCTATCTTAAACAGGGGTTCTTTTTGGCCCCTTTGGATTGTCAAGTGAATCCCGCATGTTCTAAGGGCTCTTACTGACCCCGTCCCAGAAACCTGCACTCTGTCCCCATCAGGTGTAAAAAGACCATATCTGGGGCAATTTGCCTGGTGTATGTGCCACCACTCCCCACGTAATTTTTTTTCCCCCAGGCCACTCACGTCCTAGGTAACTATTTTTAAGCTTCCATTCCATATATTTCTAGGGCCATCTAGAGTTGTTCTGCCCTTTCAGTGGATTATCTCCCAACTTTTCTTGTCTACCACACTCCATTGTGTACCCACCCTGTGTTGCATGTGTCTGCTCGTCAACTAATCAAACTGTGAGTCCCCCCTCCACCCTCTCCCCACTTTTCTTTTTCATAACTGAAATGCGCCTTACTTTCCAACTTAGGAAAGGTCTGTTGCCCACCTCTCTGCAAAACAAAACTTAAGGTAAAGAAGTTGACTAAAGTCTAGCCGCTGAGCACTGAAAGTAGTCTCCCAAGTGCGTTCATTAGCACTCGGGCTTGGGATGAGGTTACAGCAGACATACCGTCAGACTCCTCCACCTCCCACACCACCTTGCAAGCACGAGCCCAGTATCAGGCCCCTCATACTGCAGTTTGTGCCTGTCCTGGCCCATTATATACTCCCTGAGTCCTATCTGTCCCTTCCATCATGGGTCACATGATACCCTCAGTCATCTTAGTGGTTACATCAGGCCCTTCACCAAAGAGGGCAACTGGTGAGGTCTCTTCCAGAGGACCCGGGACTCCGCTGTTGTCGTCTGCTGGAATAACTAGATGTTTGCCATACCAACTAGCACTCTGGCTCTCTCTGACTTGGCATGTGCCTTCAAAGATCGACTCACCAAAGCAGTTCTCCTACGCCTTAACCTCCAGGGCCTCCTTCTTTTGGGAGTTGTCCAATTAGCGATTTTCCGGTCCAGCCAGGCTCTCATGGTCAATCAATCGCCAAAACTACTCCTGTGTCACAAAAAGGGACGAAGAGTTATCTCTAATAATCTGGAGTTTGGCTGAATATAGAATTGCATATTGTAAGCCTAGTTGCCACAGTTTCGCTATCCCATCAAGGAATAAGGGGCCAGATGTAGGTAGGAATTATTTACCGATTTTTAATTACCGAATTTTACCGATTCGGTAATTAAGAATCGGTAAATATGAAGGGTGGACATGTAGGTCCATCCAGATGTTTTTATTACCGAATCGGTAAAAATCTGTATTTACCGATTCGGTAAATACCGACCGGTAAAGGCCATTCATTCCTATGTGCTTTGAAGCCCATAGGAAAGAATGAGCATTAACGATTCGGTATTTACCGAATCGGTAAATACAGAATTCCACAAGGGTGCAGGGGGTGTCACTTTGACACCCTCTAGCACCCCCAAAACATGTTCGGGTGCCATGTGGCAGGCATACCTGCCTTAAGGGCAGGTCTGCCTGTCATATGGCACAGGTGTGCATGCACACATGTGCATGCACACCGGAATCGGTATTTTACCATCAAATAGAATTGATGGTAAAATACTGATTCTGTAAGGCTTGTGGGACTCTGAAGAGTCCCACCTACATCTCATAATTACCGAATCGGTATAAATACCGATTCGGTATTTTACAGATTCTGTAAATTTACCGATCGGTAAATTTACCGAATCTGTAAAATATGTGGCCCTACATACCAATTCTGATTTACCGGTCGGTAACGGCCGAAAATACCGATTTTCGGCCGTTACCGACCGACCTACATCGGGCCCAAGGTCTGCTGCCTCTGACCCAGGAGTGTGAAATCTGCTAGGAGGTGAGCTTTATTCCGATTTACTATCCAGGGACCATCAGCCTGTGCCATCTGGGGTATGTGACCCCTAGTATAAAAACTGTGAGCCTTGCCACCATAGGCCTAGCGGGAGACCCCAGGGCCAGAGGTTGTCCCAGCACCTCATGCTCTTTTCTCTCTTCTCACACTCTGGTTTCTCTCTCTCACCTCTGTGATTTTCTCCCCCCTCCACTTTGCTGTTTTTCTCCTGTCTGTTTCTACTTTGGCCCAGGTTCTCTCACTGCTATTGCTCCCCCACAGAGCTGCCATGTTGCTTCACCTGCCTGCTCAAACCCAGTCTGGCATCCCGTTGAACCATTTTTTTTTTTTTAAGAGCACTTTTGGTTTGCGTTTTAAACTACTTTTTTTGATTGAGCCTAGAGTAAGCGCGGATGCGCTGCGAGACACAGTGTACCTACAATATGGGCTTTATCCAAACCCATCGCTTGCCATTGGCTCTTTGTTGAGGCATTCTGAAATGCTGGCTTTCTATTGGTCCCTTGCTTTCAGTTCTCTTGCCTTTGGGTGCTTGGTTAACGCCCAGGCGATTTCACTCATTGTTTATTTTGTTTGGCCATCTAACATTCACGGTTCCTACTGGCCCAGCTTGAGATGGCCTCTCCTCCCATCTTGGAATTTGTCAGCCAAAGCCCCGCCGTCTCCCACTGGCTGCTCACACCAACCAGCATCGGCTATGGTTACAATCACATGTTTCATGGCTCTCGGTCTGACCGCAGTGCTGCGCGCACCAAAGTCCGGGCCGCCCCCCTCATGCTATGGGGACTGTACTGTAAATGCTGGCCGTTGCCCGCCGGCGAATATTAATTAATTTCCAAGCCCCTCTGACTCAAGGAAGAGAGTCAGTGCAGTGATGGCCATCAGTCAGAGTATTTGGGAGAATTCATTTAACTCGCAGTAACCAGGCACCCAAGAAGAAATAAAACAAAGTTTGATTAACGCACGTAATATGGCATCGGAAATTACTGTGGGGGAATACATTTCTGAGCGAGCATAAAGGGACAATCTTGTTGTGCATTAGCTCGGTAAATGGCATATCGGTTCGGCTCCTGCGCAATTGGTAACAATTAGTGAAGGGCCCGGTGGGCCAGGAAATCGTAATTCATGCACTCTACTGTATCCGTTGAAGTGCCCTGTTTAGCCTTCCTGATAGCAAAAAGCACAAAACACTCCTTTTACTGGGTGCCCATTAATAAAAGAGAATAGACAGTCGCGTGGACAAGGCACTTTAAATAATACCGGGGTAAGGAGTGGCAGTGAACACTAAATATGCGTGGCTATGGCAACAAAGCTCCGTCTGGGAAGCTGTTCTCTGTCGGATCTGGGGATGAATAATGTCATGTCTCGATTGTATTTCAGATTATTTCACATGGAAGGCACAGGGGTCAAGTGGATGAACGGTGCAGTGTCCAGTCTGTTAATGATAGACGGCCCGAGAGATTGGTATTCAATTTAGCATACGGTTCTTTGTATAGCATGATATCTTAGTGATGTAGCGGAAACGGACAACACCGATGACGTGTGTAGGGTTGCCAACTTGAGTAGAGAAAATACCGGTCATCTATTGATGTGTTAGTAGTCTGCGAAGACCAGGGCGCCATTCAAACATGAGCTTAAATGAAATGGTATGTATAGAGGTTTTAACATGGTCTGTCTGCCTTTGTTTGATATAGGTATTAGTCAGGGATAGTTAATGCAGGTATCGAACATATTTAAAGTGCGTTCTGCGACGTAAGTGATTGGGTCACCACCTCAGTACCAGTGCAGCACCACCTCAACATCAGCACAGCGCCACCTCCACATCAGTGCCCCGCCAACAGTGAAGCCCCACCTCAGAACCAGCACAGCCTCACCTCAGCACCAGCATAGTCCCACCTCAACAGCAATTTAGCACCAACGCAGCACCACTTCAGAATCAGTGTAGCAGCACCACTTAAGTTCAGCACCAACTCGGCTCCACCTGAGCACCAGTGCAGCACCACCACCTCAGCATGAATCTGCACAACAGCATCACTCGGCACCACCTCAGTACCACTCTGCATCAACTGAACATAACCACCACCTCAGCATTACGCAGCACTACCTTATTATCATTTTGCATCACCTGAGCATCCCCTCCTCACCAGCACACCACCACCTCAGTCAGCCCTTGAATTCTGGCATCTGTTCATTCTCCTCTAGAGTCCGTCTGCTGCTTGTGTTCGAATTCGGATATTATTTCCCAGCCTCCACTCTACCGTTGTTTATGTCCCCCCCCAAAGCAAAAAAAAGCTACTACAAACCAGCATTTGAGCAGGCAGGAAGAAGTTTGCATCATTGAAAGGAAAAGAAAACTAAAAGACATTTTTGGTTTGTTAATTATTTTTTTAATAGTCATTCAGTTGTTCATAATGTCTTTTTGGTTATATATGAGGTAACAAAAATGCTTATTACACATGTTTATTATAACTTTTCAACATGCTGCACAACAGCCACAATGCTCTACAACATAGTTTAAAGACTCTGGCAAAGCCAATAGCTGTGGCTAAATGCTTATAAGTTCCCATAGGTGAGAACTATTGGCTATGCCAATGCTAGTTTAAGTTTACTCTCCGATTGGTAAATGAAAAGAAGAAAAAAATTATAGTTTTGTAGGTGCATGCATGAATGTTGAATGCATATGGATGTGTGCCTAAAAAATGACTCAGCAGCGCATCACTTTGCCCCCCCCCGCCCTTTGTGCTTTTCTTTTTAAAGCCATGCTGTGCAGCTACCACAGCTCTGTATACCATAGTTAAGAAACACTGCCAAAGCCAATTGGTCTCATAGGTGAGACCTATTTGCTTTGTCAGTGGTTGTTAGGATTGACTCCAGTGAATGTTTGGTGTTTGCAGAAGGAGACTTTGTGATTGTCAATTTATATTTTGAGTCTGCCTAAAATATTTGATTGGGCTCTTTAGGCAGAGACAGCAGGTCATGTTTATGTTAATGTTGAAGCCAATATACTTACTTTAATGATTGCCTCATATGGATCAATTGCAATAAATTTTACAATCTAATTTTTAGGGTTAAAGCTTAGTGTGCAAATTGTCTACTGAACCACAAAGGGGACTGACTAGATGTTCCTGTCAAGTTTCCCCTTGTGATTTTTCTTTGGGGTATTTGGTTTGCACCCTGTGATTCTGTGAGGTTGCTTGAGTGGTTTCAGTTTGCAATTCCTCTGGACAGTATGTAAATATTTGTAATTTTGTGCATATCATTTAGTTGCGTGTTTACTACAGTACTTTTCCTTTTATGAGAAGCATTAATTGAACATAGATATATTTTTATTTTTGAGTGTTGCTGAGTTTTGAGTTTCAAACTCACATCACCTCCCTAAGTCATCCTTGGATTGCTTTGCCTTATTACTAAGATTCAATAGCTAAGATGGATACTTAGTAGCCAGTTTTCGGAAACAAGGTAATGAGGCTCTGAGACCCCAAATGAGAAAGATTCCCATTGGCAACATTTGGTTCCAGCAGCTGCTGACCGCACTGGGACTTCCTGAACCATATTTCTACAATACAGTAGGTTTATATTGTGATCTCTCTGATGAATACAATAGGAAGTGATTTTACTTTGTGAGATTAATGCCAAATACCATAGGGAGGAGTTTTATATTGTGAACTGACAAGTACTGTAAGAAGGGGGTTTTACATTTTGAAGCTGACAAATTCAATACGAATGGGATTGTCAACTCTGTCAGATGACCTTGTAAGAGGATTTACAGTATGAACTGTCTGACAACTCCAGCTTTCTCCTTGTGCTTGGGATGTCATACGTTTCAGGCTTTATAGGCAAATTATATCCCAAAGCATTGGTAGCATGGACCTGAAATTTATTTAACATTGCTTAAAATGTCCTCCTGTCCTCCTGTACTACTGGACTTTGTGTATTTCTATGAATGTGCAATATGTCAGTGGGAAGATCACATTGCCTCAGCATTCTCTCAAATTAGATACATTTCTTTTATGATGTTTTAATTATTTTGTACACATATGGAGGATTTTGCGGTAGAACGCCTGATTCCAAACTATGGGCCTGATTATGATGGCGGGGGCCCCTAATGTCTCTTTCCGCCAGCCTTTTCATGCAGGTTCACCCCCATGAAAGGAACTTCGTAATGCCGCCGGTGGTGCCTTGTAGGCACTGCCACCATTTTAGGCATTAAGCCCGTCTAATCTGTGGCAGTTGGTCTTTCCGACAGCCACACAGCCGCCCGCCATCCAAATGTGGCAGGTAGTAAACTTGGTTACGATGGCGGGGAGACATCCACCGTGTTGGTGGCGGTCTCCCAGACATCTTAATCAGGGCCCATGACTCTGGAGCCAGGACACTGTGTCTCCTTCTCTCACCTTGGCAGGCAAAGCATCTTTATTTGTGTCTGTTGATTTGTGATATGTCTATATTTGAGCCGCTTCGCAGTGGGAGCCTGTTTGTTTGTTGTCGCGGGGCGAGGAGAGACTACAGGAACAGAAGTCCCTGACACCACCTGGCCCTTCAAAAACAACTCGCGGCACCCGCTTCGCGGGATGTGTGCCGGGCGAAGCCCGGACCAAGGGCGGGTCCGGCTGTTCCTGTCTGTGACCGGCGTAGGCCCGGCTGGGGCATCCCCCCCTGGTCCTGTTGCAGGATCCCGTGGCTGTGAACGGTCTGGTTTGGTGAACACCTGAAACCAAATCGGCATAATTAGTTGGAAGTCTTTGCTCGGGGAAGCCCGTTGAAGATTTGAGTTGCGGATTCCTAAGAAGCTCCTTTGGCAATTTGGTGTATCCAAAGCTCGTGACCCGTTGAAAGTGCTACAGCATTATCCACCGTTCTATCAATATGGGGAAACAAAAGGCAGAATCCGGCAAAGCGCAAGGGAAGCAGCCGGATCCAAAAAAGGACCCGAAAAACTATTCCTCACTACTGAACTATTTGACGGGCGCTGTGGGGGCAATAAGTACTTTGGAAGAGACATTTAATGCAGAAGCCAGGGGAGAGACATAAACATCAATTATCCAGGGCGGAATGGGACAAGTAGATAAATCCTTAACGAAATCACCGCCTAGAAATGGTTGCATTCAGTTAATAACAGATCTAGTGTGGGTCAGTGAAGACAAAGAGGAAGGGTATCAACCTCCCTCAAAACGTGTGAGAAATCCTGTGGGTGGGAATGGGTCTAAAAAAGGGGAGTTTCCAGATTTTAATAGAACGTCCTCAAGGCAACAGAAAAAAGCACCAAAGCGGAAACAGTTAACAAATCAGCCCCAACGAAGACTGACAGGGAAAAAACCAACACAGAAGCAGCAATGTCATAACAATAGTGAGGCTGTTGGACCCGGCCCTTAGGGCAGGTTCACCCCGAGACTTTTTTGCTTTTTCCTAGCCTGTTCCTGGAACCTGGGTTGGTGATTTTAGGCCTCTGCGCACTTTTTCACTGTGGCACAGTGTAAAGTGCGTGTGCTCTCTGTGTATGTGTGGTGAGTGGCCTGCCCTCCCATTGGAATGAATGGGGAATATGTATGCCCATGGTAGTTCCTGATGTGTGGGGAGTGCAGGGTCGAGTTTGATATGTGCAAACTCGGGAGAATGAATGCTGCAGAATGGTGTATGCGGCATGGTTGTGTCTAGTCTAGAAGTGCCACTTTTAGAAGTGGGCATATTTAAGTTTAAAATATTTATCAAGCGCAACGTACACCTGGGCGGTTTCTTGGCGCTAAAATAGCAGGTAGCCAGCTGGGCAAAGTTAGTCGCTAAGACATAGACTGAAAAGGCAGGCAGAGCTTACGAAAGAAGAGCCTGAGTAAATAAGAAAGTCTTCAATGCTTTGTGGAAGCTGGAATACTGGGTGAGGGACCTAAGATGGAAGGGGAGGGAATTCCAGAACAAGGGGGCAAGAGTGGAAAATTTTGAGCCACCCTGTTTTTTTTTCCGGTAGCGAGGGACTGCTAGAAGAAGTTGTGCCGAGGAGCGGAGGTCTCTGCCAGGGACATAAGCTTTAATGGCTGAAGATATGAAGAGAGGGGCCAGGCCCGTCCTAGCCTGAAACGCCACGCAGCCTAATTTAAACAAGGCGCGTTCCCGCACAGGGAGCCAGTGGAGGGTCTTCAAGAGGGGAGAGGTGTGATGAAATTTGGGAAGACCAAAGGCAAGGCGGGCAGCCTGGTTCTGCACCAATTGCAGTTTACGCAGGCTGTACTGAGGGATGCCATTGAACAGGATGTTCCCGTAGTCCAGGCGGGACAGGACCAGTGCGGACATAATTAATTTGAGTGCAGAGAAAGAAAAGAAGCGAGAGATAGAGCGGATAGTGCGGAGAGTAAGAAAGCGGGAAGAAACCACCGAACCAATCTGGGAGTGCAAAGTGAGTTTATCATTTAGCTTAATGCCAAGAGTCTTAACAGAGGGGACAGGGGTAGGAGGAGAACCAAAGGAGGGGGGCCAAAATAGAGAGTTCCAGGGACTGGAGCAACCACCCGTCACCACAAGTTCCGTCTTATCGGGATTGAGTTTCAGGTGGTTGAAGTTCATCCAGTCCCTGATGAAAGAAAGAATAGATTGGAAATTAGAGAAATTAGATTATTTGTGCAGTGAGACTGCTGGCACGTGATTGGCTGGTGAGCCTGGCCCAGGAGTGCCTGGGCCTGCTTGTGGATTGACTGTCTGGTTTGAGTGTGACAGGGGCTGCAGAGCCCCCAGATGGTTGTCTGAGTCAGCCCGTGGATGAAAGGCAGCATCTGCTGCCAAGGAAGTGGGTGGAGATAGCACCTAAGTGTGAATGAGGCTGTGCCTGCCTGCCACAATGCTGGCTCCACCCCCGCGCTGGGCGACTGTCACCTCTGTCCCTGATACTGAAGGGACTTCCCTCTAAACCAGTCTAGCTGGTTCTCACACTGAGACTTCAAAGACTTCAAAGACTTTTCTGTGTATAAGAAGGGGCTGTGTCCACTTCCAAAATGTTCTTGTTTCTAACTTGAATCTGCCAGGGGCGTGCTGCTGCTTGGGCTCAGGGGAATCCCTGAGCCCTGCCCAGCCCCATGACATCTGATGGACTTTTCTGTCCTGGGAGCTGCTGGGCTCCCCCTTATGTCCTGGACCCCTGATGGACTTTTCCTGGACCCCTGAAGGACCTTTTTCTGGACTTTGGTTGCCTGTTAGCGCTAGGAGCGCTTTATTTTCCTGTTGAAGCGCTTGGAAGCGCTTGACTTGCTATTCTAGCGCTTTGGAGCGCTTTATTGCCCCCAAGCGCTTGAGAGCGCTTTGTGTGCTTACAGCGCTAGGAGCGCTGTACCTTGCCCACGCGCTTAATAGTGCTTTTATTTTTATATTTATTTATCTCGAGGGAGCCCACCCCTCGGATAATGACTCCCCGTCTGCCTGCCTAAGCGGAGCCGCTGCGCTGCCCGCAGCGACCCGGAAGTGGTTGGCCGGCCAATGGCAGCGCGGCCGGCCGGAAGTCCCACCCCAGCAGCCCGGGAGAGGGAAAGGGCGGCGAGGAGAAGCGGAGAGGAGTGATGGCGGCCCGGGGGCTCCCGTGAGCTGGGGAGTGGCCCCGGGGCCGCCAGGACCAAGCGCCGAAGGTCGCGGGGCTCCCATGACCTGGAGGGAGCCCCGGAGGAGAAGTGGAGCTGTGGCCGGTGACGGGGCTCCCGTGTGCGGAGGGAGCCCCGAGAGAGAAGAGTCGCGGCTGCATTGGGCACCGGGGCATGCAGGAGCCTACTCTGCGCCCCAGTGCACTCACCCAGATGAGGAAGCTGAGCGGCGAGAGTCCCGACGCCGAGCAGAGCCGCCGGAGAAGCCAGAAGAGCAGGAGCTCTGGAGCTGATCCCCGCCGCCCAGGACCGCCACCGGAGGAGTCAGGAAGCAACCGGTGAGTGTGGGAGGGCCGGGGGCTCAGTGGCGTCAGAGCGGCCCCGGATGGCAGCGGGCCGCTCCAACTGTGTGTCGAGCCTGAGAGGCTCCAACGGTCCCGGGGGGCATTGCGTGTTTTAGAGCCCCGTAGGCTCTCCCGATGGCCCGTGTCCTGCCCCCTGTCTAGGGGGGCATAGTTGGTACAAGCAGGGCAGCCCCGGTTGGCAGCGGGTTGCCCCAACGTTGAGTAGAGCCCAGAGAGGCTCTGAAGGGACATTCTGTTTCCGAGCCCCAGAAGGCTCAAGGCGCCCTTTGTGTTGGGAGGCTCCCTGCCCACATGCGAGTATTGCGAGTCCAGAGAGGCTGGTGGGGGCATATTCGTTGAGCCCTGAGAGGCTCCCTGCCCACGTGATTGTTTTCAGAGCCTGAGGGCTCCATGGGGCCTATTTGTTTAAGAGCCTGTGTGGCTCCAACGTTTGGGGCATGCGATGCCCAGAGCCTGTGTGGCTCCAGCGTTTGGTCATTTTTAGTTAGAGGGGGCGCCGGGGCACATTGCCGGTGCCCGCCCCTCCTGCCTGCGAGGAAGTTGTTCAGAGCCTGTGTGGCTCCAACAGTGGGGCAGTTTGCGCCTAAGGGCCAGTGAGGGCCCTGGCGCAGTTCTGATGATTCCCAGCTGCCCAGCAATTAGTGGGCAGCTGCACCGTTTAGGTTTTGTGATTGCCCAGGTGCCCAGCAAGTAGTGGGCACCTGCACCGTTTAGGCCCCTGACATTGAGACTCAGGGCGTCCTTGCCCCAACAAGGCCAGTTGGCCTAGGGACTGCCACAGGTGGTGGCTTATGTAAGGTTACGCAATTTTATGGTTTTTATTCCTGCACCTCTGAATGTTTTTAGACATCATGTGACTTTTGCGCTACTGTATTGTTATGGTACCTCTGAATGTATTTTTATTGCATCATGTACTTTATTCTTAACACCGCTGAATGTGTAGGTTTATACATTAGGTGGTTTTCTTTTACTACTCCTCTGAATGTGTTTTATGCATCATGGGTAACGTGTTCTTTCTTAGACCCCTAAATGCTGTGTGATACTTAGGTGGTTGTTCTTTTTAGTACAGGTGGTCCTAGTGAGGTACTGGTCCCTGCGTGACAGTCTCCTAAGGGTTTAGGGTTGCGTAGGTGGTACCTACCTGTCCCCAGTAGTTACTGGATGTGATTTACAACTGTTATGTTTTGCTATACCTATTCTAAGTTCTATAAGTGCTATTTCTATATCTACAAAGTGTTGATTCTGACAGTGGCCCATGTGGCCCTGTCTTGTAAATAATCCCTTATGAATGTTGCCCGTGCCAGTTGGCACAATGTACATGTGTGATTTTTATCTGATGTGTGTTTACAATACAAAAGTTATTTTAATATAACCTTGTGTGGAGTTCCTTTTGTGGTGTGCCTAGGATGTTGTTGCTGTTGTGCGCTGGCGCAAATGCTTTACACATTGCCTCCGAGTTTAGCCTTGCTGCTCGTGCCAAGCTACCAAGGGGGTGAGCAGGGGTTATCTTGGCGTGTGACTTCCTTGCCCTGACTAGAATGGTGGTTTCTGCCTGGCTTTGGCGTCAGCCTTAGCCTACCAGAAATAGCCAGTTCTAACAGAGGCAAACAAAATTCCATCCCTGATAAAGGAATGAGAAATGGTGATCAAGGTAGCACTGAGTAAGATGGATGATAGATGAAAAAATATCGAAATAATCCTAGAGACGATTCAGGAGGAAAATACGGTATGTAATGATCAGGAGAATAGTAAAAACAAGGCTGTAAGGAGACCAAGATTGCATAAAACAACAACGAGTTCGATAGCAACATCAATCGCCCTAGTAAATGAGAATAATGCAGACACGAGAGAAAGAGGCTACTTAGGATTTGAAAGGCAGTACGATCCCTTAGGTTTTAAGGCCCCCAGAATTCCAATAGGCCAAAACTTCCTGCCACAGTATAACATGAGACAAGGAAATGATGGGAATAATCTGCCGAGTACCCAAATGAGTGAAAGTACCACACATTACCCCCGAGCTAGCCAACCTTTTCCATGCCCTATACAGATCAAAAAGAGGCAAAATACCGACTACCTAGAACTCCCTCCAGAAGCAACCCCATACTCTATAATTTTAACAAATGTCCTGCAGTTAACTAGTCAAGGAAGAGAATCTTGGGAGACCCTTAGAAATAAATCCTTACACTGGCTAAATACAAGGACAGGCTTGGATAGACTGCTGTTTTCTGAGTTCAAAATGGCTAGAAGAATAGCTTGGGTGGGGAAACCCCCTAAAAACTTAGTAGGGGACTGTGTAGTCTTAACCTTTGTCTCTACACACTTAGTACAAACAATATGGAACGTCTAGGGAGCTTTTTAATAAACCCCAGAGGCATAAATGTGGTCTCATTGGGGTATTTCTATAAACCGCTCTAAGAGCGGGAACTTATGAAATTGGCCTATCCGATAAATACAAATTTTCGCTATAATGTCCCCACAACAAACCGATTTGAAAGTCTGTATAGCCTAGAAGATCAAGATAGACTTGAAGAAAATATAGTACCACAAACGCAATGCCCAAAGATACCCCCTTAGAAACACCGGCAGATGGTTGCCTTGCGTTAGAACCTAAGTTTACTAACTCTGTGGCAGAGGTAAATACTATTTTAGAGTGGCGTGAATTTGTAGATGTGTTTCAAATTATATGTTTGCAGGAAACGTGGATAAAGGAGCCAGTACATTTGAGCGGTTATCACACCTATCATATGCCCGCAGTTGGAGGCAAACATGGGCGGGCAAAGGGAGGTTTGGCTATTTATGTGTCTTAACATGCTAAATATAGGGAAAATCATATTGAAACTTGAAGATGTTAATTACCAACTGATGGAGATGTGTATGGGGATTAAGCAAAGAGTGATGCTGATGATTTTTTTTTATAATAATGCACCCCGGGAAAAATAGTTGGAATTCTTACGAACCTACTAAATTTCCTAGTAATATTTGCAAAAGAAGTCAGAGGGGATATGTATATCATTTGGGGGCGATTTTAATATTGCATTATGTCCAAACAATTGTACCAACGTCTGTGGGATTGTGAACGAAGATAGTGAGTGCGAAACACACTTCACACATACACAATATGGGAATGCTTTAAATGAATTGGTATGTGAGCTTGATTTAGGCTATGCGAACGAACTAAGTAATAACTCGGCGCCTTTTATGAGTACATTCAACGGGAGAGGGTGCTCTACTGTGATAGACTATATTCTACTCTCTTCAAATCTGGCGTCAAAAACGAACCAATTTGTTACTCATAATATCACATTGAGTGATCACTTCCCATTGAGTCTATCGTTGAACCTGCTGACTAGTAAAGCTAATCAAGATCACAATAATGTCTACCCCCCTGAACAACTGATAATGAATAGGAAAAATGGATGTGCATTAAAATGGCAGTTGGTAGATCCACTAGAAGTAACACAAAAAGTAGTGGTAAAAAGTATTTCATCAATAGAAGCCATACTAAAGGAAAATACAATGTATGAGACAGTCTTGGCATCCTTCCAAGAGGTTACCAGAGTAATAAATGAAGCATTATGGAGAACTAGTAATAACTCTGTGAAAAAAGCCAAAGGCTGGTTTGACTCAAAGTGCACCAAAGCGTATTCTGCATTGAAAAAAGAGACCCACAATATCCCTAGGAACCCAATTACATTAAGTGAGGCAAGGAAGGACTACACAAACGTAATAAAAACGCAAAAGGGAACTCAAAGAGGAGCACTGGCAAACCCTACAAGAAGCGGCTAAGTCTAAAGATGGGGAGGCTTTCTGGAGGGCTGTTCGGGCACCCATTTTCGACCAAGTGGATATTCTTAATATAGAAATAGCCATAATGGAAGATCAGTGGGTAGAACATTTCGCCACAATCTTTAGTAATCACGATTCTACAAATCTGACAGAAATTATAGACAAGGGAGGCGATAAGACTAAATCTTCACAGCGAACACTTATAAACAATCTTCAAATTACCATAGAAGAGGTTAACATAGCAATATTGGCAAGCAAGGGGGACAAGGCACCCGGCCCTGATGGGATTCTTCTAGATCTGTTCAGGGCAAATGTAGACTTATGGGGCCCTATATTATAAGTGCTAGTTGTTCATCAAAGTACATTGAGACCTGGACTGAATCAATCTTAGTCCCAATTTTTAAAAAGGGTACTAGACATGACCCGGCATGTTATCGCCCAATATCTTTATTGGATTCCTCCGCGAAAATTGTAGGGCGTATTATATTAGGAAGGCTACAAGAATGGGCTGAGGAAAAACAAATCCTGTCAGATCTCGAATACGGTTTCCGTAAAGTTTGGGAACCGTTGAGCAAAGCCTTAATTTGAGCTTTCTAATTGAGAAGTATGTAAACCTAAAAAAAGGAAGGCTATTTTTAGCCTTCGTAGATCTAACCGCAGCCTTCGACTGCGTGGTACATGAGAGGCTGTGGGGGATCCTTCATGAACTAGGGGTGAATGACACCATCATATACTTTCTGAAAGATACCAGAATGCCAAGGCTAAAGTATGTTATGGCAATGACGGAGAATGTACAAGATTTTTTTCAATAAAAAAAGGGGTCAGGCAAGGTTGTGTCCTGGCCCCCTATCTTTTTAACCTTTACACAACCGGCTTAGAAAAAGCTCTGCTCCAATCAGGTGAAGATTTTCCAGTAATTAATGGCCGGGCCATCCCATCTTTAATGTACGCGGATGACACTGTCTTAATGTGCCGAACTCAAGTGGGGTTACAAAGATTACTAGATGGTTATGTGGTATTTATGCACGAGCTGGGTTTAAGGGTTAATACGTCAAAAACCTTTATTATGAGATGCGATATGGGGAGTAAAAAATAGACACATCTTCATAGATAACCATAGAATTAACTTTGTTAATACTTATAGCTACCTAGGTATTCTATTTGATCACAAATCTACATGGGTTCAAGCGGTGCAAATGAGAAGACTTGCTTTTATAAAAACAACCACTGCCCTATTTAACTTCTCAAAGAAACTAGGCACAAGGCCCCCGCAAATATTATTACAAATTTACAGGGCTAAATGCATATCTACAGCCATGTATGGCTCTGGATTATGGGGGCATTGTAACGTTCAACTGCTCCAGCTGATAGAAAATCAATTCTTAAGATATATATTGGCACTTCCTAGAAGTACATCATCATATGTCTGCCATGCAGAATTGGGTGTCCAATTTTTAACAGATTTAATTAACAAGCATTTACAATGCAATGGTCTCGGCATTGTTAAAGTTAGAGCTATTGGCATTGCTCATGACATTATTTTTATTTATGTTTTTGTTTTTAAAACATAAATAAATGTCATTGTCATTTACAATGCCAATAGCTTAATCGCTCGCAAATGCGAGACCTATTGCATTTGCACACACACATACAGAGTCACCCACACAGTCATTCACATAAAGCCCCCCCCACACACACACAGAGCGCCCAAAAAAAACACAGGGCCCCACACACACACACAGAGCCCCACACACACACACAGAGCCCCACACACACACACAGATCCCCACACACACACACAGAGCCCCCCCACACACACAGCGCCCCCCCCACACACACACAGAGCCCCCCCCCACACACACAGAGCCCCCCCCCCACACACACAGAGCCCCCCCCCCCACACACACACAGAGCCCCCCCACACACACACAGAGCCCCACACACACACACACAGAGCCCCACACACACACACACACAGAGCCCCACACACACACACACACACACAGAGTCCCACACACACAGAGTCCCACACACACAGAGTCCCACACACACACAGAGTCCCACACACACACAGAGTCCCACACACACACAGAGTCCCACACACACACAGAGTCCCACACACACACACAGAGTCCCACACACACACAGAGTCCCACACACACACAGAGTCCCACACACACACAGAGTCCCACACACACACAGAGTCCCACACACACACAGAGTCCCACACACACACAGAGTCCCACACACACACAGAGTCCCACACACACACAGAGTCCCACACACACACAGAGTCCCACACACACACAGAGTCCCACACACACACAGAGTCCCCCCCACACACACACAGAGCCCCCCCCCCACACACACAGAGCCCCCCCCCCACACACACACAGAGCCCCACACACACACACACAGAGCCCCACACACACACACACAGAGCCCCACACACACACACACAGAGCCCCACACACACACACACACACACACAGAGTCCCACACACACAGAGTCCCACACACACAGAGTCCCACACACACACAGAGTCCCACACACACACAGAGTCCCACACACACACAGAGTCCCACACACACACAGAGTCCCACACACACACAGAGTCCCACACACACACAGAGTCCCACACACACACAGAGTCCCACACACACACAGAGTCCCACACACACACAGAGTCCCACACACACACAGAGTCCCACACACACACAGAGTCCCACACACACACAGAGTCCCACACACACACAGAGTCCCACACACACACAGAGTCCCACACACACACAGAGTCCCACACACACACAGAGTCCCACACACACACAGAGTCCCACACACACACAGAGTCCCACACACACACAGAGTCCCACACACACACAGAGTCCCACACACACACAGAGTCCCACACACACACACAGAGTCCCACACACACACACAGAGTCCCACACACACACACAGAGTCCCACACACACACACAGAGTCCCACACACACACGCAGAGTCCCACACACACGCAGAGTCCCACACACACGCAGAGTCCCACACACACGCAGAGTCCCACACACACGCAGAGTCCCACACACACACGCAGAGTCCCACACACACACGCAGAGTCCCACACACACACGCAGAGTCCCACACACACACGCAGAGTCCCACACACACACGCAGAGTCCCACACACACACGCAGAGTCCCACACACACACGCAGAGTCCCACACACACACGCAGAGTCCCACACACACACGCAGAGTCCCACACACACACGCAGAGTCCCACACACACACGCAGAGTCCCACACACACACGCAGAGTCCCACACACACACACGCAGAGTCCCACGCACACACGCACACACGCAGAGTCCCACGCACACACGCAGAGTCCCACACACACGCACACACGCAGAGTCCCACACACACGCACACACACAGAGTCCCACACGCACACACACACACAGAGTCCCCCCCACACACACACACACACGCAGAGTCCCCCCCACACACACACGCACAGAGTCCCCCCCACACACACACGCACAGAGTCCCCCCCACACACACACACACAGAGTCCCCCCCCACACACACACACACAGAGTCCCCCCCCCACACACACACACACAGAGTCCCCCCCCCACACACACACAGAGTCCAGAAAAAACGAGCACAGCCAGGGGGGCAGGGGGCAGGAGAGCAAGCACAAAGAACGAGGGGGCAGGAGAGCAAGCACAACGAGCTAGCACAAACCCCTTACCTGCGTTATCCAAGCTGCGGGCCGCGACCAGGAGAGACTCCGCGCCGGCTCCAGAGGGACGCATGCTGCACTTGCTGTCCCCCCTCCTTTCACTCCCTCTCCGGTGCGTAACATGGCGGGCGGCCGGCCTGAGGAGCGGGAGTGGGAGGGAGGGAGATGTGTTGCCACGTAGCAGGAGGGAGGGAGTGGGTAAAAGGGAAACCGGAAGACCTGCATCTGGGAGTCGGCTCCCCCGTGCTGTGGTAGGACGTCCCAGAGCACAGCGTAATGGCCCTCGAGCCAGCTCAGGCTCTAGGATCTCGGAGGCAGGGGGGAGGGCGGTGCAGTGATCTTCAGGTCCCGGTCGAGCGCCGAGGAACCCGGGCACATGCTCTCGAAGCCCGGGCTCGATTTCAGCTCCAGAAGCTCGTCTTCCAACTCCTTGTCGGACGAGGACGACTAGTAGTGCGAGGAGGTGGACGACGAGCAGGAGGCTGTGGAGAAGGAGGTGGAAGGCGCCGAGGACGGGGCGCGGAGGCTTCCTTCACCGCTGCTGCTGGTGTAACTGTGCGGCGAATCCACGCCAAGAAACACAAGTTCACCCTCTGTACCTGGGCCAAGCTGCGCTGTGTGGAGAGGAGGCAGAGTTTGCTCACGCTGCCTGCACGCACCAGTCGGCCCTATGATTGGTTAATAAGGAACACCAATCAGAGAGCTGACTTGGGCGTTCGGGCAGCGTGATGAGGGGCTGCTCTCTGCCGATGACGTCAGGGAGAGAAAGAACACCAAAAACACCCCCCCCCCCCCCCGAATCCCGTCTTGAACTGGGTGATGCCCCTCTCCTCCAATGGCTGGCCTCCGTTTAGGAAGCCAGCCAATGGAGAAGAGGGGCGGGTTCAAGCCCCCATACATAAAAAACATAAAATCTCGCCAGCGAATCTGCGCAAGCGCAGCCATCGCTAGGCCGAGACCTAAAAAAGAGCCAGTGATGCTGTGGCACAGGCTGTGGAAAAATGAGGAAACCCATGTAAACCAAGATGTTTTTAAGGATGTAATGAATCTTAAGTGGTTAAGATATGTTTGGGATTTTCTGAATGATTCAGGTTATACTAACTTTTATAATGAACCCTGTACCATGAGAGTGATATCTAGGAAAGAGCTGAAAAGAAATTGTATGGCACTACTCGAGTCACAATGGTTATCTAAAGAACTAGCAAAGCCCACTCTAGTGCACCACCAATTGATAATGATTAAACAGTATGCAACCCTACCTCATACTTGTACCCAGCCAATACGAAAGACTACTGTTAGTGAGATTTAGATTAGACATCTTCCATTGTACGATAAGTTTCCCAAAAGTGAAGGAATGGACGCGAGAGATGCAATTATGCCCCGGAGATGACATTTCAGAACAGTCCACAATCCATACTGTATTTTTCTGTAAATTTTATACCTTGCTTAGAAAAAAATGGCTACTACTAATTTTAA
Source organism: Lissotriton helveticus (assembly GCF_964261635.1). Classification (NCBI taxonomy): domain Eukaryota; kingdom Metazoa; phylum Chordata; class Amphibia; order Caudata; family Salamandridae; genus Lissotriton; species Lissotriton helveticus. The sequence goes on from NC_136067.1 coordinate 939,689,979, forward strand.
AGAAATTAGATTTTAAAAGATGTCGACCAACGTTTTTAGTATTGCATTTTTTAAATAATGAATTTGTCATATGGTGTCTGGTAAATTTTTTGAAAAACGTGGTAAAATGTACGAAATCCATAATAATGTGATTGAGAAAGATCTATTAAACAGTAGTAATTTTTTACCATAAAATGTGATTTCTTTTTAATTGTACTAACTGTGTATATTAATGTATAATTTATTATATGCTTTTATGATTCTCGTTTGTACTAATCGAATAAAGTGTTTCTACTACTACTACTACTACTACTACTACTACTACTACTACTACTACTACTACTATATTTGAGAAAGTTTAGTGCTTTTTTACTCCATAGTCAAAGAGTGACTGAACAGTAGGCAGTGACTTGGTTACTGCTTGTCTGGCCTGAGGCTGCGCAACCCAGTGTAAACATGTATGGCTTACCCACTTAAACCCAATTTCCAGTCTTTATTTTGGAATTTGGGATGGTGGTGTTAAAGTGAATAAAAGCTTTACCTTTGGAGCATACTCTGCTCTTATTTTCCTCAGGCAGACTCTAAAATGTGTTGCTCACATAGTCCGTCACAACTGTCTTTGGGCAGCAAAATAGTTCAACTGCCAATGTTGCCCCCGCCCCCTGGCTCCCACCAGATATATGTGCACCTATAAGTCTCCTTCTTAGATGAGAACCAAGCTGTCAGTGTGTCAGTTACTGTTTTAATTTGCTTCTCCATCAGCACCTAGCTCCTTTCAATGTGGCAGTTGAAGGCTATAATAAATAAAGACACTTGGAATTAGGCGTAGAAATGTAAAAGCAGTTGAAATAGTTACATTTTTAATTTTGGTGCAGACTGGAAAAAACCTGTTCTATTACATATTGGGTGGTAAATAAATAAAAGTGTATGTCAACATACATGCATGCCTGAACGCTTGCCAAACACTCTGAAAATGCACAGTATTTAACACAATCTGAAAATACACAGTATTTAACACAATCGGAGTCTAAAAGTAAACATTTTAACATCAGAATTTAAGCCTGGTCGGACACAAAGATCAACTCCGCAAAACAATAGGAAATGTCTCATGCTTATGAAAACTTTGCCCCACGTTGTTTGTAATGTGTCTAGTTATGTAATGCTTAGGATTTATAAAGCACATGACGTGGCTGCCTCAGGGGGCTTACCAGCACCGAGGAACCAGACCGAAACATCAAGAGAGAGCTTAACTGAGCTTAGAAAAGCCAGCTTTAAGGCTATTTTCTTATATATTGACCCACTCATACTGTGCCTTAGATGAGAAGGAAGAGCATTCCACAGCCTGGCGGCATGGTTTTAAAAGAGCAACTTCCCCTTCTCGCTCTTCTCAAGTTAGGCACAAAAGTCAGACTTTCGCCACAGGATCCTGGCTTTCTATTAGGGAGGCATTGCTTAATGAAAGGCAGTTCTGTCCCATCCAATTGGATACTGCCAACAGCCCAGGCATCTTCTCAGCTGGTCAGGGAAGTTGCCTTGGGCTTTTGAAAGAGATAGAACCTCGAGGGTGCCATCAGCATACCCGAGCAACTTGAGGCCAGAAGATTCCACTAGATCTGCAAGCTGATGGACGTAAATATTAAAAAGAGAAGGGCTTCGGGATGATCCCAGAGGATTTCCACAGTCAATATATAAGGACTCTGATAGATCAGGGTCGCCCTCAACTTGAAAAAAATGATTTTATAAAAAAGCAGACCAATTAAAAACCATATCTCTCGTCTCACAGCTGTGAAGGTATCTGCATAGTTGCAAGTGGGACTGTTACAAAAGCTGCACTTGGATCAAAGACGATGACCCCAGCCGCGCCACCCCGATCCAGTGTCCACTTGCGCTCTGCTGAGACTGCCAACAAGGCAGCCTTGGTGCTGTGAAGAGGTAAAAGCCGGATTGGGAGGCATGTAGGATATTATTGGCTTCAATAAAGCTAGACTTGTTGATTAATACATTTTTCCAGCACCTTCATGGAGAATGGATAGAGGAAGATTGGCCAATAGTGTGGAACTTTAGGGTGGCTTTGTTCAGCAGAGGTTTCGCTATCACATGTTTCCAGGCAGAAGGATTGTTAGATGTAGAGATGGACAGATTTAGAAGTCCAAGCATAGCTGGTAAAGTGATCTCCGAGACAGCTTTGAGAATATGAAGCTTTACAGGATGCAGTGGGAAACCTGATTTAATTGACATGGCTACTTTAGCAAGATCAGCCAAGGTGAACAGATGGAAATTGGCCAACACCTTCTCAGCAGTCTCACCTGTAAGAATGTTACCCAAGGTGCTCTGGCTACTGACTGAAAGTGTTCTGTCATGGAAGGAGGGATAAACTCTTTCTGACTGTATTAAAAAATGATGAGCTAATTCATTGCATCTCGCGGGGTTAGGAAGTAGTAGGGGGGGTTTAGAGCTAGAGTCCTTAAATGGCTGCACAATAGCAAAGACCTGCTTAGAGTAATTAGAGGGCATTTTCATTTTCTGAAGCAAGGAATGCCACCCATGTGATCTTGATCACCCTGTGATACATCCATATTACTTCTCTGTCAATAGTCTTTTTAACAGCATCATATGATGTACACCAATTACGTCCCATAATTTTACATTTTTTCAATAAACATTGGAAAAAGGGATCAGTTGATCTAAGGACCCTGAGAGCCATCTCTTCATCTCCGACTCTGCCTTCTCCACAGATATGGACAGACAAAGTTTAAAAACCGCCAAAAGGCAGCTTGAATCAAATGATTTAATCTTAGACCATTGTCTGGTCATAGGGAGCTCATTACGAGGGAAAGCTGAGAAGGCTTGGATGGTGATGCATATAGATACTGCAAAATGGTCAGTCCAGTTTAGGGAAAACAATTGACTAACCCCCGAAGAGAGAACGTTATGTGGTATTTATTTGTATTTGTATTTATTTATACTTATAAAGCGCCTATCACCCACGGTCTCTAAGCGCTAAGATGTTAACACAGTTCAAAATACAAATGCACTGCAGAGTCTGACAGCAGGAGGGAAAAAAAATTCAGGCACCAGGCAACCAAACGGAGGCCTCAGGTAGAGCTAACCATAAGCTTCTCTAAATAGTACCGTTTTCAAGCCCTTCCTAAACGGTAAGAGCCTGGCTTCTTCGCGGAGAGTTTCAGGTAGTTTATTCCAGAGTTTGGGAGCAACTACGGAAAAGGTTCAGCCACCCAGTCTAGTTCCTTTAAACCGTGGGCAGACTAAGAGACTTGAGTGTGATGAACGGAGCAAACGACTGGGTGCATAGACCTTAAGACGGTCCCTGATATATTCTGGGACTATACCATACTGTGTTTTATGTACAATACATAAAACCTTGAAATCAATTTGTTGTTTCAATGGGAGCCAATGCAGCTGCTTCAGTATTGGTGTTGCGTGAGCGCTTCTAGGTAGCATGTAAATTAACCTTGCAGCATCATTCATGACAACCTGAAGTTTTTTGAGGAGTACCTCAGGTAGTCCGAGGTATACTGCGTTCCCATAGTCTAACCGGGAGAGAATAAGCGCGGTCACCACAGTCTGTCTAGTTGATACAGACAGCAGATGTACCAGCTTCCAGAGCTGCCGCATTGAGCCAACACCTGCAAAAAACACAGTTGATGGACAGAATGTAGAACAATGTCATACATTCACCCCAGTACAAGGATCTGGGCCTAAATCCATCGTTTTTTGCACTCCACACCACCCTGGGTTAGACACTGGCTATATGCAAATCAGCTCTGACCCTGTGCCTCATGGGAACAGTCCAGTCCGAACTACCAAGCCATGTCTTTCCCAGACCGGAATCAAGCATCCAAGGACCGGTTTCTGGCGATCAGCCTTCATCAGCCTGGATAGCTTGACTCCAGTGGTGTGGAGAGCCTGGGACTCACGTCTGAGCATACCCAGCCCACTTGGGGTGACAATTGCAAAAAACACAGTAGATGGACAGAATTTAGAGCAATGTCATACATTCACCCCAGTACAAGGATCTGGGCCTAAATCCATCATTTTTTTGCACTCCACACCACCCTGGGTTAGACACTGGCTATAAGCAAATCAACTCTGACCCTGTGCCTCATGGGAACAGTCCAGTCCGAACTACCAAGCCATGTCTTTCCCAGACCGGAATCAAGCATCCAAGGACCGGTTTCTGGCTATCAGTGGGCTGGGTATGCTCAGACGTGAGTCCCAGGCTCTCCACACCACTGGAGTCAAGCTATCCAGGCTGATGAAGGCTGATAGCCAGAAACCGGTCCTTGGATGCTTGATTCCGGTCTGGGAAAGACATGGCTTGGTAGTTCGGACTGGACTGTTCCCATGAGGCACAGGGTCAGAGCTGATTTGCATATAGCCAGTGTCTAACCCAGGGTGGTGTGGAGTGCAAATAAACGATGGATTTAGGCCCGGATCCTTGTACTGGGGTGAATGTATGACATTGTTGTACATTCTGTCCATCAACTGTGTTTTTTGCAATTTTCACCTCGAGTGGGCTGGGTATGCTCAGACGTGAGTCCCAGGCTCTCCACACCACTGGAGTCAAGCTATCCAGGCTGATGAAGGCTGATCGCCAGAAACCGGTCCTTGGATGCTTGATTCCGGTCTGGGAAAGACATGGCTTGGTAGTTCGGACTGGACTGTTCCCATGAGGCACAGGGTCAGAGCTGATTTGCATATAGCCAGTGTCTAACCCAGGGTGGTGTGGAGTGCAAAAAAACGATGGATTTAGGCCCAGATTCTTGTACTGGGGTGAAATTATGACATTGTTCTACATTCTGTCCATCAACTGTGTTTTTTGCATTAAGCCAACACAGCTACCAACTACAGCTGAAACGTGCTGCTTTAATGAGAGGTCGGTATCCAATCTAATGCCCAGACTCTTAACTACAGGTACTGGAGAGGGCACTCTGCCTAGCTCTACAGGCCAGCAACAACTAGACCAGGCTGAAGTCATTGCAGACAAAACCAGGACCTCCGTCTTATCTGGGTTTATCTTCAAAGAGTTAAAGGTCATCCAATAAGTGATAAACCGGAGGATATTCTGGACATTGACCTGAGAGGAAGCAGTATTGTCAATACGGACGATTAATTGCATGTCGTCCGCATAGTTAAAGACTTGAATGAGGAGATACCATACCTTTCTCCGCTTGGTCTGCTCTAAGCTTCTTTTCCTCTGTAGGAAGTATTAGGAGCATATCAGTCTTTTCTTCAACTGCTTCATCCTAAATGTGTATTTCACCAAAGTACATCCACAGACACTAACTGAAGTCAATGAAAGGCAGGCGATAAGGCTTGAGTAGTTTACTTACTGTAAATTACCCTCTTTTGAGTCCTGAGGCAAGACCACCCCATCTCCTTACTCCCCCTCACACACAAACACCTTATATGTGCTGCTCAGTCAGTGCGAGTGTGGTGTGGAATGTTGGTGCATGGTGATGCAGTGGAATGTTCCGGCTATGTTCTGTGGTTCATCCTGTGACGCCTCTGTGCTGATGAATGCGGGAGTACGCATAGCGGATTTCCTCGACTTCTCGCACTGTTTTGTGGAACCATGATGGAAAGTACTGTGAGTAGGACGACGCACTACAACTGCCATTGAGTTTTGGCGTCAACTTATGGTCTTGGAAGGGTTGACGTTTGACTTGCCATTGTTGCCTGCAGCCAAGCCAGAGGTGAACTCATGCATCTGGTAGTGTGGTGCAGTGTGGCAGTATATTTGGGGGAGAAGTCGCTCACCACAGGAAGCGCTGGTCTCCAGTGTGAGACTGAATTTTTGATGCGCCCAAAATTGCTAGTGATAGTTTGTTGTTTTTACAAGTTCTACCTCTTCATTAGCATTTTTGTTGCTAGTCTGCTGCTGTGACTTTTGTTTTATTAAAGTACGCTTTTCTTGATGTTATGATGTCATGTTGTTTCCGTATGGGATGCCTGATGGGAGTAAGTCATACCCATAGGTTTTCTGTGATAAATTACACATAGTGCCAGTGTCAAATTTCTGCAATGCACAAACTGCACAGTTTTCAGGATAGTGGAATTCTTGCGTATACTCCTAAAATGCTTTGTTTGTTTTTTAAGGATGACTGTTCCGGGGAAAAGTCACAAATTCTTGCTGGTGTGGGTGTGCATGTTGGCAAGTCACCCCTTTCGTTTTGTAGTTGAGAAGACTGCCATGGATAAGTCACTCATTTCTAGGTGTTGTGGTTGGTATGACTGTATGTGGATAAGTCACCCGTTTAGGGTGTTCATTGTTGGGATGTCTGTGCGTGGCTAAGTCACCTGTCCAGAGGTTTATTGGGATGACTGTGCGTGGATAAGTCACCTGTCCAGAGGTGTTTATTGTTGGGATGACTATGCTGGATAAGTCACCTGTGGTCTTATGTATTAGTGTGCGAGTTTTTCTTTTGGTGGGTAAATGAGTGTAGTATTGTTTGATGGTGTGTTGGTTTGTTCATGTCTTGATGTGTATTTATTATCTTCATTGTTCTCTGCTGCGCCGCTTTGTTGTTTTTTTTGCTGTGTGCTGACTTTCGTGCTAGCCTGGCCAACTGAGAAGTTCTGTGGCATATGGGGTTTGGTATGAGAAGTGGGTCTTGGTGCAGTGCGGTGAGATCTACTGTGGTTTTGAAGGGGAGATGTGGTGATGTCCCTTTTATTATTTAGTGCAGGTATATGTGTGGTCTTTTATTTATCCATCTGGTGCTTAGTGTTTTTACATGCATGGCTTCTTATGTATTACATCTGATTTGTTTCCATGCATTCTTCATCTGATAGTGAAATGTTCATCTGTTATTCGCTATATTGTCTTTCTTTTATATAGAGTATTTATAAGCATGGTTTCTTATGTATTACATCTAATTTAGTTGCATGCATTCGTCATCAGATAGCGATATTACATTTATTATTCGCTAGATTGTCCTTCTTTTAATTATTGCAGAGTTTGTTTTGTGATGCATTTGCGAAAGCGAATTTTCCATTGGGGAGTTGCATTGTGTTCCTTTTCCCTGTAAAGAAGGTAGATGGGGTATGTATATTTGCTGCTCAGCCAGCGCGAGTGTGGAATGTTGGTGCGTGGTGATGCAGTGGAATGTTAGATGTCTGTGAGGGTCAGTTGGAGTATGGGCTGAGCAGCAGGGAGGCTACTCCTGGTGGGGCTTTAAATTGTAGCTACTTAATAAACCATTTTACTTAATCTACACCTGGATTAATGGACTCTTTTCATTACAACAACACACACTTTTCACGGGTCCAAACTAATCTTCCTTACCCTACACACAGTAAATGAAATGTGAACATTGCTCTGTTTCTGCTCCTAACCAATTGTGATTCCTGTTCCATTTATCATGCTCATTTGGCGTAAACAACCCTGGGCAGTGTCCCGCTCATAAAAGGGGCTGTATATTCTTCTCCAGTCAAAATCTAGATTACTTGGCTCCTTGTGATTCAGTTCTTTTAGTTGTAAATGATAGCACTTCACTACCTCTCTGGATGCTATTTAGATGCCTATAAGTGAGAAATCCAAATGCACGCCCCATGCAGTAGAGGACAAGTGTCAACAAAAATGCAACGCTCCAATTTAACGCGATAGACAATATAGCTTGCATACATTCCAGACAGGCCCAGATTTGCCCTGCAGTCACATGTATGTCACAGTAGCCATCAACACTTGCTACCAACAAACACTACACACGCAACTCCATCCGGTGGGTAGTGGGCCCTTCCGGGGACCAATGTATGTACTATTGATGGAGCTCAACCTTGCACACAAATCACTCAGTGTTCGCCCAATGTATAAGAAATTGACCAAAACAATATCAAATGAATCTACCAACATTCTATGACGGTAGACCAACAATGCAGAACGTGGCCGGTGTGGCGAAAGCGCGCACATGCAATCCGCGGTTCCAGACAACATAGCGCAACATAAATGAAATGGCACTGCTAATTTGTTTACACACTTTTAATTAAGCCGAATAGGAATAAAGGTTGGCCAATAACAGACAAAGTACTTTTGTTTTTAACGACGCAAGCCTTCAGTCTTTGATTTACACCTATGCCTAAAGCTTGATAAGCTACTGAACAGAGTTGTACGTTGTTAATGAGTCCCATCCCATTGATTTTGGTAATTGTAATACCTTTTCATACATATTAAACAGCAAGATTGTAGATATGGTCATTATAAAACCAGATTCCAATTTTCTCCTGTTTGCTGACCTTTATTAGTGTAGTATGGTATCGACCTGACGAACATTTGTAATTAATATTCTAAAAATTCAACATGTGCTGTGATGCTGCAAACAAACACAGCACACCGGCGTGCAGTCGTTTGGTTGTGGTACCTTGGAAGAGAAACGTAGATATAACCGTGCTTTTCTCTTGTCGGCTGAACACTTGCCCACTGTACTGCTCAAGGTTAGCTACAGCTAAAAATATCTAAACGCATTTTTCTCTCACTCTGCAGAATGACGTCGATTTGGTAGGAACTGAGAAGCTAAGCAGAAAATGAGCTTAACATCCTGGTTTTTGGTGAGCAGTGGAGGCACGCGCCACCGGCTGCCCCGAGAGATGATTTTCGTTGGGAGAGATGACTGTGAATTGATGTTGCAGGTAATTGCATCAGCCCTCCATGTTTCTGTGGGACAGATTCAACACACTGTATGTTCTAGTAATCTCGGCAAATGTCTATCTGCTGCTCTGTCATCATGCCGAAGAATTTCATTTGCACAACTATGTAATGATATGCTGTAATATACAACTTCCCCACACATACGTAGCCGCAAAGTGGTGTCAAATACAGCTGTCAAGCGATTTATTTTTTTCAGTGAGTAATGGCAGGGAGAGAAATTGAAGGATGTATTGTTCACACTGACGCAGACGGCTACACATTACAATTGCCTCTTATTGATGTTAGAATAATACACTATTGAGCCTCAGTCTGTGGAAAAAATCGAGCTGAAAGCAGACAGGCATTGTATGGAAACATCTTAGCATTTAACCCTGTATGCTTCTTTTTTTTTTTTTGTATCTCAATTCTTTATTAATTTTTCAAAAAGAAACAAATAGTGATCATCATTCAAATACATAGACCTAACGTTTGATTTCTGATTCTTAACATCTTCGTAAGGGCTCCTAGTATTTGCATGTGGAGAAGCCGAGTCACAGCAGAATCCCACTTTCAAGACCCCTTTGTTCTCTTATGTCCCCTCATTCTCTTATCCGCTCCCAGCAGCGTGTTGTAGTGTCCTAGGGTTCTTTTAATAAGTGTCACGTAACTACTAGCATGAGAGGATACTGAAGCTGCACTCCATGATGCCTGCGCAGTAGAACATGCTCGATCTCAAACAAGCAACACCGTTCCTCAAGCACATGACCAGCAGACCATATACACATGGGATAGGCAGAACGTTTGCAAGACCCAATTTCCCCCAATTTCACCTCACAAACACAGCAGTCTGCACACAGTCTCCTTACACCATCAGTGCCAAGAATTTGACAAATTTCTCAGTGGTAAAATGGAGAATGGTCCAAATTGCCTCTGTGCATTTGTACTAAACGTAATTGAAGGCAGTCACTCAGAACTGAAGAATTTTGAGAAAATTGATTCCTTGTCTGCTTCTAAATCATGGTCCATTGTTCACCAAACCTATGCAGAAGGCTATTTCAGGCGATTCTCTAGAAATAATATAGAAGCAGCAAAATAATAATTCAATTTGAGGGTAGAGGAGACAACTGCAGTAGGGAACTACTTCGAATCATAAGGGATTAATAGTCGGTAAACCCCTCACTGAGTTTTCGAATCGTGAGCCTTAGACTATTCCTGCAGTAAAGTTTCAAGATTCTTTTTAGGTTAAAGAATCACTAACCTGTGAGTGTGTCACACCACACCAGGAGATAATGTGAAACAGAGTCTGTTAGTGGGGTCTGTGCTGCCTGTCCTTCTATGCTCTTTCCCCCATTGTAGCTTCAACATTCTCCTTGGTTAAAGTCCCACCACCAGTAGAAATGGAGAATATCCTTAAAAAGATGCATGTCACCCAGTGCCCCTTACTCTTCCTTTCTTATAAAAGTGATTGCCCCAGATATGTATGTGTTCATCACAGAGCATCTAAACCATTTTTTCATAAAGGCCCATGCCCCAAACTTTCTGAAGAAGTCCTGGGTTCCACTCTACTTTAAGAAGCCTTCACCTTATGTTATGGGGCTGGATAACTGGCGACTGATTGTGAGAACAGCGGCACTTGACTCCGTAGATCACAGGATTAAATGCTTATAGCAAATTACAGGGATGTTTTCCATCTTCCTTAAGTGACTTAGGGCCAGATTTAGACTGTGGCGGATGGTTACTCTGTCATAATGTGACGGATATCCTGTCTGCCTTATTACAAGTACTTTATATCCTATGACAGTTATAATATGGTGGACGTGATATGGAGTATCCCTTCCGCCAAAGTCTAAATTGGGCCTTAATACTTTTATTTCTAGGAAGACTTTTCAGGTTGTAATGGGTGGACTGAGTGTGCCAACTTTAGAACCCTGCTGTGGAGTTCCACTAGGCCTCTGGTTTTCTCATTGCTTTTTGATATTTATGTGAAGCCTTTACATGACCTCTTTGTGGCACTGCAGAGGTGGTGGAGAGGATTTCAAATTTATGCTGATAGTATGTAGCTGGTGGGAGTGTAGTCTACACGTTACCTGTATCTTCAGTTAGGTGGATGAGATTCAGAACTGCATCGGGGAGATCTGGTGTGCCATAAACGTCAAGAAAACTGAAAAGCTACTGGTGGTCTGTAGGGGTTTGTGAAACATCTTTTTACTTTCCATAATATCTGTAGAGAAGACAACACAGATGTGATGCTCATAATAAGGTCAAAACTGTAGTGGCTTTTTCATGTAAAGTAAGCACTGAAATCACTACTTTAAGACAGTTCTCTACCACAGTTTTCAGCTGACTGATGTCTTAAATGATGGAAGAGCTGGAACATAGTATTTGACCACCCTTGACAGTGGTAAACGATTGTTTGTAATTGTAACTTTAAAGTAATGTGCTGTTTTTAGTTGGAACTTGAATAACATTTAATGACATCTATAACATACAAAACACAAATCAGCATAATACAGTTAAACATAACAGGACACAACACAACAGCCAAAACAGAATGCAGCACAACAGCCACTGTAGAACGCAACAACACAATGCAATAATGCAGCACAAAATAAAACCAGAAACAAAACAGCACACAATTCTTGGTCTTTTTAATTTTAATTTGGAAAATTCTAAATCGCCTGACACTATATCCCTGGTAGATTCTCTGGCCTCTTGTGGTCTTTTATAAAGAGTGGGAAGTTTTACCCACTCCGCTGGCCACACACTGGACGGGGTCTTTACCAACGATCTTAGACTGTAGGTAGGCCTTCCCCTCCCCCTCTCCTTGTCTGATCATAAGGCAGTCCCTATCGAGTTCACATCTGGACTGCGGGACCTGCCCGCAAAGGACAATAACAACTGGGCTTTGAAAAGGAACTCTAGGGGACTGAATAACGAGTCCCTTGGCCCTATCATCGCCAATTGTAAGTTCTCTCCCAAAATTGATACGGATACTGCTGCTCGGGAGCTTGTCAATACTATCTCAGAGGCAGTTAACATTCTTGCCCCTGCCAAACTACACTACTGCGCCAGGAAACGCCCGTCGGCCCCGTGGTTCTCTGATTCCCTTAGACTCCTCAGGCAGGAGTGTAGGAGGCAAGAAAGGTTCTGGAGAGCCCACCCTGAACCAGATGAAAGAACTAAACACCAAAACCTTATTATAGGATATAAGGCCGCAATCCTGGCAGCCAAACAGTCATATTTTACCAATCTGACAACCTCCCTCAGTTCCTCTAGAGACCTTTTCAAAATTGTGGATTCCCTCTCTCTTGTTCAGCATCCCAATCCCATTGTCGCATCTCAAGAACTCTGCGATCAGATCTCCTCGTTTTTTCACACCAAAATCGTGGACATCTATACCGCCCTAGAAGCCCTCAATTCCATCCGGGAGGCCGTCTCGCCACCTGTCTTTCCCCCTTGGCCGAGTCCGCCTTCGGCTCCCCGAGGTAACTTGTCCAATTTTCCCCCTCTGACCGCTGAAGTTTTAAATGAGCTTCTCAATAAACTCAAATCGGGATCGCCTCTGGACCCCTGCCCTCTTAAAATTCTGAAGAACTGCAGAGTGGTCCTGCTCCCCCCCTTTCTAGATGTAATGAATCTGGTAATTTCGAATGGTGTTTTCCCCGCGACCTGGAAGCTGGCCATTGTCAAACCTCTTCTGAAAAAGCCAACCTTGGATCCTGGGATCCTAAAAAACTTCCGCCCCATATCCCTTCTTCCTGCCCCCGCCAAGATGCTCGAGGCCCACCTCAATCACCATCTCAGCGCCTTCCTAAACAAAGCTAGCCTGCTAGACCCCTCTCAGCATGGTTTCCGGAAGGCGCACAGCACAGAGTCAGCCCTTACAGTGGTGGTCAACAACATCCGCGCCAAGGTCGATAGTGGTCAGACTACCCTTCTGATCCTGCTCGACCTTACGGCCGCCTTTGACACCCTGTCCCCCTCCATTCTGGCCACTCGTCTTGGTGAGATGGGAGTGGAAGGACTGGCTCTGGGTCTCCTGACATCCTTCCTCAACCATCGTGCACAAAGGGTCAAACTGGGCGGCTTCCTCTCATCCGCCAAGCCTTTGCAATGTGGGGTCCCACAGGGCTCATCCTTGAGCCCCACACTCTTCAACATATATGTGGCCCCACCTGTGAGACTTGTAAGATCCTTCGGACTGGAAGTTTTGTCGTACGCTGACGACACCCAGATAATGGTCTCCCTATCTCATTCGGTTGAGACCACGGCCTTAAAGTTTAGGAACTGCATGGAAGCCGTGGCAGGCTGGATGACCTCAAATTTCCTCAAACTAAATGGGGAAAAGACCGAGGTCCTCATCTTTGGCGGCAAACAAGATGTCTGGTCGGCTGATTGGTGGACGCCTGCCCTCGGAACATGCCCCAAGCCGTCCTTAGTTGCCCGCAACCTGGGTGTTGTCATCGACACCACACTTGTTTTGATAAACAAGTCAATAGGACTGCTTCCACCTGCTGTGGTGTCTTAAAGATCCTTAGGAAACTCGCACACTATCTCTCCCCGGATGCCCGGAAACATGTTGCAGTGGCTCTCATTTCTCCTCGACTGGACTATTGTAATGCCCTATACCTAGGTATAAACAAAAAGCTCATCCATCGCCTACAAGTTGTCCAGAATGCAACAGCTAGGTTTGTAGTCGATGCCCCCAGACGTTACTCTGGATCCAGGATCAGAAAAAACCTTCACTGGCTGCCCTTACAGGCCAGGATAAACTTTAAGGTACTTGTCCTTACCTACCGTGCTCTACACGGATTGGGTTCGGAGGACATTGGGTCTCTCGTGTCCTTCTACACTCCGGGCAGGACCCTGCGATCGGCTAACAAAAACCTTTTGTTTATCCCTCGAACTACTAAGGCTAGGTGGGGAGGTAGGGCCTATTTCTCCCTTGCCCCAAAACTGTGGAACACGCTTCCAGCCGACCTTAAGGGCAAGCCGTCCCTCGCCCTTTTCCGTAAAGGTCTAAAAACCTGGCTTTTCGCAGAAGCCTACCTGTAACTTCCCTCATCGGGTGACACCCACCTCTCTGCTGTTTCCATCAGATGCGCCTTGATGCCTCCGGGTTAAGTCGCGCAATACAAATACCAAATTCAAATTCAATTCAAATTCAACCACTATAACAAGATGTTCATAACTGATATGCCCAAAAATTCTGTCACACACTACCATCTCCTGAAATCTGCTCTCATAACATGGTGGCAAACTGTATTTGCACCAAGAATTGCCTTGCTTACCACCAAAGTCTTGTAATAGTGCCAACTAAAATGTTTTGTGATCCAATTTAGAGTTGTTTTCATTGATCACCTCATTCTAATAGAATGCGTACACTCACTTGGTGAGATCTCTTGCCTTTACATCCATGTCTTGGCCTGGTTGTGACATAATGTGTAATAAAAAAATACAACTGCCTTAGTCAAAACAATCACATAGTCCAGACTAGTTTACTACTGTTCAGTTTTTACTGGAGCATCCTAGAAGATACTATGTGACATTCCCAAAAAGGTAAATGCTACTGCCACTTCACTTGAATTAGTTACGCTGGTTCCTATTTGTGAGCCGTGTGATGTTCTGGGCTCTGCTTATGCTCCCAGGCCACACTCACATGGCAGGGGATCTCCGCGGTGCCCAAAAGCCATTCACCACCTCAAACCGGTCTGAGGGATGCTGCATACCCTGCCTCTTCAGGGGGTGGGATCGGTCAGGTGAGATGACAGCAGCATGGAGAGGATAGTGAAGATTAAAGTTTCCCCTCGCAAGAGCCCAGCTGCCAACTACACCCTGTCATGTGACCCAAACAGTCTGCAGGCACCAAATGGCTAAAGCAAGAAAATGCCTACTTTCTAAAAGTAGCATTTTCGGAATTGTAATTCACGATCCAACTTCACCATAAGTTAGAAATTGAAATTGTGATTACAGAGCCACCAAACTTGAAGTGGGTATCTCTTCCCATTTGGAAATTACACCTTTAAAAAATAATAAGGCTACCCAATGTTATCCTATGGGAGAGATAAGACTTACAGTAGTGACAAACAAATGTAAGAGTTTTTCACTTAATCTCACAAATAGAAGCGGGATAATACCACTGCGTGAGGGTGCAAGAGTGTAGGGGAAATGCACCAAATTAGTAAAACTGCCCTCACACACAGCAAGCTGTATCATGCTTCATCATAGGGCTGCTGAAACACCTCCGCACCAGCCCAACGCTGGAGGTGGAGCAATGGGGGGGAAGACAATACAACCTACAGTATAAGATCACAGGTGAGAAAAGATGCAGAAAAAGTGATATAAGACTGGTATCAGGAAATCCTCATCATAGTTTTGATATTAGGTACCCTATCCAGGTTTAAAACAAAAAATGTGGATGCTGGGTTGGGGAGCTTATAATGAGACGCCAACCCCTCCACTCTAAAAACAAGTGTAGACATGTTTCAGCCAGCAAAATGAATCCTCCAGCTTTCCTCAGGACTCACACCACTGTGATCCCTAGGAGTTTTTCACTACCACGACATTTAAAACTTAAAAGTACCCGTCCTACTTTCTAAATACATGGCACCCTGCCCTCTGGGCTGTCCCAGGCCTACCCTATTGGTGATTCTTCCTTTACTCTAATTTCTCATGTTAAATGCTTGAATTTTCACTTTCTTCAAGTCTGCTGAGATCCACAATAATAAAATAAGAAAATCTCTTCTCGGCTCCCCTTAGCCATATCCTTGTTTCCTGTGCATCTGTCGATGTCATGTTCACAGTGTTCTTGTGTCATTTGTGGCTTCCACTTTCACTACATATGTGTCCCATACAACCCTAATTGCCCCACCACCAGTACGTACCCTGGCCAATATGAGTATTTCAGATTTAGCCACTGTCCACTTACGTTGATCTTGTAGCCAGTTTCCGATAGCCGGAACACAAGTAGGTTTCCATGACATTGTTTTGCAGTGTTTGAATAGTATAAGGGCCAAGTCTACAAATTGGCACAGGTATTTTTTATTTTTTTGGGATTGTACCACTATGCTGCCAAGTAAGCAGAGACCTGGCATAGGTGGCAATTCCCTCCTGTGAATTCAGACACATTTTCCAACACCTCACCCCATGCCCATTGTATTGTCATACAGTCCCTATGATAAAAGCCAGCATCCGACTGCCCACATCTTGGTTGGCATACGATGCACTCTCGAACATTTGATGTGTGCATCTTGGGTTAGATAAGTCTGATGGAGATAGCTGAATTGAGTAAATTTAAAACTTGGGTTTCTTGCCACTCTTGTTATGTTCCAGGCCGTCATCCACGTTTTTCAGACTAGCCCCTTCCTGTGACACTCGCTCACGTAATTTGACTCTGTAGGCCCTTGACGTTATGTTGCATGAGTTTTATAGTTGGGTATACGCCATTTTACCATGCCCCTGGGTCAGTAAACTTTACAGGGTTCAAAGATCATAGGCTCTGACTACACCTGCCCCCAGCTTTGATATAATCGGCTTACAAGAGCAATATAAGTGAGAAATGGTCCCAGTGGTGTACCATATGCCTCACATTGTTCAGCAAATGTGTACAGCAATTTGGCTATGTATACATTTCCCATTGACTCTGTAGGAAGGTGGCTACCTGACTATGGTTACCCCAGATTTTTTTGCCTGTGTTTAGCTGGTTTTTTGACTTAGTTGACCTGGTTCCCTGCTAATCAGGGCCCCAGGCCATCTGCTCTCTCTGTAAAATGGATTCCATGTACCCTAGGTACATACCACAATTGGAAATGGACTCCTTGTCAGCCCCTGTATAATGCACTATAGGTGCCCAGGGCATAGGAGCCACCAAGGCCTACCAGGGGCTGCAGCATATCTTTTGCCACCCCTGGCTGGTTCTTAAATTGACACAACTGGCTGATCACTCAGCTGGGGTAAGGTGGTGTAATCACCCCTTGCTTAGGTATAGTATACCTATATCTAAACCTATATCTGGACACATATTAACCTGTGAGCCACTCCTATGGAAGGCCTCATCAATCCTGGAGGCAGAGTGCGTGGTTTCATGTGAGATGGAGCTCTAGCATGAGCTGAGCCTGTCTGCAGCTGTCGGGAACAACTCCCTAAGCTGTTTCAGGATAATGCCATACCATATACTATTAAGTGCCTTATAATCCTCGCGGTTATTTAGCAACTTTGGTTTGGCTTTATCAAAACATGTCGTGTAAGGTGTCATACGATTTGGAATACTATCCCCTCGCCAGTTCTGGCGACGGGGATAGCATTCCACCCCTCTAGAGGGGTAAGACATGTTACTTTGCTTTAATGCGGTTGATTTCTCCAAAGACCTTAGATCCACAAAATGGATGCCTCTGCCACAGACAAATGTCTGG
Organism: Lissotriton helveticus; assembly: GCF_964261635.1. Lineage (NCBI taxonomy): Eukaryota > Metazoa > Chordata > Amphibia > Caudata > Salamandridae > Lissotriton > Lissotriton helveticus. The sequence goes on from NC_136067.1 coordinate 939,707,016, forward strand.
ACCCCTGCAGTTGACCGAAACTCGACCAAATGGGTCCTGGACAAAGGGTTTCCTGTCACAGGAGGGTGTCACCGCCCTCCAGACAGGAGATAGTGTATTGTAGCAGGGAGGTTTGAAAGAAACCAGACAGTGCCTGGGGAGCACAAGGCTTCCCCTTGCATAATCCGGTCAAACCGGTTCTGGGGCAGCCCAGCCCCAGCTCCAGTGAGACCTGGACAAAGGAAAGGGGGTGTAACCACCCCCCTTCCTGGTCCCACCCATAGGGAGGGACCTAGCAGGAGATCCACCCCTCAGATTGGAATAAGAGTGGGAGCAGTGCCCTAACACAGCAGATCATCCTGAAATCACCTTTAAACTAAGAAGACGACTGGACTTCGACATTCTGATGAACAGAAGACTGAAGAGCATCTCCCTTGTGGCCTAGGAGGGGCCACCCTGTGAACACAGGCACTACCCAGCACCTCGACGTCTGCTTTGCCGCCGCCTCCCGCCGGAGCCCGAGTGCAGAGCCTGACAAGACCCAGCTTCCCAGACTTCTCCCAGCCTGATCCACAGTCTCTGCAAAGAAGGGACCCGTGGAGGCACCGAGAGACGTGGGAGCGGACATCTTGAAAGACCCCCGAGACGCTGACTGCGCAGCACCCGAGGCACCCTCGACTCTGTGCTTTGGGGTTTGAGAAGCCCCACAATCGAGCAGCATTTGCACCAAAGATCAGCTCTCCAGCATCTCCACAATCTGCGTGGGGCCCTTTTGCTTTGTGCCACTCGACTCGCCATCCCGGCCGCTTGTCACGTGGTCAGCGGCCATCTTGGCGACGAAACCTACGATTTACACTGTGGGTCTGGTTGCTCAAGACCTGCCCTCGCTCCTGTAGAAAGGAGTACCCGCTCTGACCTTGCTGGTCCGAGTAATAAGCCTTTTTCACTTTCCCCGTGGCTTGCATTAGCCAAGGCTTGTTTGCTTCAATCGAGTTGCCGACACCGCCATCAGCTAGAGCCTTCGAGGGACAGCTCGTGATCGACTCCTGGACGTCCTTGGCCTCTTCGTGTCCACGTGGCTGCAGAGAGAAGCAACACCTCATCACCTGTTTGCACCCGACTTTGCCTGGTTCCAATCTGGTTCCACGGTGGTCACTGGCCAGTGACTTTGAACACTGTCCCCTCTGCTTTCAGGTCTTCACCACTTCAGATCCACCCTTGGATCCACCGGACACTTCTCCTTCACATCGCCTGCAGCGTCTTCAGCTTCAAGCGCCAAGAACCTGCGTGTCAAAACCCGACGCCTCTTCGACCCTGTGCACCCACTTCCTGTGGGTGAGGTAACTTTGCTCCGCCGGTGTTCCCACACTGGTGCACATCTCTAGGGTCTGTGTGTTAAGTTTTGTTCCTCTAGGTTCAGCGGAAGTGTCCTTAAACTTTAACTTTACAACTTTTACGCACCATTGGTTAACATTGGTGCATGCGTGCGCTTTCCGCACATCTCCCGAATCCCGAGGGCCATTCCCGACTTCAGCATTGCTTGTCCTGTCTGCTCCCAGCGATTCCCTAGGCCCTAGGCCTAACCACTGCTCGAGTGGCATCTCTTATACCACTTGTTTAGTATATGGTTTGAGTGGCCCCCTGCCCTCATCCATAATTGTGCAACTTTCTATGTTTAAACAGTGCTTTTGATTTAACGCTTGTGCCCCTTTATTCATAAAGAATACTGGGGATTGTTTTTAGTAATAAATACATATATTTTTATAATATATACTTGTGTGGTGTCCTTTCATTTGGTACTACAGGATTGTATGTGGTAAAACAGCTCGCTTAACACGACCTCTTAAGTTAAGCCTTTAGGCTGCTTAGTCCATGCTACCCCTAGGATAGCTTGTCTAATAAGGTTGACTTACAACCAGACACCATAAGGGATTGTTTGGTCTGATAACAGGTGGTTCCAGAATTGGAAACATCACCTATCAGGCCAACTTCTCACAGACTCCACCACCGCTTCAGTCCACACCCTTGTATTGTGTCCCTTTGCCAGGTCTTTCATCGCGGGCAGTGAAGAAGAGGGCAACTGTGGAGCATGTGGTCGTGGTTGTCTGCATGCGTATATATATTTTTCCCACCATATTTTCGATATTTTGGCAAATCTATTATAAATGGTATCATCCGCGCCTTGAGTTAGCAACCAGTCATTAAGTTAACCTCTTCGGAGCCCCCTCATCAGATCAGACCTCTCAGGGTTGGGTGAAGGGCCTAGCCAGCATATTGGCCATTATAATTGCACCGCTGCATAATGCGCAAATGCTGAACAGCGATAATGTCTACCATTGTAGAAAAATCTGCCTTAGTTGTTTACACTTTTGTCCTTTGACTTTATAGAGGAATTTCTTTGCATTTTTAGTTTCTTGCTCTTCATTCCCCCTAATTCGTTTCTAGGAGATGTCCATTTAAATTGTACGTTTCTTTTCTGTGAATTTCATGTTAACAGCCATCTTTCGCAGTTTAAACGCAAATTACATAGCGTTTCACGTATGTCGTAGTATGTGCCTAATGCACAGTAGCGTGTTGTGGCTAATGATCGATTTTCCTACCAATGAGCCTACAGTATATTATCTTATCTTGGGAAAGGAGGTAATGCATCTTTCAATGACAACTTCTTTCAAACCCTACCCAGTTCCCCTGTGTGTTGGTATTTCTATATTCATTTGGAACATGACTATGACAACAGTTCCAGGTTGCTGGTTTCAATTGCCCCGGGAGTGCAATCTCCTAATATAAATAGAGCTGTTGAAACAGAAAGTCATCAATCTTTAAATTGTTTACTTGCACTCAGGGGACTTTTGAGTTCTACATTTATATCCCCTGAAATCTGCTGCTAGTTGATGTAGAACCACTTAGTATGTGGTTTAAAACCTGTTTCCTAATTACTGTCCATGCACTTTAGTTTTTTTTTAACCAAGATTTATTTTTCTGAATTTTAAAGTCTCGAAGTGTGGATAAGCAACACGCCGTTGTCAACTATGACACCTCAACTGATGAACACTTAGTGAAGGACTTGGGCAGCTTGAATGGGGTAAGTTACTCCTACAACAAAATTGATTTGCTTGTTCTGACCTTGTAATCTTAATTTCAGCGCTCTAACTTTCTTTTCATTAGTTTCTAGTTAATGGGTGATGTCAAACATTTACAATAATTTGAAACTCCCAAAACATAATTGTGCATACTTTAAAATAAAATGACGTGCATTATTAAAATGTCAAAGTAATAATACAGGTGTATGTATGGTGGGTGAGGGGGGCAGTTACTGCAGATCATGGTCTTGTTGTTCTATGCTACATCTTAGCTTATCCAGTAGTGCCAAGAAGTTGTTATAGAGAGTAATCGGTTACTATTGTTCATAATTTGTAGTTTCCCATAACCAACCCTTTCTAACTTTGCTTTAGTGAATACCGATTAGCAAGAGTTATTCCATGGTGTCGAGCCAGCTTCTTTGATTGAAACATTCTAATGTTCTACTGTTGCCATAACTTCAGCTCCAGCTTCTCTCTCCTTTTACAATTCCAAAAATAAAAACTCAATCGAAAATAAGAAATGAACTAAACCAATTGCTTAAAACAACTCCATAAAGTATTACTCTTTGTAAGTATGTAGTGTGTAAAAAGCAATTTAGAAATGCATTTTGACTGTTTGGATTTGGAGTGTGCTAAGGAGAGACGGTGATGTGAGGTTGTTAGTGGAGTGTGTTGAGAGGAGCAGGTGATTTGATTGGGAAGGAAGTGGAACAGTGTGTGAAGCAGGTCTGGTGTAGAGAGGGGTGCTTAGGGGCATAACGCAGACCCCTGTGGCACATGGGGCTCCCAACCTTTCAGGGTTCCCCATTTACACCAAGACCAATAAATATCTGTGATATATGAGAGACTCATGAGCCCCTCATCGCATTCTGAAAGGGGGGGCATCATTTTGCTACTCCTTTGGGGGGGGGGGCTGCTTTCTTTCATTTGCATCTTCCCTGGTCCTCCCTTGCCTTAAAATCCAAGGTGAAATTTCAACAAACAACATCAAAACAGATAGAGGGAGTAAGGAGATAACAAAAGGAGAAAATACCATAACATAACATGCTTGTAAAAATGATAAAACGTGATAAAATAAAGAAATTGATTATGTTTTTATTAGGTATTTCTTTATTAATTATTTGTATCGGAGTTTATTTATACTTTTGTTTCAGTCAATTCAGTCTTTATGTTTTATTAGTTACTAGGCTTGTTCTTTTTCTTTCGCTTTTTTTGTTAGCTTGTACCCTGTTCAAGTTACTCACAGCAAGAATGTACTGCTGGGAGGGCGAAAGCTCCATGTGTTTCTGGGGTCTTTTAAACCCTCTAAGACTCCAGTTAAAGGGATCTTTTATTAGTACCTTTCTTCCCTTGAAAGCAAAGTATTTCTTTAGAACTTGTTGTTTGGGTATAGGGCAATAATGATTGCCAATTCCATTTCCATCATACACACTCTCTCCTAACCCCAGTACTGCTGGGAGGGCAATTGAGGTGCCCTTGCTACAGAACAACATATGCAGTTTATTACTTTTCAATATTAAGCATCCATTCACTTTTTAGGTTTCGCCTGGCGTCCAATGCGCAGCAGTGTTCGCGCAGGCAAAATCTTAGGTTTTGCAGTAAGGGGCTTTGTCCCGCCTGTCTCTTACAATTGGCTAGCTCCATAAATGGAGGCTAGCCATTGGAAGAGAGATCTGTCCGTAATTCTCGGAGCAGATTCGTTGGCGTTCCGTAGATTTTTACTCATCCCGCCCCTTTTTAAACGTCATGCGGCGGTGGGCGTTTACTTTTTTTTTCCCCAGCCTTTTATTTTGTCATTTGCCCCGACCTCTGGTGAGTGCTTGCTGCTGTCCTGCCTTCCCCCGCCCCCCCTCCCGCTGTCCGTGTCTCCGTTCCCACCTAATAATATACAGCTCTCTGTCTTAGGGCTTGACAGACCCTTATCAGGGGAGGCTTACATATATTGTTAAGGGAAGTGGGGGCTTTGCCTCTGGTTTGAATTACAAAATCGAACTAGCAGTGTTATCACTTCCCTTCCAGTCTGCAGTGGCCGGCTGAGATACATTTTGTAGTTTGTCAGACACAGGATAGCACAATCGGGGCTGAAGCTCTGGGTAGACACTCTGCCTTACATGTCCTGGATACCATATGCTAGGGACTTATAAGTGGTTCAGTCCCTGCCAATTGGCGGTAGCCAATTCACATTACACTTTGTATTGGGTTAGAACACTGGCACTGAGGTCTGGTCAGCAGTGCTCAATGCACTCTCCGAGACGAAAAACCAGCAGCATCAGTTCAGACAATGTGGGTTGGACATGCAAACAGAGGCATTTCCTTACATTCGTCTATTCTGTTCTCCCAGCAGATAATGTAGCAGTTTATGAATAGGCCTTTTAGACCATTTTCACCTCTTCAACATCCTCTGGTTTCATGATAACTTAATACTGCCCGGAGCCAGTTGATGCTACTCCCTTGTAAGCCAATACATAAGGCACATTTGAAATTTGTCTCATTGAATACATCTCTTCACTTGGCTTTGACATCTGTAGGGAGAGTGGGAGAGGTTCAAGCATTCGCCATCAAGGAAACTTTGAATTCAAAAAAGAAAAAGTAACTGTGAGAACCAAGCCTAGATTCATACCAGAGGCTCCTCTTGACTTTTCACATAAATCAAACTGTCATTCTCCTATCTTTCTTTCCAAATCCATCTACAACAGCAGAGAGATCATTGCATTCTTTGGCTTTGTGTAGATGCCTCCGGTTTACATAGAGAAGACATAGGACATATTCACATCGGACCAACTGTTAGTGTCTGTTAGACAGCTACAAAGATGCCATCTTCTGTTCAGACAGGGGATAGCTCTTTGTCTCTCATCCTGCATTACGTTCTGTCATTCCAGGGATTCCACCTCATTGGCTGAAGTTTGAGTTCCTTCAAATGAGGTGGATGTGCTACTAAACAAATAGTGTGCTTCATTTCTATGGCCATTTTATCACTGTATATTGCTATTTTAATATGCCGACGATTCCCAACCTGACTACTGAGAACGATTCAAGAATGAGAATATATATAAATGATGCCAACGTTGGAGAGCTGGAGTTACAGGTAAGTAACTCATTTCTTATTTTACATTTGAATATAGTCTCATTAAGATAATAAAACTAATTATAATTAAATTCATGCACTAAAAAGTACATTGCCCTTAAAGACACCAAACATTCAAAAGGGAATATCAAAGCAGGGAACAATACCTATACCTGCACATATGGGAATTTAGGCATTGTCTCTTTAGTATTCTCAACTTTACACTGATCAAGTATTTTATTAGTCCTGTTTTATTGCCTTAAGCAAGGATATTTGAAATGAGGAATGACTCTTTTAGTTGTATTGTTCACTAAAGACATTTAATTTATTTTATTATTTTATACATACCCTGATGTTCAAAACTATTTTATACATACCCTGATGTTCAAAACTATTGTCCATCAGATGCAACTTTTTACCAAGGAGGACTGCTCTTCAGCTGCCTTTTTCTGTCATTGTGCTGGCTTTTAATTTTCACTCCGGTGTTGAATGGAAATTATGGCTATTCCAGGCCCTAGTTTGTGGGGCTTGCCTTTCATATTAGGTTCACACATATGGCCCGATTACGATGTCTTTCGTAAAATGTTCCAAGCCAATCGGTCTTGGAATCATGTCTGACCGAATCAGGTTCTGCGAGTCCGACTGACCGATTATGATGCTTCCCAACATGGTTCGGTCGGACTTGCATTGAATTCAATGGAAGCCTGTGTTCCGAACGAGAACACAGGCTCCCATTGAAAAAAGGGGTGGTTGGGGAAAACTTTGCACGCTGTGGCGGGCGCACCATGGTGCCTGCCACATTGTGCATGGTTTGGAAGAGGGCTCCCTTGGGTACCCCTACAGGCCCCAACCGGATCCCTCATGGCCCCTAAAGACATATTCCGGCAGCTGTTTAGTGTTGGGCAGACCGAATCAGAACGGCTGTCCAAATCAGTCATTGTAATCTCTTGTTCGGAGACGGTGTCCATAGAGCTATATGAACATCTCAGAAAGACTTAGGCTGTCTGAATGCCTTTCGGAACCGATTCGGACAGCCCGAATGGTTTCTGGGCAACGTAATCTGTCATTTGTAATGTCCACGATTCGGTCGGAACTAAGGCTTCCAAATCGATTCTGCAATACCGTAACCGATTCGGAGCCTTTCCGAATGACTACATAATTGTGCCCATAATTGGGAAAGCAAGATTTTTGCACCTAGGAAATATATTCAGTTGAAACACTAAATTGTCGAAGCATTCCTTTGGCTGAATTTGTTTCACATTTGCCAGGACACTACAAGTCACCAACAGACTCTGATTCAAAAGTAGTAATTGTGAGTCCTTTGACTGGCTCCAGTCTTGGTATCGCCTTGCCTATAATTTATTTTTTGGGGCTCATCAAGCAGGTAGATATAAGCAGTAATCTTTTAAAAGCTGACATTCTTGTCAATATTCCAGCAATAGTCCGGAGGCTGTGTCTCCTTGACCAGCTGGTACATTTGGTACCACTCTTGTTACTTAATAGTGGTTCAGAAATGTTCAAAGTGGAGGGCTTTTGCCTGCATGCTGGAATTAGTGATTACAAATACTTTGACCAGAAAGAAAGGTTTAGACAGCTTGTGCTACTCTTCAATTACCAACAATCTCTTAAAATGGATTGGGTGTTTGCCTTAAACTTACAAGATACTTGTTTCAGGTCATGCAGAAAATTGCTAGGCTTGAAGAAGTTTGGACAATATTAACAGTACCAACCTGCCAAACATCCTATGAAATGAAAAGCTATTTGCCATACTCAGAAAGCAGGTTGGTAAAAGCCCGCTTATGTCAGCCGGTAGCAAAACATTGACAAGAAGCACTTCAAGTTACAAATTTATATGCACTCCAGTCAAATTCATTCAGTATTTAGGAACAGTAGTGGACATTAGTCATGAAAGTATAACCTTGAAAGAAATACTTTTCTGTACTACTCAATTGTCTTAAACTTGCCATCTGGTGGCCAGAATAACTCTTCTGGGCTCCAATGCACTTTGCATTTTCAAAGTCCAGATTGTCGTGCTTTTTATGAAGCCTCTGCAAGAATGGTCAGAAAACCAGTGGGACTAAGACTCGGGAATTTGGATGGCATGGTGACTCTTTTCCTAGTGGTTCTTCAATCTTTATCTTGAAAAGTAAGTATAAGGGTGCCTTTCTAGGCATTCCTTCCTCTAGTAAATCGAATGATTTCATCTAGTCGAGGTTAAGGTGATCACTTGAGAGATCATGAAAGTTGACTGACGAAGGAACAATCATACCCCATAAACATGTTATAGCTGAGAGCTGTTTACCTAGTTCTGAATTGCTATCTCGAGAGAATGCGCAGAAGGCCTACCACTAGTTCTGTAGTAGGGGATCTCTGTGTATAGTCATAATCTAGTGAATAGTCCCGCTCATGTGCGCGGACCCCGGAGCAATCAAAAATAATCTCTTAAGCTGTCTTCTTTGCAGTAGTGCATAGACACTTAAGAGAAAATTAAAGACAGATAATGCAGCCTATACATGCAAGGCTACACTGTCCAGTACTTCAACTAGAAATGCAAAAGATATTCCACCAATATCACATTTAAACCTGTCTGCCAGGTTTCACCATGGAAAACACTTCCCCCCCCTTCACCAAATCCTTGGAATGATAGAGTGGAAGGACAGCACAGACAAGCCCCCATAGGCTGCCATTATGTGGCTTAAAAAAGGAATACCGTGCCTTTAAGGAAACTTTCCAGAACTCTCCTGGTATCCCAGAATGCACAGCAACTCCCTCCACTTTCAGTTCTTTTTTCCGGCTCCTGCTAGCAGGACCCTGGAGCATTGAGCTCTCCCTTTTTTGGTATTTTTTTTACTAATTATGCACTTTTAAAGTGTTCAGAGTGTGTTCACTCGACGTGTTTTGCCTCTTCTCATCTTTGTTGGAGTTTCTCTGGTGTTTTGGAGTGCTCTTTTATCAAATATGCCTGACTTATTTGATAAATGTCCTGAGTGCTCCAGGAAAAAGGCTAAATCGGATCCTCACAGGGTTTGCATCCTGTGCCTGCCTGAATCTCATGTTCCTGAGGAGTGTGATATCTGTCTGCAGTTCCCTAAAAGGACCCTGAAGGACAGGGAGAAGACCAGGCTCCAAGGTGTGGAACAGAGAAGGCAGCAAGGACAAGGTGGGTCTGGGCATGAAGTGGCTCCTTCCTCGGCCCGTACGCCGGCCTCTGGGGGGCTCCCCAGTAAAGAAAAGGCCAGAAAATGCCACCGGTCTCCGTCGATGTCGATAGCCTCGATGTCGGCGTCAAAAGGAATGACCACAGTCTGTTCCCCGTCTCCCCAGGGCTCTGGGTCGAAGCGCCGTCGACGTTCGATGTCGAGGGGACTGACGTCGAGACCTCCGACGAGGTCGACGTCGAGGACTGATTCGTCGTCGAGCCATCATCGACGTCGAGAGAGACCAAGACGCCGGTGCTCGCCGTCGAGGCGACACCGCCGGTCACAGTCGACGTCGACACGGAAGTCAGCGACGTCGAAACGAAGATCAGCGTCGAGACGAAGGTCGTCGACGCCGAGAAGTTCGCCATCGTTGAGGAGACGTTTGCCGTCAAGGCACCGACCGCCGAGGCGACGACCATCGACGCCGAGCAGACGCTCGTCGCCGCCGAGACGACATTCGACGTCCAGAAGACGTTCGTCGTCGTCAAGGAGACGCTCGTCGACGTCGAGGGGACGCTCAGCGTCAAGGAGGAAGCCTAGACGCTCTAGGACCAGGACGGAGTCCTCGGTGTAAGCAAGTACACGGTCGCGACGGCGCCGTCCCTCTTCTACGAGGGGTAGGGCCTCAAGATCGCCCCCCTCTGGTCAGAAGAAGAAGAGGAGAGTGGGACAGTCTCCAGGCTCGGAGTACTCTCAGGTTTATTCACCCGCTAAACCAAGGTCGCCTACACCTCCTCCTTTGCCCGTGGATCCTCCTCCGCGGAACCCGACTCCTCCATCCACCTCCTACTCCGCCACCTCCAGTGCCTCCTCACCGTCCTCCTCCACCAGCTCCGCCAAGGTTGGCCTCATTGCCTCATTTGCCGACGCCGCCTACGGGGCTTCGCAACCTAGGCTCCTGGTTCGGCCTCCAAAGCGCCCTCCTCTCCGGCCAGCGAAACGCCCAAGCCCACGGAGGTCGAGGTCTCGCTCGAGACGGAGAGATAGGTCCAGGAGTCGCCATCGCTCGTCCACGGGGTCCAGACGGTGCCGTGGGAGGGACAGGTCTAGATCCCGCCACACGGATTTGTCCAGTGCCAGGGACTACTCGCCGACCCTGGCGGACTCCCCTCGGACAAGGGTGTCCCCGATCAACGACATTATCTCCTTCCAGGAGGTTTTACTGATAGGAGCGGCCAAGTTGGCCATCACACTCACGGTGCCCACGCCCCTGACGTCCTTCATCTTCGAAACACTGCACAAGAAGCAGTTGTCTCGCCCATTGTTGCCGTTGGTGCCAGGTTGGTGGAACCCGCCATGGAGCTCTTCCTCAACCCTGCGGTTACGAAGTCAGCGCCCTCAAGGCTACAAAAGAAGTATCGGGCCCCCGACTCGGACCCAGCGTTTTTGCGCCTGGACCCTGCGCCGGACTCAGTGATTGTGACGGCAGCGAGGAAACAACACGCCACCACTCCATCATCGACAGTGCCTCCTGACAAGGAGAGCCGCTGGATGGATTCGGCTTGCAGGAAGGTCTTCGGGATGGCCGCCACGTTTATGAAGGTCGCTAGTGCCTCAGCCTTGCTGGGACGTTATGATCGGTCCCTATGGGAGTCCATCACATGGTTCGTGGAACTCCTTCCCTTGGATAACAGGGAGGATTTCCAGGAGATCATGAATGAAGGACTCATGGTTTCCAACCAAGTGATCGGTGCTGCTGCGGATTCCTCCCTCCTGGCAGCCCACGGGTACTGTCATGGGGTCAACCTGAGGCGCCACGCCTGGCTGCGGCTGACGTCATTGAAACCCGAGGTGCAGCAGAGGATTGCCAATTTACTCTTCTCTGGCTAGACCCTTTTTGGGAAATATGCGGACGAGGAGATGGCCTGCATGAAGACGGAGGCTGAGACCTTGACGGCTGTCGGGTTGGAGAAGCCGAAGGAACAGAAGAAAACCTTCCGCTTGTTCCAGAGACGGTATGGGGCGCAAGGTAGAGGGCAAGGTCGACAGGCTGGCAGCAACAACAGCAGCAGCAGCAACAGTTCCAATGACGCCAGTTCCAAAAGCGCCAGAGGGGCCGCGGTGGTCAGCAGTCTTCATCCGCGACCAAAGGCCTGGCTGGGTCTAGGCCCTGAGGTGCTTCTTCCCCCTCATCCGTTACCCGCTCCGGTGGGGGGAAGCATCCAACATTACCTGGCAGAGTGGAGAAACATTACTCAAGACAAGTGGGTGCTGAATATTGTTTGCAATGGATACAGTCTTTGGTTCACCAGTCCACCTCCAGCAATTCCCCCGGTTGCCTCGCAGTTCCAGCTAAGCGAACTCCAGGCGGAGGCCAACACCCTGTTAAGAAAAAGGGCGATAGAAGGGGAAAGGGCCTGTACTCTCGCTTCTTCCTGGTAAGGAAGAAAGACAAGAACGAGTTCAGGCCTATTCTGGATTTGCGACAAGCAAACAAGTGGATTCGCAGGGAAAAGTTTTGCATGCTGTCTTTGCACCAGATTTACCCTCAGCTGCAAAGGGGAGACTGGCTTTGCGCGATAGATCTGCAAGATGCGTACTAACACGTGCCCTTTGCACGGAAACACCGGAAGTTCCTGCGGTTCCTCGTCGGCACCAATCACTATCAGTGGATTGGTGTCACTACAACGCATGCTTTTACCACGCATGCCTTTACAACGCGGTTTTTACCACGCAGTCCATTACAACGCATAATGCTTTTAGGCGCTGGATAGTGAATTATTTAATTTACTATTCCAACTCCAGTTCCCGTGGATAGCAGGGAAAGTGTTGGATAGTATATTAAATACATTCCCTATCCTAGAGCGCCCCCCAGCGCATTGCGTTGTAATGGTTTGCGTGGTAAAAGTTGCGATGTAATGGTAGTGCGTTGTAAAAAATTCGTTGTAACCATGCTACACCGTATCAGTACACCGTACTACCGTTTGGACTGAAGTCTGCACCCAGGACGTTTTCGAAGTGCATGGCTGTGGTGGCAGCGCACCAGAGAAAGAACAAGGTGTTTGTCTACCCGTACCTGGACGACTGGTTGATCAAGGCCTCCAACTTCCAGGAAGCACAACTGCACTTCAACAGGACGGCTGTCCTGCTGAATCAGCTGGGGTTGCACATAAATATGTCCACTGGCTGATAACGGCGGCTCATCTGCCAGGTGTGCAGAATGTTCAGGCAGACGCCCTTAGCAGACTGCTTCAGGAAAAGCACAAGTGGGTCATAAACGACGAGGTGCTCTGCGACGTCTTCGCCATGTGGAGCACTCCAGACGTGGATATGTTCTCCACCGCCGAAAACAGCAAATGCCACGACTTCGCCTCGAGGTATTATCAGCCTGGGACTCTGGGGAACGTGTTATGGATCAGCAGGTCGAACAGCTTTCTGTACACTTTTCCACCCATTCCCCTGATTCCGGCGGTGCTCATCAAGCTGGCCCAATCCCGGGCGAGGATGATCCTCATTGCTCCGGAATCGCCCAAGCAGTGGTGGTTCACGGACCTGCTTCATCGGTCGATCCTACCTCATCGGCGGCTGCCGTGTCGGCTGGACCTTCTCACGAAGTTCGGGGGCAGATGGTGCACCCCAACCTCTCGTCGTTGAGTTTGGCAGCATGGCTCCTGAGATAGTGCAATATGGCCACCTGAATCTTCCTGAGGAATGCATGGACATATTGAAGGAGGCTAAGAGGCCATCTACTAGGACCTCTTATGCTTACAAATGGAAGAGATTCTGCATCTGGTGCATGTCTAAGAATTATGATCCGACGACCTGGAAGGAAGATGTCATCCTTCCATACCTTCTGCATTTAGCTCAGTCTGGACTTAATTTCCATTCCATTAAAGTTAATCTGGCTGCATTGACAGCTTACAGAAAAAGCCCTTCGCAGACATCCTTCTTCCAGATTCCTGTGATTAAGGATTTTTTGGAAGGGTTGAAGAAGGTGTTCCCTCCTGTTCGGCTTTCTTCGCCTGCATGGGAACTGAATGTGGTGCTGTCCAGGCTGATGAAGGAACCTTTCGAGCCTATTCACAAGGCTTCACTGCAGCACCTGTCTTGGAAGGCGGCGTTCCTCGTGGCCATTACATCGGCCCACAGGGTGAGTGAGATTCAGGCATTGTGTTGCCAGGAACCTTATACTGTATTTCATGCTGCTAAGGTTGTTATGCATACTCACCCTAAGTTCCTTCCCAAGGTGATTTCTGAGTTTCATGTTAATCAGGTTATCACTTTACCAACTTTTTTCCAGAATCCTTCCACTCCAGCGGAAAGGTCTCTTCATTCCCTGGATGTCAGAAGGGTGCTGAAATTCTATCTGGATAAAACCAAAGACATTCGCAGATCCGACCAATTGTTTGTCAACTATGGGTCGGTTAGGACTGGTCTGGCTACTTCGAAACAGTCCATCTCTAGGTGGATTGTATCTTGTATCCAGCTTTGTTATCAGAAAGCGAATAAGACCGTAGGGGGTAAGCCTAAGGCTTATTCCACCAGGGGCAAAGCGGCTACAACAGCTTTGCTTCGCAACGTTCCCATTGCAGAGATCTGCAAGGCTGCCACTTGGAAGTCGGTCCATACCTTTGCTAGGCATTACTGTCTGGACTCTGATGCCAGGGCAGATGCTCAGGTTGGGCAGGCTTCATTGAGAAATCTGTTTGCACAGTAGTGGTGTTGCCTTATTTTTCTCCACCGCCAGGTTGTTTTTTTGATGGGCTTGCCATTCTATTCACTAGATTATGACTATACACAGAGATCCCCTACTACAGAAGGAGTTGTTTCTCACCTGTAACTCCAGTTCTGTAGTAGGGGTATCTCTGTTATAGTCGTAAGCGCCCGCCCTCCTCCCCGGTGGAGAAAAGGATAAAATGATGAACGCTACAGGTCTAGCTGTCTACACCTCCAAAAGAACTGAAAGTGGAGGGAGTTGCTGTGCATTCTTGGATACCAGGAGAGTTCTGGAAAGTTTCCTTAAAGGCACGGTATTCCTTTTTTAAGCCACATAATGGCAGCCTATGGGGGCTTGTCTGTCCTGTCCTTCCTCTCTATCATTCCAAGGATTTGGTGAAGGGGGGGAAGTGTTTTCCATGGTGAAACCTGGCAGACCGGTTTAAATGTGATTTTGGTGGAATATCCTTTGCATTTCTAGTTGAAGTACTGGACAGTGTAGCCTTGCATGTATAGGCTGCATTATCTGTCTTTAATTTTCTCTTAAGTGTCTATGGACTACTGCAAAGAAGACAGTTTAAGAGATTATTTTTGATTGCTCCGGGGTCCCCGCACATGAGCGGGACTATTCACTAGATTATGACTATGACAGAGATACCCCTACTACAGAACTGGAGTTACAGGTAAGAAACTACTCCATGTCACCAATCTCTTAGCATCATTTGTTAATCTGTAAACCTGAGGAGATGACAAATCATTACTCTCTGCAGTGGCATCATCCAACTCAGTACAGGTGAGCCTTTCAGAGCACAAAAGAGGCAAACTAATCGGAAATCTCTTCGAAGAACACGACTGGATTCGGAACATCATAATGGCAGACTATGGGGGCTTGTCTGTCCTGTCCTTCCTCTCTATCATTCCAAGGATTTGGTGAAGGGGGGGGGGGGGAAGTGTTTTCCATGGTGAAACCTGGCAGACAGGTTTAAATGTGATTTTGGTGGAATATCCTTTGCATTTCTAGTTGAATTACTGGACAGTGTAGCCTTGCATGTATAGGCTGCATGATCTGTCTTTAATTTTCTCTTAAGTGTCTATGCACTACTGCAAAGAAGACAGCTTAAGAGATTATTTTTGATTGCTCCGGGGTCCTCGCACATTAGCGGGACTATTCACTAGATTATGACTATAACAGAGATACCCCTACTACAGAACTGGAGTTACAGGTAAGAAACTACTCCATGTCAGCAATCTCTTAGCATCATTTGTAAATCTGTAAACCTGAGGAGATGACAAATCATTACTCTCTGCAGTGGCATCATCCAACTCAGTACAGGTGAGCCTTTCAGAGCACAAATAGAGGCAAACTAAGAGGAAATCTCTTAGAAGAACACGACTGGATTCGGAACATCAATTACTATAAGATGTTTCCGACATTTGAAGGATAGCAGATATTAACTTGGTTGCCCCAGCAAAGAAATTATGTATACAGAGACTTTTTTCTAGAATTCCAGAGCCTAGCTCAGTATTCTTTTCATTTAATGGTCAGTTATATTTGTTACTACTTTTCCTTTAACGTCTCTCCTTTGCAAGGTGACCATGGTGCTGACGCAACACAGATCAAACACTAAATTAATTGCTTCTGTCAGACCATGTATTTGTTGGTATTAAATCATCTCTTTAAGTCCAGGCCACGGGATATCTGGCAAAAACTTATATCCCACCCCCCCTTCCTATTACACATGGTTACTTTATTATGGTATGTACTACATAAAGCAATTGTATTGTTTGTTGTCCCTTAGTGTCTGTATTACTAGTCTTCTGTTCTTCTGACTCTGTTCTCTTTTGATAGGGTCCATTTTTCCATTTTCCTCCCCCGTTTTTTGGGAACGTTGATACGAGGAATGTCTTTTACTGTTTCAAACTATGTAGCTTGTTTGGATTTTTTTTAACGGAGTTTTATATAGCGCAAACTTTACCGGTATCGGGTATCAGAACGCTTTACATAGCACCAGTTACGTTACATGAGGACACATTCATTTTTCTTAGGCACGGGGGGGATTATGTGATTTGCCCAGAATTACAGGTTGTTCAGCGTCATTGCCGAGACTCGAACCCGGTTCCCCAGATTCGAGATCAACCGCACTAGCCGTTAGGCCGTCTCCTCTCCCCCAATTATTTCTTCACAACTGATGAATATAGTTTTAAAAAAATCATCTCTTTATGTCCCAGGACCTGTATGTGAGGCTTCTGCTCAGGTCAGATTTACATATCAATCAAAGTTGTTATCCTGAACTGCAGCTTGCCATCACTGAACTGAGCGCCTTTGGTGATTTTGGAGAGTTCTATGAAGAAACCATTTTACACTCCTTTTATTTACTCAAATCCCAGCACGTTTTATGCACCACTATGATATAGTATTTAATTCTAGTAGGTAATTTAGCCTTGCCAAATTGATTGCTTGCGCCCACGTTTGGATTTAACTGTGTAATCCAGATTAATAGGACTCTCTGTCAAACCCCTGCAGTAGTCAAAACTAAAAGGTTTGTGTTAGAAAGTATATTTTTTAGTTTCCATTACATCATCTAGGAGGTTGTTTAGTGTAGTTCCTATATTCCCAATAGGCCCTACGCATTGGAATAATATATCCTATAGATTAGACGTAGGACGGAGGTTGACTAGGTCTCTATCGAATATATTAAACTTAATAGTGTATGCCAGCTAGCTCAGAGGTCACTAGTAACTTTCTCGAATTCACCAGAAGGGATAGGTTTCTGACAACCGCATAAACATGACAACTTTGTTTTCCAAGAATAAGAAATATATCTCTAGAGTCGCGGAAACAATAGATAAGTATTTCACTGAGTCACTCGTGCATGCTTCGTTTCTACAGAGGAGCAGAGAAATAGAGAGACTGGCGTTTTCAATAAAAGGTTTTATTGAACAGTCTTCTTTCTCATACAAGTAAAGTGAACTGCTACAATTGTAATGCAGACTGCAAAGTATAATGCATACAGCGAGAACAATATTATAAAATAATACTGTAAGAGCATTGTTTGGTTTCTAAACCATTTCTACATACATACATACATAACAATGGCTAAAAGTACTCAACTGGTGCTTCTAAAATACGCCTACCCCAATGTACCTAACCTAAGTCTAATACGCAGGAAGGAATAAGTGTGTTGTAGCATAGGTTTAGTTTTTCTTTGCCAAGAATCTATTCAAGGTTTCTCTAGGATCTAATCAGCTCCATACCTTTAGTTTAAAATGAAGGAGGTATGGTATCTCAGTCTCGGGACTCAATTTCCCAACACCCAGCAAGGGGAGCATGGAAACACTGGAGCTGGATTCTCGCTGAGAGAAATGCAGCCTCTCGATCAGTGCGTCAGCTGGAGGGCCGGCTTCCTTCGGGAAGCTGCGAACCCGGTGGTAGAGGGTTCTAGGCCAGTTGCGTGTGTGTTGGGCGCGGTGCTTATTCTGAGCTGCACTTAATTTTTAACTGTTTTACATTTTTACCTGTGTATCTGTCTGGCCCCCACTCCCCTAGCCCCGGACTGACACGGCTTGTGCCGATTGATCGGTGGGCTGACGGGGTTGCTGGGCGCCATCTTGGGAGTTTTCTCCCAGGTCAGCGCTTTAGTTTTTCGGCGCCTCTGACCTCATAAGCCCCCCCTCATGCGCACGCGCAGCGGAAGCTGCGAACCCGGTGGCAGAGGGTTCTAGGCCAGTTGCGTGTGTGTTGGGTGCGGTGCTTATTCTGAGCTGCACTTAATTTTTAACTGTTGTACATTTTTACCTGTGTATCTGTCTGGCCCCCACTCCCCTAGCCCGGACCGACACGGCTTGTGCCGATTGATCGGTGGGCTGACTGGGTTGCTGGGCGCCATCTTGGGAGTTTTCTCCCAGGTCAGCGCTTTAGTTTTTCGGCGCCTCTGACCTCATAAGCCCCCCTTCATGCGCACGCGCACAGCGGGTGCGCCGGTGGCGCGCCAAAGGCAAGCCCGTCTGCACCCGTCCGTGGCCGGCCGGGGGCAGGGGCCATGCATTATGCCCATTTTATTTCTTATTCCGCTGCCCAACTTTGCTCTTACCAGGCCTCCTGGCCTCTTTACCCAGCCGCCCTCTCACGGGTCCTTGAACTCGGTTTGGCTCGGGAAATTTCGCCTTGTTCTGTTTCTGTTACTCTCCCTTCCCCTACCCCTTCTTTACCCGCCTCCCTTACAAATACTTGCTCAACTAATCTTACACCTTCCACTTTAGTATTTTTTTTTAATACAAGGTCAGCTGTCAAGCATCAGCTTGTACTGTTTAACCTTTTGGAGTCACATAATCCCCACCTTCTATTTTTAACAGAAACATGGCTCCGCACTGATTCTCTCCCTAGCATCTTGGCAGCGCTTCCCCCCTCCTACTTTATCATCCGAGCAGATCGACCCGAGGGGAAGACGGGGTGGAGTTGCCTTGATAGCTCGTAATAACCTTCACTTTCAGGTACTTCCTTCCCCCTCATACCTGCAGTGGATTATTTAGTGGTACGCACTACCTTTTTTCAGACCCCGATCACGTGTGTGCTATTTTATCGCCCACCGCAACCCTTCCCTCATTTTATCCCTGCTATTCAAGATTTACTTGCTACTTTAGTGGTTAATAATGCCTCTGTATTGGTCCTAGGGGATTTTAACTTTTGACCCAATGACCCAGCGGAAGACGCTATGTCTAGAGACTTCACCCAGCTCCTTCTTGGTCTTAATTTTGTCCCTCAGGTCCATACTCCTACTCATTCTCGAGGTCGCACTTTAGACCAAATTTGGACTCTCAACGTCCCAGTCACTACTCCCATAGTGGCACCATGTGCGTGGTCCGACCACTCCATGATCTCCTTCTTCCTGGACCTTAGCTCTGTCAAAAACACTTTTCACCCTAAAGATATTTGGGCTAGGAACTGGAATGGCGCAGATGTCCCTTCCTTGTGCGCCTCTCTGCTAGCCACCTGCCCTGATCTGGAAGGTTCCACTCTACCATCCCAAACTACCATCATAGACGGCTGGCTTTTGAAGGCCAGTGATCAGGTGGCTCCTATGAAGCGTGTTATTATTAGAAGGGCCTACCTGGCCAATAAATGGTTCACCCCCGAACTTAAAGGAAAAAAACTTGAAGCACGCCGAGCAGAACGTGCTTGGAGGTTGGCCTACTGTCCTATCCTTAAAACCCACTACACGTCTATTCTTAACGAGTACAAAAGAGCCATTCTTGCCGCCAAGACCGAATACTTCTCGGGCAGGATCCTTGCTGCTGAGAACCAGCCAAAAGAAATCTTTGCCACGGTTCAAGAGCTGGCGTCTTCTGACAGGACATCCTTTAAGACCCCCCTGTCCCAATCTTACTGCGATCTACTCAATGACTTCTTCATCGAGAAAGTCGCATTAATTAAGGCCAACATACCCCTTCCTTCCCCTACCTTCCGAGCCTTTGCGTCGCCGCTCAACAAGTCCAACTTGACCCACATACCTCAGCTGACCAAAGAAATCTTTCTTTCCTTGTTAGCTCGGGTCAAGTCTGGCTCTCCCGTTGACCCCTGTCCGGCCAACGTATTACGTATGGCCTTTTCGAATTGTCACATACCCCCTCTTACCCTCCTCAATGATTCACTTAGGCGGGGCATTGTCCCCGCCACTTACAAAACAGCCACCATCATACCCATTCTAAAAAAGCCTGGAGCCGACCCCTCTTCCTCACTAAACTATCGTCCCATTTCTCTTCTCCCTTTCCTGGGCAAGGTTCTTGAGTCCTATGTCACCAAGGAACTCAGCTCCTTTATTGAAGACAGCGCTTACCTTGCGCCATGTCAGGCGGGCTTCCGACCTCGACACTCCACGGAGAAAGTCGTGGTCTCAGTCATAGACGAACTAAGAGAGGGGCTGGACTCCAACACTCCTCGGGCCCTCATCCTTTTGGATTTATCTGCCGCCTTTGACACGGTTGATCATACCATCCTCCTTTCCTGTGTCAAGGCGGCGGGTATAGGGGGCACGATGTTGGTCTGGCTCAGCTCTTCCCTGAGTGAGCGCACCCAAGCGGTCCGCCTGGCTGATTATACTGCCTCCCCACGCAAGGTCCAGTGCGGTGTCCCCCAGGGATCTTCTCTATCCCCTTTATTATTTAATCTGTACATTCTTCCCCTCATCTGCGCGCTCCAGGAGATGGAGGTCACGGTGTACAACTACGCCGATGACCTCCAGCTCATTTTCAATCTCTCTCACTCCCCTACTTCTGTTCTTAATTTCCAATCCATAATGTTGTATATCAGGGACTGGATGAACTCCAACCATTTAAAACTAAACCCGGATAAGACCGAGCTGGTTCTTACCGGGGGCAGTTGCAGTCCCTGGTCCCCCTCCTTTTGGCCACCCTCTTTAGGTCCCCCACCATTACCATCACTCTCTGCCAAAACACTGGGATCACGGTTGACCAACACCTCACTCTTCACACCCAGATAAGCTCGGTTGTCTCTTCTTGTTTCTTTGCCCTCCGTATCATTCGTAAAATTTCCCGTTTTTTTCCCCCCCTGCACTAAAACTGATTTTAATGGCGATGGTTTTATCGCGACTGGATTCTGGGAACATCGTATATAACGGAGTCCCTGCCAGTGCCCTCCGACGCCTCCAGTTGGTGCAAAATCAGGCAGCTCGCCTGATTTTTAGGCTGCCCAAATCTTCCCACATCACTCCCACACTCAAATCCCTTCACTGGTTACCCATCAAAGAACGGTCTCTTTTTAAATTGGGCTGTACAACTTTCCAAGCCTTAGCTGGCACTGCCCCTGCGTTCATTTCCTCTGCCCTCACTGCTTATTGTCCCAGCAGAGAGCTACGCTCCTCCACCAAGTTCCTTCTCACTGTACCTCGCTTTAAGAAAAGCAGGTCAGGTGGTTTTAAATTTTCTGTACTTGCCCCCACTTTTTGGAACGCTCTCCCTATTTCTGTTAGATCTGCCTCCTCTTACACTGAGTTTCGCAAGATGCTTAAAACTCTTTTTTGCCAAGCCTTTCCATCCTAAAGCCTTTCGCCCCCTCACAGCAACCTCAGCTTCCTATTAGCGCCATGAAACCGCATGGTAAAAGTGCGCTTTATAAATTCTTTTTAAATTCAAAATTCACTTGCTGTAGCGAGCTGCGCCGGGCAAGTAGATAGTCGAACTGCTCTGAACCACCGAGTCTTTGTAGAGCAAGTGAAGGCATATTTATACCTTGAAGGTGTCTAGTTTGACGTAAAGTTGGGCATCATAACGTCCGGAAAGAATCCCAAGGGAATAGTAGTTCTCTGTAAAGTACATGAGTTCTTGGACAAATCAATATTCAAGCAAGGCAAGGTCCCTGACTGCTTAAGCCGATTTTCCAAGAAATCGTTGTGACGGTTTGGTACGGGTGGAAGTAGCAATTCCTGTATTTGGTCTGCGTGGGCTATGTCTAAATAAGGGAATTATTTCTATGCCTATATTAGGGCAATGTGAATTGTAGCCATATAAGGGCATGAATCAGGAAAATTCACTCTGATCCTAAAACGCCATACAACAGTTGAGTGAGATTCAACTTCTGTGTCCCCATAGTGTTCTTAGGCACTTGCTTTCCCTTGCTTCTTAAAACAGTACCATACTGACACATTAACCAAAACTTTAATTGTTATTACTCTTCCCTAATCAGGGAACTTTGCCAGATATGTTGTATCAAACCATGAACAAAAATGTGAGCTAAATGAAATGAAAATCAATTTCTGGATCTATCCACAATGGTTTAGCATTCTCCAAGCAATCTGTAGCTTGATGGGTACTATTTTTGATTATTATCCAGATGTTTTTGGGATAAACTCATGGTTCATTGCTGAAAATGGATGGGAGGTGAGTGAGAAATCACTAACGTTTTCAGAGGGCTAACTGTACATCAGGCCATACTTTAGTCAAACAGTACTGGATTGACTGTGGTTCTGATTTCACTCTGTGTTCTCTTGATGTGCAGGCTTGCTGTTCTTTCCTCCTGTTTGAAACTAACAAAAACACAACACTTTAAATGTTGGTGTTTTTCTTTGTATCCATATTCAACCTAGGAGTATAGTTGAAATTAGTCTGCTGAGAGACCATCAAAAGTGAAGCACTTAACTGACTCTTTATATTTTGAGACAGAGAGTCAGTTTTGGGGGCAGGCCCTGGGGGGCAGAAGGTGGAGTGTTTTTCTCAGGGATATACTTAGTGTCTTGCATGTAATTCCAATGAGCTGTGTAACAAAGACAGAAAAAGTTGCCTCTCATAGGGGTGATCCTTTTAAGAGATAATTTCAGAAAATTAATAATTTATCTTTTTAAATGGGTTTTGGAGTCACTGAAAAAACAGAGCTGTTCTACTCTGTAACATGCAAAGAAAATGCCTGGGAAGGAATATTAGGATTATAAATATGCAACAATTCAGTTTTGCTTCATCTTGACTATTGCTTTTTTCAGACATTTGTGAATGATGTGAGGATTCCGGAGCAGACCTACATCACTCTGAAACTTGATGACAAGCTACGATTTGGATATGATATCCTTTTCTGAAAATGTATTTTCTCTTAAAATCATATGCAGTGGGTTCTTTTAGTGCATGATGATTTCTGGCTTTGATTCTGTTTTTTTTCAATCTTTTCGTTTAGTCTGATTTGCTTTTTAATAACCCAAACAGCTCCAGATTGTATAGATGAATGGAGTGCAAATGCATGTATAAATGTAAATGAGATTGGCTGGTGTTAAATGTATATTTCCTTAGCAAAGGAAATTGGATTGTGCATTGTAGGCTCTTCATTAACCCCCTGGCTGCGGCCAGAATTCTGCGCCTGTGCGGCACATTCCGATCGCGGGCGTGGTCATGACGGCTTCCCGGCCGTCATCAGCACACGCCCACCGTAACTGATGAAGACCGGGAGCCGTCATCAGCACCAAAGGGGTTAATAATCATAAAAACTAAAATAATTGTACATCAGCTCAGAAGGAGAGACCGTCAACTTTAAAAGAACTATGTTCGACTCCCATGGTAGAGAAGTATGTTAATTGGAGGGAACACTGTAGTCCTTCCAATAATTCTTTGATGACTTGAATTTCATAATATGATTTTTGACTTGGCTTTTCATCGAAACCAGAATCTTTTAATGGAATAGAATAGACTGATAGGGGAATGTTCGGCCACTTTCAATATTTCTTCCACCACTGCGTGATATTTCAATGTACAATACATCTAGGAAAAGTGATATGGAGTCCACATACACAGTGGGGAATTATTCCTAAATTTGTGACTTTAATGAAGATTTCTGCAATGCAGAACAAGGGCTATAAGTAAGTAACACTTTCTTCCATATTTTGATTGGGTAAAACTGCTCTTACACCTACACTTTGTAGTAAGTTTACAACTTTTGGCTTTTCACCATTTTGGAGTGATGATTTACTAAAAAGTGTAGACTTACGTGGCTCCACCCCCTGAAAGAGGTATGAGTGTAAAATTATTATTGGTAACTTTTCACACATAGGCAGAGGGTTCCTCCACCAGGGCACAAATATCCCTCCGGTAAATTATAGGAACATTGTAAAAAGTTTATTAAACTTAAACAAATTCTACAGACATTTTTATGTTACCTATTTATGCAAATTCATTTATATGGGCATTTTAAATGTGGAACAAAATAGAAAATGTGACCGCACTATGAAGTTAATTTTGAATTAAATATTTAATTAACTTAAATATATCAAATTAAAGAATTTTTAAAGGTTTTATCAAAAAAGACCTCGTAAAATGCATATATTTATGTTATGTAGTAATAAATACTTAAAGTTGTGTATAATTTATTTAAATTAATGTTTTTTTAATTACAGTTCCATTAATGTTTAAATTAAAGGGTTCCTAAAATACTATATGATATAAATAATGTATATTTTAAAAGGTCATAATAAATGAATTAATTTTAACATTATTTCCATATGGGTATTATTTTAAGTGCCTGCCTCCATTATTTTCTTATGTGAGGGTGTTGCAGAACCAGTAGTTGGTCATGTGTGGTGCAGGTATTACTCCAGGTCTGATCTGGGATCTTTTTGGCATATTAGTTTTAAAAGGGCTGTTTGTGAATAAGAATAGGCATACTCTTTTCAGTGTGTATGCATATCCTTCCCTAAACTCTTCCTCAGCCATCTCTAAATCCCTCCGTACTTCTCTACAAGCCACATGTATGTATTTGCAAATATTCTTCCCTTTCCTGCTACTCCCCTGCTCACATGTACTCCACTAATGTATATATACATGTGTGGGGATCTCAGTAGTCGGGCCTAGATCTTCGCACATACAAGATAGGTGAGTCGGAGACCTCTATTCGTAGATTTATGAATAGCATTTTGTACTTTGTGAGTAGCACTATTGTAGTACTACTAAACCTTCTACAAAATGCAGTTTGTGTATAGGCCCTTAAGTGTTTTGGTTTTTGCGAAACAATACCCTAATTTTGGAGTAAAAACTGTTTCTCTTTTTTTACAGTCAAAGCAATTTGCCAAACCTACCCCATTGCATGAGAATTGCGATTCTCCTATTAACATGCCAAGAGAATCTAGATTTCATTAAAGAAACGGAGGCTCACATTATGCAATGACTTTTAATTGCAGTTCCAAGCAGCCGCATGAGTCATAATACAAAGGTTCCAAAAGAACATTGAGATAAACTAAGAGACATAACATAGCAACCATCTGCCTCTTTTAAATCAAACGAAGAGAAGATCCAGTAGAAAGAAGAGAACTCGAAATGAAATCCAAAGGAGAGTTTAAGAAGGCAACCAGCCAATGAGGGATCCGCAAACATAGCTCAGGTTGAAGGATTATCTGAAAAGAAAGAAGGCATGAATAAATGTGTCCAAAAGGACAAAGTAATCACAAAACATGTCCAGAGAAGCGATTTGAACAAATTAAATAACATGTCAATGCAAAAAAAAGGTAGAAATAACATGTCAATGAAAAAACATGAACAATCGGGTTATGTGAAAATAATAATGAGACACCAAATACCAAACAGGGAATGGGATTGGCGGGATAATGTGAGCCTCCGTGTCTTTAATGAAATCTAGATTCTCTTGGCATGTTAATAGGAGAATCGCAATTCCATTAGAAGAACGGAGGCTACATTATGCATGTTGGTAGCCTTGTAAAACGACATTAGAAATGTGTTCAATTGGTTTACAATAGTGTCTTGCGAAGGTATTAGCATTAGACAAGTCGGCAGCTTTAAGAATATCATCCAACTTACCCCCAGACCAAAGTGACTTACTCGTCATAGCACCTCTGAGAGAATGAGCTTGAAACTTGGTTATATCTATACCTGCTAAAGTCATAGCGGATTTAACCCATCTCATCAATAGGCCGCAGGTTAGACATTGTCTGATCATAAGCTTTCATACATTCAACTACACAAACTTTTGGGCAAGGGTCGAAACGAGGATAAAAGATTGAATCAGACATGGTCTTGGTTCTTCTGTAGACCTCAAAATTGAATAAATTATAGGACCTGTTCGAGATCTCCAGAGCTTTAACGTCAGAAACTCTACGACAGAGAGATAAGGCAAAGAAGAGTGGCGAGTTTAATAGAGAGAAGATTTCTATTCAAAAGAAAATTGTCGGGCCAAGAGGTGAAAAGATCTAGAATCAAATTCACATCCCAGAGTGTATCATATTTTGGTTTCGGGGGTCTTTTGAGACGAATGCTCTTCATAACCCTACAAACAATTAGGTTTGAACCGACCGTCTTGCCATTAACAAGAACATGACCCGCAGAGATATCGGATCTATAGCAGTTAATCAATCTATAACTCAAACCTTTGTCACAAAGTTCAGCCAGAAAGTTCACTACATCAACAATAGGTGCCTATATCGTATCCAAATCCCTTTCCAGGCACCAACGAAACCAAGATTTCCAGATATTATTGTATCTGTAGTGAGTTCCCAGCGCCCATGACTCTCTGAGGAGAGTAGCCGCTGATGTCGAAAGTCCTGAGACTTCGTTGGATCTCCTGACACTCTCCAAGCAAGAAGGTTCAAACTCCCGGATAGGGTCAGGAGGTGAGGATCTCCGTTTGCGTCTGTAGGGAGATCTTCTAGAGAAGGTATCAGAAAGGTAAGCTCGTAAGTTAGCTCCAGAACTGTGGGGAACCATGCTTGTGACGACCAGAAGGGGGTTATCAGGACTAGAGAGCATCGGTCTTGCCTCACTTTCTGCAAGACTCTCTGGATCATTGCAAATGGGGGAAGGCATATGCATTGATCCCTGACCAGGGTTGGAGGAATGCGTTCACTGCTAGAGCACCAGGATCTGGCATCCAGCTGAAGTAATGCTCTAGTTGAGAGGTGAGACGGCTCGCAAAGAGGTCTATTTCAAAGGGACCCCAGCAAGAATGCTGCGAGTCGAAGACAGCGACGTTGAGCTTCCAGTCGCTGCAGTCCGAAAGGAATCTGGAATTCCAATCGGCAGAAACGTTCGATTTCCCTGGGTAGTATTCCGCTTTGAGGGCAATTTTGTGTTCTAAGCAGAACATCCAGAGTCTCTTGGCCAGGTTGGAAAGGTCGGCAGATTTCGTACCTCCCAACCGATTGATGTAGGCCACTGCGGAAACATTGTCCATCTTCAGGACGACCGACCTCCCCTGTAGGGAGTGCTTGAAACTCATAAGGGCGTACAGGCCAGCAGTAAGTTCGAGGAAATTTATGTGGTGAGATGACTCCTCCCGAGACCATACCCCTCCCGTATTCCGGTCCAGGAAGCATGCACCCCAGCCATGAAGGGAAGCGTCAGATTCCAACACAAAATCTGGTTCTGAACAAAAAATTGCTTTCCCATTCCAAGCCTCCAGATTTTCCAACCACCAGTCTAGATCTGCTTTGGCCTCCAAATCTAGGGTGATTCGGTCCTCGTACCAGAGACCGGACCTCAAGGCCCTGCCTTTTATCCTTTGCAAGGCCCGGTAATTCAGAGGGCCTGGAAAGATCGCTTGGATGGAGGAAGATAAGAGACCTAGTAGTCTTGCCAGCTCCCTTAAAGGGATATCCTCTTGCCTCAAGACATGTCTAATCTCTTTCCTGATCTTCGAGATCTTTGAAGGAGGTAAGAGGAGAGAAGACACTTGGAAGGGGTTAGAATGGACTTCTCTTTCTTGATAATGAATCCTAGATTTTCTAGCAGATTCATAACCGTTTCCAGATCTAGGAGAATTTGATGGAGGTCTTGAGACATTATCAAGATGTCGTTGAGGTAAATAATAAGGCGGACTCCTCGTTCCCTCAGGAAGGAGGCTACTGTTCTCATAACCTTGGTAAAGCACCAAGGGGCGGAAGAAAGACCGAAGGGGAGAGCCTGGAACTGGTAAAGGTGATTTTTCCATAGAAATTGCAGGAATGGCTGATGCATAACCGCCATCGGAATCATGAAGTAGGCATCCTTCAAATCTAGTTTGGCCAACCAGTCCTCTTTTTGGAGAAGATCTCTCAGGAGATGTATTCCTTCCATTTTGAAATGCCTGTAAACAAGAAATTTGTTGAGGCCCTTCAGATTTATGACCGGTCTCCAACCTTTTCCTTTTTTTCTCCACGAGGAACAGTGTACTTACGAAAGTTAAAGAATCCAAAGGAACTTCTATTATCGCCCCTTTTTGACGCATAGAGGAGATCTCCTCCTCTACTATTTTCTCTTTTTCTAGGGAAACAGGGATGTCCCTTGGTAAGGAAGCTTGAAACGGAGTTTGAACAAATTCTATCATAAAGCCTTTCACTGTGGACAGAACCCAAGGATCCCAGGTTATTTCTTCCCATCTTTTCGAAAAAAGCCTGAGTCTGCCTCTCACCTTTTAAGGGGATAGAAGGAGAAAGTAAGGGCGCAGAACTTATTTGGAGGATTTGAGGTGAATGAAGCTTGAGATCTTGCCCCTCTGGCTCGGTTTCCCTTCTGCGATTGTATAGGTAAGGGGTGCTGTAGTTATATTGTTGATAGCCTCTTCCGAAGGGGCGTGATCTCTGGTAGGGCCTCTGGTTAAATCGGCCGAAAGAAAGGCCCCTTCTTCTGGCCCTTCCAAAAACATTATTGTTAAACACTCTCCTGATGTTATGTTCGGCCTTATCAAGTGCTGTGAAAGTAGACACATACTTTCCAAGCGATTTTATAAGCTCTTCCCCAAAAAGAAGGCCTTTCGGGTTTGAGGATGGCTCTTTTTCTGCCATGTCAGAAAGTTTAGGATCGAGCTTGTAAAGAATCCGTCTACGCCTTTCGGCGTGAATACTCGCATTGGAGTTGCCTAGAAGAATGAGGGCTCTTTGACTCCATCCCCTAATCAAATCTGTATTGAGGGGGGTACCGTGAAGGTGGCACTCTTCTGCAGAGTCAAGTATCCTGGTAAGGGGCCCAAGGACATCTAATAGGCGGTCTTGGCAGCCTTTGAACTATTTTTGTAGGCCTTTCCTGGGATCGCGCCCAAGCCTGAAGAGCAATGATCCTGAACATCCATCCTGTGATTCTGGGCAAATCACCTAATCTCCCCGTGCCTAACAAAAATGAATGTGTTCTCATGTAATGCAGCTGGTGCTATGTAAAGCGCTCTGATACCCAATTCGGGTCAAGTTCGCGCTATATAAAACTCCGTTAAAAAAAAAAAACACTCCGCCCTTAGTATATTCCTCGTCTCCCTTTCAAGAGGGAATCGTATGCATTTCTTAATGAACTTCGAGACATGCTCTTGTGGAGACCATTGTGATGAGCGGGGGTGTTTTAAATTCAGGGGGAGAACATCTCTTCCCCATGGGGATCTAGAATACTGTCTTTCGAGGAAGAAGGGGGTTCATCCTCCGTGTCGAATAGGCCAACATCCTCATCATCCAGGTCCAGAACATACTCGTCTGGATCGTCAGAATTATCATCATTCAAGTCCCCGGTATAATGCTGAGCACCATGAGATAAAGAGCCGCTAAGGGCATCCGAGATATTTGGGCCGCGAAGGGCACCCAAAGGTGACGTGTCGCTAGGGACAACCTGCTTACTTGAGGTGCGAAGACCTCCCAATTGCTTTGAGGTGCTAAGACCACTAATATCGCTAGAGGTGCTAGGACCCCCTGTGCTCGCTGGGACGTGAGGAGTGATATAATTAGACTTCTTGGTGCGTTTGCCGCTCACAGGTAAGCCATCGTAAGGAATCTCATCAGACACGTCTTCCTGTGAGGGAAGGGGTCTTTTATAAGTTGCGACCTGGGCAAGGGTCTCCAACATACAAGACTTCATTTCTCTTTGGATTAGAAGTTGAAAACCTTCTCTATCAAAATTGCATTGCATGAGAATCAAACATTTAAGCATTATAGAAAACTTAAGGTCCAAGGTCCAGGTATTGTAAATCTTGACCCTGATCTGTTTGTGTAGCTAAACCTTTGGAATTGGTTACCGATTTATGGGCTTGTGGCCTACTTCCAACAAAGATATAAACAGCATCCTTATTTGCTTGCCTGTTGAGAAGATTGGCAGTTCGAACAAAAGTTAGCAGATGCAGCTCCAGCATCATTTGCTTCAATACCTCCGCACAGCAGTGTTACTTTCCTAAACTATTTCTAGAAAACCAAGCAAGACAGCTAGTGTTCCCCTTCATTAACCTCTTATCAGTCCAGCCAGACCTTTCAAAACCTATGACAGTAAGGTTCTGGTATATTGTGCACTAAATATACTACAAAAGTACCATAGCAAGAAATAGTGACAACCAAATTATTGACAAGGTAAGTATATATAGGGGGAACATGGCATCTGCACGCTAAGCAGCCGCTTGCTCACAGAGCGCCCGCTCCCGCTGCTTGCTTTTCATTAACCCTTCTTAGCCTCCCGGGCCCCCGTTTACCGTATTTCTGGGCCTCTTCTCAAGCTGCCGTCGCGGATTCTTACACCGGCACCGTCAACTGTCGCTCAGCCGGGGATGTGTCGTGGAGAGGCGGATAGACGCTTCTCCGTTTTGTCTCGCTGGTTTGAGGCCGCACTGGAGCTCCGCATGGGCGGCAGAGCGGTTGCTCGCAGACACCTCCGGGTGAGCAGCCGGTGAGACAGCATCAGTGTTTTTTTTTCTGAAGGGAGACCAGAAAGGGCAGCAGGAGCTCCCCGTCTCAACATTAGAGTCATGCACAGCGGTTGTGGAAAAGGATCCTGATAACCAACAACTTCAGCACTCACAGGAGGCTTCTGTCCCGGAGTTTCAAGTCCTCTAGGAGGATCAGTTCCCTTTTCAGGAGAAGTTGCAACTTACCATTGCTTCTAAGGTGGGTACTAAGAGGCATAAAAAGGATGCAGGGGTTTGTTTGGGACCCACCAAGCCGATATTAAAAAATTGCTCTGAAAAGTCCACTTGGGTCGTCGATCAAAGCGCTAATAAAGGCATATCTGAGCTCCTTGATACTCCTTTAGCTCCTGTTTCGACTAACAGCTCAGCCTTTCAGACGTATCAAGTTAAAGGCAGATCTATTAAACCAAGGAGGTCTAAAAGCAACCCCTCTAACACTCAAGTTAGGGTTACTCAAGCATTGCGCTCGTACTTCAGCGTTCAGCCAGAAGTCCTGGATATTATAACTCAGGGCGAAGCCCTCAGGAATGCTCCAGCCACTTTAACAACTTCTTCGTCATCACGTGCGGCGCAGCTGATAAAATCATAGAGCCTGAAATAAATCAGATTTCTCATCAGGGTAATCCCAATACAATTTCGGAGCCCGTTTTGGCCGCAATCAGCTCTATCACTAGCCCTGTGGATCAAACCCAAACCCAGACCCAGATGCAGACAGCAGTGGCTTTCAGCAGCAATCCTTTTAAGGAACAGGTGATGGCTGGGTCGTCACCTACAGCCTTGGAAGCTCTTTTTGTCACACTATCTGAGGATATAAAAAGGGTTTTGCTGTATCTGCTGCCAACCAGGGAGAGATCAGAAGCTTTTGTGAATCTTTGGAGAAGAAGGTGGACCTGCTGAATTCCAGGAATGAGACCTTCGAGAAAAACGTTGGCGAAGTGAAAGAACATCTCGGGCGGAAAAGTTGGACATTCTACTGTTAAGGAAACTAGGGGCAGACCTCCGTGACAGGATGGAAGTATTGGAAAACAATGCTCGCAGAAATAACCTGCGTCTTTTGAATATCCCAGAAGGGAGTGAAGGATCAGATCTTAGATCCTATATTGTATCTCTGCTCAAAGTCTCCCTACAGCTTGAGGACTCAGAAGAATCTTTGAGTCACGATATTCAGAAGGTGCATAGGGGTCCCTTTTGATGGAATCCGGATTGATCTAAGCCCAGGAAGATATTAATCAACTTTCTCACCTTTGCTTTAAAAGAGAGGATTCTTAACTTAGCACTGAAAGTGAAATCATTGAAGGCTAAAGAGTTCTCTTTTGAAATTTGTTCTGACCTTTCCAGGTTCACACTGTATAGGCAGTGGGAGCTGGGTAGGAAGTTAGACGACTTTAAGAAGCATGGTGCGGTAGCTCAGTTAAAGTTTCCCGCCTTCCTGAAGGTCATGCATAACAATAAAATGCATAACTTAAGATCAGTTCAGGAGGCGGATGAGCTGCTCGATACAATTAGCAAGGGCGCCCCTTAAGAGGGAAACTCGGCCTGGGAATGGTAACTGTATTTCTCCTTACCAGTGGATAGCCTTCTCTCATTCCACTTCCCACTTCCCACTCTTTTCTCTTTTCCATTTATCGACATAATTGATGATTGGGTTGGAGTTATAGGAAAATCCCATGTAGTGGGTGGTGGGAGGTTGGATAATTTGAGTTAGAAGAAGCAGGAGTTGTAAAAAAAAAAAAAAAAAGGATATATATTAGAGATTAAAAGAGGGGGTAGGAAAATGTAAAAAAAGGGAGGAGGGTAAAAAAAAAGATTATATACATATATATATATATATATATATATATATATATATATATATATATATATATATATATATATATATATATATATATATATAGTTTCTAAAAACATATACATAAAATTAAGCACACGCATCTTATTATTTAATTAGCCCTCTCCCTTTTTCTCTGTGGTTTCGAGGGTTTTGAGTTTGTGTCTCACATTTATAAAGGTGGGACGGGGTGGGTTGCTCTGGACTCCATCTGTCCAGATAATTGGAGTAAGGGTTCTCCGGGGTTGTGGGGTGAGGTGGAGGGGGCACAGGGGTTGGACTGGGTAGCAGTGGGGTAAAATAACAAAAAACTTCCTCATTCACCTTACCATTATTTTTTATCAATCTCAAGAGTTACAACTAGGGAATTGCAATGGATGGGGTGCTGGTGATGGCTTTTTCAATCTCCTCTTTTGGTAACACGCCGTTGATTTGACCCGCCATGAGCTCTATACAGATCCTGTCCTGAAACGTCAATGGTCTGCGCGTAAGACCAAGAAGAGACAAGATTCTGCAATATCTTGGGGATTCCCCCATGCGGGTCATTGTTCTCCAGGAAACACACTTGCTTAAGGAAAAACCAAAGGTGATGATGGACGGAGCGTTGACAATACAAACACTCACCCCCAGTCAACTGATCTGGGTTTAATCCATCACCGTTCTTTAGCTCACTCCGCCACCCAAGTCCAGACATGGCCATATGCTAATCAGTCTGACCCTGTGCCTCATGGGAACAGTCCAGCCCGAACTGTCAAGCCATGTCTTCCCTGGACCGGAATCAAGCTTCCCAGGACCGGTTTCTGGCATTACATCCTTCTTCAGCTGGACTTGCTTGACTCCAGTGGCAAAGTGAGCAAGGGACTCACGTCTGAGCATACCCTGCCAATTTAGGGCAAACAAAGAAAAAACAAAGGTGATGATGGACGGAGCGTTGACAATACAAACACTCACCCCCAGTCAACTGATCTGGGTTTAATCCATCACCGTTCTTTAGCTCACTCTGCCACCCCAGTTCAGACATGGCCATATGCAAATCAGTCTGACCCTGTGCCTCATGGGAACAGTCTAGCCCGAACTGCCAAGCCATGTCTTCCCAGGACCGGAATCAAGCTTCCCAGGACCGGTTTCTGGCATTGCATCCGTCTTCAGCCGGGCTTGCTTGACTCCAGTGGCAAAGTGAGCAAGGTACTCACGTCTGAGCATACCCTGCCAACTTAGGGCGAACAAAGAAAAACCAAAGGTGATGATGGTGATAAAGAAGAGACTGTCAGCCTTCTTAAGAATGAAAGACGGGTTGGTTCTTATGTCAGCACTAATCAGTCAGCAAATATCAAAGGGGTTTTAATCATATTAAAAAAATCGGCCAAGGCCCGGATCCTATTACAGTTAGTTGACCTATGTGGTAGATGGCTCATTGTAGAAAGTTATTATTTTGGGGTCTCAGTTTACCTTGGTTGGCTACTATGGACCCAATCAAGATGATCCCTCTTTTCTTAAGACTATTTTTTCGCACTTGCTGGACTTTCCTGAGCCAGTAGTCCTAGCAGGAGATTTTAATATTGTATTAAATCCTTCATTAGATAAGTCACCAAACAATAGAGCTGTGGTCCCTTCTAAGTCTAAGGATTTCTTATAAGAGATGATGAAGCAATTCGCCCTCTCGGAAATTTGGAGAGAAAGATCAGGCCAGCAGTTGGGAGTTTCCTATAGAAACTACAAGTACCGGCATAAATCAAGAATAGGCTATGTTTTGATCAACCAATCTCTAAGAGGCAGAGTTAAAAATATCTCCTACTTGGCATCTCATCTCTCAGACCATTCTGGCATGTTATTAGATTTAGAGTGGCCACTACCTAACTACACCAGGTCATGATCCTTCGACGAGCCTTACTTTTGGAGGAAGAAGAGATTTCCTTTTTATCTCAAGAAACTGAATGTTTTTTGAGAATTAATTTAGATTCGGCTTCGACATTAGTTGTATGGGATTCTTTAAAGGCTTTCTTGAGGGGTCAAATTACAAGCAGGACGAGCTACAGAAATAAAAAAATATAAAGAGGAGATTGCGTCAATCGAAGCTAAACTGAAGGTAATGGAGGCCGATTTAAACAGCCAGGCTTCACCTGAAATTCAGCAAGAAAGTCAGACTAACTTCAATAAATTGAAAGGTCCGTTGGAAAATATTCTGCATACTAGGCTCATCCGATGATTGGAGGCAAGCAAGATTGCCCATTTTGAGTATGGTGAAGGGGCAGGAAAGCTCCTTGCATGGAAAACTAAATCGGACCGGGCAAGAAACCAGATCAAAGAAATCACCAATGAAGATGGGGATGTTACTCTCTCTTTGGATGAGGAAATACATGATGCTTTTCTGTTTTTTTTTCCATATCTACTGAGAGGATACATTGGTAGATAAATCTAATGTCAAGGGTTGGTTGGATAAAATCTCACTCCCCTCCTTGAAACTCGAACAGCAGGATCACTCAGATCGGGAATTTACCCAAGAAGAGGTTAGGAGAGCTATATCACTTTGTAAGAACGGAAAGGCCGCAGTGATATGATCGTCCCTACCTTGACAAAGCTCTTTAACCAGATACTACAGGAAGGCCTAAAGCTCCCAGTCTCATGGAAGGATGCCACAATTATTTTAATCTTGAAACCAGGGAAAAATCCATCAAGTTGTGAGTCATATAGGCCCATTTCACTTTTAAATACGGACTATAAAATCTTCGCTTCAGTTTTGGCAGCCAGATTGGGACTTGTGGCGGGCGATATTCTCCATCTGGATCAGGAAGGGAACTATCTGACCTTACCTATGATCTTATAGGGCCGATTGATTTGGCCTTTACTTACTCACTCCCATTAGCGGCCATGGCCAATAGACGCTACCAAGGCTGTCTACAGGGTAAACTGAACCTACCTGATGGAAGTCTTGGGGAAATTTAACCTAGGGAAAACAATTTAGTTAAACTGTTCAGTTGATATATCAGGAACCAATAGCCAGACTTTTTGTTATTGGTAATATCACTGAATCCTTTAAGATCTCTAGGGGGACAAGGCGGGTCTGCCCACTCTCCCCTCTCCTCTTTGACCTATATATTGTGCCATTTGCTCAACGGCTCAATGAAGATTCCAACATTCAGCCTTTCAAATATGAGGAGTGGGAGAGGAAGGTCGCTCTGTACGCAGACAACATCTTAGTCCTTTCGGCTAACCGGTCTACAGCACTTCCAGCAGTGATCAGCCTGGAACAAGATTTTGGACGTGTCTCAGGTTACGAGATTAATGACGCAAAGACAGAAATCATGGTTTGGAACCCTGAAGGGACCCAGCAACAGCACCAGATCAGCTCTAAGATGAGATACTTTGGGATCAAAATTGTGCAAGATATAACAAAGATAGCAGAGACAAATCTAACTATGGTCGCTAGGGAGTGTCAGAAGCTGATGAAATCCAGGGCTCAACTTCCTTCATCCATTCTCGGGAGGGTCAATCTAGTTAAGATGTTGATTCTCCCCAAGGTCACCTTTCTCTTCAATTGTATTTCTCTACATTTTGAAAAATCGACTAAAGACCAGCTACAGCGGGATATCAATTCTTTTGTCTGGGCGTATACATTAACAAGAATAGCTTAGAAAAGGTTGAGGTGCAGGAGAGAAAAATAAGGCCTTGCTTTGCTGGATCTCCATTTTTATGCTTGGGCTTTTCAACGTACACATTCACGTATGCTTTTGAAAATGCCGGTTAGCACCGGAGCAGGGGAGATGTTTCTCCCCATGCTTAGGGTAGCCAACTTAACCTGACGAGGGATATCTGTTCAAATTCGGAGACCAAAAGTTAAAAAAAAAATGTTAAACTGAAGGTTCTTAAGGGTTTTGCTAAAACTTAGGCTAAACTTAAAAGCACTGTTGCGCTTAGTTAGTTTTCAAACTAAACAAAAACAATGGTTCTGTTGGGAATCACATTTACATTGAAGATATATTGAATATACAAATGTAGAGATATATCCGGTAAGTGATATATCAGGGAACTCAACTGATACCGAAACCAAAGGAAAAAACAAACAACTGACCCCGCTCTGTGACTCTCCTGGCGCCCAGGAGTGGCTGAGAGACAGACTGGCAGTACCCCTAAGAGAAGCTGGGCTGACGGTCTGGGGGAGAACCTGGCCTCTGATGGCGTTCTCGTTTCATGGAAACAACTTAAGGATAAAATCGGAGGAGGCCTGTCAAGGTTTAAATACCTTCAGGTGAAAAGTTGGGCCCAATCACAACTAAACCGTATGAACCCTATAGGGAGTGGCAACTTTTTAGAACACCAGCTTGTGGCTAAGCCACCTGGGAGGAAGAAAGTTTTGTTTTGGTTTCAAGCCATAGCTGAGTCTGCAGACGGCAAATTCAAACTGGCCGAGGAACTGTGGGGGGAATCTTTACCTGACTAACACTGTGACTATCTACGGCAGAACTCTTGTAAGATCCTCCACTACGTAGTCAAACCAGCATGGTTGAAATGGAACCACCTTTTTACCATCCACAGGGCTTATTTCTCCGCTCAAAAGCTTTCTAAAATTGTCAAAGGCCCACCAGTTAGCTGCAAGAAATGCGGTCTGGCCCAAGCTTCAGACATATATATGTTTAAGTAATGCCCTGCCTTGACTACCTTTTGGGACAGTGTTGGCAAATTTTTGGCGATCACTTTGGGCTGTCCAATTCAGATAAACCTACCCTTGATTATTTTTGGCTTCACACATCAAGTTACGGGCCCATCCAGATCATTGCTTTTATATGCTATCCTGTTAGGCAGGAGACAAATATGCAAAACATGGACAGAATCCACCCTTCCCTTATTTTCAGCTTGGCTGACTTCAGTGTTGGCGAAATCCAAGTTAGACTTAGCTAGATCTTGCAGTGGAAAGCAGACCGCGTTTTGGGACTTGCTGCAGCTCAGACCGGTTTCAGAGTTAACAAATTCGTTTTTTTTTTCCTGAGTCCCATGTTTATGCTGCCTTGATACTCTTCGGGCTAAGTCGGTTACTCCCAGTCTCACTTGGAAGTATTATGACGTATGTCATCAAGCTCTTGGAGCTTTGCCGAAGAGTTATCTCATCTGGTTTCCTTAGCACTCAAGTCAGTCATCATACCTGTAGGCGGGTCTTCCCTGAGGTCTCCACTTCCAATTGCCTACTTTTCACAGCTTGCTGAGTATGGGTATAGACAGCTTGAGCGCGAAGTGAAGTGAGGTTGGTGGCGAATGAGGAAAGAAAAAAAAAAAAGGTAAGTATATATATAGGTAAATGTAGGTTTCATACATTTAACTTCACTTGCGTTTACCATGACAGTATAGCCCCTTTTTGCACTTTCCTTAACTCTACATCTATGTACATAGATGTAGAGTTAAGGAAAGTAAAATCTATTACTTCTTCGGCTTCCCCATGGGCCGCCACTACTTTGAAAATGGCCACGCTGTTGACTAAAGATAGTGCAGCTTCTTATTTTAAAGAAACCCCTGAATGCACAAAGTTATACTTGCGTCAGGAAGTTTACTTGCTCAGCAGTCTGTGATCACTGCCTCCATATTCCGTGAAAAGAGTCTGTTCTGTCTGTGCCTTTTTTGTTAAGCATTTTAATTAACTGTATCAGCAAGATTACTGAAAGGCTTAACCCACCTCCTCTGCCACTCAATTTCCCACGTCTCCCAGATTATCTAAAAAATGTGTAGAATACTCATTTCTAGGACCCTTACAATTAACTTCTGGGGCCAAAATGGTCATGATCCTCTCTGATATTCAAATTGTAGAAGATAATTGTGGTGATTTAGTATCATCAGACTTCTTTCCTATTTTAAGTATCGAGTAGAACTTACATCAAATTCGGTAATACGCCCTACGTTTGTCATAGTGTATTGTCAGACAGAAGTTTTCCCTTTTTTTTGTTTCGGACCAGTATAAGGACCATTGAGAGGGTGCCAGCATCAGAAAGAGGTTGTGGTTGATATTGCAGAGGACATAGGCCTCTAAGCTATTCAAGACCTGCTCCTTCGCAACTTCTTCCAGAAGAAAAAGTTCAAGATGCTCAGATATGCTCAAGTTCTTTCTGGCCCTGATCCTGAAGACTTAATGTTAACACTGGACTTGTAAGATGCCTACTTCCATATTCCCGTCCTGCCTGGCCACAAGTGTTAACTTCCGGATCATGGTAGGCAGTGAGCATTATCAGTTTGCTCTGCTCCCCTTTGGCCTCACTAGCACCGTGTAACGGTGGTGGTTACAACATATCTGCAGAGGTGGGGGTGTTCAAGTCTTCCCCTGCCTTGTAGACTGACTGTTGAAGGCAGGCTTGTCCCAGGCTGTCGTCTCCCACTTCCAGACAACAGTGAACCTTCTGCACTCACTGGGGTTCACTATAGAAGTGCCAAACTCGCACCTGGAACAGCTCCACATCAAATTGCTGGAGCTGAGAGCTATCAGACTAGCATTGAGCCTTTCTTCCTTCTATTGAGGGAAGGCTCGTTCAGGTGTTCATAGACAACACCACCGCCATGTGGTATTGCAACAAACCGGGTGGAGCGGGGTCGTGGACCCTGTTTCAGGAGGTCTTACGTCTCTGGACATGGCTGGAACGTCAGGGTATTTTCCTGGTGGTTTAACATCTGCTGGCCTCTCTGAACACTAGAGAGGATGAACTCGGCTGTTGAGGTCTAGCAGGACACGAATGGTGTCTCCATTCGGAGGTGGTGAAAGGTCTCTTCACTGATTGGGGAGAGCCATGGGCGAATCTATTAGACGCTACCAACAGCTCGCAATGTCAGCACTCCTGCACACTGGAGTTTCCAAGGCTACTCTTGCTCGGAAATGCTTTCCTTCGTGAATGGAGCTCAGCCCTCCTGTATGCTTTCTACTGATACCACTCTTGGCCAGAGTTCTCTATAAGATCAGGTACAACAGGTCCCAAATCATTCTTGTAGCTCTTGATTGGGCACAGAGAGTTTGGATTCTAAACTCCTGAGCATGAGCCTCGGTCCTCCGATCAGGCAGCCTCTTTGAGGGGATCTTCTGTTGCAACTGCAGTGGAGGGACCTGCATCCGAACATGCACATACTTTGCCTTCATGATTGGGGGCAGTGCGACGGCAGTTGGCTGTTATTGACGGGAGTCTGTGATGTCATTCTGGCAGCCAGGAGTCCCTCAGCCAAGACTGTATATGCCCGCCATTGGTACAAATTTGTGGCTTGGTGTTCTTCCAAATATATTGATCCCCTTTCTGCACCGCTCTCCCAGGTTTTGTTGTTTGTTCTATCTTCGGCGCTGCAAGGCTTTGCTCTGGGCACTGTAGGGGTTATCTTTCAACCATATCGCTTGTCTTTTGGTTGCCAGAATAACAACACTCCCTGTTCATGTTACCTATTGTGACTCGCTTTCTAAAAGTGCTCCAACACACATGGTGTCTAAATATGGACTAAGTATGGTGATGGATACCTTTGAGGGGAAAAACAATTGTGTATTGTTTGCTAATCGCAATGGCAAATGAGTCTGGGAGGCACAGGAACGATTTGATAGTGTGAATGTAGAGCAGGAGGAGAAGGCAGGCAGGGAGACTCTTACATAATGGTAAACGTGATGTTGGAACCGGTGGACAGGGAGAGTACAAGGAGAACACAACTAGGTTGAGATGTGGTAAAAAAATTATTTTTGACCAGAAACGGGGTATGAAAGTTCTGTGCACGGTGGTTGGCCGAGATGACACATTTTTACAGAATGGCACAATTGACAAAAAGGTTTTGAAACCTGCTCCATTAATCCTGGTGTTTGAAACATTGTTGTCATTTTATCTTGCTAATCCGTTTGTTGGAAATGTGACAGAGGAGAAATGATTGATAAGGATTTGTGGACATCTACATGTTTAGCTCCCACTATTCAACCACCGTCAGCTTGCACAGATAAACTGATATTTTAGTTCTATGCATGCAAGCCACTGCAACCTGTACGTTATTTGATTAGAAGATTTTACTGATAGCTAAATATAGTGGTTTTAAATGTTTTTTAAGTAAACCAGTAAGTTGCAACCAGTGCAATTTGTTTCACAAGTTCATAATTTTCATGTTACTGGAGAAAGTTAATTTGTTTAAACTTCAGATCACGGTTGCTTTATAATTCATAAGTTGTAGCAGTTACTCTTTTCCTTAGCACAGTGAACATACTAATCTCTTCACTGTGGTACGATGTGAAATGAGGGTACCAGAAGAAGCACTTAAGGTACAGTACTGTTTTTATAACTTTAAAGTAGTTCCTATAGTAGCTGGCTGTTTAGATGGCCTCTTTATTGCATAATTAAATAATATTTTGTTTTATTATTAGCATGAAAAATTTACGAGTCAGCTGCAGTTCTCCCAGAAATTGGAGACTGACGGATCCAAATCCTCAAACTTTAAAGCATCAGAAGTGAAGTCAACAGAAGGCACAGTAGAAGTTCATCATAAAGCAATGGAGGCATTAAAATCGGAAGAGAAAACGCTTGGTGAGTTTTCCTTTTTGTGTCCTTTACTGTTATCGGATATTGTGCCTTCTCAGCTGGTTTGACATGGTCTGCCGGCTACTGCCACTTACATGTTAGAGACAAGCTTCTCTAGGAGAGATTTTTTTACTTATAAGATGTTTAATTGATCACAGTGCTTGTGTTTCCCTTCTTGTCCAGTTCATGGTCCCACAAGTGCTTCAACAAGTATTGCCACTTAGTTTCACGTTATTCTGAATGTGGGCAGGCTGCATAGTTTAGTCTTTACTATTTGTTGGTCCTAATTTTCATTGGGGAAAAAATTCCTTGCGTCCCTCTGCTGGGCATGCTATTGACATTGAACTTCAAACAACACATTTGGTGGGAAGGACCACTCTTTGTGGCGCTCCCATTCAGAGTCCATGTTTCGTGTCTTTCGAGTTTTGGCATCCATAGTTATTCCGCCGATTTTGTGCTTCAGTTTGGCCAGAATCATTGGAAAAAGCTTTTGGTCCTTGGAAAACATGGGTCTGATTCAAAGATGAGCATGAATTTTGACTCTGGTTGGAATCTATTCCATTCCCGGGTATTGAGTCACATTACCTGTTTTTGCCAATGTTGACTACTTATTCTTAGGTTTAGTTAATTAAGTGTATTCTTCAAGTGTCAAACTCCTGTGGGTACTTCTCTGAAGGAGAGCACTAATTTGAAAGACCTGGTGATCATTGGAACCAGAAGTTTGATTTATGGTGGAAAAAGATGTGAATGTACTGCAGAAAAGTGTGTATCTCTGCTTCATCCCAACTGGATCAGAGAACTCTGTGGTCAGTTTACTTGTATGTTACTATTTCGACCACCACCATTTCACAGCTTTCATTTCGGACTGCCATGTTTTCAGTCTGTTAAGAACCTATATAATTATCTAAGAGTTTGTATTTAATTTTTTGTTTGAATTTTTCTTAATTTCAGAATCTTTGTTTTTATTAAATATTTAATTTATTTTGTAATATATTAGTGTAAACATAGACCTATGCATGTAACACACACACACACACACACCCCCTCTGGATTTGAAAGAATGATAGGTTGAAATTGTGGATCTGAAATTGTGGTGGTACACAGGTCAATTCAGGTGGATTCACTAAGAAGGCTGAGAGGTCACTGGCTGGTTGTAAAGCTAGGACTAGTGGTGAGTGGTAGCCTTCATTTCATAGCGAACTCAAGAGCACCTCTTCAGTTGTGACAGAATAATTGTAGACGCTATCAAGTAGGTAGTCAGTCAAAAGAGAATTAAACAGCAGAAATGTTTGAAGCTTAACAGCTTGCCAGAACTTAAAGTTGACTGAGACAGTGGAGTAACAGGCAGAAGTGGAACTTTGTGCCAGGTGGGTAAAGTTTACGACTGCACTTCCCAGAAAGATTTGAGCTAAATGAATTAGATAAATGGAGTGAAGGTGAGAATCTGGCAGAAGACGAGAACTGATGGCTAAAGCTAGATAACAGGCAAGAAAACTGGAGCTCTGTGTATTGTCAAAAAACCTGAACAGTGGGAGCAATATATCTAGTAGATGCAGACTTGATTGGAAAGCTTCTATAACGCTGGAGAGAAATGGTATCTGAAGGGGAGAACTTCTTTGATAATGTTTTGCAGGTGGAGTATGCTTCTCCTTGACCATTTTAAGATTCTGCTTGAAGACCCGAAGCTGGCACAGAGCGAAGACAAGGGTCTAGTTTGCATGCATGATAAGTCTTTTACTGTCAGTAACAAAAACTATTTAGTCTAAAAAACCGCTGTTAACCATGTGACTCCGCCATGCTCTTTGTAATCTGGGCAAGAAGATGGGAATCCATGGAATAAGAGGGTTGTCTAACTTGCAAGGGCAGCAGTCTTTGGTACTTCCTTTGAACAAGTTGATGAAGCCTGTGATCAATGGTTGAGCCAATCTCCTTCCAAGGTTTGGAACCAGAAATTGGTATGTGGCATACTAAAAACCGTTGAATCCAGACTGTAGAAGGTGCATGGGGCTTGAGCTCTCGTGATTAGCATTTGTGTTAAAGGCCTGTGAGTGACTGTTTTCCATGAAATCAACTTTGCAAGAGGCCATTGGTTGAAGTAGTTATCTCACCTGTCATGAGTCTACAAGATTTAGGGTCCACCTTTCAGTTGTCCTATCTAGAGGAACACATGGAGCAGTCCAGTCAGATGTTGATTGACAACCTTGTTGCAAATGGAAAAGTTTCTTTTGAAGGAGGTGCTGGATGTCTGAGAGCATGAACATGTGAGGTGAGCCATCTGATTATAAGAAGATTATTGTGGGTTAGGTAGTAAAATGACTACCTTTTGCCTGACCATTGACGGGAAGGCGTGTAAGCTAGATAGGCACTTGAACTTCAAGTTTTGTAGGAGGATCAATTCAGCTTGCTCCATTTAGTAAGTCCTCACAGTAGGCTCCACCATCCATAAACTGAATCACTAAGACCTGCCGGTATGGAAACCACGACTTAAGGATTTCAGCATAGACAGTAACTCTTGAAGGAAGGAAAATTGCAGACTTTGACTGCTTGTCCATCAGCAGATCTCATCATTCTGCCAGGCCACTATGCTTATGAGGCATTTTCGTTCAGGGAGGTGAGCGTCACCACAACTCACTAAGCAGGTGAGCACTTAATGACAAAGACACTGCCTTTGGAAACTGTATACTAAAATAAGAAGCTGATGAACACTTTTTTAACCCAGTGAATTTACCTGCGCCTCAGAAGGAAGCAAAGGCTTTGGTGGGGCCTCTGAATTGGTCATCAACCACAGATATCCTATCTCTGTGTCAGAGGAATCAATGTGCCAGTAAACAAAGCCTGAAGGACTTTCCCTTGAATTGAAAAACTCCATGGAATAGTGCCAGCCCTCTGGATTTTATTTACCAGTTTCAGAATTCATCAGATCTGTCTCTCTATAAGCCAACCTCCCCTTCCTGCATGCCGCAGTTATAAGTTACCTGAGTCTTCCCTCAGTTTCTAGAGACTAACTGCTGCAGGGATCAACATGGGGTTCATTGTTAAAGGTCCATCAATGAGTGTATGAGAACTGGTCCTGGAACAGTGTTGAAAGGAGTTGGACCCTCTCCTTCGGGCACAGAGATGTTTAAGATCAAGTCTGTGGTTTTAAGGTTGATGGTCAGAGCATCGCAGAAGGACTCATACTCCAGAAGTGTTGACCACGAGTTAGCAAATCCACTCCCTGACTCATTCAGAATCTGAATGTTCAACCCAACCTCTTTCTGAAGATTATCATGGTCGGAGTACTTGTAATAATATAAAGCTTTCTTAAGTTAACCAGTCTTTACAGACAAAAAGATAGACTAAAAATCCCTAATCAAAGGGCCATCTCGCAAATATGATCAAGGTGTATCAGTAGGATACTGGAGAGATGCTGCCCTAAGGTATGCTTGTGCAGTACTTGAGAACACCATTGTCACTCCACAGAATATGCTGTTGAAAATGACGCAAGCCGACCAGGAATCCCTCAGTCTATGTAAATGGGATCAAACATTATTGTTGCCACCTTTTTGGACTGGCTTGTACAGCATTTCATCTTGGTGATCTCAAGTGCTGCCGATACGTTTCCTAGGGGTCAGGCATATTAGGGAATTGTGATGTGCCTGCAGGTTTAGGGTAATTTAGCCATCTTCCCTTCTGATGCGAAGAGGCTGCTTACTCAGGAACATGTGGGCTGACATGGGGCATGATATTGGAAAAGAATGAGGTGTCCATAGCAGGATAGGCCTTGTTAATCTTGAACTGGCTTGAATGATATCATCAAGAAGAATCCTTAAACTCCCCATTATAACTCCCTAGGGTCTCTGAACGCAGATTTTTTTTTTTTGACGGCGTTTTATATAGCACGCACTTGCCCCGGCATCGGTATCAGAGCGCTTTACATAGCACCAGTTGCGTTACATGAGGACACATTCATTTTTGTTAGGCACGGGGAGATTAAGTGATTTACCTAGAATCACAGGATGTTCAGCGTCATTGCCGAGACTCTAACCCGGTTCCCCAGATTCGAGGTCGACGCCCTAGCCGTTAGGCCAACTCAAAACAAATCCACAAGGGGAGGAGCGCTTAACCTCTTTTTGGAGAATACTGGTTCACTATGACCAGATGAAAAGTGGCTTAATCAATCGGTGCAGTGGATAGAAGGGACCCTCTTGCTGTGACAAAGTGCTATGAGTAATTCTCTCTTTCAAATCTATTTTATTAAAAATGTAGAACAAAGCAATACAATACACCATCAAAATGGGGGGGCAGGGAAAAAGAAACAAAAAAAGAAGAAAAAGAAAAGAAGAGGGGGGAGAAAGAGGCGGGAGGAGAGGGCAAGGGAGAAAAGCTCTGTATAAACCAATTTCTCATGTTGCCATATGTTAGCTTGGTACAACCCCAAACCGGTGGGAACTAGGAGAGAGCCAGAACATAAGAGTTGCAACAATTTGAATTTATATTTTTAATTCAGGTGGTTCTCCAGGATGGG
This sequence comes from Lissotriton helveticus, assembly GCF_964261635.1. Lineage (NCBI taxonomy): Eukaryota > Metazoa > Chordata > Amphibia > Caudata > Salamandridae > Lissotriton > Lissotriton helveticus. The sequence continues at coordinate 939,751,957 of NC_136067.1, forward strand.
GTCATCCTATATTCCTGAACATGGAACCACCAAATAGCTCTGTCATTTTATGGAACAATGGACAACTTTATAAAGAAACTGTGTATACCTATATATCTAATCAGTAAAACGTATTTTAAAGATTCACTTGAAGGCAGCATTTACCAATTTCAAAGATCCTTTCCAGCCGTGATCAGATTTTTGGTCTTACTTTTTTGTGTATGCCACAGTTCGTTCTCTTTTTGAACAAAGGTCATCCTGTAGGATGCTGCCTTAGATAGGCATATGGTATTTGCCTTTTATTCTTTCCCGACAGCCATATGACGGATAATTGTACTTATTGCTAAAAATGTTACCTCGTCTTTAAACCCCAAACTATGAACAATGTCACAATGTGCTTCAAAACCCAAGCAGACCTCATCAAACAAAGGATTACTCTGAAATGCTTATTGATGGCCACTGTTAGTGGTGAATGCTTGACTAAATACAACTGATTTCACTATATGTCCCAAAACCTAAGCAAACATTATCAAACAAAGGAATACTAGGTAATGCCTATTATTGGTCATTTTTAGTAGGGCAGGTCGGAATAAATGGAGCTATTTTTCTCTCCTCACTGGATGACCCCTTTCAAGTACAGGTTAGCTGCCATACTGACAATAAGACGTTAATAGTCCAGAAGCTGTGATTTCTCTGCTGTGGAGTCTCAACCAGCTTAAAAGCCCAGGTCTTTTACTTCGCCTTAGTACGTCTTAGGACATCCTGTAGTCCCTCACAGGGAAGCTATTTGTCATTTAGGTTTTGATTAACGTACATTAAGAAGCATGATGTTAAATTATTCTTTGTCTTGGCATGCAATATTTAAACCTCTGACTTCATGAGCCAGATAATTGAGCAGATCATATTCATCGTGAACGACTGCAAGAGTTGGGTAACATTTTTAGGTTTCGACCTGGCGATCTGCGCAAGCAGTTCGCGCAGGTGAAATCTTTTGTTTACCATATTGGCTATTGGAACGTCCCCCACCTCCCATTGGCTAGCTCCATAAATGGAGGCTAGCCATTGGGAGCCGGATCTGTCCGTCAAGGCCGGACCAGATTCGGGGGCGTTCCCGCGATTTTTTCCCTCTCCGCCTCTGCGATGTCGTCATCGCGGCGGTGGGCGGAGCTTCGTTTTTTTTCCTTCTGTGTTTGTTTTGGTCATTCCATGCGAGGAAGCCCAGGTGAGTGCTTGTTTTTTAGTGGTGGAGCACGTGAATTCAGTGTACATTAGTTAAAAATACATGATGAAGACACAGGCCACGATCTGGCTGTTCATCAAGTGCATGGGCGCTAAAACTAATTTTTGCCCCTTTATTTGTAGTGAGGACTACGCAGTGGTTTGTCTGATGTGAAATTGCTCGGCTGATCCCCTTTGTTGCAGCATGCATAACTTTTCATTCTTTCAGTTCGACTTTACAGTCCGTTTTAATAATGTCCTTAAAACTGCGGGTGTTCAGTACCCAAACGGCCTAAATAGACTCGTATGGGCTAAGCATCTCGTGCCCCTCGTGAGACACTTGTAAAACTGCTCATAAGATTTGCAACAGGGAGTTTTTTCATGGTTTGGCATTTTTCGTAATGCATTACAGTTGAATTTATATAGTGCTTCATATCCTAACCGCACTGCAAAGCGCTGAAGAGCATCATAGAGAGTGCAGAGTGGAGAGTGCATAGGGAGTGCAGAGTGCATGGAGAGTGCAGAGTGCATGGAGAGTGCAGAGTGCATGGAGAGTGCAGAGTGCATGGAGAGTGCAGAGTGCGTGGAGAGTGCAGAGTGCGTGGAGAGTGCAGAGTGCGTGGAGAGTGCATAGGGAGTGGAGAGTGCATAGGGAGTGCAGAGTGCATAGAGAGTGCAGAGTGGAGAGTGCATAGGGAGTGCACAGGGAGTGGAGAGTGCACAGGGAGTGGAGAGTGCACAGGGAGTGGAGAGTGCACAGGGAGTGGAGAGTGCACAGGGAGTGGAGAGTGCACAGGGAGTGGAGAGTGCATAGGGAGTGGAGAGTGCATAGGGAGTGGAGAGTGCATAGAGAGTGCAGAGTGGAGAGTGCATAGGGAGTGGAGAGTGCATAGGGAGTGGAGAGTGCATAGGGAGTGGAGAGTGCATAGGGAGTGGAGAGTGCATAGGGAGTGGAGAGTGCATAGGGAGTGGAGAGTGCATAGGGAGTGGAGAGTGCATAGGGAGTGGAGAGTGCATCGGGAGTGGAGAGTGCATAGGGAGTGGAGAGTGCATAGGGAGTGGAGAGTGCATAGTGCATAGGGAGTGGAGAGTGCATAGGGAGTGGAGAGTGCATAGGGAGTGGAGAGTGCATAGGGAGTGGAGAGTGCATAGGGAGTGGAGAGTGCATAGGGAGTGGAGAGTGCATAGGGAGTGGAGAGTGCATAGGGAGTGGAGAGTGCATAGGGAGTGGAGAGTGCATAGGGAGTGGAGAGTGCATAGGGAGTGGAGAGTGCATAGGGAGTGGAGAGTGCATAGGGAGTGCAGAGTGGAGAGGAGAGTGGAGAGTGCATAGGGAGTGGAGAGTGGAGAGTGCATAGGGAGTGGAGAGTGGAGAGTGCATAGGGAGTGGAGAGTGCATAGGGAGTGGAGAGTGGAGAGTGCATAGGGAGTGGAGAGTGGAGAGTGCATAGGGAGTGGAGAGTGCATAGGGAGTGGAGAGTGCATAGGGAGTGGAGAGTGCATAGGGAGTGGAGAGTGCATAGGGAGTGGAGAGTGCATAGGGAGTGGAGAGTGCATAGTGCATAGGGAGTGGAGAGTGCATAGTGCATAGGGAGTGGAGAGTGCATAGGGAGTGGAGAGTGCATAGGGAGTGGAGAGTGCATAGGGAGTGGAGAGTGCATAGGGAGTGGAGAGTGCATAGGGAGTGGAGAGTGCATAGGGAGTGGAGAGTGGAGAGTGCATAGGGAGTGGAGAGTGGAGAGTGCATAGGGAGTGGAGAGTGGAGAGTGGAGAGTGCATAGGGAGTGGAGAGTGCATAGGGAGTGGAGAGTGCATAGGGAGTGGAGAGTGCATAGGGAGTGCAGAGTGGAGAGTGCATAGGGAGTGCATAGGGAGTGGAGAGTGCATAGGGAGTGGAGAGTGCATAGGGAGTGGAGAGTGCATAGGGAGTGGAGAGTGCATAGGGAGTGGAGAGTGCATAGGGAGTGGAGAGTGCATAGGGAGTGGAGAGTGCATAGGGAGTGGAGAGTGCATAGGGAGTGGAGAGTGCATAGGGAGTGGAGAGTGCATAGGGAGTGGAGAGTGCATAGGGAGTGGAGAGTGCATAGGGAGTGGAGAGTGCATAGGGAGTGGAGAGTGCATAGGGAGTGGAGAGTGCATAGGGAGTGGAGAGTGCATAGGGAGTGGAGAGTGCATAGGGAGTGGGGAGTGGAGAGTGGAGAGTGCATAGGGAGTGGAGAGTGGAGAGTGCATAGGGAGTGGAGAGTGGAGAGAGCATAGGGAGTGGAGAGTGGGGAGTGGAGAGTGGAGAGTGGGGAGTGGAGAGTGGAGAGTGCATAGGGAGTGGAGAGTGGAGAGTGCATAGGGAGTGGAGAGTGGAGAGTGCATAGGGAGTGGAGAGTGGAGAGTGCATAGGGAGTGGAGAGTGGAGAGTGCATAGGGAGTGGAGAGTGGAGAGTGCATAGGGAGTGGAGAGTGGAGAGTGCATAGGGAGTGGAGAGTGGAGAGTGCATAGGGAGTGGAGAGTGGAGAGTGCATAGGGAGTGGAGAGTGGAGAGTGCATAGGGAGTGGAGAGTGCATAGGGAGTGGAGAGTGCATAGGGAGTGGAGAGTGCATAGGGAGTGGAGAGTGCATAGGGAGTGGAGAGTGCATAGGGAGTGCAGAGTGGAGAGTGCATAGGGAGTGCAGAGTGGAGAGTGCATAGGGAGTGCCGAGTGGAGAGTGCATAGGGAGTGCAGAGTGGAGATTGCATAGGGAGTGGAGAGTGCATAGGGAGTGGAGAGTGCATAGGGAGTGGAGAGTGCATAGGGAGTGGAGAGTGCATAGGGAGTGGAGAGTGCATAGGGAGTGGAGAGTGGAGAGTGCATAGGGAGTGGAGAGTGGAGAGTGCATAGGGAGTGCAGAGTGGATAGAGAGTGGAGAGTGCATCCCCTCTACTGCTCTTCTATGGACACTTGTACTTCTTCTACTTCTCCACCAGCACTGTGTGTGTTTCCACTCGCCCGTGGCACTTGAGACTGAAGCACATCCTTCTTAGGGTGACAACCGTCTAGCTGGTCATTATGGACACTCTTTCCAGTTCTGTACTTTTATGTGATCACACTATGCATTATGGGGGGTGTAGTGTTGTTTTGATTCCATTAGAACACAGCTGAAAACAATGATTTGTAGATAAAAACTCTAGTCCCACTAAATCTTGGAAGTGCTTATTCACACACACACATGCATGCACGCACATATGCAAACACACTCTCTCTCCCTCAACAGGTGCACTACCTCCTCACAAGCACGGACAGCAAGCGTCGCCTTAATGTGCCACCCCAGCACGGTTTAACCCCCTCAGCTGTCAATTGGCCGTCTGTCACGTGACTCCTGCAGACCAGACTCTGAATTTCTTCAGTGAAATCCAGTAGGGTACAATAGGTCTTACATTTGCAAGAGATTAAGCTGTTGGCAATGTAAATGACAATGCCATTTATTTATCTGTTTTCAAAACCAACACATAAATAAAATTTTTGTCATTTACAATGCCAATAGCTCTAACTTTGGCAAAGGCGAAACCGTTGCATTGTAAATGCTTGTTTATATCTGCTTTGCCTAAAGAAGGTACACCAAGAGTGAGATCCTGCCAAGGGGTACATCAGTGCAAGTGCAGCAGTTGTTTATGATGTTTTTTCTTCTGGTTACTGCAATCTCAGTGCTGTGCTATTCTTCTCTGTCGTGTCAAAGAGGAATCAAAGCAGATGCCTGCAAAACATTGCCAACAAACATTTGGGTTCACATCCCAAGGGTGAATTGTCTTGCATTTCTGCAAGGACATTTGCATTTTGACAGTGGAATAGCGACTTTTTAAATGCCTTTAATGTGTTTCAGATCATTTATTGCTAACTTGGGAGCGTAGGAGCATCCATTGATGCCATTCTATTTTATATGGGAACATCTGGTTACTGACTGTGATGTATCTACCTTGAATGTGTTTGAGGATATCTTTTCCTTTTGAGTTTTACTGCAACAGTATTTCCTCTGTACATATTCTTTTCAAGGGCATTCAGTTGCTAAAAGTGATACTACAATCTTTATTCTTCATGCAGTCTCTATCAGGAGATCTGTTGAGTGGAACTGCAGCTGCTCCTCTCTGTAGGGAATCTGTTAGAAGAAATAGACGATGACCATGGTTCTTGTCATATGTGATGTCATCTGTGATAAATGTAGGACTTCATCAACCATGCTTTGGGTGAGTTATGGCTGGGTAGCTAGTCATAACTGGATAATTTCTCTATTTTCTAGGATTTCTTTTCTACCGCGTGCGTAGATGTACCAATTCAGTGATGAATAAACTACATATAATGTGACTGATGATGTTGACTTTATCTGTTGTGTACTCTTTCAGGAGACCTTTCTGCTATGCCCCGCGGTACACCTCTTTATGGGCAGCCTTCTTGGTGGGGAGATGAGGATGCTGAGGATGACGATTCTCAGAAACTAGATGAGAAGGAAGGAAAAACCAATGAAGGTGGAGCCTCTGGTAAGGTTGTTTTTGTAACATTCATGCCACTGTCAAAGGACATAAGCAACAAAGTTAATTTAATAGAGGTGTTTTTATGCTTTTTCAATTTTTGAAATCGGTGTTGCGTCCATTTGACCAAACTAGGGAGTTTGTAACTTTGCTCTTGTTTCTGAAGCATCACTCTTAAATCTGGAAGGGGGACTGCAGTAAGGAAGCTGATATGTCAGCCAAGACAAATGATGGAGTGCAACTTAGACTAGTTATCAAAACTTACTTGCAATTGAGTGAGTATGTATTGCAAATTAAATTGAACTTATCCTTTGGAATTCAGCTCATTCTTTGGAGGTGAAGTGTCACTGAAATACTTGTAGAGGTTCCAATCCATGATTTCTGTGCTCAAGATCCGATTTTCTAGGCTCTAAAGATTGCAAAAATGCGTTCTACTATACCGTACATGAATTCAAACATAATGTTGCATCGGAGATCTGTTACACCATGCAGGTCTGGGCATGTGTCCTCATCCTCTGTGATCTCTTGTAGCTTCTCAGTAGCTGAACATATATCTTGATCGCGTATGGGTACACATAGTTTATGCGCTACGTAACATTAGTCTGAATGGATCATAATATTCTCTCTCCGAGTACTATGCTGGTCCTGTTGGAATCGAACCTCTTTGTTTACACAGTGTTTTTTTTAGTAGTGCCTTCATTTTGTTCCTGACAGTACAACGGTATATTTTTCGTGTTTTTTCACTCTTGTTTTAAAATAAATGTTAAATTCTGAATGTATTCTCTGTTTTCTCACTTGTTTGCAACTTTTATATTGCTAAATACGATGTAATTCAGGTAAATTGATTGATACTCTTTGTTAAATCCTCTACAAAAGCTGCTGTGGTATGTGTTTAGTCATCCTTTCGCCACATGCAGTCCTCTTTCATTACAAACATACAGGTGTTTCTGCATTACGTCAGCTAGAATATGTACAATAATTGTCCTTGGTGTTGTGCAATAATCCCTTCAATCATTCTTTTCCCCATTTATGTTTATTGTTTTTTGCTGTTTCACCATTACATTTCTCCAAGGTATAGTAGTAGTGTACAGTAACTTACATTTGTCTGCATAATGCATGTATTGACCTCCGTATTTACACATTTTTAGGCAAAGGGACCCTCTGGTTTCACAATAGTGTGTGCAAAACAAAATGTAGACATTTAATTCATGACAAGTGTCTGAGCCCTGTTTATAGTCTATTACTTTCAATGTGTGCCTTCTTGGAGTAGGTTTAGGCCTTTACCTTGACTACTTCAATCTCCTTTTCTCTGCTAGGGAACAGGGATATGCATTGCAGACTTTAAGCATGTGTGCTTTTACAAACCTTATCTTTTCAGGGAATGTATTTGCCTTTAGGTGATGTTGTTACTGCTGTTTTATGGGGTTTTCTTCTAAAAAGCAGGTCTCTTCCTTTATGAACACGAGCACCTGTTGGGTTCAGACCTCTGCACCTCCTATCAAATGTTTGCCTGCTGCTACTATCTAGCAACCATCAGAGTTGTCACTCTATTTTGCTTTCCTCGTAAGGATCGCACATTATCTTTGATGGAGCTCTTCAGGTCAGAAGTTCCTAAGACAAACCTTGGTTTTGTCTTTAAGTCAAACTTCTCCATGCCATTTGTCTTTTCAGACCCTGTCCTGTCTCTTGGGGGTTAGAGAAGTGACCTCTGGAAAGGAGACAGTTTCTCAGAAGCTCCTATCTAGGAAACAGAAGTGATATCACTTCCTAATACCTGTTAGATTCTGATTTACTTTGGCATAACTCCAGAAAGAAGACCAGTTGAACTTAACTCCCCTTGCGACCTCCTAAAAGCAATGTAGTACAAACCTGCTTTGTCCCGGAATTATTGTACAGGGGCCATATTACAGATTACGGCGTGCTCTTTTTGTTTATGCCGGGTGCACCTTTCAAAAGATGCGCTCTGTGCAAACAAGAAAAGTGTGAACTATTACATTGATTGCGATGCCCCTAAAGCAGCCACCAAGTCATTGTGCCCTGGGATTAGCACATTCAAGTGAAATTCGGAGCAGCTTTGAAGCAGCCGCTCTGTATTTCACTGTGCAGGCAGCCAACTGCCTGCACTTTTAAGGGAGAATAGAGAGCATCTTGCTGGTGGGTGCAGCGAGTGACGGCACCCACCTGCAAGGGGATGTCTGTGGGGTCCATTGGACTCCATTGGCCCCTCCAGAGGAGGATGGCAGTGCTTAATTTCTTTTTTTTTTTTTTTAATAGGAAAAAATAAATAAGTGCCAGGGCCTTTGTCAAGAGTGCACTGCAGCTTACTCCACCCATTGCCCTATTCATCGCTGCCAATGACTACCTACATAACTACTAACTTCCGCACTTCTACAAGTGTGACAATTAAGACTATTCCAAGCCCCTAAAGCTATATGAAGGGCTTGGGAGAAAGCAATTAGTAATTTCTAATGTATATTGAATGAATAAACATCTGTTGTTGTCCTCATCACTAAATTAGATATACAGCACCACCATTTGGCGGATAGTCATAAGTGCCGGTGTTGACAATTAAGTACCGGTGCCGAGCACCTGAAACCACTGGGTCAAATTAGGCACTGGTGAAATTGATATCCGTCTTATTTGTGACAGAGTAATCCATCCGGAAAATTTTAAATTAGGGCCTAAGTTTGCAAATTAATTTGGTCAATGTTTGATTTAGCAAGTATGAGTTAATGCTTTTGAGAAGACAAAGAAATGTCATTTTGCTGGGACCCACCTTATGGTATATACCTCCAGAGAAAGTTGGTATTGTAATGGAATGCCTTTACGAATGGGAAGCTTTGATCATCAGAGATTAAACTGATGCTTCACTAAGGTTTCTGTTGCGAAGTGGTCAGTCTATTTAGTGTTGTGGGACTAAAGAGGAAAAAGTTTGGTTGTTGATACAAACCAACAGCACATCAACTAATTATTACATTTGGTAGCAAGGCACATGGTGTATCTTGGTAAGTATAATGTAAGCAGGTCACCGATTTCTCAATTGTTATATTTAGTATTGGACTGAACATCTGCAGAAAGTTATTCTCTAATTTAAAATGTAGATATGAAAAGTACTACACCCTTCAGAGGACAATATAAGCTTTGCTCATTTTGGAACATTTGCTTAACACACATAAACATAATGCTCACATGTAATTAGGTTTCAGGAAGTGTCTGTGTTCTTACATTGAGATTGCAAGTCTTGTACCAGTCCTTTGTACTGTAAGTTCTGTGATTTGTAAAGTACTAAAAATGTTTACTTTCATATATAGAACTAAATGCACAACCATCTTTTGTGGCTGTAAGAAACAACAAAACAAATTTCCGAACAACAGTTTTTGAACAGTCCTATAACATTTCTCGTTTGACATGACAAACTGCTTTCTTTTAGGATGCAGTAGAGAGATGAAAAGCAATGATGAGCAATCAGCAACAAAAGAAGAAGCACTTTTGACGTTGAGTAGGGAGCCAAGCTACTTTGAAATCCCTACGAAAGAATTCCTTCAGTCGCCCCCTTTGACAGAAAACTCTGTTCATGAAGCTCCAACCAAAGAGACACAAAGTTCCCAAGCTCTTGGTGCTGGTCATGCTTCTTTCACCATTGAATTTGATGACCACGCCCCAGGAAAAGTAACTATAAAGGACCATGTTACTAAATTCACTCCGGATCACCGGCACAAATCTAAAAAGCCATCTCCTCCTGGTCCAAAAGAGTTAGCTGGGCTTCAGACCGAGATGCAGGCTGCAGAAAACAAGGTTGCTGATTGGCTAGCTCAAAATGATCCCCCACGAATGACAAGAGAACATGCCGAAGAAGAATCTAAAAGTATTAAGAGTGATGTTCCAATTTTCCTGAAAAGGTTGAAAGGTAGTGTATAGTATTTATAAACTTTAACTGGACTGCAAGTAAAGTGTTCGTAGTAAATCCCACCAGCATTTATACTTGCAAGACATTTACCCAATGCATAATGACAGTGATGTGCTTTTCATTAGTGTAGCGCTTTCTTGATATAAGTATATGTTCAGTAGTCTTGTAACTATTTACTTATTTGAGAACTATTAATCTAGTGTGGAACGCCTCTTAAACTGCATAAATGAACTCATCACAAGCACAACTCTGCAAACCAAGATTATTCATTATTGAATTTTGCATTTCTTTTTCTCGTAGTGTGTTGCTTCTAAGATTAGATTTTGAATTTTGTGCAGGTATGTGTTCACTTGATACAAAGAAGCAAGTCGATCTGTCCTTTCACTTCTTTGAAATTTAAAATCCAATATTAATATATGTAAAAAAGAAACTGTCAAAAGGGCTACAATAATACAATTTCAGTAACAGCAGCTATTCTTCATTTTAACGTTTCTTTCAAAAATATCAATGGCTTTTGAGTGTAAAGTATATTTGAAAGGGTGTAGAGTTGCTTACAGTCATCATTTTCATAACTAGTTATTAATGCCCTTTTTGTTTAATCTTGATTGGTTCTTGTGTGGAGAGAAACAGACAGTATCATCTTTTCGTTTAGTGTTTAGTTGGCACCAAAAGTCTAGGATAGCCATGCAACCCAAAAAGTAAATTTAATACATGGGCACACCAGATAGCCTACCTCCAAATTTGTGATATCTGCTGAAACCCAGGATAGGTTGTATGTTGAAATTGACCCACCCCCCCACCCAATTATGCAATTAAAGATTGTGTTACATTGCCTGTGTTAAGACATACAAAGTTCTTATTTCTAAAGAGACATAAAGCCTTACAATTGTAATTTCTGTGGTTATAACAGATCCCCTTTCCACAGCAACTTATCGTTTTTCCACATCATTGAGCATGTTGAACTGATTTAAGTGTGGTATTTTCAGATTGAAGCGTGGCTTCCCTTTTAGATTGAATGAGAATTATTGTAATAAATTGTATTGTAGCATTTGTGTAGCACTCCTTTCCCCTGTTTTGGGCGCGGAAGCTCTTACCCAGATGGTTAGTAAGCAATACTTTGTATTGTGTGGTTCGAAGGGTGTTTTTTTATGTTTTAAGCCTGTGTAAGAAGTACTTTCTTATCGTGTGTAATGACCATCAAGGTGTGATTATCACATAATTGGGTGCAGCAGTTGGCAGTGTGATGGGTGAGGGTATGTGAGAGATAGAAACACACACTTTTATTATAATAAGGATTAAAAGATTTTGGCAGCAGCCAAGTCATTGTGACAGCAGTATGCTGTGTGCACCAAAGAGAGCGTTACTTAGGGAAGGTCAAATAATCCTTATGGCAGCATGCGCCCAAGAGGTTATCTAGCGAGACATAGAATGCAAAAGAGTTAGACTGGAGAACTTTGACTTGAGCAGTCGCTATTTTGGGAAAGGATACAGTCTACTACTGAACCAATCAAGGCTGGCAACCTGAGCAGTACATAAATATATTTCTAAAGGTTCATATTCCGCCTACTGCTCCTCTGCAGACGGAAGCCAACATTTTAAGCAGGGGTTAACACCCCAAGCCCTTTCCTAGATTTCAAAGGCTCTTAAACACTGACGGGCACCAGGCGGGGGTCCCGTAGATTGAATGGTCCTTTGTCAAGTGACTTTTTGGGAACTGCTGTTCATGTTGAATCAAAATAGTATGTCATTTTTATGGTGGTGACAATCAGGGTCAAGGGTGTGCATCGTTTAAGTAGAATGTAGTACAAAAGCAAACACATTACTTTTGACTGGAGTCTTTTAGTGTGTCAAAGACAACACTTTGTCTCTCAGTAAGCGATTTCAAGTCAATAGTCATGCAACGTACTACCTGTAAAAAAAATGTTTATTAATTTTTAATATTCACGTACATGAATGAAACAAACAAATATAGCTCATCAACTTTTTAGCATTTTGTGAAGACATCGATCAAATAGCATAAAAACATAGTAATCAACACTGTGGACATGTTTTGATATTGTTAACAGATACCATCACTTTCACACGCGCAGTTGATTCCAATAATTGAGTATTAGTTTTCTTGTTTACAGACCTCTTGGCAGAGGCCCCAAATGTTCATTAATTTCTGAGGGCATCCTCACGCTTTGTAGACTGCTTCGTCCACCAGCAAGCACCAGTCCATTTTCTGGGCTCATTTCATAACCAAAGGGGCTGCCCCCTTCCCCACACCACCAACATTGAGCAATATCACTTTTATCACTCATTGCACAACATTACAAAACTAAACCTGGGCGTAGTTTGCGAAGTAGCACTACGCGTAGCTACTCAAAGTGCACTTCGCACTACGCGAACTGCGTAGTGCACTGTGAAAAATGCTGTTCGCACTGATTGCACAGTGCCGGATGCTTGTTGCACTGTGCAATCAGTGCAAACCTCATCTTGCACAGTGCAAGCAGTCGTTTTCTGCCGCTCGAGTAGATTTCTACTCGAGTGGCAGCTTTCTCAACGCAGACTGGTAGTTTCTCATCGCAAGCGGTCGCGAGCATACGCGACCACTCGCAATGAGAAACCTGACCTCCCCGCTTTGAGAATCTCGCCGGGAGGTTTATTTTCCACGCACGCGATCGGCAACTTGATGTTGCTGATCGCGAACGAGGAAAAAGTTACGCTGGGATGTCATTTTGCTTGCTTACGGTCGCCAACTTGACGTTGAGGACCACGAGCAAGCTCAAAATGACCGCTACGCGTGTTTGCACTGTGCTACATGCAATTCGCATAGTGCGAAGTAGCGCATACTTCGCAAACTACGCGAACGTAGCGTAGTGCTTTGCCCAGGGTTATACAAAACAATTTCATGTATTTGGACAACGTCTGGTGTCCTTAGATATCCATACAAACCTCTCATTCATTCTGATCTATCTTTTACCCAGTGGTCCATAGACTTTTTTGAATCGTGCTACTGCAAAAACTGCTTAACAGAATTCCACTAAACTTACAGGACACTGTATCTTATCCGACATTGACAATCCCTCATGGTGCTTCCCAAGATCACGAGATCTCGGATAGGAGGATGGTCATTTCATGTTCAAGCTGCTAGTCTGGGGAACGAATTGCCCCTTTACCTGAGACTTACACAAGACTTGTTGTTTTTTAGGAAACCACTTAAAACTTGGTTTTCCAACAATAACACTATGGTTGTCGGGGCAGGGCCCTTTCTGTTTCAGTTTTGAGATTAGTGCCGGGACACTGAGTATCCGTGCGCTTTATAAATACCCAATTTCATTTAATTTCATCTTGGTCCAGAGAGAGTGCTTTTTGTGATTTTGTGTAAATCTTTTCGGACGTTTTAGAGAAATTAAGGTTCAAAAATATTTTTATGTCTGGACACTTGGGTTTGAGAGATTCTTGTGAAAGTCCCTCAAACCCAGCTTGAAAGAAATAGAGCATTTTGATTGTGCTATGGGTCTTTTTTTCATTTGGGGCTCCTTGCGCCTTCAGGAGTGAGCTCTCTGCTTGGATGGACGCAACAGAAAGAAAATGTTGCCGCAGCCATTACTTGACTGGAGAGCTTAGTTTCCTGTTCTCACATTTCTATACAAAAACAATATCAGAGGGCAGGGTAGCGATACCAAAACAACATGCCCCCCCCCCAAAAAAAATGGTTTACATTGCTTCTAGCTTGCTGGAGACTCATGGGATCTTGGCATCGTTTTTTGTAAACCGCTGCCTGGTGTTTTATATTATTATTATTTTTTTTTTCACAACCAATTTTATTGAGCAAATGAGCATTGAGAATGTGGCATCTCCACAACCGAAGAACACCACGACAATATCAAAACAGCAATTACATAGGCAGTAAATGATGGAGCAGACTCAAAAAAATAGGCTCAGTATAGAAGCTCCCCAGTGACCCACCCTAACCCACAACTCCACCCCCCCAACCCCAGACACCCCCCTACCCCCCCCCTACCACACGTACATAGAAAGCAATAAAGAAAAATAAGTAGGTGTAGCGCCACCAGGGCGATGCTGCTTCGGGCCAATAGTGTCACTGTGGTCAAATGTCCTCCTCTCGCTCCGCTGGGGGGTCCAGGGATAGACCACGGTAGTCATCCCAACGCTTCCAAATTTTGTCGTGCTTGCGAGGGCAGCCCCGCGCTTCAAAGATCGGCCTCTCCAGGCCCATGAAATAATCCAGCCCAGCCTTCCATGCAGACAGGGGGGGGGGCCCTCACTGCTTTCCATGCCCGGGCCAGGTCCCGCTTGGCCACGACCATATTATTTTATTTTTAACCCCCAGGGTTGTTCAGGGCCCAGCGGTAATTAATATTAAATACTTGGGGCGGGGGAATGATTGGGGCACCCTCCCCAAGCCACTGTGGGGATCCAGGGACTTTATCCCGCAGGCCTGAATGCAAATGAAAGGGGAGGGTGCATGCAGCGCTTCCCAGAGCTTCTAATGGGCCCAGTGACCCCATCCCAAAATTTAATACAGGGGAAGGAGCACGCATGCTCCTCCCCAAGCCACTAATGGACCGCATTCCCTGTGGCGGAATATTAAAAACAGTGGAGTGGGACATGCAGCCCCCTACCCAATCCACTAATGGGCAACCATAAGAAATATGCCTTATTCTTGACCATACATGTTTATTGCGATTCAGTCACAAGTCATGACCTTTAAATTCATATGGTCCATTTCATTCCAATTCATGTTGGCCATGTGTCCACAATTACTTTGTTCTTCAAGGATTTTTAACTCTTTTAACGTGCGTGTTTTTTCAAAGCGGCTCGTGGCAGTTCTTTTACTGATTATTCCACACTATGCATGCTGGTCATTGTAGTTCCAGTGTTACACATGGTGGCTTGACAATCGATCAGTGGATTTTTCCTTTATTTTAAGTTTGCAAGCCTGCCCACTCTTGCCACTGTTGATTAGTGCCAGCAGTGTGTTCCTCGTTTTTTTTTACTCGTTTTATGCATAATCTAGCGTTTATGGTGTCCGTTTGATTGTTGACCCATGATTTAAATTCTTGGTCCCTCTGGTGGGTTTGTTTTATAATTGTGTTTGTTATAGTTTATCATGATTGTCTTAAATTAACTTTATAGGTTATAGGTAGGACATGCTTTTTTCCAATCAATGTTTGTTGTCCATTCTTAAGGCACTTTTATGGGCCTTTACAACCCTCTGTTGGGTTGTTTTTACAGTAAATGGTGCTGTTTTGTATTCCTTGGGTGCCCCTTTTATGGGCCTTTACAACCCTCTGGTGGGAACGAACTTCAATTATGAATAATATTGATTGGAAATAAGCATGTCCTACCTAAAAAGCGAATGAAATACAATCATGATTAAATATATGTTTGAACGGTGTTCGTATTCGCCGTATATTAACTGCACGGTCACACTCGAACTTTGACCTCATGATTAGGATTTCAATTTGACTAGTTGGGGGTTTAAATCCCATATTGCACAAATGAGCATGATAAAAAACTACAATGTCCACAAATAGGAAGTAGTCAAAACACGAACAAATGCAAAACTGATATGAACATGGTAATAGGACTGTGACATTTTTCGGTGAGCAAGGTCCAGGGAGACTAAAATGCATAGGGGCGTTCTTCCATGCCTTTCTACCACTGAAATGCAAATAAATGAAAATCTGGTCCTGATCTGAGAGTGCGACTCAATTGTTTGCTGGCAACAGTAACAAATTCAAAGGATTGCAGCGGTGTGGTCCCACCGTTTGAGCCCTCGCACAACTGCATTGAAAAGAGCGCCAACGCACCTGTGAGAGTGGCGGGGGAGGGAAGGGGTTTACCTACTGGCAGACACTAGTTGGTGGTTATAAGTAGTATCATGTTTCCGTAGGAAGGCTTGTGACTTTGACACTGTTTAGCTAATCTTCACAAAATTTCCCCCCCCCAAAAAAGTCTTCTGGTGATTCTAGTTGTACATGGAAAGCTTCAGGGTGATCCGTGAATTGGGTGCAGAGAAAAGAGACTGGGGGCGGGGGACTTATGTTAGTTCCCATAGGAGCTTTGAACACGACTACAGCCCAAACTACTGGACGAAATTACAGCAAATTTGGCTGAGAGGTAGATTTTGTTCCAGAGATCATACTTTCTGTTATTTGGCGTAAATCCGTTGAGTAGTTTTGGAGCTATTATGTGAAATCCAAATTTAGATATCTAGAGGCGCAAATCCTTCTCAAATTCTTTGTGAATTCACATGCCAACAGCACAGCTGTGATTGGCTGGCCGCAACCCAGGTAGAAAGTTGCGGCCGCCATTTTACACACCAGAGAACTGTCCTCAACTGTGAAACAAAATATGAAATGTTGTGGAAGTGGGCAAGGTAGAGGCACCCTGACCCCCTGGAAGGTATATAGGGGTCTGTGAGGGACCTCAGGTGGAAGAACATGTCTAGAAACAGTTTTTTTTATTCCATGTGCGAATTCAATCTATTAATAAATCTAAAAAAAGACTCTTGACACGTATCCATCCACTCATAGACCCACTCTGACACTCATGCACCCACTCATACACCCATTCTGACACTCATGCACCCACTCATACACCCAGTCAGACCCTCACGTACCCACTCCGATATATATTCACTGAAAAAAACAAAGATTTTAAGGATGTTCTAGTTAGGCTAAGATTTCACTCCTACAAATTCATTGAAATTCAGCAGTTACAGTTACCTGAGCTAACTAGGACTTACCCTCTCTCAATGCACTGCTCCTCACTTCACATATTACATCATTCCACACCCAAGACCCTCCCATCGCTCCCGCCACCGCTTCTCGAGACGCGGACCCCCCCCTAACAGACCCCGCTCACCACAGACGACACTCAAGACCATGAAGAGCATTGCCTCCGGAACGCCCTCGGACCTCTGCCGCCTCAAATGTTCCACAAAGCCGCCACCAACATCTGAAAGAAACAGTTAGTTATAGATTCCTTGCCATAGAATTATCCCAGGTGGCAGACTGGATCCAGAAAGTTTTTTCCTGTGCGTCGGAAGGTGGCATTGGTGGACTCCGCGTTGGTTGTTGGCGTCGTGGTCGCTGGAATGACGTTGCGGTAGCTACATTGACGCCGCCCTCGCGGGCTAACGTCAGTTATTTCTCCGAACCAGCAATCGCAGATCCGGAGAGAACGGTCCCTCCACTTACTTTTTGACTGACGTTTTCTCGACTTCTGTCGACATAGTTTTTGAGTCCACCGACTCCTGGTGCATGAGGGATGCCCAGCTTCAAGGCTTGCGGTTACTGTAGCCGACTGATGTCTGTGACTGATCCGCACCATGTGTGCCTATTCTGCCTGGAGTGCGACCACGACCCCAAGTCGTGCTCAGACTGCCGGACCATGAATCCGAAGTCTTTGCAGGAGCGGTCCAGAAAGCTTCTTGAGGCCCGGCAGTTTGCTCTACGCCGTTCGGGGTCCCAGTCACGTAGGAGGACGAGGGACTGGTTGCGGAGCCACCATTATTCTTCTTCCAAGTCTTAGCACTCAGGGTCAGGTAAGTCGAAGCACAAGAAGAAGTCCAAGAAGCATCATCATTCTTCGGCTTCTCCCCGTCCGTTGGCCGACGCGACAAGGGATGCGGGTGGTGCCCCTCCTGCAGCTCTGCGTGCGGAGCCTGAAGAGTCGACTCCGGGTTTCCCCCCCTTTCCGGGAACTGGAGCAACCCCTGCCCAGCTCCATCAGTTTTATGAAGCGATGCACGTCATATTTGGGCAGCCCGACTCCGCCGGCGAATCTTTGGGCCACGCAGACTCGTCTTGAATCCGGGTCGGTGCCGTTCGACCTATTTACAACTCCCCAACGCCGATTCCACTGGCACCACGTCCGCAGCCGGCGTCGGCTGTGTCCCCAGCCAACATCGACCCCGGCCTCCACCTCAAGGTAGACATGGTGGTAGACCGGCGTCGACTGATGCAAGATCCGGTGTCGATGGGTACTTTTGTGCTCCTGTTCTACCCTGGCTCTTTGAGACCAGATTGGCAACCAGAAGAGGGTGAGGAGGACTGGGAGGGGTCTGGAGACCCTTTAACTGACCAGTTAGGTTATGAACCCAACTGGAAAGAACTGGGGGAAGCCAGTGGTCTAGATACTTCACCAGACCGTCGCATGTTGTCTCCTCCTTACGTGGCTACGGAGGGGCGAGCGTTGTATGCTTGGTGTTAGGGCGGCCGAGGCTCTCAGCCATAGGTAGCTCTCAGCTGTAGGTAGCTCTCGGCTCTCAGCCTCGAGCTACCTACGGTGGCAGTCAGGACTAACCTCTTGACTGTGGTGCTTCAACCGGCAGCGAGCTCTTCGGAGCCCATGCTGCTTTTTAATGAAGCCCTAACATACATCCTTTGGGCACCCCAGGTCCAACACAGGGGCTTCTGTGGATAGGATGATTGCCCAACGCCACCGCTGGGCCCCGGGCGACCCCACTTTCCTCTCCCAAAACTCCACCCCTGAGAGCTTGGTGATGCAAGCCTCTACTTCCAAGGGCGCATTCAATGCCACTGCCCCTGATAGGGAATCCATAAAGCTGGACCATCTTGCGAAGATGTTTTCTTCCTCCAGCTTGGGACTACGGTTGATAAACACTGCATGACTAATGGGCCATTACACCCACTCTGTGTGGGACACGGTTGTGCAAATGCTGCCTCAGTGCCCGGAGGAGGCCCGGGCCGTATTCTCTTTGGCAGTTGCCAAAGGGAGAGACGCAGCAAAGTTTACCAGCTGTGGGCTGGATACCGCCGACTCACTAGGCAGGACGATTTCCATGTCAGTAACCCTTCGACGCTACACCTGGTTGAGGTCGACAGGTTTTTCGGGGGATGTCCAATCCCTTATTGTCATGCCCTTTGATGGCCATCGGCTATTCGGCGACAAAGCAGACAACAAGCTAAAGCGCTATAAGGACTCTTGGGCTACGGCCAGGTCCTTGGGTCTCTACACTACCCCTGCGTGGTCTGCTTTTCACCCCTTTCATGGCTACGGAAGGGGTGCCCACCAAGTCCCGCCCACAGCCACAGGCCAACACAAGCTGTTCAGTCCCTGCGCGGCCGGGGACGTGGGGACCACAGCCATGGTTCTAGGGGCCAGCGGGCAGGCCAGTCCACCACAGCCCCCTCTGCAGCAGCCTCCAAACCCTCCTAGTCTGACCTTTCAGGGCCACCAATCGCAGTGGGCGACAGGATTCGCCATCCCCTTCTCCACTGGCAGACCATCACATCGGACAGTGGGTTTTGCAGATAGTTTAAAGGGGTTACTTATTCCCCTTCGAGACTACCCCTCCCTCCATGCCACCATCCTTCCATCGCATCCATCCTCCCCCCTCTCGGGGAGAGGGGAAGGCAAAATGGTATTCAGGCCCTCCGTCCCCCTGCACCGCTCTCCAGGTGTAGCGACTGGTGCCGGTCCTCTTATGATGGTGATCCCTTGCAGGAGAGGAGGAGACCCCCGTTTCGCAGGGCCCAGTAGTAACTCAGTCTAGGTACCTCTAGGCGAGGCAGAAATCCAGAGGGGCAGCTGTGCAAGTCAGTCACCAGGCCTGGTTCATAGTTCACAGTGGGAGGGGGGAGAAAAAGGAGAACAAAGTCCAGGTAAAAGATACAGGGAGATCCCCCACAGCTAGAAATCTTCCAGCCCAGGTACCTGGTTTTCCCTCAGCTGCGTCTCAGACCCAAACGCTTCCCCAACCAGGCCTCTGCCACCCCTGCAGGTCTCACTGTGTCTCTCTCCGATTCAAAGTGGGGGAGGTATGTCCCGTACGCTGCAGCCACTCCGTACTCCTAGGCGAGGTCTTGTCGACCCGATGAGCCCACAGGCCCCACCATCAACTCTGCACAGCCACAGCCCTCAGGATCGTGTGTGTGCAGGAATGAGAATCCTCAGGCCCCTCTGGGCTGCTCAGATCTCTGAAGGAAGCCCATGGCCCCTCCAGAGGGATTCGGGTACCCAGGGGTGCTCCCGTCTGCACCCGTATTGCCCCTCCCCCACCTCCGTCCATTCCGAGAGGTCTTGCCGCTGGAGCCGCACCACCACAGCCTCCGAGATCACCGCGCAGCCAGCATCAGGTGTCCCCAGGCCCCCCCTGAGATGCCTAGACTCTTGAGGGACTCCGAACATTATCGCAGTTGGCCCTCACCCACCACAGGTTCAGCAGATAGTGGCGGATTACAGGGTCTTAGCCTTGGCTAAGATTGTATTTAGTTAGATTATGTGAAGAATAAACAATCTTCTGTTACAAGATCTAGCTACAGATCAAGATTGCTCTTACTTTGATACTTACGTGTAATATATATTATTTAGCGTGTTCGAGGAATTGTGTTGTTGGACCCCAATATAGGCCTAGGTAGTTACACGACCTTTTACCTACATCTGTCCTACATAACGGGTGTGACGCTATCCTTTTACCTAGTTAGGTGGTACATGACTGTCGTGTGGTTTTCTCCGAAAGCTAGCCTCATGAATTATTCATGAAGATTCTCAGTTTCACAGCAGGACTACAATCTTCTGTATAATAACTCTTTATAAGGGTCACCTCTGCCGTCATCCTTGCCCGACATGCCCATAGTACACTTCTAGGTAGAACGCCTGAGGGTACTTTTCGGATATATTAGCTATACATCTTCACTGGGGAGACAGAAGAGAAACCCTTTCATGCTGACGCAAGACGCTGAGTTCTCTGCACACAGACCCTCTAGCATGCAGTAGTCTGATATCCCTTTTGGGGTGTTTGTCCCAAGACCAAGATGGGGTCTTTCGCTCTCCCACATCAGGTAATGGGGTTGGCTCTATCCTAAGGGGATTCTTGGCTATACACCTACTTACATGCCAGGTACACTTAGGTACATCTAGTTAGGGTTTGCATCGTAGGAGTACGCATTTTTACTGTTATGCATTTATATGACTGCATATACTTATAGTTTTAGCACTATGGTAGAACTCTACCTTTTCTTTACTCTGCTAGTGCTCATAATCATCTATATCTGGTTTTGTCTAATGGTTGTTGCAGCACACATATTTTACACTAGAATGACGCTGGTTAAATAAATACCTATTGAAAATGTCCCCACCGTTTATTCTGTGTATGTCTCTGAGACAAAGTGAGCATGAGTGACTGAGCGAAAAATACTGTACCGTTTCCATGAGTCCTGAGGGATCAGAGTTGTCATGTTCAATAGTTGCCAGAAACTATTCGTTCCTTGGAATGAGGAGCTCATAGTTGCACTGTGAACTAGCTGGTCTACAGACTAACATATCCTTTGGCGGTTCCTGGAATCAGTCTGGTTACCAATCCCTTAGTTTATGTTGTCTAAACGCGAAGATCCTATATAGATTTGTAGGAGCAACACGACATGGCGCCGCCAACGTTGGTTGGGTTCTGAGTATTTAAGTCATTATTTCTCAGAGACCCCTACTAACACGTACCCAGAGATGACTGGGGTGGGAAGGGAAAAATCCGCCACAGCTGAATAGGCTGTGGGTTTATTCAAGCTTGAAAGATTGTAATTCCCCACATTTTGCATAAATCGTTTTTTCTCATTTTCCTCAACACTCCCGGTTAGACCTGACATCCTTGGCATCCTTGGTGGAGAAGTGTGGCTCACTGGTTAGAGGAGGCAGACCTGGAAACAGAGGTCAGCCTGGGACCAGGGTTCAATTCCCGGCTCGGCAGGGTCTTGAGTCCTAAAATGTCCATGGACTCGACAATTCTCGCTCCGGTGCCTACTCGATTCACGGGTTCACACTCTGCGACTCTGGGCAATAGCTTGCTTAATCTCCACAACGGCCCCTCGCGGCGGGATGCCTGGCTTTCACCTTGCGGATACCCTGCCGGGGTTATCTCACAGGGGAATACCAGGACGGGTTCCCTAAGCAAGCGCTTAGAAACCGCTTGGTGATTTGCGCTATATAAATTCCTGTACATGGTTTTCCCTGACTTGTTGCCTCTACCTCCTGTGTTTTTTTTAAATTTATTTATTTATTTTATTTGGAAAACCTCAGAAATTTCGCTTCAGACAATACAGGTATGGGCCTACAACTCTCAGGCCGGCCGCTAGATAAATCAAAACCAATACATAACAAAATCACATAGTTTCGCATCTCTCGGTCTAGAGCCACAGCAAAGCAATAAAACAGGATTAACCCAGAAGCATGTCTATTAAATATCAGGATAAAAGAGGATTCCATTTTGTAATAAGGGAAGAAGGATCCGAGAACATGCAATCAGACAGAATATGTTTAGAGCCATTCGCGGAATGGGATAGTCGCCTTCTATACAAACGGGAATTCGAGGTTGCCACTAAAACACGCTAATCAGAAGGTGTCTGCTTACAATCACTACGTGCCAACCCGATGTCCACCCATGCGGTCAAAAAAAAAAAACATTATAAAAGGAATGCAACATACCTAGCGAAATCCCAGTCCCAAAGAAGAACAAGACCAGATCCCCTCATTCAAGCAGAAGTGAGAAGAAACAAGAAGAAAGAGCGAAAATAGGAAAAAGGAGTAAGGCCATAGAACAAAGGAGAAAAGGAACAGACCCCATCCCCCAACCCCCACCCCGCATACCAGCAGAAGGCTACGGCCCCCCCCCCCTATAGGCATGCCTGTCGTCCCACCCAAGAAACCCCAGTTACGGAAAAGAAGAAAGGAGGAGGACCCTAGCACCCGACCCCAGCCCCCCACCCACCCCTCCACATCCCAGGAGAGAATGTAAGCTCCCCGAAAAAGGAGGCAGCTATCATCATACGTCCATCACATACCCCCACCATCACAATAATAAGCAAAGTCTTGCGTCATCACCAAAGTCAACAGGCCCAGAAAACAATTATGCGGTGCTCATCCCTGGCTAGTCCGAGCAAAAATAAACAAACAGTCAAGCCCATCAAGTCCGCAGGCAGGCGATCTCGGCGACCAAAACTTCGTCCTAGGAACAATCCAGGGGTCCAGCGACGGCAGTCGATCCATGACAAAAGTGCTCCGCCAGGAACCATTGTCCAGTAGTGAAAGGGCACGGCCATGCCCCTCGGTCGCAAGCATATCCATCATAAACTCAAATTGAGTGTCGGTCGTGCAAATAAGGTCGGCAGGCTCACTGTTCTTGGAGAACAACATCTTACGCCCAGGGGAGCCCATGGTAACAAATAACTGAGCTACGACAAGCGTCCGATCCCCCATATTCTCGCCTGTGCCCCGAGGTCCATTATCAGGGACAATAGATATTAACGAGTCGTGGAGGGCCAACATCAGACGGCCCAGGGAGGAATGAAAATCATGGACAGCCATGAGGACATCTCCCAGTGTGTACTCCCTTTCTCCAACGTCGTCGGCTACAACGTGCCTCACCCCCGGGGACTCCACAGGCAAGACAGTAAACATATCATCAGGCATCCGGAGCAGCAGTATCACCAGGTAGTCCGTGTTGGGGTGGGCTGAGGTTATTGAGGACCAACAGGAAGACAGCAGCACGAGCCTCTAACCCGCCATACCCGGGGGTGATCCACAAGCCGACAACAGCCGCTGCCGGCGGGCATGTTCACCAAAGGCCAGGTTACCCCGGGAAGCCCACCGCGGAAAATCAAAGCGGGCCGTACAATTACCGTCCGGTCTCGGGATCTCAGGCGTAGAGAAAAACGGCCAGATGTGTGCTGCGAGGTTCCGAGCACTTGCACCACACTCCGTTAGCGCCCGTCAACGACTCGAGCCGCGACTTCCGGGGGGGGGGAGGGGCCAGCGGTAATCTCCACTCGACCGCGGCCGCTGTTATTCGATTCAACCCCAGCCACGTCACAGCTCGAGGTCCCGGCTCACAGCCATCACAGGCCTCGATCTTCGCGACGATTTTCCTCGGCCATCTAAGGAGGTCGCAGGCTCGGAGTTGCACGATCGGGCACCGCGCCACTTCAGACGCGTGGGGGTATGGTACGGACCCAGGATCAATTGCAGGATGTCAGGGAGGGAGAGGGCGAGCGGCGGAGCAGGGCTCCTAAGCTGCCATTTTGGATGTCGTCTTGGCTCCTCCTCACCTCCTGTGTTTTTGATGCTGTGCTGGATTTCGTTTTTGCTGGCTTAGATACTTTGGGCACTTTGCCACTGCTGATCAGTGTCAAAGTGCAAGTGCTCCCTGGGTAAATTGATATTGTGATTGATTCTCCCTGATTGGCATATTCTTTTTACCAGTAGGTCCCTGGTAAAGTGCACTAAGTGTGCCAGGGCTGGTGAATCAAATGCTACTGGTGGGCTTGCAGCGCTGATTGTGCCACCCACATGAGTAGCCCGGAAAAGATGTCTCAGGCCTGCCACCTCATTCCTTGCGCGCAGTTTAACTGCAATGTCGACATGGCAAGTGCACCCACTTGCCATGCCCTACCCTTCCCTTTCCTTGCACATAGGACACCCCTATAGTAGGCCCAAGGTACCCCCCTGGGCAGGGTGTAGTGTATGTGAAAGGTAGGACATGTACTGGTGTGCGTAACATGTCCTGATAGTGAAATACTGCCATTTTAGTTTTTCACTATTGAAAGGCTACCTTGCCCATAGGACAGAATGCGGAATGCTCTGTAACATTTTACAGCCTGAGAAACAGAACAGGGGGACCCTACTCACTAAGGCACCAGGTTAAGTGTAAAATTCAAAAGGACAGTGTTTCCTGTAGAATAATACTATTAATATTTAAAAATGGTATGCGCAGTCGCAATGGAGGGATTGAGTGATATCAGAGGGGGAAGAGACCACGTACCCCAATGGTTCAATATGGCATAGTAATATTTATATATTTCAAACAAGGATATGTACAATGAAAGAAGAAATAAAAAACATTTGTGCGTGGTGTCCCAAGATAAAATAGGAACCTAAAAGGGTAGTGGAAGTTGTGAAATTTTTACAAGGTTTCCATAGTTACAAGCAAGTCGACCATTAACAAATAAATACAAAATGAACAGCAACTATGTGAAATATTATGTACTGAGTAATAGTTTGCTTTTTCTTTATGTTTACGACGTTTTGACCCACTCAGGGATGTGGGTTCTCATGTAAATGTACAGGAATTTATATAGCGCAAATCACCGAGCGGTTTCTAAGCGCTTGCTTAGGGAACCCGTCCTGGTATTCCCCTGTGAGATAACCCCGGCAGGGTATCCGCAAGGTGAAAGCCAGGCATCCCGCCGCGAGGGGCCGTTGTGGAGACTAAGCAAGCTATTGCCCAGAGTCACAGAGTGTGAACCCGTGAATCGAGTAGGCACCGGAGCGAGAATTGTCGAGTCCATGGACATTTTAGGACTCAAGACCCCCACCGAGCTGGGAATTGAACCCTGGTCCCGGGCTGACCTCAGATTCCAGGTCTGCCTCCTCTAACCAGTGAGCCACACTTCTCCACTCATCAGGATCTAAGATTGTAGGGACATCTGATGGAAGGGATGCGCAGCCGTGTCAAGGGTGTGTGCCACAAGTGAATGAAGGGAAAGAAAAGAATATTCACAATGGGACCCAGCCGGGTACCCAGGTGTGAGTAGGGGAAGGGCTGGCAGTATTGATTATTGTTGATATAAGGATAGGAGGATGGAACACTACAGCATTGATAAGCCAATAGTATTGTGAGGAACTCTTCTGCACAAGGTGGTTAGAGCGAATGTGTTGCTTCAGTACACTTTATTTGGGAGGATGTGTCCGGCCGTGACCTAAAGTGTATTGAAGCGACACATTCGTAAACTGGTGTGGTGTCCATTTGTGGTGTTTTCACTGTGTTACTGTGAGTGTTGGTACAAATACTTTACACATTGCCTTTGGGAAAAACCTGTCTGCTTGTGGCAAGCTACCAAGGGGGTGAGCAGGGTTACCTAAAGTGTGTATCCCCCTTACCTTGACTAGAAGCAAGGGCCCCTATTCGGACAAAGGTACCTACCTCTGCCAACTAGAGACCCCCATTGTAACACTCCCTTAGAAGAGAATGTTGCGGCAGAATTACATGCAAATGCAGCAGGCGAAGGGGAACAGGAAGGTGCTATAAATATTTCTGACAATGTCAGAAATATGCTTACTTAAATACTAGCAGAGTTTGGAGTCTCAGCATTAGGTGAGACTGTAATATTCGTGATTGAGGCACACAAGTCATTCAGGACAGAGTTATTCTATTCATGGGTTAAATTGCCACTTACAGATGCCCGCACAAATATATTTCATTCCTACACTCCGAATGAAATACCAGAAAAATATTGTACATATGAGGACATTGAAGTTCCACTCGGTTACCAGGAGCATATAAACTGGTTTAAAGGCGCCCTCCCACACACCATTGAAAAAGTGAGACTCGGTCCGCTCAGCAGCGATGGAGCGACTTGGCCGGTCCTAGCGGCTTTCACACTGCTTCCAGACATTGACTCATTGCCAATGGCAGACATACGTCCACTTCACAAAGAAATAATAAAACTTTACAGATATATGACCTTGTTTATTATGAGAACAGTCACACTTCATCCAAGTAAAATTACTCCAGCAGGTCAACTTCAGGGAACTGCAACTAAAATTACCCCACAAACACTGAACACAGTTATGGGAAGAAGGCCCACTAAATGTGAGCAAATGCCCTTCTGGATAGTACGGAAAATAGCACAATTAGAGTCAGTGTTTCCACACAAAGGACCACAAGAAAAACACAGGATACTGACAATTTGTTTGCCAATGGGGTTAGCTCCCCCGATAGAGGATTATACCACTTGGGGTACAGTTTTCGCTGCCATCTTTACCATAAGTCATGGTATATCTTCAATAGCAGTGATAACAGAGTTATTAAGACAAATACAGAATGAGTAATGAGCAGAACCTGCTCTACACTTAGGGATGAATTTGTTAGGCGAATTTGCCCAGGCATCCACAGTTATGTTAGCAAACTGTGAGTGGGAGCAAGAGTCTCGGAGTGGGTGTATGAGTGTCTGAGTGTCTCATTGAGTGTGTGAGTAGGTTTGAGAGTTGTGTGTATTTGCGAGTGCCTCCATAAGTGTGCGAGTCTGTGAGTGAGTTCATGAGTGTCTGTGTAGGTCTGTGAGTGGATGCATGAGTCTGAGTAGGTCTGTGAGTGAGTGTCAGAGTGGGCTTGCGACTGCCTCCATAAGTGTGTCAGTCTGTGAGTGAGTGCATGGGTCTGTAGTTGGGTGCCTGAGTCTCTAAGTGAGTCTGTGAGTGGATGTGGTGGGCTGTGAGTGAGTACATGAGTCTCTGAGTGGGTCTGTGAGTGAGTGCGTGCATGAATCTCTGAGTTGGTCTGTGAGTGAGTGCATGGGTCTCTGATTGGGCCAGTGAAGGAGTGCATGAGTTTGTGAGTGGGTGCCTGAGTGTCTAAGTGGGTCCATGAATGGGTGTCTGAGTGTCTCAGTGGGTGCATGAGTCTGAGTAGTCCTTTGAGTTAGTGCATGAGTTTCTGAGCGAGTATACAAGTGTGTAATTGTGCTGCAGTAATGTCAATGGGGGAAAAGGACTGTGGCACCGCGTGATGTCCCTGGAGCCATAAGGAGCCCTCGTCAGCGCGCTGACGTCAGTTCCCTTTTTTCAGCACCTTCGACGCATTAAATGTTTTTGATAGGCTTTCTATAGAGAAAGGAGTATTTTACTGGAATTGTAACGTTGCAGAGAAAAATGCCTTGTAGAGTGTGAGGGTCAGATGTCTATCGCTGATCTTCAAGATGATTGTCTTTAGTGTTTGAGTTCGAGCCACGACGCTGACGCTAGTCCATCATGGTAGAAGAAGAACCCCAAAGTACTGAGGAGAGCGAGGCGAAACCCTTCATGGCCAAGGCAAGACTGGAGAAGAGAGGGCATAGGAATTCTCTTCATCGTTCGGAGTAGTCGTCTCCCCAGCATAAAGGAAGCGTAAGAAGAAATGGAGTCCTAGTTCCTAACTTCGTTCTTTACAAGACATGTTTCCAAAGATGGTATCGCCACACCCATTATGATATGGAGATCGAGGTGAGTTTACTCCGGCCCCATCTTCAGTGGCCTTTCCGATTTCGCCTTCCAGTCTGAGGCTGCCACTGACTTCACCTGGACGTCGTTATCCGGTGCCAAAGGTAGATCTGGTTCCTCAGCAGGAGCAGCTTCCAGCTTGTTTTAATGCTAAGTTCAGCATTTTTAGCAGGGTGATGACTCCATCTGGTGCGCCTGCAGGCCCAATGGGTCCACTATCTAACTGCTTTGAAAGATTTCTGGACTTTAAGGCAGAGGCAGGTGGTTTAGACCCTTCCTTGACACAGAAGTTATTGTCTCCAAGAGACGAAAGTGCTTCATTCTACTTCTTCAGCATTGGAGCCATTGTTGCCTTTCAATGAGGCATTGACTGAATCAATTTTAGAGATCTGGCAGAAGCCTATGTTGTCCTCTATGATCTCTAGACCAATTGCTAGACGATATAAGCTGGCCCTGGGAGGTGCACTCTTTTTGTCCTGGTAGTACAAGCGTCCTGTTCTTCAAAACTAATTACTGAGTCTTATCCGTCATCCCCAGCAGATAGGGAATGTAAAAAAATAGAACAGTCGGCGAAGAAATTGTTCTCCTCTGGCAACATGGCATTGAAGTCCGGTAGTGCAACCTTCTTGTTGGGATGATATATATCCCTGATGGACTCTGCTAAATCGGTGATTCCAAAACTGCCTGAGGATGTTCAGTTACACTTTACCAAGCTATAAAAAATGGTCTGGCTGTTGCTCGGCAAGTCATACAGTCTGGGTTGATTACCGCCGATTCCATTGCAAGAGCGATGGGGACTTCAGTTGCTAGAAGGAGGCACGCATGGCTGAGAGGAACTGGTTTCTTGACGAATGTTCAAAATGCCCTTATGGGTTTGCTTTTTGATGGTTCCAGACTCTTAGGCACCAAAGCAGATTCTGATTCGGAAAGATTTAAAGGTAGCAAAGCAGCCACTAGATCTTTGAGCCTTCAATCTCAGCCCAAGGATTACAGGTAGTTTAGGAGCTTCTGTGGTTTTGGCAGGAACTTCTTTTGTGGAAGGCAGCAATACCAGTAGCAGCAACCGCCCCTTCCCTTCTATTAAAATTATAGGCGGCAGGCAGGGGTGGACAGTGAGGAACCGCTCTTCAGCCATCTTCCTCCTCCTCTCCCTCCTCTGCCAAATATTGAAGGAAAGGGGTACGCCCAACCTTCCAGCAATTTCCCTCACCCTTTCCGCCCCAAAAATGTTTATTTTCTGAAGACCATCTTCTGCTCCTCCAACAGAAGGTCCAATCATTGCTTCGAAAGTCTGCGGTTGAGTTGGTTTCAAAGCAGGAGTGGCGTCAGGGATGCTATTCCCAGTATCTCCTGATTCACAAAAAGGACAGTCGTCTGCATCTGTTGCTAGACCTCAGGATTTTTAATTGGTTCCTCAAGCAAGAAAAGTTCAAAATGCTGAGCCTTGCACAGGTGCTTCTTGCGCTGGAGAAAGCTTACTGGATGGTATCGATTGAATTGCATGATGCGTTTTTTCATATCTGCATTCTACAGTCACACAGCAAGTATCTCCGCTTCATAGTGGGTTCTCACACTATCAGTTTGAGGGCCTCCCGTTTGGTCTTACTTCCACACCTCGAGTCTTCATGAGGGTGATGGTAGTGGTAGCAGCAAATCTCAGGAGGTGGGGAGGTCTAGTATTCCCTTAAATGGACGATTGGCTGATCAAAGCCAAGTTTCTACAGTTGGTGGTGTATCACTTGCAGCTGACAACTCAGTTGTTGTTCAACCTGGGCTTTTCCATCAACAAGCCCAAATCCCACCTAGAGCCCTCACAGCGCACCCTTTTTATAGGGGGCTGTACTAGACAATACGGTGAATCAAGCCTACTGTCCTTCTCGGAGGATTCTGGACATTCAAGCTATGATTTCGATGTTTCAGAATGGAGCTATGGTTTTCCTGTAGATCCTGCACCTGCTAGGTCTGAAAGCCTCCTGCATTCTGTTGCTCACCCACAACCACTGGTACATGAGGGCCTGTGAGAGGGTTGGGCGGAAGAAAAAACGATGAGGCCGAATTCGGGGATCAATTTTGCTTTTGTTTTATTCAAGATAACGAAATCAGAGCAAATCTTCCATTAAGGTAAAACAGGGAGAAGTGACAGTATTTTTCAGTGTCTCTGATCCAATGGTCGTACTCTTCTTCCTTGCTGTTGCTGGTTTCCTTTGCTTGGTAGGGCAACCCAGGAGGCTCAAAGAGGAAAGAAAGAAAGGACGGTCAGTTTCTCTGTTGTACCCACTCTGACATAAAACCCTCCACATGGGACATGCACCCGTCGTGCTGTACAATGGACCTATGCTGTGGGGGTAGCTTGGTCTTCACTTAGAACATAAAGCTTTCAGTGGTCAAAGAAAAAGGGAAAGAAAAAACCCACAAAAAACCGTCCCGTACCAGTCTCCTTACGTCAGTAAACTGTTATTGCTATTGAGGGGAAGGGAAAACAGACGTGCTCTAAGGTTTGGGTTTAGTGTCCAGGATGTGGGGAAAAGCGGTGCACAACACTTGTGACTTGTTCAGTGCCCAAAATATTTTTCCTGCCCCGCCCCCACTTTCCCCTCTTTACTCCCTCACGTACCGCGTCAGCCGCAACTTTCCGGAGTTGCGGTGGCTCGTAGACAACCTCCGGGGTTGTCCACCACTCCTCGGTCCAGATTTCTGCTCCTTCGTCCGCGTCCTGGATGGGGTCGGGGCTGGCGTCCAGGCTTGCCTTCCCTTGGTGTTCTTCCTCCGCTACATGCTCCTTCTCTTCGCCGCCTCTCTGTCTTCTTTCCTCCTTCGGTCCTTGACGACGCCCTTCCTCTTGCGCGTTCTCTTCCAACGGCCTGGGCTCCGCCCCTTCAGCGTCCCATTGGCTGCTGTCTCTCCTCGCCGTGTTACGTTCCTGCGTTCAAGAGGCAGCGGTAGATGTTAACCCTTGCTTTTCCTGCCTGCATGATTCCTTGTTCTTCGGTGTCTGCTCAATGGGGGGGGGGGGGAGGAAAGAGTGGTAGGGGTTCCACAGAGTCAGCCTCTTCACAGGTCCCTCCTGTGGTGCCTCAGCAGGCAGTAGTTTCAGCACAATGGAGACCTCAAATAGTTGGTCAAGGTCTCAAGAGACACTGAAGCTGAACGTCAATGATGGGTTGTGTCCGGCAATCTGTCTTGAGGGAAGCTGTTTCATCCTCCTCCTCCTCAAGTGGCCACAGTTAAGGATGCCTCCACTTTGCAGTGGGGAGCTCGTCTGGGGGATCTGGAGATCAAAGGACTTTGGTCTCTAGAGGTACGATTGTGTCATATCAATCTGTTGGAATTGCAGGCTATACGTTTGGCTCTCTAGGCCTTCCTCCCTTCCACTTGCGGGTCAGTCAGTGAAGGTCTTAATAGACAATACTATAGCAATGTGGTACATAAACAAACAAGGAGGAGTAGGGTCCTATCCTTTCTGCAGAAAAGCTCTGCAACTCTGGTCCTGGGCTCGCGATCATCAGATTTGTCTCATGGAAAATCACTTGGCCAGAGTTCTAAACGTGGGACTGGACCATGTCAGTCGCCATTTTTCAGCTGATCATGAATGGCGTCTCCATGCAAAAGTGGTTCTTCACACTTTCTGGTTATAGGGGACCTCTCAGATAGACCTTGTTTCCACCCATGAGAGCACTGCTAATGGCTGGAGTGGTCGACCTCGAAGCTGGGGAACCGGGTTCGTGTCTTGGCAGGGACGCTCAACAACCTGTGATTCTGGGCAAATCACTTAATCTCCCTGTTCGGAACAAAAATGAATGTGTCCAACTGTAATGCAACTGGTGCTCATGTAAAGCGCGCCGATACCTTCGGGTCGAGTTTGCTCTATATAAAATTCCTTCCCCAAAAAATAAACATTTCTGCAGCCTCCAGTATCCGATACAGGGGGCATTGGGGGCATGTTTCAAATAGACCGGGGCTAACAGCTATTTTGCACGTTATCCCCATACCCACAGGTTCTGGGGAAGATTCGCATCAACCAGGCTCAAGTCAGATTATTAGCCCCGTATTGGCCACGAAGGGTGTGGTACACAGGCCTTCTTCACCTTTTCCTGTGCCCTCCGCTCTGTCTTCCTCACAGAGCAGACCTCCTTTCGCAGTCGCTGGGGCAGGTTCTACATTCCCACCTCCAGAGTGTTCTCCTACTTGCCTGTAGAATGAACAAGGCAACCTGAGTTCCTTTTTGCTTCCCCTTGATGTGGTGGATGTTATTTTATTGGCCAGAAGACACTCCACCAAATCGTTTTATGCAGGCAGATGGTTTAATTTTGTTAAGTGGTTTTGTGAGAATTCTATAGACCCTTTAAAGGCCCATTTGTCAGGTATTTCACGTTCAGCTCTTTCTTCGGTGCAGGACGGCTGTGCAGTTGCAAAAGTTAAGGGCTATTTGTCTGCTCTTTCAGCATTTGTTTACCTGATCAACCGTCTCTGTTTAAGTCCCCTATACTGTTAAGGTTTATTAAGGAACTTACAAACAAATACTCTCATTATGCCTCAGTGGGATCTTACTTTAGTACTTACTTATCTTGGGTGTTCTCCATTTGAACCTTTACTTAGTTATCCTCTAAGATTGCGTACTTTTTTAAGACAGTTTTTCTTTTTGCCATATCGTTTGCTAGACTAGTTAGTAAGTTGCAAGCCCCAGTGTTAAACCTCCCTTCACGACTTTCCACTCTGATAAGTTGGTTTTGAGAACAAGGGCTGCTTTCCTGACAAAGATGGTTACTCCCATTCACTTGTGCTATTCCATCACCCAACCTACTTTTATCCTCCTCCACATCCATCTAAAGAGGAGGAAATGCATTATCGGTTGGACTCAAAAAAAGCTGTTAGCATTTATTTGGACAGAACATGTCCTACTTTTATCCTCCTCCACATCCATCTAAAGAGGAGAAAAGGCATTATCGGTCGGACTCAAAAAAAGCTGTTAGCATTTATTTGGACAGAACATGTGATCTCCGGCCCAATGATCAGCTGTTTTTAGGACACTTGGGCAAGATGAAAGGAAAAGCAGCTCACAAAAGGACTTTGTCCCGATGGATCATCCTATGCATTAAGATCTGCTACACCATGGCATTCAAAGAACCTCCAGAAGGTATTCAAGCTCATTCCACTAGAGCTAACTAAATCTTCATCTGCTTTAGCCAGAGGTGACCCTGTAGTTGACACCTGTAAGGCGGCAACTTGGGATCCCTCCACACTTTTGCAAAGCACTGTTGTTTAGACCCCAAAGTGAGGCGTGACAGTTATATCTTCAAACAACAAAGTGCTCCTTCCAGATCCCTTGGCCCGTGGGAAGTTTGTTCGCTGTGTCGGCAGAGCCTGCGGTCATTAAAGCCACACAGCTGGACTAAATAAACCTGCCCTACGTGTCATTCCCCAAGTGTGCGCTTCATTTGGATTTTCTGTTATATAGATCATTGCCCAAGCTGTATTGGTCAAAAAGCAAGTCGCACACATGAAGGTAATACACCTTTGCCCCAGTATTGGAACTTTCATAGATTCCCATGCTTTTATCATTCCCCGTCGTCGGAGTGGGAGCCTCGGTAGTATCACAACCATAGGAACAAAAGAGAAAAAATAGGCCTAGGCCTCATCTCATTTGTATCCTATCACCCTCTTTGTGTAAAAGAGACCAAACTTTTGTCCGGACCAATCAGAGCAGCCTCACCCCATAGAACCTTCCTGAGAGAGCTCAGAGCCTCAGATTTTTCTACCGCACGTTGTGCTAGGGAGTCTCCACTGAGCTCTGCTTAGTTTTCTCATTCTTTCTGGTTATTTCTTCAACTTTTCTACTACAATCAAGACATGTCTGACAAGGAGAAGAAGGCCTTATTCAGTTCCTGTGCGTCTTGTGGAAAAAAGCGACTTTTTGTAGAAGATAAGCATGAAAGCTGTATCTATTGCTTATACCCGGACCACAAGGCCACAGACTGCAAAATTTGTAGAACCTTCTCTACAAAGACACTTCGTGACAGAGAGGGCCGGCTTTTGACCTGGCTTCAGAAAATGAAGACTCGGAAGGAGGTGCTCTCATCAGATGAAGAGGATTCAACATCTCTGGCTTCCTCTCACAGATCCAAGAAGAGGGGTAGGTCTCCTCCTTGTTCTTCTTCAGCCGAGCCCCCTATCAAGGCCCCTCATAAGATCTCCGACAGGTCTGAGAGGGCTAGTCCCCTTAAATCTCCTCACGGAAGTGAAAAGGAGAGGCAGGGACAGGCTGCTGGATTGGTTACAGCCTCTAAGGACAAAAAGGAGGTTTCTATCACTTCTCCTCCGTCCAAAAAGGAAAAGACTGGTGAAAAATACTCTACAGTCACTCCAGGGACCGTGCCTGAGAAAAAACAGCGTCCGTCGACGACAAAAACATCAGGTACGTCGACGACGATTGCTTCTATGAAAATTCCCGCTGTTTCCTTGGCTCCGTCGACGGGATCATCGTCGGTAGCGGTTTCGACGTTGACGACTTCGTCGTCGTTCAAGGTTCCCGGTTCGTCGACGACAACTTCTTCCACGTTGACGATGATTGGCTCCGGAAAGGTGCTGTCGACGGCTTCGCCGACGACAAAAACTACGTCGACGACAACAACGACTTCGACGACACTGATGGTGATGACGACGAGTTCGTCCACGAAACCGTCGATGATCATTCCGTCGGTGACGACCAAGACTCCGTCGACGAGGTCCACTGTGCCGTCGATGATTCCATCGACGATACCGTCGACGACTGCCGCACCGTCGACGAGGCCGTCGACTGGTCAAAAAATGCAATTTCCTCTGCGGAGGATGAAAATTACACCTGAAATGACGTCTCCTCGACGAGTTTCGTCGCATCCACCGACAATGCTTCTGGATGACGAGTCGGAGGAGGAGGATTAAGATGTAGGCCATTATGGGGATGCCTACAGTCCCTCAGACTTAAATGTAAAATTCCAAGAGACTGACACGGAGGAATATTATGAGCATACATGTGACCAACAGATGATCACTATGTTCCTCAGGAGCGCCGTCCACAAGGTTTAGGGCAGGACATGGTGGCCATGCCCGCCTCTCTAATCTCTGATCTACAGATGATGCTGCAGGACTATAGAACCAGGTTTCCTTCGGAACCTTCAATGCAGTCTGCGCAACCTCCACCTCAGGTGTTGCCACAAGCGCAACCAGTTGTCGTACTGCCTCCTTCGCAAGTGGTGCCTCTCACACCACCAGCGGTCATACCTACGGTCCTTTCCCGGACATCGGATCCCGAACCCGTCAATACTGTTCAGCAGGATACCTCGTCGGATGATGATGTACAAGTGGATCCCTTGACTGATCCATTGCAGGACCCAGACTAGGATCAAGGTGACAGTGGGCTACAAGATCCAGACGCCACTGGTCGGGATACTTCTATTTCCCCTCCAGTTGATGTAGGGGGGTTCCATAACCTCATGGAGAAAGCATCAAAGAGGTTTGGACTACCAATTACGAGGGAAGAGTCTGAATGTTTCCTGTATGACTTCAAGGAACAATACAGAAGATCTGTCAAATCCATTCCCATAATTGAGCATGTGTGGGAGGAAGGTATGAAGAACATGCAAAATCCAGCCACTGTTATTCCGGTTCTCCCCTGGCTGGAAAAGAAGTATAAGGCTCCAGAGGGCAGTCCAGCTTGTCTGCTTGGGCAGCCGAAGCCTGATTCGGTGATCTCACAGGCCGCTCAAAGCAAATCCAAAAACCCATCAACACCTTTGACTACGCCTCCGGACAAGGACGGTAGGCGCCTGGATAGCGTGGGAAAGAGGTTTTCTTCCATGGCCAGCTTGCTTGTTCGAGCAGCAAATGCTCTCGCCATTCTAGGCAGATACGATCGCCAGATGTGGTGTGACATGGAGCCGTTTGTGGAACAACTGCCAGACTCCGCGAGGGAAGAGGCCAAGAGAGTACTGATGGAGGGAGAAAAATCATTCTCTGAAGTTATCGACTGTGCTATGAATATAGCTTCCACGACTTTTCGTGCCTTAGCAGGGTCAGCAGTGCTACGTCGCCAGGGCTGGTTGAGAGCCACCTGGTTTTGTCAGGAGGTCCGAAATAAGATCCTGGACCTCCCATTTGATGGAAAGATGCTCTTTGGTAAGCATGTTGATGATGCCCTGCAAAATATAAAAAAGGATACGGACACGGCAAAGTCTTTGGGATCACTCAACTACCGTAAGGTCCCATTTAGAGGCGCTCGTGGCAGAGGTTTCTCTTCGTATAGAGGCAACACCCAACATAGATATTCCTCGCAGTCTTCTAAGACTCAATTTTCAAATCAACGGCAGGGACAATCGGCGTCTTTCTCTCGCCAACCTCCGCGAGGGCGTCAGAACCGTCAGGGACGCGACAATGCCAAGAGACAATAGCGGCCTCCTGGCTCTACCTACTGTTCCTCCCCTCCCAGTCACATCAGTGGGGGGCAGGATATCCTTTTGTCTGAACAGCTGGAAGTGTATAACATCGGACCAGTGGGTCCTGAATATTGTTCAGAGTGGCCATACGTTGGAATTCCAAGATCTTCCTCCAACAAGAGCTCCGGGCGCCACCCGCACAAAACATCTGGGACTGCTCCACCTCGAAGCCCACCAATTGTTCATCAAGGGGTCAATAGAACCGGTACCTCTCTCTCAGAGGGGCAGAGGTTTTTATTCCAGGTTCTTCCTGGTTCGGAAGACGGCAGAGACTTGGCGCCCCATACTAGACCTACGAGAGCTCAACACTTATCTCATCAAGCTCTCTTTCAGGATGGTCACTCTCCAAGAAAGAAATTCTTCCTCTTTTGAACCCAGGCGACTATTTGGCGTCTCTGGATTTAGAAGATGCGTATTTCCACATACCAATACACCCAGCTCACAGACAATATCTGCGCTTCACAGTGGGCAAGAGCCATTTCCAATTCAAGGTGCTTCCGTTTGGCCTTCGGTCTGCTCCTCTGGTATTCACCAAGGTGTTGGCACCAGTAGCAGCTTTTCTACGAAAACAATCCCTGGAGGTTTTCCCTTACTTGGACGACTGGCTCGTCAAGGCTCCATCTTTCAAGGAAACCTCTCAAGCTGTTTCGACTTGCATTCAGTTGTTCAGCCACCTGGGCCTTCAGCTAAACAAACACAAGTCAGTTCTACAGCCCTCCAGATCCGCAAGGTTCCTTGGGGCCATTTTGGACACGACGCAATGCACAGCTCGTCCTTCAGAGGAACGTCAACAGAAGTTGATCGTATCGGCTCGCCAAGTGTTCCACAAGAAATGCCTTTCAGTCCGACAATACAAGTCACTGCTCGGGTCGATGTCATCCTGCATACCATTACTACCACATTGCAGGCTGGGAATGCGTCCTCTGCAGGAAGAACTAGACAAACAATGGTGCCAAGCAGAGGGATCATTCAACGACAAAGTGTTGGTGACATCACAAATGAGAAAGGCATGCGAATGGTGGCTAGTACAAGGCAATATCGCACAAGGTCTTACGTTCAGAATTTCACCATCCCCCTGATCTTGACCACGGATGCCTCTTTGGAAGGCTGGGGAGCAGTGCTCCGAGAGCTTCAAGTCAGCGGTCACTGGAGTCCAGAGCAGCGCCAGTGCCATATCAATTTTTTGGAGCTAACGGCCATTCGGTTGGCTTTGCAGGCTTTCCTTCCCAGAGTTCGAAATCATACAGTGCTGGTCCGGACGGACAATACGACAGCCATGCACTACATCAACAAGCAAGGAGGAACGAGGTCGCAAACCCTGTCCAAGGAAGCTCAGAGGATCTGGGATTACGCGATTCTTCACAGCATCAGTTTGAGGGCCGAACACCTGGCAGGCTCTCTCAATGTCACGGCGGATGCCGTGAGTCGCCAGACAGAGGTGAATCGCGAATGGGAATTGAATCAGTCCATTCTGGAGAGTGTGTTCTCGGTCTGGGGGACACCAACCATCGACCTCTTTGCCTCTCCGGTGAACGCCAAATGCCGGTTTTACGCAAGCAAAGGTCACCATCAGGGATCTCTGGGGAACGCCCTTTCGATGGCCTGGTACAGCGCATTCTTTTACGCTTTTCCGCCAATTCCCCTCATTCCTCGAGTACTCAGGAAAATGAAGGCGGAACCATGCAAGATGATTCTCATTGCTCCGGCGTGGTCCCGGCAATTCTGGTACACAGAACTCCTTCTGCTCTCCCAGGCTCATCCAATTAGTTTGCGACCAATTCCGTCCCTATTGTCGAGGAATCAGGGACAAGTTTTCCATTCGGATCCGAAATCGCTGCACTTGACAGCGTGGCTCCTGAACACAGAGAGTTCCGTCATCTGAATCTCTCCAAGGAATGTAGAGAAGTTTTGTCCCAGGCTCGAGCACCGAGCACTAATAAAACTTACAAGGCAAAATGGAAGAGATTCTGCTTGTGGTGTCAAAGACAAGGTCTCCATCCTTACAAATCTCTGCCTCATCAACTATTGCCATATATACTATCATTGGCTAAGTCTGGGTTGGCGCATTCGTCTGTGAAGGTACATCTTGCAGCCATATCGAGGTTTCGGAGTAGTTCTTCAGGCCCTTCCTTATGGTCCTCTAGGATTGTTAAACAATTCTTGAAAGGCTTGTTTCGGATGTATCCTCCAGTTCGCCCTCCTCCACCAGTTTGGCAACTCAATCTTGTCCTGGCTCAACTCATGAAAGCTCCGTTTGAGCCGGTGCACAAGGCGGACTTGAAATTCCTGTCTTGGAAACTTGCCCTCCTCTTAGCTCTAACATCAGCAAGAAGAGTTAGTGAGTTTCAAGCCCTCTCCATAGTGCATCCATTCCTTCAATTCAAATAGGATGTGCTTATTCTTCGCACCAATCCAAAATTTATTCCGAAGATGCCGTCTGAGTTCCACTTGAATGAACCTTTGATTTTAAAGTCTTTCTTTCCGCGCCCTTCTACGCCTGCGGAACGCACATTACATTCTTTGGACGTTCAAAGATGCTTGAAATTCTACTTAGAACGCACACGACCCTTTCGGAAATCATCCCAATTGTTTGTGTCCTACAGCGCACCACGGAAGGGGTTTCCTTTGGCAAAGAGTGGCATTTCCCGCTGGATCTCCAGTGCGATTCAATTCTGCCATCAGGAGGCGGGCAAGCCACTGGACAGGAAGGTCCGTGCACATTCCACAAGGTCTGTGGCATCGTCTGTGGCTCTCTTTTCTGGAGTCGCCATTAAAGACATTTGCAGGGCAGCAACGTGGAGCAGTACTCATACCTTCACGAAACACTACTGCCTGGAATCTGCAGGACGAGACGACGCGGCTGTTGGTCAAGCAGTTCTGCGGCATCTTTTTCATTGAGAGGTGAGCTTTCCCTCCGATCCCTCCATCCTGGTGAGCACATTTTGTTTCTTGTTTGGCTATGTGATAAGTATTGCTATATGGTTATGTGATGCCATGTATCTACAAAATGTGTCTTGGTAATTTACTCCTAGCTACTCTGATACAAAGCATGGGAATCTATGAAAGTTCCAATACTGGAGCAAGAAACCAAGTTACTTACCTGTAACTTTGGTTCCCCAGTATTGGTAACTTTCATAGATTCCCATGCGCCCACCCTCCCCCCCTGGGAAAGCTCAGTCTTTTTACAGAGATAGTGGCGGTTTGCACAACGGCTACGAAAATCTGAGGCTCTGAGCTCTCTCAGGAAGGTTCTATGGGGTGAGGCCGCTCTGATTGGTCCTGACAAAAGTTTGGTCTCTTTTACACAAAGAGGGTGATAGGATACAAATGAGATGAGGCCTCAGCCTATTTTTTCTCTTTTGTTCCTATGGTTGTGATACTACCGAGGCTCCCATTCCGACGACGGGGAATGATACAAAGCATGGGAATCTATGAAAGTTACCAATACTGGGGAACCAAAATTACAGGTAAGTAACTTGTTTTCTTACTTGCTGACCTGTCCTCCCCCTTCAAAGGGGACACAATTTAACACCACACCCCTTTCACACAGGATGTGAGACGGCCCATCTCGCTGCTACCTTGGATAGCCAAGATTACTGAGGCGTATGTGAACTCCCTCTTATCAGACTATCTCACTCGTAATAACATACTGGACCCCTCTCAAAATGGGTTTAGACCCGGCCACTGCACGGAGTCTGCGCTTCTGGCTGTGACGGAACACCTCTGGTCAGCCATGGAGGGGGGGTAAACTTCGGCACTGATCCTGTTGGACTTAAGTGCAGCGTTTGATACGGTATCACATGACATCCTGCTGCGTCGCCAGGTGGAGGTAGGAAT
Organism: Lissotriton helveticus; assembly: GCF_964261635.1. NCBI lineage: Eukaryota > Metazoa > Chordata > Amphibia > Caudata > Salamandridae > Lissotriton > Lissotriton helveticus. Next base: position 939,791,865 of record NC_136067.1, read on the forward strand.
TACAGGTCAGGCCCTGGAGTAGCTTGCCTCATTCCTTCATGAGAGGTCTTTCTCAGTATCAGCCCCCCCCGTTTATGTCCAGTGAACACTGCATCAAGCAAGGGGTGCCACAGGGCTACTCCCTCAGTCCCCTACTATTAATATTTATGTTCTACCTTTGGCTGCTGTAGCCTTGAGTAGGGGCCTGACCATGGTCTCATATGCTGATGATACTCAGTTAGTGGTGGCACTCTCTAATAACACCGAGCAAGACGCTCTTAAGTTTCAGGGCGATCTTGCGGCAGTGGCCGAGTGGATGACTGCTAACTGCCTCCGACTTAATTCCAACAAGTCGGAGGTTTTGGTGGTCGGCAGAGACCATGATCTGTGGAGTGACCTCTGGTGGCCAGCTAGCCTGGGCACGCCCCCTCCCCCCAAGCAAGTGGTTAAGAACCTGGGGGTTTTGTTGGACTCATCTTTAAACTATCAAGTCCAAACCAAAAAAATAGCAGGTACGTGTTTTGGACTTTTACGGGGGCTTAGGCCACTGATGGGCCTCTTTGATGCCTCTATACGTCAGGTTATTATCCAAGCTTTGGTCCTGTCCATACTGGATTACTTGTGTTCCCTCTATTTGGGGCCAATAAAGCAGAGGTTCAGAGGCTGCAAAGGGTGAAAAATGCTGCAGGCAGAACACTTCTGTGTCTGCGCAAGTTCTGCTCTGTGTCCAGTGCCATTCGCCTCCTCCATTGGCTTTCGTTGGCCAGGCGCATTGAATTCAAGGCTCTGTGTTTCTCTTTCAAGGCCTTAAAATTGGCCACCCCTCCTATTTTGGCTAATCTCCTCTCACCGTATGTTCCTGCACGTTCCCTCTGGTCAGAGGGTCAACATTTGGTAGTGGTCCCCTGGATCCGTAGAGTGCAGGCTGGTGGTCGCTCTTTTCGCTATAGAGCTGCCGTACTCTGGAACACACTACCTGTGCAGATTCGTGGCATAGAGAACTACCTGGAATTTAGGAAGGCCATCAAGACTCTGCTCTTCCCCACTAACTAGCTGGTGTCACTCTGCAATCTGTCGGTCCTTCCTTCAGCGCCGGGACGCCCTTTTGCTGGGGCAGCTGTTGCGCTATATAAAACACCCTAACATAACAGAACATCTGGGACAATGTAAAAGCACTGACCCATGGCACACCATTGGTGAACACAATAGCCTCCCTAATTTTACTGCATTGGCCACACGACAGGGTGCACACATTTAGGTGCTAGACCCTACGTGCAAACCCGCCCTCCCCTTTTCAAGGGGATACACCACATTACCTCACCCCTGTCAGGTAACACGGGGAACTGGCATTCCCAGACAATCGTAAACACAGCTCACAATTTTCCTTAACCTTACGGCACACCAGATGTGATTGAAAATCCTCTTTAATTTAACATTTAAGAATATGCTTTATTTTGTTTGATGATCTCCGTAATGTTGCAATCTGAAATTATTCTAAATTGACACATATTTCTTTTATGTTTACTGTCACGTGGTATGTTTGACCACGAGTAAAACTTTTAAAAGGTGTACAACCCAGGATGGGGTCAGATGATCAAGACCGCGGACGTGCTCGAAACGCGTTCTTACTCCAGTATTTGAACTTTCATAGATTCACATGCTTGTATCATTCCCCGTTGTCGGGAATGGGAGTCCCCGGTATACATAAAAAAGCAATATAATCCATCACTAAAATAGAACCCAGGCCTAGGCCCATTCCTGTTTTTCTTCCTATCTACCTCTTTTTGTAAAAGAGACCAAAGAAAATGAACAGCCAATGAGCTTGGCCTCACCCCTGGGAACCCTACTGAGAGAAGTTCAGAATCTCAGATTTTTCTACTGCACGTTGTGCTAGGGAGTCTCCACTGAGCTCTGCTCAGTTTTGTTCCTAGATCTTAGTTCTATAGCTTTTTCTGCAGCTTTTGCTTCAATACCTTCAGGATGTCAGATGAGGAGAAGGCGACCCTCTTTAAGGCTTGTGCTACCTTTTCTAAAAAGAAGTTGTATATTGAAGATAAGCATAATGACTGCATTTACTGTCTGTACCCAGATCACAAGGCAGCAGAATGTAAGACTGTAAGATTTGCCGCACTTTTTCACCCAAGACTTTACGGGATTGTGAAGGGCGTCTTTTGCCCTGGCTCCAGAAGCTCAAATCAAGGAGGGAGACAGTGTCTAGTGACAGTAATGACTCATCTTCTGCGACCTCTTCCAGAAGGTCTTTGAAAAGGGGAAGGACTTCTCCTTCACCTTCTGAGAACTGCCCTGGTAAGGCCCTGAAAAAGACCTCTGATAGATCTAAAGGGCTTAGTCCTGTCGAATCTCCTCACCAAGGTGTAAAGGAGAGGGAAGGACTACCAAAAGAAAAGAATCTCCAGAAGAAATTCAGTTCTGTGACTCCGAAATCACCTCCTACATCTACAGAAACCTTCAGAAAGCCATTATCATTGCCTTCTGAGGTAAAGTCATCAAAGAAGACTCTCTCGTCCACAACGCCGTCTACAATTCGGTCGACGAAAACTCCAAAGGTAAAGTCTTCGTCTTCATTTCTCACCCCGTCGACGGGGATTTCCTCATCGCCGGTTCTGGCACAGGGCTCTGTGTCGACAATGTCAATGCCGGTGGGAGATGTATCGTCGTCGATGGTGTCGACGATGACTAGGATGTCGACGACTATGTCAACGACGAGTGCTGCAACACCAACAACGTCGACAACGGCATCGACCACGACTACGTCGGCGACAGCTGCGGCGACGATGGTGATTTCTTCGTCGACGATTCTTTCAACTGCTACGGTCCCGTTGGCGGAAAAAAAATCAATTCTGACTCCTTTGCCACCTGCACTTCTCCTGGAAGAAGAGGATTCGGAAGACGAAGAGGGATCTTATGGCTACGCTGATAGCCCTTTTCAACTTAATGTAAAATGCCAGGACACGGCTTCCAATGAAGAGTATGAGGATTATGAGCAATTTGGTCCTCCCTCTCAATTTCAGCCAGAATATCATCAAGAGATAGTTCAAATGCCCTCTTTCTTACTATCGGACTTACAAGCCATGTTCGTGGATTACAGGAGAAGATTTGCACACAACCTCCTGTGGCAGTAGGAGGACCGAGTATTGTTGTTCCTCAAGCTCGCAATGTGGTCACTCAAGTACCACAACCTCAACCAATGGGGGTGGCACAGGATGTTCCACCTGTTGCACCTGCTGTCCAACATGATACTTCTTATGAGGACCGAGGAAATGTCACAATTCCAGATCCAGATGCTGAGTGGAATGACTATGTGATTCCAGCTCCAGCTTTCCCAGCTCCGGCACCTATTGATTCCCCCCGGTAGATATAGGGGGTTTCCATAATTTAATGGAAAGGGCCGCCATACCGTTTGCACTGCCCATGACTAAGGTGGAATTGGAGTGTTTCCTTTAAGACTTTAAAGAGCCTTATAAGAAGTTGGTCAGTTCCAATTCCGATTGTGGACCACGTTTGGGACGAAGGCTTAAAGGTTATGCAGAATCCAGCCACAGTAATTCCAGTTCTACCTCGTCTGAAGAAAAAATTTAAGGTTCCATAGGGAAGCCTGGCCTGTTTGACCAGCCAACCTAAGCCGGACTCTGTAATCTTGCAAGCTGCACAAAGAAAGTCTAGGAATCCTTCAGCTCCTCTTACCACTCGTCCAGATAAGTAGGGTAGACGTCTGGACAATGTAGGTAAAAGATTTTCGTCCATGTCCAGTCTGTTAATCAGAGCCGCTAATTCTTTGGCTATTCTTGGACGATATGATACCCAGATGTGGTGCGCCCTTTCCCCCTATCTAGATCAGCTACAAGAGGAAGGGAAGAAAGAGGCTAAAAGGATTCTTCAGGAAGGAGAGATTACATTAGCGGAAATCATAGATTGTGCAATTGATATTCCAACAACGGTTTTTCGATTCTTAGCTGGAGCAGCAGTTCTGCGGCGACAGGGCTTGTTACAGGCCATGTGGTTCCGCCCAGAAGTCTAAAATAAGATCTTGGATATGGCTTTTGATGGGGAAGCGCAATTTGGAAAACATATCGACGATGCTGCTCAAGATATCAAAAAGGATACGGAAACAGCAAAATCCTTAGGGACTCTACAATACCGCAAGTTCCCATTCCGAGAAGCGAGAGGAAGAGGTAACTGGACATATAGAGGAAGTTATCAACAACAATGTTACTCCTCATGGTTCCTAAACGCAATCATACAGGTCTAACTACAGTCAACGGCAAAACCAATCTTCGTCGTCTTTCTCTCGGTCAAACAATAGAGGAAGACAAGGTCGCCAGGGCAGAGACAACACTAAACGGCAATAGCGGCTTGCTGGCTCTGACTACTGCCTCTTCTCCTCCTATGTCATCAGTGGGAGGCAGAGTTTCTAATTTCCTCCAGAACTGGCAACAAATAACATCGGATCGGTGGGTATTGAACATCATTCTTTATGGCCATACCCTAGAGTTTGTACAACCACTACCATCCAAGCCCCCTCGCGCCATGATATCAAAACATCTTAGTCTGCTATGATTAGAGGTCCATCAAATGCTTGTCAAGGGAGCTATAGAACCGGTCCCTATCTCTCAAAGGGGAAAGGGATTTTACCCCCGGTTCTTCCTAATACGGAAGACGTTAGAAAAGTGGCGCCCTATACTAGATCTGAAGGAGCTCAACACCTATCTCATCAAACAATCTTTTCGGATGGTTTCTCTACAAGGCATCCTTCGTCTTCTCAACTCAGGGGATTTCATGGCAACTCTGGATTTAGAGGATTCTTATTTCCACGTACCCATCCATCGAGCTCACAGGAGGTATCTTCGCTTTACAGTAGCCAAGAGCTATTTTCAGTTCAAGGTTCTTCCTTTTGGTCTGCGGTCAGCTTCACGGATCTTCACGAAGGTGTTAGATCCAGTAGCAGCATTTCTACGAAGACAGAAACTCCAGGTCTTCCCTTACCTGGACGACTGGTTGATAAAAGCTCCTACCAAGCAGGCAGCAAAAGAATCCGCCATAAGGTGTACATGTCTGTTTTCCAGTCTTGGCCTGACGCTCAACGAACAGAAGTCTTCTCTTCTTCCGTCAAGGACAGCCAGGTTCCTAGGGGCCGTTCTGGACACTTCAATAAACAAGGCTTTCCCATCCTTAGACGGACACTCCAGCATTTTGCGATTTCGTGATTCACGGAAAAATTGCGAAATCAGCTGATTGCCGCGATGGCCTCAATATTTACTATTTTGGCTGCGAAATTAGGCCTCCCGGCAGACAGCAAAAGATTGTGCCTTCTTATTGGCTGTGCGCACATGTCACTACGTGCTGTGCCACCATACAGCCATAAAATAGCCATTCTGTGTCAGAATGTGAACGTGGTGCTCAAATAGAACGCTGGCCTCTTCCTTACATGTAAACACGCTGATGCTTTTGATAGAGGAGGAGGAAGCTCTGAATTCAGCAAAGAAATGAAGGTGTTAAATTACATATATTACATTAAAAAATGTTTCGTTTTTTACTCCAGTAGTGTTTATGTCCCTCTCCTCTGTGTGTTAAAGGTCGGACTTCCCCATAGAGCCGGTGAAACCAGATGTCACGCACTGTTTGCCTTCTGTTGCCTCCCCAAATCCATCAAAGTCAGCGAATGGATGGATGGCCAATTTGACACTGCATAGAGATGAAAAATGCTAGAAAATGGAAACGCTTCCTCTCCACAAAGCTTACTTTAAAACCACAGATTTAAGAAAAGCTAGATAATCAAATTAGGTTTGAGGGCCTGGATCTGGGGACAGCATGAACAGGTGAATATTGTTATTCACGCACAATAAAAGAAAATTTGTGAATTTGTGGGAAGCAGAAAATATATGCAAGAATGTGCACAGTATACCGAATACTAAATAAGGAAAACAACCTGGATTACTACCTTAATACATCAAAACATTTGCCTGCTCCCCCTCCTATTATTTCCTTTTCCTTGAATAATGTGCTATATATGGGAGGGTTTTTTAATTGCACACTTGTACCAATTGGTGATTTGTATTTTTATCCTATGGAACTTGCGTGCACAATTTGAAAAACATTAAGGTCAGAAGAGCGCTTAATTACTCTAAGAAACTGCCCAGCAGCCCTCAATACAGACTTGCAGACTCCAATTTTGTGTTCCTCTCTTCGTGGTAGCTGAAGCTAATCTGGCAACATTTATCCCCTCATTCTGCTTCGCTAACCCTGACCCTCAACAGCACTCGTGAAACTCTTCCTAACTGAAAGTTGAGATTTCCAGCTGCGACAATTTTCTTCATTAAGACTGAGCAGGAGAATCTTGTGTGCATTCCCTAGGGCCCACTTCAGCCCCTCCAGGGCAGAGAACCAGTGTGCCATCACTAGGGCTCTTTACAGCTCAACTTTGGATTCCAGTACATTGATCCAGTGGGTCAGCTTTCTTCAGCTCAACTGTAGTCTCCAATGCAGTGAACCAATGTGCCTTCACTAGGTCTGACTTCAGCTCTTCCGGTGCAGCCACGTGTGCCTTTACTAGGTCACACTCCAGCTTCTCCAGTGCATTGATCCAGTGTGCCTTCACTAGGTCTCACTCCAGCTCCTCCAATGCAGTGATCCAGTGCGCCTTCACTAGGTCTCACTCCAGCTCCTCCAGTGCAGTGATCCAATGTGCCGTCTAGGTCTCACTTCAGCTCCTTCAGTGCAGTGTCTCAGCAACAATGTGCAGGCAGCAAGGTTTTTTTTTTTATTGTCACCTACAGCCGTGTCAAAGATAAAGGCCAACTTAAGGGGCCATCAGACAGCAGTGCTTAATTTGTAAAATAATAAGTGCCAGGGCCATGACCAAGAGGCCACTGCAACTTGCACGACCCATCTCACCTGCCATCGCTGCCAAAACTACTAACATCTCTCTAGCCTACAAGTGCGACAGTTCAGATCATTCCAGGTCACCAAAGATAAAGTAACGGCTGGGGAGGCAGGAATTAGTAATTTCTAATGTATATTGCAATCATAAACCGCCGTTGTTCTGCTCATTTCCACCCTAGACGATTAGCGCCACCATGTGGCAGACTGTCATAAGTGCGGTGTTGAAACTTAGGTGCTGTGCCGACTCCCGGAAAACTAATTGAGTGCCGTGCCGAGCACCGGAAACCACCAGCTCAAATTAAGCACTGAAGGCGTCTCCTTTTGATCAAGAATCCTGACTTGACTTGGCCTGGAGCCTCACTTAAATGCAAATACAACGGAGGGGAAACAATAGAACACAGCTTTTTATTTCTTCACAGGTACTTAAGAGATGCGAAAGATTTTGCTGCCAGCCATTACATGTCTCGGGACTTAGCATAGCAAACAAATATTCTCAGACACTTTAAACATGCCTATTTGAAAGTGGAATACTCTACTAAAACAGTTTCCATTGATTTAAGACTGAAAAAGAATGATTATGAGTAAAAATAATTTCCGCAATAATGCATCTAAATTTCAATATTTGTGCTGCTAAATTTCAATTTTTGTGCCGCTAAATTTACAGATCTATGCCGCAATATCCTGGGGGTCTGCTTAGAGAGACAAGAGAAACTAATGTCAATGGCTTCCCTATTGTTAAAAAGAAAGTCACGTTCAGTTCGCCTCTACAAGTCCCTGCTGGGTTCCTTCTCCTCATGCATACCCCTCATTCCGCATTGCAGGCTGAGAATGCGTCCTCTTCAGAAGGAGTTGGATTTGCAGTGGCGCCAAATCGACAGATCCTTCGAAGACAAGATCTCAGTTACCAAGACCATGAGAGACGCCGCATCTTGGTGGATGACCAAGGAAAACATTTATCAAGGGCTGTCTTTCAGACTATCCCCGGCTCCTCACATTACAACTACAGACTCCTCTTTTGAAGGCTGGGGAGCAGTGTTACAGGGCCTTCACAGAAGCAGCCGATGGAGGCCTCAGCATCAGATATTGCATATCAATCTGCTAGAACTCAGGGCGATTCGCCTAGTGTTAGAAGCTTTTCTTCCAAGAATACAACAGTCTTCAGTCCGTACGTACGGACAACATGACGTCCATGCATTATTTAAACAAGGAAGGAGGCATCAGATCTCGTCTGTTGTCACAAGAAGTCCAAGAAATCTGGGAATGGGCAATTCAGCAAGAGGTTTCACTCTGAGCGGAACATCTTCCAGGTGTCCTCAACAAAGCAGCAGACAAGCTCAGCAGACTGAAGTCTGTCAGCCACGAGTGGGAACTGGACAACTTTACTCTACAGGAAGTATTTTACAGGTGGGGCACACCTGCAATAGATCTCTTTGCCACTCCACAGAACAAGAAATGCCGGTTCTATGCAAGCAGGGTTCACCATCCGGGATCGTTGGGGAATGCGCGTTCGATGGCCTGGTCAGGCGCATTTGTTTACGCTCCCCCCCCCCCCCCCCCATTCCTCTGATCCCCAGGATTCTCAGAAAGCTCAAAGCAGAACAGTGCAAGATGATTCTGATAGCTCCAGCACGGCCCAGACAGTTTTGGTTCACAGAACTTCACCATCTCTCCCTGGACCTTCCTCTTCATTTGCAGCCGATTCCTTCACTGCTGACGATGTCCCATGGCCAAGTCTTACATCCGGATCCTCAGTCTCTTCTGCTCTCAGCATGGCTCCTGAGCAGCTAGAATCTCGTTCCTCAAGTACAACCAAGACTTACAAATTAAAATGGAAGAGTTTCTGAATTTGGTGCCAGCGCAATGGACTCCATCCTCTTGATTCGAAGCCACTTGAAGTTCTTCCGTACATTCGATCATTAGCAAAGGCTGGGCTGGCTCACTCTTCTATCAAGGTTCACGTTTCAGAAGCACGTCTTCAGGCACCTCGATCTGGTCAGCAAGAATTGTTAAACAGTTTCTCAACTGACTTTTCAGAGTCTTCCCTCTGGTCAACTCTCCTCCTCCCCTGTGGCATCTGAACTTGGTTCGGGCCCAGCTTATGAAGCCTCCTTTTGAACTTATTCACCAGGCAGAGCTGAAATTTCTCTCCTGGAAAGTAGCGCTTCTTTTGGCCTTGACTTGTGCGAGGCATGTGGGTAAATTGCAGGCGTTCACCATTCAAGAACCTTTTCTCCAGTTCAAAAAAAGAACAGTAATTTTATGGACTAACCCAAAATTCATACCTAAAGTTCATTCGGACTTTCATTTGAATGAGCCGGTAATTCGCAAGACTTTTTTCCTCAACCAGCTACTCCTGCAGAAAAAGCACTTCACTCTCTGGACGTACAGAGGTGCTTATAATTTTATCTCCAAAGGACTAAAGACTTCAGAAAGTCTTCTCGACTATTTGTATCTTTCAACGATCCTCGTAGGGGTTTTCCCCTATCCAAACAGGGGCTCGCACGTTGGATTACTAATGCTATCCAATATTGTCACAAGGCAGCGGGCAAGCCCTTGGAAGGTCGAGTCCATGCTCATTCCACAAGGGCAATTTCCTCTTCTACTGCCCTCTTTGCTGGTGTTCTTCTCCAAGAGATCTGCCGTGCAGCGACCTGAAGCAGTACACATACGTTTACGAGACATTACTGCCTGGATGCGGTGACGCAGCGTGACGCAGCGGTCGGCCAAGGAGTCCTGAGGAACCTTTTTCAGTAGTGGTGAGCTTTCCCTTTCATCCCTCCTTCCATGTTACTGTTTTATCATCTTTTGCACATTTTTGAACCTCGTGTGTTGTGTTTTCTTAAGTTTTCTAAGTATGTTATTGACTATTAATAATGTCTTTATGGTGATGATGCTATTGATTTGTTCTTCATTTTATAATAGTCATGGTCCCAAAAATGTGCTGATAACTGCTAGCTACTCTGATACAAGCATGGTAATCTATGAAAGTTCCAATACTGGAGTAAGAAAACAAGTTACTTACCTGTAACTTTGGTTCTCCAGTATTGGAAACTTTCATAGATTCCCATGCGACCTCCCCTGGGAAAGCTCAGCCTCTCCATATTCAGTGGTTTGGTTACACAACGGCTACGAAAAATCTGAGGTTCTGAGCTTCTCTCAGGAGGCTTGCAAGGGGTGAGGCCAAGCTGATTGGCTGTTCATTTTTTTGGTCTCTTTTACAAAAAGAGGTAGATATGATGCAAAACAGGAATGGGCCTAGGCCTGGGTTCTGTTTTAGTGATGGTTTCTATTGCTTTTTTATTTATGTATACTGGGGACACACATTCCGACGACGGGTAATGATACAAGCATGGGAATCTATGAAAGTTTCCAATACTGGAGAACCAAAGTTACAGGTAAGTAACTTGTTTTCTTTTGTCACGAGAAAATAAACTTCTGCATACCTGATTGAGTGGGCTCGCGGATTTACTTCCTTGATACCCCGTTTCATTTGGAATATATATATCTTTGATTTAAAGTTTAGATTCTGTAATTGCATTTGTGATGCTGGTTTCAACCGTTCGCCTCGAAGGCATGAAAAAATGGGTGGAAACTGGCGTCAGCACTTTGACGAGGATCTGAAAAAGTATAGCCTAAAGTAAGTACCCTGTTCTTTAAGTAGTCTTTTTCCCCTTTAGGCAGATGCTTTCTGTATATCCTTGTTTGTCTTCAACCTGCTAACTAATGTGCATCTTTTAACCTAGGGAAGTATAACATGAAAATGAAATGAAAATACGTTTTGTAAAGCGCTCAATTGTCTAAGGGCGTCTTGGCTCTGTTAGCACAACGGAAAGGGGATTAGGACACCTGTTTACGGTCTAACTATTAAAAAGCCAGGTTTTAAGATACTTTCTCAAAAACTGAAAGGATTGACTGGTCTTTAAGGGGAGGGGGTAGGGCATTCCACTGTTTGGTTGTACCATACACGAAACATGTCCTTCCTGTTTGGAAGCTTGCTGTTTAAGGATGTCGAGGATGTGACTAATGCTAGTTTTTTAACAGGCATTCAAGATTTGGCACCAGGGGATTGTTGAAATTGTTAAAAAAAATTGCCAACTTTTGCTGCAGGATTACATTAAAAAGTATCTTCGTTGTTTGATAGTTCAGGCAAAGTGGGCTAGCTGATACATATTGAATTTTTCAGGGTCTGTTTCTAACAAAACTTGGGTTCAATACAGGTTGCTTTCTTGCCTTGAGTGTAGTAGTCTGCTCTTTACGTGTTTTTCTACAGCCTCACAGTGCTTTTTTAATTATTTTTTTTACCAGGGAACAAGCATGATGATGGCACGCAAAGTGATACAGAGCATTCTGGGGGTCACAAGCGCTTCATGAAGAGCGCTAATCTTGACGAGCACTTGCGACATCGTCACGTTGAACAAAAAGTGTTGCACTTGAAGGCTAAGCCTACGGAAAACGAAGAAGAGTCAGAGAGCCAGACTGCTTTCATGATTGAATTCTTTGATGAAGGTCACTCACGAAAGAGACGTGCCTATTCTTTCTCTCAGACTGCAGGTGTTTCTTGTCCAGAAGCGCCTTTTCCTGGTCCTCACGTAAAATCTGAGAAAGCGAAACCTGCTTCAGGAGATGTCAAGGGACTTTCCTCAGCTTTTCAGGCTGCTCCTGTTTCTAATAGAGTGATGCATAACACACAGCATATGAAACATTTACTGAAACAAAAATCAGATGAGCCATCTTCTACATATGTCTTGTCTCAAACATTGCTTAGAAGCTCTGGGAGTCTTGGACATCGACCAAGTACAAACAACGGGTTTGACAAAAGAACACTAGACGTTCGTACCACTGTTGTTGACAAGGGCAATGATGATGACCTAAGTGACAAAGGAACGTACACTATTGAATCGGACTATCCCAATCCTGAAGAAGTGAAGGCGAGAAAGATGATTGACAAGGTAAGAAATTAAGACAGGAGAGCATTCAGAAATGTAGGCTCATTTTTTGAATTACCTGCTAAATTTCCATTATTGTGTTAAAGCAAAATGTTAAAGTATTTACTGTATTTCTCAGTGTATGAGGTCAGGTGACTATTTTCCTCAGATGTCTTTCAAAAGTGAATTAAATTCTCTGAATACTTGTGACGTATGCTAGTCAGTGGCATCAGCAAGCAAGCTGTCAGATGTGGTTCAGTTGGTGTAGTTATAGAAGGTGCATGCGAGCCAGTTGTGAAACAGAAACAGTGACTCTTTGAAACACCCACTCAACGTCTCTACGGAAGGGCGTATGCAGATGTTGTTTCGCTGCTGAGCAAAAATCACAATGTTTATGATGATATTGAACACTGTTGCAATCAGTGACAGATTCTTGTTGACATTCCTACCGTATCTCTAGTAGTTCCAATAGCCAGTCAGCTTTTCCTTGAAGAAGACCACTTGTTTATTTTCCAGAAAGGGACACTAGAGAAGACCCCTCATATAAAACATGATGCACTACAGTTTTTTATTTTACGGTTTATGAACTTAGGCTTGCAGCCTCCTATTAATCTCAGGAATATACTCATAAAAAGGAAGATTGAATGAGGCAATTTTTCTGAACCAGGTGTACGGAGTGAAGAGAAAATTAGTTTCACTTGCTCTGTCACCTTGATTCTCTCCCTCAATATGATGCTGCCTCTAATGCCCCCGAGATACACTTCTTCAGGTTTCGCTTACAAAAGAATGTCTGTCATAAGTATTAATTAATGTGAATAAAAGGGGGGTAATCCTATACCCATGTGTACACGCTTGTTTCCACCACACTAGCTCACCGAACCCAAATGTCAGTGCCTGCAGCACGTAGGTGCGAAATAAACTCCGAACGGTATCGTAGGGGAATTATTTAGCAGCAAAATAAGGTATATTTATCTGAGATATGAATGTAATTGTGCACATGCATTGATATATCCTTGTATGAACAAAGAAGAAGGGGCCAGATGTACTAATAATGGATTTGATAAGAGTGGGAAATCGTGCACCCATTTTAACCAAATTCATTGTATTTTTGTGAACCAACCTATGTACCAGTAGGGCAGTTTGCAAAGAATCCTCATCAAAGTCATGAACATCCCTCCCACCTCCCCAGACCAATGTGAGGAAGCCCTTTGTTTGTCATACACAGGCTCCCTTCTTCTTGTTAGAACTATCCACCCTGTCACCTGTGGAGCATGATGAGATACTAAAGGACAGAGTTTCCTTTAAGGTGCATTGTCAATTTTTCAGTCTGTAAATGTTGCAGCCTGTCTGCGTACATTGTCCTGGTTTTCTTTGTAAAGTATTTTTGTGAAAGATGTTTCTCTGCACTTTTTCTTACATCACTGACTTTAGCTACAAGTGGTTTCTTATTTAAAGAAGAACAATAAATGTAATTTGGTAAATGTATCCTTTTAATGGGCTGCAAATGTGTTTAGCCTTATTTTGAAGGGATCTTTCATACAGAAAAGCTTTGTACTTGCATATTATTCGGATTCATATCAATTGCTTTGCTTATTTCCTCTTTCTGTATTAGGGGATCTCTGTGTATAGTCGTAATCTAGTGAATATTCCCGCCCATGTGCGTGGACCCCGGAGCAATCAAAAATAATCTCTTAAACTGTCTTCATTGCAGTCCTGCATAGATACTTAAGAGAAATTTAAAGACAATAATGCAGCCTGTACCTACAAGGCTACACTGTCCAGTACTTCAGCTAGAAATGCCAAGGATATAACATCAAAAACACATTAAACACAATCTGTCAAGTTTCACCCATAGAGAAACTTTCCTCCCCTCACCAAATCCTTGGAATGATCGAGAGGAAGGTAGGGACAGACAAGCCTCCATAGGCTGCCATTATGTGTCTGGAAAAGAGATACCGTGCCTTTACGGAACTCTCTGGAGACCTTCGATATCCCAGCATGCTCAGCCCCTTCCTTTTAATTTCAGTTCTTTTTTCCGGCTCCTGCTATCAGGACCCTGTAGCATTGAGCTCTCCCTTGTTTTTGGGTTTTTTGTCTACAAATTGCACTTTTAAAGTGTTAGAGTGTGTTCACTCGACGTCTTTTTGCCTTTTCTCACCTTTACTGAAGTTTCTCTGGTGTTTGGAGTGCTCTTTTATCAAATATGCCTATCTTAGTTGATAAATGCCCTGAGTGCTCTAGAAAAAAGGCAAAGTCAGATCCTCACAGGGTGTGCATCCTGTGTCTCCCTTCTTCTCATATTCCCGAGGAGTGTGATATCTGTCTGCAGTTCCCTAAAAGGACCCTGAAGGACCGGGAGAAGACCAGACTCCAAGGCCTGGAGCAGAGAAGGCAGCAAGGACAAGGTGGGTCTGGTTCATGAAGGGGCTCCTTCCTCTGCCCGTGAGCAGGCCTCTGGGGAGCTCCCCAGTAAGGAAAAGGCCTGAAAATGCCACCGGTCTCCGTCGACGTCGATGGCCTCGACATCGGCGTCGAAAGGAATGACCACAGTCTGTTCCCCGTCTCCCCAGGGCTCTGGGTCGAAGCGGCGTCGACGCCGAGGCGACTGACATCGAGATCTCCGACGAGGTCGACGTCGAGGACTGACTCGTTGTCGAGCCATTATCGACGTCGAGAGGGGTCAAGACACCGGCGCTTGCCGGCGAGGCGACACCGCTGGTCACCATCGACGTCGACACGTAAGTCAGCGGCGTCGAGACGAAGATCAGCGCCGAGACGGAGGTCGGCGATGCCGAGGAGATCGCCATCGTCGAGAAGACGATCGCAGTCGAGGCATCGACCGTCGACGTCGAAGCGACGACCATCGACACCGAGCAGACGCTCGTCGATGTCGAGGCGACGTTCAACGACGTCAAGGCGACGTTCGTCGACGTCAAGGAGACGCTCGTCAACATCGAAGGGACGCTCAGCGTCGAGGAGGAAGCCTAGACGTTCTAGGACCAGGACGGAGTCTTTGGCTTCAGCGAGCACACGGTCGCAGCGGCGCCGTCGCTCGTCCACGAGGGGTAGGGCCTCAAGATCACCCCTCTCTGGACAGAAGAGCTCGGGCTCGGAGTACTCTCAAGTTTACTCACCCTCCAAACCGAGGTCTCCTACACCTCCTCTTTTGCCCATGGATCCTCCTCCGCGTACCCCGACTCCTCCTCCACAACCTCCTACTCCTCCACCGCCTCCGATTCCTCCTCACCGTCCTCCTCCACCGGCTCCTCCAAGGTCGGCCTCGCTGCCTCGGTTGCCGTCGCCGCCTACGGGGCCTCCGCAACCTAGGCTCCCGGATCGACCTCCACAGCGACCTCCAGTCCGGCCCGCGGAACGTCCGAGGCCGCGGAGGTCGAGGTCTCGCTCACGGAGAGATAGGTCCAGGACTCGCCGTCGTTCGTCTACGAGATCCAGACGCCGCCGTAGGAGGGACAGGTCTAGATCCCGCCACACGGATTCGTCCAGTGCCAGGGACTTCTCGCCGACCCTGTCGGACTCCCCTCGAACGAGGGTGTCCCCGATCGACGACATTGTCTCCTTCCAGGAGGTGTTGCTGGGAGGTGCGGCGAAGCTGGGCATCACACTCACGGTGCCCACACCCTCGACGTCCGTCATCTTCGAGACCCTGCACAAGAAACAGTTGTCTCACCCCTTATTGCCGTTGGTGCCTGGGCTGGTGGAACCCGCCATGAAGCTCTTCCTCACCCCAGCGGTTACGAAATCAGCGCCTTCTAGGCTGCATAAGAAGTATCGGGCCCCGACTCGGATCCTGTGTTCCTTCGCTTGGACCCTGCGCGGGATTCAGTGATTGTGACGGCGGCGAGGAAGCAACACGCCACCACCCTGTCATCGACAGTGCCTCCTGACAAGGAGAGCCGCTGGATGGATTCGGCAGGCAGGAAGGTCTGTGGGATGGCATCCACGTCTATGAAGGCCGCTAGTGCCTCGGCCCCGTTAGGATGTTATGATCGGTCCCTCTGGGAGTCCCTTACACGGTTCGTGGAACTCCTTCCCCGGTAGAACAGGGAGGATTTCCAAGAAATCCTTAATGAAGGACTGATGGTCTCCAACCAGGTGATCAGTTCGGCTGCGGATTCTTCCCTCCCTGCAGCGCATGGATACTGCCATGGGGTCAACCTGAGGCACCACGCCTGGCTGCGTCTGACGTCCTTGAAGCCTGAGGCGCAGCAGAGGGTTGCCAATCTACCCTTCTCGGGTGAGACCCTCTTTGGAAAACATGCGGACGAGGAGAAGGCCTGCATGAAGGCGGAGGCGGAGACATTGACGGCTGACAGATTGGGGAAGCCGAAGGAACAGAAGAAGACCTTCTGCTCATTCCAAAGACGGTACGGGACGCAAGGCAGAGGGCTAGGTCGACAGGCTGGGCAGCAGCAGCAGTTCCAGCGGCGCCCGTTCCAAAAGCGCCAGAAGGGCCGTGGTGGTCAGCAGGCCTCATCCGTGACCAAAGGCCCGGCTGGGTCTAGGCCCTGAGGTGCTTCTTCCCCCTCATCCGTTACCCGCTCCGGTGGGGGGAAGCATCCAACATTAACTGGCAGAGTGGAGAAACATTACTCAAGACAAGTGGGTGCTGAATATTGTTTGCAATAGATACATTCTTCGGTTCACCAGTCCGCTTCCAGCGATTCCACCGGTCAGCTCGCAGTTCCGGCTGCGCGAGCTCCAGGCGGAGGCCGATACCCTGTTAAGAAAAAGGGCGATAGAAGACGTCCCTCTGTCCCAAAGGGGAAAGGGCTTTTACTCACGCTTCTTCCTAGTCCAGAAGAAGGACAAGAACGAGTTCAGACCCATTCTGGATTTGCGACATGCAAACAAGTGGATTCGCAGGGAAAAGTTTTGAATGCTGTCTTTGCACCAGATTTATCCTCAGCTGCAGAGAGGAGACTGGCTGTGTGCGATAGATCTGCAAGATGCGTACTTCCATATGCCCATTGCACGGAAACGTCGGAAGTTCCTGCGCTTCCTCGTCGGCGCCAATCACTATCAGTGCACCGTACTACCGTTTGGACTTAAGTCTGCACCCAGGACTTTTTCTAAATGCATGGCCGTGGTAGCAGCGCACCTGAGAAAGAACAAGGTGTTTGTCTACCCGTACCTGGACGACTGGTTGATCAAGGCCTCCACCTTCCAGGAAGCACAGTTGCATTTCAACAGGACGGCCGTCCTGTTGAACAGTCTGGGGTTGCACATAAACCTGTCCAAGTCTGTCCCGATTCCTGTGCAGTGCCTGCAGTACTTAGGAGCCTCCATCAATACGCTGTCGGGAGCGGGTCTCCTTCGGAGGAGAGGCGCTTATCCATCCTTTGGAAGGCTCAGTCTTTCATAGCTGCTCCATCTACAACAGTGAGGACGGTGTCTTCTCTACTGGGATCGATGACCTCTTGTATCTTCCTCACTCCGCACGCGCGCCTACACATAAGGCCGCTACAGGAATGTTTGGAGGGCCAGTGGGACCAGAGGAAAGGGTGTTGGGACGACCGGATTCAATTGTCTCCTCACGCCCAACAATCCCTGAGATGGTGGTGCTCGGCAGAGAATCTCCTCAGAGGGGTTCCTTTACACAAGGACATCCCGACTCAGACTATCGTGACGGATGCGTCTCTCTTGGGCTGGTGAGACCATTCAGACCATCTACAGATCCAGGGAACGTGGTCTCCGGCGGAGTCCACGTATCACACCAATTTCCTGGAACTCCGAGCTGTTCACTTGGCACTGAAGGCCTTTCATCCGTCCTTACGGACCAACTCCTTGCTTGTGCAGACGGACAATACAACCACGATGTATTACCTCAACAAGCAGGGGGGCTCAAGATTGCGCACACGGTCACAGGAGGCGCTGGCGATCTGGCACTGGCTTCTAGCCAAAGGAATGACGATAACTTTAACTCATCTGCCCGGTGTGCAGAATGTTCAGGCGGACACCCTCAGCAGGTTGCTTCAAGAAAACCACGAGTGGGTCATAAACGACGAGGTGCTCGACGACATCTTCGCCATGTGGGGCACTCCAGACGTGTATCTGTTCGCCACCGCCGAAAACAGCAAATGCCGCGACTTCACCTCGAGGTATTACCAACCGGGGACCCTGGGGAACGCGTTATGGATCAGCTGGTCGAACAGCTTTCTGTACGCTTTTCCACCCATTCCCCTGATTCCGGCGGTGCTCATCAAGCTGGCCCAGTCCCGGGCGCGGATGATCCTCATTGCTTCGGAATGGCCCAGGCAGTGGTGGTTCACGGACCTGCTTCACCGGTCAATCCTGCCTCATCGGCAGCTGCCCTGTCGGCCGGACCTTCTCACGAAGTTCAGGGGGCAGATGGTGCACCCCAACCTCTAATCGTTGAGTTTGGCTGCATGGCTCCTGAGATAGTGCAATATGGCCACTTGAATCTTCCTGAGGATTGCATGGACATATTGAAGGAGGCTAAGAGGCCATCTACGAGGACCTCTTATGCTTCTAAATGGAAGAGATTCTGCATCTGGTGCATGTCTAAGAACTATGATCCAACAACCTGCAAGGAGGATGTTATCCTTCCGTACCTTCTGCATCTGGCTCAGTCTGGCCTTAATTTCCATTCCATTAAGGTTCATCTGGCTGCATTGACTGCTTACAGAAAATGCCCTTCACAGACATCCTTCTTCCAGATTCCTGTGATTAAGGATTTTTTGGAAGGGTTGAAGAATGTGTTTCCTCCTGTTCGGCTTCCTTCGCCTTCCTTCGCCTTCATGGGAACTGAATGTGGTGCTATCCAGGCTGATGAAGTAACCCTTCGAGCCTATTCATAAGGCTTCCCTAGTGCACCTATCCTTGTGGCCATTACATCGGCCCGCAGGGTGAGTGAAATTCAGGCATTGTGTTGCCAGGAACCTTATACTGTATTTCATGCTTTTAAGGTTGTTATGCGTACTCACCCTAAGTTCCTTCCCAAGGTGATTTCTGATTTTCATGTTAATCAGAGTATAACTTTACCAACATTTTCCCAGAATCCTTCCACTCCAGTGGAACGGTCTCTGCATTCCCTGGATGTCAGAAGGGTGTTGAAATTCTATCTGGATAAGACCAAGGATATTCGTAGATCCGACCAGCTGTTTGTCAACTATGGGTCGGTTAGGACTGGTCTGGCTACTTCGAAACAGTCCATCTCTAGGTGTATTGTGTCATGTATCCAGCTCTGTTATCAGAAGGCGAATAAGACCTTAGGGGGTAAGCCTAAGGCTCATTCTACCAGGGGCAAAGCAGCTACAACAGCTTTGCTTCGAAATGTTCCCATTGCAGAGATCTGCAGGGCGGCCACTTGGAAGTCTGTCCACGCCTTTGCTAAGCACTACTGTCTGGATTTGGATGCCAGAGCAGATGCTCAGGTTGGGCAGGCTTCGCTGCGGAATCTGTTCGCACAATAGTGGTGTTGTCTTTATTTCTCCACCGCTGGATTGTTTTTGAATGCGCTTGCCATTCTATTCACTAGATTATGACTATACACAGAGATCCCCTACTACAGAAGAAGTAGTTTCTTACCTGTAACTCCAGTTCTGTAGTAGGGGTATCTCTGTTATAGTCATAAGCGCCCGCCCTCCTCCCCGGTGGAGAAAATGGTACTGGAATGTATGCTACAGGCCTTGCTTTATGTATCTTCAAAAAGAACTGAAAGTAAAAGGAAGGGTCTGAGCATGCTGGGATACCGAGGGTCTCCAGAGAGTTCCTTAAAGGCACGGTATCCCTTTTCCAGACACATAATGGCAGACTATGGAGGCTTGTCTGTCCCTACCTTCCTCTCTATCATTCCAAGGATTTGGTGAGAGGAGGAAAGTTTCTCTATGGGTGAAACTTGACAGATTGTGTTTAATGTGTTTTTGATGTTCTATCCTTGGCATTTCTAGCTGAAGTACTGGACAGTGTAGCCTTGTAGGTACAGGCTGCAGTATTGTCTTTAATTTTCTCTTAAGTGTGTATGCAGGACTGCAATGAAGACAGTTTAAGAGATTATTTTTGATTGCTCCGGGGTCCACGCACATGGGCGGGACTATTCACTAGATTATGACTATAACAGAGATACCCCTACTACAGAACTGGAGTTACAGGTAAGAAACTACTCCTTGGTTAGCATTTTAAGGTGATCTGTTTAATAGTTCCTTTTGACATCTTTGGACTGTGTGACACAGTGTATGATTAAAAATGGTGCCCATTTAGCTCCGACTAAAGAGTCTTGAACGAAATACCTTGAGAGTAGTTTAGATTAGAATTGTGTGTTTTATTACATCTCTCCCAACAAATTGTAGCATGAGAAGATTACTATTGACTACTGTGTGGCTTAAGAATGCAGTCAACAAGATTGGCAAGGAAAACCTATTTTGGTGTGTAATTAAATGCAAATCAAAGTTAATCCAACAATTTAGTATTCTGCTCTTTCAGTAACATGAATTTCCCATCAAAGTCGAGCCTCAAATCACAAGCCAAACGTATTATGTTTGCCAAATCTTATTTTTAAAGTTCTGCTGGTCCCACTTGTTTGATTAAAACACGTCCTGGTCCATATTCTTCGAAAGAATTCTTTGCTGGTACCCTGCACTCTTGGCCTGCCTAGTTGTAACATAGTACTCTAAAAATAAATTCGAGAAAATCTGAAATTTTAGAGGTTTGGTTCTTTAGTACTTGCTCTCAGGAAATCTGTCCGACAGACGTATTAGCGTGCCCTCCTTATATACAGGTATAAAAGATTCTTATTGTGTTTTTTGACATCAGTTACTCCTTTGCTCCTAAAGTTGCAGCAATGAATGAGACTGTTTTCCCACATCTCAATCTTAAATGTATTTCACCAGTATAATATAGCCTACTGGGTGCTACAGAAATAATGTTACTAGAACTCTCTTGTTTATCTTGCTGTGCTTTGTCAGAGATTACAGAACACTACAGATTGATTTCTTTGTCGTCTGAAATATAGAGACCACATTTCTTCGTCTCTAAATTTGCTTTAGCTTCCTTTTTTAAAATTATTTTTTATTATTTTATTTAAACATATCACAGTAAAACATTACATATTTGCAACAAGATGTACCCTTTACAAGCGTAGAGCCCATATGTAGTACAGAAGACAAAAAGTGAAAGCTTCTGAATTATACATCGTGGAGTAGTAGGAAGAGACCATGTTGGAGATCTATGACTAGCGGCATAGAAGATACATGTCACAATCTGATTAAAGGTGTGTTCGAATGTGTATACCTCCTTCAGTGCAACTCCTGCTCTAGGTGACAGGGACCCAAGCCCCCTACAGCATGCACGGAATCTTAATGCACCTCCTCTAATACCCCTTTCTTTTTCAGTGAGAATTTGTTTATACAGTCCTCAAAAGCTCTTAGGGCAACTCTGAGGGGGCAACATTTCATTCTACAACTCAGTCTGTGTATTGCAGTACAACATATCTTTGGACCATTCTGAAACCGTAGGAACAGGCCCCAGACGGATCCAGCGATCAATATCTTATTCCACTTTCACAATAGACCTGCTTTAATTTTCACTGATTACGAGTTCTGAGTTGGTGTGGGTTTGTATCTCAAGAAAGCCCACCGGGTCCTAGGGTGACCGACACACCTGGAAGCAAATTCAGGACGCCGATTGTAAAAATTCTGGACAAAGTGTGAAAATTCAGGACAAAAATTCAGGACAAAAACTCCTCCAATAAGTTGGACTATTCATTACACGTTTACCTTATTTTAGTAGGAGGTGAACCCTTAGCCCTTCCCAACCCTCTGTAAAATTGTCTTGTTAAATCCTATCAAGTTTATGTAATTAATTAGCAATCAGGTGTACTTTCAAATGCACTATTTATCGCAAATATTGGAGGAGAACGCCCATCCCTCCTGCTTGATATCGAATTGTCTGCCATTCCTTTGTATTCACCAATGATATAAGCCGAACGTGTTTTAAAACAAGTGATTTCCCACTCATGTCCCAAAATCATTGGTAGAAAAACCTTCATATTCATATAAAGATCCCTTTTAAAATTATATGCAATTTTCCAAATTTCTGCTGTCCCAGTTTGCCGTAAAATGCCCTGTCTACCACATTATCTGAAATGTGGCATCATACTACCTAAATAACATATAGTTAAGCGAGGGTGAGTCACATTCTGACCCTGCTGTGAGGGGAAAGATTTGGTTGCACCGACTTAGGGTGGGGCTGCTGCAGGCCATTAAGATCACAGCTAGTGCGCAAGCTGGCCCCTGCAGTAAGAGTTGAAGAACTTTTCAGCTGCTTGCAGGTTGACAGCTCGTTTTAATGGCCTAAATTACGGACAAAAGGTGTCCATGAACTAATTCCTCACGACAATAGACAAGGGGCCAAATAATGGGCGGTCCGTGAAATTTACAGACAGTTGGTCACCCACCCGGTTCCGAGGACCCCCGCAAGGGGAAGTCTTGAGCGGCTTGCTTTGTAGACGGGGTCAGCAGGAATACAATATATTTAGCCCAATTAATTTTAAGGCCAGAAACACCCCTAAGTCTCATCACTTCATTAATTATCTGTTAGGTTAGATCGCGGCTCTCTGACATACAGCAGCATGTCATCTCTGGCATGCAGGTGCATGTCATCTGCGTAAGCAAATACTATGAGGTTGTAGTTGAGAAGCAAATCCCTCTGTGCCCACTGTATTCATGCAGCGCGCACGCCAGAGGTTTCGCTACCATGGCATACAACAGCTGGGACATAGGGCAGACCTGCTGCATGCCTCTTGATATTGTACTTGGTTGAGTAATCCCATCCCCCACCCGAACCCTGGCTTCTGGTCTATGATAGAGAACCGACACAAGCTTGAGGAAATTCTCACCCACTCTGATTAGTCGCAATACCTGCATCATGAAGGCACATTCGACAGAGTGGAATGCCTTCTCTGCGTCTAAGAAGACAGCAGCTGCCTCAATCTCGGGCTTTACATGTTGGACAGTACAAAATACTGTTCTCAAATTATGTTACGCTTCGGCCTGGAACAAACCCTGCCTGCTCCGGTCCCACCGCTCTTGCGACCAGGGGGGCAAGTCAAGTCAAGGAAATCTTTATTCGGCTGCCATTTAAAACAGTCACAAAAAAAGCACAAAATGCAATTTACAAAATTACAAATCATATTTTTTACAAAAAAAATACAATTAATTTACAACTAAGAACATGGTGCAAACATTACTGTTCTAATAAAATTCTATTCCTTATATGAAGTGCTGCTTTTAAAAACTGAGCTAGCCTCCATGCTATGTGTTCGTTCTCCAAAAGTTGGAGTAGTAGCATAGCTTGACAGCACTGCCTAGGTGCATGGTAGACTGGTCGGTGATGTTATCACAAGGGCACAGTATTAGGGTGCCCGACCAGTCATTCAGTTTCGGGAATGACACCAGTCTATGAATATTACCCAGTCTGAGCCTAGTTAGAAGAAATCTGTCAAAAGTTCCTGGTACAAATGAAGATAAGGCTCCATCCCCAGGGTGGTGCTTATCAGCTGGTGACGCCTCACTGTGATTTTTGCTGAGATTTCCCCAACCATTCTATTTGCTTCCATTAACTGGAGGGCCTCTTTCTTTAGGGCCTTTCTAGAAATCTCCATCATTGATGTTGGGTTTAAAAAATATTCTGGGCGACCCAGGTCGTTCATAAAATCATGTACGAATTTGATCCAAGGGATTGCTAAGGTCCCATCTAATCTCAAGGTGTCTTTTAAAATCCCGCTGTTTAGCCTTGTCTGATCCTTACACCAGACTCTATTCCACAGGAGTATAGGCTCAAGTTTTACAAGATCTGCTATATGATGGAGAGCTAAATCCTCGTGGCAGATGAATGTCGAGGTGCTAGGGGGTACGGAAAGAATATACCTTAAAAACAAATTTTCAACTGTTTGTAGCGGGTTGGTATCTACAAAACCCCACACCCCAGCCCCTAAATTGCCATGGTGCCATGTTTTTAAAAAAAAACATATTTTATTGGGTTTTTACAGTTTTATTTCCAAAAGTTCAAAGTGTATTATTACATGCCCATCCGCCCCCACCTATGTATAATAGCATAGCATCTCCAAGAATGTCTGTTTGTGCACGACTCCTGCAGGGCAGACAATTGTACAATATACACAGAACAGAAGAAGGGTAGCAGAC
Source organism: Lissotriton helveticus (assembly GCF_964261635.1). Taxonomy (NCBI): domain Eukaryota; kingdom Metazoa; phylum Chordata; class Amphibia; order Caudata; family Salamandridae; genus Lissotriton; species Lissotriton helveticus. The sequence continues at coordinate 939,815,851 of NC_136067.1, forward strand.
AATACCAACATCATAATTTTAGTGGAATAAATGCAGTACAACAGTTCAACAGTTCCCCAACCACCCCCCCCCCCCGAGGTTACGGCCATGTCCTATTCTAGTCTATACTTCCGGTGAAGTCAAAGGTAAGTTGAAAGGGCATGCAATATCTTATAAGCCTCTAGGCCACACAGCTGGCTACATCTCATCCATCCACCACAGTTTACAAATTGTTCTGGGGCACGGCCGTTCTCCCTATAATATTTACATCATCTCCCATTCCAGGGATATCGGAGTCTTGCGCAGGCCTCTAGATTCTTCCCTGGGCAATGCTGCACCTTCCGCTCCTCCCCAGCGTAACAAGTCACTATGCCATACATGTGCTTCCGGGGCTTTGCGTGATTTCCATCTCATAGTCGTGTTTCTAATAGCCAGTATAAAAGCGAGGTTTACAAACCGAAATTGCACTTTGTTGGGGGGGTGATGCGAGTATGGAGCCCCAGGATGCACTCCTCCAGAGTATTGGTAAGAGTAAGCTTTGTGGCAACTTCTGTCATACGCTGTACCGTATCCCAGTACCCACGTAAACGCGGGCATTCCCAAACCATGTGTATGAAACTTGCTCCCTCCAAAAAGCATCGAGGGCAACAGTGTTGTGTCTGGGGGAACATCTTGTCAAGTCTGTGCGGGGTTAAATATGCACGATGCAATACCATCGTTTGGATAAACTTGAATTTGGCGTTGCGGGGAATTTTTATGGGGTGTGCCAAGATTATCTCCCATTCTCTTTCCGACAGCACCTTCCCTATATCCGCCTCCCACTGGGCTTTCAATGGAAGCAGGGAAACTCTTGTATGTGCACTTATCCCAGTGTATAGCCATTTTATCAGATGTCGCCCGCCACCCATACAATACACCATCTTAATCAACTCGTTTTCAGATGGGGCTAACCTCTGAGGAGCCCAGTTTGTCTTAACCCTGAATAGCGCCGTGTGGGTTAACCCCTTCGACGCTGATGACGAGCTGGGCTCGTCATGAGGTAGCCTCCTCGCACGCTCATGACGAGCCCAGCTCGTCACGTAAAGTGCGCTTTTAAAAAAGTCAGCGTACGAGCGGAATTCCGCCCGCACGCATGCGGTTAAAAACAGAGACGCCGGCGCGCCCGTATGGTGTAGGGACGTGGCATGAGCCATCAGTGTATCCTCTTTAAACAAGTCTGCCACCGTATGGATGCCCACATCCGACCAGGGTTTTAATTTCCGTTTCGTCAGCCTGCCACTCGCCAATGTGATCCCGAGGAATGGTATATTACCTGCGTACCTACGCGCCTTTTGGGTATATTGCAATGCCGCTTTCCAGCATCTTAACGCCGTCTGCAGCAGCACAGGAAGCTCCGACAAGATCCTGTGTCCCGGCAGCAACAGGGCGTGTAACAACCCGTTTTCCAAGTCTGCAGCAGTGTAGTCAATTTCTTGTAGGTTACGCCCCGCTGTCCAGTATGACAGCCATTGCAATTGGCAGGCAGAGTAATAGGCGCGAAAGTCTGGTACTCCCAATCCACCCGCCGCAGTACCCACCTGTAGTTTTTTTTTTTTTTTTTAAAGACCTTTATTGCACACTCATGTAATAACACAGCTATTGGCCTACAACCCCTTGGGCCGGCCGCATCAGGTATTAGCGTCTGTCAATGTTATATAGATAACACAGCCCTTAGCCGACATCCCTGGGGTCCGGCGGCGTAGTGAGAAATGTTGTGTATAGTTAAGCAAAGTGTATATCGGATCATCAAAAAAAGAAAGGTCTATATTTTTCCATTACAGTCATGTCTCATAATGCATTTTTGTAAAACTTTAAATAAACAAGCACGCCGACATGCAACACGACAATAATTCCAGAAGGTGTACGAGTAAAGGCACATTTAATCGACCCGTAGTGTATCAAAGAGAGAGACTCAACATGTATTCAACTGTCGCTTAAAGACGTTCCCATTATTCCCACTCCCCCTCCATTTCTTCGTCGGAGCTAGTACCATCGTCTTCCGGTAGAGGGTCGCATTGGTCACCCCTGTATGAGTTCCATGAGGACCAAACCCTGTTCCATTTACGAGGGCATGCCCTACTCACATATACTGTACGTTCCGTAAACATTAATGTGTCCATCTTTCTGCACCACTGCGCCACTGTGGGCAGTTCTGGGGACCCCCATTTCTGTGCAATGTCTCGTTTCGCCACCATCATGGCTAAAGCACCCCATATCAGCCCATACCTGGAGAGATCATTCGGTTCCCAGATGTTTAACAGGCATTTTCGCGGCTCAGGAGTCAGTTACGCCCCCAGTGCTTGCGACATTGTGCGCATCACTTGACGCCAGTAAGCGGCGATTAGCGGGCAATCCCAAAGGGTATGTAATAGTGTGCCTTCTTCCCCACATCCCCGAAGACAGTAGGGGTGCGGAGCACTGTGCAGTTTATGTAGTGTAGTTCTTGTATAGTATACGCGGTGAAGGATTTTTAATTGGACTAGCTTAAGTCTGGACGAGATTCCCACCTCTCTTGGGGATGCCAGCACCTCAATCCATTCCGTGTCGTCCATGTCCCCCAGCTCGTCTATCCATCTCTTGCGCAGTTTCAGCATAGGGTCTGGTTGGTTATTTATCAGTTTGTTATAGGTGAGGGAGGTGGCGCTGCGTTGCATGTAATCTGTAAGCAATCTGTCCTCCAACGGGGAATATTCTGGGACCTCACTGTCTGGTGGTATCGCCTGCAGCAATGCATGCCTTATCTGCACTTCTCTATAGGTTTCGTTGGGGCCTAGGTTGTACTGTTGCTGGAGAATGGAGAACGGGACCACCGTACCCTTGTCCCACAGGTCTCCTACTGTGGATATGCCAATGCTATCCCATTGTGTGAACCCTTTACTCTTCCGCAGCTGCCCCAGCGCCTTTGTGTCCCAGAGTGGAGTAAGTTTAGTAATGGTGTCTCTCCACCCCATCTTTGCCTGCGCCATGTGCCATGTGCCATAACGTGACCGTGTGTTTCGTGGGTCCTACCAACCGAGTCATCTGACCCCTGTTGTAGAATGCAGAGAGCCTGGTTGCGCCCTGTGTGCCCTGTAGGCGGGGTCATCCCGAGGCGCATGTATCCAGTGGTTGATAATTCACCTGTAGTTTTTTTAGGCTGATACAGCGTCTACCCTTGCCCCATATGAGATCCGTGAGCATAGTGTTAAGCATGGCAAGGGTGCGTTGCGGCACAATTAAAGGCAGGTTCGTGAAGTAATAAACCAAGCGTGATAACATGACCATTTTAGCAATAGCTGTCCTGCCAGTTATGGAGAGTGGTAATGCACTCCAGAAAGCAACACTGGCTCTTAACGCTCTTATTGCCTTGCTCAGATTGCCCTCTAACATGTCCTCGTGGTTTCTATAGATCTGTATTCCTAGATATTTAAAAGTCGCTTGCTTCACCTGAATGGAAGTGCTCCCAATGTGTCCGCCCGCTCCGTAAAGAAAAACGTGTGTGTTTTGGTGGTATTTAAAGCAAGTCCCGAAATATTTTCAAATCTCTGGAAAGTTTCAAATAGCGTGTCCATTGGGTTGCGGAGGTCTGCCACGTACATAAGAATATCCTCAGCGTATGCTGAAAATAAGTGGGTCGTGGTACCTATTCGTATCCGCAGATCTAAAAAATCACGGCGCAAGTATATCGCTAACGGTTCCAATGCCAATATAAATAGAAGGGGCGACAACAGGCAACCTTGTCTAGTACCTTTATGTATGGTGTATTCCCGGGATATATGTCCTCCCGTTCTAGTACGTGCCGTGGGAGCATTATATAGTATTCTTACCCAAGTGACACATTCCATCGGGATGCCGAATTTCCCCAGGGCCTGGAACATGTAATCCCAATATATAGAATTAAAGGCCTGTCGTAGGTCAAGGGAAATACAGCCCGCGTGCGCGTACCTTTTCGGGGCCTCCGACAGTATATAATGTAGTTTCCGAATATTTAGAGACGTGCAGCGTGCGGGCAAAAAACCAGTTTGGTCAACGTGTATTCGTTTTGACAAGTGTGGGAGCAGTCTGTTCGCTAATACTTTGCTCAGTATTTTATATTCCGCTGATAGCAACGACAATGGACGGTAGTTTGCCATGTCAGTGTGTACCCTGCCCGGTTTCGGGGAGAGCAATGACCGGTGCTTGTGCCATCGTATCAGGTAGGGAGCCCTTCTCCCACACTTCCTTATATAATTCTACTAAACGGGGCACTAAAGTGTCCGCGTACGTGTTATAGAATTCAGTGGGTAGTCCGTCAATACCAGGCGTTTTGTTTTGCGGCAGTCCCTTCATTGCCACTCTGATTTCTTGTGAGGTAATGCGACCCACGAGTCCTTTACGCAGTTGTTTTAGGATCGTCGGGTAAGTGAGGTCAGATAGAAATGCCTCTGTGTGGTGTAGTGAGTGTCCCTCAGGCGCTCTCTATAAAGTGGCATAATAATCGCGGAACGCCACATTTATCTCTCCCTGCACAATGATTGTGTCCCCGTTATCTGTAATAAGCTGAGGTATGACCACGGCTGGGGGATCGGCCCGTAGAATGCGAGCTAGTAATGTTCCCGACTTGTCGGCCTCACTGTGGGCCCACTGTGTGAATGTTGCGTAATCTAGTACCCTCAGGGATTCCAATAATTCTGCAGGCAGATGCGCACCTCCTGTAAAGGCCCATTCTTCTCCGTATCTGTGATTGCTTCCTTTTCTAGTGTGCCCATTGTCTCCTCTACCCCCATTAGTGAGTTATGTAATTCCTGTCGTGCACCCACCGTCGTACCAATGGCCTTTCCCCGTATGACCGCCTTAAAGGTGTCCCATTCTATCAGTTTATTCGAGGCTGTGTTAGCATTGTCTATGAAGTAGTGTTCGATAGTGTCAGCAAGGGCAGCACGAAAGACCTGGTCCTCTAACAGTTGCGGCCAGAGGCGCCACGTGGGGACCGGCGTGGGTATCCTATCCCATGCGATGCCAGATTCTAACGGATTATGGTCAGAGAATGTCTTGGGACGATAAGTAGAGTCAAGAATCTGCATGGCTATCCTTCCAGAACAAAGTATTCTGTCTATCCTTGTGTGGAGATCGTGTACTGTGGAGTAGTAGGAGTATTCCCTATGGAGGGAATGACGCATGCGCCATACATCTCGTAAATCCCACCCCTCCAGCCACTGGAGCAGTGCCTCCGCCTGTTTCAACACAGTTGTGCCCTGTAATGGTGGGTGTGACCTATCCCGCGATACGTCCAACACTACGTTACAGTCCCCTCCCAGTATCCAAGGGTAGGCTTCCCATCCTGCCAATGCACCACTCAATGTGCTCCAAAATACATCTTGCTCGTGATTAGGGGCATAAAAGGTACCAATCACCACTAGTTGCCATCAAGTAGACCCATAACAAGGACATACCTCCCCAGTTTGTCCACACGCTGTTCCTGCGCAACAAAGGGTATCCCGTGTTTTATCCAAATCGTAGCACCCCTGGCGTAATTCGAGTATACAGTAGAGAACACTTGACCCCTCCATTTCTTCCTGAGTTTCACCACTTCACTTTCAATCATATGTGATTCCTGTAGGTAGACTGTGTGCACCTTGCGTCGTTGTAGCTGGGCATGTATTCTGTGTCGTTTATGTATCGTGCCCATACCCCTTATATTCCATGTCAGTACTTTATACTTCCCCGGTGTATGCATGTGGCCAGGAAACACATAGTGTAACAGTACACCAGGACAATTCTCCTGAGCATTAAAACAATAGAGGACAATTTATGACCGCACCTCAACCCCTCCGCCCCCCCCTCCCCCCAATACACGGTAGATCCAGAAAAAAGCCTTGGACCAAAACTCCCCAAAAACAATCTGACATATCAACATGTGCCTTCAAGGAAGAAATCCAATAAAGCGACAAGAGAAAAGTAAACAGAAACAGTGCAAAACGCCTTCGCCATCTGGGGGGGGTGTGCCTGCGCCAAACACATGCTAGCACCTTGTCAACTTCTGTCATGGCGAGCTACTACAGTGCCAGAGCTCTAATGAGTCATGGCAACTAAAAAGAACTATAGTGCCAGATCAGGGGACCTTGCCTTTTCGCAGCGCAATAACATCATAAAAAGGTAACAATACTTGTGGGAGTCTATCATCCAAAAAGGGTTGCAATCCGCTGCGGTGTTGCTGAGGGAAACAAAGCCACACTGTCTTCAGAGTCCGAGGCATGAGAGTCTTCCTCTTCCGTTGAGGATTTGTGAACTGATCTAGGCGCATTTGTGAAGGTTGCTGTAGCCAACACCGCCTGCTGTTTGGTCTGCTGCATCTGCTGTAATGTGACCCGCGCACGTTCCGGAGGTTTCCGCAGCCTACGACCCCTGCGTCCAGTCGATGATGCCACGCCTGATCGTCTCCTCTCCTCTGTGAGCAATTCCCTTTCTTCCGCATTAGTAAGTTCCATCACCTCCAACCAGTCCTCAACATCTCCAGGACTTACAAAGAAGTAGGATTTTTGCTCATGAATTATCTTTAGGCGGGCAAGGAACAACGATGCATACTGAAGGTGCAAGTCTTTAAGCCTACGTTTCACCGCCATGATGGAGGCCCTCTGCCTCTGCACTATCATCGTGTAGTCGGGGAATAGTGAAACCCCCGTGTTTTCAAAGCTGAGCGGCGCCGCCAATCTGGCCTTTTGTAGTAAGACGACCCGATCACGGAAGTTCAAAAATTTAACTATGAGGGGTCTCGGGGGAGCACCCGGTTTGGGTCGTCCGGTCCGGATTCTATGCGCCCTTTCTATGCAGTATTGAGCAGAGAGACCCTCCGTGGTGACATTATCCCTAAACCACTGTTCCATGTAACCCACCGCATCCGGCTCCTCGCATTTCTCCGGCAGGCCTATGACTCGAATATTGTTCCGGCGTTGCATCATCCACTCTATCCATCAGTGTGGCCACCTGGGTTTGCAACTGTTTAACATCCGCCTCCGTCTGTTTTTGCTTGGGCAGCAGTTCGGCCAGCGCCGTTCCCTGCTCCCTGACCGTCCCCGCCGTCTTAGCGTGGTCCGCTCTGAGCAGGTTCAAACCCGTGGACAGAGATCCTATCTGGAGCTCCAGGGCCTTCCTCGTATCACGTACCTCTTTTAAGATCAGGTCCAATTTATCTTCTGTATTTGATTCTCTGGTCGGGAGTATGTATCCAGAGCTCATCGCCTCATCCATATTCCCTGGATCCTCCTGCGTCACATCCGACCCCCGCTGTTCCACCAGTTTCGGCTTAGGGCGTCCTGGTTTGCCCATGATGCACAGAGGGTAGTTGTATCAGCCTAAGCGCCGCACAGGGAAGAGAGGCGCCAACCACCACGCGGCAGCCACGTCAGGGCACCGGCGGTGACCTCAGCTCCACAGCGAACCACCCAGGAAGTGCCGATAGTAGCAGAGGGTGCACGGGGCCTCACGTTCAAAACAGACACCAAAGCCCACCTCTAAAAACCCCAACAGGACCAGTCTTCGCCGTATCAGGGGTCCAGGGCACGCGTGGCGTCGTCGTGGTGGTACCCTTAGATATCTCACCCCAGCTCCAGTAGTGGCATAGTTGTTCTGCAGATCATCGGTCAGTCCCAGGTTGCCTGATCACGCTCCTAGGCGGGCCGCCGTTTGGTCAAGACTGTTCATTAGGGCCCAGCAGGAGAGGTCTTAGGAAAAAGTTACCAAGGTCCAAAAAGACCTGCCGGTCGAATGCAAATGGCCACCTCCAGCCTCAAGACTAGGCCGGTAAGTAAGGGGGACACTGCCACACAGCAGTCAACCACACACACCCCCGGTAACAATAGGCAAGCGCTCGTCTGCCCCTCCTGGGAAGCGCTCCTCTTTCCAGGGGGTGTTTGGGGGGCGCCGTCCGGAGAAAGTAGGCCGGATTACATCCCCGGGCTCGCCTGATCACGGCGCTCCTCCGCAGCGTCCCATAGCGTCGCAGGCGCATCGGCGGTCTCGTTGCCGTCGTTTCTGCGGGTTCGTGCCCCCGGGCCTTTTCACAGGGCTCCGAGTCTGTCGCCTTCACCCCTGCACGAAGCCTCAGCAGGCAGCAGCGCAGAGGCAGCGACTCGAGTCTCCGCCCAGCCGCCCCCGCAGCAACAGGGCCGCCCCTGTAGTCTCTCACCGCGGCACCTCAGTCATACGGGAGCAGCTCCGATCTTGCAGGCCGGTCGCTCCGTCTAGCACCACCGCTGTCGGTGCTGAGTGCGTATCAGTTGGCAGATTATGGCAGGATAATGAGAGCTCGGGTCCGGAGCTCGCTTAACTTGCGGCCGCCATGTACGGCTTCTGGCCACGCCCCCCCGCCATGGTACCATGGTGACACATTTTGCTTTGCATATTTGTAGCAGTTCTGGGGGTGGTTTCCTACCTAGTTTATTAGCAAAAGTTACTAGTGCCACAGTGGATCTAGTAAATGCCAGTTTTTTAGCAGATATAGTAGCGGCCCAAGAGTCAAGCTGATTAAAAAGTACGCCTTGGTAGGAGAATTTTTTTATAGATGATAACTTCTTCCCGTCTGTAAACATTTCACAGGTTTTCGGAGTCCCTTGCTTACACCTCATAACATTCTTCTTTGTTACGTTAGTTTTAAGACCGAGGTCCCCCATGAATATACTAAAACTATCCAAGGCTGTCTGAAGGCCATTTTGAGTGTGTGCCATCAGAACGGCATCATCCGCATAGAGAAGTGCGAGAATGGGGCGGCTGCCTGCTTGGGGAAAGTGTTTACCCTGGAGAAGCAGTGCATCTTCAAGTCCATTTATGTAAAGGTTAAAAAAGAAAGTGGCCAGGTACTGGTAGTGCATTCAGATTTGGTACTGGTAGTGCATTCAAGAGGAGGTTTGTTCTGTATAACATTATGCTGATTTTAATGGTGGGACTTGGTGGGGGGGGGGTCGGGGTCGGGGAACGGGCTGTGTTGACCGATGATGACATGACTGTATTGTTGTTACTTAATCAAATGCAAATAAAAATATTAACAACAAAAAAAAGGAAGGGGCCAGAACACAACCTTGTCTGACCCCTCTCCTAATTGTGAAGGCTTTAGTGCATTCACCCTTCAGGCCAAACGTAACGCTATACAAATGCCGTAAGAGTATGATAATTTGTAATTCAACCCCTACCCTTTCAAGAACCTCCCACAGCATATTATGTTTAACTGAATCAAAGGCCGCGGTGAGGTCAACAAAGGCCAAGTATAAAACGCCTTTTTTTACTCTGGTATACTTGCCAATCAATATTGAAAGATTTAAGGACTGTTCACTAGTATCAAGACCATCACGGAATCCGTACTGCAAGTCGGATAGTATCTGGCTGTCCTCTGCCCAGTCTGAAAGGCGCTCCAGGATGACCCTCCCTAATACTTTAACCATAGAGTACAGGAGGGAGATAGGTCTGTAACACCCCGGATCTTCACGATTACCCTTTTTAAAGATTGGAATTATTATTGATTTCACCCAGGTCTGGGGAAGGGTGGCCTTTATGTTAGCATTAAAGACCTGGGTCAATATAGGCCCCCACAGGGAGACATTGTGTTTGAACATATCAACCGGTACCCCATCGAGCCCAGGCGCTTTGCCAGACGAACTTTGCGCCAAAACCCTAGACACCTCCTCCATGGTAATTTCTTGGTCAATCTGTTCGCTAATGTTTGTATTACAATCATCCGGGTGGCTGCCACCCTGGATTCCCTGGCTCATTATATAGCTTAGAAAAATGGCTAATCCATGTTTCTTCTGTAATTGCTATTTCCACGGAGGGGCCATTACTTGGAGCTAAAAAAGGGGTTCTCAAGACCTTCCAGAACGCAGTGCTACCTTTCTGCTGGGCAGCGATGTGTAAAGAATCCCAGGCTTCATTTCGGAGAGTTTTTCTTTCTTTTAGGGCCCTTCTGTAGTCTAATCTGTCTTTACGGATATTGAGCGGTGATCTAGGTTGTGTGTGCAGTACCTTTTTTATTTTATTTATTTTTTATTCCTTTTCATTGTTATGACAAAATAAGGCAATCTTGTACATACAGAATCATTATAGCAACACATTTCACTGTTACATAAGTCAATCATTACTACAAATGTAAAGGCCCGCCATCCTCGAGTAGTCTCGATCAGACCCTGCCCTACCACCCCTCTCATCTAAATCCTCACCCGCCTCTGAGTCCTCTTCTTCTCCATCTGATGGCGGATTGCAAATGTCTCCCCTGTATGTGTTCCATGCCCCCCAGATTTTAGTCCATTTACACGGGCATCCTCTACCAATATATACCGCTCGTTCAGCTATCATCGCCCCATCCATGTCCCTACTCCACGCTGTGAGTGATGGCACATCTGCTCCACCTTTTTTTTTGTGCTATATTCCTCTTGGCTATTATAAGTTCCAGTGTGACCCAACTCTGCCCATGGCGTGTAAGATCATTTGGCTCCCATATGCCTAGGAGGCATCGTCGTGGCTCCGGCACTAGTGTGACCCCCTTCTGACTGTGACATGGTACGCATCACTTGCGTCCAGTACGGTGTTATTTTAGGACATTCCCATATAGTATGGAAAAAATTCCCCACTTCCCCGCAGCCACAGAGACAGTAGGGGTGTTCTATGCGTCCCATTCTGTGCAGAACATGCCTAATGTAGTACGATCTATGCAGGATAAGGAGCTGCACCAGCCTAAGGTGCGAGGGTATGCCCACCTCCCTAGGGGACGCTAACGCTTCCTGCCATTCTGAGTCGTCCATTTCAGCTCTGTCTTGTACCCACTTAGCTCTCAGGGGTCCCATAGGGTCGGGCAGGTTGTTCACTAGCTTGTGATAGGTAAATGTGGTGGCCGCCTTCTGCATGTGATCTGTTAATAATCTATCCTCCATGGGGGAGGCCTCTGGGACTTCGGTTCCGGGCGGTAGCGCCGTCATCAGGGCATGTCTGGTTTGCGTGTATCTTAATAGTTCAGAGGTCGTCAACTCGTATAGGCGTTGAAGACGTTCAAATGGCACTATCTCACCTCCCTGCCATAGATCACCTACTGTGGATATTCCTATAGCATCCCATTGGTCGAAGCCTTTGCTGTTTCTAAGTCTACCTAGCTTTTTTTGTGTCCCAAAGCGGAGTGAGTCTGGTTATCACCCCCCACCATCCCAATTTGACCTGGGCGTTATGCCATATCACCAGTGTAAGGCGCAGTGGGCCGAACATTGCTAATGCCATTTTCTTGTCATACAAGGGTGAGAGCATGCCCCTCGTGCCCAGTTGTGCTCTATCTGCCTTAAATGCGGGATCTGTCTGCGGAGAATGCAACCATTGGTTTATCATCTTCAACTGCGCTGCCCAGTAGTAGAGTTATATATCAGGGAGTGCTATCCCCCCGTCATACCATCCTCGCACTAATTTGGCCTGTGCTATGTGGGCTGGCCTGTTGCCCCATAGAAGGGCTGAAACCTGTGCTGAGATGGCCCTGAAATATGACGGCGGAACCTGATAGGGTGTGTTTTCTAATATATATAAAAAACGAGGCAGTGCCATCATTTTGAATAGCGCTGCTTTTCCTAATAGTGTTAGTGGTAATGTTCCCCAGTGCCGCACATCTCGCCCTAATCGCTCCAGTGGGGGCTGCAGATTTTTTTAAAAGAATTCTACAGAGTCGGCCGTGACGTGTATACCCAGGTATTTGAACGTAGTTCCCGCTGTTTGCAGCGGGCAACTTTCAGGAAGGCATGGCGGCGGGCCACGCAGCACATTAGTTTATTGATTTAGACCAGTTATTGGTGTAACCAGAAACCGTACCGTAAGCTGCACAGGCATCCAGAAGGGTAAGAATGGATTGCCTCGGTTTGGGCAGGTACAGCAGGATATCATCTGCATAGAGGGATACTCGGTCCTCCCAATCATCTGTCCATTTGAGGCCTCGGATCGTCTTTCGTGAACATATTTAGTAAATGCGGCGCAGTTGCTACCATTGTTTTTTTATAGAGTTCTACCGGGATGCCGTTTGGGCCCACCGCCTTGCCCGATTGTAGCGCCCCAATGGCTGCATGCAATTCCTCAATAGTTAGATCACTTTCTAGTTCTTCTGCCGCCTCCGGAGTTAGTTTGGGCATCTTAATGTCTTGTATGTACGTCTGTGCCTCCTCCACTGGCATCTCCGAGTCTGACGAGTAAACTGCCCTAAAATGTTGTGCTAGTGTATCAACTATCATGTGGGGGGTCAGTTGTAATCTCCCCTCCCTCCGTATAGAGTTGCGCTATCCATCTCTCACTTTTTTCCTGTCGGTCTAGCCACGCTAGTAGCTTCCCCGCCTTGTCCCCTATGTTATATATTTTGTGTCGCGTAGCCTGTATGTGTTGCCTAGACAATAGCGTGAGATGTTCTTTATGCTGTTGCTGCGCTAGGTGCAGGCTGTGGGATGCATCAAGGGTGGGATCCGTGGCATGCCGAGTTTCTGCAGTGTGCACTTCGGCTTCTAGAATCTGCAACTCCAACTGTCCCTCTTTTTTATGTGCTGTAATGGAGGCTATGGCTTGGCCCCTGATCATTGTCTTGAACGCCTCCCACAGGGTGATGGGAGAGGTGACCGTTCCTACATTGTCCTTAAAATATAGGTCTGATTCTTTTTTAAGCGCCTTTCTAATTTTCTCAACCTGTAAGTAGCCAGGGCGTATAGGATAAAAGCGGCGCCTCCTGTGCTGGTAGTGAGTGTACCTAAGCAACATAGGGGAGTGGTCAGAGATGCCTCGGGGTCAGATTTCTATAGACTCTACATTTTGAAGACTACCTGCAGATCCCAGGAAGTAATCTATCCGAATTAAGCTATTATGGACTCCTGAGTGATGTGAATTGGCGGTCCATTGTGTGGCGTCTCCACCATAGATCTATCAGGCCCATAGCATCCAAGAAGCTCCCAAATCGTGACCCTCCCGATGTCACAGATGTTACCGGATATCTATCCAGGGCTTCATTCAAGGTAGCATTGAAATCACCTCCAATAATTAAATCTCCCTCCGGAAGCCCAAGCAAAAACTCACTAAGGTCTGGTATGGCCACTGCATGCAGCGCCGGGGGGATGTAAACTGAGACTGTTTAGGGGTCGTCCCTCCCACTGTGCAATCATGGCGGCGAACTGTCCCATACCATCAGACTTAACAGCACGTACAATCAATGGGAACTGTTTCTTCAGCAGTATGCCCACCCCCCTAGATCCTGACGTAAATTCTGAGTGAACCACCATTTTGTATCCCCATCTGTCCATTGCTTTGCTTAATGTGCCAGTAAGGTGTGTCTCTTGTAGCAGTACTACTGCTGGGCCACCTCTCTTAATGCATTGAAGCACCACGCCTCGCTTAATTTTATCGCTCAGACCTTTTACATTCCATGTGAGTAGGGAGAGAGTAGGCATCGTAGTATCGGGCCCTATTGTCACCTCATCCTGCGCCGTGCCTTGTGTTTTTGCGCCTGACTTGTCCACCAGGACTTTTAAAGTTGTGCAGGATACAGTGAAAGTACTTCTTAGTGAGTGCCATGATTGCATATCTGTATGTGTGTTGAACCATGCTATAACTTTTTTTGAGCAAACTTGAAACAAACCCTTCCCCCCCCTCGCCGCCTCCCTGCCATGCGGAACTAAAACTGCCCGCCACCCCAACTCAGCAGAATGCTTTGAACCCAATGCCGTAACCATTACTTGCACTTATGGGAGCGGGAAGTCCAAGGAAGACCATCACATCCCCTGATCCCAGAGTTCTTGTCCGTCGATAGTCCCAACCTTGTTGTGTTGTCGAGGAGGGCTGACATCCTCTCAGGGGAAAGTTTCTGCTTATGCCGGTGTGTCGTCACCTATTTCCTCCTGATTTCTGGCGCAGTTGGTCATCCTCGCCCTCTGTTTGCTCAGTATCCACAAGGTCGTCCTCTCTTCCAAGACGGCTTCTCCACCTGTCGCCATCCTTCCAACCAGTCGTGCGCCTCTTCCGGTGTTTCAAAGAACCGGAACCAAGTCTTCTTGTCTGCTGTTACACGTAAACGGAAGAGCATAGAGTATGCTAGTTCACGGGCCCTCAGCGCTATTTTGACCTCTATAAAGCTCCTTCGGCGTGCCGAGACCGCCGCTGTGTAGCCTCGGAAAAATGAGATCACAGAGTTTTGTATTCGTATGGGCAAGGCCACCCTCACCGTTTGAAGAATGGCGTCCCTGTCCCGGAAGTTGAAGATGCGGGCCAACACTGGTCTTGGGGGGGCTCCAGGTCTAGGCCTGCCCCCCCGGCACTCTATGCGCACGTTCTACTGAGAAATAGTTAGGAAGACCCTTAGGTTGTAGCCTTGTTTTTATTAAGTCCTCCACATATAGATCCATGGCGGGGCCCCTTTCTTTCTCTGGAATTCCCGTTATGCACACATTATTTCGGAACGACCGCCCTTCTTGATCATCCAGTTTGTCCGCTATCCGCTTATTTTCGGCCTCCAGTTGTGGTACCTTTTTACTCAAAATAGTAGTGTCTTTAGTGAGTGATGTTGTTATCTGTTCCACCTCCGTAACCCTGGCGGACATTTTTTGGAAGTCTGCTCTCAAGAACGTTATGTCTGCTGAAATGGAACCCACCGTCGTCTGTACACTATTGAGAGCTGCCATAATGTCCTCCAGCGTCAACGTAGGCGCATCCGCTTCCTTACCTCCTTTCTCTGCTGGAGTTTTCTGTTCTGGCAGTGGCGGAAAGTCTTTTGCGTAAGCAAACTTGTCCAGCTTCCCCTGCTGGGTGGTCCGAGACCCCCTTCCACTCATTGCGCCACTCACGACCGCGCCCCCACTTCACTGCACACCTGTACCGAGTATGGAGAGACTCGATCGTTGGATGCCACCTGCGCAATATCGCCACTCACGATATACCTCTGCCGTGATGCGTCACACTAGACCCTACTGCGGACCCACATCTAATTGAACTGGTCATTCAGTCCTGTCCACAGTGACCTTCATCGGAGTTGTGCCTCCCCGGTGAGTTCACCCAATGTAGGTTTAGGTGTTCGAGGCTCTCAGGCCTACACGTCCTGCGCTTCTGCCTGATAAGTTCACCTGAATTTCAATGCTGCCGTGTCCGTTTCATGAGACTAGAGGAGCCCACCAGGGAGACAGTCGCTCACTTCCCTATGTAGTCCTCTGCCGACCTGCGCTAAAACAGCCTGCAGGGTCTGTGCAGTTCTGGTCCCAAGCCTTGTGCTACTTTTAAATGCGGCTCTTCGCCTTGCCGAGAGCCCTCGTCTTCTTGGGGCCACTGATGTCTCACTTCCCTCCAATTGAGCCTGTGTCACCCTTCAGAGCTACACCCTGTCTTCCAAGGCTCTCAAGGCGGTCGCGATTTCAGGTCCTCGGTTCCCTCCAACAAGGCTTCTGTTCGCCCGTGGCACACGGATCCCTGCCGGCTCAACCTTCGGCCCTCAGGGGGTCCGTCGTCAGTGCTCCAGCCCACCGGGGCGTCCAGGATTTCTATGCCGGGCCCGGGAGTAGCATGCGCCAGCGCTCAGGCGCGTCACACAGCAGGCCTCCGTCTTCGCCCCCGTCCACCGATCCGGGTCCTCGGGACGGTCTCACCTCCGCCATGCCGTCGTTCTGGGCACCAGCCGCCAGTCTCACCGCAGTGGCAGTTCCTCTCGCGCTCAATTCAGGAGGGCGCAGTCTTCCCCGTAGCTGCTGCCGCAAATCGCCCCCCAGACTTCCGGTCCACTTGCCAAAATCGAGCCCCCGGCTCCAAACACCCGGCTAGGCCTCAATCTTGCGCCGCTGATATCTTAAGTAACTGATCTCGGATCAACAGCAGAGTCGGCGTATTGTTTTCCGCTCCTCCTCCGACGTGCATATGTGGTCTCTGGGCATAATTTTTGTAACGGATAACTAGCCGGATAAGTGGGGAAGGAGTCTCACCCCTGGAGTCCCTTTAGTCTGCGGCCATTTTGCACGGCTGCAGGCCACGCCCCCTGCAGTACCTTTTTTCAAATTAGCATATGCCCTAGTGCAATTTTCATTGAACCAGCTGGGAGATTTCAATTTATTACTAAATTGTACAGTTAATAAGTTTCTAACCTCCCTAGTGATGTCTAAGAAACCGTTCACAATGGCTATGTCTGGAGCAACCTCGCTCAGGCAGATATCTAACGTCTACATTCCAAATGAATGGAGTTCCAGAGTCTGGGAGCCAGATGGGAGGAGGCTCTTCCGCCCCATCTTTCCCTCCTGGCCTTTGTTTGTGTTAGGCGTTCTTACGTACTGGAACGTAGCCACCTCTTTGGAGTGTAAGGAGATATTAACTGTTAGTATTAATTGACCACTTAGTGGAGTCTACACATTCTTGGTACTGGCATGCCATTTTGAAATGAGTCACATTCTGTATCTCCGAGCCAATAGTAATCCGCTCACGTTTATTAACTGCACCCTACAGTTGCAACCGTTCTCCTTTTCTGAGTGCCCAGTGACCGTTCTTTTAATAATTTATGCGCTTTTGTTTGATTAAAGTCCTTTAATCAACTGTATGCGGCTTTTGCAATATTCACTAAAACCCAGTGATTGGTTGTTATTCACTATGCAGGATTCACTAAAACCAGTGACTTGACTGATACCTGAAGAGAGTAGGTGTGCTCCATTATTTAAGAGTACGAACAGGACAAACACTTATTTTGAAAACAAATATGCCAAACCTCTTAAACTAAGTTTTAAATTGGCAGGATACTTCTTAGAAGTATAAGCTACTGCTCTCTGCATAAGAGATACAGGCAGATACCAAATGGATAGTCGTTTATTAATTTTGCTAATTTCTAGGGAGTGTTCGTTTGTTACTTTTTAAATTCATCACCTAACAGATAGCCACCACCTTCAAATATAGCACCCATGTAGAATACATTAAAACCCTTGAGAACCTACAAGTCATTGTTTAACTTCAAAAGGCCGCAGTCCGATAGAATGGAATTATCTTTCCTTACTTCCAAGTTGCCGGGGACCAATATAGAGTTGCCCCCTTGTCCTCCTTACTTTTTATTTTGTTCCTGAAACATTCCTTGGTTAATGTAGGAAATAATACTAACATGGAAGAGGTACAAATCAGCATTATACCCTTTTATATGACTACATGTAGAATAGTTTCAGTAGAGTAGGTAGAAAAGTTCTGTAAAGCAGCCCCACCAGGAGCAGCCTGCTAGCTGCTCAGCCCATTCTCAATTGTCACTGCCAATCTATCAGGCATCCAACATTCCAATCGTATCATCACTCCAACATTCCGTGCAGCACACACACAAACACACTGGCTGAGCAGGGGGTGTAAAAGGCATGACCAGAACCATAGTAGGATACTCCACACTCCCTTCTCCACAGAATAATTGGAACCTTTAATGTTACTACCTTTTTCCCCTCAGTCAAAAGATGGGGTATGTGGATACTTGATTTGATCATTTTATTGAGAGTGGCAGTCACTGTTCTGCCCTAACAGTGCCATGGGTTACTATTGTTCACCTTAGTGTTCCGAAGGAGGCTCAGCTTAGGCTAGGTAAGCCCTAAACGTCAATATAGATAATCAAGCATGAAGGTCCACCTCTTCTCTACCGGTCATTCATTGCACTTCTTGTATTGTCAGTATTTATCTTGGTGTTTCTACTAAGGCAACATTGTGAGATGCCTCTTATTGTCAGATCACATGTGGAAAAGCAGTAGTGGCTTAGATCTCTGCTACTTTAGTGCCTTGTTCGTGATTTTAGTTACCTATAAACTTTCTCTAGTGACTCAGTTGATAACCATGGTACCGTCAGCATCCTTTATTTGGGCCCTTCCTGCCCCGTTGCTGTTTTAGATTTTTGATTTCTCACTTGTTCAAAAAATCACCTGGATACTGTAACAACCACCAACAGAGCGATTCTATAATATTGAATTTTCTGTATGCATGCCACAGTACATTTTGGTGTATGCTTAGTGTATGCTTATATGTTAATACAAATGTATTCGAGTTGCCACACACGTTCACGCTTTCAAAGGTAGGCCTTCCTGTTGCACTACACTGCATGAGATGTGCATTGATAAAATAGATGACCCTTGACCTCTTCTGTGCGTGGGAAATAAGTTTCCTTTTTTTTTTGTTTAAATTTGTTTATTGGGTTTTAACAATCAGGTATCACGACAGTAGATTTCAATACAGTAATACATTCTTGCAACAGATAGTTGAAATGCAAATCTTATGTTCATAGGCACTAATTCCGTATACGCTAGTAGCCATGTTTGCCTAATGTTTGACCAAGCCTGTGTATATTATGGTGTGTCGAAGAGGCCATAGTGTACATCCTATAAGCAAGTACCGTCGGGTGTGCCTAATATGTCACTGTCGGGCCTCCTGTGATTTTGTGCTGTGGCCGGGTATGGGTCACCGCCTTAGTCACATTGGGTTAGATCGTTGTTGTGTGAATGTCCCAAAAATTTTCTGATCTATCATATCAATACGCGTTCGGAAAATTAGTTTCCTTAAGGTGTAATGATTGCTTTGCATTCTATTGGTATTTATATGATTTGTGTATGAAAATGTTCTAAAATACTGATACAGTGAGATTTTGGAAATCATAATACACAAACCCGAAATGTTGACAGTATATGTTGCACACAGCAGATGCAGTGACACATGAAACATAGATAATTGTAGTAGAAGCACTGTAAAAGTGTTTTGAAATGTGAGATGAAGAAAACATACATAGAGTAATATTAATGCATATAAACAAAGTTGCACTAATGATACATATGCTTATTAATGGAGTTTATGCTAAATAAAGTGGCCTAGTGTTTTGATTGTTTTTTGCTAATATGCTCTAGTTACAAATGACGAGGCAAAATTGTGTAAAGAATGAAGTATAAACTCATAATTTTACAGAATGATTAGAAGTTTTATAGTTTATGAAAACCTTCAAAAGATAATAGAAATATGTTTTTGGAAAAACATTAATTTATATTAATGATGTGAAAATTTGTGGTAGTAGGATACTTCTAACGATAGTTATTTCCATGTAATAATAATGTATGAAGTTTATACATTTTATGTGAAATATTTAATTTCATTATATTGAGGTAAAGTTAAAGGGGTTATTCATTTAACTGTGGAATGCTAACGTAAAGGCCTTCTTTTCCTGATGTTTTTCTCTGATGTTGACCTCTCCCTTGATTTATTTCAATGGACCTTTGTTTGCAAAATGTATTATACCTTGGTTGCTTTGAACACTACTGTCTCTTGACATATTTCATCACTTTTTCAAATGTTCACAATGAAATTTTTCTTTGGGAATATAATTTTAGCTAGGACCGTAAGCTCCAACTTAGTATTTCGTTCCTAGCAGTGTTAGGCCTGTGTGGACTTGCAAAGTCTCGTTTCACATTATAGGCATGGGAAATCAGCTTGATGTTTCAATCATCTTAGGTGACGTGATACAACCATAGCCATGTGATGGTCTTTTGATGGTGGTGTGATGCTATGCCACTAGGACTTTACCAAAGAACTTGCAAAAAGAAACCCCAAAGGCAGGGCAGTGCACAAACACCTAGCCACAACTCATTAGACAGATGCTCACATGCATTCTCGCACTCTTTTAGATGCTTTTTGAAGTGCACTACATTGCATTATGGACTTGGATGCTATTCGATTTTTTAACTAACTTTGGACTGCCTGGTTTATGCTCCACTCGGTGGCTTACGGAATGAACCTCTTAGCCGAACTTTACTTATTTCCCTAAATTCTGACTATGCTAATCGACTCATCCTTAATAGACTCTAATTGACCCTTTCTATTTACTTAGAATTTGAGATATTAGTCTACGAGCTTTCCTTCTGCCTATTTGGTTGTTGGACACTGTAATTTTTTTGGCTATGGTTGATAGGAATGCCCGCTTAAATGCTTAGCACTATTATAACAAGCATTTGCAATGCAATAGGTCTCGCAGCATTCAAGTTTGAGTTATTGGCATTGTATATGACAATGTGTTGCATGAATTCTTTTCCAAACTCTGTATTGGCTGGTGGTGTTTGTGCCCGGTGAAAGCGTGCACTGACGGATGGTGGTGTTTGTGCCCGGTGAAAGCGTGCACGAACAACTTATGGCGTCTGTGCCTGGTGAAAGTGTGCACTGACGGCTGGTGGTGTTTGTGCCTGGTGAAAGGGTGCACTGGTGGCTGGTGGTGTTTGTGCCCGGTGAAAGCGTGCACTGACGGCTGTTGGTGTTTGTGCCTGGTGAAAGGGTGCACTGGCGGCTGTTGGTGTTTGTGCCCGGTGAAAGCGTGCACTGACGGCTGGTGGTGTTTGTGCCTGGTGAAAGCGTGCACTGATGACTTATGGTGTCTGTGCCTGTTGAAAGTGTGTACTGACGGCCGGTGGTGGGTATGCCTGATGAAACCATGTACTGATGGCTAGTGGTGTGTGTGTGCCTGTTGAAAGTGTGCACTGATGGCTGATGGTGTGTGTGCATGGTGGAAAAGCGTGCACTGACATGTTTAGAAGTAAAGTGCGCCATACTGCGATTGCTACAATAGTTAATTGTGGATGTGCTAACCATTGATGCGTGCACTGATGGCTGGTGGTGTGTGTGTGCTTGTAGAAAATGTGCACTGATGGCTAATGGTGTGTGTGCCTGGTGGAAGTGTGCACTGCCAGCTAGTGGCGTGTGTGCCCGGTGAAAGCGTGCATTGACGGCTGATGGGGTGTGCCTGGTGAAAGTGTGCACTGACGGTTGGTGGTGTGTGTGTGCGCCTGGTGAAAGCGTGCACCGACGTCTGGTTCTGTGTGCGTGTGGTGGAAGCGTGCATTGATCGCTGGTGTTGTTTAAATAGCAACATACTTGGGTCCAGCATAAAGAGCACTCTTTTTAAACAGGCATTAAGAGTGAGACAGCACACAATGATCCAATGGTAATTACTAGTTGAAGGCAAATCGCATATAGAACATTAGGAACACTGCAATTCTTCACATTGATTCAGACGGTCCTTGCTGCATTCAGGACATTATCAAAAATCAGTGTGTTTCGTGAGAAGTAATACCTTACATCCTAAACAGCTGTTTTAACAGAATGTTCCCGACTTTAAAAAGAGAGATGACTAAAACATTGGCAGGGAGGCAGCATCCTGAATTTAGGTTGTATGAATGTTACTTTATTATTTGACTGAAAGAAAAAAGCTCAACTATAATAAACTCCTAGCCAACGCTGCAACACCATTCTGCCAGCTAAGCAAGCCGAGTAAGAAGGGATGTGCGGACTTCACCCGAAGGTGTCAGAGCGAATTCACAATAGAAACAGAACTGATACATGAGAACATTACTAGTGAACAAAATACAAAGGCAAACGTTACATTACATGAGGCAAAAGTGACAATGATAACAAACCGTGCCTTACACAGTGTGTAAGGCACTTTTTGTTATCTTAGTCTAAGCCCGCCTGATTCTATGAAATGGCGGCGTGACGCGGGACAGGCCTTTATCCTTTTCTTTCACTTTCCGTTCCGCACTTCCGCCGCCGCGTATGCGCGTGCCGCGTGCGTGGGGGGCGTGGGCAGCAGGGCTAGCTGCTGCTGAGTGGTGGTGAGCAATGCCAGGCAGCCCCAGGGCACGCACAACATCATGCGGGCCAATAAGCAGTAAGCCCCTGTGCGTGGCATATGGGGCGCGGCAGGCGGCGCGCATAGCCAAAGAAGAAGACAAGAGAAGAACAACGAAAACTACGAACTTAACTGCCTTCCAAGTCCAAGACAAAGCAGCCAGGCGGCCAGGCCCGCCCACGCTGAGCTGCCCTGTCCGATTTCCGAATCCGAGTCCGAAGACCAAAGTAAGTCACTCAGAGTCTTGCGTGGGGGGCGTGGGCAGCAGGGCTAGCTGCTGCTGAGTGGTGGTGAGCAATGCCAGGCAGCCCCAGGGCACGCACAACATCATGCGGGCCAATAAGCAGTAAGCCCCTGTGCGTGGCATATGGGGCGCGGCAGGCGGCGCGCATAGCCAAAGAAGAAGACAAGAGAAGAACAACGAAAACTACGAACTTAACTGCCTTCCAAGTCCAAGACAAAGCAGCCAGGCGGCCAGGCCCGCCCACGCTGAGCTGCCCTGTCCGATTTCCGAATCCGAGTCCGAAGACCAAAGTAAGTCACTCAGAGTCTGTCACTCCGTCTCCGTCACCGACCGGCGGGGCAGGGCTGCTGCTGGCTGCCTGCCTCCAGGCCTGCTGCGTGCACTAATTAGTTGCTTTCCTGTCGCGCATTTGCCTGCTTCTTATTTATGTCCCAACTTGTCACTCGTGTTTGTCCCTCCTATAGAACATGCTTTCTCGCTTCTGTACTTCTTTGCTCCCGGGGCCGCACTCAGTGTTGCTCTCTGTTCTTGCCTGTGTGCCGCTTCCCTCCATATTGGGTTCGCCCTTGCACTCAACCAGCCCCCCAACCCCTGTTGCTTCCTCGCCTGCTCCATTTGCCCTCGGCTGCTGCTGAAGCAAGCAAGCAGGCAAGCCTATATTATAATAGTTACAGTGCGCAACGCACGCCAGGGACGGATGGTAACGGGCCCCGGCCTATAAACATTAATTATGGTGCCGTGGTGCGCACGCCCTACCGGCCTGGCCTGAGCCTTTTTAAAATTAATTAAATAGTTGGTAGTGGTACGCACTGGAGCCGGGCCGGGTCTTCATAATTAAAATGGTGCACGGGAGTGGCGGCGCGCAGAGTAGTGCTATTTTTATTTTGTATAGTGGTCATTTTCCTGCAGTTTTGCTCTTTTAGACTACTGTAAATAAAATGCGCTTTTATCAGCCAACGTAACGGTGTTCAATGCATTGGTCTTGTTAAGATGAATAGCCAAAATACTAGATTGTTATTCCATCATGTTTTTAAATGTTCAGCATCACATGCTTACTTTCGTGAGCTTTCTATGTACTTATGACATATGCATCATCGTTATAGTTGCTTCAGTCAAGGAAAAAATGCGTGTCTCTGCATCAGATGTTTGGTGATTAGCAGCTGTCCTAAGCAGGTGTTACAAAAGGAACCTTACATTATTAATCTAGTATGTTTGCACTCCGGAATTTTTCAAGCTAGCTCAGTTGGTTGATGCACCTGTTACAATGATGCAACTGCAACCTAATGGCCACTAGTTTGGAATCAAAGCAAGTTCGGCTCAGCATTTCATCCTTCTCATGCTGAGAAGATGAGCACCATGCCTCGAAATTGTTTGAACACCTTCTGGGGCCTAATCCATTTTTAAAATAAAACGTGTTCTAGCATCACTTCGTAATGGACATACACAGGTGATATTCACGTGGCTCCTTGCTCGTAGTGGGGAGTAGAATCAGGCCAAGCCCCTCTCCTGTGATAACAAAAACAACACTCGCAGGCAACAAAATACACATAAATGAGAGAGCTGGACCAAAAGCAGCAGAGTGCGGATCATCCTTCTCTTGCTCTGTCAGGGTAAGCTGCTGTCTGCTGAGCTACAAATGGGATCACATCTGAAAAGAACCCACCCGAGAGAGGAAGTGTAAACAAACACAGCGCGGTGTAATTTAGATTGATTATTGCAGTGGATTCTCGTGGATCGAAGCGCTCTCTTGTAGTGGGCTCAGGTGCACCAATTATCCCTAGACACCTGCGACTGACCTCTGTCTTTTGGGGTCATGAGACGATGAGAGAGAGGCAATGTGACCTGTCATCACTCAAAGATCTCTAAGCAGTTGCAAGACCTGGCATCCTTGACGTGTTTTCCTCTGTCTTTTTGCTCTACCACCTGTATTTTTGATGTTATGCTGGACTTCTTTTTTGCTGTTTTATGTACTCCGTACACTTTACCACTGCTAATCAGTGCTCAAGTGCAAATGCTACCTCTGTCATTTTTAATTCTGCTGGGTTCTCCATAATTTGCATATTTGATTTACTGGTAAGTCCCTAGTAAAGTGCACTGTGTGTGCCCAAGGCCTGTAAATCAAATGCATCTAGTGCGCCTGCAGCAGTGATTGTGCCAACCATATAAGCACCCCTGTAAACGTGTCTCCAGCCTACCATTGCAGTGCCTTTGAGTACAGTTTTAAACTGCCAAGTCGACCTGGCAAGTGCAGTCTCTTGCCAGGCCCTAAGCCTCCCTTTTACTACATGTTGGACACCCCTAAGGTAGGCCCAAGACACTCCCAGGGGCAGGGTGCAGTGTATGTTAAAGGTGGGACATGTGTAGGTATGTATTACATGTCATGATAGTGAAATACTGCTAATTTCGTTCTTCACTATTGTCAGGACTAGCTCGCCAATAGGATATTATTGGAGCTGCCTTGTATGTTTGCTGACTGGGAACACATTTTAAACCTAGATTGAGGACAGATTCCTCATCCCTTGTCAATACTTTCGTGGATAAATTGACTACTGTCGATGGTGGGATTTCTATTATTTGTAAAAGTTTCTGCGCGCGGGGCGCTGTAGAGTGCGGGGCGCTGTAGAGTGCGGGGCCATGCGTTGCACTGTAGAGTGCGGGACGCTGCGGTGCGCTGTAGAGTGCGGGGCGCTGTAGAGTGCGGGGCACTGCGGGGCGCTGTAGAGTGCGGGGCGCTGTAGAGTGCAGGGCGCTGTAGAGTGCGCTGTAGAGTGCGGGGCGCTGTAGAGTGCGGGGCGCTGTAGAGTGCGGGGCGCTGTAGAGTGCGTGGCGCTGTAGAGTGCGGGGCGCTGCGGGGCGCTGTAGAGCGCGGGGCGCTGTAGAGTGCATGGCGCTGCGGGGCGCTGAGAGCGTGGTGCGCTGTAGAGTGTGTGCGCTGTAGAGCGCAGGGCGCTGTAGAGTGCGGGGCGCTGTAGAGTATGGGGCGCTGCGGTGCGCTGTAGAGTGCGGTGAGCTGCGGGGCGCTGTAGAGTGCGGGGCGCTGTAGAGTGCGGGGCGCTGTAGAGTGCGGGGCGCTGTAGAGTGCGGGGCGCTGTAGAGTGCGGGGCGCTGTAGAGTGCGGGGCGCTGTAGAGTGCAGGGCGCTGCGGGGCGCTGTAGAGTGCAGGGCGCTGCGTGGCGCTGTGGAGTGCGTGGCGCTGTAGAATGCGGGGCGCTGTAGAGTGCGGGGCGCAGTGCGTGGCGCTGTGGAGTGCGTGGCGCTGTAGAGTGCGGGGCGCTGTAGAGTGCAGGGCGCTGTAGAGTGCGGGGCGCTGTAGAGTGCGGGGCGCTGTAGAGTGCGGGCGCTGTAGAGTGCGGGGCGCTGTAGAGTGCGGGGCGCTGTAGAGTGCGGGGCGCTGTAGAGTGCGGGGCGCTGTAGAGTGCGGGGCGCTGTAGAGTGTGGGGCGCTGTAGAGTGCGGGGCGCTGTAGAGTGCGGGGCGCTGTAGAGTGCGCTGTAGAGTGCGGTGCGCTGTAGAGTGCGCTGTAGAGTGCGGTGCGCTGTAGAGTGCGGTGCGCTGTAGAGTGCGGGGCGCTGTAGAGTGCGGGCGCTGTGGGGCGCTGTAGAGTGCAGGGCGCTGCAGAGCGTGGGGCGCTGTAGAGTGCGGGGCGCTGTAGAGTGCTGTAGAGTGCATTGCGCTGTAGAGCGCGTTGCGCTGTAGAGCGCGTTGCGCTGTAGAGTGCGGGGCGCTGTAGAGTATGGGGCGCTGCGGTGCGCTGTAGAGTGCGCTGCGGTGCGCTGCGGGCGCTGTAGAGTGCAGTGCGCTGTAGAGCACGGTGTAGAGTGCGGAGCGCTGTAGAGTGTGGAGCGCTGTAGAGTGCGGGGTGCTGTAGAGTGCGGGGCGCTGTAGAGTGCGGGGCGCTGTAGAGTGCGGGGCGCTGTAGAGCGCTGTCGAGTGCGGGGCGCTGTAGAATGCGGGGCGCTGTCGAGTGCGGGGCGCTGTAGAGTGCGGGGCGCTGTAGAGTGCGGGGCGCTGTAGAGTGCGGGGCGCTGTAGAGTGCGGGGCGCTGTAGAGTGCGGGGCGCTGCGGGGCGCTGCGGGGCGCTGTAGAGTGCGGGGCGCTGTCGAGCCCGGGGCGCTGTAGAGTGCAGGGCGCTGCGGGGCGCTGTAGAGTGCGGTGCGCTGTAGAGTGCGGGGCGCTGTAGAGTGCGGGGCGCTGTAGAGTGCGGGGCGCTGTAGAGTGCGGGGCGCTGTAGAGTGCGGGGCGCTGTAGAATGCGGGGCGCTGCGGGGCGCTGTAGAGTGCAGGGCGATGTAGAGTGCGGGGCGCTGTAGAGTGCTGTAGAGTGCGTTGCGCTGTAGAGTGTGTTGCGCTGTAGAGCGCGTTGCCCTGTAGAGTGCGGGGCGCTGTAGAGTATGGGGCGCTGTGGTGCGCTGTAGGCTGCGGTGCGGGCGCTGTAGAGTGCAGTGCGCTGTAGAGCGCGGTGTAGAGTGCGGGGCGCTGTAGAGTGCGGGGCGCTGTAGAGTGCGGGGCGCTGTAGAGTGCGGGGCGCTGTAGAGTGCGGGGCGCTGTAGAGTGCGGGGCGCTGTAGAGCGCTGTCGAGTGCGGGGCGCTGTAGAATGCGGGGCGCTGTAGAATGCGGGGCGCTGTAGAGTGCGGGGCGCTGTAGAGTGCGGGGCGCTGTAGAGTGCGGGGCGCTGTAGAGTGCGGGGCGCTGTAGAGCACGGGGCGTTGTAGAGCGCGGGGCGCTGTCGAGCCCGGGGCGCTGTAGAGTGCAGGGCGCTGCGGGGTGCTGTAGTGCGTGGGGCGCTGTAGAGCGCGGGGCGCTGTAGAGTGCGGGGTGCTGTAGAGTGCTCCACTCTGCACTCTGAAGCTCCACTCTGAAGCTCAGCTCCACTCCGAATCTGCACTCTGAATCTGCACTCTGAATCTGCACTCTGAATCTGCACTCTGAATCTCCACTCTGAATCTCCACTCTGAAGCTCCACTCTGAAGCTCCACTCTGAAGCTCCACTCTGAAGCTCCACTCTGAAGCTCCACTCTGAAGCTCCACTCTGAAGCTCCACTCTGAAGCTCCACTCTCCACTCTGAATCTCCACTCTGAATCTCCACTCTCCACTGTGAAGCTCCACTCTGAAGCTCCACTCTGAAGCTCCACTCCACTCTGAAGCTCCACTCCGAATCTGCACTCTGCACTCCGAAGCTCCACTCTGAAGCTCCACTCTGAAGCTCCACTCTGAAGCTCCACTCTGAAGCTCCACTCTGAAGCTCCACTCTGAAGCTCCACTCTGAAGCTCCACTCTGAAGCTCCACTCTGAAGCTCCACTCTGAAGCTCCACTCTGAAGCTCCACTCTGAAGCTCCACTCTGCACTCTGAAGCTCCACTCTGAAGCTCCACTCTGCACTCTGAAGCTCCACTCTGAAGCTCCACTCTGCACTCTGAAGCTCCACTCTGAAGCTCCACTCTGCACTCTGAAGCTCCACTCTGAAGCTCCACTCTGAAGCTCCACTCTGAAGCTCCACTCTGAAGCTCCACTCTGAAGCTCCACTCTGAAGCTCCACTCTGAAGCTCCACTCTGCACTCTGAAGCTCCACTCTGAAGCTCCACTCTGCACTCTGAAGCTCCACTCTGAAGCTCCACTCTGAAGCTCCACTCTGAAGCTCCACTCTGAAGCTCCACTCTGAAGCTCCACTCTGAAGCTCCACTCTGAAGCTCCACTCTGCACTCTGAAGCTCCACTCTGAAGCTCCACTCTGCACTCTGAAGCTCCACTCTGAAGCTCCACTCCACTCTGAAGCTCCACTCTGAAGCTCCACTCCACTCTGAAGCTCCACTCCGAAGCTCCACTCCGAAGCTCCACTCCGAAGCTCCACTCTGAATCTGCACTCTGAATCTGCACTCTGAATCTGCACTCTGAATCTGCACTCTGAAGCTCCACTCTGAAGCTCCACTCTGAAGCTCCACTCTGAAGCTCCACTCTGAAGCTCCACTCTGAAGCTCCACTCTGAAGCTCCACTCTGAAGCTCCACTCTGAAGCTCCGCTCTGAAGCTCCGCTCTGAAGCTCCGCTCTGAAGCTCCACTCTGAAGCTCCGCTCTGAAGCTCCACTCTGAAGCTCCACTCTGAAGCTCCACTCTGAAGCTCCACTCTGAAGCTCCACTCTGAAGCTCCACTCTGAAGCTCCACTCTGCACTCTGAAGCTCCACTCTGAAGCTCCACTCTGCACTCTGAAGCTCCACTCTGAAGCTCCACTCTGCACTCTGAAGCTCCACTCTGAAGCTCCACTCTGCACTCTGAAGCTCCACTCTGAAGCTCAGCTCCACTCCGAAGCTCCACTCCGAAGCTCCACTCCGAATCTGCACTCTGAATCTGCACTCTGAATCTGCACTCTGAATCTCCACTCTGAATCTCCACTCTGAAGCTCCACTCTGAAGCTCCACTCTGAAGCTCCACTCTGAAGCTCCACTCTGAAGCTCCACTCTGAAGCTCCACTCTGAAGCTCCACTCTGAAGCTCCACTCTGAAGCTCCACTCTGAAGCTCCACTCTGAAGCTCCACTCTGAAGCTCCACTCTGAAGCTCCACTCTCCACTCTGAATCTCCACTCTGAATCTCCACTCTCCACTCTGAAGCTCCACTCTGAAGCTCCACTCTGAAGCTCCACTCCACTCTGAAGCTCCACTCCGAATCTGCACTCTGCACTCCGAAGCTCCACTCTGAAGCTCCACTCTGAAGCTCCACTCTGAAGCTCCACTCTGAAGCTCCACTCTGAAGCTCCACTCTGAAGCTCCACTCTGAAGCTCCACTCTGAAGCTCCACTCTGCACTCCGAAGCTCCACTCCGAAGCTCCACTCCGAAGCTCCACTCTGAAGCTCCACTCTGAAGCTCCACTCTGCACTCTGAAGCTCCACTCTGAAGCTCCACTCTGCACTCTGAAGCTCCACTCTGAAGCTCCACTCTGCACTCTGAAGCTCCACTCTGAAGCTCCACTCTGAAGCTCCACTCTGAAGCTCCACTCTGAAGCTCCACTCTGAAGCTCCACTCTGAAGCTCCACTCTGAAGCTCCACTCTGAAGCTCCACTCTGCACTCTGAAGCTCCACTCTGAAGCTCCACTCTGAAGCTCCACTCTGAAGCTCCACTCTGAAGCTCCACTCTGCACTCTGAAGCTCCACTCTGCACTCTGAAGCTCCACTCTGAAGCTCCACTCTGAAGCTCCACTCTGAAGCTCCACTCTGAAGCTCCACTCTGAAGCTCCACTCTGCACTCTGAAGCTCCACTCTGAAGCTCCACTCTGAAGCTCCACTCTGAAGCTCCACTCTGAAGCTCCACTCTGAAGCTCCACTCTGAAGCTCCACTCTGCACTCTGAAGCTCCACTCTGCACTCTGAAGCTCCACTCTGAAGCTCCACTCTGAAGCTCCACTCTGAAGCTCCACTCTGAAGCTCCACTCTGAAGCTCCACTCTGAAGCTCCACTCTGCACTCTGAAGCTCCACTCTGCACTCTGAAGCTCCACTCTGAAGCTCCACTCTGAAGCTCCACTCTGAAGCTCCACTCTGAAGCTCCACTCTGAAGCTCCACTCTGCACTCTGAAGCTCCACTCTGCACTCTGAAGCTCCACTCTGCACTCTGAAGCTCCACTCTGAAGCTCCACTCTGAAGCTCCACTCGGAAGCTCCACTCGGAAGCTCCACTCGGAAGCTCCACTCGGAAGGGGCAAAGATCGGAGCATCACGGAACTAAAACAAATATAAACAAGGGCTGTGAGTTACTCTGCGCATGCGCGGGGGCAAGCCTGTTCATTCCAAGCCAGCCTCAGCCAGCCTCGGGAAAAACGAAAGTAATAAAAAAGCGAAACTGACACTGCCACTGCAGACAATGCTGCGCGCTCCCGAGGTGAAATCCGGCACTGAAAACGCTCGTAACACTTTGGTGTCCACTCTCCTAAAAACGGATCACATTAGTTGTCGAGCTGACAGCATTCATGCTTCGCATGAATGCTAACGTCAGCTCGACCTAAAAATTGTTATATTTATATCTGAGCTTAAACAATTGCTGATTATGATGAATTTTGCATCGCTAATACAATAATCACTTTATTCTAATTTGTCTGATCCTATTATTGAGTCTTGTTGATTCTTCATTTGATCGTGATTAATGGTTTAAATGCATTGTAGGAAGAATCAGCAAGCTCTTGAGAACATCCGGCTTTGCTTCTTTTATTCTATGTAGTGACTGCAGAGTTATTATAATCCTTACTTGTCTTAACTTCTTTAGGAGGTTATGACTTCCAGTTGCTATTCTTTATATTTACAATATGGTATTGAGAGTGGCGTATATACATTTGATACCTAACCTGTGAGTTGGCTATCGGGTAATTGTCCTCATTGGACAGCTAATAGTGAGTTTTAGCCATCTTAATTCCCCCCCTTCTATCGGTGGAGAAAGGTTCATCATAGAATTATTACCTCTTTGGTGAAATAAAGTGAACTGATCGTCTAATCGTAAAGGACCTAGTACTGTGCTGTTGAAGGAGTAATATGAGAGTAGATTAAGTAAGTAGAAAATAGAAAAAACGATTTTGTGAGCACGCTTACACTGCATCAAATCCTTTTCAGAAGGAAATGGATTTAACAGTTGCCACCTGAAATAATATTTTTGGGGGTGTTTTGCTGTTTTGATCCTCTTTCTTGCAGCAGAACTAGATATTTTTCAGCCCTTGCTGATAACGGCCGTAGGTGGAAGCCTTCTTTGTAGTGCCGTCAGCCATACAACGGAAAACAATTGCTTCAGAGCATGAGTCGGAAAGGAGTGAGTAAAGGAAGGAAAGGACACAATAGATGGACAGTGTTGATGGGAAGTATGAGGAACTTGTGTAAGTCGAAGAAGCAAATGTTAATTGACCACTTAGGTCAGTGGCTCCCAACCTGTGGTCGAGGACCCCTGGGGGTCCACGAAGCCAACTCAGGTGGTTAAATAATATTAACAGATTAATAAAGTGTATATAAAAAAGAAAGCTAAATGTACGATTGAAAACTTTAAAATGCACTGTAAATGTGAAGGTATTTGAAATTGGAGACTAAAAACTTAATTTGTACCCTCCGATTGATTTGCGGGAGCAGTGTAAGTGCATCAAACAGAATATAGTATAGATGATGAGGGCCGCAATTGAACTTAGAGACGCTCCAACCGTCATACTAAAATTACAATTTAGATTTTGTTTTATTTATATGAGATGATTTGCAAATTAAATAAAATGCGTCATCATTTGTGTATTTGAGTGATTTTTCAGTATTTTTTGTATATTGTTTTGCGTTTCAATTCAACGACAATGCTTAAGCTGGGGCCCTCGGGAAGATGTTATGACTCAGTGAGTGCTCGCAATACTCCAATAATGATAGGAGAAAGGGGTGGCGTTCCAGTTATAATTAATCGGGAGTCCCCAGAAGTCAAAAGGTTGAGAACCACTGATCTAGGTCTTGGAAGTTTCATCTCTGAAACCAAGAAGGTTGTATCTGTCTTGAAGGTTGTATATGTCTTGAAGGGCTGCACAATGGAACTTGTATCAGTTAGTAACTACAGTAAGACTGCTCTGTGTCTGTAAGCAGAATCTTTTATGTTTGAAATTTTTTCTAACAAACATGCATGTTCTTTGTTAGAAAGGAGCATTATTATGTTGACGCTCAGATTTAGAAGTGCATCATTTGAGTTCCTTTTCTCCAGAAGTGCCACAACAGTTTGCGCTGAGTTGAGACTGCGCTGTCTAGTAAGGGTGGTCTGTAATTTCTTTCTGCAGGGGTTGTCTCTGGTAAAATCTGAACCTCATGAGTACTTTTTATTGTGGTGCAGTAGGGCATGCGATTCAAGATAGTAACACAATCGCTCGTGTCCATTTGCAGCATTCCCCTTCTCCTCCTCCCCACAGCCCAATACACAGTATGCACTGGTGTGACGAGGAAGGGGGCAGAGTTAAAAAGAAACACAGAGGAGTAATTAAAGTGGAAAAAGGAAGGAGTGCTGAATAGAGGAACAAACAGAGGTGCATCTGTAGCATGGATTGAAATCAGGGAGCTGTTGAGTCTGTTGCACTGTACTTATCTGGTATTAGATCCGGAGTGCAAGTTCTTATCTATTGGGGCGGGTGTGTGTGTGTGTTTTGCCTGTACTACTCTTAGTACGTTGCTTTTGTGTCTGCTGCGTGTAGGAAAAAAGCCCGCCCCTACTGTATGATCTGTGCCCATTATCTATGTGTAAGGATGCTTGCACTGTTGATGAATAAATAAACAGAATCACTGCTTGTTTTGAGTGTGAAGAAAACTTGGGCCTCTAGTCCTCATAATGCAACTGTTGTATGTATAGTAGTTATACTGAAAAGAATCACTTTCACTGAATAAAAGCAAAAATGATTAGATCTGTAATTGTTGGTTTGCCTCTAATTTCATTTTAATTCCTTCCAAATATTTAGTAATTGTGCATATCTGAGCTAATGTAATGAAGTCACAAGCTGTGGAAGGTGTTTTATGCCTTCTTGTTACCTCTGGCACTGTGCATCTGCAGCTGCCTTGAAGTGTGCAGTGAGAAAGTGTATCTTTCGGAACCACTCGCTGTCTCCACTCTTTGCTGTCCCTGATGATGTACTTGCGCTGACTGAGGACAACACTATACCTAAAAAACACAACATTGCAACTACACTAAATCATTAATGCAACAATACTGAAACTGCAACACAAAAACTCTACACCACTGTAACACTATTACAGTAGCAATGCATCTACAAAATCTACACTTTCCACCACTTTGCAACTCAAACACTACTACATGATCTAGCAACACAACAACAAAACTACATGTTCGAGGCATATGAGCTGTAGATCATATGCTGTGCATAGATCGCCATCTAGTGTTGCTTCCGGATATTTGCACTTTGTTTTTCTTCGAAGAAGTCTTACCAGTCACGAGGTATATGACTCCTCCTTTAGGTGATAGTGCGCATGGGCATCAACTCGATTGTTAGATTGTTTAAAATACTATCAGACAGAATTGACACAATTTGCGGTATAGAGCTGCAGTTATAGCACAACACTGCCCAAGTTACAATGTAGTACTAACTACCATACTACAGTCTTACAACACCTGAGGCTACCAGATCAAGGCATCAGTGTTGTACCAATACTGCTCAACAGTGCGTCAGAAGTATTATAAAACTGCAGTACATGTCTATCCTGATTTCCACAGTAAATGTATTCTTGCTGCCAGTTGTTCTCACAGGCTTACCACAAGCTTGCTGCTATAAAGTACAGAACTATAATACAACCGTACCCATTATATTTGTTAATGTTTGTTGTAAATGCTTCTCTCTTAGCATAGCTAAATTAATACAAACAGTTGAAAGGTGGAGATTACTAAGCAGAAGAGGGGTGTTCCCAATATTGTTCATTATTGCTCTTTTTTAACATCTATATGTGATTTCTTCTGACTTCATTTGTTTCACTACATTGGCTCCAGTTATTTTGGCTCTACTTACCTGAAGAAAACTAGGTAAAAATGCCTTTGGATCTTGTGTATGTGTTTTTGTTTCTAATTAAGTTTGAACCCACGCTTTTGTCCTATTTTAAACTTGTCTCGGTTTCAGAGGCAACTCTGTAAAAAAAGGTTATCTTTCTTTCTTATCTAAGGAAAGCTGCCATGTGGGCTTGATATAGTAATGCGCTGTATAAATACATCTCCTTATAAATATTAGACCGAATACAGAAAGTGAAGAATATTTTGATGTCTCCTTCAGAAGTACCACTCTGGATATCTTAAGAAGCACCCATTGGCTTCCGGTTAAGAAGCAAATTCAGCAGTGGCTTGACCTTTACAATTTTAACCATGGTGTATAAATAAGCACAATAATTAATCTGATATCAGAAAGTCCTTCTCTTTGTTCAGATGATTAGCTTCTGGTCATGCTTTCTTGGGATTGAGTATAAAACTCACGAGAGTAGATTTGCTGTCTTGGATACTAAAGAGTGGATTGATCTTAGAGTACAAATTTGCACCTACCAGTCACCATCCTTTATGATACATTGCCTATTACCTCAAGTAGTCAATCCTTTGATCTCTCTTGTCTTGCTTGATGTGAATATACGTGCGGTTCCACTGTGTGTGCTTGATATGTAAATCGGTTGTGCTTGGTGTGCAAGAGGCTACACAAGTCCGTCTTAGAAAACCATCAGCACATGTTTGTGAAATATAATCCCCTAGTGGAATCTTGCTTTCAAGCTTCCGCAAATTATTGCATCAAATCAGAGAGCATTCTGCAAGCATTATATATAGCCTCATAGTGCAAAACTTGGAAAACATGTGAACGCATTTTTATACCGGAACCACTGTCAGTAGTGCAGTGAGAGCTTACAACATTTATTTAGAGCGCTCACCCTATTAATGAAGGCTGTCAATTAATGAACCATTAATACAAGTTTGAACAGAATTAACATATGAACAAAAATATGACATTAATTGTAGACAGTGTCCTTCCCTAATCCATAATGGTGCTAAAAACTGACAGCCAAAGGGTTTGTGCTGCAGGGGGTTGGGCCTACTTGTCCCAAGGACAAAATGCACATGAAAATGTGTTGCCCTTGACCCCAAACAATAGGTCCTGGGCGTCGGGCTATAGGAATTCCACATCCCTGTATAAAGGTGTTATGATAAACTGAGAAGGGTGTCACTGAAATAGAGTGTATGAGACAGAAGAGATTGGCTGAACCAACTGGGAGCACTAGGGAAGAGAGTTACATTAATATCAGTAAAGTAAAGAAAGTGCCTGCAAGAGACATCCTTAATCATCGTTTGATTTATAAATGACTAATTTAGTTTAAATCGAGTTGAATGTACATGGTTACTTGGTCTTTGAAACTGTACTTGATATGAATAATATCAGTATTTACAATCTGTTACATCATTATTGGTATCATTGTAAAACTGTTGTATTTCTAGGAAGAGCTGTAAATCCATTAGAAAGAAGGTAATTTAAGTGGCCAGTAATTTGTCTGGTTTCATGCTCTCGTAACTTATTAGAAAGTAAACATTATATTGTTTATCACTGAGAACACAATCTAAAAATCTTGCCTCTCTATAGCCAATGCAGCAAAATAATGTCCACTAAAATACCAACATAGTAGCTGAATCCATAACCCGGTCAGTTACATTTCTACATAAAATATTCATAGAAAAAGATTCTAATAGTGTATTAAATAGTGATTGCCTTATGTAGGGAATAGTTGAAGTCGACTCCCACAGAAGAGGAAGCCTTTGTCACAAATGAGCAGACATGAAAACTTTACATACCTGGTTTTAGCAACTCTACTACCAAACGTTTTTAAGTAAAGTCACAACAAGGTCGAATTTTGTTTTTATTTTGTTAGGTGTATGCTGCTGTAATGATAGTAAATATTTTATTTTATATCTTTAGTTTTGGTGTCTTTTCTTCTTATGGAAGGTAATAAATCACTATATTGTGAGATGTGTACCATATGAAAAAGCTGGTTCTAACCTGTCTCTACCCCAGCCAGCTATAAAAGAACATCATTTTTCTATTTATGCAGGGTGTATGGCTGGATGGATTCATTATTACGGTTGTGATTATTTTCTTTAAATTACAGTATAATTTGTCACATTATTAGCTCATTAGTTTATCTGTCCATTGCAGGGTGTTTTTGTGAAATGAGGCATTCCTGGGAAAAGCATGCCTGAACTTGGCACTTGCACCCATTCCTGGAATTACAACTGTTTCAGATTTTATCAATCTCAAGGCTTACGTATTAATGGCCTTAATTGAAACTTTTGTAAATGATCAGTTCTCTGGTTTAGATTTCAGAGAAATTCTTAAATGGTTTTCTAAACCACCCTCAGTTGTATTTACTACTTAATGGGTACCTTGCAACAACCGTAATGTATTAGACAAAGTGGTGCCCTAATTGAGACCACTTGGAGAAAGCTCGATGAGGCTGTCTTTTTATAGTATTTTGATAGTGCAGATGCTTCAAATTATTAAATGAATGATATTTTTTCCTGGAAGGAATCAGGTTAATTTTTGTGATGATTTGCTATGTTTTCAGGTCTTTGGCGTGGACAGCAGCCGCAATTATTGTAATCCTGTTATGAAGGAAGATCAAAACCAAGTGTTTAAAGATTGGACTGTAAATTCCTCTTCAGCATTGTTTGAAGGGGACAGGCCACAGCAGGGTACAGCTGGATATCTTGACTCAGAGGTAGACTTTATTTGATGGAAATAATGTTTTATTTTTATTATGAAAAAACCCAATGATGAACCTCTGCGTCTACGAGACTTGCCTAAACTCCTGTTTATTTTAAGTAAAGCTGATCCTAGCTATTCAGTAAATTGATGAGGTTTCCATTTCACCTTATTAGAGACATGCATCCAAGTTAATAGATTCTGGTATAAATTAGTGGATGCTTGTCTACAGTGACAAAAATGCGAGTTGAAGAGTGGGGATGTTTCTTTGTCTGATAAGACCTCAAAACGAAAACACTTAAGTTTGGTTTCTCTTACAGTATCACTAAAGTACAATACAGATTTCTCTTAAGCACTATATAGAAAATTGTGTTTTTCTGTGTGTTGAATGCTCACAAACCAAACACATATTTAAGTCTTATGTGATCATTTGTGTTAAGGACTATTGTGTATGCTCTTAAAACCTAGGTAATATTTTCTGTATTGCAATGTCATTTGACTCCTACACCTTCCACTCTTATTAAACAAGAGAAAATGCAAACTTCTTGAAGTATGTTGAGTGGGGACAGTGAGGCCACTTCACTCGAGAAACCAGTGCTGCATAGTCTTCTTTAAATTAACAGCAACTCCTAAATTGTGATGGGACGCTTGAATCTTGGTGCATTGCTGCCAAATGAACAGCTCCGATGGGTTGGAATAAAGCATGTCAAAGAGGAGACGAATACTTTTATCTCGTACACTATATTGAACCTATACATGATATTTCTATAGAAAGTGGGATTTCAGTCTAAAACAAACTGCTGGCTTGAAACAGCAGTCTATTAAAAGACAGTCATTTAATGGTGAACATTGTCATCCTAACAAGGTCCACATTAATGGGGCCAGTCTGAAAAAACTTTGTTTCTAAATCAGCTATTCGATAGGCATTAAACTAAGCAAAATAAACATCCTGAAGTCGTCATCTTTCCCAAAAATTAAAACTTTTTTTCGTTTGGAAGCAGAGGGCATACGAGCTGAGCACATAACAAACAGTTGAAAGACATTTAAACATGGGTTTACATAACACGTCAATATTTACGCCTTATTGAGCGCAAGAACTTATAATCAAGTTGAGTATTCTTTATCTCCATGGCTTATGCCGCAAACATGAGTGTTTTGAGGGCCAAAAGCTTTAAGGTGATGCCAATGGTGTTTTGAAAGATTGTACTTTGTTCGTTTGTTGATAGTTTTGGTAACCTGACTATTCGTTGGTTGACTGTAGTGAATACGAATAGAAAAATCATGACAAGAGAGATATGTTTCAAATGGTTATAGAAAAGTTTGGCCTTTTTGTTTTGACTTTGTCAGTCTATATGGTTTGCGTAGCACTAAAACCTGTGTTCTTTTCCTTAAAATTCTTAGAAACTCATTTATTTGCAATGAACAGAAAAATTGTAGTTCTGAGAAATGACACATATGATTGTCTGTGTTTCATGAATTCTGAGTAGTGGGCAAAATATACAAACGCCTTTCTTTCTCTGACTGGTGGAATTTCTACAAGTTATCAAAACTGAGAATTATACTTTAAGATATTGTGCCTGTGTTCAAGTCGGAATGTCATCCCAATCAGCATTTTTGGTACCTTTCCAGGCCAGCTGGTGAAATCTTCAGTAATTGCTAAGGAAAAGTTGAAGTGACTGCAGGCCTATTGTGAAAAATAAAATTGACTTTCACAAAGGTACTCATTTCAGAGATTGACATGAAGTCATTTTTTAATGTGTTAAAATTGCATATTTCGGTGCACATGATTAACACTAATGGTGTGGGATTTCTATATTAGGTTATGGTTCACTTTAACTTTTTTCCCTTCAAAGTGGAAGATGTTTATCCATCTGACAGACCACAACCCTGTGACGTCTGAGGCACTTGGTAGGCAGTCAGTCTTGTCTTTAGATAAGTAACCAAACTGATGTGCATCTGCTGTTTTTATTGGTGGTGATGGTAGAAATAGCACCCTGACAAAATCATTGAAGCAAGACCTTAACCCATGGGAGTCTTTGTGCATTTCAGTTTTATTCACTGACTAACTGCAGCAAATATTAACTTTCAGTAATGTTCCTAATTTCTTCTTGATGGATCATTGAAAAACGTATTTTATGAAACTCCTCGTGTGCCTGTGACGTGGTATGTTTTGGCCATTTATGTAACACTTCCAACGTTTTTAGGTCTCCCTAGGCAGCGCATGCTCTGTCTCTTTGAGACTGCTGTATCTAAAAGATGGCCCTAAAGCACCACCCCTATTTTTAATGGGCTCCTTTTACTGTCCTTCCTAAATGCCTGCTTTTCTTTGGTTAATATGCATAGTAGTCTCTCGTTTTCTACTCTTGTAACCTTCCATGAGAACTGCCCCTGTCACATGTGCTCTTACTCTTCATGTTATTTTAAAGGTACTTTGAGCACTCTTTCTCTTTGTTGGCCTGCCTCTGCTTGTTCGTGTTTTGTTTATTTGTCGCATGCTGAAAGGTTCCCGGCCACTTCATTTGCCATGCTTGTTTTTTAATGTGGGCTTTCACCGATGGTACATTCACCCCATCCTGGACGCTTCCTGTACACTTAATTTGAAAGGAGTTCAAGCATTGCTGGATCAGCATTTAGATATTTGAAATTTTGTTGAATTCTGTTTCAAATCACCATTGCTACTTTTTTATATATAGTAGACACCGGAGAGCCGGTCTGGACTCTAACCCTTTTCCCCAGTTCCCCAAGTTGGCAGCTCTATATGTTACCCCACATCCCCCCTACAGAGGACTCAAGGAGAGTGCATTTTGTTACTGTGCTAATTTCTAGACTGACAAGCTTTTTTTTTAGATGCTCTTTAAACAGGGCTGTCAATCTTGGCAGAGTGGGAGGTAGTAGACGGCCTCTTGCCTGAAGCGAACTTCGGCGGCAGAGCCTGCTTCCCAGCCCCGCTTCAGCCACACAGAGGCCTCAACTCCGCCAACCCTGCCTGTAGGTCAGTTCTATCCGTTTTGTTTGACATTGTGTGTGTTTGAAAATGAATGAGAGAAAGTACACCTTACAACATAGATTTTGTTATAATTAGAGCTCTACAGTGCAGTTAACAGTTTCACAGTACTGTAACTATCAACTGTTTGAACTGCACATATAAATGGCATTCGGTATATCATGCTCTGAATGACTATTGGCTGAGCCATACCTGTTGAATATTGAGCAGGTGATTGTACAGTACAAACAGATCTAATGATCTTGTTGGCTTCTTTAGAAAGACAGGCGATGCAGAAGGGAATGGAGAGGATTGTTTATATAGGGGATTGCTATGTCACTAGTTACAGATCTGACTCAGTTTAATAGGTACGGGAAATAAAGGACAGGTAGATAAATGGATCTACCCAGAATCATATGTTATATTAGTGAGGATGTCACCATTACAGCCCAGATTTCTCCATTCCAGAGACCGAGCTTCTGATCATTAGGCCTCATTTCGTCCTTTGGCACTGCAGCAGCATGTGCCCAACTGGACCTATGCAGGCAAGCAGCAAGAACGCTTCGCTGTTGTCCCAGACATTAAAGTTTAGATTTGTCATGCCAATAAAGCTCTGTGCTATGAATTGGCTGTTAATGACGCCATTATGTGGCATTGATTGCTCCTTTTGCCTTTTTGCCCCTTTATGGTGTTTCTTGGTGCTCTCTGTGCTGAGGCCTGTCTCAAGGGGGGAAGAAAGGGGGACAGTGGGGAGTCTGGACAGCGCTGGTGGGGCAGCAGCACTACCAGCAGGGAGGACAGGAAGGGAAATTGTTGTAATAGCCCCAGCGCTCATGTAAACCTCCCACCTGTCATCGTTCAGGCGGGAGGCAAACAAAAGGAGCAGATTGGTCCGGAGGTGTGGTAGCACAAGATGTGCAGAAACCAGCTGCCCACTCCCACATACTGCCGGTGACCAACAAACAAGCATTTAATCGCCTGTGAACAGCTCTTTAAGGTCCATCGTCTCTCACCGATGGGTCATCAGCTGCGCCATTACCACATTAAAGCCTGTCCTGACCCCGTACAACCCCTCTGGTCATTTCATGCTTTAGCTTGTGACAAGGGCCATGAAAGGCCGGAGGAGTGGATGACAAAAGCCCCATAAGAGGACAAGGTAATATATCAGGGACCAGCCCCCTAGCCTACCCTCCTTGGGCTTTTAGAGGCTGGCCTAGTTCTCAGGGGGGGGACTGGGAGCCCCCACTCTATGGGCTCTCCTCTCATGGGATAGTCAATAAACTGTCAAACATACAGCACTACACTCTTATCTTTGTCAGACCTCAAAACACCAACCACAGGAAAGTGTACAGATCCACCACAAACAGAGACTGGCACACTGGGGCATCCTCCCATCCCACATCTGCGGCACATCACTCCCCATACTTATAACGTACTAAACCCCCCACCCCATCACACAAAGATACCACACCAACTGACCACACAACACACATCCTAAAACAAATCCTACAAGCACATATACCACATGCACGCATAAACGAAAGCAACCACTGCACCCGTGGAAACATATTACGAGAAAGGCATAAAACCAAAAACAAGAAAGCATCATTTCAAGGTTGGCTCTGGAAAGTTGAAGAAACTACCTTTGGAAACAAGAGACGCGCAAATAAGGCTGGCAAGAAATACATTCTTTTAATTTGTTCTTCCGCACAAACAAGGGGCTGTAATGTAAAATGCGGCCCTTTCAACACAATTCTTTTTAAGGTGAAGGAACAGTGAATCACAGAGGCAATCCAATACACATCACATAATTCTACACTAAACTACATATTTCAACTGCGCAACACAATTCCGCAACACACCAAATACCTCCAATACACACCACAGATTTCAAAAACATGCCACAAAATTTCACGACACACCACAATATTGAACTCCACAACATGCCACTCCACAACACACAATAATTAACTCCATAACATACAATCTCACTCTACATAATTTCACTACAATTAATACCATTTAATTACTTTTCACATAATTCCACAGCACACCATTCCACATATTTCCACTTCACAACTCCACACCACACAGTCACACACCACACAATTCCACAATAAAAAATTCCAATGCAACCCATCTCTGCATCGCACTTCCACCAGCCCTGTCAACTCTTCCCCACACATCCACTGCTCCTCTCATTTCTCCCTCACACTCCCACTAATCCCGTTCATCTTGCACTTCCACTGCCCTATCTCATCCTTCCTCACACTCACTTTCTCCTATCTATAATACCTGCTCTACTGCTACCTTCCTGTGCCTTCTCACTCTGGGCACTGGTCCACCTCTCGCCTCTTCCCCACTCGTCTGGGTGTCCGTCCCACTCGTTCCTCTCTCTGTCGTATTCTCTCACACCCCTCTCTTTCTTTCTGAAGCACTCCTCCCACCTCTCTCATATTGGTTCACTTCAACTCTTCCAGCAAAGTTTTTTCTCGTGCTTTTTCAAGATTCTGTCCCTCAAACACGTGCTCCTCTTTTTGAGGTGTCCTCTGCGTACACAGTTTTTATGCATCCGTATCCTACTCTCCTCCTCTTTCTCTCTTTCTCACACACTCTGTTTGCTGATCTGCCCGGAGTTCATTCACCACTTTGTGCACAAACGACCCATCCCTCTCTATCTTACTTTCCACCCATTCTGTGCAGCTATCACCCTTATCTGTTCACCATGCCACATAGTAACACTACACAAATAGACTACACACCACACAATTTCACCCCACACAATTCCACTACTAACAATTCTAATTCAGCCCACATAATTCCACTCTAAACCACATACATCCACTCCATTCCAAACCAAAACACGTGGGTAAAATACATTGACATTTAAAAAGCTTTTAGCTCTAACTCTCTCAAATGCAAGACCAATTGCATTGCAAATGCATTTTCTTTAATAAGCCCTCAGTGCTATTAGTATCTGGGCTCCTATTATGATTCTGAGATACATGTTGCATTCCAGGCGTGTTTCCTATTGTTTAGAGGGCAGTGGTATTGAATATGTGTTGATGAGGTTAGAATAGATGAATGTATTGTTTATTGATGGATTATATTGTATTGTGGCCAGCTAGACCTTGATATAGATTTGTGTGGAGTATTATGGTTGTATATGTGTGTGCCACATTACTTGCCTTTTGTTTAATTATTCTGGGGTATGCGGTTATACATTGCTCTGCTACAGGTCGCTGTTATGTTTAGAGTCATATTTGCCCATTGTGTGGAAGCATTTTTTGCCACATATGATTGAGATACATTTGGATTAACTTAATGGTTGCTGATATTTAAAGTGGTGATAGTTTATAACCGTTGCTAAGCGGCAAAGACCACTATATGTATATGAATACATCTTCTGCCCCCGACATCGCCATAGCCATACCGGACACATACAAGATCATTCGAAAAGACCGCACCATTAACAAAACTGGAGGAGGCATAGCCATCGTCCATAGAAACACCATCAAAATTACAACCAGCTCTGACGACAATCTTGCAACCGCCGAACACCTCCACTTCCAGATCCACACCGACCCCAGGACAACACTCAGAGGA
The DNA here is from genome assembly GCF_964261635.1 of Lissotriton helveticus. Taxonomy (NCBI): domain Eukaryota; kingdom Metazoa; phylum Chordata; class Amphibia; order Caudata; family Salamandridae; genus Lissotriton; species Lissotriton helveticus. The sequence continues at coordinate 939,858,495 of NC_136067.1, forward strand.
ACCCTCATTTACAGACCCCCAGGCACCCGATCTCAATTCAGTGACGACATCACTGACTTCGTCAGCCCGCACGCCCTCGCATCCGAGAACTACATTCTCCTAGGAGACCTCAACTACCACCTTGACAACACTCTCGACAACAACACCACCACCCTTCTGGACAACCTGTCCAAACTCGGACTCAAACAACTTGTTAACACCCCCACTCACACAGCCGGACACACGCTCGACCCTATCTTCACCTCCAGCAAGCACATCTCCTTCGATCACACTACAGCTCTCCACTGGACGGATCACAGCTGTGTTCACTTCAGCTACAAAACAACCTTGACCCACAACCGTCCACAACCCATTCCCCGAAGAAAATGGAACAATATCACCACCGACCAACTCCTCACATCACTCAGCCAAAACACTCCCACCCTAACAACGGACCCAGACCAAGCGGCCACAAACCTCAGGCAATGGATCACCAACAGTGCGGACGAACTAGCACCCCTGAAAAAACACCAGTTGAAATCATTCAGCAAAAGGGCTCCCTGGTTCAATGACGACCTTAAAAAATCCAAGAAGACATGCCGCACCCTGGAGAAGAACTGGAGAAAAGAACCAACCTCAGACAACATGGCCTCCCTCAAGACAGCCACCCGCAAACACCACCAACTGATTCGATCCGCCAAGAAATCAGCATTTAAGGACCGTCTCGACAACAACTCCCATAACAGCAAGGAACTCTTCAATATCGTCAAAGAATTCACCAACCCTCCCGCAGCATCCAACGACATCACTAACTCCCAGGACCTCTGCGATGCGCTATCCTCCTTCTTCTACAACAAAATCGCCGACATCCACAACAGCTTCATGAATACTCCCAATGACCAACTCACCCCACCCCCTTCTGTTCCCACCCCTCCAACTAACTACCTCAAGTCCTGGAACCCAATCACCACTGAAGATACCATTCGCCTCATGAACTCAATCCACTCTGGCTCACCCTCGGACCCCTGTCCCCACTACATCTTCAACAAAGCTGACTCCATCATCGCCCCCCAACTCCGCGATGTCATCAACTGCTCCTTCAACTCCGCCTCCTTTCCAGAAATATGGAAACACGCCGAACTCAGCGCCCTTCTGAAAAAACCAACAGCAGACCCCTCAGAAATGAAAAACTACCGACCCATTTCCCTCCTCCCTTTCCCGGCCAAAGTCATCGAGAAAGCCGGTAACAACCAACTCGCAGCCTTCCTCGAATCCAACAACTCCCTGGATCCCTCACAAAACGGCTTCCGAGCCAAACACAGCACCGAAACCGCCCTCATTGCGGCGACCGACGACATCCGAGCACTCCTGGACAACGGTGAAACAGTGGCCCTCATTCTACTCGACCTCTCCGCCGCCTTCGACACTGTCTGTCACAACACCCTCATACAACGCCTCTACAACATCGGCATACAAGGAAAAGCCTTGGACTGGATCATCTCGTTCCTAGCCGGAAGAACCCAGAGAGTCCGACTCCCCCCTTTCTACTCCGAGTCCACCGAAGTCATCTGCGGCGTACCTCAAGGCTCCTCACTCAGTCCCACCCTCTTCAACGTCTACATGAGTCCCCTCGCCTCCATCGCACGTCAACACAACCTCAACATCATCTCCTACGCCGACGACACCCAGCTAATCCTTTCCCTCACCAAAGACCCCAACACCGCCAAAAACAACCTTCACGAAGGTATGAAAGAAGTAGCCGAATGGATGAAACAGAGCCGCTTAAAACTCAACTCAGACAAAACGGAGGTGCTCATCCTTGGATCCTCCCCCTCAGCTTGGGACGACTCCTGGTGGCCTTCCGCTTTGGGATCAGCGCCCACACCCACAGACCATGCACGTAACCTTGGCTTCATTCTAGACTCCTCTCTCTCAATGTCCAGACAAGTCAACGCGGTATCGTCCTCCTGCTTCAACGTCCTTCGCATTCTCAAAAAGATCTTCCGCTGGATCCCCCTCGAAACAAGAAAGACTGTCACCCATGCACTGGTCACAAGTCGACTGGACTATGGCAACACACTCTACGCCGGAATTACAGCAAAATTGCAGAAAAAGCTCCAGCGCATTCAAAACGCATCAGCGAGACTCATATTAGACATCCCACGCCAAGAACACATCACCGGTCACTTAAAAAACCTCCACTGGCTTCCCGTCAACAAAAGAATCACTTTCCGCCTTCTTACCCACGCACACAAGGCCCTTTATAATCTAGGACCCGAATGCCTCAACACCCGACTGTCCTTCTACTATCCCACCCGCCAACTAAGATCATTCAATCAAGCCCTCGCCGCAGTCCCGCGCATCCGAAAAACCACCATGGGTGGCAGATCCTTCTCCTTCCTGGCTGCCAAGACCTGGAACTCACTCCCCACCCACCTCCGCCTTACTCAGAATCACATCTCCTTCAGAAAAGAACTGAAAACTTGGCTATTCGATAAACAGTGATCCCCTCCCCCTAGCGCCTTGAGACCCTCTGGGTGAGTAGTGCGCTTTATAAATGCCTGAACTTGAACTTGAACTTATGTGGGTGGTGTGTACGGCGGAATTAGAAGTTGTCTAACCTGATTGAATATACCTTCGAGGTAACTAGCGCTGCCAACTATAAGGCTTGGATGCTTTTTGTGTGCATGAAGGTGTCATGAGAGTTGCCTAGTGTTTTGTTGTAGAGCAAGATATGTATATACTATGACATGGGTGTGTTGTTGCCAAATGTGGCAAATGCTTAGGGAACTCTATAGCTTTGAGCCTTGTTCTGCTTTTGAAGTATGTATTTGTAAATTTGATGCTTTTTGTACATGAAAAGAGATATGTCTGGGAGTCTGTGCAATGGGTGTCTTTTGCTGTGCTAAACTGAGCACATGATCTGTATGAATTTGCGCATGTTTAAGTGTGTGATCAATTTGAATCTGTGCCTAGATGTGTGTTTGCACTAGAGGAATATCAAACCTGTTTCCTTTATCAGTGCTGGTTTGCATAGTTTCTCAACTTTTGATTTTTCCCACTGAACCTAGAGGCGCACTTTTATAGTTCTTGCTGTTGCGAGTAGATAGACTAAAACAGTAATTACTTGTTACACACGCATTAGGTTTTACCAATGTGGTAATTTGGCATCCAGAATTTACTGATTACTATAGGGGTATTAGTAATTGCAGAATGCAGAAATACAGAGCTAATACAAGTTGTGGAATGGGGAATAACCAAAGGAATTGGTCTTAATGCGCTACACTTTTTTATTCTTTTTCAGCCAGTTTTCCACATTTTGACAACTTTTTTTAACTGAAATGTCTGGAGGGAGGAAAGAAATGGCGCTGGTGTGCTATTTCTGCATGATTTGTAATCTCAGTTTGCCTGGTAACTACTGATATCTGATAAAAGACTTCTAGCTGCAGATTCCTTACCCTAGAATTATTCCCAGGCATCAGACTGAATCCTGAAATGTTTTCATGAGCAGTACCCCTACACACCGATAGGTGACATCATTTGGCTCCGTGTGGAGTCGTCGGCACCGAAAGTGGCGTGCGCAGTGCCTATATAGGCGCCAACCCATGCTGACATCAGTACTTTCAGCGCAGATCACTTTTTGACTGACCATTTTCGATCTTTTGTCGAAGATTTTTTTGAGACGGTGTCTCCTGGTGTGGCAGAGAAGTCTGCAAGGGAGGCCCATTTTCAGCCCTCAAGCGCCTGTCATTGGCAAATGTTGATGACGTATGCACACCTTATCTGCCTCTGGTGTCTCAAATGCGATCACAACAGCAAGGCTTGTGTTGAATGTCGTGCCATACACCCCAAAGCCTTGAGGAAGCTGTCCCTCAAGCTACATGCTGCTCGACTTTCACCATCACGATGGTCTCAATCCCGGTCAAGAAGACGGTCTTGGGATCGGTCGCTGAGCCATCGATCATAGTCTCAGTCGACGCCGTCCGGGTCAGTCCCACAAAAAACAAGAAGAAAGCGAAGAGGTCTTCAACTTAGCCCCGCCAGCCAAAGTCATCCGACGAGCCGAGGGAACGTCAGTGTTCGAGGCCTGGCTTAGCGGTTGACCCTGCGTCTAAGCTGTCTCTACGCATCCCTGAATTTAGGTGGCCCGACCCCGCTGGCGTGGCCTTGGGTCCTGCGGGTTTCGGAGAGGGCCACACGGTTTGCCGCCTGCGTATTCGGTGTTGGTACTAGTTGGGCCCCTTGGATCTGTGGACACCTTGACCTTTCTTGGCACCGGTCCCACTGCCTGAGTCCCTAGCGTCGTCCGACGCCATCACCAGCGCCGACTGGAGGCATTCCATCCATACCAGAGCTTGAGGCCTATTCCAACGGGGTAGGGTTCCCTATAACCTTAAGAATACAAGCCCTCAGACCCCAATGGGGACAACTTGTGTGAGGATTTGTCAGATGTCAGTGAACTGGTCATCTCCCCAGATACAGACTTGGTCTCTTGTCTTACCACAGTTACTGAGGAGGGAGTAGCCTCACTTGCAATGATGGTGAGGAGGACGTCCGAGGTCTTGGACCTTTAGCTTCCCTCCATTGCTGTCAAGATGAACGTCTTGACTGAGGTGCTTCAGCCGGTAGTCACCCCTTCCGAACGGCTTCTCCTTTTTAATGTAGCCCTCACGGACGTCCTACTTGGGTCCTGGTCCAAGCCCTGCACAGGGGCTCCTGTAAATTAAACAATTGCCCACTGACAATTACCCGCTGACATCGCCCCATCCCAGGGCACCCCAATTTCCTCACCCCACCCTGGAGAGCTTTGTTGGCCAAGCCTCCACTTCCAAGTTAAATCCTGGCGCCTTCACTACCACTCCACTGGCTTGGGAATCCAAGAGGCTATATACCTTGGGAATTAAGATGTTTTCTTCCACCACCCTGGCATTTGGGTCGTTTAACACCACGTACCTTTTGGGCCGATACGCCCACTCGCTGAGGACTCTGTTGGGCAAGTGCTGCCTATGGTCTCGCAGTAGCCCGAACAATACTCTCCCAAGCTGTTGCTGCAGCTAGGTTACCATATGCTGTGGTCTGGATACAACTAACTCACTTGGCAGAGCAGTTTCATCGTTGGTGGTCCTTAGGCACCACTCCTAGTTAAGAACCTCTGGATTTTAGGAGGATGTCCAGTCCTCGCTCATGCGTATGTCCTTTGATAGCTTCCGTCTCTTCGGAGACAAGGTGGACAGCATAGCTACAGCCAGGTCCTTGGGACTTTCCATGGTCTCTGGCAACCCCAGTCTGCCTTTTGCTCCATTCGTGACCACAAAAGGGTCTTCCAGCCGAGTCTCTACCTGCCCAGTCACCACAGCAAACAAGCTACCCAGTCCCTGCGTGGCCGAAGACGTGGTACCCACAGACGCTGTGGTTCAAGAAGCCATCGGTCAGGCCAGTCCACCACTCACCCAATTGTCAGTGACAATAAAGCCTCTTTTGTTTGCTCTCTGACCATCATGGTCCCAAGCATGAATAATTTAAACAGCAAGATAAACACAGACAAAATCAGTTCTGTATTAAATGACTTGTCCAGCCGGACAGAGGTCCAATTTTACTTTTAACAAAGATACAAACGGAATTTCCTTCAACAATTCCACGTTGTGGGGCACAAGCCTTTTCCCCCAATTTAAGTACAAACACCTTAGTACATCAATAGTGGACAGGAAAGGGCTTTTAGGCAAAAAGCTTAGACTGTTCTCACAATCGCAATTTAGAACAAAGAATACTGGATGCACCTTTACATCAACAAAGTATGTAGTATAACCATTGTATAAGGCACATAAAAATGGTCAACGGCGTTTCGATACCAGTTTTAATTCAAAGGGATCATCATCAGGACATTTATTAATTGCCTAAATGATTTTGAGCCTCTAAAACCAGCCAGTATTGTGGCTACAGATTTAGGCGTCTATTGGTTATCACTTTGTATAATCCACCGCATGGCGTCGGGGGTCCGATCGCGTTCTAGGCGGGGAGTACCGGATCAGTCGGATAGTGCTCCCGCTCGGCAATCCGATCGAATTGCCGAGCGGGAGCACTATCCGACTGATCCGGTACTCCCCGCCTAGAACGCGATCGGACCCCCGACGCCATGCGGTGGATTATACAAAGTGATAACCAATAGACGCCTAAATCTGTAGCCACAATACTGGCTGGTTTTAGAGGCTCAAAATCATTTAGGCAATTAATAAATGTCCTGATGATGATCCCTTTGAATTAAAACTGGTATCGAAACGCCGTTGACCATTTTTATGTGCCTTATACAATGGTTATACTACATACTTTGTTGATGTAAAGGTGCATCCAGTATTCTTTGTTCTAAATTGCGATTGTGAGAACAGTCTAAGCTTTTTGCCTAAAAGCCCTTTCCTGTCCACTATTGATGTACTAAGGTGTTTGTACTTAAATTGGGGGAAAAGGCTTGTGCCCCACAACGTGGAATTGTTGAAGGAAATTCCGTTTGTATCTTTGTTAAAAGTAAAATTGGACCTCTGTCCGGCTGGACAAGTCATTTAATACAGAACTGATTTTGTCTGTGTTTATCTTGCTGTTTAAATTATTCATGCTTGGGACCGTTGTTGTTACAAAAAGTTGCTCCCCGAGGTCCTGTGCAGACTCAGTTGGGGTTCCCTTGTTGTTCGATACACTCTGACCATCATGGGCACCCAGTGGGAGGTAGGATATACCACCACCTGTGCCACAGGAGGTCATTAAAAATAAGATAAAAACGTTGTTATATTTTCCATTTCACTAGCAACAGGAGCAATACTTGCATGACAGTGTGCAAAAATGCATTATTTCCCAAGACATCACCCACTTTCATATATATTTCTATATAGCAGCATCAAATAAAGTGCCCAAGTGCAAAAACCCCATTTAAGATAGCAGTAAAACATACAAAATACATGAATTCTCATAGCAGTAGCTACAGAAGCAGATTACTAGGGCAATTAGCAGCGTCGTCTAAAGTGCAAGTTTTGTAAAGTGCGTAGTTCCTATTTAAAATACCGTTAAGATAAAGTGCAAATGCAAGGTTTCCCATAGCAACAGCAGAAAGGGCAGATTACTATGGCTCATATGATTTACAATTAGCAGCATTAAGTAAAGTGCGGCTGTGCAAGGTGCAAAAATAGAAAAAAGTGCAAAACCTCTAAATACATATAATGCATCCTAGCCTAACAGACATTAGTTCATAGAGGAACGAGAACGGATAGCCATTTTTAAAAAAGTACACACACGATATATAATGTCATTATCTTTAAGCTGGAAAATAATTTTATAGGCTACTTTAAAATCCTTTATACCCTTGGCTCTAAAAAACGGTATCAACAGCTGCTTACTATATTTTTGATAAAAGGAGCAAAAGAACAGAAAGTGCAGTACAGATTGTTTCCCTGGATTCCGACATGGACAAGCCAAATTCTCAATATTAGGTTGATAGCCTATAGGGAAACACAGTAAGTATTGTATAGATCGTGTTTTTAGTCTAAAAAGAAGACTGCGCTCCCAACGTGTAATATCTTTAAGGAGATAACCAACAGGTAAACATGAGATGGGTTCAGCATCACCTTTCATTTGGATGTACTGTTTCACAGAGGTTTTGACCGATTCTTGTTTATGTCTAACTTCCCCATAGTGTTTATATAGGATATTACGAATCGTCTTCCCGTCAATCCCATCTAATTCATCAGGATTATCAAAGATGTGCTTGAGATTGACTGCTGTCAGGCTCGCCCGTACTTGGGCCAGCCAGGTAATTCTAATGCCCTGGTCGCATTTTAGGCAGTCAACCAGGATTTCCCTGGTCAGGGGGGCTTCAGGGTTTTTCCAAACCTTTAGCCAAAACAGGGCAGGGCGGGACCTGATATAGTCCTCCAAATAAAACAGTTTTAGTTCAATGTGGCTTACAAAGGTAGGCGATGATATTGGTATTCCCAGAAGCCTTCTGCAGAATCTATTTTCCTCAACCTGTACGTTTTTTAAATTTGTGTATCCCCAATTTTCAGCCCCGTAGGTCATAATTGGCACACATTGTGTCCTGTAAATTTTTAGTAATGACAGTACCACCTCTAATCTTTTTGGTTTAGGGAGGTTCAGTACTGAATTTATAGCTTTAATAAACTTAGACCGTCCATAAGCCAAATGTGGGGTCCATGAACCACTATCCGTAAATTGTATGCCCAGATAGGGAAAAGTGCGAGTGCATAACAGGGAGTCTTGGTCCAAAGTGATCCTATTAATGTGGCGTTTATTAGGGCCACAACACATTAAAAAGGATTTTTTTTTAATTGGTGCAGAGATCAAGGCTATGCATATAATCTGCAAATCCCCTAACTAAAATCCTCAGGGCGTTTGGTGTGCGACCCATTAAAACAGCATCATCTGCATAGAGTAAGACGGGCAATTTAGTGCCATTTATTATTGGGACGTCGGGGGTTTGATTAGACAAAACATTATGAAGTTCATTAATATATAAAATAAATAAGAGTGGGGCAAGGACGCACCCTTGTTAACACCTCTGCCGACCGTTCTGTCTCCTGACACTGCTCCATCCATGTTAATCCTTACTCAAGCTTTTAAATCTGTATGGAGGTAGGCTAAAAAGTGTACCAAATCATTGTCCAGACCATAATCGAGGAGACGTTGCCAGAGCCTTGATCTATTGACAAAATCAAAGGCGGACGAGAGGTCCATAAATGCCAGGTAAAGTTGACTGTGTCGGGCGATGGTATACTTTCCTATTATTAAATTAAGGTTCAGACACTGTTCCACTGTGCCTAAGTGGCTCCGAAACCCCAACTTGCATTTATTCAGAATGTTTCCATCCTCTGCCCATACCCTGATCTTGTTAAATAGGACTCTCCCCAATATTTTGAGGGTGTTGTCAATTAATGAAATGGGCCAAAGCAACTGGGGTCGGATCTAGATCCTTTTTTTAAAAATGGGGCTGATTACAGAGGTTGACCATGTACTGGGGATTTTAGTTGTGGTTAGATTATTAAAAACATTTAATAACAGAGGGGCCCAGAACTCCGCCTCTAATTTTATAAGGTCAGTAGGTAGCCTGTCCGGGCCTGGGACTTTGTTTCCCGCACTCTGAGTTATTGCCTCCTCTACCTCACTTGGAGACATTTTAATTTGGGTGGGCGGGAGGTTTTCCAGGGTATTGTCACAGTATGGTGGGGAAGCATATATATTTGAGAAATGGGCAACCCATGCTTCGCTAGTGATATTAGTCGAGAGGGGTGGATGGATTCCTAAAGGCTCTCAAAGACTTGGTGGCAGACCAAAAAATATTTGTGTTAACATTTATTATATCACTGCAAAACGCATACTTCCCCGTCCTGCATGCTCACAGACATTAACTGCGGTTCACGGTAGGTCCTGAGTACTTTCAGTGTCCTCTGCTCCCCTTTGGCCTTACCGGCGCCCCTTAGGGGTTCACAAAGTAGATGGCAGTGGTTGCAGCTCATCTGCTGGGATCAGGGGTGCAACTTTTCCCCTATGACGACTACTAGCTGTTAAAGGCGGGCTTGGCCCAGACACTCTTCTACACCTTTAGACTACGGCGGGCCTCATGCAGTCACTGGGGTTCACTATCAATGTGCCAGATCATACCTGACCCCTTCTCAGATTCTCCCTTTGATTGGAGCTGTTCTGGACACTGCAGTTTCGGGCCTGTTCGCCAGAATGACAGTCCAGAATATTCAAGTTATGATACTGATGTTTCAGCCTCTAGCCTAGATTTCGTGAGCCCGACTCTGAGCCTCTGGCCTCTTGCATCCTGCTTGTGACGCATGCCTGCTGGCATATGAGGGCTCTGCAATAGGACGTGAAATTCCAGTGGGCGCAGAGTCAGGGGAATCTCTCAGACATGGTCCAGATCTCGGATGGCACTGCAAAAGATCTTCAGTTATGGTTAACAAACTGCTATTGGGTCAGCGGCAGACCCCCCTCTCTTCCACAACCAGAGCTAACAGCAGTAATAGATGTGACACTCCTGGGCTGGAGCGGCCATCTGGGAGAGGTGGAAATCAGAGGACTCTGGACTCTGGCGGATTCCAGACTCCACATGAACCTGTTAGAGCTCCGAGCAATCAGACTAGCATTGAACCCCTTTTACCCTCACTCAATGGAAGGCGAGGGCAGGTGTTCATGGATAACACCACATCCATGTGGTAATGAAAAAAACAGAAATGAATGTATGTGAAAATTGCACTCGAGGTTTTCCAATAGCAAATTAATCCTGTGTGTGTGCTGTGTTGGAATAATGCCTGCTTAGCATTTAGTACATGAAGTGAAAGTGGCCTAGTCCCAAATTGGTGGCCAGGGCTCCAACACGCTACAACAAATTATATTGTACTCATATTTAACAATTTATTTATGTTAAATCATATGAGATAAATCAATGTTCACAAACATGATAAAAATACATTATGATTTAGCATGATCAGTTTAAATTACACAAAAATACATTAAATCTTAATTTTACAAAAGCACTACATTTTCTCTTTAGAACCCAATGCATTTCGGGACTTGTTGTCCCTTCATCAGGGGCTTCTGTTGAAAAAAGAAGAAAGGAAGAAGAAAGGAAACATATTCAAAAGATGCACTTAATCATTGGTAAACATGTTAATCAAAAATGACATAGACATATAACTTATGCATAAACCATTGCATCATAGCTTCAATTTCTTTTACTCACACCTAGTACACTGTTAGAAATTTCTGACACATCCTGTGTTTAACATTCCTTCTTGTTAAGTACTGTTACGGACTTTTAGACATGTTCAAAATACCACCGTTATCACCTATTATATCAAAGGCCATCACAATTCTCTATGTCTTTGACCTTATTGAAAACGTAGAGATCGAACATAGACAACCTCAGGTAACCAGTCCTTATGAACGCAATGCCCTAGGGAAACAAAATACCATTCAAAAACAATATTCTACTCAAAACTGTCTAGGTAACACGACACCTTGATCCATCATGCGAGTGCTCACCTCTAATGAGGACATACAGCGTAGTGTAAACGGGGTCCTGAACTCGCCTTAAAACGCTCTCTTAACGGCTAATTTCTTATGCAGATAAGATTCACTCTCTGGCATCCAGACTAAACTGTTCTAAAAGGAGTGGATAAATTTGTGATTACCACAGTGGACCGTCCTACGCGAGTAGTGGAAACTTAATAAATGGTAAGTTAACTCACCTTCAGTGTCCAGTATAACGAATCAAAAGCGGGTCAGACATATTCGGTCCACTATCAAAAACAAGCAAACATCGATCAAATTAACTTAACAGATCAAACCGCCAGCGATGTAGAAGTCTGAACCCTCTAATACAATGCTCACCTTCACTCCGCCGTGCGTAACCACGAGTGTTTAGATAGTCGTGTGAGCCGCCATTATTCGCCGCATTTGTTTCTATTTCCTGGATAACGTCATCCCAAACAACACTAAAAACGGACTAGTCATAGAGAGGTCCCGGAGCTACCCTCCGTAAAACGGCATAAACAACAGACCTCTCTCCAAGATAACATGTCTCTAAGAACAACATATAATTAGCCTAAAGTAGAACACGAAATGTGGCTTTATAGACCGGAATTACAGTAGAATCAGCAAGAGTTACAATATAAAAATAACACATGAGGAAGGTTCAGAAAGCTATAAGTAACTGATTTAGTGAAACAACAGTGTTCATGTGGTGCATATGTAATCAGTGTGTGAAAACACACATGGGGTTGTGAATTACTATGTCCAAGTTTACAAAAAGCATACCATTTCCAATTTATCATTGAGCCCGTAGAGCATCAAGGTCTGAAGTTTTTTTATCCAAAAGACTTCTCGCTGGAGGAGAATTTTTGAGTTATCAGCGCCCAAAGATCGTGAAACTTTTTCGATAATCTGGAATTTAAGTTGTGCAATTGAATGTCGTTCCTCAACCCAATGAACTGCCAAACTTGAAGTGGTATTTTGATTGCGGATTCGTCTCTTATGTTCTGATAACCTGATCTTAATCTTTCTCTCAGTTTTGCTGACATAAAGTAGACCACAAGGACATTTAATCATATAAAAAAACAGAGCAGGTGGGGTCATTGAACCTTTGTCAAGAGGCCCTGCATCTCTGGACATGGCGGGGGCGTTTGCCTGACTGTTCAACACCTGGCAGGATCTCGTAACGCCAGAGCAAACAAAATCAGCCAAAGGGCCTAGTGGATCATGCATGGTATGTCCATCCGGAGGAGGTGTAAGCAGTGGGGAGGACCTTGGTTAGAGCTGTAAACCACTGCCAAGAACGCGCAATGTCAACAGTTCTGCGCACTGGTGTTTCCAAAGCAGCTCTTGCTCGGAGACCATTTTCATCTCGAGTGGAGCTCAGGTCTCCTTTATGCTTTTCTGCGCATATCACTCCTGTCCAGAGTTCTCAAGACGATCAGGAGTGACCGGGCCCAAGTCATCCTCATGGCTATGGACTGGGCTTGGAGAGCCTGGTATCCCAAACTGTTGAGAATGGCATTGTTCCGCTGATCAGGTTTTCCCTTTGGGAAAATCTTCTGTCGCAGGAGCAGGGGAGGGTTCTCCACCCAAACATGTCAACGCTCTCCCTTCATTCATGGGTCTAGAGCAGTAACAGTTGACATCTTTGGACCTTCCTCCCGAAGTCTGTAATGTCATCTTGGCCGCCAGGCATCCCTCCACCAAGCTGGTATAAGCCAACCATTTGGTATGGTGTGCAGAAAAACAGGCTGACATCCTTTCTGCTCTCATTTCCCAGGTCCTTCTGTTTATTCTTTCTTTTGCCCAATAGGGCTCTGCTCTAGGCACCTTAAAAAGCTATCTTTCTGCCATCTAGGCATTTCTGCAGTTGCCAGATCCGCCATCTCTTTCAAATTCCCTATTGGACGTAGGTTTCTGAAAGGTCTCCAACACTTGTTTCCACCTACACCCTTTATCTTGCCTCAGTGGGACCTAAATAAAATGTTCTAATGTGCGCTAGGCGGCGTTTCTAGTGGCAATAATATCTACCTGGAGGGTCACTGCGCTCCAGACTGTAACCTGAGCCTCCGTACCTCAACATCTTCCCAAACAAGCTGGCCCTTCACTCTAGAGCTTCTTTCCTATGAAATGTGTCACTCCCAGTCATGTAGGCTAGTCCATCACCCTGCCTACTTTTTGCACTCTGCCTCATTCCTCCAAAGAAGAGCGACTCCACCAACTGCATGCTAAAAGAGCATTGTCGTTTGACCATGAGTGCCCAAAAGAGTTCCGGTGGATGACTAACTCTTTTTGGGGTATGTCGGAGCCTAGTAAGAGAAGGTGGTACAGAAACGTTCCATCTCCTGATGGATCGAGCTCTATATCAAAATCTGCTATGCACTGGCTAAAAAGCAACACCCTGAGGGTGGTTTGTGTGCTCATTCCATCAGAGCCAAGGCTGTGACCACTGCGTTAGCACATAGTCTCGGTCCTGGACATCTGCCAGGTAGCAATGTGGTCATCTCTGCTCACGTTTAACAAGCACTACTACCTGGATAGTCAGGTACGTAGGAATGGGCACTTTGCCTGATCAGTCCTGCAGGACTTTTTAGTGTGAAATTGTTTCGCAGACCCTCCTCAAGTGTTGTATTGCCTGGGTATCTCGCCCAAGGTAAGGAATCTACAGCTAGAAGTCTCTATCAGATGAATACGTTAATTTTCTTATAGTCTCCACTAGGTAAGGCGTTACTGAAGGCAGGTAACTTGTTCATTAGCTGAATTGGGCTAGTGGGTCCGTCGGAACGGGCATTGAAACGGTCTGTCTTCATAATTATTCACTGATTGAGCATCGGGATTGAGACACGTGTTTAATGTAAATGAGCATAGAATTGAGACAAGTGTTTAATGTGGGTTTTCATCCATGCTTCTGTTTGAAAACAAAACCTTAACAATTCCACCAGCTTGCACTGTATATTGAAAATTGCCGAGTGGGATGTTTCTACTTTGCTTTCAAATGCTGCCTTACTGTCGCATTGTTGATTTCTGCAGATGTCTTAGCTCTTTTGTTTTAACACGTTCAACAGCTTTTTCTAGTTCAGTTTGTTTCATTTCCAAAGGATTGCTGTTAACAGTGCTCTTTTTAAATCGCAGCAACAGGATGTGTTCAGTGACTAAGGACCTTGGACATTTGTGCTAGATCGCTTGATGTGGGCACACCACCTGGTCAAAAAGTGTATGCCTTCAGACAGAGAGGGCACACTCTTAGATTAATTGAAACATGAACATTTTATGGCAAATGGTTGAGCTTATTGCTGTAGGTGTCAATATCCTCAACGTATGGTTAATACATTTGTGCTAGTTTCCATACATCTGGCAGTAGTATTCTGGGACATTTTCCTGTTCCTGTCCTTGATGGTTGATGGTAGTAGTTGGGAGGGTTTTCTTTTCAAATACTTCTGTGACCCTGTTCAATTCTACAACGGATTCAGAACTTGGCTGCCAGACTACTCTTGCATATCAATCCTCGAGACCACATCTCCCCTGCCTTGAAAGCCCTGCATTGGTTTTTGGTTGCCAGAAGATCCACTTTCAAGCTGCTTTGTATCACACTCAAAGCGATACATTGAATGGGGCCGCTCTTCATCAGGAATAAAATCACCAAACACATTCAACAAAGAAACCTCCGCTCTAGAGTGGCACCTCGCCTCAAAATCCCAAGATACAAGAAAAAATCCATGGGTAGTATATCCTTTTCTTTTCAAGCAACCTAACTATGGAACTCTTTACCCCCCCAACCTAAGATCCACAGACAACCACCTTATCTTAAGAAAACTACTAAAGAATTGGCTCTTCCCCACATAAGTACCATACACAAACAGAAATACACAGCGTATCACTCTGTATATAAGCATTTAATTGTATTATAGATATGTACCTATATATGTGTATTGCTTTGTATAAACATGTTAAATAATTTTTTTTTTTAAAAAAGGGAAATTGAAGTACACTTGAAAACCAGAGTTTATCTAATGCATCTTTAAGCTACATATACTTACCTACTTAATGCACATATACACTTTCAGTGTATGTGAATCCATATTTTTATTTCTTTTCTCCTAAAAAAGCATAGAATGTGATAACCTATTTCTCACCCTGTACCTCTCAATAAATCCTCTACCTTAACTCTCCGACTCACCTCAAACCTTTATCTACTACTCTTTGCAATGCACTACACTATTTCTCACCTTATACCTCTATCAGTATCTTTAATTTACATATACACCTTCCTCTATGCATCTATATACTTTCAATGTACTTATGGATCTATATATTTATTACTTTCTTCTAATTCAGCATATTCAATGCACTAACCTATTCTCACTCAATACCTCTCTCAATATATCTTCTACTTCAACTCTGACACATCTCAAACCTCTTTCTACTTCTCTTTCCAATGCACTACCCTGTTTCTCACCATATACCTCTATCAATATATCTTCTACATCCACTCTGTCATCATCCCAAACACCATATCGCTTCTGTGATCCCCAAAATAACCCTTTCTAGACTCTCCCTTATTCTACCCCTCTTTGCATCGTTTGACACCTCTTTTTTTCTATACTGATCCCCCAAATAAGCCTTTCTAAACTCTTCCCTGACTCTTCCCCTCCACATCCCTTTTTACTCATCACAAGCCTCCTCCTACCGCTATGACCTCCAAAACAAAAAAAATGAAATCCTTCACTCTTCTCACCCTCCACTATCCTTTTCAATCAAAATAACAGACTAATATGTCCACTTCTCAAATTTTATATTTGACTACACTAATTCACCACTAATCCTCTATGGGTCCCAGAGTAGCGTGCTACTCGCCGAAAAAGCACTTCAACACCTCATCAGGTGTAGCAAGCACTATATAAATGCCAGCCCTTTTCCCTCTTCTATCCCTCCGCTACCCGTCTCGATCAAAATTACTAACATATCCACCACTCAAATTACTTTCATATTTCACTTTACTAATTCACCACTAATCCTTTATGGGTTCT
The DNA here is from genome assembly GCF_964261635.1 of Lissotriton helveticus. Taxonomy (NCBI): domain Eukaryota; kingdom Metazoa; phylum Chordata; class Amphibia; order Caudata; family Salamandridae; genus Lissotriton; species Lissotriton helveticus. Next base: position 939,874,541 of record NC_136067.1, read on the forward strand.
AGAGTAGCGTGCTATTTGCCAAAAAAGCAGCACAACACCCCTCCTCAGAGGCCACAAGCGCTATATAAATGCAGACCTTTTTTCCCTCTTTTATCCGTCCTCTATCCTTCTCAATCCAAATAACTGACTAATATCCACCACTCAAATTACTTTCAGTTTTCACTTTACTAATTCAACACTATTTCGTTATGGGTTCAGGAGTAGTGTGCTACTTGCCAAAACAGTGCCTCAACACCCCATCAGGGGTAACACGCACCATATAAATGCAAACCTTTTTCCCTCTTCTACCCCTCCGCTATCCTTCTGAATCCAAATAACTGACTAACCTATTCACCACTCAAACTACTTTCATATTTCACTATACTAATTCAACACTAATCCTTTATGGGTTCCGGAATAGCATGTTGCCCGCCAAAAAAGCGCTTAACACCCCATCAGCAGCAAGAAGCGCTATATAAATGCAAACCTTTTTACCCTCTTCTTCCCCTCAGCTATCCTTCTGAATCCAAATAACTGACTACGCTATCCACTACTCAAATTACTTGCATATTTCATTACACTATTTTAACACTAATCCTTTATGGATTCTGGGGTTGGGTGCTACTCGCTGAAAAAGCACTATAACGGCTCGTCAGGGTTAGTAAGCGCTATATAAATGTAAAGACAATACAATACAGTTGTAAACAAAATAGAAGATAACCGACTTTTGAGTGGTAAGATCCCTGTGAAAGCAACAGGATAAACATCTAGCATCCAGTGGGTAGCTCTGTGATGGTGCGCTTTAAAAATGACTGAAACGTCCTGCAAAACACAAGTGCTGAGTGTGTTCAAAATACTCAATGGTTATTGTTTATTCATAAGGTTTTCATTCCAGCTTTGTCACACTTGTCCTAACTCACTCTTAGTGTCATCAGAAAATTCACGTTTTAACTTAAGAGCTGAGAGGAGTTGGAGTTTGGATGGAATTTAGGGTTTCTAACTGCTATTGTGTCAGTGGTGCTCTGCAAGAGGAGGCTTTCCCTCAGGATTCAGGGCAGAAACTGTTGGAAAATGTCAAGTCCAGTTAGGAGTAACATATCTCCTTTAACTTGTTTTCCAGCAGGCATATCGTGCATTATGCAAATAGAGCCTTCGCCTGCAGTAGTGTGTCAACCATGTTGGAAAAGGAACTAAAGTAGTTGTATTCCCTTTTCTTTTACATTAGGTCTATTGTGTGTCTTGTATGTTCTTGCCAATTATGCCATGTGATAGATCCAAAAGCAAGACTGTACATAAGACCCCTACAACAATGTCTAGAGGACCAGTCACTCAAAGGAGAATGCCGGAATGGAGTTAATAATTTGGGAGGGTGGTACCCCTATCAACTTCATAATTCCACTCTAATTAGGTCAAAACAATGACTATGTTCAACACCTGGTAGTTAGGTAAAAAGCTAGTAGTTAGGGCACAAGCAGCAGGCAATCCTTAGAGAAGTGTGCATTCTAGGTTCAAGCAGTACCACAGATTAAAGTAAAGAGCCCAGTAACATTCGAAAACCAATTTAGAAAACTAGAGACCAGTTTAATGAGCGAAATAACACCAACATCAAACTGAACCTGCTTTTTAGATTGCAGGGCTGGCTCTTCTACCTGAACTAAATGTTGTTAAGTTTGGCAGGATGGCTCCAGAAATTAGCCAGTATGGTCATTTAAGCTAGCCTCATTCATACATTGGCATTACAAAAGAGGCACAGCGGCCTTCAACTAGGACTGCTTACCCCTGTAAATGGAAAAAATGCTTCTTGTGGTGCCAGCAGCAACATGTTTCAGAGAAAGTAATCCTTCCATACTTGCTACATCTTGCTCAATCTAAGTTACAGTTCTCCTCAAAGTGCATCTTGCTGGAAATATGGTCACAGAAAATGTCCTGATCAACTTTCTTTAAGAATAATACTGTTGTTAAAGGCATCCTGGAAAGCGTAAAGAAAATCTTTCCTCCTTTTGAAACACCTTCACCTTTTTGGAAGTTAAATTTAGTACTTTCAAAATTAAGGAGTCCTCCATTTGAACCTATCCACAAGGCTTCAATGCAATGTCTGTCCTCGAAGACAGCATTTTAGTTGCTATTACTTTAGCACCCTTAGTGCGTGAGTCTGCTGTTAAACCACAAACCAACTGCCTTACAAAAAGGGTAGGGATGAGAACCCATAAATACAAGTGGGGTTGCGTCAGGCAATTAAGTCCTGTAGACTTAGTGTAGTATCAAAAAAATCCTTCAAGTACTTTTTCAAAAGATCAAATAGCAAACAACGCTCAGCCAACGCGTTTCATTCCCTCTAGGGGAACTTCATTAGGGCTTATAAATTCATCAGTGTATGTCATGAAGTATGGTGGCTCATTAATAATTTTCTCCAGTATATTGCGCTGGAGACCGTTGGCGTTTTCAGAGGTATAATAATACCTGTATGTGGGAAACCGTTAGTCCGTATGTCCGGCCAAACTTCAATTGGAGTTTGGCCGGACATACGGACGGACTAACGTTGGGACTGTGGCTGTACTAGTGATGAGAACCCATCCTTCCTTTCTTCTTAATATGGTTTCAGAATTTCACATTAGATAAAACATCACACTTCCAGTACTTTTTTCCCAAGCAATCCATATACTCCAGCTAAACGTTCTATACACCCAGTGGACGTAAGAGAGTTGTAAATATCCCCATCTATTTCTCGTGGTCAGAAAGTCTGAAAATGCAAGGGCATGTGTGGAGTGCGGGCCCTTACCCAAGGGGCTGCTCTCTCAGTTGGAAAATTGGTGTCGTCTAGTGGAACTGCCAGGTAATAGCATTCCAATGTGACTGGCTGGTTCTTATGAGAGGTATCTCTGCAACACAGTTTCTCAGCTTTCCAGCAATACTTCCCTTTTGGCATAGTTCCCTGCCTGGTCAGGCTAAGGGGCTGTTTGTAGCCCTTCTGTGCTCGCAGTGAAGCCAAGAAGCTTTCTCGTCCTGCAACAGACATGATTGCATCATTGTGATGCAATCGTGTTGGTTACAGGACTGTCCCACCCACCTGGGGCGAGAGAATCTGCTGCTCCGACCTAGGGTTGCACGAAGGGAGCAGGGCACCGGAGCTGCACAACATCTTCTGCTCTAGTGCCAGGCATTTTGATGTGACCTCCCCATCAATAGCACAAGAAGTAGAAGAAGTTTCAGCACCATGCCTCAATTTGTTTCTCTCTCTGGCGAGAGTCCAACTAGTGTAAATCCCCCCCTAAAAACACTGTGTACTGTTATGCCATACCACATGTATATAGTAAAAAGCCAGACATATTAGCTTTTTTGAAGGCTGTTACTTTGTAGTCTTGGAGTTATGCGATATTACCAGTTGTTGATTACAACAGGGAGGGACTCAGTTCAGGAGAGAATATCAGGATACTTAGGTAAGGAAGAAAAAAACATTATGTGTAAGTAACTTCCTTTAGTAGGTCCCCATACAAAAAAGTTAGATCCAGTTGAAACAATTTTAGCCAAAAGCGTTTTGGTCATCACAATCATACTTTATCATTTAATCAAAGTCAAAAGTGCATGTAGGTGAAAAAGGGATTTGGGCATAATTTGGGTTTTGAATACCAGGCGTATAAGGGTCATTGGCAATGGTTTTAACATAGCACTATTTTATATTTGTATGTTGTCAAGTTTACTTTCTCCTGTAAACACATGTTTTTGTTTCTTGTAGGAAAGTTCTGCAACTTCTGGCAGTAAACGTTGGGTGTCGCAGTGGGCCAGTTTGGCTGCTAACCATACCAGTCATGAAGAGGATGATGACAGAATGGAGTTCCGTATGCCGACTTCCCTAGAAAATGGTAGTTAACCTGTAATCATTCACTTATGTTTTGGGGTCATTAAAAACATTATTTTAGCTGTTACCTTTTTTTTAACACTACAAAGGTAATGAAGAATTTGTAACCACAGAGTTGGCTTACAAATTCTATTAGCAGGATTCAATATTTGATGGTGCAGGCAGAACCTAAAATAACCTTCATCTGAAACCATAGCCGGTAACAGATCTGTTGGTTTCAAAGGTCGGTTATGCATTATTTATCCCTACTGCTAAATCAGTAATTGTGTCTTGCGCATGCAGGATTTGCACAAACTTACTGATGCACTGGAATGTTAATGTAAAGCTTTCATTCTTTAGTCATTCACATCTTTTACTAGAAAGCACTGCTGTACCTTTGTATTTGATTCAAGTTATGAATAATAGAAAAGGATCTAGGAAGGAAATGTGCAACCTACTATGAGTCCAGATTGCCATTTAGAAAAGCACACACATCCGGGTAGGCAGTTGGGAGCAACAAGAACAATGTGCCCGTAACTTTTTTTTTTTTTTTTTTTTTTTTTAACAGAAGCCCTTAAAAGGGATGCTCTGTATTAATTTCCTCCGCGTTCACTTTTTACTTAGCAAACCACATGTTTTGGAAAATAGATGCAGGGTCATCTTACTTGCAGGTTGGTGCATTCAGATGCTCCTAAACTCAAAGTGCTCTTTTGGGAAACCCGGGTCACACATTTCAGGAGAATTAGACTTCTCTGCCCTTTTCTCTTTGTTGCTCTTGGTCACTACTTAAGGTCCTAAACTGCAAGGTACAGCTTCCAGAAGACCAGTGCGCGGGAGCGAGTGTCACCTACACCTTTAGTCGTCCGAGCTCCAGCTGCCATCATACTTCTAACTGATATGCTGTCATGTATGTCCCTGGAACTACAGGGGACCTGCTGGTCTGAACCTGGAAAAGCACTTCCAAATCTTTTGTCTGAGGCAGAGGAGAATAAATCATGGTGGTGACTAATGCATTGACTCTGGGCTGGGGAGGTCAACTGGCTGCGGTGAAGATGAGAGCCTCTGATCTCTGTTGAGGCAGCTGCCCCACACCAACCTTCAGGAGCTGCGTGCCAGCAGGCTATCTCCGGTTGCCTTTCTACCTTTAATCAAGGAACAATCACTGTTGAGCATTTTCCACCTGAAGGCTCCCTGGAAGACACGTTTTACCTTTAATTGGACTCTGGTCTCCTCTACACTTTCACACTTTTGTCGCAACGTCATTGAGTTCTGAAGAATGTCAGAAGAGATGGTATCAGATCATTCTGGTTACCCTAGACTGGGCTTGGAGAGTGTGGTGCTCCCCATCCGTCTTACTCTGTCGGATACCTTGCTCTACCAGCAACAGGGCAGGGTTTTCATCTGAAACTGCACAACCTACACTTCCAAGTAGGGAGATCAAACGGAGGCAGTTGAGTGGTTTTGACCTGGTCCATGTTACTGTAGGGAGGCACTATCTGTCCGTAGAGTTGATGTTCTCTGGACGTTAGGCAATTTATGTCCTGGTACGAAGACCATCGAGGCGATCCATTGTAGGCTAGCCTTTCTGACATACTTATGTTTGTTGTATCATTGGGCCAGCAAGGCCTTGCCTTGGGCACTTTTAAAAGTTATTTGTCAGCCATTTTACTTTTCCCTGGTCAGTTCTTCCTGTTTAAGTTACCAGGTGTGATGATTTATTTTGGTAGGGCTTATATATGTGGCTCCTGCGCCTTTTGTTGTGCCACTGTACTACCTTTAAAGTCTATTCACAGCTGCTCATTGAGACCTCAGAACCTTAAAACTCATTGCAATTGACGCTCTCAGTACAACCACCAAATACCACCTTCTTTCTAGAGAAGTTGGTGCTTCGGACTAGATCATTCTTTCTACCAAAGCTGGTGTCATTCTTATGTGTGGGGCAGTTTTCTTTTATGCTCACCGCTTTGTTCTGTCTGTCACATCCCTCTAAGGAAAAAGAGAGGCTTTGAGGGTTGGACTCTAAGAGAGCCCTTAGCTCTCTTCAACTAAGGAGCACCAAATGGAAGACCAGCTGTTTCTGGACAGGTTATCTTGTGCGAAGATGGGCAGGCCAGATATGGACCTTATTCAGGTGGATTGTTCTCTGCATTAAAATGTGCTATGCCTTGACCGAGAAGAGGCCTCCTCAGGGTGTTTAAGCTCATTCTACTAGAGCTTAGGCCACCACTATGGGCTTAGGAGTGCTGGACGGCTGCACATCTGCCAGACGACTAGATGGTTGTTTGTTCACACATTCACCAAGCATTCCTATCTCGATTCACAGGTCTGCATCAAGGGCCATTTTGCCTGCTTGGTCTTGCAGAATTTCCTGGTGTGACGTCCACTCCTCGGACCCTATAGCTTTTGATAGGCACTGATTTGATATCTATGGCGAAAGGGAGGAATCTGCAGCTAGAAGTTTTTATAAGATGAACAAGTTATGTACCTTCATTAACACTCTTTCTGGTGGATACTCTTTCTACTGCAGACTTCTTGCCACCCTCCCCCCTCCTCGTTCTATTGAGTGTATTTCTAGGTTTTAGAAATATTCGTTGGTATAGTTTGTTTATTGTAATCTGTTACTGATGCTCTGCCTTTAAGGGTGTGAATGCTTTAGTAATTGACTTAATCACACAGTGGTGGCAGCTAAATGTACAGGCCACAGGAAACGGTTACATACCCAGTGTGGTGCCTGTGGGAATTCGGCGAGGAACCTGTGAATAGAGGAAGTATCCATCAGAAGGAGTAGTTTCTCACCTGTAACTCCAGTTCTGTAGTAGGGGTTTCTCTGTTATAGTCATAATCTGGTGAATAGTCCCGCCTATGTGCGGGGACACCGGAGCAATCAAAAATAATCTCTTAAGCTGTCTTCTTTGCAGTCCTGCATAGACAATTAAGAGAAAATCAAAGACACATAATGGAGCCTATAATTACATGGCTACACTGGCCAGTACTTCAACTTAAAGTGAAAAGGATAGCCAAATAAAATCAAATTTTACACATATTGCCAAGTTTCACCCATAGAGAAACTTCCCTTCACCAAATTCCTTGAAATGATAGAGAGGAAGGGTTGGACAGACAAGCCCCTATAGGCTGCCATTATGTGTCTGGAAAAGGGATACTGTGCCTTAACGGAACTCTCCAGAGACCCTCGGTATCCCAGGATGCACAGCCAAAGTCCTTTTACTTTCAGTTCTTTTCGAAGGTGTATAAAGCAAGGCCTGTAGCAACTAGTACATTATCATTTTCTCCACCGGGGAGGAGGGCGGGCACTTATGACTATAACTGAGATATCCCTACTACAGAACTGGAGTTACAGGTAAGAAACAACTCCTTCTGTAGTAGGGGATCTCTGTGTATAGTCAAAATCTAGTGAATAGAATGGCAAGCCCATCCCAACAAACCAATCCGGCGGTGGAGGAAAAAGACAGCACTCTTACTGTGCAAACAGATTTCTCAACGAAGCCTGCCCAACCTGAGCATCTGCCCTGGCATCAGAGTCCAGACAGTAGTGCTTAGCAAAGGTATGGACCGACTTCCAAGTAGCAGCCCTGCAGATATCTGCAATGGGAACATTACGTAGCAAAGCCGTTGTAGCTGCTTTGCCCCTGGTGGAATGGGCCTTAGGCTTACCCCATAACGTCTTGTTAGCTTTCTGATAACATAACTGTATACAGGACACAATCCACATCGAAATGGACTGTTTTGAGGTGGCAAGACCAGTCCTGACCGACCCATAATTGACAAACAATTGGTCTGACCTACGAATATCCTTGGTCTTATCCAAGTAGAATTTCAACACCCTTCTGACATCCAGGGAATGAATAGACCTTTCTTCTTGAGTGGAAGGATTTTGGAAAAACGTAGGTAAAGTTATAGTCTGATTGACATGGATATCCGAAATCACCCTAGGAAGGAACTTAGGGTGAGTACGCATCACAACCTTAGCAGCATGAAATACAGTATAAGGTTCTTGGCAACACAATGCCTGAATTTCACTCACCGTGCGGGCCGATGCAATGGCCACGAGGAAAGCCGCCTTCCATAAGTGCTGTAGTGAAGCCTTATGAATAGGTTCAAAAGGTTCCTTCATCAACCTGGACAGCACCACATTCAGCTCCCATGAAGGCGAAGGACGCCGAACAGGAGGAAACACTTTCTTCAATCGTTCAAAAAATCTTTAATCACAGGAATCTGGAAGAAGGATGTTTGTGAAGGGCATTTCCTATACACATTAATGCTGCGAGGTGAACCTTAATAGAATGAAAATTAAGGCCCGATTGAGCCAAATGCAAAAGGTATGGAAGAATGACATCTTCCTTGCAGGTCGTCGGATCATAGTTCTTGGAAGTGCACCAGATGCAGAACCTCTTCCACCTGTAGGCATAAGAAGTCCTAGTGGAAGGTCGCTTAGCCTCCTTGAGTATATCCATGCAATTGTCAATCAGATTCAGGTGTCCATATTGCACTGTCTCAGGAGCCATGCCGCCAAACTCAACGATGAGAGGTTGGGGTGCACCATCTGCCCCCCGAACTTCGTGAGAAGGTCCGGCCGACACGGCAGCCGCAGGTGGGGTAGGAGAGACCTGTGAAGCAGGTCCGTGAACCCCCACTGTCTGGGCCACTCCGGAGCAATGAGGATCATCCGTGCTTTGGACTGAGACAGCTTAATGAGTACTGCCGGAATCAGGGGAATTGGTGGAAAAGCGTACAGAAAGCTGTTCGACCAGCTGATCCATAGTGTGCTCCCCAGAGTCCCTGGTTGGTAATACCTGGAGGCGAAGTCTCTGCATTTTCTGTTTTCGGCGGTGGCGAACAGATCTACGTCTGGAGTGCCCCACCTGTCAAAGATGTTTCCTAGCACCTCGTCGTTTAGAACCCACTCGTGGTTATCTTGCACCAGCCTGCTGAGTGCGTCAGCCTGAGCATTCTGCACACCTGACAGATGGGTAGCCGTTATCATCAGTCCTCTGGCTATCAGCCAGTGCCAGATCGCCTGCGCTTCTCGTGACAGTGTGCGCGATCTGGAGCCCCCCTGCTTGTTGAGGTAATACATTGTGGTCGTATTGTCCGTCTGTACAAGCAAGGAGTTGGTCTGGAAGGACGGATGAAAGGCCTTCAGTGCCAAGTAAACAGCTCTGGGTTCCAGGAAATTGATGTGATATGTGGATTCCGCCGGGGACCACGATCCCTGGATCTGTAGATGGTCTGAATGCGCTCCCCAGCCGTGGAGAGAAGCATTCGTGATGATAGTCTGAATGGGAATGTCCTTGTGGAATGGAACCCCTTTGAGGAGATTCTCTGCTGAGCACCACCATCTCAGGGACTGTTGAGCGTGAAGGGACATCCGGATCCTGTCGTCCCAGCTCCCCCGCTTCTGGTCCCACTGATCCTCCAAACATTCCTGCAGCGGCCTCGTGTAGGCGCGCATGTGGAGTGAGGAAGATGCAAGAGGCCATCGATCCCAGTAGAGAAGACACCGTCCTCACTGTCGTAGATGGAACAGCTATGAGAGCCTGAGCCTTCCGAAGGATCGATAAGCGCCGCTCCTCCGAAGGAGACACGCTTGCTGAAAGAGTATCGATGGAGGCTCCCAAGTACTGTAGGCACTGGACAGGAGTCGGAACAGACTTGGACATGTTTATGTGCAACCTCAGTTGGTTCAACAGAACGGCCGTCCTGTTGAAGTGCAATTGCGCTTCCTGGAAGGTGGAGGCTATGATCAACCAGTCGTCCAGGTACGGGTAGACAGACACCTTGTTCTTTCTCAGATGCGCTGCCACCACTGCCATGCATTTTGAAAAAGTCCTGGGTGGAGACTTCAGTCCAAACGGTAGTACGGTGTACTGATAGTGATTGGTGCCGACTAGAAAGCGCAGGAACTTCAGGTGTTTCCGTGCAATGGGCCCATGAAAGTACGCATCCTGTAGATCTATTGCGCAAAGCCAGTCTCCTCTTTGCAGCTAAGGATAAATCTGGCGCAAAGACAGCATGCAAAACCTTTCCCTGCGAATCCATTTGTTTGTTTGTCGCAAATCCAGAATGGGCCAGAACTCGTTCTTGTCCTTCTTGCGCACCAGGAAGAACCATAAGTGAAGACCCTTTCCCCTTTGAGACAAAGGGACGTCTTCTATTGCCCTTTTTCTTAACAGGGTATCGGCCTCGGCTTGGAGCTCGCGCAGCTGGAACTGCGAGCGAACCGGTGGAATTGCTGGAGGAGGGCTGACAAAACGAAGACTGTATCCATTGCAAACAATGTTCAGCACCCACTTGTCCTGAATAATTTTTCTTCACTCTGCCAGGTAATTTTTTATGCTTCCCCCCCCCCACCGGAGCGGGTAACGGACGAGGGGGAAGTAGCACCTCAGGGCTTAGACCCAGCCGGGCCCTTGTTCGCCGAGGAGGACTGCTGGCCGCCGCTGCCCCTTTGATGCTTCTGGAAAGGCTGCCGCTGGTACTGCTGCTGTTGTTGTTGCTGCTGGCCAGCTTGACGAACTTGTCCTCGTTTCTGGGAACCATACCTCCTCTGGAACGGACGGAAGGACTTCCGTTGTTCCTTTGGTTTCTCCAAACCAACGGCCTTCAATGTCTCTACTTCTGCCTTCATGCGGGCCATCTCCTCATTCGCATGCATCCCAAAGAGCGTCGATCCAGAGAACGGCAAATCTGCGACTCTGCTGCGCCTCCGGTTTGAGAGAGGTAAGGCGCACCAGGAATGGCGTCTTAAATTAATGCCATGGCAATAACCATGAGCCGCCAGGAGAGAGGCGTCCGCCGCAGAGCTGATGACTTGATTGGAGACCATCATGCCCTCGTTCAATATCTCCTGGAAGTCTTCCCTCCTATCCCTCGGGAGGAGCTCAATAAACTGTTACAGAGACTCCCACAAAGCGCGGTCATAGCGACCCAAGAGCTTTGAGGCACTCGCCGCTTTCATTGATGTGGCAGCCGTACCACAAACCTTCCGTCCCGCTGAGTCCATCTGACGGCTCTCCTTGTCCGGAGGCACCATAGAAGACGCAGCAGTAGCATGCTGTTTCTTGACTGCTGTCACGATGACAGAATCCGGAACAGGATCTGACCTCAAGAACGCCGGATCAGAATCCGGGGGCCTGTACTTCTTTTGCAGCCGAGATGGAGCCGACATCACAGAAGCCGGGGTCATAAATAGCTCCATGGCCGGTTCCTTCAGTCCTGGCACCAAGGGCAACAACGGCCAAGAGAGATGGCGTTTGTGCAAAGTCTCAAAGATCACAGAGGTAGACGGTGTGAGTACCGTCAATGTGATCCCTAACTTCGCTGCCCCCCTCAGCAGCACCTCCTGAAATGTCACAATGTCGTCTACAGGTGACACTCTCGTAGGAAGGGAATCCGATAATGTTGGAGAATACCTCTGGTCACTCGAGGAGCCCGTGTAACGTGACCGCAACCTGTCCCTCCGATGGCGATGACGGGAGCTTGTGGAGGAGCGGTGTCTATTGCGAGTGCGATCCCTTCCTCTAGACCTTGATCTAGATCTCCTGGGCTTCGCCGGAGCCGCCGGTTTTGGAGGAGGCGGAAGCGGAGGAGTTGGAAGCCGGAACCTCAGGCCGAGGTTGTGGAGGTCGGGGAGGCGGTGCAAGAGGAGGCAGGGGCGGTGTAGAAGGAGGTGGAAGTGGAGGAGGAGGAGGAGGAGGAGGAGGAGGAGGAGGAATCGTTGCTGGAGGAGGAGGAAGCTGCAGAGAAGGCATCCGGTGAGGCAGTGGTGGAGGCGTAGGCGTCCTGGGCCTAGAAGGTGAGTAGGTCCGTGAATACTCCCATTCCGATGACCTCACCACTCTCCTCTTCTTCTGAGCAGGCCTCAAAGAAGATGTTCTGGAGGCAGACCTCTTTGCGGCCGAGCGCCGCCGCGACCGGGAGCTCGCCGATGAAGACGACAGACTGACCACTGAGGAAGGGGACACTGTCCTGGTCCTTGAACGTCTCCTCGACGTCGATTTTTCTTTCCTCGACGTCAACCTCTTCGACTTTCTACTTCTCGACGTCGATCTTCTAGACGTCGACTAACTCCTCAACGTCGAATGCCTTCTCTTCGACGTCGACTTGTCTCTTCTTGACGTCGACCGTCATGTCGACGTTGACGGCGAACCGCGGTACACCCTCGACGGCGAGCGCCGTCGCCTCCTGGACTCATCTCGACGTCGATGGTGTGTCGACGCCGGTGAAGTCCTTGACGTCTACCTCGTCCGAGGTCTCGACGTCCTGCCCCTCGACGTCGAGCGGCAACGCCGCTTGGACCCAGAGGCCTGGGTCGACGGAGACCAGATGGTGGTCATACCGCTCGACGCCGACGTCGAATCTATCGACGTCGACCGGCGTTAGTGCCTTTTCTGGGCCTTTTCTTGACTGGGGAGCCCCCCAGAGGCCGCAGCACGTGCAGAGGACGATGACTGAGTCCCTCCATGCCCAGAAGTCCCACCTGGTTCTTCATGTCTCCTCTGCTCCAGGCCTTGGAGACGAATCTTCTCCCTGTCACGCAGGTTCCTCCTGGAGAAAGAGTGACAGATATCACAGGAGTCAGGGACATGGGTGGAAGGGAGACAGAGTATGCATACTCTGTGGGGGTCAGATTTAGCCTTCTTCCCTCAACACTCAGGGAACTTGTCGAATAAAGCTGGCATTTTTGACAGAAAGAGGTGGTAAAACTGGTTAAAAAACACAGCAAATGGAAGAGGAAGACCCCAGACATCGAGTGAAACACTCAAAACACTGGAAAAGTGCCAAAAATTGAAGAAATCCACAAAAAGGGAGAGCTCAATCCTCCAGGGTCCTGCTAGCAGGAGCCGGAAAAAAGAACTGAAAGTATAAGGACTTTGGCTGTGCATCCTGGGATACCGAGGGTCTCTGGAGAGTTCCTTAAAGGCACGGTATCCCTTTTCCAGACACATAATGGCAGCCTATGGGGGCTTGTCTGTCCAACCCTTCCTCTCTATCATTTCAAGGATTTTGGGGAAGTTTCTCTATGGGTGAAACTTGGCAATATGTGTAAAATATGAGTACTGGCCAGTGTAGCCTTGTAATTATAAGCTGCATTATTTGTCTTTGATTTTCTCTTAAGTGTCTATACAAAACTGCAAAGAAGACAGTTTAAGAGATTTTTTTTTATTGTTCCGGGGTCCCCGCACATGGGCGGGACTATTCACTAGATTATGACTATACACAGAGATCCCCTACTACAGAAAGAACATTACTGAAGGTAAGTAACTTTTTTATGCAGGACTAAGTAATTCACCATTTCTTCTAATGGCTATTGAACTTTGCACATATTACTCATTGCCTTTTAGCCACTTCTCTTCTGAGAAGGATTTTATTTTGTTGATAACTTTCTTTTTGCTTGTTTTTGTCCTGGTGTCTGTGGAATGGAATGGGAAATAGTTTTATGCTGACCTCATTACCTTGTGCATTAGCTCTGTGGAGTATTTCACTCCATGGTCAAAGCTACTCTTGTGCTGCCCAATTCCTGTGAAAGGTACTGACTAAACCATTTTTAGATCTAATCTGATCCGTTGAGAGAAGGCCTGGCCATCTATGGCGTCTTCAACTCGCGATATGGATCTAAAAGGTGTTTCTCGCCCTAGTGCTGAGACACCCGTTCCGGTGCCACTCCTGAGCCTACCAGCTTTCCTTGGAGCCGGGGCGACCTGGAAGCGGATGCAGGAGTACTACGAGGCTGTCTATCTAGTCTTTGGGCCCTCGTCTCCCTCTGGAGTGCCTGCGGGCCCCAAGGAGGTCGTAGGCACCGTAACTGCGTCATCACCAGCGGGTTTGCCCTCGGTGGCAGTTCCAGCCATGGACTCTGAGGAGTCGTTCCACGGTCCTTCGGGGCCACCAATGGTGGTTGACTCGGGCACGAATTTGGTCGCTATTACATGCCGGTCGTTGCGGCAACAGAAGACTGAGCTGGAGTCGGTGTCCACTGTGAAGCCGGCTTCACCGTATCTCTAGATATCTCCATAGATACCTGCTGATGTTTCTGCTTCTTCCCCGGTGGATGTCGGCACTGAGTCGCCTCATTGCCATGCAACGTTGCCTTGACGCAGTAGGACATCTTCTCTATGGAGCTCCAGTTTATGAAGACGTAAGCGGCTCCGGTCATTTTTGGGAGGATCCACAAGGCCTGTTAAGGGAAGGTTGTGAGGATATGACCCCCTTGGAGCAGCCAGTGGCCCCTTCTGGATTGGACAGCTGGATTGCGGAGCTGGGTGAAGCGGGTGGGCTAGATTTGTCACCTCCTTCTTCCCTTTTGTCACCGCCTGGCCTTGCCTCGATGGGCAGTTCCTCTTTGACTGAGGTTTTGAGGAGAGTGGCTGATATCTTGCAATTTACTCTACCTACTGGGGAAAAGGCTATAGATCCTCTTATTGAGGTCCTTCATTCTGGCAAATCGGGGATTGAGTCAGTCCTCCCTTTTTTTGAGGCTCTTACTGACATTTTGTTGGGGGGCATGAGCAAAACCTTAGTCAAGTGTGCCAGTGGACAGCATCATTGCCCACACATACCACCCTGCTCCTGGGGACCCCCATTGCCTTGTTAGACAGCCGACTCACCTCAGCTTCGTGGTCCAGACCATTACCGCGTCCCCTGAAATGGAGAACCTCCCTCATCCCCCCCTTAATAAGGAGTCCAGGGTACAGGATTCTTGTGTGAAGCGGATATTTTCCTCAACTAGTGCTGCTTTACGCTCCACTAATACAGTGTGTGTTCTCGGATGCTTGCTTTGTGGGAGTCTTTGAGCAAACTTTTACCCTTGTTTCCCGAAGCTTATAGGGGTGAGTTGCATCAGTTGACTTCAGATGGCCGTCCTGCAGCCTGACTGCTCATCAAGTGTGGAATGAATTGTACTGACTCCATTGGGTAGGCCATGGCATCTGCTGTAGCATTGCGCCGGCACACATGGCCCCGGGTATGGATTTTCCGAAGCCGTCCAGTCGTTCCTGATCGACATGCCATTTGATAGGGCTATTCTCTGTAGACCCCAGCGGATGTGGCTTAACACAGGTTTCAAACTAATCTAGGGGGGTCAGATCCTTAGCCTGTCTCCTCCTTCCCTTATTTAATTTGTGTGGATGGTGGTACCTGATTCTGCGGGCTTCCCTCCTTTTTGCCTGAGTTGACTTAGTATGGATGATTTGTACGCCACCGATTCGAGTGGTGGGCAACGTCTTGTTTTGCAGCTCTATACGGACACGCCTTGTGTCAGGGGTTGAGTTTCCTCAAGTCTGTTCAGGTCGGTATGGCCCTTGATGCACTTCTAATATGGCCCTTCCGGGTCTTTTGCTTCTTGTTTTTTACAGCCCTGGTCGTGGATGTTTGAGTTGGGTAAAGTTTTACTTCCTGCCTCAGCTGTTGTTGTGCTTGTGATGTTGAAGTGTTAATCACTACTACTTTGTTTTTGGGAGAGAGTTTACCTCCGGTTTTGACTATGTTTGATCTCTGGATGGTATTTGCATCTGCATAGCTGTTTTGTTCTTTATTTTACTCTGATGGGGAGGTTAGCCTCTAGAGTTCATACATTTTATGTTATACGCCTTACTCTATGTGAAGTTAATTTTGGGCATGTTTCCCTCGAGTAGCTGCCAGGTGTGCATTGACTGGATGCATTGTAACAGTTCACTTGCCTAAAGCAAGGACAGAGCAGCATTACAATGAGTGAACACACCAGTGATCTCTTTACATGCATATCTGTTCTCCGTCCTTTCACAGTGGCTGACTCAAGTTTCACAGTTCGTGTCTGTTATGTTATATGTACTGTTACAGTGCATTATCATCAATGTTTTTTTGTGCTAAATTCAGACAATGTATAATGGTTTAGCAAAAAGGCATATCTTTAGTATTCTCCCAATCTTGCTTAAGATGGTTATGACACAACTTTTGTTAGACATGGAATTCCAAACTTTAGCTGAGTGAATTGAAACATTATGGCTTCCTCTCTTACTTTGTAAAATTTAGGGACCTTTAGCAGGTTTGCCGTACTGGATCATAGAGATTGCAAGTACCTTTCAAATCTACCGCAAGGCCCAGCTGTGTAGAAATCGATGTACATTGCTTAACATCTTGAATTTTTCCTGCTCTTTTATTGGAAACCAATGAAGTTGGGAAACATTGGTGACGCCTGCTTAACACCTTGGCTGCTAAGGCTTTTCCCCTCAGGCGCTGAAAGTTTGATAATCCCATTATACATGACGAGTTGACCTTGTCATGAGCACAGCTCCAGTGTGCCTCATGACGAGTTCACCTTGTCATTAGCATGGAAAAGGTTAAGGGTCTTAAGCTGATGAAGGAACCGTATTACATGCTGTATGAGCATTCTCAACTGCCCCTTACCTTACCACGTCTGCTTGCTTCCCCTGTTCCCTGGCAGCAATGAGAAGAAGTTTCGGCACCACCCCATTCCAGAGGCTCCAGGTATCAAGCATGCTGCATTATTCTCAATGATCTGCAGGCTCTATTTTATTAGATTTTCTGCTGTAAAAGGAGGCAACCTGACAAATTCACATCAGTCAGTTAAAAAGGATTTAAACTATTTCAAGGCAATACTTTCAGTACCTGTTGCAGTAAGATGGCGTAGGATATTCTGTTTTGAATTTGGCCAATAGATCAGACTCTATTACGGCATTGGTTTTACTGTATGTGTTTTAGACGAAACAGAAACAAGAAGAAAATGGTTGTGAAAAACGTAACTGCAGATTTTTCTTTCTGGATGTTTTTTGTCAGTTTGCTGAAACCAACCTGAAGAAAACAGTTTTTTAAGCAACATATGTTTTTCATGTTTGTTTTTCTCTATCTCTTTTAAGGAAGACCCCCCTCTACCCCCCTAAACCACTCCTAACCGCTCCTCTTCCCACCTTTTTCCTTTACCCACTTACCTGTCTACCACTAGTGCTTTCCACTCTTCTTTTTTCAGAGAGACATATTCCTCTTCTTTGAAAACATACTATTTTCATTGAAAGGTATTTTTGTAATTTTTACTTATCTCCTTAATGGAATTGCTTTGGTCTGATTTCATCAGGCTGACTTTCTTCATTATGTAAATTCATCTAATTGATGGAATTCCGGTTTCGCCAAGATCCTCTTTAATCTCAGGTCACCTTGAACAGCAAGAAGAACAGACTCTGCTATGGGCCAGTCTGAAACGAGCTGGCTTTGTTGCAAGAGATGTGGTGGCTTTGTAGAATTATGCCTGTACCTGAGAAGTAAACGGGTCTAATGTAATGGTATGCAATACTTGTGAACCTTTGTTCCTCTTAGTGTAGGTTTTGGCGCATAGTCCTGTGCTGTGTTGCAAGCGGCCATACTCTTGTGCTTACCTCATAGTTTAAGATGTCACATATTCATGAGTATGATATGCTAGAGTGAAAAGTTATAAGTCAAAGGACAGATATAGCTTTGGATGGACTTATCATGGGGCAATTGGGCTTGTGGCTAATCGTACAATGTTCAATTTGAAGATCATGGCACCACTGATTGTGAGGCGTGCCAACAGCTGAAGCCAAAGTCGCGGAGGGAACGCCGAACGAAACTGCTCTCGGAGCGTCTTTCAAGGTCAGCTTTATTCCCTCGATCAGCCTTGGCAGATGGTTTCAGAAGCGGCCGTCGTCGGCATCCTCATCCCACTCCAATGTCACGAGAGCGTCGCTCCCCGGTGGGTAAGTGTCGCAGTTGTCCCCGGCGGCTGGTGTTCGGCCTGCCGGGGGCGTGGGCTCTCCGCGGGTGATGCGCCCCCACGTGTCGTCCTTCTATCCACCGTTTCCCGGTGAAAGGGCGTCGAGAGTCCAGATGGAGACATACGCGGCTGCTTTGCAGGCCTCGCTGGCGTCTCCTCCTCCTTCACCTCCTGGGGTGCCAGCGGTTCCCTTGCATTGCGCAGGGCCCTCCGCGGCATTGCCGGCGGGTCCGGCGCCGACTGACTTAGCTCTAGGCTTGGAGAATGTGGTGCTGTTGGGGTGCAGCCCTTTGGGGGTCCCTCCTTCGGACCACGGTGCCTCTGCCTCGGCGGAAACTCCCGCGGGAGTCCCTTTGGTGTTGCTGGAGGTCGCCGGGCTTGGGTTGCATCCCCGAGCCCCGCTCGGCCCTCTGGACAGGCTGCGACCTTGTCCACGGTTGAGCTGATGCCGCCTCGGCGCCGGCACCTGCTGGACCGGGCGGTGCCACAGGGGTCGGTGACCCCTCCTCGTCCCGCAATGGGTCGAGGCTGGACGGGGTCCCCTCGTCCTCCTCCGGGCCCCTCTCATTCCTCCGCGCAGGCGGCTGCCTCGTCAGAGGGTGAGTCGGAGGTTGAATCGGTCCTGGCGGCACCACATGGATCAGCAGGCCAACTCCGTCACATTTTGGGCCGAGGCTGGCAGAGGGCTTTGTGTTACTCTCCTGGTCCCTCTCGCTCCTCCACGCAGGCGGCTGCCTCGTCTGAGGTCGAGTCGGCACCGTTTCGGCGGCGGCGCCCCTTGGCCACTTCGGCTCCTGCTCCGCTCCAGTCCCTGTCGCGGTGTTACTTGGGGGAGCCCTATCCGGCATCTCCTTCAGCGTCGGATGGTGATGACGCCCTGCCTCGGTCGGCGGACTCTACGGCACCAGACAGGCGCAAGTTGCGGATTCGTCTTCGGACGCTCCCTCTTCTCCAGAGGTTGGGTGCCTACTGGTGTCATCCTCCCCGGAGACAGGCCGCCGCGTGGTGGCTTTTTCACCAGCGTCATCGAAGGACAGCCATTCCGGAGGCCAAGGTGTTCGCTGGAGGAGTAACAAGTCCCCCACTCTTCGGTTCCTTCGAACTTCCAGGTCTGGCCATGGCCCGCCCCGCTCGACTTCAGGGACGGCCGCCTTAGTTTACAGCCGTCGCCCACAGAGGAGCTGCTTTTTTCCACTGCAGGGCCCAAAGGAGGCGGGTGCGGCCTTCGCTCACGCAGTGTCCACGGCTTTGGGTATTCTGCGCATGGGTGACTCGGTTGCTCATTTCCCGGCGGACCATCTTTTGGAGGTTCTCCCCCAGGGATCTGGTGGGCGGGAGCTATTGCTTCCCTTTGAGGGTTTTCTCCTTTCTTCCCTGATGGGGGCTTGGAGGCGCCCCGCCTCAGGGGATCAGATGCCTCAGCACCTTCTGCAACTGCACCTTCTGGTACCGCATGACCCTGCATGTCTTTCCCCCCACCCCTATGCCTCCAGTCCACTTTTGCGGACTGCTTTTCCCTCCCTGCCGCCTCTGCGGTCTCCACCGTCCCGGGAGGCCCGCTGGCTGGACTCTTGGCGGCGTAACATGGTCACCTCGACCAGCGCTGCCCTGCGGGCCCTTAACACCTTATTTGTGTTGGCAAGGACTGTTCAGGTGGACTTAGGGGATCATGTGCTGGATGGCCGGAAGTTAGTGGCGTTTATTCTCTGCTCTGGACATCTCGTAGGTCCTGGGCCGGGCCATGGCTTCCCCAGTCACCGTCCGCCGCCATGCTTGGCTTGGGGACGGCGTGTTCCCTGAAAATGTTTGGGAGCGGCTGAACATCCATTCGATGGCACCCTGTTATTCCATGCCCCGGCAGACTCCGCCATCCAAAGGTTCTTTGCAGGCTCCGTTCTCCTCCTCCTTTCCCTCCTCAGTGACTGCTGAGTTGATCTGGTTCTGGATCTTCTTCTGGGCCGATTGCCCTTTCTGTAGGGTGTGTTTTATGGCCGCTTGAGTCGTCCTTGCTGGGACTGTGGCGTTGTTGGTTGCTGGACGGACCTTTGTTGACTGTGTATTTTTGCCCGAGTTGTCTGCACAGACTTGGCCCTGAGATTAGGCCTTTTGTTTTCTCTTGGGCTGCTTGATAAGCCTTCCGCGGGGGTTTTCCCCATGGTTCTTTCGTTTTTCCTCTGCTGCAGAAGTTTCTTCCAAAGAGGGTTCCTATGTCTTGGGACTTGACTTATCCTATGTCGGGTAGTGGTAGCTGTTATATAGCTTGCGCTCTGCTAGGGAGTTCTGTTCGCCTTCGGGCCCTTGCTCTCTATGGCGTTTATGTATGTTGCTAATGCTTCTTTAGGTCATGTGAGCAGACACCTCGTAGTAGTGTGTCCGGGCACTTCCTCGCCTCCTGCTCCTGTCCTGAAGGCTGGAATGATTGTGTTTTTTCCCTTTGTCAGGCCTTGCCTGCGCTGTCTTTCTGCTTCTGGCGGTTTATTGCTGCTGGTGCAGCTCTATCTGTTCTGTTGCCTTCCGTCTATGGTGGGCTAGCCTTTTTTCCCTCGTTTTCTTGGGCCCTCTAGGCTATCTTCTTCCTCTTCCTTGTCCTGTAATTGGATGGAAGCTATGTTGCCTTGTAGGGGTTTGGGGTGCTTCGGCCTCCCTGCCCTTGTTACTCTGCTGTGAGTGAACGGGCTCCTTCAACTCCTTTCTTCTACCCACATCCCTCTGGGGGTCGGTGGTGTTCTGCTTGTGGGGGTCCCCCCCTTGCCTGGGGGACAGGGCTCTTCGCCCTGTCCATTGGACTAGTCCCCTGTGGACCTCCCTGTTATGTCGTGGCTGGTGGGGGTCCTTCTGCAGGCCCTCCTTCCCCGTGGGTATGGCTAGGGTATCTATTCTACTTGAAGGAATCTGCGGCCAGTAGTGTCTATCAGATATACGAGTTACTTACCTTCGGTAACGATGCATCTGCTAGAGACGCTTCTTGCCGCAGATTCCTTCACGGCCTGCCCTTCCTCCCCGTTCTGCAAGGACCCTTTGGCTTGCCCTTCTGCACTCGCCTTCCGGTGGATGGCTTGTTGAGTGTGTGTATTCTTTAGCTCTCTGAAGAGACGTTGTCTTGTTTTTTGTTCCTTCCTCTTCTTTGGCACTGTTGTGGCTGGATCTATAGGTACTCCTGGGCTTCTCTGCTCTGATTGCTCCAGGATTGCGGCTGGCCTTCCCTTGTCCTATCCTATAGGTTTGACGTAGGACTGAGGTCGACTAGGTCTCTATCAAATATATTAGACTTAATTGTGAGTGCCAGCTAGCTCAGAGGTAACTAGAAACTTTCTTGAATTAACAAGAAGGGATTAGTTTCTGACAACCGCATAAACATGACAACTTTGTTTCCCCAAGAATCAAAACGTATCTTCAGAGTCGTGGAAACAATAGGTAGATATTTTACTCAATCGTGCATGCTTCGTTTCTACAGAGGCGCAGAGAAATAGAGAGACGGGCGTTTTCAATAAAAGTATTTATTGAACAATCTTCTTTCTCATGCAAAAGAAATGAACTGCTACAATCGTAATACTGGCTGTAAAGTATAATGCGTACAGCAAGAAGAGTATTATAAATAATACTGTAAAAGCATGGTATGATTTCTAAGCCATAAAATACATACATAAATAACAAAGACTAAAAGTACTCAACTGGTGCTTCTAAAAAACGTCTACCCCAATGTACCTAACCTAAGTCTAATACGAGGGAAGAAGTAAGTGTGGTGTAGCATAGGTTTAGTTTCTTTGCCAAGAATCTATCCAAGATTTCTCTTGAGATCTAATCAGCTCCGTACCTTGGTTTTAGAATGAAGGAGGTCTGGTAACTCTGTTTCTGACTCGATTTCCCAACACCCCGCAAGGGGAGCTTGGAAACACTGGAGCTGGATTCTCAGCGAGAGAAAGGCAGCCTCTCTGTCAGTGCGTCAGCAGGAGGATCGGCTTCCTTTCGCACTTGCTGTAGCGAGCTGCGTCGGGCAAGTAGATAGTCGAGCTGCTCCAAACCACTGTGTCCTTGCTAGGGCAAGTGTAGGCATATTTATACCTTGAAGGTGCCTGGTTTGACGTATAGTCGGACATAATAACATCACCAAAGAACCTCAAGGAAATGGTAGTTCTTTGAAAACGCCATGATTTCTAGGACACATCAATATTCAAGAAAGGGGATGTCCCTGACTGCTAAAGCCGAATTTTCCGAGAAATCGTTGTTGTATTTTGGAACCAGTGGAAGTACCCATGCCTGTATTTGCACTGGATGGGCTATGTCTAAATATGGTTATGATTTCTATGCCTATATAAGGGCATGAATCGGTAAAGTACGCTAGGATCCTAAAACACGATACAACACCCACTCCACTTTATTATGTTCGATATTACTAAATTTCTAAGTATTTAAAACATATCTAAAGCATGATGTGTAAAAAAAATCCCTCCCAAAATACATAAAATGCATTCGAAATGGTTGTACACGAAAATGAGCATTTGTGCTGTACGCATTTTACAAGCAATATTTTCATTTAAAGCATGTATTGTGAAACGTAGAAAACAATGCCTATCAGAATGAGTCATGAAATAACATTAATGAAATGGCTCTTAAATACAGAAGAAAAAAAATCAAGACCATTCCATGACAGAATATATACACTGTTTAGGTGTGGACAAGGTCAAATATTGTCATTTGGAAATGTTTCAAAGAATTCTTGTTCTCTAAGAATAGTTCTACTTTAAGCAGATTACTTTGTGCCAAAAAAAAACAATTTTGGAAAAAGTCAAATTGCATAAAAATAGAGTTCTGAAGTCGGAGGTTTTTGTTTCGATAAGTGAAGGTCGAATACAAAGTCCCGTGCAATGCTGTGTGCATACTTCAAAAGTCATTCTCGTTGTTTGGAGAAAACATCGAATCTTCTAAGCTGGCAAAGCAATTGTCTACCACAGTAGGTGAAAGTTGGACTACTTCATTAAGTAAATCGATTGCACAAAAATGTGAAGCATCGCCGTCAGCGTCCGCCTCTTTAGCAATGTTTGCAGTAGATGGTGATGGTACCTGTGTGCCTGTTGATCCACGTATCTCACCATCTGAAAGAGACATGTTCGTGATAGATTCCTTACCTTCGAATATCCCCAGGCATCAGACTGGATCCAGAAAATGTTGCATAGCAATACACCTGCGCGCCGGCAGGCGTCGTCCACGGCTTCGCGTCCGTCGTCGGCGTTGTTAGCGCCAGAATTACATCATCGGAGTACTTAGACGCCGCCCTCGCGCGCTGACGTCAGTTCTTCTTTTTTCCGCGCCAGCTAGCGCAGATTCGGAGAAGCTCTACCCCTTAGTCACTTTTTGACTAAACTTTTTGATCTTTTTGATCTCTCTCTCTCTCTCTCTCTCTCTCGTCTATCGACTCCTACGGTGCCGGTAGGGATGCCCGGTTTCAAACCTTGCTCCAGGTGTGACCGACTGATGTCGGTTACCGACCCCCATCGCCGGTGCCTGCAGTGTCTAGGCCTCGACCACGATGACCGCGCCTGCCCAGACTGCCGGGCCCTGACGTCGAAGGCTAGGCGGGAGCGGTCCCGCAAGCGACTAGAGCTCCAGCAGTCAGCCCCGCGCCGTTCCAGGTCCCAGTCCCACAGGAGGTCGAAGGACCGGTCGCGGGGTCGGAGTCCTCGTAGCTCCAAGAGTCGGCATCGGTCGTCGGGATCTTCCTCGGGTAAGAGGCATGAGAGGTCGGAGCGACGTCATCGCTCCTCCGACCCACCCCGACGCTCGCATGAAGCGGCCGGGGGTTCAGGTGACACCACCCACGCGGTTCCAACGGAGTCACAGGCGCAGCATCCTGCCCCACACCTGTCGGTCCCTGGGCATGATGCAACGCCGGAGGAGATCGAGTGGTACCTCATGGTCATGAGGTCCCTCCCTCCTCAGCCGGGTTCCGTGGTGCCTTCGGGCCCACCGGTTCCGGCTGGAGGGCCTGGCGGGTCGAGTGCTTCGGCTCTGACGCCGTCGGGTGCCTTGGCCCCGACGCCGCCGGCGACTTCGGTCCCAGCGCCGCAGGCCCACACTGGATCACTTCCGGATCCTGGTCGTCGCTGGTCGACCTCACGACCTCGTCGGCTCTGGCCCAGCGGGTGTCCCCAATCCTCCCCTTGATTCGGTTCCGGCGCCGGAGCGGCGCCACTGGGCGCCGCTCTCGACGTCATATGGAGATTTCTATTTCCACGAACCGGCCCCATCCGTTGACCCTGAACTTCAGGAGATGGGTGACGAGGGTGATTGGGAGGGTGTCTATGGACCCTCTGGCACAGGAGTGCCAGTCTCAACAGGACTGAACATATGAGCTTGGGGAGGCCAGTGGTATTGACACTTCGCCAGACAATGGATTTGTCTCCCCTCCCACCGTGGCTACGAAGGAGGGGGGCTGCCTACCGTGTAGTGTTGACGCGGGCAGCCAAGGCCTTGGGCCTGACGCTCCCCATTCCGGCCGTGAGGACTAACCTCCTCACTGAGGTCCTTAAACCGCAGGCATGTTCCAACGAGCCTCTGCTGCCGTTTAATGAGGCCCTGTGTGACGTTCTTGTGGGCACTTGGTCCAAGCCCGCCACAGGTCAGCCTTTGGGTAGGAACGTGGCCAGACGCTACCGCCCGGCTCCGGGCGACCCTTGCTTTTTGTCCACCCATCCCACCCCCGAGAGCCTGGTCATCCAGGCCTCCACTTCCCAGACCACATTCCCGATGGCTCCACCCGATCGGGAATCCAAGAGGTATGAATAATTCGGGAAGAAAGTGTTCTCGTCCCTGAGTTTAGGACTGCGATCAGTCAATACCGCATGCCTCTTGGGCCGCTACACCCACACCCTGTGGGACACGGTCGCGGACGTGCTGCCACAATGCCCGGAGGAGGCCCGGGCTAAACTCGCCCAAGCCCTTGCGGAGGGTCGAGATGCAGCGCCCTACTCCATCCGTGTGGGCTGGATACCACGGACTCACTGGGCAGAACGATGGCAACGACGGTGGCGGTTCGATGCTACGCCTGGTTGAGGTGCGCCAACTTTTCGGCCGATGTCCAGGCCACACTTCTGGACATGCCGTTTGATGGCCGTCGCCTCTTTGGCGACAAGGCAGACCATGCGTTGAGCGTTTTAAGGACTCCAGGGCTACAGCCAAGTCCTTGGGCCTCTCGTCCCCACGCCAGCAAATGGGTGCCTTTCGCTCCTTTCGTGGCCAAGGAAGGGGTGCTCCCACACGTGCTGCCAGCCACGCACCGCAGACTGCTACACAGCGCGGTGGCGGCCGTGGAAACTGCCGTGGCGGCGGTCGGGGACAACGGCGAGGCCGGTCCACATTTTCCCCTGCAGCACCCGCCTCAAAACCCTCCTAGTCTGTGCTTTCAGGCCCATGGGACGCCAGTGGGAGGCAGGGTCCGCCATCACCTCTTCCACAGGCGCACTGTCACGTCGGACAGGTGGGTGCTGCAAATCGTCCGAAGGGGCTACTCCCTCCCCTTCGAGGTGACCCCTCCAGCCATGCCACCGCAATACCACCGCGTGTCAGGGGATCACTTGACACTGCTGCAAGAGGAAGTTCTGGCCCTCTTGGCCAAGGGGGCCATCAAACACGTTCCTGGGCCAGAAGTAGGGTGTGGTTGTTACTCCTACTACTTTCTGGTACCCAAGAAGGGCAAAGGGGGCCTACGCCCTATCTTGGACCTACGGAACGTCAAAGGCTTCCTCCGGAAGGAGAAGTTGAAGATGCTAACATTGGCTCAGGTCTTAGCTGCCCTAGACCCTGGAGACTGGATGGTAGCGTTGGACTTGAAGGACGCTTATTTTCACATCCCCGTCCTGCCGGACAACCGGCGTTACCTGTGGTTCACGGTAGGCCGCGAGCACTTTCAGTTTACTGTGCTCCCCTCCGGCCTTACCAGCACCCCACGGGTGTTCACGAAAGTGATGGCGGTGGTCGCGGCTCATCTGCGCAGGTTAGGGGTTTCAGTCTTCCCCTACCTCGACGACTGGTTGTTGAAGGCGGGCTCGCCCCAGACGGTCGTCAGCCACCTCCAGACTATGGCCGACCTCCTGCATCTGCTGGGATTCTTCATCAATGTGCCGAAGTCACACCTGTGCCCCTCTCAGAAGCTCCTCTTCATCGGAGCAGTTCTCGACTCGGCGCAGTTTCGGGTTTATCCTCCTGAACAGCGGGTTCGGGATATTCAGGCTCTGATTCTGATCTTTCAGCCTTTATCCCGAGTCTCGGTAAGGTTGACGCTGCGGCTTCTGGGGCTGATGGCCTCCTGCATCCTTCTGGTGCATCACGCCCGGTGGCGGATGCGGGCTCTGCAGTGGGACCTGAAGTTTCAGTGGGCCCTGCATCATGGCAACTTGTCCGACCACGTCCAATTCTCGGAGGGCTCTGCAAGACAGTTGCAGTGGTGGCTCATGGACCGCGACTGGGTCAGCGGCAGATCCCTCTCCCTACCGGAGCACGTAGTTGTGACGGACGCGTCCCTCCAGGGCTGGGGGGGCCACTTGGGAGAGGCGGAGATCAGAGGCCTCTGGTCTCCGTCGGAGTCCCAGCTCCACATCAACCTTCTGGAGCTGCGGGCGATCCGACTTGCACTGACGGCATTCCTCCTCTCTGTCCAGGGGAGTGTAGTGCAGGTGTTCATGGACAACACCACCGCCATGTGGTACTGCAACAAACAGGGCGGGGTGGGGTCGTGGACCCTTTGCCAGGAGGCTTGCGCCTCTGGCAGTGGCTGGAACATCAGGGCGTGACCCTGATGGTTCAACACCTGGCAGGTTCCCTGAACGCCAGGGTGGACGAACTCAGCCGTCGGTGCATGATGGATCACGAATGGCGTCTGAACTCGGACGTGGCGCAAGGCCTCTTTCAGCAGTGGGTAGAGCCTTGGTTAGATCTATTTATCACAGAAGAGAACACACAATGTCATCAGTTCTGTGCTTTGGAATTTCCAAGGCGGCACTCGTTCGGAGATGCTTTTCGTCACGAGTGGAGTTGCGGTCTATTGTACGCCTTTCCGCCTATACCACTTTTGCCCAGAGTGCTGAAGAAGATCATGCGCAACCGGACCCAGGTTATCCTTGTGGCTCCGGACTGGGCACGGAGATACTGGTATCCAGAGCTACTCCGCATGTCTGTCGATCCCCCGATTCGTCTGCCTCTTCGGGTGGACCTTCTGTCGCAGCAGCAGGGGACGGTCCTCCAGTCTCCACCTACTAGCTTGGAGATTGAGCGGCGACAGTTGAGGCCATTTGACTTGCCTCCTGAAATCTGTAATGTAATTCTGGCAGCCAGGCGTCCCTCCACAAAGTCGGTATACGCCTTCAGGTCGAACAGATTTGTGGCATGGTGCACAGCAAAGGCTGTGGATCCTCTCTCTGCACCCCTTTCTGAGGTTCTCCTCTTCCTTCTTTCTCTTGCCCAGCAGGGCTCTGCTCTGGGCACTATCAAGGGCTACCTTTCTGCCTTCTTAAGGCTACCTGATCAGCCTTCTTTGTTCAAGTCCCCAATTGTAAATATGTTTTTGAAGGGCATCACACACATGTTCTCTCCTGTTCCATCTCTCGGTCGATGATCTTGTGCATCCAGGCGTGTTACTCCTTGGCTAAGAAGCAACCCCCTGTTGGTCTGAGGGCTCATTCTACTCGGGCCACGGCGACTACAACTGCCTTAGGCCGGGGAGTGCCCTTGCAGGACATTTGTCAGGCAGCTACGTGGGCCTCGCTGCACACGTTTGCGAGACACTACTGCCTGGACAGCCAAGTCCTGAGGGATGGCTTCTTTGGCAGTTCAGTCCTCCTGGACTTTCTGGTGTGATTATTGGTTCGCAGACCCACCACTGGGGTTGGTATTGCTGGGGTATCTATTCTAAGGTAAGGAATCTATCACTAACGTGTCTCTTTCAGATGCACAAGTTACTACTTGTGTAACGATATATCTGTAAGAGACATTAGTTAGTGATAGATTCCTTACCGACGACCCACCCATCCTCCCCGTTCTGCAAACCGATATCTAGGGTTAAGGTCATCCCCTTTCAGGGCCCTAGTTTCATGGCACCAGTGTAGGTTTTTTACCAGTGTTGGTTCTATCATGGCTCTGCGTATCTGGCGCGGAAAAGCTGTGTATCAGAACTGACGTCAGCGCGCGAGGGTGGTGTCTAAGTACTGCGATGATGTCATTCTGGCGCTAATGACACCGACGACGGACGCGGAGCCGCGGACGACGCCTGCCGGCGCGCAGGGGTATTGCTATGCAAAATTTTCCGGATCCAGTCTGACGCCTGGGGATATTCTACGGTAAGGAATCTATCACTAACTAATGTCTCTTACAGATATATCGTTACACAAGTAGTAACTTGTGCGTCAGCTGATTGCTTCTGTGAGACCTCAATGAATGCCGTCATCAGGATTGGTAGCCGCTGGGGACAACACAATGCATGAGCCATTACCGAACCAAGCAAAATATCAACATCCATTGGCAGTGCTGATGGAAGTGTTAGACAGATGTCTAGCACGCATTCTTCTCCACATAGCAGGCATCGTAGAACAGGTAAGATGCAGTCTTGCGAGATTGGACTGAATGATAGGAACCAAGTGTTATTCAGATCGCTCAAACGAGCCAAGCCAAGAATCTGTATCATGCGCTCACGACACTTAATCGGCAGGAGAGTGTTCTCTACGGTAATCTGGGCGTCGCTGGTGACTGGACTTGCCATATCGGAGCAGAAGGAACAAGAATAGTATTCCTGCTACGAGTCCCAAAATGAGAGGCAGGCCGCCAAACATGGCGTGCACAAAGTTTGGAAAAATACCTAGGACTGCTTCAAAGGGTGCTAACAGTCCCGAAAAAATCGTCTTAAATACATGTACAATACCACTGGTATCAGACATGTTTAAGATACGACCTAACATTTCTGCGAAATGTATTGGACAGTTTGTGGTGAAAAGGGCATGTATCTCTGCAGAGGACCTTGCGACTTGCAGATCATACGTCTCTTTGGACGAGGTCAGTGGCACAGTTTTTTGTAAAAGAATGGCTTTCTTTTTGCTTAAAGTTTCAATTCGAATAGAAGGGCTGTTCAGTGAAGGCGACTCCCTGTCTGTCTTAGCTTTAGGAAACAACACTTGCATAAAACAAGTGACCCTGGCTGACACAGTTACGAGATAGGCTATTCCTGGCATCATTCCACAACAGCTGTGATCATTAAACATTATGTAGCTCCCATTGGAAAGCTGCCTAAAAATTGGATCTATCACCGCTGCCGGCGAACCTTGCAGGTGGCAGGATAAGTTGGTTGAAGAACCATCGCAGGCTCCATGTAAATTAATACCCTGACATAAAAGTGTACCGCTCAGTGTGCTTTTGGAGTTTGTACCACTAAGAAATACTTCTTTTCCCCCACTCCAACATTTGTGTGTGTATGGTAATTCCCAGGTTGACTTTATGTATTCCTCACCCAACCTTTCATACACGCCCACTGGCAAGTGTTGCAAACACTATGAAAAGTGGAAAATTGTGACAGGCAGAGTGATTGTCCCATGTATTATCCATTCCGTTGCCGGTTTCTCAGAAACAGTTAATCGTATTCTTTCCAGTTTTTCAATGCTTAGCACCGTATAGTCGGCACCTCTTTGTGCCAGAGTGATTTGTTTATCTGTAAGGTTAAATACAGAAAACAATGACGTGTTGATTAGACGCCATGGCACGTATCCCGAACAAAGATTTTGTAACGTGCATCCTAAATGCATTATAGAACGCAATTGTGACTGTCCATGTTGTAACATGAGCAAGTCCTGTTCCATTATGTCAATGGCAGAGGATACAATGTTGTCCAAAGAATAAATTCTGGATGACGGAGTCGTTAACCCATTGTCAACTACAGAGAGAGCTTTCTCTAAATTAATACGATCAATTTCTCGTATTTGTTCTGCAGTCTCTGCTTGTGTCGCTTTCCAAGCTTCATTATAGATGGCACATATACCTGCGTATATGAAACGTTTATAACATTGTTTTGCAGGACCTTGTAAGAAGTCCCTTAAATCAACGCCATCTTTAAGTAAAGATAAGTGTTGTTTTACTTCTGTAAGTGTAGATTTTTGCAGCCACTCAAGGCACAGTTTTCCTTCACTGTATGTTGTAACTATCCCTGGATGTTGTCTCTGGACATATCTTGGGTCTGGCCTAGTTACTGTAAACCCTTGTGTCTTGTTCAGGAATCTATCTTGACAGTTGTTTGAATCTGTGGGCCAGATAAACCATTTTTTCTAATCAGAATCAGTTCTGTTTTTAAGTAAAAGTGATTTTACGTCGACACCTCCCTCTGAATTGTTTTTACTATCAGGTGTAGGTGTAGGCATGGACGGTTTGTTTAAATCTTTTTTCTGGGCTAGGCCAAGGCTGGATGTCTGTTGCACAGTGTCGTTCAAAAACATTATTTGTTCAGGGATGATGCAGGCTCTAAGTAAAGCTTCTATTCCCTGCACCTGGCAGTCTTTTGTGCCCCAGACAGTTTTTGTCTCAATGTTGTTTTTCCAAAAGTCAAAGCCTAAAGTAGACAACTGAGCATAAAGGGCCGCAGAATGAATTTGCTTCGTATTAGTTAACATACTTTTCATTCCTGTCTTATTAACATTTCTAAAGTAAAATGTTTCGGCATTTGAGACATTAAAACCTGAAAAGTATGGAATTTTTTCATAGAATGTTTTTGAGCTACCCTTTTTTGGCGTTGGACAATGTTCCCATTGAGTGATAGTATAAACATTTCTAGGGTTTGCTGATTTGTGCAAATGATGGTGACCATAATGATTATAACAGTACATTTAAACATAATCT
Source organism: Lissotriton helveticus (assembly GCF_964261635.1). NCBI lineage: Eukaryota > Metazoa > Chordata > Amphibia > Caudata > Salamandridae > Lissotriton > Lissotriton helveticus. Next base: position 939,904,960 of record NC_136067.1, read on the forward strand.
GATGAAACTTCTAAGTATTCATGTTTTGTAAATTTTGCAGACATCTCTAAATCTGACATCATATTAATAACAGTCTCAAAGTTCCAATCATCAGAAAATGTGCTGGGTGAAACAGAGTCACTCAAGGAAGCCTTGAATTGATGTGGAATCTTCCAACAGCTCTGCCGGACCATAAATGTCATAATCAGTTCTGTCCCATGCTATACCACCAGGTATAGGAACGGCTGTGATGTTCACTGATGTCAAGTCCCTTCGTTCACGATGAGATGATTTGTGTGGCTTCAGCAGCAAGTTGATATTCTTACTTGCTGTGTCCATTTTACTATATCTTCCATTTATCAGCATTTCTAAAGATAATACAAGGATTAGCCAAACTAGAAGAAAAAGTATGCCTAGCACAATCCAAAATTCAACCCATGGTGAAATAAGATAAGCCTTTTCAGGTTGCTGAAAAAGTTCTGTTATTTGGTGTTTAAAAGTTTTATTTGCTGGCGTTGTTTCAGGCTCACCGGGATCCTCAGAAAATGAATCAAAGTTGATGAAATAGCCAGAGGCAGTAATGTCAATTGTTGGTATAGCATCAGGATTATTTGAAATCGCTGGAGCTACTTGATCCCCTGTCATATTAGTATAGTAGTCCGATGCTATATCATTATAGACAGGAGTGTCTTGATGAACTGTTATTTGGGTTTCAAGAGGCACAAGTTTCATGGCTTTGTTGCATAGTCCCTCTTTTCTTACTGCAGATTCTTCAAAGGTGAGGAGTCTCTCAGTTTGAACCTCTTGGATAGTTGCAAGATTTGGTCGTCTGCTACATCTTTGGAGCCCACTGGGCCTACTACTTATTATTTGCCACATGATGTGGTTTTACCAGATCGATGAACACAAACTGGTTCTCCTTTCTTCCAGTAAGGGGCAGCAGTAACACTGTTCTTGATTCATGGATTGCTAGCACTGGTACTGGTTTTCTGTAAGAAGGCCCAAATTCCTTCTTATCCGCAATCTTTTCTCGGACTAGATCCCCAATCTTTGGAATCCAGACAGGCCTTGCTGGGACAGGTGGTTTTTCTTTAGTAGTCGTTGGCTTCTGCAATGTGATGCTTAGACTTCTTGTTTCATTTAAGTCCTACAAAACAGCCAAACTGTCTTTGATATCAAAGGGTTTTTGTTCTACCACTGAAGTGTGACGATCGAGGTCCTCGATAAGCATTCTAGTACCAAAAAGGTTTTCATATGGAGTGATTCCACCGAGAGAATTTCTTGGCAGATTGTTTAAACTACGTTGGACACTTATTAGATGTTTGACCCACCCGTCACCCAAACCTAATACCCTAGCTGTTATAGATTGGTTTATGTCCCGTTTTTTTCTTTCCACTGCAGAATTTCCCTCAGGATGAAATGGACTTGAATACCGCAATGCAACGCCCAGATTGGCCATGGCCTCCTTGTAAGCTCGAGAGCTAAACTCTTGACCCAGGTCAGAATGTAGCGTGCCGATTGCGTATGTGCCGATAAAGACTCGCAAATCTTTTATAACAGTTCGGGTGTCAGCCGAGCGCTGATGCCACATCCAAATGAATTTCTCCTAATAATTGTGGGACCGCATTAGTCTATAGGGACGTCTGCGTATAGATAGTCTAATGCTATCTAACAATGGTGTCTGTACTGGGCTGGCTACACTGTAGTCCGGTATCTGGCGGCATTCTTTGCTGTGATCTCTGTTGCAGTCAGGGCAATTAATTGCAAATTCGTCAATGTGGGCATTTATAACCGGCCACCAGTACGTCTCTTTTAATTCTAGTATAGATTTAGAGATCCCTTGATGCATCAGCTCTCGCATATGTGCTTCTTGTATCAAAGCACCTCTCTGTCTCCTGTTTGGAATTACCCTATCCCCCACTCCAGGGATTTGAGCAAAAGGAACGTAGGTGGCGTCAATTATGTATGAATAGTCTAGTGGATATTTTAGAGGTAACGCTGCACCGCTGCCTTTGCTCGTGGCATTCACAGCTAGCATTATTCGCCGTCTATTTTTGTTTTAGAACGAGTGATTGCAGCTAAGGAAGCAGTTTGCACAGCTGCCTTCGCAGCTTCATCAGCCAATAAATTCCCTGCAACGTGAAAGCCATCACGCTGATGACTCAGTGTATGGATCACGTGAGTCTTTTGTAGTTCTTTCTGTAATTGAACTACTTGTTCCCAAAGCAACTTATGCTTGATTGTGCCACCTTTTGCGTCTTTGAAACCGTTTTCAACCCAGTTCTGCAAGTATTCATTGTAAGATTGAACGCATTAATACAAATCGCACACAATGAGTGTGGGAATTCACGATTGGTATTTTCAAGCGCCATCTTGAAAGCCTGTAGTTCAGCTCGCTGAGCTGTTCAGTCTCCGAGAGATTGTGTTTTTGTGACCATAGGTCGGAATTTACCATCGCACCAGCAACCTTTAACAAACGCGCACCAGCACTATAAGCTTGTTTACCCCCAATTGCGGGTTGTGCTGATCTGTCTGTATATATTATACATTCATATTGTTCTAGAGGCAGAATCTCTGTGGGCAGAGGACATTCTTGTTCGTATTGGAAAAATTCTTGTGTTTTCAAGTATGGGTCAAAAACGTATTCAACGTCTGTTGCAGCAAGAGAATTAACCCATTGTATCCATCTCGGATGTTATGCCTTTGCATTTAGAATGCTCGCTTTTGTCACTGCCTTTAGGGCAGGTACAGGAGTAACGACCATTATGCCTTTTCCCTGTGCGAGGGCTCTCTTTTGCTACTGCAGTTTGAACCGCTGTCCGATTTTTTCTGTTGAATTGAATTTCATTTCAGCTTGTGTGTACAAGTGTGATTTATAAGCAATTGGTACTTTTTCACCTTCATTAAAGGTTAAGTACGTAAATCCGTATCTTCCTGGGATTATTCTGATTACAAGGTTGCGTACGTTTACGCGTGTCTGTAAATGTGATGTTGCTAACATGTCTGTTTGCACTGAACGCAAATTTTGGTGTGTTTTTGAGTCCAATTAGTAGTTTTGAAATCAGGTTGGATTAATTCGTAGAGCGGTTTAACTCTTTTTGCGTTATTTAGAATGTAAGTTCTTCAGAAATTTAGGAAACCTAGAATTGACTACGTTTTTCAACGTTTTTGGAGGTTGGAGCAGCGCACACTTTTCTAAAAAGTTGTCTGCCAGGCTTTTGCCTTTAGTTGATAACTCATATCCTAGAAAAAGGACGTTGAGGTGGGAAATTCTTGATTTCTCAAAGTTGAATTCATACCCTTCAGATGCGAAGCCAAGTATTATGGTATTCACTCTGTTCAAGTGCCTGTCCAAGTCCTCGTCTGTTAGATAGATGCCATCGACATAAGATAATGCCGCATCATCATACTTTTGTAGTAACTCTGTTACTCTGGCTGAAAGTAACCCCGGCCTATTCTTGAATCCTTGGGGGAGACGACAGAAGTGATGCAGTGTCCCTATGATTGAGAAAGCGGTCAAATTCCTGCTTTCTGGTGCAATGTTTTGACAGAAGAAACCATTAGAAATATCTAATGTGGTTTTATATTTTTTGCACATGATGTTATTCATCAGTGCTGCACTGTGTGCATTTTGTACTGCAAAGGTTTTGCAACAAGAGTTTAAATGTCTGTAGTCCAAAACAAGACGATATGTATTGTCTGCTTTGGAGACAGGAAACAAAGGATTGTTCATGGACGAGGTGCATGTTTCAATCACCCCTTGGTATTCAAGTTGATCTAAGATCTCCCTGACCTGTTTTTTAGCTTCTTGCTTAACTGGATACTGCCTCTGAGCAGTCGGTTGATTTTTTAACTGGATGTTATGGTGAGGAGAGTCCTCATCCCATCCTACTTGATTTTATATAATGCTGGAGCCTAGGCTACAGCCCATTTTCTGGTATAGGTGTATTTTAAGTGAATTGAAATATGATTAGAGAAGGCTGGCATAATGATGTCTTCGCCATGTGGGCACTCCCTGACAAATTTTTGTGGCCAGTCTTTTTCAGCTAGAAGAATGTCATAACCCTTAGAGAGCTTCTCCCAAAAGAGTGCTCTTATTTTCCTAGTTATGTCCCCCTCCATCGGGAGCGTTACTTCATATAACTTATGGGGTACACTAACCCTGGTATCGGCTGTTTCAACTTGAATGTACTCATTCAAGTCCACTGTCTCCAAATGATCCTTCGAGATCTTGCGAGCTATTGTGACTTCGGCTGCGCTGTCTAGCATTGTCTGAGCCCACTCCTCGTTCTTGAGTTGTGGCCTCAAGATCCTCGGCATGTCTGAATTTTAGACCTGCTACCTTCTTCTTGGTGAATTGGGTTTTCTTATTATTTGGAACGTGTTGATCGTCTTTGGACTTCACGCGTTCTTCCCTGTGTTCTGACCGTCCTCTTCTTTCCGATATCTGTGAGAAAGTCTGAAAGGTACGAGAGGAACGTGTATCAGTATCTTGATATCTATCAGGTTTTCTCAAATTATCCCTGTTCCTGAGGTTATACCTCTTTTCAGAGGGCTCCTTTTGAGGAGACCTACCTCTGGATTGAGAACTTTTCTCTTTAGGAAGGGACTGTATGGTATTCTCACACTTCTTGTTAAGAGTAGTGAGAGTGTTTTTAATCAAGACCTTTTCAGGACTTTCTGTTAGTTGGGGCTTGACTGGTTTCCCACCCAAACTATCTATACCTAGTTCTTCATAGGATTTTTCTATTGTTCTGGTCAGTTCATATGGTTGCTCAGTTACATCAAGTTCTTTTAGTTTTTGGCGGAACGCCACAGATGCTGCTTCACCTTTAATATTAGCTAATATTATAACTGAGACCTGTTTGAAATCTTTCAGTAATTTCATACCCAGATTTAAAGCAGGCTCTGCCCCGTATTAATTTTGAATCTGTTTCAGGACGTCTGGTATTACCGCCATAGATGGAACACCATGTGTTTTTGTGTAGATTGCAGCAAAGACTGTGCCCCAAGTGTCACAGTCCTCCAGGTGTTATGCGATCCCCATTGGTAAGCAGATTGTTAAAATCCTATGTTTCACATGAGGTGTACTATCTGGAAATACTACCTCTATTTGAGTGATTTTCTGAGCTATCCAGAATGGAATTTGTTCCCTTTTTGCAGGCAATTTACCAATTGTATAGTCTGTGGTGTGATTTTATTTGTGTTCCCCTGGTAAGGAGTGTGCTGTGAAATTTGATTAATTGTTTTAGTTGAACTAATAGTTCTGGACCTGTCATTCCTTCAATGGCAGGACGTGGTGTATAGCTGGCTAATAACTGCCATGTTGCTCCTGGTCTACCTAGTGGACCAAGCCTGGTAATGTGATTTTGATACTGTAGGGTACTTTTAAACCAGAGCGCATGCTCTTGGTATGTTAATGGAATTTCAATATCCTTGAATGGAGTGTATTCTGCTGGATGTTCCTCTTCTTTGTAGAAGTGGAACATATGTATTAATGGATTTGCTTCTGGGCAGATAATCCATGAGTAGGATACCTCTGTCTGCCGATATTCGTGTGCCTCTATCACAAAAATTACCCTACCACCTCTCGATGATAGGCCATTTGTTATAAGCTTTATAGTGATGGTTTTCCTTAAATGTTCCGGGATTATAGCATCCGCGTAGTCTTCATTAAACCCTGTAACGCCAATGCCTGGTCGGGCTGCAGCCCCACCGTTCTCGTTCTGTCATTTTGTTGACTGAAAGTTTGCAGAGCAAGTTTCAAAGATAAGGTGCACAATATTTTTTAATAATGTATCCTTCATCGTTGAACAAACCAAAAACTAATACATAGGATTTTTCGTCCTACTCAGCAATGGCGGATATTTTATCCTTTTACCCACTGCAGACGTCTATTGGAGTATTTTATGGGAAAAAGGGGTCTCCGTGAAAAGCACGACTGAGTTACTCTAGTATCTAGCGTTAAATTAGTGCCTTACCAAATGTTGGGCGCCATGTAGTGTAGTTCCTATATTCCCAATAGGGTCTGCGCATTGGAATAATATATTCTATAGGTTTGACGTAGGACTGAGGTCGACTAGGTCTCTATCGAATATATTAGACTTAATTGTGAGTGCCAGCTAGCTCAGAGGTCACTAGAAACTTTCTTGAATTCACAAGAAGGTATTAGTTTCTGACAACCGCATAAACATGACAACTTTGTTTCCCCAAGAATAAAAGCGTATCTTCAGAGTCGTGGAAACAATAGATAGATATTTTACTCAGTCAATCGTGCATGCTTCGTTTCTACATAGGTGTAGAGAAATAGAGAGACGGTCGTTTTCAATAAAAGTATTTATTGAACAGTCTTCTTTCTCATGCAAAAGAAATGAACTGCTGGAATCGTAATACTGGCTGTAAAGTATAATGCGTACAGCAAGAAGAGTATTATAAGATAATACTGTAAAAGCATGGTATGATTTCTAAGCCATAAAATACGTACATAAATAACAAAGACTAAAAGTACTCAACTGGTGCTTCTAAAATACGCCTACCTTAATGTACCTAACCTAAGTCTAGTACGGTGTAGCATAGGTTTAGTTTCTTTGCCAAGAATCTATCCAAGATTTCTCTTAGGGTCTAATCAGCTCCGTACCTTGGTTTTAGAATGAAGGAGGTCTGGTATCTCTGTCTTGGACTCGATTTCCCAACACCCTTCAATGGGAGCTTGGAAATACAGGAGCTGGATTCTCAGCGAGAGAAATGCAGCCTCTCTGTCAGTGCGTCAGCTGGAGGGTCGGCTTCCTTCGACACTTGCTGTAGCGAGCTGCGTCGGGCAAGTAGATAGTCGAGCTGCTCCAAACCACCGTGTCCTTGCTAGGGGAATTGTAGGCATACTTATACCTTGAAGGTGCCTGGTTTGACGTTAAGTCAGACATAATCACATCACCAAAGAACCCCAAGGGAATGGTAGTTCTTTGAAAACGTCATGATTTCTAGGCCAAATCAATATTCAAGAAAGGGGATGTCCCTGACTGCTGAAGCCGAGTTTCCTAGAAATCGTTGTGGCTTTTTGGAACCAGTGGAAGTGGCCATGCCTGTATTTCTACTGGACGGGCTATGTCTAAATATGGTTATGATTTCTATGCCTATATAAGGGCAAGGCGAATTATACCTAAATAAGGGCATGAATCGATCAATTACGCTAGGATCCTAAAACCCTATACAACACTAGGGGATGACTATGATGAACCAATATCTTTAAAGGGATTTTTATGTGAGCAGCTATTTATTTGTATATTTTTAACTGAATCAAATATTCAGCAAATTCGTATTTCAAACTTTGTTTCAGGTCCCTTTTATGTTATAGCAAAGCACACATTCCTTCAAAATCATTAGCGTCAATTTCCCAATCTGAGGAGGTAATTTATTTGTTTGGTTTTCACCTGTTAAGTGTTTTTCTTGTTATTTAAGAAAAAAAAGGTTGTTAGAAGTTAAGGTTTTTATTATTGCGGTCTTAATGAAATCTCAATTGCTAGAATTGCCATATAGAACAAAGATACCTCCCTCGTTCCTTTTGTTCCCTTTATGAAAATGGAACGACAGAAATTTCTCCTGTTGTGCAGTTATGAAGAGCTTTCCCCAATTGCCATTGTGATTTAGAATAGCCTAGTGTTCATATCACCTTTTTAAGGTCTCAAATTATCTATCCTTTTTTTCAGATGCAGACATCAGTGAATCTGGTATTTCAGTTAAAAGTAGTGGATCAACTGCGTCTGTGGCTAGCCAAAGTGAAAGAAAGAGGAGAACTCTTCCACAACTTCCAACAGAGGAAAAGACAGCTGCCGAGTCAATTTCAAAGCTTAAAACTAGATCAGAAATTGGAGAAAAGCAGGATACTGAATTGCAGGAAAAAGAAACACCAACATCTGGGCCCAAAAGAGAAAGGCATATACAGCAGGACTCAAAAGATGCTGCAAAAACAAGCAGGCATGCACCAGGCCATACTTTAAAAGTTGGCGTGGCTGGCACTCCGTTTTCTCACTCAAATAGTGGTTATGCTAGTGGAAATGAAAAAGGAGACATTGTTAGGGAAAGTTCAACAGTAAAGCAAGCTTTATCCAAAATACAGCAGCAAGAACATAAAGAGAAATCACAGTGGACATCCTCCAAATTGTCTTCTGCCAAGCAGGCTACAAATCAAACCAACAAAGTTAGGGAACAAACTCCTAAGTCCGGACCAGGTTTTTCACAGAAACCTCAAGAAACAACTACAGGGCATTCTAAAAAGAAAGCAGAATTAAAAGATGAAAAAAGGAAAAAAGGTGAAGACACACATGCTGGACAGTTTCCAAAAATAGTTGAAACAGAGAAGAAAGAACCATCAAAGCCCTTAGTAAGACAAGGTAGTTTTACGATAGACAAACCAAGCACTAATGTACCTATAGAACTCATTCCTCATATTGACAAAAAGACTGGATCATCCTCTCCTTCATTCACTTCTACATCCACCAATCGAGTGCGAGAGAGAAGGGATTCACTTGAAGCAGATTCTTGCATGGACACAACACTCCTTTTAAAGGATACTGAAGCAGTGATGGCATTCCTTGAAGCCAAATTGAGGGAGGAGAACAGAGGGGATGATGGGCCGGAAACTCCCAGCTATACCCAAGATAATTCAATCTCTCCTGAATCTGATGTGGACACAGCCAGCACAATTAGTTTAGTAACTGGTGAAGGTGACCGGAAATCTTGCCAAAAAAGAAAGAGTTTCACGAATCTCTACAAAGAAAGATCAACCACAGGTTCCCAATCCAAAGATGTAGCAAAGTCTTCAGCATCAAGTACCAGAGACAGAGTGGAAAAAAAAGTCAAAAGTCGAGGCTCTGATAGTAGCACAAGAACCGAGACCCGCAAGACATTGACTACGAGTGCAAGAATACGGCAACCGTCACTGGATTTAACAGATGACGACCAAACATCTAGTGTACCGCATTCTGCAATTTCTGATATTTTGTCATCTGATCAGGAAACCTATTCTGGGAGACCACATGGAAGGGCGCCATTTTCGTCAACCGATCAAGTAACACATTCCCAATTAGATAATGGCAAATCTGCCAGGGTAAAAACAGGTCAGGGTGCATCAGGGACGGCCAGTAAGTCGGTCACCCTTCCAAGGCCTCGACCTACCAGGACTTCACTCTTACGAAGAGCACGCCTCGGTGAAACCTCAGATACTGAACCTACTGATGTTGACAAAGGATCTGTGGCATCTGAAGTATCCACCACCAGCTCAACATCAAAACCCCCCTTAGGAAAGAAAGTAATCTCAAGACTTGATTTACTTGCACAGCCACGCAGAACTCGACTTGGATCTATATCAGCACGTAGTGACTCTGAAGCAATAATAACAAGAAGCTCTACAGCCGCTCGAATACAAGAATCTCTACTTAGAAGTGGTCTTCGAACTGCACCACCAGCTGATATGAAGTATACTCCGAGAGCCAGAGCAAACAGCATTTCTCGCCTGTCTGACTCAAAAACAAAAAATGTAATCTCCACTCACAGCTCTCCTCCAGGTCAGTGTTCTTCAGTACTTCAGTTTCCTTTCAAATGATTTCTGCAACATGATTTTGCACAACATGAGAATCCGTTTTTGAAAGCCAACTTATAATAGTGTCGAACTATGGATAACTGTCATTGCATTACCTTTATGTGAGCAGTCTCTTGATTTTCTTTTCCTGTATTCTAAGCAGTATCATTTGTAACCAGTGAAAGCAGTGTTGTCATACCAATTTCTTTTTCCATCTCCAGGAAGCTGTATTATACTGCATTCTTGATCTAAGAGTGTTGGACCTAGCATCCTTAGCATGGTTTCCCGTGACTTTTCACCTTCTGAATTTTTTTGCTGATTTCGTTTTTGCTGGCCTTAGGAAGCTGGGCACTATGCTTACCAGTGCTAAAGTGCATCTGCTCTTTATGGGAACAATTGTAACATTGGTTTATCCACAATTGGCATACCGTATTTTCCGGCGTATAAGACGACTTTTAACCCATGAAAATCTTCTCAAAAGTCGGGGGTAGTCTTATACGCCGGTAAATAAAAAATAATAGGAAGCCGCCCACACGTCAAAACATTGTCACTGCACCAGCAGGAAAATGGACGCCATTTTCCACGAAGAAATGCCAGGACAGAGGTAATTTATGTCAGTCATGCCTGTGAATGATAGCGGTACAAATTCACCCCTGTAAAGCCATACTTCTCTCCACAGCTCTCACTTACCGCGATCACCACCATGTCATGGGCTGAGCAAAACAAACACCAGCGCAGCCTGCCAGTGATGTTAGCACAGAGGCGAGTCAGTTGGTAAGTGTGCATTAAGAAGAGGCACCCCACATTGGCCTGAACTCGGGGTAGTCTTATACGGCGAGTATAGCCCAAACCCTATATTTTAACTGAAAAAGTAGGGGGTAGTCTTATACGCCCAGTCTTCTTCTACGCCGGACAATACGGTATTTGATTTACTTCTAAGTCCCTAGTAAAGTCTGCTAAATGTGCCCAGGGCCTGCAAATCAAATGCTACTAGTGGGCCTGCAACACTGATTTTGCCATACACTGAAGAAGCCCTTTACACATATTTCAGGCCTGCCACTGCAGAGCCTTTATGTGCCATTTTAAACTGCCATGTCGACCTGAGAAGTTAATCTCCTTGTCAGGCCCAAACCATGTTTTTTTTATTACATATAGGTCACCCCTAAGGTAGGCCCTGGACAACCCATGGCAGGGTGCAGTGTATTTAAAATGTACATGTCCTGGTATTGAAATACTCTGACATTTGTTTTCCTCTACTGCAAAGCCTAGCCCTCCCATAGTATAGCACCAGGATTTCCTTATTCATGTTATAGTTTCCAGTTCAGAAGAGAGGGGAACCCCAAATTTGGCGTCTCTGGACTCACAGTTTTTAAAAACACAACTCATAGTGAAAGTTGGTCTTTAAATTGCAGTTCTGAAAATGCCACTTTTAGAAAGTTGAAATAAGCAAACCGGATGTCTGGGGGGTTATTTTGATTAGAGTTGTGATAAACCTTAGACCATTAATTCCAGAGTTTTCAAGCTTTATTTCGCTTACTTTTGATATTTCAATAAAGACATTCATAAATCAATAGAGCATGTCTGTTAAAAAAAACAATTAGTAAATCGCACAATTCAAAAACGTTTGAAATAGAACTATATACAACATTTACATAGTGCAAAAAACATTTTTGGCGAGAAAAAATAATATGTAGAACATTTTTGCAAACAAATAATAACAACAAAGCAATAATCACAAGATAAAGATCAATAACTCATGTGTGCCAGCCTGAAAATAAAACAGTATTACATTCGTATTAACACCAGATGGACAGTTACTCATTTTCTCAACACATGTTTCCTGGCCTGCCTGTGAGATGATGGGGATTCCTAACCTACTGGTGGGTGTTGTCAAAAGCTGCTGAGGGAAAATTATTTAACCGCTTCCGTGCGGCGCCGATTCCGCCCCTGTGCTGGACATTCCAGAACAGGGTGCGGTCGTGACGGAACCGTTCCGTCATCAGCACAGCTCAGCCGTGACTGATGATGGAACGGTTCCGTCACAAGCATCGAAGGGGTTAACATTCCTCATAGCACCCCATCAACAGCCCCCCCTACTCAAAGCCAACGCGTTTCGAATCCCTAACAAATCTGGGATTCTCTTCAGGACTTGGACTTGGTATTTTGGCTCTGCAAAATTAAAATAAATATTGTTGGTTTTCATTACTTTACGGACAGGGAATATTTTAGGTACCTTAATTGTGGTGTGGAGTTGTTCCATAGGAACTGATGTCCAGAAACGTTGCTTCAAATCTTATATTGTGATCGAAGTACCAGTTACTTACCTTCGGTAATGGTGTAACTGGTAGAGACGAATCTAGCCGCTGATTCCTTAACGTAGAATTATCCCCAGGGGTGAGACTGGATCCGGAAAACCTTTTTCTTGCTACAGCAACTCTGCGCGCCGGGGGCGGCACCACAGGACTCTGCCCTGACATCGTCCGCGGGCGTGACGTCAGCGAGGTCACATGAGCCCCACCCCGGCGCGCTGACATCAGTTTGCTTCAGAGAACTTTTCCCAGTGCAAACAAAAGCTGGGAGAGTATGAGAACAGTGTGCAAGAAAGTAGTAAAAAGAAAAGCTAAGGAAGCAATCCACGGTGACCAAACAATACCACGAAGTCTGTGACCGCACTGCACAGCAGAACACCATGACAGAGAAGACTCCATCAGCAGTCCGAAAAGGACAGCCCTACAAGGGGAGGGAGACATCAACCCAGGGGACAGATGAACCCAAAAGATCTGAAGGAAGGGCAAGCAGATGAAGGAAGACCGCAGCCATATCCAGGAACAATAAAGGGGAAGAAGCCAAAAGCAGATGAGGGACCACAACGACCCTAGACAATCCCTTGAAGGCACACCCAGACCCCGCAAGGGCCAAGGACCGAGCCACAGCCCAGAGAACTCCAACTCAGAAGGCTGCGAGGGAGGAGAAAGCCCCAGAAGCATGGGACACAGAAGGACACAAGAATCCACCCGAAAAGACCAACAAGAGCGCACCTCCACCAGGAAGAAGCTAACAGGGCAACCCAGAGGGCAAAGGCACCCTAGAGAGTCGAAACCAAGCCCAACCCAAGGGGGAGGGGCACCCGTAGCGACCAAGCCACCCAAAATTAGGCCAGTGCCGAAGGCCCAGCAGAAAGAGACCTCGCAGAACGGGGAGGAAGGGCGATCCGTGAAAACATGTGTTGCGAAAATGAGTAACTGTCTGTCTGGTGTTAATATGAATGTAGGACTGGTGTGCCAGCCTGAAATTAAACATGAGTTATGATGTTTTTCTTGTGATTATCGATTTGTTGTTATTATTTGTTTGCAAAAAAGTGCCATATATTATTTTTTCTCACAATTGTTTTGTTTTGGCACTATGTAAATGTTGTATATAGTTCTATTTCAAACGTTTTTGAATTGTGTGATTTACTAATGGGATGTTTCTTTGAAAAGACATGCTCTATTGATTTATAAATGTCTTTGTTGAAATATTAAAAAAGAGTGAAATAAAGCTTGAAAACTCTGGAATTAATGGTCTAAGGTTTATCACAACTCTAATCAAAATAACCACCCCAGACATCCTGTTTGCTTATTTCAATATTGAGGTGGTCCAGTCTGGGGAGTTATGGACCCAAGCCTTGCTTGATCACACTTTTAGAAAGTTGGCATTTTCTTACTTAAACCATTTGGTGCCTTCTGCCGGTCTCTGGAATACATGTTTAGGGTAGGTGACTGCTGGCTTCCTCCATTCCCTCCAGGCAGCCACAGACAAATGAAAGGTAAGTGTGACTGAGTAGCCATCTGCATGCTGTTGGGTCATCATTAGTAGGATTGGAGGTAGGAGCTGACACGTTACACCTGAAAGGGCTGTGTCCTGTCCCCACAAAAAGTATTGCATACCTCCTGGAGTGAGTCTGGAGCTAGGGCACGCAAGGCAGGGTTTTCTGCGTTGCAAAGCATATCTTTGAAGTCTCCCTACTTGAAAGGCATAACTGGGTAACTATACTGGACCTCTGATACCACAAATTCAGAGCTTTTCTGGAACTGAGGACATTCTATCAGGAAGAAGGACTGCTGTGTTGCCAGGAGAGGCTGCCAATAACTGGGTAACTATACTGGACCTCTGATACCACCAATTCAGAGCTTTTCTGGAACTGAGGACATTCTATCAGGAAGAAGGACTGCTGTGTTGCCAGGAGAGGCTGCCACTTTGCTGAACTGATTTGCTGTGTTGGCCTGCTGCCTCTTGCCTGAGAGTGAAGAAGGACTGGACCTGCATCTCTGCATCCTAGAGCCTACGTTTCTCTAAGGGCAGTTGCTGAAGTCTCAAGGATGTCAAAGACTTCACTTCCATCTTCCAACAGCACTTGGTCTTTGCTTGCTGTAAGTACTGCCCTGCCAAGTGGTGCCAAACCAGCCCAGGGGCCTTTCAAGTGAGTGTTAAACTGCTGTATCTGCCAGAACCTGCTAATTGACACAGTTGCACCGATCCGAACCAACACATAGCCCGCTGCAAGATCGGGATCGACACATCACTACTGTAGCAGGGACTGGAACAGAGCATCGCAATCTGAACCGACGCATCACCTCTGGAAGCACAGCTTTGGAACCAACCCAACTCTGCCATTGTGTGGAGAAGATCGACGCATTGCACCTCCAGCATGGATCAACCTGGTGCATCCGCTTCTGAACCGCTGCACTCGGAAGCAGGGCTTTGCTTAATGGAACTGACATCGCTGCAGTTGCGTTGAGAAATCCGGAGCAACTCCCCAAATGCTTGGGCATCATTGATGTATTTCATGGTGCAACAAAGATTAAGGTACTTTTGCTCAGCAGGCCGTGTGTGGATCCTGTCGCTGGCCTGCACTTCATCGTGGGTGTCCTGAACTCTTGACTTTGTCCAGGTTCATCGTATCCAATTAATTCTTTGAACGCTAATTGCTTCTAAGCTCTAATTTTACATTTAATCTTTAAAAATGAATATCTCTGCATATTGAATTTTTGTTGTTTTGGTCTTGTTTTATTTATGAAATAATCTTTTTTTCTAAGCTGGTGTGGAGTCATTTGGGGTGTTTTTACTGAGTGTTGTGTGCACAAATTCGCAAGTTAAGCCTGACTGCTATGAGCCAAGCTATCAAAGGGTGAGCACTGGTTGTAGAGTGTGCTATTGCCTAAGACTGTGGTTCCTGCTTGGACAGGGTGCATACCTCTGGGAACCAGAAACCTTATTTCTAACAAAGAGCAAGTCCTTTTCTCATTTAAGGAACATCTTGTTGATATATTGCTATTCAGCATCCACCCGAAAATTGTGTGGTTGAGGTTGGCTGGGAATTTTAGTTATGAGCCATTTCCTATCATTATTTCTGACCAAGGGTTTATTTGAGCAAACTGCTGTTCTCATGTTTTCTGAATTGAGGCTTCTATAGCTGAAGATTTGCACTGATTAAATATATTGGTATAGTGCATAGAGTTTGACGGCTACATTTCTTCACCTTTAAAAAGGTGCTCATTAAACACACAGCCGTATCAGGAAAAGGTTGCCTCTACAGGGGCTGCTTTCAAAAGCATACACTATATACCGGTATATTAAATGATTCTAATCTCTTTTATACCAACATCTCCAGCTTTTCAGCATCTAAAACTAAGTGGATAGATTTTGCTGACACCGGCTGTTCAGTTCTGACAACATATGGGTTCGCCCCATGAGCCATCATCCTCCAAATTTGTGTGTCCCATGATGCACATCTTCAAAGGATGCATTTGTGTCACTAAGTCCATGAAAGAATCAGTAGGTACAAGTGAATATTAGCGCATGTACTCAGGGTCCACATCCTGTTCATGTCGTTTAGAATACATAATTTTTAGCGGTTGTACACTCCAATGGAGTTTAGACCCTTGATACCCCAATTGTACGTAAGTTAAAGATGAAGTAGTAGTGTTTTCCCATATAGTCACAGTCGTAACGGTTTGTATGTGATTTTCCACCAATTTTGCTGGAGAGGGACTTTACCCGCATATACAGAATTATACAGAATTGCTACCACAACTTGACTGAAGAGAGTTACGTTCGTTGAGAAAGCCCAAGGCATATCAGCCATAGGGGTTGAAACGTGTTGACTGTTCTCAAATCTTATATTATACATCAAATTACTTGCCTTCAAATAAAAAGTGAAAATCACAGTCAAACGGATACTACTGTGACTCATTACTAATAGGGAAGACACTCCTACTTTATCTTTAACCAGATATCTTGGATGATGATAATGATGTATAACATGTTCTCGAGGTGTGAAAGGTTCTTAACTAAAATGTTTCGCTCAGACGAGTATCCCTCTGGGATTATTATGTGGATAAAGTCATTCTTACCATTGGTGAGGATTCAAGAACACTTTAAGAAAACACAGCATTTATACTTCATATTGTAGCGGTTTTGTGATAAGTGTGAATTGAACATTGAAAGCACCACTTGTGTGTTAAAAAATACTTGGTCTTTTTAAAACTGGAAACTTTGGCTTTCCTCAAAGGAAAAGATCCTGAGTGTGCATTGAACCATTTGACTTCAATTTTATTTTTTATGAGAGCATAGGAGAAGCTATATTTTTAAACTTCAAGTATATCAATTTCAGTGATAACTGGAGTGTTATGTTCGATGTCTAATTATTACTGTTGAAGTTTCATCTCTGGCACATTATTCATATTCCTTTTGCAGGTGTTATCACTTTTGCCTAAAATAAAAATCTCATTGATTGATATCTGAACAGGTTACACAGGTAAGGCTGTTACTCCTAAGCCTTAACTCATACATCTGAACTAGGTAATTGTGCTTTCAAAAACAATTAGAATTTCTCTCCACGCATCAGCCCCATAAATATCAGCAAGCGGCAAATTGCCGCGCAGTCTGCTGTAACTCCGTTTTCTCTGATGGAGAGCAGGCAACATTCCAAGGACTACTTTTTCTGACCTTTGGTGAGATATTTGGGCCATGGAAATCCATTTGGGTGCTCACCCTTTACAGAGCTATTTTGTTTCATCAACCAAATGTATTATATATATATTTTTTTAAACCAAATAACATTTGAAAACTGCATATATGCAAACCGTAGACTATGTTGGCTGAAGTTTTCAAATTAGGCAAGTACATTTGTAAATTGATAAACAGTTTTACGTGGAAGTTTCAGACCACCTTACAGATGAGGGTTGAGTTGGCTGTCCGGCCAACCTATCCAGAATTAAAGTAAAGGCTTGCAGCTCTCTAGATCCTGGAAAAAGGCCTCAATTAAGGACGGGATAAATCTGTCTCTGCTAGATTTAGCGAATAATTGGCTAGATTTTTTTTTTGGCACGAAGGATGGAGAGAGACAGCCCTCTTTCTCGCACATTAGGTAGGGATATCCACTTAACTTTCAGTGCATGGATTTGTCTGGTAGAAGACTTTCCGTCTTTGTTGGTACATCCATAAAGCCTTGCGAAACATTCTGATGCCCATACTTCTGGAAGTTTAAAGCAAGACTATAAAGTTCAGACTCCTGAGATTGGTATGCTACACCATCCTTTGTATCCTGGGTGAACGCATGGGAACTAAGTTGAAGCTGTATATGCAGAAATACAGGCATTCTGTACAACCCCAGGTACCAGACTTAGACCCCTGTTTGGCACAGCCCAGACATGGATACTGCCCCACCACCATTGTCATTTGCTACTGGCGTTCTGGGGTCCGTCCTACTATGGCTTTGCAATCCCAGCCTGTACAACTATTTCTGCAGCTAACTCATAAGGGTAGTGAGTGCAGCAGTTAAAGGCTAGAGTGTGGGGAACAGAAGAGCTCAGAAGTCAAGAGTCAACAGTCGGCACAATAATCCATTCTTCAAGCCAGTGCTTATATTTTAGTTCATTAGCACTTTTAGTTACAGGGCTATATTCTCAGTTATGATTTTCAGTAATGTGCTAAACATCCCTTCTGGGATCCTCTTTCTGTTCAGATTACCCAGTGAATTTTTGACCAAAGCATTAGTTAGACACAGGTGCAGATTTTTTAAGTAATCCTACTGATCAAATGATCTGCTGTGTTTATTGTATTTCATCCTTTTGTTTTCACTCTGGCACAAAGTCTGAAGCCCATGTGGCAAACTCTTCTTCGTTTTCAAGTCCCTCATTTTGGTTGTAGATGAAGTCCCGCTTTTACCTGCTGGTTGGTCTTCTAAATGTGTGGCAGGTGTGTTTTGTGTATCTTCTCTTGCAGTAGCAGTTTCACCTCTGTTGGTGCCTTGATGGTGATCTTGTCATGGTACATGGACTGCTGAACTGAGTAAGCACAACAGGCCTGCAAAGTGGCACTCTATTTTTTAGCAGTGGCCACCGCGGATTCCAGGTGGATAAAGGTACTTAGGGACTGCCGTTATGAACTTCAGGCTGATTCTTTAAGATGGTGTGTCTTTGGTTGTTGCAGCCTCCAGGCCAATTAGGTTGGCTGCTTCAGCTGTGACACGGTTCCTCTTCCTGACTCTCAGGCTCACAGCACTCAGGTTCTCAGTCTCACAACACATTGTCAGTGATTCTTGCTTTTTAAAATGCTTGGTGTATTTTACATGCAAACTACTCAAATAGACTGGTGACCCCACACACAGTGCAAGTCGCTCCTCTCGTTACTGTCTATAGTGGTCTGCTTTCTCTAGGGTGCTCCTCATGCTGGGAACACGCTGGGCTTCTCTTGATCACTCACTCCTTCTCCAGGGCAAGGGATTCTACTTTCCTCTCTCATCAGGCAACAAGGTTCTCAAGTGCACTGTGGAGCACTGCTTTCTGTAGCCAAGAAGAACCTGGAACAAAGTAGCGTGGTTTACATCCCATTGCATATGCATTTTTCAGACACAGGGTGTGGTTCCACTGTGTAAGGCTTCAGCACCGGCCTAGCTTGGTTCTCCTACAAATGGCATTTTCTTGCTGTTCCTCAGACATGGCCTTTTGTACATAGTGCTGGTGGTTCTCACAGCAGGTAAAAATGTTTTTGGTTCCAAGCACGAGTATCGAAAATAAGGGCACAGTGAAGTCTGAGGTTTCTGCTTCAGACTGTCATAACTTGCTGCAGCATTTACAGTCCTCTCCAATCACTTTGTTTCTGTCAACACAATTGTGTGGATAATCTTTTTGGCGAAAGATTTAACTGATCGTTGGGGCTTCAGTATCTCATCTATCCTTATATTAACACAATCAATCTGTCAACTCTGGAAGTCTCAAGAACATCAACCGAATTTTCTTCTTGTGTGATTGCAATGATTTTTTGGACGCACATTGTGTACATCCTTAATTTCGGACTGCAAAGTCCTCACCAGGTATTAAATCTGTGCCAGAGAAGGATCAGCCTTTTCCTAGAGCAGTCTTTTTAGTTCGGTATGTATTAGTAATTTTGAGATTGCAGTCGCAAGTTTTTTCTTCTGGCACTGAAAGGATTTTTAGATGTATTTATTTTAATCGTATGCCTAATTATTCCGTTGACACTAACTTCCCACTGGATGAATCAATCCCTGAGATGCAGGGCTGAAGCCAGAAAAGTTTTTCATCATCCCGTTTCAGGTCTGCTGAGACAGTGTCTCTTGGTCCTTCTGTTTTCCATTTTATTCTTATCATTTTGCATACCTCTTGGTCACCTGGAAGATGCCACCCTTCTTGTGCAGTTTCTCTAGATCTTTATGGGATGATGGAAACGTTGCCTTCAGTAGAGCCTACTCCAGAGTCATGGTTTCCATGTGTATCTTAGATATTCCAGTAGTTTTTGGAGTATCCTGTGGTGGTATTGAAACTGTTCCTTTCCCTGTCTCAAAGAAAAGCACTTAACTAGGCTTTATTTTAGAGTCAATGCCTTTTCATGTGCATTTGGCATGATTCAGAAAGGAGGTTTGCCAGGGTCTTTATAGAAGTCAGTGCTTTCCTCCGAAAGTCCTGTGCCCAAGAAGGCTTTAAATGCATTTGAAGGCCTGGTTAACTCTGGGTGAATAAAAATTTGCCTAGCTTCAGTGAATGTAAGTTTCAATTCTATTATGGACATTATGGACATGGAGGCGAGGATTGTGCTTTTCTTTCTTCGCTTTAATCAATAGTATTTATAACACAGCAGCCATTAAAGCCAAACAAAACAACTTTTCCCAGAACACTTAGGGAAAAAAGTACACCAGAGAACAAATCCATAGTCCTTTCACAGTGTCGTTGATCATGCTCCACAAAGTCCTCTGTCATTGTCTGTTGCTCCTCTTTCTTCGCGCAAATCACGCCCATCGGTTTCTGTATGCGTCATGTTTTGCCCCATTGTTACCTGAAAAGACACATTGCGTCAAAACCGAACCACCCAATGTCTGGCCAGCAAATATACTCAGACAATCATAATAGGCTAACCGTTTGACCAAATAAGACAGATCAAATAACGTCATATCATCATCATGCATATTGAATGGAAAACAAACTACTTACACCAGTACGGGCGGGCTTGCAACTGATTCAAGTGCCAGGTGGGATAATCCTCGACTCTGTGTCCTTAATAGAATTGAAACTCACCTTCACTGAAGCTAGGTACATTTTCATTCTATATCCGGACTGGAGGCGAGGATTATGCTACTTCAAAGCCTACTTACCCCCACCTGAGACGCGTTCACTACAGGTTTGAAGTAAAATCTCTTAAATGTCGAAGCCAACAACCAATCGGCTGCACGTAGAAGATCCTCCAGGCGTGCTCCAAGGCTAAAAGCCTTCAAGTCCATTGCCCCTCTCGTTGAATGTGCTTAAAAAAACTTTTAATCAATACCTGCCTCTTGCATCACCCATCTAACCCAGTGGGCTATTGTGGGAGAATAAACAGCCATACGGGTTCCTGAGAGCAATAAGGAGCTGTCTTTCACCTGGGGACGGGCTTCCTCTGTCTTCTCCTCGTATGCTTTAAGACATTTCACCACACATAACTTGGGAGAGTCCATGAAGGCAGGATAAGAAATTGTGCGATTGTTTAACTTGGTACGCCTACTCATGGTAAAAGTTACCCTGTCAGGGGAAAAAGCCCTGGCCGTTGTGTCCAAAGCCCACCCATCAGAGACCCTTCAGCATGAAGTAAGGCACACCATCATTGCTAATTGTGCAGAAATCTCCTTCCGAAACAAGAATCGATTCAGTTGCCATGACAAAAAGAGGTTGAAAACCAAATTAAATTCAAGAGTGCCGCATAGTGGGGTTCAGGGGTAAGGGATAACCGAATCCCCCTAAGCAGCCTACAAACAAACGGAAGTTTGCCGACTGGTGCTCCATCTATATGGGCGTGGCCAGACGACACAGCAGAGCATATGGCATTGATTGACAGATATGCCATCACTTCCTCCGGCAAGCTCGAAAGAAAATTGAGAATTTGGATTACATCAGCTCCCAGGGGATCCACTTGCCTTCTCAGACACCAACGTACCCAGCTCAACCAGGCTGAGCAGTAATGCTTAGCTGTGCTATCTAGCCATGCTCTGGATAAGAGGAATTCAGCATGGCTCGTAAGGCCCGGGAGCGACCATCTTTGCCTGTAATCCAGCACGCCATGAGATGTAACAAACCAGTCAATGTGGTTCGTTGTCTGGATTCCTCAGAATTTGAGGAAAGTGGGGGAGTCGGATAGGGGAAGCCCAAGAAAGTTCCAGAAGAACTGGAAACCAAACTTGAAATCTCCAGACAGGTGTTATCAGGACTTCTTGCCTGCGGACCTGAGCCGCTGTCCTGGTGATCATGGAGAAGGGGGGAAAAGCATAACCCTTCTCCTGACTCCAATCCTGGAGAAACGCGTCCGTTGCCTCTGCCAGGGGTCCAGTCCCCAGCTGAAAAACTGTGTCAGCTGGTGGTTGAGGCAGCAAGCAAAGAGATCCACTGAGATCGTACCCTACCGGTTGGACAGCTGCCGAAAAATCTGAGGGTGCAGCTTCCAAACTTTGAAGTCCTTCAGGTATCAGGAGTGCCAGTCCGCCACCTAATTCTCCCGACCTGGAAGATACTCCGCTATCACAAATACCTGATTGTCCAGGCAGAAGTTCCAAAACTCTTTTGCCAAATTTGCGAGGGTTCGAGACCTGGTGCCCCCCAAGTAATTTATGTATATCACTGCTGAGACATTGTCCATCTTTAATAGGAGCGAGGATTGGACTTGATCCTTCGTCCAGCAGCGGACCTCGAACGAACACGCTGGAGCTTCTGGCACTTTATATGCAAATGTTATTTTAGAGGTGACCATCTTCCGTCTGTGGAGAAATCTCCACAGCAGGCGCCTCGCAAACACCTGCTGGCGTCCGACTCTATTACAAGGTCGGGACAGGACCGAAGATAGCTCTTCTATTCCAAGCCTCCATGTGGGAGAGCCACCACTCCATCTCC
The DNA here is from genome assembly GCF_964261635.1 of Lissotriton helveticus. Taxonomy (NCBI): domain Eukaryota; kingdom Metazoa; phylum Chordata; class Amphibia; order Caudata; family Salamandridae; genus Lissotriton; species Lissotriton helveticus. Next base: position 939,926,923 of record NC_136067.1, read on the forward strand.
TCCCTGACCTGGTCAGTCAAGGGAACCTCCTGTGAATAGGTGAGGCCTCTTCTGAGATGGAACGCCTTGAGACATTATAAGGCCCGGTAGTGCAACAGGCCTGAAAAAATCGCTTAAATCGAAGAGGAGAGGAGGCCTACCAAGTGAGCGATCTGTCTGAGCGATGTGTATTGTTTGGCTAGCGTCTGGCGGAGCTCGTATCTTATTTTCTCAACCTTCCTGGAGAGAAGACTCGGAGAAGAAGAGGTGGAGTCTATGACGAAGACCAAGTAATCGGCTTTTATGTTGGCATCAGTAAAGACTCTGTCTCGTTTATCACCAACCCCAGCCCCTGCAACAGAGTTACTGCTGACTGGAGATGTGCCGTTATCCTCATCATGGCGCATTGCCCCAAGAGACTATCGTCCAGATAGGCGATCAGCCGAATCCCCTGAGGCTCGCAGGGACTCCACTGCGTGTTTGAGCACCTTGGTGAAACACCATGCTGTGGACATGAGACTGAAGGGCAAGGTGCGGAAAGTCTGGGAGCCCCACATGAACAGGAAAGTGATGAAAGCCTGGGAGCCCCACATGCACTGAAGGAAGCAAAGTTGTGGCGAAAAAATCTGAACTGCCAGATACACATCCTTCAGGTCCAGGCGGACCATTCAATCGAGCTGGAGTGACACGTCTCTGAGGAGGTGAGTTCCCTCCATCTTGAAGTGACGATATACCAACCACTCGTTGAAATCTTTGAGATTTATTACCGGGCTGTGCCCCTGTCTGTTTTGTGGACCAGGAACAGGTTGCTGATGAAACCGTCGGGGTGTACCGCTGAACAACAGATCGCTCCCTTCCGAAGGAGGGCCACCACCTCCATCAGAGCTCTGTTGAGGGTGGAAAAACAGATGGGGGGAGGACTGTAAAATTCTATTTGGAACCCCTGCACTGTCTGGAGAACCCATGGGTCTGAGGTAATGGCGGCCCAAGCTGGGAGGAAGTGTGCTAGCCATCCTTCCACCTGGCCTGATATTGCCCACGCCTGGAGCCTTGTCCCCTAGATGAGGACGAAGAGGAGATGCGGCCGGTAAAGCGGCTCCTCCCATGACCTGCCCTGTGGAAAACCCGGGCTGTAAAGACACTTATTAATTTGGGCCTTGTCTAGTGATGTGAAGGACGCCACGAACTTCCCCAACTCTTTAATGAACGCCTCGCCGAACAAGCTGCCTCGTGCCACCACACCTGCCTCAGAGGAGATCATGTCCCCCTGCTTCTGGTCGACCTTGATGAGCAGGGAGTGGCGACGCTCCATAGACAAGGCGCAGTTGGCATTCCCCATAAAGCAAACTGCGCATTGTGCCCAGCTGGACAGGACATCAGAATCAATGAGAGAGCCCGAAAACTTGGCCTCCTCTGCCATATCTAAGATCTTGGTGATCGGGTCAATGGCATCCAACAGCTTATCTTGACAGGAGCGCCAAGATCCATCAATCCCCTATTTGGGATCTTTAACAATCTTGGCCAGAAACGTTGCCATCTTCGCATCAATATCTGGTGTTCGGGCTACATTCCCATCTAGGGTGGGCCAGGAGCACTTCGCTCTCAAACGGCTGCAGGCCTTGTTCTCCAACGACTTAGTGAGGCGTGCCACCACGTACTTAGCCACCTAGTGATGAATAATGTCATCCAGGTCCATTGTATTGGAAATGTCCCCCTGAGTTGGGGTAGGAGTAGAGGATGGGTGCCACAATTTAGTAGAGCTTGCTTCATCGATTGACTACTCCCGGGAGTCCCCCTCCTGAGGGCATGATATGTCTGAGCCGGCCGGTGCTCGGGGGGGAGTGGTGGGGCATCAGATGGGCCCTCAGGCGGGGAGATCTTGGCAAAATACACCTGTTTGAGGCGTGCACTGGCGTCCTTATCGACCCCTTCCTCACACTTCTTCTTCGGGCGGGGGGGTGGCCTTCCTTGGGGTGTCTCTAGATGTGTCCTGCTGGGGGTGCAACTGGAGCCTGGGCAAACTGTGCACAGTCTTGCGCAATCCTCGCTGACAACCTTTCTTCCATGGGGGCCATTAGATCAGTGACTGCCCTGTAGATGGAGGTGTCAATTACCTCATAAAAGTCTTTGTCCCATTGGAGGTAGGCCATGGAGTCCTCCTCGTAGGTTTCCTGCGCCATTATATGGTGTTATGAGGAACACTTGTAAATAGTATTCCAGGCAGGGATGGACTGATAATAAACCTTATGACCCATTAATGCGGGCAATAAGTCCCCACTAATGTGTTGGGTAGTTACTACACACAAGCGTGACCAGATGAAGAGCTGGGGGAAACCCAGGAAGGTATGGGTGCTCCAGGGCGACGCACAATTCAAAGGGCGCTTGCCCAGGGACACCAAAAACACCCTTAGTTCCAGAGGTTAAAAGGCTGTCCAGCGCGGGTGTCCCCTAAGGCCTCTTAGGCCTAAAAAACAATACAAGCCTGTCAGGGAGTTTACACTGTGCACTGCACCACTACCGACCCCACAGGGCTTCACACAGCAAAGCTGAGGGAAATCGGGGCAGAGTGATACTGACTCAGCACTCCTGCTGAGCATCAGCCAAGAGAGCCGGGCGAGCATGAGCAATGTCAGGCCTTTCCCTAAGTGTTCTGGGAAAAGTCATTTTTGCTGGCTTTAATGGTTGCAGTGTTATATGTTATTGATTAAAGCGAAGATAGAAAAGCATAATCCTCGCCCTCGGGTCCTGACATAGAATTGCTTGCCTCAGAGATAAAGTAACTGTTGCTCGTTATTACTGCTTCCACGACTAGTTGTATACTCTCCAAGTAGGAAAGACCAACTGCTTGGAGCCTGGAAAATATCTGAGCCTTTTAAATAGGGTATCCCTAATCCACTGTCTCTTGGTGTTAATGCCTCCATAAGGCGGTACAGGAAATTCTGAGAGATGTGTGGATGATTCATGTGGCCGATATTAAGGCGGACAAAGTGTTCTTCAGAGTGTGCAATGGCCATGACCTAGTCTAAGAATAAATCATTGGCATTCATAATCGAGAAAGGCTATACTTGTTGGGACTAAAGTTGCACTGGCTTTTACAGGCATAACAATACAACTGCAAAATATACAACTTTGACATTGATTACTAGAATTGATCCCAAACACATTCACTCGTAGAAGAGGTTATGGAGATTCTTTACACCTTTAGTTCATGCGATACAAATAAGCATAAAACTTTAAAACATGAATGCATTAAGAATAAAGCCTATTGGGGGCACTAATTGAGAATAGAGGCAAACCAGGTAGTATTCAACTGTAGGAATAATAGTACAGCAGATCATGATGATCCACTGATGGAGATATGTAAAACCTTTACTAGGTATTTAGCTTTAAACATACTTATTCTATTATTCTATTTCAAGAGGTTTCAATGTGGAATTATCTTTTTCTTTCTTTCGACAACTTTATTTTGGTTGCTACAGACCCTAAAAGTACAAGATAAAATACATGCATACACAGAAAGGCACAAATAAATAGTATAAACCAATACAAGGACAATCACAATCATATATATACACTTGATTTCACAGAATTAAAAACTGTAGCCTATACATCCCGTCATAAAATCAAATTAAACATTGAATGTAGGTTCGAGGCATGTGGGCTGCTAAATTCATATCTTAGCATTAGATCGCCGCCTAGTGTTTGGTCCGGATGATCGCACATTGTTGTCCTGGAAGAGTCTTCGAAGTATCCTGAGATAGGTGGCTCCTCCCCTGGACTACAGTGCGCATGGGCATCGGCTCCATCCCCAGATTGTTTTTTTCCGCCATTGGGTTCGGATGCGGTCTCGACGTCTCTCTGTCGGAACCGAGAAAAACTAACTTTTTACGGCCAAAAGGCCTCGTATTCTTTGCGTCGGTATTGTTTGCGCACGGTCTCGAGTTCTTCCGTCTCTTGGAGTCGGAATCAGCGGAGTGTTTTCACTCTTCGGACATCGGGGCCTTGTCATCGCGACACAACTGCAACTTTCCAGCATGGAGCGGAGTCCGTTTAAGTACTGTCCGCTCTGTGGGTCCAAATACCCACATATAGACGTGCACCCGGTCTGTAACAAATGCCTTTCACCAGACCATAACGAGGACAACTGCAAGGCCTGCGCAAGATTCAGGTCAAAGAAGACTCTCAAGCTTCGGCGCGCGGTGCGCCTGGAGGCCAGACAAGCGGCCCCGGATCCAGAAAACATCTTCGGCGACCAAGAAGAGGAGGGCCAGAGCCATCATCTTCAAATCTCCCCGCCCGAGACGGAGGTCGAGGCGGATCCGGTAGACGACGACGGAGTCGTGGATCAAGGCCTTGAATACGTCGACGAGGTAGGGGACGTCGAAGAGATTTATGGGGCCGCGGAAGATAGCTCAGGGGACGAGCTATGCCCCGAAGGTTACGAAGATCATGAGCGGGTCACGGGATCGCCTGTCGGCCTTACCCAAGACCCCGTACCGCAAGCCACGGCCCCGCCTTCAGGCCCGGCCACGGACATACTTGCTGCGCAGCCCGTATCGAAACCGAAACTGAAACCTACGGTATCGACTACACCTAAAATGGCCGACCCGAAATCGAAACCGAAACTTATGGATTCGAGCGTCCCTAAGATGGCGGCCGTACCACCAAAAGCTACTAAACCCGCTGCTTCATCGACTCCGTCGGCCTCCGGTCCACAGAAGTCGAAGAAATCTGTCGATTCCACAGTGTCGAAATCGGCGCCAGAGGAGGGATCCTCTAAGAAGGGTGGTCAGCACGGGTCAACCGCTGCGACGCCGTCAAAGCCCGCCAAAGCCAGCGACACGGCTCCGGTTCCGACTGGGACTTCGTTAGTCGGACGCGTGGTGGAGACGGAGACGACACCAGCACACGGATCGAAGGCTGGCACATCTGCGCATCGGTCCAAGGACTCTGGGTCGGCGGCTGCGGCATCATCGTCCAAGACTCAGAAGGGCCAACAGGACGTCGGATCCGAGAGCAAGGTCAAGACCTCCTCGTCGGCGCCAAAGGCCACTGTAAGTGACGCGTCCCCCATCGCCTCTTCACTACAGAGAATCAGGGAGAAGGCCTCTGCTACGTCGGCTCCGATGCCATCGCCCCAGAAGCCGATGGACATTCCGGTGAAGCCTGCGGGTAAACTTCTCTTCCTTCTGCCGCCAAAAGAGGCGCCGAAGGCCTTTTCAACGAAATCGACGCCAAAGAAGTCGGATTCTTCAACGGCAGGGGCACTTTCGAGTCGGGTACTCGACTCAGAAGAGGATTCTGAGCGTTTTATCGACGCAGACACAGGCAAATTGACCCTTTACAAAAGGAGGATCACTTCACAGCCAGTGGACTCCTATGTCATCCCCCTGAAGAAGAAAAGGCTTCCGCAGGACGCTTCAGGCCTCATGGAACCTATCCAGCCTCCTCCAAGAAGGAGCCCTACTCCTTCCCCAGAACACTCTGAGGGTGAGGAATATGATGAAGGTGACCAATACACTTTCCCCATCAATGAACCAGATGCGCAGCCGGATTCATATGATGACATTGGTGACCAAGGCACCCAAGATGTGGGGCAAGACCCACAGCCTTTCAGCGCACGTGCATCCCCAACAGAAGATTCTGCGAGTTTTCATGCACTCATTGAAAGGGCAGCTGCTAATCATGATGTGGACATGCATGCTGACCCAGTAGAAGAAGACTTTCTATTCGACACTTTTTCAGTCTCTGAAAGGACAGTAAAGTCACTGCCTATGCTCAAAGGGGTCCTCAAACATGCTGCGGACATCTTTAAAGAACCTACCAGGGCGAGAGTGGTCAATCCACGTATCGAAAAGAAGTACAGACCAGCACCTGCAGACCCTGCATACATTCGGGGACAGTTGCCGCTTGACTCCCTGGTGGTCGCAAATGCCCGCAAAAGGGCCAACTCCCAAACAACGGGTGAAGCTCCTCCCCCGGATAAGGAGTCCAAAGTGCTAGAGGCAGGAGGCAAAAGAGTAGCTGCACAGGCTGCCAATTTTTGGCGTATTGCAAATACACAGGCACTCTTGGCACGTTATGATAGGGCGCATTACGACACCCTAGAGCGGGTTTTAGAACACCTGCCTTCGCAGTTTCAAGAGGGCACCAAACTGCTTATAGAAGAGGGAAAACTGATCTCCAATGCAGCCATAAAGTGTGCACTTGATGCCGCAGACACAGCAGCTAGGGCCATTAACACTAGCGTCATGCTGAGACGACAGGCGTGGCTCCGCATATCGGGGTTTAAACCTGACATTCAAACAACCATACTTAATCAGCCAGTCAATCCTGATAGACTGTTTGGTCCAGATGTTGACACCACCCTGGAAAAAATTAAGAAAGACACCGAAACTGCTAAGTCTATGGGGGCCCTACAATCACAGCAGTTTCGTGGCAACAATTTTCGTCGCTCAGGTGCACGTGGAGTCACCAGAGGACAGATGGGTCAACAATCATAATTCTCTAGAGGTGGAGCACAATCCTCGTACCCCAAACAGAACAAGGGGGGTTACCGAGGAAACCGCACCAGAGGACGTGGCAGAGGGAACAACAACTCCCGCTCCTCTGCCCCAAGCAAACAGTGACTCTCTGTCACTGCCCCCCGACCACTTAACACCTGTCGGGGGGAGACTACAGTAGTTCCTGCCCGTCTGGAGAAACATCACCACAGACAGGTGGGTGCGACAACTTGTCCAGTACGGTTATTGTCTAGAGTTAAAATCCACTCCACCCAACATTCCACCAAGGCAACGGCCTATGTCCGCAGAGCACTTGCACTTATTGCAGCAGGAAGTAGTGGTGATGCTGCAAAAAGGCGCAATCGAGCTCGTGCCAATAGAGGAGGAAGGCACAGGGGTATATTCCCTGTACTTCCTTATTCCGAAGAAGGACGGATCCCTCAGACCCATTCTAGATCTCCGTCCCCTCAACCTGTATATACTGTCAGACCATTTCCATATGCTCACATTGCAACAGATTCTTCCCTTGTTAAACCAAGGGGACTTCTTAGCAACCTTAGACCTCAAGGATGCTTATTTCCACATACCACTACACCCGTCCCACAGAAAATACCTCAGGTTCACTATCCAAGGCAGGCATTATCAGTTCAAGGTCCTACCCTTCGGAGTGACCACAGCCCCAAGAGTGTTTACCAAGTGTCTGGCGACAGTAGCAGCGCACCTCAGGAGGCAGAACATCCATGTCTACCCCTACCTGGACGACTGGCTCGTTCAAGCCAAGTCGGAACAACAGTGCGCCGCGAACATGTCGACTACCATTCACCTCCTTCACAATCTAGGTTTCTCTTTGAACTACCCAAAGTCGCATCTTCAGCCGGCACATGTCCGGCAGTTTCTAGGTGCGACGATCAATACCCTAACGGCCATGGCTCAACCAAACCAAGTCAGGATAGACAGCATGCAGTCTCTGATCCAGAAGTTCAGACCACAACACTCACTTCCAGCGAGAGTGTTCATGCAGTTGATAGGCATGATGGCCTCCTGCATCTTCATAGTCCCTCACGCACGGTTGCATATGCGCCCGCTCCAGGAGTGCTTAGCAAATCAGTGGACACAGGCTCAGGGCCAATTAACAGACCTAGTGTTGGTTACCAGTCGGGCATACGACTCTCTGCATTGGTGGACTCCACACAACCTTTGCAAGGGCCGACTGTTCCAGGAGCCAGTGCCACAGATTACCCTGACGACGGACGCATCTCTCCAGGGATGGGGAGCTCATCTGCTCACTTACACAGTGCAGGGACTATGGACGACGCAGCAACAGAAGATGCACATCAACTATCTGGAACTGATGGCAATCTTCATGGCGCTCAAGTCCTTCATTGTACATCTGTGCAACAAGGTAGTGTTAGTCCGGACGGACAACATGACCGCGATGTACTACATCCAAAAGCAGGGGGGCACCCACTCGCCACAGCTGTCTCATCTGGCTCAGGGCATGTGGCGGTGGGCCATTCAGAGGAACATCTTCCTCATGGCAGAACACCTCCCGGGCAAGGACAATCAGATGGCGGATCTGCTCAGCAGATACAGCCATCAAATGCACGAGTGGGAGTTACACCCATCTGTACTCCACCCGTACTTCCAGCAGTGGGGTCTTCCGGAGATAGACCTGTTTGCAACAAAAGAAAACGCAAAATGCCAACACTTTGCCGCCAGGTTCCCTCACCCACAGTCGCAGGGGAATGCGATATGGATGAACTGGTCAGGCAAATTTGCGTACGCTTTTCCGCCAGCCCCTCTGATACCGCTGGTGGCAAGAAAGCTAAGGCAGCACTCGATGACTCTCATCCTAGTTGCTCCAACGTGGGCGCGCCAAGCATGGTACACCACGTTCCTCGAACTCTCGGTGGTGCCGCATCAAAGACTGCGCCTCACGCCCAGACTTTTGACGCAGAACCATGGAGACATTCAGCATCCAGATCCGCAACAGCTCAACCTGGCGATCTCGCTCCTGAAGTCCTAGAGTTTGGATACCTGCACCTACCTCTGGAATGCATGGACATCATCAAGGAGGCAAGGAAGCCTACTACCAGAGCATGCTATGCTGCAAAATGGAAGCGTTTTGTCATTTACTGTACAGCCAATGACATCAACCCGCTAGATGCATCTATCCCTAACATCATTTGCTATCTGCTACATCTTTACAAGTGCAATCTAGCGTTCACTTCTATTCGGATACATCTATCCGCCATCGCAGCTTATCTTCAGAATAGGCAGCATCTCTCTGTCTTCAGGGTGCCTGCCATTAAAGCTTTCCTTGAAGGTCTGAAATGAGTCATTCCCCCAAGAACACCGCCAGCTCCGGTGTGGAACCTCAATGTGGTCCTCACCAGACTGATGGGACCACCCTTTGAGCCACTGCACTCGTGTGAACTCCAGTTCCTAACGTGGAAAGTAGCTTTCCTCATTGCTATTACGTCACTGAGGCGTGTTAGTGAGCTACAAGCGCTCACAATCCAAGAGCCATTCATTCAGATTCATCCAAATAGGGTAGTGCTACGTACTAACCCCAAATTCCTTCCGAAGGTGGTGTCACAGTTTCATCTCAACCAAACTATTGACTTGCCGGCATTCTTCCAAAACCCACAAACGGTGGCGGAAAGAATGCTCCATACGTTAGACGTACGGAGGGCGTTGATGTACTACATAGACAGGACACAACACTTTAGGAAAACAAAACAACTTTTTGTTGCCTTCTCACCACAACACAAAGGCAACCCTATTTCCAAAGCAGGAATAGCCAGGTGGATTGTTAAGTGCATCCAAATCTGTTATCAAAAGGCCAAGCGCACTTTAACGATACCCCCAAGGGCGCACTCCACACGCAAATTGGGGGCATCAATGGCTTTCCTGGGGAACATTCCTTTAGAAGACATTTGCAGAGCAGCCACGTGGGTTACACCACATACCTTTACAAAACACTACTGTGTTGATGTGCATTCCAAGCAGCAAGCTGCTGTAGGACAGGCTGTTCTCAAGACACTTTTTCAGGTTTCTGCAGCTGGCACGGGCAACCGCCGCTGATGGAGGGACTGCTATGTATTCTATGCTAAGATATGAATTTAGCAGCCCACATGCCTCGAACTGAATATGCTACTTACCAGTATGCATCTGTTCTTGGCATGTAGGGCTGCTAACATTCATATCGCCCACCCTCCTCCCCGGTGCCTGTCGCAGCTGCAGATATACTATTGTAGTCAGTCATTAGCATGGACATCCTTTACACTTTTCACTCCATCTTCTGCCACAATGGCGAAAAACAATCTGGGGATGGAGCCGATGCCGCTGCGCACTGTAGTCCAGGGGAGGAGCCACCTATCTCAGGATACTTCGAAGACTCTTCCAGGACAACAATGTGCGATCATCCGGACCCAACACTAGGCGGCGATCTAATGCTAAGATATGAATGTTAGCAGCCCTACATGCCAAGAACAGATGCATACTGGTAAGTAGCATATTCATTATCAATGCTATACATTACAGTTTATACAGATATTCCAATCATCCGATTATTTCGGTAAAAAATTCCTACGTTTGTGCCACATCCCGTGCAAAAAACGGAAGACGGCAAAAACGATAGAAGGATGCGTATCGTACCGTAGTACTCTAAAAGCTAGAATACAATGTCTGAAACCTAGTCTTCTACAAATGGGTGCCACCCAACGTTTACGTGCAGCCGGGTAAGCGGGGCAAAAAAAACAGGACATGGATCTCATTTTCAAGTTTGTATTTGCATTCTGGGCACTCTGTGTTTTTTATTGGCCCATTTGCCGGTAAACGACGTAAACGGAAGACTGCCCATCCTGAATTGCAGATATAGTTTCCTCGCCAAAGCTGGATAAATCAGGTCTAGGAAGTCTTCCTTTTTATACTCTTCTTTTATTTGAAGGAACTGGATTGTCAATCTACCTGTTGTAGAACTCACCTGAAGAGACAATAGGTTGTAATCCCTGTAATGGCGAACCAGATCAGCCCTAGTTATTGCCAAACACGCTATTTCTGGTGTTCCCCGCAACTAGGGTAATCCAATCTTACTAATTTCCTTGATGTGCGTTAACCACTGTATTTTCTTAGTTCTCATATAAGCCCATACTTCCCTAAATTCATTTTTATAGGCAGCTAGCTCAGGGACTGTCCACAATCTTTTCCAGTACGTAATTGGCCGTAAATAGGGAGTAGCCCTAGGTCCAACCGGAGGGGGACTAGCGGCGTACTAGCTGGAAGTCCCAACAGGTTCCTCATAAATGTGTGCTCTACCCTTATAAGATTAGTAGGCCTATGGTGCCCCCAGAGCTCTGCCCCATAGACGGAAGCCACTCTAGCCTGTGTTTTATACATTTCAATAACAGGGGCAGCTGGCTTAAATTCAGAGGCTCTGTGCATTTTCGATATCCCACCCGCCATTTGAGTTAACTTTAGAGCAGCCTTTGCTAGGTGGGTATCCCAGTCCAGATGTTCTACAAGGATAATACCTATGTACTCAAAAGTTTTAACTCGCTCCAAGGGAGTACCATTGAAAACTGGATTTGGGCGGGACTGCCTGGGGGGGATTAAAAATCATAAATTTGGTTTTAGATAAGTTTATCTCCAGGCCTCTCAGTGCACAGAAATTAGCAAAGCCATCCAGGGTACTTTGGATATCCATTGATATCTTGGACAACAACAAAGTGTCGTCCGCGAAAATCAATGCGGGCACCCGATCTGAAACTAACCTTGGGGCATCGATGTCCTTGATGCCAAGTAGGTGGTCTATAAGCCCATTAATATATAGGCTAAATAAGGTGGGGGCCAAGATACACCCCTAGCGCACCCCCTTTTTCACCGGGAAGCGGGCTGATAGTTCTCCATGCTTCAAGCACCTCACTTGTGCATATGTTTCAGTATGAAGTCTTATTAGAACATCCAGGAGATATGGTGGAATACCAAGATCTAGAAGTACACTCCACAGTTGTTCCCTAGGGACCAGATCAAATGCAGACCTCAGGTCAACAAAGATGAGGTAGAGCCTGCCACCCTCCACACTCACCGTCTTCCAATACAAGACCTGAAGTCTGAATATCTGGTCGATGGTTGATGTACTCATTCTAAAACCAGCCTGGAAAGGGCTTAATATCTCATTTTCCTCAATCCAGGCCTGGACTCTTTCTAAGATAATCTGTCCCATTAATTTTTGGGTGCTGTCTATCAGGCTAATGGGCCTATAGTTGGATGGCAATTGAGGACAACCTTTTTTGTGGATAGGAACTATCTCTGCCCCACGCCAGGTATCCGGCGGGTCCATGCCCTTTAAAATGGTATTAAACAGAACACATAGATATGGGGCCCATATTTGTGGTTCTGACCGAAATAGATCCCCAGGAAGCTTATCTAAACCGGGCGCCTTGTTGGGTAGTAGCTTGGCGATAGCAAGTTCAACCTCAACAGGAGTTATGTCCCAAACCCCCACCAATCAATGCTCATGGTGGAGGCTTGTGTTTGAGATTGGTGGATCGTCCCGAAACCCCACCAATCGATGCTCATGGTGGAGGCTTGTATTTGAGGTTGATGTATAGTCATTGCCCGAATGTGCATACAGGGTTCCAAAATGAGCTTCCCACACTGCTGGTGCCATGTTGGGTTCTGACGCTAGTGTTGATCTACCCTCCTTCCCCCTAGCGCTAACTATTGCCCAAAAAGATTTCGAATCCTTACGCTGAAGGGCAGTTCTGAGATCGTCCCATCTGTTGGCTTCCCAATCTTTCTTCTCAGATTGGATAACCCACTTGTACTTCAACCGAAGATGCTTTATCCTTGGTTTGTCCCTAGCCTTTACAGCATCCAACAAATCTGTTTTGGCTTTGCGACAAGTAGCATTATACCAGGGATGGTCTGAGTCCAATTTTACCTTTTTGCTTCCTTTCGGGTAAAACACACCAAACAGCTTAGTAGTCAACTGGTTGTGTATTTCTATCGGCCTGTCATCCATGCCTAACTGTGTACCAAATGACCCAACCTCAGCCATTTCTCTGAGGTATGGGACGACCTGATGGTATATATGTGCTAATTTATTTGGGGAGTCTTGTATGTGAGGCCATTTTATTCTCTGCCTGTTGTTATGTAACAGGAGAGGTTGTGGAGTTAGGTTGGGCGCTGCTACGGGGTTGGACAGACCCCCAACTCCCTGGTTTAAGTGTCATAACTAGAGCGTTATGATCACTGTCTTTTCTCTGGTGGATCTGAAAGTCCAGGACCCTATCTAGATTCAACCAGAATATAATCAATAGTCGAGTTTTGCCCTTCTCTATTGAAGGAGGATAGACAAGGTCTGTCCGATTTTGTCCTCTCGTTACAAGCCCTCAATGAAAAAGACAGGGTGAACAAGTTTATTTGGAGGACCAGCGGCGTCCATGCTCTAACAGGTGGGATCCGGGGTTCTGGAATATGCCAGTACTGGTCCTCATCATCTAGGTCATCAGCGCTTGCATTGATAAGAGGCTCAAACTGGCAATTAAAATCGCCCCCTATAATTAGGATGGTTTCGGGGTCGAGAGTTAGTATATAGTCCCTCAGTAGGTCGATGACTCTGGATTCCTGCCCACACTGTGTTGGCCTTGAATAGATGTTAATTAGGGCGATTTGTATGTTAGCTGGGAGAGTTAGGAGAACACATTGTATATCCAGAGAATTGGTTTGTAACTGCTCTGCTTTAGCACCCAGGTGCGTGCCCACCCAAATACTTAGTCCCCCCGACGGTCTACCCCTGCCCCTCGTTGTGGCCAGTATGCTAAAGGTGGCAAAACCTCTCCTTTAGTTGTTTTCCAGAGCCCACGTCTCCTGCATTGGACAAACAAACCCCAATCTGGGAAAAATAATTTGTTCTTGATCCCAGCTAGGTTCCAAGAGAGAATTTTAATATTACCATTTGCCTCCCACACTTGGGATTTCTTTTGGACCATAGTACAACTGGCATCCCCAACTGGTAAGTCATCGGTATACGTCCCCTCCCTCCCAGGGTTACTCGCTTTTTCGCTCTGCTCGCTGTCGTGGCCCCTTCCCGTTACTGTAATGGCTCCCCTGCTACTTACACCCTCCTGTGTTACTGAAGGAAGGGCACCAGGCAATGCACCATCGTGCTTGCTCCTGCAGCTTCCCCTACCATTACCCATATTTGCCTCCAAGATACTGTCACCCCCCTGTAAGCTAGGTAGGGTGATGGAGCGTTCACCAACCACCTTACCTTCCCTAGCTTCTAGTAGATCCATTTCATCAACATTGTGGGATGGGGACAAACTACTCCTCAACCGTCAGTCTACTTGGTCCAAAACACTGAATCTGTTGCTGTGACAAAACCTTGCCAACACAGGGGTGACATTTTTGTCTCCCTTTCAGTTAGTATACCCTGCCTGGACACTGTAACCCGGAATCTCCCCTTCCCCCCAGAACTGCCCTCTTCTAGTGAAATTGGGATTAGGATTGGTGACAGTGGCCAGGTAAAAATATGTTAGGGATAATAATTGAATTTGCGTTACTGAACATACAGCAATCGCCCTGAATAGTTTTTACCCTAGGCCCCACCCAATCCACTCGTCGGGCGAAAAGAATTTCACTAGATACCTGGTTGGGAAGTGGCCTATTGTGATTCAGCCAGTGGATGCATTTGTTTTTAAGCTCGCGGTAGACCTCATTTTTTCCCTGGCTCAAAACGGGAACCCCTGTAAGTACCTCCACATACGGTATAGACTCGGGAGGGAGTTCTATACATGGAGTTTTCCTAGATACATCATAGGTCGTGGTGCTGTTAGTTGGAGTTTGTTGTTTCTCTACCCCTCTGTCCCCCCCCCATTCTCCACACTTCTATTCGCTGCTAGATCATTAGTCACAACAGTGTCACTAGATTGAATTGGAAACTCAACAGGTAATACAGTGGGGGCGGATGATACAGCTACGTTATTGGGGGCACGCAGGATTGGAGGGTAACAAACTGCATTTGTTTGCCCGGACAACCCCTCTGAGTTTCCAGTACCACCTTCAACCCGCATGCCACCCTCTGCCTGTGTGGGAACAAACAATTGTTCAAGGTGCGAAAGTCTGTCTTCTATGGAGTTAAGTCTATCATAGATAGGAAGACATGTCTTTGTAAATATGATTTCCAATTTGGACCAGAAATCTTCTCCAAACTCAGTAGGGGATACATCACCAATGTTTCTTTGCACAAAAAAGTTTTTAGTATCAGAATGGCACTGGGTGCTCAGCCGTAAGTGGACGCATAAGTAGTGTAACGCACAGTGATAGGGTGGTGCAACTGTTCCGCCGGTGGTAATTCTGACCCGGCAGGGCCCGAAACCTGTTCAGTAGTTCTCTACAGACGTAGAATAGGCACCCAAGACGTGACGTCTGGGATCAAAAGGTCGAGAGAAGAATAAGTAGAAAAATGTGGGAAGGATGATCAGTGTTCTCCCGGGTCGCCCTGTTCCAAGTGTGGACCACACTTGGAACACGGCGACCCGGGAGAACACTGATCAACTTTAACTTTCCGCAACTTAGGAAAGAGGGACCATAGAATTATCCGCTCTTCACGTCTTCTAATTCCGTTACTCCAGGGCCTACTGCCCTAACTACTTCGCTGTGGGAACGAGGGAGTGACACACCGGTCATCCTTCCCACATTTTTCTACTTATTCTTCTCTCAACCTTTTGATCCCGGACGTCACATTTTGGGTGCCTGTTCTATGTCTGTAGAGAACTACTGAACAGGTTTCAGGCCCTGCCGGGTCGGAATTAACACCGGCGGAGCGACCTTATTTCCTGACACAGCCTATCACTGAGCCCTGAGGATTCCCAGAAGAGATGAAACATGTGTCGCCTGGCTGTTTTCTGAAAGAAAATTAAAGAATTGTACTTGATAAATACTGTACACGAGATCCCTGATTACTCTGTTGCTTTGTTTCTCTCTCTTGTATACTAACTCGTACACGATACATCACCAATGCTTGGTGTAGCCATAGTTACATGTTCAGTAAGCTGAAGTACATCAGGACTAGGTACAGTTCTTATTGACGGACTTACCCCCGTGTTGCTACATTTCTGAATTTTTGCCTTTCTATTTTTCAGTGTAGCCCCTCCATGCTTCCTTTTGGCTATTGGGTCTGGTCCCGGATGATGAGCCCCCGCTTTAGAGTTGGATACAGACCGTGTTTGCAGTCTCGGAATTGGTAGTCCGGGGTGCTCATCATTTCGCGACGAAGTACATAGGTCAATTGATACGACGTCCGTATTAGTAGAGGGACCAGGCAATCCACCAGCAGCTTGAAGTGACTGATTACCCTCACTAATAAGACCCGAAGACACGACATCAGTGGTTAGTTGTTGGACTGGCAACGGCGCTTGGGCCAACATGCCCATTGATGACCGTTTGTCTAAAGCATGCTCCATTGAGAGCCTATTTTCGGTCATTTCGATTTCGTGTGCCAACACGGAGGATGCCCTGGTTAAAAACGGGTCCAATGTGCCTACAATAGACCCACCTGGTATAGACTTCCTGCCCTTTCCCACCTTAGTGGTAGTCATTGTTTGCGTTAGTTAGGGTTAGATTGTTAGACTGCAGCTACTCCACTAGTTGGTAACAACAAGGATACAAACAGAAATGAAGATACCGAGGCGGTCTAATAGTCCAACCTGTGAGCACTAAATCTTCCTATAAAGATTGAAGATTGAAAGGTGAATTAAGAGGGGGGGGGGCCCGTCCCGTCCTCATCCGGGCTCAAACGGGCACGCCCTTGGCCCGAGCACGCCCCGCGCTGCGGGAGTGCTCCGCTGAATTTAAGCACCTCCCGGCGCTGGTGATGACGCGGCAAACTGCGCCGGGGATTCTGGGGAATGTAGTCCCCCTCCCAGATCCCAGCATGGTGAAGATTCGGCCTCGGGGGCCAAGCAGCAGTTCCTCCCGTGGTCAACACCCCAACCGTCGACAGGGCAGCAGCGAGTGACACAGATTAGGGCAGCAGGTAGGAAAAAACGATCCCGCGCCTTGCGGGAGTGCTCCGCTGAATTTAAGCACCTCCCGGCGCTAGGTGATGACGCGGCAAACTGCGCCGGGGATTCTGGGGAATGTAGTCCCCTTCCCAGATCCCAGCGTGGTGAAGAGTCGGCCTCGGGGGCCAAACAGCAGTTCCTCCCGTGGTCAACACCCCAACCGTCGACAGGGCAGCAGCGAGTGGCACAGATTAGGGCAGCAGGTAGGAAAAAACGATGTGGAATTATCACCTTCTTCTTATTGAAATAAAGTTTAATAGTGAATAGAAGAAGCATAAGGATGTTACCTGGTGTAAATCATATTGGTCTATTGTTGGCATTAACACTGGCACAAAAATCTACACAAAATCTTCAAAATAGTGTCCCTTTTTCTTTAAAGAGGTTCCACCTTATTGATTGATCGTGGTCTTGTTGGGAAGAGCTTAACAATGCCGGTGGGTTTACGGAGGCATGGCTGATCTTTTAGCACCTTTCCTTTTTCTGAAGACAGACTCCTCAAAAGGAGGCCTTTGGTTTAGGCAATGTCCACTGTGTGCCAGGGTACTTTGTTAGAGTGGCTGCCATAAAAAGAGTAGAAACCGGTTATGCCATTTGTGCCAGTGTTGGGTCCACCACAATGGGTTTTCCATTACGCATCAGGCTTTTTTTCCTGTTTTCTGGAAATCTACTGTGTGCCACACTCTTAACGAAGTGAGTCTTGTGAGAGATGGACATATAGGATCACTTACAATATATGGCAGCCAGTCCATTACTACCATATCTAAATGATGCCATTACATGTAAAGTTGTTAGCCTGCCTTCACATCAAACCTTGTTGCCCAAGTTGGTTAAGAATTTTTCTAGAAAATTAAATATGTTAGTAGGGTTGAGATCCATTATTTAAGAGATCTCTTCTCAATAAGCAGTAATTGTATTGAAGCAATGGAAGAAACAGATCAAACTAATTGTTGTGACAATAAATGGATTGCCATTTGATACCCGAGAATAATGGGTGAGTCACAAGAGAGCATGCACCTTCTTTAAGTAGGTAAACAGAAATGGACATATTCTGTTCCTCTTGCTTGATAACTCTTGCTAATAGATTTGCTTAAAGAAATTCAAGAGGTTATTTTCAAAATTGTGCACTTTCATTTGAGGCTTCTTCTGGTAACTCTACTAAAAATCAGCTTTTGTAAATGTGCCACCATATCAATACATTTAGTGGTTTAGTAAGTTCATGAATGGATGTTAGGATAAAACATGTTAAAAATGTGATTTCATGACTACCGTTCTCCTATACTAGGCATGTGCTCAGAATATTCTGCATGGGTTTTTTGAGGGAAATTCACTTGTTTGTGGATAAGTAATCCACCCAGGTTCACAATTTATGATTATGGCTGGATGTCTCTCTGTTTTAAGGATACACTTTTTAATTTTCACAGCAACCACTGTAGCGAAATTATTACTGTTTGCTCCAAATGGGGGTTTTCCAGGCTCACAGATCCTGCACATTTTTAGGTCTCGCCTAAGACAGCACATACACTGTCTGGTGCATGAAATGTTGTTATCTTGCAGTGGACTTAGAGCCCATCCATTGCTTTCCATGGCTTCATTGTCACTCTCAATTGCTTCTTATTTGTTAGTTGTGTGGGTGATTTTTCTTTCTCCTCTTGTATTTTTCCCACCTTGGAGCAAGGACCCATTAGTATGACCTTCTACTGCTCGCTTTTTCAGATGCTACTTTTTCTTCTTGTTTAAGTACTCTACAATTGCGTTAGTATTTTCCCGCCGGTTCCATTGTGTGCTTTTTACCCCTTCTGCTGCTCTATGTTCCACTTGCTTGCCCCCTGTGTGCTTCTTCCCGACTACCCAGCATTGTTTTCTTGCCGATGTGCTTTCTCCCCGCCAGCTCTGTTGCCTTGTTTCACCCATTTGATCCTCTCACACATTTCACCCTGTTACTTCCCCAATCTTGTCCCGTGTTGTTTCTGCTCTTTGTCCCTGTGCTGCTACTACCCACAGCCCCATCGTTGCTGTCGCCCCCATGTTTCTTCCGATAGCTGTTTTAAAAACCCAGTTCCTTCCCCTACTCACGCCCTGTTGCTTCCCTCGATTTAATAAATAAAAAAAAACTTAAGTGCTTTCTTTTTTTGCCCTGATCCATCGGTAAATAAAATGGGGAAAAAGCAGCTACTTCTGTAGTAGGGGATCTCTGTGTGTAGTCATAATCTAGTGAATAGCCCCACCCATTTGCGGGGACCCCGGAGCAATCAAAAATAATCTCTTAAATTGTCAAAACATGCAGAACTGCACAGGCACTTAAGAGAGAATTTAAAGACAGATAATGCAGCCTATATCCACAGGCTACACTGTCCAGTACTTCAACTAGAATTTCCACCAAAAATCCACAAACAGCACAGCCTGTCCAGATTTTTCCACAGAGAAAAACCTTGCCTTTACCAGCAAAACCCTCTGAAATGATGGAGAGGAAGAAATGGACAGACAAGCCCCATAGGCTGCCATTATGTGGCTCAGAACAGGATACTGTGCCTTTAAGAGAACTTTCCAGAACTCACAGTATCCCAGAATGCCCTGCAGGTCCCTTTTACTTTCAGTTCTTTTTCCGGCTCCTGCTAGCAGGACCCTGGAGCATTGAGCTCTCCCTTTCTAAGGGTTTATTTTGTGATTTTTCACTTTTTTCAAGTATTGAGTGTGTTTCATTTGAAGCACTTGTTGCTTTCTTCCTTGTGTGTGCTTCTGAGCACCCTCTTATTTGTCACAATGCCTGCTTTGTTCGACAAATGCCCATAATGTTCGAGGAAGAATTTATTTATTTTATTTATTTATTTAGCTTCTATAGCGCAACAGCTACCCAACAAAGGGTTTCCCGGCGCTATGATTCAGTAGTAAATGGCAGGACCGGCAATTTAGATGTTGAATAGCCAGGTTTTTAAGGCCTTCCTGAATTTCATATAGCTTGCCTCAGAGCGCAGTGCATGTGGCATAGTATTCCACAGTGAGGGGCCAAGGAAAGCAAAGGATTTTCCACCCATGCGTGATAGTTTTATTTTAGGGATAACAAAATTGTGGGCTGTTGTCGATCTCAAAGCCCGAGAAGGGAGGTAAGGGCGGACTAGATTTTGTAAGTACTTAGGGGATTTTTTAGTGGAGATCTTGTGCATGAAGCATAGGGATTTAAATTTGATCCGGTTCTCTATTCTCAACCAATGCAGCTCTCGGATGTATTTGGAGGTGGATGAAAAAATGGGGATTTTCCATAACAGTCTCGCCGCTGCGTTCTGCACTGTTTGCAGTCTGCGGATCGTTGCCTTTTTTGCCCCCAGATATAACACATTGCCGTAATCAAGCCTGTATGTTATTAAGGCATTGATGACCGTTTTTTTGGTGTGTTCTGGTAGCATCCAGCAGATTTTTTTTAGCCATTTTAGAATTGCGAAACAAGTGGCCGATGTTTTCACAGCTTGCTGGTGCATATTCAAGGAGTCATCGACAATGAAGCCTAGATTACGAGCCTGTGTGGTTGGAATCGGGGGGGGGGGGTACCCATTTCTGATGGCCAATGTTGGGGTCCCCAAAGTTCTTTATTTTTTCCCAGGACAATTAACTCGGTTTTATCACCTTTTAATTTGAGGAAGTTTTCTTGCATCCACCCTGCAATCTTTTCCAAACCTAGTTTTAAGGTGGAGGGATTATCGCTTCCCGCGGAAGAAAGAGAGAAGAGAAGCTGAGAATCGTCAGCATAGTAGGACATCAGCAATCCAGTCTCTTCTACTACTTTTGCGAGCGGACTCATGTACAAGTTAAAAAGTAGCGGGCTTAAAATTGAGCCTTGCGGTACTCCGTGTTTAAAAGTCAGGATATCTGAACAGGCAGATTGAGAGAAGACTTGGAAAGTTCTATGCTCTAACAATGATTTAATCCAATTTAAGGCAGCGCCACAAATGCCTATCGATTGGAGTATCCGCATTAGTACCGCATGTGACACCGTATAAAATGCGGCACTGAGGTCAAGAAGCACAAGTGCCACCGTTTCGCCTCTGTCTATCAAAGCTCGGATATTCTCTGTAACACCTAACAAGGTAGTCACAGTAGGGAAGCCTGAGCGAAAGCCTGACTGATGGGAGGGCAGCAGGTCGTGCATGGTTATAAAATCCGTGAGAGATCGGTGAACGTGTTTCTCCAGAATCTTAGCAAAAATGGGGAGGAGGGAGATTGGCCGTAAATTTGAGGGTAGATTTGGATCAGCATCAGCTTTCTTCAACAGTGGATGGATCATTGCATGTTTCCATTCATCTGGCACATGTTCCTCCTGCAGGGATGTATTTAAAAGGTCGGTGATAATAGACATAGCTTTCCTACTAAGTTGTTTTAGGACAGAGCATGGTAACGGGTCTCTTGGTGAGCCTGATTTGATCGTATTAAGTAGGTCAATAACAGTATCAATGTTGAGCATAGGCCAGTTTTCAAGTGAGGCAGTATGAATGTCACAGGCATTAGAGCCTAGTATACCAGTTTGATTGCTCGGTCTGTCAGGGGAGGAGTTATGAACATCCATATTAGCTTTATTATATTCATTTTGTGCTTGTTCGATGCTCTGATATATTTTATCCACTTTGTTTACAAAGAAAGTGGCTAGTTGGTCACACTGTGTTTTATTGAGGTCAGGTGGGGTTTGTGAAGTATTTGAGCCAGCCAGCTCTTTCACTATTTTAACAAGCATTTGCAATGCAATAGGTCTCGCATTAGGAAAGTTTGAGCTATTGGTATTGTAAATGGCACATTTTTTTATTTATGTGTTGGTTTTGAAAATAGCAAACTTAATAGCTTTGTCGTTTACAATGCCAATAGTTTTAACTTTCGCAAATGTGACACTTATAGCATTTGTAATGCAATATGTGTTGTATTTACGTGACTTAGATGTATTGATATTTCAAATAACTATGGCTTTTACATTTTTTAATAATTAATACTTAAATAAAAGTTATTGTAATTTATAATAGCAATAGCTTAAACTTTTGTTAAAAAAATTTGTGAAGATTATGTAAATTGTATTTTCTTGTAACGAAAATCCAAGATCAGAAGTGAAATATTAACATCTTTTTGTGACATTTGTAATAAAGCTTGAACATATTTGAACCAGTTGTTGAATGGTTGCACAGATTGATGCTGTGGTGGCGCTGAGTGATGTTGTGGTGGCGACGAGTGATGCTGTGGTAGCGCCTAGGGATGTTGTATTTCCCATGAGTGATGCTGTGGTGGTGCTGAGCGATGCTGTGGCAAAGCAATAGATAGATAGAGTGGGGGCGATAGATAGATACAGTGACGGCGATAGATAGAGTGTATTTATGTTGCATTAAGTAGCATTGAGTAGTGTAAGTATGAGGTGTGTAATTATACGGCACTAAGATGTATTAGGTGAAGTGTATTTACGTTGCATTATTAATTATATGGGGTGTAATTATGTGGGACTGAGTGGTAATATGGGGAGTGTATGTTGTATTCAGTAGAGTAATTATGTGGCACTGAGTGGTATTTGGAGTGCATGTTGCATTGAGTGCAGTGTAATTACGTAGCATATAATTATATGGCACCGAGTGGTATTGTTTGGAGTGTATGTTGCATTGAGTGCAGTGTAATTCTGTAGCATATTATGTGGCACTGAGTGGTATTGTGTGGAGTGTGTGTTGCATTCAGTAGAGTGTACTTATGTGGCACTGAGTGGGATTTGGAGTGAATGTTGCATTGGGTGCAGTGTAATTATGTGGTGTGTAATTGTGTGGCACTTAGTAGTATTTGGAGTGTATGTTGCATTGACTGCAGTGTAATTATGTAGCATGTAATTATGTGGCATTGAGTGGTATTGTGTGGAGTGTATGTTGCATTCAGTAGAGTGGAATTGTGTTGGTGTAAATTTGTGGCACTGAGTGGTATTGTGTGGAGTGTGGGTTGCATTCAGTAGAGTAATTATGTGGTGTGTAATTATGTGGGAGTGAGCGGTATTTGTAGTGTATGTTGCATTGAGTGCAGTGTAATTATGTCGCATATAATTATGTGGCACTGAGTGGTATTTGTAGTGTATGTTGCATTAAGAGCTGTGTAATTATGTGGCGGTGCAGAGTGTGTGAGGCAGCGCAGTGTGTGAGGCAGCGCAGTGTGTGAGGCAGCGCAGTGTGTGAGGCAGCGCAGTGTGTGAGGCAGCGCAGTGTGTGAGGCAGCGCAGTGTGTGAGGCAGCGCAGTGTGTGAGGCAGCGCAGTGTGTGAGGCAGCGCAGTGTGTGAGGCAGCGCAGTGTGTGTGTGAGGCAGCACATTGTGTATGTGTGAGGCAGCACATTGTGTATGTGTGAGGTGGCGCAGTGTGTGTGTGTGAGGCGGCGCAGTGTGTGTGTGAGGCGGCGCAGTGTGTGTGTGAGGCAGCGCAGTGTGTGTGTGAGGCAGCGCAGTGTGTGTGAGGCACCACAGTGTGTGTGAGGGAAGGCAATGTGTATGTGAGGCAGCGCAGTGTGTGGGAGGCAGCGCAGTGTGTGGGAGGCAGCGCAGTGTGTGTGAGGCAGCGCAGTGTCCAATGTGTGGAAGGCCCTGGTTACTTCAGCATGAATGACGCACCTGCACTTCATAGCAGCTAGATTTAGACCGGCACTGCAGGATTATAAACCCCTTAGAAGCTCTTGAATCGTCTGTACATCCAGTTCTAGGGTCACAAGACGCATTCGTTTGTTTTATCCATTTCCAATACACGTGGCTGTGTTTAAATGTGACGTGGTACTGCTTAGCCCAAAACATGGGCTTCAAACGTCTGGTCGCAGAGCGGTGCAGCCGCCTGCAGGCTGGAAGCACACAGCTTGATATGGAATGACTTACATTTAAACAACAAGTCCCAGGCTGAAAAGGTCGAGGGCAACGCTCACACACAGCATGCTGCCTGCGGGCGGTGGTCTCAACCCCTGCTGTCTTTTGGCCTTGAAGCGCTATGAGGAGGAGAAGGAGGAAGAGCTTGGCCATAGGGTACAGTTTTATTTCTGCATCCAAGTTAGCCTCAAGCAGAAGACATGAAAACCACCAAAATTTGCTGCCCAGCAGTGAGACTGCAACACGTCCGGGGACGAGCAAACTTAAACCAGCACTTCCCAGGAAGAGGGTTCGACCGTGCGAGCTCTCATCATACATGCTCCCACATTGCCTGAGATATCTGCGTAATCCACTGCCGGGTGCAACTTAGACACGAATCTTGCGTCCACCTCCATGCTGGTCCTCGTCTTAAAACAGCGTCAAGTTCGGAAAAGATGATGTCCTGCACCGCATCTTCTCCTCGCGTGCAGGCTGTGTGCGGGTACCAGTAGCTCTCTGTGGAGCGAGGGGCTGCAGGAAGCAACAGGCACTGAAGGCGGGAAGGAGCCAAGGAGAGAAGGGCAGATAAATAGGGGAGTGGGACGCAGCGTCCAAGGTAACCAGTAGGAGGGTACCTGTCATCCCTGAGGCCGGGGGTGGGGTGCAGAGGGAGGGTGAGTGGGGGAGTAGGAGTGGTTTAGAGAAGAGATGCGCTACTGACGCTGAATGCAAGGACCCTACCGCGGGGGTAGCCCCTCTCCTCCAAGCACCGGGTCTTTCGCAAGGGTGGGGGTCAGCCACCTATTACCTTCGCCCTGAAAGTCTGTCTGGGAGTGGGGGCTCCAAGAGGATGTGGCATAACCGCTAGAGCGGTCGTCCTCGAAGCTGTGAAGCAACCCGCAGTCACATTACGACTTTCTGATTACATTGGTGGTGAGGTGATGTTAGAGTAGGTGACTAATGAAAGGCAGTGACGGTGCAACCCGCAGGGTGCGGGGCTGTTATTCTGGGAGTGGGTTTCTAAAAGATTGCCCTGATCATCTGCCATGTGTTTTCAGTTGTTTCTCTTCTGCACCACGCACGTGCGTCTTTAGCTCAGGTGAGCAGCGACACGTCAGGCACCGCTGTCCTGTCTGTCTCCTGTCACCCGTGACAGACCCAGCTGCTTGCTGCTTCTGATGTTTATCGTGTCTTTCTAATCTCACGCGCTCAGGGCAGGTTTTGCTGGAGGGGACAGTGAGATAATCTTGTTATCGATTCTGAAAACAACTCCTCGTCTTATTAGACATTTGTAGTTACTTAACCTAAGATATCATAGACGCATTTTGCAGCGTATATGCAAGGGTAGCAAAAAAATAAATGAACGAATGTTTTTTTTCCTCCTTGATGTGATGGCTGACTGACGACTGCCCAGGGAATAGGCCGCTCCCACCCACAGAAAACAATCGTTTTTTTCTAATAAAAGAAGTGTTTCAATAAACTTCAATAAGAAAGAAATGTACTCGTGACTCACCTGACACAAACATACACATCGAGGACACCAGTAACAGCAACATCGCAGCTCTTCGCGTCTATAATAACAAGCTTAGTATCCGGGCTGGGAGGAGTGGGAGGGTGGGGGCTGCCTGCGCATGCGCAACATTTTAAAGTTTCGTTTTGAGGTCGGAGCGCGAGCCCGGAGCGACAGCGAAGTGCCGTACCGTACCTGAAGTCCCGGGACCCAGGAGGGGGCCCGGGCGAAGACCAGCGGGGAGACTGCGGGACCCCCAAGCCTAAGGGGAGAGCCCCGCTTCTTGCTGGAATGACAAAGGAGCTCGAGTGCTCTGCGAGGCTCCCGAGAAGCCCGAAGCCCAGTTAGGTAAGAGAGGGGAGGGGAGAGGGGGTTGCCTGTATGTGTGTACCTGCGTCTGGGTGCCTGCGTCTGGGTGCCTGCGTGTGTGTGCATGTGTGTGTGTGTGTGTGTGTGTGTGTGTGTGTGTGTCTGTAAGTGTAAGTGCGCGTGTGCGCGCGTGTGTGTCTGTGTGCATGCGCGCGCGTTAGGCTGACTTGCTGGGAATGTGGACGGAGCCGACGTGCGCGTTCACGCAGGCAAATCCAGCAGCAGAAGCACGTGGCACCCTCCTGTCCCTAATTCCCCCGAGACGGACGACTAAAGTTGTCGAACTGGAGCATCCTTCGGATGCAACTCCAGCTCGACCTAAAAAGTGTTTTAGATTGATTTAAAGCCTCTGTGATTTTGGTGCATACAAATTCTGCTTTAGCTTTGCTACACATCATTTGATAGTGTGTTATTTTTATTTTATATTCCTTCTTAGCTTCCAGGGAGTAAGTCTTCCTCCACTGACGTTCTGCATTTTTACATGTCGTTTTTTCTTGCTTTAGAGATTCATTGAACCATGGGGCAGGGGGGCGCTGATTATGACCTTTTAACTTTGTTTTGGGCAGACAAGAGTCGATGGCTGTCATAAACCATGTTTGGACAGATGTCGAAAGATTTTGCACCCTTGATTTAGTGCAGGGTGAGGTGTCTTCCAAAAAAGTATTCAGAATCTTAATATCTAATCTTTTCCATTTTCTAATAACGTGGGTTGGAACCTGTGTTATGTCCTTATTTGACAGTTGTACTCGAAATGAGAATTGAATGGGAAAATGGTCTGACCAAGGAATGGGCAAGGCAGGGAAAGTGTCCATATCAGTAATATTGGAAAAAATTGGATCCAATAAGTGGCCAGCGATGTGTGTAGGACCAGAGTTTTTCAAAGTTAGGTTAAGAGACGCAAGATCAGCAATAAGTTCGGTGGCATTTGTGCAGTCCTCTTTGTCCAGATGTAAATTCAAATCACCAATAATTGTGAAGTTAGCAGCCTTCATTACTAAGGGGCCCATAAGTTCTGACATATTGATCATCCAGTTTGATGCCGCACCTGGCGGTCGATACATAAGTGCTCCTGAAAAAGTGAAATTTGGGGCAAGTATAATTTTAAAGATGGCACCTTCACATCCGGCGCATGGGAGTTTTTTAAAATCACAGTTGTAGATTTTTTTAAAAATAATCGCTATGCCTCCTCCTAACTTATTTTTCCGGTCAAGTCGTGTAATCGCATATGAATCCGGGAGAGCCATGACAACATCAGGTCCAGGGCTTTCCTGAAGCCAAGTTTCAGTTATGAACAAGGCGTCAGGAGCCTCCTCTAATAGTAGGTTAAATATCTCAGTCTTGTGTTTTGGTAGGGAACGGCAATTCAGGCTAAGAAATGTAAATAATCCTGAATCAAGATTAGGATGTTTCTTATTGATTCTATCCTCCATAATTTTCGTCCCAACAGAGTTTATAGCAACAGTACAATTTTGGCAAACATTATTCTCCCTGTCTAACTCAAAAAGACAGCAGGACAGTTGTCTAGGGGATCTCAGAGCCATTAATTGCTCGGGACTATTTTTTATGAGACAAGGAGTTATATAGGGTTTATTTGTTACTCTACTGGTTAATACCTGTGATGAGTATCTGGGATGCAATGGAGTGTGAGCCATGGCCGTCGGGCTCGTCCGAGGCGCGGACGGGCGCAGACGGGCTGACTCTGGCGTGACTCCGGCGCTGACGAAGGCGCGTCCACAAATCGCGTCCGCTAACGCGGAGGATTACCGTTACCTTATGTAGGGATGGCTAGAGCGCTGTCGAAGCTGATGCCTCCCACCCAAGATGTCTGCCGTTTGGAAGTATTTTCCCTTGGACTCGGTACACAGCCCGAAAATCGGCTGTTACCGTCAATGTGCAGGGAAAAGGTTTAATGAGGGCAGAATTCTAAGGTAAGTGCAATAAAAGAAATAAGTTTTAAAGAAGGCCTAGTCGAACCCACACGAGGTGTGCATCATCTGCCTTCCCTCATCTCATGTCCCAGAGGAGTGTGACATTTGCCAGGGTTCTCCAGCAGGACCCTGAGAGATAGGATGAAGATCAGGCTCCAAGACCTGGAAGACAGAAGACTGAAGGCACAAGGTGGGTCTGGGCAGACTTCCTCTGCCCATGCTGAGGCCTCTGGGGGGCTCCCCAGGGGCAGGAAGACCAGCAAACATCCCCATTCTCCGTTGGCGTCGATTGCACCGACAACGGCGTCGACAGGGATGACTGCAGTCTGTTCCCCGTCTCCCCAGGTCTCTGGTCGAAGCGGCGTCGAGGGAACTGAATAGACCGCCATCGAGATCACCGGTGACGATTTCATCGTTGTCGTCGTCGAGTAATCGACGTCGAGAGGTGGCCCGGCGTCGGCGCTCGCCGTCGAAGCGACTTTGCCGTCGGCGAAGAGAAGGAGGTCGTCGTCGAGGGGATCCTTGACGTCGAGGAGAACGTCGAAGTCTCACAGGCGTTCGGCGTCGAGGAGACGCTCGCCGTCGAGGCGAAGGTCGCGGTCGAGGCGAAGGCACTCGCCGTCGAGAAAGAGGCGTTCGCCGTCGAGAAGGAGGTGCTCGCCGTCGAGCCGGCGGCAGGTGCCGATAGGGGACTCTCCATCGCCTCAGCCTACGAAGGAAGGAAGTTCACCGGGCTTGGTGTACTCTGAAGTGTATACACCTTCTAAGCCGAGGTCGGCTACTCCTCCTCCTCCCCTGCCCAGGGAGCTTCCGCCACAGGCTCCCACCCCGCCTCCGCTTCCACCTCATCCTCAACCTCAGCCTCTTCCTCTTCCTCGGCTTCCTTCTGACAGACCGCCTCCGGTTCCTCCAAGGACAGCTTCACTGCCACGATATCCGACTCCGCCTAAGGGTACCCCTCAGCCGAGGCCCCCAGTCAGGCCAAAGTCGACTACTCCTGTGAGGCCTGTGGAGCGTCCGAGGCCAAGGAAATCGTGATCTCGCTCCGGTCGGAGGGGGAGATCGCGGAGTCGTCACAGGTCGTCTACGAGATCAAGACGACGCCACAGGAGGCGCAGATCACGGTCCCGCTCGGACTCTTCTGAGACAAGGGACTACTCACCGACTTTGTCGGAATCCCCTGGGACTAGGGTGTCGCCCGTGGACGACATAGTCACGTTCCAAGATGTTCTGCTAAGGGGTGCAGCGAAGTTGGGCATCACGGTGACGGTGCCTACGCCCACGACGTCCGTCATTTTCGAGACGCTCCATAAAAAGCACCTGTCTCGACCACTGCTGCCTCTAGTACCAGGATTGGTAGAGCCCGCTGAGGAATTGTTTCTCACTCCCGCGGTGACGAAGGCTGCTCCCTCCAGACTCCTTAACCCGGCTTTCCTTCGGATGGATCCGACACCGGACTCTGTCATTGTGACGGCGGCTAGGAAGCAGCATGCCACCACCCCGTCTTCCATGGTACCTCCTGATAAGGAGAGCCGCTGGATAGACTCGGCAGGTAGAAAGGTCTGTGGGACAGCATCTACTGCAATGAAGGCTGCTAGTGCTGCGGCTTTGCTAGGGCGATACGATCGTGCCCTATGGGAGTCCCTCCAGCAATTTGCCGAGACCCTTCCTCGAGAGAAGAAAGAGGACTTTCAAGAGATCCTGAAGGAGGGGATGCTGGTGTCGAACTAACTCATCAGCGCGGTGGCTGATGTGTCTCTTCTGGCGGCACATGGGTACTGTCATGGTATGAACCAACGGCGCCACGCTTGGCTTCGCCTTAATTCGCTCAAGCCAGAGGCTCAACAGAGGGTGGCCAATCTGCCACCCTCTGTTGAGACGGTTTGGGGGGCAAGGCAGGGGGCGAGGACAGGCTTCGGAACAGCAACAACAGCAGCAGCAGTTCCGCAGGCCATTCCAGAAGCTCCAGAAGGGCAGAGGCCAGCAGTCCGCAGCGGCGATCGAGGGCCCGGCCGGGTCTAGGCCCTGAGCGGTTACTTCCCCTACATCCGTTACCCACTCTGGTGGGGGGGAAGCGTTCAATTTTTTCTGGCAGAGTGGAGAAAAATTACTCCGGACAAGTGGGCGCTGAATATTGTTTGGAATGGATACAGTCTTCGGTTCATCAGCCCGCCTCCAGCTATTCCTCCGGTCAGCTAGCAGTTTCAGCTGCGAGAGCTCCAGGCGGAGGCCGATATCCTGTTAAGGAAAAAGGAGATAGAAGACGTACCTCTGTCTCAAAGGGGAAGAGGTCTGTACTCCCGGTTCTTTCTGGTTTGCAAGAAGGACAAGAACGAGTTCAGGCCCATTCTGGATTTGCGACAAGCAAACAAATGGATCCTTGGAGAGAAATTTCGCATGCTGTTGTTGCATCAGATTTATCCTCAGCTGCAACAGGGAGACTGGCTCTGTGCCATAGACCTACAGGATGCGTACTTCCATGTGCCCATTGCACACAAACACAGGAAGTTCCTGCAATTCCAAGTCGGCGCCAATCATTATAAGTACACAGTACTGCCATTCGGGCTGAAGTCTGCGCCCAGAACATTCGCGAAGTGCATGGCAGTGGTAGCGGCACACCTGAGGAAGAACAAGGTGTTTGTCTACCCGTACCTGGACGATTGGTTGATCAAGGCCTCCTCATTCTCAGAAGCTCAAGTGCACTTCCGGAAGATGTGCGTTCTCTTGAACAAGCTGGGGTTGCACATCAACATGTCCAAGTCTGTCCCGACTCCGGTCCAGAGCATACAGTACTTGGGAGCCTCCATCAATACGCTGTCAGCAAGCGTGTCTCCTTCGGAGGAGAGACGATTATCACTCCTTCGGAAGGCTCAGGCTCTTATGACCGCTTCATCTACAACAGTGAGGACGGTGTCTTCTCTACTGGGGTCGATGGCCTCTTGTATCTTCCTCAAACCACACGCACGGCTGCACATGAGACCATTGCAGGAGTGCTTGGAGGATCAGTGGGATCAGTGGAAAGGATCTTGGGACGACAAGATACGACTGTCCCTGCATGCTCTTCAGTCTCTGAAGTGGTGGTGTTCAGCGGAGAATCTCATCAGAGGGGTTCCCTTCCACAAGGACATTCCCACACAGACTATCATGACGGATGCGTCGCTCCACAGCTGGGGGCGCACTCCGTATACTTACAGATACAAGGAATGTGGTCCCCGACGGAGTCCACGTATCATATCAATTTCATGGAACTCAGAGCTGTTCACTTGGCACTGAAGGCCTTCCATCCGTCCTTCCAGACCAACTCTCTGCTTGTACAGACGGACAATACGACCATGATGTATTACCTCAACAAGCAGGGGGATTCGAGATCGCGCACTCTGTCGCAGGAGGCGCAGGCGATCTGGCACTGGCTTCTGGCCAGAGGACTGACGATAGCGGCTACCCATCTACCAGGTGTGCAGAATGTTCAGGCAGACGCAGTGAGCAGACTGATTCAGGAAAACCACGAATGGGTCATAAACGACAAAGTACTAGGAGAAGTCTTCGCAAGGTGGGGGACTCCAGACGTAGATCTGTTCGCCACCGTCGAAAACAGCAAATGCAGAGACTTCGCCTCCAGGAACTACCAGCAGGGGACGCTGGGGAATGCGTTATGGATCAACTGGTCGAACAGCTTTCTGTACGCTTTTCCACCCATTCCCCTGATTCCGGCGGTGCTCATCAAGCTGTCCCATTCCAGGGCGCGGATGATCCTGATTGCCCCGGAATGGCCCAGGCAGCGGTGGTTCACGGACCTGCTTCACCGGTCTCTTCTTCCTCACATACGACTGCCGTGCCGGCCGGACCTTCTCACGAAGTTCGGGGGGCGGATGGTACACCCCAACCTCTCGTCTTTGAGTTTGGCGGCATGGCTCCTGAAATAGTGCAATATGGCCATTTGAATCTCCCAGAAGATTGTATGGACATACTGAAGGAGGCTAAGCGACCTTCCACTAGGACTTCCTATGTTTACAAGTGGAAGAGATTTTGCATCTCAACTTTCCTAGAGACTAACAACCTCCTTCGCCACTCACAGACAGGTTTCAGACCTGGACAGGGGACTGATACCGCCCTGCTGGCTGTGACTGAGGAAACAAGGTCCATTCTAGACGCAGGAGGATCAGTGGCAGTGATCCTCCTGGACTTGAGCGCAGCCTTCGACACGGTGGACCACACCATCCTTCTCCACCGCCTCCGAAAATCGGGCATTTCGAACACCGCTCTGGCGTGGTTAAAATCCTACCTGGAACACAGGACCTTCCTATTGGCCGATAGCCACGGCCACTCTAAATCTTTTCCCTTGAATTGTGGAGTCCCTCAGGGCTCCTCCCTGAGTCCCACTCTTTTTAATGTTTACATGGCCCCTCTGGATGACATCGCCTCTCCATTCGGCATAAAAGTGGTCATGTACGCTGACGACACACAATTAGTCGTCTCCATCAACCAGGCCGATCAATCAATGGATAATCTAGTCTCCTGCTTGCATAACATCTCTGTATGGATGGGCGACTCCAGGCTCAAACTCAACGGAGAAAAGTCTGAAATCATGCTTCTGGGCAACCCAAACAAACTCCCCAAAACCCTTGCCTGGCCAGCTAGCATGGGCACCCCTCCTATACCAAAATAAGAAATCAAAAGCCTGGGCTTCTGGCTAGACCAAGACCTCCGCTTCAGAGCCCAAGCAAGAAAAACAGCCGGCACTTGCTTTGGGCTCATGCGAGCAGCCCGTAAGATCCTACCGCTCATTCCCCCCCAATCCAGAAAAATTCTGATTCAGGGCCTCATCTTGTCTAGATTAGACTACGGAAACGCCTTATACCTAGGGGCACCGGTAGCTGTCATAAAAAAACTGCAGCATACTCAGAACGCTGCAGCAAGACTACTGACTGGAACAAAATCTAGATGTTCAGCCAGACCCTCCCTCAAGGCTCTTCATTGGCTTCCCGTTCAAGAACGCATCTCCTTTAAAGCCTTGTGCATCTCCCATAAAATCCTACAAGGCAAGGGTCCACCAATACTGAGACCCCTCATCAAACCATACAAATCATCCCGACAGCTCAGATCGGACACCCTGTTTCTAGCAAGCGTCCCCAGAATAAGGAAAGCTCGTGCTGGCGGTCGCCGCTTTTCTTATAATGCTTCCAAGCTTTGGAACAGTCTACCCCTTAACATCCGCAAAGAAAACAATCTTCTCGCATTTCGCAGATTATTGAAAACCTGGCTGTTCCCCCAATAAACCAGCCCCAGGAGTACTGTCAAGCTTCACGATAGCGCTGGGACGCCCGAGGGTTGCTACGCGCTTTAGAAATCCTAAATCAAATCAAATCAAAATCATCTGGTGCAAGTCCAAGAACTATGACCCAACGACGTGTAAGGAGGATGTTATCCTTCCGTATCTTTTACATTTGGCGCGGTCTGGACTTAATGTCCATTCCATTAAGGTTCATCTCGCTGCGTTGACTGCCTACAGGAAATGCCCTTCACAGACTTCCTTCTTCCAGATCCCTGTGATCAAAGATTTTTTGGAAGGCTTGAAGAAAGTGTTCCCTCCTGTCCGGCTTCCTTCGCCTTCATGGGAATTGAACGTGGTGCAGTCCAGATTGATGAAGGAGCCTTTTGAACCTATTCATAAGGCTTCGTTGCAGCACCTATCCTGGAAGGCGGCGTTCCTCGTGGCCATTACATCGGCCCGCAGGGTGAGTGAAATTCAGGCGTTGTGTTGCCAAGAACCTTATACTGTATTTCATGCTGCTAAGGTTGTGATGCGTACTCACCCTAAATTTCTTCCAAAGGTTATATCTGATATTCACGTTAACCAGACCATAACTTTACCTACGTTTTTTCAGAATCCTTCATCTCCAGCGGAAAGGTCCTTGCATTCCCTAGATGTTAGGAGGGTGTTGAAATTTTATCTGGATAAGACCAAGGATATTCGTAGGTCAGACCAATTGTTTATCAATTATGGATCAGTCAGGACCGGTCTTGCTACCTCAAAACAGTCCATCTCTAGGTGAATTGTGTCCTGTATACAATTGTGTTACCAGAAGGCTAATAAGACCTTAGGGGGTAAACCTAAGGCTCATTCCACCAGGGGCAAAGCTGCCACGACTGCTTTGCTACGTAATGTTCCAATTGCAGAAATCTGCAAGGCGGCCACTTGGAAGTCGGTCCATATCTTTGCTAAGCATTACTGTCTGGACACTGATGCCAGGACAGACGCTCAGTTGGGCAGGCTTCGCTGCGAAATCTGTTGGCACAGTAGTGGTGCCATTTCTCTTCTCTCCACCGCCGCTTTGGTGTGGGGATGGGCTTGCCATTCTATTCACTAGATTATGACTATACACAGAGATCCCCTACTACAGAAGGAGTAGTTTCTGTCCTGTAACTCCAGTTCTGTAGTAGGGGTATCTCTGTTATAGTCATAAGCGCCCGCCCTCCTCCCCGGTGGAGAGAGATATTCATGTAAGGAATGCTACAGGTCTGGCGTTTTACGCCTTCAAAAAGAACTGAAAGTAAAAGGGACCTGCAGGGCATTCTGGGATACTGTGCGAGTTCTGGAAAGTTCTCTTAAAGGCACAGTATCCTGTTCTGAGCCACATAATGGCAGCCTATGGGGCTTGTCTGTCCATTTCTTCCTCTCTATCATTTCAGAGGGTTTTGCTGATAAAGGCAAGGTTTTTCTCTGTGGAGAAATCTGGACAGGCTGTGCTGTTTGTGGATTTTTGGTGGAAATTCTAGTTGAAGTACTGGACAGTGTAGCCTGTGGATATAGGCTGCATTATCTGTCTTTAAATTCTCTCTTAAGTGTCTGTGCAGTTCTGCATGTTTTGACAACTTAAGAGATTATTTTTGATTGCTCCGGGGTCCACGCACATGGGCGGGACTATTCACTAGATTATGACTATAACAGAGATACCCCTACTACAGAACTGGAGTTACAGGACAGAAACTACTCCCTCATTTTGTAGGTATGCATGTGTGATGCATGTGACTACAAAATGATGCAGGCAAACGCTTTAAAAGCTTTAGCCATCTGTCACAACTTCAGGAAATCAGGGATGCTGTGCGGCATGGCTAGCTAAAACCATTGGCAAAGCCATAGGCTCCAAAGGGACGACCTGATGACTTTGCTTATGCTTGTCGATGTTCATCTATGTATAGACTAATAGTCATGACCATAAAAGGTGTGTCCCAAAATTCAAAGCTGAGCAGAGTGGTTAACGAGTAACTGTACATTTCTAGGCTAGGATATAACTAATACCCTAAAGAAAAAAGAGAAGCAAATGAGGTTATGGTCCAAGTCTTTCTACTTTTCAAAAACACTGCTTAGGATCCGGTTAAGAAAGGTATTGCTACAATGCACTGTCCTTGCACCTCTGAGGCATTCTTCCTCTTTGTCTATCAAGCTAGCTTATATGCTGGGAAACTCCGTCTACCGGTCCCTTTTCATCTTCCTCTGACACTGGTCAGGAGGACGCCTTTTGTGAGGATAGACTGACTGGGGATATGGCTTCTCCACAAAATCTGGTCTCCGCACTACATCTTGGGCGGCAGTCAGTGTTGCACTGGACCTGGGATCCTCTATGCTTAGACTTTTTGTGGTAGTTTCTTTCCTGATACGAACTCATTCAGTAACAAGCATTAGCAAACCCAGTAGGTCTTGCCTCGAAGAGCTTTTGGCTTTGTGCATGTTTTGTAGCCATGTGGTACACCAGCACGGATTCTTTACAGTGTAACTACAATTTATTTTAATAAGTACTATGAAGCAGCCAGGGCAATACGCTTTTTTTTTATGTTCAGTAGCTCTGGATGAATCATAGTCCTTTTTTTAATTGTTTATAACCACTCTGCTATGGAGCAGGGCTACAACGTGTTGCCAAAGTCAGCAGTGTGCATGCTATATTGCAAGAAAAAAAGGCACTGGCTGAGCTTATAATCTTAATAGCATTATCTGTTGGCTTTGCCAATGCTTATTAGGTCTTCGCACAACACCCATGTGATTCAGAGCGAATTAGTTAATCTTAACATGTGTGAAAAAGAAAGGAAATATGACAATTGGCAAAACATCTTGTCACATAAAAAATGCAATTGTGCCCTAGTCTTGCAAATGTAGTGAAAATACATTAGAAGTAGATAACATTTGTTGTCACACTAAACATCTATTTCACAGGAAAAAAGTGCTCTTTTGAGTTGTCGGCCCATTTCATTAATTGATGTCTCTGCTAAGGTTCATGGTCGGGTAATTCTTAATCGTCTCACGGAGTGGACTGAAGAACATGGTATTCTCTCGGACACCCAGTACGGTTTTAGGACAGGGAGGTCCACAAGTGATCAATGCTTGAACCTTTACCTGTTGGTAGCCAAATACACTAAAACCAGCAATGAAGCGATCTACCTGGGGTTTATGGACTTGGCAGCCGCTTTTGATCATGTCAACAGGGAAACACTCTGGGCCTTGATGGGTAATTTGGGAATTGATCCGGGCCTAATTAATATTCTTAGAGATTAGAGAACTACATCGGGAAACCACTGCCAAGGTCCGCTATAACACGGAGGGGGAGAATACAGAACCTTTCCCATGTACTAGTGGGGTGAGGCAGGGCTGTATTCTTGCCCCCTTCTTGTTCTCGCTCTATATTAACAACTTAGAGCAGGCTCTGGTTGCCTTGAAGACAGATTGCCCGAGAATAGGACGCGTCATATCCCAGTGCTTTTGTACGAGGATGACGCGGTCCTCCTAGCCCGTACTCCGAAGAGTTTACAGACCCTAATTCACGGATTTGCCAAATTCATGGAAACATTAGATCTTTCCGTGAACTTAAGCAAGTCCTACGTAATGCTGGGTGGCACAAAACCATGCAATAAGTTCTCTTATAGAATAGGGAACCACACATTAGAAAAGGTAGTGTCTTTTTCATACTTTCCGGAGTGTTTTCAAGCACTTTATTTCACTATAAAGGAAGTACAGCGCCCCTTACTCAGTGGTATCCTAATATATCGACCACCAGGCCCGCGAACTGGCTTTACCTCCAGTCTCTTGCAGGTTCTGGAACCATACTTTGGTCGGGAGAATTTCACCATCCTTGGCGATTTTAACTACCATCTAGAACGACATGATGTCTCCGATACTTTAAGTCTTACTGAAGGGTTGACGTCCTGTGGACTTGTGCAGTTAGTCCGCGGGGCCACTCATCGGGCAGGCCATATGTTGGATGGAATTTTCTCAAATGACGTCCGTCTTACCACGAAGGATCCGCTGCACTTGTCCTGGTCTGACCACCTTGCAATTCCATTTCATCTGCAGTATGAGAGGGAGGAAGGAGGCAAAAAGGGAAATCACGTTGTGGAAATGGCGAGAAACTTCAGGAATATTAACAGTCACTCGTTTGAGCCCTGGGCTGCTTGTCTTTCTACCCCAGCCATGGATAATGTACAGACTGCAGTTGGTCATTTTGAGTATGTTATTACTGAGGCTATGAATGAACTGGCCCCTACACTGACCCGCCGCCGAGCCAGGAAGAAACCATCTGCCCCGTGGTTCTTCGACTCCCTTAGGCTCCTCAGACAAGAGGTAAGGAGGAAGGAGAGGCTCTGGCACTCCAGTTGGGACCTCAAGAATAAAGAGGCTCACAAAGTCCTTATCAGGAAATATAAGGCTGAGATCGTGCAGGCTAAACAGGATTACTTTGTGACCCTGACATCCTCGCTCTCTTCGCCGAAGGAGCTTTTCAAAATTGTTGACTCCCTCGTCAATCTACAGGCCCCTGACCCTGTCGTGCCTTCGCAGGACCTATGTGATAGGATTGCCTCTTTTTTCCACACGAAGATAGAGGACATCCACCTAGCTCTTGAGAAACAAAGAGCCTGCATTAGTGTACCCACTGTCGTGGCTGAGATAAACATGCTAACCACCGACTCCTCTTCATTGGGCTCCTTGGACTCCTTTCCACCTATTACTCTTGAGGATCTTGAAATCTTGACTAATAAGATCAAATCCGGTTCCCCCATGGATACTTGCCCACTGAAAATCATCAAGCAGTGTAGGGAGACCCTTTTACCACCGCTGCTGGAGATAATGAATCTAGCTATAAGAAATGGTGTCTTCCCGTTGGAGTGGAAGAAGGCAGTGGTAAAACCTCTGCTAAAAAAGGCCTCCCTTGACCCGGAGGTCTTAAAAAACTTCCGCCCTATCTCGTTGCTTCCCGCTCCGGCTAAGATGCTTGAAGTA
This sequence comes from Lissotriton helveticus, assembly GCF_964261635.1. Classification (NCBI taxonomy): domain Eukaryota; kingdom Metazoa; phylum Chordata; class Amphibia; order Caudata; family Salamandridae; genus Lissotriton; species Lissotriton helveticus. Next base: position 939,964,378 of record NC_136067.1, read on the forward strand.
CACCTGAACAAGCATCTTGCGGCCTTTGTGGAATGCTCGGGCTGCTTGGACTCCTCCCAGCATGGATTCAGGAGGGAACATAGTACCGAGTCGGCCCTCACCATTGTGCTCGATAACATCCGTAGGACAGTGGATGGGGGCCAGACCACCCTCCTGGTCCTTTTGGATCTGACTGCTGCCTTCGACACCCTCTCCCCCTCAGTACTTACATCTCGTCTGAGGGACGTGGGGGTGGGGGGGGCAGCTTTGGATCTACTGACCTCTTTCCTTGCTGGGAGGGAGCAAAGAGTCAAACTGGGTGAGTTTCTATCTCCATCCCGACCTGTGCTTTGTGGGGTCCCTCAAGGGTCGGCTCTTAGTCCGACCCTGTTTAACATCTATGTGACCCCACTGGCCAGACTTATAAGATCTTTCGGGATGGAGGTAGTTTCCTATGCTGATGACACCCAAATCCTCGTCTCTCTCTCCCATTCAGACGTGCAGACCACCTCCAAGTTTAGATCCTGTATGGAGGCGGTTGGTCACTGGATGATTCAGAACTCTCTTAAACTGAATGGGGAGAAGACTGAGGTGATGGTGTTTGGAGGGAACAACAACATCTGGTCAGATAGCTGGTGGCCCAACTCGCTTGGAGCTTGTCCTTCCCCCACTACTTCTGCCAAGAACCTGGGGGTGATGATAGACCCAGTCCTGGACATGAATGGACAGGTGAGCAGAACCATCTCCACCTGCTGGGGCCTAATCCACACCCTGCGGAGGATTAGGAAATATCTCTCGTTACAATCCAGAAAGCAGGTAGCTGTGGCATTAATAGGCTCGCGGCTAGACTATTGTAATGCGCTGTATGCGGGGCTGAATAAGAGCCTCCTGCAGCGCTTACAGGTGGTCCAAAACGCCACGGCAAGATTTGTCTTGGACGCTCCCAGACGTACTTCGGCTACGTTAGCCAGGAAAACATTGCACTGGCTTCCTGTAGAATACCGAGTACGGTTCAAGGTCCTGTGCATGACATATAGAGTCATTACAAAAAACAGTGACTCGGGAGTAAGCTCCATCATTTCCAACTACATCCCTGGAAGGAACTTGCGTTCCTCCGGGAAAATGCTTTTGTCAGCCCCTCGCATAAGAAAAGCTAAATGGGGTGGCAGGGCCTTTTCCACCCTTGCCCCTAAATGGTGGAACGAACTTCCTTTTGATCTCAGGTCCCTACCCACATTACAGGCATTTCGTGGTGCACTTAAAACTCGCCTCTTCCGGCAAGCCTATGTGTAGTGGATGAATGGTTCTATTTTCTGATTTTATTGTTAGGCGCCTTGATACCTCCGGGTTATTGTTTTGCGCGGTATAAATTATTTTCAATCAATCAATCAATCATACCTTGGCCTGCTATTTGACGGGTCACTAAAATCTGATTCCCTGGTAGAAGAACGATGTAGCAGACTGATATCCTCAAATGGTGCCATAGCAGGTTATGGGCGCAGGCTGGGTCATTGGTCCCCCGAACAAATCATGAACTTGTTTAGTTCTATATGCTGCTCCAAAGCCACATATGGCTCGGAAGTGTGGGGCTTTGTTAATGTTGACCAATTGCAGCGGGAGGAAAAGAAATACTTGCGATCCATCTTGAAAATACCCCGGAGTACTCTTACTGTAATTGCTCACAGGGAACTAGGGAGGCCATACATTGAGGACCTAGTCAAGCTCAGACCAATTATGGCATGGATAAAAATTTGGGTAAACCATGAGGAAGCATTGAGCAGACTAATCCTAAGAGACTGCCTGGACAGGGATAAATGTCTGGAAATATCGTGGCTGAAATATGTGAAGACTACCTTGGAAGCCCTGGCCCAGAAGGATCTTTTTATAAACCCCACAGCAATTTTACCTCGGGACAAACCCAAAATCAAGAGAGCGTTTCTGGACTGGAGAACCACTTGCAGAGCAGCATTTGAAGGGACCAAACGCTCAGTAATTGCCCATGACCTTGTGATGACCACGGAGGGAATGGAGCCGTACCTTTACATTATGTATAATGCTCAGGAGAGGTTTTTAATGTCTCGTTTTAAGCTCAATCTTTTACCTAATTTATTAGCTGATCCACCAGGTTTTACATTATCAGTTGAGCAGAAGGGTGCCTGCGGCTGCGACAATAGGTCTCCGCAGGACACCCTTCCTTTTGTACTTTTGTGTTCTTTTTATGCTACATCTAGTCGTAGGTTTTTGGTGGCTATTTTAAAAGAAGCCAAGCTGAGACAAGCTAAAGCTGCTCTACTCTTTTTACAAAGGGCGAACGACCCCCGCACATTGTTCAGTGTAATACATTTTTTAAAGGCCTCACTGAGATTAAGGAAAACAAGAGGTCTGGCCTGATCATGAACTATGTAAAGCTTTTTTAAACCATTGGTATTTGTATAATTATGAGTCGGGTCTAGATAATATGTAATCATGTTTTAATTGTGTATATACATTTGCTTTTATGGTGTTTTTTAATCACTGAATAAAGATCCTTGACTTGACTTGACTTGAGTTGTGTGTGGCATATTAAAACATAGCTGCAAATGTCAAGTGCTTCAACAAGGGTGGCAGGGAAGAAGAAAAAAATAAAAGTAGTACCTCAATCAAAGCGCTGCCAGTGTAGGGACAGCAATCAAGCTGAAGCAATCAGTACTTGGTCCGTGCTCCAGCCTAAAGAAGCAGAAGTGAAGCAAGCATGCACTGGCGAATTAGAAGGTAGCAAATAAGAGTGTCAATGAAGCTAATGAATGTTAAGCAGTGCACGGGAAGCAAGCCCCTTATATACAATATTTCTCGCAAGTGAGAGCACATGCGGCGCATGCGCTGTTGCATGTGTGACCCCAAAAAACTAAATTAGTGGACGTATGCAGCAAAGCCGTGTTAGTTGATGATGCCTGCATGGTTTGTTTTCCACTCTCATATTACACCTGTGGATGTTTTTAAAGTCCTAATCTGCAGGAAGATGTTAACAATAAGAAACACCTTAAGGAAATAAGCTACTTGTCATTTTTTGTATAAAGATTATTTTCTTTGAAGGGCTAATTTCGTATATGTTTCCCGTTGCAAAACATGTTTAGCAAACTCAAGATGGCGACGCCTACCTTCCGAGTGTGCTTCCACTTCAGAAGATGAATTTGCTTCTAATCGTAACTCCCCAAAACATGCACGCCTACGAACGTCACCAGCTGTGAAAAGCCCTCGGTTGCAGAGCACGCCCAGCCCAGTGGCCAGCAAACTAGCCACCCCTGTCAACCCACCAGCCGCAGCCCTCAAACATCGCATGAAGGAGCAAGAAGATTACATTCGGGACTGGACTGCTCATCGCGAAGAAATAGCAAGGTATATATTACAAGCATAATGTATAAAATATGTATATTTTAAGTAGCACGTGTTTTATCCTGTCTGTGCTCTTGTCTATTGTGAGAGCACAGACAGAGCATTGCATGGGGTGTTTTCTCTAACGTGCCTTTTTGTATTTATATAAAGGGAGTCTTTCTGCATAGTTTATTTTAATGGGACCAATAGTGCTAAATGCCGTGTTTAATCAAAAAGAAAGATGTTGGTGCTGGAATATCAGATTATAGGCCTTGTCAATGCTATTTGTTCAAAAATTAAATGCATGATGCTTGGAGTTTCACACTGGTTTCAGGCATTTGCCATCACTGCAGAAGTTTATTTGAAAGTGGTATACTGGTTGTCTCCTAGGCTGTCGATTTTTTTTTGTCCGATTGTGTTCGAAAGACCATGCAAAGAATGTTTGCACTGTTGCATACTTTCAAACGAGAGTGAACACATATGAGGAATTTAGAGCACAGAAAAGGCATAAACAGTTTACTTTAGTTTGTCAGATATTTTGTCAAGTTTGACGAAGCAATTTAACTACCTCACGAACACCAAATGTATGTTTTTAATTTTTTTTTTTTAGAACAGTAACCCTGACTAAGTGAGTGTTTTCCAAACTGTTGATCCCACGTTGCCTCACAACCTCCTTCCATTCGTCCCACTTCTTCCCTTAGACGCGCTTTCCTCCTTCCACCATCCCAGTGATCTGTGTGCATGAGGTGCCTTTATACAATTGGTCTGTACGCCTGGTTGTCATTTTGCCAGTTGTCTGTGTTCATAGGTGTCTATTGATGTTTGTATGTTTCTGGCATGCTTATGGCTTCCTGTTTGTCTGTGTGCTTGTTTGGCTGCATGTGCTACATTCTCGCAGGAATGATATGTTCCTGCATGATTGTTGGTCTGTGTGTTGTGCATGGCGGCCATCATCTGCATCAGTGTCACTATGCTTGGTATTTTGTGAGACCGTGCGCCTGTATCTATGCTAATACGTGTATGCGTATACGTGTGTTGATTTGTCAACCTATTCATTCATGTGTTCAATGTGTGCTTGTCCTTTTTGTGTGGGTGTCCGCTATTCAAAAGACATACCTATTGGCTTTGCAAATGTGTGTTCTTAAAATAACAATCTCATGGTGCATGTCACTTGGCTGAAGCAATGACAAGTTTCATGCTCTTCATGTTTTTTCAAATCCACGTGTGAGCTCATTTATGTCTTCAACAGATTATTTCAGAGCTACTTAAAATATAGAATTACCCTGGTCAGTCATATTTATCTCTTCATGCATTAAACCACTGATTGATATGCTATGAAATCTGGAACACTCCAGTTTACCTACCAATGCTACAACGGCTCATCTCTAAAAACTTTGGTTGTTAAGTGTAAAAACTGACCTAACAAACATGGAGTCACAGTATATGTGAAAGGTTTCAAGCAACCTAAGCATCTTTGTACTGGGATTTCATCCCACAGAAATATTATTGGGAACCACATTGTTTGCATGCTTTACACTGGAGTGTGAGGCCACCCTTTAGTAGACAGTAAGAATGTCTCGGGCATACAGAACACCCAGAATTTGAGTCCTAGTGATATTAGCTGTCTTCTGACACTTGGGCTATTTTATGTAGATAGTTTATCTTTACAAATAGCCCTGCTGACAAGTTTGCACCCCACCTTTTATGGGACTTGGTAGAGCAAATTAGGTATTTTCTGTTTTCAAACTAGCGGCCAACAAGCTGCTATAGGTTTTCAAATGTACCCCAACGTCGCTGAGTGCCTTTCTCTTGTAAAACGAATTCTACGCTGAAAAACACTATTCCTGAATGCAGGTGTTCTGATGATCCACACCTCAAGGTGTAAATATCTTGGCTCCTGCTGGCAAGCCAAAAAGAAGACTGGATGCAGATCTAGCTATTTCAGCCATTATGACTGGAGAATAATCTATTTTGTCTTTACAAAGAAGTGGAATGGTGCACCCGGATATATAGCAGTCCACAAATCCTGAGTTGTGTTTTAAAAATATTTTTTATTTTTCCTTCGTTTCATATTCATAATATTCACATTTTAACAGGCATCAAACCAATGCGTTTCGTTTAAACAAGCATTTGAATTTCGTCAGGGCTGTAAATAATATACAAAGAACACAAATAAGAAACCACACACTAACATAAATTTGTACAACCAACAAGTCATATAGTAAAAAGACCATAATGTAAAATAGTATATAAAAAGACCATAATCGCAACACATTAAATCCGAAATCACAGAATAAAATGACTACAGGAACTAGTGTGAAAGAAAACCCCGCCACAGAAGGGGACCTGCTCTATTGCTATCCTGTATCTCTTTAAAATGGATAAACACAGAAGAGAGGAATACATCAATGCGGCTAGTTACAGAGTTATACAATACTTAACAAATATTTACCATAACTAATGTTATCATATCATATTTCTAATACTTCCATAATTTTTAATATCTTAAGTGTTTTAATAATTAATACACATTGCACTTTTATATTTCTTATAAGAGTTCTACAGATCCTACATTACATTTATTTGCCCCCATGTATGGATAAAAGGAACATACCTTTAATATCTTAATATCCTTTATACTCTCTTTGTTTATAGACATGCCCTTTGATGGCTCCCATCTCTTTGGAACTCAGAGCCGTAGCGCTTTAAAGAAAGCAGAGCTGCGGGCGGTCCTTAGGCCTTTTCCGGTCCCCTCACGAACCGCAGTCTCCCTTTTGCTCCTTTTGTTGCCATGGAAGTGGCTTACAGCCGCTTCTCTACCCGCCTAGCCACAATGCCACGCTGGCTTCTCAGCCCCTATGTGGCAGAGGATGCACTGCCCACAGACCTTGTGGGTCAGGCAGCAAGAGGTCATGCCACTCCAGCACTCCCCTGGCTGCCGCATCCTCGAATCCTCTTTAGTTTTCCCTGTGACCATCGTTGGAGGCAGGATACGCCTTCACCTGCCCTACTAGAGGTCAATAACATCCAAACGCCAGGTTCTCCAGATTGTCCAGAGGGACTACTTCCTTGCCTTCATGACCACACCGCCATCCATGCCACCCACTTGCAACAGGCTGACGGAGGACCATCTTTTCTTACTCTGCCAGAAAGTGACAGCTGGCGTGGCCAAGGGAGCCAAATAGAGTGCGTCGCAGCAGGAGTAGGTCTTGTGGTTGCTATTGCCTCTGCTTTGTGATGGCTATGAAGGGCAAAGGTTTGCGTCCTATCCTAGACTTGCGCCCTCAGTTTTTTCCAGAAAGAAGAGAAATTCAAACTGCTCACGCTCGAACAAGTCCTGTCTGCCCAGGACCCGGGAGGCTGGATGGTAGCGTTGGACTTGCAGGACGCATATTTCCACATTGCTGTCCTGCCTGCCCATAGACGTTACCTGCTTTTCACAGTAGCTTACCAATCTCACCTTTGGCCTTACCAGCACATCTCAGATGTTCAGGTGATGACTGTGGTGGTAAACAGTCAAAACATTGACTACAAAATATCGAATGGACATAATATCGAGTTTAAAATATAGAATGGACAAAATATCGAATGGACAGAATATAGACATCAAAAATATCGTTTTTAAGGTAAGTAATGTAATATCGAATGTTAAAAATATAGACAGTTAAAATATCGAAGTATATAATATAGGTTATTAAAATTATCGGATTTTTAATATCGAATTTTTATAGTGTTTTTTATGTTATATGTGTGAAAAGTGTGTATTTGTTATAATTTATTTTAATTAATGATTTTAGTTTTTTTAATTTTTGCTTAATTTAATTCTGTAGCGGGTTGTGGGTTTATAGGGGAGTAGGGTGGGAAGTAATTTAATTATAATTAATTAAATATGTACATTTATTTATTGGTATTCATTTTTAATTAATTGTTAATTTATATTTGGTAATTAAATTTTAATTGGCAATTAATTTTAATTAATTGCTAATTATGTTAATTTTACTAATTTATTTTCTGTAGCGGATTGTGGGTGTATAGGGGAATAGGGTGGAAAGTAATTTATTTATAATTAATTAAATATGTAAAATTATTTATTGGTATTTATTTAGAATTAATTGTTAATTATTTTTTATGGGTAATTAATTAAATTTAAATTGCCAATTAATTGTATTTAATTGATTAACTGCTAATTATGTTTATTTTCTGTTGTGGGTTTATAGGGGAATAGGGTGGGAAATAATGTATTTATAATTAATTAAATAAATTAATTTATTTAATTGTATTTAATTTGAATTAATTGCTAATTAATTTTTAAATGTTAAATTATTAATTGTTAATTTGAAATTAATTTGTATTAATAGGTAAATAATTGTAATAATTAATTTTAATTTGTAATTTTAATTGATTAATTATATTATATTAAATTGGTAATTACTTTTAATAAATTTTTTATAGTTATTAATTTATAGTTATTGAAATAATATATGAAGTATTTAATTCCCCTACTGTTGCACTCTCTGGAGTGGGAATAGTCATTTTTACCACTATGCTATCCAACGCTTTCCCTACTGTTGCACTCTTTGGAGTGGGAATAGTAATTTTTACCCCTACGCTATCCAACGCTTTCCCTACTGTTGCACTCTTTGGAGTTGGAATAGTAATTGTAACCCCTACGCTATCCAACGCTTTCCCTACTGTTGCACTCTTTGGTGTGGGAATAGTAATTTTTACCTCTACGCTATCCAACGTTTTCCCTACTGTTGCACTCACTGGAGTGGGAATAGTAATTTTTACACCTACGCTATCCAACGCTTTCCCCACTGTTGCACCCACTTCAGTGGGAATAGTAATTTTTACCTCTACGCTATCCAACGCTTTCCCTACTGTTGCACTCACTGGAGTGGGAATAGTAATTTTTACCCCTACGCTATCCAATGCTTTCCTCACTGTTGCACCCACTGGAGTGGGAATAGTAATTTTTACCTCTACGCAATCCAACGCTTTCCCTACTGTTGCACTCCCTGGAGTGGGAATAGTCATTTTTACCCCTACGCTATCCAACGCTTTCCCTACTGTTGCACTCTTTGGAGTGGGAATAGTAATTTTAACCCCTACGCTATCCAACGCTTTTCCTACTGTTGCACTATTTGGAGTGGGAATAGTAATTTTTACCCCTACGCTATCCAACGCTTTCCCTACTGTTGCACTCTTTGGAGTTGGAATAGTAATTTTTACCCCTACGCTATCCAACGCTTTCCCTACTGTTGCACTCTTTGGAGTTGGAATAGTAATTTTTACCCCTACGCAATCCAAGCTTTCCCTACTGTTGCACCCACTGGAGTGGGAATAGTAATTTTTACCCCTACGCTATCCAACGCTTTCCCTACTGTTGCACTCACTGGGGTGGGAATAGTAATTTTTACCTCTACGCTATCCAACGCTTTCCCCACTGTTGCACCCATTGGAGTGGGAATAGTAATTTTGACCCCTACGCTATCCAACGCTTTCCCTTCTGTTGCACCCACTGGAGTGGGAATAGTAATTTTAACCCCTACGCTATCCAACGCTTTCCCTACTTTTGCACTCTGGAGTGGGAATATTATTTTTTACACTCCTGCTATCGTACGGTAATAATATTGGATATTATTTAATTATATTATGTTACTATATATATATATATGTTTTAACAAATATGATTGTAAAAAATGTTTTTATAACTTTCATTAATTATTTAATTGTTATAAGTTAATTCAAGTATTTTTAAGTATATTTTAGTAATGAATTGTTAATATTATTTTAATTTAACACTGTTTTTAATAAAGTCGATATTTTTAAAAACTATATTTTTGTAAACGATATTTTTAACTCGATATTTTTGTACTTACCTGTTTGTAGATACAAACTCGATATTCTGTCTGTGGATATTTTGTCATCGATATTTTGGCAAGTCGATATTCTGACCCTCGATATTATGTCAGTGATCCAACTGTGGTTGCAGATCATCTATAGAGAGCAGGGGTGCTGATCTTCCTCTGTCTCGATGACTGGATGTTGAAGGCGTGTTTGTCCCAGGTGGTCATCTCCCACCTCAAGACTACGGCAGACCTCCTGCGGTCAATGGGATTCACTATAAATTTGCCGAAGTCACACCTGACCACTTCTAAGGCCCTCACTTTCATCAGAGCTGTTCTGGACTCAATGCAGTTTCGGGCTTACCCTTCTGAAGGGGCGCGTCCAGGATAGTCAGACTGATACCTATGTTTCAGACTCCAATCTGGATTTTGGTGAGACTGACTTCGCGGCTGCTGGGCATCGAGGCCTCCTGCATTTTGCTTGAGACGCATACCCACTGGCATATGTGGACTCTGAAGTGGGGCCTGAAATTCCAGTGGCTGCAAAATCGGGAGATCTCTCCCACGTGGTCCAGATCTCGGAGGGCACTGTAAAAGATCTTCAAAGTTGGTTAACAAACTGCGATTGGGTCAGTTGCAGACCTCGCTCCTTTCGCCAACCAGCTTTGACAGTAAGGACAGAAGTGTCACTCCTGGGATGGGGCAGCCATCTAGGGGAGGTGGAGATCAGAGGCTTCTGGTATCCTGTGGGATTCAGACTCCATATCAACCTATTGGAGCTCTGAAGTGGGGCCTGAAATTCCAGTGGCTGCAAAATCGGGAGATCTCTCCCACGCGGTCCAGATCTCAGAGGGCACTGTAAAAGATCTTCAAAGTTGGTTAACAAACTGCGATTGGGTCAGATGCAGACCTCGCCCCTTTCGCCAACCAGCTCTGACAGTAAGGACAGAAGTGTCACTCCTGGGATGGGGCAGCCATCTAGGAGAGGTGGAGATCAGAGGCTTCTGGTATCCTGTGGAATTCAGACTCCATATCAACCTATTGGAGCTCCGCGCAATCCAGCTGTCATTGAAAGCTTTCTATCCTCCATCAAGGGAAGGCTTGTGCAGGTGTTCAAGGACAATACCGCCATGTGGTACTGCAACAAACTGGGCGGGGTCATGGACCTTTTGTCGGGAGACCCTGCGCCTCCGGGCACATCTGGAATATCAGGGCATATCCCTGGTGGTTCAACACCTGGCGGGCTCAGCACTCCAGGGTGGACAAACTCAGCCGAAGATGTCTATCAGATCACAAATGGCATCTCCACTCGGAGGTGGTGCAAGGTCTCTTTCGGCAGTTGAGAGAGCCTTGGTTCACTCTGTTCGCCAAATCCGAGAACGTACAATATCTGCATTTTTGCATGCTAGAGTGTCCAAGGCGGCTTTCTTCTCGGAGTGGATTTCAGCCCTCCTGTACACTTTGCCACCCATACTATTTCTGCCTAGAGTTCTCAAGAAGATTAGGAGTGACTGGGCCCAAGATATCCTTGTGTCTTTGGACTGGGCTCAGAGAGTTTGGTTTCCTGAGCTGTTGAGCATGGCAGTCAAATATCTGATTAGACTGCCCCTTCAGGAGGATCTTGTGTCGCAGTAACAGGAGAGGATACTCGACCCAAACCTGTCAACTCTCCGCCTTCATGCGTGGAGATTGAGCAGCAACAGTTGACAGCTTTCGACCTTCCGCCCGAAGTCTATGGTGTTCTCTTGGCACCTCAACATCTCTCCACTGGTATACGCCAGACATTGGAATACATTTGTGGCATGGTGTGTGGGAAACAGTTTGATTCCTTATCTGCTTCCTCTTCCCAGGTTCTTTTGTTTATCCTAAACCTGGCTCAGCAGGGCTCTGCATCGGGCACTTTGAGGGGTTATTTATCTGCCAAATTCGCTTTTTTTGCGGCCGCCAGATCAGGCCTCTCTCATCAAGTCCCCTATTGTAAATTGGTTCCTTAAAGGTCTACAGCACATGTGTCCCCAGCTCCATTAGTTATGCCTCAATGGAAACTTTACTTGGTTCTTACTTTCTTAATGGGCACTCTCTTTAAGACACTTCATTCTTGACCTCTTAGGATCCTCACCATGAAGACGGCCTTTCTGGTGGCACGTACATCTGCCTGGAGGATCAGGGAGCTACAGGCACTGACCTCTCAGCCTTCCTAAATGTTGTTTTTCCCCGACAAGCTGTTACTTCTGACTTGAACATCCTTCTTGCTGAAGGTAGTCACCCCTTTCCACATAGGCCAGTCCTTCACTTTGATACCTTTTACGATCCTCCTCATTCTTCTAAGGAAGAGGAGAGACTCCACCGACTGGACCTAAAAAGAGCTTTATCGTTCTACATTGACCGCACTAAACTTGTCCGGATGGACAATCAACTTTTTGTAAGGTATGTTGGGGCCAAGACAGGGAAGGCCGTGTAGAAATGGACCATCTCCTGATGGATCATGCTCTGCATTAAAATCTGCTATGCATTGGCCAAGAAGCAACCCCCAAAAGGTTTGTGTGTTCATTCGACAAGAGCAAAGGCTGCGACCACTGCATTACCACGTAGAGTCCCGGTACTGGACATTTGGCAGGCAGCAGCGTAGGCCTCTCTGCACACATTCACAAAGCACTGCTGCCTGGACAGTCGGGTGACAGGCACTTTGCCCGTTTGGCCCTACAGGACTTTTTGGTGTGAAATTGTTTTGCAAACACTCTTCCGGGTAGGTATTGCTTGGATATCTAGTCCAAGGTACAGAATCTTGGGGCTAGAAGTCTCTATCTGATGAAAAATTCACTTACCGACCCACCTAGCCTTCTTGCTCTGTGAATGAATTTCTAGGGACAGGGCTGTTCCTGTTTCAGGGCCCTAGATTCATACACCACTGGCCAGTATTCTTCGTGGCTCCATGCTCCGGGCGTGGAAAGTCACAAAAAGAAACTGATGTCAGCACGCTGGGGTAGCACCTATATAGGCACATGTCACTTCCAGTGCGGACGCCGCCGATGATGCCATGCGGAGCTGAATGATGCCCCTTACAGTCATGCAGGGGTATTGCCCATGACAAATTTCCGGATCCAGTCTGACGCTGGAGTATAATTCTACAGTTAGGAATCTGCGGCTAGACAGAGTCTCTACCAGATAAGGCATTACCGAAGGTAAGTAAATTGTTCACTTCCGCTACTTTCATGCTGTGTGCCTCGATGGCCAATCCTGGCTTCTTCTGCAATGTTGTAGGGTGTCCCCGCCTCTTTTTCACCCACTCAGCTGTGTGCTTGGGGGCGCCTTCCAAGTCTCCTAGGAGAAAGACTCCGAGTCTTCCTCCTAGGACTGTTGCGCCCAAGATTTTCTGCTAGGTCTGCCAATCTTCCCCATGTGTGTTTGCCAGGCTTACTGTTTTTCATCCCAACTGAAGGGGCCTCAGATTTTGTCCACATGCCAATGTGGCTCAGTACTTCTTTTGAGTTGCAGTGTCTCACCGACCTAGCATGAGTGTCTTAGTACATTTGATCTGCTCTCCACCACCACTGGGCTGACTGCTTTTTCCATTTGTGCATTATGCCAGGACCTGTACTGCACTGTTTTGTTGATGGTTGGGATCCAACAGAACTCTCTTGTAGGTTTTGTTCACCAGTTCAGGAAAATTGCCCCAATGCGTGCTGCCCTGTAATCCCAAATTCCCACTAGCACCTCCAACGCCATTGCTTTATAGGGGCCCTGCTTTGCTTCAGCCGGTGTTGGACCCTGAGGGCCTATCAGGGACTTATCTCGGGTTTTATTTTCTCCTCTCTTTCTTTCTCTGAGTTTTATATAGCGCAAACTTGACCTCAAGGTATCAGCGTACTTTACGTGAGTGCCAGTTGCATCACAGACGGACACACGCATTTTTGTTGGGCATGGGGAGATTAAGTAATTTGCCCAGAATCACAGGATGTTGAGCGTCCCTGCCGAGACTCAAACCCGGTTCCTCAACTTCGAGGTCGACCACCCTAGCCGTAAGGTCACATCCTCTCCCCACATTGACTGCCCTCATTCCATCTGTGCTACTGCCAGAGGAAAACCACCATAAATGCTCTCTTTATCTAAGACACTTTATACACTCTCTGTTCTGTTGAGCTCAACCCTTTCTCTCAGTTGCCCCGCCTTGTCGTCTCAAAGTAGAGTGCAAATGTATCGTAGGCCTTAACGCTCTGAGTTGGCCTAGAGCCTCTCGCCAGGCCTTGGTTTTCGAGCTCCAAAATGTTACTTGCTGCACCAGGAGTGGGTACGTGTGATGTGCTCACTGCAGCATATTTAGATGAATACTTTCACTGGGTTTTTCGCCAGTAAATTTACAGTGACAGCATCTTTTATAGAGTAGTGCATAACTGTCTGACATGCTGGAGAACAGGGTTTGCCTCCCACATATCAGTGTCTCGGCAAGAGAAACGTATAAGACAACTTGCATCTGGAACAAATAATCATTTGCTTTCAGACTTGGAGTGAGTTACTATCAAAGCATGCATCTACACAGTCAATTCGTATTTATTGAATAAGCAAAAGTGATTTTTCATTGATTGGCAAGTTTGTGTATACAGTCACTTGGATGGATGAATGGAGGACTCTTGGCTGGAAAGACGAGTGAGTGAATGGATACACGAATGGTCAGTTGCTTGGATGGATGGCTGAATGAATGGAAGAAGGGATGGGGATGAAGGCATGAATGAATGCTGCTTGAGTTATCGACCGTCTGGATGAAGGTGGAGAAGTGTGGCTCAGGGGTTAGAGGCAGCAGACCCGGAAGCTGAGATCGGTCCTGGACCAGGGTTCAATTCCCCGCCTCGGCGGGTCTTGGGCTAAAAATTCCACGGACTCGATAATTCTCACTCCTGTGCCTCCTCGACTCACGGGTTCACACTCTGTGACTCTGGGCAATAGCTTGCTTAATCTCCACAACGGCCCCTCGCGGCGGGATGCCTGACTTTCACCTTGTGGATACCCTGCTATCTCACAGGGGAATACCAGGAAGGGTTCCCTAAGCAAGCGCCGGGACACCCACTGCGGGTAGCTGTGCGCTATATAAGCTCAACTACATTTACATTTACATTTACAATGTGTAAGTGCCTAAATTAGTGAATTGCTAGATGAGTCAGTTGCCTTTTGACTCCCCCTTGCAGCCCAGAGTGTGCTTTGCACCATCACTCAATAACCATTTGTGCATGTGATGTTCAGTTTTCCATCAAAGGATCCTCCCCGTGTTCTTAATCTTAGGATGTTTTTGGGTACCAGGCTGGATCTCTGACACACCCAGTGTCTAATTGTTTTTAAGTCCATTTCTTCTGCACCTGTTCCGATTTCGCTTTCTGTTTGTCTAGTCCGAATTTCTCATAGAACCAACAGAAAGAACATAGTCATATAACGTACTACGGGACTGAAAATTGTGGCATCCACAAAGTTTTTTTTTAAAACCACAAAAAAAAAGGCAGTCGACGATAGAAAGAAACAAAAATCATTGCAGCCTATTTCTGTCTGTTTAGCATTAAAATAAAACAAAAACTTTAGATACCCACATGGAAAGTGCAATAATAAAACGGTCTTATGTGAGGAAAAAGAAAAAGTATATTTGAAAAAATGATTCACAAAAGCGAGGAATTAGTTGAGGCGCCAAACCGGACTCGGAGGTGTAGGACAAGAATGGCTAAAAATCAAAAATATTGTGAGAAAATAGTTTTCCACAGTCCCGTCTGTTAGAATCAGAAAAATTAACTGCGTAAAACAACCTCTCACAGGAAGAGTTCTCTATTCTGAAGAGCAAGGCTCCATGGACTGCTGAGCCAAAGCAAAAAAGCAGCAATCTCTTCTTTTCTCAGGGTGCCTCAATTTTCATAACTATTTTTTTATTCATTTATCATATTCAAAAGTATTCCCCCAAAAGGTGAAAGGGAAAAAATATTTGCAAAAGAAATGGGATTTAAAAGTGAAATGTGAGTGTTTCACAGGTCCTGCCTGGCAGCTGGGAATTATTCTAAGGTTATGAATTTGTGGAGGATACCCTCTCTGGACAACTATGGTTACGAGTAAGTAACTTTTGCATTTGTACTGTCACCCACTAACGATAAATGCATGTTTGGTTTCACCCATCACTCAGTGAACCTCATTGCATGTTCAGATTGCAGCATCCCTCACTAAACCTTAAAGCTTGTTAGAATTAGCACCATTACTCAAAAATCCATAGTGCATGCCCGTATTTGCCTCATCCTTTAGTGCATGTACGGATGTGCACCATTACTCATCAATCGCTAGCGCATGTTCAGATATGTATCATAAGTCACTAATCCCCACTACGTATAGCAGACTCTGTGACCAGAAGAAACGTAGACGAGCAGGATGGTCCCATGAGCAGCCATTGCAGAGAAATGGTGGTGAGTGAAGCACTTGGAAACTGTTCAGTATTTTTGGGCCTTTGTCAGAAGCCGAGTGCTGATGTGTGTAAGCACTTTAGTGGCTACCGCGTTGTGATCAGCAAGACACCTGAGGACTAGGACTAGGTGCTCGGCCAAGAGCTGTATGCGCCATGACCGGTTCTTCATTGCTTCGACCTACTTGCTTTCCAAGACCATACCTGGAACCAAAGAGCTGTAAAAGCAGAAAGATTACCTCTATCGCATTGCATGTGTTCACTGTACAGCTGAAAGGTGAACCATAACTGCAGATGCCATGGCTAGTGATGTCACTATCTCACCGAAGGCCAAAGCAGAAGAGGGACGCAAGCAAGACTGATGGCATCGGAAAAGTAGGAGCACCTACTCCCATTGCACCAGTGGCGTACTGCAAAATGATGCTCTCCCCCCCCCCCCCGCAGAATGTGAGGAGGGTGCCCTGAGTCTTCCACATCTCTCAGATATTCTTTGACTTAATGAGTGCCCCAAAGGGCTTCGTCTGTGCACGCTGCAGCGGCCTCAAGAGCCTGTGTTAAGTTCCCTTCATTGCGCTGCCAGCAAAACATAACTTGTATTTGTTAAGCGCACATTCACCCAAGGGTATCCTGGCGCTGAATAACAGATGTTTATTGTTACCCAACTCAATGGTACTCATTTTATTGACCTCCAAAGAATGTAAGGCTGAGTGGGCCCACTGGGATTAGAACCTGCGACCATGAGGTCGAACACAGACCCCTACAGTGGATGCATTAGTTCACTAAGCCACCAGACCTAGCCTCAAAAGCAAACGACGGCAAGGCCTCCAGTAAAGAGTGCGGTTTCCTTTGCAATGCAGTATGCCACCTGTACAACCTTACCTGATTCAAATAAATTCTCGAATCAACTGCTACAAAACGTACACAAAAAGTGATAGATGGAATGCTTGATTTAATCTCAGCCAATCCTCGTTTTTTTGCACACCGTATCACTTCATTTCGGACCCAGCTATATGCAAATCAGTCTTGATCCTGCTCCAATGGGAACAGTCCAGCCTGGACTGCCAAGCCAAGTCCTCCCTGAACCTAGGACCGTTTTCGCCCTAGTTGTGGGCTCATCAGCCAGGTAAAGCTTGGTTCCAGTGACACACTGTGCATGGGACCCATATCTGGGCTTACCGGTCCCAGTAGGAGCAACACATAAAGTGCACAAAAAAATTATGAATGGAATGCTTTAATTATTCTCGGCCACTGGTAATTATTCAGGGCTGCATCTTTATTTATTTATTATATTTATATAGCGCATTATCACCGATTGGTCTCTAAGCGCATCCCAATCCATCGTTATTTTGCTCACTGTGGCACCTTAGTTTGGACCTCTCTATATGCAAATCATTTTTGACCCTGCTCCATTGGGAAAAGTCCAGCCCAAACTGCCAAAACAGGTCCTTCCACAAGCAACCCAGGACTGGTTCCACCCTAGTTATTCACTGATCAGTCCGGTACAGCTTAGTTCAGTGACACACTGTGCACGGGTCCCACGTCTGTGCCACTGGAACCAAGCTATACCTGGCTTATGAGACCTAACTAGGGTGAAACAGGTCTTAGGTTGCTTGTGTTTCGGTTCAGTTATGATCTGGCCTGGCTTTCCTGGAGGATCAGGCTTGGCAGTTCGGGCAGGTCTGAAGATCACGGAACAGGTTTTTTAATTGTTGATCCACAACTGGCGCCGCCCGTGTGTGACGTTATTTATCTATAGTTTCTAACCACTATTTTGACGGTGCCCCAGAAAGGAGGAAGAACCTAAAACCTCCAATTAGGACCAAGATCCAAACACAATTGATACAACAGGTATCTGTGCACACGTCGCCTTTTACAGAGTAAATGATGTAGGTAATAGAACAACACAAGCAATAAACAGAACAATTTGGAAGTAGTCTTGATAGTAGTTTTTCTTCAATTCAGATTTTATTCACCACGCCCAGCCAACATGTGTTTCGTCAGGGCAATTAGCCCACGACTTCATCAGGGCTCTAAAAATGTATAATGGTTGCATGTTACTAGCATGTAATTGCACCACATACATTGCTACATTGTCTTAGCTATACAAAGGCGTTCAGGTGACTAACAGTGTGTGTACATAAACCAGGCAAGGAGAGACACCCTAAACGTCCCCCCATGCAATGAGGTGTTTTCATAGAATTCTGTGCAGGTCATGCCATATATTTTGTAATTCTCATCTGTGGAGGATCATCTATATGATCTATACTGCCACACCCATGTGACTATGTGGCTACTCAAACAGTATAAACAGGTATAGGAAATGTAAAAATTATAAAAGATATCTAGGAACACAACAGTATGTACATAATTCCTATACAACGGATTCAATTATGCATCAATTTACTTCATTACATGATAGGTTCAGTGACACCCATGCATTCGTGATCCAATTTTTCTTCCGTAAAATAATCTGAATAAGTACTATAGAACCTATTTCCCCAAATATTTTCTTTAAAAAACGTGGTCAGGATTATCTTTTCAGTTTCTTTTCTGACCATTTCTAATGTTGGGTCGTTTATATTTTCCATCATAGGTGGACATTGTTTTTTCTACCTTTTCATCAAATATAATAAATTAAAATAATAGTTTTGTTCCTATATTGTAAATGTTTATTTAGCCACTCGTAACCTCCCAGCTTGATTTACTTTTACAGCATTAAAGCAGAACAGTTGCTATTCCTTAAACTACCACTAGATGGCCCTGTTTCTCATGTAATGCAATTGTCTTTTTGCAACCATAGATACTCCTTCCAATGCATTATATTTTTCTGCTTTGGTTTCCCAAGCTTTGTATAAGAAAACTATATTCTCATGAAATATTAATATCCCGTTATTGGTTTCACCTGTGTTTGACACCCGCTGAATTCGGGGTTTAAAATTAAATTGTGTTTTGGTCGGAATTAAATATTGTCTTAAACT
The DNA here is from genome assembly GCF_964261635.1 of Lissotriton helveticus. Classification (NCBI taxonomy): domain Eukaryota; kingdom Metazoa; phylum Chordata; class Amphibia; order Caudata; family Salamandridae; genus Lissotriton; species Lissotriton helveticus. The sequence goes on from NC_136067.1 coordinate 939,982,956, forward strand.
TGTAAAAAAAAATCCTTTTAAGTAACAGTGGGATTTTGTTTTTACCTTTGTCATGCATCTCAGCTGTAGATCTGAAAATGTCACAAAGTTTGGCCTGTTTTGCACAGGCTTTTCTCCCCTAAGAAATGTCTGTTGGAAGGATTGCTCTTTTTTTTTTTTTTATTAAACTTTATTTACCATTTTCAAATTTCGTAAAACGTACACACACAACAGTTACTCAATGTAGCAGTACCATCATTACAAGGTAAAATGGCGATCTTACACTTATACAGCATTCGTTAAGAGCAGTCATATAAAACCTGCATGACCAGTCAGCGAGAAGGCACACATCTAGGAAAACATCCTAATACAAAGTTCAAGGAACAACACAACCTGCACATGTTCCCACGTACATACTTAATATCATAATCAATCAGCCCACTCCGGTAGAGACAATCCCATCGTGTGACTGGGAGGATTCAGCTAGTTTTTTTCCCAGCAAATACTTCTTTAATGGACACCATATATCTTTAGGCCTAGCCGTCAGGGGCAACATGGTAGCAAACAAATCAGAGTTGGTGTTGCAATATATAAGGCTATTCATCCAAGCTTCAGTTGTTGGGATCAGTCTACTGCCCCACCGCATCGCCAATTCTCGTTTAGCTAGCAACAAGGCTATGGCCACAAATCTACAAACTTTTTTCTGGATATTCCGTACATAGAAGGATTGCTATTTGGCATTTTCAACCCTCCTGTTGAGACTGACACATTTAAGTAAGAATAGGCCACCAGATCTGCAGATACCTTCTTATAGAATTTCCTCAGGGGCACAATGGGACTCTGCACCCACATTTTCTACTCTTGGGGTATTTTTAAATTGTCGAAGGGTCCAGAGGTACCCGGCCCTTATGGAATACCTCTTGGTTGGGGGCTTAACTCACCCTAATGCAATGTAAATGGGATGTCCCCTCATTTAATTGGCAGCGTGGCGCCATGTCAGTAAGGAAAAGCCTTTGCCAATGCGCTTGCAATACATTACAAACGGGGACACAAGTGCAAAGATGAGAGCGGCACAAACTTTATCCCACCTAGGAAGTGGTGCACAGTTAGAGGGGGAACTGAAGAGACCCCCAAGGCCCCGTAGGTGGTTCTAGGAGACTGCACTCCATTGTAATAAGCCATTTTAAATGCAGACCTGCTCCACCTGAAGTAAATGCTTAGCTGTGGTTCCATCCACTGCTCTATCTTGATTCGTGGCCCTCTCCAGCACAAGCACCAACTTGTAGAATTAGCCTATTTGCATGATTTCAGAATCCGGCTTGTGGTGCATTTATTTCTGTTTTCAGGCTTATTGTCCTGCTCTGTCTCATCCTCAACAAATTATGTTTTACACTTGCTCAGACTGAGGATAACCATGCACCTGGTTGTTTCCTGTTGAATATTTTTTTTAATTCTAGAACCCTGTAGATCAGATGCAAAGGGCTTTCTGAACTTGTTTCTCTTTATAAAATGTCAGTTCAGTAATAATTTGTGTTTTCACCTTGATGGGACTCAGTCTCAAGATTGGTGAACTCACACCTGTACTCACCAGCATTAGCATTTCTTTTCTACCAATCAGTCAACCAGCAGCATTTTTTAAAGATATTTTTACTGAGCTTTAAATATGCAATAAGGACAGGAGGAACACATCGACGTGTAGTAAGTCACAGGATCCACATATGCGTCCAGGACATGTATATATTGTATTTACTGCTTTTAATGCCATCATGGCCCTGCATAGCGTAATGTCCATGTTTTCTGTATCTTCCTGTACGTAGTCAACATTACATAACTAAACACCAACAATTCATTCAGACTTTAACTTTGTGTGCTTATACAACTATCCCCCTGAGTTCTGCTGACCCCGCCGTGCGCCCGCCCTTTTTCCCCACACGTCCGCCTACCCACAACAGCCACATGTGGCCATGGTAGTCTGGTATATCCTGTGTATTTTTAACGAGGCGAGGTAAAAGGGCTTTCTGAACTTGTTTCGAGGCGAGGTATGTCATGTGGATGTAGTTATATTGTATAAGTTTAAATTGTGCATTACTAAAAACCTTCCGAACTCTGTCACACCTCCCATCACGCTTTGTCCATTCCAAGTGCGTCGGATTGGCAATGGCTCGTCCGGTTTATCTGCACGCAGCGCCTGGTATAAATTTTTTGATCAGTCATCTGCATCTCTGAGGAAAGCAGTACTGTTGAGGTGCAGGATGTCGGGAAAGGAGGTCCAGATTCCCCTGACTAAATGTGTCAGCTTTGCGTATTGGAGAATCTGTCCCGCCTGGAGCCCAAACATCATTTGCATGTCCTCAAACATAATCAATCCGTTGTCTGGGTATAAGTCGGCAAGCGCTGAAGATACCCCTCTTTTCCATTTCTTCACTGACATAGTCTTAGCCATGTCTGCGAAAGGGGATATGTCCACACAAAAGCAAGGCCATTGCATATGGGGGCATTTAAGTCCTCTCATAAAGGCTCTATACCACACGTCACCGACGTGCCGTACAACATACGGCAGATTTTGTGGCATCTCCTGACCCTCTCAACAATGCAGCCAGCAATATTTCTCCCTCCTGGGTACTCCTCTTTAGTCTTTTCTCCCAGTTGTCCTCCTAAACCAGTCAGTGTACAGCCTGTATGTGGGCTGCTATATACCATAATTCCAGGTCCGGCACTTCCAATTCCCACCCTGCCCCACTCTTGTTCCAAGGTATCCAGCTTTAATCTACTCCTCTTTCCCACCCATATCAGATTGGTCAGAGCATCATTTAAGAGTATGAACGCCCAATTGGCTAGGGATTGGGTATGTAACCCCTTATAGTACATGTAAGCACCTTGGCAGAACCACCAATTTAGCACCCGCTGTCCTGCTCATGGCCGACAGCGGCAGCGTATTCCAGACTGTGAGTGTCTCGTGCAGCCGAGTAGGATGTTGTATACATCTGACATCCTTTTTTACTGACCTTGGGAATATCATCTCTGTATGAGTGGGTATCCTGGAGGAGGGAAATACTAATACCCTAGCGTTTTAAGTATGAGTGTATGCTGTGTTGCTTTTTAAAACCATTGAGGCCACATACGTTCCTGGTGATTATTTTATATGTGCTGCCCAGGTTATGTCATGCATATGGGCCCCCTGCGGGACTGTTCCCCCAGCTGACTCCAGTACCAGGATACAGGAGGAAGAAATAGTTTAAGGGTTGGTCGGTGCCTAAAACATAACCTAATCGGGTAACTCCCCAACTCCCTAGTCTCTCCCGCCAGATAGCTAACTAGAACTCCAGAGGTCCCAGACAGTTCGGAGTGAACCACCAGAACGACCATATCCGTCAAGGTCATATACTCACCTGGTCCCAACCGCGGAGACGACACTGGAGCTGTTGCTGGACCTCCTATCCCTCTCGCAGCCAGGCCTGTTTAAGGAACAGAAACTCCTTAAACCAAGCGTTGCCCTTGGGAGGGGACATTGTGGGGTAGGGCTAAAATAAGAAAAGAGAGACTTGCAGTTCTGGATCTGCTCACTGACTGTGCGACATTGCGTAACAGGATTTGTCACTCCTGAGACCTTCTCTGTCTGTGAGGTAGGGATGCATGGGATCAGAACCTCTGGTTTTGCGATGACACAATATACTGGAAATAACAAGAGGAGACCATTACCATTAGTACACTAACAGGTCTCTATATACAAGGACCATGCATAGACTTCAGTGACTACACTTACAGGTTTCATCAGCAGAGAAACACAGAGCTAAAATCTCAGTCCTTGCGCAATCACAGTTCTAGCGCCAAGGTTGCAAGAGGGGTCCGAAACATGAACCCACAAGAAGCCCTTTAAGAAATCATAGAGAGGACATGGAGGAAGAGTCTATAGTCTTTGAAGACGCTGATACTCAGTCCGGCTAACTACTCAAGGACAATTAGTGCACACTAATCTGATATCAAGTACTTAGCCTAGTTCTCCCATTTATCTGAAGTTTAAAGAAAGACTCAAGGCTTTGACTCAGGGAGTCGCAGGGGAACAGGAGTAACTGCAGGAGGGAGAGCTGTTGGAGGCAAAGTGAGCTGGTGTCACAGGAACAACCGGTTCAACTTGGACTTGTAGGAGATTGGAACGCTTCTCGGTTCCAGCTGGATTCTTCAGGTGAGTGGGAAGTGTGACGCTTGTTCTGCCAGGAGCTAGGCCAAGCCACGACTCTGGGTTGGTTGGGGTTTATATACCCTTACAAAAGCTCAACGGATGCGGCTAGATCACGTGTGGCAAGTGGGGCACATGGCTGTCTGGAAGGTTCTCGAACCCATGAAGAAAACATGTGTTGGTACACTCGCTTTGAGCTTACAGGAAGGGCAGGTGCAACTTGACGGTCGGAACCAAATGACCGGAAACTAATGTATTGCTTTCGCTCGAATGTGCATAATGTAAAACAACACCAAGGCCCCAGCAAAAGCGGGTGTAAGGTACTCTATTGGTTCATAGGATTCTGGGGGAAGATTGTAGAGACTCAATGGAAACCACACCAAGGCCCTAGTAACAGCAGGTGCAAGGTAATCTATAGGTTAACTGGTTCTGTGGTGAGGGATGCTAGCAGGGACTCAAGTGCAATTGAATCTTAGGCTTTGGGGAACATCAGTCATAGTATCATACGTGCCATTAAATGCCACACGGGGAAAATTGTAATTCCATATTTGTAAAGCGCAAGCATATCACCCCCTTAACGATTTTAAGACGCTGGGACCGTCGGGGAGATTGTCAGTTATTGCCCAGAGTCACATGGTGCTGAGCTGAGCTGCTTCTGGCATCGGGGATCCCACTTGAGCCCCGTGCTCCGGAGTCAGCCACTCTGGCCGCTGCGCCACACCTCACCCTTCAACATGAGCCCTGCGCGCTAGGCCCACTACACACGGGGCACATGAGGGGTTCATGACAGCCACCCTCCCTAAAGAGCTGCTGAATCGATCTTCTTTAGGGGTACATAACAGCAACTAGCTTGTTTGAACTGCAGAGGAAATCCTCCTGGCGTGTTCACTGCACTAGCAGAGAGTAGAGTGGTACTTGCCAAGGCAGATATCCCTCAGTTCTCCTAGCACGAGGTTTCGTATCCAGTCCCCAGTGCAGTCCACATGTCGGCTAGCTACTCAATTCTAGATAAGAGGTGTATCACACCTGTGTTTCCTCCAGCCATGTCACTGTTGCCTGCCACACCTTCCACTGAGTAGCACTCCTTTTCCGATCCCATTCTCCAACATGGTGACTCTTAACTGCGTTCACAAGCCCCACATGCTTCCTGTGTAGGTGGTCTGGGTGTGCACTTCACTCTTCTAACAGTTGTGCCTCAGAGCCCGTATCGGGGATCCCCTCTTCTCTGTCAGAGATTTTCTGGGCTTCTGCCAAGGTGCCGTCTTGTTGGACCTAAATACTGAATGAGGATCTCCAGGAGGTCAATGCACCAGGGAGTCTCTCGCCCCTGGCTTTGCGTCCTCCCTGCCAATGTCTATTGGCGCCCTGATCCTCACCCCCGCCCTACAGCTGTGTTGTTGTTTCCAGCCAATCCCAAACAGCCGCTGGTTTGGTGAAGAAGTGCTCCTTGTCTTCGTGCTGGATGCATAATTTTGCTAGGAACATCAGGCTATATTGGTAGTCTAGGTCCCTGAGTTTGTTTCACAGCCAGGAATGAGTTTTTCTGATCTAGTACTCCTTACGCGTAATTAGGCAAAACCATAATGGAGATATTTTCGAACGCCAGAGGCCCCATCTTGCACATATGTTGCAATATGGCATTACGGACTCTGTGGTTAAACAGTCTTGCTATCATGGCTCGAGGGAGGCACCTGTGGGTGGCTAAGATACCAGGGTCCAATGCGCTCTCTCCATGGGGATGAATTTGGAGAACCGCAGGGGGTGCAACACCTCTGTGATCAATCCTTCCAGGAATTGTTCCGCTGACTGACCGTTCACCTTCTGCAGGAACCCATCATATCGGAGATTGTTACTTCTCAAGCTCCCCTCCATGTCCTCCAGTCTGTCTCCGAGTTTAGTTGTCTGGGCAGCTGTCTCAGCCACCTGCAGCTTTCAAGGTTGTAACTTCATGCTGCAGGGATTCTCTGCAGGCTTCAGTTTTTGTTACTCAGTCACCATTTTTCACATATCCGCACTCAATAAGTTCACTTCAAACATGATTGTGTCTATTTTTACCCCTCAAGAGTATCGCAGGTGTTTTTGCTCATTGTGTCTTTGTCCTACTCTCTGTTCTGGTGTTTCACAAACTAATGTGCCCCGCGGGCTGCAGGGCTATTGGGTCTTCTCACATTGTGTGCGTGGGTGGGGGCGGGGGGGGGTGCTATCCTGGCAGACCTATACAGCACTTTTCAGGCCCACTGCTTCTCTGTCCCCAATCTCAGCATGCGTATCTCCCAGTGTTTCTGCTAGTCGACCTCTCTAGGTCTGCATCCAGATTCCAGGCTTGGGCCCTAGTTACACTCTTTCAGGGCCGCAGACATCTCATTTGTACTGCACTGCTCTTATCTTGAACTCCGTCCTTCGCAGGGCTCAGTCCCTCCTCTCACATGCCGGGCTCAGTGCCATCCCGCCTGCACCCCATTTGTCCACCGGGGAGGATTCATGCAGGACTATGTTCATTTCCCAGAGCTTCAGAGGAATGCAGCTAGTCTGCCCTGTTGCTCAGCCAAACATCACTGGACACTCAATAAGGGTGCATACACTACCTTGACTCTATGAATACAATAGTCAATGAAGTCGCCCCACTGCAACTGAAGAGAGTCTCCACCAAAATTTCTAAACCCTGGTATGATGACAGACTCAATGACGACAGGCGTACTATGCAAATGGCAGAGCGCACATGGAGATCGGACCCCTCAGCATTGCACCTCAAAAGGCTTAAGAACAAGAGAAATGCCTACTTCAGGAAAATAAAGCGCGCAAAATCGAACTTCTTTAGCCGCCAGTTGGACCAAGCAAAAAACAGGCCGAGAAAGCTGTTCGAACTAATCAAGACCCAAACGAAGACACAACCCTTACAATCAAACAGTGCAACAAGCGACACCCCACACTGTGAAGCCTTCTCTGCTTTCTTTAAGCTAAAGACTGACAACATTAGAAATGACCTCATCATGGATGTAAGCCGCTTCCCCAGTCACACCAGAATGACTAACACTCAACCTAAAAACAAGGCATCATGGCTGTACTTCGATACCTACTCGGAAGAAGCAATACACAAACTGCTCTGCACCTTGAAGCCCTCTAATCACCTCACAGACCTTCTACCTGCTAATGCTGTAAAAGAGTTCATCCCCTTGCTCCTCCCTCTCTGGACCAAAATCATCAACAGCTCCCTTCAACAAGGCCTCATCCCAGACTCCCTTAAGGTGGGGCAAGTCACGCCTATACTCAAGAAACCTACAGCTGATCCTTCTGACCTAAACAATTATCGGCCCATCACCAATATCCCCACCCTGGCCAAACTGCTGGAGAAATGTGTCCAACTCCAACTAACAAAACACATTGATCAATTTGACCTCCTCAACCCTCATCAATCTGGGTTCCGAGCGAAACATAGCACGGAAACAGCTATGACACACATAATTGATGACGCCCTCCAAATTCTTGATCGCAATGAGTCCTGCCTCCTCATCCTTCTTGACCTCTCTTCAGCATTTGACACGGTCAAACATGAGAACTTGCTGGAACTGCTAAGCACTAGAATGGGTCTATCAGGAACTGTTCTCAAATGTTTTTCGTCCTTCCTACACAACCGATCTCAGAAATTCAAGATCAACAATGGGCTATCTACACCCGTGCCTGCAGATCTAGGTGTTCCACAAGGATCCTCCCTCTCCCCCCACACTGTTCAACCTCGTCATGGAACCGCTCGCCACCCTGCTCCAAGCCTCCAAGGTCCAGTTCCATATGTACGCCGACGACACACAACTTTATCTAAAGCTACAATCCCCGGAAGATATCAAACTTCTGAATTCCACGCTTATCAACACTCAATCCTGGCTGGCCGATAATCACCTCAAACTAAATGCTCTGAAAACTGAGTTCCTACTCATCTCACCCCCGGCGAAAATTTCCACCACCCAAACGTGGCTCAATAACCTAACAGCACTTAATGTCCAACCTACCATTGTGGACTCGGCGAAATCCCTAGGCATCACACTCGACGCCAATCTCAACATGCAGCAGCACGTTAGCAAAGCCACAAAAGGAGCTAACTTACAAATCAACAGACTGAGGAAAATTAAACCCTTCCTCCCTGCCGAAGACTTCCGAACGGCTGTGCAAGCTTTAGTCATCCCTCGAATAGACTACGGAATTGTGGCCCTCAGCGGACTCCCGCTATCCACAACAGCACCCTTAAGAGCCTCCCTGAACGCTGCCGCGAGACTCATTACTGGCTCAAGAAAACATTCGCATATATCCCCAGACTTAAAGTCCCTAAAATGGTTGCTTTTTGAAGCCACAATACAGCTACAAATTGCAGTCATGACACACGCGGCCGTGCACCACAATGCACCCAACTACCTCGCTCAAAAGTTGTCTATATCAGGAGGTTCGAGATCCAATAGAAGTGCTAAAAATCTACTCCTGAAGCCCCGTAGATTCCGGAAAGAGAAAACATACAAGCGCTCCTTCTCAGGAATGGCACCCAGGATCTGGAATGCGCTCCCTCCTGAAACCAGGCTTATCTCCTCCACCGCACTCTTCAAGAAAGAAGTGAAAACCATCCTTCTGGCCAAGATCTCCTGAACCTTACAGGTGCTGGATCAGAGACTCTGCATTGCTCTGTACCTCTGTTCACTTTGGCCTTTGGCACTATACTTCTACTTGGTGGGGATACCACTACATTACGCTCTCACTACCGACCAATATATGTTACACTTAGTTTACTGATTCACTCTCCCGATGCCCCCACTCAGTGTTCTCTCTATACTAGGGTATTGGTATAAGCCTTCCACGCACCCAAGGTGTACCTGAACACCTAGGTAGTGGGGTCAATGACTTGTGCCGTCCTATATTATCCTATATTATTCTGTTTACCTGATTGTATTTTGATATGTTCTATGTATGTTATTATTATCCTACCATGTTTGTACTATTATACTGCTCCCACTATCTCTGTTCACCCCTTCTGCCCTCTCTCCGTTGTGAAGCGCTCTGATATCTGTAAGGATCTTGTTCGCGCTATATAAAACTTTGAATAAATAAATAAATAAAATAAATACCAGTGCAACAGACAGGAACAGTGTGCCCACATGGTAATAACAATGGATAGGGATGCTAGATTGATTTCTAGGTATTTTTCTGTGTGCAGCTGCACCATTCATTTCTGTTTTTGATTGAAATGTATTTTGCATTAGCACTTATCAGTCTAAATGAGGCCATATTCAGTAACAATATGTCCAGTTTTTGATAGGTTGAATGGTTCATATCTAAAATTTCTAAAGGTGCAAGTGGGTGTACAGTTGATAATGAACAATTCTAAAGGTATAAGTGGATGCAATTCTACACTGATAGCAACATTAATAGGAATGAAAAGAACAGTGGTTCCTTCAGGACCCTAACATACACAAATACGGTAATTGAAGAAGTATTGAGAAATTTGATACCAATCAATAATGAGTATGTATAATACAAGAGACACTTCAATTTAGTGACCACTATATGTATGGTAATTAATGTATGCTTTTTTTTATAAACATGCAATACATATATCGTTAGTAAACATGACTGGCAAGATAAGATGCCACTGTACTAAATAAAGTGAACAGTGCAGTGCCCATTACAGTCGGTATTGTGCAAAAACAGTTGGTATAAGTATAAAATGGCTGTCCAACATACTGGAAAGAGCCTATGCTTTACAATGCTTCAGTAAATTGCTTGATGGTCTAATCATTAGGGGAAAGATGACCACGGCTTAGTCTGCCACAGGTGTCAAAACGTTGGTGCATTTCTCAAAAAACACGACTAAGTTGGAGTACTGTAGCAGTGTTGCATTTTGACTTGCGTTGTACTTCTCCCCCTTGACTTTATCATCCAGTTGTCCACAAGAGCACTATTCACTCTCCCTAAATATGCAATCACTTCACTCTTCAGTAATCAAGTAGGCTATCTGTCAGTGAAGCACAGAGCCCAGTACAAAGTACTCACTGTTGTAATCAAAATGTTGAATGGTACTTCTTGCTCTTAACTTCCTGAGATTTTACCACACCACACCAGATCCCTATCCCCATCATTCACCAAAACACCCTCCTCATCCCAAAGCCACGCTGCAAATTCCTACCTGTTTCCTTTTTTATATAACGGTCTCTCTGGTCCACCCTGAGCGCCCTGCTTCCTTCCAGAGAACAAACTAGTGCTAAAGAGCTACATTGAAAGTCTTGAAAAATTGATCTGCTGAATAGACTCCCCCTTCTTCTTTCACAACATCTGGATACCTACCTCCAATAGCATGCAAATGTAAACTTGTATGCTTCAACTGTACTTGTTGCATCACACATGTCCTATCACTCAGATTGTTTAAACATTTAACTTCTTGGTAACTACCATTCCATTCCATCCCAGCCCATATTGTTACTTTGTATATAACCTATGAATAAATTACTCCAAAAATTTCCATTAATAAGTACTAAAATCTCAAAATTGCTAAAATCAGAGCTAGCAAATGCTTTACTTTATGATTCGGGTGCAGAAACTTGGAGGGCGCTAGACCATGGGAGGTGAGGTTTAAAGTTCATTCAGCTGGAACATATTTTTAATCTTTAGGAGTTTGAGGTAACGCAATCTCTGCTGAACTACTATGTGATGATTGCCAAATTTCTTGAGCTCATCGACAGATTGTGGAAGAAATAGATGATGCCAAAGTTCTGTGATGGAGATCCAGCACCAGTGGTAGGTAATTCTTCTCTTTTTACCCTCTACAGACTGAAGTGCTCTGTTTTATCTTTTGTCAGGATAAGCCAAGACTTGGCCCTCATTGCACGGGAGATCAATGACGTTGCGGGGGAAATTGATTCCGTGACTTCATCGGGGACTGCACCAAGTACCACAGTAAGCACTGCGGCCACCACCCCTGGCTCTGCCATTGACACAAAAGAAGAGGTAGGAGATCTTCACGGAGAAGTGAATAAGGTTCTTTCTTTTCTTTATTTTTTACGTTGCTCATTTAGTTTGTTTTCTGAGAGGCTTGCATGACGTTTTCCATAGCATATCCATCAATGTAAATAATTACTTTCATTTTGGTCACTAACAATGTCTGAACCCATCACTGATTCCCAGCGGGCATGTCGCAAGTAGCTTATGAAACAGGCATGATGATTGTAGCACAAATTCTCTCAAATTCCTAATTCTTTTACAAAAAAGGAACAGTTTGAGAAAGTTAGTGGGATGTTTCAAAAGAGCATGAGAACGGAAATAAAACTTGACAGAAAACAAAGTGAGAAGCCCCAGTTGGCCGGTTTCGGGGGTATAAAATGTTCCAAATTAAAATCCTCTCCCTCGACGATGTGGTTCCTGCTCTCTAGATAACCGGAATTTTCATGGACCAGTGCCATGATTAATTTGTTGTACTGTGGCCGATTAGAAAATAAAGACATTGTGATGAAGTCTTGCTCTGCAAAGTATTTATGCTTTTGGGTACCATTCCACAGTTGACGGTTTGTGAACCTAACCAGAAAACGTCTTCCGGGTGCATCTTTAACCTGGCCGCGAAACTGCAATATTAGCTTTCAATTTTCCATTATTCTTTAGTCCCATTTAATCACCCGTAAAAAACTTGTTTTATGAAGGCTACCATCTGAATATAGGCATAAAGCTAGAAGCCATAGCTTACAGTATGTTTATTTATTTAATGAATGTATTACCCTTTAATGTGAAGTTCTCACGTGTCCCTCCATGAGACATTTCTGCTTTTATTTTGGTGGTCACGTAAACCCACTTATATTGATGCAACTGGTCTGATTTATAAGTTGCCAGTCGGGCTGTTCTCCGCCAGCAAGAATAAGTAAATTACTCCATACTCCTGGCAGTGGTCCCAACAACCAAATTTGGAGATTTCCTTCGGGCTATACTACCCCATAACGCTTACCTATCCCTGAACCATAATAAGACTTACTATCCCTTAACGTTACCAATCACGAAACCCTAAAAACACTTATTACTGCTTAATACTATCCATCCCTGAACAATTAAAAACACATTCCTACTGCTTAATGCTTTCCTAAACCCTAAAAATCCCTAACTACCCTAAGTTGTACCCTTCCCTGAATCCTAAATTCCCCTTAATGCTACCGATCACGAATCCTAGAAACCCGATCTACCGATTAATACTGCTGTTCCCTAAAACCTATATACCAATTAATACCCCTTAATTTTACCTAAACCTGAGCGCTAAAAACCCTTGCTACCCCGTAATGCTACCCTTCCATGAACCCTAAAATGACTTACTACCCTTTAACTGTGCCCTTCCCTGGATCCTAAAAGCCACTTGCTACCCCTTAATGCTACCCTTTCCTTACAATCAGTGGCAATACTGGCAGTGGCACTGTGTGGCGCACGCTGCAGTGGACTCCTGACAAGAGCCATGGCGTTTGTTTTTTACACATGAACCACTGTCTGGTATTAATAGGCAGTAAATGCAGTACTTCTTTTGCAATGCAAAATAGGGTTAAATAAACTGAAACGAATTGCCACACTTTTCCCAGTTTTTTTTCCAGGTTCTCACATATTCTACATAATACCCAAAGTAGTATGTCCGTGAATGACAAAAAAACACCAAACACCAATGCATGATTTTTAAAAATATTTTGTAATAATGGTCTATTTAGATATGGTACACTTATCTTTTTAGGTTTCGCTTGACAATGGAGCTGTCTAGAGGACATATTTGTAGCAATTCTTTAAGATATGCATAGAGTGGGCTTTAGCTTGGTTCCACCCAGAGAAGTATGACCCTCTCACCTCATGCTATCAGCTGGCAAAGTATCATTACGCCTTCCAGGAAGTGTCTCTTTTAGCAGGCATGAGGGATTCTTTTAAATCTGAAAAATAAACAAATTATGCTGTTTGTCACATTCAGTTCTTTTTCTCCTACATGCATTCAACATAGAAAAATGTTGCTACTTTTTCCCAGCATTGGCAAAGCCAGTAGTTCAGGCTTTAATGTGATAAGCCAAACAGACAAAAGGTGATGGGAGGAATGCTTGCAAATAGTCTGACCACTGGCAATCGCTCGGTTTAGCATTCAACCCATCGTTTTTTTTTTTGCCCAATATGCCACCTCAGATGAAACCTAGCCAAATGCAAATCAGAAATGGTTTTGCTTCATTAGGAACAGTCGAGCATGAACAGCCAAGCAAAGTTAGCTGTGAAACGTGGGCTATAAGATGGAGGACATGTTTGGGCCTCCTAACACAGTATGGGCATGGAGTTTATTTATTTTTATTTATTTATTAAAACATTTATATAGCGCAAACAAAGGCCCTAGGGCATCTCGGCGCTGAGGTTTCTGCAGTGTATAACCGTCAAGGGGACTGAAGTTTTGTTGTTTAAAAAGCCAGGTCTTAAGCTGTTTGCAAAACATCCAGAGGGAGGTACTCGTTTTAATTGCAAGTGGAACAGTATTCCACAGTTTCGGGGCAGCTACAAGGAATCTTCTATCACCCCACGCTACTGATTTGGTGCGTGGTACCAGTAGTTCCTGTAAAGAGGATGAACGTAACGTTCTAGCAGGACGGTAAGGGATGAGATTTTGGGTCCATCCATTTTCAGTCAGGGTGCATGCCCTCCAGGATAAGTGATTGTTTGTTGCATCAATTGGCTGTAATGGAGCTTTGGGGATTAGGAAGGGGAGCATTCCAAACACATAGTTGAATGGGGGGGCTATGACTATTTTCTGGGTCTGTACCTACCCCCAAAAAGAATGTTGGCGTTGGTCAATATGTCACAGTTGGTCTGGGATTTGGCGAATAGGGACAAATTGTCCTCTACCATGTGAGATAGACTCTTGTTAATGCAGACCCTGAGGTATGTCTTCCCTTTGGTACACATCAGAAATTGTATCCTTCAGTGCAAGCTCTAGCTCTAGCGACACAGGCATCACCTCACACTTGCCCCAATTAACTTTGTAACCAGATAACTGAGAGAAGGTGTCCAAAAGGTGGACGAGATCATGGAGTGTATGCCCCAGACATGTAACGGTCATAAGAATGTTGTCTGCGTAGAGGAGCGCCTTTTATTTATTTATTTATTTATTTATTTTGAGAGTTTTATACAGCGCGAACAAGATCTTTGCAGATATCAGAGCGCTTTACAAGTAAAAATACAAAGTAAAAATACAAGGTAAGAAGCGTATATACAAAGTAATATATGAGGTAGTTAGGTACAAGGTGCTAGTTACATGGGTAGGTCAAAGGACATGAGGTAGGTCACAGGTGTGGTAGTGTAGGTACACTGAGTATAGACAAACAATTGTGTCAATAGCATAAAGTGCAATAACAAGGAGCATATACTTGCTTAAGAGTGTTTAGAGTATTTAGAGTTTAAAGGTGGGCCTAGTTGAGGTGGGTGTGTGCAGGATGTATAGTCCCACAGGTGCAACAGTAGAAGGGAAGTAAGGATCGTTGAGGTGGAGAGGGTAAAGTGTGCACAGTCAACCAGGAGCGACAACAATATAACAATATACATAATCAACCAGGTGCATCAAACATTATAACAAAATACAAAGATTGAGCGTATACAATTACGTAATTCGATAATACAGGGTACAGATTCATGTGATACTCATGTGACATTCATAGTGATACGTAGAATAGGTCATGTGTATTTTGCCATGAGGATCGCTTTAACTTCATTCTTAAAGATTGTGTTGGAGGGGATGAGCCTTGTTTCAGGAGGGAGTGAGTTCCAGATCCTGGGTGCCATACCTGAAAAGGAGCGTTTATACGTTTTTTCCTTCCGAAATCTTCTAGGTTTCAGCAGAAGATTGCTTGTGCTCCTAGTAGTTCGGGAGCCACCCGAAATTGTCAACTTTTGAGTGAGGTAGGCGGGTGAATTCAGATGCACAGCCTTGTGTGTCATGCATGCGATTTTCAGTTGAATTCTGGCTTCAAAAGGTAGCCAGTTCAGTGATTTAAAGTCCGGGGAGATATGCGAGTGTTTTTTTGAGCCTGTGACGAGTCTCGCTGCGGCGTTAAGGGACGCTCTTAGGGGTGCCGTTGTAGTTAGGGGGAGCCCGCAGAGGGCGGTGCTACCATATTCTATGTGCAGGATGTCTATAGATTGTACTGCAGTTTGGAAGTCTCTGGCCGGAAGGAAGGGTTTAAGTTTTCTCAGGGTATTGATTTGGAAGTTCGCTCCTTTGGTTGCCTTGCTGATGTGCTGCTGCATGTTGAGATTGGTGTCAAGTGTTATGCCTAAAGATTTTGCTGAGTCTACTACGATGGGCTGTACATTTAGAGCCGTTAATTGCTTAAGCCATGTTTGAGCCGTGGGTATTTTAGCGGGAGGTGAGATCAGGAGGAACTCGGTCTTCAGAGCATTGAGTTTGAGGTGATTCTCTGCAAGCCAGGATTGGGTGTTTTTGATCGTGGTGTTCAGCAGCATGATGTCCTTGGGAGATTGTATTTTGAGATAAAGTTGGGTGTCGTCGGCATACATGTGAAAGTGCACATTAGAAGCCTGTAGCAACGTGGTGAGAGGTTCCATAACTAGGTTGAACAGTGTTGGGGAGAGGGAGGATCCTTGAGGGACGCCTAGCGATACCGGTACCGGAGAGGACAGCAGGTTGTTGCTTTTGATTCTTTGTGTCCGGTTGTGTAGAAATGAGGTGAACCACTTTAGAACAGTCCCAGATATGCCCATTCTTGTGTTTAACAGTTCGAGTAAGTTCTCATGTTTAACTGTATCGAATGCCTTTAATCTGGTACCGCAAACTGTGGCGCTAATGATCGGGTGAAAGCTTCTAATTTTTAGGGCCAGTCCGTTTAGGCCTAACAAAAACAGCAGTGGAGAAATGGCGCATCCCTGTTGTGCTCCTCTTATAACTGGGAAGCTACGCAAACGAAAGCCAACACAATTTAGTTGCACCTCAGGTGTTTGGTATAACCACCTGACCATTTTGATGTACTGTTGCCCCAGGCCGAAACTATGGAGCTCATTAAAGAAAAACGACCACTCCATGCCAAGGAGATGGCTCGGTTCCCTTGGTTTGATTCGACTGAGGCCCATAGTGGGTGTGCAAGAGTCCTAAGGTGATACCTTGTTGAGCGCTCTGGTACAAGCCTGACCTATGAGGGACAGATAAGGGTCCAAATGACCTTGCCCAGCTTAGTTGCAAAACTGTGGGCCAGGACTTTAACATCCATATTGATAACAGATATGGGCCTGTTACTCCCACAATCTAGTGGGTCTTTTTCGTCGGCAGCACAATAATAATGGCCATTTTGTAAATGTGCACAGGGAGTTTTCTGATTCCTTAAAGGCCACGTGGAGCATCAGAACTTTCAGGGGCTTACAGGTTTTATATAATTTTCCAGAAGATCTGTCCCCGCCCAGGGATTTACAAGTGGGCATATTGGAAATACTTCACTCATCTCTTCTGGTGTGATCTCGCTGTGTAGAAAGCAAGACCGTACGAAGGTGTAAATAAAGGGAATTGACGAAACTGTCCTTCCTCTTGTGATTAACCAAGCTTGAGGCAAAGTAGAGGGACTCATAGTACGAGGCAAAAGCTTCCTAGATGTCTTCTGGATGTGTGACTGGCTCCCCCCTGGGTTTCAGATAGCTGGGATCGCCACATGGCCTCCCTATGCTCCTGTTGCGGGTCCCTCAGTCAAGGTCCTGCCAGCCGGGAGTGTCGATATTACCATGCTTCAGTTAGTTTCCTTGTGGCAGGGGTAGGGAGGTCTCGTCTGAGCTCTCTCGTGAACTCCAAGTCTCAGTAGAGGATCTTTATAGCATGCAGCGTGGGTTTCTCTGCCCCCTATTGGCATCGGTGATCACAGTGCAGGCCCCCATTTTTGAGCGGGGTCAACCCGTTGAGTACCCAGGCACAGTAGCAATTCACAGAGCCGCCATCTTGTTCCGCGCCTAGCATCGCTCTTCCCTGTCCTCGTCTCTTGATGTGCTGTTGTAGGTACGCAGAAGGGAGTCAGGGAAATCCTTCCTATATACGCACTCCCTGATTTAGGGTGGGCCTTGATAAAGGTGAAGACCGTTATGGAAGCTTAACTTAGTAACCGAAAGCCTGTCTTGTGAGTTGGCCTGACCTGTAAATGTTGGAAGTGGAATGAGGAGGCCATTTAAATGTCATTGTTTACTCTTTACTTGAAGTTTCCTCAATCATGTACATGAATTAGCCTCCTGCTTTTTACAGAAATAAAATAAAAATGCCTACTTGCCTTTTTGTGTGACATTACCAATTAAATAGTTACCTTGCTACTTACCATGTTTGTTAGAATATGAAAGATCAAAGGTTTTTTTCTTTTTGAAGTGTGTTTAGGGTTGCTTAAACCTACATTAGCCGTGTTCAAGTCCTGAGCCCTGTTTTATTCGCACTTTAATTCTGAATCAACCAGTGCTTAATTTGAGCCAGTGGTTTCCAGTGCTTGGGACCGCCACTTAATTGTCTACACCGGGACGTATGACAGCCAGGCACATGTTGGCAACATATGTTTAATAATTCTATGCACATTAACAATAACTAATACCTGTCACTCAGAACTGTAAAAATAGCTTGGGTGGCAGGAATTAGTCATTTTTAATGTATAAAAAGTCTGAATTGTCTTAGTGGTGCAAGCTGCGGTTGTCCCCTGACAAGGGCCCTGGGACTTATTTTGTTACAAATGAAGTACTGGAATCAACACATGGCTTAGATGGTACTGCTCATGCAGTGTTTTGGTAGCTACTGAAAAACACTCTTCTTTTTCTGTACCACATTTGCCTCCGTACCCCTGGCACAATGTCAGCTCGCTAAACCTAAGCGCTTGATGAAGTGAAGGCAGTTTAGCTAATATCAGCACACGTAATGTCTTCATCTAGAATGAAGGGCAAAGATTGACCCTTTACTTCCAGATGTATTACCTGTGTATGCCTTTCATCACTAACGGTAACTTCACTGGCATTGTGATAGGGTCATAAAATCCACAATCAGCAAGAGTATACAATATCCCTTTTCTTAAACTCTCTTGTTACTAAAGTGTCCCACCTCCACAAATATAGCAGACGTTGACTTTAGTGGTCCATGAATATTTTGCCACTTTACATTATTCATCCTGTGGTACATATTGATTCCTTCCAATGATTTAAAACCCCAAATGATTATTCTGAGTAATCGAGCTAGAGCTTACTGAAATCTCCTTTGAGGCGAAAAAGTATACTTCTAGCTGAAACTATCACAATGTCAGACCAAAGTCGCAATGCTTTAACAGGGCTTTAAAAAAGAAATGTCTAAATGTTTACATTAATTAATTGAGCTTGACTAACGTTTTGAAGTAAGCTGCTAGGAGCGAGTGTATGCATAAATTGTTTGCATCAAGAAAATGAACTGTCTCATTCCTTCACAGTCTCTAAAGTTCTGCTACAGTGGTGCAATGTATGAAATTAAATGTTTAACGTGTTCTGTGAGACATTTAATGCCATTGGTTTAGGGGTGAAATTCTTTGTCTAAATTTTAAACCCCATTTTTACCCTACCTGCAATTCTCTTCTTTTTTTTACCCTGCAGCTGGTTGAGCGTGTATTTGATGAGAGTCTGAACTTCAGAAAAATCCCTCCAGTGGTACACGCCAAACCACCAGAGGCTAATGGACGGTTGGGTGATGCGAAACCTCAGACAAAAGAGACGCCTGACCCACCCCAAGCTATCACTAGGAGGAAAACATGGAGCAGGGATGAAGTAAGTACAGACTATAAAGAATTGCAGCGTGGAAATTTTTTTTAAAAACTTTTTTTTATTGATTATGCTCAAGATCTCATTCATTGTACAGCAGTAATCAGAAGAAATATTGAAAAAACAGCAATACTTATTACATTCACATTGTCCCCCATAGCAGAATGGACAATCAATACAAACTGCTTTATCCCACCCCCGCCCGCTAAGCCCAGTATCTGCGCCAGGGGCCCCACACCTTTTTCCATTTCTTGACACATCCTCTGGATTTATAGACAGTCTCTTCTGCTCTTTGACACCAGTCCAGGTCCCTGATCCATTGTTCCCATTGACAGTGTGAACATTTTTTTGGGTCAAAATTGGCAAAATAGTCTTATAATTGCCTCTAATCTAAGTTATTTAACAACTGGGTAGGTTTTCTTTCATTCAAAAAAAGGATGGCTTTACAGAAAAGGGGATACTCACTTTTGTAGGGGATACTCACTTGAGTATCCCCTACAAAAATTGGGGCAACTCAAGTGTAGACATCACATTAATAGAGCTACTGGCATGGATATAGAGGGATTAATTGCAAACATTTCGGGGCAGCTATGTCCATGGGTTTGGGTGAGTTTCAAGAGTTAAAGCACAGTACATAGTGTACCCAGATTGGTGTATGTCGAGCCCCCAGCTAATATATTCATTTCGCCTGCATTCATGTGGTTCAGGGAATTGAACACAGACTGAAGTAGAAAGGCTCCCGGTTAAAAGAGGGGAGAAGTCTGATGGGAAATGTTGAGTACACCAGCTCCATTACTCTCATGCACGTTGCACAATTTCAGCCCAGTCCGATTGGAGCTAGTCACCCATACTTCTTTGCACTTCATTGAATCTATTTTCCTTCCCCGTCTAGCCTTTGTGCATTCCGCCACAACAAGTATGGCATGATCAAACAAATTTGAGTGACTGATTCCTCTCTGAATCCTTATGAAGGCATAACAGACTGTCTGTATGACATCCTACACAGGTGCCCTACTAGTGTGTGTGGCTTTATCTGGGTTTAGAACTTTGATATATCATAGAACCATGTGTGTTCCTTTTCAGAGTTTTCTTTGAAGGTGTGTTTCTGCCCACTAATTTGCCATAGAAGTAAAAAAATAGTATAGTCTTGACAAAAAAATGGGGCATATGTTTCAAACAGGCATAGTTAGTCATCGCTACATTGTATTGTTATATGGCAAGGTCTTGTCGTCTACTTCCATCTTATGACTTCATACTCTATTAAGCTATGTGGTATCACATCCTGGACTAAACAGAAACTTGACTTTCTCCATAATGAGATTTTTTCAGGGAGTCATAAACTGTAGAATATGTCTACAATGCAAGCTCCCCTCCTGGCACCCGTGTGACACCTACTGTTTTCTCGCTCCAGCAGAAAAATAAGCTGTATTGCTTTTGATGGGGTCGGGTGGGGGACAGGAGCAACAAGCAGTGGCTACTGGGTTGTTGGTAAATCTCCCACCTTTCTCTGTTGGCTGCTGCACTGATAGAGCATTGTACCGGGAGAAAAATGATCAATGACCCAACGTGCAGGAGGAAAAATCCCTACTTGTCAAGAACATTGGTATTTTGTTTTACAGACCTATACACCAAATCTGGGGATTTGTTTCTGCAAAACAAAACAACATGCCAGCTGCCATTGTGACTGGCCGGCTTTAGAGTTTTGACTAAAACCATTTTTGCAAAATAATCTCTCCCGTCTTGCTTTTCAATCAATCAATCATAGCATTTGTAAAGCGTGCTACTCACCCGGGAGGGTCTCAAGGCGCTGGGGGGGGAGGGGTCCGTTACTGCTCGAAAAGCCAGGTCTTGAGTTGCTTCCTGAAGGCGAGATGGTCCTGGGTTCGCCGAAGGTGGGTGGGGAGGGAGTTCCATGACTTGGCTGCCAGGTAGGAGAAGGATCTTCCTCCGGCGGTGGCTCTGCGGATGCGTGGAACGGTGGCGAGGGCAAGGTTGGTTAATCGTAGCAGGCGGGTGGGCGTGTAGAAGGTCAGTCGGTTGTTGAGGTACCTGGGGCCCAGGTCTTGGAGAGCTTTGTTTGCGTGGGTGAGGAGTCTGAACGTGATCCTCTTGTTGACGGGGAGCCAGTGCAGGTCTCTAAGGTGGCCGGAGATGTGGCTGTGTCTGGGGATGTCCAGGACGAGTCGTGCGGAGGTGTTCTGGATGCGTTGGAGCCTTTTCTGAAGTTTGGCTGTGGTTCCGGCGTAGAGGGTGTTTCCGTAGTCGAGTCGGCTGGTGACGAGTCCCTGGGTGACCGTCTTCCTGGTTTCGGTGGGGATCCATCGGAAGATCTTACGGAGCATGCGCAGGGTGTTGAAGCATGATGATGAGACGGCGTTGACTTGTCTGGTCATCGAGAGGGAGAGTCCAGGATGAAGCCCAGGTTGCGTGCGTGGTCCGTTGGCTTGGGAGTGGAGCCCAGGGCGGGGGGCCACCAGGAGGCGTCCCAGGCGGAGGGTGATGATCCCAGGATGAGGACTTCCGTCTTGTCTGAGTTCAGTTTCAGGCGGCTGTTCTTCATCTAGTCGGCGACATCTTTCATCCCTTCGTGTAGGCTGGTTCTGGCGGTGGCCGGGTCGTTGGTGAGGGAAAGGATCAGCTGGGTGTCGTCGGCGTAGGAGATGATGTTGAGGTTGTGTTGGCGTGCGATGGCTGCGAGGGGGCTCATGTAGATATTGAAGAGAGTGGGGCTGAGTGATGATCCCTGTGGTACGCCGCAGATGACTTTGGTGGCCTCTTATCTGAACGGGGGGAGGCGGACTCTCTGGGTTCTTCCGGTGAGAAACGAGATGATCCATTCCAGTGCCTTTTCTTGGATTCCGGTGTTGTTGAGGCGCTGCACTAGGGTGCGGTGGCAGACAGTGTCGAATGCAGCGGAGAGGTCCAGGAGGATGAGGGCCGCAGTTTCTCCGTTGTCGAGCAGGGATCTGATGTCGTCTGGCTGCGATGAGGGCGGTCTCGGTGCTGTGGTTGGCTCGGAAGCCGGACTGTGAGTGGTCGAGGGATCCATTCGTCTCGAGGAAGGCGGCAAGCTGTCTGTTGACGGTCTTCTCGATGACCTTGGCTGGAAAAGGGAGGAGCGAGATGGGGCGGAAGTTCTTGAGGTCGGTGGGGTCGGCTGTTGGCTTTTTCAGGAGGGCGTTGATCTCGGCGTGCTTCCAGCTCTCCGGGAAGGTGGCGGTGTTGAAGGAGGTGTTGATGATGTCCCGGAGTTTGGGTGCGATGGTGGAGTTGGCCTTGTTGAAGACGTGGTGGGGGCAGGGGTCGGTTGGGGATCCGGAGTGGATGGTGGTCATCGTGCTGATGATGTCTTCGGTGCTGACCGGGGTCCAGGCACGGAGGGTGATGGTGGGGGGCGTTGGTTCGGTGGTGGGATGCGTGGTTGGTGCGCCGAAGCTGTTGTGTATTTCGGCGATCTTGCGGTGGAAGAATGAGGCGAGTGAGTCGCAGAGGTCTTGCGAGGGAGCGATGTTGTTGTTTCCAGCGCTAGGGTTGGAGAGCTCTTTGACGATGCTTTTGGATTTCTAAATATAGTGGGCCGAAGTGGAAGGGCCTTCCCCAGGCTATAAAGCTGCCCATCCTTCTTTAAATGAGTCCTTAGTCTTGGCCTAATAGCAAGGGCGTCGGTTCTTAGATTGTGAGTGCAAGAATCATTTGAAATAAAAGTACTCTAGGGTACTGGTGGTGCAGAAGATTTAATACGTTGTAAACTAGAGTAGATTAGAATGAGATAGTAGATAAGTTAGTAGAGTAGAATTGATTACTGACCATGAGTGGGAGCGCTTGCTCAGTGCCACCATATCCTCCTGTTTGAAACGTTTTTTTTGCTGTGGTTGCCATTAGTTTTTTAAAGACCTGGTGATAAGTGAAAATTCTTTTAGTTTGACTTCGAGGTGTTGCATTTTGGACGAAGTTGGACTGGCATCCTCCACTTCGCGCCAGATAAGGCGATGCATGGAGCCTTGATGTGTAAGTCTAAGTCAGTGACAGAAGTTTAGAAAGTCACTGCCTCTGACCTAGTGCTGTTTTTTTAGGCTGAACTCAAGTCTTATTTGCGTTGGTGATGCTCCTTTTGGTATGTGGAGAACCGCTTTGTAAATTCTGATGATGAGTTTATCTGTCATGGTGCCTCCCTGGCCAGGGCAATTTCGCTTTTGTAGGTTAACAACCTATGCTTTTATCACCTGGAGAAGGGGGTCAAGACTTGGTCCTAGCATGTTCTGAGCAATAGCTGTAAGAGCAAACATTAAGCTGGAGCCTTTGCCGTTCATATAACTAAAGTGAGATCTGAATGACCCTTTAATGTTGAGATGAACGCCCAAATATTTGTAGTCGTTCCTATGGTGGAGCCAGACTCCATTGAGCTGCCATGTCCGATTGGTTTAGGTCCGAATGTAACAGTCAAGGTTTTTCTTTGATTGATTTCCAGCCCATTCCTGGTGGTATAAGCATGTAAGATTGATAGTTGCTGCTGAAGGCCAATCTTTGTCTGGCTGAGGAGCATGAGGCTGTCTGCACATAGCAAGTGGGTCAATTGTTGACCCTCCCAGTTTGTGTGGGTCACAGTTTGCTTCGTCAAGGAGCTTAGACCTATCAGCAATATATAAATTGAAGGGCATTTCAATCTTAACATTGGGGCATACTCTTTATATAATGCATGTGAAATCGGCAGGCAGCTTAAGGTTTCTGAACATTTAACAATTTTCCCAATATTTGTTGAAGAAACTGTTCCAACTTGACTTAGGCTCTACTTTCTCATATCTACAAGCTTTGTAAATCTGTAAAGGGGACTTCCTCTCTTAGTGATATAAAAGCTTGTTGAAAGAATTCCTCAAAAATAAGCATGGAGGCATTTTTTTAATTGCTTGGTGGTTACACTACCGTAGTCTTGTCAACTTTAGGTAAGAAGGTATGAAAGTTGCCCCATGAATGTTTCTGTCTTACGTTTATTAACAACTGTTAATATTTTCCTAGGCGATGGGAGACACCTTGTTGCTGTCGTCCGTTTTCCAGTTCTCTCGGAAGATTAGGCAAGCCATAGACAAAACAGCTGGTAAAATCAGGTAAGGGGTTAATATATATATATATATATATATATATATATATATATATATATATATATATATATATATATATATATTTTATACCATATACATTTTCATGCATTGCAGTTTCTATTTGAAAAATAGCTGTGGTCTGAAGGCAATTTTTTACTTTGAGAAAGGAACCCACTACCAAGTGGCTATGATGTTGAATTGAGACATAGTTGTTAATTTCTTTTGTGTTAAGAAAATTCTAATATGTTTCAATGTATATGTAACTGTACCAGTTAAATGGTCTTTAAATGCAATATTCTTACAGTTTATTATTTGTGTAGTTTGTGTTGCACTCTAATGCCTCAAATGGGTTACTCCACTCTGGAATTAAATAATTTAAAAACGACTTCACTATTAGAAAACTACCCAGTCAGCTATATTTTTGTATAGTCATAACTGAAACGAATTTGTTTAGGGCAAAATTTGAGAACTATCCGTAAGCATTGGTAAATTCTATATGCAACTTATGTAGCTGTAGATCACGTGCTGCGTAGACTCTTTAGTGTTGGGCTCAGAACGTTGCAAGTTGTTTTTCTTTGAAGAAGGTTTCTCAATTTCGAGGTGACTTATGGTACATCATCCGAAACCTAAAATGCACCAGGATACAACCCGCACCTCAAATAGTTTTTTCCACCATCTGTCTTTGTTTAAATCGTTTTTATTAACATTTTGCACATTATTAATAAAACATAAAGTCAGAGCAGTGCTCATGTAGCAAGTGGGAGAAGAAAGAAAAACGAGTGTCAATAGCATGAGCCACAATACCCAATAGTCACAGGAAAAACAACGATATAAGTTATGGCGTTCACCATAGGTCTTTGACATGCTTTGAGTGCTCTGTCACCATTGTGATCAAAAACTGAAAGAATGTGATGCCAGACTACTCCGAAAAGGGGGACTGACCGTGTCAGAGGAGAAATAACACATACTATACTGACATCTGTCTAGCGGAACACCCAAGAGCAAATTGTAATAAAATGACTAATTTGTGGAAAAGATATAGAGAATAAATGTATTCCATTTAGGTTCTGCCTCTCTTGCAATAGCAAGTTATTCATCTTAAAGAAGGGTCTGTAACCGCTGCTTTCCGAGTTACTATAGTGCAACTGCCTGTTCTGTGTGTATCACTTTATGGTCCAAGAAAACTACCCAGCACTGATGGGACAGGCAGTGGGTACTCTATTCTGAGATCCAGTTCCTGAACTCTATTGAGTCCACTTCTGGAGAATTATCAGAGAACTTTGATACCTTCGAATCTGAGGACAATAGGGAAAACCATCCGCTACATCTTAGTAACAAAGTACCATTTCTGTATTGCTGGAAGACTCTGATTTCAGAGAAGCTGACTCTCCAAATCTTCCATGACCTCCTCCCCCCAAAACTCAAATCCCGGACTTAAGACCACACCTAGTGTGTCACTCCAAGGAATGGTCTCAACACCCTCAAAATCCTCCCTCTGTGGATTGCCCTTGAAAAACTCTCAACTCCACAGATAGGACAATCCCTGAGAGTGCCTTTTCTTCAGCAAAGATGAAGTTCTGAAGACGGTGCAATAGTCTGTGCTGCTCACTCTGCTAGAGACCAGTTGGTCTTGAAAAGAACCCTTAATGCTGGAGGAAGTCTGACCTCCAGGAGAAGAATGTCTAAGCTGAGGATATTCTCGAAGCTGAGTTGGGTGTGGAACTCCTCAAAGTCAAGCAAGTCGTCGGCGGTCAACCCTCATCGTTAAAAGGAAGGGTCTAAAATGTCAGATGTAAAAGAAAGAGAGAAAAATATATACATTGATCCTGGCACAGGTGATATTGTTGCATGGCAACTGCAATACACACCTGCCTTTCTGTAAAAGCTCAGGCTCACATTTGAAGAGAAGATCAGATGTTTTTCAGTCTTGAACAAAAGGATTGCAGATACTGCAACTGCCTTAGCTCCACCTGTGTCTCTGCGGTCCATAACATTCAACTTCTGATGAGGGGCTTCATTTTGATAATCACCCACATGCAACAGACTGATGCATCGAATGACTACAGGGTAGACAGTCAAGATAGCACAGCCTTGCACCAAATGACATCTCTACTATAATGCTTTATCTTAGGGGCAGCAGTACACCACAACTTTTCTATAGATGTAGAGAAGGCAGATGATGACTTCCTCATCGAGATGTTTATAAACATATCTAAAGACCACCCAGGTAATACGTATGTTAGACTATGGGCCTGATTTACAAAGGTTGCAAATACTTTTGAGTACGTTTATTACTTTTTGGTATTCACAAATCGCGATTGTAAGTTACCATTACAAAAAAATAACCTCCCTAACATAATTCAATAACCTAATTTTAACTTAAAAAAAAATAATGTAACAATAAATGTTATTGCTTGGTAGTAATTTACACTTGGAGTTTATGAAAAACTACAAGAGGTAAACTTAAGTAAATCAGTCACTATTTAAGAGTGCTTCGCTGATAAAGAATCTGTGAAGGCTATAGTTGTGACTCTAATGATGGAGAATAATTTAAATCTATGGCACAAAATTCGTATATCCTGGGATGTGTGCTGTCTGACTCCCCTGATAAAGACAGCAAATAGGTATGCAGCAGACACATCCTCAAAGTAAGTAAATACCAGCAACCTGGGAGTTGATGTGCCTGCCTTGGAATTTCAGGGTTCTGCCCAGAGGTCCAACAGGACCTAATTGGTCCGTCGTTCCAAATACATTATTTGACCCTCCAATCGATGAACTGTTAGAGAAGATAAAAAAAAAGACACTGACACAACTAAAGCAGTGGGCAACCGTTAACATAACTAGCATAGGGCATATTTCCGGAAAGCACAAACATTCCCTACAGCAAAAGCTGGAAAAGACTGGAGCAGACAATCATCCCAGTCTTTTCCAGAAACATAGCAGCAACTTAGACATGAAGAGTATGCCAGGGGAGCTTTTTGTGGCAATGGATGAACTAGGGCAAGAGGTGCAAAGCAAGAGTCATCTGTGCACCAGGCAGTGGGTGACCTTCCCTGCATGCTCCCCGTTCATCGAACACCTGTTGAAAGTATGAGGGTAATGCCTCTCAAATTAGAAAGAGATAACGTCCAATCAGTTGGTAGCATCCACGATAACCCACAGTTACTGTTCAGAGTTTCAGAACATCATGCCCACACACAATCAACCAGGATCATCTCAAACGGTTAATAAAAGAGGCTATTGAAATGGTGCTGTCTTGTCAACAAGAACAACGATTGAACTGTTTGTACTTCCCAATACCCTGAATGGATTAGAGCAATCTTGGATTTGAAATTACTTAGTCACTATATAAACATTTCAAGATACTCTGCAAGACATCCTCTCCTAATAACTATGGGACCAGTGGGGGCTTCCTCATCCTTATTATTAGGTGCACCGTCAGCACCTAGGGCTTGTAGTAAGTGGAACACATATTGCAAATTCTACTTTATTTTATTTTATGTTATGTGTATTTGTAAAGCAGACTGTCACCTTCAAGGGTTTCCTGGCACTGTTCTACCATTCAGAGTAACAACAGATCCAAGAGCATGTACAAATAGCTTAGTGTGTTTCTGACTCACTTGAGGTGCAGCAAAATTCATGTCTTCTCATACAGGGGTGATAGGGCTACACAGTCAGTACGACATAAAACCCTCCTCTGCCTGGACCAGGCCCAAGATTTTCTGGGAGCAGTACTCAATTCAGCCATAGATAAAGCTTACACCTGCAAAGAGAGAGTGATGGCATTTTAAACCCTATTTTACATTTAACGTCATGTCGTCTGACAATGAGAAAGATAATGAAATTGCTGTAAGTTGTCATCACAGGTTGCACTAGTACCAATATAAGGTTGTATAGGAGGCATTTATAAGAATGTCTAGCCCGAAAATGGTCACAGATTACTGGTAAATGGGAAGATCTACTGTTGGAGCCCATTACCACTCAAAATTTGGAGACCTCATGTAGTGTCGGAGCTCATGGCAGAGGAACTAGCTTCCAGCCTTTCTAACGCTAAGTCAACAGAAAATTTTCCTAATTTACACAGACAGTCCAATTACAATATATTAATATCTTCTAAAATGGAAGAACATGTTGTGCCCAATTGTCAAAGTTCGCTCGAGAAATTTGGCATTTCTCAAAATGTAATTCGATATACTAGTATCTAAATTGTACGTGAATTTAACTTGTATAAAGAAGACTTAAATAACTGTATCAATAATGTAATTTCTCATGCCGCTAAAATCTGAGGCAAACTAATGAATCTCTTCAATATGCTAATGATATAGTCTTACTGATCAAAACTTTGGTTATGTTTCAGAAACTCATCTATGTTCTAGAACTCAGTTGTTCAAATAACTATATGGAAATAACCTTACACAAAACTGAAGTGGTGGCTACGGTACAAAGGATTTTTTAAAATTCTGGTTTGTAGTACATAAATATTATAGAAAGAAAATCAAACCTGTACCTACTTATAAGCACTTGGACATTCTGTTTGAATGGGGAGCTAGTTTTCAACATTATCTCTCTTAAAGATCAGAGGCATACGCCTGACTTTTAACACTGGCAAATACATTGTGTTGTCCCCTCATTAGAGCCCTTGCTGTGAGGGGTAAAAAGCAAACTTTTACTAACACTAATTTGAGGGGCTGAGACAATTCATGGGAAATTTGCAAACTGGTTTGATCTGATTCAGTGTGATGCTTACAGAATGTTGTACAGTTCACACCCAAGGCCCAAATTTGTTTACTATAAGATCTGATCAAGAATAATTCTCACAACAGGTAATATTTGTTAAAGAGATGGGAGAACTAACCCAAAGAATGTTTACATTCAAAATGCAATACAGTCATGCATTTGTAACCCTTTCCCTGCTTGTTTTGTAAATGTTTTGGGGACATGTAACACTTAACCCTTCATAATGTTTTGCCGTAAAAGGTATTTAGGCCAAATTTGCATCCTTATTTTCTCCACATGTTGGGGATTCTAAGGGTTTTTGAATTATCCTTGAGAGAACCTAGAAATTAGCTAGCAATAATTAGTACGGTTTCTTTTTCCAAGAATGTAAGCACCAAAAGGTTTGCTGTGCTAAGATCACATATTTCCAGCGTACAGATAAAGTTGTTTCAAAAAACCTTTTTTAACTCAGTTTGCGGTGGAAACAGGTGTGAAACCCAAAGGTAAATACGGAAAGCTACACATTTCTGAAAAGTAGGCAACATTTGGTATTCAGCAAGGGGGTTTATTATGTGAAACGCTCAAGGATTTCCTGAAGGAACTAATCATTGAAATCAAGAAATAGAAATAGGTGAACACTTTCATCTGTGCTTCTTTGCCCAAAGGCCAATTTACAAAAGTAATATACCAGTTCGAGGCATGTGGGCTGCTGAATTCATATCTGTGCATAGATCGCCGCCTAGTGTTGGGTCCCGATGATTGCACATTGTTGTCCTGGAAGAGTCTTCGAAGTATCACGAGATAGGTGGCTCCTCCCTCGGACTACAGTGCGCATGGGCATCCTCTCCATCCTCAGATTGTTTTTTTCCTCCATTGGGTTCAGATGTACTTTCCAGCACTCCAAGTTCGGAATCAACAAAAACTTTTCTAAAGGCCAAAAGGCCTTCGGATCCGTCGTTATTGTTAAGCGCTCGGTACCGATACACTTCTTGAACATCTGTTGCACTTTGGTCGTCGAATCGGGCCGTTAGGCCTTCTCGACGCCACGTGGACCGACCGTCGATGGAACAAAGTCCATTCAAATACTGCCCGCAGTGCAACTCAAAGTTCCCACACACAGATAAGCATCCAGTGTGCTACAAATGTCTATCTCCAGATTACAATGAAGATAGTTGCCTAGCCTGTGCCCAGTTTCTGTCGAAAAAGACGATCCGGAATCGACGGGCGGCGAGGCAAGAAATGCAGAGGTCGGCACCAGAGCCCGAGAATATCTTCGACGATGAGGAAGACCTAGTTAACGCCGAAGACTCTGATTAAGACGAAGAACAGTACTCGGAGCACGACTCCGAATATTACCTCGATGAGGAGAACAAATCGTCGATCTAGAGGAATACGATCAAGACATCGTAGCTGTCGAAGACGACTCCGATGACGGCGAGGGGCGAACCGTGAGTACACCGCCCCATATAGACACTACACCGCTATCAGAGACTCAGGTCGAGGCATCGCCAGCAGGCCTTAGCCAAGACCAACATACTGGTTCTACAGCCCCGCCATACCGCCCGGCTAAAAATATACAAAAAGAGCCTTCTGAGAAACGACATACGACACCGGTTCCATCGAAACCGAAAATCGTCGACAATACCGTCTTCGGACCAAATATTGTCGAGCCGAAGGTGATTAAGCCGAAGGGCACCGACCCGAAGGCCACTATTCCAATACAACCTTCGAAGCCAAAGACCCTCGAGTCGACATCGAAGACAAAAGCCGTCGAGTCGACCTCGAAGCCAAAGCACGTCAAATCGACCCCCAAACAAAAGCACGTTGACTCGACCTCCAAGACAAAGCATCTTGAATCGAGCAAATCTGGCTCAACTATCGACAAAGGCAAAAAAACGGTCGACGACAGCAAAAGGCCTACGCCCAAGACAAACGTCGAACCAAAAGTGAAACCTAAGGTGGACCAAAGCAAATCGGTTGAGCCGAAGCCCATCGATCCAAAGAGGGGCATCGAGCCAAAGCCACAGGCTCCGAAGACACCGATAACACCTAAACACGCTGCCGAACCGAAAAAAAACGCTCGGTCCGAAGAAGGTGGTAAAGCCTGTAAAAGACGTCCAGCCGACAAAACCTGTCGAAAAACCTCAAAAACCGATCCAACCACCAAAAGTGGTCGAACCCATTAAAGGCATCGAACCGAAAAAGGTCAAACTAAAACCTTCAGCACCAAGGCCAAAAACTGTGGAAGAAGAGATTATCCATCCAGACCCCTCCACAGAAGACCAATCAAAACTATATATTGACCCAAACACTGGGAAAGTGATTGTTTACACAAAAAAAGAAAAGACCTCTGCTACTGAAGACTTTTCTAGAATTCCACTCAAGAAAAAGAGAGACTGTACTGCCTCTCCTATACTTTTTGAACCTATCTCTCCAGCTATGCCTACTACTCCACATGCCCCAGGCTCACCTGCATGCTCTGACTACATCCCAGATGAAGATCAGGATGCAGATGTGGGGTTTGGTTATCCACAAAACCCATATGAAAACCAAAACTCACAGCCATGGGGGGTGAGGGAGGTGAACCAGACACTGAGGGGACTCTGCCCATTACAGACCCTACAGTATACCCAACTAAGCCATCACCCACAGAAGATACAGTGGCTTTTAACTCTCTAATAGATAGAGCAGCAAGCTACCATAATGTAGATATGCATTCTGATGCCATTGAAGAAGACTTTCTATTTGATACATTAACAACTTCGGAAAGAAATGTCAAAACACTCCTCATGTTGAAGGGCGTCTTAAAGCACGTAACTGACATTTTTAAGGACACTGCTAGGGCACGTGTCATAAACCCTAGAATTGAAAAGAAATATAGGGCTGCACCTATAGACCCTACATACATCAAGGGACAACTACCTCTAGAATCCTTAGTGGTATCCAACGCACGAAAACGTGCAAATTCACAGACTACTGGAGAGGCTGCTCCTCCTGACAAGGAGTCCAAGATTTTAGAAGCATCAGGCAAAAGAGTAGCAGCTCAGGCAGCAAACTCCTGGAGAATAGCCAATACACAGGCCTTGCTGGCCAGATATGACAGGGCCCACTATGATAGTTTAGAGGAAATTCTCCAACACTTACCTGAGCCTTACAAAAATCAGGCAGATGAACTTATACAGGAGGGAAAGCTCATCACAAATGCCTCAATTAAATGTGCTCTAGACACGGCAGACACAGCTGCCAGATCTATCAACACAAGCGTTCTGCTTAGGCGACATGCATGGGTTCGCATATCAGGCTTTAAGGATGAAGTCCAATCCACTATTCTTAATCAGAACATAAACCCAGATTTTTTGTTTGGTCCAGCGGTTGACTCAATTCTGGACAAAATGAAAAAGGACGCAGAAACGGCGAAGTCCATGGGAGCCCTTCAGTCCCAACAACACAGAGGCTCCTTTCGTCGCTCAAATTATAGAGGAGGAGCGCGCAGTAATACATCACAGCAATCCTCCACCTACAAAAGTAACACGCAATCCACATACAACAAGAACTCTAACAGGGGTGGATACAGAGGAAATAATACCAAAGGCAGAGGTCGTGGAGGCAATGCAAATAGATCCTCCACTAACACCAAACAGTGACTTCTTGGCAAAACCCCCAGACCATATAACACCAGTCGGGATTCAGCAGCCCACATGCCTCGAACAGAATATGCTACTTACCAGTATGCATCTGTTCTTGGCATGTAGGGCTGCTGACATTCATATCGCCCACCCGCCTCCCCGGTGCCTGTCGCAGCTGTAGCATTCACTCTTTGCATGGACATCTCTTACTGTACTATACTCCATCTCTGCCACAATGGCGAAAAACAATCTGAGGATGGAGAGGATGCCCATGCGCACTGTAGTCCGAGGGAGGAGCCACCTATCTCGTGATACTTCGAAGACTCTTCCAGGACAACAATGTGCAATCATCCGGACCCACCACTAGGCGGCGATCTATGCACAGATATGAATGTCAGCAGCCCTCCATGCCAAGAACAGATGCATACTGGTAAGTAGCATATTCCTTACTTCAATCAGACCCTTCTGGTTGTCTGTTTGTTTGTTGCTCAAAAGAATGTGATACCCAGAGCCAAGAGCTGAGCTGATGCTTATACAGCTTTTTCATTGTGTATCGACCATGCATCAATTTAAATGGTAAAATCTAAAGAATGAAAAATGTTCATAAAGGAAACTCTGGCATTTTTTAAATGTACCCAAGATGCTGAGTTTATGAATAGTGAGTATTGGTATCTGAAAGAGACACGTTAGTGATAGATTCCTTACCTTAGAATATCCCCAGGCGTCAGACTGGATCCGGAAAATTTTGCACAGCAATACCCCTGCACGCCGGCAGGCGTCATCCGCGGCTCCGCGTCCGTCGTCGGCGTCGTTAGCGCCGGAATGACGTCGTCGGAGTACTTAGACGCCGCCCATGCGCGCTGACGTCAGTTCTTCTTTTTTCCGCGCCAGCTAGCGCAGATCCGGAGAAGCTCTACCCCTTAGTCATTTTTTGACTAAACATTTTGATCTTTTTGATCATTTCTCTATTCGAGTCTTCGACTCGGACGGTGCCGGTAGGGATGCCCGGGTTCAAACCCTGTTCCAAGTGCGACCGACTGATGTCGGTTACCGACCCCCATCGCCGGTGCCTGACGTGCTTAGGCCTCGACCACGACGACCGCATCTGCTCCGACTGCCGGGCCCTGACGTCTAAAGCTAGGCAGGAGCGGTCCCGCAAGTGACTCGAGCTCCGGCAGTCGGCCCCGCGCCGCTCCAGGTCCCGGTCCCACAGGAGGTCCAGGGACCGGTCGGAGTCCTCGCAGCTCCGGGAGTGGACAATGGTCGTCGGGATCCAAGTCCTCAGGTAAGAGGTACGAGAGGTCGGAGAGACGTCATCGTTCCTCCGACCCACCCTGACGCTCGCACGTTGCGGCCCGGGGTTCGGGTGACACCACCCACGCGGCTCCGACGGAGTCGCAGGCGTCGCTGCCTGCCCCATACCTTCGGGTCCCTGGGCATGAAGCGATGCCAGCGGAGGTCGAGCGGTATCTCATGGCCATGAGGTCCCTCCCACCGCAGCCGGGTCCCGTGGCGCCTCCGGACCCAACGGCCTCGGCTGGAGGGCCTAGCGGGTCGGGTGCTTCGGCTCCGACGCCGTCGGGTGCTTCGGCCCCGGCGCCGTCGGGTGCTTCGGCCCCGGCGCCGTCGGGTGCTTCGGCCCCGGCGCCGTCGGGTGCTTCGGCCCCGGCGCCGTCGGGTGCTTCGGCCCCGGTGCCGTCGGGTGCTTCGGCCCCGGCGCCGCCGGCGACTTCGGTCCCTGCGCCGCAGGCCCTCACTGGATCCGCCTCCGGATCCGGGTCGTCGCCGGTCGACCTCACCGGCGCCGGCCCCGCGGGTGTTGCCCCCGGCGCCCACTGTGGACGCCGTCCCAAAATCTTCCCTTCGGTCCGGCTTCCGACGGCCTTTGGAGATTTCTACTTCCACGACACGGCCCCGTCTGATGACCCTGCTCTGCAGGAGATGGGTGACGAAGGTGATTGGGAGGGGTCTGTTGACCCTCTGGCACGAAACTGCCAGTCTCCACTGGACTGGACATATGAGCTTGGGGAAGTCAGTGGTATTGACACTTCGCCAGACACTTGATTTGTCTCCCCTCCCACCGTGGCTACGGAGGAGGGGGCTGCTTACAGTGTAGTGTTGACGAGGGCAGCCAAGGCCTTAAACCTTGAGCTCCCCGTCGCGGCCGTGAGGGCTAACCTCCTCACTGAGGTCCTTAAACCGCAAGCAAGCTCCAATGAGCCTCTGCTGCCGTTTAATGAGGCCTTGTGTAACGTTGTTGTGGGCACTTGGTCCAAGCCCGCCACAGGTCCGCCTGTGGATAGGAACCTGGCCAGACGCTACCGCCCAGCCCCGGGCGACCCTTGCTTTTTGTCCACCCATCCCACCCCCGAGAGCTTGGTCATCCAGGCCACCACTTCCCAGACCGCATTCCCGACGGCTCTGCCCGATCGGGAATCCAAGAGATATGAACAATTCGGGAAGTAAGTGTTCTCGTCCCTGAGTTTGGGACTGCGGTCTGTCAATACCGCATGTCTCTTGGGCCGCTACACCCACACCCTGTGGGACACGGTCGCGGAAGTGCTGCCACAATGTCCTGAGGGGGTCAGGGCTAAACTCGGCCAAGCCCTTGTGGAGGGCCGAGATGCAGCACGATATTCCATCCGGTGTGGGATGGATACCACGGACTCACTGGCAGGGCTATGGCAACGACGGTGGCGGTTCGACGCCACGCCTGGTTGAGGTCCGCCAACTTTTCGGCCGATGTCCAGGCCACCCTTCTGGACATGCCGTTCGATGGCCGTCGCCTCTTTGGCGACAAGGCAGACCATGCGCTTGAGCGTTTTAAGGACTCCAGGGCTACGGCCAAGTCCTTGGGCCTCTCGGCCACACGCCAGCAATCGGGTGCCTTTCGCGGCCACGGAAGGGGCGCCCCCACACGTGCTGCCAGCCACGCATCGCAGAATGTTCAACAGCGCGGTGGCAGCCGTGGAAACCGCCGTGGCGGCGGTCGGGGACAATGGCGAGGCCAGTCCACACCTCCCTCCGCAGCACCTGCATCAAAACCTTCCTAGTCCGTGTCTTCAGGCCCATGTGACGCCAGTGGGGGGCAGGGTTCGCCATCACCTCTTCCACTGGCGCACTGTCACGTCGGACAGGTGGGTGCTGCAAATCGTCCGAAGGGGCTACTCCCTCCCCTTCGAGGCGACCCCTCCAGCCATGCGACCGCAATTCCACCGCGTGTCGGGGGATCACCTGCAACTTCTGCAAGAGGAAGTCACGGCCCTCTTGGCCAAGGGGGCCATCGACCGCGTTCCTGGGCCAGAAGTAGGGTGTGGTTGTTACTCCCACTCCTTTTTGGTACTCAAGAAGGGCAAAGGGGGGCTACGCCCTATCTTGGACCTACGGAACGTCAACGGCTTCCTCCGGAAGGAGAAGTTCAAGATGCTGACTTTGGCTCAGGTCTTAGCTGCCCTGGACCCCGGAGACTGGATGGTAGCGTTGGACTTGCAGGACGCTTATTTTCACATCCCCGTCCTGCCGGCCCACCGGCGTTACCTGCGGTTCACGGTAGGCCACGAGCACTTTCAGTTTACCGTGCTCCCCTTCGGCCTTACCAGGCCCCACGGGTGTTCACGAAAGTGATGGCGGTGGTCGCAGCTCATCTGCGCAGGTTAGGAGTGTCAGTCTTACTCTACCTCGACGACTGGTTGTTGAAGGCGGGCTCGCCCCAGACAGTCGTCAGCCACCTCCAGAGTATGGCCGACCTCCTGCACTTGCTGGGGTTCTCCATCAACGTGCCGAAGTCGCACTTGTGTCCCTCTCAGAAGCTCCTCTTCATCGGAGCGGTTCTAGACTCGGCGCAGTTTCGGGTTTATCCTCCCGAACAGCGGGTTCTGGATATTCAGGCTCTGATTCCGATCTTTCAGCCTTTAACCCGAGTCTCGGTCAGGTTGACGCTGCGGCTTCTGGGGCTGATGGCCTCCTGCATCCTTCTGGTGCATCACGCCCGGTGGCGGATGCGGGCTCTGCAGTGGGACCTGAAGTTTCAGTGGGCCCAGCATCAGGGCAACTTGTCCGATAATGTCTTGATCTCGGAGGGCCCTGCAAGACAGTTGCAGTGGTGGCTCACGGACCGCGATTGGGTCAGTGGCAGATCCCTCTCCCTACCCCACCCGGAGCAAGTGGTTGTGATGGAGGCGGATATCAGAGGCCTCTGGTCTCCGGCGGAGTCCCGGCTCCATATCAACCTTCTGGAGCTGCGGGCCATCCGACTAGCACTGAAGGCATTCCTCCCCTCTGTCCGGAGGAGTGTAGTCCAGGTGTTCACGGACAACACCACCACCATGTGGTACTGCAACAAACAGGGCGGGGTGGGGTCGTGGACCCTATGCCAGGAGGCTCTACGCCTCTGGCAGTGGCTGGAACATCAGGGCGTGACCCTGGTAGTTCAACACCTGGCAGGTTCTCTGAATGCCAGGGCGGACGAACTCAGCCGTCGGTGCATGATGGATCACGAATGGCGTCTGAACTCGGACGTGGCGCAAGGCCTCTTTCAGCAGTGGGGAGAGCCTTGGTTAGATCTATTCGCCACAGAAGAGAACGCGCAATGTCATCAGTTCTGCGCGTTGGAATTTCCAAAAGCGGCACTCGCTCGCAGACGCTTTTCGTCGCGAGTGGAGTTGTGGTCTATTGTACGCCTTTCCGCCTATACCACTTCTGCCCAGAGTGCTGAAGAAGATCAGGCGCGACCGGGCCCAGGATATCCTTGTGGCTCCGGACTGGGCTCGAAGATACTGGTATTCCGAGAACTTCAAGCACTGCACATACCAGAGTGCTTAGGGGCGACCCGGAGGAGGGGCTAGCGGTGTGCGGTCCATTGCTGTTTTTTCTACTCAGCATGTCAGTCGATCCCCCGATTCGTCTGCCTCTTCGGGATGACCTTCTGTCGCAGCAGCAGAGGCGGTTCTCCACCCGAACCTGTCCAGCCTCCACCTACAAGCATGGAGATTGAGCGGCGGCAGTTGAGGCCATTTGACTTGCCTCCCGAAGTCTGTAATGTCATTCTGGCAGCCAGGCGTCCCTCCACAAAGTCGGTATACGCCTGCAGGTGGAACAGATTTGTGGCATGGTGCACAGCAAAGGCTGTGGACCCACTCTCTGCACCCCTTTCTGAGGTTCCCCTCTTTCTTCTTTCTCTTGCCCAGCAGGGCTCTGCTCTGGGCACTATCAAAGGGTACCTTTCTGCCCTTTCCTCCTTCTTAAGGCTACCTGATCAGCCTTCCTTGTTCAAATCCCCCATTGTAAATAGGTTTTTGAAGGGCATCACACACATGTTGCCTCCTGTTCCTTTCGTGATGCCCCAGTGGGACTTGAATCTTGTACTTACTTACCTAATGTGTGCTCCCTTTGAGCCGCTCCATAACTGTCCTCTCCGTCTTCTTACTTTGAAGACAGCTTTCCTGGTTGCCATCACCTCTGCCAGGAGAGTGAGTGAGCTCCAGGCTCTTTCTTCCACACCTCTTTTCCTCTCTGTCCATCCGGACAAGGTTGTGTTGCAGACGAGACCCTCTTTCCTGCCCAAGGTTGTCACGACCTTCCCCATCGGGCAGTCCATTACCTTGCCCACCTTCTTTCCGCCTCCGCATCCCTCGAAAGAGGAAAAGAGGCTCCACCGTCTGGACCCAAAACGTGCGCTCTCCTACTATCTGGATCGCACACGCCATTTCCGGGCGGATGACCAACTCTTTGTTGGTTACGTGGGCGCTAAGAAGGGAAAAGCGGTGCACAAGCGGACCATCTCTCGGTGGATCATCTTGTGTATCCAGGCATGCTACTCCTTGGCTAAGAAGGAGCCCCTTGTTGGATTGCGGGCTCATTCCACTCGGGCCACGGCGACTACCACTGCCCTGGGCCGAGGAGTGCCCTTGCAGGACATTTGCCAGGCAGCTACGTGGGCCTCGCTGCACATGTTTGCACGACACTACTGCCTGTACAGCCAAGTCCGGAGGGATGGCTTCTTTGGCCGTTCCGTCCTCCAGGACTTTCTGGTGTGATTATTGGTTCGCAGACCCACCACCGGGGTTGGTATTGCTGGGGTATCTATTCTAAGGTAAGGAATCTATCACTAACGTTTCTCTTTCAGATGCACAAGTTACTACTTGTGTAACGATATATCTGTAAGAGACATTAGTTAGTGATAGATTCCTTACCGACCCACCCATCCTCCCCGTTCTGCGAACCGATATCTAGGGTTAAGGTCTTCCCCTTTCAGGGCCCTAGTTTCATGGCACCAGTTGTGGTTCTATCATGGCTCTGCGTATCTGGCGCGGAAAAGCTGTGTATCAGAACTGACGTCAGCGCACATGGGCAGCGTCTAAGTACTCCGATGACGTCATTCCGGCGCTAACGACGGACGCGGAGCCGCGGACGACGCCTGCCGGCGCGCAGGGGTATTGCTGTGCAAAATTTTCCGGATCCAGTCTGACGCCTGGGGATATTCTAAGGTAAGGAATCTATCACTAACTAATGTCTCTTACAGATATATCGCTACACAAGTAGTAGCTTGTGCATTACTCTGAATTTGGAGTAAAACATCCTATCATGTGTTCCAGAGGGCATTGTGTAAAGTGTGTTCTTTCTTGCATACTGGCTTATGCCAGTATGCAATTTCAACTGCCAATTCAACTGATAATATCAAATATTATACAATTCTTTGTTCCCTCACTTCTCTAGATAAAAATAGTACATCACCTGTGTGGCTAGGCCTAGTGCCTGTAATAGGAGAGGCCCCAAAGCACAACATGGAGAAATCACAATTTTGCCTTACAAATTGATTGATTCTGGAGATGTGGGTAGCTGCAGTATTTGGGCCCAGGGTCCACTGTCACTCAAGAAAACCAACCGAGCACACACAATTCAGAAATTCTGTTCTGTGCACATTCAGCTCACAATGGTATTGCTAGGAAATATTTAATTGGCAGGTATTTGTAAAGCTTCCACGTTGTCTGGTTTTCACAAATTTACTAAACACTAATATTTGGTTATTTATACCGGGCAAGAAGGTTAAGTTGGACAAAGCTGTAAAAAAATCTCTCTTCCACAATTTTTACATGTCTGCTTGTAAGCCACAAACTGAGAGGTTTGGTTACTCCTTTTTAGTCTATGCAGAGATCTTGAGATACCCATGCTGCAAACAGAAAACATTACCTGTAAAACTCTGTTTGTCACTTGTAGTACTGTAGGCTCACATGCACTCTACTCACCTTCCTGGTGAGAATATAACATAACACTTCTTGATATATTCTAAATGCACATTCATGATACTATTTGTAATTCTTTCTCTAGTACATAGATTAGATTTAGTTTTGCTTCATCACATATACACTTAAACGTAGGGGGGGGCGCATTCTTAGATGTGTTATGTCTCCTTGTGCATTGTGGGTTTCAGGGATGTACGAGTCACCTTGAAACCGAAACTTTTTCCGCGAAATAAAAAGCTTGTAATGTTCAGAGCGTAACACTAGATGGCAGGAGTGTGTGCAGAATATGATCTTCCACAGCATATGATCTAGAGAGCACTACAAGCTGCAAACCCAGTGTTACAGGTTGTGATTCTACACACATAACCAGAGAAGACGTTTTACTGCTACTTACATACCTACCCTTTCTACCTTGTGTACCTATCCGCGTCAACTGTTTCTAGTAACATGAGATTTCTCTGGGTACAAATCAGATCTTCCAACTTTAGTTTGTGACATTGAGCATTATGACGACCTAGCTGTTGCACTTCTGGTGAAACTAGAATGAAGTACTGTTTTATTAAGCTTATAACTCAATTTTGAGAGATCAGCGAGTTTTCTGTAACCACATTGCCAATAGCATAAAGGATAACAATTTGCCGCTTGTTAAAAAAAATAAATGATGAAGTATCCATAGTCTACTGGAATGCTTGTTTGAATGACGCTCCGGTTATCCAGGGGTTCATTCACACATATTTTTTAAAGTCTGAAAAATCTACAGATTGTGTTTTCCTATTCCCCCTTTGCATTGGTTTCTGTGTTTTTTGGGAGATTGACTAACATTTCCGGAGGAAATCATTGATATCTTTGCAAATCGTAGATTCACATTCATACTCCTCTTCCACCATACTTAAACAGGGCAGGAGTACATTTTGCTGGGATGAATTTAATGACTTTGTTTAATATTTAGATAAATGCAACCTGTTTTGTTCTGAATGAATGTAAATATTCCATATTTCTATCCCATTTTTGTTTTGAAAATATAATTTACAGATGGCTAAATTGACAGAATGCTTCGTGTTCATTTCACACTAACGATGAAGTATTATATTCTGCTTAGAAAAGATGTAAGAAGAGTCACAGATATGTAACCGTGTGCCGAAGTTTTTATTCGATCTTTTGCTGCAGAATGTATGATACACCATTTATAATGTATTCAACCACTGGATGGACCTTCATCAAATTTAGTTGTAGCATTCAAATTGTAAATCATTTTCTTGTATAGTGAAGTAATGGATGACGGGCTCCTTGCCAACGTTTTGATGGGTTTTGCAGAGTAAGGCAATCATTTTTATAACTTGGCCTTCATATACTGTAAAGATATAGTAGTTTGATTAACATTTGTAATTTAAATGCGAGTC
Organism: Lissotriton helveticus; assembly: GCF_964261635.1. Taxonomy (NCBI): domain Eukaryota; kingdom Metazoa; phylum Chordata; class Amphibia; order Caudata; family Salamandridae; genus Lissotriton; species Lissotriton helveticus. The sequence continues at coordinate 940,023,957 of NC_136067.1, forward strand.
ATTTGATGGATTATTCTTGCATGATTTTCTATTGGAAATCTTAAAAAAAAACAAAAAACAAGTGAAGTAAATGCAGTGTTTGCCGTGGCGTCTGCAGGAAAGAAATACAAGCAACATGATGGATGTTAATGGAAAAAAACCTACGCAGGTTTCCACTCTGGTGATGATTTTTTTGCTAGTATGCATTTGGAATTTTGGACAAAACATAGCTACTCCATACACCCTACTCCCATCTGTTACTTTTCATTCATAAACCATACATTCTTTTGACAGGATTAAATGTCATACCAATCTTAAAAAATAAAGCCAAGAGTTTCTAGCATCATGCTTCTGTTCATATTCTTATACTCTGTTATGCCTCACATGCATGCGTTAAAGCTCAGGTGAAGAATAAAAATTATGCTCTTGTCCTTCAGACTTCTATGGATATGCTTGCATGGGTGGTTACCCGCGTGGCCCTAGAGGGCCTCGTCCTTCAGGACGCAGCCCAAATAATTATCAGTGCCTGAAATTAATTCAAGCATTTCATGACATGAAGTCTCTCAGACTGCTAAACCTGTCTGTAGTGAGACTTGAAATGCAAACAGCTTTCAAAGCAGCAAAATCAACAAATTCACAATGCCAATAGGTCTGGCTATAAAGAAATGTTGTATGGAAATGTAAAGCATTACAAGTAAATCATATGGGAATGGGTATGTGCTTATGTGGAAGTAAGGAAAAGCAGAATTATATGGATGGAGGTTGAAAGGTCAGTTGACAGTTTCACTGTCATGCTAGAACTAAAATTCCATATAAGTTCATGACTACCCTTGTCCTGTCTGTGCTACTACCAGAGAAAAACAACATAAATTATCTAGCTACCTAAGACGCTTTAATACCATTACAATGTCAAATGTGTAACCCTAGAACTTCAAGCTCACGCAGATGAATAAATAAACAAAATGATACCATCTGCGTGAAAGGCAAAAACTTTTTTTTCCTGGAAACACACAACTTCTGCCCGATAAAAACATGTACTCCTGCCTCCCAGCATGTGGACGCAGCCATAGCTCCTCTCCTGGTGATTCTCACGTTTGTCTGGCTGCAGCTGTGCTGTCAAGCTAGAGCCCAAAAACTGGAAACACAAATCTGCTTTTATGATTCAGCCAACAATGAGACAGAACGCAACACTGTCAACAATTGCATCTTCACTTTGTCAAGATGGGCAGGGCTGAGTTACCACTGTGCCCCAAGGGGTGTGGTCAGGAGGGTAAATATTTCCACATGCTGTGGGACTGCCCGGTACTTCAGGCATACTGGGTTGCAGTGGCATCCTTCATTATGGAGATATGTGGAGGGGACATTGTGGCATCAACAAAGTGATGCCTGTTGAACGTGTGGGAGGCAACTGACCTAACAACTACAAATAGGCTCCCGGTTACTCTAGGCTTTAGCGTGGTCAAACGTAACATAGCTAAGATGTGGAGGACGTTTGGGGGAATGGAAGGCAGATATGGATTGGTGCATACACGCAGAAAGGGTGGTCTGTGAGGGCAGAAGATATCCACACAAATGGACGAAAGTCTGGGGAAGTTGGAATAAAAGCAGGGGAATGTTGTGCACACCTGCCAGTAGAGTCGCTCCAAGTGAACTGGATTGAGGGCTGTTACACAGAGGATCCTGCCAACGTGGTATTGGTGCAGAGGCCGGACAAATTGAAGTGTGTCGATTTAGATACCCGTACATAGGTTTCCCGAATCATGTCCTTATATAGGCACAATTCGCACTGCCCTTATTTAGGCATAGAATCCCAGTCCTTATTTAGGCATTGGCCATGCAATCCCAATACAGCCATGGTCACCTACATCCGTCCATCCCACGTCAGAATGAGTTCTTAGAAAACCAGACCCTTAAGCCATTGGGACATTCCCTGCTTGGATTGATTTCTCCAAGAACTCATTTATTATGCATGAACCGCTATACCCTAAGGGTTCATTCATGACGTCTTCCTCTGCCCGACTTTATGTCAATGCTAGCATTCCTAAACACCTTCCAGGTATAAATAGACCTTCACTTACCATGGCAAACCACGACTCCTACCGGCTGCATACTTGCACAATGTGGCTCGCCACAGCAAGTTCGGAAGGAATTCGAGTTCCCGCTTGGCGCACTGACCAGAGGCTGTCATCCCTGCTCGCAGAGATTCCAGCTTCCAGTGTTCTGACTCCCTTTGCGGGATGTTGGAGTTTGAGATCCGGAAAGAGATTCCCACCTCTCTCATTCTAAGGTATGGAGCTGACTAGAACCTAGAGGGACTCTTGGCATAATAACTATAGCATATCATACTATAGAAAACAGCACCTACTTCTTACCTCGTACTACACTTAAGTTAGGTACACTGGGGTAGAACTATTTAGAAGCACCCGATGAGTATTCACATTTTAGCCTGTTACTTATGTGTATGTGTATGTATATGAATATATGTCATAGCTAAAAGACCATGCTATTGCAGTATTATTTCTTTTTACTGCTCACGCTGTACATTTTATATCTTGCATACTGTCTAACGATCGTAACAGCTCATATCTCTTGCACAAGAAATAAGACTGTTCAATAAATCCTTTTATTGAAACGCCCGTCTATTCTTTCTGTGTAACTCTGCAGAAACGAAGCATGCACGATTGACTGAGTGAAACTGTTATCTATGGTTTCCACGATTCTGAGAACTGTTCCGATTCTACAGGGAAACAAAGTTGTCATGTTTATCCCTTCTTGTTCATTCGAGAAGTTTCTAGTGACCTGTGAGTTAGGTGGCACACACAAGTAATTATGTTTAATATACTCGATAGAAGCATACTGACCTCAGTTCTATGCTAAAACTATAGTGTATATTATTCCAATGCGCAGAGCCTATAAGGGAAATAGGAATTACACTACAGTATGAGTAATGTATAGAGCTTGTCTACTTGTATATTGTATTTTAACATCTTGTATAATAAAAGACGCTTCATCGTTGTTATATGGTTAATCACTGCAATAAAGAGTTGTGTAAAAAAAACAACAATGGTTCCTTTACTGACCTAGCTTCAGAAGTGTAGATGTAAAATTTCAGGCACCACAAATAGTTATCTTCAAACGTGAAGAAGACCCAAGTTGGCATTTAAAGTTGACCTATTTTTTGTGGTTGAGAGTCCTGTAATGCATCCTTGAAAATGAATTCGCTTGAAAGCACGGGCCTCAGTTTTCTTCCCTACTGTGCATGTTTTGCAAGGAAACAAAATGGTTTCTGAACTATGAAACCATCCTCCTAACTTGCTTTATTCCGCCTCATGTCACCACAACCCTCTGCAACCCTTGAATCTAGCGAGCTGTGAAATGGAGTAAGAAAAAATGAAAGATCGAGTGTTTAAAGATTTGATGCCTGCAGTTTGAAATGGCGCTGCTTCCTTTTTGTAAATAGGTTTCTGATAGATACATCTGCCAGTGGATTCCTCACCTTGTGAATATCCCCTTGCGCCAGCAACATTCGGAAATTCATTTGTAGCTTCGCGTGGACGTGGACGACGTCATAGAGACATGGCATCGCACGTGACTCCGCTGAGGTCACTGACACTACAATAGGCCTACGCCGGCGCACTGACGTCAGTTCCCTTTTTTCCGTGTCGTTGACGCTAAGGGTTTCGGGGAATCTCTGTAGCCTCTCAGTAACTTTGTTGCTATTTTCTTCACTTTTCTGTTTCTTTGTGTCCTTCACGATGTCGACAAAGAAGACCGGTTTTAAGCCTTGCAGTGAGTGTGGGAAAATGATGTCTATTACGGACCCGCACGAAGATTGCATCTGGTGTCTAAGTTCAGATCATGATGTTGATGGATGTTCATCATGTCGGAAGATGAACCCAAAGGCTCTGCGAGAGAGAGAGACCAAACTTCTGGTGGCGAAGGTCTCGTTCGAGAAGGGCGAGGTCGAGATCTGTGTTGAGATCAAGGCCTCGAGCGGAGTCGTCTTCGAAGTCATCATCAGATCATGCTTCGAAGTCAAGGAAGAAGCATAAGAAAAGAAGACATGAGTCCCGACGTCGCTCCGGTAGGGATTCGGACTCGAGGTCGAAGTCTCCCAAGAAGGTACGTTCGAAGGTGGTTCCTCCGGAGGAAGACTTGGATCCGGAAGGTGAGGCGTCGCCTTCGGAGTCGCAGGTTCCGGATCCGTCTCCGGTACAATCTCCGGCGCCGTCCCCGGCCCGTGAGGATGAGGAAGAAGTTCCGGTGGGTGAGAATTCTGCGCCTGTGGAAGAGCCGAATTCGGAACCACCTCAAGGCCAGCCCAAGGGTCTTCAGCCACCATTTCCGGCCCCGGGCCAAGACCCATCAGCGTTTTTTAACGCTATGTATGGTGTATTTTCAAGGGCTTGGTACCCCTCTGGTGCGCCTTCGGGTCCCATGGGTCCACTAGCCTTCAATTTAGGAGTTCCTCACTCCTGTGCTCCGGCTCCATTTATGCCATTCATGCCGGCTCAGACACTGCCGTGGCAATACCCGGCTCCGCCGAGGTCTTCGACTCAGATACCGACGTCGTCTGCTCCGAGTCGACCTCGAGACCGAGCCACTATGCCATCGGATTCGATACCAACGTCGGTTCCGGCTCACTCGGAGTCGTTGGTGGATCCGATGGCGTGGCGTGTAAAGGAAAGGTCCAGGAGGGAGGCTCAGCGCCTCTTAGAAGAGCAGAGGTATACAGAAGTTCAAGCTGAAATGGAAGAAGATGAGCTTGAGGATGACTGTTTCGATAAACTGGCGGAGGCTAGTGGCCTGGAGTTTTCTCCCGAGTGGGAGTTACCTTCTGTGTCTGATGCCCCTTTAAAAGACGTTCAGCCTTATCACTTGGTTATGAGGAAGGCAGCGGAACTTTGAATTTGACTCTACCTACAGTAGAATTTAAGTCCAATCTACTAACTGAGGTTCTGCATTCACCCAGTTCTGTGGTGGAACCGTTACTCCCCTTTAATGAAGCTTTAACGGAGCCTATTATGGAAGTTTGGAAAAAGCCACTTACAGCTCCAGCAGTTTCCAGGAGTATGGCAAGAAGGTACAGGGTCGCTCCTGAAGACCCTGCTTTTCTGACTTCTCATCCTTCACCGGAAAGTTTAGTAATTCAGGCAGCCTGTTCCAAAAAGACTGTGAGTGCATTTCCTCAAGTGCCTGGGGACAAGGATGCAAAGAAACAAGATCAGGTTGCTAAAAAGACTTTTTCTTCTGCGAGTATGGCATTAAAATCTACCAATGCCACTTGCCTTATGGGGAGATATGTGCATGCTCTCATGGATACACTGCGTCTTTTGGCACCTAAGATCCCTGATGACAGCAGGAAGGATTTTGAAGAGGTGTTAACGAATGCACAGGCAGTGGCTCGTCAGATAATACAAAGTGGACTGGACACTGCGGATTCGGTGGCTCGCATCATGGGTACTGCGGTTGCCACAAGATCAGCTTGGCTGAAATCTTCGGATTTTTCAGCAGATGTTCAGGCTGCTTTGTTAGATCTGCCGTTTGATGGTGCTGGACTCTTTGGTAAAAAAGCTGATAAAGCCTTAGAAAGATTTAAGGACAGTAGGGCTACTGCCAAATCTTTAGGGCTTCAGACCAGGGGTTCTTCTACCAGAAGGTTCAGAGGATTCGGACGCTCTTCCTTTCGCTCCTATCGGCAAGGTCAGCAGCAGCAGCAGCAGCAGAATCCCTTGTACAAGTCGTACAGGGGTAAACAAAGAGCTCGTCCTAGAGGTCGTCAGCCCCTCCTCCTCCTCCACCTCTTCCAACCCCTCAGCCTCAGAAAAGCAGCCCTAGATCCGCCATTCAGGATCATGCGGGTCCGGTGGGGGGTCGGCTTACCCACTTTCTACGGGATTGGGAATCGGTTACATCAGATCTTTGGGTTCTCAATCTCGTAGAAAATGGTTATGCTCTCCCAATTACCCTCCTTGCCAAGGTTTTTGCACGGAGGAACACCTCTTACTTCTGCAGGAGGAAGTGTAGACACTATTAAGAAAGGGTGCAATAGAGGTGGTTCCAGAGCAGGAAAGGGGTCAGGGATGCTACTCCCGGTATTTCCTGATTCCCAAGAAGGATGGCAGACTTCGTCCAATCCTGGTTCTCAGGATCTTGAATCTTTATCTGAAACAGGAGAAGTTCAAGATGCTCACCCTTGTGCAGGTTCTTCAGGCGCTGCTGGAAGAAGACTGGATGGTGCCGCTCGACTTGCAGGATGCGTATTTTCACATCCCAATCCTGAAGTCGCACAGGAAGTATCTCCGTTTCACGGTGCGATCGCAACATTATCAGTTTGCGGTCCTTCCTTTTGGAATTACTACTGTGCCTCGAGTCTTCACCAAGGTGATGGCGGTGGTGGCTGCACATCTCAGAAGATTGGGGGTTCCAGTATTCCCCTATTTGGACGACTGGCTGAGCAAGGCGGGGTCGTCAGAGAAACTGCTCCAGCATCTGCAGGAGACAACTCAGTTGTTGTACCGTTTGGGTTTTTCAATAAATGTACCCAAGTCTCACCTGGTGCCCTCCCAGCGCATCCTGTTCATAGGTGCTGTACTGGACACAACTGTGTGTTGTGCATTCCCTCCTCCTCAAAGGATTCACGACATACAGGAAATGACTCCTTTATTTTTCAATGGAGCGGTCGTTCCAGTCCTGAAGGTCTTCCGTCTGCTCGGTCTGATGGCTTCTTGCATTCTGTTGGTCAACCATGAACGCTGGCACATGAGGGCACTCCAGTGGTGCCTCCGCAGGCAGTGGTATCAGCACAACGGAGATCTCAGGGAGTCAGTGAGGATCTCGAGAGAAACTGCAGCGGATCTGTCTTGGTGGAGCGTGGAAGGCAATCTGTCTCAGGGAAAGCCTTTTCAACTTCCTCCAGCGATGGCCACAGTGATAACGGATGCATCCACTCTAGGGTGGGGTGCTCCTCTGGGGGATCTGGAGGTCAAGGGTCTTTGGTCTCCAGAGGAAAGTTTGCTTCACATCAACCTTCTGGAATTGCGGGCCATACGTTTAGCACTCAAGACCTTCCTCCCTTCCCTTCGCGGTCGGTCGGTTCAGGTCCTGACGGACAACACCACCGCGATGTGGTATGTCAACAAGCAGGGAGGAGTGGGGTCGCAGTGTCTCTGCAGAGAGGCTCTGCGCCTCTGGTCCTGGGTTCAGGACCACCAGATTTGTCTGATGGCAAATCATCTGGCCGGAGTTCTGAATGTGCATGCAGACAGTCTCAGTCGGCAGTTCTCGGCCGACCACGAGTGGAGGCTTCACCCGGAGGTGGTTCGTCACGTCTTTCAGACGTGGGGAACTCCTCGTGTGGACCTGTTTGCCACTCGCGAGAATGCTCACTGCCTGTCATTCTGCAGTCTCCAGTATCCGATTGAAGGAGCCTTGGGGGACGCGTTTCAGTTGAGTTGGGGAAGTCAACTGCTTTACGCGTTTCCTCCCATACCTTTGATTCCTCGGGTTCTGAGGAAGATTCGCCGAGACCGGGCCCAAGTTATTCTGGTCGCCCCGGATTGGCCAAGAAGGGTGTGGTACACGGATCTTCTCCACCTCTCCTCTCGCCCGCCGCTGCGTCTCCCTCTCAGGGCAGACCTCCTCTCGCAGTCGCAGGGGCAGGTTCTACACCCCCACCTCCAGACATTACACCTTCATGCCTGGAGATTGAACGGGGTAACTTGAACTCCTTTTCTCTCCCACACGATGTGGTGGATGTCATTCTTTCGGCTAGGCGTGACTCCACTAAATCTATTTATTCATACAGATGGTCTAAATTTGTCTCTTGGTGTGGGGAGAAGTCTGTTGACCCTTTGAGGGCTCGTTTGTCCGATATTTTACAATTTGCTCTTTCTTTGGCACAGCAGGGATTTGCTGTTGCCACAGTCAAGGGTTATCTTTCGGCATTGTCGGCATTTCTCTGTTTGCCGGATCAGCCGTCTCTTTTCAAGTCTCCAGTGGTTTTAAGGTTTTTGAAGGGCCTCACAAATAAGTTCCCTCCTACTCCCTTTATTGTGCCTCAATGGGATTTAAATCTTGTTTTAACCTTCTTGATGGGGTCTCCCTTCGAACCCTTACACAAGTATCCCATGAGGCTTTTGTCTTCTAAGACGGTCTTCCTCGTTGCGATCACCTCGGCAAGGAGGGTAAGTGAGCTTCAAGCTCTTAGTTCCAAGCCCCCATTCTTGACCATTCATGCTGATCGAATGGTTCTTAGGACCAGGGCTGCTTTTCTGCCTAAGGTGGTAACTCCCTTCCATCTGGGACAATCCATTACCCTTCCTACCTTTTATCCTCCCCCCTCACCCTTCCAAGGAGGAGGAGAGACTACACCGTCTGGACCCTAAGAGGGCGGTGAGCTTTTATCTCGATAGGACTAGAGACTATCGAGTGGATGACCAGCTCTTCGTTGGATTTGCTTGCTGCAAGAAAGGAAGAGCGGTGCACAAGCCCACTCTTTCAAGATGGATCATCCTCTGTATAAAGATCTGCTACTCTTAGGCAGGTAAGGAACCTCCAGAGGGTATAAGAGCTCACTCTACAAGAGCAAAGTCGTCAACTTCTGCCTTGTCTAGGGGTGTACCTGTAGAGGATATTTGTAGGGCCGCGACTTGGACCTCCCTCTACACTTTCGCGAAGCATTACTGCTTGGATACCGAGGTGAGGAGGAAAGGTCACTTTGCACGCTCTGTCCTCCAGGATTTTTTGGTGTAGATGAGTGGACACCCTCCTCCGGGAGTGGGGACTGCTGTGGGACTCTATTCACAAGGTGAGGAATCCACTGGCAGATGTATCTATCAGAAGAACAAGTTACTTACCTTTGGTAACGCTTTTTCTGGTAGACACAGTATCTGGCTGTGGATTCCTCACTGACCCACCCGCCTCCCCGTTGACCACTCTTCTATACCGAAGTTACTGTAATATGTTTATTTCAGATGTTTTATTGCATTTGTTTCACACTGTGTGCGTTACCTTGACATTTGTGTACTGTGTATACTGTGTATATTTCTACTGTCGTTGGTCCGTCCGTGTGCCTCGAAGGCACGGAAAAAAGGGCGGAACTGACGTCATCGCGCTGGCGTGGGCCTATTGTAGTGTCAGTGACGTCAGCGGAGTCGCGTGCGATGCCGTGTCTCTATGACGTCGTCCACGTTGGCGCGAAGCTACAAAAGAATTTCCGAATGTTGCTGGCGCAAGGGGATATTCACAAGGTGAGGAATCCACAGGCAGATACTGTATCTACCAGAAAAAGCGTTACCGAAAGTAAGTAACTTGTTCTTCTGAAAGTTCTCACTGTCATAGTGTTTCTGGTTGCAAGACAGCAGAGGTAAATGGCCTCGGCAGCCTTTGTCATACACAGTCCTACTTAATTAGTAGAAACTGTATCTGAACAACGTAACCGTCAGAATAAGGGGACTGAGTTACCAAATATCGTAATAATAATCCATATTTGTAAAGTGCAAACATATCGCCCCTTAAGGTATTAAGGCGCTGGGGGCCATCGGGGAGATTAAGTGAGCTATTGCCCAGAGAGAGTTGCATGGTGCTGAGCTGCCGCCAGGGATCGAACCGTGAGCCCAATGCTCTGGAGTCAGCCACTCTGGACACTGTGCCACACCTCTTACATCACTGTATGTTTGCCCAATTCCTAGTTAGCTCACAGTGCGCCATCTGAACCCCTACCCTTCCAGGGTGCCTGATGGTGTCTGTAACCTCAGAACATGACCACTATAATTCCCCAAGGAAATCGTGGAAGCAGACCTACCCGTTTGTTGTTACTAAGGCATGCCAGGAGACACAAGGATGATGCAAACTGGATATTCAAACATTTATTGAAACAATTGTAAAACGCATGAGCTGCAATTATTAGGAGAATGAAACTAAGCATTGTAACCAGCATTACAAGAATGGTGAAAAAGATTAACAGTTCAACCATTATAACATTGTTGCGTGATTATATAATTATCCCACAGCAGTCCCCACTCCCGGAGGAGGGTGTCCAAAGGTACTATTCTGCAACGCAGCGCTGGGCTTGCATGACGCGCTTCTCAACGTATTTAGATCGCGTTAGACGCGCATTTTAAAATTGCTTGTTGTGATTTTTTATTAAATCGAAATCTTCTTTTAGCCACATATAGCGCTTACTCGCACTCTAATCAGTTACCTTACCGCTGTTTTGGGCGGGTCACTTACTGCCACAGACTTCTTCCGCCATCTTGGTGGTAGGCAGGGACATATCGCGGCGCCATTTTGGTGAGCGCCCTAGTCTTTAGGCGGGCTGACCACGGCCCTACTTAAACCTGCCATGATGACGCGCAGCGGACACGCGCAGCGGGCGTGCCGGACTCACGCCGGAGTCCAGCCAGAGTCCTGCCCGTCTGCGCTCGTCCGCGCTAGAACGGGCTCAGGGGCCATGACTCTTACATCTAGTTCCAGTGTTAGCCCCGTACCATCTAAAGCTCTTTCATATACTGGTGAGGTTCTAGAATCCTTACGTCCTACTATACATTCTGACTGTACCTCCTGCCCTCTACCGATCTGTAATTTTAAATGCGCAGGTTGTAACTTCCATATTGGTAAAATGTCCTACTGTAAGGCAATGCGTCAGGTCCGCACACGAGGTAGACGGAGGAGAACTAAAAAAACCTTCTAACCGCCCTATACTCCAGTTTTGGAGCATTAATTGCAGGTCCCTCCCCAAACATAAACAAAATATTTATGATTTTCTTGTTGATGCGCAGCCCGACGCTTTGTTTCTCACTGAAACTTGGCTTCAGGAAAGCTCGGGTCCCGATATCGCCATCGCAATCCCCAACAATTATGTTATAGTGAGATTGGACAGAGACTCCGGAAAAGGGGGGGGCATTGCCATAATTTTCAAGTCTACTTATACCTGTAGGCTTGAAACCTTTCCCCTGTCCGGAAGTGGAACTGCTCTATTCAAGCTAGCAATTAATCCCCAACTTACCCTATCGGGCCTCTTGGTCTACCGCCCCCCTGGCAATGCTCTCACTTGGATATCTTCATTTGCTGAGATCATAGCTCCCCTACTTCTTAGGGCAGCAAATTTCACCATTCTTGGTGATCTTAATTTGCATTTAGAAGATCCTCTATGTACCACCAGCAAGCGCTTTCTATCTGATCTGGAGGCTCTCAACCTTTTGTTGTGTAATTCTGGATTCACTTACTCTGCTGGACATCAACTGGATCCCATTCTCTCCAATCTCCCTTTTGATTGTTCACAGAGTGCCCGCCCGCTGGAGTGGTCCGATCATTTCGCAGTCCACTTTTCCTTATTTTACACTAAGAACTTGACAAAGAGTGGCTGCAGTAAGGGTGAACTAATCCATCGGTGGGGTAAACTTGATATCACAAAGTTGAACCAGCACCTTTTGAATACCCGCCCTGAAGACAGTGAGGCTCCAGTTATGGAATTGAATACCCATGTTTCACATTGGCTCACCAATGCTGTTACCACCCTCCTTCCTTCAACCCCGAAACATTTCAGGACACACCGTTCCCCGGTACCTTGGTTTTCTGCCGATTTAAAGGTCTTACGAACCAAATGCAAGGCCCTAGAAAGGAAATGGAGGCACTCTTATTCGGTCTCTCTGAAGACCGTTTACAAAGAAGCTCTAAAAGGATACCATTCACAATGTAAAATTGCGAGAGCTGCCTACACTGTGAGTACAGTGACGCAAGCACAGAATTGCCCACGTGCTCTTTTTTTCTGTTGTCAGAAAATTGACAGGAGCGGACACTATCCCGATACCCCCAGCTTTGGAGGAAGTCCAGTGTAACTCCATTGCGGAATTTTTCATCGCCAAGGTTGAGCGCATATACGATTCTATGAGCGCTCCCTTGACAGTAAATGAACATCAATCGGGTCAGGCTGCAGGGATTGAACAACTATTCCCAACGGCGAAGGTCTCAAACTGGCAACTGTTCGATGACACTTCGTTCTTTTCCTGCCTGAGCAGTGTAAGATCGGGCTCTCCTCGTGATCCTGTACCCGCGAAAATCCTAAAGTTATTGGATCTCGAACCCCGGCGGGTTCTCATGAGACTCTTAAATGCATCTTTAATAGAGTCTCATGTGTTACAGGATTGGAAGCATGCAATGGTTGTTCCCCTTCTAAAAAAGGCAGGAGCCGATGTGTCTAACCTCGCCAACTTTAGACCCATATCCTTGCTGCCTGTTCTCTCTAAAGTGTTGGAAAGGCATGTTAACACTCAGTTAAACCATCTTGTGGAAAGCTCGGGATTTTTACACTCTTCCCAGTCCGGTTTTCGTGCACATTATTCCACCGAGACCGCACTACTCGGGGTGACGGAGAGTCTGCGGCACGGTATCGACCGCGGGGAAACATCTGCACTCATCCTTTTGGATTTGAGCGCGGCGTTCGATACCGTGTCCCATTCCATCCTTTTGAACTCTCTTTGATCCCTGGGGTAGATGGTCCTGCGTTAGCCTGGATCGCCTCCTTTTTAAGTGAGCGCACCTTCCAGGTCTTTTCTACAAAAGCCACATCCGCCACATGTCCATCGGCGTACGGCATTCCGCAGGGGTCCATACTCAGCCCCCTTTTGTTCAACATCTACGTCAGACCCCTGGCCACCATCGCAGAGGACGCTGGGCTGACTATTTTTTCATACGCCGATGACACCCAAATTGTTTTCTCCCTTTCCAGCAGTGCGTGCAACAGTGTATCGATCTTGAAGACCGGATTGTCATGTATAGCTGAGTGGATGCAGAGGCACCTCCTCAAGCTAAACGGTGACCAAACCGAGATCGTTATTTTGGGGAAGCATAAAGATCTTTGGGGCCCGCAACACTGGTCCAGTGACATTGGACCCCTCCCCCAGCCAACCTCTGTGGTTCGCAACCTCTGATTTCTCATAGACGACAAACTCTCTATGAGGCAGCAGGCCACTAAGGTGGCCGCCATCTTTTTTGCCACCTTGCGATGGCTCCAGAAAATCCTATGGATGCTGCCACATGCCACCAGGAGAACCGTTGTCCAGGCGCTAGTAACTTCTCGCCTGGACTATGGAAATGTCCTCTATCTCGGTGCCGACGCTGCTACCATTAACAAATTCCAGGTTGTACAAAACTCGTCGGCCCGTCTCCATTGTAACATCCTGAGGAGATCATCGGCCTCACAGGCTCTTTGTGATCTACACTGGCTCAGGGTCTCCAGCCGTATTAAATTCAAAGCCTTGTGTTATCTTTTTAAAATCAAGCAGGGTTCGGCCCCAAAATACTTGCAGAGTCTTGTCCAACCTTACAAGCCTAGTCGCACATTAAGATCTTCTGCCAACGGCGACTTCGTTGTTCCAAGATTCAAACTTGCAAGGATGGGGGGCCGGGCCTTTTCCCATCTAGGCCCCAAATACTGGAACGCGCTACCCATTGCTTTGAAATTAGAGACCAACCTATTCTGTTTTCGGAAAAAACTGAAAACTATGCTCTTTCAATAGTTCTATACGCTGCTTTGTCTGATTTATGGTACTGTTGCTGTGTCCTTTTTCTTCTTCAATCTATCCCTTGCGCCGGGAAACCCACTGCGGGTAGCTGTTGCGCATTATAAATTCAAATAAATAAATAAAAGAAAAAAATATATTTAATCTTATACTCCTATCTAATACTACCAACACTAACAAGAGTATATTGGGAGTAACCTCTGCCAGATCTCTTGGGGCAACCCCACCCCATACCTATGTATGATGTGTTAGGAAGCCAATCTGGGGTAAAGCAGGCTTCCATCCTTTGCAGGATGAAGGCTAGTAAGCAGTGCTGCATCTCAGTCAAAGAGCTCAGTGTTCCAGGATAATCCGCAGAAGTGTTACTCTGACAAATTTGTCTGAGAGGCGGTTTATATAATAAAAACACTTTTCCATTCGCACTGTGTCAAAGGTGCAGTGCCAATGTGATTGTTTGTCTTGAGACACATAGCTGTCTCCAACTCTACAACTAAATGCAAGGGCTTCGCTTTAAATGTTCCTATCCTTGGATAGAGAGTACAGGCAACATGATAAAATGCTGACTAAGAAATGTGCTGCATACAATATCATTTCTAAGCATATTATTGTATAAGTGCAAGGCATGCAGCCCACAAACCTCCGCAATTGACCAACAGTGATCAAACCGAAATGTCGTTTAAATACGATGAACCAGTATGGCAATATTTCCGTGTGGCACAATAGCGTCTGGTTCTCTGAATTTGAAGCTTACGCTGACCGTGATAAGGATGGACGGCCGCGACGGTGGCTTGTCATTATTTGGTTATATATTTTGAGATGTCTATATTGCCCATCGAATAAGGAGGATTGTGGGCCGGTATCCTACAGAACCAGACGCTATTGTGCCACACGGAAATATTGCCATACTGGTTCATCGTATTTCAACGACACTTCGGTTTGACCACTGTTTATCAATTGCGGAGGTTTGTTGACCGCAAACTTTAGACCATTAGACACGATTTTGCCCAGCGGGTCTACTGCTGCAACATCACAGCTACTGATGCCCACGGAGAATCCGGGTTGATCGTGACTTGGACTTTCTGGCACAGGACCACTTTTGGACCTATATTGAGACTATTTAGCCCTGACGAAGTTCCAATGGAACGAAACGCTTTGGCTGTGGTTGAATATTTAAAGATTGAAAAAGAATACAGAATTCATGTAGATATATTGGAAGTTCGTTTGATATTATTCTTCGGTGCACCGTCCTTTTCTTCAACATAATTCATATCTGTCCGTCTTAAGCAGCATGATCAACACAGCCTCATGCATAGAGGGGGCAATATGTGCATCATACAGCCCTCTTCAAATACCTCCGGCAGCTCCGGCAGCTGCGGCAGCAGTAAGGATTCATATTCCTCATAGAATTCAGTCAGAATGTCATCGCCGCCCGGGGCTTTGCTCCCAGGTACACTTTGTTTTTCCAGGATCACCTTGTGTTTCCAGGATCACCTTGTGTAATGTGAATAGTTGCTCAAGCTATTTTAGATCTCCACCCTCTGAATTACTTCTTCCGGAAGGACAAATTCAGTTCTGTGTGCCCTGGATCCAGGCGACTGGATTGTTGCCATGGACTTGTGGGATGCATATTTTCATGTACCCATCATGCAGTCCCACAGATGCTACCTGCATTTCAAGGTAGTTAATGTGCATTTTCAATTTGCAGTTCTCCCATTCGGGCTTACCAGCGCCACTGTGGTGTTCCCGAAAGTGATGGTGAATGTTGAGTTGCACCTTTGGAGGTTAGGGTTATCAGTTTTTCACTTCTCGATGACTTCACCCAATTAGTAGTAAAATTTGCTAGTAAAAAACCTTACTTAGATCAGTCTATTTCTATGAAAGAACACACTTCGGTCACCTCAGGGTCCTGCTTCCATATGCTACGTCTGTTGAGAAGAGTCTTCCCTCTTTTACCACTTTCCTCAAGGAAAACCTTGGTTCAAGCCTTGGTAATCAGTTGCCTTGATTACGGCAACTCACTCCCGGCCTATTTAGCGGTGGCCGCTCGACTACAATCCTTCCCCACCTCGAGTTGATGGTGGTGACCGGAGTGTCCCTCCTGATTTGGGGTGGTCACCTGAGAGAAAAAGGTACCTTTTTAGGTCTCGCCTGAGCCAGTGCATGCGCTGCTCTGGCGAGACATTTAGTGAGTGGGCTTTAAAAAGCCGCCCACAGCTTTTTGTGTGGCCTAGAGCATGCGGTTACGCGCACAGTAATGCGCATTCCCCGCATCGCTCGAGCAGGCGCCATCTGGCTTTTATTCTCGCTTGCTCTCCCAAGCACGTGCTTCTACGCTCCTCCCCCCTCCCCCCCCACCACAGACCGTGTCTAGCGGCCCCGTGTCTTGCTTGCTTTTGATTTAAGCTTCATTATTTCACCCGCGGTCTTTCCTTGGTACTCACGGCTCCTCCTCCTCCTCTCATGTTGTTCCCTTCACACAAACGATTCTTCTCGACCACGTTTCCAGTTGGAATAATCTGCATACTCAAATCAGCCAGCTCCATTTTGAAATGTTTTCGCCCCACCCCACGTTTCGGCTACGCACTTGCTCACTTCTTCCCCTCAAACAGCCTGTTCCTAGTACATCCCTTTTACCCTTAATTATACATATTAGGAGGCCCCTTCCTTAACCTAATCTACCTCACCGTCTATTCTGTGTTGTCAATTACTAGATAAAAGCAGCTTGTTGTTGTTCATATACCACATGCTATGCTTTTACCCGTCCCCTTAAAAGCTTTCTTTACAATTACAAACAGAAAAAACACAGACTTCAAGGCACCTTCGGTGCATCTGCCTGTTCCATTTGATGTTTTGCATTCACACAAATGCCGTACTGGTTTCAAGCCAATCTTAAAAAGTAATACACATTTAGCAGTTTCGTTAAAGGTGTCACAAACAACATACTAACATACAGCTCCCATGTTTAGCCACTAAACAAACAGCCACCTTTAACCTAGTTGCACTGCTTTAACCGGTTGTTCCAAACACGCCGTTCCTCCAATACGTAATATACTACAAATTTGCTCAGACCTTACAACACTTTACATAATGCTTTTAATAAAACAGTTTATTCTACATATTTTCACAGCCCATCTATGCTATTTTGCATTTTCTCACGATATAGTTTTTGCGAGCTAAACACATAAATGCAAGTCCTTTTTTTTTTTTTTTACTAATTCATTCCTATCAATATACCATCGCGCCTTACTCTTTTACACACTCACACTTTTCACACTTTTTTTTATTATTGGTCATATAGTTATAACCCCATTACCACACAATAGCGCTTTACTGTAACACAACTCTCACTAACTATCTCCATCTCTATCTAACTCACTCCCTCAATAACTCACTGTCCTACTAAATCAATAACTTGCAATAACTATATATATACATAAGTAACTAAGTCTTGCAACCTGTAAAAAGTACCCAGTGCCAGTTGGCATAGTGTATCTTGTATATTTGCTATTCAAATGTGTTTTCTACTACTACAAAAGCTATTATTCATAAACCTTGTATCAAGTTCAATTTATGGTGTGACTAGTATTGTGTTGCTATTTACGTATTGCTAAAATGCTTTCAAATTAAATATCAGCATTAATTGTTCACTCGTGCTCATTTGGAGGGAGTTATTTATCGCTATAAGTAGTAAACCCACAGCATCACTTGGCAACACCACGGCATCTTTCAGCATCACCACAGCATCACTCAGTGCAACCACAGCATCACTCAGAGCCAACACAGCATCACTCAGCGCCAACACAGCATCACTCAGCGCCAACACAGCATCACTCAGCGCCAACACAGCATCACTCAGCGCCAACACAGCATCACTCAGCGCCAACACAGCATCACTCAGCGCCACCACAGCATCACTCAGCGCCACCACAGCATCACTCAGCGCCACCACAGCATCACTCAGCGCCACCACAGCATCACTCAGCGCCACCACAGCATCACTCAGCGCCACCACAGCATCACTCAGCGCCACCACAGCATCACTCAGCGCCACCACAGCATCACTCAGCGCCACCACAGCATCACTCAGCGCCACCACAGCATCACTCAGCGCCACCACAGCATCACTCAGCACCACCATAGCATCACTCAGCGCCACCACAGCATCACTCAGCGCCACCACAGCATCACTCAGCGCCACCACAGCATCACTCAGCGCCACCACAGCATCACTCAGCGCCACCACAGCATCACTCAGCACCACCACAGCATTGCTCTACTCAACCACAGCATTGCTCTACTCAACCACAGCATTGCTCTACTCAACCACAGCATTGCTCTACTCAGCCACATCATCGCTCTACTCAGCCACAGCATCGCTCTACTCAGCCACAGCATCGCTCTACTCAACCACAGCATCACTCGGCACCTCCACAGCATCACTCAGCACCACCACAGCATCACTCAGCACCACCACAGCATCACTCAGCACCACCACAGCATCACTCAGCACCACCACTGCATCACTCAGCGACACCACATCATCACTCGAGCCAACACTGCATCACTCAACAACACCACAAGATCACTCAGCACCACCACAGCATCACTCAGCACCACACAACATCACTCAGGGACACAACAATATCACTCAGCGCCACCACAGCATAAGTCAGCACGACCACAGCATCACTCAGCACCACCACAGCGTCACTCAGGGCCAGCACAGGATCACTCAACGCCACCACAGCATCACTCAGCGCCACCACAGCATCACTCAGCGCCACCACAGCATCACTCAGCGCCACCACAGCATCACTCAGCGCCACCACAGCATCACTCAGCGCCACCACAGCATCACTCAGCGCCACCACAGCATCACTCAGCGCCACCACAGCATCACTCAGCGCCACCACAGCATCGCTCTACTCAACCACAGCATCGCTCTACTCAACCACATCATCGCTCTACTCAGCCACATCATCGCTCTACTCAGCCACAGCATCGCTCTACTCAACCACAGCATCACTCAGCACCTCCACAGCATCACTCAGCACCTCCACAGCATCACTCAGCACCACCACAGCATCACTCAGCACCACCACAGCATCACTCAGCGACACCACATCATCACTCGAGCCAACACTGCATCACTCAACAACACCACAAGATCACTCAGCAACACCACAGCATCACTCAGCACCACACAACATCACTCAGGGACACAACAATATCACTCAGCGCCACCACAGCATAAGTCAGCACGACCACAGCATCACTCAGCACCACCACAGCGTCACTCAGGGCCAGCACAGCATCGCTCAGCATCACCACAGCATCAGTCAGCACCACCACATCATCACTCAGCACAACCACAGCATCACTCACCTTCACCACAACATCACTCGGGAACACCACAGCATCACTCGGGAACACCACAGCATCACTCTGGAACACCACAGCATCACTCAGTACCTCCACAGCATTAGTCAGCACCACAACAATATCACTCAAGGCCACCACAGCATCACTCAGGGCCAGCACAGGAGCACTCAACGCCACCACAGCATCAGTCAGCACCACCACAGCAGCGTCAGTCAGCACCACCACAGCAGCGTCAGTCAGCACCACCACAGCAGCGTCACTCAGGACCACCACAGCAGCGTCACTCAGGACCACCACAGCATCACTCAGGACCACCACAGCATCACTCAGGACCACCACAGCATCACTCAGGACCACCACAGCATCACTCAGGACCACCACATCACTCAGGACCACCACAGCATCACTCAGGACCACCACAACATCACTCAGGAACACCACAACATCACTCAGAATCACCACAGCATCACTCAGAACCACCACAGCATCACTATGTGCTACCACAGAATCACCCTGCAACGCCACAGTATCAATCAGCACCACCACAGCACCACTCAGGGCCACCACAGCATCACTCAGGGCCAGCACAACATCACTCAGCACCACCATATCATCACCCAGCATCCCTGAGGGCCACCACAGGATCACTCACCTCACCACAGCATCACCCAGGAACACCACAACATCACTCAGAACCACCACAGCATCACTATGCGCTACCACAGCATCACTCTGCAGCGCCACAGTATCAATCAGCATCACCACAGCATCAGTCAGCACTACCACAGCATCACTCAGGGCCACCACAGCATCACTATGCGCTACCACAGCATCACTCTGTAGCGCCACAGTATCAATCAGCATCACCACAGCATCAGTCAGCACCACAGCATCACTCCGGGCCAGCACAGCATCACTCAACGCCACCACAGCATAACCCAGGGCCAGCACAGCATCACTCAACGACACCACAGCATCACTCAGTGCTTCTTACACTTTTTAATTATAACTTCTCAGCATGCTGCACAGCAGCCACATTTCTCTACAGCACAGCTTAGAAACATAGGCACAGTCAATAGCTCTACCTGAAGACTTATAAGGCCCCTCAATGCATAGCCAATAGGTCTCGCCTTTGTGACATTATAAGTGTTTAGTTAGCCAGCACAATATCCTTGATTAAACAACATCAAGTGTTGCATGGCTAATCACTTATAAGGTCCCAAAAGCGAGACCTATTGGCTATGCCAATGCTTGTTTTTGTTACAGCTTGGTCATGTGGACCACTTCCTATTCCCCAACAGTCCTTTTTTGAACAGTCACAAAGGGGACTTTTGCAAATGAATTAACACTTCCTTTCAAGTGGCTGGTAACTTTTGTATAGTTTGCAACCGGAATTGCTATTGCAAACCAAAGATTCACAAGGTAACGAATTGGTATTTGGGAGGTATTCCCACAACAGGCCTCTTCCTTGTAGTGATTTGTATACCCTTTTACTGACTGAGAAATAGTTTTGCGATTCGGTAAACTGATTATAGGCAAAATCATTTTAAAGGTTGCAAAGCTACTAATTATGCAAATCACAGGGTTTGTCGCCACTAAAAAGCTTTGTACATCTGGCCCAAAATACCATTGAGCATGGGGACGTCACAGTAGTCACACTGGTAAAACACATAGTACATTTTCATTTAGGGATCAGACCTTTTGGCAGGCCTGCATGCACGGTGGAGCACGGCACACAGTTTAGCTATGAAAGATATATTTGACACGTCTTGCTTCTGCTGCTGAGTGATGTTTAATATGCTAAAGTTACATTTCTGATTATCTTCTGGGAGTTTTATGGGGTTTTGTATTTATTGTGCATTGGATAATAAAAGTATGCTAGTGTAAAGTATTGTATTATAATGCAATATTTTTTTTTACTTCGATAGAATATTATTTAAGGACCAAGACCGAAATTGGGATGAAATTGAAAACAAACTGCGAGCAGAAAGCGAAATTCCTGTTCTAAAAACATCAAGCATGGTATGAGGACATATTTCAAGCCTAACATTTTATGTCCTAAAAAGTATTTACAAAATGCTGGCAAGAACGGCTTATGTTATTAAATTCTTTACAGTTAAAAAAATGTTTCATAGTTCATATGCACTAAAATTAACAGCATTTACTGATGACTGACTACAGGATGCAGCTTTGCTGGAAATGCTGCAAAATCTCACTTTGGTGCTTTGCTTATTGATTTGATTGTATTCACAGGTGTTTTGTAACTGATATGGTGGATAAAAAAATGGAATTGTCTTTATACATACATCGTTACCAATTTTCTACACTGCTAGTTTTACTTTTACTGCAGTCACAGATTTTTCTTTTTCTGATTTTATACGTCATATATCAAACCGCTCAGCACCCTGATATGCGCTGCACCCAAAGGAACACAGAAATCAATTCTCCGTCCTGTGTTTGGAGGAGTGTTAGATTTCCTTGTACCTTTGGCTGCAGTGCTTATCAGGGTGCTGAACTGTGTAATATATCTATTCTTCCCCGCTTTTATCGACTCCGGAAACGACGGTTTGCTTGCTTCGTTGTTTTCAATTGCGAACCTTATAATCCAGTAAGTTTGAGGATTCCACTTTCCTCCATACCCAGGATCAAGCGGGCAACTAGAGACAAATTTCGGGGGGGGGGGGCTAATTCTAATTCTTCTAACCATAGACAGAGTGGCTGTAAAATGGGGTGAAAACACAACGAAAGCCTCATTTACAAGTAGATGGTCTTTTAAAGAACTGTTAAGTACTCGGGTGCGGCTGCAATTAGATTGTCGCCAGCCCCCGAAGCTGTCTCTGCCTGGGCTGACTCACACGACGGGGGGGGGGGGGGGCTGAAGCCCCCTGACCCCAATGGGTGTTGCACGCCTGCCCAGGATAGTAAGAGGACTTCCCCATGTATTTGGCTTCGGCACCTAACATGGTGCGCAGCTGTTTTAGATAGCTGCTTTGGACCGTCTCCATCATAATTTCGTTCCAGGTTTTTATCTGTTCGGGAAGTATCGCATTTTCCTGGCATTTGATCCCGGGACACAGCTGCTTGTAACTTATTTATACTTCAATCGAAGGGATTGAATGGTCCGGTTTCCGGTCATCTGCTTCTGAGACGAATTTGCTTTCGCCCCCCTGAAGAAGTCCATCGTATTGGAAGAAACGCATTGGACGGTCTACCCTTCAAGTTGCTAAATATGTTTTTCCAAAAAAAAAGAGAACTTAAAGAACAAACTTCGTGTACAGATTTCTTAATTGTGATATCATTGATGTGTTGGTGCACCGATTGTCTTCATGTTGAATATGGTTGGGTCCAGTAGCCCGCACCTTGACAGTGGGTGTTTAGATTGTATGCACACAGCTTAGGGTATTTTCCCTCTTTTTGATAATCTTGGGGATAATAGGTCAGGTGCTAGCTGCTGAAGGGTTTCACTGGCAATTTTTGCATCACCATTGTTTTATGTTCATTTTATTAAATCAAGACTCGTTTTTAATGTTCTAAGTGTACCTAGGAGTTTTTTTTGTTTCTTGCAGTGGGCTTATTGTTTAACAGTTCTTTACTCCTTCTAACTATGGCTGATTAGGGAAAAGTGAAGTGATGGTGCAAGAATCTTTGAACAACCCTTGTTGCACCACTTCAACATGCGTTACCTCCGTGAATTTGGCCCTAGGGAAGCATTTTTTTTTTATCATAAGGGAAATCTGGCACCCATTGCTGCTGGCAACCCCATATTGCTACCTAGTCTTACCAAATACATAAAAAAGGGGAAGAAGTTGATGAGGGAGCATATCTTTTTAAGTCAATCCTACCAGACATTACTAGCTGTCTGATTGCAAAAGACCTATCCTGGCTTTTTCAAGAACTTACAAGGGTTTATAACACGCCCGCTGCTTACTATTGGTTGGCAGCATTGTCACTTGTGTGCTTGCTTCTTCTTTTATTGGCTTTCTTTGTCCCAGCTTGTCCATGTCGAGTTTGCCCTTCTCCTGGAGCACAGGCTTTATACCATCTCTGATTGGCTGACTTCTCTTCCTCTCACTTTTAGGGAATTACTTTTTTTCTTTCTGCCTAAGTACTCCATGAGACTTCATGTGGTTTCCAGCTCCTTCCCTCTTGTGAGTCTCGTGTGTCCCTCCTTCCAAATAACTGCACCCCCATGCTGCATGTTGCTGTCTCACTTGTGCTGCAGGTTCTCTTGTGTGTTCTCCCCCACAAAACTCCCACCGTCACACCCACAAAGAGTAAGCCCATTCTTATTCACAGAATATATTTTTACCACTGGTACTGCAACAACCTTTCATAAATAAAGAAGGTATGGACTGAAAATAAAACTATGTAGGAAATAATGTTAAATTATTTAAGCTGGTTAAAAATATAATTATGGTTAATTTAATGTTTTAAAAAAATGCAAACACTATTTAAATCTAACATAAATTAATAACCTTTTCAAAATGTAAAAAATAATTTATCATGCATTTTATTAAATTCAAATTAAAATGCTTTTAATTTGATGCATCATTTTAAATATTTTTTAATGCATAATAAAACTATATTTGTATTGCTGAAATTGGTTTATAATATAAACTTCAGAGAAATACTTTGAACTTAATTTCATATATTCGAAATAATTATATTTACATTTAATTGTTACTTATGCTGTAATGTTTTATATTGTTCTAAAATTCAAATAAATCTATACCATTTTTTAACTTGAAGAGTTTCAATTAAATATACACTTTTTTCCTATACTTCACCATATGGAGAGCCCCCTCCCGGTGGCAGAGACCTCCACCTACATGTGCAAAGTTACTAGCAGAAACTTTAAACTATTAACCTCTTTCTTTTACATACTTATTAAATTAATATAAATATTTTAAATTAAATACAAATAATTTTTGAAGTTTTATGAAAAAATTCCACCCAAATTGAAGTGTGGATTTATTATGTTACACATTTCAAAAGTTATGTATAAATATATTTGAGTTTTTTTCAATTGTTATAATAAAAATTAGTTGTTAAATTAAAAAAGTAACATTTGCTTTAATTAAATATTAATTAAAAATATATGATTTTTTAACATTCAATGTAACATATATATGGTTAAAAAGTAAAATTAAGTTATTTTAATTTAACATTATTTCATAAGGCACTCTATTTTAACTCCCTGCCTCTATTTTTTTCTAATTTTTGATGAGAGGGTATAGCAGAATTAGTGGTTACCATCTGTGGTGCTGGTCTTACCGCTGCCCCTTTTTTCCTTTTTTAGATGTAATAACTTACTCTTAAATGTGCCCTCCCCCACCCCCGTTTGAGGAGGTAGAGACATGTAAGTCAACATTTTTGAGTAACTTTATGCTTATAAATGGTAAGTAGCCAAAGGTAGTGAGTTACTCAAAAAGTGTAAGAGTAAACTTACATATGCAGATTTACTCATGTGTAAGTTTACCATTGTGAATGAGACCAAATGTTTTACATTAACACTTCAGTACGATGCCTTTCCCTGCTAGGAATGAGTCATGGTATTATTTTAAGCTTTAGTGGCCACATATGCCATTTCTACTTACCTCGACCTAAATACTTTTCTGGGATGGTGTTGTGCAGCAGGTTCATATAGCAAGCCATCATTGACTATACTTTCTACACCAAGATGATTGGCTTGCTTTGGTTTTGATTTCACTTAGCCATTGTTTGTCTCTGAGCTACTAGTGATGATTTATCATGGTTACTATTGGGGTATATCCTCATTCTGTTTCTCGTTGTAGCAAAAAAAGCATTCTGGTAATAACTGTATTTGATTACCTAACGTTTGTTATGTGCAGGGAAGAGTTTGGTTTCTCCAGATGGAGAATAGGTTGGAGAATGCATCTCCCAAGTCATTGTTTTGAGAGTTAAGGAACTATTTTGTTTGCCTGATCATACATTTTTAAATGTAATTTATTTTATTTGCATTGGTCCATTAATTGCAGTTCTAGCAGAGATCAGACAGGAAATCCAATTGTGAAAATAAAAGGGACCGCAGAACGAAAGTGACTTTAACAATGACTGATCTATGAGATTACGCCTTAGATGAAAGATCGTTTTGAAGCTAACTGAAAACCAAGAAACCCCTCAAAAAAGCTGAGGGAAGCAAATCCGAAACGAAACGTGTTGGCTGATAATGATTGTAATTACTTGTCCAGAGGCAGGCAGTAATTATTGAGGTGTATCACATCATAGTAATAGCAAGACAAAATAAATCAGTTTTTTTTACTACCAAATGGAAAGTGCTAGAAAACTGCTATTTACAAGCACGTTTATACAAACTGGGTAGGAGGGTCCGTTCTAGCAGAGTAGCACCTCCCAGTGAATCAATTTTGTTAATGACACCATATATGTGTGGCCGTTCCTTCCTACCTTAGTGATCATGAGCTCTGTACATTACACATCTATGGATTCTCTGGGTGTAAGCCTACCTGAATCAGTGGGTCAATTTATTTTTACAAACTGGACACAGAGGAAATGATCAAATTAAAAACAATAGCCACTTGGCTTAAGAGACAAGCCGTTTTTGTATTATGGTTAAAACATACATAGAGCTACAAAGATTGCTCAAATCAAGTATGTAAATAGAATGACAAAGGATGAGCTGTAGATTGTAGGCCCCTTTTGAAATGTATGATCTGACCTTGCTTATGACTAAATTATTATTCACTTCAGCAGAATATTTCTGCTTGTGAAAAATCTAAAATCATACACAAGTAGAAATTGTTTCGCACAAGTCTAGCTGTGGGTGTCCATGGAATAGGAAAAGCCTATGTGAAATATATTTTGTATACATTCAGTATACTGTGATACATAAATTCTTATTCTATTGTAATCAACAACTTTTTGTACTTAAAAAAAATTGGACGTAGCCTGAGGGCAGAATGAGATTGTTTAGTGTTTGCATCATCAGTTTCATCATCAAATAGAAATTCAATTTTGCCGATAATGCAAATAAAATTAACACATTATTTGTTTTTCCTTAGGAGATTTTATCAATCTTACAAGAGCTGAAACGAGTTGAAAAGCAATTGCAAGGTAGACATTGTTTTTACATTTAATCTCTGTGCCTTCAATGTATGTATATTCACTTAATGTGTTCTTTTTATAGCGAAGCCAATACATTTATTAGATTGTTAATGATCATGTAAAACCTGGGATGTATCATTTTTTGATGTGAAACAGGTTTAGCCATTCAAAAAAGGGTGTTTAAAGGGGTTTTAATGCAATATGCCTTCTTTCTCCATATCATCACATATGCACTAACTGTCTTTTAGTGCTAAAATAGATTTCAGTTCTGTTAGGACACCAAGCCCTACATAGCAAACCAACCAGATGTTTAAAAAAAAATATCAGACCCTGCAGACCTACATACATTAGGGGCAACGTCTTCTCATACACAATCTGACATGTTCTAAAACATCCTACATTCCAGAAAACATAATAGGAAATAGTGTAAACCTTCTGCTCCAGTAGATGCACTATGCAGAGACAAAATTATATTTTCATTGGGATGTAAATATGTGCAAGACTCTAAAAGAGTTCTTTTCCAGAACACCTTCATCAATAATCATAAGCAATAGTCTCACCCATGCACGGGAACCTGGACAGCTTTTTTAAAGTATAACCAAATATACATAATCTTTCTGTAGAAAAACTTATTTTTTCAAATGAGTAATACTTTAGAAAGTCTGCATATAGGCTATATTGGCCGATTATTTATTTATTTTGTTTTAAGTGACCTGACAAATCTTTTCCATATGCCTTTTTTAAAGAGAAAATGAAGAAATGAAAGAAAACAAGTACAGTGAAGATAGAATGGCCCACTGACTTTAGAGACTGAAAAGCTGGCTCTCTGCCTGTAAGAAATCCCTTACAGTTGTTAACCCAGCAGGCCCAAACAATGACAGCCAGGTCAGTTCGTTCTTAAAGCAAGGATCCTGGTGTACCAAGATCCCCCGACTATTTCATCTTTAAAAATCCTTTCTAGGCTTCAGTTGTCCTACCTTAATCAACATTTTTGGTGTTAAACCGTTTCTGACAGAAAAGAAATGTTCTGTGGAAAAAGATTTCCACAGATCCCTCATGACCTTTGCATCATGTGTCTGCCAGATCTTAATCTCTCTGATCAGTATAAGCACCAGATGTACCCTGAAGGACAGAGAGAAGATCAGACTTACCCCAGTAGTGGAACTTTCATAGATTCCCATGCTTTGTATCATTCCCCGTCGTCGGAATGGGAGCTCCCATTCTGACGACGGGGAATGATACAAAGCATGGGAATCTATGAAAGTTACCAATACTGGGGAACCAAAGTTACAGGTAAGTAACTTGTTTTCCAACCCCAGTATTGGAACTTTCATAGATTCCCATGCGTTGTATCATTCCCCGTCGTCGGAATGGGAGCTCCCATTCCGACGACGGGGAATGATACAAAGCATGGGAATCTATGAAAGTTTCCAATACTGGGGAACCAAAGTTACAGGTAAGTAACTTGTTTTCTTCTTGGCCAGGAGCAGAGAATATATATGTACAAGACACCAGAGACTTAGAGACTTTAGGCAGACAAGAAGGGGCTTCTGCTGCCTCAGAGTACTCAAGAAATTGCATCATCACTCTGGATCATTACACTCCAGATTGAGGAAGAACAGGTACGACAGTCACCTGCTCAACATCAAGGACATGTTCGCCACCGAAACAGGATTCAACTTCGAAGGTACCCAGCATATCAACTTTGTAGGAAATATCAATGTGCAGCCGCAGTTCAACGTTGAAGAAAATATTTTTACATCTGTCAGGATGGCTAAGGAAGTTAAAGATGAGGCATGTTCTAGATTCCTCAGCTTCAATTCAGAATATGCGAGAATCTACTCACCCTTCAGAAACGTTACGCCACCTGTTGTAGAGATATCAGTTTATCTCCTAGGCCATCTCACCATTCTGTGCCTTCTTCAACCGTTGGGCCTTTTACACCTCAACTAAAGGCTTCTACTGAGCCTGAGTAGGCTATTCCACAATTGGAAGCAGACTCCCACACCAAGGTGCACTGCAGCTTCAAGAACCACCCCATCTCTAATGTACACTTTGTCTTGGGGACACAATTTGAATCCAAAAACACTGACTTATGGGCACACACCAGAGCTCAGGCATACACCTTCTCCTGCAAAAAGTCATTTTATCATCTGAAGGCATAATTCTCATGGAAACATAACT
The DNA here is from genome assembly GCF_964261635.1 of Lissotriton helveticus. Lineage (NCBI taxonomy): Eukaryota > Metazoa > Chordata > Amphibia > Caudata > Salamandridae > Lissotriton > Lissotriton helveticus. The sequence continues at coordinate 940,052,108 of NC_136067.1, forward strand.
CAAATGTACCCTCACTGCAATTTAGGACATACCAGGAGATAATGCACTGCTCATACATGTCTGAAATCTTTGTGGTCATGGGGATGGGGTGGTAAGGAGGGGGGTTCATTGAAAGGTTTTAATTAATATGTATTTTTTAGAATGATTATGGACAACTGTCTAAATAAACTTGTTTTTAACCTTAACCTAACCTTAACCTTCTTGGTCAGCTTAATTTACCTCTTCTGTAAAATGGCCATATTCCAACTTTTTGATCACCAGTGCCACACAACTCTCCAATGGATGACATCCGCTCTTTTGTCAAAGTGCTTGAGAGAGGAGTAGCAAAGTGTTCCATTCATGTGGAACTTTCACTGGACTCTACATCTGTCAGTGTTGAGACTCTGCACTTGTAAACTATTGCTAGACACATGCTGCAGTTTGTTCCAGGACTAATTGAAATGGGCGTGCAAATGTTTCTGACGTGATTACAGTGAAACTGTCTCTTTCTGGACTGCAAAAGAAGTATAGACCGCTAAAGGTTAGATGCGTATCTAGACTCCATTTTAGTTTTAGCAGCTAGATGACAACATGCTACTGCTTCTTCCTCTGCAGTCCCTGCAGACAAGCAGAGCAAGAAACTGGAATCAGTAGGGAGGAAATGATGTGGTACCTCTGCTGTTAATTTCATGAAAATGGCTATGCTACTAAACAGTTAGGAAGTTATGACTGCTTAATATGAGATCCCCTGAAAAACCTGCCCAGAGGACAAGGAGAGTTTTCAAGAAACCCTTAATGAAGGCAGGTTGTTATTGAACCTAACCATTTCAGCAGCACTGGACATAGGAGAACTAGCTGCTCATGGTTATTGTCATATACGTACCGTGAGCATGTCACCCTGGATTCCTCTTAAAGGATTGAAGCTGGAAGCTCAACAGTGTATTCTGAAGTCACATCATTTTATTTAGCTCACGCTCTGACAATGACCAGCAGCGCATGAAGACTGAAGCTGAGTTGATGAAAGCTGTAGTTTTAAAAAGGAGAAAAGACTAAGAAGACAGCAGTACAAACATTATCAGAGGCATCACTACCAGTAGAGTGTTGAAAGCCCTTTGCGGCCACAACAACAAAGGAAGCAGGTGTTCTAACAAAGATGTCCCCAAAAAGGAAGAGGAGGTCATCCACCTCCGTCTGCTGGAAAGTCCTCTGAAGAGGAAAACAATTACCTTCTCTTCCCCCTCTTCCTTCAGCCTCACCAATAGGCGGAGGCATCTCAGACCTTGTTGCAGCGTGGCAGTGGATCATAAGAGACAGATGGGAGCTGAATACTGGGCAAAGTGCTAATCTCTCAAGTTCAAGTCACTTTTGTTGGCCATTCCACTGCAGAAAACTTCTCACTACCAACTAGACAGCATTCTCCTAGAGATAGAAGCCACAAAAGATGTCCCAGCATCTCAGTAAGGAATGGGAATTTATTCCTGTTACTGTGATATTATTCCTGTTACTTTCGTGTTCTAAAGAAATACAGAACCATTCTGGAATTGAAAGCAGAAAAAGAATGGATATAAAAAGAAAAATTCCAGGTGATGGCACTTCATCAGTTCTGTCTTAAGCTCCACTGAGTAAACTGAATATGCACCATAGACTTCTGAAACACTTACTTCGACATGCTTAGATCTTAAATCTATAATAGCGAATGTTCATTTCCAGTACAAGGTCACTCCATATGAACACAAATCAGCACCCAGAACTTTTTAAATGCAGGGCAGTGGTAGTCGCTCACTTGAAAGGGACAAAATATTTGTTTATCCACATCTCAATGAATGGCTTATCAAAGCAACAGGCCTTACCTCATTACTGTCTGGCAGTCCGCATTCCCCAAACAGTAGGCCTCCATGTCCACATGCTAAGCCCACATCCACTAAGTTCCATCCATTACCTGGGAGCAGTGTTAGATGCCTACAAGGCTTCTGTTGTTCTGAAGTGCCAAACTCTTCTGAAAACCATGCATTTTTTTCAGTCTACCATATTTCCTCACTGCTGAGCTCTACAACATCATGCATTTTCCAAATACTTCATGTGCACCTATATATGAGAGCTCCATGGGATTATGCATTTTCCAAATATCTCATGTTCATCTACACACATGAATCAATCTAGCCAATACCAAGGCAGTGCCAAAAGAAGAACATGCCCCTTTCAGTGATACGTTGTGGAACAAACAATATTCAGATGTCTTCCGTGGTGGAATGGGAAGCACTTTCTGATTGCTTTCAAGTAAATGTAAATGTAGTTGAGCTTATATAGCGCACAGCTACCCGCAGTGGGTTTCCCGGCGCTTGCTTAGGGAACCCGTCCTGGTATTCCCCTGTGAGATATCAGGGTATCCACAAGGTGAAAGTCAGGCATCCCGCCGCGAGGGGCCGTTGTGGAGATTAAGCAAGCTATTGCCCAGAGTCGCAGAGTGTGAACCCGAGAGTCGAGGAGGCACGGGGCGAGAATTATCGAGTCAGTGGAATTTTTAGCCCAAGACCCCGCCGAGGCGGGGAATTGAACCCTGGTCCAGGACCGATCTCAGCTTCCGGGTCTGCTGCCTCTAACCCCTGAGCCACACTTCTCCACACAAGTCCAGGGCACATGTTGGTAGACAGATTCCACATTTTACATGAATATCCTGGAATTCTCGGGCTGTCCATCTGACTCTCAGGTCCTTTCTGCCACCACTCAAGTCTTGATCTTTTTTTAATCCATAACAAAGATACAGCATAAATGTATTACCTGAACAAAGAGAGAGGAAAATGATTCTAATATCTGTCTCAGGAGGAACAACAATCTGGAAAAGGCTGATTGCCAGAAATCTACCGGTAACAACAGTCAACCTAGGTGTACAAAAAAGCTCAAGCATACTCCGAAACTAAAACCTTACTTAGAGCACCACAAGTGGGTTCTAAGCACTAACGTTTTAGACTAATTGTTCTACGAATCTACAAATGTGGTTTTACGCAAATAGGCCTCTTCATCTCGAAAACAACAAAAAAGTCCAGACTTCACCCTCAAATATTACCTCCAAGGAATTAGGGAGATGCCCTTATGATTGATTGATATTGGATGTTTCTATACACCTTACTTCCAGTCCCTCTCATACAGTTTTTGAGTTTTGCAGCCTTACTCTTGAACTTCTTCAATATGGACTTTTGAATCTTTTTCAAGGAATTCTGTATTTAGGGTACACAGAAAAATATAGACCCCACCAGTTGCCAATGGAAAGCTGTTTTTTCCAGATCTTCCCCACCTGGATAAATTGGGGCTTCATTTCTCATCTATGAAGATACACCTTATTGTCTTACTTGGAAAATGTACTTCCCATCAATTAGAAAACGTTATTCCCCCCTAGAAGCTGAAAATTGTTCTTTCAAAGCTCATGGGCTCATCCTTTGAACTGATCCCCTTAGAAAATGTTACTTGGCTGCTTTCCTCATAGCTATTCGTAATTAGGGGATCTCTATACTCACTTACATGGATGACTGGCTGCTCAAAGCCACGTTACTACAGATTGTGTTACATCAGTTGTAGTTTACAATTTCTCTGTTGTTCTACTTGTGCTTTTCCATCGTCATGTCCAAGTCTCACCTGGTACCCTCCTGTTCATAGGGACAGTACTTGATAACCACTTTGCTCCAGGCTTTCCCTCCTCCACAGAGGATCTGGAACATTCAGGCTATGACTCAGATATTTCAGACTGGAGCTCAGCTTCCAGCCTTAACGGTCCTGCCTGCTTGGTCTGTTGGCTTCTTGCAAGATCCTGGTCACACATGCATTCTCATACCTGAGGGCTGTCCAGTGATGCCTCTGCAGACAGTGGTTCCAACACCAAGGAGATCTGGCTGATCCTATTGTGATCTCCAGGGATGCTGAGGTGGCACAAAGCTGGTGGGCGACATATGGGCATCTATCTTGAAGGAAGTCCTTCTGTGGTGATAGACTCATCCACATTTAGGTGGGGTGTGCATCTTGGAGAACTGCAGATCAGAAGCCTTTGGTGGCTTGAAGAGCAGAAATTGCCCATCATCTTGCTCAAACTTAGGGCAATTTGGCTGGTGCTCTAGGCCTTTCTCCCACTGTTGGTCAGTCTCTTGAGAACTTGATGACAATACAACCTCGATGTGGTGCGTCAATAAGCATGGAGGAGTGGGGTCTCTTCTTCTGTCAGAAAGTACTGAACCTGTGGACATGGCGCACGAGCTGTGGCTGGTTGTCCCTGCCTGGCCATTTCGCTGAACATCAGGGACAACATCTTAAGCCGGTTTCATCTTGCCGGCCACAAGTGGCGCCTTCACCCAGCCGTGGTTCAGCATATCTTTACCTGCTGAGGCACGCCTCAGGTGGATATTTGTACTACTTACTATAGCACTGATTGCCCAAATGCTCTGTGCCCTGCAGCAGCCCTAAGAAGGAGCCCTATCATTCCATTTATATTCTACATGATTGCCACTTAAACGTGCAAGATCAAAGTCATGGCCACTTAGCTCATAGCCAAAGTCATGATCACTGATTTCACTGTCAATATAATGATTTATTGGCTACATATGCTTTCCATGGTTTGATGATATCATTATTTATAGATGGCACTGTAAATCAGTGTTTCAATGAGAAAGGCTAAAAGAAACCAAGCAATGTTTTTGGATGAGTACATTGCTTCCAAAAATGAAGGCCTGCAATGAGATGATTCTGGTAGAGCATGGAAGGATAAACTTAATCCTACCATAGTGAAAGACAGACTTAGGAGGTCTGGAGATGATACCAAAGGATATACCTGTTCTTATTTTGACAGCTGTTTATCCATTATACACAGAATGCGCTCGTTGGATTAAATGCCATTGGAACAATAGGGGATTGAGTTGATTTCTCTTTTACATTACAGCACAAGTTTACATAACGTATTTGCCCTTTTCTCTATAGATCATGGATGGCAAAGGGAGCAATTATTTATAATGTAAGCATCAACCCTGCACTATTTTTCAACCGGAGATGTTCAGGTGAGGTCAAGGTTTACCTTAAAACCACTCCACATTTAATAAAATGTTTAGCATGTCACAGAATTATCAGTTCCCTCCAGAGAAACCAAAATCTAGAGAAGAAGAGAAACAGTTTGCAACAATAGATGCTTAACATTACAGCAGTAAATTAAATCTTACCCCATTATGGCTAAATAAAAACATGAAATGCAGGCCAGTCTGATATCAGCCCATGCAAAAGCCACTATTTATGTAACACATAAAACGAATAAGATACTGAAACTAATCATAACCACTGGTAATTAATTTGTATTCCACCGTGTTGCATACTGAGTTACACCAATACAGGCAGACGCCAAAAGGGAGTGTCCTGCCCAAACTGCTGGGCTGTATCTCTAATACATAAATTCCTGTCTCCACCTGAAGTTAAAAGGCGCATATTGGCACCAGATTTGCACATTGCTTCGAAGGCTTTGAGGGAGCGGTCTTGGAAGCTGCAAGAGGCTCGGCATGAGATTCTGCGGAAGATGAGATCCCGGTCAAGGGGAAGGTCTCGGAATCGTTCGTGGAGCCCAAAATCCTCATCTTCCCATTCAAAGTCGTCGGGACAGTCAGGTAGGAGGAGCAAGAAGTCTTCAGCCGACGAGACGAGGGAGCCATGGCAATCCAGGCCTCATTCTCCGGAACCGGCGCCTGGGCCGACTCCGTGCCTCCCCCAAATCCGAAGGCCTGAGACTCTCCGCCCAATTCAAAGAGTTCTATGAAACCATTCACCTCATATTTGGGCGACATAACCACTTCGACACGCCTTTGGGCCCCGCGGGGTCAGAAGAGGCCTAATCTGGTACCTCACTGGCGTCTCCAGCCCCGGCTCTGGTGGGCCCCCCAGGTATCCATTCCTGGGTCTGGACCAACCCCGGTCATGCCATCTCGACTTTTCCCGGCGCCGGTCCAGATGCCGATACTCCAGGCAGCGTCATCCCCAACTGACATGGAGCCAGGGGGTGTCGCTAGACTCTGACGCCAGCAGGATCCTTGCCTCCTAGATGGGACCTGTGCCTAATTATTAGCAGCCATGCCTACGGGAAGACTGGGAGGGGTCGCTGGACCTTTTAGAATATGTGGTGGCTCTATGAGGAAGAACAGAGTATGGACTGGTGTTAGGCTCTGGGTTCGGCCAGCGGCCTGGATATATCTCCAGATGCTGGCATGCTTACTCCCCCCACCATGGCTACAGAGGAGGAAGCTTCTCACATGATGGTGGTGCTGAGGTCCTTAACTTTCAGCTACCCACGGTGGCAGACAAGACTAATCTCTTGACCGAGGTGCTGCAACCAGGAGTCTCCATGTCGGAACCCTTACTCCCATTCAATGACGCCCTCACTGATGTCCTGTTGGGTACCTGGTCCAAACCCAGCACTGGGTCTCCTGGCAATAGGACAGTTGTCTGCCGCCACGTCCCGCTCCTGGGTACCCAAACTTCCTCACGCAACAACCTACCTATGAGAGCTTGGTTGTCCAAGCCTTCACCTCCCAAGGCGCTTTCCCTGCCGCTCCCCCGGTTTAGGAATCTAAAACGCTGGACTCATTTGGTAAAAAGATGTTTTCTTCCACCAGCCTGGCCTTGCAGTCCATGAATACTACATGCCTTTTGGACCGTTATTCCGACACTTTGTGGGAAACGGTTGAGCAAAGGTCCTGGAGGAGGCCCAGGCTGTACTCTTTCAAGCTGTCCCCGACGGGAGAGATGTGGCAAAGCTCATTATTCAATGTGGATTCGACACATCTGACTTGCTGGGCAGAACGGTTTACACGACAGCGGCCCTTAGGAGCCATGCTTGTCTGAGACTGACTGGCTTTTCAGGGGATTTCCAAGCTTCCCTTATGGACATGCCCTTCGATGGCATCCGTCTCTTTGGAGAGAAGGCAGATTCAGCGCTCGAGTGCCTTAAGGATTCTTGTGTTGTGTCGAAGTCCTTATGCCTCTCTGCTGCCCCACATCCACCTCATCCTGCCTTTCCTCCTTTTGTGGCTACAGAAGGGCTTCCCAGCCGTGCCAATGCCTGCCAACCACAGCGCCGCGCAGGCTCCCAGCCTCTGTGTGGCCAAAGGCACAGTACCCACAGACCTTGTGGGTTAAGTGGCCAGCAGTCTGGTCAATCTGCCACCCCCCTGTTGCAACAGCCTCCAAACCCTCCTAGTCTGCCCTTTACCACCACGGGCACCCAGTTTTCGGTAGGATTCACCATCACCTACCCCACTGGCAGTCCATAACATCGGACCGATGGGTTTTGCAGATTGTCTTAAGGTGCTACTCCCTCCCCTTCGAGTCTACCCCTTCCCACATACCACCATCTCTCGACCGGCTGACGGAGGATCATCTGTCCCTTCTCAGCGAAGAGGTCTCGGCTCTCTTAGACTAGGGAGCCATAGAGATGGTACCGGTGCCAGAAGTAGGCTGTGGTTGTTATTCCCTCAACTTTCTGGTTCCCAAAAAGGACAAGGGCCTTTGCTCTAGCCTCGATCTCCTAACTCTCAACCTCTTCCTGAAAAAGGAGAAATTCAAAATGCTCATGTTAGCTCCGGTCTTATCTGCCCTGGTCCCAGGAGACTGGATGGTATGGTTGGACTTGCAGGATGCTTATTTTCATATTCCCATCCTGTCTGCCCACCGGCACTATCTGCGGTTTACGGTAGACCACAAGCACTTTCAGTTCACTGCGCTTTTTTTGTGGCCTTACCAGTGCCCCTCAGGTGTTCATCAAGATGATGCAGTGGTTGTGGCTCATCTTCGGAGGACAGACGCAGATGCTTCCTTTCATCGGAGCTGTTCAAGATACAGTGCAGTGTCGGGCTTATCCTCCCGAGCGGCAAGTCCAGGATATTCCAGCTATAATATTTATATTTCAGCCGCTATCCTGGGATTCTGTGAGACTGACTCTGAGGCTGCTGGGCCTCATGGCATCCTGCTAGTGACACATGCCAGGTGGCATATGCGGGCTCTGCAGTGGGTCCTGAAGTTCCAGTGGGTGCAACATCTGGGGAATATCTCTGACCTGGTACAGATCTCGGAGGGAAATGCGAACGATCTGCAGTGGTGTCTCACAAACCGCAATTGGGTCATTGGCCAACCGCTCTCACCTCCTCAATTAGGTCTCAGTTGTGACAGATCCATCACTCCTGGGATGGAGCAGCCACATAAACATGCTAGAACTCCAGGCAAACCGACTGGCATTGAAAGCCTCCATCAAGGCAAGGCTGGTACAAATGTTTATGGACAACTCCACCGCCATGTGGTACTGCAACAAACAAGAAAGGGTGGAGTCGTGGACCCTTTGCCAAGAGGCCCTGCGCCCCTGAACACGACTGGAAAACCAGGACATTTCTCTAGTGGTTCAACATCTAGCAGGGACTCTGAATGTCAGAGTGGACTAACTCAGTTGAAGATGCTTAGCAGACCACAAATGGCGTTTACATCCGGAGGTGGTGCAATGTCTCTTACAGCAGTGAGGAGAGCCTTGGTTAGATCTGTTTGCCACTGCAGAGACTGTGCAATGTCATTAGTTTAGCGCACTGGTGTTTCCGAGGCTGCACTCTCTCGGAGAGCGCTTTTCGTCTTAAATGGAGCTCAGGCCTCCAGTTCCCCTTTCCGCACATACCACTCCTTCCCAGAGTTCTCAAGACGATCAAGAACGACTGGGCCCAATTCATCCTTGTGGCTCCGGACTGGGCATGGAGAGTTTGGTTTACCGACCTTTTGAGCATGCCAATTATTCCTCCGATCAGGCTGCTCCTTCTTGAGTATCTTCTGTCGCAGCAGCAAGGGAGCGTTCTCCATCTGAACCTGTTAACTCTCCGCCTTCTTGCATGGAGATTGAGCAGCAACCGTTGACAGCTTTCAACCTTCTTCCCAAAATCTGTAATGTCATCTTGGCCGCTAGGCGTCCCTCTACCAAGACTGTGTAAGCCTGCCATTGGAAAAAATGTTGTGGCATGGTGTGCAGAAAAATCTGTTGATCCCTTTTCTGCCTATCTTTCTGAGGTTCTGGTTTTTATTCTTTCTCTTGCCCAGCAGGGCTCTGCTTTGTGCACTCTTAAGGGCTATTTCTCTGTCACTTTTTGCTTTCATTGGGTTGCCTGATCCACCCACTTTGTTCAAGTCCCTTATTGTACATAGATTCCTCAAGTGTCTTACTCATCTCTTCCCTCCTTCACCATTTATTATGCCTCAGTGGGACCTTAACTTAATTGTAACTTTTTGTGCCCTCCTTTTGAGCCTCCACACAATTGTCCCCTCAAATTTCTCACCTTGAAAACAGCCTTCCTTTTGGCAATTACATCTTCCAGCAGAGTAAGTGAACTGAAGAGTAGGTAATCTAAGCCGCCTTACCTCTCAGTCTATCCTGACAAGGTAGTGCTTCACACAAGGGCCTCCTTATTTCCAAAAGTGGACACCACTTATCATATAGGCCAATCAATACGCTTGCATACCTTTTATGCTCCTCCACATCCCTCTAAGGAAGAGGAGCGAGTCTACTCTCTGAACCCAAAAATAAAATAATGTTTTTGTTCTACCTTGACCGCACATGAGAGTTCCGGTTGGACGACAAACTCTTCATGGGGTATGTTAGTGCAAAGAAAGGTCGGGTTGTGCAGAAGTGAACCATCTCCAGATGGGTCGTGCTCTTCATCAAAATCTGCTACGCATTGGCCAAGAAGCAATCTCCTGAAGGTTTGCGGGCTCCTTCCACCAGAGATAAAGCATCCACCACTGCTTTAGCATGCAAAGTATCGGGCCTGGCTATCTGGCAGGTAGCAATGTGGGCTTCCCTGCACACATTCACCAAATATTACTGTCTGGACAGTCAGGTCCGCAGGTATGGGCACATTGCCAGTTTGGTCCTGCAGGACTTTCTCATTTGAAAATGGTTCACAGACCTACCTCCGGGGATTGTATTACTTGGGTATCTATTCTAAGGTAAGGAATCTGCGGCTATAAGTCTCTATCAGATGAACAAGTTACTTACCTTTGGTAACATCTTATGTGGTAGAGACTATATTTAGCCTCAGATTCCTCACCGACCCACCCATCCTCCCTGCTTTATGAACGGATTTATAATGGCAGGGTTGGCCCCTTTCAGGTCCCTAGTTTTTACACACCTATGGTCAGTGTTCTTGACTCCGCGCTTCTGGCGCAATAAGTTGTGAAAAGTAACTGATGTCCGCGCGCCTGAGTGGTGCCTATATAGGTACTGCAGCGTAATTTCCAGTGCGGATAATGCTGACGACTGAGCCTATCAACTCCACCTACCAGTGCACGGGGGTACTGGTCACGAAAAATCTTGCAGATCCAGTCTGACGCCTGGGAAAATTCTAAGGTAAGGTATCTGCGGCTAAATGGAGTCTCTACTAGATAAGGCGATATCTAAGGTAAGTAACTTGTTTTCCTTCAATTCCTCTCTTTGACCCTGTCAACCCCAGGTCCGACAGCTACACCTTTCTAAATAAATTCAACACTTTTTTGGAAAAGTGTGTGAAAATCCACACCCCAGTTACAACCCACAAGTGCAAGCCAAAGACTTCAGCAACCACCTACTTGAAGGACCTTGCTGACAATAAACCTGAGTCCCTCTACTCAACACACAGCCTGCTACATCACACACACACAGTCAGCCACATAGCAAAGTACTATACCATCATCAAAGAAGCCACCAACAGAAGTAGATGCTGTTCAAGGCAGTCAGACACTGCATCAAAACCTTCCAACCCCTATTCCCATTCCTCACTCCATAGAAAAGTGCAGTCTCATCCACCTCTTTTTCAGTGATAAAATACAGATCACATAGCACATCAATAACACCCAGTCTGCTTCATTTCTTCCTCCACCACTTCCTGTAGACTCCCGCAATAGTCACCCTTCAAAGCCCTATCTCTCCTAAATCATGCTGACGTACTCACCTCTCTCAAAACCATTTCTTATGAAAATGTCTTACTGTCATCCTTTTTTTTTAAACATAGTTTTATTAACATGTATGGTTTTTGTTTCCACAATGTCACAACAAAATGTTTACAACTTCAGAGTTTCAGTGCAGCTCTTAATTAACATATTAAGCAGGGTGATCTATATTTCAATTGTAATCCTGGTTTAGGACACAACAACATGAAATTCCTATATAAGCCTAGTGCCTGCTTATCCTTGCGCACCAATGTCCCATCACCCCATGTATGGACTAACTTGCACCCTGCCTTTCTCTACTTCCATGCTCTGCCTCTGTGGGCAACTCTGACTCTTTACCAGGATCGGGCAGTGCCCCAATCGATTTTGCACGCAGCCAGTTGGACTGGAGCATATAATCCAATAACATGAAAAACAAAGCCCAAAAATTCTAGCAAATAATAAGGAACCAATAAAACCCTGATGTCTTACCATCATCCTTAATCAAAGCTCTCCATGTGAATGCTCTCTTACCCCTGCTTACCATTGTCATTGCCTCTCACACTCAAGGCATATTTCCAGAGTCTCTGAATTCAGGCCAGATGATCCCACTTCTAAAGAAACCTACTCTATACTCTGATGACATCTACAACTACTGGCCCATCACTTACCTACCACTTATTAGCAATATCATTGTAAAGGGAGTCTTTGTTCAGCTCCAAGATCACAACAGTGTTAACGATCTCCTGCACAACTACCAGTCTGACTTCAGATTGCACTGCAGCATAGAGACCACAAACATACACATTAAAGACGATGTTCTCTTGACCACAGATGGGGATGACCCCTGCCTCCTGATATTGCTGGAACTCTCAGATGCTCTCAGCACAGTCCAGCGTCCCACCATCATACGCACCCTGGTGTCATGAATGCGAATCGCTGGCAATGTCTTCCACTGGTTCTACCCCTACCATTCCAACTAACCCCATTTTTTAAATTAGCTCCTCCTGGTCACAAAAAATCCTTATCACCTGTGGATTTTCCTAGGGCTTAATACTGTCTCCTCTCATTGCCAGCCTTTTCATGGAGCTGCGTGATGCCCTACTCACAGATAACAGTATCATGGTCCACCAATATGCTGATAGTACACCTGAAAGCCTCCTCTGCTTCAGACAGCCAACGGCTCAAACAATGGTTGCACATCATCCAGACCTGGATGTCCAGTGCCTACCTGAAGCTCAATCCAACCAAGACCGTATTTCTGTCATTTGTTTAGAAAAATCAACAAAATACAGTACAAACCTGACTAATTACCATGAACCTTGACAGTATTGGACCCCCAGCTTTTTCGGAATGACAAGTCGTTTAGATTCACCCTGCACATAAACCTCACTCTCAAGGAACACATTGCCAAAAAAGAAAGACTGTATGGTTATCCAGTATTTGGGTGTCTTTCATAGATTCACATGCCTGAATCATTCCCCGTCGTCGAGACGGGAGCCTTCAGTATATAAAATAGTAATGTCCTATAGACATACATAGAAAAGAATAGGCCTAAGGATCTCACCTTAGTGTCCTATCCACGTCCTTTTGTAAAAAGGACCAAAACAGAGTAGGCCCAAGGGTCCCACCTTGGTGGCCTATCTGTGTCCTTTTGTAAAAAGGACCAAAGTAAAGAAAACCAACCAATCAGCTACCACCTCCTTCTAGAACCTTCCTGTCAGGAGCCCAAGTCTCTCAGATTTTCTACCGCACGTTGTGCTAGGGAGTCTCCACCTGAGATCTCCTCAGGAATCTTTCTTCTTACTTCAAAAAAACGAATTTATTCAACTTCTATCATTATGGCTGATAGCCAGAAAAAAGGTCTCTTTAGAGCCTGTTCCTCTTGTGGGAAGAAAAGTCTCCATGTAGAGGATAAACATGAAACCTGTTTATATTGCCTCTACCCTCAACATCAAGCCAAGGACTGCAAAATATGTAGGACCTTCTCAAACAAGACCCTCAAGGACCGAGAAGGACGCCTTCTACTCTGGCTAAACAGGCTGAAGAACAGAACAGACGACTTGGTGTCAGACGGTGAGAGTGTTTCTGGTACTTCGCATTTCTCCTTGAAGAGGCCAAGGGTTACTTCCCCTAGCCCCTCAGACACCCCTCCTAAGAAGACTTCCAAAAAGTCCTCAGAGGGCAAAACCTCAGTGTCTGGCAAGGATCTTCCTGTCACCAGGAAGCAGCCGCTGGTCTTGACTACGACGACAGCGTCGATGGTCTCTTCAGCGCTAAAAACTGTTTCAACGTCGACGACGACAGTGTTGACGACGACAGCATCGTCGACGACGCCTTCATCCTGGGCGAGTAAGCCTGTGCCGTCGACCATTCCAGTCACTCCATCGACGACGAAGATACTACCGTCGACGACGAGATCGACGTCGAAGACGACACCGTCGACGAAGACCATACCGTCGACGAAGCCTATCTCGTCAACGAGGAGCATTCCGTCGACGACAGGGAAACCGTCGTCAACGGGAAAACCGTCGACGGCGGAGAAATTGCCGCCGACTAAGGTAATTTCTACGACGGCACCGTCGACACAAGCGTCGACGACCGCAGGGACATGGAAAGAGTCTGAGCTGCTATCGCATGCCATGGATGCCTTCCCGCCTCAGACATCCCATATCACCGTTAAGATCACGAAAAGGCCAATTACGCCAGTCCTGACGTCGCCCAGTAAGGTGCAACAACTACCTCCAGCCTGCCTATTACAAGGTGAAGAGTCGGAGGAAGAGTTATATACACAAGCCACTAGCCCATCAGACTTGGTGCTTAAGTGCCAAAGCACAGACGAGGAGCCGGAAGAGGAGGAACATATAGAGCAATCAGTCCACACTCAAGTGCACACACAGGTTACACCAATGGTGTGCCTACCAGCATCCATTGTCTCAGACCTGCAATTCCTACTAAAGGACTACAAAGAGCGGTTTCCGTAGAAACCCACTGCGCCTACACTTCCAGCTGCACAGGTACCTACTCCTTTGTCTCGACACAAGCCACCTTCACTGGTGCTTTGTAAAGACCAGGAGCTAACACAAGACATTCACTCGTCTGACGACGAGGAGAGAGATCAGGAAGAGGGCAAAGTCCGTGACGACGAGTCAGACCCTGTGTAGACCAGGACTATATTGCACATTCTCCGGCCTCTCCAGAACTACAGTCTTCGGAATCACCACCCGCAGACATCGGTGGATTCCATAATCTTGTAGAGCGGGCTGCCAAACGATTCCATATGTCTATGGAAACTCAGGAGACTGAATGCTTCCTTTACGACTTCAAGGAGCCCACTAAAAAGACAAACAGGTCAATCCCCATCATTGACTTTATCTGGAAACAAGGCAAACAACTAATGCAAACGCCAGCTTCGATCCCAGTGGTAGTGCCTAGGCTCGATAAAAAATACAAGGCAACCTCATCGGCGCCAGCATGCCTCACAGGTCACCCCAAAGCAGACTCTGTGGTAACCCAAGCGGCACAGAAAAACTCGCGTAATCCAGCATCGCCTCTGTCGACGCCACCTGACAAAGAAGGCAGAAAACTGGATTCTATTGGCAAACGTTTCTCCACCACGTCAGCCATGACGGTGAAAGTGGCGAATTCAATAGCACTTCTGGGCCGTTACAATCGTCAACTCTGGGCAGACATTGCACCCTATCTATCTAATCTGCCAGAGGATTTAAAGGAGGAGGCTCATTCGCTTCTCTTAGAATGCCAAACATCTGCCTCCGAGCTCATTGACTGTGCAATGGATGTCGCCATGACCGGTTTCAGGCAACTGGCAGGTGCTACCGTACTAAGAAGACAAGGTTGGCTCAAGGCCACCTCTTTCCGCCAGGAAGTGCAAACGAAATTTCTCGATATGCCCTACGACGGCCAGCATCTCTTTGGCGAAAAGATTGATGAGGCCCTCACCACTATTAAAAAGGACACGGACACTGCCAAAGCCCTTGGAACTCTGCAATTCCGGAACCAGTCCTTTCGTGGAAACAGAGGAAGAGGACAATCTTCATATAGGGGCACCTACCAGAATAGGTCTTCCTATTCGTATAACCAGAGCAAAACGCAATACCAACCGCGACAAAACCAGCAAGGACGTCAGACTTCCTACGGCAAGTCAAACTACAGGGGGAAAAAACAAAAAAGACCTGCTGGCAACCGCCAATGACTCGTTTCAATGGCCAGTCCATCCACCATTGCATTTTTTTAAACTTGGAGGGAAACTCACATACTTCCTAAACAATTGGCAGAGGATAGCAACAGATCGGTGGGTACTCCAACTCATTCAATTTGGACATTCTCTAGAATTTGTCTCAATTCCCCCAACAACACCACCTTGCAAACGGTCCCACAGGCACCTACTATTGCT
Organism: Lissotriton helveticus; assembly: GCF_964261635.1. Taxonomy (NCBI): domain Eukaryota; kingdom Metazoa; phylum Chordata; class Amphibia; order Caudata; family Salamandridae; genus Lissotriton; species Lissotriton helveticus. Next base: position 940,067,451 of record NC_136067.1, read on the forward strand.
TCTTCAGGAAATCTCTTCCATGCTCCAAAAGGGAGCGATAGAGAGAGTTCCACAGGCCCACAAAGGGAAAGGTTTCTACTCCCACTTCTTCCTAATCCACAAAAAAGGGAAAAAGTGGAGGCCAATCCTCGACCTCAGGGCACTCAACGTGTTTCTAAAGAAACAATTGTTCCGTATGGTAACACTACAGGAAATCCTGGGTCTCCTGGAGGAAGGGGACTACATGACGTCCTTAGACCTGCAGGACGCCTACTACCATATTCCTATCCTCAAAGGGCACAGGAAGTACCTCAGGTTTGCGGTAGCAGGACAACACTACGATTTCGTGTCCTTCCGTTTGGCCTCAAATCTGCTCCGCGGATATTTACCAAATGCCTCTCCCCTGTGGCAGCCTTCCTTCGTCAACAGGGTCACCAGGTCTTCCCATACCTGGACGACTGGTTGGTAAAGGCACCATCTGCAGCCGCCGCAGCCACATCCTCCAGCGCCTGTCTGAGTATTTTCCACCGACTAGGCTTGACCCTCAACCGCGAGAAGTCTGCACTGGAACCCAACAAGGTCATTACATTTCTTAGAGCGACTCTGGACACGGAACGCGTCAGAGCTTTCCCCTCTCAGGAGAGAAAGGTCAAACTCATCTCCCTGGCCACGTCAGTGGCATCACGGAAGACTCTACCGGTCCGCACCTTCAAGTCCCTCCTCGGCATGATGTCCTCATGCATCATGCTCATTCCGCACTGCCGCCTCAAAATGCGCCCTCTCCAGGAGGAACTAACGAAGCAATGGACACAAGCTGCGGGATCATTCGAGGACCGCATACGTGTCACTCGAACCATGGTCAACTACTTACAGTGGTGAAGATCGCTCAAACACCTGACACAGGGACTACCGTTCCTGCTTCCAGCAGAACCACACGTAATAACAACGGACGCATCCCTAGAAGGCTGGGGAGCGGTCCTCCAAGAACTCCAGATCAACGGCAAGTGGACGACAAAGGAAACCAAGCTCCACATCAATCTACTGGAGTTAAGAGCGGTCTTCCTAGCTCTGCAAGCGTTTCTACCACGCATTCGAAACTCCCCAGTGCTCGTCAGGACAGACAACACCACGACGATGCACTACCTGAACAAACAGGGGGGGACGCGATCGCTCTCACTATCTCGAGAATCGCAAAGAGTCTGGAACTGGCTTCTGGAACATGGAATAACGCTGAAAGCGGAGTACGTCCCGGGCAAGGACAATGTCTTGGCGGACGCTCTGAGCAGAGAGAGGTCTCCATCCCACGAATGGGAGCTGGACACGGAGGTGCTGGAGCACATCTTCGCGGAGTGGGGAACCCCGCGAATAGACCTTTTTGCCACCAGAGAGAACGCCAAATGCCCAAGCTTCGCAAGCAGGCATCACCACCCAGGAACCCTCGGAAATGCATTTTCCATCGCATGGCGCAACGTATTTGCGTACGCCTTTCCGCCATTTCCACTGATACCCAGGGTTCTCCGGAAGATGAAGTCGGAGCCCTGCACTCTGATTCTAATCGCTCCATCCTGGCCGAGGCAGCACTGGTTCACGGACCTTCATCGCTTCTCTGCCCGGCCAGCAGGTTCTCCACCCGAATCTGAGCTCTCTAAAGTTGGCAGCTTGGCTCCTGAATACCGCGAATTCAGCCCCCTAAACATCCCGCAGGAGTGCAGAGACGTCCTTGCAAAGGCTAGAGCGGACAGCACTAATAAAACCTACTCACTAAAATGGAAGCGGTTCTGTTCTTGGTGTGTGACTAAAGGCTTGCACCCCTTCCACATCACTCCACAGCAGCTGCTACCATACTTACTGCATCTAGCGCAATCGGGCCTCGCACATGCATCCATCAAAGTGCATCTAGCGGCGATCTCCAGATTCACAAGGACTTCTAAGGGTCCATCCCTGTGGGCGAACAGACTTATAAAACAATTCCTTAAAGGTCTATTCAGGTCCTTCCCACGACCAAGACCAATCCCTCCGTCGTGGCATCTCAATGTGGTCCTTCACCAATTAATGAAGCACCCCTTCGAACCCATCCATAAAGCGGAGATCAAATTCATCTAATGAAAAACGGCCCTCCTCCTAGCCTTAACCTCTGCCAGAAGGGTCAGCGAGTTGCAGGCTCTCTCAATCCAGGATCCTTTTATGCAGTTCAGGGAGGACAGGGTCATTCTACGAACTAATCCTCGGTTTATTCCGAAAGTCCCCTCGGACTTCCACCTTAACGAACCAGTGGTACTCAGGTCATTCTTTCCAAATCCTACCACTGCAGCCGAGAGAACTCTGCATTCATTAGATCTGAAGAGATGTCTTAAATTCTACATCGACAAGACACAACACTTCCGAAAGCCATCTCAACTCTTTATTGCCTTTAGTAGACCAGGAAAAGGCATGCCCCTGACAAAACAAAGTATTTCAAGGTGGATTTCTTCAGCGATCACCTTTTGTCATGACAAGGCCGGACGGCCTTTGGACTCACGAGTCAAGGCTCATTCGACAAGAGCCATGTCCACGTCTGCGGCGCTGTTTGCTGGAGTGCCGGTATTGGACATCTGCAGAGCGGCGACCTGGAAGTCCCCGCACACCTTCACCAGGCACTATTGCTTGGATACTGAGCTGATGAAGGATGCAGCAGTGGGCCGAGCAGTGCTTCGCCATCTATTCCAGTGAGGTGAGCCTTCCTACATCCCTCCATCCTTTACTGGTATGCACATTCTTTTACTAATATTTACATAACAATGCATTTTGGTGGTTTGCAGTCGCATGATATGTATTATCTACAGACTCATATACGATGTTCCATCAAAAATGTGCATAATGTATTGCTTGCTACTCTGATTCAGGCATGTGAATCTATGAAAGACACCCAAATACTGGATAAGAAATGCGTTACTTACCTGTAACTGCAGTTATCCAGTATTAATGTCTTTCATAGATTCACATGCACCCACCCGCCTCCCCTGGAAGGACTCGCCTATCTCTCTAACAAGTTTACGCCTACCTAGCTTGGTGTGTACGAAAATCTGAGAGACTTGGGCTCCTGACAGGAAGGTTCTAGAAGGAGGTGGTAGCTGATTGGTTGGTTTTCTTTACTTTGGTCCTTTTTACAAAAGGACACAGATAGGTCACCATGGTGGGACCCTTGGGCCTACTCTGTTTTGGTCCTTTTTACAAAAGGACGTGGATAGGACACTAAGGTGAGATCCTTAGGCCTATTCTTTTCTATGTATGTCTATAGGACATTACTTTTTTATATACCGGAGGCTCCCGTCTCGACGACGGGGAATGATTCAGGCATGTGAATCTATGAAAGACACTAATACTGGATAACTGCAGTTACAGGTAAGTAACGCATTTCTTCCAGCTCTCTATTCTAAAGAAAGTCAAACCATTTTTTCTGAAAAGCAACTTCAGAACATCTGTTCAAGCCCTCATACTCCCTTTCTTTTACCACTTTATTTAGATTTTTGAAAAAGAGTCTGAAAATAAAACAAACATTAGGAAAAAATAACAAATGTAAAGGACATAACACACGAGTGGGAAAAACAGTCCAGTGAACTATAGGGCATTATAAAAATCAATGGTTTTAGATTCAAAAATTGCATTGCAGATATTGTAAGGTATATAATTCCAATGTTCACCACTGGTAAGCATACATGTACTAAACCAAATCTGTTATTGCAAAAACAGCATCCAACAGGATGTCTAGATTATTCCGGTGCTCTCGTCTCCTGATCGGTAGAGCTCACAAATGCCAAAAATAATGATTGGCTTAGAAACTGGGGTTTCCTCCGCTGCTTGCTCTCTTTTTACATATGTAATAAAATGGTGCCAGGTTTGCCCTAACTTATTTGTATGGTCCTGAACTAATGATGCTAGCCATTCGTTAGCATTCACCCCGCCACATATCGACAGAGGGCGTTGTTGTGAGTTTCCACAGCTGGGCTATGCAATGTCATGAAGCCAGTAGAAAATGGGATATCAATTTTCCTGTTGAGCAAGTCAGTTGGTAAATTCTCCCTGCTCCCAGGTTGCTGAGAAAGACCATCCTAGTAGGATCATGGGGAAGAGCAATGTGCATTGTCAATTGTATTTGTGCTTGTGTCTGGCGCTAGAAGCTTTGAATGTGTGAACAGGACTACCAAGCATGAATCAGTGGGCCCCGTTACCCACATCCCTTTCAACTGGTATCTGAACTGTCAGACATAGCATGTAGCCTTGTGGGGGGGTGAAGGAATATCTAGTTAGCCACTTGTAGACGCTAGCTCTGCAGTGTATGCACATGGACTGCCGATCTTCTTTAGATCCCCCTGCAAGCTTTATCATAGTATAACATGCGTGAGTTACGGTTGGGGGTTAAAGTCAAGGATATATTTATTGAACCAAGAAAAATACCCAAGTGGCACACATTGGTGCTGAAAAGGAGTTCCAAATGTGTTTAGGCTCTGCAGATCTGAGTGTGGAGTGTTCTTCCTCCCACCCAGTGTAATGCGTGTGTTTCTCGGATGTGTATGTCGCCATCATCACAAAAATCTTTTAGATGGGACGGGTCTCCTGCATTCCAGTTGGTGAATCCTGGATTGGATACCCCTGGGGTGAAATCTGGATTGTGGATCATGGTGTTAACAGAAACGGGTATCTGGGGAATGACTTCTTACGAGTTAGAATATTCTAATAGTCTCATAATGTTGCTGTAATTAGGAGAAGGGCTCAGTTATCATGAACGTTTATAGGTGGTAGCCAAAGGAAATATTTTAGTGGGAATTTTTAGAAGGTCTGCTCTACTTACAACCACGTTTTTTATCTGGATTGTAGTTCCAATCCATGGCTGGTCATATCTGTGCTGCCCAAGTGTAAATGATATTGTCAGGAAAGCCTAGTCCCTCTTTGTCTAGCGGGCGGTGGAGCATTGATCATGCTACTTTAACCGTTTTGCACTGCCACACAAAGTGGAAGATTTTCTGACAAATGTGCAGTAGGGTTGATTTAGAAGTGGTCAAGGGGAGCGGTTGTAGTGTATATACTAGGAGAAGTTCATTTTCAAGCTATTTAGTCGTCCCAACCAGGAGATTTCTACCTTTTGCCAGTGGTAAAGATCCTTGAATGAGATCCTCAGGAGCAGTTAGAATGGTACAATCATAGAGGGAGCGAGTGTGTGCTGGAAGATGAATTCCTAAATATTGGATTGAAGTTCCTGCCCAATAGTAGGTCCGGACGGGAACCTTCTGGGCTGGTTATGAAGCTGATAATATCATCAATGAATAGAGCCAATTCCTGTTCCATCACTCCCCCTTACACTTTGCTGAGATCTGGATTGTTCAGTAGTTTTGCTATTAATGGCTCTATAACTAGAGTGAGGGGGTGAGAGGGCACCCTTGTTCCTTTGATCCTGATCTTTGCTGATGGGTTGTAGTGTAGTTCCTATTTTCCCAATAGGCTCTGCGCATTGGAATAGTATATCCCTATAGATTTGACGTAGGACTGAGGTCTACTAGGTCTCTATCGAATATACTAAACTTAATTGTGAGTGCCAGCTAGCTCAGAGATCACTAGAAACTTTCTCGAATACACAGGAAGGGATTAGTTTCTGATAACCGCATAAACATGACAACTTTGTTTCCCAAGAATAAGAAATGTATCTCTAGAGTCGCGGAAACAATAGATAATTATTTTACTCAGTCAATCGTGCATGCTTCGTTTCACCAGAGGTGCAGAGAAATAGAGAGACGGCGTTTTCAATAAAAGGATTTATTGAACAGTCTTCTTTCTTATGCAGAGGAAACGAACTGCTACAATCGGAATACTGCTTGCAAAGTACAATGCGTACAGTACGAAGAGTATTATAAAACAATACTGTTAAAAGCATGATATGGTTTCTAAGCCATAGAATACATACATTAATAAATAAAGACTAATAGTACTCAACTGGTGCTTCTAAAATAAGCCTACCCCGGTGTACCTAACCTAGGTCCTAGTACAAGGGAAGAAGTAAGTGAGGTGTAGCTTAGTTTCAGTATTCTTTGCCAAGAATCTATTCAAGAATTCTCTAAGGGTCTAATCAGCTCCGTACCTTGGTTTAGAATGAAGGAGGTCTGGTATCTCTTTCTCAGGACTCGATTTCCCAACAACCCGCAAGGGTAGGTTGGAAACACTGGAGCTGGATTTCTCGGCAAGAGAAAAGACAACGTCTCTCTAAGAGCGTCTGCTGGAGGGTCGGCTTCCTTCAGCACTTGCTGTAGCAGGGCGTCGGGCAAGTAGATAGTCGAACTGCTCCAAACCACCGTGTCTTTGCCTGGGCAAGTGTGGGTTTATTTATACCTTGAAGGTGCCTAGTTTGACGTAAGGTTGGACATAATAACGCCATCAAAGACTCAGTTCTTTGAAAACTCCATGAGTTCTTGGATAAATCAATATTCAAGCAAGGGGGTAATCCCTGACTGCTGAAGGCAGGTTTTCCAAGAAATCGTTGTGGGTTTTCGTAACTAGTGGAAGTAGCCATGCCGTATTTGGACTGCATAGGCTAAGTCTAAATATGGTTATGATTTCTATGCCTATATAAGGATAGGGTGATTTATACCTATATATGGGCATGAATCGGGAAAATTACACTAGGGTCCTAAATTCATATACAACAGGCCGTTTGCAGTTTTCCTGGATAAAGGCTCCCATTTTGGGGAGTTATCAGGTTTTTCAATTATCTTTGTAAGATAGGGACAATCAACTGTATTGATGGCCTTCTCAACATCCAGCGAGAGAGAGACCATCAGTTGCCTGCCTCTTTAAGCTATCTCTATCAGAGACACTGCCAGTCTAGTGTTGTTAGTCATCTGCATATTTTTGGATGAAGCTAGATTGTTGGGGGAGACTAATGATGGTCAAATATTATGGTTTTCCGGACCAATCTGGATGTGAACAATTTGACGCACAATTGAGTAAAGCAATAGGGCAATATGATGTGCACAGCGTTGAATCTTTGCCCGTTTTAAGAAGCAGCGTGATATGAGATTCTAACATAGTTTCATTGACAGTGGAAAGTCAAGAAGTAATTAAACACTTTGGTGTTGAACTAGACTACTTGGGATTTGTAGGCTTTATAGAAAGAAGCATAAAAAAGCCATCCAGGTCCTGGGGATTTCCGGAGAGGAAGGCTGCCAATTGCCTTGCACACCTCATATTTAGTAATATCATCCTCTATGAAGTCCAGGTTGTCTTCTAGGTTTGAGGGGAGTAGTCATGTAGGTTAGTATCTTGTGCTGCTTCATCACCGTGTTGATGATTGAATAAGGATAAGTAGTATTGATAGAAAATGGCTAAGGTCTCAGGTGTTTCGAATGTTATGTGACTGTGACTATCTGTAATACATGGAATGTGCTTTGTGGTACTGACTAAAGGTAGCTTTTAGGACAGTAACTTATCTGCTTTTTCCTCCTTCTTGTATGTTTGTTTGAGGTATAGGAGTTTTTTGGCTGGATCTTAGGTCTGTAACTTTTCTAGTGCATCTCTGAGCTTACGAAGCTCCCTCATGGTGGCATTGGAACCATTCTGCTTGTGGCGTGTTTCTGCCTGCAACAGCTTGTTTTAAATGTCTGTCAGTCAGTTCTCATCTTATACTAGCTTTGGCTGCGTCCCACAAGCTCTCATATTCTTGCATCTGGATGGTGGTAATGCCCAGATCCAAGCCAACCCATACCACACACTGGCACCCTAAGGGGCATCGTACACTTGCAGTACATCTCCACCGTGACCTGAAGATATTAGATCTCATCACCTCCCTCCTTAAGGAACTGCATTGCATCGGCTCTACTTGCCTGCCTGCACCATCTTCAAAATCGGCTGCATCATTTAGAAAGGTATCACGGCTATCTTGCGGACAAGCTCACCATTTCTGGTGATCTTGGCACATTCGTAGCCAGGATATTACCAAACTGCAGACTAAGAAGTGTAAAAAAGGAAAAAACAAGACAGCAGGCCTTTTCCATCAATGCATCCAAGATCTGGAACAATATCCCCACATCCATCAGGACCACCCCAACCCTGCTCCACTTTAAGAAAGAACACTCACCTCTTTAAAGAACACTAGATCACAATACTTTAATGGTCAACAACCCTTCTTCCTTTCACTTTATGCTTGTCTTTGACCATTCAAGTGCAAACCTCTTCAAGAAACTCCTTGTACTGGTATTCCGATAAGAAGGCCTAAAGCTTATTTACCTTTTGCAAGGCATCTTATTCTTGCCTGCATAGAGAGGATAGCAGAAGTCGGAGCCACTGATCTAGATCTACAAGGTACTCACGTTAGCATTGATCCAATTCCGACTATACTTTTTAGAGTTGAAGATGTTCCTCTACCTCGCCCACATCTCTAAACAGAGTCTCTGGTGAATGGTAAGCTGTGCCACAAACTGAGTGTCCCATATAAGAGTATACACACAAACTCTTCAGTAATCTTTGAGACTCCATAAATGTCTAAACTTGAATGCAAAGAGTGTTGAGAATAATATAAGGCTGTTGATCAGGACCCACTCTTTCTGATGCCTGTGCCAGTTCCAGAGTCATGTGATATGTGCAGAAAAGATTTCATAATATGTTTTGTGCTGAAGCTTCACCAGATAAAGATGCCTTATGAACACAGCTGGCAAGAAGATTTGTAGAATGTCCGCTGCAACTCTTAAGGGAGCAGCAGGCTTATCTGAGAAGATAAGATAGTTGTTGGAAGTAGTGAATAAAGGGAAACCTGTGTCAAGCCAGGTTATGCTTTGTTTCATGTGGCTTATCTTGTGGCGAACGAATATTGTTATGGGCTGTATATGAGGTGTGCCTAATGGGTAAGGCTAATTAGCCTTCTATCAGCTGCTCAGCACAAAATTATCAGTCTACCTTTCTGTGGGTAAACTCTTTTTGGATCTCACATGACGATGAGATGCACAACATTAAGGCAGAGAAGATTACCCTGAAGGCAGTTGGGCCGGAAAAAAATAGAAACATAAATTGGTGCTGTTGTTACAGACACACTGATATTATTAAGTTCAATGGTCCTAATACCAGCTGGGCATCCAGTCCTAAAGATGAAGCGAATCCATGGGTGCTCCGAGTATACACAGAGAAGACCATTGCAAGGTAGGAAATCAACAGCCGTCAGCAGAGATAGGATAATCCCAGTGAAACACAAATCTGAAAGAGACACGTTAGTGATGGATTCCTTACCTTAGAATGTCCCCAGGCGTCAGACTGGATCCGGAAAATTTTGCGTAGCAATACCCCTGCACGCCGGCAGGCGTCGTCCGCGGCTCCGCGTCCGTCGTCGGCGTCGGAATGATGTCGTCGGAGTACTTAGACGCCGCCCATGCGCGCTGACGTCTGTTCTTCTTTTTTCCGCGCCAGCTAGCGCAGATCCGGAGAAGCTCTACCCCTTAGTCATTTTTTTACTAAACTTTTTGATCTTTTGATCATTTCTCTACTCGAGTCTTCGACTCCAATGGTGCCGGTAGGGATACCCGGGTTCAAACCCTGTTCCAAGTGCGACCGACTGATGTCGGTTACCGACCCCCATCGCCGGTGCCTGAAGTGTTTAGGCCTCGACGACCGCACCTGCTCCGACTGCCGGGCCCTGACGTCTAAAGCTAGGCGGGAGCGGTCCCGCAAGCAACTCGAGCTCCGGCAGTCGGCCCTGCGCCGTTCCAGGTCCCGGTCCCACGGGAGGTCGAGGGACCGGTCGCGGGGTCGGAGTCATCACAGCTCCGAGAGTGGACATCTGTCGTCAGGATCCAAGTCCTCAGGTAAGAGGCATGAGAGGTCGGAGAGACGTCATGGTTCCTCCGACCCACCCCGACGCTCGCACGATGCGGCCGGGGGTTCGGGTGACACCACCCACACGGCTCCGACGGAGTCGCAGGCGTCGCCGCCTGCCCCTTACCTTCAGGTCCCTGGGCACGGCGCGCCGCCAGAGGAGGTCGAGCGGTACCTCATGGCCATGAGGTCCCTCCCTTCTCTGCCGGGTACCGTGGCGCCTCCGGGCCCAACGGCCCTGGCTGGAGGGCCTAGCCGGTCGAGTGTTTCGGCACCGACGCCGTCGGGTGCTTCGGCTCCGGCGCCGCCAGCGACTTCGGTCCCGGCGCCGCAGGCCCTCATTGGATCCGCTTCCGGATCCGGGTCGTCGACCGCACCGGCCCCGCGGGTGTCGCCCCCGGCGCCCACTGTGGACGCCGTCCCCAATCCTCCCTTCGGTCCGGATCTGGCACCGGAGCGGCGCCGCTTCCGACTGCCTTTGGAGATTTCTATTTCCACGAGACGGCCCCATCTGATGACCCTGCTCTGCAGGAGATGGGTGACGAAGGCGATTGGGAGGGGTCTGTCGACCCTCTGGCACAGGAATGCCAGTCTCAACAGGACTGGACATATGACAGACTGGACATATGCCAGACACTGGATTTGTCTCCCCTCCCACCATGGCTACGGAGGAGGGGGCTGCTTACAGCGTAGTGTTGACGAGGGCGGCCAAGGCCTTAAACCTTGAGCTCCCTGTCACGGCCGTGATAACTAACCTCCTCACTGAGGTCCTTAAACCGCAGTCAAGCTCCAGTGAGCCTCTGCTGCCGTTTAATGAGGCCTTGTGGGCGCTTGGTCCAAGCCCGCCACAGGTCCGCCTGTGGATAGGAACGTGGCCAGACGCTACCGCCCGGCCCCGGGCGACCCTTGCTTTTTGTCCACCCATCCCACCCCCGAGAGCCTGGTTCATCCAGGCCTCCACTTCCCAGACCGCATTCCCGACGGCTCCGCCCGATCGGGAATCCAAGAGATATGAACAATTCGGGAAGAAAGTGTTCTCGTCCCTGAGTTTGGGACTGCGGTCTGTCAATACCACATGTCTCTTGGGCCGCTACACCCTCACCCTGTGGGACACGGTCGCGGAAGTGCTGCCACAATGTCCGGAGGAGGTCCGGGCTAAACTAGGCCAAGCCCTTGTGGAGGGCCGAGATGCAGCACGATATTCCATCCGGTGTGGGCTGGATACCACGGACTCACTGGGCAGGGCTATGGCAACGACGGTGGCGGTCCAATAGGAAATAACTTTCCGCAGCACATGGCTGAGTGGAAAGGCATCGAAAGCAACACTTGAGATCTCTACGGTGAAGAATTACTGCGCTCTGAGACTGAAACCTTTACCATCTTCCATGAAACCTATGAAATCAAGCCTTCATCACCTGGAACATCTTCACGTTCGGAATGCCCCAATGGCATTTCCCCAGTGGGCTGGAGCCATTGGGGGCCAGTTTTTGAAAGCCCCATGCTGGTGCCTGAGCCATTTGTTCCAGCTCTTCCAGATAATTAGAGTAGGCAAGAGTCAGGGGAGATAAAGGGAGATGGAAAGAGGTGGAAGGGATAGAGGACAGGTTTGGGCATTTTTGCCGGGGCTCCTTTTAGTTCCCAGTACTGTCCTGGCATTAATTTCTCTTCAAGTAAAAAACGATGTTGAAGTATTGCCATTGGCTCAAAGTGGTATACTTCAAGGTATTTCTTGGGAGGTGTAAGCTAAAAATTCAGACCTGAGAATTAAAACATGGTAATACAAAAGAGAAATATAGAATGCGGTTTCATCACATCAGTAGATCTGATGGACACCTCTAACCACAGATTCCTCTCCAGTTGAATTCACCCAGGCACTGGACTGGATCTGTAACTTTTCGTAGTAGTCTCTCCTACATGCTGACACCATTGTCTCTGCTGTGACTTCGGCCTGCACCAGGAAAGAATAACACAGAGTGATATTTAGATACGATACCTGCACACTTCTGTAAGTTCCTTTCTTTCTGTGCCTTTTGAAGGTGATCCCAAGCTCTTCTCCCTACATTGTCGGTGTTTACCGATTTAAGAACTTGGATTCCAAAGACAGTGTGCAGGGGAAAATATCTCCCCAGAAGACCAGGGGCTTCAAGCTGTGCCATCACTGCAGGAAGTAGATGTCTGTAACGGATTCAAACAGTTGTCTGTGGTGTCGAAGGTCTAGGCACCTCTCTAAGTTATGCAACAAATGCTCCCTGATTCACCCAAAGGCCACTGGGAAGCTGCAGGCAAAGCCATACATTGCTATACACAGCTATTAAGGAATTTATATTGTGTATGACAATATAAAGACTAGACATAAAAAGGACCCATCAGGTTGTGTTTTCAATGAGTTGTGCTAGTTCTATGATTATCTGGCAGCTGTTCATTTATCTTTATCTTGTTAATTCGGTCATTAGAACTAGTAGTTCCTGTGACAGCGTTGAACATTGCTAGCTGGGTCACAGTCACAGGCCATGTATTTCCTGCTCCTCAACTGCATTATGGGGTTCACCGCATTGAGCAACGATACAAGACGGTGCCAAATCAGGTGGCATTGCCTTTTCTGACATAAAATGTAAATTCGTATTTGTAAAGCACAAACTACTCACTCTCACGGGTCTCAAGGCGCTGGGGGCCGTAGTGGAAATTAAGTGAGCTATTGCCCAGAGTCGCATGGTGCTGAGCTGCCGCCAGAGCCGGGGATCGAACCGTGAGCCCTGTGCTCCGAAGCCAGCTGCCCTGGCCGCTGCACCACACCTCTCCAGTACATGGAGTTGCCATCTTGAAATTGTGAACGTTTCCTATATATCTAGGCAGATCTCTGCACTGCTGCGTTATCCCAGGAATTACCCGACTCCCTATTGCCAAAGATGCAGCCTTCTGAAAAAGGCAGAGTAGTTCTGTCAACATGCTTAATAATGAGAGGGGGCCCCACCTAGGGCCTCATTTTAAGTTGAGTGGAACAGTGTTTCCGGGTAGGATACAGCTTTAGTCAATTGTAACTGTCCCGGTGGGAAATCCTGCAATTAAAATCACTTGAGGTTTTGATGTAAACACAGCCTGGTCTTGCCCCTGCTAGATGCTTCCATTACATGAGGAGCATAGAGGGCTCAAACCCCCTTCGCCAGCCACTGCCTGTGCTATGCCTTGGTGCCATCTCTATTCCTACCACTTGCCACTCACCTTAGTCCCCCTGCTGTAGTGTATTTGTCTCTGGAATAGTGACTCTGAATGCGGATTTGAACCCAGTAAATCTGCGTCTACATGTTATTCCCCTTATTAGGGGAAAATACTTGTGAACGCCATATTTATGTGCACAAATGCCCTTCAGAAACATTATTTCCGATCACACTGTATCCTCACATATATATATACTTCAACCCATCTTGTAAATTGGGGCCTTAATCTACTAAATACCCAAAACTGAGGGAAGAGAATGTAAACTTAGAAATCTCTTATTCAGGTAAAAGAAAATATAGGACTAACCTGATTGGCAGGCTGCAACTTTAGAACCTGAGTCCTTGGAGCCATGAACACGATAGAATTGTTTTAAAGTGTGTACTGTGGTGCATAGGGTCACTATGCAATCTGCTGGGAACTGGGCCTACTGGATTGGTTTAATAGTAAAATGTTCATTGATGAGAAATGGTCTTTGAAGGTAATCAGGTGGGCAGTTAGTTGAAGGAACATATTTGACCTCAAGTGAATTATTTTCACGTCTTTGGGTTTTACTTTTTTGATGACCTGAGGAGAATGAAATAAGGCTATTTATTGTTATTTTCTCCAAATGAAGTGGAGGCTTCTGAGGTGGGAAAAATCTCTATCATAGTGGATAGCTAATTTAATTTTATTTCATCAAGGTTGACGCTTTCTATATGGCTTAAGAATAAAAATTGCTACTGTAGGGGAACACTTCTCACTTTTACAGACTGAGCCACAGAATGCCAAAATGGATCTCCGCTCCAGCTTGCATAATCGTTTAATCTTCAGTACAGCAGGGCAGAATGTTTTTAAAATCACCCCCATCTGCACCTGGCCCAAGAGTATTAAAAGAACTCCCAGAAAGCCCTAAATTCTAAGTACTACTGCTGCTCCTGCATAGCCTATCTGTAAACAGACCTCATGAAACTTAATACTTTTTGCAGCTTCTGTTGTAACCACAGCCCAGTAGATATTTCTTGGGCTCCAGGCGGCTAGAGGTTTGTACCAATTTACCAGCTTGAGCTTGAAAAACAGGTTGAGACCAATGCATCTCCCATAGCTTACTGGCTATATAAAATGTCTATTCGGCAACTAACAGAGCCTGCCAGAAACTGTAAGGAATGCATTTTAAAATAGTGCGTTTCTGGTATTATTTCAACCAAACATTGCGCACACAGGAAATCTACACCGTTAATTTAAAAGCCCTTTGTAATGTATTTAAGCATATTTTAGCGCAGAATGTATGAAAAGGTGTAATTGCAAGTATAAGCAGAACTGTGAGTAAAATGAAGATCAATCCGGTAAATAATAATGAAAATTGACAGCACATTAGTTAACAGTTTTGAAGGAATACCTTATTCCCTAGTACTAGATAATGTCTACATTAGAATAAAAATCTTGTCAAAAGTAGGGCTTTCCTAAATAGAACACTCTTACGTACTCACCGTGTTCACGTTTCTCCAGTTTCTTGGCTGCCCGTAGGCAAGGCCAGGCTTCGTTTCTGTTTTCTTGCTGTTCTCAAGAGAACCAGATAGCAAGCAATTTGACTTTAGCAGACGTGTTGTCATAGATTCTCCTTCTGGGCTGTCTGAAGCCCCTTTCTCTACGAGAACCTCTTGAAGAGGCTTTATATAATTTTTTCCAAGATGAATTTGAGAAAATATAATCCTTTGATATGTGATACAGAGTGTGAATGAAAGTGTAGGAATTACATCTCACAATCTAAAACTGTTGTGCTTTTCTTTTAAATAGACTGGTTCATGAATACATATAACATAATTTAAATACACACTACCAAACTATAAGTAATTATACCTATATGCAATAAATACATATAAACAAAATAAAAATCAGCAATTATGGATTATAAAATATGTGATACCGTAATCTAATATTTTCACATATGCAAATACACATTGAGACCTCAGAAGCAAAAATAAATCAAAGGGTATGACAAACTATTTAAAACAATTTGTATAGGATTGAATGTGACCCCGAAGACTTGTGAACCCCCTAAGACTTTTCCAACATTGGAATTCCACTAACAAACTCTACTCCGAATCAAAGCACAAGAATAAAAAACAGGACTCGAATAATTCTCTAAAATACTACAGACATTACCTGTTTGGTCCACAAAGAATACATTGGTGCATATAATCGCATTCAAATGTAAGAATGCGCTGTGGTGAAAAATGAAAAAAACATTAGTTTGCTAAACCTTACGAGCAGTAAGGGAAATTAACTCCAATTTAGTAAGTACGCATCTCAGATTCATGACTGTACTTTTTTCAAAAATAATAAAAAATGGAACCTATTGGACACTTCAACAAGACTAGTTTTCCTCACGGCATACCTTTTCTCAGTTACTTCCTAAAGACAACACCAATACTTTTTTTTTTATTTAAACTAACTTTATTGGCATTTTCGTTTCTTGCATTGGTTGGTGATTATACATTTTAAAGCTTTCAACATTCCTATTGACAACACCAATACTTTTTTTTTTTTTTTTTTTTGAAATATGTTTTTTATTGCGAAAGCAAAACAGGGGCACAAAAGACACAATCATGAAAGCCGTTCACATGGACATAATAGTAGCATGACGTATCAGGGAGCATACACAGCCAGATACGGCCCACATCCCGGGGGCTGGGCGGCGTAGGAACAGAACATTCAAATTGTCTCTGTGCACGAGAGATATAGACGTATCACTGTATTCGCTAGTTTTATCGTGATGCATTCATATTTCAAAAAGAACCAGTTGAACAACAAACAATTACCCCATAAATGGCATCAGTAGCACAGAACCGAATATAGCAGGACATTTATGTGAGGGTCAGGGGAGGCACAGGTGGTACAGTACCGCATAGGCTCATGGGAGACGTAGTTATGTCTAGACATATACATATCAAGGAATAGCAGTGTGGCTACGTAGGGCCTCTACACCAGCTCCAAGTCTCTCAGTCACTCCCCCTCAGTGCAATCGGATACCGAATCAGTTGGGGAGAATAACTCCGCTCTCGTGGCATCAGAGTCATCCTCCTCCAGCCCTTCCATACACAGCACCCTCCAAGCCAGTAAATCCTCCTGCAGCTTCCTATCTCTACGAGTGCACTGCATGTGAGTCTCCTCCGCCAGGGCCCATTCTCTCGCATCTTTCAGCCATAGGGAAAACTCCGGCGCCCCTTGACCCATCCATGTAATAGCCACACGTCTCCGCGCCAGGACCAGGAGGAGTTGTAAGAATTTATAAGATAACTTTTTCTTTCTGGGCTTCGGCACCAGCGCTAGGAGACAGTAGATGGGTTCTAAAAGAAGTGTAATCCGTGTGGCCTGAGCAACATGAGTCACCACTTTCCGCCAAAAGTCGTAAACCAGGGGGCAGTCCCATGCCAGGTGGAGGAAGCCCGCCCTCCGCGCCCCACATCTAGGGCAATTATGTCGTCTGTCCGCCGATATACGATGTAGGGAGACAGGCGTCATATAAGTACGGTGGACAAAATTGAAATGAATACGTTTAAAACGTGCGTTGCAGGAGACTTTATGGGTCAAAAGCCCGATCCGTCTCCGTTGGTCCGGCTCCAGTTCCACTCCCAAATCCGCCTCCCACGCCGCCCAAGACGGTGCCAACGGTGGGGCCGAGTCCCGACGCATGGCCGAGTAGAGAAGGGAGATCAAGCGCTTGCCTCTCCCACAGGATAAAATGATGTCTAGGGCGTTGGTAGTCGGAGGAGCCTCCGGGTACTGGGGCCACGTAGTGCTGGCCACGTCTTGGAGGGCTCCGTAGTGGAGATACTGTCCCTCGTCTAGAGCAAAGGACTCCAAGGCGTGTTCAAAGGACACATAGGAATCGTTCGGGTAGAGGTCCGCAAGAGTCTCGCATCCGCCAGAGCGCCACTCCCTGAAGGACATATTCTCTTCCAATCGAAGTATCGGGGCCAAGACCCAGAGCGGGAGCTCCCTATGAAACGGCGCCCGCTGCAATACTTTTTCAACGAACCGCTGCCAAATTTCGGCTGTGTGGCGCACCACATACGGTAGGGCGCAATCGGCGCCGCGGCCCTGCATCAGGGCCTTCTGTAGGGTCCTTTCATCAGCCGTACCAGCTAGCAGTGCTAGTTCCCAGTTCTCATCGTCAGCGAACCACCTAGCTGCTGGGAGAAGCTGAGCTGCGTAGTAGTATAGGTCAAATCTTGGGGCCTCAAGGCCACCCTCTTCCCAACTCCGCGTCACCGTACGTAAAGCCACTCTGCTACGACCACCCGCCCAAAGTAGGGAGGTGAGGAGCGAGTTCAAGGTCCGGAATACTCGGGGCGGCAACGGACAGAGGGTGTTCTGCAAGGTATAGAGGACCCTAGGGAGCATCACCATTTTGGCAATCGCCAATCTCCCCATCAGGGAAAGGGGAAGCGTTTTCCAAAAGGTAACAGATTTGTGGAGGGCTGAGAGTACTCTGTCAATATTATAGGTCAGTAGAGTCTCATCCGATGTAGCTACCTGGATGCCAAGGTACCGAAATGCCACTCGTTCACATCTAAAACCCGAATAGGGCATATCTGCGCCCGAGTCCTGAGCATAGCCCACCAGCGGGAAGACCAGAGATTTGGCGAGATTAACACGCAACCCAGATGCTGCGCCAAAGCGGTCCAGGAGCCGTAATAGGACAGGGAGGGCCTCAGAGGGGGAGGTCAGATAAAAAAGCGCATCATCTGCGTAAAGGGAGATTATGTTGGTAGTGGCACCCACCACTATCCCCCACTGTCGGAGCTCCATGCGAGCGGCGATGGCTAGGGGCTCAATTGCAAGGGCAAACAGGAGAGGGGACAGGGGGCAACCCTGACGGGTGCCTCTCTCCAATGTCCACTCCTCCGATCGGGCTGAACCCAATCGCACCCTGGCACGGGGCGCCCCATAGAGTATCTTGATCCAATTGCAAAATCCAGGTCCAAACCCCATATTTTTTAACACCTGCATTAAATATCCCCAGTGCACTGTGTCAAAGGCTTTAGTCAAATCGACTGACACCAAGACGTGTGGATCCTCCCTGCCCCGAACCTCATGGAGGACATGATTCAGGCGGCGCAAATTCATCGCCGTATTACGACCCGGGATAAAACCGCACTGGTCGGAGTGGATTAGTCGAGTCATGTACGGGGCAAGGCGAGTGGCTAAGATCTTAGTGAGGATTTTGGCATCCGTATTGATCAGGGTTATAGGGCGGTATGCCGCGGGATCAGTACCGTCACCTCCCGGCTTTAAAATCATGCATACCTCTCCTTGGTTCATAGATGTCGGGAGGGTGCCAGTACGCAGAGCCTCATTATAAACCTGCAATAGAAGGGGAGCCAAAACATGCCCGAAGGAATGATAGAATTCGGCTGGGTAACCGTCTCCACCGGGGGTCTTCGCACGGGGGAGGGTGGCTATCGCTGCATTAATCTCACCTAGTGTGAGTTGCGTATCCAAGTCAAGTCGGGTAAGTATGTCATGGATCGAGGCCAGGGCAGCAGACTCCGTTCGCTGATCTGTTGCGTCGGGGTCAGGGCAAGATTGGGCGCGTTGAAGCGCAGCCTCTTCTCTCTGTAAATCAGACATCAACTGTTTGCGGACCCCATATGTAAGGCCCATACAGACGCCACGCACGACTGCCTTCAAGGCGTCCCATTTAGTAGAGAAGGGTAGATCATCCCCCCCCAGTTGAGCACCACATATTCCGACAGTGACTCCGCCAAGCGGTCTCTGCCCACCGGGTCCAAGAGGAGGTCAGCGGGCATTCTCCACGTGCGCGGACGTGCCGCTCGATCAGGCCACTGCACCACGCACGTCACTGGAGCATGGTCTGATAGGTATCGGGCCTGGTGCGTGACCGTCAAGGTCAAGGATGGGGTAAGGTTGGCCGCAAGAACGCGGTCCAATCTGCTGTGAGTACCATGCGTCGGGGTGTAACATGTGTAAATCTTCGGAGCAGGGTGACAGGAACGCCACACGTCTATAGCTCCAAGATTATGCATCACGTCACGTAGACGGGCCGTCATACGGGGCTTAGTGCCCGACCGGGGCGGGTGTCGATCCAAGCCAGGGTGCAGTACGCAATTGAAGTCCCCAAACCAAAGGAGGGGTGCATCCAACCCCGAAGCCACAAGATCCTGGACCTGCGAAAAGAAGGCCGGGTCATCAGTGTTTGGGGCATAGGTATTAAGGAGCAAGAGCTCCTTGTCATCCAACCTAAGTCGCACCAGCAGGTATCTACCGTCTACATCTGCCTCCACATATTGAACCGCGCAGGGGATCCCTGGGGCCACCCAGATAAGGACTCCTCTAGCATATGTGGAGAAGGAGGAATGAAAAAGCTGGCCTCTCCACTTCCTGGACAGCCGTTGTGCGCCGTCGTCATCTAGATGAGTCTCTTGCAGACAAGCGATCGAGACCCCGTGTCTTTTAAGGAAAGTGAGGACTCTGTGTCTCTTGGTGCAAGTACCCAAGCCACGTACATTCCACGTTAAAAATTTAAAACTCATGGCCTATGATGGCACTTAATCAAGCTATAGTATAAAGACAACATAACCTGTCGCCCCCCGTTCCCCACCGTAGTAGAGTCTGCCGGAGCATCATTGTCAGTAAACTGTCTACAAATCGGTTTCAACGTGCACCTGATGCTAAAAACACTTTCTCCATAAAGTTCAACCCACCCCCCAACAACCCCGAAACCTAGAGCTTTTGTATAAACCGGTCCCCCCCCCCACCCACGAGCAAGAGGATAGCAACAACAAGAACCGCCACCCCGCCCTTCCCCTGCCAGTGCCAGGACGTACACAGCCACCCCATACAACCCACTCAACCCTCACTCACACACAACAAAAACAACCCCACCCACCCTACCTCCCAGCTCCCCGAAAAGACCCAGCAATATCAGAACAGTACCTGGGCATGTCTTCACCCCCCCCCCCCGTTAGCAATACCGGGAAGAAGTCACCTAAGAGGAAAAGGAGCCCCACCCACCTCCCCTGTACCCTAAGCCACAAGGGCTCAAGCGCTCAATCATGATCCATAACCCAGGAAAAGCCCCACAGTGGGAGGAACGAGCCAGGGGAACCCAGCAGTGTGTCAATAGGAGTGCCCCCACAGTAAGATTACCCACACAGACAGGGCCAATCAACACCAGTCAATAGTTCACTCCAACCTTGGCTCAGTGAGGGCCGTCTCCGGGACCACCGGGGCTGTAAAGTCCGCATCCAGAGACGCTTCCAGCAAAGTGTCCGGCACTAGGATGTCACCAGGGCCAGGAGCTGCAGTCGAGCTTGGTCCTGCTCTCACCGATACTGTGTCCATATGGATAGCTCCATCTGCCCCCACCGTAGGCCAAGGTGCAGGAGATCCCCCGAGACCCAGAGCGGCGCCGTCTCCTGCTGCGGTGTTTCTTTCGTGGTCTGGTCCCCCAAGTGTCACGCGGGCCACCTCGCTCCCCCGGAGGGAGGTCGTCTCCTCTGATTTCGAGCCACTCCCACACTTCCGCCGGTGACTCAAAGAAGTGCGCACGGCCCTGGGAGAGTACCTTGAGTTTGGCCGGGTACAGTAGCATATATTGAAGTTGCATCTCACGGAGTTTTTGTTTGACTCCCACATAAGATTTCCTCTGCTCCTGCACTTGCTGGGTATAGTCCGGGTATATTGACACACGGCTATTTTCAATCAGAAGTGGGGACTCCGATTCCCTCGCAGCCCTCAAAATACAGTCACGGTCCTTATAATTCAGGATCTTCGCGATGAGGGCTCGAGGAGCCTCCCCCGGGCGTGGAGGGGGCACAAGGGCTCTATGCGCCCGCTCCACAACGAACACATTAGATAATCCTGATGGGCACAATCGTGTGCGGATCCAAGTTTCAAGGAATCGTTCAGGGTTCCCCGCCTCCAATCGCTCCGGCACACCCAGGACTCGAATGTTGCTCCGGCGGGCTCTCCCTTCCGCGTCTTCAGCCCGTCTCTCCAATGCGCGGGTAGTAAACGTAAGTTGTGCAACTGATTTTTGTAGGGAGGCCACCTCACCCTGCAACTGCGTGATATTGCCCTCTGCGTTTGAGACTTTGTCTGCCACTTTGTGAAGATCAGTTCTGAGGAGATTCACATCGATGGAAACAGTCTCTATCTGTCGTTCCAGAGCAGAGTGGGAGCCCTGAATATCTTTCAGGAGTTCGGCCCTGGTTGGCTCCGTCGGGCTCTCGCTGTCGCCCTCAGGCCCTGTCTGACGCGTGATTCTCTGCGACGGTAGGCGCGGAGTGGTATACTGTGTAATAGTATTAGGCTGGGAGCCTTTTGAAGAGCGACCGCCTCGAGCCGCCATCTTGTGATGCAGATGACACACGCAGTTAGTGCCTGCCAAAGGGCCCCGGAGGTCTAACAATCCAAAGGTATAGGGGCCGAGATCAGGAGCAGGCCGTGACCAGCAAGGATAATGTTCAGTACAGTTTACGGGGAGTAAGCCAGTTTACCCCACAGCTAGGCTGGTATAATGGCCGCGGAACACCCCCCTACATATAACGGCGGAAGCCGAAAGTCCGGCACTCGTTAATAAGGCAAGGAAATGTCAGCTGATCCTCAGTTCACGCCACTCTAAAGAGGCCCCCACCGTCAGTTGGCAACAGATTGGTCCCTAGGGCCACAGGGACAAGCACAGGCCGCAGCAGGAATCCCCTCACATGTGAGGATCAAGAGCTCCGCTCTGGAAGTGGCCCCATATGGAGGTGAAAATGGCGGACGGGCGCTGGCCGGAGCTCAAGGACGACGCCACTGGCAAGGCGCCCCGCCTCAGTGGCCTCCAGCAGTGGCACCCAGCAGGGGGAGCAAGCCAAGTCTAGTGTGGGCGTGGGGGGAGCAAGGCTGCAGGTCCCACGCAGCACGACCCAGGGAGAAAGGAGGCCGGGCGCCTCAGCAGGGTAAGAGGCGACGCGCCCAATGCGTGGCTCCAGGAGGGGTCAGGGCCCGAGCACTCACAGCCGGCAACAGGCCGCGGAGGACCCCCAGCGCTCCGGGTTCAGTCCGCCGCCCACCAGGGGTTGCAGGTCTTACCTGGATCTTCGTTGCGTGCCACCGCGATCCCCACGGGCCGACCAGCGGGCACCTCCGGGACCCAGGGAGCGCCGATCTCCAGCTGTAGAGACACCACCAACATGCAGTGTAGGGCGCAGGGGTCCCCGCAGCAGTCGCCTGGTTCAGGAGCTCTTGCACGTCGCTTTCGGGCGGATCGCCCGTAGTCGACCTTCCGCCGCAGGCCCAGACCGCGACCTCGCGTAGTCCAGGGCGGCGCTACGGACGCCGGCAGTGCCGTCACCTCCGCTCACGGCCAAGCCCCGAGTTTCTCCTCGATCCCAGGGGTCGTGATCAAGTCCGGGGTGGTTCCGGCGTGGAATCCACGGGCTAGGACAGCTCAGGCAGGATAATAAGACAGGATTAGTGGGTCTTTGGGACGGAGCTGGTGGAGCTCTCGTCCTGTCGGCCATGTTGCTTGGCCACGCCCCCCAAACACCAATACTTTATAGCATATCATAGCAACGAGCTGGGGGTCAAGGAAATTGTTGATTCTTAGCTTTTATGGAATAATGCTTTGTTTGTGTAATCTTTAGCTTCAAAGCACAATTTACTGTGCATTTATTTGTGTGTCCATTATTCAATAACAATCTGTCACAAGATAGACCAGCCCTGAGATTAAATTATGCTATAGCATTCTGTAGGAGGTAATCGTTGTTCTCAGTTCTACTCCACGTGAGGTCGTGGTCAGTACTTAACCAGAAATGTTGGATTCATCTGGTCTGTTTCTTGTTTTCTCTTCTGATGTCCTGGCATTGTGTTGGTCAAGAAAGCTAGTAGCAATAAGGCTTGTATGGTTCTAGAAACCCTATGTTGACTCATCTATATTTATTCAGAGCTGGACCAGATGTTTATTTCCTTTGAGCTGGTTCTCCAAAGTAGCAGGAATTTAATAAAGTTAATCTTAGTTTGTGTATGTATTCCCACATCACACATGATAAAAAACAGATGTACAGTTTGACCATGTATGTGGAAACTGGTGTGAAGTGTACATAATGCACACATACAATTCTACTTTATTTCTTACTTGTGGCAGAATAGTGTCAGAGTGGGCAGAAAATGCAATTCAAATCAAAAAGTAGTAACTTAAAAGGGTGGTCACCAACACTTGAAAATGCACTTCCTACATTTTCCTATCACTGAATTTACACCGAAATGGTCCTGTTTTATGTAGCGTATTGATTTTGCAAGTGAACACCGATCTGTGTGATTGAATTATAAAATTAAGAGAGGGTCATTACATGAAAAATGTAAAGAAAAAAAGAGTTAATTATACACAGAAAATGCTGTAAAAGTAAGAGACAAATTTTGACCCCATCAATGCATAGTTTAGTGTATATAATGCGCGTAAGTCAAGTTTGAATATTATGAAAGTCATGAATTTCAGGTGCTTTATACACAAGTATCCAAGTACATTATACCATGAGAACTTCGCTCAAGCATAGCAGTCATATAGGTGAATAATTAAGACCGTCATAAACTATGCAGATATGTAGTCATATGAAATAGTTCTCACACCCAATTCTGTATCTTTGTTAATCTGACACAGAGTATCAATTTTCATATCTGATAGAGCCTTCTAGCTGCACATGCCTTATCTTACAATAATGCCCAGGTGTCAGATTGAATTTGTGAGCAGTACCCCTAAGCAAGGTAGGTGGTGTTGTTCAGCTCCATGTGGCGTCATCCGTGCCGGAAGTGATGTGCCTGTATAGGCACCACCCCAGCACGCTGATGTGAGTTCCTTTTTTTTTCGCGCCAGTTAGCACAGATCCAGGGAAGAGCTACCCCCAGTCACTTTTTGACCCTTTTGTCAAAGACCTGCCTGGTGTGGCAGGAATGTTCATGAGGAAGGCTGGTTTCATCTCTCTTACCGCTGTCACCGACAAATATTGGTAACAGATCCACACCTTGTCTGTCTATGGTCCCTCGAGCCAAGACCTGCTTTGATTGTCGCACCATGTACCTCAAGGCCTTGAGGGAGCCGTCCCTCAAACTCCTTGCTGCTCAATGTGCGACCCCACGACTGTCTCTATCCTGGTGGAGAGTTAGGTCCAGGGATTGGTTGCAGAGCTACTCCAAGTGCTCGTTGCCACAGTCAAAGTCACAGTCACCAGTCAACAGAAGAGCAAAGAGTTAAACAGGCCTTCGACTTCTCCCAGTCCGTTGAAGTCACCCGACGAGATGAGGGAGCATCAGCATTCGTTGCCTGGCTCCGTGGTTGAGCTTGTGCCTAAACTGTCTCTGCACCTCCCCGAGTTTCCAAGGGCTGACAGGATCCCCACCCAACTTTGGAAATTTTATGAGGCCATGCACCTCATATTTGGGTGGCCTGTCCCGGCTGGAGTGCCTTTGAACCATGCGGGCTCAAGTGGGGCCCCTACTGGTCTTCCTCCGGTGGGTCCGCCCCCGACACCAGTCGGGCCTTTTGGATCCATGGATGGACTCGGACCTGCACCGGCTGAGCCACCTTGACTTTCACTGGCGCCAGCTCGACTGCTGATGTCCCTGGTGCCCACTGGCGGCACAGTCCCTGTAATTATCCCTGACTTAGATAGGTGTCGTCCGACGCCGGCTCTGACAACGGGCACTACACCTAGGCCGGCGTCGGTGCCCTATTCCTTTGGGTTAGGACTGGAGAATGATTGGGAAGGGTCACTGGACCCTGATGAATACCAGCCCCTAGATGCCATTGAGGACACCTGGTGTGAGGATTTGGCAGATGCCAGTGGACTGGTTGCTTCCCCAGATACTGGCTTGGTATCTCCTACTACCATGGCTATGGAAAAAGAAGCCTCATTGACTGTGGTTGTGAGGAGGGTGGCTAACGTGCTAGACCTTCAGCTACCCACTGTGGCTGTCAAGACGAATGTCTTGACTGAAGTGCTTCAGTCAGCAGTCACCCCATCCGAACTGCTTCTCCTGTTTAATAAAGCCTTCATGGGGGTCCTACTCGGGGCTTGGTCCAAGTCCTGCACACAAGCTTCTGTGAATAGGTAATCGCCCCACCCCGAGGAACACCTGTTTCCTCATAACACACTCCACGCCGGAGAGCTTGGTAGTCCAAGCCTTCACTTCAAAATTAAACCCTGATGCATTCCCTTTCACTCCCCCGGACAGGTAATCCAAGAGGATGGATACCTTGTGAAAGATGATGTTCTCTTCCGTCATCCTGGCTTTGCAGGTGAAGATCACATGCCTTTAGGGCGATGCTTCTACTTACTCTGGGACTCGGTTGTACAGGTGCTGCCTATGGTCTCGGAGAAGGCCTGAGCCATACTCTCTCAAGCTGTTGCTGATGGGGGGAACGCAGCTAAGTGTGCCATACACGGTGGGCTGGATACGACTGACTCACTAGGCAGAACAATTTAATCATCGTGGCCTTAACAACGTCATGCCTGGCTGAGGACGACTGGCTTTCCTAGGGTTGTCCAGGCTTCACTCATTGACATGCCCTTTGATGACTCCTGTCTGTTTAGAGACAAGGCAGACTTAGCGCTGGAGTGCTTCAAGGACAGCCAGGTCCTTGGACCTTTCCATGGACCCTTGCCAACCACTGTCCGCCTTCCACTCCTTTCGTAGCCACGGAAGGGGCTTCCAGCCACATCTCCAACAGCCCATCCAGCAGACTTCACATACTTTGCGTGGACAAGGACGGAGCACCCACAGGCCTCATGGGTCAAGCAGCTAGTGGTAGTGCCAGTAACACCCCCCCGCCCCCCAACCTGGTAGCCTCCAAGCCCCTTTAGTTTGCTATTTATCCATCATTGGCACCCAGTGGGAGGCATGATTCGCCATCACCTGCACTACTGGAGGTCGATAACATCCGACCGCTGGGTTCTCCACATTGTCCAAAGAGAAATCCTCCCCTTTGTGATTTCCCCTCCAACCATGTAACCTACTTGCGAAAGACTAATAGAAGACCACATCTCAATACTGTGCTAGGAAGTGCAGACTCTCTTGGCCAAGGGAGCCATAGAGAGGGTGCCGGCATATCAGAAATAGGTTGTGGTTGTTAATCTCACTACTGTCTCATGCTCAAAAAGAACAGAGCCCTTCCTCCTATCCTAGACTTACGCCCTCTCAATTTCTTTCTGAAAAAGGAAAAATTCAAAATGCTCATGCTTGCTCAAGTCCTGTCTGCCCTTTACCAGTGAGACTGGATAGTAGCATTAGACTTGCAGGACGCTTACTTCCATATTCCTGTCCTGCCTGTCCACAGACATTATGTGCAGTTCACGGTGGTCCACAAGCACTTTCAGTTTGCCATGCTTCCTTTTGGCCTTACCAGCACCCCTCGGGTGTTCACCAAGGTGATAGCGGTGATTGCAGCTCATTTGCGGAGATTATGGATTCCAGTTTTCCCCTTTCTCGACGACTGGCTGTTGAAGGCGGGTCTACCACCTCCAGACTACAGCAAACCTTTTGCACTCGCTGGAGTTCACGAACAATGTGCTGAAGTCACACCTGATCCAGAGCGATGAGTCCAGGATATTCAGGCTTGATACCAATGTTTCAGCCTCTATCCTGGATTTCAGTACAACTGACTCTGAGTCTGCTGGGCCTCATGGCCTCCTGCATGCTGCTTGTGACACATGCCTGGTGGCATATGTGGACTGTGCAGTGGCATCTGAAGTTCCATTGGGCGCAGCATATGGGGAATCTCTCCAACCTGGTCCAGTTCTTGGAGGGCACTGCAGAAGATCTGCAGTGGTGGCTAACGAACTGCGATTGGGTCAGTGGCAGACCCCTCTCCCTTCCCCAACAGATCTGACAGTAGTGACAGACTCGTCACTATGGGCTGGGGCAGCCTTCTGGGAGATGTGGAGATCAGAGGACTCTGGTCTCCAGCGAAATCCGGACTCTACATCAGTTTGTTGGAGCTCTGAACGATCCAGTTGGCATTGAAAGCCTTTCTACCGTCCATTAAGGAAAAGCTAGTACAGGTGTTCACGGACAACACCACTGCCAAGTCAAAATGCAGCAATCAAGGCGGGTGGGGTTGCACCTTTGTACATGGCTGGAACATCAGGGCATATCCTTGGTGGTTTAACTCCTGGCAGGGTCTCTGAACGCCAGAGTAGACGACTCAGCCAAAGGTGACTAGCAAGTCACGCGTTGCGTCTCCACCCAGACATGGTGCACGGTTTCTTTCAGCAGTGGGGAGAACCTTGTTTAGATCTATTCCCCAATGCTGAGAACGCGCAATGTCAGCAGTTCTGCGCTCTAGAGTTTCTAAGGCAGCTCTCACTCAAGACGCTTTTCTTCTCGAGTGGAGTTCCGGCCTCCTGTATGCCTTTCCGCCATTACCACTCCTGCCAGAGTTCTCAGACACAACCAGGGCCTAAGCCATCCATGGGACTCTGGACTAGGCTTGGAGGGTCTGGTATCCCAAGCTGTTGAGCATGTGGGTCCTCTGATCAGGCTGCCACTTCAGGAAGCTCTCCTGTCGCAGCAGCAAAAGGGGGTTCTCCAACCTACCTTCCAACGCGTCTTGTGTGGAGATAGAGCTGCGAGAGTTGACAGCTTTTGACCTTCCACCTGAAGTCTGTAATGCTATTTTGGCAGCTCTGTATAACTTCACCAAGACGGTGTACCCCGCCTGTTGGAACAAGTTTGTGGCATGGTGCACAGATAAACAGGTTGACCCTTTATATGTACCCATTTCCCTAGTTCCTTTGTTTATTCTTACCCTGGCCCAGCATGGCTCTGCATTGGGACTTTAAAGGTTTATTTGTCTTCTATCTCCACTTTTCTGCAGCTGCTAGATCAGCCTTCCCTTTTAAAGTCACCTTTTGTAATAGGTACCTTTAAAGGTCTTCAGTACATGTTTCCTCCAGCTCCCTTAGTTATGCTTCAATGAGACCACACTTTGGTTCTAATTTTTCTGATGTGCATGCTCCCTTTGAGACACTTCATAACTGTCCTCTTAAGCTCCTCACCATCAATTTAGACCTTCTGGTGGCAGTTACATCTGCCCGAAGGGTCACTCGACTGCAAGTGCTGTCATTTCCAAGGCAAACAGGTCTTTCGGACTTGGGCATCCTTCTTGCCAAAGGTAGTCAGTTTGTTCCACAATTACCAGTCCATCACCTTGCCTACCTTTTATACTCCGCCACATCCCTCTCCAGCTGGACCCAAAAAGAGAGTTGTCGTTCTAACGTGACCGCAGACAACCATTCTGGGTGGACAATCAACTTTTTGTGGGATATGTCGGAGCCAAGAAAGGGATTGGCGTGCAGAAATAAACCATCACCCAATGGATTGTGTTCTGCATTAAGATCTATTAAGCATTGGCCAAGAAGCAACCCCCGGAGGGCTTGCATGCTCATTCCACCAGAGCAAAGGCTGCAACCACTACATTAGCATGCAGAGTTTTGGTCCTGGACATGTGTCAGGCTGCAACGTGGGCTTTGTTGCTCATGTTCACCAAGCACTACTGCCTGGACAGTCACATCCATTTGGATGGGCACTTTGCCCCATCGGTCCTGCAGGACTTGCTAGTCTAAAGCAGGTTCACAGACCCACCTCCTGGAGAATATTGCTGGGGTATCTAGTCTAAGGTAAGGAATCTGCATCTAGAAGTGTCCATCAGATGAACAAGTTACTTGCCTTCGGTTTTACCTCATCTGGTGTAGACTCTATCCAGCCTCATATTCCTTACCAACCCACCCATCATCCCTGCTCTGCAAACAGATTTTTAGGTACAGGGCTGTTTCCTTTTCAAGGCCCTAGTTTCACACACCAGTGGTCAGTGTTCTTCGTGGCTCCACGCTCCTGGCATGGAAAGCTGAAAAAAACCTGACTTCAGCGGCCTGGGGTAGCGCCCTATATAGGCACCGTGTGTGTCCCTTCTGGCAAGGATGATGCCATGCAGAGCCAAATGACACCACCTACCGGCACGCAGGGGTACTGTTCACAAAACATTTCCAGATCCAGTCTAATGCCTGTGGATTAATCTAAGGTAAGGAATGTATGGCTAGATATAGTCTACCAGATAAGGCATTACTGAAGGTAAGTAACTTGTTCATCAAATAATGCCAGATTTCTGAGTAGTTCTTCAAAGTTTACTATTATTATATTGAGATGAAGCCAGTATGAGTGGTAGAACTAGCAGAATGAAATTACACTAACCTCCGAGCAGCTGATGCTTTGATATGGTTCCCTCATATGGATATGGCTCCCTCATACAGCTTTGTATTTGTGATAGGATTAGAACACAATATCTGTTTTGTGCACTGAAAGGATGTGGAGACAGTCTAACATGAGTACTATGATCGCCACGATTTCATAATTTAGAAATCATTCAGTATGATGATGTGATGTATAAAGAAAAGAACATTGACATTTAAGGGTTCAAATTAGGTGTAATATCTGTAGCAAGAAATGAGTTCATGCCAGGTTACAGGTCACATGTTTTGGGGGTACAGGAGCATGTTCGCATTTTGTAATGAAGATTTTCATTGTATTTAGATTATTTGCTCAAATTGAAAAGGCGACCACTCATGGCCGTATTTATATATATATATATGGAAAACATTCATCGTTTTTCCTTTTAATCATAAAATATGCCTGCTCTCATGCATTAGTGTTTGGAAGTAAGTAAACTGTGATGGCTTGGAAGTTCCGTAATGTAGATGATAGGATTATACACATCAATGTGATCTTAAAAGATGAGATTGTTCCATCAAAATATGAAATGCAATGAGAAATGCGATAATTTGTTGTTAGCCATCAGGTGTATAAGCTTCTATTTTGTGGTTGTGTCTGTTTCTTTTTCACTACTTCTTAATCCTCAGTGCGTTTCTTTTTAATAAAACATACTTTTGTGCCTAGGATTGTTTGATATTGCCAAACAGTTGAAGTTCGTTTTTTAAAAATGCAGTTTCAAAATAGTATACAGTCTTAAAGCTTCTTTGGCGATTAATTGCAATTGTTTATGCACCTATATTGGCCCGTAATAGATATATTTGCAAAAAAATAAGTCATTTTAAATTGATAAAGCACTAAGCAATTAACAGTCAAACATCATTCACAGAGTAGTAAATGTACTTTGAAGCTAACTTGACACTGTACAAAAAATAAATTAATTCTCAAAAAGTACATGTTTTTTATGATGTGCCTATGTTGTAATTATTGGTAGAAGTTAGAAGCACCATATACATACGTATAAGACGTAATGTTTTGCCAATGCAAAATCATATTTTAACACTTCTTGGCTTGCTGTCCACACTTGTCAGTGTTTGCTGATTGTAGTATTTGGTTCTTTACAACTAAATGCATTCTTCTTGATAAGTCGAAGAAAGTAGCTAATGTTGAATTGCAACTTTGAATCATAATCATTATATCCATTTTTTTTAAGTGATCAATGCAATGATTGACCCCGATGGTACATTGGACGCTCTGAACAGTTTGGGATTTAGCAGCTCTATTCTTCCATGCCAGCCTAAGCAGCGGTCCAGTCCTGTAGCTCATTCTGTCCGTGCACCAGCACAAACGCACTGTCAAACAGAAGCCACAGTTATCCGGCCTGCCATGATATCCACGTCATCGGAATTTGGAAGTATTGAATCTGAAACCGACTTCAGCATTCACTTCAATCGATTTAACCCTGATGGGGAGGAAGAGGATACCACTTTACATGGATAATATTAAATATATCTGTAGAACTTTTATTACCTAATGGTTGTGAATAACTCATACACCAGTGTTGACCCCATGGGTACTACTACTACTTGGTCCACTGCAGCTATGTCGTTCATCTTCTTGCCTTGTTTTTAAGAGCTTATAACATGTAAAACGATAAGAGCCCATAGCTCAGCTGGAAAAAAATTATATTTTGACAGTTAACAATTTTCAAATAATTTATGTATCTTCCTTGTGTTCTTGAGTAACACATATAATGGAAAATCAAGGCTGCCTCCCCGTGAATTCATCTGATTATGCCTCTGCCTCTCATGTGATCTCCACATGTCTCAAAATTTTATTTTAAAATAAATGACTGATGACAAAAGAAATTACAAATGAAAGCTGGGACAGACTAACAATACAGGTAAATTTACACATCTGTGGTCTGGTGTTAAATCTATTTTTGATGTTTTATTTGAAATGGAAAATGTCAAACTAATGAACACTGGTTTCATATTTCTAAGTCACAAACATTTCCTGTTGATTCATAACTTTGATCTTTGAAAAGTTATATATGGATGCAAATGCTTACAGTGTCCTTCTTTGCGAACAGAATTTACACTTTACAGAATTTCTAAGCAGGAATGTTCTGCTTCGTAGACAACCTTGTAGTAGCCATTTATGATCCCAATTTTTCTAACAAAAAAAAAAAAAGAAATCAGATGTTCCCACACTATGTGCTCTAATATGTACCTATTGAACACACGTTTGTATAGATCTAGGAAAACGTTTGCTGGTGTTTTTGTCTTAGCCATTTACCTGTCGTATTTTGCGGACATGTCTCCTTGGAGGTGCACTGACACTTAATATACAAGGTTAGACAGTCTTCATTAACAACTCAGTCATGTTTGTTAACATTTAAGATCTCTTCTGTAAATTATGTAAAGTTATTATGTGGTAGGTTGGCATGGGGGTTACCAAGTATGAGCTATGTTTGCACTAAACTCTTGCCATTATTGGTACAATAGACAAGCATACCTGTACATGAT
Source organism: Lissotriton helveticus (assembly GCF_964261635.1). Taxonomy (NCBI): domain Eukaryota; kingdom Metazoa; phylum Chordata; class Amphibia; order Caudata; family Salamandridae; genus Lissotriton; species Lissotriton helveticus. Next base: position 940,099,247 of record NC_136067.1, read on the forward strand.
TAACAAGCTAACAATCATTTCATGTACATAAGATAGTAGTATCAGTTAAACTTGTTTTAAGAGTTAAAAACAACTTTCAAATGTTTCAATGATGCCTAATTTAGGTTCATAGCTGTGTTGCTGTTTATACATACATAAATATTCTTAGTTCATATATTTGTTAAAATGTAAAATAAAATTATTTCCGTGCAGGGTCGTGGGACACTGTATAGATGTAGTAAACAAACATAAACACAAGTTTCATGATTCCAACACCAATATTATATCTGCAATTTATTTGCATATAACGTTAAAAACACTTTCCTGAGCTAATTAGTAGTTGATTTGGGGACGGTCATTCAGAGAATTGGGTGTATTAGTCATGCTGTAAAGTGATTTGATGGTGGCAAAACAGTAACACTCCCAAGCAAAGGAGTAATTTATGTATATTTTCTGGACCTTGTATACTAAAGCCCACTTCCTCTAAGTTATGCAAATGTGATAAAGACTCTGATAAGTGATTTATTCTAGAGTACACTAGCTAATCCTCATGTATCTTATCCCAGATAAGAAAAAGTTAGATGCTGGACAAGTAAGACTAGCAAATGACCTCTTGTTACTAAAGCATTGTAATATGGAGGAAATATATTAGTGTTTAATATATAACAATAAACTGGAATTTTCCTTTTTTCTTAGTCTGTCTTAGAGGAGAGAAATACAATTTGGCATATGTTACTTTCTGTAAAGGTTCAGCAATAATCCTATAATTATTTTGTTTTCAGCATCTTTTGTCAATGTTTAAACTGTACAGAATTTCAGAAGTCATTGAACATATTTAATTTTATAACTTTGACCAGTTAATAAATGCTGTAAAGAAAAATGTATTATGGATCTTATTTTTGCTGAAAGTTAAATAAAATGTAATGATAAGTCTTAAAAAATGCTCACTACTTGAGCAACAGAAACCTGAAATGTGCCACTTGGAGGAGGAGTTGTTAATACGAGCTTTAAAAGCTCACTAAGCAAAAAAAAAAAAAGTTTGTTAAATAAAAAGTCGATTTGTTAGAAAATGAATAGCATTATTAAAATAAAATAAAAACTCCTCTTTTGCATTGATTTGAGGTATTTCTCTGCCACTGGGATTTGACATTCAGAAGTTATGAAAATAAATGTTTGTTCTCGATTTCATACACGTGTTGTAGAATAAACATTTTGCATTTACGTTATGCCCTCTTTGTTTTATATGAAAACATTATTATCCTTTATTTATTTTTGTTATATTTTGTTTTATACGTTTCTTTTGTTACGTGCATTTTCAGCTCCATTTCTAAATAAAATTTCTGGAACTTAAAAGGCAATGTGTATGCTACCTTTTTCCTGTAAATATAGTTTTTGTTAAGCTTTGTTTAAATTGTAGCATTTTTTGTAACATACTGACTGCCTAGCACAACCTGCATTGGTAGACACACAAAATGAAAGGATGATAAATATCAGAAAAAAAATAACTCGCTTGGGGACAGTGTACACTTTATGGTAGTTTTGTAAACTCATTTTTTAAGACATTGTTCATTACGGAAAGAAGTACATGGTTGGTACTATTTTCCCACTACACTTGCGTCAGACAAGTGAATAGGTTAACCTAATATAAAATCGAACAATTTTTGCGGTAGTTTCTTGACTAATGGGTAGTTAGAATATCCTTTGTTATGGTATTTATCATTTTCATATAGATCACTTCAAAGTCCCTTATTGTTATGGATAATGGAACCAGTTAAAAAGATGTATAATCTGCTGTGCATTATCGTTTTACTTAATGGTTTTCCATCATAAATAGAAAGTAGAAATCCAAACAAAGTGCTTTATACTTAAGTTGACTTTATATGTTTTTATAGCATTAAGCCCACTGGAATCTGCACAGCCCTAGTACTTGAACTGCTTTGATGTCCAATATGTTCATAAATGCATTAGTGAAAATCCCTCTTGTGCCCCAGTGAAAATATGGTTTATTAGTTGAGATAGAATGGGGTTCACCTTAAGTAATAAAGTCACTCTTCTTTTGGGTACCGTCAACAGTTTCAGTACTTTAAATCTGAGCTCAATCACTAGTAGCTGTGGCACAGTCAGGCTTAACATAACGAAAACGTGTAAAGTATTTAGATATAACAAGTCGAAAACACAACATGATAAAAATCTCCTCCAATTTATAAAAAAAGAGTAAAATTTAATTAACAAAATGACAATAATCCAATAAGGCGGACAGGCGATTCGAGAAAATAGCTAACAAAAAAGCGCCTATGGTAAGCAATGGTTGCGGTAGACCAGGACCGTGATGGAGCGTGGGTTGGCTATAAGTAGATTAGCCCCTTTAGAGCCTGTAGTATGGAAGTTTGAAAAAAGTTTTAAGTCTTAATCTGAAAGGGGACTTTGTCATATTTCTGAGGAGAAACCTTTGTCCACGTGGGACAAACCTGAAATTCAGTCTCACACCGTTGAACTGCCATCCAAATACTTTTAATGGTTAGTCCCCTTAAAACTCAGGACTAAACGTTTTTTTTTTTGTTGTCAAATCTTTTTTTATTTCACCCCCATGTCTGGGAGCAGCAATAAGGTGACTAATACACAGCGTTAAGCCTACAACCCAACAGGGCCGTCCGCGTGGTGGCATAAGAAAGTGAAGCAACATTGACAATGCTCGATCAGGGATTTATACACAGTGTTTCACCTACAACCCAACAGGGCTGGTCGCGTTATGTTCAAACAACAGTCTCCGTGTAGTCACCGCCTAAGATGATCTGGTCTCAGGACCATCTGTAACAATGAAACCAATAAGGTAAAACCTACAGGAACAGGTGGGTCAAAACTTCAATAGGATGACATGAAAGGAGACAGCAGAGTAGAGAGGACAGTAGGAATAGGCAAAGGAGGAGACTAGAAAAGGGAAGGGCCATAGAGCACCGAGAAGGGGAAAGAGGGGGGGGAAAAGAGGGACGGGCACCGTGCCAACCAGCTCAGCGGTTGATCTCTTCGACAGTATTCAAGGGCTCACACACCTAAGTCTCACGCCAACAGTCTATCTGGGTTAGGGGGAACCACTGCATCCTCCACCAAGCGCAGCGCCCGGAGTTTGGGGGGCATGTGACGCGCGTGTTCTACTGCGCATAGATACTTCACCAAGGGTTGCCACACCGTTTTGAAGCGCGCGTCTCGGGCTTGCAGCCGAGCTGTGAGGAGTTCCATCGTCACAACATGCCAGAGGCGTACAAACAACGCAGCTATGGGCGGTGCTTCCGGCTTCTTCCAGTACAGAGCAATGAGCTGCCTAGCAGCTCCCAGCATTTGAAGTGTCAGCACCCAGTCACTCCGGGTGAGGGCCCTCAACCCTGTAGGCTTAATACCCAGTAGCAGTGTGCAGGTGGCGTCAGGCAGAGGAAACCCCAGTACCCCCCTGATGTGGCTCAAGACCTCCTTCCAGAAGAGGGTCAGCGAGGGACAGGTCCACCATATGTGCAAGAAATCACCAGTCGCTGATCGGCACCTCCAACACACAGGGGATGTGGTCGGAAACATTTTGTGTAGCCGCTGCGGCGTGTAGTACCACTGAGTCATTATTTTATATGCATTCTCCTGTTGCGAAATACTATGATAAATTCGGGGTATATCACGCCATAATCTGGACCACTGTGCCGGATTGATATCTACACCCGAAAGGGAGTGCCAGCCAGTATGTCTGGGAGGGCGGGTTGTGTGGGTGCTGTAGAATCTGATACATTTTTGAGATCAGTCCCTTCGTTGCGGTGAAGGAGCGAGCCAGTCGCTCAAACGGGGTAAAGGCGCATGTAGCCGCCTGATATGTGTCGTTTGCCAGCACCCAATGTTTCAGTTGAGCATATTGCAGTCCGGCCTCGGGCAGCACTCGAAATTCCTCCCTGCAGTCCGGGATGGTCTTAAGAGTGCCCCCATCGAACAGATCCGCAAGCACCCTACAGTTGCCCTAAGGCCACCTGCGGAAGGACCCGGTCCGATGCGCCGGAGGAAAACTCGGGTTCCCTACAATAGGGGTGTGTGGGGACGGAAAGGTCGTAAGACCCTTGCGCACCGCTATTCTGTCCCAGATCTCCTGCACCGTTTTCGTAGGCACCGCCAAGTATGCGCTTGGAGACCGCCCCGCCCTAGGTTTCCACGCCAGGTCCCAGATGGTGCGCCCAGTCATGGCTCTGTCCATGTGGAGCCATCCCTTCTCGCTCTCCGTCACACCCCATTCCACTATATACCTAAGGTGTGCAGCCCAATAGTACTCTAGCAGGTTGGGACATCCCAGACCCCCCCCGATCCCGAGGCTCCATCAGGAGAGCCTGAGAGAAGCAGGGCCGCTCCCCCCCCCCATATGAAGTTGGTGAGGTCGTGCTGTAGGCCACGTATGTTATGCAGCGGTATAGAGGTAGGAAGGCACTGCAACAAGTACAGGATCTTAGGCAGGATGGACATCTTGACGGCATTGATTCTGCCCAACCAGGATGGCACAAGTGGTCTCCACCGCCGCAAGTCCTCGAGGACCGATCGCCGACACTCCCTCCAGTTGGCTTGCGTCCAACCATCTAACGAGGGGGTCAGTTGCAGGCCCAGGTACCGGATGTGTTGGGTCGACCATTTATAGGGGGCGAGCCGCTCCAAATCGGGTATTTCAGAGTGCGGGATAGTGAGGTTGAGTGCCCAGGACTTACTATGGTTAATATTCAGGCCAGAGGCACGCTCGAAAAGGCATAACGCTTTATGCACTGCCGGTAAGGACTCTCGGGGCTTTGCAAGCGCAAGGATGAGGTCGTCTGCAAAGAGCGCTACTTTGTTGTCCTGGCCGCCTAGAGGGATGCCATGAATATTTGGGTCCCTCCGTATAATATCCGCTAGGGGCTCCACTGCCAGCGCGAATAAAAGGGGCGAAAGCGGGCAGCCCTGCCTGGTTCCCCTCCCGATGGTAATCAGCTCCGTAAGCTGTCCATTAACACGTATCCTGGCTCGCGGCGCAAGGTACGGAGCCATGATCCTAGTGACCATCTGCGGGCCGAGTCCCACCCTGTACAGCACTGCCCGCAGGAAGGACCAGTCCACCCGATCGAACGCCTTCTCCGCGTCCAGCGAGAGAAGGCAGGCAGGGATCTTCCAGTGGTGGGCCTTCCCCACTAGGTGAGCAATCCTGCGGACGTTGTCTGCCCCCTGATGTCCGTAGATGAAACCCACTTGATCGGGATCTATCAAGCCCGGCATGTGAGGACCCAGTTGCTTCGCTAGCAGCTTGGTGTAGATTTTACAATCTGTATTCAGTAGGACAATCGGACGATATGACGCGCACCCTGCCGGGTCCTTCCCGGGTTTCGGGATTAGGCAATTTCCGGCAGCCCCATGTCGGGGGACGGTTCACCTCCTCTGTAAAGGAGTTGAACAGGCGCAAGAGGTAGGGGCCGAGCTGCGTCCGAAACATGCGATAGAAGGATAGAGGAAGCCCATCAGGTCCTGGCGTTTTCCCCAGGGGAAGCTCTCGGATCGCCAACGCTATCTCCTCCTGCACTATCGGTTCCTCTAGTTCCTTCGCATAGTGAGGGTGCAATGTCGCTCCCCCGTATCGCTCCAGCACCTCCTCCACCAGCTCCGGAGGCGGTTTCTCCTCCGTGTACAGAGCCGTATAATATTCCCGAAAGGCCCGACACTTATCCTTAGCCGCCATGACTTTGGACCCATCCGGCAGTTGAACATTCGCTATATGTGCTTTCGCAGCACGAGCTCTCAGTCTCCTCGCCAGCAGCTTTCCAACCTTGTTCCCCCCCTTCAAAATACCGTTACTTCAGTGCCAGGAGGGATTTCTCCGCCCTATTTGCGCGCAGCAGCCTGAGCTGTCCTCTAAGGTTCGCAAGCTGTCGCCGCGATCGCCGAGTAGAGCAACCCTGGACTTGCCTTTCCGCTGTCTTTAGGTCTCCCGTAAGCCTGTCTTCCAGTGCTCGCGCCTCGCGTGCCCGTGCAATTGAGAGGGAGGTGATATGCCCCCGCATGTTGGCTTTGAAGGCATCCCAGACCACCGGGAAGGGTGTTTCAGGAAGATCGTTATTCTCAAAATAAGAGACAATGGCCCCCCTAATGTTCTCAACGTCCGCCGCATCTCGAAGGATACTCGGCGGGAGGTACCATCTCCGTTCCCGGGCAGGGCATGCAGCCGGGTCCTGCAGCAGCAGCCCAACGTGTGCGTGGTCAGAGAGAGAGATGTCAGACAAATCAAGCCCTAAAGTATCGCGGAGGAGGTCATTGGAGGCAAATAAATAATCTATGCGAGAGTAGGATCGGTGGACATGCGAGTAGTACGAATACTCCCTCTTGTCCGGAGAGAAGTACCTCTAGGCATCGAACAGCCCAAGGTCAGCCAATTGCTTGCGTAAGGCCGCCGACATTGCCCCCGCACCGCTGGAGGAGTTCTCACTTCGGTCCATACCAAGTTAAAGTCCCCCGCCCCCCCCCCCCCCACGATGAGCCGTCCTGCGGCACCCGCCCCCCTAAAAGGTCTCGAAGGTAGCGATCCTGCGCTTGGTTAGGGGCATATACATTGCACAGCGTGATACGACGACGCCTGATCTCCACACCCACTCGAAGAAAGCGTCCGTCATCACCCCGGAAGGGCCTGTCGCTCCCCCGCCTGATGCCAGCTCTGCACAAGATCGCTACTCCTGCTGTCTTGGTGTCCGCTGCAGACCAAAACTGAAGCGGGTAGCTAGGATGTGCCATGCGCGCAGTGTCAGCCTGTAAAAGGTGCGTCTCTTGGAGAAATATGATGTCGGGATGCTGCCGAAGAAGGTAGTGCCATACCTGCTTACGTTTGTTGGGCGAATTAAGGCCCTTCACGTTAAGCGTCAGGATCTTCAAGGGACTAGGTGTGTTTACTGCCATATCAAGATCTTATCGCTGACCAGCCACACTCATGCGCACCCCATTCACTCAGTCTCTCAGTCGCACCCCAAGCCCCAAACCGGTGCCCCCGGCCCACACCCTCCGGGAAAGGGAGAAGAGGGAGAGCAGGAAGTAGCGAGAAACAAGAAAAGTAGGAAAAGGGAAAAGAAAGAAGGAGCAGCCAGGGGGACCACTCATCGGTTAACAACAACTGCGGCCAACAGGGCCTTGGTACACTGTCCCCGGTACAGAGCATCCTACACCCGCAGGTTTGGACGCGCTCTGGGATGTAACTCCCTGAGGGACAGACTAAGAGGGGTTGTGACGGTCTTAGAAAGTCAATACCGAAGAAGCTCCTGCAGCCACTCTACCCTGCGCATCAGGAGCCAGGGTAATGTGAGAGGAGCCGCTGATCCTAGTTGTGGGGCCCATGAGAAGAAGGGGGGACGTACAATGCTCCGCAGTTCAGGGTGTCGGGGAGCGCCCGTCGTGGCCTTCTTTATCTCCCTCGAGGGAGCGAATATGGGCAATGATGTCCTGCTTAGCCTCTGAGGGTGAACGTTCAGCATCAGACGATGTGCAATGTTGCCGGCGCACCGTAGTCCAGGACGGCGCGGCCGCTTTCCTTTCCCGCCTAAGCGACGGGGTTGGGCTCGCCGGCGGGGTTGTCGGCAGTCAGATGAGTTGCCGCTTCCGTGTATGTCCGTATGACTCTACGCTTGGATTCCCACTGGAATATGAGTGCAAACGGGTGACCCCATTGGTATGCGATGCCCATAGTGCGCAATTTTTCGGTTACCGGCCGGAACGCCCGTCTCCTCTTCAGGGTATTTGGCGCTAAGTCTTGAAAAATCTGGATGCTGTGACCTTTGTAGCGGAGGTCCGGTTTGTCCCGCGCGGCTTTCCAGATCGCCTCCTTCTCTGTAAAGAAATGCACCCTCGTCAGGATGTCCGGCAGAAGTCCTGGACGGCCCGCCGGGCCAGGCACGCGGTGTGCCCTATCCAAAGCCGGAGGCGAATCGTTCTCCTCCCCCCAGATTTCATGAAGGAGCTGCGTCACATATCCCATGGTGTCTTCCCCCTCTTCTCCAAGAGGAATTCCCCGAATTCGGAGGTTGTTGCGACGACTTCTGTTCTCTAAATCTTCTTGCTTTACTTGGAGCTCTATGTTTTGTTCCTCCAGAGCCGCCAGGCGTTTCCATAAGTGTTCCTGGTCTTCCGTGCGCACATCCACCGTCTTCTCCAGCCCATCAACACGGTCCCCGAGCTCCGTGACCTCCCTCCGTAGTTCCTTCACGCACGTGTGCACTTCATTCCGCAGCGAACCGATCTCCGTTTTCATTTCGGACATGAAGGCGGACATGAATGCCTTAGTGACCGGCAGGGATTCCTCAGCAATCCGCGAGGAGCCTTCCCCGGCAGCCGACTCCCCCGTCTTCCCCCACATCGCCACGACAGTGTTGTCCTTGGGGGTTGCAGACGACTCAGCTTTGTTCCCTTTGTTGGAGCGTGTCATTGCGAGATATAGCCGCTCTCAGCTAAAAAACACAGGTGGTCCCCACTGCGTCGCGGAGGTCAGGTGAGGGCACAGAGGGTTATGGGGAGGTTGAAGCAAGGGTCCGCACCCGCTCCTGCGCCCTCTACTACACACCAGTCTGCTAACTCCTCCCCTTCACCCGCAAGGTACAAGCCCACAACACACAGTCGCTAGTGCCGCACTCCAGGGTCCAGGGGGAACAGAGTCAAAGGAGGGGCCCCGCCAATTATCACCCCAGCAGGGAAAGTCACGAGCGATATCCCTTACAAGGCCGTCCTGGCAGTGATTATCTCCCGCCTATGACTGCACTGGAGGCCCTGCCGCTATGCCTCCAGGCGCTCTAGTGTCTAGCGCCCCAGGCTCTCCACTGGCCCGCCACCCACCTATAGGGCCAGAATCCTGCGGGCAGGGGGTGAGGGACAGTCAAGAGCCACTCCGCCACAAGATACACGCTCTTAGCCACCGGACTCTCGTGGCAATCCCCAGTCTCAACGAAGAAAGGCAGGTTGCGCTGGCCACCTCCACTCAACCCCCTGGGTCCACGCTGCTCACCTTGCTGGCCGGCGCCGTCCCAGGTCGTGCCCAGAGTTAATGATCAGACCTCTCCGCAGCCGTCGCTCGCCGCTTCAGGCCTCTCCACCGCCGATCAGGGCCCCAGGGAGCCGCACACTCTGCAGGCCTCACAGGTGTCCGTAGACCTGCTGAGCAACTGCCACACCACAGTCACCAGGCCCCACCAGTAGAGGCCCACACCACAGGGTATCGAGACTGCGCCCTCACCAGCTCCGCTGCCGCCAGCTCTCCATTCCACGCTTCAGAGTCACCTCTGGACTTCGCCACAGTTCAGGGGGGAGCGCCTTATTCACCACAGGGCCCCAAGCACCACACGCTTCCAGGGTCGCGAAATGGCGGGCCGCAACACCCGCTCCCGTTCATGCACCACAACAAGAGGCTCCAGACCTCGGGGCCAGGACCGGGCCACTTCCAGCAAGGAGGCTCCGCAGGCAGTCCAGTGCCTCCGCTCCACTCCGCCGCCCAGAGGAGAGCTCCACTCCCTTCACAGGGGTCCCCAAGCGCCCAGGCCTCCGCTATTAGGTCCGCACCTGGTCCACAAAATGGCGGATCGCGGCTCCGTCGTCCCCCTCGTCAGCCGGCCTCTCAGCTCCGGCTCGAAGGAACCGCCTCGCAGCTGTTTTACCCGGGGCTGCCTCACAATCACCGCCGCCGCACTTCCACGGCCTGCAGGGGGGGGGGGAGCCGGACGGGAAGTCGCTCCGCTCCGGGCCGACAGGGAAGGGTCGCAGGCCGGAGCACCCGCGGCTCCAGGCGCCGCTCCGTCTCACAGGGCGAATGTCGGCAGAGACCTTGGAGGCGCTTCAGCAGGAGTCACACCTCTGCGAGCAACCCCGGGCACATTACCCGCAGGCTGCCCTCTCGAGTCGTCGCAGCAGTCAGGGGCCAGTACAGTCTGGAGGCGGGAGAAAATGGCGGCCTCCGCTCCAAGCCTCAGGACAGCCCCAGCCAGGCAGCCACCGCACCGTGGGGAGAGCCATTTCTTCTCGCCTCCCCGCCGCAGGGTCTCCACTCCGGGCGTACACCTCCGGGTCGCACACCAGTGCCCGGCGGGCCAGCCACTCGTCTCCCCGGCACTGGACGAAGCCCCGGGACATAGGGCTCAAGATGGTGGCCGCACTGTCCGGACCGCTGCACCGTCTCCGCTCGGCGATCTCAGGCGCTGTCCAGAAGCCCGGTCACTTTGCCGACCACAGCCCAGGTATCCGCAAGGCACCGGCACCTCCTGGATGGCAGGTAAGAGCCCCGGCTCCGCATTAATTGCCTATGTATGCGGTGGGGCAGCGGGAGCTCCACCGGAGCACGTCTCACCACATCGCTGCCCAAGCCACGCCCCCGACTAAACGTTTATTAAAACATTCCCCAACTTCTGAAGGTGCACAAGCACAGGAGTAAACTTCTAAGGCCTCTAAATCTCAGAGGAAGTACTGAAAGCTAGAGTGTCAGGCAGGGGGTGACAGTCTAGATCCAGTTACTACTGTCTTGCTGGCATTCAGAAATTATGTCTTCAGACTTTTTATGTGCCTGGAGCCATCCGGGGGATCAGCCTTATGATCCATGGAGATCTCTCTGACCTTGAATTTCAAGTGGAAGGGTTCCAACGTCCTCACATCCTTCTCACCGGTTATAGCTGCCAAGTGATTAAGGTTTAGTCTGCCTGGTGTACTTTTGCAAGTCCAGCAGTGTTCTTATGAAGGTGCTTTGGGATGCCACATTTATGGTTGGGTGGGTGGGGGTGACTCCTGGGCACTCCCTAACCAATAGGGTAAAAGTTGCCAGTGGCAACGCTAGCCATGTTTTAAATGGTTTCTGTTTGCCTTACTGCAAAGTGGCCCGAAATGACCATGTGCCAGGCTGTTTTCAAGATGGCAAAAGTCTTCAGCCACACTAAACTTGGGCTGTTAGGGCTGGGGATGTGAGGGGTAGTATAAGAGATCACCGGTGTCATCCCAGCACTAACAGTTGTGTTTCTTTTAAAACAGGCACTGTACTCCTAACAGACCCAGAGATAGAAGTATGGTTGCACAAACACAGGGTGCTTCAGCAACCATACATAGACTACCCAAGAATTTTCTTGGCATGCTTTTCTGGCTTTTGTAAGTGCACCCCAGGTGTTACATTTGGCTCAACAGACCAGTCGAGCAGTATTTGACACTGTAGTGGCAAAAAGGACACCCACAACCACCAGTCTGAACATTCTGTGGCGTTCCAAGGAGTCATTTCTGCCCATTCAGGTCAGCCTATTGTTTGCTCCTGGGGGGCATTTCTTACCTCTTTCACGCATGTGTCTGGCATTGGACACAGTTTGAAAGCTGGCAGAGGCGTTTGCCATTTGTCCCTGTTGGCAGTTCAAGCAGGTAAAGGATAACTTTCTAAAAGTAATTTTTTTCCCCTAATAATAGCCATCGCCTGCTACATTGCTGGGTACTACAACAAACTCACCGGTCTTATGCATTCCCGGAGTTTCTGCACGCGGCTGGAGTGTTTCGCAGAGCTTCTTGTGGACCCAGTTGCGCTGCAGCTGCCTGACAGATAGTCTGGATCCTTTTGGACGTCCCTTTGGGTGCAGCAGTTAGCGAGGGCCACAATATGAGCCTCGCTCTTCCAGCGGGTTTCGACGGATGGATCGGGCTCCCGCGGAACAGAGTGGCAGCGTTTCTGGTGTCCTGTCCGTCTGCCACTGTGGTTGAGCCCCGCTATTGTCAGATTGCTCTTTGCCGACGATTGCGAGGAGCACTGTGGGACTCTTGACTGCTGCTCACGGAGAATCATTTTTGCAGAACTCTTGCCACCGATCAAAGGGTGAGTCTGTTTCCTTCTCTTGCTTTGACCCCCTTTGGAAACGGCCTACCCAGATCTGTGCACGTTTGACCATGAACTCAAAAGGGTTATTTTCCTGTGGATTTAAAGGTCCGTGCCCCCAACAGTTGGTTGATTTTATCATGTTATTACGTGTGTGCTCATACGGCTGATGTCAGCGCTTGAGGACTGTAACTCTGGCTGATTTGTCCTCTTGTTTGCAGTTTTCAAGTGTGGTGGCTTAGCTTAACAAGAACCATCCTCCATCTTAAGGCTCTCTCCTTCCAGGCCTACCTTGAAGACCTCTCAAGTATGGTGCCCATCTCCCAGATTAACTGATACTGACATAAGACTATCGATCTAGTCCTGCAATGACAGGAAAGAAAGGACTCTGTGCATCCTCACACGGCAGTCAAAAGAAAGGTTGGACTTTTCACTGTCCAACCTGATACTGCATTAAAAGAAACGTAGGGGGGGGCGTGGCCAAGATGGCGGGCTGAGAGGACGCTCTCACCGTGAGCTCCCGAGACCCCGGAGCCCCTACACCGCCTTGTACCGCTGATCTCCCCCGGATCGAGCGGATAAGACGCCCAGTGCAGTCGAGCGTGCAGCGGCACAGCCCGAAGCCTCCTGTAACCCTGCAAATCCGGCGGCGCTGTGCCGGAGAAGTCCCTAGAGCGATGGCTGGCCGAGGAACCGGAGGAGACCCGAAGAGCCGGCAGCCGCGACCCGCCGGAGGTCCCGTGAGGGGCTTCGGCGACACAGCGGGGACCGGCAGCTCAAAGGCGCTCTCATTACAGGCCACCGGTGAAGTCAGGAGGCGGAGGTACCCAGCAGGACGAAGGCGCCCCGGCCGGAGTGACACGGGGGAGGAGCCGGCAGAGGGCTGCTACGCCAGTCCGGGGATCAGGTAGGCCAGAAGGCCTGAATCTACGCGCCGACCCCCGGACCCTCTCCCAGAGTCCCAACGGATCGGCGGGGACGAGCGGATGCCAGGGGGAGTCTAGGGATGCCCCGGTGACTACGAGCACGACGCTTGACCCCCGCCCTGACTCAGCTCCTGAGTGGTCTTACCTGCCGGGCCTGTAGCGCGGAGTAAGCGCGTGAGCCCACAGCCTTGACTGGAGGTCGGCCCCTACCTCCTCGCCCTACCTTCCGCGGGGCGGGAGCCCAGCTGCTGGAACGGGAGTTCCCCTGGTGGACCCCTCGAGGACGCAGAACGCCCCTGGGCTCCGCACAGAGTAGAGCGGTGATTGCGGTGGCGAGCAACGACCAGGAGGGGGACCGGCCCGTGGCGCCTCTCGCTGTTGCACGGAGGGGGGAGGCCCTGATTCCAGCAGGACTCGTGTAGCACGGGCGTCGGCCCGAAGAAGAGGCTAGTGCCCTGACAACGCGGTGGTTCACCCCTGGAGAGGAGGTGGACTACTCTACTGTCACCGCCACAAGACATTTACTCCTGCTCCACGGCGCAGTTGGGGCGACCTGCCACTGAAGGCGGACGGCTGCAGCCTTCCTTGAGTCGGCACCATTTGGATTCTGGGAGCCCGCCGGTTGGAATTGGACTGAAGGTGACACCCCGGGGGTGCAATTGCGTAAGTCTTGGCCCCTGCATCGCCATATCGCACAGAACTTTGTAGGTGCCTTCCCTCTTGCAACGCGTCCCCACCTCCACGATGTCCGGCAACAGAGGGGGTAAGAAAGGAGACCGCACCTTACCAGAAATGTTAGGCAGAGGCGCCCCGAGACAGGACAGGGGTCAGCCGGCCCCGAGCCCCCCGACCAGCTCTCGAGGTGCGGAGGGGGGGGAGCCTCCGGTAACCAGATCTTTTCTGGAGTCGCTGTTCGGCACCCTCAGGGAGGACTTCCAAACGCTGAAACAGGAGGTGGCCGGGGAGGTCCGGGAGGTGAGAAGAGAGGTTGACTCCCTTGGAGAACGAGTATCCACCATAGAAGAAGGTGGCCACTCCCGAGATGAGGAGATCGCGCACCTGCAGCAGGAGGTCTTGCGGCTCAGAGACCAACAGATCGATCTCCAGGCCCACGCTGAGGATCTCGAGAACAGGTCCAGGCGCAACAACATCCGGGTCCGGGGCGTTCCATCTAAGGAAGAGGGGGAAGACGTAGTCGCTTACCTGAGGGACCTGTTTCGCGACATACTGGGCGAATCCGGAGACTTCCCTCTGAGAATTGACAGGGCACACAGAGTGGGCCTACCACGACGGGCCTCGGCGTCGCCCCCGGACATTCTGGCCTTCCTACCGGACTTCCCTTTGAAAGAGCGGATTCTCCGCGAGGCACGGCGACAGCAACCCCTGAGTTTCCGGGGACATCAGGTGGCCCTGTTTCAGGACTTGTCAGCGATCACATTGCAGAAACGCAAGTCATTCAAAATCGCCACAGACTTTTTGCGAGAACACGACACGCAGTACTCCTGGGGCCACCCCTTTCGGCTCATTTTCCGTTGGAACGGGACTCTGCATCAGCTTCGGTCCCTTCAGGACACTTGCGGAGTGCTGGGAATCACTGCAACGGATGAAGACGCTCCCACGCCTCACCGCCGACGCAACACCAGGGATGGGTGGCAGACAATTCGGAGGCGGCGATCCACGCCCCCGCCTTTGCGACCCGACCCGCACACGGTCCGAGCAGAAATGGACAGTGCAATACGGGAGGTATCCAGAGACACGTCGTCTGGTGATATGGCCTTGACGGCCTGAGCATTCTCCGGGGGGAGATCGTTTTGGCCTCATCATTATTGCAGGTGCGAGGGTTCCGGGGGGGGGGGGGCTCCGGGAGGGCATTGGTGGTGGCTAGACGTCCACTCGAATAACTTTCCACGGACTTGTCCATTCCGGACCTGACTGGGACAATGGTGTTCTTTGAACGGTTGGGTTTGAGGGGGGAGGGGGAGGGCAGGCCACTGGACAGGGTGAGGGGCGGCGGGGAGTTGGGTTGGTTGAGGGAAGTTCGGAGGGAAGGGGAGGGGGGGATTCGGGGTCTGTACTGTGCTGTTATGTGTTGCTGTTGCACTTGCTTTGACCTCACACCACACTTACAGAGTTTCGGATACTGTGCTGTACGGTTGTTGCATTTGCTACACCCCGCACCACCATTTCACACTACTGTCACTACTGACGTCCCAGGGGAAGAGTCAGGCTCATTAAGCGCTGCCCTTACGATGGTCGCTGATGGCCCTTGAGATAGTTACCCTTAATGTGAAAGGGCTAAACAACCCGATCAAGCGCAGAGCAGTGTTGTCCCTACTTGAGAACACCCAGGCAGACATTTGTCTCTTACAAGAGACTCACCTCCTAGCCAGAGACTGCCACAGGCTGAGGTCTCCGAAATTCCCGGTACAGCTCTTTTCCTCTGGGGCTACCAAGACAGCGGGGGTTGCAATCTTAGTGTCTAGAAAGTTTAAAGGAGAGGTCTTGCACAAAGTGGCAGAACAGAGGGGGAGGCTCCTGGTTTACAGGGTCAAGATGGGAGGTCTGATGTTTACTGTAGGCTCGATATATAGTCCCAATGACCACCAAGACCGGTTTCTACACTCGGCCCTAGAAGACATAGCGACTACCCCGGATAGACACATAATCATTGGAGGGGACTTGAATATGGTCTTTGACTCTTCCTTAGATAGATCAGCGCAGCGACGCCCACAAGCAGGAGAGATCTCGCAGCTGAGTAAATCCCGCTTGGGAGATCTGGATTTGCATGATTTGTGGAGGCGCCTCCACCCTACTGCCCACGCCTACTCCTACTACTCGCAAGCGCACAAGACCTACGCGAGACTAGATCATCTCCTGGTGACGGGACCGCTTTACGACTTGGCAACAGCTTCCGACATAGGGGTTCTCACACTGTCAGATCATGCCCCAGTGACGGGCACTTCCCACCTACCGCCGGTGTCTCCCTCGCGAGGGGTCTGGCGCCTCCGGGATACCCTGCTGCATAGGCAATCGGTTGTAAAACATGTGCGAGACTTGATTAGTGAGTATCAGAAGCACAACGATAATGGCGACACCACTCGAGCGACGCAGTGGGCCGCCTTGAAGGCGGTGCTCCGCGGTGAGTTTATCGCCATTTCCTCTGCGGAGAATAGGGAACGACAACAAAAGAGAGACGAACTTTCGAGCAAGGTACGGGAGCTGGAACAGGTACATCAGAGGACGGGAGCCCCTAGAGTCTGGAGGCAACTCAAAGCTGCCCGGAAACTCCTATCTGCACTAGACGTGGACAGAGCGGAGTACGCAGCGTTACGCCTGAAGCACGCGTATTACACTGGTGGCGACAGGTGCGTCCGCCTTCTAGCGAACAAGCTTCGAGTAAAACACCAGAACCAACGGGTTAAAGAGCTATCGGTTTCCGGCGGGGCGACGGCCACGGAGGATGGCCAGATTGCGGACGGGTTCGGTCGATATTACGCCGACTTATATGCGGGCGAGCCCTCCTCGGTGCTGGCCGAGGCTGACTACCTCGCTTCGGTCGAACTCCCCACCCTTACCCCGGAACAGGCAGAACACTTGGAGCGGGACATTCGGATCGAGGAGGTAATTACGGCTATTTCCCGACTCAAGCATGGGAAGGCCCCGGGTCCCGACGGTTATACCCCACTTTTCTATAAAACGTTTTGCCCGGAACTGGCGCCACTGTTGACGCGGCTCTTCAACTCCTTTTCTGAGCCGGGGGCTATCCCTCCCGACCTACTCCGGGCAACGGTGTCGGTTATCCCCAAGCCAGGGAAGGACCGGACTGAATGCGGCTCTTACCGGCCGATCTCACTATTAAATGTGGACCTTAAGCTTTACACTGGGATCCTAGCGGTGCGTCTGGCACCTCATCTGCCGGGGCTGGTGGATCCAGACCAAGTGGGGTTTGTCCCCGGTAGGCAAACGGTGGACAACACTAAAAGGGAGGTCCATATCCTGGAGAAGGCCTCCCGTATTCCTGGAGAACGAATGCTGCTTTCGGTTGATGCGGAGAAAGCGTTCGACCGTGTACACTGGCCGTACCTAGAGAGAGTACTTTGCAAACTGGGTATAGGTGAGAAATTTCGCACCTTAATATCCAATTGTTACAGAATCCCGTCCGCGGTGGTACGAGTGAATGGTTGCAGCTCCAGACAATTTGCGATAGGGAGGGGCACCAGACAGGGGTGCCCGCTGTCACCGCTACCCTTCGCTCTTTACATGGAGCCATTTGCCCAGAGGATTCGTCACACCATTAGTTTGTACGCGGATGACGTGATCTTAATGCTTGATGACCCAAGAAGGGCGCTTCCCGCTTGCATCGCCGAGTTGGACGCCTTCGCCGCCGTGGCGGGCTTTAAGATGAATATGGGGAAATCGGCGGCCCTAGACATCTCGCTGACCACTGCCATGAGACTCGAGTTACAAGGACGCTTCCCCATGCGCTGGTCTAAGGACCTGGTTCCCTACTTGGGCTTATTACTGGCACCCTCTTTGCCTGCCATGGTGGCAGCCAATTACGCAGCCTTAGGCAGGAAAATGAAGGAGGAATTGTCCCGATGGAGCAAAGGAACGTTGTCGCTGCTGGGAAGGATTGCCGCGGTGAAGATGACTCTCTTACCGCAGATATTGTATTTGTTTAGGGCCCTACCGCTTCAACCCCCGAAGGGTTGGATCCTACAGGCTCAGGCCGACATCGCACGCTTTGTCTGGCAGGGCCGCAAACCCAGACTCAAGAGAGCCTTGTCCACGCTGGCACCTGAGTCTGGAGGACTTGGCATACCGGATCTACATAAGTACTATGAGGCGGCGCAATTGCGGTATTTAGTAGAATGGAGCAAGTGGGAATCTGATAAGCATTGGCTGTTTCAGGACCAGGCAGTGGCGGGCAGGACCCTACAGGAGATACCCTTCATGCGCAGAGTTCACCGTCCCCCAACCTCTACGCGTCCTTTATCACGCAAGCCCCGCTGCGAGTCTGGGATGCCGTGAATGCTACACATGAGCTCACCACCTTCCCGTCACCACTTACACCGCTGGTCGAGAACCCCGACTTCCAACCTGGGATGGAACCTGGAGCATTCACGCTCTGGCGGGCGGCTAGATGCAGTGCTTTGGTTCACATATACGGCCCGGAGGGCGCCGTATCATTTCAGGACCTCAGACAGGAACACCACCTGCCTGAGACTGAACGAATGCGGTACTTGCAGGTGCGCCACTGGGCGCTTCAGCCGCAAGTGCGGGGCCTAGCTGACCGGAAACTCACACCCTATGAGATGTGGCTGGCGACGCGCTCCTCGGACTCCAAACTCATCTCAGATCTATACAGACTCTTACAACCCCTCTCTCTCCACATTTACAACCCCGGGCGGGAGCGCTGGGAGCGGGAACTGGGGAGGGCACTGAGTCACGCGGATTGGGATCACATTTCCTACCGGGCGCGTCATTCTGCATACCACACTGGGCTCACTGAAACCTTCACTAAGATATCCACCTATTGGTACTATACGCCTCAGAGGCTGCATGAAATGAATCGCAACATTGTAAGCACCTGTTGGCGAGAATGTGGACAGATTGGCACACTTACACACATCTTGTGGGATTGTCCGTTACTGAGTTCCTACTGGAAGGAGATCTTAGATGAGATAGACCAGTGCTTTGACATTGAATTGCCTCGCTTCCCAGCCTATGTCCTGCTAGGGTTACCCAACGGCCTGATGTATCCTCTGAGGTCCAGAAGGGGTAGACAGATAGCGATCGCTTTGGGCTCGGCGATTCAGAACATACTCATCTACTGGCGCACCACCACACTTCCCACCACTACTGGCTGGTTACATAGGTTATGGCACGTTCTGGGAATGGAGAAGTTGTCCCTCATGGTGGCGGGCGAGGTGGATACGTTTGAGGAGCTGTGGCAGCCTTTCCATACCTTACTACAGTCAGAATTCAAAGAAATTACTTGTCCCCGATATCTCAGGCTACTGCGACTGACGTCCCTGACTGACCCACCTACCTAGTTTGCTCGGGAGGATTGCCTGATGAGAGGGGCAGATACATCGCAGAAGTGATAGGGGTGTAGGACATTTGCACAGCACGGGGGGAGGGGGGAAGGGGATTTGGGGGGTGGGCTGGGAGGGGGGGAGTTGGGGTAGGGGATGTTGGTTCCTGAAATGGTCGTCACCGCATACACACCTGGCTCTATGCTCTGAGGGATGTTCTGATTGTAATATCTGACATACTGATGGCGATCCTGGGGCGGAAACTCAGCACTACCTCTTTGAGACGACTGTATTCATTTATTTGTATCGTTTCTCATGAAAATGCAATAAAATACTTTAAACCTAAAAGAAACGTAGGATAATAATTTTTGGCCATATTGTAATGTTGTTTTCTGCGTTGCCTAACAGACCATTCGGTTTCTCCGATCCTGTACTGTCTCCTTGAAGATGTGCATGACTATCAAGTCCTATTCCAATTTGTGCACTCCATGGATTAGTAGTGCTCTCTATTCGTAACAGGACGCTGATTACATATTGATGCTGAATGGAAATCTGACTAGCAGAGCGACATATATCAAATCAAATGTATGCCATAACTCCATGTGACTGGTCAGATCATTACCTAATCTCATTTCTCATCTTGGAAAGGGTGCTGACCAGACAAGGACAACCTCGTAAGGCCAAATAATGGTCATGAATCTTAAGGAACATCAATATTAATGAGCTAACCACCATTAGAAATAATCTACTTACCCTGTCCCCTAACATGACAACTCTGGATGAATCCATGAATGATATACTTGACTCATTTGCTCCGAAGCAACTCAAAAGAATACGCAGCAAACCCTCCAAACCTGTGCCGGACTGGGGATTCCATGCACCAGGCAATCCCTCGGTAGGCCAGATGGGGTGGGGACCAGTTTTTGAGAGGGGGCCGGTTTTGCTGGGGCCTAGGTAGAAGAAGCGTACTTAGACAGGGAGCGTAGGGCAGGCTAGAGGAGAGTCAGGAGTAGCTGAGGGGAGTAGATAGCCTCCAGCGGTGATTAATACTGTGAGAGAAAATAGATTCTCTGTGCCAGGCAAAGTCAGCAGCATCTGAGTCTCGGCAGAGCTCCCTGGGACGAGGGAAGGTAGCTCTGCGCCCTGTCTGTGGAGCCAGAACCTTGCGTTATGTTCTGATGCATGTGCTTTGTGTATAATGCGTTCAATAATTCATCGGCCTCTTGGCGCTATCAGTTCTCACTGTCAAAACCGATGTCTGTATTT
Organism: Lissotriton helveticus; assembly: GCF_964261635.1. NCBI lineage: Eukaryota > Metazoa > Chordata > Amphibia > Caudata > Salamandridae > Lissotriton > Lissotriton helveticus. Next base: position 940,119,295 of record NC_136067.1, read on the forward strand.
TGAATGGGGCTCCGAAAAGACCTTTCCACTTAGCAGTCTGAGAGAGTCCAATCACTGAGTAATTCCAATGGGGGGCGCATGGAGAAGGGGCGTCTGTGTGCCTGGTGGTCGATCAATGGGGGTCTCCATGCTTCATTGATGAGCGCCCCGTGTCTTTGGTTGATCAGGCCCCATGGTGCCCCCTCGCCCAGGAATGACTGCATGCACTGACTGTCTTTCAGCCGGACACTGTCACTTATCATTTGTAAATGTGGCCTGATAAAAGTGACGTCCATGCTGCTACACCTACTACTTTGGACTTTCCCTCCTCACAGATGATAGACTTTGCTGTTTTTACACACTCAAGGTTTCAGAAAGAGGGTCCTGTCATTCTGAGAGGGAATGTTGACCTGAAAAATGATTCATCCACCCCCACCCGCGGCTTTCCCCCACACATCCTACAATAAAAGCAAATGCAAGGTCGCATATGAGCACCAGCTTACCATTCACTTTCTCTGATTTACTAGACGAGCCATTACGTTGTATTATGTTGGGTGCATTTGCATTGTTTTTCAACAGGCGACACATGGAAATGCACAGATTACATTACTTATTCTGTTGATTGTGACAGTGTAAATAAAGCTTACAAATAAAGGGCAGGAGAGAGGTTGGGTGGGACCTCTTCATGGTCAATGTGTCTTATAAGTGCATTTGAATGGCAGATGGAAGGCTGTATTCAACTGGCAGATGTTTGGTAGTGTATGATGTTTGCCCAGCTTTGGATGTATGTGGTTTGTAGACAGGAGCATTAAAACAGACAGGAGAAGAGAAAGTAAGATATTTAGGAAGGGAGAAGATGAGTTACAGAAAGGTACGAACCAAGTGAAGTGCCAGTATCCACATTGCAGTGGGAGGCACCAAGTGCTTGAAGTGGGCCACTCCAGCAATGACTCCTAAGAACTATTTTGGGAACGGGCACGCATTTTGTTACAAATTAAGCACTGTCAAGAACATGGTGCAATTAGCATCCACAGAAGTTGTTTTTAGAGAAACAGTGTCCGTTTCACCAGTAAACATTTACTGAACACTTCAACATTGAAATTAAATAAAGTTTAAATTGCAGGCCAGATATGACTCTTCAATCACATTGGTGCCCCTCAGCGAGTAATGCAAAAGGCAATCACACGTGATCCCCTGTGTTTAAAGACAAGCCTGGTCGCCGGGAGTGTGTGCATTTACAGTGGTCGCTGTATCTATGCTGCTCTGTTATATGATTGTGGCAGTTGACAAATGTTGCCTTTTCATTTGCTTGTGGTTGCTTTCGACTTGTTCACAAGTTCAGTCGCTCAGCTCTACACCCCGCCCAATCCCCCGATCAATTGTATAGCCGCGCCGGGAAACCCTTTGTGGGTAGCTGTTGCGCGCTAGAAGTGCAAAATAAAAAAAAATTGTATTTCCACATTGAGTTTCTCATGCAGGGTGGTGTATTGATTTTAAATGTCTCTTGTTGGCTGCCGAATTTCCTTATTTCTCCCATAACATTTTGGATTTAAAGGCACTATGTGTCTGTGTGCATGATCAGTTTGTGTGTGTTTAATTAATCAGCCGGTCTATATCTGTTATAACTGATCAGTCAGTCTATGAGTTTGGTCTGTGTGTCTCTGGTTGATCGGTCTGTGCTTGGTCGATCAGTTGGTCTGTGCATTGTCATTGATTAGTCGCTTTGTATTGTAGCATGTGCATTGTGCTCTATGGTGTAGCCAATTACTTGGTCTGTGTGTTTGGTTGTTGATCATTCTATTTTCTGGTCATTGGGTCTGTGTGTGTTTTCTTATTAATTAGAGAGTCTGTGTGTTTGGACAGTGAGTCTGTGTGATTGGTTAACTAGTGGGTCTGTACGTTTGGTCATTGACTAGTGGGATTGTGTGAGGTTTTGACTAGTGTGTATTGTAGGTGATCAGCCGGTCTGTCTCTATATTAAAGGCATTACTGGTTGCATTGTAGCTATCAAAACTCAATGACGTCATTAGTATAGCGGTCCGTAGCACCATTTATCCTGATTTGTGGTGTAGGAAAGCAATCAAATTTGGCCAGCTCAGTCGGTTGAATACATGCTGCAGAGATCAGAGCAGCCTAATGGTCACAGTGTTTGATCCTGTTTGAATACACCCCGCCTTTCACCCCTCTAAGAATACACAGTGAACTCCATGGTGAACTGTCCTTCCACTATGGGACGGAACGTGTGCTGCCATGGATGGGAAGTGTGGCGCAGCAGCCAGAGTGGCTGACGTCATAGCATGGGGCTCCTGGCTTGATCCCCGGCACTGGTGGCAGCTCGGCTCAGGATCATGTGCCTCTAGGCAATAGCTCACTTAATCTCCCCCACGGCCCCCAACGCCTGGATACTCTTAGGGGTGTTTAGTCACGCTTTGGCCTGCGCCTGCTCCTCGCCCGTGGGAGTGTAGTGGACGGTTTCCCAAGACAGGTACTGCTCTCTCCCTTCAACAGGAATCAGAGCCAGGGAAGAAATAAACGGGAACGGAGCACAGATGCGCTTGCATCTGGCAAGCAATGCGTGCATGGGAGCCTGGCATAAATAACCTAACAAGAAGGAGTGCTTTTGTGCCGGCCATAACACAGAAGTGAACTGAAACTGACCAATATAAGTAAGCGCACGAAAGCAGTGCAGACGGGGTGGTATATATATGCTGTGATATCTCACCTTGTTCTGTAGACAGAACACAGTATTAATGTAAATTCAATGCTAGTTGGCTTTCTCAGATGCAGGCACATAAATTCAGGGTTATAAAACTCATTTAATTTGCGATTGTTGCTACCAAGATGTCAGCAATTTATTTTGGGCTGGGGCACCGTGGGCAGGACGGTACAGCCGTACCACCCTTCTGCTCTTTTTATGCAGGCTATCAAATTAGTGACCGCTCTACGTTTCAATATAAATTCATTGTTCTTGCTGCATTCATTGTTGGGTAATTTCAAATGATGTCATCCCCAACCCCAGCTGGCGGTTCTCTCTGCAGGTTATGGTTCTGTCTCTGGCACTGCGCTTGCTCGCTACACACCATATGGGGGCTGGTCTCACTTTTACTTTGTTCTCTCTGATTCACTACTCATGTCTATTTTTGGTGCTCTCTGTAAGAATGTCTATGGGTACATATGACTGGGTGGGTAACCTGGTGCTTTTTAAGGTCATCATATACTATTTACTGTGCTTTGAAAGTTGATACAATTAAATATGTAATGAAAAATGTGCTGTAAAATGCACCATTTTGGTCTGTCTTTTTCCAACATTTTCATGGGGGGAGAACTCCCCCAAACCCCCCTAGTAGTGGTTGGGCTCGCTCGCTGCGAGACGGGCGGGGGCTGGCCTGGCAACATTTGCCAGGGCTGCTTTCAGTTCCCTGTCTGGCCCTGCTCCAAACCCTGGTTCAACTGCTCCCTTAATGAGGAAAGACGCAAACTGAGGTTGGCGGGGAAGTTATATAGAAACTCTCCCTCCATAACAAACCTCAAGCAGCGTAGGACGTTAAGAAGCACCTATAACAAACATGACTGTAGTGCCAAAACTGCTCACTTTAGGTCTCAACTCGACCACGCCAATAACAAGCAGATAAAAACTGAAATTATCAAACAACACGCTAATCACTCAACTAATCAACACTCTACACTCAATGACTTAACCCCTAGCAGTGAAGATTTTGTCTGCCCCCTTTGAAAAGACAAGAAAGAACGAACAAGAATTACATCGCACCTCACCAAATACACTTTGCATGACCCAGTCCATTACCTGCCATTCCCCTCTTTCTGGCTCCATGGTTTACTCACCAAAAAGTCAGGCATCGTGGAATTCCTTAATTCTACCAGATGATGCTGATCTACTCAAAACTATAAACTCACTAAAACCTTCAAATCATTTCAAGTATCCTCTGCCTGCCAAGCTTTTCAAAGAACTTATACCCTCCATACTCCCACTCTGGTCTAAGATTGTCCATGAATCCCTCCTTCAAGGCATGATTCCTGACTGCCTCAAGACTGGCCAAGTCACAGACCTATTTCCACTATCATGACTTTAGCCAAACTATTTGAGAAATGCGTGCACAAGCGCCTGTATTCACATCGATCTGTTTCAACTCCTCGACCAATTCCATTCAGGCTTCTGAGTGGGTCATAGTTCTGAATCTGCCCGGACACACATTGTCGATGACGCTCTGAGACTACTTGACCAGAATAAAAGCTGCCTACTTATTCTCCTTGATCTTTTCTCGCGTTCGACACTGTCAAACATGATAACCTGATTGACCTTCTCGAAAAAAGGATGGGGTTATTAGGCCCTGTTTCAAATTGGTTTGCCTCGTTTCTACACAATGGATCATAGAAAATCAAAGGTAACCATTCTCTTTCTAACAACACCCGGTCTCAATTGGGGTGCCTAAAGGATTGGCACTATCACTCGCTCTTCAACTTGTTCATGGAACCGTTCACCGAAATTCTGAACCGCTCGAACATACATGATCACATGTTTGCAGATGATACTCAAACGTACCTAAAAATTTCCTCAACTGACGATTTCCAAACTCTTAACTCTGCACTTGTGAAAACTCAACATTAGCGAACTCACAATCACCTTATGCTAAATACCCTAAAAACGGAATTGCTCCTGATTGCTCCCCACAATCATCCTACCCCCAGTCAAGATTGGCTCAAACAACTAATGGTCTTCAATTATGCTCCACTTGTGGATTCCACCAGATCATTAGGCGTAGTGCTGGACAAACACCTGAGCGTGCAAGACCACATCAGTGCAACAACTAGTGGAGCCAATCACCAACTTAATACTTTAAGAAAATCAACCCGTTCCCGCCTCCTGACGACATGCAGCTAGCATTCCAGTCCATTGTTATCTTCCACTTAGATTAAGGAGTTGTGACCCTGGCTGGCCTTCCCAAAGCTAGACTGGCCCCTTTATGGGCTACCCTGAACTCTGCTGCCAGACTTTTCATAGGTCAGACCCTCCAGGATTTCGCAATTTCAAGATTTGCAAAAAAATCACGAAATCAGGAGTTGTGTAAAAAGGTAGCGCTTTTTACAAAACTGCTTGCGAAATATGGAGAATACACGATCTGATATGATTTTTTGTCCCCGAGGTTGACAAAGGCTCGTGAAAACATTAACAGAGTTGTTGTCCCTTATAGTCCCAACTTTTGGGAAACAAGGACATCTTGTAGGTGTACACCCACACAAATCGAGGCTAGGCACCTGGTTTGCAATGCATGTTACAGGTAGCGAGGCCCTAGAGAAAAGGTCTTCAAACTGTGGGGCACGCCCCCCTGGGGGTCTGTGACTGCATTCCCAGGGGTGGGCGCGAATGCCTCAACAAAGACGTGTAAATGAAGATTGCCTGGAAGTGTGGCCGCCTTTATTTGCTGCATTTCAATCTCCTTCTCTGCACCATAGGTTTTGGGACTCTTATTCGCGTTGCAAAGTCAGGCAATCATGCCAACAGTCGCAAAAGTCTGAATATCTTTTGGGAACTGCTGTGTTCCCTATTCTCATGGGTTTTAGATTCCCACTAATGGACAGAACCACGGGTGAAGAAGCACAACAAGAACATTTAAAATCTGAGCATAGAAAACGGCAAAATATATATTCCTCCAACCCGTTTGTGTCTCTGGCACCAGCTCTGGGAATTCTTGGTTAGCTGACCTGGAAGACAAGGTGCTGGCATTGGGCTGTAGAAGGATAACGTTATTGACACTGCATGTTCAACAACACTGGCAGTACCATAAAAGGTGTAGCTTTCACTGTCTTTAGTACTGAGGATTTGGAACAAAATTTAAAATGTAGTAGAAAGTGGCTTCTTAGAAACTTCTTCGACCTCTAACAGTACATTTCATACAACAATCTGGGGCTTTTAATAGTTTAGTGCTGCCATTCAGGTGTGCTTTGCAAGATTTTAAGCCGTATTCAGAGGTTGACACTAATGTAAATTCCACCAGTTTTAGAGGTAATGCAAATTGTAGAGGCAACTCCACCAGTCTAATTTCTTCTATCAGGAAAGTATGGTGAAGGAATTCAGGTGATGGATTCTCCTCCAGAAAATTGAGAATTTTCCCTTACCTGAATTCTTAGCCAGACTTTTGGGGCCTAATTTGCCTGTCCCCCTGCTGCAGGGAGAGCTTCAGCACTGACAACTGTGGTTACTATGCCATCAGGACAGCTGGCAATGTCAAGGATTTCACAGCACTACATATGAGGTTTGCGATGCTGAAGCTATTGAACGCATTCTGCAGGGGCATTAATTAAGGATCAACAATCAAAGAAACTGAATACTTGAAGGGAACAGTAGTAGCAAAAGAGCCACATATTGCAGACAGAGGTGTATGCTTCTATGATAAAATTAAGAGATATACGAATTATTCATGTGCAACCCATGCATGATTCAAGATGCTCATTAAATCCACATGCTTTTTCCAAAGCATATCTTTGGTATTTAGGTTATACAGGCTTGAGACTCCTTTTACTCATTGTCACATTCATTGGTGGCACATACAGCATATCCCTGCGATCAGCCCTTATTTTCCAACTTTACTACCAGATAGATGCCTACCCAAGAACATAATTCCAACAGGATTACCAGTTCTTGAATCTATAAATAGTGTTTAGAATCTGACACATTAATTTTACTCTTTGTGGCAGATATGAGATAAAGTGAGTGCCCATTTGCTTGAAACAAGTGGAGACATTAAAATAGAATGTTGCAGCTCACTCTGTTTTGCCGACGTTATGATCCATTCTTTTTTACACTAGCGTTATAAACCTGTACTACCAGGTATTTAAATGACTTTATCCCATTGGAGGTGAGATTTGGGTAGTTGTATCTCCTTGTCTAGTTAATTGGATGCAGTGGGTAGACGCATGACTTCTCTCCATTTACTTTGACGCATGACACGTTTCCATAATTGATGTCAAATTGAAAAATTTCCAAAGTCTGATGTCCTCAAATGGTCTCCGCATGCATTCCTCAAACAAATCTGTTGTTGTGAGCCCTGTTCTGCACCTGCGAATAGGTCGATTGGAGGTTCCTTTTTGCTTAGTGCGAATAAATACTCAAAGGGTGGGGGCGTGGCTAGCAGCCGAGCATGGCGGCAGCCTAGAGGGACAGCTCCAGTGAGGAAGCGACCTCTCCAAAAATCCGTGCACTAATCCGTGGCTGAAACCGACCTCGGACGGAGGTACCGGGGGCCCGGGGCCGGGCGGCACAGGCAGCAGACACTCTGACGCGAATTGGACGCCGGACGGCAGAGCTACAGCCGAGTGTCGGCGCTGCCGGAACGAGGGCCAGAAGCTGGGGCCTCCAGCACTCAGAGGTGCCGACCGTAAGTGCTACTGAGCCGGCAGGGGCAGACCGGAAGTGGCCGGGAACCGAAGAGCGGAACCAACAGTGACCTGCCAGAGCACAGCGCTGACCCTGACTGAGGCGTGCGGAAGATCCGACGACCGTGGTGAGACAGCGGAGGACACTGCTGGAGCACTGCCTGAGAGCCGCGGTCGAGGGAGGGGCGAGACGCTGCTGCGGGACGTGGTGAGGCGAGTGAGCGAGTCGCGGGGGCGACGGGCGGCCGAACGGGCTCTCGTGCCCCCCCCCCCGGAGCTGGCGTGAATCGGACCTGGGTGGCGCCTGAAGGCCGCAGTACTAGGGCGGACAAACAAAGCGGTGATGAGGGGCGCAGGTGCTGGGTGACCGGAACGACTCAGTCGTCGCCTGGCCCTGTGCTTTGGACCCTTGCTTCACACTGGACCCCAGGGTGTTGCTACCCCGCCGGGCCATATTGGGGCGCATCCCAGCTCCACCAACTATAGGACGCGGCCATCGCTGAGGAAACTACAGGACCCTGAGCCGCGCAGAGGGAGTTAGTGTACAACTGGGGGACATAGATTATCGCGCTTCACTTAAATACCGCGGCCGCGGCTCCATCGTGATCCAGAGTAACTTGGGCTGGAGGACTATTCGAAAAGCTACAGGGATTGGACTGCAGTACTGCTTGAGCTCGGGCCGCGGCCGCTCCCTTGCCCAGCCCTCGCGGCAGGATATCTCTCCTGACGCCCAGCGGAACGTTGGCAGGCAAGATGGCAGGAAAAGGCCCCAAAGGCGGCGCGACACAGACGCGTATCGAGAGATACACCTGCGATGCGTCTGCATCTCCTCCAACGGACGGAAGGCACAGCTCCGCGAAAACAGTAAACGGAGCGGGAACAAAAAAAGCGACACTGAATGACGTCATGCGAGCGCTCTCGCAGGTCCAGACCACGGTGGGTTCGATCTCATCTGAAGTCACTCTCATTAGAGCAGATCTCCACAAAATGGCGGAAAAGGTGGTCTCGTTGGAGCTCGTGACGAAATCACTGGTGGAGGATGTCTCAGAGCTTCAGACGGCGATGGAGAAAGTGGTAGCAGAGAATAAACTACTAAAGGAAAAGCTCGATGACCAGGAAGGGCGCCCCAGACGGAATAACATCCGAATTCTTGGGGTCCCTGAATCGGAAGGTACGAGAGCGACTGATCTATTTGTGGAAGAAGTCATCAAGACACAACTCCAACCTAAGGGCCTGTCGACATTCTTCTCGGTCGAAAGAGCGCACAGGGTACCGGGTGGTCAACCAAAACTGGGGGCGCCGCCAAGACCTATCCTGGCGAGACTGTTCAATTTCCGGGATAGAGATGCCATCCTTCAAGCGGCGCGGGTGTCCCCCCCCCGTAAAGATCCAAAATTCTACATTGGCCTTTTTTCCGGACTACACGGCGGAGGTGGCCCGTAAGCGAAAGACATTTCTGGAAATTAAAAAGGAACTAAGACGGAGAGAGATCCCATACTCTGTTATTCCCGGCCAAGCTGTGGGTAGTGGCAGAAAATAGAACTTGGTTTTTTGATAATCCGGACATAGCCCGAGACTGGCTGGATGGCTGGCGTCCTGCCCCTCAAACCCACCGAGCAGGACGGCCTAGGAGAGGCCAACATACAGGAGATCAAGCAGATAACCGGGCGGCAGGACCGACAGAAGACAGAAGCTCGCCACTGAGAGACACTGCTACTGGAGGACTGGAGGTAGAAGAATAGCACCCCGGCAGTTAGACATTTATTGGTAATGGGACTGCGGCGTGTGCCGCCGTGGATACTGGGCTACGGACCTCCTTGGAGGGAATGAGGGGTCGCTGATGCCGAAGCATTCTTCACCCCCAACAAGCAAGTAACGATGTGTTTGTATTTGGGTGGGATCAGGCACTCTGCTAAATTGGGGAGGCGGGCAGTTCCAGGTCCGAGTAGCAGGGGAGCAGGGAGGGGGGGAGTTGGGACGGTAGGGGGGGTAGAAATGTTTAACTGTTTGAAAAGTTTGACTCAAAGACTTGCGCAAAGATTCACAATAGTCACAGTAAGCTGGAGAATATGCCCCGCGCGTGCAACTGCACGCCCGGCGATAGTAAGTACACCATTGCAGGCGTATGGAGGCGTCCAGGGGATTCAGGGTCCGTCCTTACGGATACACAATGACACACATAGCACGATCTACCATGGTAGATGACCGTCCCGACACAGGGCCGGTGCCGCCGTTACAGGTGGTATCGTGGAATGTCAGGGGGTTGGGAGACAAGGTAAAAAGAGGGTTGGTGCTTCAGTCCATTCGGAGATTGAATCCTGATCTGATCCTCCTTCAAGAAACACATCTGGTGGGTAAAGCTAGTAAGGCTCTGGATAGACGAGGTTACCGCATGATAACACACTCAGACTTCACTTCAGGTTCCCGGGGAACAGGTATTTTGATGAAGAGAACATCCCGATTCATTCCACAGAACACCAAAACTGATAGTCACGGCCGCTTTGCAGCGGTATGTGGGCAATGGGAAGGACGGTCCCTCAATGTGGTGTCAGTATATATTCCACCTGCACTACATGCGACTGCGCTTCCAGACCTGGGAAAATTCTTGTTGGAACTCCCGGAAGGGGATCTAATAGTGGGAGGCGACTTTAATGCGGTGGCAGATAACACACGAGATAGGTTCCCGGTTCGGGTGCTGACGACTAGCCCGTCCCGCTTCAGCGAGTTCATAGAGGCCCAGGGATTGGTAGATATATGGCGACACCTACACCCCGGAGATCAGCAATACTCTTATTACTCAGCTACCCATAACTGTCTGTCCCGTATTGACTACTTCCTCACATTGGGGGGCGGCCGACTCACGATATCTGAGGCGAAGATACGACCCCGAGGTGTCTCGGATCACTCCCCCCTGACGCTGAGCCTGTCATGCTCCGCAGTTGCACGTACAAGAACATACCCACTTTACCCAGGATATCTTAAGGTACCCCGCGTTCGTAAGGACCTGAAGAAAATGACTAGGTGCTACTTTGAGGAGAATACTGGCTCGGTGTCCTCCCCAACGACCTTGTGGGAGGCATATAAAACAGTATTGAGAGGACAGGCCATCTCGACGATAACGGGGCACAAACGCGCACAAAAGAGGGAACTGTTAGATCTGGAACTGAAACTAGAAAAGGCAAACGCAGACCATATGGCACGCCCGTCAGAGGACACCCTACACTCACTCCATCTTTGCCAACAGCTGCATGGCGACCTTCTCAAGCGACGCACAGTAGAAAACATAGAATTTACAGCGCAAAGGGTATATGACATAGGAGACAAGGCAAATAAGCTATTGGCTTGGCTAGATAAGAAAAGAGAGGGATGTAGACACATACTACAGCTGGTGGACTCGGAAGGGATATCACACTCACGCCCCGATGAGATTGTAGAGATCTTAGCTGACCACTTCCGGGAAGTCTACACTCCGGAGAGGGAAGTCACAGCAGACGCGGCAATGTCGGCGCTTCAGGGTACACAGATCGCGACTCTACCACCGGAAGCGGTGGATGAACTGGAGGAGGATCTTACATTGGGCGAAATACAGACGGCAATTGCTGCACTCCACACTGGTAAAGTGTTGGGCCCCAACGGGATCCCGATAGAATGGTTCCAGACTATGTCAGACACCCTAAGCTCGCCTCTGTTGGCGATGTACACGGAGTGTCGAGAGAAGGGGTCTTTGCCCCCGGATCAACGGATGGCCACCATAGTGGCCATCCCGAAACCAGGTAAACCACCCATAGCCTGCACGTCATACCGCCCGATCTCACTCCTTAACACTGAGGCAAAAATTTTGGCGAAACTGCTGGCGAATAGATTGACTCCGCACCTAACCCATCTAATCCACCCAGATCAGTCAGGCTTCATGCCGCATAGAAGCACGGCATTGAATCTCCGCCGTGTGCACGGGGCATTGGCACGTGCCCACCTGCTGAAGGAGCCTGCGGCCATTCTATCATTGGATGCCAGAATGGCGTTTGATATGGTAGAGTGGCAGTACCTGTTCGCAGTATTGACCCGTATGGGCTTCGGCCCCAAATTCATCTCCTGGATCACTCTGCTATACACGGAACCTGTGGCACATGTGGCAGCCAACGGTCACATCTCCCGGGAAATTCCTTTGGCTAGGGGGACGAGACAGGGATGCCCGCTCTCCCCCCTGCTGTTTGCGCTGGCCTTGGAGCCACTGGCTACCGCCATCAGGGATACCCCGTTGTTGAAGGGACTGAATTGGGGAGACACCTGGGAGGACAGAGTCTCCCTATATGCTGATGACATGCTCATCTACCTAACCAACCCCGAGACGGGTGTCCCGAGGTTACTAGCCATGTGCAATACACATGGTCTGACCTCCGGATACACGATCAACTGGACAAAATCAGTCATATACGTACTGAAGGGTCCTGCACCGGTTCTCCCGAATGACTGCCCGTTAATGATAGCCGACACTTCCTTTAAGTATTTGGGTATTCACGTCGCTCGTGACGCGGCGGTATTCTATGACCTGAACTTACTGCCACCTCTCACTTGCCTTAGTGCGGACGTGCGGCACTGGAAGACTCTACCTCTTACAATGCTGGGACGGGCGGCATTATTCAAAATGATGGCGTTGCCACGCCTACTGTATGTATTAGAGAATACTCCAGTCGTGATATCGCCTTCATATTTCCGGAAGGTGACCGCGCTGATGACAGACCTCTTATGGGGAGAACGCCCGCCCAGAATTGCACATAACAAACTTAACCGTGGGTGGTACGACGGGGGAATAGCATTGCCAAATATACAACTGTATTACTGGGCGTCGCAACTCAAGGTCGTTAACCAGTGGATCCACGCCCCGCATACTGACCCGGCGTATTCGGCGGACCGAGCTCAATTAGGCACACACAGCTTATTGGCCCCATTGTACACTCCAGGACTTACAACGAAACTGACTGGACCTACTAAACACACCGTGCTACTTTGGCACAGGGCACAGGCGCGACTTAAATGGAAAGGGGTCATAACTAAACTTACTCCGTTGTGGGACACCAAACGGCTGGGCTGTCTTCGTACCAGCAAGGGATTTACCCAATGGGATAACATTGGCATCTCGACAGTAGGAGATCTTTGGACTGCTACTGGCGTGATCCCTTTTCCGCAACTGCAGCAACAATACGCATTAGGCCACAATGAAACATACAGGTACATACAAATAAGGCATGCGTTAATGGCGGTGATTGAGCCAGGGTCGACTGTCCCGGACTCTTCACCGTTGGAGGACCGCCTACTCACGGAATTCATGCAAACAGGCGCCACCTCACTCACTTATCGAAAACTTTTGAACAATCTCCCGGACCCCTTAGTCAAACTGAAAGAGAAATGGGAAGCTGAGCTGGGAGCCCTGGATGAGACAGACTGGAACGCTGCATTGGCGTCACCGCGAGAGGCGGGCGTCTCAGCTCGTTTCAGGCTGATACAATTTAAGATACTACATAGGGTATATTACACTAGGACAACCTTACACAAAATGAGCAGGGCGGACAACCCGTATTGCCTTAGAGGGTGTGGTGAGGAAGGGACACTGTTACACACACTTTGGGAATGCCCGGCCATCTCAGGCTACTGGCGGCAGGTCCTGCGCACCATCTCCCAGACTCTCGAAACATCGCTTACGCCAGACCCGCGTGTATGTTTGCTGAATGTCTGGGAAGGAACTGACCTTCCACGCCGGAAACAACAATGGGTTACAATCGGGGCGATGGTGGCCAAGCGAGACATTGCGCAGAGGTGGGGAGTGGCGGAGACACCTACTTTGGCGCTGTGGTGCAGGACTATGGACAAACTCATGTTAGTCGAACGTGCAGTGTATAAAATGCGAGCCAACCCTGCAAATGGAATATGATCTGGCAGCCATGGAACAAATACAGAGGAGACCTATGCGATCCACTTTCTGAAGAAGAAGTGGATAGCTCAGACGATGAGGAGGAGATGAGCGAATGAGACCTTAGAGGGTGGGGAGGAGCTAGCTCGTTTCAGGCTGATACAATTTAAGATACTACATAGGGTATATTACACTAGGACAACCTTACACAAAATGAGCAGGGCGGACAACCCGTATTGCCTTAGAGGGTGTGGTGAGGAAGGGACACTGTTACACACACTTTGGGAATGCCCGGCCATCTCAGGCTACTGGCGGCAGGTCCTGCGCACCATCTCCCAGACTCTCGAAACATCGCTTACGCCAGACCCGCGTGTATGTTTGCTGAATGTCTGGGAAGGAACTGACCTTCCACGCCGGAAACAACAATGGGTTACAATCGGGGCGATGGTGGCCAAGCGAGACATTGCGCAGAGGTGGGGAGTGGCGGAGACACCTACTTTGGCGCTGTGGTGCAGGACTATGGACAAACTCATGTTAGTCGAACGTGCAGTGTATAAAATGCGAGCCAACCCTCGCAAATGGAATATGATCTGGCAGCCATGGAACAAATACAGAGGAGACCTATGCGATCCACTTTCTGAAGAAGAAGTGGATAGCTCAGACGATGAGGAGGAGATGAGCGAATGAGACCTTAGAGGGTGGGGAGGAGCTAGAAGAAGGATAGAGAACTGGGCAATAGGGGTAGTGGATGGACTGCGTTCGGGGGGGGGATGAGGTATTACTCTGGAATCTGTGCTCCGGCTGGTGATACTAAAGCAACATTGTTCTGGCTATATGTGACTATCTGTTCGTAATGAGTCTACAGTTTTGTTTGTAACTTTATAAAAATAAGATGTACTACACTCGATAAAAATTCTTCTGACTGCCATGAGTACTGGATCAACACACGCTGCCGGACCAGTGGGTTGTCGGCTAAATAGCTGTGTAACGTTGTAAACATGCTGCTAAATACTATTCAATGATATTTTGTTGCACGTACTGTTCTAATGTACTATTGGCAAATGCAAATAAAGTCTTTAAAAAAAAAAAAAAAAATACTCAAAGGGTAGGCCAAGGACGTATGCTACACTGGTTCTTGTTCAAGCTAGGCACCATTACCAACAATATTTCACCACCCTCAGTACCTTGTTAGGACAATCCCCTGATGTTTGGTTGCTAAAAGCAGTTCAGGCAGTGGATTTGAATGTCTGATCAGAAATTGTGTCAAGACAACCTTTTTGTGCACAGGAGAATGATATCATAGAGGATGAATGTATGATAGCTGCTGTGGACATGGAAGAGTTGTGAGGGTGTTATCAGTCAAAATAAATATAGAGAAGGTTTCGAGAGGGATGGGGCGATACAGACGTTTGGATGTATTTATAAGAGGGATGACCTATGGATCAATTTATATATCGGTGAACATTTGCATAGTTTTGGACAGATTACCCCTGAGTTTTACATGAATTCTGATTCGTTGCTCCAGAATGGGAAGTTTGTTCCACACGATGATTTTAGGAACAGAAGCATTACTGTAGCGCATGAGGGAAACATGGGTTGTAACGCTACCAAGAATATTTAGCAAAAAAAGTTTGACTGCTACGAGTGGATGGTCTGTTAGATACGTTTTTGGCGAGATGTGGCATGAAGTTGAAGGATACACCTTTGATTCCTGCACAATTTCGAGAACGTATGGAGTAAAATAGCTTTGGATGTTTCTGACCCACTTAGAGATATGAGTCTAGACCGAAGACGTTCAATAGTCTTAACTTTTCACAGTAGGTATAATATTGGTACTAAAGTGGCTATTGAATTCTTCGAGAGACTGTTGACACTACACGGTGTGCCTGAAGAAATGGTAAGAGCCAATAGAAAAACAACTTGGTTTTCAAGAAATGACACCATTATTAAAGGAGCGAGGTATCAAGAATTTCACCACAGCTTGGGTAGTCCATAGGACAGTGGTGCAGTGGAATGCACTTATCATATTCTGAAGGAAGTCATTTAGACTTTCAGTGTGGATGTTTAGACGTCTTTGAGAAAGAAATTGTGGGTTTACCAGCTGGGATGGAAGAAGGTATTCCGCGCTGAAAGTGGCAGCATGTTTTGGATGAAGAAGTTTGGCAAAGGGTGTGTTGTGTGACAATGTAAAATGAAGTGTGGATCCTGGGTCATGTTAAGGACAGTGGGTGGACATGCTCGCAAGTCAGAGTTCAATTTCATGAGACTTTAGTTGTGGACAGATTTGGCTGGTGGTGGGCTATTCGCAACTAGGTGGTCTTGAGAGACTTCCAAAGAAGAACAATAGAATCGAACCCTGTGAATGAAGGTGGAAGTGGTAATTTTCTTTCATATGTTGTTTGAGTTGAGGTAGGTGTTGCAGTGAAAGATTTTGGTTCAGGTGATGTGAGGAATGAATCTATCAACATTCTTTTCATATTTCGGGTTCTCACAAAGAGCTTGGTGAAAATACCCTGAGTGAATTCTGCTATTTGTGATAACAATGATGCCAATGTTGTAGGAGTTACTTGTACCAGAAGTCTTAAGAACTCCTGATTTTTTTAAAAGTTAGATTATGAAGTGCAAGTTATTATGGTTTATGGTTTTATTTTGTTGTGGGAGGGTAGTTATATCTGATATTGTATCATCGTTTAGAATGTATTGAATATGTTTTTATTACTCATTGTGGGCCTTATACTGCATCTCAAGCTCTTCACCTAGAGGTGTGCCCAATAAGCAATGTTCTGTGTTTTGATTCCACACAACAGTTGCTGTCGGCAGCTATGTGGGCGTGGATACTGGCTGATAGCACAGGGGACAAGTGTTCTCCTGTACCTTATGGCTTCTCCCCTTTTACTCACCTACAAATTCATGTAAATAAGTAGACATCAGGATCGGATTTCATTTAGCAAATTTCTGTTTAAATCATTCATAACTAACATGATAATCATATTTGGGTTTGCAGAAGTTGATTTAAGACACTTGTATTTCTGATTCATGTTCTTGTGCAATAAGTGGATTAGAACTAAATCACTATAGGGCAAACCCTAAAACAATTTGGACAGAGGACTTTTTTTCCTGTTTCTACGTCTATATCCTAAAGGAAAAGGTTATGTTTCGGGGATTTCTCTTCTTAGAGGCAAGCCCTTTTTTAAGAATCGGAGATGCTCCTTCATCCTGCTAAGTAGGAAATGTCGAATTAAGGCCACCCAATAAAACCACAATTCCCCTATGGCATGAGGGATCATTGAAGACCCAGGAGGCCTAGATATTGTGGCTACCCATGAGGAATCCATCTACAAAAAATAATCAAAATTTAATCATTTATGGTATCCAGAAAATCTGGCATGGATCAGACCCTTGATGACCAATTTAGACACGCCTGCCGTATGGGGTATTGACCAGAATTCTGCAATGGCATAAAGACTAATAAGAAAGAACAAAAGCATAGTGCTCGCGCAATTCAATTAACAACAATCACTATTTTCTCTTACCTCCAGAAAAGTAAAAACCTACATTAACTCACCATTATTGAACAATTATAGTCAAGTTGGGGAGACAATAGAACAGTATGTAAAAATCTTTCCTCACTCTACTTGGCATCTCTTTTCAATACATCTTGAGTCTGTTAAATTCTCTGTTTGAGCCCATACTGACGTTTATCCGTGCATGTATTCGGGTTTCCCCAGATAGGTCATTGTGTGAGGGATGGCACCAATTTCTATTGTTGCTACCCCATAAGTTTTTGCTTTTGCTAGGTGTGAGCTGCAATTCTGAACAAAAGCTGGATCCACATTGAGGAGACAGACAGGCTGGTGCTGTGTTGTTGAGGAACGTGGTATTTTGATATTCAGTCGAGATTCTGCCTGCAGTCATGGCATGGGACTACCACTAATGTGGCATCATTGCAGTCTGCATGGTGTGATTACAAACACTTCTCTATATTTGATTATGGTATTACCTTTGTGGGACGAATTGGGTGAGGTGTTTGAGATATTGAAAAGTGATTTGTTTATGGCACGGTGCATTTGTAAGTAACGTATGTGAGAGGTGATTGATAGCACTTAATGCAACTTTACCTTAGAACATACATGAACTGGTGACTATTCAACTGGAGGGTGTTCTGTTCTTTCCATTGGGGTTCACTGGTTGATAGGTGTTCTTCTTACATGTAACATGAGGTTCCCTTTTCTCTGAGGTGGCTAAGTTGCTGTATTGGTGCATCTTAAAATTTGTCATTTATTACAGTCCATACTTGGAGTAATGGTCAGTTCATGTGCATCAGCTCACTGTTGAGTAGACTGGCTTTGCTCTGTTTCTCTGAGGGCTACTTTGTCAAACCCTAGCCAGGCACTATATTTGATGAAAATCTCACCCTCTGCAACAAACCAAGGGGTAGGGCATAGGTCATAGGGCATTGATATCTTCCTAAGGCGGCTTTCTTTAGCCTCCATCATTGGTGGTAGGCGCAACTTTACTCTGAGCCCTGCCACCTATATGGGAATGTGGCAGCTTTTAGGGAAGCCCAGTAGAAATCTTCATGTCATCTGGCACCATCCACGGGGTCTGTAGTCCCTGAAGTCGGACAAATGAAAAATCGACTGGTGCTTCATTCTTCCTTCTAGATACTGAGTACGATGTCAGAGCAATGGCACAGATGTCTCCCTGTATCACGACCAGATATCAGTTGAGTGTGGGAAAGGCAAACAGACTAAGACTAAAGAGCTGGTAAATTGAGGTCCACAGAAGTTTAGAATTATTTTTGTGGACTGCCAGGTTCATCAGGTCCAAATAAATTGAAAACAATTTTCCCCATCTGTAGGAGGCTGGCTTAGTAATGGTGCACATTTAGTGAATCACCCTGTACTAATCCAGGCAACCCTTATGGTGTTTTTAGTGGTCTTAGATAACCATAGAAAGCTCTGTAAGTGGTAGCTGTGGAGAGCTGCCTTAAAGCTTAGTCAAGAAGGAGTGTAAAGTAGCTTGTTTTACCACTACAAATCATGTAGTTTAGGTTAAGTGAAAAAGAACCACACAGTGCAGTTATAAAAATATGTATATATTATAAACACTCACTAA
The DNA here is from genome assembly GCF_964261635.1 of Lissotriton helveticus. Taxonomy (NCBI): domain Eukaryota; kingdom Metazoa; phylum Chordata; class Amphibia; order Caudata; family Salamandridae; genus Lissotriton; species Lissotriton helveticus. The sequence goes on from NC_136067.1 coordinate 940,137,692, forward strand.
CATATTGGTATATCCCCTACCCGGTGACATAATCGAAATACTACAAGTCTTCAATAGTGGAACAGGTAAGTAGCACAAATACTCAGTGGTCTCCAGGGGGAGACCAAACCATATACTAAGAAAGTGGAATGCAAACCGCGACCGAAGTTGCAACTGGACCCAGAAGACTTAGAAAAGCCGGGATCCAAGGAACCACCCAAAGTAAGTACCCAGAAACCCCACGGAGGCCGTGTGCAGAGTGCAAACACGACTGCGTCCTCAATACAAGTCAATGGGGAGGTCGCGGTTGTAGTTTTTAAGAAGAAGGACCCTTTCCTAGGGGACCCTGAAGAAACCGGTTGGAAGATGGAAGGTTGGAGAGTCACCCCACCTGTGGAAACCCCAGGAACCAGGATACCTACACTAGGTCAGGTGCATTGGTGCGAAGTGACATCAGAAACTGCCGTAGACCACAATGGAGGGCTTCAGTAAAGATGCAGCTGGCGAAGAAGGTGAAAGAGGCCCGTGGAATCCAAGATGGATTCTTGAAGAGGATTACCTCCAAGCAGAGGGGACAGAGGCTATACCACTCGCGAGTTACCAGGCAGACCAATGACCACTGATGACGGAAGGTGCAGGAGGGTTGACAGTGACCTTGTCGTTGCAGCTGTAAGAACCAGGCAATGCTGTGAAAGACCAGGAGCCGTTCACGAGCTGTCCAACATCATAAGTCGAGAACCAGGCAGTCAGTGTCCGGCAGGAGCACCAACAAGCCTTGGTAGCAGCAACTGATGAGGAGAACGAAGAAGGTGCAGTGTCAGGACCAGCAAGATCCAAGGGACTCACCAGACAAAGGAGAGTCAGAGTACGCTCCGAGCAAGCAGGGGAGCCCTCTGGAGCCAAGAAAGGCCCTCAAGTGAACCCAATGGCTGAAGGCACAGGAGTCACATGAGGACCTGGAGCAGCTCACCAATGATGCAGGCACATCGTGCAGAGGAAGCGGGGAGGACGAAGATCTTGGTATCAAGAGATGCTGGAGGCTGGAGCTTCTTGGAGCCCAAAGATCTCTGGAGAAGAGTCAACAAGTCTTGGCAACGTAAAGTCGATGTTGTGCACAGGGGTTCTGTTCCAGCAGTTCCGACGAGGGACACTGGCCTCAAACCCAGTGTGAAGACAGTTCAGGCCTCGAGGGAGTTGCAGAACCACTACCTGTGTTGCTGGACCTTTCGGAGTCCATGGGAGCTCAGGAACAGCAGACCGGTCAGCTTTATTGCTGTGCCTGCAGATGCAGGGGAGTGACTCCTTCACTCCAAGGGAGATAACCTAGGTGTCTTTGATGTCCACAGGCCTGGAGAAAAACCTGGATGAAGCACAGGCACAGACGAAGCAGAAGACCGGCAAAATGACAAGAACAGGAGCAGCAGTAGTCTTCCTAGATGCAGGCTATGTTCCAGGTGAAGTCCAACGAAGTCCAAGGTGCCCAGATGATTGAAGTGATTTTGAATCTGAATCTTGTCCCACAACAAATCTAAAGAGACACCCACAGGAAAGCCCTTAAGTGCCCCAAAAAAAGGGTTGGGACGATTCAGGGGTCCCTCCCAGAGGAGGGGCTGGTCAGATGAGAGGATACTCCCATGCCCTTTGTACAGTTTTGCGCCAGAGCGGGATCCAATGGCTCCTTGAACTGGTTTCAACTGGAGTATGCATGGAGGGCACCCAATGTGCCCTTCAAAGCAGTCTGGTGGCGTTGGCCATCCCAGCCTAATACACTAAGTCCTGTCTGGGAGGTGGTCACACATCCCTGTGACAGGAAACCTATTGTCCTGCCTTCCCCTGCTCGAACCTGGCTCAGTAGCCGGAGGGAAGAATCGTGTCTGTGGTCAGCAGCAGCACTAGCTTTCTGTTGAACACGGTAAAGGCTGGTACCGGGAATGCAGGGGGGCTCCCTAGAGGAGCCCCCGGTACATGGGATCCTACATCCAACACAGGAATTGGTGTTGGGGTAGGATTCCAACATGTTTGATACCAAACATGACTGGTTTCAGTGCAGCCAATATATACTTAGACATCTCGTAGTTGACTTGATGTCCACTATATGTATAAAATGGCTGACCGCACTTACAAAGCCGGGGGAATCGACCCCTAGGATTGTAGGGGGTGTCCTTCTCATTTCTCATGCAGGGCACCCTCACACTTATAACCAAGCACCCTGCCTTCAGGATTGAAAGGCCTACCTTTGTGGTGACTCATAGGTTTTAAGTTTAGGGACCTCAGATATAAGGAAACGTATATCTGTTGTGAGTAGTGCTAGCACCAGCTCCCACAGGCTGCAATGGTAGGCCTGTAGTCCAAGTTTGAGTGGTCTCTCCTGGGTGGCATAATACATGCTGCAGCCCATGGGAGACCTCTGGTGTACCTATGCCCTGGGTACCTCAGTACCATTTACTAGGGACTTAGAAGGTTACACCAGTAGCCAATTAGGAAGGCACTAAAACACTTACCATTGTCCAATTTAGGGAGAGAGCACAGTGACTGGGATCCTGATTCGGAGGATCCCAGTTAGACTAGTCAGAAAACAGAATGACACCAGCAAAATGTGGGCCATGAAAGCAGATCCAACTTTCCTACACCATCTTTCCACAGCCAAACTGCTATAAAGATATGCTCTCCGAGCATTAGACCAGATGTTCCAGGCTAGAAGCATGTAGAAGTTGATAAGCTGGTAAAGTTGCATTGGTCTGTAGATAACCAAGGACGCACATGAGAAAGTAGGTGTGGGTGTGTAGTGGCCCAAAAAAGACGCAAAACCTGTCAGAAGTATGTCTCCAAACGTTTGGGTTTGTAGTGATTCTTTCAAGATCACCGCAATGTCTCTCTCCTCTAGCCTTCCCCTGGCAGTCCCTTGTGTGGATTTGATATCCTGGTAGAATTGCCTAGTGGACAACATGTGAAGCATTGTTTCCAAGCCATGCATTAGAAATGAAGGGGAGGTGGAGATATAAGATCGAAAATATTTTACCAGTTCTTGGTCACTAAATATTAGTTGATATTCTGGCCCCTCAGGTGATGGGGTATGTGGAGGTAGCTGGAAGGTGGGGAGGAGAAGGCATTAGTAACTAGTGTAGATGACGGAATATAGGACTGGCATGACTGTGATTGGAATAGCTGGTAACTAGCAGTAAGAGGGGTTGGGGTTGAAGAAGAGGCAGTGATGGGTACGTATTCCTCCTCAAAGATGTTCATTGATTTGAGGGGCCTGGTTTTAGGTGGGTAGGCACAGTGCTAGGAGCTGAGACATGAGGAGAAGGCAGGAGAGGAGTGGTCCCCGATGAAGGGGTGGAAGTAACATGTTAAGGGAGAAAGTGACAATAGTCTAGGGTGTTATGTGCTAGAGGATCTGGGGTTAGACAAGACAGATCGATTAGAGGGGACTTGGGCAGGGGGAGAGAAATGTTGTTAGACATTGAGAGGTGGAGTAAGAGGTTAATTAATTAATAATAAAGCCATTTATAAAGCGCTATGGTTACGCCATCCCGGCGTGTCCCCGCGCTAAAGAGAGAAGGAGCTCGCCAGAGGAGAGGTCAGTACATGGCCAGAAACACTAATGTAGACTTACAAGGAGAACAGATGTGTTTTCAGTTGACGGCGGAAATTGGTTTCAGATGGCTCCCGGCGGAGACTGGTGGGAAGTTTGTTCCAGCCTATCGCCGCCGCCACTCTAAAGGACCGACCTCCCATTTTTTTCTCTCCTATAGCGGTGGGTCACAAGCGTGCCCATTCCGCCCGACCTAAGCGGTCTGCGTGGCTCATACCAGGTAACCAGACCCGCCAGATAGCCGGGAGCTTTATGCCAAAGGATCCGATGACATATTAGGAGGGCTTTGTACATTATTCTTTTTTTCACTGGGAGCCAGTGGAGGGTCTCCAGGGCGGCTCTGGAATTGGCTCTTCTTGGGAGTCTAAGTACTAGGCGAGCTGCAGCGTTTTGCAGTATCTGGAGTCGTCCTATACTTTTACTAGAAGCTCCCAAGAAGAGGACATTCCCATAGTCGAGGCGTGACGTAATCAGTGCCTGGGTCAAAGTGCGCCGAGCCTCCAAGGGGAGGAGGTCCAGGGTTTTATTGAGAGTCTTTAATACTCCAAAGCACTTGCCCACTAATCGACTAATGTGTGTCTCGTAAGAGAGTGTGGGATCCACCCATATCCCTAAGTTCTTAGCTTCAGGACAGGGTGTAGGCATGGAGCCTAGACAGCTTGGCCACCAGTCACATGTCCAGAGCCGTTGATCACCACCAACCACCAAGACTTCTGTCTTGGAGCCGTTCAGTTTTAGACAGTGATTATCCATCCAAGTAGCCAATGCTTGCATGCAGGCTCGGAAGTTATTGGCTCCAGCTGCAGGTGTTTGGGTGAGGGTGAGTAGGAGCTGCGTATCGTCGGCGTAGGAAACAATCTCTACGCCGAACGATTGGACTACCTCAGCCAGGGGGGCCATATATAAATTAAAAAGAGTCGGACTCAGAGCTGAGCCCTGTGGCACCCCCTGTTCCAATACCATCTCCTCAGACTGAAACGAACCCCGCTGGACCTGAAAGCTTCTGCCCGTCAGAAATGATTTTAGCCAACCGAGTGCTCTATCAGTCACACCTCCTCTGTTCAGACACTGTAGCAAGGTGATATGTGCTACAGTGTCGAACGCTGCACTAAGGTCTAGCATGACCAGTGCCACGGTTAGGCCTGCGTCAGCTCCCTGACGTAGAGTTTCGGTGGCTCGTAATAAGGCCGTCTCAGTAGAGAAACCCCTTCGGAACCCCGATTGGGAGGAGTGCAGGAGATTAGTCTTCTCCGCAAATGCCATCAATTGCACATTTGCAATTTTCTCTGCAATTTTCACAGTATAGGGTAGCAGAGAAATGGGTCGTAGGTTCTCCAGGACATCATGGCTTATATTAGGTTTTTTCCTAATGGGTAACACAATGGCCTTTTTCCAGTTTACCGGAAGGGTCTGGGAGTTAAAGGATGTTACAAGGACATGGCGGATATAAGGTTCTAGAGCCACTATGCTTGCACCCAGGACACTCGGGGGAGCGGGGTCTCGTGGAGAACCCGATTTTATACTGGTGCACATGATTTCAAGTTCTTTACTGGGCGGTACGGTAAAACACTCTAACCTCAGTTCAGAATTCAGCAGTGCCACTTCCTTCAGTTCTACGAAGGTTTCTCCATCAGCAGGACATCTGGAGAAAGAACTGTAGATTTTTTTTAACCTTGTTGGCAAAATATTCTGCCACCTTATTGCATTCCAAGACGGAGTCAGTCTCCGGAACATTGGAATTTGAGACGGCTGAGATTTCTTTGTAAATTTTAAACAGTTCTCTAGACGAACAATCTGCCTCACTAATTCTGTTTCCATAATATGTGGCTTTAGCAATTCTGACCTGCTTTTGGTAACTTCTCTGGGCTGTTCTATACTGAAATTTACTGCGCTCATTCATATCCTTGCGCCAGAGTCTTTCCAGCTTTTTACATTCTGATCTGATTGACTGCAGATCTATCGTGTACCATAGGGCCGATCTCCTTGCTCTATTCCCCTGTTTGGCCTTAGATAAAGGTGCTACCCTATTCAAGGCATCAAGGATCCAGGTTTCTAAGTTTCGATTAGCACTTTCACTATCTGAGCCTCCCGGCATCCCCCCTAAACTTAGCATCTCGCTAAAGGTAGGTTGTGAGAAATGTTTCCATTTACGGTATGGGTAACTATTGTTGCCTCCCAACTGGGGGTCAATGCTACCTGAAGTGCTAATTTCAAAAGGGACTAGAAAATGGTCTGTCCAGGAAAGTGGGTTAGGAATACTCGTGGTTATGCCCTCCCAGTTGGCAAACACCGGGTCCAATAAATGGCCATGAGTATCCAGTTGGTCCAGGTTGTGAAAGGTTTAGGCGAAAGCAGATAGTGACAATAAAGTAGAAGATGCGTGATTGTGGTCCAAGATGAGATGGTAGAAGGAACATGATAGGGTATATAGACATTGATAGTAAATTGACATGTTGTTGAGTTGCTAGTTGGTCCAGGATTAGGTAAAACAGATTGATAAGAGCAGATGTGGGTAGGGTAGAGACATGGGTGTACAAGACTAATAGGTGGTGAGGAGACAGAAGAGAAGATGTAGTGGTTGGGTTACAGAACAGCAGAAAGGTGTAAGGGTGTATAGTATGAGAAGGATACATGGAAAGAGAGGTAGGGTAGGGAGGAAAAGTGTTAAAGGCTGAGAGGTGGGGATGGGATAGGAGATGGGAGGCAAATGAGTGGCAGGCGGAAAGGGTGGGATGAGACCATGTGTTTGAGGTTGAAAATTAGGAAGGATGCAGGAGCCCAGTGATAGGTGTGAAGATAAGGAGGAGAGCAGCGGTGTTGGAGGCAAAGGGCGGGTCGAAGAGGTAGGTTGGTCAGTTAAGAGAGATGAGGCAGAGGGGAAAGGAATGGTTTATAATGGTTGGGGTGCAACATGTGAATGTATGCGGAGGAGGGCAGAGGCTAGTAATGGGTATTAAAGAAGGGTAAAAAATTGGAAGAGGGTGGAAAGACGGAGGGAGTCCTGGTATTGTGGCAGACCAACCAGAAGGAAGCATACGAGCTCTGGCTGAGATGGGATAGTGTAGGAGGTGTGAAGGTTGAGGAAAGCAGGTCTGCTGTAGTCAAAGGTGTAGTATCTCTCTTGTAAGTGCAGGGATTCAAGGATTTTTTGTGTGAGGATGGGTGAAGAACAACTGTCACAGAATTGTCCATGGTGTCAGGGGGGCTAAGATGAGATGAAAAGCTTTTGTCTGGTGAGGGACAACGTGTGGCTGGGTGGGAGAGAGATTTGAAATGTAAGAGACTAAGAAGCCATCCGGAAGTAACTAAGGTTCACCTCCGAAAGGCACAACTTTCAAAACCCACCAAGAGATTTAAGTGATTAAGGAGCCAGTCATACTGGAGAGATGTGGGGTAAGACTTCTGACAAGGTAATCAGTGGTGATCACGGAGAGGCAAGGAATCTAGCCTAGGTCCTTCAAGGCAGTGTGGGAAGATGGCGATGCAATATCCGGTTAATCCCTCTGCCTTTTACTTGAACACAGTAGCTGGAATGCCCTGGAAGAAGGGTTTAAAAGTCCCAGAGAAACCTATGTATCTTCTAGCAGTTTGAGAGCCAAGGAATGGGAGGGAGACTATGGGCTCACAAATGTGCAATAAATGCTAGTCACAGTGTCAGTTTCTCAGAATTAGGTAGATCCCTAAGTGTACTCAGCACCCACAATGTATTTCTCTAGGAGGTCACCCTGGCCATAGTTGTATTTTAGATCGAGACAACTGTGTGTGCATGTTCAAACGTGTTCCATTTATTGACTAAAAAAGACTCCCTTAGATTATGGGGAACACGGGTTTCTGTAAATGCATGAAGATATGTGATAGATATCGACTGTCCAATAGGGATGCATATTCTATCCTTTTACCATCCCTTCGATTGTTATTGGCAACACACTTTTATTAACTGGGTACACATCATTCATAAATGAGTGCTTACAAGACTTGCTAGATTCAGGGTCCTCTGTGCCTGTTGTCAATCTGTCGCTGCCTTCAATTTACCAGCATCCACATGATTGAAAAAGCGCTGCTTCCTTTTTGTGTGCAAACTGCAGGCATCAAATCTTTCATTTCTCGCTCTTTCATTTTTTCTTACTCCATTTCACAGCTGGCTAGATCCAAGGGTTGCAGAGGTCTGTGGCAACAAGAGAAGTGGAATGAAGCAAGTTAGGAGGAAGGATACATAGTTCAGAAACTAGTTTATTTCCTTGCAAATAATGCAAAACATGCACAGTAGGGAAGAAAACTGAGGCCCCTGCTTTCAAGCGTATTCATTTTCAAGGATGCATTGCAGGACTCTCAACCACAAAAAATGGTTCAACTTTAAATGCAAACTTGGGTGTTCTTCACGTTTCAAGATAACTATTTGAGGTGTCTGGAATTTCACATCTGCACTTCTAAAGCTAGGTCAGTAAAGGTACAATTGATTTTTTTTACACAACTCTTTATTGCAGTGATTAACCACATAACAGCGATGAAGATTCTTTTATTATACAATATGTTAAAATACTTTATACAAGTAGACGAGTTCTTTACATTACTCATACAATTCAATTTGTCGGGCCTCTGCACCAATCCCACATTGGCAGGACCCTCTGTGTAGAAGCCTTCAATCCAGTTTACTCGGAGTGACTCTACTGGCAGGTGTGCACAACATTCCCCTGCTTTTATTCCAACTTCCCCAGACTTTCGTCCATTTGTGTGGATATCTTCTGCCCTCACAGACCACCCTTTCTGCGTGTATGCACCAATCCATATCTGCCTTCCATTCCCCCAAACGTCCTCCACATCTTAGCTATGTTACGTTTGACCACGCTAAAGCCTAGTGTAACCCAGAGCCTATTTGTAGTTGTTAGGTCAGTTGCCTCCCACACGTTCAACAGGCACCACTTTGCTGATGCCGCAATGTCCCCTCCACATATCTCCATAATGAAGGATGCCACTGCAACCCAGTATGCCTGAAGTACCGGGCAGTCCCACAGCATGTGGAAATATTTACCCTCCTGACCACACCCCTTGGGGCACAGTGGTAACTCAGCCCTGCCCATCTTGACAAAGTGAAGATGCAATTGTTGACAGTGTTGCGTTCTGTCTCATTGTTGGCTGAATCATAAAAGCAGATTTGTGTTTCCAGTTTTTGGGCTCTAGCTTGACAGCACAGCTGCAGCCAGACAAACGTGAGAATCACCAGGAGAGGAGCTATGGCTGCGTCCACATGCTGGGAGGCAGGAGTACATGTTTTTATTGGGCAGAAGTTGTGTGTTTCTATAAAAATGTTTTTGCCTTTCAAGCAGATGGGATCATTTTGTTTATTTATTCATCTGCGTGAGCTTGAAGTTCTAGGGTCACACATTTGACATTGTAATGGTATTAAAGCGTCTTAGGTAGCTTGATAGTTTATGTCGTTTTTCTCTGGTAGTAGCACAGACGGGACAAGGGCAGTCATGAACGTATATGGATTTTTAGGTCTAGCATGACAGTGAAACTGTCAACTGACCTTTCAACCTACATCAATATAATTCTGCATTTCTTTGCTTCCACATAAGCACATATCCATTCCCATATGATTTACTTGTAATGCTGCACATTACCATACAACATTCCTTTATAGCCAGACCTATTAGCAATGTGAATTTTTGTTGATTTTGCTGCATTGAAAGCTGTTTGCATTTCAGGTCTCACTACAGACAGGTTTAGCAGTCTGAGAGACTTCATGTCATGAAATACTTGAATTAATTTCAGGCACTGGTAATTGTTTGGGTTGCGTCCCAGTCCATCGCCATTTCGCACACTATACCACCTCACCATGGACCCAGTAATATGCAAACTCCTTCTGGACTCTGCTCCAGCAGGAAGAATGCAGCCCAGACTGCCCGATGAAGATCTCCTTGAACCAGAACACAAGTAATCCCAGATTGGTGTCCCCTGGTTGAGGCTCTCAGTCAGCTGAAGCCCCATTCCAGTGGAACATTGAGCATGGGACCAATGTCTGGCCATACTCGTCGCACTTAGGACATCATATTGAGGTATTCATAAAAGTGGTAGGTGGAATGCTTGACTTAATCTCAGACATTGGTATTTACACAAAACCAAATCCCAGTTGTTTGTTATTTTGCATACTATGCCGCCTCAGCGCAGATCCAACCATATACAAATCTGTCTTGACCCTACTCTACCCCAAACTGCCAGCCCAGGTACTTCCTGATCTATCACTCTTTGGTTTACTTCAGTGTGATGCCCTAAATGCGATGGGTATGCCAATATCGGGGTCCCCTGCTCACTGTACTCACTGGAGCCACCACAGTTCGTCCCAGGATTATTGTTTTCGGTCCAGACCAAATGCAGCAGAACTACCAGGAAACAGGTGTACACACGCATGATTTAGCAGATAAGGATGCTGTTTGCACCTTGCAAGGCTGGTGCAAATCTTTAGTTTCAGTTCTACTTGGGTGGATGGATCTGTGACTCGAATTGAGATGTATCTTCAACAATTCAATGACATATCAGTAATAGTAAAGTAAATTCCCCCCCCCCCCCCCCCCCCCCAGAATGACAGAGAGGAGTAGATTTACAACCGATAAAGGTTTATGAGCAAATTAGCAGTTACAAACTCAAATCAGTCAAATTAATCTTAAACAAATAATTTTCTGGTCACAGAATAAATCAATAAAATCAGATCAAGGCAGAGCAGCAAATAAAACGCCTATTTATTTAAGGAATACTGCAGGCAAATGATAAGAGGTAAACTCTCTGTTGCTAAGTTAAGGAGTTGGGGAAGTGTGCCACCAGGTGCCAGCAAATATGGCCTCAATGGCAGAACCAAATAAAGATTCCAATCCAAAAAATGAGAAAGGGGCTTGCTGGATAGATTACCTGTAGGAGCAGGAATAAAAGAAGCATGGGGTCTCAAGATTGGCAACAGGACTCCCGCCTTCAAAAGTGGGCAGGAGAAGGTCTAACTGCCTAACACAAAAATGCTCAATTAAATAATAAATTCAACCAGAAGGGCACTCGTATGGTTACCACAGAGAAGGAACCAATGAAAACGAAACATTTATGAAACTTTCGGTACTGGCCCTTTTCTCTTGAGTCATACAATGGAAGATTTTCAGTGCTGCGACCTTCATAGATATCACACAAGGAAGTCTTCTTCTTGAGTGTGTCATCTCACGCACAGGTGCTAAAGTTTATCCTTCAGCTCAATAAAAGATACATTTAGTCGCCTACACCCACAATCTAACAGTACAATTAACGAATACATTGCTGGAACTTTGATTCTAGAACAAGAGAAAAGATTATGAACAGGAAAGAGAACCACAACATTTCAGTAAACATGGGCCTTTCGAATCAAGGCCTACAGTAACTCTAGCTAATTTAACGTGAACACAGTATATTTGTAACTGTTAATGTGAAAACCACTCGCTATGGTGAATCTAAATATAAAATGATTTATATTGAAATGTGAACAAGCAACGATTATAGGTGAAGTGTAATAAAGTTTAGTTAACGAAAATGAAGAAAATGTGACAAACGCGTCACCACACACTTGGCCCCATTCCCTGTAGACAACAGAACTGTACAACTGTTTAAAGAGAGACTAACTAGATCTAGTCTAGAGAGCCAGTCCTGAAGGGACAGGAACTTACAGTGAGCTAGGAAAGTACAGTCTCCTGTCTGACATAGCAGAGCACTCCCTCAGATTATGCAGATTGTATAGGTGCTACACATCAGCACGAACCTGGAGACGTTACAGAGATCTTACAGGCTTTTGTGTTAGGCACCACATCCATAATTCAGTTTCACAGAACGTACATCTTTAACCCAGGATACAGAGCTATTTTAGAGTTTCAACAGAGTTTGAGCCTCAGATTGCAAAGCAATTCCTCGGTAAACACTGAGCTTCATGTTTAGACCTCAAAGAGTCCGTAGACAAGGCTATCTCTAAGGCTACAAAGATCCATCAGTCGGAGGCCTTAGACAGTAGACCTATCACACAGTTTACAATGCTCCCATTTCATAACTGGTTTATTATATCGAAGATCAACAGAGACAATGGGAATTGTATTGGATTATAACGTATGGCAGTAAGAAGCTTGTACCAAAATCACTTGAAGCCATTCTTGCATTGTCTGTCCACTATCCCAGTGCCCTTTCTCTGAGGAATAATGAACCACTGATTTTCACTAATGTTCATTTGTGTTTATTTGGATTGATTGCAGTTAGTTTCAGTTTTGCAGATAATCTGGCTTTTGCTCTGTGCTTTAATGCTATGTATTTAGCCGCACTCACTCTTTGTTTCTCATCTCTCCCCACCGCTTCTCTTTCTTTCCATTTTACCATCTCTCTAATCTCTACCTCAGTAACCCAATTTTGTGCTGTAAAAGGGAGTGTCTGTGCTACTAGTATCCCCCTTATGCATGCCCTTGAAACCATCCTATTGTGAAGAAGTGTGGCTCAATGGTTAGAGCGGCAGACCCTGATGCAGAGGTCTAGCCCGGGACCAGGGTTCAATTCCCCGCCTCCGCGGGTCTTGGGCTCAAAATTCCATGGACCTGATAATTCTCGCCTCGGTGCCTATTCCAATCATGGAGTCACACTCTGCAACTCTGGGCAATAGCTTGCTTAATCTCCACAACGGCCCCCACAACGCTAAGGATGCCTGGCCTCCACCTTGGGGGTGCCCAGGAGTGGACACCTCACATGGAAAGCCAGGATGGGTTCCACAGCGGTATTCGTACAAGCGCCTTGAGTCCCTTGCGGGTGAGTAGTGCGCTATACAACTATCAATTTACAATTACAATTTATTATTTCTCGACTCAATTTCCCCCATTACTAGGGCTATGAACCAAACACATGAACTTGCCCACAGCAGTTAACCCTATACCTTCAACACGGATAGGAGAAGTCTAAATTGCATGGGGCGACATTACACATGTGAGGAAGGCTTGGTTCCACGTTAATTATTTATGGGCTTTTTGGCAGTATGTGTAAAACTGCTTGTACTGAAGCTGCGCATTTTGAGTTTCTTTGACTGTCCTATCATCACAGTGCCGCGAAGGACAGCAGGCCAAAATCAAACCTGGAGATCACACTACATTCCCGTCCCCTGATTTTTCTCCCTCTCTTTCACCACATCATGACTTTGTTTGTTTGATTGATTTTCTTTGAAACATGGTTTCAGTAACTCCAGCGCTGTGTCAGGATTCCAGAAATCGTACAACAATTGAGTGGTTTTGTGGCTAAAATCAGTCACAATTTGCTGAAACTCTTTGGTACGTTCAGTTTTACCCTCCTTGTGGTCTGAGCTCTAGTCCACATCGAAAATATAGGGAGTGGTGCACATTTAGAGGGAATTTTTACTGTTCTAGTCCTAATTGTTTCCACGTCTCATTCCAGGTCGCATTTAGCCAATATGGTTGACGCTACAATGTTTCAATTCTTTGTATGCCTCATATCCCTCAATTGTGCTTATAACACTTGGTAGACCAATGGTGGGTCTTCAAATTCCATGTTACTGCAGGTTGTGAGCGCTGCATGAACTCCTTTGTGTCCGCCCTCCAATTCTGCCTGGGGGCTGTGCAACAAGTATCACCAAACTTAATTGGTTGTTCTAAAATCTGCCTGAAGTTTTTAAGGTGTGCAGTAAACTGTAAACCAGGACTGGCAGTTTGGGCTGGACTGTGTCTATTGGTGCAGGAGCATGGACTATTTGTATGACTGGTGTCTTTTTTAGGCGCCTTGATGCCTCCGGGCTTAGTAGCGCAATATAAGACTCCTTTCATTTCATTTCATTAGTGGGGAGCAGTGGACAAAATATGATGGACTGATATGTAACCTTATAGATGAGATTAGTTTAAACATTGAACCATCACATTTTTGTTTGTCTAAGTAAATTGTAAGGCGTCCGATTGCATTCTCACTATATGTGACCCAATTTTGTGTTATAGTATCCCTAACTTTAATAGTATGTTAGGTTTTTGTCTTTTCTCAATCCTTTGTTGCATTTCTATCAGTGTAAATTTGCTGGGAGTGGCTGAACTTGGGGAGTGTCCTACAAGTGTGTATGAGAAATCTCTTAAATTAGAGTTTAAATATATTGAAATTCTTTTAATCCTTGGGAAAGTTTGAAGGTTCCAATTGGACTGTCATGAACCAATGCCCAATTGGAATAAAAGAAAAAGACATCATTTAGCATGTGTGAACGATGACATTTTGAAAAATACTTGGCGGGGACTAAGGGTTACAAAGAGACCCAGACCAGCTTATCCCACTGTACAGAAACACAATACAATAGGGAAAACATAGAAATAGTTGTGGCCTAACTGGCATAATGAGTTGGAGATAACAGAAAAATGAGGTTTGGGTGATTTAATGCTTCTCGCGTCTTTGTTTCACATCCCAGCCTTTACCTTTCTTATGCCCTAGTTAGAGGTGGGCTGGCCAATGAAATGCCTGAGATGCCTGGCACTGGCTCAGCATGACGTAATCTTAGAACCTCGAGCCCAAAACAAGCCGAGCTTTCATGTGGCTTCTTCCTGCCTTCCAGGCTATAACATCATGTGCCCCGTGTTGAAGAAAAATACTCTATTATTTGATTTCAAAATGAAAGAGACTATTTGGTGGCTGAATTACATAAAGTGAAGCACAAAACATAGCATCAAACCCAGCTTTCCGAAATTGCATGATCTTAGGCAAATATATATTTTCATTGGACTGCTTTTTCTTCATTACCACATAGGAAAGTACCTTCCAATACGTGAGTTCTGTATGTGTGCTGCCAAAAAACCTCTTGTGTTTGATTTAATAGTCTATAATTTTTCTCAACATGTCAGGGGCGGCTCCTCCATTTGAGCACAGGAGCATCATCCCAGAAGCACCAGAGCTGAAAAAGAAAACGGTAAAAAAGTTAATTTATAACCGTTTCATTTTTCAGCACCTGTCCTGAACTAAGTGTCAAGATAGAGCAGGGCTGGCGCTGCCAAGTGGCAGCAGAAGAGAGCTATGTGCTTTAACCCCTTACATGCTGGTGATGAAACCGCTCCGTCACCAGCCTCGGTCGCGCTGTGCTGCTGACGGAGCGGTTCCGTCAAGGCCCGCTCGGCGCGCCTGCGCGGTGCGTTCTATTGAGCGGGCGGGGACGCGACGGAGCCGCTCCGTCACAAGCACAGCACGCCCGAGGCTTGTGACGGAGCGGTTCCGTCACGAGCATGGGAGCACCGCGCTGCTCCCCCTCCCCCCTAGCGCTGCGGCGGGATTGCCGCCGCAGCGAAGGTGTTAAAATACGCATTTCTCTTTGGCCGGCCAGCCAGACTTGCATTTTAAAGTTATATAAATTAGCTGTCTGATACAGCTGGGTTGAAGAATGTGCAGGCCTCCAGTGCTGTGAAAGCAGTGCCAGGATTGTGTCGTGCCCTTACCTGCGTCAGAGCTTCCTGTGAAGACACTCGAGGGAGGAGGATGTCGCGCTGCAAGTCACCAAGGTAAGTCTATTTAAATGATTTTTTTTGTGCCCCTCCCTGCGCCACCACCCTTGGTACAAGCCAACCATCATTGCTACCTATAATAATAAGAATCTAGTTAACATATAGGGTGCACATGACACACAGCTTACCACTTTGTTTAGTAACACCATTGTCATCAAGACAGGGGGTATATGGCAGCAGTTCATTATTAAAAATTTTCACCACACTGGCTGATGTGGGGCATGGATCCACCATGCACTTCTTTGTTGATCTTCAGCCCAGTTTTTTCTCTCTCATAACCAATTCGATTAATGTATACAGGTGCGTCACGCCTTAGGATGCTACAACGAACGCCTACAAGAACTCCCAGAATTTAGCCCGCCGAAGGCTAGAATATTGATGGGGAAACCTGGACGAGGGGGTACTTCCCAAAAATATCGTGCCCTTATAGTATTTGGCCCAGAGACACTGGAACAGCTTGGACAGAAATTGGAGGGTGGATCGGGGAACTGGAGGAAGTTGAATGGTGGAAAGTGTGTATGGCTCCTAAAGAGCTAGCCATTTCAGCCTGCGAATCTTTAACCCAATTACACTACCTACACTAGAATTACATGACTCACAAATGACTGGGTTATACAGGTATCCTTTCAGACCCCAGATGTGCCCGCTGTCAATCTCCGACAGCTGATTTCTTTCACATGGTGCGGCAGTGCCCAGAGATTACTCGTTAGTGGTCCCGGATTAGTGCCTCCCTCTCAGCCATCCTTAATACTGCAATCCAACCGATGCCAAAGGTGACACTGCTGTGTATAATGGGTTAATTTGGGGAATCATGGGCCTATAGGACTCTGGTTGGACTGGCGGCCCTGGCAGCCAGAAATGACATAGGGCAGTCTTGGAAACAACCCAACTCACTGAAGTTGAAGTAATTGTGCGCTGGTATGGACTGGTGTGCTAAGCAGGAGGAACCAAACTATATTACTCTGGGATGTCTGAAGAAATCCTCAAAAATTTGGAGCAAATGGGAGAGTATTTTTGGTTGTCGTCACCGTTGGATTCATTGCCTTTTGCTTTCAATCGCCCCAGGTCCCAGCAAGTGGGGACGAAGCCACGCTCCTGACCATAGGACATGGGGCAAGCTCACAATGTGAATTGCAATATGAGTACCTCTACTGTATTCTGTAATTTCGGTGGTGGGAGGGATAAGGAGGATAGATAATTTTATTTGGGGTACGGGTAGAGTTAGTATAGTGAGCTGCTCTCTATAAATAGAAGAAGCACTCCAAGCTCACACCCAAGTTGGCATAGTTGAGCGTGGACTGCTGAGCTTGTTAAACAGGTACGCAGAGCTGGCGCAGTCCAAACGGTGATCTTGACCACGTTGCTCCTGGATGGAGTGGCAGCGATGTGAAGGTCCTCCACTTCACCCCTCCATTTCTCTGCAGAGGGGGGCCAGTCTCGGCTCGAAGGATGCCGTTTGGAGGAGGTCTGGCCCTCCCTGATTCTGGGCCGAAGCTGCTACCCGGTGCTCTCCTGATCCAGAGCGTGGGCACGTGTGGACTTGGGCCAGCCCTGGGGAAGGATCTTTTGCTACTGTGGCATTCATGGGGTCTGCGCTCACTGAGAATGGGGCAGCAGCGGTGCCTCAGATCCTGTGTTGTGGCTTTGGGTGTTGGACCCAGATGTTGTGGCAGAGGAAGGGAGGGCCGAGGAAGACGAAGGGGCAGCGTCGACCTGCTGCCCTGATGCAGTTGCTTTGAGGAGGACTGACGGCCACTTCATGGTGCTAGGGCCCAACTGGTAAGGCACCATCCCAAAAAGCATGGAGGACATCTGGACATCACCAGCTCGGGAATCCCTCCTGGCCCAAGATTACCGCCCGTGAGTGCAACAACACCCTAAAGGCTGGGCTGAAAGCAAGAACCCAGCAATGGCGAGAAGATCATGCTGTGTAAATATGCAATATATATTTGTCCAACCCTAATCACTTCAAATTTTCTTAAAATGTAACCTTGAGTAAATTTGCACCCTGTATATATGTAACTCTAACCACTTGTATCTGCAGTAGACTTATGTACTACCTTCCATTCTTATGTGAATTTAGAGTTTATTTGTTTGTATCTTTTATGTAATTCATGTACTCTGAAATCCTTATGCATTCATGGGGGAACGGGGGGGGGCGACCTAAGTATAGGAGCTTCATTTTTGTTTATGATGTTCTGATTCATTTTCATTTCACTTGTCAAAATAAAATACATTTTGTTTATCAGCCCAAAAAAAGATTCTAAACCTTTTATCTTTCAAATCCTAATAACAATGAATATCTGATTCCAAAACACATTGTACCAGTGTCATTCACATGACATTGGTAAAAAGTCTCACAACTGCATCACACTATTATACCCACTATTACTCTAAATGCACACATCCGCTTCAGATAGCAACTTCAGAAGTAAATGCAGGACGTAAATAAGGAAAACTTAGGATTTTATGATTGGAAGTGCAATAAAGGGGAACAAGATCAACGTTGTAACAGAAGATGTTAAAGGACTTATGAAATGGGCAGTTTAAAGATTCACAGGCGATGTTGCAGAATACTCTTAATATATGATCATATAGAATTAGGATTTCCTCCAAACACTAAGGGTTGTGCTGAATAACATTGTAACATCCGCAGTAAATTCCTAGAATAAATCACTTGTATATACATCAACAGAATGAGCATCTGTCCCACTTCCCATATCCAACTCGTTTCCGGCAACGCACACTGGAAGCCATTAAGAAATTAGATATATACTTTCATGCAAAGCCACACATGCCTGGGAACTATAAATTCCCATATTCTGGGCACTGAAATAACATTAAATGCATTACGCCGCCCCTGTAAATGGTATCTCAACCCACAACATAGCAAATAATATAATTCACAAATACGGACGGGTGTGCTACTAACAATACCCTCATAAACGTTTTTAACACACTGCCACCTAATTAAATTGTTTTTCCCAGGGCTATCATAAACATTAAGAAATTGCCACTGCCTTTGACTGAAGTTTGATCCACGGAGCCCTGATAAGTCCCTTTTCAGTTTCTATGGCACAAAAACTGTCTGTTACATAGGGCTCAAATTTGTCTCTTTTCAGTTCCGCTCTAACAGAGCCTCTCAGTTCTGATGATCTGATTAGTCCCTTTTCATTCTAAAGTCCTGGCAGACCCACACATCAAGTAACCCTGCAGCTATGGCAGGGTGAACCCGTGCATCCACATAACCCACTGCTGTACTGAAGAACGAAGCCCACCTTTAGCCAGAGTGTACAATCTCATCAAATGATGGCGAACTCACAGCTTGAACAGGATATCTGCGAGAATGCGACCACATTTTGAGTCACAGGTGCATATCATAGCACTACACCATTTTTAAAGGTCTACACAGTTTGTAAGTGTGAGAAAGTGGTGTGGTTTATTAGTTGGGACTGGATTGGTGTCCACCACAAGTAATAAAGCCACTATTGTGTTACTTCCAGTCAAAGGTTTCAATAATTTGAACTTGAGCTCAAACTTTGGTAGCTATGCCATAGAGCAGACAGACTAAAATTAAGGAAAATGTGTAAAGCATTTGAAAGTACCAAGTCAGTTGAAACGTTGAAAACACAATAAAAATGCCTCTCAAGTTTATAAATATAGGGTAAAATGTAGTTAACAAAATGCCACCAAGATAACAAAAATCAATAAGGGGAACCATAGATATGAATTATTTTTAAAATGTAAGAGGAAATAGTGCCAACAAGCACAACGTGCCAATTGTAGTCGATGGTCGCGGTGCACTGGGATGTAGGCCCTGGAGGCACCATGGTCTGGCATATCGAAGCCAAAATATCAACAGGTCACAATAACGTGACTGGAATTTGGAAGGTAAAAATCGGAAGAGGTAAGTGCACAGAGGGAAGTATGGATTTGCTATTCTTAACTGAAATTGAAGATGTGTATATGTGGATTTAGGATGCAGAAGTCGCTGCCTTGCATTACTCTGTGCTGGGAAGGCGTCCATGGGTGAAGCCTGGGTTTTCCCATGCATCCCAAAATGGTTTTTGGTGCATTCCCAGATTTACTAATACTAGTAAACGTGTACATTTGTCAAGATGCTACGCTTTCCCAGGTTAGGCGTAACAAAGAGAATTATGTTTATTTCGCTTTGTTTTTCCTCTTTCTACAGGTGCTGCATTCTACAGCACATGTAGAAAGATGAATATGCCTCATAGGAGCGTTTTTTTGCAGGAAGCTACCCATTCTAGCACAAAAACAATCCGGCCTTTTGACACTGGGGCCCTTGCACCATGGTGCAAGGCTACCTGCATTGGCGCTTGGCAACCAAAGTGTACCAGGGCAGAGAGAGAGCTCAGGAATGTGCCATATGCAAGTAAAGATGGTGCCTTCCTGCCTTCTCCATTTGGTGCAGCGCAGCAAGTTGTCTTGAGAAAGATTTCTGAGAAAGAGATCATACAAATTAAGGGAAACATGCTAAGAGAAGGTAAGAGCCCAAGTGCTTTAAAAAGATAATTTATGATGTCACAAAATGCCTTTATTAGTCTAGTGACAGAGATTCTAAAGATGACTGATGGGTGTATGTATGTAAATTCTCCAGTGGCTATAGATATCCTTTCTGCATACCAGGGATGAACAAAGTTTATTCTGGTACATCCAATTAAAATTTCAGGGATATAGACCTGAAACTAAAGATTAGTTTCAGCTCTATATCCCTGAAATTGTAAAGACAAAGGCCTTTGTTTAGAGTCTGGCAGGATCAGAACTTCTGTTTTCCATCTGCCCTATCTCTAGTGTGTAGATGCATATGCATTATAAATAGGGTAGATTTCTCTCATCCACCAAACTCTCAATCAGAATCAACGTCTGAATCTTTAATGGAGCATGTCATTTCACCAGAGAATAGAAAAGAAGCAGAATATGTTTGTCCAAACAGTGTATAGACAATGTCTTTTTAGAATTAAATAAGTAAGATGGCCTCTAAATTATGCGGAAACCTAGAATTGTTCTAACTGGCTTTGAATGCTCATAATAATGCATAATGAAATTACTAGCTCACCACCCACACAGAATATGTAAATACAATGGGAATTGGGGATCCAAAGGTAATTCGTAATTGATATATTTATTTACCTTTTAAGTCAGCAGTTAAAATAAACAAAAACCCTCTCAGTAGACTACTGTTGCTACACAGTGGAAATGTCTTCACCTTTATTAAGACTGAGGGCATTAATCAGTATATGACTGTAGTAAGAATAACTGGGGATAATAATGAAATGGTTTGGGATGAACTATAACTAGATAATATGTATAAATTATCAGGGCCGTTTCTAGGTGTTTTGCCGCCCTAGGCGAGAATTGAAAAATGCCGCACCCTCCCTTTTACTACTATCACTCTCTCCGCCTGTCGTCCAGGTGTTGGGAAATAGAGGCCTGCTTTGGTGCCTCTCTATCTAGTCTGGACTGTCAAATCCGTATTAAAGTAAGTCCTCTGTATCAATTGTTGCAGCTTGTAAGTGTTATTGCCCTGCTCTGAGGGTATTAACTAAGTTATGCTATCATGGGCTTGAGTTGGGAGAACTGTAGGGCTACTGGCCTCTACCACCTCCAATCACACCCAACACATGCCGATACCCAGACCCACAATCTCAGAATGCTTCACCCTCTCGCCTCACGTTGACATAGGACGCAGGCAGAAAAGAAGAGCAGCTACATCCGGCCATCTTGCCACTCTGATTGGTTGTATCCCTTGTCGGCTGCACGTCTAATTGGCAACTGGTTGCCCATCAGTGTAGTACGTTGCTTTGCACCATCTTTGTTTCCAAGCAGTGCAGTCACTCATGTGTCAAGGATTTCGAAATACACTTTCCTTTCACTTGAGAGCAGGAGGCGTCAGATGTCTGCATCTGCAGAGATAGCGCTGTGAATCTCAGATTTATGACACAAGTGTACCGCTCGAGAGGCATGGAGAAGTGCGCGCCAGCATTAGTATGCAGCACACCATGCACCCCTCATTACCAGACATAAGCTTTAGTTTTTAGATGTGGTGCTTGCAGGGCCGGACTGGCTACCGGCAGTTAGGAATGCTGCTGAGCTGGGGGCTGATTTAGTTAATGGGGACCTGATTGAGCTAAACGAAATTTGTTTTGCTTTCAGTATTTTGTAGCACATGCAGGTCTCCATGGACGAAATCAGCCCCCACTGCAGTAAAATCAGGCAGCAGCTCGGCAGCATTCCAAACTGCCCGGTAGCCAGTCCGGCCCTGGGTGCTTGGCCTCCAAATCACCCTTGAATCTGTGGTGTACTATGGTGAAAGAATAAAGGCGTGATTCATTGGGATCTGTTTGGTTTTAGTTGGAGACCAGATACTGTAAAAGGTTGCAAGTTTTATGGACTTATTATTTATATTTGACTGTCTCCATCAATATTTATGCTTTTCTAACTTTATCCAAATGTAATTTTGTTCAACATTTATCCGCATTTATACATATGAAATATGTACACTTCTGCTAAAACACTTGCAGGGTTTTTGAATTATGTTACGGGGTTATGCAACACAACATTACGTTTCTTAACTATTTTGTATTTAATTGAACTTCTATAGTTGTACAACCTTAGTGTATCCATGCACTGCAATTCTGCTAATATTGGTGCGCTCCTGAAAGCTGCTTCATTAATAATGCTGTCAAAATGCCCTACCCCCACCTTACCATCCCAAAATATAGCGTTCAAGAGACACCAATTGATTACAGAGCCCGCAGTGGGATTACCAACACTTTGCATTATCGCCACTGGCTTGGCGCTGTAACACCCAGCAGCATTCCGAGAGCAACAAGGTTAAACAAATGGACGCTCGATGCGACGACGTCTACTCAGTTGTCTTATAATTTGTCATTAAAAGACTGCATTAAACACGCAGAAAACAAGGCTGCGGCCACGATTCCACTGCACATTGTTCATGCGCCAACTTCCGTCACAGGGAGAGCCTCGTAGCTGATGCGACACAGACCCAATTATCATTTGTTTCAGTTTATTTTTCATATACAATGTTTATGTGTTTTTATCTTATTTTCAGAAAATCATCAAGCGTTTAACTTCTTTTCTTTCTCACATATTTTTATACATAGCTTTGATGAAAAAAGTATTACCATTACATTTCAAGTCCACTTATCTTTTCTCTCCCTGAACTCGGTTTCAAGGTGAAATTTTATTCTAATGAGTACAGCACAAATAAAAGGGGTATATTTGTTTAACAAACGTTCACGCACACGTTTTTTGCCGCCCTCCCCCTTTTGCCGCCCTAGGCGGCCGCCTAGTCTTGCCTAATGGCAGAAACGGGCCTGTAAATTATCCAAGGCCTTATTTCAATTTTCTTTTGGAACATCTAGTATCATTTATTAAATAAATTAAATACTATACGCAATGTTGATGCAAAAGAGTTGTGATGATATTGGAGGAAATTTATGAAGTACATTCTGAAATGTATTTGTTAGGCAAAATATGGGGCTGAATGCTTGTTGAACTTTGCATTAAGAAACGTAATAAGAGGGGGAATGAGTTAAATAAGAAATCCCAGAGATTGAACATTGGTGTAAAAAAATAGCAGGGTTAATATTGTATTGTATTGTATTGTAATTGCATTTATATAGCGCTTACTACCCATGACGAGGAGTCGAAGCGCTTTTTCGGCGAGTAGGACGCTTCTCCCGGACCCATAGAGGATTAGTGTTGAATTAGTATAGTGAAACATGCAAGTACTTTTTAAGTAGTGGATAGGTTAGTCAGTTATTTGGATTTGGAATGATAGCAGAAGGATAGAGGAGGACAAAGGTTTGTATTTATATAGCTCTTGTTGACGCACGCTATTCAGGAAGCCTACAAAGGATTAGTGGTGAATTAATATGGTGAAATATGAAGTAATTTCAGTGGTGGATATTAGTCAGTTACTTGGAGTGAGAAGGATAGCGAAGGGATAAAAGGGGAAGAAAGATTTGCATTCATATAGCACTTGTTACCCCTGATGGGCATTGAATCGGTTTTCTGGCGAGTAGTACGCCACTCCTGAAACCATGAAGGATTACTGTTGAAAATTAGTATAGTAAAAAAATATGAAGTAATTTGATTAGTGGATATGTTATTCCGTTATTTGGGTAGTATATTAGTATAGTTTATTATGGAATTTGCGAAGTGAACATGTTAGTCTGTTAATTTCGATTGAAAAGGATAGTAGAGGGCTAAAAGAGTGAAATACTTTTTTTTTTAGGGTCTTAGCAATAGGAGGAGGCTTTTGGATCAGTAAAAAGGAATTTTTGAGGGGAGGACTCAGAGGAAAGAGTTTAGCAAGGTTTGTTTTAGGGGATCGGTATAGTAAAAGAGGTGTCAGATGATGCAAGGAGGGGTAGAGAAGGAGAGAGTCTAGAAAGGGTTATTTTGGCAATCATAGTAGTGGTATGGGGTTTTAGATAAATGAGAGAGTGGAGGTAGAGGATATATTGATAGATGTATATGATGAGAGATAGGGTAGTGCATTGGAAGGAGTAGTAGAAGAAGTTTGAGATGAGTCAGAAGGTTGGGCTAGAAGATATATTGAGCGAAGTATAGGCTGAGAAATAGGGTAGTGCACTGGAAATTATAAATTAGAAGAAAGTGATAAATCTATAGATCCATAATTACATTGAAAGTATATAGATACATAAAGGAGGTAAGTATATGTAGATTAAAGATATTGATGGAGGCACAGGATGAGAAATAGGGTAGTGCATTGGATATGCTTTTTCAGGAGAAAAGTAACAGACACACAGATCCAAGTACATGGAAGGTACATAGATGCACAATGGAAGTATGTACATGCAGACCAAAGATGATTTTTATTTATTATTATTATTCTTTCTCTCAACAACATAATTATTTTACATGTTTATACAAAGTAATACACAAATATAGGTACATATCTGTAGTGGAAAAAATGCTTGTATACAGAGGGATATGTTGTAAATTTCTGTTTGCGTATGGTGCTTATGTGGGGAAGAGCCAAACCTTGAGTAGTTTTCTGAAGATAAGGTGGTTGTCGTGGACCTTATGTTGGGGGGTAAAGAGTTTCATTGGTTGGCTGCTTGAACAGAGAAGGATGTGCCACCCATGGTATTTTTCTTGTATGGTGGGATTTCGAGGCAAGATGCTCCTTTAGAGCGAGGTTCCTTTGTTGAATGTGTTTGGTGATTTTATTCCTGATGAAGAGCGGTCCCATTCCATGTATTGCTTTGTGGGTGATACAAAGCAGCTTGAACGTGGATCTTCTGGCAACCGGTAACCAATGCAGGGCTTTCAAGGCAGGGGAGATGTGGTCTCGCGGTTTGATATGCAAGTGTAGTCTGGCAGCCGAGTTCTGAATCTGTTGTAGCCTTTTCATGGTTGTTAAAGGTTATCCGTGGTAGAGGCTATTGGAGTAATCAAATTTGAACAGAACAAGGGAGATGGTAGCTTGGACCTTGTGTGGAAATCTCAAATGAGGGCAAATTCGTTGCAGCGTTTTTATAGTAGCAAAGCTTGATCTTTCCAGTTTATCCACTTATATAGCCATGTCTGAACTGGGGTGGCAGAGTGGGCTAAAGAACGGTGATGGATTAAACCCAGATCTTTTGACTGGGTGTGAGTGTTTGATTGGTTCAGATGCTCCGTCCATCACCACCCCCTTTTGTACCAGTTTATCCACTTGGGCATTCACCGACAGCTTGGAGTCCATGGTCATTCCAAGGTTTCTTACTTCCTTCGTTTAGGCAGTTATCCCAGTTCATCAGGCCATGCGGCAAGCGGGTTGTAGTGTTTCCAATCGCCACACATGAGTATTTCAGTTTTTGAAGCATTCAATTTGAGATGGCTCCAGGTCAGCCACTGATCCACGGCTCTGAGACAGCTGAAAATTGGTGATTTTCCAATGTCTTTGGGGCATTCCAGTTGAAGGAGTATTTGCGTGTCATCTGCATAGTCATAGCACGTGAGGTGAAATTTATTGATCAGTACTGGTAATGACTTCATGTAGATGTTGAAAAGCATGGGCGAGATGATAGAACCTTGAGTGACCCCTGCTTTTGTGGAGTATGTTTTGGACAAGAAAGGTGGGGTATGGATGACATTAGTTTTGTTTCGAAGTTAGGACGCTATCCAGTCTAAAGCAGTTCTCTGTATGCCGGCTTCATAGAGTCTTTGTTTCAGAGTGTCATGGTTAACCGCGTCAAAGGCAGCTGAGAGGTCCAAGAGGAGTAGTGCAGCAACCCCGTTGCGGTCAACTGTATTCTTTAGGTCATCCCAGATGGCAAGGAGGGCAGATTCAGTGCCTCTTCCCGGACGGAATCCTGTTTGGAAGTCTGAAAGTATGTAATTCTCTTCAATGAATTGTGACATCTGGGCGAACGCTGCTCTTTCTATCAGTTTGCCCAGGAACGGTCCATTTGTAATGTGTCTGTAGTTGTCAGGGTTCAGCGGGTCCAAGTTTGTTTTCTTCAGTAAAGTGCGTATGTATGACTTTTTGAGTTCTTCTGGAAATATTCCAGTAGTTAAGGAATCGTTGATGATTCTTCTTACTGGAGTGGCAGCAGAGGTTGTTAAAAGAATTGTCTTGAAAGTTTGTTGCGGACAAGGGTCAGAAGGGCTTCCGGCAGGCCTGCTTGCTTTGACAAGGTCCATCAATTAATCGTGTGAGATGTGTTGGAAGGAACGGAGAGGCTTGATTAGAGCATTCTTGGATTGTTGTTTTGTACAAGGGTTAGTGCTGGTGCTTTGTTTCTGTTTTAAGTACGATTCCAATGTGTCTGCTTTGTCCGTGTAATGATTTGCCAGTTTGTCTGTGAAATCTTGAGTAACAGGATGAATTCCTTCTAGGCAATTTGGTATGCGAAATTGATTGAGTATTTTATAGAATTCTTTATTTGCACATTTAGCGTTTCGAATTCTGTCTGAATAGTACCTTTTCTTAGCTTTTTTGATAGCCGACTTGTATAATCTGTTAATTTTCTGTAGGTGAAGTTTGTCTTGTTTGGCGTTTGTTTCGAGCCAGGTATGTTGCAGCTTTCTAATTTGTTGTTTTATGTCTTTTATTTCTATGTTTCTCCAAGGTGCTTTTTTTCTTTTGTTCTGTTGTGTGGATTTGAGTGGTATCAGGATGTCAAAAGCTTCCTGTAGCCACTCATATAGATTTTGAACTGAATTTATGCTTTCCAGATTTGTACTGGATGTTAGTTGTGTTTCCAAGTGTTCCAAATTGAGTTTGTTCCACGGCCGATAGGTGGATGGATGTAAGGTAGTTTTAAGTGAGTCGCTTAGCGTTGTTTTATGTTGGAAGGCAAGCAAGTGGTGGTCTGACCATGTGACTGGAGTTATATTTTGGAAGGTAACTAGTTCAGTATTAGCAAAAATGACATCTAGGATATGTCCAGCGGTGTGTGTCGGATTGTAGACAATCTGACGCAGGTTTAATGCGTCTAGGCCGGTGATTATAGTTTTTGGATGGGTCATATTGGGTTTATCAAACCAAATGTTAAGGTCACCCAGAACGCATAGGTTGGAGTGTATTGTTATCCGGTTTGAAACTGTGTCTAGAATTGCGTCTGGTAATGTTGCCTTGCTAGGTGGAGGTCTGTAAAGGAGCAGGAAGTTACAGGATGAAGACGGTGTAGGATTGCATCTTGTTAGAAGAGCCTCACAATTCTTTATGGAGATTTTGTCACTTTTAGTGATATGTATTGTTTGCCTGAATACAACAGCTAGGCCACCTCGTTTTTTGGCTATAGGATTTTGGGTGATTATTTGGTAGCCTAGCGGAATGGCTTCATGCAGGACTGGAGCCATATCTTCTCCCAACCATGATTCGGTTATGAATAGTATGTCTGGTTTTGCATCGGTGAGAAGGTCATAGATGTGATGCTTGTTTTTAGAGAGGGTTCGAGCATTTATTAGTAGACAGTTTAGTGAGTGGCCTTTGGTGATAGTGGGACTTTGTTTGGTAGAAGAGTGATCAGCTTGCTGTATCTGTGTTAGGTGTGGTGGAAGAGTGAAAGCTTGGCATTTGAGTTTGTTCCTTTGTGTGGTTTGAAAGGTGGGTATGTTTGTATTTTGTGATGGTAAGTATTATGAGGTGTTGCGCTTTGAAGATCTTGTGCTGGTGTATGTGATATGTTTTGCTTTTGAGGAGAAGTGAAAAAGGGTGCTGATGTATATGTTTCATGCAATGGATTTGGTTGTGTAGTATTGTTTGTGAGAGGAGGATGTGACGTAGAGGGGGTGGTGATGTGTTTATGAGTAGGGTGTATGTTTGTAGAAGGGAATGAATTAGAGGTGAGAGTGTTTATCTTAGACTGGTTTGTTGCAAGAGTTAGAAAGTCTGATGGTGTGCAGTGTGTGTGTTGTGCGTTAGTGTTACTATGGTAGAAGGGAGAGTAGGGTGTTTGTTGGACAACTAATGGAAGGATGATTATACGTTTGTTAGTGATAAAAGGTGGTTTGTTAGGTGTAATTACAACAGGGAAAGTGTGTCTGAATGGGATGTAGTTATGTATGGTGTTGATTGGCGTTGTGTTAGTGATAAGTGTATTGGTTAGTGGTATAGGATAAAGTTGTGTACTGTTTGTACGTGATGGTGGATATGTGTGGTAGTTGGGATAGTAGGGTATGTAGATGGGGTTTGGTTGGGTTTGTAGTGCAGGCTGGTACATTAATCTGCGCATAGTGTTGTGCGTGGTGTACATTTGGTGTGAGTGTGTTGCTCTGTTTGTGAATGTGGATGGTGTGGGCTGGGTATTGCTAAATGAGAAAAAGGGCAGCATTTCTTGCCCTAGTCCCGACCAGTTCGAATAGGCTCAAACAGGAAACTGCCCTTGTCCTCTCTGCCCTTAACAGGCTCAAACACGAAACTGCCCTTGTCCTCTCTGCCCTTAACAGGCTCGAACAGGAAACTGCCCTTGTCCTCTGTGCCCTTAACAGGCTCAAACAGGAAATTGCCCTTGTCCTCTCTGCCCTTAACAGGCTCGAACAGGAAACTGCCCTTGTCCTCTCTGCCCTTGGCTGAGACGCCCTAAGCCTGGCCTTTTTTATGGGCCTAGTAATCAGGTGACCCCTTCAGCCAATGGGAACCCTAGCCCTAACACTATCCAATCACAACAATAGCCCTAAAATCTAGAACCAATAGGAGACCAGGACCTTACAGCCAATCTTAGCGCTAGTCCAAGCACCCAATCAGTTCAAAAACTCTGATCTGTACGTCCAATAAAGGCCCTAGCCATACCAGTAGTCCCAACCCAAGTCCAAGCAACCAATGGCACAGGTAGCCCTAGTCCCTACTTTCAATAGAAAGCCTAACCCTACTCTAAGTTCAACCTAGTCCAGCAACCAATCACACCAGAAGCCCTAATCGCTACTTCCAATTAAAGGTCTAACCCTAGCCCTAGTCTCACCCTACTCCCAACAACCAATAACATAGGAAGCCCTAGTCCCTACTTCCAATAGAACAATGGTTGAATCACAGACCCAGAAACCAATCAGAACCCTCAAATACCCAACCAATGAGGACATTAACCCTAATCCAATAGAAACACCAGATACAACCACCAATCAGTGTAGACATGTACCAACCACTAGCAGACCATATAAGGTCCCAGCGACCTCAGACAAGGTTTGCTGGCCAGGGAGTTGGAAGCTGCTTCTCCTGTTCAGAATCTCCTAGGAGACAGACAGGCTCAATCCACACTTTGGACTTCAGCAGGTAAGGGCCTCACTAGCTTGAAATCTAACAATACTGTTTGAATAAAACTTTACTCCCCTGCTGGCCAAACTACGAAGTGCACAGGCCCTAGTAAAACTGTGTTTAAACAGCTCACAGAAGCACCCTCTGATGTAAAAAAAAATCCCTGTTGCTGGAGGGGCAGGGGGGGAGGCAGGGGGGCTGGTTTCACTGGCTTGTGAACACAAAATGTTGGCTGGGAGTGCACTGTTTTAACATACAGGTCTTAGCACAGAGAAAAGGAGAAATTTGGAGGGAAAACAGAATTGTCACCAAGGAAAGAGAGGGACAAACTACAGAGGTTGGACTGCAAATCCCACAATTCAACACACTAAATGGAGGCAATCATGGGAAGGGAAACCACAACTTTAAAACACAACACAGGTGATAAAATATGCAATTACAGGCAGGCTAAAACTACAATTTTTATCTGTAACAACCACAGGCATAGACAGTAAACACAGAAAGAGAAAATCGTTTTTTAAACAATTTTTTGTCTTGGGAAGAGACAGCACTAGTCTGTCTCCTTACCACTTCCTGGACTCTGCTCACTGCAATCTGGGGCACAGGTAGGCTGCAACTCACAAGATGGAGGAGAATGATTTGGGCTGCACCTAGCAAGGCCTTAAGGGGCCTGGGCAGGTGTGAGAGGAGGGCTCAGACTTGCCTGGTAGCTGAATAGCCAATGGTCTGCTGGCCTGGGGGTGAGGGTTGGGCAGCTGCTTCTCCTGTTTAGAATCTCCTAGGAGACAGACAGGCTCAATCCACACTTTGTACATCAGCAGGTAAGGGCCTCACTAGCTTGAAATCTAACAATACTGTTTAATTAAACTTTACTCCCCCTGCTGACCAAAAAACGAAGCGCACAGGCCCTATTAAAACACAGTTTAAACAGCTCACAGAAGCACCCTCTGATGTAGAGGGGCTGGTTTCAGTGGCTTATGAACACAAAATGGTGGCTGGGAGTGCACTGTTTTAACATACAGGTCTTAGCACAGAGCAAAGGAGAAATTTAGAGGGAAAACGGAATTGTCACTAAGGAATGAGAGGTTTGACCTCCAGGATTATGTTTTGGCAAATTGAAAGCATGGAAGATGTGCTGTTTTTAAAAGGTCTGGTATGTATATAACAAAGAGTAACCTGATGGCCCAGTCTCAGTTTCAAAGGCAATATAAGAAGTACAGACATTGGGAGTTGTGGGATGATAAGAAGCTGCACAAAAACAAAGGTGTCGAGTAAACTCATATGAGAAGCATACAGGACCTCTCATAGCTACACTAATATGCAATTCCAACATAAACCAGATACAAAAAAAACAAATCAGAAAGAAGAACCGGGTGAACTATGGATTGCCTTATGTGAATCCCTCAAGAAACAAAATGCCAAGAACTACTGCATGAACCATCTTCACTGGAACTAATACAAAAGTTATAGTACATGTAGACAACTATGTATGGGTAACTGTATTTTATGTGGATTTTTTTCACCGAAAGGTTCTGAGTGACATTAAATAGACAACAATGACACTCATAACTACAACGTAAAAAACATCCCTGTAACTCACATTTGCCCAACTATTATAATATGATTATGTAGGGTCAAAATCATCTGCCTCTGCTTATAACTGCTAGGTTGTGGCAAAGACTAATGGGTGAGCCATACATAAAAATATGTTTCCTCCCTGTCCCAAATGTGAACAAATACCTTACCTTATCCAACCGCCACCACCTTCTTTACCCCTACTGCAGCTATGTTTTCAGTCACGATGGTAGTGCTTAATTTGAGCCAATGGTTTTCGGTGCTCAGCACCACCACCAGCACTTTTTATGAGGACCCGTTTAGTTTACATTCATTTATGGGAGGCTCGGGCAGATTACGTGATTTGCCCAAAATCACAGGATGTTGAGCTGACCTGGGACTCGAACCTGGGGTTTTATATACAAGCCCCTTACTCCGTTGGTACATTATTTTTTCCCATATAAAAGGTGCCACACTGGCGGCGCAAGGGGCTTGTAAATAAGACCCTGGTTCTGCAGCTCCGGAGTCGATAGCTCTGGCCATTATGCCACATTCTTTCCCCACTTTCATGGTTAGTAGTTGGTTCTGCTTTAGGCAGCGCTAACAAGAGAAATGGGCTATGCAAGCTGCCTCCTGACGAGAGCCCCATCACTTATTTTTTAATACAAATGAACCACTGCAAGATGGTATCCCATACGTACTGCTGAGGCCCTGAGTTAGCTATAACTGCAGGCTTGACTTCTGATACAGATTGTCTGTTGAATGAGTAAAATACATGCCATGAGGATATGCTGAAAATTCGAATTTTTTTTGGGAACCTGGTAAACCTTTAGACCTTTTAGCATCGTGACTATGTTTTATGCTCAGCTGGTTAAACTTAATTAAATTATTTGAAGAGTGGGTGTGAAGCTCTTCATGTGGAGAAGCGATGGTGCGGCAGGCACAGACTTCATTTCAGCTGTCAGTAATGGGCGCGGATATAAATAAGCAGCAATAAAACAGCAGAAAGAATGCTGAGAGAGGCACAATCAAGGAGCACAAGCCAGAAAGAGAGTCATGAGCCCAAACGAAAGAACAGCCACATAAAAACACAACTAACAGACTTAAATATTGTAAATCAATCACAACATGTCGTCCTACTTTAAAACAAACACAATTACACAAAATCCTTTGTTCTAAGAGACTGAGGTTTTCCCCATCCTAAATGCTTACTTAACAGGGGAAACAACATAGTCAGCTACACAGTTCTTGCTAGCATTGACAACACAAATCAGTATAAACCACATTCTAAATCTGCCAACGTCTTGAGCAGTGGTGCTGAAACAATTTTCAAAGTGGGGGTGCTTCCATCAACATTACACCACTGAAGACACAGAGATTTTGGAAAATCCAGGTGTTACACAAAGTGTAGGAAATCAGCCATGCCCATTCAGCAAGTGTTATAAGGGTGTAGTATGTAGCTGGTGGTACCTTTTGGAGCACACTGTTAGCAAATATATTACTAAAACAGAATGTGCTAGCGCACAGTCATTTACAACCATCTCATTGTAAATTGAAATGGCCACTAAATTTGCTCTAACATACATTTTTGTCGGCAAATGTATATAAAGCACAAACGATAATGAATGGAAACAGAGTTACAACAAATACGTATCATTTGCACATTACCAAGTAAAATGTATTGGTTTGTTTTGATCCTTTTAAAATCTGTGCTTCCATCACACTTGAGGATAAAAAATGTCTTTGATTTGGGACTTCCTAACTGCCAATATGTTTTGGAATATTTGTACAGCTCTGTTAAAGGTATTTCCATTTTGGTGTGTGTTAAAAAAATAAATTATACAGCCTTTCATTCCATACTTCTTGTACCTCAGCAAGATTGTCACTAGTTAACAAAATCCTCTCACTTTGCTGTTAAAGAAGAGTAAATACCATCTTTTTGCTAAAACAATAACCAGCATTTCGACAGATGAAGTAGCCTGACATGCGACCTCTGTTTTTCAACCACAGCTAATGAAACAAGATAAAAACAAAATGTACAGGCATCTTTATTGTACATTCACTTCCTGAACTCCAGCATGGTTATTTTAGGGGTGCTGCAGCACCCCCTACACTCCTCCATCAGGCTCCTGTGCTGTTTAAATACTGCACTTTTTCATAATATATAAAGAAGAGATCGATCATTTATGCATGCCTTTTTCAGAATGATTTTTGCAATGCATGTTATTGATTACAACAAGGATATCTCGAGTTTTTTTACAATTGGAAATCATCTTTTTTTTCTTTAGACTATCTGAAATATCAAATTTGCCAGATGTGCAGGAAAAGCAGTTGAGCAGTTTCAAATGGTTTCTTGTGCTTGCAGTTTTTTGTGTATTTATTTTTAGATGTGAACTAAGCAGCCATGAAGATAATTCTAGTTTATTCCTGTTTAAATCTGGAACATGATCTTGTTTTTTATGTTGTCAACTGATTTAACTTGTTGCATTGATCTAATATACAGGATCAGCAAAGGTGGTATAAAACCTCAGCCGAAGAGGATGGAATCAAGAATCAATGGCTAGCTCACTAAAATTAAAATACATCAGTAAAACAAGTGTTATAAAAGGTCCCCCCCGAAGAGACCACAAGTGATGCCCATGGCTACATACTGGAAACAGGAGTCAAAAATGCTTTAGATCTTTTTTCTGTTCACTGGGATCTTCCCTGAATGTTCAATGATTTTCTTTGGGTATGAACTGCCCCAAGCATCAGACTGTCGGTTTTCGCTAGGGTGCAGAAATCCACCCAATATATTGCCTTCAAGGTTTGCAGTTTGGCGTTCCTTCACCTTTCATCTGTCTCCTTCTGATATTTTCTTCAGAAGCACGAACTGTTGGTCCAAACTCAAGGTTGAGTGCATTATGAAGTCTCTATGTCACATAGATGGAATACTGTAGGTGGGCAGGTTAAGCCAGCAATATTTATTCAGTAGGTTTAATATTTGCAGCCCTAATGACACATCTGGACCATACTGTCAGAAGAGTCTCAACAATAGAATCCTTGATCCCATAGACACAAACAGGGCAATGCAAGAGAAAATTTGATATAATGCAAGATAGACCTGGTACTACACAACTTTATAAACCATGAACATATATATATTTTTGGGGTTAGTTTTATATAGTGCAAACTCGACCCGAAGGTTTCCGAGTGCTTTACATGAGCACCAGCTGCGTTACAGATGGGCACATTCATTTTTTTAGGCACAGGGAGATTAAGGGATTTGCCCAGAATCATAAGATGTTGAGCGTCCCTACCGAGACTCAACCCGGTTTCCCCAGATTTGAGGTTGACCGCTCTAGCCGTTAGGCCACATCCTCTCCCTCTAGTCGACCATCAATAGGCAAAAGTGTATTGGGCAGGCTCTTGACAAATGAACACATGCCTGGATCGCCTATTCGCCAGAACAGAAAAGGAGCATACCAACCACACAATTAACATATACCACTTGAATCAACAATGATAAACAAACCAACAAGATGCAACTCAAGAAAACCACACCCTACCTAAACATCTTTCATTACAGTGGAAACGCAATCTAGTGAAAACCTAGTACTAGAATGTAGGCTACCAGTCAAATAGCTTCCTGAACCATCAACTCCAGCACTGGAAAAAAACACCATGACTGCCACCACCTACCATTATGCCACCAATCAGTTAATACAAGGATGGCAACCACTATCAGAGTCCTTTGACATATCGATTTCCACAATAACCCTCAACACAAAGATGACAAGCATTGAAAACTGGTGCACTACTCCAGAATAAAGTATGCAACATTGACAGGAAGGACTTGTCATAAAGAGAATAGACAATTAACATCATCCAAAAATCCACCAGAAAAAACTCAAAACAAATAACGCACTTCTCAGTGAAACACCAAAACACCTATAAACACTTCTAATTAATGAATTAAAAGGGTTGTGAATCAGAACAGAGCCCTTGTGCAAATAAAAGAAACGCTCATGGGACAAAATCCATAGCCAAATCCATAATGGTTTATTCAAATTTAAGAATCATTAAAGAAGGCGAACAGTAGTTAATTAGTCACATTCAAATCAGTATACAAAATGCATTAAATAATGCAAATGTGAAAGGGTCAACTTAAGATTACCTGCAAAGCAAGTAATTAACAAGAACCTAAGTATAGTTCAGCAATAGGACTAGCATAAAATCTGCTCAGTTCAAAAGTTAAGGAAAGTCTAAGAAAAATTCAATAGGCAGACTAAAGTAGAGTCTGCTTACAAGAAAGGGAGCATTACATCTAAGTATAAATCAGAATTCTCAGTTTAGAAGGCAATACAAATTGAAGTATTGACAGACTGACATGGAGTCTGCCTTCGAGAAAGAGAGAAAAAAGTCTGGCACATCTCCCAATAAGGCATATTTTATAGGTTTCAGGCAGTGACTGCCACACAGTGGATCAGGTTGAGATCTGACATAATACAGTGGCACTAATAAAATAACATACACATAAACCAACATCTGTTCAAGAAATGATGATATATGTTATGTTATGTTAATAGATGCTTGTATAGCACACTTACACCCTTGAGTTTAATGGCGCTGTCGACCAAGTGCTTGCAGTGAGATAGTACCAGCGTTAGAGATTACAAGTGTAAGCTTGCTCAAATAGCCATGTCATATCAAATAAGAAACATTTAGGGACACCTACTTTCATGCATAATTATACTAAGGTTATATAAGATATGAAGGAAATAACATGACATTGGTGAAACAAACAAAAGCCAGTACAACAGATGAATGATTCTTTTTTTAATTCATTTTTATTGTTTTTAAAGCCTACAGTACAGACGCACATCAAACTGATGAGATTGTACTAGAGAGAGTTCCCCCTCCTGACTTCTCCTGGGCGGTGCCCAGTTCACACATGCCCAGTGGACTTGTGCAATCCTCCCTATCTCGCTCACCCCCCTACCCCTGTAGTCCGGAATGCAATCTCAACCCAAGGTATCTTCAGTCCCTGCATCCCCTCTTAGTACCTCTATCCCATGGTAGGCTCTCCACTTCCTCTACACCTTTTCAGCTTTGCTGGGCTACTCCCTTCTTTCAAAAACTACCCTTTCTGTTCCATTTACATATTTATACTCTCCTTGCATTGTACTACAGTTTGTGCTTGTGCTTGCCCCCACAACTTAGCCAGCTCCCATTTGGCCACCATGAACCTCAACATGCAGAATCCCAATGGGCGGCATAGAATACCAATGTTGTTTGGGGTTCCCAAGAGAAGTAATATGGGCATTTCCAGTATCTCTAGGCCCATAACTTCATCAAGCTCCTGATTGACATCCTTCCAAAACTCCTGATTGTTGGAACATCCCCATACAGTATGTAAGTATGTAGAAAGGTGCCTTCTTCCTGTGTACACCACAAGCAAACACGGCTAGCAGCCCTACCCACACTGAATAGTTTGCCCCATTTATAATAGATTTGGTGCAAAATGATTAATGTATTAACCGTAATTTGGACTTAATATCTACTTCTCTTGGGTGCATGAGAGCTGCCTCCCAATCTATGTATTTCATTTCCCCAATATCTGCCTCCCATCTGGCCCGTAGATGTTGCAGGTTGTCTGGGGCTTGATTAATCACCATACAATAAAGCTGCAATACTACCTTCTAGGATATTTCACCCTGTAGTACCCAGTTCTCCAAAGGTCAGTATTTCGAAATGTCTGCTCTTAGCACCTGCTCTTTTAGTAGTGCATCTTTTAGTTGCAAATATTTGTGCTGTTGGCTGGGAGCTAACTGATATTCGCATTGCAGACTCTCAAAGGGTTTTATCTCTCCCTCCTGGAAGACATCTCTCCTAGGGTTTCACCTACCAATTCCTACTTCTTGAAACCCGTCAACTTATGGACCTCTTTTAGAGTTGTACCCTTCCACAACGGTGCAGCCAGCGTGACCTTTCTCTGCAAACCAATGGTGACTCATCCCATACTTTCAAGGTCTCTTTCGTTGGTGTGGGCTAGTGCTTCCTCTCTTTTTTCCTCATACAAGTAATGAACATAGATAGCGGGCGCCATTTGTAACCTCTTGATTTGCATTGCCTGTGCGATTGTGGAGGTAAACCCCCACTAATTGATAACCTTTAACTGTGTGGCCCTATAATATGTCCAGAGGTTTGACAGGGTGATACCCCATTGTAAGAATACCTGTATATGGTCTTTAAGTTTAAGTTTATCTTCGGGGTCCTATCATTCCAGAGGAACCTACTCAGAGTGTCAACAAGCTGAGCAAAATAAGATTTGGTTATCTCAAATGGGGTATTTTGCATCACATATTGTACTCTTGGCAAGGTGATCTTCTTATATAGGGAGGCACGTCCCATAATCGTTAACAGCAGTGTACCCCACCTATGATCATCTACTTTAAATTCGTCTAGGACTCTTCCCAGGTTTATTTCCAGAAATGTATCCTTTTATGTGATAATAACAATGCCCAGATATTTGCACCCCTCCTAAACAACCCGCAGCTCCACTGCCCCTACTCTGCAGTCCCTCCAGTCTCCCAATTGATAGAGGGTGGATTTTTCCCAGTTGATACCATATCCAGAGTAGCTCCCCAAATCTCGAAAAATCAAGCAAACTGCTCTTTCTGGATCAGTACCAGATTAGATCCCTAAATCTCAAACAATTTAGTGAACCGCTCTCTCTGGATCAGTAAGACACAGCAGAATCTTGTCTGCATAGAGTGATGTTTTCTCTGGTTCCACTGTAGCCCCGGGGAACCCCGTCACATCACCCCTACACCTTATCCTGCTCACCTGAGACTCCAGGCATAGCACAAATAACAGCGGGGAGAGTGGGCACCCCTGTCTCGTGCCTCTTTCTATCAGAAATACCTCTGATGTAACCCAATTCACTCTCACCGCTGCTATAGGGTGTTGATAGAGCAGGGCCACCAACTTAACGTAGGGCCAACCCCAAATCTACTCAGTGTCCTAGGGAGGTAAGTCCAATCTATAAAATCAAATGCTTTTTCAGCGTCTAAGGGGAGGATTGCCCCAGGAAGTCAGGTGCCCTTCATTATATCAAAATTACTACAAAACAGTGCCTCCCAGACCATAGATTGTACTTATTTCATAGATAGAGAGCTGCACAAGTCTCTCTACCTTTGTTCAACCAATGAACAATCCTTACCTAAATGTACTTATTACACAAAAACTGGCTTTTCCCGGATCTTTTTTTAAAAGTGGTCACTGTTACCAAGAGCCCTTGAAGCCACATCAGGGCACGCAGACGCCGCACCCAGGAAGCAAACACAGATTTGCTTCCTGCGAGGGGAGCATCCCATGTGGGTCAGGGAGCTCAGGGTAATCAACGCTGGGAGCAATCCTTTGATGGCTCGGCGAGAGCCTCAAACACCATATAGATAGGAGCATGGTAAGAATAAAAATATACATATTTTTTGGGGCACAGATAAAGTACGTTCACCCCCACATCAACCTATAGCCCACAAGAATGATTCAAGCAAAGTATGTGGACACCAATACCCCAGCATGCTTACAAGCTTTTGACTGGGTTTTCAACCTGCGAACCCGGTCCAAAACCAAAAGAGGCACTTAAGAAACACAGAGGTAACCCTTTCCTCCTGAGGCACAGCCGGGAGTTGTTGTACTTAAGCTTCTGAATTGTTTTAAAAACTTGAAATTGTCTATTTTAAACTCACTCACCCCTCTCCCTGACAAAAACGAGCGTTGTAAAGGGCGAAATCGCCTAATTTACAAACCTCCATTCTCCTCGCCCTCAGCGGGACACGCCCACTCCGAGGACACGCCCCCTCCAATATCCCCTCTCTACGAAGATGTGCATGCACCGGAAGCGCAGCGGACGAGCGCTGCAGGCGCGACGATTGCGCGCCAAAGGCGCGCATAAGGCAAGCTCGTCTGCGCTCGTCCGCGCCGAGTCCAGGCCCAGGGCCACCCCCCCTACATCACTAGCTTCAGAGCCCAGATACTAGCCCAGAGCCCAGATACTACAGTGCTGAAACCCTCCACAGCCTTAGGCCTTCCAGTAGCATGTGCACTCGGCACACCTATCATGCCGTGACCTTGCCACAAGTTTGTCCCAAATGCCATCTACCCCTTAACATCAAACCAGACCCGGAACTTACATATGATTTTCGCATGTTCCTACTGAACTGTCGCTCCCTGCCGAAACATTGCACCGAAATGGCACTGTTAATAGAGGAACATACTCCAGATATATTGTTTCTTACGGAGACATGACTGACACCTGAGTCCGACCCTGCGGTCATAGACACTCTTCCGCCAGGCTTCCAAATCAGTCGGCTTGACCGACCCAAAGGGAGAGGAGGAGGTTTGGCAATTATCCACAAAGAACAGTATCATTGTAGAGCTGCCCCTGAAACCATCCCGGACTGTGAGAGTCTTGCCTTTAACATCTAACTCTCACCCAACAGCTGCTTCTCAGGCACTCTAGTCTACCGCCCCCCGGGCCCCTCGAAGCAGTTCCACGGAAACCTACCTTCAAGTGTGGCCGAACGAGTCAGTATCACAGCCAACTTTACCCTACTTGGTGACCTCAATCTGCATTTTGACTCCTCACTAGACCTCATAGCGGCCACCCTAGCAGACGACCTAGCTGCCCTCCAACTCACCCAACGTGTCTCAACCCCTACCCACGTCAAGGGCCACCTGCTGAACCCTGCCCTGATCTCCTAGTCGGCCCACCTATTCCCCTGCCGTGGACAGACCACTTCATGGTTCCCATCAACTGGACCTCACTCCCCCATCCACTGCACCCACTACCAAGCTCATGCAAGCTTGGTCTCGTCTCGCGGTGGATAACTGGTCCACTAAACTTGCTAGCACTCAACCCCGTGGTCACGAGGATCCTGGCCTAGCCAACCAGGCCTACGTCAACTGGATCACACAAACTCTAGACACTACTCTCCCAACAAGTAAGACTACGCTGAAACGCCCCCACAAAACTGCCCCCTGGTACACGGATTCCCTCAGGGACAAGAAACGTCTATGCAGGAGGCTGGAAACACGCTGGCGCTCAGATTACTCGGCTGACAATAAAACCCGCTACCGAGAATCTATCTGCAAATACAAAACGCAAGTTAAATCAGCTCAGGCCACATACTTCTGATAGAATAGTGATGGCCAAATCCAAACCGAAGGAGATCTTTCACATCGTGAAACAGTTAACGAGGCCGCCCCCCGCCCTGCAGGTCGGAAAAACCATCACTCATTGCAATAATGTTGCAGAATTCCTCTTCCAAAAAATAAACACCATCTATTCAGCCTCCCCCCCCCCCCCGGAACTTATCGCCTCTTCTATCCAACCGAATAAACCCCCAGCACCTTATCCCCCCTACTACCCTACTACCCCAATCCACCTTGACTCACTTTCCCCTATTGGACCTCACAACTCTTGAATCCTTAGCGAAGAGAGTCAAATCTGGATCCCCTGACAACCCCGCCCCTCCAGACATAATAATGGCCGCCTCCCAGATCACCCTGCCTATAATTAGGGAGGTATTAAACACTTCAATCACCTCCAGTCTCGAAGCAGGCCATGGTCAGAGCTCTACTAAAAAAGCCCAGCCTCGACCCAACTGACCTGGGCAATTATCGACCCATCTCCCTGCTCCCCTGGGTGAGCAAGATCTTAGAAAGACATGTAAAACATCATCTAGTTAACTTTCTGGAAAGTTTTAACTTACTAGATCCCACGCAGACGGGTTTTAGACCGAAACATGGGACCGAGACCGCCCTCCTCATGGTCACCGAGGAAGCTAGGAAAATCCTGGATCAAGGAGGGTCAGTGGCAGTGATCCTCCTTGACCTAAGCGCAGCGTTCGATACGGTCCGCCACGACACCCTGCTACACCGTATGTCCTGCACCGGGATCAAGGACAAAGCCTGGCTATGGTTCAAATCCTTTTTAGGAGACAGATCCTTCAGAGTCTTTGAAGGTGAGTCTGTCTCCTTCAGCAGACCCTTGAAGTGTGGAGTCCCCCAGGGCTCCTCTCTGAGCCCCGCACTATTCAATCTGTACATGAGGCCACTGGCTGATGTCGTCCGCCCTTTCGGGATTAAGATCATCTCGTATGCGGACGACACGCAGCTGGTGGTCTCACTGGCGCAGGAGGACAACCGACCTGCGTCAGGTGGGCTCAGAGAATGCCTAGAAGAGGTGAAGACCTGGATGTCCTCTTCATCCCTCAAGTTGAACGGGGACAAAACGGAGCTGATGCTCCTAGGCCCCCCAGATCTCCGCCTCCCCGATGCCCTATGGCCCCCGTGTCTGGGCCCTCCACCAACTCCTAAAGATAGTATCAAAAGCCTTGGAGTTTGGTTGGACAGCTCCCTCTCCTTCAACGTGCAGGCCACAAAACTGTCTGCCACCTGTTTTGGCATCATGAGGATGTTAAAGAAAATCTTTCCCCTCCTTCCCATGGAAGCCAAACTGTAGTGTAGCTCCTATTTTCCCAATAGGCTCTGCGCATTGGAATAGTACCTACAGCAGTAAAGGCCTAGGCCAGACGTTAACTAGGTCTACTACTGTCGATACTAGACTTAATTTTTGGGTTTGCCAGCTAAGCTCAGAGTTCGCTAGAAACTTTCTCGAATGTACAAGGAAGGATGAACTCCCCTGATTAGACAAGAAGGGATTTAGTTTCTGACAACCATAGAACATGACAACTTTGCTCTCCCCTAATCAAGAGTCAATCTCGAGAGTCGTGTGAGCACAAGGCAATTATTTTACTCAGTCAGTACGTGCATTCTTAGTCTCATCAGAATGTAGAGAAAAGGAAGAGACGGGCGTGTTCAATAAAAGATGTTATTTATTGATCAGTCTCTTTTCTCGTACAAGAGAAATGGATCGATATTATTGCAATACTTATAGTTAAGTAAAGTGCATACATTAGAAGCAATAGTATAAAATAATACTGTAAAAACATTGATATGGTTTCTGAGCCATATGATGTTTAAAATGATTAAAATATATTTACATACACATATACATTTGACTAAACGTACTCAACTGGTGTTTCTAAATACGCCTACCCCGTGTACCTGACCTAAGTCTAATGCGTGGGCGGGAATAGAAAGTTACAGTTTAGTTTAAGTTTGTTTTTGCCAAGTGAATAACTAAAGAATTCTCTAGGAGGGGTTATTCAGTTCTGTACCTGGAATTTAGGATGAATGAGGAATGGTATCTCTTTCTCTGCTCTCGATATTCCAGGCTGCCTGCGAGGGCTGCCCAGAAGCGCCGGTGCTGGGTCTCTCGGCTTGAGATAGCAGCGCGTCTCTCAGCGCGTCAGGAAGGCGGGGCTGCTGCCTGCGGGGTCTGCTTCTGCTCTCGGCTTCGGCAAGTATGGCTGCTCCGTCTTGTCACCACGCGTGTGTTTGCATAGGGCAAGGTCGGCAATATTTATACCTTAAAGGTGCCGAGATTGACGTAAGGATGGACATAGGTACGTCAATAAAGATGTCATACGACTTGCTCGTTAGCACATTCTTTACTAAAGTTCTCTGTGAAATCAAAACAATGGCCGCACGGATTATCCAGGTTGTCATAGGTTTGATTTGTTATGAGAACGTCGTATGCCTTATCAGGGGCTGGAGGAATATCGCTTGTCTAATTAGATCTCAAGCGTTATGACCTAATCAGATAACACGTTCCTGTGCCGTAGTGTGACTGCGTCAGATAACGGTATCTGCATCATGGGGGATTTCTTGCCTCATGGGCTGACTGTTAGTTAACTAGCTAGTAAGTTTAACCAGAATAGGGTCAGGAATAGGGGGATCGAATCAGAACCTATAGAAATACACGACACCCACTCCACGCTAACTATGGTCATATCTACTAATCTATGCATAGTATAACATAGTACAACATACTATAGAGTATAGTGTATACCTTACCACCCCAAAATACATAAATGCATTTCGAAATTTTCAAATATACTGAAAAATTGCAGTCATATATATTGTATGCACTTAAGCTATGAATTTAAATGCAAAAGTGAACACGCATTGTTATGCATTATTGATTGTTGGTATATGAGAAATACACATGAAATGGCTCTTAATATGGCTATACAGAAAAAAAGTCGAAACCATTTCATCACATAAAATCTATTGCGAACATACCAGCGGGCAGCTAAAGTCTATAAAGTCTATAAAGTATCTAAAATAGAAATCTTAGTTCTCTAGGAATAGTCTCTTACTTTAAGCAGAAAATCAGTGTCCCGGGAAAAAAATATATAGAAAAATATTTTAGGGGCTTGCTGAAAAAAGTTGCTGTCCGTGAACTGGATTGTAATTGTTCATGTGACTTTATTTTTAAAGTTGAAGGCCGAATTCAGGGAACGCCGTGTGCGAGTTTACTCAAAAGTCTCTATTTCTGTTCCGGAGAGAACATCATATCATTCAGGCTTTCGAAAAAACTGTCAACAGCTTCATGGGAAAGTTCCTCTAAGTCGGAAATAGGGGTAACCATGCATTCATGCGCATGATTGTCTCCATTGACATTCTGATTTGCATTGCTGACAGAAGGTCGTACCTGTTCGATGCTGCTTTCATCTTGAACTTCACTACTCTTCAATCGCAGTGGTGAAGATTCCAGGAATGCCGTCATCAGAATTGGCAGCCTTTGAGGGCAGCACAGTGCGTGAACCTTGGTAGGAACCAACAGTGTATCTGCATCCACCGGCGCATCCGATTGTAGCGTCAGACAGGTGTCTAACACGCATTCTTCTCCGCATAGCAGACACCTTAGTACAGGTAAAACACACCTTTGCCACATTGGTCGAAATGATAGAAACCAAGTCATGTTTAGGTCTCTAAGCCGGGAGAGTCCCAGGATTTTTGATATCCGGTCCCGGTATCCAATGGCTAGGATCGTATCTTCCATTGTCGCGAGAGTTTGATCTGTGACATGGGTTGCCATAACGAAAAATAAGGACTAGGAATAGGATTCCTGCAATTAGTCCTAGGATCAGGGGAAGTCCGCCAAAAATCGAATGGACGAAGTCTGGAAAAATACCCAGTATGGCTTTGAATGGTGTTAATGCCATCGAAAATACTGTCTTAAATACCTTTGAGACCCCTGTGGTATCAGAAATATTTAAGATTTCGCTCAGGATTTCCGCGAAATGTACGGGGGAATTAGTTGATAATAATGTATGTATCTCTGCAGTCGTCCTTGCGACTTGTAGATCATACGTTTCTTTAGATGACGTGAGCCTTGTAGGCGTCTGAAGAAGCACTGTTTTCATTCTGCTTAAAGTGTCTATTCGAATAGAAGTAATTTTCAAACTGGGCCATGCCCTTGCCTCCCTGTCTGGAAAGGAGCTGGGAAACAAAGAACGTCCACAGCACTTGACCTTCGCCGTCGTAGTGACGAGATAAGGAGTCCCGGGCATAAGACTACAGCATCTGCGGTCTACAATAAGAATGTAACTCCCATTATAGAGTCTTTGAAAGAATGGTTCTATTTCAGTTGCAGGTGCGCCTTGCTGGTGACATGAAAGGTTGTATGAATTCCCTTCACAGGCTCCGTGCAAACTAAT
Source organism: Lissotriton helveticus (assembly GCF_964261635.1). Classification (NCBI taxonomy): domain Eukaryota; kingdom Metazoa; phylum Chordata; class Amphibia; order Caudata; family Salamandridae; genus Lissotriton; species Lissotriton helveticus. The sequence goes on from NC_136067.1 coordinate 940,181,705, forward strand.
ACCGTTACACAGAAGTGTGCCGCTTAGTGACATAGCACAATTGCTGCCACTAAGAAACACTTTCTGTCCTTTGTTACTGACACATGCATGTGAATAGGGCAGGTTCCAAGTTGTTTTAAGGTACCCCTTTCCCAATTTCTCGTACATGCCAGCCTGTATATATTTTTGGCAGTATTGAAACCTGAAGGTTGAGATTGGAATATTTATGATTCCGTGGATTATCCATTCACTGACAGGTCGTTCTGACATTGTCAACGGTAATCTTTCTAGTTTTTCAATGCTCAAGATTGTATAATCAGCACCCTTCTGCGCCATACCGATTTGTCTATCAGTAAGGTTAAAGATTTGAAATAGTGACGTTGTGTTGATTAAACGCCAAGGCACATAGCCTGAACGCAGATTTTGTAACGTCCAGCCAAGCTGTACAATAGAACGCAATTGTGACTGACCATGTTGTAATAACAGTAAGTCTTGCGATAATATATCGATTGCTGAAGACACAATGCTGTCCAATGAAAAAATTCTGGAGGACAGAGTCATTAACCCATTGTCCACTACAGAAAGTGATTTTTCCAAATTAATACGGTCAATTTCCCGTATTCTTTCTGCTGTCTCAATTTGAGTAACCTTCCAGGCCTCATTGTATGCTGCATATACAGAGGCTGCCATGAAACGCTTTTGACGCTGTTTGCGTGGTCCCATTATGAAATCACGCAAGTCAGCACCATCAGTAAGTAAAGTTAGGTGTTGCTTAATTTCAGGCAGTGTGGAAGTTTGTAGCCATTGAAGGCATAATTTGCCCACACTGTAGGTTGTTATTATCCCTGGGTGATGTCTTTGGGGATATCTAGGGTCTGGCCTGTTCATTTTGAAACCCTGTGTTTTATTCAGGAATCTATCTTGACAGTTATTTGTATCTGTGGGCCAGATCAACCATTGTTTCCAATCAGGATGTGTTCTGTTTTGGTTAAGTATATGGTTTATGTCTATTTCTTCATCTGTTTCAGAGTTATTGCTAAACATTGTTGGCTTTGGAATAGACAGGTTATTTAAATCTTTGATTTTGGCTAAGCCAAGACAGGTGGTTTGTTGAACGGTGTCATTTAAAAATATCATTTGTTCTGGGATCATGCAGGCTCTAAACAAAGCTTCTATACCCTGTACTTGCCATTCTTTTGTACCCCAAACACTTTTCAAATCAACATGTTTGTCCCAATAATCAAATCCAAAAGTATTCATTTTTTCAAAGAAAGAATCTGAATATATCAATTTTGTGTTGGTTATCATGGTTTTCATCCCTGTCTTGTTTGACAATTTGTAATAAAATGTTTCAGCATTAGTTATGTTAAAACCTGAAAAATATGAATATTTGCCATACACGGTTCTAGAGCTCCCTTTTGGAGGTGTAGCACAATGTTCCCATTGATTAAAATTTAAAACATTTCTAGGTTGTGCAGATTTATGCAAGAAATGGTTACCATAATGGTTATAGCAGTACATGCTGTCATAATTTGTAGAACCCTGCAAATAATCATGTTTTGTAAATTTAGCAGACATTACTAAGTCAGACATCATATTGTTTATACTTTCAAAGTCCCAATCATCAGCAAATGAGTTTGGTTTTGCAAAGTCACTCAAGGAGATCTTGATTTGGTGTGGATATTTCAGGATCTCGACCGGACCATAAATTTCATAGTCAGTGTTGTCCCAGGCTACCCCACCAGATATTGGAATTGCTGTGAAGTTGGCTGAAGAAAGTTCTGAAGAAAGTTCTCTTTTCTCGACGTGTGAAGATGTGTGTGGTTTGAGGACCAAGTTGATGTTCTGACTTGCTGTGTCCATTTTAGCATATTTTCCCTCAATGAAGCGTCCCAAGGTAAATACCATGATGAGCCAAAGTATGAGGATAAATGCACCAAAACCCACCCAAAATTCAATCCATGGAGAAACTAGATATGTTTCTTTCAGTTGTTTCAAAAGTTCCTTCGCTTTGTCTTTAAAGGATTTTGATGATGGCTGTGTCTTTTGTTCGCTGAAGCCTTCAGAGGAATCATCGAAGTTGATGAAGTAACCGGATGCAGTTCTGTCAATTGTTCCAATTGGTTCAGGATTTTTGTTTCTTGCATTTTCACTTGGTACTTCTGTATAGATTGGTGTGTCTCTGCTAAATGTCTTTATTTGGGTTTTCAGAGGTCTAAGTTCTATTGCATTGTTGCATAGTCCTTGTTGTTCTTCTGTAGGCGTTTCGAATGTGATGAGCCTCTTTGATAGGACCTCTGTACTGGTAGCAAACCTTGGTGTTCTGCTACTTATTGGGAGTCCACTTGGCCTACTGTTGGTTATCGGCCACATGTTGTGGTTTTACCAGGTCGATGGATACAACTCGGTTCTCCTTTTTTCCAGCAAGTGGCGGTAGTACAACTGATCTTGTCCCGTTGACAGACAATACAGGAACTGCTTTTCTGTAAGAAGGCCCAAATTCCTTCTTTACCGCGATCTTCTCCCTGACTAGATCCCCGACTTTTGGAATCCAGACAGGTCTTGCTGGGACAGGTGGTGATTCTTCAGTGGTCGTTGGCTGTTCTTTCAACTGTATGTTGCTCAGGTCTTTTCTTGTTTTGTTTAAGTCCTGCAAAATAGCCAAACGGTCTTTGACATCAAAGCTTTTTTCTGTTACCACTGAAGTCTGACTATCAAGGTCAGAGATCAACATCCTAGTTCCGAATAATAATTCGTACGGACTGAATCCCTTCAGAGAATTTCTTGGCAAGTTATTTAGACTACGTTGGACACTTATTAGATGTTTGACCCACCCAGCTCCCGAACCTAATACCTTTGCCGTTATAGATTGCTTTATGTCACGGTTTTTTCTTTCAACAATTCCGTTCCCCTCAGGGTGAAATGGACAAGAGTACCGCAATTGCACGCCCATGCTGACCATGGCCTCCTTATAAGCCCGAGAGCTAAAAGCAGGACCATTGTCCGAATGCAGAATGCCAATTGCGTATGTGCCGATAAAGACCCGCAAATCTTTTATAACAGTTCTGGCGTCAGCCGTTCGCTGGGGCCACATCCATATGAATCTCGTGCATGAGTCCACTGCGACCAAGATATATTTATAGTTACCGTCCCTTTGTAAGGGACCACAGTGGTCTAGATAAACACAGGCTAATGGTTTATCCGAGATTAGAAGGGGCGTCTGTGCTGGACGTCTCACAGTTGATACTTTCATTTTTTGACATATTTCACATGCTAGAACATAGTTCCTTGTTTGTCTTCTCATTTGCGGCCACCAGTATCTCTGTTTTAATAATGATACTGTGGCTGAGACGCCAGCATGGGTAGAAGCAAGCCCTTCGTGTGCCGCTATTATTAGTCCTAATCTGTGTTCCATGTTTGGAATTGCCCTATCCCCCACTCCAGGGATTTGAGCAAAAGGAACATTGTTTTCATCTGTTATGTATGAGTACTTTAATGGAAAGCCTTTAGGGAGTGGTTCTATCGAATCCTTTTCAGAAGCGCTGACAGCTTGTAATATTTCGCTGTCTATTTTTGTTTTTGACCGGGTGATGGCAGCTACGGAAGCCGTTTGCACAGCTGCCTTCGCGGCCTCATCAGCCAATGAATTCCCTGCAACGTGAACGCCATCACGTTGATGACTCAGTGTATGTATCACGTGAGTCTTTGGTAGTTCTTTTTGTAAAAGAGCTACTTGTTCCCATAGCATTTTATGCTTGATTGTGCCTCCTTTCGCATCCTTGAAACTATTTTGAAGCCAGATCTGCAAGTATTCATTATAAGATTGAACGCAATAATACGAATCGCACACTATGAGTGTGGGGAATTCTCGATCGGTATTTTCAAGCGCCATCTTGAATGCTAGTAATTCAGCTCGCTGAGCTGTGCAATCTCCTAGAGATTGGGTCTTAGTTAGGGTTGGTTTAAATTTCCCTTCGTGCCAACGACCTTTAACAATCGCGCACGCAGCACTGTAAGCTTGTTTACCCCCTACTGCGGGTTGTGCTGATCCGTCTGTATATATTATACAGCCGTATTGGTCTAGAGGCAGAATTTCGGTTGGCAGAGGACATTCGAATTCATATTGTAGAAATTCTTGTGTTTTTAAGTAAGGATCAAATTCGTACACCACGTCTGTTGCAGCAAGAGAGTTAGCCCATTGTATCCATCTCGGATGGAGTGCTTTCGCATTAGGAATGCTTGCCTTTGTTACCGCCTCTAAGGCTGGTATTGGTGTCACGATTATTATTCGTTTACCTTGTGCCAGGGCTCGTTCTTTTGCTATAGCTGTCTGTGTTGCTGTAAGAATTTTTTCCGTTGGGCTAAATTTCATTTCAGCCTTAGTGTACAAGTGCGATTTAAATGCAATTGGTACCTTATCTCCCTCATTAGAGGTTAGGTATGTGAATCCGCATCTCCCTGGGATGACTCGGATCACAAGGTTGCGTGTATTATCACGGGTTTCTAATTTTGTTTTAATTAGCATGTCTGTTTGTAAGGATCTCAAAATTTCTGTGTGTGCTTGAGTCCAACTGGATCTTTTAAAGTCTGGTTTAATTAGATCGTAAAGGGGTTTGACCCTTTCTGCGTAATTTGCAATGTAAGTTCTTCCAAAATTTAGGAAGCCTAGAATTGACTGTAGGTTTTTTAGTGTTTTAGGAGCTTGGATTACGGCACATTTCTCTAGGAAATTGTCTGCCAGGCTTTTGCCTTCACTTGATAACTCATATCCTAAGAATAGGACCGTCAGATGGGCAATTCTGGACTTTTTGAAGTTGAATTTGTAACCCTCTGCAGCGAAACCAAGTATTATGGTGTTCACTCTTTTCAAGTGAGTCTCCAAGTCATCATCTGTTAAGTAAATGTCATCGACATAAGATAATGCTTCATCATCATATAGTTGTAGTAATTCTGTTACTCTCGCTGAGAATACCCCCGGGCTGTTCTTGTACCCCTGGGCTAACCGACAGAATTGTTTTTGAGTGCCATTTACTGAAAATGCAGTTAAATATCTGCTCTCTGGTGCTATGTTTTGACAAAAGAATCCGTTGGAGATGTCCAGGGTTGTTTTGTATTTTTTGCGCACTATGTTATTCATTAGTGCAGCACTGTGTGAGTTTTGCACTGCAAAAGTTTTGCAACATGTGTTAAGGTGTCGGTAATCCAAAACTAGACGGTACGAATTGTCTGGTTTGGAGACCGGAAACAAAGGATTGTTCATTTGTGAGGTGCAAGTTTCAATCACCCCCTGGTATTCTAGCTGATCTAGTATTTCATTTACTTGTTTTTTAGCTTCTTGCTTAATTGGGTACTGCCTTTGTGCAGTAGGTTGTGATTTTAACTGGACTTTGTGAGGAGGAGAATCCTCATCCCATCCTACGTGATTTTTATATAAAGCAGGAGCTAGAGCCACTGCCCACTTTCTAGCAAGTGTGTATTTTTTATGAATCGGTATTTGATTCGAGAAGGCAGGCATAATTACTTCTTCGCCATGAGGGCACTCCCTGACAAACTCCGGTGGCCAGTCTTTTTCAGATAGAAGGATGTCATAGCCCTTGGATAGGTTATCCCAAAATAGTCCCCTTATTTTCCTAGTCTTATCTCCCTCTATACGTAATGTTATCTCGTATATTTTGTGGGGCTTGCTAACTCTGGTATCTGCAGTTTCCACTTGAAGGTATTCATTCGTGTCCACTGTCTCCAGATGATTCATAAGGACTTTGCGAGCTATGCTCACCTCTGCTGCGCTGTCTAGCATTGTCTGAGCCCATTCTCCGTTTTTCAGTTGTGTCCTCAGTATTCTCGGCATTGTTAACTACCTTGATACTGGCTACCTTCTTTTTTGGAAATTGTGATTTCTTTTTCAGTTGAGCAGGTTCCTTGTCTTTGGACTTGGCGTGCTCTTCTGATCGTCCTCTTCTTTCCGATTTCTGCGAGGAATTCTGAAAAGATTGAGACGGACGTGTATCAATGTCTTGATATCTATCAGGTTTTTTAATATTATCCCTATTTCTAAGGTTATATCTATTCCCAGAGGGTTCACTCTGAGGTGACCTTTGTCTCGGGTTTGGAGATTTCTCTCTTCGCCTAGGAGACCTTCCTCTGGACTGGAATTTCTTTTCTTTAGGATTGGATTGTTTATTTCCATCCCAGTTCTTTTTTGGTGAATTATTATTAAAAAATATTTTTTCTGGACTTGTAGTCAGTTGCGGTTTTACTGGTATTCCACCTAGACTATCTCTGCCTAGTTCTTCATAGGATTTTTCTATGATTCTGGCAATTTCAGCTGGTTGGTCTGCTATATCTGTCTCTTTTAACCTCTGGCGGATCGCCACGTTTGCTGCTTCACCCTTTATGTTGGCTAGTAATATAGCCGAGACCTGCTTGAAGTCTTTCAGTAATTTCATACCAAGAGTTAAAGCAGGTTCTGGACCGTATTCATCTTGAATTTGTTTTAGCACATCTGGTATTACCGAAATGGATGGAACACCGTGCGTTTTTGTGTAGATTGAAGCAAAGACCGTACCCCAAGTGTCACAGTCCTCAATGTGTGGTGCGATTCCCATTGGGAGACATATAGTCAGAATCCTGTGCTTTTCTAATGGGGTGGTGTCAGGAAACACCGCCTCTATTTGGGTGATTTTCTGTGCCAACCAGAATGGTATCTGTTCCCGTTTAGCTGGAACTTTACCTAGGCAGGATTGGATGTTCTGTGGTGTGATTTTATTTGTGTTCCCCTGGTGAGGGGTCAGCTGTGGAATTTTAATCGCTGGCTGAATTGTTGAAGTCCGCATTACATACTGAACTAATTGTCTGTGAATTTTTAGTAGTTGTTTTAGCTGTATTAATAGCTCTGGTGCAGTCATCTCGTCGATGTCTGGATGTGGTGTGTATCCGGCTAGGACCGGCCACGTTGCTCCTGGTCTTCCTAAAGGACCGAGCCTTGTAATGTGATTATTATGTTTTAGGGCGCCATCAAATAAGAGCAAATGCTCTTGGAATTTGAGTGGTACTTCCACCTCCTCGAAAGGAGTGTACGTTTCAGGAGGTTCCTCTACTTTGTAATAGTGGAAGTACTTTGTTACAGCATTTGCTGCTGGAAAATGTATCCATGTATAGTATACCTCTGTCTGCCGATATTCGTGTGCCTCAATTACGAATATGACTGTGCCACCTCTAGGTGTCAGTCCATTTTCTATAAGTTTTAAGGTTATAGATCTCCTTTTGGCGACCTGGATGAGTATTATATCCGGGTCTGCTGTTTGCATGGTAGCATCAGCATCTGCTATTTCAGTAGCTAATCTAATTGCCTCTCTTTCTCCATCACTGTCTCCCATTTTACTGACAGGATGGTATTATTTTTATTTGCAGATCAGGTTTCTTTATGGAAACAGAGATTAGGTGCACAATATTTTGGAACTGTTTTATCCTTCAACGTTGACTAGACCAAGAACCATACATAGGAGTTCCCTCCTGCGAGGTTTTGGAGGATATAATAACCTTTCACCCACTCCAGACGTCTTTGGAGTATTTGGGAAAAGGGGTCTGAGTGAGAAAGCACGACTGAGTTACTCTAAATGTCTTACGTTAGTTTTATCGCCCTTTCCAAACGCGTTGGGCGCCATGTAGTGTAGCTCCTATTTTCCCAATAGGCTCTGCGCATTGGAATAGTACCTACAGCAGTAAAGGCCTAGGCCAGACGTTAACTAGGTCTACTACTGTCGATACTAGACTTAATTTTTGGGTTTGCCAGCTAAGCTCAGAGTTCGCTAGAAACTTTCTCGAATGTTCAAGGAAGGATGAACTCCCCTGATTAGACAAGAAGGGATTTAGTTTCTGACAACCATAGAACATGACAACTTTGCTCTCCCCTAATCAAGAGTCAATCTCGAGAGTCGTGTGAGCACAAGGCAATTATTTTACTCAGTCAGTACGTGCATTCTTAGTCTCATCAGAATGTAGAGAAAAGGAAGAGACGGGCGTGTTCAATAAAAGATGTTATTTATTGATCAGTCTCTTTTCTCGTACAAGAGAAATGGATCGATATTATTGCAATACTTATAGTTAAGTAAAGTGCATACATTAGAAGCAATAGTATAAAATAATACTGTAAAAACATTGATATGGTTTCTGAGCCATATGATGTTTAAAATGATTAAAATATATTTACATACACATATACATTTGACTAAACGTACTCAACTGGTGTTTCTAAATACGCCTACCCCGTGTACCTGACCTAAGTCTAATGCGTGGGCGGGAATAGAAAGTTACAGTTTAGTTTAAGTTTGTTTTTGCCAAGTGAATAACTAAAGAATTCTCTAGGAGGGGTTATTCAGTTCTGTACCTGGAATTTAGGATGAATGAGGAATGGTATCTCTTTCTCTGCTCTCGATATTCCAGGCTGCCTGCGAGGGCTGCCCAGAAGCGCCGGTGCTGGGTCTCTCGGCTTGAGATAGCAGCGCGTCTCTCAGCGCGTCAGGAAGGCGGGGCTGCTGCCTGCGGGGTCTGCTTCTGCTCTCGGCTTCGGCAAGTATGGCTGCTCCGTCTTGTCACCACGCGTGTGTTTGCATAGGGCAAGGTCGGCAATATTTATACCTTAAAGGTGCCGAGATTGACGTAAGGATGGACATAGGTACGTCAATAAAGATGTCATACGACTTGCTCGTTAGCACATTCTTTACTAAAGTTCTCTGTGAAATCAAAACAATGGCCGCACGGATTATCCAGGTTGTCATAGGTTTGATTTGTTATGAGAACGTCGTATGCCTTATCAGGGGCTGGAGGAATATCGCTTGTCTAATTAGATCTCAAGCGTTATGACCTAATCAGATAACACGTTCCTGTGCCGTAGTGTGACTGCGTCAGATAACGGTATCTGCATCATGGGGGATTTCTTGCCTCATGGGCTGACTGTTAGTTAACTAGCTAGTAAGTTTAACCAGAATAGGGTCAGGAATAGGGGGATCGAATCAGAACCTATAGAAATACACGACAAAACAGGTGGCTATACAAGGGCTTATACAATCTCGCCTTGATTTTAATAATGTGCTCTATCTCGGCGCCCCAGAGTACACTCTGCGCAGGCTGCAAACAGTGCAGAACTGCGCAGCCCGTCTATTGCTAGAGATCCCTCGCAGACAATCAGTAAGGGCCGGACTGGTCAGCCTCCACTGGCTACCGGTCCGCCAAAGAATTCTATTTAAGGCAATGTGTATTGCCCATCAAGCCTTCTGGGACACTGGCCCGAGTATTACTCGCGACCTAGTCACTCATTACATCCCCAACAGAAGTCTTCGTTCCAGCCAGACCTTTTTAGCAGCGACTCCCAGAATAAAAAAATCCAGATCCAGCGGCAGGTCCTTTGCCCATAATGCCTCCAGAACTTGGAATGCCCTTCCACTGCACCTCAGGGCCAATTCCAATCTCACTGCGTTCCGCAAACATCTTAAAACCTTCCTTTTTAACTCACCGTTTTAGACCTTCCCCCCCTCACCTTTGTCTCTATGGTAGGTTTTGGTTATTGCCAGCGCTTGGACGCCTCAGGGCAGCAATTCGCGCTCTACAAATCCACATCAAATCAAATCAAATCTTCACGTCTAGGCTAGTAGCACCTATTATAGTGAGTGGCTACACCACCTGACCCAGCATGTTACAGAGCCTGGGCCACCAAGCCACAAGACTCAAACGGAACGTAAGGCATGCTGAGCGCCCACTCCCTTGAATTGAAAAAACTGCAAAAACTGTTTGATCATGTAAAGGCACCAATAAAGCAGTGACAACTCAACACGTAATCGGACTAGGACCACCATGCATGTCTAGAATCATGCACTACACTAGATAAGATATGCAGAGCTCTAAGCCCATTTCAATAAACCAAATAACATTGTTTTCCTTCCCATGTTATCCTCAGGCATGCGAACAAAAGAACACAAGGCGTCACGCCTATCACACCTTTCATGGAAGAGCACCTTCCGTGCTGGTACATGAACAAAACGTAGGAAACCCGGAGGTTTCCAAGAAATAAACTACGGTATGCAAACAATTATGGAACAGTAACAGTACCCTTTTAGTACAACGCACCATGGACAACTACTAATTCAACCATGTCCCTCAATATACCCACAGTGTCCCACAAGAACACACACTGCCCTGAAGAAGACCTTCCACCCAACTCGCACCCAGGTACAACCCAGAAGGTCGAAATGCGTTCGCACATTCCAAACTGAGGCCAAGAGTCACAATGAACAATTGATTGGAGCACAAAAGACGCCATAAGCTAAAGCGCAATTAAGGTCGATTACACAGGATTTCATCTAATCATACTCTGACCCCCATAGGACCTTATACTACATTATCATAAAAGTGTACAAAAACATTAAGGCAACAGGTCCCAATATTAAATTTGAGTTGGACACTTGAGCACAAATAATACATGCAATACTTACAGGACATATAATTCTATGTTGGATGTGTGCACTGTAGGAAACCACATCGCATTGTATATGAAAAGTCTAAATGTAAAATATACTGTCACTTTGTTTTAACCATTATCTCATTTATGTTTGCGTTTGCAATTTTGCACTATTGAGTTTTGTGTACAAATGTACGTTACTGTTTACTCAAAATGTAAAAGGACGAGATGAAAATAAAAAAACAGAGAAAGATAAATATCAAACCAAGTTAAAAACCTGGCAAATGAGTTTTAATTTGACAAAACCAGTTGGGTTTCTTTTTTTGTAAAAAAAAAAAAAGATATGTGTAATAAGTAAATTTACGTAAGGATCGTTCATTGGTTGAACAAAGGTAGAGAGACTCGTGCAGCTCTCTATCTGTGAAATAAGTACAATCTATGGTCTGGGAGGCACTGTTTTGTAGTAATTTAGTTTTGATTCCAGCTCCACAGTCCTTAACAGAATCACTCCCCATTAGGAGACCTTCAATATATGAAGCCATAACTGTAGCCTTCAAAGCTTAAGGTGGGTAGCCCTTACTGGCATGAATCCTGTCAGGTGAATGATGCTTAGAACAGACATCCATTGAAGAACCTTAAATTTGTTACAAATACAAAAACATTCGGAACAATGCTTCCTTCTCGAGGAACCCATGTTAATTAATTTCAGCATGACAAGTAAACAGAACTGTGAAATTAATTCTGCTTCTATTTATTTTTTATGTAAAGATGAAGAGGAACATGCACTAACAAAACTTGTTCATGCAATTTGAAGAGCACATTGCTTTCTGTCACTGTAAAATGAATGTCAATGCAGGCTGACTAGGCCTAGCCTAGAAAATAGCATTATTTTCTATTAAATAAAAATTATCTCACACACCTTATACAGAAGATACAACATATAGTTCACAATTCAGTTGGACACAAGTGGCTTGAAACAAATAAAGCATTTTTCACAACAAAATGCAGCAAAGGACTGGTACTACAATATTCACTGTGTAGAAGGGCACTCTGGGTCAGGACTAAGTATACTGGGCCACATATAGCTGCTGTTCATGCATTATTCCTTGTTCTTTCTCTAGGAATAGTAATCAACACTACATGATTTCTTTTGTTTATTCATCCAGGACTTACCATATGTCTTCAAGTACTCAGGCATCTCAGTTTGATTGATGAGCCAGCTGTTCGCAGGGGTGGTGTCTGGTGCCGCCTTGTCTCCAAACCATTGGCCCTATTGTAATCTTTCCTAGTTGGATGTCGCGACAATCCAAGGCTTACTCAGCGAAGAGACACACATTAAAGTTCATCCACTCACTTGATGGGATTTTTTCAGCATAAGAGGTAGTGCAGACCTGTGGGTTCTATGTGAAGGAACATTCCCTTCATTGTCAACTTCATTTTCGACTTGGCTAGCCAAGGTGTCTGATCAAAAACCATCTGGGCTCACATGTGAAAGGCTGCGGGCAGGGGTGGCACATACACAGGACAAATGGCAAGGGACAACCCGAGAGGGAGATTACTCTAAATGAGAACTGCATTTCTGACCTATTTAATGTTCTTTTTCTTGTGGTCCTTGGTGATGCATTGCCTACCTGGTATTTGCAACTCCATCCTCTGGAATCTTTCAGGGGAGCAGGCTGCCCTGAAGGACGTGCAGCTAGCTTCTCATGATAGGTCCAGTGTCCACTTGTCCTCCCCAGGTCTAGCCTCTTCCTGGGGGTCTTCTGAGACCAAAACCTGACTCAGAGGTGCTGAGTAACTGTCTTCCTCAAAGTACTTCCTCAAGATTAAGGGCCTGATTATGAGTTTGACCGTCCTGGAGCCGGCCACCACGGCAGCACACCGCTCCAGGTCTACCAAACCCGTAGTCAGACCGCCCTCCAGATTAGGGCGGTCCTGTGGCGTCCCCATGGTAGTGCCTATTAAAAAGGAACTGCAATGGGAATGTCAAAGCCCGTTCCTGCACGGCTTGAACTGTAAAGTCCATGCTGTGCAGGAAAGGGAGTGCATGCAGACAGGGGCACACCGTGTGCCCCCTGCTTGCATCCCATGGCCCGGAGGCAACAGAGGACACCGTAGGGCCGCCTAAGCATCCTCACTGCCACACTTTTAATGGCGAGCTCACCACCATTGAAAGTGAGGTGGTCAGGAAACTCCTAATATGCTTTGGCAGTGCCGCAGCTACCCGCCAAGCATATTTGGGCCTCTGACCGCTGCGCCAACCCCGTGGGATCCATGTTACCCGGCGGTTGCTACGGTCCTGTGGAAGTCCCATCGCTGTATTCATAATACGACAGGTGGACCACCAGTCTAGCTGTCCAGGGACTGCCGCCACAGGTTCGGCAGTCAGATGGACCGTCAAACTCATAATCAGGCCCTAAAACTGGTTAATTCAGCTGGAACATATCAGCACAGTTCATCCAAGGGGCTCGAGGCCTGGCTTTTCAACTGCTACCTGCAGCACAGCGCCTGGATACCCCTCGGGGTGATTAGCCAGCTATACAAATACTTGATTGATTGATCTACCTAGCCAATCACTTGCGCACTCAGGCGCAATGAAAACCAGGCTCTGCCCCACGTCGACCATCAGAAAGACCTCTTGTTGGACCAGTTTATATGCTATATTTTCGCCATTATGAAATTCTTTTTACGGGTTCAACCCTGAGGTCAACTTAATGCAAATCAAAAAAACGTTATTACGAATTACTCATTATGGATATCTTTTTGTTTTTGCTCTTCATGGTAGCACTGTACATTTTCATGAAAAGACTATGAAACCCACGTGCGGACTTTCATTTAAAGTTAGTTCTCTAGGCAAATTAGCATATATATACCCTATGACTTTCCTGAACGTTTTTTGCTTTCTTCTGTGACACACCCAGGATGATTTTGCACTAGACATTCCTGGAGCATCATGCATGTACATCGTCTTCCAAAACGTTCTGCCAATGACAGTCTCAGAGATGAGGGTGGAAAGGCCACATTTTGGCTGAGGAGTCAAACACTTAGAAACATTAAACGCTGTATGAAGGGTGTTAAATGTCAGATGTAGTAAGATGCTGCAACCACAACATATATGACAGGAGCAGATGTTTGCTCAGGATCAAGTGTCCTTAATTTATATATCTGAGAGTGTGCTACTACATTTCAAATCAAATCTATTCTAAACAAGTAAGAAATGGTCAGGACATTAAAAATGGCCACCATTTTTCCAGAACCGGACTAGCCATTGTGCCACTCTGGCATTTTCCTAGTATACGAGGGGCCCAAGCATGCCCACCATGTCCCATTTCAGTCAAGACGTCCTGCTGTGTTGTGCGGGTTTGAGCATTTTTGCCAGGGCTCATTTTGGTTTCCAGACGGGCCCTTTACTCTATGACGTATTTCATACATTTCTGGAGAGTGTCAGGATACATGCTGTGAAACACACCAGTTGGCTCTCAAAGGAGAGTGAGGCTAGAACTTTAAAAGGGGGCCCCATGTGACCGAAGAAAGAATATTATTTGCAGTGTGAGGTGCAGGATTGCACAGAGGGTCACCCGGTGGAAGTCTATAGTGGAGTTTTTAAGAGGGTTTATACTACAGATAAAAGAGTGCCACTAGCCAAATGAGGATGATTTGACAGGCGTGTAATATTGCACATCTGCCTTGAATTTTGGAAATGTCCCCGGTGTTCTCCCGCTTTGTTTTGGCGCCACAGGAGTTTTGCAATAATGATCAGTAAAATCAATGTTTCTACCTGTTATTCTCCGGAAACATTCATCAAGTTTAAAATACCGAAGAAATGGATGTTGTGAATGCTATCACAATACCTGACATTTCTGTAATATGTTCCAGCGGTTTACATTAGGGCTTTTGGTGTGACTTACTCTGAAAAAGATGGAGTAAGGCATGGTAGCTCATACACTTAACTGTGCTTGAAATGCAGCCACTCTCTGTCCCAGAATCAGGAACACTGGACCAAATTATTTGGTATGGTTGACTAAATTATGTGGCAAGAAAAAAACAAATTATCTGGCATCATGCAACACATTTTGTGATAGTGTTACCTCATTATTTTGTCATTCTTGCACATGTTAACACTTCTGGACAAATGTTTCACCTCATTAGTACCAGTTTGATACCCAACTAAAGAAATAAGCAACAGAAAGGTGACCACTCAACCTTTGCGAAGGACCGTCCACTATATGGCACAACAGCACGCTTCACTGTATTTTTGATAACACTTGATCCGTTTGATCTAGAAACAAAATAGTTTTTTTTATCTGCAAATTGTGAGGCATATGCGGCAGATCCATAATCATGAAAAAAACACTGCAGCAGCAGCAGCTAAAATACATAATTCTAGTGGTCATGCCCAGAGAACATTTTGGCTATTGAGAAGTGCTAGTCCTCTGCCACTAAGGGCCACATACCACAGTGTAAGGCGTTCTGTGAAGAGATTCTGATACCAACAGGAATCTCTATCAAATGTTTACAATGATGGGTTATACCACTCTGAATGGGGAATAACTGTATTGTTTAGGCAGAATTACCACGACTCCTGTGCGAGACATGTGCAGGAGGTGTGTGGGTGAATTTTGGCTGTCAGGGAGGAGCACTATATGCTCTCCTTATGCCTTGGCTGAGGGTCGAGCGGAGGATAAAGAACAGGTCTGGACTGCAATTTAACCTTTTCCTGAAGCGATTATACTGGCAAGATTATCTGGCTGGTAAAATCAGGTCTGGTTTTCCCGGCTACAAGAAACCCAGATGCAGGAGCACATTTGTTGGACCTGGCACTCTCTACAGGGTATCCCCAAACCCTTTGCCTTTACCCTCTACTTTTTTCTGAATTCATTTTTGCTGGCCTTAAAAGTCTGCACACTTTACCACTACTGACCAGTGCTAAAGTGCTTGTGCTCTCTCCTTAAACATGCTAGAATTGGCTTACACCCAATTGGAATATTTGATTTACTAATAAGTCTTTAGTAAAGTGATACTACATGTACCCAGGGCCTGTAAATTAAATGCTACTAGTGTGCCACACACTTAAGTAGCCCTTTAAGCATGTCTCAGGCCTGTCATTGCAGCCTATGTCTGCAGTTTAAATGGCTGTTTCGACCTGGTAAAATAACCATTTGCCAGGCCAAACCTTCCTTTTTAATATATATGCCTAGAGTAGGCTTTGGACAGCCCAGAGTGTAGGGTGCAGTGTATTTAAAACGTTGGGCATGTACTCTTAAGTTTTAGATGTCCTGGTAGTGAAAAACTCAAATTCGTTTTTCTGTACTGCAAGGCCTACCTCTCCCACGGGATAACATTGAAGTTACCCTATTACATTTATAAGGGTCATTCCCAAATGGGAATAGGTACACAGTTCATGTTTGGTGTTTCTGGAATCCTAATTTAAAATCCTAACTTATGATGAAGTTGGATTTTAAATTACAGTTTTGAAAATGGTACTTTTAGAAAGTTGTGTGACACATAACAAGGACAAACCTACACGCCCACGGGGACCAGGGTAATTCTTTATACATATATACAAAGTGCAGTGGGCATATTTCCCACCCACTTATAGAAAGGTGGCATTTTGCATCCTTAGGCATTTAGTGCCTGTAGCCTGTCCCTGGTCGCATGCCTAGGTGTAGCTGAGGCTTTGTGTATTCCTCCTAGACAGCCACACACAATGGAGAGCTTAGGTGTGCCTGAATGGGCTGTCACTGGCAGGCTGGGCAAAGCCCTACTAATACTTGAATAAGATGTGTCCTGCTTCCACACAAAGGGCTGCATACCCTCCATAATTAGCCTGGAGCCAGGACGGGGAAGGCAGGATGCCTGGGGACTTCAAAGGAACTTTCTAGAAGCTTCCCCAACTTTCCAGAGGAGGGGTACCAGGTATAAATACTGGACCCCAGACACCACCACTTCAGTACACTTCGTGAATTGTGGATACTTTGCCAGGAAGAAGGACTGCTGTGATGCTGAAAGGACTGCTACTCTGCTGGACTACTGCACTGAAGGTACTGCTGCCCTGCTGTGCTGACCTGCTGCCTGCTGCTGTCTTGCCGGGGGAAGGAGTACTGAACATGCACCTTTCCCCCAGGACACCAGAGTGACTCCAAGTACCAGTCTGCATTTCTCATTATCTGAACCTCAGGAACATAAAAGGCTCACCACCATCTTGCAACAGCCCCTGGACCCAGCTCAAGTGAGTTCCTAACCCACAAGGGTGCCCAGCAGGTCATAGACTCTTGGTGAGGCTCAGAGAGCTGAAATCACGTTTTTGGGCTCTTTGCGATAGAGAGCAAGCCTGTTTGCACTGAGACCTCGCCACTCCCACTCCGATTCATCTCAAAGCTTCATGAGCACGACTCTTCACACTGCAGCAATACACTCACATGGGCTGACAAGGCGAAGCTCCAGCAACACCCACCCGTGATGCTTGGCCTGCTTTTCGTGTTACGCCGGCAGCCTCTCGCAATGCTCTCCCTGCTCCTTGCAGCCCCCTCCAATGTGAACAGGACTTTTGGCACGGATTAGAGAATGTGAAACTTCAGAGGACCTATCCTAGTGAATGTAGCTGACCTGCGCTCCAATGTGGTCGGACTGAACTTGTGACTTTGACTGGGTCAAGTGAAACCAGATATCCTGAGTTGGTGCTTTGTGCTTTTTGGTGGTATTTTCACTCAAATCTTTATAAATTCATAACTCTGATTCTACTGATTGGATTTTTGTTGTTTTGGTCTTGTTTTATTTAATACATTTTGCTCTATTGTTCCAAACTGGTATTCTAAAACCATTTTGTGGTGTGTTTTCAGAGTTTCTGTTTGAAGTGTTGCACAAATATTTTAGTCTTTACATATTGCTGATATCAAAAGTATATCAGACACAAGATGCAACCACCTTAAGGATGATAAGAAATCATCGTAATCCATTTTAAGTCCATTTTCATTTAGAAGTTTTATTAAGTTCATGTAGGTAAAAACACGGTAACTCCATTGTACAAATGCGTGTATCATGCTGAAGCCTTTAAATACAGCATGTCGAATCCCCATGCTTCATATAGATGCGTGTAACCCAATGCATTTCGGCCCTACGGCCTTCGTCAGGGGTACATCTGCAGTAAAGAATAAACATTGTATCAAGAATTGATTTTTGTGTCACTAAATACACTAATTCAATTAATACCATTAACAGTGTTAACATAACATGCCATCCCAGAATGAAATAATTGCTCTCTAAATAAAACAATTTTCTCGTTGTACTCGAGTTACAACATAAACTATTAGTTTGAACCCATACCCATTTCAGCCATCATGGATTGTTAAACCCTCGTACGGCACAACACGTGTGGTACGTTGTAACCAACTCCTACCTCAGCAGCCACATTCAAAAACGTTCGTGTTGCGCTCCCATTGAGCCAATTTGAAAGAAGCTCTTACACACTCTGCCTCCCACTACGGCTTATATTCCCGATGTCACACCCCCAGTTGTCACGCGTTTGTATTCCAGAACATAAACGAAATACTTAAACAAAATACTTGAACAAAATACTTAAATGCACAACTCAACCGTGTTGGTGAAATAATGCATTTGTATCAACATAATTCAATCAAAATTCCCAATATCAGTTCGAGATGTTGCTCATTCGATGTGGGTAAGTGAATGTCCATGCAAATTGTAATCAGGTACATTTCGGTGCTGGGTCGGTTTAGGACATCAAGTTTCCAAAACGTGAATGGGTGCGACCCACGCTCGTATTTTCTCAAAGTTTATCCGATGTAATCATTTGGGGTGCTATCCTGTTAAGTACTATGCCCTGAAGCACTCTGGGGGACGTAGTCTTTACATATTGCTCATATCAAAAGTATATCAGACACAAGATGCAACCACCTTAAGTATGATAAGAAATCATCGTAATCCATTTTAAGTCCATTTTCATATAGAAGTTTTATTAAGTTCATGTAGGTAAAAACACGGTAACTCCATTGTACAAATGCGTGTATCATGCCGAACCCTTTAAATACAGCATGTCGAATCCCCATGCTTCATATAGATGCGTTTAACCCAATGCATTTCGGCCCTACGGCCTTCGTCAGGGGTACATCTGCAGTAAAGAATAAACATTGTATCAAGAATTGATTTTGGTGTCATTAAATACACTAATTCAATTAATACCATTAACGGTGTTAACATAACATGCAATCCCAGAATGAAATAATTGGTCTCTAAATAAAACAATTTTCTCGTTGTACTCGAGTTACAACATAAACTATTAGTTTGAACACATACCCATTTCAG
The DNA here is from genome assembly GCF_964261635.1 of Lissotriton helveticus. Classification (NCBI taxonomy): domain Eukaryota; kingdom Metazoa; phylum Chordata; class Amphibia; order Caudata; family Salamandridae; genus Lissotriton; species Lissotriton helveticus. The sequence goes on from NC_136067.1 coordinate 940,200,459, forward strand.
CCATCATCGATTGTTAAACCCTCGTACGGCACAACACGTGTGCTACGTTGTAACCAACTCTTACCTTCAGCAGCCACATTCAAAAACGTTCGTGTTGCGCTCCCATTGAGCCAATTTGAAAGAAGCTCTTACACACTCTGCCTCCCACTACGGCTTATATTCCCAATGTCACACCCCCAGTTGTCACGTGTTTGTATCCCAGAACATAAACAAAATACTTAAACAAAATACTTGAACAAAATACTTAAATGCACAAATATTTTAAACATTGCCTCTAAGTTAAGCCTGCCTGCTCTGTGCTAATCTACGAGTTCGTTAAGCACAGGTTATTTTGGGGTTCCCTTGTGACTTTACCCTGACTAGGATTTTGGTTGCTGCTTGACCATGGCTCACACCCCATTGAACCAACAACCCAATTTCTTGCAACACTGTTGTGCGAAATTGGTTTGTTGGTTGAAGAAGGAGGAGCACTACTCAAGCAATAGCCACAATCCACATGAGGATGAAACACAAGAAGCCAATAAATAAACCTGTGCTTGACCCTCCAGTAACTTGATACAAAACCAGTCAGGCTTAGCTTAGAGGCAATGTGTAAAGTATGTATGCAAAACGCAAACAGTGATAAAGTGAAAACACAGCACAAGAAAAAACCCACTACAATTAAAAACAATAGAGCAAAATGTAATAAATTATTTGACACCAAAACAGAAAAGATCCAATCAGTAGGACTGGAGCTATGAATTTTAAAGTTTAAAGTGGAAAATAGTGCCTAAAAGATCAAAGCGCCAACTTCAGACATCTAGTGGCATGAAATCGGAGCAAAGTCAAAAAGTATGGCTGACCACGATTAAGAGCGGTTTGGATGCAAAAAAGTGGATTGGGCCAAATCTCTGCTTACCAACAGAATTATAAGAATCTCTAGGAAAAATGCCTGAGAAGGTAAAATCCAGCGGGGCAAAGCAGCTGGCGGTGTCCCAGGAGGAGGTGTCAGCGTTGGGTATTTGCTGGACAAAGTCATTATGAAGATTCGTTTGTTTGGACATAGTCTCTTTTTTGGAAGTCGAAAATTTCCGGCGGGATGAAGCTGCAGGCTGTTGCTGCCGAGGGCTCCACGAGGCCAGACACCTCTTGTGCCAGGAGCAGCTGAACACGATTTACTGCTGCAGAGAAGAACTCTGCTGCGAAGTCAAGCCAATGGGCAGGGCAACGTGGGCGAATTAACGAGCAGGTCGTTACCGGTCTTCTTTTGGTTCTCAGGGCATTTTTTTAAAAAAAAATTCAGTCCCATGTTTTGTATGTAGGCTATCTGGACACCTTTAGCACCACTTTCAAGGGTCCAAGACTGGGGAGGCACCACCCGGAGAGTCAAGACTCACTCAGGCAGGGTCCAGGTGTGGGTTCAAGATGGTTGGAACCTTTTGTGTTATTGAGACTTTGATCAGGAGGCCAACCAACTAGCCCTTGGAGTCACTCTGGAAACCCTGGGTTTGAGAAGAAGAGCAAGGCTCAAGCAGCAGGGCATGACCCTGGGTCCCAGAGCAATCCTTCAGGGCTGACCAAAGCTGTCCTTCTAAAGTACTGAGCAGGCCACAGCAGAAACAGTCCTCTGGTAGTCTTTCCAAATGTCTAGGAGTGAAATTAAGAGGGGCCTGAGGGTCCAATGTGTATAGCTGGTACCTCATTTGAAGTGGGAGAAACTTTGGGATTTTTCTCCTCTCAGAAGGGTCTATCATTTCTTGCCTCCCTGTCCTGGCACCAGCCAGCCTGCAGGCACAAAAGGCTAAGGTGAAGTTATTTGTGTGAGAGCAAGGTTCAACCTATTGAAGTGCAAACGGGGCTGTGCACAGCACCGCCCCATCCTGCCTGAGACTGCTCATTGAGGCACACCTAGTTTCTCTATTGTGTGTGTTGTCTGGGAGGAATATACAAAGGCTAACTGCCACTCACACCTATCCATGTTAGTCAGGAACAGGCTGCAAGCACCAAATGGTTAGGGCAAAAAAATGCTAACGTTCTAAAAGTGCAAAAAACACAGTTGATGGACAGAATGTAGAACAATGTCATACATTCACCCCAGTACAAGGATCTGGGCCTAAATCCATCTTTTTTTGCACTCCACACCACCCTGGGTTAGACACTGGCTATATGCAAATCAGCTCTGACCCTGTGCCTCATGGGAACAGTCCAGTCCGAACTACCAAGCCATGTCTTTCCCAGACCGGAATCAAGCATCCAAGGACCGGTTTCTGGCTATCAGCCTTCATCAGGCTGGATAGCTTGACTCCAGTGGTGTGGAGAGCCTGGGACTCACGTCTGAGCATACCCAGCCCACTCAGGGTAAAAATTGCACAAAACACAGTTGATGGACAGAATGTAGAACAATGTCATACATTTACCCCAGTACAAGGATCTGGGCCTATATCCATCGTTTTTTTGCACTCCACACCACCCTGGGTTAGACACTGGCTATATGCAAATCAGCTCTGACCCTGTGCCTCATGGGAACAGTCCAGTCCGAACTACCAAGCCATGTCTTTCCCAGACCGGAATCAAGCATCCAAGGACCGGTTTCTGGCTATCAGCCTTCATCAGCCTGGATAGCTTGACTCCAGTGGTGTGGAGAGCCTGGGACTCACGTCTGAGCATACCCAGCTCACTCGGGGTGAAAATTGCAAAAAACACAGTTGATGGACAGAATGTAGAACAATGTCATACATTCACCCCAGTACAAGGACCTGGGCCTAAATCCATCGTTTTTTTGCACTCCACACCACCCTGGGTTAGACACTGGCTATATGCAAATCAGCTCTGACCCTGTGCCTCATGGGAACAGTCCAGTCCGAACTACCAAGCCACGTCTTTCCCAGACCGGAATCAAGCATCCAAGGACCGGTTTCTGGCTATCAGCCTTCATCAGCCTGGATAGCTTGACTCCAGTGGTGTGGAGAGCCTGGGACTCACGTCTGAGCATACCCAGCCCACTCGGGGTGAAAATTGCAAAAAACACAGTTGATGGACAGAATGTAGAACAATGTCATACATTCACCCCAGTACAAGGATCTGGGCCTAAATCCATCGTTTTTTTGCACTCCACACCACCCTGGGTTAGACACTGGCTATATGCAAATCAGCTCTGACCCTGTGCCTCATGGGAACAGTCCAGTCCGAACTACCAAGCCATGTCTTTCCCAGACCGGAATAAAGCATCCAAGGACTGGTTTCTGGCTATCAGCCTTCATCAGCCTGGATAGCTTGACTCCAGTGGTGTGGAGAGCCTGGGACTCACGTCTGAGCATACCCAGCCCACTCGGGGTGAAAATTGCAAAAAACACAGTTGATGGACAGAATGTAGAACAATGTCATACCTTCACCCCAGTACAAGGATCTGGGCCTAAATCCATCGTTTTTTTGCACTCCACACCACCCTGGGTTAGACACTGGCTATATGCAAATCAGCTCTGACCCTGTGCCTCATGGGAACAGTCCAGTCCGAACTACCAAGCCATGTCTTTCCCAGACCGGAATCAAGCATCCAAGGACCGGTTTCTGGCTATCAGCCTTCATCAGCCTGGATAGCTTGACTCCAGTGGTGTGGAGAGCCTGGGACTCACGTCTTAGCATACCCAGCCCACTCGGGGTGAAAATTGCAAAAAACACAGTTGATGGACAGAATGTAGAACAATGTCATACATTCACCCCAGTACAAGGATCTGGGCCTAAATCCATTGTTTCTTTGCACTCCACACGACCCTGGGTTAGGCACTGGCTATATGCAAATCAGCTCTGACCCTGTGCCTCATGGGAACAGTCCAGTCCGAACTACCAAGCCATGTCTTTCCCAGACCGGAATCAAGCATCCAAGGACCGGTTTCTGGCTATCAGCCTTCATCAGCCTGGATAGCTTGACTCCAGTGGTGTGGAGAGCCTGGGTCTCACGTCTGAGCATACCCAGCCCACTCGGGGTGAAAATTGCAAAAAACACAGTTGATGGACAGAATGTTGAACAATGTCATACATTCACCCCAGTACAAGGATCTGGGCCCCTTTTGTACCGCTTTTGGCCGCCATAAGTGTGGCAGGGTATGCTCAGACGTGAGTCCCTTGCTCACTTTGCCACTGGATTCAAGCAAGCCGGGATGAAGACGGCTGGAATGCCAGAAACCGGTCCTCGGAAGCTTGTTTCCGGTCCAGGGAAGGCATGGCTTGGCAGTTCAGGCTGGACTGCTCCCATGAGGCACAGGGTCAGACTGATTTGCATATAGCCATGTCTGAACTGGGGTGGCAGAGTGGGCTAAAGAACGGTGATGGATCAAACCTAGATCTTTTGACTGGGTGTGAGTGTTTGATTGGTTCAGATGCTCCGTCCATCACCACCCCCTTTTGTACCGCTTTTGGCCGCCATAAGTGTGGCAGGGTATGCTCAGACGTGAGTCCCTTGCTCACTTTGCCACTGGATTCAAGCAAGCCGGGCTGAAGACGGCTGGAATGCCAGAAACCGGTCCTCGGAAGCTTGTTTCCGGTCCAGGGAAGGCATGGCTTGGCAGTTTGGGCTGGACTGTTCCCATGAGGCACAGGGTCAGACTGATTTGCATATAGCCATGTCTGAACTGGGGTGGCAGAGTGGGCTAAAGAACGGTGATGGATCAAACCCAGATCTTTTGACTGGGTGTGAGTGTTTGATTGGTTCAGATGCTCCGTCCATCACCACCCCCTTTTTTACCGCTATCGTTCTAAAAGTGGCAAAGTCTGAATTGTGACTTAAAATCCAACTTTTCCATTAAAGGGGATTTTAAATGATATTTCCTCAGATACCAAACAGGACTTTCCTACCTGCTCCCAATCAAATGTTAGCAATTATTAACCCCTTGCATGGTGGTGACGAACCCCAGCCGTCACGCTCTGTGTTGCTCGTGTGCTGATGACGGCTGGGGTTCGTCACGGCCCCGCCCTGTTCGTTTGTTTACCGCACAGCGGCGGAAACGGGCCAGCATCGAAGGGGTTAAAATAAGGTAACCCAATGTTATCCTATGAGAGAGGTAGGCCGCCCTGTAGTGAAAAACAAATTTGTTTTTCACTACCCGCACATGTATAACTTAAATGTACATGTCCAACTTTTTAATTACAATCAACCCTGCTCTATGGGCTGTCCAATATCTACTTTAAGGGTGACATATGTATTAAAAAAGGAGTTTTAGGCTTGGCAAAGGAGTTATTGTGCTGTGTCGTATTAGCAGTTTAAAACTGCATACAGCCTGCAATAGCAGCTGTGGACATGTTATATGGGCTACTTCAGTGGGTAGCACAATTAGTGCCACAGGGCCACAATTAGCATTTAATTTACTAGCCCTAGTAATATTGTATAGCATATTATAAGTAAATTAAATATGCTAACCAGGTGTAAGTCAATTTTGCCATGTTTTTGGGAGTGAGCGCAACCCCTTTAGTACTAGTTAGCAGTGATTAAGGCCAACAAAAACACATTCAGACAAATAGGAGGGGTGAAGGTAAACACTTTGGGGGAAGACACTATGGCGGAAAGGTCTAAAAACGGCTCTTATAATTGTGCACAGTGGAATTCTATATGGGAATTCTGCTTCTCACAACTTGTAGTTGGCTATAAATGTATTCCATACCTGCTAAGAAAGGCTGGTACTCTTCTTTTAAAATTAAATAAATGTGGGTACTTTTTACCCTACAGCACCTGCACATTTTTAAGCACTGAAACAATACCTTTTTGAATTAGACCATTAGAGAATCAAAGCATTGGGTGAGTTAAAAACAGGTTAATATATTAATAATGATCGAAAACTACACAATTACTGTTTGAAAAGTTAAGGCTATCGAAAACGTTCTACTGCTCTGTGCTCCGGTGTTGTCTCCTTTACAATGAGGCAGGCACTGCCACAGTGCATAAGAACTGTCCATGGCTTTTAGGTGGCTGTCAGTAGCTGAAATTAAAGAAAACACCCGCAAAATCAATAGGCAGATAATATTCCGTACATTAAGACATTATTTTTTTTAATTAATATTTTGTTTGCTTCGTCAGGCCTTAGTTGGAAATCAAAAGTTTAGCGTACGAAATATATGATGTATTCAAAAACGTTTTTATGTGTATAGTTTCACTTAAGGCTGTTTGAATATGTCAATTTTCATCAGAAAGTTTTAAGAAGCTGAAAATATACAGTGCAAACTGAAGGAAAAGACAGAGAAAAGCACACAAAACAACATTTCAATGAACGATGAAAGAAAAATGGCTGACATGTTTAGCTAGGTTGGGGATCACGCCACCTGGAGACACCATAGCCAATTCTATATGTCACTTATTATTCCTTGGATGACAGACTCCTAACCTCCTACTCAAATGCACACTCCGAGACTTGTCTTTCATGGCCACGTACTCTACCTGCCTTTCTGCAACTCTTTCTTTCTTTTTTTTAATTTGTTATCATATTTTTTATTTTAACATAAAGCACAGTACAGCTTAAGCAAGAAATCATGATGCTTATAATACCATAGATATGGATCGGTATATACAATAAAAACTGTTATCAGCTAAAACCAGATACCAAAAACTAGAGATTTTGAGAAAATGAGGACTATTTACAAGCAATAAATATTTCTTTATTTCTAAGCCAAATAATTATTATTAAGTCTGGCCTGAAGCCATATTTACCGCTCTACCACCCTGTTGTCCTGATGGAAAAGTTACATAGACTAATACCTACTGGGGTTTTGGCTCAGCCCTTTTCAGTCATCACGTGAATGGAGTGTCTTCGCATTTAGGATCAGCCCACAGGACAGTCTAGATAGAGTGGTTTTATTGGTCTCCGCCTTTCATCTGTTGCTTTGTTGTAAGTGTCATTTATGTTTTCAATCACAGCACAAACCAGCCATTCTGTGTTAAGACTGTCAGTTATCCTAAGTGACGGAGTTTGTCTTGTTTGCTGTTTGGTTTTGCATCTGGAAGGGTGAGCACCAACAGGCAAAAGAGTCCACCTACAGGCAACATAAAAGCCTTGTTCACATTCCCTCCAATTAGTAGTGATGCAGGTGTGTTTTGAAGCTGGAGCTAATGTAGGACAGATGAGAAAGGGGCGGATAGCAGTGGATTAGACCTCAATGATTGTACCTCTGACAGCTTGGGGAAAGTTATTTCCCAGTCTCACAAGAGTCAGAGAACAGGGTAAAGCACCAAACTGAAAAAGAAAGATATAATGTACCAGCAGGAAGGTGTACAAATGATGATATTAGCCACAAGGAACAAATACAATTAAGACAAGCTCTAACAATAACAGAAAAAGCAAAGGTTTAGTAAACGACCAGGAGACCAGGAGCTAATAAGTGATAGATAATCCTGCAACTGAATTTGAAGCAGAAGAAGGAGGTGCTTGGGTTGTGGCAGACTTCAGCTCAACAGAGTGAATGACTTCATGTAGCACATCTTAATGCCACAACAAGACTTCAGAAAGCTTCTTACTTTAAAAATAAAATTATAGTGCCCAACACACCACAAAGAGTGCCAACTAGCCGAGTAGACACCTGCATTTAGAAAACAGAGCCTAAAGGCAGTGTCCCACAGGTGATGATGTTGGCTCTATTAAGATTGATGCTATATACTAACAGTCATTGTAGCCCCCATCTCCTGGTACACTAATTTATAGCGGGAGCAGATCAAACCTGGGAATGTACAGCACTGAGCAGGTGAAGAAGAGAATGGGAAGTGCAGGTGTTCCTTGGCTGTTAAAACTACAGCCGTCGCTCAGCAGACACTCTGACAGCTAACAGCACATACATCAGTAGCGTCAAATGGGTCTAGTATTAGGGTTTCAGGCATGTCCTGCCCCTTGGACATGCATGATTTATGGGGCTGGCATCTCAGCAAAAATTGAAATAGTTTCTGGGCCATCCAAACTCTACTCTCGGTTCAGCCCATGTATTTTGGGCGGGGTAGGACCAACTAAAATCATGGCATGCTGGAGTGAAGATGTGGCAAAATAACTAAGAAACCAGTCTCCTTACTGATGTGGATATTTGTCAGCCCAGACTCCATGGAACACTACGGGACCTAATCACAAAGGTAAATTTGCAAGCGAATAATTACATGTGCAAATTTACTCTTACACTTTGCAGTAAATTTACTACTTATGGCTAATCACCATTTCCGGGTGTAAATTTACTACAAAGTGTAGACTTATACGTGTCCATCACCTGGAACAAAGGGTGAAGTAAAAGTTTTGAGTGTAAAATTATTGCTAGTAACTTTTCACACATAGGCAGAGGTTGTCCCCACCTAGATGGTAATCTCCCTGTGGTAAAATATAGGGAATTATTTTAAAGTTTATTACATTTTAAAGAAATTAGTATAAATATTTTTACGTGAAAAATTGAGGTAATTGCAATTCCATAGATTTATTGTAAATGTAAAATAAAAAATGTAAAAAGCTACTGCATTGGTAACTAATTCTCACCTAAAGTGAAATGCTTATATTTATTTTTGATGTATTACAAATGTCTACAATTATGTAAAGAATCAATGGAATGATTTTTTTTCTAAAAAACAAAGTGGCTTTTATTTTTAAAATAAAAAAGGTTATTAAAATATTTTATATTTAAATAATATATATGCTTTATTTGTATACATATGTATATATTTAACCTTAAAATAAATGTATATATATTTTTAAAAAGTCAAAAAAATAAATGATTTCAACATTATTTTCCATGTGTTTCTATTTTAAGTCCCTGCCTCCATTATTGTCTATGTGAGGGTGTAGCAGTGCCAGTGGTTGGCCATGTGTGATGCTGGACTTACTACAAATCTGAGCTGGAGTACAGTTACAATTGTTTTGGGAACTTTTTGGCACTAGCAATAATAGAAGTGTAGTTTATTATGAATTACAACGGTCTCAGTCTTTTATGGGTAGGTGTTTGTCCCTCCTTAAACCCCTACGTATCCTCCCAAAACCCCTCCTATTTAGTAGTAATTAGTCTCCATGTCTCAGCTAATCCCTCCGTCCTTTCCACATTTACCATTATAAGATATTTGTACGTGTGCAAAGATCTCCGCAGCTGGGGTGGAGATCTCTGCACAGAAAAGATAGGAGAGGCTTAGACTTTAACATGTAAGTCAATTAATAGCCTTTTTGCAGTACGTGGGTAGTATTATTGCAGTACCACTAAGCACAATACAAAGTGCAGTTTGGGCGGCATAGGCCCAATTGGATTATGCAGGAGCAGCTACAGTATATAATTAAGGCTCCTAGTTTTCCGTTTTTACAGATAATTACAGACAGAAAACAAAGTGTTTCCTGTCTCTATACATTTTTAAAAACGGAAAAATGCAGAAAAGTCTACTTTTTGTGGGTGACTGTCTATGCTGTTTTTTGTGATTTCTAGGACAACAGCTGAGCATGTAGGCAATATGGGAAGTTAAAAATAGGTTGAGATTTCCCTAAATGCAGGTATATGGTGACATATATTTGTATTATGCTTATATTTACCCGAAGGTGTAGTATTTTGCTATATTTGGCTGCTTAGTTTGCTAAAACGTGACAGGCAGCAAGCATGTTTATCAGTTAAATGTAAATGTATTTCGATTTATATAGCGCACAAATCACCCAGGGGTCTCAAGGCGCTTGCTTGGGGAACCCATCCTGGTATTCCCCTGTGAGATACCCCGGCAGGGTATTCACAAGGTGAAAGCCAGGCATCCCGCCGCGAGGGGCCTTAGTGGAGATTAAGCAAGCTATTGCCCAGAGTCGCAGAGTGTGACCCCGTGAGTCAAGTAGGCACCGGAGCGAGAATTGTTGAGTCCGTGGAATTTTTGAGCCCGAGACCCGACGAGGCGGGGAATCGAACCCTGGTCCACGGCTGATCTCAGCTTCCGGGTCTGCCGCCTCTAACCACTGAGCCACGCTTCTCCACTAAATAAATGTGGAAATATACAATTTTATCACTCCATATATTCGCAAAACACAAAATAAATATGGATAATTACCAATAAGATGGGCATAAAATAAATATGGATGAATGCAGACGGAAATGTAAAAAATAAAAAATACATAAAACCGGGAGCCCTATATATATAATGCATTAACTTGTCAGAGAGGGTTGAGATGGGTAATGCAGAGCCCTATATATAATGCATTTGGCAATGCAGCGCGCAACAAAATTAATTTAATTTATTTATTTGTATACTTACCTCCGTGAGGCCTTAATCCGGAGTGTACTTCCCCCACACTGCCCCTCCCCCGCCCTGCGTCACTGCCCGGCAGCCCTCCCTCCAGGAGCCTCTACTGCATACGTATACTATCTATAAACAGCTGTATCTAAATTTAAACTTTTGAGCCAATGTAAAAACAGATTTTTTATTTATCTGCATTTATTGTACGTGTTCAATATGTAGTTAGAAGGGGCTGGGTCTGCAATCCCAAAGAAGGATTGTCTGTATCATTTGTGTGATAAATCTTTAGAGATATTTGACCATCTAATTCGCATCTGCACTAATCTACTTGAATTTGAGAAGAAATATGTGTGTCTAATTTTCAACGAGGTGGAGTGTAGTATTTCAAAGTGAATTTGTGTTTGAAGGGTAATTAAAAATCGGATGATTACGTGTATCACAAAATTCTAGCGACGTTCAGTTCAAAATTTGCAAAAGTAACCACAACAATTATATAATTTTAAAAAACCCATTACATTCAATTGCCTGGGGCAAATTCGTCTAATGTTCAACGAGGTGGAGTGTAGTATATTGAAGTCTCCAGTAAATTTGTATTTTAAGGGTAATTACAAAAAGGATCATTAGTTGTATCACAAAATTCTAGCGATGTTCAGGTCAAAATTTGCAAAAGTGACCACAACAATTATAACATTAAAAAAAACATTACATTCAATTGCATGGGGCAAATTCCTTTATTTGGAAATTCTGTCTGACTTGCTCCTTACCAGAAAAATGATAAAAGGCTTGTTAAGTTTTAATAACTGTGTTATAAAGTTCCTCGCCAGCTACTGTTTAATAAAGTCTGTGTTAACATATTTGGCTATAATCCTTACATTAAGAATTTTTGTTTGTATACGTCTCTTTGATTAGACACTGCTTGCTCAAAACATCAATTCTATATTTTATTCTGTAGTCTTGTGATTAATGAGTTGCTCTGTTTTTCTGAACTGCAGTTTGGATCAGTTGACAGGTTAATTTGTGTTTTGTTCATTCAATGCATCTTCCCGTAATGGTCACTTACTCCTCCTACTTACCATCACAATAACACACCTGTCATACAGCAATCACTTTCTAACCCTCGATCCTGGACCAGTAATACTGGCCGTGGTAATGGTGTTTATGGTGATAGTGGTAGGGTGATGATAATGATGATGGTGGTTATAGTAATGGTACTGAAAATGGTGTTAGTGGTGATGGTGAGCGTTGTAATGGTGGTGGTTGTAGTAGTGATGTCAATAATGGTGTGAAGGTGGCATTATTCATGGTTCTCTTAATAGTAGTGGTGGTAGTAATGGTGGTGGTCATGGTCTTTCTGATAGTGGAGATATTGGAATTGGTGGTAATGGTGGTGGTAGCAATGCTTGCAGCAATGGAGTTATTGGTGGTAGCTATGGTTGAGGTGCTGGTGGTTGTAATTGATCTGCTAATAGTGGTGGTGGTAACAGTGCCCCCCCCCCCCCAGCCCTTGACCAAGGTGGGGTAGAGTCCTTTGGGTTTATATTAAACAACCCCTCAATCCAGAATTCCTTTTTTGATAAGTCTCTGGATATTCATAAACACTGGGAGAGAATTTAATAAAAAATCCCGGGCTCCATTTTTTGAAAAACAACGTCTTTCGTGATGTTTATAAACATCGGGGATGGGGCAATTATTTTGACAAAAATATGCTCTGGTGGAGTTCATTATGAACTAATTCTGGAGGATAGCATTACAAGTGTCTATACCCTGCTTTGCTAAAGAAAGTGGGTTCTCAAATTAACTAGCACTTCATTGCTTAAAGGTGGGAAAAGTCTCTATCTCTTGTGCCCACTGCCTAGCCCAAGGGTGGGGTGGTTTAAAAAAATATATGATGGGTGAGTTGTCACCCACTTCTACACCCTGTTCCCTTTTGGGAACAGTGTGCAGGCCTGGAAGGCAGCTGACCCACTCCATTGTGCCTAATGAAATTGTGTGGGAGTTGGAAAAGCGCGTCACCCATAATCTGCTGACGCACCCTGTTCCCAATTAGAAACAGGGCACAAGAGCAAGTGAAAGTTTTTTTGTTTTAATGCCCTGCCTCATTTTTGGGTAAGTAACTTCCTATCCTCTAAAGCAACATAAGTGGCCAATGAAGCATTGCCTTCACTCTCCCTTGAGCAAGACGGAGAACAGTTCTTTGTAAAACACCCGTTTGGTCATGAGTGAGGGGTACGGGGTCTCAGTGCTGCCCCCCAGTACATGTTAACAGTTTGGCAAGACAAAAGGGTATGGTGTGCATTTTCTACTGGGGAGTTAGGCAAGGCCAGGAAGGAAATAAACTCCCACCTCCCTTAGGAAAGGTGGTTGTAGGTAACTTCATAAAATACTCCCTCTTAGGCAAGGCAGGTGGCATACGGGGCCAAACACAATGGTCATCTTTGGAGAAGGTGATAGAGTAGAGGCCTCCTTTTCTTTTCCACCTTGACCCTAGGTACGATGAGGGGTGCGGATTCATTGTAATCCCCTCCTCGCCTTTAGGCAAGCAGGGAGGGTGCATTTCCCCTCCCTGAGGCAGATGAAGGTTTCCCCAGTCGCCCTTTGGCACGGTGAGTGGGGGTTAGTGTACAGTCCCTTCAGACTTGAGCAATGCAGGGGTCACATATTTCCCCCTCTGTCTTGGGCAAGGTGAAGGGGTGTTAAGTGTGCAGCCCCATCAACGCTTTGCCAATATGAGAGGGAGACCAGCACACATCAGGGCAGTGGTAAGCTACCCCAATTCAAATTACATTATGTTCCCAACTTTGAGCAAAGTGGGCAGAGTGGGCCCCCAGGGGGACTGGGCACGAGCCAATGTCCCCCTGGGGTATTTCGCGCGAGGGACGACCTCACGCGACCTGATTGGGAGGGTGGGAGGGGCTGTTCCAGGCGCGGGGAGGGAGAGGGAGGGCGACATCACTCTGTGCGAGTGAAGGAGCGGTGGTGTCTTTTTGACCCACCCACCCACCCTGGCTTTGAATGAAGTCGGGGAAGGTGTTTTTTGTTCTACGTTGACTGTATTGTGGTCCTGTTTGAAGTCTAAAAAAAAAAGAAAAAAAAAAAGGATGTCACTTTAGGGCACTATAGACAGACTCTTTTCGTCCTGTGTTGTTGGCGTGTTTTAAGGGATAGGATAATCTAGAGCGGATTCATCCTTTCTCTAGGGGGAGGGGTTGGGAGGGTAGGTGGGAAAGAAAAGGAAAGATGGAAATAATACTGCTGGTTATGGAAAACAAGTTATGGATTGTTGCGAAGAATAAAGCATTGGGGAAAGGAAATGTATACAATGAGAAAAAGGTTTTGGGGAAAATAGTACAAGGTATTGTTGGAAAAAGTTAATGTTGCTGGGTCTGTCTTTGGCTGTCCTAGTAATAAAAGTGACCTTTTATGCTAATAAACAGAGTCGTGTGAGAGTCCTTATTTGCGCAAATGTACTGGATTTGCCCCTCCATGGCAATTTGGCAGGGCTTGGGGGGGAATGAATGAACCTTCCCTCAAGTGGAGGGAAGACTATATATCACCCCTCTGGTCCTGGCCGACATGGGAGGGGAGATTGATTTTCTTTATTATATCTCTCACCACCTTGTCAAATAGGCTGCAGGAGAAAGATGCACAAGTGAGCGGGTTTACCCACTAACTAATCAGTAGTGCAGCATCTCCTCTCCCACTATGCTGCTTTCTTTTTGATTTCCTTATTTTCTTTTTTCCCACTCAGTGTTTGTGAATATTGCGAGGAAAAGACTGGAGTGCGGTGGTTGTGCGTTACGTTCTTACTGTCTGTGATCAATGAGTTTTCAAACAATTTGAAAAACATACAACTTTCGACATGGATACAGGACACTCACGTTATGCCTCATAATTCCAAAACTGCTGATCAAGGGAAAGGCTGCTTCCAAAACCTTTTTTTGTAGGAGCTTTGTGCGCTGAAACAGTCCCCAATAGAAAATCACATTTTATTGGCCTGTGAAAAAATGAGTTGGAACCTACTTATTACTTTTAGGTTTAAATCTGTTTTATTGTCGCATTGGCATGTCAAGACAACAGCACACTTCGAGAGAACGGTCTCCGCATCACAGAATAATAATGCAACTTTGAAATCCCGTTAAAAAGAAAAGACGGAACGCCAGAAAGAACAAAAGAAAGAAACTCCCCGCACAGCCCACCCTTGTACCTCCCCCCACCCAACCCATGTAACACTAGCTGCGTAAGTTATAATGTCAGGGTGTTGAAAGATGTTCGTGTGTGTTCTCCGTGATCTAGGTTGCCTATAAGTCGGCCAGACGCAGTAGCCGCAAATAACAGGTACAGGTCAGTTCTCTAACGGCCTGATTCATCAAGCTAAATTGCACTCGCAAAGGGCAAGATTCTCAGAATCTTGCCTTTTGCGAGTGCAATTTTTGCATTTGGGATTCATCATCCCAAATGCAAAATTCGCTATTAAAGAATTCGCACATTTGCGAAGAATTGAATTTAAGGAATCTCTATTTGAGATTCCTTAAATGCAATTCATGAAGCATTTTAAAATTGCGAAAATACAATTTTGGGCCGCTATTTACCGAGAGGTCAGACCTCTCGGTAAATAGCAAAAACTTAGAAAAATGCTTTTAAAAGCATTTTTCTAAGTTGCATGTTGCACACACACATGTCCTTTGGACATGTGTGTGCGCAACACCTGTTTCAATTTGCATTTAAGGGGTGCTACAGGGTGTCCTTTGGACACCCCTGGCACCCTTTAAATCGCTATCTTATTTGCGAGTAGCAAATTGCTAATCGCAAATAAGGAATACTCCCCATTCATTCCTATGGGCCAAAAGGCCCATAGGAATGAATGGGGAGTTATTCCTTATTTGCGATTAGCAATTTGCTACTCGCAAATAAGGAATGTGTAGGAATCGCTATTTATTTAGCAATTCCTACATGAATACCGTTTTGCGAGTCCTTAATAGCGATTTGCTATGAATCGCTATTAGGGGCTCGCAAAACGGCCCATTGATGAATAAGGCTGTAAATTCCTTAGTTAGTAGAGCAAGAAAGGGGCTCCAAATGGTTCTATATGTCTCGCCCTGTGATGTCAATGTAAGGGGGAGTTTTTCCATCCCCAATATGTCACATAGGTGTCTGAGCCAAGCCACATGGGTCGGAGCAGTATTAGTGCCCCGTGGGCCAGGATAGTCTGATGGGCGGCCCCCTGGGCTATGCTAATCTGGCGCCCTCTATGGATGAGAGAGGGTAGATGAGAGGGTTAGGGAGGCCTAGCAGTGTGTATGATGAAAATCTGGGAAGCTGAGTGGAAAAGTGAGTGTCAATGTCATCTAATACTGAGGCCCAGAACGCTGTCACCCAGGGCAATCCCAAAGAATATGAGTGACTGTGCCTTTTGCTTCACATTGGCGCCAGCATGTGTCACAGCGGGCCGGATTCCCCTTATGAAGTTGCACCAGAGTTAAATACCAATAGGAGGTAGGTATAACGGACGTTTAGGTGCTTGCCATGTTGTAGGTGGTGTGTCTGGCTCAGTGGTATATGTCGCGCCATTACTTAGGGGAGAGTGGGCAGCCTATTTCAGATTCCTAGCCCTTCTGGGAGAGGTATTTGTCGTCGGGCAGAGTGGGCTGGAGCAAAATGTATAACTCAGAAATGAGGGATTTGTTTGTGTGTTTGCCCAGGAGCCATTTCTTGTACGGTGTCAGCAAGCTCCCTGCTCCCTGACGTATCAACGGATGTGCTACCCAGTGTCTTATTTGGAAGTATTGGAAGCGTTCAGATTCAGGGATAGCATAATCCATTCTTAGGGTGTCAAATGGGACCAGCCCTTCTTGATAAAAAAATGGCCTATTGCCCTAAAGGGCGTCCCCCGCCATACCTGGAATGATGCTCCCAATCCAGGTGTAAAGTTAGAGTTGCCAGCAACTGGAGTGAAGGGGGACGGCAGGGAGGTCAGCCTCCCTTTGCGCAAGCATCTGTCCCACACCTGTAGAAGAGAATGAGTTATCAGGGAGATGTATAGTCTAGGAGCTCGGTGATCTTGTGGCAGAAATAGGACCTTCACCAGTGATGTTCCGACCAGGGCTCTGTCCACAAATAGTCAGTGCTTTTTTGACTTGGCCCTGGTCCATTTCACTAAATAGCGAAGCTGGGCGGCCTGGCAATACCGAAGAAGGCAAGGTACCCCTAAGCCCCCCTCCACCAGGGAAGCCAGCTCTGCTTCCTACTCATTCTGGGCCTCTTACCAGCCCATATGATGTGAGCCAGGGCTGTCTGAAAAAGAGGATCCTGGGGAGAGTAGTAATTTTTATGGCTGCAACATGGCCCAATAGAGAAAGCGGGTAGTGTTGCCATTGGTCCAGTTCAGTTCTAATTCGACCTGTCAATGCTCCATAATTTAGGATGTTTGTGTTCTCTAGTGTCTAGCATAGCTGGACTCCTAAGTATGGGATAGAGTTGGGTGCCCAACAGATCATATGTGCTCACATTAGTGTCTCCAACTCAAGATGGGGGAATGTGAGGTTGAGGGCTTGAGACTTGCGGAGGTTCATGCGGAATTCGGACACCTGTCCGAACTCTGTTAATTTGGTTAGAAAGGGGGGCAGGCTCCTAACTGAGTTGTCTAGCAGAACCATAACATCTTAGGCTTACAGGCCAATGCGGTGTTCTTTCCCTCCCAAGGGAATCCCACTAATTAGGGGATGGTCTTGCACCCGCAAGGGAAATGGTCTCCATAAAAGGGGCGAATAAAAGAGGGGAAAGTGGGCAGCCCTATCCCGTGCCTCTGTGTGTGGGAAAGCTGTCTGAGCCCAACTCATTGACTCTCACCGAAGCCGACAAAGCCCCGCAGCCACTGTGAACCCAAGATCAAAATTTCATACTGAATTCAAAATGTGCCAGTGTCGCCTGAAGGTAGGGCCAGTGGACCCGATCCAAGGCTTTCTCGGCGTCCACTGAGAGTAACATGATGGAGCCCTGCCTGTGATGCGCCTTGTCTATAATGTGCAGGAGTCTTTTGGTGTTGTCTGCGCATTGCCTCTGTTGAAAAAATTCTGCTTGATCGGGGTGACTAAGACACCCTGCATCAAGGGGTTGAGGCGAGCTATGAGGATACCTGTGAAAAGTTTTGAGTGTGCATTTAATTGTGATATGGGGCGGTAGTTAGCGCAGGACCGCTTGTCCGTTCCAGACTTGGGGATGACAACAATGGTCGCCTCAAGCATAGAAGCCGGGAGAGAACCTGAGTCCTCAATAGCGTTAAAGAGGCGGGTGAGGACAGAAGGCTTTGTAGAACCCGGAGGAAAAGCATCCTGGGCACGGGGACTTCAACGGCTTAGGCATCGAGATGGTGGCAGTAACTTTATTCACTCGTATTGGCTCATCAATGGAGGACTCTTGGGAGTCGGTCAGTTTGGTCATGGGAGAGCTGTGGAGATAGCGCACTATGGCCTCAGTGGGGACCAGTTGATCTGAGTAGAGCGTCAAGTAGAAGTCCTTACACTGGGCTGCTATGGAAGCGTTGCCCACCACTTCCTCTCCATTCGCTGTCAGGAGGGAATGGACTGTATTGGCTTGTTGTTGGGCTCTGAGCTTCGTGGCTAAGAGTTTGCCGCTCTTGTTCCCATTCAGGTCAAATGAGTGTTTGAGGCTGTTAGACCCGTCTGCTTCTGAGAGTCCCCTCACCACTATGATTTCTTTTGTTCCCCTGTACCTCCCAAAATTTTTCGTTTTTTTATTTGTCTACCAGGACTTTTTATGTGTTGTTTCATGGGGTTAGATGTTCCTTGACGCCCAGTTGCTCACAAGGTTTGTGGCACCTATTTACAAAGGCGCCTGGCCCAAACCTGTGGCATTACAAGCTGGGGTTGTCAACCTGTGTAAATGAACTTAAAATGGTGGACACCCTTTTTCCTCATGTGAAGTGACTCCCATTGGAGCCTTCATGAACCCTGGCCTTTTGAGGTTTTGGCGCCCTTTGGTTGGCGCGCATTTCTGACAGGAATTCCTTTATTTTCCTCAGATACACAAAATGGCTGCTCTAGAACCCCAGTACGGTGGCTGTGAGTGTCCTAAATACCCCTCAAGAGTGCCATGTCATTGTCACAGCCAGAGAAGGTTCTAGAACCTTCTGGCTCGTGCCAGTACCCCCGGGCACTGGCTATATAAGGCCCAGTCCCTGGCGGCCATTTTAGATTAGATTAGATTAGATTAGATTAGATGAGATTCGACTAGAGAAGAAGAGATTCCAGACTTGACACCAGATTGACACCTGCCCTGTTGACCCCTGAGGTGGCTGGTAGCGCAGGCAGTAGAGCAGCAAAGGGTTGCTGGCGTTGTGTCTGACTGGCGTTCCAGTCAGCTACGTGAGAAGTGACCTAGCGCCTACAGCGCCTGCCCAGCGAGTACCTCATTGCCCCCAAAGACTGTGGCCAGATTCGTGTGCCTCTCCGCCCCCCCCCCCGGTGGTGAACTGTGATCGACTTATCGAGTCACGAGGCGAGAGCAAGTTCGCCGCGACCGCGATCGTCAGCTGTGCCCCCTTCGCGATAGGTGCCTCTAGAGGGGAGCTCGGACGTCTCCAAGCCCCACCAGCGTAGAGCGCTTCCTGCGCAGATTGAAGGTGAGGTGGTGCGCCGGGGCGGGGAAAGGCCGGCCTTCGTTGGGCGGGACTAGCGTCTTCGCCACTCCCCAGTGACCCGGGAGCTGTAGCTGGGGGCGGGAACCACCCTGTGTGCGGAAGTCGGAGGGAGGTCCGTGGAGCCCCTGAGAGCCCCGTCGTTAACGAGAGGAGTGCTGTGCCCGACTGAATCGTATCTTGATTGCAGCCGATGTGAGGTGGGCCCGTTTCCTCATAGTGAATGCAGCGTTGTGAAGGAACTGTGAACCGGCATTTACTTGACTGTGCGCGAAGGTTGTGTGACCTCTCCGGCAGCCCGTTCGTCAGTCTAGTGACTTTGAACTGGTGCCGCCTGTGCTCAAGTGGTGCTAAAGCCCGTAGGCGCGCATAGACCCCACCGGCAAAGCAGAGATCCTATCCCGGTGACCGCCAAGTGCAAATGATGTATTGACTGTGTTTCCTTGCCTTCTAGATATACGCGCATACGCCTTGAGTGATTATTAAAGAGTCCCAAACCTTATTTTGTGCTCAGAGAAGCCGTATACCTGGTCATTGAAAACAGCATAAACTGTAAGAGTTATCTTTCCCATTTGAAACGTATTGCAGATGTAATGATTCTAAAGTATTTAATTGGTGGCAGCGATACCAGAAGAAACATGTGGTTGTTTATTTAAATGAACCAATATTTATTGTGATATTTATTGTGATATTTATTGTGATACTCATTCCTGAAGTTATTCTATTTATTAATACTATTTATTACCAGAACTGTATGACCAAAAGAAATGTATATGTGCTTTCCCAGTCAACCCTATTTACAACAAATAACTTTTGTATAAAGGAATCGTATTTTTATACAGCAGTGGTGTGGTGTCCTTCTTTTTGGTGTGGATGTACAAGGAGTTATTATTGGGTCAGAGCCGGCTTAACACTACAGCCTTCACTTGCCTTGTCACTTGAGCCAAGCTACCCCCTTTGTGCTGGGCTTGCCCATCGCAGGTCCAACATAAAATTGGTGCTCAGCAGGTGGGATTGCGAGCCGTGCTTGTTTTGAACCCCATAATAATTCAGTGTGCACCACAGGTACACACCCAGAGTTTTCTCCTAGCGGCCCTCAAATTCAACGTTTTGCTTTTTCCAAATTCTTTCCTGGAGGTGGGTGGAAGTGACCCTCAAAGTCCTTATCCTGGTCACCTACTTCGGGGTGGTGGTCCACACTTTTCATTGACAAGATGGAATTCGAAATGTCAGAGCTGGAGACCTATACTGTGGCACAGCTCAAGGATTTCTGTCAGGAGAGGGGAGTGTTTGTCAGGCGAGGGGCCAAAAGAGAGGAGCTCCGTACTAGTCTGCGAGCATGGGTGGAAGCACACACGGAGGGAACGGTGGGGGAGGAGGAATCGGACAGAGGTACTGTCATTGATAGGACTGCGGAATGTCCCCCGGGGGTGGGTGAGATGTCAATCAGCCCCAAGGCAACCTCACGGGAGGGCAGCAGTGTGTCATCAAGAGGGTTGTCAGAAACCGAGTTAGCTGACAGGAGAGAGGATAGACTGTTAAGGTGGGAAATAGCAAAAATGGAGTTGGAAGAAAGGAGGGAGGGGAGGAGGTTGGAACATGAGTCCAAGCTGGAGATGGAAAGGAAAAGGATGGAACACGAGTTCAAGCTACGAGAACTCGAATTCCAGGCCCCTAACATCACTCCGAAGGGTGTCGAGTCAAAGGAATTTGCCAGGGAGCCCAGGCCCCATTTACCCAAGGACGTAGTCGCCAGTTATACCGCTGGAGATGACATAGCCAAGTGGCTGGCAGCCTATGAGGTCTCCTTAAGAGCCCATGGGATCCATGAGAAGCATTGGGGTGGTGGATTATACCGGTACATGCCTCCGACAGGTAGGGATGCCCTATTGGCCCTAGACTGGGAGGAACAGGTTAATTACCCCGCCATGAAGGTGGCGCTCATCAGGAAGTTTGGGTTGACCCCCGAGAAATACCGGCAAAGGTTTAGGGGCAGCCACAAACTGAGCTCACAGAATTGGGTTGACTTCCTGGATTTTGCCAAGAAAGCCCTGGATGGGTGGGTCCAAGGTAATGAGGTGGAGGACTATCGAGGGTTGTACGACTTGATACTCAAGGAACATCTACTCGAGAAATGTCTTCCCGAGCTGAGGCAACACCTGGTAGACAGCAAACGTACTTGCCCCCGTAAGCTTGCTGAGGAGGCGGACATTTGGGCAAGTACCCGAGTGTCCACGAAGGGGACGGGAGGAGATTCTCAGAAGTCCGGACAGGGCGCTCCCCAGAAGAAAGAGGGGGGAGATAACAAGAAGCAGGAGTTCTCCAAAGGCCCCCAAAATACCTTTAAGGGGAAAAGTTTCTTCTCCACTTCTAAGGCTAACCCGCAGAAGAACCCTAATCCTGGCCAGAGTCAGCAGCCAAGGGTTATCCATTGCTATGAGTGCGTTGGTATTGGACATTATAAGGGAGACGTGAAATGCCCAAAGCGACCACCCCCTCCCACTGGAGGAAAGGCCCCGGGAGTCGCTAGTGTATCGCTCGGGAGGAGATGCCCTTAGTTAAGGGGGGGGAGTGGGCGGGTGTCACCTTAGTGTCCCTGGGTGATCGGGAGATGGTTCCAAAGATCCAGGTGCCCTCAAATACTACCAAGTATGGGCAATGGGTCACCATCAATGGCCATAGAGGGGAAGCTCTGAGAGATACAGGAGCCAGTATGACTATGGTAAGGAGTCATCTGGTGTCCTCAGAGCAGGTGATTCCAGGCGTACTTCATCCAGCCGCGATGGCTGACGGCAGAATGGGCCACTATCCTGTGGCCGAGGTTCCCTTTGAGTGGGGAGGGGTTGCAGGTTCACTTCGAGTTGCCGTAAGCCCGTGCCAGTCGATTGTCTGCTGGGCAATGATATGGAGCACAATGCTTGGAAGGAGGTGGAATACCGGACTCATACTGAGATGCTGGGTACACCTGATTGGGCCTGTGTGAGTACCAGGTCTGCGGCTGCTCGGGAGGAGAAGTCGCGTGGGTTGGAGCCTGGAATAATGGCCCACCCAGCTGCTGATGAGGGAACATTTCGAGGACAGGAGGAGCCTGCCTCGATGTCCATGCCCCGTGAGACGGATAGGCCACCTGTGGAGGTGGACCCGGAGTCCGCGGAGGAGGACATGGTTCCGTTGGAGGACTTGCCTATCCCCGCTGAGTGGCGAGTGGAAGGAGGACCATCCAGGGAGGAACTGAGCAAGGGACAAAGGGAATGTCCCACCCTCGAGGGTCTGAGGCAACAGGCTGAAGCCCAGGCAGCAGGTAACGAGTCTGGGAACTATCGTGTTTACTGGGAGGATGGTCTCCTCTACAGTGAACCCAGGGCGCCAGTGCACGGATTGTCACGGGCCCTGGTAGTCCCACAGTGTTACCGAGCCTTCCTATTAGAGTTGGCTCATGAGATTCCCTTGGCAGGACACTTGGGTCAGGACAAGACCTTTGCCCGGCTTGTCCCCCACTTTTATTGGCCTCGAATGAGGGTGGCGTCCGACACATACTGTCGGTCGTGTGTGTCATGCCAAGCCAGTGGGAAAACAGGGACGAAGCTGAAGGCTCCCCTGGAACCACTTCCCGTCGTTGGCACCCCCTTTGAAAGGGTGGGCATCGACATTGCTGGGCCCCTAGATCCACCTACATCATCCGGTCACAGGTTTATCCTGGTCTTGGTGGATCACGCCACAAGGTATCCAGAGGCAATTCCTCTGAGAACCATTACTGCACCAGTAGTGGCCAAGGCCCTGATGGGGATCTTTACCCGAGTGGGATTCCCCAAGGAAGTTGTGTCCGACAGGGGGACCAACTTCCTGTCAGCATATATGCGGGCCATGTGGAAGGAGTGTGGAGTGACTTACAGGTTCACCACTCCTTATCACCCACAGACCAATGGTCTTGTGGAAAGGTTCAACCAAACCTTGAAGGGTATGATCAGAAGTCTACCCGAAAGCCTGCGGAGGAAATGGGACGTCCTCCTACCCTGTTTGCTCTTTTCCTACAGGGAAGTGCCGCAAAAGGGAGTGGGCTTCAGCCCCTTCGAGCTTTTGTACGGGCACCCTGTACATGGACCTCTCAGCCTGGTGAGGGACTCCTGGGAAAAGTCTCCCCGGAAAGTTCCCCAGGATGTGGTGAGCTACATGCTGGCCTTCCGAAGCCAAATGGCTAAGTTGTGGAAGCAAGCTTCTGACAACTTGGAAGCCAGTCAGGCAGTCATGAAAGCGTGGTATGACCACAACGCTCACCCAGTGGAGTTGGAGCCTGGCCAGAAGGTGTGGGTGATGGAGCCTGGAGAGCTGAGTGCCGTCCAGGATCGTTGGACAGGCCCCTACGAGGTATTGGAGAAGAAGGGCAAGTCTACCTATCTGGTGGACGTAAAGACCCCTCGGCATCCGCATCGGGTGTTACATGCCAATCGCCTCAAGCCCCACTACGAGAGGCCCGAAGTCATGTTGGTTATGGTGACTGACGGATCGGAGGAAGAGGACACGGAGCCTCTCCCCGACCTTTTTGCGTCTCAAGAAAAGGATGGGTCAGTGGACGGAGTGAAACTCTCGCCAACCCTGACTCCTGAGCAGCAGGAGGAATGTCGCCAGGTCTTGGGGTCATTCACTCCTCTGTTCTCCCTTGTCCCGGGTAAGACCCACTTGTGTACCCATGACGTGGACACAGGGGACAGCCCACCTGTGAAGTCAAAGTCTTACCGGCTGTCTGACAAGGTGAAGGCCAGTATCCAAAGCGAAGTAGCTAAGATGCTGGAGCTAGGAGTCATCGAACCTTCAAGTAGCCCTTGGTCTAGCCCGGTGGTGTTAGTTCCTAAAGCTGCCCCACCTGGCACCACACCAGAATTGAGATTCTGTGTGGACTACCGAGGACTAAATTCGGTAACCAAAACGGATGCTCATCCGATCCCTCGGGCGGATGAATTGATTGACCGGTTGGGAGCTGCCCAATATCTCAGTACCATTGACCTCACTGCAGGGTACTGGCAGATTCCCATGTCTAATGGAGCCAAGGAAAGGTCAGCCTTCTCCACACCTGATGGACACTACCAGTTTTGCGTCATGCCCTTTGGGCTCAAGAACGCTCCTGCCACTTTTCAGCGGCTGGTGAACACGATCCTCACCGGGATGGAGACATTCTCTGCTGCTTACTTGGATGACATAGCTGTCTTCAGTAGCAGCTGGGAGGATCACTTGCAGCACTTGCAAGCCGTTCTCCAGACCCCGGAACGGGCTGGCTTGACGATCAAGGCCAGCAAATGTCAGATTGGACAGGGGTCGGTAGTGTACTTAGGACACTTGGTGGGCCGGGGAACGGTGCAGCCCCTTCAGGCGAAGATTGAGGCAATCATGGCCTGGAAACCCATCAAGACCCAGACTGAGGTCCGAGCCTTCCTGGGCCTCACAGGTTACTACAGACGATTCGTGAAGGGGTATGGCACTATCGTGGCACCCCTTACAGAACTCACGGCCAAAAAGCAACCCAGGAGAGTCATTTGGACGGAGGCTTGCCAGCGAGCCTTCGACACTCTGAAACAAGCATTGTGTAAAGCTCCAGTCCTGAAGGCTCCAGATTTTTCAAAAGAGTTCATTGTCCAGACAGATGCATCCGACATTGGCATTGGGGCGGTGCTATCGCAACTCAATGAAGAGGGTCTGGATCAGCCCGTGGTCTTTCTGTCACGAAGACTGCTTCCCCGGGAACAGAGGTGGAGTACCATCGAGCGGGAAGCCTTTGCGGTGGTCTGGGCACTGAAGAAGCTGCGACCATATTTGTTTGGTTCACACTTCCTTGTTCAGACAGACCACCGACCCCTTCGTTGGCTCATGCAAATGAAGGGGGAAAATCCCAAACTGTTGAGGTGGTCTATCTCCCTACAGGGAATGGACTTTCGGGTGGAACACCGGCCCGGAGTTGACCACGCCAATGCAGACGGTCTCTCCAGGTATTTCCGCCTTAGTGTTGAGGACTCCCAAGGGGTTGGGTAGCTCTCCCCACTTTCAGCTGGGGGGGACGCGTGTTAGACCCGTCTGCTTCTGAGAGTCCCCTACCCCCAATATGATTTTTTTTGTTCCCCTGTACCTCCCAAAATTTGTCGTTTTTTATTTGTCTACCAGGACTTTTTATGTGTTGTGTCATGGGGTTAGATGTTCCTTGACGCCCAGTTGCTCACAAGGTTTGTGGCACCTATTTACAAAGGCGCCTGGCCCAAACCTGTGGCATTACAAGCTGGGGTTGTCAACCTGTGTAAATGAACTTAAAATGGTGGACACCCTTTTTCCTCATGTGAAGTGACTCCCATTGGAGCCTTCATGAACCCTGGCCTTTTGAGGTTTTGGCGCCCTTTGGTTGGCGCGCATTTCTGACAGGAATTCCTTTATTTTCCTCAGATACACAAAATGGCTGCTCTAGAACCCCAGTACGGTGGCTGTGAGTGTCCTAAATACCCCTCAAGAGTGCCATGTCATTGTCACAGCCAGAGAAGGTTCTAGAACCTTCTGGCTCGTGCCAGTACCCCCGGGCACTGGCTATATAAGGCCCAGTCCCTGGCGGCCATTTTAGATTAGATTAGATGAGATTCGACTAGAGAAGAAGAGATTCCAGACTTGACACCAGATTGACACCTGCCCTGTTGACCCCTGAGGTGGCTGGTAGCGCAGGCAGTAGAGCAGCAAAGGGTTGCTGGCGTTGTGTCTGACTGGCGTTCCAGTCAGCTACGTGAGAAGTGACCTAGCGCCTACAGCGCCTGCCCAGCGAGTACCTCATTGCCCCCAAAGACTGTGGCCAGATTCGTGTGCCTCTCCGCCCCCCCCCCCGGTGGTGAACTGTGATCGACTTATCGAGTCGCGAGGCGAGAGCAAGTTCGCCGCGACCGCGATCGTCAGCTGTGCCCCCTTCGCGACAGGTGCCTCTAGAGGGGAGCTCGGACGTCTCCGAGCCCCACCGGCGTAGAGCGCTTCCTGCGCAGATTGAAGGTGAGGTGGTGCGCCGGGGCGGGGAAAGGCCGGCCTTCGTTGGGCGGGACTAGCGTCTTCGCCACTCCCCAGTGACCCGGGAGCTGTAGCTGTGGGCGGGAACCACCCTGTGTGCGGAAGTCGGAGAGAGGTCCGTGGAGCCCCTGAGAGCCCCGTCGTTAACGAGAGGAGTGCTGTGCCCGACTGAATCGTATCTTGATTGCAGCCGATGTGAGGTGGGCCCGTTTCCTCATAGTGAATGCAGCGTTGTGAAGGAACTGTGAACCGGCATTTGCTTAACTGTGCGCGAAGGTTGTGTGACCTCTCCGGCAGCCCGTTCGTCAGTCTAGTGACTTTGAACTGGTGCCGCCTGTGCTCAAGTGGTGCTAAAGCCCGTAGGCGCGCATAGACCCCACCGGCAAAGCAGAGATCCTATCCCGGTGACTGCCAAGTGCAAATGATGTATTGACTGTGTTTCCTTGCCTTCTAGATATACGCGCATACGCCTTGAGTGATTAATAAAGAGTCCCAAACCTTATTTTGTGCTCAGAGAAGCCGTATACCTGGTCATTGAAAACAGCATAAACTGTAAGAGTTATCTTTCCCATTTGAAACGTATTGCAGATGTAATGATTCTAAAGTATTTAATTGGTGGCAGCGATACCAGAAGAAACATGTGGTTGTTTATTTAAATGAACCAATATTTATTGTGATATTTATTGTGATATTTATTGTGATACTCATTCCTGAAGTTATTCTATTTATTAATACTATTTATTACCAGAACTGTATGACCAAAAGAAATGTATATGTGCTTTCCCAGTCAACCCTATTTACAACAAAGAACTTTTATATAAAGGAATCGTATTTTTATACAGCAGTGGTGTGGTGTCTTTCTTTTTGGAGTGGATGTACAAGGAGTTATTATTGGGTCAGAGCCGGCTTAACACTACAGCCTTCACTTGCCTTGTCACTTGAGCCAAGCTACCCCCTTTGTGCTGGGCTTGCCCATCGCAGGTCCAACAGAGGCGCAACAGGGTGAATTCCCCTCTGTCAAGGTCCAGGCCAGCCAGTTGTTTCTGTGCAGCCTCCAGCTGACGCAAGACCCTGGGGGCACTGGTACAGTGGTGGATAAACTCCAGCTCCCTAACCTTATACTGCAGCTCGGCTCGCTTAAGCCTCCTCTATCTGTTCTTGGCGGCCGAAAGGGAGATCAACCCCCCTCTAACCCCCACCTTTAGTGCATCCCAAATGACCGGGAGCAGCACTTCCAAATTGTCATTAGCTTCCAAGTAGTCACCATTAGTCTTCTTAAGCTGCGTTATCACCTCAGGTTTCTGCAGCAGCGACTAGACTGACGACTTTGGTGCTAGAAACCAAGGTTCGAGCCTCAGGGTTGCGTCCACATCCTGTGATTCTGGTCAAATCACTTAATCTCCCCGTGCCTGAATGTTTCCTTGTGTAACGTAACCGGTGCTCATGTAAAGCGATCCAATACCTTCGGGTCGAGTTTGCGCTATATAAATTTGCATTAAAAAAACATACTGCTGTTGGGGATTGTGTATCTCCAGAATCAGCGCAGAGTGGTCGGGGAGGGCTCTCGGCTCGATCTCGACGGTTCGGAGGAGTTGGCGTAAGTCTTGGGTACCCAGAAAATAATCTAAGCGGGTGTAAGATTTATGGGCTTGTGAGTAAAATGTAAAGTCCCGGGTGCCGGCGTGGGATGCTATCCACAGGTCTATTAGACCAGCCTCCTTTAACCAGGCAAGGCCATAAGTTGACAGAGACCTGGTTCCCCCCTCCCTATGTACGGAGTGGTCTATATTCTTATCAAGTACTATATGAAGGTAACCCCCTATCAGGACCAGTTTGTCCTACGATCTTAAGGTCCCCGCTAAAGCCTCCCGGATAAAGCGCTCCTGCCCTTCATTAGGTGCATTGGGGGTGCCTAGTGTTAGCGCCTGTAAACCCAGCTGTATTTATTAAACCAGAAGACGGCCTTTAAGTTCCATCAGTTTCGGGCCAATTGAGCCTCGGAATGTGCATGAGAATAATATAGCCACCCCTGCCGTCTGGTGCCCTGATGAGGAGAACAGCTGCTGCGGTAAGGAGACCATACAGTGCCATGCACTTTTATAGAGTGCATGACAAAAAGTAAAAAAGAAAAGAACCTGGATCAGCGCGCAGCCAGTGGGAGAACACGTGCCGCAAACAGGAAGCTGTGATGGGCCCATGCTCCATGGCGAGGCGCAGACACCCCAGGAAGATTGCAGGAGGAGGTGAGCAGCTGGCAGAAAGCAGAAGGTGTGACCAGTAAGAAGCAAGGAAACGAGACTGACGTGGAAGCCAACCAGTTGTAAGTAATGGTAAGTAATAGGCTAGCTCTAAGCCCTTTTCTAAGATTTTTTGGTTAAAAATAGCTTTTGCTGACAGTGCATGCGCGCTGTTGGGGTTTTAACTTTTTCTTGTTAAGTATAGTTTTTATCACTGTAGGCAAAGCATAAAAAGCTTCTTTTAGCAAGGGTAAAAACAGCGATGACAAATTCCTTTGCTACTGTACAATCAAGGAAAGGGGGAAAGAACTGCAGTGTCAGCAAGATTAATACAATGGTTTCTCAAAGCTTAACATGGCGTGGCTTCAGGACCTATACAGTTTTGACAGAAAGCTTGTGATCAAAAATGTATCATTGCTAATTGTACCGTTTTAGGGTCATTATAAGTCATAATTAAGATGAACTCCTTGTATTTCTTCTGATTAACCTAGGGCAGTACAGTAAATTGGAACAGGGACTCAGAACGCATTTTAGCAAGAAAATGGGCCCGAAGTCAATAAGAAAGCATTAAATGGATACGTAATTTTTTTTCTGCAAAGCATTAAAGATTAGTTAACTTGCCACACGACGGCACCTCAAAATAACACTAATTATGATTTAAATAATTTCCCGCTATGTTGCCTGCACTCAGGCTGCAAACCAGACAAAACCTCAATCAATGGCATGCACCAGAGAACCAGTTTCGTGCACTCCCTAACTCACCCAATCCACGCTGAGGTCTCCTACTACCACAATTGGCCCACTTTCTATAGCCGCATAAGATATGCAAGCTGAAATCGCAAAAGTATGCCAGGGGATGAAAGAGTTCATTGAACATGGTCAAGGAAGGGACTAGCCAGAAAATTAAAATACCCCCCACTTGACACATACCTCTGATCAGACTGAGCGCGCATAGCGAACAAATGCATACTTCTTAACAAGAGTTTATTTCACTCTCCTTTCATTTATCCATCCATTTATCCTTCCATCTATTCATCCATCCATCTGTTCCTGCTTTCACCTTTACAAATATCTACCCAGTGCCCAATCCATCTTTTCAACCAGCCACCCATCAATAGGTTCATGTATCCATCAATCTTTTACCCATCCATTCATTCTTTCTTCTTCGTCTGTGCATTCTTCTATACTACGGAGCCCCTGATGAAGGACCACCTGCCCGAAATGCATTGGGCAGAGTCAAATGTCCAGTCATGAATGATTAGTGTTATGATGCAATAACATATGATGACATCCATTGGATGAAAGTTACCAAAAGGATTGAGAAATTGAACTACTGAATAAAGAAATAATTTTCTGAACAAACGGATTAAAGAGTATTTACATGATTTACAATGTTATTGAGTGCATTAAGGTACGCACCTCTGGGACAGAGATCTGCATTAACCCACATTCTAGATTTTATCCTCATACTCAGCAGGATCAACCTGACTGCACCACCCACCGAATTAACATGAATAGCCATCTGTGTATAAAACTACGGAGTGCGCAACACTGAACGAATTCAAAATCATTCTTCTATACGCCCATCCATTCACACTTTCACCAGTCAATCCTTTCCCTCTTCCATCAAGTCATTCATTCACCCTTTCATCCTATCTTTCTTCCATCTTTCACTTCACGCTTCCTTCCTTCCTTCCTGTCACCCCTTCTTTTTACTTCCGTTCTTTTTTCCTGTTGTGTCTACCCATCTTTTCCTGTCATACTTACTTTTTTCATATCTTACTGTCATACTCACTTATAGTTTTCTAATTATACCTCTCTCTGCGTTTTCTACTTTTTAACTTTTTTCTTTATGTCTTTCCATCCCTGTGCATGCCAGCTGACAGCTCATAATCCTCTGTCGTGGTATTTGGAAGCAGGGTTATTTTTCATCATTTTGTCTGAAAACCTGCAGACATAAGAGGCCCATAAGTAATTAATGTGTATGTGGACTCAGTTCACCAGCTTATAAGGCCCAGTGGGAGCCCCCGCTTAAGCTCCCAAAGCGGGGTGTTCCCTACGCCCCTGTACTCCAGGCAATTCGCTGCAGTGTTGCAGATGATGTGGAGAAATGTATTTTAGTTTGGACCGCAGAAAAACTGCATTAACATATCAGCCCTGCAGCCAGACCGTTGACTGTAGAGCATTACGCTTCCAGGGCTTAATTTGTGCAGGTGATTGCAGTTGGTGGGTCACAGCTCCGTTTGGGGACTGTGACTTATTTTTTATCATCAGACCCACAGCAAGAGTGAGAGAGAAAGGCAGAAAAAGGAGAAAGAAAGAAAGAAAGAAAGAACGAAAGAAAGAAAGAAAGAAAGAAAGAAAGAAAAAGAAAAAAAAGAAAGAAGAATGACAAAAGAAGACGTCAGGAACAAAAAGAACCCGTAAGAGTCTGTTGAAGAGACAGAAAGTGTACAGTGGAGGAAGGCAGGGCTGAAATGCAATCCCGACTGGACACCCTAGGTATTCGGCAACTTCAGCAATCGGCAGAACCAACAGTAATCTCGCAAGATCATCTCTGAACCCCATTGAGATGTTATGAATAATAATAATATCAATTTGTATTAATATGTAAATTAATATTATTATGTATTTATTTATTTAAATATTAACCACTTTAAAAACGTGGTCCTATCAGGCAAAATGGCACCAACTCGACCTTGAACATTTCCTGCTAAGAAAGGAGACTTTTAAAACGTACATAATTTTCCAAGTATCCTTAGCAAGAGTAAACAACTGCACGGTGGCTCAGCAGAGCCTCTATAAACATTGAATTCATGCTCTTAGGTTATTCTGCAGCATGGCCTGAAATAATGCTTTGCATTAAAATTGCATTAGCATTTATATTGTTGCAGGCAGCAAGGGATCTATGTTCCGGTCTGCAGGTGCCTCTGTTTAAGAGGGTGAATTATTGTTTGTCTGCAGATTGCATTTTACCACCTTACCTATTATTTCTATGTTTACCAAAACGTCTCAGAACTTTTGGCGAATCAACGACTAATAGCCAAAATCTGTCTATGAGTAGGAACCTCACCTGCCCAGCTCTACCCAGACACGTTAACCCTGGCAGCACTAATTTTACGCCTCGCTTTCCAATGCAGCTGTCCACAGACATTATTAAGTTTCTAAAATATAAACAGAGTAGGCTTTAAACCCACCGGGTGGAAGTATTTCCCTAACCTCAGGCTATTGGCTCTTCCGTGTATTATTCCGCCTCATGTGGACTGCTTGCATTGCATCGTAGGACTATTTTACGACACAAAAGAAAACTGAATTATTGTGCATTATATTCTTTATCTCATATCTAAAACAATCATTTTAATGTGTTTTCACCGGAGCAGACTTTTTATTAATTAGTAAGGACCCAAAATGCATGCCACAATTATTTTCTTTGTCTATGCTTATTGGCCCTTGATGAGGACTCAGACTTTTGCTTTTTTGACCATATACACATATGTACAGTCAAATGATGGTGTTCCATAAGCCTGAATCCTGCTGTAACAGTAAACTCACCATGGCTGCAGTCAGTCACTATCAGGCTGCAAGGTAAGAGTAACCATGAGTACTTTTTAAGCATGGCTTGGCAGCACAGCACATCTGTCTTTAGTCCTATTGTTACCAATTCTTCAAATTTCACATACTGTTGGCTCTTTGGTCTATCAATTCGCCTCTTACGGCTTGATTGTACTGTAATGCATGAGGGGCTGTTTTACACCCTAAAAGTACGCTGAATTTATTTAATAAATCTGTTGTATTGATAGAGCAATTGTTTTGGTTTAGTTTTTCACTGCAACAGGTTTTAGGTCTTGATTTATAGTTTGGCAGACTGAGTAGTGTCGATCGTGCTGGTGAAAGACATAATCTCTGCCATCTTGACGGTGCACTGCCTGACAAATTTAGAGATGACCGCTGGCCCACCGGTCATCTTCATGCATTGAAGGGAACAAAGCTGTCACAGTGGTTCCTTTCAATTTACTAAAAGTTTGGTGGACAGCTGGGGTTGGTTTTGATGGACGTCCTCTAAACTTTTGACTTTTATTTTTTTCAGAAAAAAAACTCCCAACGCGGTGGTTTGTTCAGAAAAATTCAAAACTGATGACGCACACACTTTCGGAGTTTTCTTCCAGAGAGTGGGGTTCAAGACTGCTTTTTAACTGTCCTTGACTGCTAGGTTATTCATGGCGGTGACATACAGGATAAAAATGCATTTCACTGTCCACCCAAAATAGAGCGGATGGTGTACTGACTTCCTCCGACAACCTCTAGTCAATGGGGGCATGTGAGGATGTATTCTGTCAAAGGGGTCAGCAGGAACTCCAGTGACAGACTATTTAAGGTCTGCCCATCTCTAAATGAGGCAAGTTGACCAAGTGTTTGGTGGATAGAGTACTCCATCATGTTTGCAACAAAGGACCCAGTCTGCCAAGCTCTAATTCGGGACCTTAGTCATGACTCAATATGTAAGCAAGACCTTTTGACTTTTCAGTGCTTGTTTATTTTTGCTGTATCAGTGCATATACAAGCGGACACTCCCATGCAGTGCTTAATTTCAGCTTTATTTTTACTGGTGCTGAGAACCACAATTCTTTACTTTTATTTATTTGTCAGTCGAATTCATTAAATTCATCAACAATACATAAAACACACTAAAAGACGTAAGGAAGATAAAAAACGTTAAAAAAATGAAAGCAAGAGATTAAAAACATTTGCATTCAATTTTCTGAGATAATTCCTCAAAGTTTTAGACACATACTAGCAGCTTGGCCAAACAAGTAGGCAAATAAATAAGGTGTCTAATGCAGATGTTAATTGAAAAGTACAGATCGATCTTGATGCAAGGCTGTTTTGATCTCATAAACCAAGCCGCATGGAGAAATCTAGACACAGCAAAATCAACCATGTGGTTAGTATCTGTTTTACAGATTATTGATGCTTCCGAAATTTGCCTAATCTTAAGGGTGAAGCAAAGTGACTTAATCCACTTTAGGTGGAATTACGTATACGCAGTACCATGATTTATTTTAGATGTTGGTCCATGTACAGTCAGTCAGTGCACATTGTGGTTGCTGGTGAGTGCAGTTAGTAGATATCACACTTTTAAGCTGTTTGACTCAATATGAGTGGCTAATGGCACTCACATTTTTTGGATGAGTTGAGAAATCAATGCTAAGTGCCTTATTACAACATTGACGGTCCTATAGCGCCGTCCAATGGAGGACTGCCTAAACCCTGGTGTGACCCCTGCCAGATTAGAAGTTAAATCCTTGTCTGGCAGACGGTGTCCTGCGACAGTCTGACGGCGGCAGTCCAATAGGCTCATAGAACAGCCTATCATGCAGAGCACCGCAGTCAGAGCCCCGACTGCACCTTCCTGCATGGGTAGCTTTATGCCACACTGTGCAGGAGGGGGGTGCAAATCCAGGGAGGCACTATATGTGCCTCCTTCGCAGGCACCCCAGGCCCAAATTCATCAGGGGGGTCCTGTTAGGGCCCCCTTTGTTGCCATTCCGCCATGCTTTTCATGGCGGGTTCACTGCCATGAAAACGGCATCAAAATGGCAACTCGGAATATGCTCCCAGTGCCGATTGCAGCACAACCAGCATATTCCTGCAGGTGAAAAACCACCGGCCCAGCGGGATCCTTGATCCCAGCTGAGCCAGTGGTCTCGTGGCAGTTTGAATGCCACAGTTGTAATACGGCTAACAGTCCAGCAGTGTGTCAGTCGTTGCACCGCCACCATGGGTAGGGCGGTCCATACTCGTAATCAGGCCCTAAGTGCAGTGCTGGGTACAATTGTAACTTCGGTGTGTGCTGTGTCAGTGGTACGACACAAGACTCAGACTGAATCCTGAGAGGACCTCACCAGGCAATCGTACCACAAACAAAAGTGGAAATTACAATGTCAACAGTTGCGCCCTTAACATCGGTGGATGTTGAACAAAGTTGTTGATGGTTGCGATTGAGCCAAAACAGAGACAATTGTGGTACTGCTGTGTTGCCTGTGTCTCCCCAATGAAGACTGGTGTCCTCCCAAAAAATGCTATTTGAGGCACAACTGGTCCTTTCTGCTATACATTCCTAGGCTGTTCGATAAATATTTAATTATCTCCTACAGAATCATATATATGATGTGGGATATTGTAGAACCCGTTTCTGATGATTGTATTTGAACTGAAGTGGTACTGGAAAGAGGAACGTATTATATTATTCAACCACTTGGTTACTGTTCCCCATCTAGGCTATTGATCTGTTGGGATTTCTGTTCAGCACTAATTTGAAGAATGTTGATTGATTACCCAACAAACGACGTCCTGTGCTCTCTGAGAGGTCAAATGAGAACATTTATATTGTCCGCAGGGAATTAAGATTAAGGTGCCAGGTTGGTGAATGGGATTACGGTGAATGCCCATGCAAATGGTTCTCCCTTAGAAAGCCTGTAGATAACTGTTTTGATTACCCAAGACATAACATAGAAGATCTGAAGCCATCTGGCCATCAACTTCCACTTTGCTGTAAGAGGTTGAAGGACTCAGGGCCTAAAGAAAGAGTCTATTGAAATAACTCATACTTGAAATATGCTCTAATCATCGGTGAGCTACAGTTCAAGATGAAAAGAAAGACTGAAAAGAATTCAGAAGACTTCTAGTTTCCCAAGCCAGCCTGACATGCTCAGGGCTGCAGAGAAGTAGAGCCTGGGACAGGATCTACCCGGTGAAACGTTTGTAAAACGAAACAAAGAATCCTACTGAATATGCCAGAATCAGGTTGACAGGTTACGAACTTTGAGGATCATAGGTGCTCATGAAGACAGACAAGGAGTTGTGCAGGTGCTCCGATTGACAACAGTAGTAGTCAGAGCCTGACACACTTTCTTCCCCACGGAAGGACCGCGTGACGGGCGCAGACCGATGCCGTTTACTAATTGCGACTGGCTAACGCCGAAAACCCGCCTAGTGATTGATCACGAAAATTGGATCCCCAATAAATAGGGACATTCGATATTTAGAACCAAACATCTTTTGAAGCAATTGAGGTGGCTGTTCTGGGAGGGAGTGACTGATCTTCAGTATTATCTTGAATATAAAGAAAGATTCCTTTACACTACACTTGCCCTGAAGAAGCCCTTAGGGATGAAACGCCTTGGCTACGGTCGTGTGTTTTTAAGAAGATTATGAATACAGAAAATGTATACAAGACCGCTGAATGGATCTGAAATCTAGTTATACTAGACCTCTTTTGATATTGAGTGGAGTGCTCGATCATTTTATTCTTATCTAAAATTGTGGGATTTTTCCTGGGAGGCCTAGGGGTATTGAGCCTCAGGTCCCTGGCACCCTGAGAAAAAGACTAATTATAACCCGATTGTATGATAGGTGCAGTCATTATTGCCCCATACCCTATTTCTTTTTGTGTTCATACACTTTCTTCACTACTCTGCTGCAAAGTGACAACATAGCCCTTACTGTGACCGACGAGTCTCCTTCTGGGGGCACACCCCTCATCTCTTAAATGGATTGTATTGTGGTTGTTGGTGTTTCCAGAAAACTCCAGAATCTTTTGCAGGCTTAAGCTTTGCGTTTGGTCAGGGTATCTATGGGAGAAGGCGCAAGGGTTCCTGCCAGAGTACTTGCTTTTCCTCTGTTCATCACAACTCAAGCTGGGTTATGGAACCTGAGGTCTAGACAGGGTCAGTGATTCACTAAGGTCGCTACAGGCAGCTGTTTTACAGCACCACCATCAAAAGTGACAAGAGGGAGGCAGACTGCAGCAAAATGGCCTCAGGAAAGGCCTTTCCTGTAATGCTGGAGGAGAAAAATTTCAATTTGTCTGGGTCTACCACGCACAGGGACAAATATATATTGTTACATAAACTGAAAGATTATTGAGCCAAATAACCATCTTCATATCAAACAGAACTAATTTTCATTTGGTATTAAAAATAACAGAATATAATTTTATGCAAACAAATTAAGTTTATTTCAGAGTTCTCCCAAACTAATGATAACATTGTTCTTATAATTTGTCATTACTTCTATGACTGCCTCATCTTAGTTTCTAGGGTGATGTGTTACCAGCACTATGTCGAAGAGGCTGGTAGTATATAAATGGAGTGCAGTGTTCTGTCCCTGCTTCCAAGTATCAACTTAGCACTTCGGGGGTAGATTTACAAGAACTGGCGCATCTCTGCATATTAGCAGAGAAGCGTTAGTGACGCATCGTCTGGTGTAGAGGTAGCGCATTGCTGGAGTCCTGTCGCAAGCACAATGCAACTCCAGCAATGGTTAGGGATGCCTATTCCTAACATGCTGCGTCACTCCTTACGGTTTTGATGCAGTGGTGTTGTAAAAGTGACTCAGTGAAATCTTGTAGATTTCACTGCATCACTTTTACGAGGCTCTCTCACGTCGGAACACCCACCCTGCATACATTATACCTGACGCAGGTATGATGTAGCACAGGGCTTTACAACGTGATGCAGCTCCCTAGATGCGTCACGTTGTAAATATGTTGCAACGCGACGCATTGTTTATGCTGCCGCTGCGTCACAGAAGCGAAGCAATACGCTGTGTAAAATTGTCGCAAAGGGCTTGTAAATCTGCCCCCAGGTGCTCAATATGAGGACGAGTCTCAGTGTGATTCATGAAAAGTTATGCAGTGTCATCCTTGTGAGACAGCAGAGTTATCACACTTTGTGCCTCAGGCACTCTGCGTCTTGCTACACTGCCACTCTAGCAACTCTTCAGGCAGGTGAGCGTGAAGGTGAAGAGTAGATGAAAGTGTGCGGGGATGAGTTGTGGCGGGCTTAAAGGGATAGTAGACAAAAACCAATGGGTGGGGAGTGTCGAGGAAGGCTGGAGAGGAGAGAGAGCAGTCTCAATCACTGGGACAGCGTTAAAAGGGGCTGAGGAGAAGGAAAACTTCACACTAGGGGAGAGTTTAAAAAAGATGAAGGGAGAGAGGGAAGAAAGCAATGAACATTCACAGTTCAGGAGAGCTAGTTGAGAGAGTTGAGGTGGGCATTTGAGAAAGGTACACAAAAGACAAGGTAGGAAAGTAGTTGAATAGGGAATGGAGGAAGAATTATAGATGGATGCTTGAAGGAAAGGAGGACTGGTGGACAGAGTGGAGGAAAAGCAAATGGGTGGATTCATGGTAGAAGACAAAAATTAGAGGCAATATTCAAGGAAGACTGAATTTATCAGATTGAACAAAAGACAGACATGCAGGAAAAGTCAAGGGTGGCTGGAGAAAAGAGTATATAAAAGTCAAAGACGAGCGGGAATGTAGAGTGGCTGGTGTGGAGAAAAGTTAACAAGGGTCATGGACCGTATATCTATTCACTTATTTTTCTTTGTAAACATAGACATAATTTATGGGTAGCCAGCGGGCCCTTGTGACCCCTGGCACTGCCTTAGTGAACCCTGGTCTCAAAGGTAACAAAGGCACAGCAAGGAACAGAAATTATACAGGGCTCTGTGAGCTTTGCCTACTTTCTGTGGCCCGCAGGGAACACGGGCACTTCTATGTTTCACAAAATAATGTAATAGCATAAAACGCATATACTAAAACACAATGCTGCCATCTTACACCTTGTGACCTGGTGGCTCTCTTATGAGGTTCCCTACAAATTACTTTGCAGCCTGTTCATTAAGATATTCAAAACACATACAAACCAAAAGTAACAAACTGGCAAAAAGGCGTTTAAATGTCTCTGGCTGTCCCTGGTTACTGAAAGGGAAAGGAACATGTAGAAAAGGGCAGAGATGGAGGCAGGGACAACTGAAAGAAAAGAAGAGAAAACGAGGACACAGCAAAGGAGGAGATGGGAGACACAAAGACAAAGAAGTTGTGTGTGCTTGAGAGACTAAAAGATAATACAGACAGAAGACACTTGGTGGAAAGATATGTATGACAGAAGTGAGACAGATGAGAGGGGTAACAGAGACACCGAGGCTTGTAGGAAAGAGACAGGAAAACAGGTGAAAGGTTAAGACAATTCAGAGGTGATGGAGGCTGATATAGCGTTTGTTCTGGGGCCAAACTTTGTTTCTGTATTTAATTATTTCATCTACCCTCTGAGTATTCAACAAACTTGATTGGTCCTCCGATGGATCTTGTTTTGTGCTGAAAGGGACTGCGTATTCGGAGGCTGGGCAATTATCAAATGTCCAGGAATAAGATAATTGCTACATTCTCAACATCTAGAAACTAAATGTACCATTTGGAAAGGAACATTTAAATGATTTACCCACAAGGAAATGATGAGTCGGAACCAGCAGAGCTTAATTTAAGTTCAACGTTTAGTTACTCATTCAGAGGTAATGATCATTAAATGAAACAGCATACAATCCAAGAATTAAACTAATACTAGATTTAATAAAGTAATATCAGTCTCTGAGAGATTCAAGAATGACAGGAATGAAAAAAGATCTTCCTCAGCCGAGGGAGGTTATGAACATCTATAGCATATGGATCAATAGGAAGTCAGTTGAGCCTCATACAACCCCTTAGAAAAGGTTAGTACGTTCCAAGTGACCAGTTTGTTAAAATAGTAATCTGTCTTAATCTGTCGCTGCACTACTAAAGTCACAGCTGCATGATGCGAACTCTTCAGCCGAAAGGGTTCCACTGCGCTAACCTACCAATCAGCAGCAGATCACATTATTACGTCACAGTTCGAATTGTCCTCAGACATCTAAGCCGTCCGTCTCAATGCTGCAAAATGGGTGAGCCAAGTTCAGTTCCAAAATCTGAGCAATTATACTCCATAAGTTCCTGGGTGACACCCCTTTACATCATTAGGAAACACTCTGTCCCATTGGTTGTCTTCAATAGGATGCGGATGATCTATTAGGTAAAAAAGTATACAGGGGCATATTTATGAGCCCTTTGCGGAAATTTTGCGCTGCTGTTGCGTCACTTTTTGTGACACAGCAGCGGCGTAAATAATGTGCCACGTTGTGCAATAATTACAAGGTGACATATCTAGGCAGATGCGTCACTTTGTAAACCCCTGCGCCACAATATACCTGTGCCAGGTATAATGTATGCAGGCTGGGCATTTCACCGCATCAAAACCTCTATAAGATTTCAGTGCGCTACTTCTTGGACCCCATTGCATCAAAACCTTATGCTTGCCTCAAGGCAGGAGTAAGGGTGACACAGTGCATTAAAGATAGGCCTCCCCCATGCATTTCTGGAGTTGTGTCATGCTTGCGACACAACTCCAGCAATGCGTGACCTTTCCACTGACAGATACGTCAGGATTCCTGATGTATCTGTCTTTCATAGGGACATGGAGCGCCGTAAATAAATATGGCGCGTCCATCGAATCGCAAGGAGGGCGCTGTGAAAACTGGATATTCCTGTTTTATCGCGACGATGCAACAATTTTCATAGATACCATTGTAAGTTCAGTCATATGAACAGTGAGATATTCAGAGAGTAAGCGAAAACATGCTCTTGAATTGTCAACAGTTCTTTCTCAAGCATCTGTTCTAGTATGTAACAGATTTTGTTGCAAATACATCTAAACTGTGTTGGGGATGTGAAAGAAAATGATTAATAATTAGACTACAAGTGGTAACCTTACCAAAAGTTCTCACAGAGTATGCAATTCATGAGTTCACATTTGGAAAAGAAACAATATTTTAGGCCTAAATGAAATACAGCTCATTCACGATGAATTATACTGAAATATATATTTCGTTTTGAATAACAGTTAATATAAATCTCACAAATAATGCGTTAAAGAACACTTCAATCAAGTCATAATTAATTCATGTAAGTATAGGGTACTCATAACATTTTTGAAAATATTACTGTTACACATATATAGATAGGATGAATACATAAAAATTTATATATGTAATTAAGGCACATAAAAAAGGTACATTGGAGTAAGTTTCACAAACTAGCTTTGTCTAAAACCTGTGCAGAATATACCTTTTTTTGTCAATTTAAGTGCAACATGGAATAATTTGTTTTTCTAACACATGAAACATTTATTTTGCATATGGAATCTCTGCGTTATCATTAATGTCACATTATTCAAACCATAAGATCAATGTCGTTAAATGTGTTAAAATTCCATATCTGTTAAAGTAAGCATAACATTTAACATGAGCTTATTCTAGCATTCTGCATGCTTTTACGATGATGTATCTGAATTAGAGTTGCACTTTGAGGCTTTTCCAAAAATGTGAAAACCTCACCCATGTTTGTCATCATTTTATTGTCAAAATCGTTTTCTCTTGTTTGTCACAAATTAATTAGGAGACATCTCTGCTCTATCAATGCCAAGAGAGATAGAGGTGACAACGAAGCAGGCTGTTGGGACACACTTCAGAGTGAGGTGAGGATACAGAAAAGAGAGAGAGACTAACGAAAAAGAGAAATACTGGAAAGAGACAATTGAGAGAGTTGGGGAGACTAGAAATTTGGGAAAGAAAGACTATAGACTGTGGAGAGAGGTGGAGACAGTTAATAGGGAGACTTAAAAGAGACAGACAGATAAAAGACAGGTGAAAGAGAAACAGAGAGGATGAGATAGGTGTGAGACAGGGTAAAAAGAGAAGCAGACGGTATAAATCAACAGATGAGAAAGGGAGGTGGGGAGGAAGAACAGGTGAGACATAAAGAAGTGATACAGAGAGGTTGGAAAGCAAAAGGTGAGATAGAAAAGTGGGAATCAGGTGAGAGTAAGAAGAAAGAGGTAGGAGAACATTTAGCTGAGACAGCTGTGGAGACATAGCAGAGTACCAGAGAGGTAAGAAACATATGACAAATAGGGACTGACAGGTAAATAATGGATAGATTATAAAGATTCAGCAACTGGTGGGAAAGAGCGTGAGAAACAAGTAGACAGGTGAAAGATTCAAAGGATTTACGAAAGTGTGAGCAGAAAGATGACAACACAGAAAAAAGGAGCAGAGAGAAGAATGGTGGTAAAGAGGAAGAAAGGGCCATAGAGAGAGGTAATAGGAAGCATAGGAGAGAACAAAGACAGCTTAAGAGAGAAGGTAGAGCAGTGCAGAGAAAAATGCAACACGGAAATCTGATAAGTGAGAGAGCGGTTTGAAATGAGAAACGGAGAGAGGTAAAAGAGGGAGACATGGGCAAGGAAAGCAGTCATTTTCTCTAGCAAAAACATTTATCATCTAGTACAGTATGGCAGCTGCACTATGTGGGAAATGGACTCACAACACAGAGTGATTCCAGAAGATATATTCATATAGTAGATAATACGGCATGGCAGTTTAGGGGCCAGCAGCCCTTTCTGCACTTGCATGTGTGCACTGCTGAGACCTAAGGTCAGTTTAAAAGCAACCTTGTGTTGCAGGACTACTGCCCCTCTCTGAACGCTCTTTGTTCAAAATGGGATGCCTGATTTTCCAGGCCTTAGTAGGCAGCGGGCCAGCATTTCTTGCATCCAAAATCACAGCCTATGTTCCAATCAGGGATCTGCGGTCCTCCTCCAAGCTCCTCTTGTGCGTCCCCCGATTCAGGAGAAAAAAACATGGCGGCTTGAGATTCTCTACCGTGGCCCCTGTCTTTTGGAATGCTCTTACTTTCAGTATTAGGTCAGCTACTTCCTACCCGATCTTTCGCAGGGCTCTTTTAAGACCCAGCTCTTTTCACGCACTTTTTCACACTAGGTGGCTCCCCTTCCGCCCCTTCCGGTATGTCCGCCCTTTCCGGTATGTCCGTCCTCAGCGCCAAGAAACCGTTCGGTATACGTGCGCTTTATAAATGTTTTAACTTCAACTTTTAAAATGTAAATTGTGCCCAAACTCGACTTTGGTATTTGGGGCCCTTACAAATGGATAACCTATAATATGTAGGCATTATAGGTACCCCCAGGGTCTCCCCTAGGTGTCCCAGGGATAGGAGGTCAGGTACTTAGGATGACAATCCTTATAAAATAGGTTTTATATGCCCTGGGGAAAGTGGAATTACACATTTCACTTCCCTCATTGAAGTAAAGTTCTTCCCAAAATCGACTTGTGTGCTAGGAGCACTGTGGAATGAGGATCTGCAATATTTTTTACATATTCAGAATCCCCCCCTAAAGTCTCCCCAAGGTGTTCCAGGGGTGTGGGGGGGGGCGTAAATATAGGCAAGGTCCTTTTAAAAGATGTTTTATAAGCCCTGGTGTTGGATGATTGCCCAATTCATTTTCCCCATTGTAGATCCCCAGCCATATAGGTTAAAATGGCATTCAGGTATGAATTCATAACTAATGCTAGGGATTGCTGAAAAATATCATTTAAGGACTTAGGAGAATGGTATTGATAAACCCAACAACATACTGTTGTTGAGTTTGTCCTAACATGTATAGAAAAGAAGTTATACACTTTTCTTGTCTGTAAGCCATAATTCAGCCTTCTAGTGGTCTGCTTTGATTGGTCAGAGTTAAGCCGATCAGCCAGGTTGCTTTGATAAAGTGATAAATGGTACCTGGGGCTAAGAACTTTCTGAAAGTAGAGGGTTCTGCTGCACAGGAATGCCAGAGCAAGGGGGGGGGGGGGGGGTGTCATAAACCATGAGCTTCAAAGGCCCAGGGGGACAGGCAGAGAAAGCCAAGTCCATCTACGCCCAACCCCTAGGAACCCAGCCAGATGGCAGGCTTAAGGAAGGAATGTGCAGATGCCAGGGGAGGGAGACTGTGAAGATGAGCTATCCTGGAAGTTGGTTTAACCATCTCTTGCCTTTCTGCTGAGACGTCAGGCATATTGAATTTTCGAGAAATAGTGCTTATTGGGAAACCATTATGGCTCACTTTGGAGGAAATGGTCATACTCTGGGGTGTTGCCCTGCACCTCGTTGGACAGGAGTGCCTTCATGTGTGACCCCAAAGAACACTGAATAAGTATCTGAGAGGGGCAGAGCCGCTCAGATCTGCTGCTTGAAACTACAGATGGATCCATGCTGGAAGCTTGATTTGCATTAACCAGGCCCTGCACTCTGACTGACTGCGCCTGCTGCACAATCTGGAACTACAGCCCTGTGGATCAATCCTGCTTCAAAAGGATTAAAGAGTGGACTCCCTGCAAGCTACAGGTTAACAGAGCTCACCTGGACCATCACCATCCTTCCCTGGAGTGACTCCAGTGGATTTGTAAGGGTTTTGTCCAAGTAGATTGTGGGAATTGTTGTCACAAACTTCCAAGGACCATCTTGGAGCTTCTAGAACCTTGAAGTAAATTTTGCACACTTTGGGACTCTCAAAGGAATTTCAGGAACTAGATCCAGAAGTTTGAAGAAGTTTGGAGCAACTTTGGAAAAAAGCTCCATAAGTGGATTGACCCGACCTGGCCAGCCAAGCTGGCGACCCTCAACAACGAGCCAGTCTGCCCTCCAGGTTCATCCTGTAGAAAAGCCCCAGAGGTTCGACTTCCAGAGTTTTACTGGGAGCTGGTCAAAACCCAAGCCGGCGAACCTTCACTGAATATGGCCTGGTAAAGAACTTTGAGGAACCCCACAAGACATACCTCCATAAAAGTTTTGAAGTCAAAGGTAGAAGAGTTGACCGGGCCCAACCACAATAGTTAAGCTGCCCACCTTCAACTGTGAGCCGGCCTGGATCTCTTGTTTGTCCCACTCAAAAGCTCCAGAGGTCTGACTTCTATAGGTTTGACCGGGAGCTTGTCGCAGGGCAAGCTGGCTAACCCTCTCTGAAACTGGACTGGTGGAAAGCTTCGGGGGACCCCGGGAGACAAAGCTCCAGAAAAGTTTCAAAGTCAGGATGTATAAACTTTGACCAAGTCCTACAGCAAGGGGTAGCCTTGCAGGGCTCCATTGTGGTTGGCCTGAAACTTTGACTTTTTCCTGGTCTAGCACGACCAGATGTCCCAGTAGGCGCTTTAGGTTTCTATGTGTTGTATAGTGCTAAATCTTTAAAAATTAATATCTTTGGCTCCCTACATGCTCTCTACATTGTGTCATTTTAATTTTGATGTCATTTTAAAGATACAAAAATTTCCTATTTTTATAAATTGGTGTTGGACTTTTATTGTGTGTTGAGTCTTAATTATTTAATGAATTGGTGTTTTTAAATGCTTTACAAACCTGTCTCTGAAGTTAAGCCTGCCTGCTCGCGGCCAAGCTACCAAGGGTTGAGCATGGGAA
The DNA here is from genome assembly GCF_964261635.1 of Lissotriton helveticus. Classification (NCBI taxonomy): domain Eukaryota; kingdom Metazoa; phylum Chordata; class Amphibia; order Caudata; family Salamandridae; genus Lissotriton; species Lissotriton helveticus. The sequence continues at coordinate 940,244,726 of NC_136067.1, forward strand.
TCATTTTTAGAGACCGTGTAAGTGGCCTTATTGTCAGTGGTAGATATACATTTACCACTACTAAAAATTCACTTTTCAACATACGCTATTTGCACATGGATTGCATTCTCTCACACAATTATCAACCATAGTATTTACTCCTGCCCCCCAGTAAAATTCACACATTCTCCTTTCCATGGCAGACATTCCCATGTGACCTTTGTGAACCAAGAAGAAAATAGATTTCCTTTATTTCTGTGGCAGAAGAATTTTATCACCTTCTAATGACAATACACTCAGAAATCATTAATTCCTCCCTTGCTTTGAAAAATTATGCCACTTCACCACTCAGCTTTCTTTCTTCTGGCCAACCTTTACTTAAATAAATGTGAACATCTCACAAGACTTAGTCACCTTGCATTGCTTCATTCCATCTTTCCTCAGATATGGTTTTCGTTACATTCTCATTTACACACCAGCTATTAACATCATCCAGGGTGTATGCCACATCACATTCCACTTCCTCATTTAACTTTACCTCATCCATAGTTGGAAACTGAGACATACAATAAGCATGTACATTAGCCCAAACAGGAACATATTCAACAACACATTGATATTTTTGCAGCTTTTCTGCCAATCTTGCTAAATGACCTATCAACATTCTTCCACCACCCGCAGGCAGCATATTGGCCAACGGTTTATGGTCCGTTCTCAGAACAAATTTTGTCCCCCATAAGAATTGGAGAAAATGTGCTGCCCAGGTGCAGGCTAACAATCCTTTCTCTATAGTAGAATCATTACACTCAGAATTCTGTAACATCCTGGTGGCATATGAAACCACCCATTCTTCATGTTTGTCTTTCTGCATAAGCACTGCTCCCAAACCAGCACTACTGGCATCCACTGACCTACAATACATTCTTTACCAACCACATAGGATTTTAAAAAGGGTGCACCAACAATTAATTTTTTTAATTTCTCAAACACATCCTGTTGGCTTAGGACCCAATCATATTTAAAATGTTTCTTTAGTAATTGCCTAAGAGGATACACTTTCGTTGCATAAACCTGCACAAATTTCCCATAACATTCTGTTAACCCCAAAAAAGACAGTTGGACTTTAGAGGAAGGCGCAGAAGCATATAAAATGTTTTCCACATGGTTGTGTTTAGGTTTGATATCTTTCTTTAAAATTTCGTGCCCCAAATACTCAATTTTATCTTACCTAAATTTGCACTTTGAAAATGTAAATGCCAGACTTTTGTCTTGTTATCTTTATAACCCATCCAGTGAAATGTCATCATGTTCCTCATGTGTCTTCTCAAAAATCAAAATATTGTCTTGGAAAGCAATTGCTCCCACAGTTTCTTCGAATACATTCTTAATTAGACGTTGAAACACAGAGGCTGCACTTGCTAATCCAAAAGCCATTTGCAAGTATTGAAACATACCCTATGATGTTTGGAGTTCTCATATAGTTCCACTTATTGGTAGGCACTTGCCAAATCCACTGTGGAAAAAACTGTAGTACCCGCCAGTGCTAATATTAACTCATGAATATTTGGCAGAGGGTGCTTGTCTACCCATTTTTCTTTTTTCAGACTGCGCAAATCCACGCACAAACGGGACTCACCAAACCCCTTAAGAGACAAAACGATGGAAGCTACCCAAGGAGAAGACTATATAGGTTAGATAATTTTCTTTTCAACGAGATCATTCAACATGCCTTTAGGTATATCACTGTACGCTAACAGCACATTCCTAACTTTGTGCCTCACCGGTATCACTTCTTCATTCAGTATGATCTTGTGCTTAAAGTTGTCATACTTCAATCTGTCTTGAAAAGAACCCTGGAACAATGTCCTTATATTAGAGACATACTCATTTATATAATATATATTTACATACAATAGTGGATATGCACTGGGATCAAATCTTATTCCCATCTCTTGTTGATGGGGCCAACCTAGTCAGCATCATATTTGGTTGCCACATACACTTTGCCTCCTCTCCTCCAACCTCCAAATTCTATATCTGCCTAAAAGTATCTTTGCAAGCCTCCGATCTGCTGATGCAGGCACTTTGGGTGAATGCTCAGGCTCGCACTGCACCTCCTTGAGCTTGTGTGAGTAATCAATCACAGCGGGTGCTGAACTGCTGCTGTGTGCGTTTTGCGTGAGTACTCAGGCTTGCGTTGCACCCCCTCATGCTTGATCAAGTATTCCATCAGTGCAGGGCTACCTTGTGAGGATGCGCTGAGGATAATCACAATGCGCACATGCAGGAGGGAATTACCGCTCAGGTGGATAAGCATGACACACGCATGCAGGTCTAGTGTCCTTTAGCATTCCACAGCTCGCCTGCCACTGTCCACAGGCCCTGATTGTGCACGATGCTGAAACAGCACCAAAACACCTAGGGCATATTAACTCCTTACTGCTCAGCATCAAACCTGATCCAGCACCATGCACCCGGAGCAGACAGGTCGCAGTATGCTCCAGCCAGTCACTTCAACAGAGAAGGGCAACACAGTCTGTTGAATGATGCCTTTCTTTCCGCTTGTCGACAATTTGTGTGGGAAACACACACACAAAGCAGGGTGATTCCAGAAGCTTGCTTCATGTAGTAGAAAGACAGCTTAACATCCGCCAAGCTAGCACTGACTCTCCCATCCACCAACCGTCCCCACCAGAATCCTCACACCCCCACATTCCTAGAATCCTTCTCTATCACATTCCTACCTCCCAACTTGCAGACATTCCACTGACAGTAAACACTTCACTCTCCACTGTAGCTTGATGATGGTCAGGAGAACAATGGTGATGAATGCCCGAGCATTCTGTATAAGATCTTGGGTATTTTAGTCTGCAAATGCATCTGACCACCTTTGGCGTATGATGGTTGTAAATGGGTAGGCAATATATATGACTTTGTCATATCTTGACGCCAACCTACTTCAAAGACAGACAAACAAACTCTCAATAAGGAACAAAGAGCTTACAAAGAAAGAATTTGCCAGGCAAAAAGGGCCTTTCTTACCAAACAGATCAAAGAGTCCCGGAACACTCCAAAAGAATTATTCCGTACGGTTTCTTCCCTGGCAAACCCCAAAACCACGGATATTCTCCCCAGTCTTTCTCTCTGCGAGAACCTCGCCACCTTCTTTAGGGAAAAAGTAGAAAACATCTTTTCTCCCCTAGATAGCTTGATAAAAACCCCTCCTGCCAGGGACGGTTTGGACCCAGACGGCACTCAGTTAAGACTCTCACACTTCCAGCCTATTAATGAAAAGGAAGTGATGAGCCGTCTACTGAAGATAAAATCTGGGTCCCCACACGACCCATGTCCGGCGGCTATAGCTAAACTAGCCCCCGCCATCATTGCATCCAATCTCACCCCCCTCCTCAATCAGATGCTGGACAAAGGGGAATACCCCACTAGATGGAAACGCGCATCCATCCTCCCCCTATTAAAAAAACCCAACCTAGACATCACCGAGATGAACAATTACCGTCCAATAGCGCGATTACCCCTTCCCGCCAAAATTATGGAAGGCCATCTAAACACACAATTAAGCGCCTTCTTAAAGACAGGAGATCTCTTGACCCCGCCCAACACGGTTTTCGCGCAGAACATAGCACGGAATCCGCCCTGATTAAATCAGTGGAAGACATCAGAAAGGTGATGGACGCAGGAGGCAGAGCCGCCCTGATACTGTTAGACCTCTCAGCGGCCTTCGACACGGTCCACCACAAGTTGTTGGTGGACCGGTTGAGGGCCTGTGGAATTCAGGGAATGGCTTTAAAAATCTTACAATCCTTCCTCTCCAATAGAACTCAATCAGTGGCCCTGGGAGATCTGGAATCACAGATCTTTGTGCTCCCTTGTGGAGTCCCCCAGGGGTCAGTGCTCAGTCCCACCCTTTTTAATGTTTATGTAGCAACACTAGCTCCAATAATCAGGTCATTCGGCTTCCACCTCACAGAATACGCAGATGACACACAAATAGTGGTGTCACTGCTACCGGGCAATACTGAGAGCACAGCGGACAGGTTTAGAGGATGTATGCATGAGGTGGGCCGCTGGATGGCCCAAAACTGTCTTAAATTGAACTCCACAAAAACGGAGGTGGTGCTTTTCGGGGCCAGGGACAACTTCTGGTCGCCCAGATGGTGGCCTGACGAGCTGGGACCCCTCCCTCCCCGGTGGAAAAAGTGAAAAATCTGGGCATACTGGTGGACAACTCCTTGTCCTTCCTACCACAGATTAATGCTCTATCCTCCTCCACTCATTACATTCTTAAAACAATAAGGAAAGTCCTGCCTTATGTGGAGAGGGAGCATCGGAAAACGATTGTGACTGGCCTAGTCCTTTCACGCTTGGACTACTGTAACAGCCTGATGTTAAACGCACAGCAGGGAGTACTCAACAAACTTCAGCTACTGCAAAATGCAGCCGCTCGTCTGATTACAGACACTCCGAAATTTGCCTCGATAGCCCAGGACTTAGTAAACCTTCACTTGCTACCAATTCGCAAGAGAATTGTTTTTAAAGCACTCTGCATGGTCTTCAAAGCCCTACATGATACAGGCCCTAGAAGCATGAAACTGCTCTTCCACTGGCATAAACCAGCCAGAACCCTGAGGTCCGGGGAGCTGGCACTGGTAACAGTCCCCAGAGTAAAAAAAGCACGCTGGGGCGGCAGGAGTTTCTCCCTCGGAGCAGCAGAGGCTTGGAACAAACTGCCACTTAACCTCAGACAATCTTCGGACCTGATGGCCTTTAGGAAAGAGCTTAAGACCTGGCTCTTTACCCACTAAGCTACCTGACACCCACACTCTCCTGTACAATCATGCTAGCGCCAGGACACCTCCGGGTAACAGAGCGCTCTACAAATGTGATAATAAATAAATAAATAAATAAATAAATAAATGTAGGTGTAATCTATAAAAGGCACTACATTCATGACTTATTTTCAGTGACCTCTTGCAAGGATGCCACCAGGTCAAAGATCAAATGCTATACCTTCCTATGATGAAACTGGAGTCAAAGGTGGTGTGATGTCACTTCTGCTGCCCCAAGCATTTTGGTGATTTAACATCAATGTTGGCAAAGGGAGTATAATAAAATGCACTTGCTGTGCTGTGCCTTAAAAATGTGCCTTTCCACCACTGGTCATGTTTTGGAAGAGACACTACATAGTAGAGGATTGCATCAGCTCATCTCAATATTTTTTTTAAATCAGGTACATGAAACAGTGCAGTGCTGTTCCCTGTTGTGTACATGGCTGTTGTCTAGTGCTCTGGTCCTGACTTTTTCACACCCTACTCAGACACTCTCACACCCACTCACAGATCCACAGACACTCACACACCCACTCACAGACCCACATAAACACACACATACCCACTCACAGACCCACTGAGACACCCACTCAGAGACCCACTCAAACATTCATACACTCACTCACAGACATGCATCCTCTAAGATTACAGGTTAAAGTGTGGAAATATAATTTTAAAAACCTTAGAAATTCACTGCAAAAAACAAAGATTACAGACAGGTATGCTATAGTTAGGAAATAAAATAAAAAAAAACTTAGAAATTCATTAGAAAGAACAAAGTTTACCAGGGCATTATAGTTATGAAATAAAATGTAAAAAACCTTAGAAATTCACTGAAAAAAGCAAAGGTTACAGGGACTTTATAGTTAGGCTCTGATTTTACATGCACAAAGCCATATAAATTCAGCAGTTACAGTTAGCTGAGCTGACTATGACATACTCCCCAGCAATTCACTGCTTATAACCTCACATATTGCATTATTCATGACATGATCTGTGACATCACTCATGACATCTCAAATGACACAACTGATGACATCACCAATGATATCATCCACAGAACCATTCACCTACTCACATATTCATATGGCTACTAATACACCCACTTACACACCCACATAACCACTCACATATCTATTCACACAGCCATATAACCACTCACCCAGACACTTACTCACTCATACACCCATTTACACACCCACTCACTCACACCTATAGCCACTCAGTCATCCATACAGAGACTTACACACCCACTCAACCACCCATAAACCACTCACACAGCCACTCACTCACCCATAAAGCCACTGACAGACCCACTCACTCATCAATACAGCTACTGACACATCCACTCATTCACTCATACAGCCACTCACACACCCACTCACACATGGATACAGTCAAATAGTCTCTCACATAATATATGTAAGAAATATTTTCACTAATTAGTAGTAAACAAAGTATGCTAATTTAGCTTATGTAGTAACTTATTATATATGTTTAGCAATCATAAACGTTTAGAAAACATGCTCAATCACTGGATGATGTCATCAATGATGCCATATGAAACGTCATTTGAGATGCCATCAATAAAGCCACTGACCATGTCATGAGTGATGTAATATGTGAGGTCTTAACCAGTACATTGTGAGGGTGTATGTTACAGTTAGCACAGGTAACTATAACTGCTAATTTATTATGGTTTTGTTCATTTAAAATCTGAGCCTAACCATAACGTCCCTGTAACCTTTGTTTTTTTTCAGTAAATATATATATATATATATATCCTGGAAGGCCACGGCACCTCTTTCTCTCTGTGTGACAATTCACAGCTTCAGCATTACGCATTAGCTGAGGTGCTGCTGCATCGAAGAAACGGCATTTAGGCTGTAATACGCAAAACTTTGTATTTTACTTTTATTTTTACTCAGTGATTTACATTTTAGTGCGCTTGCATTTGTGCACTTTATATTGTAACTGGGTAACACTGATCGGTTGGTGTACTTACGAGTTACCTTTCTATGTTTATGATCATGTGACTGTAAAGAATTGAGTATCCAGGGGGCGTGTCTATACTTCACTAAGCATTTAAAAATGTAAAAAAATGTTACAACTTTGCATGTGATCAAGGGCCCACATCATCTTACAATGTTTCAATTGTTCTATCGGTTTTTGTTTCAAGAAGTATTCAGTGGGCACAATATCTCTATCTTCGTATATAAAAGACACTGGGGATTTTCTAAGACATTTGATGAATATAGAATGGATGGATGGTTACCGGCTGGTGACCATCGATGTAGTCTCTCTCTACACCTCAATAGATCACAATCTTGGACTGAAAGCAATGGAATACTTCTTGAAACAAAAACCGATAGAACAATTGAAACATTGTAAGATGATTGTTGAGATGGTAGAAATGTGTCTTAATAACAATGTTTTTCTTTTCAACAAGGCACATTACACTCAATTGTGTGGGACAGCAATGGGAGTTTCCTTCTCTCCAAGCTACGCCAACCTAGTCATGGGTTGGTGGGAGAAAATGGTGGCTTGGAGAGAAGGAAATGACCAACACGTAGCCAGAGTGGTTCTCTGGCTACGATTCATAGATGACCTATTCATAATATGGAATGGATCAAACAAAGAATTCCTGGAGTATTTGAAGATCCTAAATGACAACGAGGAAGGATTGAAGTTCACACATAACATAAGTACTAGTGAAATAGTATTCCTGGATACCAAGGTATATATTGAAAATGGTCAACTAGAGACAACAGTCCATAGAAAAACAACTGCCACGAACAGCATACGTCATGGCCAAAGTTTTCATCCTGAGGCACTAAAAAGAAATATCCCTTATGGTGAATTCATAAGGATAAAGAGAAACTGTTCTAATCAAGGGGAAATGAATAAAAAATTCAAAGAAACAGCTGCCAGATTCAGGAAAAGGGGATACAAACAACATGACATTGAACAAGGTGAAAAGAGAGCAAGAGAGAAAAGTAGACTTGAAACACTGATTCCGAAAAAAGAAAAAGAAAAAGAGAACGAATTAACCACCAAGGAACCGATCAGAATGATATTGACGTATACGAAAGAGAGCCACAGAATACGGAAAACATTAAAAAAAAATTGGCATGTGCTACAAAAGGATCCTGATATAGGAAAAGAGCTTGGAAATTTTCCTCAGATGACATTTAGGAAAGCTCCATCCTTATCGGACAAATTGGTCAATAAAATCAAAAAATTGGTTAGATGGAAGACGTAATGGCTTTACAAAATGCAGCCAATGTAAGGCCTGTCAAGTGGGACGAAATCTTACCAAAATAAAGGACCCAAAAGGAAAATTCTTCAAGGTGGAAAGCACAATCACTTGTAAAACCACACATGTGGTATATTTGTTACAATGTTTCTGTGGCCAAAGATACATCGGAAGTACCATCTGCCCTCTACACAAAAGGATATTGGAACATATCCGTGCAATAGAGAATCATGACCAAAGCTATGCAATGGCAAAACATATGCTTACCCATGAAAAAGAAAAAAAGACATGGAAGGACATTACATACAGTGGTATGGTAACAGTGCCAATAAAGGAGAGAGGGGGCAATAGACTGATGACTCTACGTCGCCTAGAATAGAGGCTAATCATTCGATTTAAAACAAAGAACCCTGGGGGATTAAATGGGGACGAAGAACTTTATGTGCACCTTTAATAAGCTAAAATATCATCTTTAAAAAATCTGGTTTTTGGATTAACAATCAATAGTTAACAATGCAGCCTTTGATGAAAACAGGACACTGAGTCCCGAGATATATATATATTCATGCTCTTTGCAAAATGTTATAACAAAGAAGGCAATATGTAAAATAATATGCACTGAAATATGATTGATCCATCATTGCAGGTAAAAAGGTGTATAAATTAAACTCACTTAGAGATTATGCACTATAATTCCTTGTGATTTTTCTTGAGACTGCATTGTATCAAAAAGAATTAGATACATTTGTTGATATAAATGCCAGAGAATACTTTTATACTCCATATTTGAAAATATGCAGATGAAATACGCCACTTTTCTGAAAACAATAATGCATGAAATGTAAACAGTAACTACCAGTACCATGATGCCTCATAACAGGGTGATTATGACTCACTGGTATAAAGATAGAAACAAACAATGGACAAATGTTTGTAACCGTGATCAAGATCGTAAGATCGAAACGCTTAGGTAAAGCAGTGTGCTGTAATGGCACATAAATAAACCTGCTATTAAGTTCCTGGTGGAGTGCGAGTATAATTGTTTTTTGGTGGAAAATTAAACAGCAGGGAAAGCCCGTCCCTGTAACTCGCACCGGCTGTTTCAAGGAGTGCCTTCGGTAACGGGATCAACTTGGTGAGGAAAATATATATATATATATATATATATATATATATATATTCACTGAAAAAACCATAGGTTATAGACCATATATAGTTAGGAATTAGCATTTAAAAAACCTTATTTTACTCACACAAAACCATTGAAATTCCATATATAGTTAGTTGCACTAACTATATATCGCGCACCCGCAATCCACTGCTGATGATGTCACATATTACATCATTCATGACATGGTCAGTGACATCACTGATGACATCACTGATGACAACATCCAGTGATTATGTGTTTCTGTAAAGTTTAAATATGTTTTACATATTGAAGAATGAGTGGATGTATAAGTGTCTGAATGAAGGTTTTAGTAGGTGCGTGATTGACTGTATGACTGAGTGATTAAATGCGTCTTACTGAATGCACGGGTTAGTGACTAAACTGTCTGAAAGTGTGCATCAGTATGTCTGTTGTGCAAGCTGCTGCATGTGTTGATCAGTAGCTATATAAGTAGCTATATGGGTTATTGATTGGTTGCACAAGTATTTGTATGGGAGACTGAGTGTGTGTATGGCTGGCTGGGAGGTGTGTGACTGTGCAGATCAATGTGTACTTGTATCAATGATTGTATAAGAGACTAAGTATGTGTTAGTATATGGTTGAAAACGTAAGGTGCTCTATGTTTAACTGTATAGATTAGAAAATGGAAGTGTGATTGATTCTTTACAGGACTGACTAGGTGTGTGAGTAACTCCATGGATGAGTGGCAGAGTGTGAGTGTCTGTATAGGTGTATGAGTGCATATGATAGTGTTGTAAAGATGATTGATTGTATGTATGAATGATTGTATGGGTGAATGAGTGAATGTGTGTGTAGACGTAGGAATCAGTGAGTGCGTATGTAGTAACTAGTATTGGTGTGTCAATGGTTTCAAAAATTATACTCTGTATTTAACACTGAGTGTAACAGAGGTTATATTAAAATGTGAGGAGATGCATTGTATTGTCACATGAATGATATCATCAGTGATGTGGTCATTGATGTCAAATGAGATGTCATCAGTGATGTCATCCGTGATGTCATTTGAGATGTCATCAGTGATGTCATCAGTGATGTCACTGACCATGTCATGAATGATGTAATATGTGACATCATCAGCAGTGGATTGCGGGTGCGCGATATATAGTTAGTGCAACTAACTATATATGGAATTTCAATGGTTTTGTGTGAGTAAAATAAGGTTTTTTAAATGCTAATTCCTAACTATATATGGTCTATAACCTATGGTTTTTTCAGTGAATTTTCAAGGTTTTGTAAATGCTAATTCCTAACTATATATGGTCTATAACCTATGGTTTTTTCAGTGAATTTCAATGGTTTTTTAATAGCAAATATCATAAGCTGTCGAATGTCAAGTACGTGGTAAGTGAAAACATTTTCGTGTTTATGCACACTGATCTGCTTTGAACGGTGCCCCCCCCCCTCATTTCTATTAGGAGTACTCTCTCTTTGCACATAGTGAAGGGTAGTTAACGCAGGCCTTTGCCCCCGTTGTAATACGTCGTGCCTGCTTCTCTCTCCATTTGATTGATTGTTATCCAAGTATTTACTGTTTTAGAATTGGTTCTCTTTGGTTCATTCTCTATTTACAAACAAACACAGAGTCGCAATACTCTGTTTAGTCTTCGCAGATAACGAAAAATCGTGTAAAAAAAAAGAAAAGGAATCAAGCAAAATCAGTAGGCCACTAATGGGATCTCTTTTTGACCTCGCTAAAATAGAAACATTAGGAACAACCCCTCATGACAAATACAAAACTAGTGAGATGAACTGAACTCCACACAATGATGGCTGCAAAACAGCTCGGCTCCGCCACCCACCCCGCCCAAAATAACGATAAAGAACGGCTGCCATGATTGGTTGCGGAATGACCACGACGGAGCTACGAAATGGTGCTGCTCTCATGCTAACCCCAGCTTCAGTCTCAAACATCCAGAAACACTGTAGACTACCAATTCGATCAGTTCCGGTAGCGCCCCAATGTAACCCGGTAGAGAAGAACTAGCCCTCCCCTCTTTGACTGATGGTTCTTGTTGCCTGTCCCTTCTGTTGCCATTTAACAGAACTATTTAGCCTGCTGAAAGGGGTTGTGTTCCGACCGCTGGTTGGTGGAGACATTTTGACTATATTCTGTACCTGCGTTGTCGCATAATGCGTCATATGACGCGCCGCGTTAGCGCATCCGGAAGTCATCCGGGGCGCGCAGCGCGTAACGTAAGCATAACAAGTCATGTGACTTGTTAATAAAACTTTTCATTGGTTCATTTTACTTTTCTTATTGTAATGATGAAAGGCTTGGTCATATGACCTAAAAATTACGCTTTTCATTACTTCCGAACATTATTTTTTCTTAAATATATGTTATAATGTTCCAGGCTAATGTACTTTCCCGGAAATTTTACAACTGTCCTGCAAGTAAAATATATTCTTTTTTCGAGAAAAAGAGCGTTTCTTCGTCCCATGACGGAGCCGTTGAGCAAAAGAGGGTCGACCTGCTGTCTTAGTTGCCGATACGCCTGAATATGAGATTCTTATCGATCACTTTATGTTGCAGGAATAGAAAACACAACAGCCCTTGACCATTTATCTTTACTGCGTTCCTTCGTATTATACCTTTTACCCTTCATGTAATTGGTCTGCTTTATTTCACTTGCCTTTTAATGATTCTAAAACAGTCACTATTATTAAAAACTTTACCAATGTATATACTACTACCATGTTTTCTTTTAAAAACCTTTATTGTGAAAATGTCATTATACAAATACGAGCCTATAACCACGTGGGCCTGCCACAGAGCAAACTGTAATCGTATATGATGATAGACATTTACACTGTAGAGGAACGTAACGGGCGGGCCATTAGGTTGCAAGAACTAAGGTGTCTAACAGTTACGGAATCGGTGGACGTACATTTTATAATTAAAATACGACAGGGCCAGTTACAATAAAATTATCTAGATATACATTTGCGGGCAAGTACCATGGGTGACGTTAATTCGAACTTTCAACAGTACAGTAATCAATAACACATCAGAACTTAATATCAATAGGGATGTCGAAATAGTCAATCAATTCTCGTCCCCGCCCGCCATGTACTTCAAAACTGCATACGTATCTCGTGATTTCAAGGTTCTGCAACCAGTACACAACAAGGAGTTACGAGTCCCATTTATTCCGGCGCCATTTTGGGCGAGGACGGGCAGGTCCAGGATATAGTCAAAATGTCTCTACCAACCATCGACTATGATGATGTTCATATGCTGTATTTATTAGAGTAACACTCATCTGTCCACATGAAATTAATTTGCCACAATCTAAACATGTCATTTTAATCTTTCCAAAGTTCTTCTAAATATTTGGGACCGTTTCCCTTGCCTTTGAAGCTCTCAGTGCCACTTCTTTGATGAATGTACTAGCAGGTCAGGGGTTCTCCTCCAAATCTCTCTTTTATGCAGCACTATAATTAATTGGTGCCACCTCTCCATATGACGATGCATGGTATAGTTACCACAACTATATTTTTTTTCGGTTCCTCTGGAGAGTTCATCGTGGCAGATGAAGCGTGTAACGTACCGGGCATTTACCTTTTTTTGCATGTACAGGAAAGGAAAAAAAAATCGAGCGTCCGAGTTCTAAGGTTTCCCAGGGCCATTTTAGTGGACCAGGCCCAAATCCAAAGAACAGGCCGCCATTTTGAGAGTCCTCTTGCAGCCGCCTGTCGCTGTAGCATCAAGAGCAGCCGAAACTCAGCTGAATGGCAACTGAAACGGTAAAGGGGCGCCCCACTACAGCAGACGAGCCTCCACCTAGGAAGGCCCATTCACGCCGGCTCCCCCCCCCTTCGGGCACCCCACGCCGTTATTCGGAGCAGTATTGTAGGATGGCCACACCAGTGCGGCAACTTGCTAGACATCACCTCGGTGGTAACCGAATCTCAACGCCTTGTGGTGTCTTCTATTAAAAAAACATTGTTATGCTGCCTTCGACCTATTCGCCGCAAGTGCGCACACAACTCAACTGCATAGCTTGCTAGACACCACCTCGGTGCCATCCGGATCTTGGAATGTCAGCACCTTTTGGTGTCTTCTCTTCAGAAAATATTGTTGCGCTGCCTTTGGCCCCATTCGCACATCAGTCCGCTACTGACGCCATCTCACAGGCTAATGGGGCGCCCCACGCCGACTTTCAGCATTGTAGAATGACCACACCAGTACAGCAACTTGCTAGACATCACCTCGGTGCCATCCGGATCTCGGCGCCCCACTGCAGATGAAGTGCCTCTCAACTATGAAACCACCACGGTGACATCCGGATCTTGGCGCGTTGTGCTGCCTTCGGCCTATTCGCACATCGGTCCGCTACTGACGCCATCTCACAGGCTAATGGGGCGACCCACGCCGAGTTTCAGCATTGTAGGATGACCACACCAGTACAGCAACTTGCTAGACATCACCTCGGTGCCATCCGAATCTTGGCATCTCAACGCCTAGTGGTATCTTCCATACAAAAAATATTGTTACGCTGCCTTTGGCCCCATTCGCACATCAGTCCGCAACTTAGACATCACCTCGGTGCCATCCGGATCTTGGCATCTCAGCGCCTTGTGGTGTCAGTCAGAAAATATTGTTGCGCTGCCTTTGGCCCCATTCGCACATCGGTCCGCTACTAACGCCATCTCACAGGCCAACGGGGCGCCCCACGCCGACTTTCAACATTGTAGGATGGCCACAGAAGTGCGACAACTTACTAGACACCACCTCGGTGCCATCCGGATCTTGGCGCGTTGTGCTGCCTTCGGCCTATTCGCACATCGGTCCGCTACTGACGCCATCTCACAGGCCAACGGGGCGCCCCACGCCGACTTTCAGCATTGTTGGATGGCCACACCAGTGCGGCAACTTACTAGACACCACCTCGGTGCCATCCGGATCTTGGCGCGTTGTGCTGCCTTCGGCCTATTCGCACATCGGTCCGCTACTGACGCCATCTCACAGGCCAATGGGGCGCCCCACGCCGACTTTCAGCATTGTTGGATGGCCACACCAGTGCGGCAACTTACTAGACACCACCTCGGTGCCATCCGGATCTTGGCGCGTTGTGCTGCCTTCGGCCTATTCGCACATCGGTCCGCTACTGACGCAAACTCACAGGCCAACGGGGCGCCCCACGCCGACTTTCAGCATTGTAGGATGGCCACACCAGTGCTGCAACTTGCTGGACACCACCTCGGTGCCATCCGGATCTTGGCGCGTTGTATTGCCTTCGGCCTATCCGCACATCGGTCCGCTACTGACGCCGCCTCACGTGCCAACGTATTTTCTATGCATTTTATACCCTATGCCGCATAACAGGTCATCTGACTTGTTTATAAAACTTTTCATTGGTTCATTTTACTTTTGGTTTCCTAATGATGGAAGGCTTGATCATATGACCTAAAAACAACACTTTTCATTGGATGAAAACTTTTTTTTTCCCCAAACGATGAAAGCCCCACCTTGTTTCTGGATGTTTCAGACTAAACTGGCGTCAGCATGAGAGCACCACCATCTCGTAGCTCCGTCGTGGTCATTCCGTGAGCAATCATGGCAGCCGCTCCCCACCAGAAGCCTGCAGGAGTCGGGGCCCCCAAAACTTTTGATGAATTCTCAAGGCGGAGGGGACGCTTTCGAGAATGGGGTCCAAGACCTAGCAGACAAGCGTCCGATTTCCAAGGTGTCCCAGGGCCATTTCAGTGGACCAGGCCCAAAAAGGAAAGAGCCTGCCGCCATTTTGAGAGTCCTGTGACAGCCGCCTATCGCTGCACCGCAAGAGTGGGCGCAACTCAGCTGAATTGCGGCTTTTGACACAGTGGACCAAAAACGGACGGAATGGCAACTGAAACGGTAAAGGGGCGCCCCACTACAACAGATGACACTCCACCTGGAGAGGCCCGTTCACGCCGCCTCCCCCGGGGCGCCCCACGCCGTTATTCGGAGCAGCATTGTAGGATACCAAAACCAGTGCGGCAACTTACTGGACATCACCTTGGTGCCATCGTTCTGCTGCCTTGGAACTATTCGCACAACAGTTTGCTACTGATGACCCACCCCCCGCGACGCCCCACGCCGTTATTTGCTGGGTGGCAACTTACTAGACATCACTTTCGTGTCATCTAGATTTCGGCGCGTTCTGCTGCCTTGGAACTATTCGCACAACAGTTTGCTACTGATGACCCACCCCCCGCGACGCCCCACGCCGGAAATCTGGACGTTGTGCTGCGTTGGGACTATTCGCACAGCCGACCGCTACTTCGTTGTTTTTCCCTAAAAATGTTTATATGTTATTACTATTTTTGTTTTCTTGTATATATTTATAAATTATTAAAGTTTTATAATCTTACTACTTTGTCGGAGTGCTATATATTTTTAATGTGACACATAATTGTAAAAACTTTGATGTACAAAGAGTCATCCCTGGAATCTTCCGCTTCACGCTCGGTCCCCTCCCCAATCACAATACAGGATGGTTTTCAGATAATAGCAACGCTTCTGCTGTGACGGATCTCATCGAGTGTGGGCCTTGATCTACTATAACTCCTTTGAAGAGGGGTGATTCTTTACAGCTGTGGCCATAAACTACATCTGCAGGGCTAGCTGATAGCCTAGGACCGGCCTGGACAATCGGACACAGAGGAAAAGAAGTGTCAGAGGGTGCGGTAGTGAATAGGGCGAAAGGGAGGTGTCGGGCGGGCACAGGGTGTGATTCTCAGGGAAGAGCAGCGCAGATGGGGGGAGGTTTATTACCCATGCATAAGACAGAGAGCGGGGGTGACCACTGCCTGGGTGAGATGCTTGCGAGGGTGGGGAGCCATGCTAAGGATCGACAGCGTGCACAGAGTGGGTCTGGTCAAGGCATCTAAAATGGCTGCCGTGCACGACAAAAGTGTGGCATTTGAAAAAAGACAAGATGGCGCAGACAATGTTTTTCAACACTTCCTGATTTCCTTCGAATCGAACGTTAACAGACGTTGGGGCATATTACCAAAGTTAAGCGATATTTATCCCTAACGATGCATTGCAAAGATTTTTTTACCGTCAGAAATTATCGCAGATAAACCTTGCTATTATCAAGGTTTATCGCAAATACGATAAAAAACGACCGCAATGCATTAATATCGCTGAAAACTCAGCGATATTCATGCATTACCGAGCTAATGCTCTTAGCCATGTTATCCACCTCCCATTGGATAACATGGCTAAGAACTGCTCAGGGCAGCTGTTACTTTTTGGAGATATTCGCGCTTATCTCGAATATTTCCAAAAGTTGATAATAGGAGATAGCGATGTTAGCGACTGTTTCCAGTCGCTAACATCTTGGCATGCCCACTTTGCATGTCATTAGTGATAAATATCACTCACATGCAAAGTGGGGCCCAAGATGGTCGCTATCTCCTACTAGCCGTCGCTAACTGGTGTTAGCAACAGCTAGGTAATACAGATATAATTTTATCTCCGCGAAGCGGAGCGCTGTTACAGATATATATCTTGTTTTTGAACGTTAATTTCTCAAAATGCACTGAAGCACATATTTTGAGACCTAGCAAAGGCACATCGGGCTACCAGTCCCTAATATTTTACCAAGTTTCATGCAAATCCATTCAGCCGTTCGATTATTATTATTATTTTTTTTTTTTGCCCCGCGGGGCCCTTTTAAAACCTCCACATCAAACCTAGGGGGTCAGCGAGGATCTACTATGCCCCCTTATGGTCATTTGCCCCTTCGCTTTGGCCTCCTCTTGTCTCTCGATCCTACCGAGAGACAAGATGGCGGCCGCTACGTACTGTTTGGAATGTTTACAGACACCGGAGAGCCAATCAGCTTCGCTTCGCAAAGCTCCGTAACGCGAAAAGTACGCGAAGCGGTGCGCTGTTACAGATATATATCTTTTTTTGAACGTTAATTTCTCAAAATCCACTGAAGCACATATATTGAGACCTAGCAAAGGCACATCGGGCTACCAGTCCCTACAATTTTGCCAAGTTTCGTGCAAATCCATTCAGCCGTTCGATTATTATTATTATTTTTTTTTTTTGCCCCGCGGGGCCCTTTTAAAACCTCCACATCAAACCTAGGGGGTCAGCGAGGATCTACTATTCCCCCTTATGGTCATTTGCCCCTTCGCTTTGGCCTCCTCTTGTCTCTCGATCCTACCGAGAGACAAGATGGCGGCCGCTACGGACTGTTTGGAATGTTGACAGACGCCGGAGAACCAATCAGCTTCGCTTCACAAAGCTCCGTTGCGCGAAAAGTACGCGTCCTGGAGCGCTGCCTGGTCCGCTGTTACAGATATATATCTTTTTTTAAACGTTAATTCCTCAAAATCCACTGTAGCACATATATTGAGACCTACAAAAGGCACATCGGGCTACCAGTCCCTACAATTTTGCCAAGTTTCGTGCAAATCCATTCAGCCGTTCGGGCTAAAAGTGAGGCCAACCGCCCTATGGAAAACTCAATGTTAAAAACACGTTTTGGGACCCCCCTTTTTTCTCGACCCCCCCTGGACGAACCCCCCCCCAATTTTCAGGGGCTGCTCAGAAACAAAATGTGCCATTTTCCAGAAAATTTCAGCCAATTCCGTCCACAAACGCCAAAGTTATTAGACATAGAATTTTCAAAAAACCCATAGAGAAAAAATCCTAACTATATATACCTACTGGCGACCGCCAGTAGGTAATATATATATATATATATATATATATATATATATATATATATATATATATATATATATAATGCTCCTGCTTGCACCAGTTGATTAGGAAGCACAAAAACACGATCAAGAGCTCCAAGCTTAAGCCCTTTATTTTCGGTATGGAAGCCGCCAGTCTGCTCCCTTTCATAGCCATATCCCACTGCTGCTGACGTGTTTAGAAATTTACTTTCTTCTTCAAAGGCTTGTGGGAAAGGAAAACAAGCTCGATTCTATCTCACCCAGTTTTATAAACCATAATTGCGCGCCCCCTATAGGCCACTCTGTATGAGACAGCGCAAGGTGTTTTGGGAATTGTGGTACGGATCAATTGCTTGACAATGTTCTGTAGGTGCATTCAAGACCCACAGATGAGCCTTAACAGATAGGTACTCCCTCAATCCAGGCGTTCGTGCCCCACATGAAGAGGCCAATAGATATCAACCTCCATGGCCCCCAAATTCAAAGGGGTGGTGCGCTCTCTACGGCATGGCCGCCGCAAATATATCCTGTTCCTGCTTGCACCAGTTGATTAAGAAGCACACAAACATGAACAAGAGCTCCAATCTTAAGCCCTTTATTTTCGGTATGGAAGCCGCCAGTATGCTCCCTTTCACAGCCATATTCCACTGCTGCCAACGCATTTCAAAATGTACTTTCTTCAAATGCTTGTGGGAAAGGAAAACAAGCTCGATCCCATCTCACCCAGTTTTATAAACCATAATTGCGCGCCCCCTATGGGCCACTCTGTATGAGACAGTGCAAGGTGTTCTGGGAATTGTGGTCCCGATCAATTGCTTGACAATGTTCTGTTGGTGCATGCAAGACCCGTACATGAGCCTTGGCAGATAGGCGCTCCCTCAATCCAGGTGTTTGTGCCCCACATGGAGAGGCAGATAGATATTTTGTACAAATGTACCTGAGTGAGGGTGCTCAAGCCCCCCCACACGGCCCGGGGACCGCCACATCCCCGGGGCACTAAAATTCAAATTCAGGCATCTGAAGCGGACCCCCGGCCCCGGGGACCACCACCTCCCCGGGGCTCTCAATTGTTTCCTGGAGCCTTTGATGTTCCTGGGGACCGCCACCCTCCAGGGCCGGCTCCTGCAGTGTCCCATGATGTCCACCCCCGGGACACTGCAGTTTGCTACGGTAGGGTGGGAGCATGTCTCCCGCCCCACCGTAGCAAACCCTGCTTTGGATTTTGGAAGAGAGAGCGCGGCCCCTTGATGTCTCGAATACGCGTGAGCAGGAGTCGCAGACCGGTCGCATACCGGCCGCACACACCACGTAACATTATACGTTTATGACGTAACTGAAAAACACCGTACACGGATCCTTCATGACTTTTCCAAAATGGCGGCTAGAGTACGCGGACCCGCTGCGGTAGGTACGCTTTGGGTGCGCGACTCCCCCAAAAAATTTGAAAACAAAATTTAGGAAGAAAATTATGTAACTTTTTAAAATAAAAAAATAAAACAAAATATTTAAACAATATTTCGGTTTTAAATTTGTTAAAAAAAAATTGGGGGCAATTTTTAGAAAAATATATAATGCTGTTTAATAAATAATATATTTACAAAAAAACAGTTAAAAAAACTGTAGCAATTCTGTACAAAAACAAAGGTATAACTACTATTATACTTGAAAATGAGCATTTAAAAAAACATTGAAATTCACTGAAAAAACCATAGGTTTCAGGCACGTTATAGTTAGAAATTAGCATTTAAAAATCCTTTGAAATTCACTGAAAAAACCATAGGTTTCAGGGGTGTTATAGTTTGCTGGACATTTCACTCGTACAACATCATAGAAATTCCTCTGTTAAAGTTAGTTCTGCTAACTATAACTCGCGCGCCCGCAATTCACTGCTGATGATGTCACATATTACATCATTCATGACATGGTCAGTGACATAACTGATGACATCACTGATGACTTCTCAAATGACATCACTGATGACTACAGCAGGTCCTAGCATCTTGAATCTGAGGCGCGTGGAGGAACATCGTAGCCACTTGTGGTCAGGCTTAAGCAAAGCAGCTTGCCAGTTTCAGCGAAAACAGCGACCCGATGGGAGAGAAATAAGTGGAGGTAAAGGAATGGTGGCACCCACTGTGGCAATACTAACCTGAACTGCATGTACCAGAGTGCATTGTATGCACACGCCCATTGGGGCGGAACTTAACAAACGTGATCAAGTTAAAAGTGCCTAGCTGTTCCAACACCACAAAGCCATGCCAGTGAAAAAGGGAGAAGACCCGAAACGTTTGGCGTTTAAGGCGCATATTACGCTGCGAGATTAGGACTGAGTTCGCTGCCATCTACCCCAATAAAAGGTGAAAAATACGATTGTGAGTGGCGTCTTCATTGTGAGAGCAGTATCGATTGGAGTGTACCAAAGAATTTGCATTCAAACACGGACCCAAACTTCCAGTTCCTTCATACGTTTATTACTGTGCCTCCATAACATTTCGGCTCCTACGAGCCTTGATCACATGACACCTATATATATAAATTACCATAATAATACATTTCAAACATTTAAGACAGTAATATCATTTAAGGTGAATATTCTTTATTAATTATATTATATATATATTTTCAAAGTAATACATTTAAAATATAAAAAATGAATATATTGTTAAATAAATATTTGTATCAATTAGGTTACACTTTATATATAAAAAAACATACAAGCACATATATGTGAGCGTGTGTGTTTATATAGTATTTCTCTATATATTCTATTAAATATTAGAGAAATATATTTGATTTGAATTATAATAAATGTATATATTAAAATATTCACCATTTAGTACTTTAACGTCTATATATATATATATATATATATATATATATATATATATATATATATATATATATATATATATATATATATATATATATGTATTTATAAAATAATCAATGTTTTTGGCATTTTTTTGGATGATATTAGTGTCATCAATATTTTTTTCTGATATTTTTGTACTTACCATTATAAGTATAAGAGCATGATATTGTGGTAAACAATATTTTGACACAATATTTTTGTCAATGATATTGTTGACCATAATATTGTGTCAGTGATCCCATTGAAGACATGTTTGGCACCTTCAAGTTGCGCTTCAAATGCCTTTACCACACATAGGTGGGGGCAAGCTGCTCTCAGAAGTAATTTAAGATATTATTGTAGCCTTTTGCATGTTGCACCTTATTGTCATGCAAAGCAGCTTACATGTAAACCTTACCCTTGAATTATGGCCTTTTAGAAGTTCCCGGAGTGGAAAAAGAAGAGAGGTCTTATTTTTCATCTTAACCACTAGTTTGGTTACTGCATCACAATGGTTGCACATATTTGAGGAAATGATGAATGCTGGACTATGCCACTTTCCATGTAAACCAACATGAGACAACACTGTCACACTACCATGATGTCACATGATGTCACATCCAAAGGTGCAAGTGTATTATCCATCTGGAAATGTATTATCCATCTGAAAACACATCACTCCCTTAGGGCCTCATTACGATGGCAGTCGTAGCTGGATGGAGACCGGCCGACAAGTAGTTAGCGGCTCCACCGCCCATATTATGATATGACCACAATGTAGGTGGTCGGAAACATGACTTTTAATATTGTGACTTGTGCTGTGGCCTGGAATAGGGCATCAGCACAAGCTGTAGTAGTAAAAGGCTTGTTTTTAAACACCCATGCACCATGTGCCAGGTATGGATGTTTGGGGGGCACCACATGTGCCCCCCTGGCCATATTGTGAAGGCTCCCGTGGGACGGTGGGCCTGCTATAGGCCCCCCAAAACCATATCCGACAGCCTTCCCATGGTGTTGGGACCAACATGAAAAGGCTGTGGGAAATGGATAACTTAATCTCGCAGGCACCAGCTTCATTGTCGGGATTACAATCCTGTCCGTTTGCTGCCCCGACGTCTCCTTGAGCCTGTTGGAGGCGACGGTCTTTCCCCCGTCTGCTCTAACGGCTGGTATCTTAATCTGGGGGTTAGATTGTTTCTCTAGATGTCAGGTGGAGCACCGACAATGGCCTGTCGGTGGCGGTCTGCCAGACATCCTGATGAGGCCCTTAGTCAAATACAGAATTACAGAAATAGTCCAAATATTCGATTTTTAAACTACATAAATGTGTCACTCACACCTGTGATTTCAACTCACAATATTAAATCACACACATTAAGGGGCCGATTATGATGGGTCTGTCCGCCACCATAGAGTAGGAGGGACCATCCGCATGGGCAGTGGTGGTCCCTCCGTGCAAATTAGGATGTGACCGCCACTCTGGCGGTCACATCCTGTATTTTTAACATTGCGGCGGGTGCAGCTTCAAGCTGCACCCGCCGCAATGTTAAAAATGTATGCACCGCATTTGCGTGCACAAAGCGGCAGGCACCGCGCGGTGCCTGCTGCTTTGTTCACGCAAATGCAGGGGGGTACCATAGGTACCCCCCATGTGCACCCCCCACCCCCCCTACACCCAGGGGGCCCACAATGGGCCCCCGAGGTGAAGGTCCGTATGCTTTTCCACGGCGGAAAAGCCACTGTGGAAAAGCATACATTCTACTCCATCATAATATGGCTGGCGGTGTCTGATAGACACCGCCAGCCATGTTATAGCTTTTCCGCCGCTGTCAGAAGCCGACCGCGGCGGAAAAGCTGCAGACTGAAAAACGATCCCCCAGCCATCCTAATCTGGCTGGGGGTCTTTTTCAGTCCGCAGCGGTTTTCCCCGCTTCCTCCGGGCCGGCGGTGTCTTCTGCCGGCCCGGAGGATGCGATAAAACCGCCATCATAATCGGCCCCATAGTGTGTGGAGAATAAACAGAACTCCTGTAGGAGTATGGCCACATATGTTAATATTCACATTCATCTACTTCTATATACCAAAATATTTGACATCAATTGCTTGCCCATTAGGGAGACTTTTAGAACTTCAGACATGATTTCCTCTTTACTTTCTTTACACACCTGTGTATTCCGCCTATGTGATAGACATCAATGCCTCTGCTATGTAGGCGGAAAACTCCATTGCAGAAATGGAGAACTACATAGCATAGGTGGAGTATTCCACCAACCCGAACAAATAGGATATAACATACAGGAAGCAAACCATTCTTGTATCATTCAAGGACCACCAAATAGTCCTCCTTTTGATCTGGACATCCCCCACAAGGCTGAGAATTGGGAAGAGAGTGCCAGCAGGTTCTCTCATGAGAAATTGGAGATTACCAGGGAAGGAGACCTCCAGAAATATCCCAGCTCTACGGGGAACCTCACACCTAGCTGGGCAAAAGACCTCTGAATGACATCTGACAGGGCACCTCCAACCACTCCAGTAGGAATGTATGACGTTACAACGAATTCCGTTGCAACGCATGCCTTTACCACGCATGCGTTACAACGGAATTAGTTTACCACGCATAACAAATACCTCGATTGCTTGCGTGGTGATGTCATACGTTTTTTCTGTTTTCTCTTTAACGACGCTGATTAAATACATAACCCGACGTGACTTCAGGTGAGGTTTTTTTGGGGGGGAAACCCCCCCAAGCCCCCCTTTTTTAACTTTTTACCTTTACCACATATACCTTTACTACAAACCTCGTAGTAAAGGTATGCGTGGTAAAGGCTTTCGTGGTAACCACGCATGCGTTGTACTGCATGCGTGGTTAACGATTTAGTGGAAACGGCTTCGTTGTAATGGCCGTTTCCCCTCCAGTAGCAGTGGATCTTTATACTCGAAGAGCCAGATAGTGACATGCCTACTGAGAGGACTTCTGGTGCTGGGTTAGGCTGAAGGCAGAGGATGGCGATGTCTTCTCAGCCTCACATGCTGTAGCCCCGCCTATCCCCACTTCAAAGAAGGCCTTCAGGACAGGTTAACCGAGCATTCACACTCAGCTGGAAGCCATAGTGGAAATCTCTGCTGAGTAGATCTCCACTACAGGTGTATGTCTAAACTCCAGTTGTAAAGTTACCAGTAGTAACTTTACTAGTGCAATTTTGGTCATAATAGTTTCCACTCCTTTATGGAAGGGGTGGAGGCTTGTAAAGAACTGCACACACCATGGCAGGCAGTGTTCAAGTTACTTTGCAACCATTATAGGCATTTTATGTTTCATGGATATCTAGTGTGGGGCAAAGCTTAAGAGGGGTTATAACAATTTTCATTTGCTAACATTGTTACAGTTTGATGGGCCTGCAAGCAATTTGACAGCGACATTTATCTTACTCATGGTATTTTCAAAATTGTGCAGATCCAATGTGGAGGGCAGATAATGGGGGGGGCAGTGTTTAGTTTCTAGTAATATTGGCACTGAGAATGTTGCACAAAATTTGCCAAAAGTTTGGAAGGATTTGTTTTCTATTGGTTGTGCAACTCCATCAAGAGGGTGCAAAGTTAAAGTGGGACGGGGGCAATACAATTTTACTTTGCTTGTAGCTTTACCCTTTCTGATAACTCTGCATTAAACGATGCAGGCAGTTAGCAAGTTTCACCCAGTGCAGGTATTAAAGATTTCATGTCGATCCAATGGGGAGATTAAAGTACACACAGTAGATGAATGGCTCACTGAACTAACGAAGAGTGCATACTGTAAATAAGTCATATACAAAATTACAGATCGGATGGAAGTGTTTGAAGAAATCTGGGGTATTATTTTATCTAAATCTGAATAAAGAGCCGAGGAATATTAAAATGGTGGAGACCCATTGAAAGTGCCTACTATCTGATCATGAACTATTCCAGAGATCTGAAATACTACTGGAATTTAGAAGGATTACCTCTTTTTCCCTTTCTTACCTATGAGACCCCCCTTTTCCCCTGCACCAGAGTCCATTTAGAAAGCACAAACATTTCAAATGTCATTCAGAATGTATACTAGGTTACAGAATGGGTACATGGCATGTGAATGAGGCACATCATTAAAAAACATGACATTTACTGAAAAAACAGAGCTTAGTTATGGGTCAGCGAATACAAACTCTGAAAAGTCCTAAAAGCATAGTATTCATCACAGATCATTGGATCTTCATGGGAAGTTTAAGCAGATGTGTCAAGTGTGGGGCTAAAAATACAAATTCATTAGTTTCTAAGAAATGAGCATTTGCAAAGTGTGCTAATCTGGGCATAAAAAGATTAAAGTTTAGAGCTATCGAGACCGTTAGGCTGCAGTTCCACTGCAGATTCAACAAATAAAGTCACACTATTGGACCAAGGAGCATTCTCTACTATTGAGCATTGCAGGTTCACACATTTGGCTGCACATTTGCAAATCCTCCATGGCTGACCACCACAGGCAATTTTGTTTTACAATCACCATTACACAGTGCATTGAGCATTGTTTTGGGAGAAATTAAAGAAAGGACATACTCAAGTATGGTGAATGTTCCCTGACCTCCAGGCTCATGTGGAGGGAGGGGGCCAAGGAACCCTCTGCAATTACACCGTTATCAATTTTTTTTTCTTATCATGTGATTGACACATCCTATGCTGGATTTGCTAAATTTTGGGTCTTCTGGCTTGATTCTTTAAGTATCCAGCATGAATTTGCAGATCCTGGAAATTATACTGGAAAACAGTTTTCAGTGCCCTATTACTGCGCATGACCAATGGCCACATGTAAGGGTTTGCTGCACGCTGCTGTGTGGGAGCAGAGCCTGTTTGCAGTTCAGGCACTGCGGGCAAACCCCCACTGCACACAGACGAAGGACTGTGCAACTGGGATTGGCCCCCCACAGACGGTTGGGTGAAAGGCCTGGTTGGCGTTCAGGCCTTACGGCTGAAGGCTATGAACTGTGTGGGTTGCACCCCCTGAGGAGGGTTGGGCGCATAGCCTGGAGGCCAGGCCTTGCAACCATCCTGATATGCATGGCTGAAGACTGCCATGCATGGTTGAAGATAGTCTGTGAAGGGATGGTAATGGGCCTTGCATTCAATGTGGAATAAGATTTTAAAAAATAACTGAAAAAAAAGGTCAATGTGAAACTATGGTCACCTTCGTTTGTTTAAAAGAACAGAAATTAACCTACAAATACAGTTAAAGTGCATTTATGGTTACAAATTAAAACTGGATAAACCACAAAATATGCAGGTCAAGATTAAAAGCACAATCAATAACTTGTACAACACCCTTGCAAACCAGTACTCGCACACTAAACCTCAAAATGAATAACCATAACTGCACTTTAACTGTGTTTTTATGTGAATTACTGAGATCTTTTAAACACACGTTAATGGGTAATAACCAAAGCTAACCACTATAACCTCTGTTTTTAGTGAATATCTACTGCTGACGGTATTACCTGTATTGATGTTAAGTGTATTGATGGTTCAATGAAAAATAAACCATTGAATGTACTCAAATGAATAATTTGGAGTAATATTCAAGATTAATCACAATCGCCGTGCTGTCTGCGTGTATGTCCTGCCCTGAATTACATCAATAGCAATGAGAAAGTTGCTCTCAGTGAGCCCTCTCCCTGGTCAGTCACAAGGTGCACAACTTCAGTGGACCTGAGGGTTCAACAAATTTGTCACTGAATGATCAATGAATTTAATACCAAACTGTCCGCCAGGTTTTTGACTATTCTAATTCTTAAGGATTCAAAATAATCAAAACCTTATCATGATTCCAACCATCAAGAGCATGAGTCCTATTTTACTATGCATCCTGCGTTCCGGGTTGTAGAACCATTCTTCAGGGGTAAATTGCAAACAAAGCGATAAATGCTATCTTCAGCACAGCAACATAATGAGAGCCGGTATACACCCCTTCATGACGATCAACGCAATACGATGCACTTGACAAATGAATCTGGTGTGGTGTATAAAACCATGTGTGTGAAACGTATATGTCTGATAATACAACGGGAATGATTAGTATGGTATCTTACACATCAAGCAAGTAAGACGCAACCAACCAAACCGCTAGTGACCGTCTCAATTAGAACAGTGATGGTGAACATCCAAAAAAAGAAAATTGTGAACATCAAAACCAGTGGCGCTGGCAGTGAACGAGGCGGGAGAACACATTTTTTTTTTAAAACACTTACCGCCTCACGGTCGCCTCCGTCTCTCCTCCGTTGCTGCTGATGAGTCCCGGAAGCACACAGGTTCCCCTAAGCCAATCACATTGCTGCATTTCTGTGTTGTGATTGGTCTGAGTGCTGTAGTTTGGTGCTCAGATGGGGACAGGGAGCCTGTGCATGTTCCTCACCAGGCAGTGTCGGTCGGAGCCTTGCCAACCGATATCCTAATTAGTGCCTTAGTGTGCATGAACCACCCCTCCTCCCTGTGCTACCAGCCCTGCCCCGCCCTAACTCAGCCCCACAGCAACAAAAAATAAAATGTTAATAACCTTGTTATTATCATTTTAGTTTTCCCTTATTTTTCGCCTTAGCAGAGGAGCCACCTCTGATGAAAACTTGCGAGCTCACCAAAATCATGCCATGCTTTAATAAAGTTTAATACAGAATGCATGCAAACTACCAGTGTCAGCAACCCCCAGTGTTAACCCAACAATACCTGGAGTTGCATACCTTCAGTGACAGCCTTAATGGCTGCCAGCCAAAGCATCAGGTAATCAGCAGTCTAGGCATAATGTCTTGTTTTAGATCTGGAGTGGTGATTTTACACAGGAACCATCCACGTGGTGACCATTTTGTCTCGAGCTCCTTTGCATTTGTAATCGTGACCTTTAAGTCCCTCGACTCCTGCAGCTGTTGTCGGATTAATGATTTCCATTTTCCATGAATTTATATTTTCCTAAGCCGCAGAAACATAAAATTTAACCATTCGACAAAAATGCACTGTTGTCTTATAAGAATGAGATACTTTTTAATATGTCTTTCTTAATAATGTGCTGATGCCATGTAAAATATATTGATCTTCCCGAACCAACTCAATCATATTATTTCAACAATACATCAAGTTTGTATGTATAGTCTAAAATTAACATACACAGACATGTTACATGGACAATGTTACTCAAGAATGTACTGTTCTTTACTGTCATTCTGTACAATTGATTAAGATGTTACCACAAATATCCATTGATGAGTGCAAATCTTAAAATTGTAGTATTACACCGAACCATACATTTAAAGTAAAGCTGATACTATAAATAATTGCACGGTCTTCATTGTTGTTGTATGTATTAAATAAATAATATAGATCACATTGAATTTTAAATAGAATTAATACTTTATTGTTATCCAACACATTCTTTAGATTGTTCGTGTGCAAAACCACTAATTTTATGGGTTTTATTTGACATTACTCCATTTCAGACCTTGTTTTCTAAAATGTAATCAAAGGTGTTGTGTTAACCACTTGCTGCTTTTGAAGTCTCCTTCTATCGCCATGACCAGTTCCTACAAAAATTTGTCACACTGAACTATCCACAATGCTACCTTATGTTCCAACCTTAATCCCTAGCTGCTTGTGTCTTTTTTATGGTTTGTTTTCTTTTAGTTGTGGGTGTGTTCATGTTTCCTCTAGTATTTCTAAAGACAGTGGTCCCTAGACAATGTTGGTTAAACGTAGACATAAATATAGATTAAATAGTTTCTATATTGTTTGTCCAGCCAGACAGAATTTAACATCTAATATATAGGTTAGTAGTCAGTTATCTATACAGATTCAAGAGGGACACAGCCTGTGTCCTACTACAACATATAGAACAGTTTGACATACAGAATGGTAGTTTCAGGCAATGGAAAGGGGTCTGCGTACAATACAAACATGCAGACTGATAAAACAGAAATACACTATTGCGACATGCTATATAGTACAATCATAGGCTTATAGTGCATACAGTGTCGACGGCGTTTCGATCCCCATGTAGGGATAAAGGGATCATCCTCAGGACATTTAATTCATGCCTGTATAACATTGCATTACTACGGCTGGAGCGCGTATGACAAGAGCCGTGGTCGGGCAGTGAATCAGCGAGAGCGATAATATTAAAGCCGGTGATAGTATAAGCGTAAAGTGCAGGCCGGGGTTCTGGAATAAACTCTACAGCCTGAGAAGGATACAAATTCTGTAGCTAAGGATTGAGTGAGGTGTAGCGTAAGGGTAGAACGGCGGCAGTTCTGGACCGTGTACTGAGGATCTAGGAGCCTTGAATGGGGTCCATGTGGGCAGTCGAGGCGGTTCTCAGGATGACTGTGCCTGTAGAGCAGGCCTCCCTATCCAATGAGTATCAGTTAACTAATAAGTGAATGATAAGTGCCAATTCTGGAGATACTGCTTTTGGAGAAAGGTGAATGTAGGTGGTTGCGGTCAAGATGCAGTGAGATTCAGCCTGTGCTCAGCAGTCCTTTCTGAACCTCTACAGAAAGGTGCTTAATTTTTTTTCTTGTTAGCCTCAAGTTTGATTGTCTTCATTATTTTCGAGATGGTCACTGCTCCTGTGTCTCTCACTCTGTGAGTTGGCATCCTTTACACCAGCCTGGACAGTAGATTCCCCCTGTGTGAACTGCCATCGAAATGGCCCTTCTTGCACCCCTGCTGGTTGAACTGTGGCTGCTGGTTGGACTGTGAGGTCTTCAACCTCTCTTGGGAGATAGGTTACTCTATTCTCATTTGACATAGGATTCGCTAACAATTTATGTCCTCCACCAGTTCCCTTTAGACTTACGTTTAATGGGAGAGGTATGAATTAAATTATTGACTTCATAGTTTTACCCAATAGGCAAAAATACAGATTACATAAGAATGCCTTGAGCGATCACTTCCCATTGAGCGTGACCTTATCCCTAGATAACAAGGTGCACACCCCCTGGTGTAATCCACCTCACTTAGTATAAGATACAGCTGTGGACAAAATAAATGGTTACTCTTTACGGTGGTCCAAAGTAGAACCGATCGAGTTTACTAGGAAAATTGTGGCAATTTGTTAGAACTCACTTTTAATTTGTCTTTATGAGTCAACCCTCCATGCCGACATCCTAGAATCCTATGCACAGATTACTTGCGAAATAAAAAAGGCCCTGAGGGCTGAGAGTTAAAAAGTACATGTGAATAACCAAGGGTGGTTTGACTCTACATGCACAAAAGCATACACAAAATTAAAACATGCACTACATAAACCAGTAAGAAATATCAATGAAATAAAGGAGTGTAGAAAGGAATAATCAGGCCCTGAAAGCCAGCTCGGGCGAACTAAAAGACATTGCATGGGCTAGTCTCCACGAATCTACGCTGAATAGAGATAGTATAGCATTTTGGAAAGCGGTAAAGGCCCTATTTCTTATAGCTCAAGACATCCCAACCATAGAGATTGCCATAGATGAACATCAATGGGTAGGTTATTTCTCAAAAGTATACAAACATACACTGGAGGTGTATGTTTGTATACTTTCTACCCTGCAGCATATATGTGTCATAAATGACACATATATGCCACAGGGTAAATCTTCACCAGTAAAATTCCCTATAGCTCTCCAGTTTACACTAGATGAAGTCAATAGTGCAATAAGGGAGAGCAAGGGAGGGGAGGCGCCTGGCCCAGAAGGTGTCCTAGTAGATCTTTTTAAGTCTAATTTACCTTTATGGGGCCCCCTTTAAACACAGGTACTAGCAACCTGTTGCTCCACTGGATTCATTGAGACATGGTCTGAATCAATACTGGTACCAATATATAAAAAAGGCGACCAACGGAATCCAGCATGTTACCGCCCAATACCATTGCTGGACTCCTTGGTTAAGGTGGCGGGACGGATTGTTCTCAACCGGCTTCAGGATTGGGTAGAAGATAAGAACATCATATCAGATTTACAATTTGGTTTCCGACAGGGATTAGGCACTGTGGAACAAGGACTAAATCTTTTTTATTGGGGAAGTACACACAGTCTAAACAAGGAAAACTATATTTGGCATTTGTAGATCTGGCAGCCTTCAACTGTGTAGTTCATGGGAAATTAGGAAATATTCTAGCAGAGATGGGGATGGAAGCTTCACTAATTCAGTTTTTGAGGCAGCTCTATAGTAACTCGAACGCAAGGGTTCGGTACGGAGTCAAGGACGAATGCACTGCACCATTCAACGAGTAGAGGGGGGTTAGACAAGGTTGTGTACTGGAACCATTTTTATTTACGCTCTACACCAATGACCTGGGACAAGCAGGGGTGGAGAAGTGCCAGGACATGCCACAAACAAACAACCGCCCACTACCCACCCTCCTATACGCGGACGATGCTGTGCTGATGGCCAGAACACAATTGGGATTACAAAAGGCACTTACAAGTTATACTGATTATATATGATAGATTACTTGGGCCTGAGAGTGTACACCACAAAAAAGGTTCTTTGTGAAGTGTGGGAAAAGCAGTGAAAAATGTAGGGATATTTTCTTAGATAACAAAAAGGTGGAAACCACTAAGACATTTCTCTACTTATGCATTCCATTTGACCAAAAGGGGACAAGTTCCCAGGTGGTTAAAACTGGGAAATTACTTTTTATGAAAGCCACAGCAGCTTTATCTAACTTTGCAAAGAAGCTAGGCAGAAGGCCTGAAGTCGAGCTACTGCACATATAGCAGGCAATATGCGTCAGTATGGCCATATATGGCGCAAGTGTGTGGGGTTATTGTGACACTAAATCCATACAGCAGGTTGAGAATTCCTTTTTCAAATTTCTTCTTTCAGTACCATGGAGCAATTCCACCTACATCTGCAACGCTGAACTGGGGAAATCGTATATTTCCAACTTAATAAAAGCCCAACCTTTCCTTCTGTGGCAAAGGGTTTGTACTTCCACAAATATAACTTTTAACCGATATATCATAAAAGATAGCCTCAAGCTGGACCGGGCACTTGAGACCCCTTGGGTAAAATACAGAAAACACTTTATGAACGATCGCGGCCACCCTGAATACTACGATGACCCAGGTTCCATAATCTCCACCTCTAGAAAGGATTTCTAAAAGAAATTGTATGATACATCTCGATGCAAATAGATTTGCTGTGGAGGTATCAAGATCATCGGTACTGTCGAATCAAATGATACTGACCTCCTTTGATATTCAGCCATTACTAAAAATAATTTTAAGCGGATGCAATAGATTTGCTCTGACCTGGTTTAGATTTGGGATCTCCCATCTTTTGATAAGTTTTCCCATACTAAATGATAAAATACTGAGTTATTGTCCATGTGATGAAATCTCCCAGCAATCGACAATCCATGTAGTTTTATTTTGTAAATTCTGTGCAATGCAAAGAAAGAGATGAATTTTACCAGTGTTAAGATTACTGAGTTAGAGACAAAGTCGGCCAGCATTTTTACAACTGCAAGTTCTAGGAAACACATTTTTACGTGGTCAATTGCATCTTGTTTTAAAAGTACAGTTAAATATAGAAAGACTATCCATTTATGAAATTTCAGAAGTAAACAGATTTGTATCAGAATTATGCTGCACTTTCAGATGATTTATAACTAACGTTATTTTTATCCAGTCTTTAAGCTTGTACTGTATTTGTGTTTTAACTGTATGCTTTTATGATTTTAATGGAAAAAAATGTAATAAAGCTTTTTGTGATTGATTGATTGGTGTCTTGTCACTATTTTTTGGCAAGGAGTGCGCCTCATGTTGGGTGTACTCCTGCCTGTGTAAGAGCCAGTCAGTTTTACAAATGTCATCATGCTCTGAGTCTTTTCGTACTTTTAGTGATCAGGGGAAAAGGGCCTATACAGCAGGTCTTTGCCATTACTTCCTTTGGGTTTGTGGTGTGCTGTTAATGATAGGTTATTAAGTAGAAATTTCCTTCAGTTTTTAGTTAAGGCAGACTAGTGATCTCGCTGGCTTGCTGTAACTTTTACAGCATGAAAACGCAATTCACTATATATTACTGAACACTACTACAGGTACTCACAGAGAGTCATCACCACCTTAACTAAAGTACATCTTAGAGCAAAGCAAAGAGCTTGGGCCCCATCTTATGGATAGGACCTTGGATCCACTCCTGCTAGCAGGTAACGCCACAGCTAGTGAGAGGGTTTGAGGCCAGAGGTTGACCATACCTAAGCTACAAATTAGGGGGCCTATTTACAACCCCAATGCACCACACTTGCGTCCCTTTTATTGACGCACTGGCAGAGCAGTGAGCTTTCCTATATTTACAAAGCCATGTAAAGTCACCCTGCATGACTTTTCATAGCATTGTAAATATTTTTTTCCTTTCACCCATAACTCTTCATGAAAGGGGCATTCCATGGGTGTTACAGTGGGTGTTCCTACGCAACATCCATGGAACTTGACATATTCCCAGATTTACTACATTTTGTAAACCTGGGAATGTGTCAGAATCCTATGCTTCCCAGGGGAGGTGTTATGAGGCACAATGAGGAGAAATACTTTAATATCTCCCCTTTTTTCCATCTTTCTATGCGTGCTGCAGGAAAATGCCTTTAATTACTGGTTTTGTGCAGGACGTGGCCCCTTCCTGCAGAAAAACAAATCATCCCCTCAGTGCAGGCACCCTTGCAAAATGACGCAAAGGGGTCGGCGCTGGCGCACAACTGCTGTTTGTGGGAAACAACCTTTATGGGTTTTTTATCACGTTGTAACTTTAGCACGCATGTTTTTAGAATGCATATGCTTTAACAACGCATGCCTTTACCATGTATTTAAAGTAAGTTCAGGGGCTTGGGGGTCTCCCCCTACAACATTGTTTATATATATATAAATAAATAAATATATATAAACAATGCGTGGTAAAGGTATACGTTGTAAAAGCATATGTATTCAACTGTGGGGTAGTAAATGCGTGGCAAAGGAATGCAGAGTATTTCCCTGCGTTGTTTCGTCGTACAACCTTGTTTGTGCACTGGTGCAGGGGAGAAGGCCAGGAATGCACCATATCTTTTAGATACAGCGCATAACTGCCCTATTATTTTGACGCAGAGCAGCAGGAAGGCTTGCTGTGCTGCCGTGCATCAAAATATTGTAAATGATGCCCAAAGGCGGTACTGTAATTTGCGGATGTGTTCATCTCACATTTTTGTGACTGATCCGCATGCACATGTGCTTACAGGACTGAAACTTTAATGAAGAATGTGCTGTGTCTAATGCTTTACGATACTATTTAAACCGAGCCCATAAAACTTAATTTTGTTTCTATTGGAATTGTCCTATGTTCTCCCTACCTTTGAGTATGTCAATCATATGCCAATCAGTCTTATGCCATTTAAGGACAGTTAGAGCAAATGCTAGGCAGACGGTTTTTGGTTTAGGAATAAAAATTGCAGATTTATTACACGTTTTACTGCAAGGTAATGAAAACCAAGCTTGTTCACTGGATTTACAGCATTTGCTTTGGCCTCAGTCTTTTTTTAAATCCTTATTCTGTCAGGGCACTATTTTCAAAAACACATCATGTTCCTTTGAAGAATTTTGATGTCTCAAAGTCACTAACCCTAAAAAAGGAGGAGGTAAGGTTTTGCAGTGTTTAACTAAATAAAGCAAGCATTGGCATAGCCAATAGGTCTCACCTTTGGGACCTTATAAGTGTTTAGCCATGCAGCACATTATCCTGAATGCTGTGCAGCCAGGGATTGAAGATCTATACAATTACTACATACAGGATTATGAAGTGTGATTCAGGAATACATGTTTGCCTCGGGAAACATGTATGGACGCATTCTAAGGCTTTTTTAATGCAGGCAGTCAGAAAGACAAGTGTCTTGATGCAAGTCAACATCCCTATAACATTCTGTGTGCAACAGCATCAGTAGAGTATTGAACAGCCTATGAAAAAAGCAGTGAGGTACTTTGCAGTGGCAGAGTTGTCACATCCCTCCGCCCCTAAGCCTCTATTCGCTAGGCACCCTTCTCCTGAGTTTTCCATTGAAAACACTGGTCACAGCATCCGTTTACCAGTAAGCTCCCGGCCCGCCCTCTTTCTCAGACCCCTGGGTATAAGAGCACTAGACATAAGAACAACAAAATTCTCCCATTTGTCAGGTAGGGGGAAAATAATGAATAAACAGGGACAAAGTCAGCATCACTTAATCTCCACACACATACAAACAAACAATTAACCTGACCTTGTGTAATGTAACTGGTGCTTTTGTAAATTGCTCAAAAACCTTCTGGTGAGTCGAGTTCACGCTCTTTAAAAATGCCCCCCAAAATTAATCTGACATTGTGTAATGTAACTAGTGCTCATGTAAAGTGCCTCAACACCTTCAGGTCGCTCGAGTTCACATTATATAATAAAAATGTCTCTGAGTCCCTGGGGAGCTGCCGTGAATGTGCTTTGAAATTAGAGCTCTGAGAGAAAAAGGACAATAGGAAACGGCAGCGGGTTGGTATGCAGTGATCTGGGAGGGATGAATGCTGCTCCTATGTGTCAGGTGGAGGAGAAATAATGAATAAACAGGGGTGGCGTTTGCATCACTTAATCTCCGATCTGGGTTGAATCCATCATCGTTCTTTAGCTCACTTCACCTCCCCAGTTCACCCAGCTATATACAAATCAGTCTTGACCCTGTGCCTCATGGGAACAGTCCAGCCTGCACTGCCAAGCAAGGTCTCTTTTGGACCAGAACCAAGCATCCTGGGACCAGTTTTGGGGTAACACCCCTCATTAGCCAGGCTAGCTTGAAACCAGTGGCAAAGTGAGCATGGGACCCATGTCTGGGCATACCCTGCCAACTTAGGGCGAACAAACCTAACACAAGGAGGTGATGATAGAGCGATGAAACTTTTCAGCCACTAACCCCCAGTAACATATCTGGATTGAATCCATCATTGCTCTTTAACTCACTTCATCACCCCAGGTCAGACCAAGCCACATGCAAATCAGTCTTGACCCTGTGCCTCATGGGAACAGCACATCACAAACTGCCAAGCTAGGTCTTCCCTGGACCAGAACCAAGTACCCTGGGACCGGGTTTGAGGTAATACTCCTCATCAGCTAGGCTAGCTTGAATCCAGTGGCAAAGTGGGCAAGGGTCCCACATATGGGCATACCCTGCCAATTTAGGGCAAACAAAGCAAACACAAGGGGATGATGGACGGAGCACCAAAGCTTTTCAGACACTCACCCCCAGTCACAGATCTGGGTTGAATCCATCATCGTTCTTTAGCTCACTTCGCCACCCAGTTCAGACCCACCTATATGCAAATCAGTCTTTACCCTGTGCCTCATGGGAACAATCCAGCCCCAACTGCCAAGCCTGGTCTCTCCTGGACCAGAATCGAGCATCCTGCAACCAGTTCTGGGGTAACACCCCTCAACAGCCAGGCTAGCTTGAATCCAATGGCAAAGTGAGCAAGGGACCCATGTCTGGGTATACCTTGCCAACTTAGTGTGAACAAAGCAAACACTAGGAGGTGATGATAGAGCGATAAAACTTTTCAGCCACTCACCCCCAGTCACATATCTGGATTGAATCAATCATCGTTCTTTAGCTCACTTCGCCACCCCAGTTCAGACCAAGCCATATGCAAATCAGTCTTGACCCTGTGCCTCATGGGGTCAGCACATCACAAACTGCCAAGCTAGGTCTTCCCTGGACCAGAACCAAGTGTCCTGGGACCGGTGTTGGGGTAATACTCCTCATCAGCTAGGCTAGCTTGAATCCAGTGGCAAAGTGGTCAAGGGTCCCACATATGGGCATACCCTGCCAACTTAGGGCAAACAAAGCAAACACAAAGAGATGATGGATGGGGTGCTGAACATTTTCAAACATTCACCCCCAATGATAGATTTGGGTTGAATCCATCATCGTTCTTTAGCTCACTTCGCCACCCCAGTTCAGACCCAGCTATATGCAAAAAAGTCTTGACCCTGTGCCTTATGGGACCAGTCCAGCCCTCACTGCCAAGCCAGATCTTCCCTCAGCCAGAACCAAGTATCCTGGGACCAGTTTCGGGGAACACCCCTCATCAGCCAGGCTAGCTTGAACCTAGTGGCAAAGTGAGCAAGGGACCCACGTCTGGGCATACCCTGCCAACTTAGGCTGAACAAAGAAAACACAAGGAGATGATGGACGGGGTGCTGAACATTTTCAGACACTCACCCAATGATAGATTTGGGTTGAATCCATCATCATTCTTTATCTCACTTCGCCAACCAGTTCAGACCCACCTATATGCAACTCAGTCTTTACCCTGTGCCTCATGGGAACAGTCCAGCCCCAACTGCCAAGCCAGGTCTCTCCTGGACCAGAATCAAGCATTCTGGGACCAGTTTTGGGGAACACCCCTCATCAGCCAGGCTAGCTTGAATCCAGTGGCAAAGTGAGCAAGGGGCCCACGGCTGGGCATACCCTGCCAATTTAGGGCAAACAAAGCAAACACAAGGGGATGATGGACGGAGCGCCGAAACTTTTCAGACACTCACCCCCAATCACAGATCTGGGTTGAATCCATCATCGTTCTTTAGCTCACTTCGCAACCCAGTTCAGACCCACCTATATGCAAATCAGTCTATACCCTGTGC
Organism: Lissotriton helveticus; assembly: GCF_964261635.1. Classification (NCBI taxonomy): domain Eukaryota; kingdom Metazoa; phylum Chordata; class Amphibia; order Caudata; family Salamandridae; genus Lissotriton; species Lissotriton helveticus. The sequence continues at coordinate 940,282,192 of NC_136067.1, forward strand.
CTCATGGGAACAGTCCAGCCCCAACTGCCAAACCAGGTGTCTCCTGGACCAGATCAAGCATCCTGCAACCAGTTCTGGGGTAACACCCTTCAACAGCCAGGCTAGCTTGAATCCAATGGCAAAGTGAGCAAGGGACCCTTGTCTGGGTAAACCTTGCCAACTTAGCGCGAACAAAGCAAACACAAGGAGGTGATGATAGAGCGATTAAACTTTTCAGCCACTCACCCCCAGTCACATATCTGGATTGAATCCATTATCATTCTTTAGCTCACTTCGCCACCCCAGTTCAGACAAAGCCATTGCAAATCAGTCTTGATCCTGTGCCTCATGGGGCCAGCACATCACAAACCAAGCTAGGTCTTCCCTGGACTAGAACCAAGTATCCTGGGACCAGTTTTGGGGGCAATACTCCTCATCAGCTAGGCTAGCTTGAATCCAGTGGCAAAGTGGTCAAGGGTCCCAAATATGGGCATACCCTGCCAACTTAGGGCAAACAAAGCAAACACAGAGATGATGGACGAGGTGCTGAACATTTTCAGACACTCACCACCAATGATAGATTTGGGTTGAACCCATCATCATTCTTTAGCTGACTTTGCCACCCCAGTTCAGACCCAGGTATATGCAAATCAGTCTTGACCCTGTGCCTCTTGGGAACAGTCCAGCCCGAACTGCCAAGCCAGGACTTCCTTGGACCAGAACAAAGCATCCTGAGACCAGTTTCAGGGGAACATCCCTCATCAGCCAGGCTAGCTTGAATCCAGAGGGAAAGTGGGCAAGGGTCCCACATCTGGGCATACCCTGTCAACTTAGGGCGAACAAAGCAAACACATGGAGTGAGCAAGGGACCCACGTTTGGGCATACCCTGCCAACTTATGGTGAACAAAGCAAACACAAGGAGATGATGGACAGAGCACTGAAACTTTTCAGACAATCACCCCCAGTCACAGATCTGCATTGAATCCATCATTGTTCTTTAGCTCACTTCGCTACCCCAGTTCAGACCCAGCTATATGCAAATCAGTCTTGACCCTGTGCCTCATGGGAAGAGTCCAGGCTGAATTGCCAAGCTAGGTCTTCCCTGAACCAGAACCAAGCATCCTGGAACCAGTTTCGGGGTAACACCTGTCTTCACCTAGGCTAGCTTGAATCCAGTGGTAAAGTTTGCAAGGGACCCATGTCTGGGTAAACCCTGCCAAATTAGTGTGAACAAAGCAAACACAAGGAGATGTTAGAAGGAGCACTGAAACTTTTCAGACACTCACCCCCAGTCACAGATCTGGGTTGAATCCATCATCGTTCTTTAGCTCACTTCGCCACCCATTTCAAACCCAGCTATATGCAAATCAGTCTTGGCCCTGTGCTTCATTGGAACAGTCCAGCCTGAACTGCCAAGCAAGGTCTCTCCTGGACCAGAACAAAGCATCTTGGAACCAGTTTTGGGATAACACCCCTCATCAGCCAGTTTAGCTTGAATCCAGTGGCAAAGTGAGAAAGGGACACAGGTATGGGCATACCCTGCCAACTTAGTGCAAACAAAGCAAACACAAAATTTGGCATTTTCCTGCCCACCCTTACCTTTTGGTGCCAGCAGCTTGTGTAAGGTCACATAACTGGGTGTAACTGTCAGTTACACTTTGTGAATTCCTCCTAGACAGACACACAATAGAGGGATTAGGTGTGCCCGAATGAGCATCTGCTTGCAGGCGGGGGGTAGAGATAGGCAAAGCCCCAATTGCAACTGAATTGGCTGTGCTCTACCTTCACACAAAGAGATTGTCACCTCCACATTATCTCTGCAGTCAGCTTGGGCCAGTGCAGGGGAGCCAGGAAATTCCAAGCACTTCAAAGAGAAACATCCCCACACTTCAAAGCAGGCGCCAGCTATAAAAAAGGTTCCTAAGACCCACTCTTCAGCTCACTTATGGACCTGTAGAAGGACTCTCAGAGGACTGCCTGCTGCTGTGGCCTGCTGTGTACTCCACAAGACTGCCTTGCTGCAACTTGAAGGACTGATATGCTGCTTGGTGCTTGCCTTGTCGCCTCTGAGGCTGGCCCTGCAGTTTGAGCTCTGCATCTTCACCTGAACAGAGGACCACTAGAGTGACTTGAGGGCCTAGTTTGCTGGCTTCCTGTTCTGAGCCACAGGGACATAACAGGCTCCAACTATCCGGCACCAGCATCTTCACCCAACTGGAGTGAGTTCCTGACACCCAAGTGGTGTCCCTCTGGTTATTGCCCCTTGGTGTGGTCTCAGTTGGGTCCGCCTGAAGTATTCAGACTCTTTACGAACGCAAATGGGCCAGTTGGCGTCAAACCTTTGGCACCTGCGCCAACCACCAACATGAAGTACTGCATTACAACTCTTTGTGCTACAGCATCATCAATGTGTGGAACCGAAAATGCCTAGCTCCAGCCACATCTGTTTGTGAGGCCAATAGGATCTTTGCACTGCAGCGACGACCATCTGTGATGCCTGCCTACTCTTAGTCCTACTTCAACCCTAATTGGGGATGCTCTCCCTACTTCTCGTAGCCCCTTCCACCTCAAACGGAACTCTTTACGCAAACCTGGTCCATGTATCTGGTCCATGCTCCATCACAGTAGGTGTACACATTGCCTCCAAGTTAAGCCTGACTGCTTTTTTGCCAAGCTACCCATGATTAAGCAGAGGTTAATTTTGTGGTTCCCCCTGCCAGGGATTTTGGCTGTTACTTGTCCAGGATTCACACACCAGTCAACCAATAACCCCATTTATCACAGTATTCATTTGTACTGATATTGTTTCAATTGTGATAAAGGAGCTAGAAATTTATAGTTTGTACCTTAGTTGTCAAATGTCTGTTCACCATAGCTTCTGTGTGATCTTAGGATGTTTATTTGTGGTTTCTGTATGTTGTATGATCTTAGGATGTTTACTTGTGAAAGATATGGTTTGGTAATGTAGAGACAGGTAATGTCTAGATTGCCAAGGAGCTGGGAGTCTTGGGCTGTTGAAAATAAAATTGATGCTATACAGCCTCTGCCTGAGAATCATTAATACTCCACCTATATGAATTTTCTTCACCAAGTGCCAAACAATACTAGCTTCTCCTATGTATCTGTGACACTGCAAAGACCAAGTTTGGAGGCCTAGCCATATTTGATGCCACAGGACTATGAGAAAATTCACTTTGAAATGTTTTAATCAAGGACACAGGAGGGTAAACAGCAGGAAGTGTCCAGCACGACCTGATGAATTTAGGTGAAGCTGAAAAGCTTCCCAGAGAGCATGTTCCTTCATAGAAAGATATGTGTAAAACATGGATTGATTTTAAACTAAAAACCATCCCCTGAGCCTTTGCCCTTGGCATGCTTTCATTCATAGAGCAGTATCTGAACACATAACCTACTGCTGTGCTTTTTTGTGAAATAATAAGCTCTGGTGCCCATGGTTTTGCTCAGAAGCCCGTGGCTGGTGCCATTGAATGCCAGGGATGCTGAATACCAAGGTTGCATAGTCTTATTTCCACCTCATGTCTCTAATCCACCACCAGACACCCCATGCACTCCTCCTTTCTCCCTTTTGTGTTTTCTCTCTCTTGCTCTGGGTCAAAGTCTGAGCAGAAACAAAAAGTTCCAGCCCCCAAAAATGAGTGCGGGTGAGCCCCACCTTCTACCAAGAGCTCAAACTAGGTACTGGCTGACCGCCAGCACCATTTTAGATGTAAGCTTTTTACTCTGCACGGAAACATCGCTCTACAAAGGGACCTGTCCGCTCTTGCTCCAAAAAACAGAATGGCGGCTCTGCTTATCAGTAAACATTCAGGTTTATAATAAAACGAATGCAGCAATGCTTCTGGTTTCAGAGATAAGCATTATGCAGCAATATTTCCCCTGTAGCGTTACAACGTTAGTCTAGCTACTGTAAATCACTCCCAAGACTTTTCAGAAAGGACAATAGATACAGAGACATTGCAGCAAGCAGCCTGGTAAACAAGAGCACAGACCATAAACCCTTTCTGGACTTCTGCAACATACCATGTAGGTTTGATAACGTGTTTGCATTTAGTAGGTCCCTGGGTCAGTTTTAAGATGTCCTAATTTGTAACCTTGAGAATCATGTGCTAAAATGGGTTCTTATACCAAGCTTCAGGGTCTGGGATAAGAAGGCACCAGGACACCATAGGTTAAAGACCTCCATTGGCACAATTGAGGTACATTAACTTATAACTACCCTGACACCTCCGGAGCCAGGTAATTCACATAGAATGGGAATGGGTTTTATTATGGAAATGTTCTGACAAATACAATAGGAAGGTGTTGTGCATTTGGAAATCCTTGCCAAACACCACAAGAATGAGCTTTAAGTGGAGAACTCCCATAAAAATACAACTGCAAGAGGTTTCACACTGTAAAATCTCTGACAATAAGAATAAGAAGGGGGGTTTCAGTGTGAGCTCTCTGACAAATGCAGTACGAAAGGCTTTTACATATTGAAGTATGGCAGATGCACTAGGAACCTTGTATATTGTGAACTTTCTTACAAATACAATATGAACCGGTTTTATTTTGTGAATTTTTCGCATTTTTCACTGTGTAAAATCCAAGTAGGGCCGAGGGAGTAACAGATACTCATGTATTGATGATACTGTGTACTATACCGCTTATATAGAAAAAGGCCATTGGATTTAGAAAAAAGAGTGGTGAGAGAACATCAAGGCCACAGTTGGTTAGGGGTTTTGTGTGTAAGGATCCAAATGTATTTTTATATGCTAGAACTGTATTAACTGTTTCAATTTTATTTTTTCTTCTGTATAAATTTAATGTACTTGATGTTGCTTATTTCTATGCATGTGAAGAATTGTAATTAACTGTTTATTTTACTATATATGTTCAAAGAGTGTTCTTTGAAATTTTAATTGACTGCGGAGTGGGGGTAATCCTCACGTTTTAAAATAAAAAAGACTGTGAACGTTCACTTTTAGTGTGGAAATTGATCCCTTTCACTATCATTAGAAGACTCTAGAACTATAGTATGTGTATGAGTGAATAGAACTTGTGTGGGAACACAACAAGCTCTTTTATCAGTGTTCACCCAAGGATTTCCCTTTGACTGTTTATTTTGTGAATTTCATGACAAACACCATAGAAAGGGACCTTCCATTGTAAACTCTCTGACAAATAAAATAGGAATGGTTATTACTTTGTCAATCAGTAAATCAGGGGATTGTGAATCGCGCCACTCACCTGTGAGGGTCTCAAGGCGCTGGGGGCGGGGAATAAGCAGTTCCATTCAGTTGAAGACCCAGATCTTAAGTTTCTTCCTGCAGATATTCAGAGAGGGGGCGCGTCTGATGTCTATCAGGAGCTTGTTCCAGGTCTTTGCCGCGACCTAGGAGAAAGCTCTTCCACCTGTTCTGGCTCTGTGGATTCGCAGGGTTTCGGCAAGGGCGAGGTCGATGGATCGGGGGTTTCTCTTGGGTACTTTATGAACTCTCTGACAAACAGTATACAATGGGGCTTTACATCTGGACTGCCTGACAAATACAATAACATGGGTTTTACATGGTGAACTTTCTGCCAAATGGAAAGTCCCTTTTTCATTCTTGCAACAGTGAATGCTTGATGTTCAAGAGGATAATTAATGGTCATGCTAATGTATTCTTTGGGTCGGCCTACAATGGTTGATGGGTTTTATAGGCAAGGACAATGTTGTGCTTTCTATGTGTAAGTCAGTAAGCTTGCTTCATTGATTATTAAATCTGGTGACAAAAGCAGTAGACCACTCATTTTACATGGATAATGACTTAACAAAGCCTGCAGTTGTAACCTATTTGATTGTGAGATGATGGGAAAAGACTAGAGTTACAGGTTTTTGCCCCTTGTGAGATTTCTTGAGAATATGAGATTTGCACCTTGTTTATTGTGTGAAGCCCCTTCTTTGAGGGGTTACAAATTGTAATTCCAGCTGCCATCTTTTACAAATGTGTAATTGTGTGCATAGTGTTAGGTTGTCTGTGCATTAAAGTACTTTTCTCCATAAATTCGCAAAACCACAAGCTCGCTTTATACCTTGAAGGCAACTTTACATTTCTCATTAAAAATAAATGTAACAGTCGTAAAGCAGAATTTAGTACCTCTTTGTTCGATGGCGCAGGAGCATCTCTAACCATGTGCAACAATTTCTCCTCTGGTATGACTCCCCCCTCTTGCTGATTTCGTGACCATGATACCTAACACCTGACGCCACAAACTTTCACTTGCAGTGCACGACCATGCACTCTGTGTTTACCAGAATTCCCTGCACTTTCTACAAGCAAAAATCATGTTCTTTTTGATTTGTTTCTTAATTAGAATGCCATATTAAAAGTAGAGAACACCTTTTACATCCTTTAATATACCATTAAGCGCTGAAATGCAGCTGGGAGTGAAGGCATTCCTAACGTCATCCTGCAAAATCGAAAAATACCCTCTTGTGTGATAAATGAAGTTACTGGCAGATGCATCAACGTAGCCTTTTGCTATTCCTAAATAGCGATTTTTAAGGAATAGCTATTTAGGAATAGCAAAAGCCTATGCATGTAGGAATCGCTATTAAAATAGCGATTCCTTAACATTCCTTAATTGCGACTAGCAAATTGCTAGTCGCAATTAAGGAATGCTTTCCCATTCATTCCTATGGGCCTACAGGCCCATAGGAATGTATTGGAGATTGCATGAGCAATTTGCAAGTACCAGTAGGTACTCGCAAATTGCTCATGCAATTTCAAGGGTGCAAGGGTGTCAAAATGACACCCTGTTGCACCCCTGAAATTGATCTATGTACATATGTTGCACACACACATGCCCTAAGGGCATGTGTGTGCGCAACATGAAGCTTTGAAAATTGCACAAAAGTGCTTTTTTCAAAGTTTTAGCAAATTAATGGTGGTAATTTGCTCCTCCTATTAGCAAATTCGCAATTTTTTTTACTTTCATGCATTGCATTTAAGGAATCTCAATTTGGGATTCCTTAAATGCAATCGCAATTTAAGGAATCTCAATTTAGAGATTCCTTAAATTGCGATTTTTGCATTTGGGATGATGCATCCCAATTGCAAAACTACCGGGAGCAAAGGGGCAGATTCTGAGAATCTGCCCATTTGCTCCCGGTATTTACTTTGATGCATCTGCCAGTTAGTGATTTACTTTGTTTTTTAAGCTGGTACGCTACAGAAAAATCCAATTTGCTGAACGAGCTAGCTCAATTGATGAACCTCCTTCACTCTGCAGACTCTTCTTCTCTAACCGCTATAAGTATGTTCCTCACTTTGTGACTGTTGCTACTGCAATTTCCTTCAGATGTATCTTGTGATGGAATTCTTTTAATTTACCAATGTTGCAGCTGAAAATTTCTTATGCAATACTTCCCCCACTTGCTCTCTCTAACAAAGTACCTGATTCTTGATATTGAGGTCTATTATAATTTTATATTTCTTCTGATCTCTCCATTCTAACATAGTGGGCTTTTTCCACCACAGTCAATTTCCCTAACTTCTGAAACTTAAAAGCCAATGTGTAAATCCCAGTCATAGCCATTGGTTCTCCTCCATAACCATTTTATCCAGCTTCTGCACACATTCATCTTTCTACATACTCTCTTAAGGGCTGGACTGGCTGTAGGGGGCAGTGGGCATTTTCCCAGTGGGCCGAAAGGTTGGAGGTTTTAGAGCAGTGGGGGCCATTTTCATTTCTGGTGGCCGGTTTTGCAGCAGTGCTGCTATATTGGCCCCCTGTAACAAGAGCAGCAGCATTATTTCCTACCAGCACCCCCCCACCTGGGAAAGTGAGACCAAATTGCCAGGGCTGGTTTGCATTCTCAGTCTGCCCCTGACTCTCTGTTATGATGGCGGATATAAATCCTGAGTCTGATACTGTAACTCCTTCAGCCGCAATAGACATGAAACAAAATGGATTACTCCTATTATATTTGCTAGTCATGATAAGGACAATATCTTCCTCCTCACAGTTTCCACTACCTTTATTTGTCTCTACTCTTTATATTTAAAACACGTAACCCATGAAAGTGTAAGCAAAATGACCAGAAATACCACAAGTATTAAATTTCAACTTGATTGCTGGGTAATTTTATGTTAGAGGCCATGTGTCTGATTTTTCAAAACTGTAGTATTTCACGTGTTCATTTTTCTGTGTTCTGTTTTTCATTCCGTTCCTTTTTGTTAATTTACCATGTCCTTTTCTTTTCTTTACTACTACTAATAATTTTACCAACACCTGACTGTAATTCTTTTAAATATCCACCTTCATGTCTTGGTACACTTTTCTATCATTCCTGCTCTAAGAACCATCACCATAATGCCATGCAAGCTAGTTTTACTGAACATCTACAATCTTTCCTGAATAAAACAATTGTTTATGTGCATCATAATTGAGGGCTTGATTTAGATTTCGGCGGACAAGTTACTCTGTGACAACAATGACAGATTTCCTGTTAGCATAAATATAAAGTAATCACACAAGGGGGCTAGAGGAGGATTAATGGCCAGCGGTAGCCAACTCCCCATTCATAATTGCACGTCACAAAAGAAGCCCCTCGTCAGTGTTTGTAGGGAGGTCTAGCATGTGACTCAATGTGTCCAAGTGTCTATCTGGGGATTTCCCTTTTTAAGGACAGTTCCCCTCACACACCAGAGGTGTCATGCTTCATCATGGGGGTTCCACCTCACGTGAGAGACTTAGTCCTCTCGCGGTCTACAACCCCCTTGCTGCGAGGGAGGAGCTCAGGGATGTTTTAATAGGGAGGGTGGGTGCACTAAAACCCCATGAAGGCTCGGTCTGTTTGAAAAAGGTGCAGTGCTATATTATAAGTGACTAGCTTACCCGTCGCGCGTTGCTGCGATCTCCGAAGAAAGGAAATTCAAGGAAACTCGTTATGATAACATTCAATTTACATTGTGTCATTTTTATTGAAACTTATTCATTTTAATATGGAAAACATTTCAAAGTGTCGTTTTAATTCTATTTATTTATTCGAGTGCTTGTGGATACACGATTTTTTGTTTTTCTGTCTGGTGCATACATCAGTATTCGAAAGATTATGAGGGCCCTGGGGGGGCCGATATTTAAAAAAATGTTATGCCAGAAACCTTCGCGGAGTGTACTCAACAACTTCCCAAAGTTTCCTGGCGATCGGATGAATGCTGTTTTAATTCTATTTATTTATTCAAGTGCTTGTGGATACATGATTTTTTATTTTTCTGTCTTGTGCGTACATCAGTATTCGAAAGATTATGAGGGCCCTGGGGGGCCGATATTTTAAAAAATGTTTTGCCAGAAACCTTCGCGGGAGTGTACTCAACAACTTCCCAAAGTTTCCTGGCGATCGGATGAATGCTGTTTTAATTCTATTTATTTATTTGAGTGCTTGTGGATACATGATTCTTTGTTTTTCCGTCTTGTGCGTACATCAGTATTTGAAAGATTATGAGGGTCCTGGGGGGCCGATATTTTAAAAATTTTTATGCCAGAAACCTTCGCGGGAGTGTACTCAACAACTTCTCAAAGTTTCATGGCGATCGGATGAATGGTGTTTTAATTCTATTTATTTATTTGAGTGCTTGTGGATACACAATTTGTTGTTTTTCTGTCTGGTGTGTACATCAGTATTCGAAAGATTATGAGGGCCCTGGGGGGCCGATATTTAAAAAAATATATACCAGAATCCTTCGCGGGAGTGTACTCAACAACATCCCAAAGTTTCATGATGATAGGATGAATGGTGTAGTAATGCATAAAGGACAAACAGACAGACAGACAGACATACATTCGTTTTTATATATGTAGATAAAAAATTATTAAAACTGGCTACGAGGACAACTATGATGCTACTTTTATTCAGCTGCCCAGTGTCAGGATTAAAACCAAAGTATCGCTCGTAGTGCAGGTGCCAGGATTCAAGGCCTCTGAGCTCTTACAAGACCAACATGTTTCAGCCTGATAGACCTTGATTAGTGTCACAGCTTTCTTAAGGTTCGGTAATGTAGCTACTGCAATAAATCAGTAAATGGTGTGTGCAATAAACACAGGATAAAACGTGATAAAATAAATGAGACAATACTGAACCAGGACAATTTTCACTGTTCAGTATGTTCGACGTATACCTCAAGATGGAGACAAATGGCAACATGTCACATAGGTATGCAAAATTATATCATGAGTATCACATCTGTGGCATTTCACCTGTTCATTTTTCTGTGTTCTGTTTTCCATTCCGTTCCTTTTTTGTTAATTTACCATGTCTTTTCTTTTCTTTACTACTACTATTAATTTTACCAACACCTGAATGTAATTCTTTTGAATATCCACCTTCATGGCTTGTTACACTTTTCTGTCATTCCTGCTCTAAGAACTACTACCATAATGTCATGCAAGCTAGTTTTACCGATCGTCTACAATCCTTCCTGAATAGACTATTGTTTGTGTGCATCATAATTAAGGGCCTGATTTAGATTTCGGCGGACGGGTTACTCTGTGACATTTTTCCTGTTCGCATAAATATAAATCCCGTAAGATGTTATGAGATTTATATTTCGGCAGACGGGATATCCATTGTGACGGATTAACCCGTCCACCGAATTCTAAATGAGGCCCAAAGTCTTAAATGAAGGACACATTTCTCATTTAAGTAGCCAAAGCTACAGGATAAAGACAACTTCTGTACACCAGTTACAAATTCTTCAAAAGATACCCCTAAACCCAGTTTCCGGTGGAAAAATGTCTCCCTGTTTATTACAACAAGCGTGTGTGGTAAAAATATGTATTAAATCAGCAATGGAATTCAAAAAACATTCCCATCTTCTTTTACTCTTTCGCCTTTCGAAATTGGTCTTTAAATTAGTTGGCCATCAGTGCGGAGGAAATGCAATAGTACCCTCACATTTTTTCTCTGGACTAAACACCTCATCTTCACATGTAGGTATGCGATTAAAAAAATGCTCCATTCTTTCCATCCCATTAAGGGTGTGACAAGTGAGGCAAGAAATGGCTACGGACTGTTGAGAGTAAAGTTGTGTATGGTCATTGTGGGATTGTTGTCAGAATAACTTTCCTCACACTTTTCCCTAGTCCATTCGTGACCACATTGATTGTACATTGATGAATTCAAAGTGAAGACCAAGCTGAAATAATTCCCTTTATGCCTCCTGACAAGTATGATAGCCAGGAGCTGGTGCCTCAGGTGGTCATCAAGCTCTTTCCAAGGAACTTATAACTGTAGTGAATGTCCACGAAATTAGTGAGGATAAGACTTAAATTGGTAGAATCCCAACATCATAACCAGTTCCTACGCTGCTATGACACCAACTGAACAGAATCTTCTGATACAGCCTTAGAGCCCGCCATAGTGGCCTCTACTGGCCTTTAAAGACCCGCTCCAGCGTTAAAGGCCCAATCCGAAGGCCAGTAAGGGAATGTTGATGCCCTGGGCTTCTACCAGCCATTAGAAGCCCGGAACACTCAATTGTTTTCAATAGAGCGCTCAACATTCTAATATTCTAATCTAAGTTAGGAATCTAACCTCCATTCCATAAGATGGGATGTTTGCTTATCACAGCTGTACTTGTAGCCTTTTGATTCTTGAGGCAGCGATCCTCATCTCTCCAGTGAGGGGTAGAGACATAGCTTTTAGGCACTGTGTCCGAGTCTCTAAGCTTCTGGGTAGAAAGGGACTTTAACACAGTTGAGGTCAGCAGCAGCAATAGGACTGGTCAGCAGTCACCTAGAGTTAAGGAAATTGCAACATTAGTTCCACATTGTGGAAACAGGGTGCATGCAGGTCTGTCTCGAAGAAGGTGATCTGTAAGATGAAAGGGCATTCCAGCTTACATGTCCAAATCCTCAAAGCTTGGACAACAACTCCCTGCCACTCAAATTCAATGCATCACTCACATTTCAGAAATCCAGCCAGCCAAGTTAGCTTAATTTCCCTCCTCAGAGTGACCTCTGGGAAGGGCACCCCACTCCCTCTTCCTCGAATATACGAATGTGGCCAAAGCTTTCATACACATTGCCGTGTACAACTTTCAGGAGATCTGCCCTAGGCAAAAACTTGTGTGTCCTGCCCACTCCGCCTACCCCCCTTCCAGACAGGTCCTGCAGACAAATGAAAAGGAGAAACAGAATATACCTGTGGTCAGCATTCATCCCCCATCTGCCAATCAACTCTCATAAACAAAACATGCATTGCAAGTGTGCACTCTTCCCAGTATTCAAACCATCATTAAAAAGCTCATGCATATAATGTTAGCAAATAATTCTACTCATACACAAATTAGTAAATTAACAAGAAGTTGCCGTTATCTGTCCCCTGCCACTGTATTTAATTTCAAAAGTGGAGTCCAGAGGGCCTCAGGCCTCGGTGTAGCCACTGAATCTCTGAGAGAGGGACTGTGCAGAAAATGCAGAGACTAATGGAAAGTCTCTGAGCAAACCAAGTTTGTCCCGGAGTCCCGCCGTATCTCCAGATGTTCCTCATGATCCTGTTGACAAAAATAAAAACTGCAGGAGAACTTCAGGACAAAGGTTAAAATGGTGGGGGTAGTACAGCTGCCCAAATGCGCTTTGACTTTCAACTCGACACTCTCCCTCATTACCTCATCTCTCTCTCTCTCTCTCTCTCTCTCTCTCTCTCCCCTCTCTCTGTCCACTGTTTCTCTCAGTCACCTCTCTCATGCACCCACACTCACTCACTCTTTCTTTCTTGCCTCTCTTCTTCCTCTATCCCTTGCTCTCTTTTCTTCGTGTTCTCCCTCTCTTTTACCCTTTTCTTCCCTCTTACTCTTGCTCTGTCTCCCTCTCCCATTGCCTCTCTCTCTCTCTCCCCCCCCACTCTGTTCTATCTCTCTGTCTTCCAGGCTTACCATATAATACAATCCCTGCTTTGTTTTTAATCTGACATTCATTCTCAACCTCTCTCTCCCTTCAGCTACTCTTCTACTGTCCTTACTTTGCTTCTGGCCTGCACTGAGATGCCCTTCAGGGCAGGACAGGCCTTTTCTTCCACTGGGCATTTTCCCAGTGGGCTGGAGCACTTGGGGCCGGTTTATAGGGCAGGGGGTCTCTTTCACTTTCCCCAGCAATCTGTAGTGAATTGAAGCAGGCACAGGCGACTTCAAGAGAGAGAGAGGGACAGATAGAGCAGGAGGGTGGAGAAGCAGAGCAAAAGCAATGAGAGAAGGCAAGGAGAGAAGGAGAGAGAGAGAGAGAGAGAATGGATGGATGGAAAGAGAGAGATTGTGCAATGAGATGAAGGGAGGCAGCTGGTTTGAGCATCCCCAGTGCTGTCCTGCTAACTTTCATGGCTTGCGGCTTCTGTAACAAGACTTATTATGGTCCTTTCCTTGTATTTGTTCAATTTACTGTTTAGTATCAAATCCCTGTTCTTTTTTTTATTTATGGTTTGGTAGCCTCTCCAGGAAATATAGGGTAGAGGATATGGCCTAACGGCTAGGGCGGTCGATCTCAAATTTGGGGAACCGGGTTCAAGTCTCAGAAATGACTCTCAACATCCAGTGATTCTGGGCTAATAACTTAGGGGCATATTATCAAGGACAGGCGATACATTATCGCCGCTTTTATCGGCAGAAAACTGCCGATAAAGCGGCGATAATGGCCTTGATAATATGCTCTATGAATTCCTATCGAAGCCCATGTTAGATGTGAAGACATCTAACATGGGCTTCGATAGGAATTCCATAGAGCATATTATCAAGCCCATTATCGCCGCTTTATCGGCAGTTTCCTGCCGATAAAAGCGGCGATATTGTATCGCCCGTCCTTGATAATATGCCCCCTAATATCCCCGTACCTAACAAAAATGAATGTGTCCTTGTGTAACGCAACTGGTGGTCGTGTAAAGCGCTCTGATACCTTCGAGTCAAGTTTGTGTTATATAAAATTCCGGGAAAAAATATATTCTTTATTTTTTGTCTGTCTCTATGTCCCAGCCCTGCTACCGCCTAGCTTCCTCTGACTGAGCTACTTCCTGACCCAGCTACATGCCTCAGAGCTTCTTTCTATCTATTCCGCTCATTAAAGCAAGAAAAAGTTGCACGGAAAGGATTTTTTTCTCAGACCCCTAAAATTGCTGTTTCGAAAAATGATCAATCCTGAAAGTGCAGAGAGGAAAGTAGGTCTACTAGTCAGACAAGGGATGCCAATAACTGAGACCATCACTGGCTTTTATGGGCACTTATTTTTAACAGTAAAGCCACTTATTCAGGAGCGGTGGCTTTTTTATACTCCTTTCAAATTCCCCAGATCTATCAGAAGAGTTATGTCCTGCTGCAGCGTCTGAAAATCTGGAGCAGAGACAACTATTAAGTGGCCTTATTTAAGGATATTCCTGGCTCGTATGCTCTCCTGAGTTCTGTACATTTCACAGTGAGGCACTTGGCTGTTCCCAAAAGTTCGTGAGAAATGTAAATCGGGTCATTAAAACTTCGCATGGTTGGAGATTTTTTACTTTATTGAATTCTCAAAGGTTTCCAGAAACAAAGAGAAACCTGAAACAGTTATGGGTTTCTAGGCCTAGTGAGAGAGGTGTGGCGCAGTGGCCAGGGCGGCTGACCGCAGGGCTCATGTTTGGATCCCGACGCCGGCATCAGCTCAGCTCAGCATCATGACTCTGGAATATAGCTCACTTATGGGCTTATTCATAAGTAACTGTTACTTGCGTCACTAATAAAATGGGAAAATGTGAGGCACCAGCTGCGCAAGGGGCTTTTAAATAAGACTCTTAAAATCCCAGACGCCCCCAAGCGCCTTGAGACCCTTAGGGGTGAGTAGTTCGCGCTTTAGAAATACCGGGTATAGATTTAGGCCTACTCCTGAAAAATCAGTCGTATGTCATATGAGGCAGCCTGAGTGAATGTGCGCTTGGTATCTTTTCACGTGGAGAAACCTTCCACTAAAGGAGTAAACGTCTTAAATTTACCAGGGTGGAAAGGGCTCAGATGTGAATATCCACAGAGGAGGAGGTAATGTGTGTTCACAAACCTAGAGGGCATTGCCACCCTATACCACCCACTGCCCACCCAACCCCTCCTCTGCTCGCAGATTTACTCAAAGGAGAACCTTGAGTGCATAAATCATTTTGCAGGTATAAACCACCCTAAGAAAATTGGAAAGTTGGTTTGGCACTCGTAAAAAAAAAACATTTGGACCTGTTATTCAGAGAATACATTGAGAATCGAATCCGTTTCGTTCTGTCATTTGCAGCGGTTCTGATTAAAGTCGAGAAGGAAATGGTCTCTCAACTTTCTAACAAGGACTATTGAAAAAGAATATTGTGCCAAAAGCAAATGAGTAGAGATGTGAAAAATTGGAGCAGCATTGCACTCAGGAACAGATTATAAAAATGTTGTGGTTTTGGCACAATAGCCTGGTGTAGGCATGCAAAGCCAAGCCACTGTATTGCCAGAGGTCAGGCAGACTTTGAACAAAGTGAAAAAAATAATTAAATATATATCAAACACTGGGCTTTAAGTGGGATGAAACAACTGCTGGGTCTCTCAAAGGGGCGTGGCCGATGGAATTAAGGGTGATGCTTCAAAACAAGTAAGCTAAAAATCTGTATTTAGCCTATTTTGCCAACTGGCTGGTATTTTGCCGCTTCAGTCATTGCATCCACTTATATAATACAACAAGTAACATTGACATGCTCACTCTAAAGTGGCCACCTGACAACAAGCTCTGCGTCTTTTAAATGCCCAAAATGAATAAATACCATGGCATACTGCATCAGGAGATTGAACCCGAAATACAGCTTGGAGATGCGCCATGAAAAGTTGCCTTGTGATGTAATATTATTTACCTATATGCTTCTTTTTTAAATCGTCATGAACACGATGTAAAATGGACATTATCATGTTAATGCATTTTCTTATGTGTCAATTCCATTCTTCCTTATTCATGGTCATAGATATTCACATATATTTCTCAGTCTGTTATTAGTTATTGTTTTATTAAATTGTACTACGCACGTGTGCGTGGAGCCTTGCTCTCTTTCCTTCTCTAACCACGTAAATCTTGAATTTCAGTATTTCCACCATGAGCAAAAACGATTTTGTAGGGCAAGAATCTTTGTAAAAACGCCATTTTTTATGTCATTGAAAGTGTACGATTATACAAATGAGCTCTACATTTATATCTATTCCCCCATCATTTCACTATTTGCACACATAAGTTTTTGGTTGTTGCAACTGAAATAAACCTCTCGTCACTATATAAACACGTATTTTGGAATGCTGCCTGTTCCCTTTTTAGGTCTCGACTAGGCAGTGCATGCGCTGTCTCGGTGAGAGATGGTGTATACAGTATAGTGGGGGAAGCTCTGCCCACTTTCCAGCCTTATTTTTGATTAGCTTGAATCACAATTTCTGCATTCTGATTGGTGCTTTTTTATGTTGATACCAGGAGGCAGCAGGCAGACCTTCATATGGGCACTGTCAGGTTTTTATATTTAGAACCCTGTGGGTGAGGGCAAAAATGGAGAGCCTGATAGGGACCCGTCTCTACACTTGCTTTTTAGAACCGGTGCTGAACACCGGCGGGACCCGGCCCACTTAAAGCCCTGATTAGACCAGTGATTCTTAACATTTTGACTTCTCCGGATCCCCACTTAATCATTACTGGATTCCGATGAAATTCACTGCCTAATGTTTGGAATCCGGGGACCCCCACTGAGTCACGGACCCCAGCCTACGCAATTTTGACGATTTGAAGCGCAAAACAATACACCAATATACAGAACCAAGCATTCATCAAACAAATACACAATTGATGAAATATTTTATATAATACCCAAACATATATAAAATAAAAATCTAAATTTGAATTTTAATGGAAAGGTTAGAGCTTTTCTGAATTCTATTGAGCCCACCAGCCATATGTACTATATCCTGTTTGATGTTTATGCACTGCTCCCACAAATTAACCTAAGGACACCAACTAAATTTCACAGGCCAATCCCTGCTCTGCTCTGCAGCACGGGGATTGGATGGGAGTCAATCCAAGTGGCTACTGGGACCCATGAAGCAGAGGAGAAGCAGCGCAACGTTGGAGGCACCTGGTGGCTGAAGATAAGATTTTATTTTTAAAATAATATATTATTTCTAAACCCCCCTCCCTATCCACCTCCCCCCCCACGCGACCCCTCCCGTGCTACTACTCCTGCCCCACCACCCTATATTCGTGGCGGCCGCCACAACTTTTTTACCCTAAAAATATGTTATGATTTACTCCTGTCAAGTGGGTCTTTTTTTTTTACGACATAAACACCTAAAATTGATAGAGTAAGGAAAGTTTCAAAGTGGAGACATTTTTTTCTCCAGGAAGAATAAAAAAGCGACGCAGTATTATGCATGTGAGTACTCCTGAGACTCTGCATCCGTCAGTTATTACCACGATACTCCTGGAATTCTTTATAAATCCATTATTTCACAGTGCATATTTTCAGAGATGTGAATCATTACGGTGACCGGTCAGCTACCTTCCAGCGTCAGGACAAATTACTACTAGAGTGCACCATGTCTCATCTGGCTGCCTTAAAAATTGGCTTGTTGAGAGTAAACGAAGCTGCCTAATGGCAAATGATCATTGTGGCTTGGAATCAAGCTGCTTTTTAAGATGAACTCAGAACAAAATGCTAATGTGGTACAATGATTAAGCTTTCTAAATTACACAGCCTTTTTTTTCAGGAGAATATCTTGTAAATGAGTTGGAAAGCACTTCTACAAGTAAAGAAAATCGTGCAATTATATTATTTGATTTATAAAAGAGGCGAAAGGGAGAGAGGGAAGTAGGGCGCTTATTATCAAGAGCAGGCGATAAAATTATCGCCGCTTTATCGGCAGGAAACTGCCGCTAAAGCAGCGATAATGGGCTTGATAATATGTCCTTGTGAATTCCCATAGCAGCCTAGGTTCTGGTGTTAACCTGGGCTGCTATGGGAATTCACAAGGGCATATTATCAAGCCCATTATCGCCGCTTTAGCGGCAGTTTCCTGCCGATAAAGCGGCGATAATTTTATCGCCTGTTCTTGATATTATGCCCCTAGGATCTTTGTGTGTCAGGAAAAGAAAAAATCCAGGCAGCCACACTGGAGTCTGATCTTGCTCGTTCCTTAGTGGCCATTGTGGACTGAGACCAGGGCTCATTGGCAAAACCCAAGGACCTGCCATCTTGGACAGGGTTGGACTGGACAAAAAGGCCCGGGCACCGAAATAAAAATGGCCCCTATTAGCGAAACAGATTGCTGAAAAAGCAGCCTACAGTTGAAGATCAGTCCAGTTTTGAGCCTGTAAAGGCACACTGTAGGGTTATTTTGGAAGGCATGTGAGTTTGCATGCGTTTGTGTTTTCTGATGGCAAGGCGTGTGGTAATATGAGGGAAATCAACAGTAAAAAAGATCCCACCTTTCTATAAAACAGACCCATAAACTGCTACAAAAAACAGCTGATCTTCAGGCCAGCTCATCTGGCACTGCCTGATTGCCCCAGTGGTGTAACATAGGCCACCGCAGAGTACCCCGGCCTGAGAGCTCCTGACTGAGGCTGTAGGGTGGCTCCTCCAAGTATTGCAGGGGAGCCCCTTCAAGTTTTGTTACGCCATTGGATTGCCCTAAAGACCAGTCCGACCCTGATCTTGGATTGGGGTCTGGCTATTTGTTTTCATGGTGTGATTACAACAAGGCTCTCCTCGCTCCACTCCTTGCACTTTACAGCTATTACGTTAGAACCTTTGACGTAATGAGCAAAAGAGTGCACCTGGTTGCAAGCAAGAGGGAGACAGGAGTAGGGGAGACAGCTCAACAAGGCCCTTGGAACGAGTTGGCTGCAGCGGTAGTGCCATGGGTGATACTACTATGGAAAGTTTTGAGTGGCATGATGTTCCTGCACTTGGGATTTACCCAGTAAAACTACTGGTAAAAAGGGGCAGTTGTTGCGGGCACAGCCAGACTGGGAACCCAAAGCAGTCCAGGTAATTTTGTAGGACCAGCCCCATGGGGGGGGGGGGGAGGCGGGGTTCAAAACAACAAGCATTGGCATTGCCAATAGGTCTCGCTTTTAGGCCCTTATAAGTATTTAGTTATGCAGCACAATATCCTTGGTGCAACAACAGCAACTGTTGCATGGCTAAACACTATAAGGTCCCAAAGGCGAGACCTATTGGCTATACCAGTGCTTGTTTTGGTTGTTTGTAGTTTTCAGTACAAAGTCCTTTCATTCATGTTCCATGATTTTACCTTAGGATAAGAGCAGAACAAAGCCTTTCTAGTCAGTGCCAGGTGCTTGTTCTGTTTAACGCCATGGCAGGTGCTACATTTCTCCTTTTTTCTGTCTAAATACAGGAAGCACGTGTGTTTTGTTTGATGTTCAACTTATGGTTCTTCCAGACATACAGAGAAGCAGCTCTCACTGATGTTACCTACCCATAATGATAGTACAGACTGAAGCCACTCCTCCTTCAGAGCACAGGGTGATTGGACACGAAGTCCCAACAGCAGCAGTAGGAACCACCAGACATCCTGCGCGGTGATAGGTGGAGGGTGCTTTTCAGCGCATGTCGTGAAGAAACTGATCACGGGGCCCTCCTCCTTTAGAGCACAGGGTGAAGGGACATGTAGTCCCAAAAGCAGCGTCAGGATCCACCAGACGTTCCAGACTGCATTTGATGAGGAAGCGAGCAGAAGAATTATTTTACATTAAAAAATCGATTATTGTTAAGATTTATTGAAATTATGATTCTGTTTTGGAAATGCCTAATGTGACCTAAGCATAATCATAGATCCAAGTAGCGCCTCCACACCCGTGGAGGAGTCTCTCTGGGCACCAAGGCTTTAAATACTGTGTCACACAGCAAAATTAAACTCAAAAAGTTCTTGGAAACAAGTTTAAATGAAAATGTGTTTACTCTTCAAAATATATTCCAAAGCAAATCTTCATGTCATAGAAGTATGTGTAATCCAAATCACTTGATTAAAGTATTGCAGCATACATCATCAAAGTTGAATGCACATGATTCCTTTCCCTATGTATTTCAGCACAAGGCCTTCATCAGGGGATTATCTGTAATTAATGAAAATAGATACCATAACTGGTGTGGAATAACCACTGAGTAAGACCATCACCAAGTCTTAAGTGAACTCGTTGTGAATTATATAATGGTGACGAGTGACAAGATAACAAATGATGTGTTGTTCAGATCAAAAGATTCATGCTGTTAAAAACGAGTGTCAGTGCGGAGTATAAAGAAACTCAAAGCGACTACGACGCCAGGTTGGGTGCCTCTAATAACGAAGGAATGTGCTAGTGAATTAGAGAATCTTCATACTGTGAAGATGAGGGTCCGTGCAAAAGAAACTCGAGGTGTCTATTACGCTATGGGGTTAATGTGGACCATAGTTTCAAAAACGTCCGTAAGATATTTAACTATCCCGGTCGGTGGCCGTGACCAAAGTACACACTGTGTAGGAGGTTTAAACAAACAATAAGACGTACTCAGCACTTACCAGTGTGCTTAACGGATGCGGTGTGTATACGCAGTACAGCCGGCTGCTAAAAGACCATGTTGGTGAAAACAAAACGGCGTGTGACGTAATAAAAGTGGGTGTAGTTAAATACGGAAATGACGGCGCTTGCAGTGGGTGTTTAAAGAGACAATATGTGGTGTGCTGATTCAAAATGGTGAATGTTATTAATAAAGTTACGGGCATCTGAAGTGCAAAAAACGTCACCGTGGGTATCCCAAGTAGACTGTGTGTCAGTTCAAAAAATCTCACATGTTGCTGCGAGCAAAATGCAGTGCATTATAAATCATAGTAAGCCTATGAAACGGAGTGCTAAGATATACAACAACGTTACATCACTAGGTAAACATAAACAAATACAGCGAGCTACAAGAAACGTCTTAGAGCATCTATGAATGTGGTGATACAGACCTAATACGGCAGGGCCCTAAAACAATCAGTTACAAATAACAAGAAAATTCAGTCCTTTCATTCATCCCATTCGGTTTTAAAGTGTTGAGATGATAAATCCAAAAGTTCTCTCTCATAATCAACATTTTTTTGTTGTCTCTCCCTTCTTGATGTTGGATGATTTCCAATACACATGCCTTTATTTGACTTACGTGGTGATCAGCCTCAATAAAGTGTAATGCTACAACGGATTTGATGGATTTGGTTCTTATATTGCTTTTATGCTCATTGAGGCAAATTTTCAGTTTGCGTTCTGATTGGCCAATGTACACCATGCCACACAGGCTTTTCAATAAATATACGATGTTTAATGTGTCGCAAGTGGCATTCATACGTACAGGAATTTTGTATCCCTTCATGGGGTGGGTAATGTAATTGCCTTTCAAAATGTTGTGGCAATTGTTACAGTTCCAACATGGAACTGTACCTTTGTAAGATTGAAAGGGTTTATCTATGTCTTAACGAGGATGTTTAATGAGTTCTCCAATGTTTTGGGATCTCCTGTATGCAAATAAAGGTTCATCTTTAAAGATATTGTTAAAATCCGGTTCCATTCTTAGAAGAGACCAATGTCTTTTGATGATTCTTTTGTATTGTAAACTCATGGTGGAATATTTGCTCACACATGTCATTCTTTGTTGTTTTCTTGTGGTTTGCACTGAAAGTAATTCAGTACTCTTCTTACTTTTAGCCCTGTTGAGTGATTGTATCAAGATTTCTTCCGGATAACCTCTATCCCGAAAACGTTGAATCATTTTTTGAGATTGTTCAGTGCATTTCTCGAGGTCCGAGACGATCCTTTTGACACGTAAGAGTTGCGAAAATGGCAAATGTTGTTTAGGTGGTTGCGGGTGAAAGCTAGAATATGATAAAGTGTTATTCCGATCTGTAGGTTTTTGGTATAAATTTGTCTCAAAGCCTGTCTGTGTTTTAGTAATTGCCACATCCCAAAAAATAATGGTTTCATGCTGTATTTCATGGGTAAATTATATACGATCATCAATTTGATTAAGATTAGCGATGTTTGTTTTCAAATTGTCTTCAGCACCTTTCCATACAATAAAAATGGTGTCTATATAACGCAGATATAGATGTAGATCTTTATTCCAGATGGGGGAGTTTAAGATGTGTTCTTCTTCGTATTCATGCATAAAAATATTCGCATAGGTAGGTGCTGTGCAATTACCCATAGAAGTTCCACTGTTCTGTAGGTACCAAGTGTCCTTCCATTTAAAATAGCTGTGCATGAGCGTGAATTCTAGAAGTTCCATGAGAAATTTTTTCATCTGATCGTCATAATCCATCTTCATTAAAGCTTTCTTTACGGCTTCTATACCAAGCTGGTGAGGTATCGAGGTGTATAGGGATTTCACTTCTATACAACATAAGAGTATAGTTTCATTTGAGTCCAGTTGTATTTCACCTAGCTTATTTAAAAAATTAGTGGTATCTTTAATGAAAGACCCCATGGTTTGAACAAATGGTTGGAGGTATCGATCCAATAACAGCATGAATCTTTTGATCTGAACAACGCATAATTTGTTATCTTGTCACTCGTCACCATTATATAATTCACAACGAGTTCACTTAAGACTTGGTTATGGTCTTACTCAGTGGTTATTCCACACCAGTTATGGTATCTATTTTCCTTCATCACAGATATTCCCCTGATGAAGACCGTGTGCCGAAATGCATAGGTAAAGGAATCATGTGCATTCAACTTTGATGATGTAAGCTGCAATACTTTAATCAAGTGATTTGGATTACACATACTTCTATGACATGAAGATTTGCTTTGGAATGTATTTTGAAGAGTAAAAACATTTTCATTTGAACTTGTTTCCAAGAACTTTTTGAGTTTAATGTTGCTGTGTGACACAATATTTAAAGCCTTAGTGCCCAGAGAGACTCCTCCACGGGTGTGGAGGCGCTACTTGGATCTATATTATTTACGCTCCCGAGTGGGGAACAATTTTCTGGAGCACGGCCCATGCCTTAAATTGTACCTATCAACACGCAGTGCACGATCGCACTTTTTGGATACTAAGTATAATCATGCCTTGCCGAATTAATGAGTGGCCCAAGTTATGAATTGAATTTTCTCTGCTAATTGAAGGAGTTCGTTATTGTGGAGGGTATGTCTCTTGCAGCACTAGCGACAAGAAACCCCGAGTCAAATCGTCAGAGGTAAATTTTGGGAAGTTTGAATTATGAGAGTTTAGTTGATTATTGGGGTTAGGCTCCCACAGACACAAATGCTCAAGTCCTTCCAAAATCTAGCCCCTAAAGGCTTGGTAAAAAAGTTAAAAGACTGCGGTCCTTTTGTAAGGATAGGGCGACCTGTTAGAGGCAATGACCTAAGGTCACATGCACTGGATACTTTGCACAAGTGTAAAATTGCACGACCAAAGACATAAGATAGAAACTTGTTTATGGTTTAAATGTCTTTATTGGGTTTGAACATATAAGCAGATCCATGTACATTTCACCAGTCAAAGGTTACTTCTATTCAATACTACCAAACAGTGCTAATCAATAGCGTCAGCCCAGCCTGTAGTAAGGCAACAATCTAAGTCTTGTACATGGAAGGAGGCTATGGAAGTATACAAGAAAAAGAGAGAAAAAGAAGAGAACATTAGGCATAAACACAATAACCCCCCTCCCCAAACCCCCCGCTCTCTCCCCCCAGTCCAGTTAGAAACTTGTTTAAAAGGGTTATTTACTCAAATCAAAAACTTACATAGGTTACAAAAAGAAAATACAACTTCCTCTAATGAGCATCAGTTAAAATTATACCATGGTTTTAATGGAACATAAAAAAATGAAATTCACTAGCGCTGGTGAGTTATGCAGCCGTATCCTCCAATGCACAGAATAACGACCACACCAAAACATCGATGACATCACCTTGCAAGTAACATTAATGACATCACAGAAGCTACAACTGATTGTTCATTTACAAGTCAACAGATTGGCAGTGTGAATACAACCTTGCTTCTGTATGCATGCTTGGCAAAGTCATCCAGGTGGTTAAAGGCGAGTGCCAAAGGCTGTGCTCAGCATGCTATGTGGGATTCAGCAGTTACCACAGGGAAGGAAAAAGTCCAGACCTTTTGTCTAGAATCTTCTTAGCAGCTTCTTGGGGCTTTACCAAACACCAAATGAAGACACTAGTGGAAGGAATAGCGCAATGATGCATGGCCTGATCAAAGGTCTCGTCCGGTGCCCACTGAACACTGACCATAGCCAAATGCAGTGGCCGCATGCACTCTCACAAGGGGAAACAGAGAGAGAAGATCAGGCCCAACTAACCCACTCCAAAAGCAGGAGGTGTGACATGCAGCTCAGCAACTGGTTGTCCCCAATTGAGGTATGCCTTGGGGTGCTTTAAGTAGGCCTTGCGGATCTTCACTTTAGCAAACTAACAGACAGCACTCACGCTTGCTGGTTGATTTCCTGAATGATGTTTCAACTGTGTCTTTGCGGCTGTATAATAAATAAGTGGAAATCTTATCTGGAGGTACCGGAAGTGATGCGATGTGCAGTTATACAGAAGACGAACGGACGAGCTGTGTGCACTTCAAGCCGTAACCAGTAAGCCGCTGAAGGCCGAGGGACGCTGTATTGTGTGTTGTGGAGGGCGTGCTGCAAGTGGGGCAGTGGCAGCAAAAATAATGGCAGGCTCCGTGCTGTAACCCAGGATCCGCAGTAGGCCAAATGCTGCTGATCTGTGTGCCGCAGCCTAAGTAACGCAAGCAGGGCAGCGACAGGAGCAGAAAATTATGCACTGATTCGGAATGAACCTGATGGGCGGTACCTGTAGTGGAGTGACAGCTGAGCTTTATACTGCTCTGTGGGCAACTGAAGCCCATGGAATTCTTGGTGAAGCATAAATATTCCAAGGAATGGCAACTGCTGGTCGGCCATGCAGGCACAGGCAGTAAGTGCACTAGGCTCCCCGGTGACCTGAGTTACGCCGGTGTGGCTTGTTCTTAACAAGCAATGGCCGCGCAACAAGCAAAACATACGGCCGCGACTGGGATTTGAGTGTACGTGTGAAAGTGAAAGTGCAGAAGTTAAAGTGATCGCGCTCCAGATGGTGCCTCATGCGCTGCATGCTGGTGGCTATGCGCGTGCATCGAAGCGTGCACTCGTGTGCTAGGCCAGCAAAAGCATGGGGTAGCACACTGAAAACCCCGCTTGCTAAATGTCTTGCAGAGAAGCGCATGCGCTAGCTCTGGTGAGACCTAAAAAACGGCCCCCACTGCTGCAAGCCAGCCCCCAGGCTTCGAACCTCCAGGAAAAATGCCTGGTGCCCGCTACAGCCAGTCTGGCCCTGGCTGTAGCCCCACCAAAAACTCACTAACTGTAATCCCCAGATCCAGGGCAGTCTGATTAAGGAACTTTATCCCTATCCACCTTTATGATGTATATGCTAAAGTATAGAACCGTAACACTTATAATCTAAAATGTTTGCTAACCAATTGGCAATCCGAGGTAGCCAAGGTTTCCTCACTTGCTACAACATTATTTGAATTCAGGCCAAAGATGATGTCCCTAATGGTAAGGTTTTGCTCCCACTCTGCTCATCCTCTTGTGGGTTTCGTTGTCCTTCTAGGTCATTGTTTCATATGGGAGGAGAGGAGAAATAGAGCTGGTCGTCCAGAGGCAGTATCTCATAAAGATCATGTTGATTATAACCAAATAGGAGGCATAGAAAGACTCCCTTTTCAGTGCCACAAGCTAACATGCAATCATCTAAAAATCGCTTCCTGATACTATCCTCACCTACCGTTCTGATAAGAATCAAGCATTTATGAAAGACCAACTCGATTGCATGAATAGTCAATTGATGTCATCCAAAGATATCCTATTGCTAGGTGATGTCAACCTGAACTGGAGCAATAATGACAACGCCATCAAAGGCATTTTTACTGTCCAAAGCAGGAGTGACTTGTTGCAAATATTTCTGAAACCAGCTCTCAACAAAGGGTTCTCACTTCATGTTATCATTGCTCATACTCATCATATCACGTATAAGAACCATTTCCACCAGCTGGTCAAAATACCTCATCATCCCATTCTACGTCACACATCTAGACAATGTCACTCAAAACCCAGGTTAAGCCCTCATATGCCCTCACTTCTCTCCAAATCATGATGTCTTCAGACATGGAAATGGGAAATATACCTAATAACATGACCTAAGTTGGTGATTCCTACAAGGCTACACTCTCCACCATCTTGGATGAACTGCACCACGTAAAGAAGAGAATCAAAGCAAGAACTCCCAAAATATGCTTCTCCCTTAGCTTAGACTGTGAGAGACAAAGCCTACATTCCTTTGTACAGCTGTGAGAAAATCCCCATCTGATAGGCTACCTAGTAGCCTTGAAGAGATTCAGGGAAAACTGTAAATTAAGCTCACAAAACCAAAATCCATATTTCTAGAAGACCCTATAAAATGTGAAAAAAGTGAAAACCAATATTGACTTTTGTCAAGTCCAACATCTTCCATATAGAACAAATCTATATTACCGAACGAAAGGTGCACCAAACTAACTTATGTTCTCTTCGATAAAATACTCAAAGTTAGAGAGGGAATAATGACAACATTGTATCCGCCAAACTTAGGTGCCATCAACCACAACCCCTAAGGTTTTTTCCCAAACAGTTTGATATCATTTATCCCAGTTTGCCTAAAAACACTGGTGGGATTGGTAATGGCATCTCAAACTGTTTTCAAATTAACCACATTTCTCCAATTCTAGCCGGATCAATCTCTACTAACCTCCCCATCACATGACCAATATAATTGTTCCTCCTTGGGTCTAATTCAGGTCCCAGTATCCCTAAAAGACATAATCATAGGACCAACCGAAAACACTAAAAAGTTGAACCAGAGAAGGATATCTACTGCTGTCGTTTCTGCCCCAGAGGACTTACTGCCTCTGAGCCCATTACTACCAAAGGAGGAGGGGCTGCCGGCAATTTCCCTGTGCCACGTGCTGAAAAGCGGCTGACCACGTACTGCGGTACGGCCGTGCCGGGCAAATGCCAGGTCATGGACTGGCCCGTCAGCGACAGGAAGAGTCAGGGCCACCCTCTTTGGCTCCACAGTCAGATTTGCACTGACACCTTTGGTAAGATCACTTAGTTGCTTGCACACATTTTCTAACATTATTTCTCTTTCCTATCCTGGGCTTGTGAGAAGAGAGGATTCTGTGCCTCTTGAACTAAGCACTGGATTCACTGGGAGGTTATGGAAGAGTGTGGGCCTAGTGGCTGGTGCTGGTGCTGAGCAGTATTTCTTGATCCAGTCCCCTCCTTAAATTGCTCTCCACCGCAGGCTCTATACCGCTCTCTTTTTTGTTTCAAGCTTGTGGAACTATAGGGAAGAGAGAAGCCCGCAGGGTACTCTTAAAAGAGTAATAGGGCTGCCTAACATGCTGAAGGAAAGTGTGTAATAGATAAGATTGATAATTTCATTGATGAAGTAGAAACCATTCTTATTAAGGGGGAAAACGGATTGCCCTGACAACAGACCAAAAATGACTGGAGAGAGGAGCAAACTATACTTTTAAAAGGGTAAACTCTATAAGCAGAATAGATTATATATTGGTTGACTTAGACCTGTATTCTAAGTTGAAGGACATGGTGGTCATTGATAGAAATGATAGTGACCACAATACTTTGGTCCTTGAGTTGAAGAATACCCGGTACTTACCTAATAATCAAAACCAGTGTATGTTGGATTTACCAATTCTAACTTCTAAAGATGGAAGGAGAGTAAAGTGGCCTCATGTTCAACTGAATAAGGCTATTCTTGCTTGCTTAAATACTGAAGTCACACATGATCTTCATTTGTTTGGTAACAAGTGCAACATGAGCCGGCTGTTATGCAAATACTTAACAACCTGATTACCTTGGTTAGGAAGTTCTTTTATAGAATACAGGAGGAAAAATGGGTCAATGAGGATTGCAAGTTAGCTAAAGCGAAGTTGGTGTCTGCTGTGAAAGCCGGGAATAGGACGGCTATAGTAGAAGGGAGGAGGCTATATAATAAATCACAGGCACTAGCTAAGAAAGGTGGGTGGAGGAAAACTGGCAAGAACTGATTAGGGTTGCCACATTGAAATACAGTTGGTCTTTTTGTAACCTCCTTGCCAAAGGGGAGTACATTGTAAATGAAGACAATTTCTTCATACAGCCACACATCTGGGAACAGCACTTCTCCAAACTCTATTCTGTTTAAAAGTGTGTCCATCTCAAGACATTAGATGGGATGCTCAAACTGAAGCAAAATACTGGGGTACTGGTCTGCCTGTCTCCTTTACTAAGGTGGAAACCATATTAGCGATTCAAAGTATGAAAAAGGGGAAGGCACCAGAATTGGACAAAATACTGGGTAATCTGTACAGCTCATAGCCAATTATTTATGGCCATATATGAAATGGAATATCTAATGCTATAGTGCGGGGGGCAGAAATCCCGGGCACGTGGAAAGGGGCTGAAATTATCCCTATATATAAAAAAGGAGAAAAGGGGATCCAGCCAACTACACAGTCGTGGCTCGTGCAGGTAAGCACAGTGGCGCGGGGGTGGGGGGTTGGAAGTGACAAACGACGGAATTGTGAAAATTAAATAAATAAATAAATAAAACCACTTACCTTGCACTCGCCGCATCGCTGAGTCGGCAACTACAGGCCTATTAGCCTGATAGATATGGCCCAAACATCTTCAGCAAACAGGTACTGATGAAGATACAGACCAGGATGGAGAAGACAGGTTTTGTTACATCTACAAGCAGGTTTCAAGGTTCACACGAGCACTATAGATCCGGTATTTTGGTTTTTACTGATTTTATGGAAATGGATTCTAATTAGCAAGGGGCATTTATATGTAATGTCCGTTGACCTAAAATCTACTTTTAACTTAATACCTCAGGACAAATTGTGGGCTGAATTAAAGAAGATGGGGATGCTAATGTAACTGTTACATCTAATAATTTGCTTGCATAATGGGAATAATGCTCAAGTGAGGTGGGGTGGGGATGGTAAACTGACTGAACGTATTAATGCTTCCCGTGGAGTCCACCAGGGTTGTGTCTCAACTAAGCATGAGCGGATTTTGCGTATTGGCAATCCGCGTATTTGCGTATTTGCGTATTTCGAAAATACGCAAAATCCGCGGATCCTAGCGTATTTTTTTTTTGTGTTCGCACGGGTTTCTGCAAGTTCGCGAGGGTTTTATTGTACAAAACGCTCGCGAACGTGCAGAAACCCGTGCGAACACAATGTGCCTACTCATGGGTATTGCGCTCGTGAAAGTCAAGGATGCAAAGTCTATCCAGCATCACAGCTGATTTTCCACGGTAGATTTGGGAAGAAGGCACACCTGTCCAGCCTCGACGACGCTCACGATTGTTTTTGGGCTAATGAATGAGTCACTGAGCGACCATGTGTGTGTTACTATGCAATCGCCCCGAAGGGCGCAGGGGTCCCTTGAGTGAGCTGCTGTAGTATTTTACAATGGCGCCAGCAAGCTGCCAGCGCCGTTGTAAAATAGTTACAAAGTTAGCTTGCACAGGAAGCACTTAGATAAAATAAAGCAGCACCTGCTTCGTTTTATCTAGTGGTTCCTGTGCAAGCTAACTTTGTAACTATTTTACAACGGCGCTGGCAGCTTGCTGGCGCCATTGTAAAATAGTTACATGAGTGGGGGTTCAACTTTTGAACCCGTTACGTCCGCGCAGATTTTTTTTTCGGATTTTGTGGGAAATCCGTAAAATACGCGGATTGCGGATTCCCCAAAAATCCGAAAAATCCGTGGGCGTAACGGATTTATCGCTCATGTTTAGTCTCAACCCCAACATTGTTTACATTATATATAAATGGGTTAACAAATATGCTTTATGAGTTACGAAAGGTGACCCCCTTCGAAATTAGCAGGCCAGCAAATCCCTGCTCTCCTCTTTGCTGAAGATACATTGCTACTATCAAAGACACCAGTGGGTCTACAAAACATCTTAACCTCTTCTCAGAAGTCTATGATATTTTTTAATAATGGCCTCAAAACTAAATTTGTGACTTTTTGTCCACATAAGTCTTTTAAAGGGAAAATGAGGCTTGGCTCTAGGAATCTGGAATAGGTAAAGGAATTTGATTATTTAGGAGTAAGGCTGACAAGTAATTTATTTTGGTCTGCCCAGGTTCTGAAAAGTCAAATGAACATGCAACATATTGAGTCTGCAATCATAAGGAAACTAAAGTGATCCAATTTCCAACCAATCTCCTCCGCACTAGAAATATACTGTGCTAAGGGGCTTGGTGCGGCCCTCTATGGAGCAGAATTGTGTGGCTTTGACCAGACAAAAAGGTTAGAAAAAATAGAGAACTAGATTATCAGAGCATTTTGGTTATGCCACAGAGTGCTCTACTTGTCCCAAAACTCTTCGACCTAGGAATGAAGAATGTAACACATCTTGCAGCACTTAAACCCCAAGCTTATTAGATTAAGCTTTAGACGGGTAAGTTCCCTATTTCCATTAACCAAGCTGTGACAGAGGTCAAAGTGCTGGATAAATTGGGGCTAAGCCCTTGGCTTAAGAATTTTCAGATGTGGCCGTATAAATTGGGCCTAGAGGAAGCATGGGATAATCCAGAAAACTTGAATACAGAAATGGTAGCCAAATTGAAGTTGAGATATTGGGATCATATATTGGGCAATTGGTTATTTCTAAAAGCACATGGCACTTTAACTAATCGTTTCATTGATTTCAAATGTACTTTGTCCTTTGAATAATTTATGGATTGAACAGAACCCTCATTAGCAAGATCTGTGTTTTTAAAATTCAGATATGAGATTGTACCGGTAAACTTAGTAAAAAGCAAGTGGAATCTGAGCCCTACTACATCTTTATGCCCGACATGTAAAGCAAGTACTGAATCTGTGGAGTACTTTATGTTTCTTTGCCATGCCTATGTGAAGACTAGGAAGAGATGAATAATTGCAGTTTGTCGGTTACTCTCTATATCACGACTCACAGAGGTAATCCGTATCTTAAACTCTGAAAATACTTAGTGGGTCGTGTTCTCAGTGTCACAGTATTTAATATATGCATAGTGCATTTGATGTAAAATACTGAATGCAATCTAATATCTTACAATGCAAACTTGTTTTATGCATATGTGTTTTGTATGCTGGTTCACTTTATCTAAATCTAGATTGCTGCAGTACCCACTTGCACTTTACTGAATAATACATTCCAAAAGGCTTACTATAAAATCGCCCAGATGCCCTATAAAATAGGTATCCAATAGTTGTGGACACATAGATAGGTGCTATTATTCTAGCTATTAGGGATTTTCCCAATATCTGATAATGAAATCCTTTTCATGAAGATGTATTTTTATATATTATATTTCTGGACGTTCAGGTACTTAATCCATACATGGTTCTTTAGATGCGAAATACAGATAAAACCTAATTTTTCAAAGTTGCAGTTTGATTTTATATATATATAGAGTGCTGCTTTCTTTCCCGTGGATTGGACCTATACAGAAATGAGATAATTGATTTATTGAATTATTAATTTTATTTGGAAATCTGAACGAATTACACACATCATGAATTATGCCCATACAGGGCTCAATTTTGTTGATATTTTATGAATTTAGCGGTGCTGCCCATATAGGGCTTAATTTTTTATTTGGTTCTTCATGGATGACATGATACATGACTCCAAATCATGGCGGGATAATAATTTATAATCATTATAATGGTTTTCTACTTTTTTTGAGCATTAAGATAACCACTTTAAAATGGCCACCAAAGATACAATGATGTTGTTGTCCGTCTTTCATGTTAATGAACTCACAGAGAAAAAATGTGTAACTAATTGTTTGTTAGCTTCAAATGGCGGCAACTCTTGCAAATCAGGTTGACACAGGGGAAAAAGGCACGTCTGCCGAAACGCGTCCTGTTGTTTGTGCAATAAATATTATTTGAAAACCTCCACGCGAGTGCGGCCGCTTCCTTCCCTGGCGGGGGAGAGGGATTTTCGGAGCTGAATATATATATATATATATATATATATATATATATATATATATATATATATATATATATATATATAGGTAGATATATATAGTCTAGCATTAAAGTCTACAAATACAAATGCCCAATGTTTACTGGAATTTAGTTAGGTGCTACTTTTTACTGCTTAATACGTGTTTTTAGTAAATCATGATAATGTATTTTACATTTATGATGATGTAATGAATTGTTTTTAAATTGTGTTATTTTTTGTTTAACTCTACTTGTATTTTATGATCATATACTGATTACAAAATCATCTCACTTTGTAGTCTAGTCTTAGAAAGATACAACCAATCTGCATGGTAGAAGAATAAGCAACAATTTGTCAGAAGACAGCGTCTGGCATTTGACATCAATGAGAATAAGGTATCTTTTTTGCTCATTCACCGTCTGAACTCCAGCATGTTTATTTTTTTAAAGGGCTGCAACGCCCTTCCCTTCCCCGCCCCGCATTCTTACTTACAAAGCCTGTGTAGGAAGGTATCCCGGAGGTCAGATGCAGCCAACATCACTGCCCAGGTAGGTTGTTTATTCATTCATTTAATGTTTATCAATATCAGATTATAGATGTACAGCTGTCAGACCAGGTGAGGTTTGTTGGTATGATTGGGGTCTCAGAATGTTCTTATTTCATTTCTTTTTCGTGAGGTGATTGAAGAAAGCGGAGGAAGGATTTAACCAGAAGCTTAAAGCTTATTATGATAACCATTGTAAGAAGACTCTATGGCAAATGCCTGTAAATCACATGAGGTCTGATTTAGAGTTCGGCAGAGGAATTACTCTGTCACAAACGTGACAGAAATCCCGTCCTTGTATTACAAGTGTTATATATTCTAAGGCACTTGTAATATGGAGGACGGGATATCTCTCAAGTTTGTGACAGAGTTATCTGTTGACAAACTCTAAATCAACCCATAGTTCATAAAAACAGAGTGCAGATAAAACATAACCTTTGTCCTAACCTAATGAGTACTATGTACTCATTTTCTGGATAGTATGTCAGTTCTGACGTAAAGCTCTATCTTTATTAGAAGCAATGTATTGAACCACTCCATCAATTAATTATCTTCAATGTAAACGCAGGTGTTTTGTCACACTTACACTATTACCCTCTTTGAAGTGTTTATCTAAGAGGGCATTTAATATTCCTTTAAATGTGGAGCTTTCACTAACTGTGTGTGAAATAAGGCAACTACGGGCCAGATTTATATTCTGCTGGGTTGGCTGTTTCTCTGCCACGGCGATGGCGTAAATAATGCTATTGCCCTAACGGGGATGCCACTTGGCACATTTAGAAATGACTGTCATGCAGGCGGTCATTTCTAAAGTATCGCCAGGAACCACCAGCATGGCTGTTCTCGTAAATACATTCCCCAGTTTGGTACAACCAAACTTTTTTCCCCTGTATTTTCAAAAACAAAATCCTATAGCAGGATTGTCTTTTGCAAAAATAAAAATGATAATCTCCCCCCCCCCCCCTCCCCCCATTTTGGGAGTGATCTCCCTTGGCGAGGGGAGCATTTTTTTGTTTTTTACTGTTTACTGTCCCTTACCACCAGGGTTTGCCTGGGGGTGACAGGCAGATAAAAAGCTACTATCTGTATATCCATTCTAATTTTCCGGATGGACATATAGCCAATTCTCTGACGGCCCTTACTCCTGTGGGCCGTCTGCAAAGTTTGGCTATGGTGGTGATGGCATTGTCACTGCGTAGCAAAACCTGTTTCACCTGCATTTAAATTGGGTGGGCAGACCACTGTGTTGGTGGGGCATGGATTCTGTCACCATTGTGATGGAATTCCCTCTCCCCAACATCTAAATTGGGCCCCCAATCATTAGAATAACTGTTGTATATATGTTGTGGTTGTATATGTATATATACTGTACATGTATATGCAATATGTGCCAGGATATGGAAAACAGCATAGACAGTCATTTGCTGCTCACATAGGTATAGAAACAGAAAATCACTACTGGCCTGACCTTGGTGCTTTAATATATTCTGAGCAATGAATATATGTTCCGTGCTATAGCCCAACAGTATTTTGATTCCGTGCAAAATTTGGGATCATCATCAGGACTCTTAATATGAGGCGCCCATGGAGGAGCTAGAATAATGAGAACACCGCACACCAAAAAGTTAGGATAAGAGAAAAACTAGAACTTAGATATGATACAAATTATACAGTATGAAAATGATTTATAGTATTTACATAGGCCCATGAAAGTTGACTGCATATAATGTGGTGCTCCAACGAGTAGAAAAGATTAAAGCTTAGAAATCTTAAAGGGCTCAACTGGGAAAGGGCAGAGAGTATATAAGGAATTAATCCAGAGGGTGGCAGGAGTATAAATTATTTTTCAAAAAAGGAAAGCATGAGAGAAATATCCCAATGTTAGTTAACTGAAGGAATGAAAAATAGGGGGGGAATAGCAAGTACCTTAAAAGAACGCCCGGGATTCCGGAATTTTGGGAGCATGTCCTAAATCCTGTTAGGGGAGTAGGGCATGACAAGTGGTGGTGGCACCTAGAAGAGGGGAGCAGACCATGAGAGGCAATATGGGCCAGTACTGTGGAGAAAAATTACAAGGTTCCATGAGAAGGATACCCGGAGAATTCATTGAAAGTTGCCCATTATGCATGGCAGGCACCAGATACCCAGTGGGGGATTGTAGAGGGGTTTGCTGCACAAAAAAGGGCCAGAGTCGGTAAGCTTGCAATGAAGCCAATTTTTGGGTAGAAACTGATGTCAAGGCCGGCGTACATAACCTGAGTCAGAGCAGGAGTTCACATGACTGGGGAAGAGAGCGGTAGCTGCAGAGGAGGAAGGAACTGGCTGCTCGAAACCGCAGACAGCTTTGAATGGAGCCACGGAGCAGAAGAAACCATACTGAACCCTAAAGGGCACAATCCCAAAAAGGAATAGAGCGTGTTCTACAGTAGGGAGATGAGGGAACCCAAAGTAGAAAAAAGGAAACAGATAGAATGTCAGTAGAATGCAGTTGTACAACAGACCTTAAAAAATGCAGTCATTGAAAAATGCTCAGTCTTATTGACAGGAGAACAAAGTGAGACATATTTTTTAAAGTAAAGCTGACTTTGCCACTGCTGATCAGTGTTAAAGTGGAAGTGCTCCTGGTGTAAAGTGTAATGGTAATTGGTTGTCCATGATTGGTATATTTGCCTTACTAGTAAAGTCCCTAGTAAAGTGCACTGTGTGTGCCAGGGCTAGTAATGCAAATGCTACTAGTGGGCCTGCAGCACTAATTGTGCCACCCACACAAGTAGCCCTAAAGAGAGAACTCAGGCCTGCCACTGCACTGCCTGCGCACAGTTTGTTAAACTGCCAGGTTGTCCTGACAAGTGCACCCACTTGCCAGGCCTTATTCTTTCTATGCACATCAGACACCCCTTTGGTAGGTCCAAGGTACCCCCCTGGGCAGGGTGCAGTGTATGTGAAAGGCAGGACATGTACTAAGGTGTGTACCATGTCCGAACAGTGAAATACTCTCCATTTCGTTTTTCACTGTTGAATGGCCATCTTGCCCATAGGACAGAATGGGAAAGGCTGTATAATATGTTTCTAGCCTATCTTCCCAAAGGCTTAAGATGGAGAGGTGAAGTTTAGTGTGCCTGAACTCACAATTTAAAAACACATCTTTTTGTGAAGGTGGTTTTTGCATTGTGTGTTTGGAAACCACCTGCCTGGTTGTGGATTGAATGTCTGGATTTGAAAGTGATAGGAACTGTGGAATGTCTTGACCCAGGGGAGGAGGTGAGACAGCAATAGGCTGACCTGCATCTGGAGTATTGGGGGGAGGAGTAGCCCTGGAGGTGAAGAGGCCTGGGCTGCCACCATAAAACAATGGCTCCATTCCCTGCTGAGTAATTAAGGATCCAGACCCCACTATCAAAGGAATAAGGTGTCACTGGCAGGGAGACACCCAGGACCGGTTTGGACAGGGGTCAGTGCCCCCCTGAACCCAAAGACTTAAGATATTTAGGGGTATAACTATGAGAGCTGAAACCCCTGAACGTTGGAATTGGACTATTCAAGACTGAAAAGGTTTGAAACTACTTCGTGGTCAAGAGGCACCTCTGCCAAGGAAGAAACAGCTGAAGAGACTGAAGGAAAGGACTGACTCTTGCTGTGTGTTCTGGGGCTGTCCTGCAGTTTGCTGCTTTAACCAAGGAGAGGCTAAATGGACTTTGCTTTGTGCTGTTTCCCCCTGCTTGAAAGGACTTTGCTGTGCTGTGTCCTAAAGTAACTTTACCCCAAGGACCCGAGGAGAGCTGGGTCCCTGTTGTGGAGTCTCAGGAACACAAAAGTTTCCAGAAGTGTATCAGTGACGCTGTCTGCGTGTGCTTTGTGCAGCTTGAGACCTTCGTTAGAATTGCCCTGTGATCGTGGGCACCTGGAGGCCAAGTGAGTCTCAGTGATGCTGTGTGCATGTGCTTTTTGCAGCCTGAGCCCTTTGTGAGGACGGTCCTGTGATCGTGTGCACCCGGAGTCCAAGGGAGTCTCAGCGACGCTTTGTGCGTGTGCTTCGTGCAGCCTGAGACCTTCGTGAGGATTGTCCTGTGACCGTGCACACCCGAAGTTCAAGTGTGTCTCAGCGACGCTGTGTGCATGTTCTTTTTGTAGCCTGAGACCCTTGCAAGAATTGCCCTGTGATCGGGGGCACCATGAGTCCATGCGAGTCTCAGTGACACTGTGTGCATGAGCTTCGTGCAGCCTGAGACCTTCGTGAGGATTGCCCTGTGATCGTGTGCACCCGAAGCTCAAGAGAGTCTCAGTGAGGTTGTGTGCGTGTGCCCTGTTGCAGCCTGAGATCTCCGATTATCTCCATCGGCCCAGAATCAACCAAGTCGCATTGGAGGGCCAAGTCGTGAGAAGAGGAGAGGAGAGCGAGGTCGCACCCCCCAGGTAACGTGTGTCACTGCTTGGGGCGGGGTGCGGGCTCGGAGGGAGACGCTCTCGGCCTCTCCCATTCTTGCAGTGCGAGCCTCTGTTCCAGCTTGTATCGCGGACCGTGCTTGCCAAGGAGTGGCAGTACTAGGGCCGGAGTGTGGAGTCGGACTTTGGTTTACTCATACCAGTGTTGGGGGCATATGTTGGCGGAGAGACCGTCTAAAGCACCGTGATCGGTGCCGAAGTTCCTTGCGCATTGCATTGTTTCTGCATTACGAACTGCCTGATTTTTGCCTTGTGCATTGCATTGTGTTTGCATTACGAACTGCCTGATTGTTGCATTATGCATTGCATTAGTTTGCATAACGAACTACCTTATTCTTGCATTATGGATTGCATTATTTCTGCATACCGAACTGCCTGATTGTTGCGTTACGCATTGCATTAGTTTGCATAACGAACTGCCTGATTGTTAAGTTACGCATTGCAATAGTTTGCATAACAAACTACCTGATTGTTGCATTAGGCATTGCGAAGTGCTGAATTATTGCATAACGAACTGCATTATTTTTACATTGCAAAGTGCCTGATTCTTGCATTATGAACTGCAAAGCATTGCTTTAGAACTGCATTGTATCATCTAGAATTGCTCATTAACCCCTTAGCCGCGGGGGCTAATTCCCCCGCGGCGCTGGGGGGAGGGAGGGAGCTGCACGGTGGCGCTCTCGTCATGACCACGCCCATTTTTCAGAACGTTCAGCACAACAGGAGAATTAGCCCCGCGTGTGAATGCCGCGCGTGTCATGACGAGCTCAGCTCGTCATCAGCACAGCGCAACCGTGCCTCATGACGAGCTGAGCTCGTCATGAGCACAGGAGGGGTTAATAAGGCCAGACCCTACAAGGGAGGGCTGGCCTAATAACCGGGCAAGAGGAATATTATAAATCGCATATGCTGGATTTTTATTTTGTGGTGTCCTCGTATATCTTTTTGTATAAACAGATACTTGTTTTTCTATGAAACTTGTGTGGAGTCCTTTTGTGGTGCCTTCATTGAGAGCGTGGTTGCAATACTTTACACATTTGCCTTGAAGATAAGCCTAGCTACTCGTGCCAAGCTACCGAGGGGGTGAGCAAGGGTCATCTGACGTAGAAGCGGGGGCCCCTACTTGGCCTAAGGTACCCACCTCAGCCAACTAGGAAATCCCGGTTCTAACCTGTATGTATTTGTGGGCTTTGGAGATCAGCCCTAGGACTTGTCTGCTTCCGCTTAGGGACTTTTTTCTGTTCAACTACCTCTATTTAACTGTCTTGATAGAAAACGACCAGCAATGGTCAGTAAAATATCAGTATCACATTAGCATTCTCTAGATTCCAATCCATAGAAATGGTCTTCAACAAGCACCCGTAGACAAAAATATATTTTTTAAATCTTGTATTTTCAGTGATATGACCAACAAAGGCCCTGATTTTATATTAAAAACAGAGCTTTGGACTATTCCATTTTCCTCTGAATGGCAATATTTCTCTCCATGTGTTCCTATCCTTGGCATGTCACGCAGTTTGATGCTTACTTTACCTCCATGTTAAAGAACAGCTGATTTTTCTACACCCAGGCTTATGTGCTGAATAACTAAATACATATAAGGTCCCAAAGGCGAGCTCGATTGCATTGCAAATGCTTGTTCTTTCAAGGACCCAAAACAAACACATGTGACTAGAGGACAGGAGGTAAGTAGTAGACATTTTTTGTCAACAACCGTGATCTCTGATGGGTCCTCAGTGCCTCTTCAGGCTCTTGGCTTGAGGGCTCAGGGAGGCGCCTGAGGACCAGCCGACTGTAGAAGCCAACAATGTCCTGCAATGCCACAACAACATCCTCACCACAGTAGGGGTCATGCAGTGTGGAAGTTTCTACTTGTTTCCTGATAGCAGTGCGGAAAGGAAAAACACAAAGCTGCTGCCCGTAAGCGCGTCTGCCAGCCCGGGCTGATCTGCATGTGGTGCTCCATGGCCAATCACCCATGAAGGTGGTTCCTTTGCCAGAATACAAAAGGTAAGGTGCCATGTCGGGATCAGAAACTCCAAGAAGATCAATCAGGCTGAGAGGAGCCAGCGCGATTCTCTCAGCTGCTAATTAATCAATATAAGACTGATAGTCTGAGTCAGCTGTGCGATCTTCACTGGCCAACGCATGCTGTCGCGAAAGGTGAGGCACCATGTTACTGCAGTATGGCAGCAGAAATAACTAAAGAGACATAACGGCTGTGCCACGCTGCACTCAGACAGTCAACTTCACTTGCCAGCAAATGACGACACACTGACTGTTGCAGTCAAATGATGCCATATCATGTGAATGCAGCTGCAGGGCCTGGACTGAGTATCAGGAGGAGAGCTGTGATAAGGGATGCTGCAGCTGATCCCCAGGTCGGCACGACCAATACTCCTGACCTGGTATTCATGGTGAAAATATACTTAGGGCAGTTACACACTCCGGAGCAGCATGCTATAAGCGCTGCTTGCTCAATTATGAGTGCTCGTCCCGCTTGTGTCTGTCTGCCTCTGCACCAATGGTGTTAAGGAGGCACTATAAATGCTTGACTTTCCATTTTAGTGCGAATATGTGGACCAGCACACTAAAATGCATTATTCTAACGCCTGATGCGTGGTATTTGGCAGGGCTGTTGAGGAGTTTCTCCAAATCTCCTCCTCTTTCTGGTGTAGCTCTGACAGAGATGTACATTTGTACTTGCTTTGTGGTTTGTCCAATGTATAGTTTGTTGTAGGGACATAAGATGGAATACACCACATCGTTCATATAGCAGCTAGTGACATTTCTGAAGGTCATATTGGTGGTCCCATGAGGGAATGTCTTAATTTCTGTAGTGAAAGGACAGATGCTGCATCTACTGCATTTCTAATGACCAACAATCATTGGGATGCCCCAGTAGTAGAGGCTGGTGAAAATGTAGCCTCACACACTAGTTTGTCAGATTTTTCTTTCTAGTGCGTCGTCAATAGTGTTCCTCTACAACAATACCTTGATCTTTTCATCAAGCGTTGGACCGACCGTTTGGGGTACCTCTAGAAAGTAGTTTGGCAGTGAGTGTTGCTGCTGCTTTGAAGAAATCAGTCTTCAGCCTAAGAAAATGAAAATATGATAATAATTCTTTCAGGGACCAGAGGTGGAAGCTAGAATAGGTCTAGAGGGTATTTCTCTCAGTCAGTTTCTGAAAGAGAGTGGTGTAAAGAACACCAATGTCCACCCTAACTAACAAGCCAAGAAATTACATTTCAGCATTGCCACAGTGCATCAAAAACTTTAAGCCACTGCAAGTCTGGTTACGTCAGTTCTGAAATTGAGTGAGGGAAGAGGGAGAAACTCTCGAAATCAAACAAATATCATCGATATACAGTTTTCAAAAAAAGGTCCCATCCCAGAAGGGATTAAAATGTGCCAAGATGGCAAAGGTCTCACGGAAGTTCATGTACACCATGGCGAAATTTGGGTCAAGGGAAAACATTTCTCCCATTGATGTCTCTTTGGTTTGGAGTAAAGCAATAACTCTCGAACCATAAGACATTTTTAGTCAGTGCCAAGTTCTGTAAGGAAACTATAAACAAGGTGGGTACTTGGCCTCATGTTCAAGAGATCATGGATCACAGTAATACTATCAGTCTTTGGGATACAGTTGTAGAGTGCTTTAATATCAAATTTGGACTGGTCAAAAGGGATGTTCTCAATTCGGTTTATGAAGTGTCTTGTATGTAACATTGTGTCTGTGTGTGGAATGGTTTAATGAAGAAATCTACTAACTGTCTTATTGATTCAAGAATGTACCTACGTCCAGATACAATCAGTCTCCCTGGTGGGGTGTTGTGTTTTTTAGGGATTTTGGGGATTGTGTATGACTGGGTTTCTTCAGTTCCTAACAATGAGGTATAAGCACTCATTTAGACTCAGATAACCTGCATCTTTGGCTTCAAAACGTACATTTTGCAATTTCTGCTTGAATCTCCTTAGTGGGATCCCTGTTACGTCTCACATAGTGCTCGAGACTGGATAGTTTTCAATCAGTTCCAGATTTGTTAATGTCTCTCTCTTGTAGAAATATCCCTCCAATTGGGTCAGCAAGTTTGATATTAGGAGATCTTTTTTTTATTAAATTGTTTAATGCTGAGTACTCTTGTACCGTGATATTATATGGTTTAAACATATTTTTTTGTTGCAATGTGTTAATCTCTTTGAGTACCAATTTTTCAAAAGTGAGAACTTTTGAGGGAATGCTACTAATATGGTGGGTGAAGGTGGATGTTATCCATTGACATCCAACCTGGGCACAAAGATATTCGACTAAAAAAAGCGTATTTTTCAAAACAGTGTAAGGAGTTTGGTCTGCAACTCTATGAAGTTTGTTCTCTCAGTGTGAACGAAGCTCACCAATATGGTCTCAGTAAATGATAACACATGCTAGGAGAGGTTAAAGAAGGGCTGGATGGGTTGTGGGTGTTCTTTTCCTGCAGTGGTGCCCATTGGTAATACTTGGTAGGTGTTTTCATGTGTCCTGTGGTGTGGCTTTACCACCTCTGTCACTTCCCTGATCCCTTGGCTTTCTCTGGGCTGTTGTGTTTGGCATCTCTCTTAAAAATCTTGTTGTCCACTTAATATAGAGGACCCACTATTTGCTTCACCTATGTCAGTCCTGAAACTTGAGTCATCTGGTGTTTCAGGAAATGTAGCACATTTTTATTTCTTGTTGTAACATCCCCAGTTATAAGAAGGGCCTGAATGATTTCTGGTTAAGGAATAATCACGAATTAGATAACAATAGGTTCATTTCATTTTA
Source organism: Lissotriton helveticus (assembly GCF_964261635.1). Lineage (NCBI taxonomy): Eukaryota > Metazoa > Chordata > Amphibia > Caudata > Salamandridae > Lissotriton > Lissotriton helveticus. Next base: position 940,324,072 of record NC_136067.1, read on the forward strand.
TCATTCTGGATGTCAAATATATGAGTGCAGATTTGGAATCTGAGATTAAATCAGAGTCTTTAATTTGTTTCTTTAGCTCACTGACTTCCTTTGACAATTTTTGTAGTGTTCTGGAGCCATATCAATACCCAAGGCCATCCAATGTCTTCAGCAAGCCTAAGGGGTTGATCCTTTGTCTTCACTTTAATCATTACCTGCATTTGAATGTACCTTTTTCCAATTGTTCTGAAAGATGTGTTGATGGAAAACGCTTTCTGAATAATGGTCCACCTGTTTGCCAAATGTAATAAATTCTGCAATTTTTTCTCTACTGGAGAGCAAATTTTCCTGTGGAAATTAGCATGGGAAATCAATGGGTTAGCAAAAAATATAATGAAAATTGATAGCAAAAGTTCATAAAATGGAGGGTGCTACAAATATTAGCTCATGTTGCAGCACTCTAATATATGAGAATAGCAGAGTTGCATCAAACAATGGTGTGACTTGTTAAAATATTCTTGTGTAGAACGTTATGCCAGTACCCTGTCCGGTCGAGGTGGGCGTTGTCATAGAACCTGTGGGATTCTGCGTAGGAGGTCTAATGTTGCCATTCTACTGGAGAGGGAATATGTAAATCTCACTCTCTTGTTTAAATCATCAAACAGAATCCCCCACTGGTTGTATGGACCTTTGATTGTCAACTTGAAGCGCTGAGCGGGAGATAATATCGAAAATACATTACATTTCTGTAAACCAATGTTGCTTCCCAATAATGACAGAGAGGATGGCATTCAACTAGAAAGTTTATTATCCATATGTTTGGCAAATCACAATCAATGAAAATTGCAATGATTAAGGAAATATATACACACAGCAAAAACATTGAGATGCTCAAGTTCTTTGTATTTAAGTATTGTGAGAAACAGAACAGTAACAACCAATGTATAAAGCATGCAAAATATCCAAATTAAATGTTCAATAAAGAAAATTGCTGTGTCTAAATTAAGAAATGAAAGAAAGTCCAGGATTTCTAACAAGAAGGAAAGAAGTGTCTGCATAATGAGAACCTCAATGGAAGTTCAAAGGAAAGTAAAGAGTGTCTACCATGAGGTTTTCCACTCAGGGGAAAACCAGCAGAGTGATCTGCTCCCCACAAAGTCAGGGTAAAAGTCTTCTCTAACTTACTACGGAACACTAATTAAAAGCACAATCTAAGGTTCCGGAACATCCCTATCTCGCCTCCACAGTCCAGAACCAATCCCATGGTGGCATTTACTGGGAGACTGTAAATCCCCTAAATTCCCACATCACCCAGTTAGGTACACATCTGTTTGTCCCTATGAGTTGCATCTTCCTAGCATGCTGGATACCTGAGGCTTCGTTCCCTGTGATGCCTCCATGTCCTCTGCCAACTTCCCATTCTCATGCCTCACTATCAGTCAAATACATAACAATAAACCTTTTCCCTAACTAATTGATTTGATTTGTGAATTTATAAAGTGCGCGATTGCCAATGGGCGTCTTGGCACTGAGTAGATGCATGGAGACCAGTAGTCTGCCTAGACTAAATTTCTAACAGGAGGTAAACAGCCAGGTTTTTACCTCTTTCCTGAACGAAAGCAAAGATGGACTATTTTTAATTGCAATTGGGAGAAGATTCCAAGCCTTAGCTGCATGCAGCAGAAAGCTTCTCCCCCCCACCTGACCTGCTTTTATTTTGGCACCTGAATCAGTTTTGCTTGACTAGATCTCAAATTCCTGGATGGCTCATAAAGTTTCAGATGTGTTTTTAAAAACTGAGATCCCTTCCCATGAAGGGCTTTATAGGCCAGACACACAGACATGTTATTCTTTTTTTCATTGGAAGCCAGTGGAGGGTACTTAGTCTGTGTGCAATAGGGCTCAGATCTGAGAACATCCAGCACCAGCCTAGCTGCAGCGTTTTGCAAGCGCTGCAGTTTTGCTAGGTGCTGGATCTGTACCCCCGCATACAGAGGGTTCCCATAATCTAGCCTAGATAAGGCCAGCGCTGTTATCACCGTTTTACAGGAATCATGGGGAATAAACAGCAGGAGCTTCCTTATCATTTTCAAAATGTACCATATAGTGGATGCCAATTTGTTTGACTGAGCGTCAAACAACAGTTTATTGTCCAGAATCACTCCCAGATTTTTAGCTTTGATAACTGAGGATGGGCAATCGCCTAAACTATCAGGCCACCACTCCGGGACCAGATTTTCATGTCTGTCTCCAGCAGCATGACTTCACTTTTGTCTCCGTTTAACTTTAGGCAGTTACCTTGCATCCATTGACTGATTAGACTCATGCAGTTTTTAAATCTGTCTGCAGTCTCTTTAGCATTGTTTGCGATTGATACCACTATTTGGGTGTCGTCAGCATAGGAGACCGGTAGGAAGCCACAATTCCTTATTATTGCCGCTAAAGGTGCCACATATAAATTAAAAAGAGTGGGACTTAAAGAAGACCCCTGGGGTACACCACACGGAGAATTGAATGGATTCGATTTAGCTTCTCCCAGCTAAACTGTGAACGTTCTGATAGACAAATATGAAGCTAACAGCGTTCGTGCCGACACACGAACTCAGAGTACAACCAGTCGGATCAGGAGTGTATCATGGTTTACCATGCCGAAGGCCGCCGAGAAGTCCAAAAGGAACAAGGCGGCCTTCCCTTCGGTATCCAGTGCACTCCTGAGTTCCTCTACTGCCATAAGGGCTGTTTCCGTTCCATGTCCCTCTCGGAAACCAAATTGCGAGTGATCTAGAGCATTTGCCTCCGAGAGAAATTGAGACAGCAGTTGGTTGTAAAATGTCTTCAGTACTTTTGCGGCAAAAGGGATTCTTGCAATAGGTCTATAATTCCTGGGTTCCTGAGGGTCTAGATTTGACTTCTTTAGTAGCGGCAGAACTGAGGCTGTTTTCCATGCATCCCCAAAGCTGCCAGTTTTAACTATTTCTATAAATAGCAGTCCTAGTTGCTCGCTCAACAGCTCAGAAAATAGAGGCATCACCTTCGGTGGGCAAGGGTCTGTTAGACCCCCGGACTTAGTTGTCGTTACCACCTGAAGAATCTGTTCCACTGATGGTGGTGAAAAGTGAAATGATGAGTTATGGGTTAGTGAGGACAGTTCCTATTTAAGTTCTATGTTTGGCGGTGTGGACATGTGCTTGTCTGTCAGTTTGAAGGACTCATAGACTGAGGTAACTTTATCAACAAAAAATTGGCCCAACTTGTTGCAAAATTCCGTACTAATTGCTATCTGTTTGTTACTATCAATTTTTTTTAGTCCTCCATTTCTTTTCCATCCTTCTGCAGTTTTGCTTTTGCGTCTTTAGTGAGTTCCTGAACTACGGTTGAGAATGGAAGGAGGAAGGAAAAATGATGGACCCTTCCTAGAGTCAGCACCTGGCGTGGATGGGCGCCGGTCGCTTGATCAAAAACGGCCTACTGGTACACAGTGCCCACACCCTCCTCCCTTGGACTAATAGGACCTTCAGTCCACCACAAGTTCTAGATTTGACTCAGGTCCATGTTTACAAATTGTACTTTTGAACGAACCAATAGATAACAGGATTACAGTAGCCGGGAATGTAACTTCTGGATCCCGGTTCCTCTCACACTTTTCCCCATAAGCGACGTCCCACTAACTAAAAGCCCTGAAGAAGTCCCAGTTTGGGACGAAACGCGTCGGCTGTATGTGTTTTACTGCTTATCGAAAATAAAGAATACAAGAAGAACTTCAACATCTCTGAGATATTTCTCCTCATTGTGCTTTAATACCATTTGCACTTATTGTTTCATGTTTTGTGGTGCACCTTTGCGGTTGTTTGTTTTACGGTTGAGAATGGGTTGTCCTCCTAGAGGTGACTTTCTTTATACAGACTACTAATTTAATGGCTGATTTTATCCAGCTCGAAATTTGATTAGCGGCTACGTTACTGTCTGTCTCCAGCTCAGGAATCGACAATGAGAGCTGTTCCTTCAGTTTCGGGGCATCTGTCATTGACCAATCAAGGTATGTGGCGCACCTAGGTGGCGGGGCAGAGGCGGCCACATCTTTTTTTACGTTTATGGTAAGTGGTATGATCTGACCAGGTAAGCGGCAGAATTTCCAATATCTTAATGTTATTATTGGAGGTAAAAATCCCATTGAGAGTGTGCCCTGCTGCATGGGTATTATGCTTGACAATCTGCTCCATGGCTGGGTTGGACACTGCATCGGTCAGTGTTACCGTGCCTATGTCTAAATTCTTCTCTAGGTACACGTTGAAATCGTCCCGAACAGTAAAATCTGAGCCCTTCACACTGGATTCCAAAAATGGGCTGAGCAATTGAATCAATGGTGTTTTAGCCCTAGGCAGTCTGTAAGTCAAAAGGCCTTTAAACGTGTAATTATTTGTGACGTTAATCTGGAAGAATAAGGTTTTGTAATCTGGATCACTGACCTGGTCCGAGCTCTTAGCCCTCAGTTCATCTCTAGAGATAATTGCCAGGCCCCCCCCCCTCGTTTCCCTTTCCTGTCCGCCCTAATGATTGAATTGCCTTCAGGAATGGCTAGTGCTAAATCTAAATCGGAGGCATTGTCAGCCCAAGTCTCAGTAATGAAGAAAAGATCCAGATTTTGTGTTTCTATCAGATCGGCCATTTCTGTATTGTGCTTGACTAAGGACGAGAGTTGATTAACCCAGCCTTAAAAATTTCGTTATTTTTATGATAGGGTGGGTCTGAGATTTACTCAGCCTTCTGCTTTGTGTGAATTTGAAAGATAGCTGACAGATCGGGCATTGTTTAACTTCCTTCAGCATCATTAATGTGGGACAACAAGATTTGAGCATGAGTGTAAGCAGCTCCTTGCTAGAGCACCTTATCATCTCCGGACCTGTCTCATTTTGTGTTGGGGTCATGGCCCTGGGCCCGGGTCGAGGCGTGGATGGGCGCAGATGGGCTTGCTTTTGGCACAACTTTGGCGTGCCGGCAGCAGGCCCGCTGGGCACGTCTGCTGTGCGCCTGCCCTAACATTGGTTTAAATGAGTATGCGACGGTGAGCGACTAGACCGCTCAGCACCGGTACTGCCCCCAGCCCGGAAGTGTCCGCACTAGCACCCTCGGCGCCCTTCGTTCAACCGGCACTTTCCATGACGTAATGGGGTGACTGGGGCAGAGATTCCACCAAGGTTGCGGGTGCAGAAAGAAATGAACTGTGAAAATAAGCAGGTAAAATTATTTTCCTTTTAAAACCAAGTAAAAATATCAGGGATATCACTGTTACTAATCGGAGATGATTAAAGCAGCATCCTCGTCTTGGCTGAGCCGCGTAGTCTCTAGCATCAGACCCATGTCCACTCTAACCAGGACTTAAATGAGTATGTGACGGTGAGCGACTAAACCGCTCAGCGCCGGAAATGTCCCCAGCCCGGAAGTGTGTTCCGCTCTAGCATCCTTGGCACCCTCCGTTCAACCGGCACTTGCCGTGACGGACCGGGGTGACTGGGGCAGAGCTTCCACCAAGGTTGCGGGTGCAGAAAGAAATAAACTGTGCAAATAAGTAGGTAAAATTATTTTCCTTTTAAAACCAAGTAAAAATATCAGGGATATCACTGTTACTAATCGGAGGTGATTAAAGCAGCATCCTCGTCTTGGCCGAGCCACGTAGTCTCTAGCATCAGGGATCCAATAAGACACCCGCAGAAAAACAGCATACTGGTAGTTTAAAGGGTGCATACCTCCACTAAGACACAACATCAAGGTAAGTTAACTCAAGAATCAAAATGAAAGCATATTACAGTATTATAAATTATTAGCAAATGGAACTGTCATCATTAAAGCACAAATGTATTTAGTAGATGTGGTTACATTAATTATTATTCAATTCAGTAAAACTACATGTGATTTTTTTTACTGTGCTCAAAAGTACTACAGTGTGATTCCCCCACACACTGGGGGTATTGTGATACTGTGTGTATGCTTTTGTGTGAATATGTGTGTAGCTAGCAGGTTATTTGCAACACAGCCTACAATATATTACTACTGACATCTGCAACTGGTTGGCTCGATGTGGCATGCAGTGCACATTAATATGGTATCATGATAAGTAGCATTGTCCACATATAGGCAACTGTGAGGGGGGATAGGGATCTGAAGGGGTGATGATGCTGGATTGCACATGATGAAGAACCCGGAACAGGTTCTCTATATGGGCATTCTTGCTAGTCGTCGTGGAGGCAGATGCCAATGGCGGTACAGCAGGTATTCTAAAATGGCATTCTGATTTGTAGATTTGTGCATGTGACTGGCATGCACTTTGTATGAAGGTCCAATATGCAAAGAAAGCCGGGGTACAGGGAACTAATTGAAGATGCAGTCACCATGTAATCTGCTGTTTTACTTTAGTTACATGTCTATTGCCATAACGGCTTCTACCGATGGGAGTGGTGAGGCGGGGGGAAGGGGGACCGAGAGGGCCGGCCAAGCAGTCATGCACACTTAAGGAGTGCAAACCACTCCTCTCCCTGCTCTGGATAGTCCCGCCCTGAGTGCCACAGCCATAGGAAAAATAAAATGATAATAACTATACATTATTAGCATTTTCTTTTTTCTTTTTGAGCAGTGGGGGATGCTCCTCCTCCTTAGCGGAGGAGCCGCCATTGGTCTATGGAGTTTGACTATGCTACGAATCCTGCATATTTCGAGGCTCTGCATCAGGAGAGGGATGGGCTTTCAGTTTGTTGTAACCTTGCCTCATCAATGATGTTGCCTGGTGTTATGGTTGGTCACGGTGCTCATAATAGGCCTGGAAAATTCAATGACCCAAATGGAGAGGTCTTTGTGTTGGTCATGTGTTTCATCATGTGCCTTTACAAAGAGATTTCAAGCTACCTTTATACAATTATATCTGTTGAGGTGTGTGAGTGTCACTTGACTATGTGTGTCTGATGGAGAGGCACACTGCTTGGATAATGTATCATAGATGCTAGGCAGAAATATGTGAAGACATGTATTTATTTTGAGCTTACCTGGTGAGTGTGGTCTCTGGAACAGACAGGCCATGCAACTGTTGAGGGTGCATAATTTTGAGAATGCGTTGCTCTGCACTGATTATTCAGGGACATGCTCCAGGTCCATCACCAGACATTTAAACTGCAGCCTGTATCTTGATGTACTTATCCTTTATGTGCTCATTGTTGTTCTCCCAATTCTTATTGTTCTCTCTAAATATGTGTATTACCCAGTGCTTAATTTGAGCCGGTGGTTTCCGGTGCTCAGCACTGGGTCTTAATTGTTAACACCAGCTCTTGTGATAGTCTGCCACAACGTGGCGCTGTCTGACTAATTTAGAGATGGACACAACAGTTAATGATGAATTCAATATACTTTAAACATTACAACTACCTGCCTCCCAAGCCAGTCTTATAGTTCTGGGGGCCTGAAATAGTCCGAATTGTTACACTTGTAGGAGTCTTATGGTTAGTAGTTGTGCTGTTTCTATCATTGGCAGCATGGCAGGGGCAATATGTGGTGCACGCTGCAGTGGACTCCTGAGGAGAGCTCCGGCACATTTTATTTTGTTGCAAATTGAAGCACTGGTATTACCAACCCCATGGCATTCACTATGTTGGTATGCTCCTGCTACTTGACATGCTGGTCTCCATGAGGATGTATGGAGGCAGCCTGAAAAGTTGAAAATGCTGGTCAACCTCATACTCTCTACTAGAGATTGCCTTAACGAAAAACTATTTCATCTTTAAAGACACCTACTACAGACAATGTAAAGGGACCTCTATGGGAGCCATTTTTGCTCCAAATTTTGCTATATTGTTTGTAGATGATTTAGAATCCAATTTGGTGTTAAGTGCAAATAACCCTTACCGTGAGAATATCCTTAACTGGCACAGATACATCGATGATGTGCTGATGATTTGGAAAGGTGAGGAGGATACATTGAAAGAGTACTGTGAGTGGCTCAATAATAGCCAAACAGATTTGAAATTTACTCATAATTTTGACAGACATCAAATTGACTACCTAGATGTCACAATCAAATGTCATGAGCAACAACTGTATACCACCCTCTTTAGGAAGCCCACAGAGCGGAATACGCTGTTGCAGTATCAGAGTGCACATCCAAGGGCACTTAGGGACGGCCTACCCTACGGCCAGTTCCTTCGAATTAGGCGCAACTGCAAGTTCAAACAAGACTTTTTTCAAGAAGCAGAAATTCTATGCTCTAAACTGACACATAGAGGTTACCCTAGGAAGCTAGTAAGGAGAGCTATGAAACGTGCATGGTACACGCATAGGGAACATCTTTTTGAGTCCAAAAAGAAAGATGCCCTAAAAAGAATAACTTGTGTGACGACTTTCAGCACAGTCAGTAATAAAATCTGTAAAGTCATTAAAAAACACTGGCCTGTTTTAGCTCCTCTTGAACTTGAGACAGGGATCCCCTTATTTTCTTTTAAAAGGGGTAATAATTTGAAAGATCACCTAGTGAGAGCCGCCTGTTGTACTAAGAATAAAAATGCAACTATAGAGACATGTTTGAACCTCCCACCCATTGTAGGGCACTATAAATGCAATAACTGTACTGCATGCGTGTTCACGACTAATACAAAAAAAAAATTTGAATATGAAAATTGTAAGTATAATTTAAAATCTTTTACGAACTGTAACTCAAAAAACGATGTATATTGCATCCAATGTCCCTGCAAAAAACTATATATCGGCCAGACTACACAACAAATTAAGATGAGGATCTCACAACATCGGAGCCGAATACGGTGTAAGGTACTCACTGCGCCCTTGGTTGAACATTATGTGGAATTTGGACACTCTGAAAATGACTTATTGTGGCAAGTGATTGACCATGTTGTACCTAATGTAAGAGGAGGCAATCAGCAGATAATTCTGAATCGTTTGGAGTGTAAATGGATTTTTCTATGCAAAAGTATTGAGAAAGGACTTAATACTTTGGACCAATGGAACAGCTGTGGCTAAATACGAAAAAAACTGTACCTCTGATGATGTCTGCTATATGTAAATATAAAATGTATATGCATGTAAATGTAAAAAGCATAAGGTTTTCTAGTAAGGATGATTATTTCACTGAAAATTATTACAGCAGTATGTGGTCTGTCCCTGTAATGATACTAGAAACTAATTGCTTTGAAAAAACGATAGAAACAAAACACTGACAGGGACTCGCGCTAGTGACACTACCGCTTTAGACATGCGCGTTGCTAGTACCATATACGCATGCGCGTAGTATTACTTAGTCGACGCATGCGCTTAAATATACCCCACGTTCAACAGGGTAGTGCTCGGAAGAACGCCGGAATATTGAGATAGCTGTGATACCTTTCGGCACAGGACTCAGCGGTGATTAAGTAAGTGCTGGCATCACGATAGATACGCCCGTTTCCCTTCCCTTTTCTTAAAATACGCTCCACGATACAGGAGGGTTTAATCTAATCGTCTACCCTGCCGTGTATTATTTCTTTTGACTAGCTCCCGCTTTGACGCCGCCATACGAGCTAACTGGACTTCACATCGCGTAACGTTTTCCCTCCATGGAAACAATGCCTGGCTTAAGGAAATAACACGGCCACGGTAAAAAAGACTAAATAGACTAAATACTTTGTTTTACTTTAAAACAACTAGACATATAGGTTATTTAATTAGTTTCCACTTGCTTTTAGATGATCTTCTGGAAACGGAGACTTCACATGTAAACAGTATTAGTCTCTCCATTTTCCGACGTCTATTGTATAGACACCGTGTAAGTCCCCAGTCTGATTTCTTTTGGGTTACACCACCTTTTGAATTTTTCTTAATAAAACCACTTCTTTTTAATTTTTAGAAAGTGTGATTCATCATACCGGCAGAATTAATTTCTCCACCGTCTAAGAATCACTATTGAGAAACTTCCTTAAGTGAGTTTACTAGCATGAAAAAGCGCGTAAACTAGTCTACACTTGGTTTTTTCTAGTGCTACTACTGCAAATTGATTTTGTACAGCTAATATATAAAACAAATGTGTAAATAACTTTGTTTTCAAACGATTTTGTGGAGTTTAGGGTTGCTCACCCTAGTCCAATAATGCTTAAAAATTTGTTTAAACTACAGAGCTTTGGGAGTATTAATTAATTTGCTGTTTACTCTTGTGCAATACCATAGGACTAAAATTAATCTTATTAATAATTTCAGGGAAGCTCACGTCCTGATGATGATCTAAAATACTCTAGATCGAAACGCCGTCGACAAACTCAAGGAAAACTCCCCTATTTTTCATTGTATATAATTTTTGTGGGAATAACCTTGTGGTGACATCTTTGTATATAAATGTATATAAATGTTTTTTAATATATTCACTAAAGTCACTTTGAGCACTTTTTTGTCACACATGTGAGCACCTGGAAAAGGAAGTAATTATCGTTATCTTTTGTATAATATTGTAATAAAATTGACCTATATGGTATCTTGCCAAGACTTTCTCCCTGAATTAATTTTATGAATTAATTTCATAATCAAAAGTATCCTCCTCAGGACCTCTTCGGGGCCACTAAAAACCATTGTAATTTTTGCAAATACTTTCACCCCAGGTTTTACTAATGGGGTACCCTTGTTTTCTTTAATTGGTCAACCTCATAGGTCACCGCAATGCTGCCTCCTGCCCAATTAATTTCCTCTTTATCTTAATGATGTATTTTACTGTTCACTAATTCCAGGTTACTTGGCTTGAAGGCCGTACGTCAAGTAATTCAGCATCACTAGACTGTAAAATAGCCTCAGGGTAAAAAAGTCAACTCACTTTGTGTTTTTTCCACAGACAAATATCGCTTCCCCATTATCAGTGTTCCAGGTTAGAGTGAGGAATATCATGACGAATCGGATTTACCACATTCCCGTTCCACAGATTTTCCCTGTTTGCAACCATTTTCTGCTGCAAATTCCTCCAGGTAACACCTCACCTGCAAAAATCTGTGTGGAGCAAAACTGTGGTGTGCAAAGTTACAGCACAACTTGCAATCCCATCCTTTGAGCCCGGATATGAAATTACCATACAAATCAGAACGAGGGCCTCCCTTCAAAAGTTTTAGTACTACAGTTAAGTGCGGATACTGGGTGTAAAAAATATTTTAAAAAATGTTTGTGAATAGCCACAGAATTACGACTTTGCGAGCGCTCGCCACATTTTCAACACACAAATTCCTGCCTTTTCCTTTGTTCCCACCATTGAGGTTGAGGTGTTGCTAGAGGAGAAACGGTCACATTGGCTGGTTTACAGCAGTCATAAGTAGGATTTAGTGTAAGAAAATCACAGATACACTTATATGGGGAATCTGAATTTGGGAAATGCAACCCGAAATCCAACCCTTTTATTGCAGCTCACTTGTCCCTCACTTGTTCCTACAGCTATTTTTAGCAAAGTTTCTGCTGACTAAAACTTAGAAATATATTTTTATTTTTTAAAGAGAAATAACAATGTTTACCTTTGAAGAATACTTGAGTACCCACTCATTTCTTGTGTGCACTTTAAAATATAAAATATAATTGCTTTTCTCTAGCATTTCTATCAAGAGCAGAAATCAGTTGCCCTCTGGTTACTATCGTGTATCTTCTCATTTGTGTCTGTTGTCTGACAATCTTAATGTCTGACTTCCTGGCTTTCGGCTTCTTTGTTTCCATTCAATTACTGGTGACACTTTTCTTAATATATCTGCTGTGACATATCTCCACACTGGCGTCTGAAAACAACCGCCGTTGCAATTTTAGACAGTTGGCACCTATGCAAGTACTTACAATAATTTAAGCCTGGGAGACATTTTACAACACAACGAAAATTCAAGCAGAGGATAATTTATCATAAATAAAGGAGCATTCACAAACGTTGCCAGGTCAATGCAATTGAAAGGGGGCAGGCGTGGTTTTAGAGCCACAGTCATTTTATTATTTTATATAAATCAACCTGCACAAAATCATTTTGCTGCTGTGCATTTTAACATAATATCCACAAGATGGGCCCAGTTTCTGAATACAGCAAAAAGTATATGAACAAACCTCCAGTTGAGATCACAGCATGCAAATGAACAAATCTCCAGTTGAGATCACAGCATGCAAATGAACAAATCTCCAGTTGAGATAGAAATAGTGCTGATTAATCCATGATTGCGTAATTTACACATGCGTAAAAGAAAACACGTATAAGGGAGTGGGGGGGACCTACGAGATCGTAGATGGAATAGTGATGTATCAGAATAATGAGGAGAATATATTGAATCCAAAATATTGGAACACAAGTAATTATGGATTCTCCATACCTAGCTACACATATATGCACCGGGACAATATATATCTTCAGGGTATGTAGATGTGGAGTTAGAAATAGTAAATCTATACTTCCTCTTAATGCACTTACCTTAGAATAATTTGTCCTTCACTATTTTGTCCACGTTATTTTTATATCACAGTATTCATATCCCAGATATTCAGTAGATCAATCAGTTTCATAAAGGTTTCAGAATAAACCACTGGGAACCTGTGACTTGCAACTGTTGCAGGGTCACAGACGTAACTCTGGAAATTTTTGGGAGCCTACTGCCTCCCTGCCTTAAAGCTACCAAAAGAAGCATGGTTTCAGTTTCAGGGCTTGGAAGAAAGTCATATTAAACTCTCCGATTCTTGTCTTCTCGCAATTCTGTCCAAGAAGGTTATCCTTTATTTTCACTTGGAAAAAAAAAAGTGAAGCCTTTGAGATAGTTGTATGGGTAGAACAGACACTACATACGTGTATGTGTTACCTGCATATGTTTGCCTGTCAATAGGCCAACTTCATTGTAAGTCACTGCTTGTAATACTAAGAGGTACTATCTGACTGCTACATCGGCGCCTACTTTCGAAGGATGAAAGTGCGATCTGGTCTTGCCCAGGTTCGAACTGTGACTTGCAGTTACATCCGATTTTGTTGCTGTAAACCCTTTATTCTAGTGAACTATGTTATCTAAAGACAGCCATAGGAATGGCTTGGCGACGCGTTTACCATTTATACATCACACATCAGAAAATGAATGAATTGCCCCTTGGCTCTTTGCACAATAGGTACTGATACTTCCAAACTCGTCGTTATCCATTTATTCTCCAAAGAAGGAAGAGATACTGAGTCCTTTCATCCCTTACTGGAACCTGTGACTTTCAGATTGCTTCCAGACCTACGCATCCGGTTAATTTAGTCAGTGGAAAAGAGGTGAGGCATATTCATCCTTCATAGGCCTCACAAAATAAACTGACTTGTCTTTTGGTGATTTGAATAATGTAGCTTAAGATGATTGGTACTGACTCTATTGTCTTCGAAAGGACGAAAAGTGTGATCTGTGCATCTATATTAATACTTGTGAAAAACAATAACTCACAGCCTCTTGCAGCTGTTGTTTTAATCTACTGAAATCAGTGAAGGCTCTAACAGAAAATAATGTTGTCACTGTCTCTGCTATCAGTTTTCGCACTGTCAGTCAAGGCCATGCTATTCTGCAGCTTATCCACCGAGGCACATCCATCCAGGAACTTCTTTAAAATGTGTGGAAACGATGCTTTTGTTTGTTTAAAGCTTATTAAAGCAGACGAACTGATTCATACCTTTGTTCTTGATGATTTCCAGAGCACTCAGAGCTTTGTTCTTGATGATTCCTAGAGTCACTCATAGCTTTGTTTTTGATGATTTCCAGAGTCACTCATAGCTAGCTTTGTTGTTGATGATTTCCAGAGTCACTCATAGCTTTGTTCTTGTTGATTCCTAGAGTCACTCATAGCTTTGTTTTTGATGATTTCCAGAGTCACTCATAGCTAGCTTTGTTGTTGATGATTTCCAGAGTCACTCATAGCTTTGTTCTTGTTGATTCCTAGAGTCACTCATAGCTTTGTTTTTGATGATTTCCAGAGTCACTCATAGCTAGCTTTGTTGTTGATGATTTCCAGAGTCACTCATAGCTTTGTTCTTGTTGATTCCTAGAGTCACTCATAGCTTTGTTTTTGATGATTTCCAGAGTCACTCATAGCTTTGTTCTTGTTGATTCCTAGAGTCACTCATAGCTTTGTTTTTGATGATTTCCAGAGTCACTCATAGCTAGCTTTGTTGTTGATGATTTCCAGAGTCACTAAGAGCTTTGTTCTTGATGATTCCAACAGTCACTCATAGCTTTGTTTTTGATGATTCCCAGAGTCACTCAGAGCATTGCTTCAGAATGTTTTGCTGGAATGTCATCCATATTTGCCATGTGATACTGTGAATTTAGATGTGAAGCAATAGCATATTAAGACCCATGGTATTGGCTGTGAAGTGATAAAATGTGTACACATACTATCACAGTATTTCATTGCAGACATGTGGGCTCTGTGAAAAAATAGGTCAGACCATTGTTGCAGCGTTATGAGAGTTATAGTCAGGGCCACTGGAACTATGCGATTGTGTGATGATTTTCGCATGAATATAGATATGCTGCATTTGCCACATAATCCATCATCTGCCACATAATCTGCAGATTTTACCAAGAAAAGCAAATGTTTCTAGCTCAAACGGTTCAAAAGTTACTAAGAATGCAGACACGTGTTGCTGTGCAGTGGAAGGCATATTACACATCTGGACTGGTCACCTTTCCATTGTTTCTTGCTATATTTTGGTGTTAAAAAATTCAATTTCAAAGTAATGAATCGATACTATTACCAAATGTGGCACATTATGCCACATTATCTGTCTTATTTTGACAGATAATGCACAATTTGACCCTATCCTGCCACTTAATTTCAGTGACCCTGGTTGTAGTGAGGGCCACTCAACTGTTGGGACCCAGAGGCTACACTTGACAGAGAATCCACAATCTGTTGCATAATGTGCAGATTTCAATACAATATTATTCTCTATAAAAAAAGTATCCAAAAATGTGCCACTTGTGGTGCTGCAGTGGCTGACCCTTCGCAAAGGCTAAGTGGTTCATTTTCTTTTATTCATTGATTGCTGTATTTAGGTATTAAACTAGTCTTTATAAGGAAAACCTTTCGCCCAGACAGTATTGATGTGTTACAATGAAAAAATAGTGAAATAATATTGCCACAGAGGGTGCTACATTATGCCGCATAATTTACCTTTTTGTCTCACAAAACTTAGCTAAACCTACAATATTATTTGGTCCTACATAGGTGAAGGATTCTATTGGCCATTGTTATAGTATAGTTTATGCTTTCCAAAATCAGACATGGGGATTTCTCAGATTTGAAGACTATTATCAACATTATTAAATCTAAAGAGAGAGAAGTTGAGAGAAAGAACAAAAGTCAGTTCAGAGTTGGGGGCGCAAACGTTTTATGGGCCAAGTAAAAAACGTTTATCAGCTACCAGGCTGGACAGAACATCACAGTAAGTGTTGTTACAAGAAGTGACATCACACTAAGAGGCATATGTACAAGCCCCTATCGCGCACGGGAACGTCACTTTTTGTGACGTTCCCATGGCGATAGGGGACTTGCCTTATGTACAAGGCAGCGTTAAGCCAATTAATGTGGCTTAACGCTGCCTAGTACATAAGGCACCCTTTCACACTATGTTTAGCGTGAAAGGGGCGTGCAGTGGGTGTTGTTGAGGGGTTCCACCGCAACACCCATTGTATTTGATGCTGCCCCCTATGTACAAGGGTGGCGTACATAGGAGGCAGTGCCAAAATTAAGCCTAGGAAAACCCTGGTCTTAAATTCGCAAAACGAGGAGAAATGCATTATTTCTCCTCGTTTTTGCTTTTTCCATGTGTGCTGCCTTGTGCAGCTCACATGGAAAAAGCTAAATGCCATGATTTGTTTATATACAGAAAGGTGTCCCTTCCTGTACATGAGCAAACCTTTTTTAAAAAAATGCCATTTTGTATCTTTCATGTGTGCTGTATGAAGCAGCACACATGAAAGCTAGAAAATGGCATTTTAGGATTGTTTATGAGCTAAAGGGACGCCTTCCTACACATAACCAATCCTCCCCTGCACACAGACACCCTTGCACTCTGGTGCAAGGGTGCCTGCGTTGGCGCTAAGTTGTGAAACTCAGCGCTATCGCAGGGGGAAACAAGGCTGCACCACATTCTTGTAAATATGGTGCAGTCTTGCGTTACCGAAGTGGCAGAGTGTGTCGTTAAGCCCAAGAGGTTACGGACACGCTCCGCCACTTCTATTGTACATATCCCCCTAAGTGAGAGCAAGATGTGTCACAAAGTTCAAATATAAAAAAAAATAGTGTCCTAACGAATAGTCCTACCACTACTGCTAATAACCCATTAAAACATAAAATATGTAATGAGATGTCTGGTATTGTTTGTCCTTTCACATTTTGTTAATGTCTAGTCGAGAACTTGATGTGGCAATGTGGAGTATATTGGTGAAATGGCCATCTGTTAAAATTATTGCAATTTCACTTTGATAATCTCCTTTCTTGAAAAAAGCTGGTCACGGCAATGCCTGCGGCCAAACAGCACAATTGACCAAAGTGTATGTTTTGAAATACTTGGGAAATGTGATGCAACATATTCTCTATGAAGTGTTAATAGACCATTCTCTGCAAATGCTCTCTTCAAAGGAGAGTTACTTTAGAGGTCGATTAATTCCATTTGGAAAATGTCAGGCACATCAGCAACATCCCTTCCAAATAAACATGCCAATAAATTCAGCTCAGGAATGTGCTTCCTGAAATCTGCAAATCCTTGCTTGAATTCATCCAGCAGTCTGTGAATCACAGTGTAATCCTTGACATTGTCCACAGTCTCCCATACCCTTATTTGAAGAAGGCCTTAAATCTTACCCTTTTCCCGGTCCAGCGGTACACGTTACTGCAGTTGGTGCTATTTTTAAATACAAACCTTAAAAATTCATACTTTGGGTCTACCAATTGAATTTTTGTTGTTTGGTGTCATTTCATTTATTAAAATATTCTCTAGTTTTCAAAATTGGTCAGTGATTTTTCTTGTATTGTGTTTTCATTTATTACTGTTTGAGTGCTGCATAAATTCTTTAAGTCAAGTCAAGTCAAATACCTTTATTCGGCACTTCAGAAGATACCATGAAAGAGCATAAAAAATAAACATGCATTATTTAAAAACATCATTTAAAAAAGACAGTTAAAAAAAGAGATAAAATATCCTAAAATGGGGCGACACATTCGTTAATGGGATTTACTAGAATCTTGGGCTAGATTTACAAGTTATTAAGATCCACTGCTTCTCGTGTGTTTCTTAGTCTCATGGCCATCTTAATGAAGCTTATAGTACATAACAGGGTGTGGGGATCTGAAGCTTCTTGCAGAAAAAGTAAGGCTGCCCTCGCCTGTCCCAACTTCTTTTTCTTCAGAATCCTTACTAGGAACTTACGCCTAGGGACTGAATAATAGGGGCATAATAAAACGAAATGAAGGGTATCCTGCGGAGACCTAGTGTCGCAGCCGCAGGTACCCTTCAACTCCACAGATCTTGTAAAACCCGAAGGGACGGCAAGTAGATGGTGTAGGAGGTTTAGTCTGAAGCGAGTCATGTAAAATCTTTCCTGCGCATTATACATCACTGCCAGGTATGGTTCCATTCTGCTTGATTTTTTCAGCTGGCAATGCGCCATGACAGACGATTTCCCCCTTTCCTTGAGGGCCCTTTTTGAAGACATCCAGTCTGAAAAAAGTTTTTTAACCTTGGTCCTATTCTGGTGGGTCATGGACTCGGGGTCCGAAAAGGAATTCTTGCAGCCAATTAATTCAAAGGAGTCTTTTATATACTTTAACCACGGGATCTGTCCCCCTCTGTCCCGGCTCATACAGTCTTTGATAATTTGTCGGCTAAAGTTTGCCTCTGGGTTAACTCAAATTTTGATCCAAGCCAGGAGTGGTCTAATCATTATTTTCTCTTCAATGTATGCTTCCCCCAGTTCATTATGTGTGATATAAGAGGGGGTGCTCTGGGGAACCTTTAATAGCCTTTTGAAGAGCTTATTTTCCTCTTTTTGGATCTGGCACACCTGGTTGATCTTAAAACCCCATACTTCGGCACCATAGGATACCTTGGAACAAACAATTGATCGGTACAGGTTAAGGATCTGCTCCGGCGACCATCTGCCCAGTCTCCTACCGTAGGCCATTATGGCACTCGTTGATGTCACCAATTTGGCTGCATGCTTTTCAATGAGACCTTTAAATTCCAATTTCTCATCAAAAAGAACTCCTAAATAGGAAAAGGACCTCACCCTTCCCAACCTGTGGGATGCTATTGTGTGTACAAAGTTCCTTTTGGTACTTGTGCCTATTGTCATTATATACGATTTTTCCAGATTTGCTTCAAGGTCAAGCGAGTTCATGAAGTTGACAAAGCCATCAATTAGTTTTTGGAGTCCCAGTGGGGTGCGGGCCAACAACACGGCATCGTCCGCATATAAGAGGACTGGTACCGGGCGCTGCCCTATTTGGGGGGAGTCCACCCCCAACTTCGCTAGCTCTTTGTCCAAGTTGTTAATATAAAGTGAGAATAGGAATGGGGCTAGTATACATCCCTGGCGCACCCCACTGGTGCAGGAGAATGGCTCTGTCTTTATTCCTTCTTGCGTGTATCTCACTGTAGCTGTAGTCTCCCAATGTAGGGCTTTTAAAATGTCAACTAGCCCCTGGTCCACCCCTAGATTTGTCATCAAGGCCCATAGTTTTTGTCTATTAACGTGGTCAAAGGCCGCCGAGAGGTCCATGAATCCCATATGTATAGCCCCTTTGCTGGCAATGGTATACTTCGCTGTCAGAAGGTATAAATTTAAACATTGATCTGTTGTTGATCTCCCTTCTCTGAAGCCGTATTGCGTGTCAGATAATATGTCACTATCCTCAGCCCAAGATTGTAAGCGGCTTAGGATGACACGCCCCAGGACCTTAGCCGTCACGTCGATTAACGATATGGGGCGGTAACATTGTGCGTCATCCCGATTCCCCTTTTTATAGATGGGCACGATGGTTGCCATGGACCAAGAACGAGATAGTCCTGCCACTACTGCCTCATTCAAGACCCTCGTGAGAATGGGGGCCCACAAATCGGTGTTACTCAAGTAAAGGTCCGGTGGTATACCGTCAGGGCCTGGCGCTTTGTTTTTTGAGAGCCCTGAGATTGCAAGTTTCACTTCTGTCAGGGAGAAGTTTAAACTAACGGGTACTAATGGTCTTTCTCCCTCCTCCTGATTTGACGCTCCCGTTTGACTATAGAGGCTATGGTAATGGGTATGCCATTGTTCGGGTAATATTGTATTTACCACCTGTGGCCTGCTCGAGTCTCTAAAACATGGATTGTTGATGACTTTCCAAAATGCAGCCATGTCCCCCCTCTCTGCCGCCTCCCTTAGATCCTCCCATGCCTGGGTTTGCAGGGTAAGTTTGCGTGATTTCAGGGTTTTTTTGTAATTAGATCTACAGCAAGCTATTTTAGAGTTGTCCCTTGGTCTCTTGCTGAGGCATTTTTTTAGATCTGTAAGTGCCTTGGTGCAGTCGTGGTCAAACCATCGTGGGGTCTGGATTTTTTTTGGACCTTTTGCTGACTTTAATAGTCCATCCACAAGGCAAGCTAT
This sequence comes from Lissotriton helveticus, assembly GCF_964261635.1. Classification (NCBI taxonomy): domain Eukaryota; kingdom Metazoa; phylum Chordata; class Amphibia; order Caudata; family Salamandridae; genus Lissotriton; species Lissotriton helveticus. Next base: position 940,343,676 of record NC_136067.1, read on the forward strand.
TTCTTCAAATGCCCTGACCACACTTTCTCCTGCCATGCTTTCATCAACGATTCAGAAAAGGGGGTGGTGATGAACAGAGTGTCTGAATTAAGCAGACCACTCTTACCCAGTCCAAAGATCAGGGCTTGATCCATCACCGTTATTTATCTCACTGCCCCATCCCAGCTCAGAACCTGGCTATATGCAAATTAGTCTGTCCCTGGCCCAGTGCATCATGGGAACAGGGCAGACCAAACTACCAAGCCAATTCTTCACCAGAAAGGAGACAAGCTACCGGGGACCGGTTTCTGGCATTTCAGCCTCTTCGGCCCGGCTTGCTTGAATCCTGATGGAGCTGTGAGAAAGGGACTCATGTCTGAGTATACCCTGCCACACCTATAGTGGCCAAAAACGATTCAGAAAAGGGGGTGGTGATGAACAGAGTGTCTGAATTAAGCAGACCACTCTTACCCAGTCCAAAGATCAGGGCTTGATCCATCACCGTTATTTATCTCACTGCCCCATCCCAGCTCAGAACCTGGCTATATGCAAATTAGTCTGTCCCTGGCCCAGTGCATCATGGGAACAGGGCAGACCAAACTACCAAGCCAATTCTTCACCAGAAAGGAGACAAGCTACATCAAGGCAAACGTTTATTTGTTTCTGACCTTTTATTACAAGATTACGATAGAATTCCTCTCCATTTATCTTGGCCCACCTCAATCTCCTCCCCTGGTCTATAGCCTTTTCTATGGTGCCAGATCTGCCCTCTGATTTTTCAAAGCTAAGACATTTTAGGTCCACAACCAAGGGATTGTGGTCACTAAAGGGGCTGAGTTCAATATTGAAGTGGCCAATCCATTTTCGAGAGTGGGGGAGACCATGATGAAGTCTATGTAGGAGTGACAACCTCTCCCTTTAAATGTTGGATTGGGTTCACCCGCACTATCTACCTTTATTAAGTCCATTACATGTGTCAGATTGTGCTTATTAATCAGGTTATCTATTTCCCGCCCTTCTACAGAATGGACAAAATGTGGACCGCTTGCTACTGTACATCCTGACCATTCTTTGTTAATTGGTCTTAACCTCTCGCACAAATGACAGTTAAAGTCTCCTGCAAGGATGACATATGGGTTTCTGGTAGACTTATTGGATATTAGCTGTGCCTGTAGCTGACTATCCAGTTCTTTAATGGTATTGGCACTGATGTTTGTTCCCACGGCATTGTACCAATTTATAACCATGATGTTTAGCCCCTTGTTGCGGAAGCCTATCGCCTGCATGTTAACTGATTCCCATTTTAGATTGGACCATGTCCCTTGTATGCAAAGATCCACATAAATAAGCAATCCACCAATTGCTCTCCCTGATGCCGCCCTTACAGCTGGGACCGCAAAACATTTAAACCCATCCAATATATATTGGCCAGGCTCAACAGCCCACGTCTCCTGGAGACATATAATTTGGAAACCATTAATGTAGTCCCTCCATTCCTTACATTTAAATTTAGCCGCCACCCCAGCTATGTTCCAAGATATAACTCTCAATCCATCCCGCTCGCCAGGCCCGTTTGCGTCCTCCCCTAGAGTGCTAGGTCCCCTATCCTTCCCCAATATTGTAGGGCTATCAGTTTTAGTCTGGATGTTACCTTCCTTTAGCTCTGCCCGTTTTTCTATCCCATTTATATCTACCCGTTCAGTTGCTAGGGAATTTAAGGGAAAGCCCCTGTTACTACTAGTCTCTGCTACTACAGTAAATATGGGGCTCCCTGATTGTGAGTATCCTTTCGCTGAGGAACCGCTAACCGGATGAGGAGGACTTGTTTGATCCTGGGCGAGTCAATCCACCTCATCCAGCGCACAGAACCTATTCCAGTGTGCGTGCATTGCAATGGCTGGCTCGTATGGGGAAAGAGCCTGCCACAGTGCTTGCCACTGTTCCCGCCTATCTTGCAGTCCAAAATCAGGGGCTCTACTCATCTGGGCCCTGTTTGTATATAATGGTCTCTCGGGTACTGAGGGATAAAAATATGATAAATGTAAAGGGTAGATGTTGGAGGTTGAACCATGCATTGGGACCTTACAAATGTGGTTCACTACTGAGGTGTCCCTAAAATCTATAGCTATAATGTCTCCAGCTATGTTTTTTATTCCCTTCCCTATCCATTCCCCTCTTCTCACAGAGAGTATTTCCCCGAAAATGTGAGGCGGTAAGGGTCTATTTATTCTTAGCCATTGTGAGCATTTGTTTTTTAGCTCTATGTCATTTTCTTTTTTGCCCTCCTTCAGCGGGGGAACCCCAGTTAAAACTACTACATAGGGTAGTGCCTGCGGTGGTAAATTAACTGTATGGAAGCGTATTGGGCCTTTTTTCACTTCTGGTTTTTTAGGGAGGCTATTCTTTGCAGGGTTAGTGCTCTTCTCCTGAGTAGTGCCTGTAGTGACTTTACGTGCGATCAAACTGTTGTTTCCTTGTCCTTGGCTTGCTTGTGGCTGCGAAGTATTTGCGCTTGGACAAAATTGTGCAGCAACTGTTGGTTTAGGGTTGGTAGGTACATGAGGCACTGTGCTATTATTTTGTTTGGGTGGATTAGTGTCTTGTACTGCATTGGCAATATGTATGGTGGTTAGTGTGTTTGGTCTTCCAGTTGTCTGGACCTGTGGGGCTGGGGTGGTCGCTGGCTTGGCTGGTCCAGTCCCTCTGTTATTTATTAACGAAGTGAGTCTATCAATTTTTGATATCAGAGGTTTAATGTGGGTAATGATAGACTCTTCCAAGCCTGCTTTAAGGTCTGCTACCATATTAGCTATCCAACAGGGTATGCCGGGCACTGTATTTGCTATTGGTGTCACCAAATTATGGTTAGTTTTATGGTGGATCCCCCCCTTTTTTGTGGACTTATTTCCATAGGTATCTTTCCTCTTACCAATACTAGAATTGCCTGAATGTGGCTTTTCTGTATTAAGGGAGGGGGACATATCTGAATGATGTATCTGTAGGTCTCTAGGTGTATTTGTGACTGCCTGTGCACACGGTAATTCTGCAAATGAAGAGGTTAAAGAAAAGCTAGTGTCTGGTTCGTCTGGAATTACCATCACAGGGCCATCCTCTGAGTTCTGGATCGATATTGTTGGTGCTATTGAAAGCCGTCTTTCGGTATTAACAATAGCGGATGCCACTGCCCCTATAGTTTGCTGCAGCATCTTGTCAATTGCTGTTAGGGTTGGTACTGGCTGTGATGTGTCAGCATTCTGTCTTGTGTTGGACCTTAAAGTGGGCATCCTACTAGTCTTGGCCCCTTTCCTCATGCTTGGGCAATATAGGCCTCTTTAGTTATTGGCTAGTAACCCCCTATGCAGTGGCGGTCACTGCCGAGCTCACCAGTTAAATATTGCAGGAAATAACAACAGGGTACGGGAATTGGGAGACAGTACCTTTATGTGTGCCGGGTCGTGTGGCCTCTGACTGGACGTTAGTGGGGTGGCCCAGCCCAGCCTTATCCGGCCTTGGAGGGCGACGCGGGGATTCGTGCACAATTTAAATGCGCCGCCTGGCGCTATCTCCTGTGGGGCGACTTCCTGTCGCAGGGGCTCTTGGGGTATGTAGTTCTTCTGAGGCCTCCTCGCTCTCCCCCACTCAGCGGCAGTAACGAGGATGGTGAAGGTGCTGCAGCGGAGGGAGAGCGGTCACAGAAGCTGCGGGTCCCGCCTGATGTAGGTGACTGGCAATGGGTCCTGCGTGTGCTCTCGAGCGCTGGATGTGGGTCCCCGCTCCACCGGGATTCGTGCGCAATTTAAATGCGCCGCCTGGCGCTATCTCCTGTGGGGCGACTTCCTGTCGCAGGGGCTCTTGGGGTTATGTAGTTCTTCTGAGGCCCCCTCGCTCTCCCCCACTCGGCGGCAGCAACGAGGATGGTGAAGGTGCTGCAGCGGAGGGAGAGCGGTCACAGAAGCTGCGGGTCCCGCCTGATGTAGGTGACTGGCAATGGGTCCTGCGTGTGCTCTCGAGTGCTGGATGTGGGTCCCCGCTCCACCGGGATTCGTGCGCAATTTAAATGCGCCGCCTGGCGCTATCTCCTGTGGGGCGACTTCCTGTTGCAGGGGCTCTTGGGGTATGTAGTTCTTCTGAGGCCCGCTCGCTCTCCCCCACTCAGCGGCAGCGACGAGGATGGTGAAGGTGCTGTAGCGGAGGGAGAGCGGTCACAGAAGCTGCGGTCCCGCCTGATGTAGGTGACTGGCAATGGGTCCTGCGTGTGCTCTCGAGTGCTGGATGTGGGTCCCCGCTCCACCGGGATTCGTGCGCAATTTAAATGCGCCGCCTGGCGCTATCTCCTGTGGGGCGACTTCCTGTCGCAGGGGCTCTTGGGGTATGTAGTTCTTCTGAGGCCCCCTCGCTCTCCCCCACTCGGCGGCAGCAACGAGGATGGTGAAGGTGCTGCAGCGGAGGGAGAGCGGTCACAGAAGCTGCGGGTCCCGCCTGATGTAGGTGACTGCAATGGGTCCTGCGTGTGCTCTCGAGTGCTGGATGTGGGTCTTATTCTTTACACATTGCCGCTAAAATAAGCCTGCCCATTCTGCTCCATCGCTATCAGGGGGTTGAGCACAGGTTTATTTAGTGACTTTTGTGATTCACTCTGACAAGGACTCTGACGATATTTTGAATGGGGTTCATACCTTCCACTAATACTCTAATTTCTTACATTACACATCTCATGTCTGAGTTTGCCGTTTATGAGTGGGACCTCACTGTTCCATTCGCAAGTAATGTATGCATATGCGCTGGAAGCAGGGATGCAGGTGTGTGGTCTAGCACCCCCAGAACAACTGTGCTTGAGTTCGGAAAATGAACATGCAAAAAATATCCCTTCAAATGTTCTCCCCGACACAGGGCCTCCCATACAGTTGTTTGAAGAAAGGCCTTAACTGTTACCCTTGTGCCAGTCCAGTGCTACCAGTTGTCCCTCAGTGCTTTTTGGTGCTATTATTAAGGTGAGGTGCACTCTAGTTTTGTTTAGGCAGAGGGATACCCTCATTTGTTTTGTAAGATTTAAGGCCAACAGTGATGGAGCGTGGATTTGATACAAGGATCAGGTTCTTCCTGGGCACTAATTTACCTTCTCACTTAGAAACTCTTATGGAGGTAAAAGGTCTTCCGCGGGACCAGGCAGATGGCTTAGAGAGGGACGTCAGGGAGCAAATGCACACAGTCACAGAGTAGATTGGAGGCTGCTCGGCGTCAAGCTTGTTGAAGTGGTCGATGAAGGTTTTCAGCGTTGCCCAAATACTGCTCGGTGTCGAGTCTGGTATAGCCTTCCATCGGGTGCTGCAAGACATCGAGTCTGGAGAAGCGGTCAATGGGGTGCTGCTGGGTGTCAAGGGAAGGCCAACACATCCCCATACCCAATCCCTTTGTCCTCTGGCTGGGAGGAATCCTCATCTCACCACAAGTGAGCCATCAGCAGTCAGGTGACAGTTAAATACTGGTAAAAAGGTCTATAGAGGTTTAGGCAGTGAGAAGAAAGTTTTCTAAAATTATCTTTTTTCAACATAGTCAAAATTCAATTTTACAATTACACTGGATTTCCATTAACTATTAAAATGAGTCCTTGAATTAAGTATTTAGCTGTCTTAAACCTATCATTAGGTGTTATAATTTAATCCAGTGTTTTCCTATGGGGCAGCTCACCTCGCTGCAGTGAAAGAGACTTTTGGGTCCTTTTCACTGTCAGGACATGTATACTGCTAATATCTAAATGTCCTACTTTTAAACACCAGTCACTCTGCCTTATTGAGAAATAAGGCCCACCTTAGGTGTGACTTATAAATCTTTAAATGAAGGTTCAGGCATATCAAAATGGTGATTTTGAAAGGTCGAATTGTCAGTTTTAAAACTGCACAGTAAGGCTGCAATGGCAGGCCTTGAGACATGCTTTATAGTGCTACGTAGTGGGTGGCACAATGTGTGGTTCAGCACACTAGTAGCTTTTAATTTACAGGGCAAGGGTACATGTAGTACCATGTACTGAGGTCTTGTAAGTAAATTAAATGTGCCAAACATGTGTATGCCAATTTCAGCATATTTTAAGGCAGAGCATGGCACTTTACTACCAGTTAGCATCCGTAACATGAGCACAATGCTTAATTTGGGCTGGTGGTTGCTGGTGGGGGCACCAGCACTTATTTGTGGGGATCAACACTTATTTTGCCACAGAGGTTTCCTGTGGCCAGCAGAGGAAAAAACAAACAAAATGAAAAGTCAGAGGAAAAGAAACACAGAAAATCTGTTGCCAAAGGAGAAAGCAGACACTTTTAAGAGTGAGATAATGTGGCAGGGAATGACTGGCAGTGAATTAAAGAGGCCTGAGGTGGATTCAGGAACTCTCCAACCCCAGCTCCAACACCAACGGCATCCCACCATCGCAAGACCTGTATGACTCCCTGGCCACCTTTTTCCATTGCAAGATCACTGACATCCACGACAGCTTCGACAACCAGACCACCAGGGCAACCAACTACAACACCTCGGACACCACCCACAGCAACCACCTGCTCACCTGGACCAATATCAATGACGACGACACTATCAAAATCATGAGCACCATCCACTCCGGCTCCCAGTCAGACCCTTGCCCTCACCACATCTACAACAAAGCCAGCGTCACCATCGCACCCCACCTCCGCAAGGCCATCAACCTCTCCTTCGAGACTGGGACCTTCCCGGAGAGCTGGAAGCACGCCGAAATCAACGCCTTGCTCAAGAAACCCAAGGCAGACCCGAGGGACCTCAAGAATTTCCGGCCTTATCCCTGCTCCTGATCCAGGTGAAGGTCATCGAAAAGGCCATCAACAAATAGCAGTCCCAGTCCGGGTTCCGCAGCAACTACAGCACCGAAACGGCCCTCATCGCAGCAACCAATGACATTAGGGCCCTGCTGGACAACGGCGCGACCAGGGCCCTCATCCTCCTGGACCTCTCAGCTGTTTTCGACACGGTCTGCCACCACACCCTACACACTCGCCTCCACGATGCAGGAATCCACAGAAAAGCGCTGGACTGGACCTCCTCATTTCTCTCTGACAGAACACAGAGTGTCTAACTCCCCCCCTTCTGATCCAAATCCTCCAAGATCATCTGTGGCGTACCCCAAGGATCATCCCTCAGCCTGACCCTGTTCAACAGCTACCTGGCCCTGCTCGCCTGCGTCACCAGCCTGCACCACCTCAACATCATCTCCTACGCTGACGACACACAGCTGATCCTCTCCCTCACCAAAGACCCTGGCACCACCAAGACCAACCTCCACGAAGGAATGACAGCCGTCGCAGAATGGATGAAGAACAGCTGTCTGAAACTGAACTCAGACAAGATGGAGGTCCTCATCCTTGGCTCCACCCCCTCAGCCTGGGACGACTCCTGGTGGCCTACTGCCCTGGGTGCAGCCCCTACACTCACCGACCACACACGCAACCTGGGTTTCATCCTCGACTCAACTCTCTCCATGGCCAAGCAAGTCAACGCATCTCATCCTCATGCTTCAACACCCTCCGCATGCTCTGAAAGATCTACAGGTGGATCCCCACAGACACGAGATGAACTGTCACCCAGTCCCCCGTCAGCAGCAGGTTGGACTACGGAAACGCCCTCTACACGGGAGCCCCGGCTAAACTACTGAAACAACTGCAACACATACAGAACGCCTCGGCACGCCTGATCCTCGACATCCCTTGACACAGCCACATCACCCCCCACCTGAAAGACCTGCACTGCCTACCCGTCAAATAGAGGATCACCTTCAAGCTCCTCACCCACGCACACAAGGCACTCCACAACACCGGACCAAAATACCTCAACAGACGACTCACCTTCTACACCCGAATCGCCAGCTCCGCTCCGCCGACCTCGCCCTAGCCACCGTTCCCCGCATCTGAAGAACAACCACCGGCAGCAGATCGTTCTCCTACCTCTCCGCCAAGTCCTGGAACGCCCTCCCCACCCTCCTACAGCAGACCGAAGACCTTCTGACCTTCAGGAGACTACTCAAGACCTGCCTGTTCGAGCAGTAGCAGCCCCCCCCCTGCACCTTGAGACCCTCATGAGTGAGTAGCGCACTCTATAAATGCCTTGATTGATTGCTATTTAAGCTCCCACATTTTATAGCACCAGCCGAGGGTGTCTGAGCAGTGCTTTGAGCACCTGCACTTATTATTTTCCAAATAAAGCACTTCATGCGCAGACTTCCAAAGTCAATAAAAACAGTTCAGACAAAAATCTGGGGGAATACCAAGCAAAAGATGGTCATGTTTCCAAATGTCTCCAACTGTAGAACCAGTTTGGGATGGTTCTCTTTTCAAGTGTCCTTTCTGAGCTGCTTTCCAGACACAGCCTTTGCGTCAAGTGAAACTTTTCGCACCTGGGAAGTCTCCAACCTGGGACACTCACAACAGAGGCACGGAGAGGTGTGAGGTTTCTGAAGCTGGCTATCATGAGCCAACTGAAGGAGTAATCACAGAAAGGCAAAAGGGCAAGTCTTACCTAAAGGTTTCCTCACCTCTGCACAAAAGAGACAACAATCCCACCCTCTCTCCTACCATGTACCTATTGGCAGTATTCAGGAAAACCAATCAGCAGGTCTTTGCTATCAAGCACACTAATCGAAATTCTAAAAGGAGCTCTGCCTCAACTCCTCACACTTTACTATCTAGATCTCCTCCATTCAACTTCAGGAATGTCAGCAATACGCTTCCACTGTGTGGGAAAACAATCTCACATCCAGCTTGGGCAAAGGCCTGGTCAGGGGTATCCTAAATTGATCCCACGAGTTCTATTCCTCAGGCTAACTCACATACACACCCTATGTTCCACAGTAGCTACATACACAAACATGCACAACATCCGCTTAGAGTGCCGGTGCTAGGAAATGGGAAAGTGTATATAAGTTGAACTACACTGACATGGATAAAACGTTATGGCCACAACTATTGATTCACAAAACATGGTATGATGCCACTGCCTCTCTATGTAATAAATTCATGACAGGGTGAGTAGTCCTCTGTTAGTCAGTTGCTTCAGGCATCCCTCCAGGTCACAGTCCTGGATTTGTCCTTCAGGTCACAGGAGAAGTCCAGGGCCCTGATCATGTCATTGAACAGGCCTAGGACTCTACATGGAAGCTAGATTAATGTGACATCAGTTTCAGATTCAAATACCAGGATAAAAGATACATGCACCTAGGACTAGGGAACTTGACAATCCACCATGCAGGTGTCATTCCCATCTCAACGGACGCCCCTCCTAGATCACGAATCATTGTCATATACAGTGGCTTAATTTTCAAGTAAGCCTACTGCCTAATAAATATGTGACACTTCAATATCACATTGAACGGAGTTGCATGCAAAAAACAATTCAAAATCACAGACCATGTAAAGATGATCTGTATAAATGAAAATCTCCACTCTTCATTGAATGATGGTTTGGCCAGCATTTCAACCTAAACAAAGCACAAGTGGGAAAAAACAAGCGCTCGTAGGCAACTATTCTACCGCATCACATACCCTTAATATTTTGTGTCTCTAAAGATGGTGGTTTTGGATGATAAGCCTGATACCAATGGAGATTAAAAAATATGGAGGTTGAGCAAGGTTTTGTGGGCAGGTGAGCCCTCTCAAGCACATGGGAGGTAGATCTCATTTGACTGGAGGGTGACAATGAGCCCAAATAATAATACACCAGGAGCGGGAAACAACTGTATGCAAGGGAGGGTGAGACTATTTGAGAAGCATATGTCTCTCATCAACATGAGCAAGCAAGAGATAATGTTTATTCAGGTTAACAAACTGTGGGCCTGATTTAGAATTTGGCAGGGAGGGTACTCCGTTGCAAAGGAGTACCATCTCCGTCAAAGTGAAGTTCTGCCTCGCTCATTTAGAGTTGAGGCAGAACTGAAGAATGTCAGAGGCAGAGCCTACTCCGTCTCTACCTAAGATGTCCCAACAGAGTAAGGGCCATCGGAGGTTTACCCAATTGACCGCCCACCTGATTTAGAGTGGCCAGTCAAATAGCCAGTTTTCATTGTCTGTCACCGCCATGACGGCAGTTCCTGCCAATACAAGTGATGTCATCTGTGCTGGCACAGATCGATAAATTCACTAGGCAGAGTACACTGGAATGGTGGGAGTAAAGTACTCCACCAAGCCGATGGTACATACTCTGTCCGCCAAACTCTAAATGAGACCAATGACTTCAAATAAATGCCACTAATGATGTGATATAATCTAATGTACTAAGCTAAAACAATTCCAAATTCACTCCAAATACACTTTTTTTAATTTGGAAGTGTGTTTATCACATTTTACATTTGATTCGTAGCACAATTTACTTATTAAATATTTGAATAACTTGCAACATGTTCTGGTTTAGGACCAAATCAGAGATTTGGCTCTGCGCTCCATATTAACTTACTTGTTTGCTAAGCTCCGAAGTACAGATCCAGAATCAAAATCAATTGACCTCAAAATATGAAGAAAATAGCCAGTGCATTTTACTAAAAAAGGCACAGTAATCCATTGTTCCAGGCAGCAAACCTCAATATATCTTGCATATTGGTTACAAATAGGGGCAACTCTAAATAAATGTGGCTCAGTGTTCAAGTACTTGAACATTATGATGCAAATACTTTACAGTGATTGCAAAGTTCATAGTTTAGGAATATCATATTTTTTGTTTAAGGGACACGTGTTGCTTGCTACAATTGCATTGGCTACTTGGGCAGTCGCCCTGGTCCCTGCCACGATGCAAGCAAATGTTCATTGCTTCTGTATTGGTGCTCGGAGTGGTGCAAGGCAAGTGAGTCTTTAGAGGTGCAAGTGAGCACATGGTTGCTGATGAGAATTCTGGAAAACTACTTCCCATAATTTCCATGCTGGTCTGAGCGCACCCAGGCTCAGTCAGTCAGAGGCGCAGCATGCAATACTGGAGCATGATTCAGAGTACACGGCATGGCATGTTTCACACCGCCGGTTACAGTGACCAGCGTCGGTCGCCATAAACAAAGGGTGGTGGGGCGGGTGGGGTCATGCAGGAGGCATCGCACGGAGGGGGTAGACATACAATATATTTTTAAAAACTGTACCTTTTACCACTGGCCGCTCCAGCGTCGCGTCTCGTCATGCAGCCTCTCCTCTTCCTGCATGGTCCGAGAAGCCCTAGGACAGACTCCCTGTCCAATTCGTCTGAGCGGGCAGGAAAGATGCCCTGCTCAGACAAGGTAGTCTGTGGGGTTTCTCCAGCCTGGCTGCTTAATGCAGCTGGGCTGGAGAAAACCTCAGTGCGCATGTGTGTTTTCATCAGCCTGAGATGGCCGGTCGAACACACATGAGCACTTAGGGAGTGGAGTGCTCGTAGCATGCCTCGTCCCCCCTCCCATGCCTTGGCTTCGCCCCTCCTAACACCGCTGGCAGAGCCGGAAAATGTCAAATAAAACGATGCAAGAGCCTCGTTTTATTGTACATTTGCTGGCTCTGAGCCAGGCAGTGAGGCGGCGCTCCTCCGCCATTGCAGAGGAGCTGCCACTGACCATGACCCAATCTGACAAATATGCAATACCCACAGTTTTTGCATGATGCCTTGGCACCCACAGCCGGGCTCATCCATCCTAGCCAGTAATTTTGAAGTAGCAGCAATTCTGTTGACTGCCGCTGACTGTGGCGGTGTCTGGGCACATGGGTGGTGGCCCTTCAGCCCATATGGTGAACATGACTGCATTAGTGGGTAGTGGTAAACACAAAACAAAAAATTAAGAAAAGACTACAAGGAGGAAACATAAAGAGGAGGTCAAGGCTATATCCATGAGGGAGGTCTGGCAAGGTGTCCAGATATTGCAATAATGCTGAATTACTAATTGACACATTGGCTAGAGAACAGCTGCACACTGAGATCCCATTGCCACAGACAGCATAACTCTATTACATCCAACAAAAAGTACATTTAAGTCCCAAAGTTAAATTAAAACCCGTATTTTACCAAACTTAAATTAAAACACGTATTTTACCAAACATTTAAAGGTCGGGAGTGGAATATATGATCAAAGCAACTGATATAAAGATTGAGCGTTATGGAAATAATTAAGAATTCACATTACATTTCCTTGAAATCTACCATAATAAAGTGACAAAAGAAGAAAACTTACCGAGATGACAAAAGAAGAAAACTTACCGAGAAAGTGTGAGAATAGCAGTCAAAGTATTGATAATGAAATTGATAGCATAACTAAAGAAAATAGCTTTTGAAAGCACACCCTGGGACTAGAAATGTGATGAAATGAAAAGCATTTGTAATGCTCCCTTTACAGCAAAGGCTGAATCTGTATCTCTCTTGGAAGAGCTTTCTTAGATCCTAAGGGATATTTATGGACATGCATGACATTGTCTGCAACCAGAGCAACAACAAAAAGCGAAGAAATACTCTAGAGGCTCTGAGAGTGGACATTCAATGAAACAATAGAAACAATATTTCAGAATTACCTACGAGCCTATGAATATCTCCTGCTGTGGTCAGAATAAAATTGTTATACCTGCAAATAGGAAGGAGAGGGCTGCTAGCTGGCAGAAACACTAGTCTGACAGGTCAGTAGTTAGGCTGTTTCTTTGACTGATTGTAGCCTGTTTTGTGATGGGGTGGACTATTTTAACTAATGATTTCCCTGATACAGTCACAAACATTGTCTGCAGTAAGGGTAAACGCACACAGTCTCCCATACTTACAAGCTAAAAGCTGCCCTGATTTTCAAATGTGGACCACTTTGTTAGTATTTTTTTTGCTAATGGAGGCCACTTTTGTTTTGATACCCTCCTATTTTGTGTCCCATTCCGACACTGTATGCCACTCAACTATTTAAAGTGCATATCCAAAATGAAGAAGAATTGAGGCTCTGTCAAGCTAGAAAATATCCAGTGTGAATCACGTGTTGTGTATCTTTTTGTCCTCAAGAAATTTAAAAATAATATGAAAATGAAACATGTTGATGCGATAAGTAGGCATTTAAAGAAAGAAAAAATATGTATTTCTCCTATTGGCAAACTAAAGAAAAAATGGTACTCTATCTAAAAATCATTCTCCTGTTGTAAGCAATTTATACTAAAGTATATTTTATTGCACTCCACTAATTTGTTGTGTATGGCTTTCATTGGAAGCTTTTGTTGTGAATACCAGATAGTCGTTAGCAGGGCCGTCTTAACAGCATTATAGGCCCCCGGGTAAAGCAGTGCACTGGGCCCTGCCTACACAACCACTCACAGGAATAAAAATGTTTAACGGAAAATTTGTGTTAAATTCTGGTCTGCATGGGGCCCCATGATCGTGGGGCGCCCAGGCAACTGCCCAGCGTAACCATGCATTAAGACGACACTGGTCGTTAATGCCTTCTGACTCCACCTCCCACCAAAGCTATTGCACATCCAGTGTGGTGACCACAGGCTGAGCCTGCCTATTTCAGAAAGCATTCTTAGGCTGACCATGCTACACATACAGTGTTGTTTTACTTTGCTCAGACAGCTCCTTGCAGCGAAATCCTGAGCTAGCCACAGCTACTGGATCTGGCAATATGATTAATGTCAGCTAGAGGTCTGACTGAAAGGAAGGAAACATGAAAACAGATGGAATTGGATTGCTGTCAGACCCCGCGGTTTTCTTGCTAGAAAAACTAACAGGACAGCCCAATTTACTGAGACATTCGAATGTGCAAGCCTAACTTAACAGTGTAAGCGACTCTATTTACAACTGCAAGGAAGTCTGGAAATGTGCCCTACAGTCATAAATCAATTTTCTCAAGAACAACATTTTCATGGGATATTGTAATATTGTGCATGAATAAATCTCACGGAAGGGGTGGGGAGTTGGCATTCCAAGGCATAGTTTGACTTTAAAGTTTGTGAACAACCACACAGAGGCAAATGTGTGGGTATTCAAACACTTCTCTCTTACCTCTTTCCAGTCTAGAAATGGTTGGAGATTTACTCCTGTCAAAACCACAAGAAACTTTATTTGCAGGTTGTGAAGGGGAAGGGAGCCCCCATTGATGCACAACATGGGTGGTGGTCTAGGAGAAAGGGTTTATCTATGAGGAGAAAATGTTTTCCTTAAAGAAAAAAAGAAACCAAAAATACAAAATAACTGGGTTTGCAACCACAAAATTCCTTTCTTTAATTACAAAACCAATTTTGTAAATCCAAATATGTTTTCCTACTGCTAAAAGTGGTTCTGCAACTGATACTGAATCACAATTTGGGAGGGATGTGAAGGGGGGAATTTCTTCTAAATTGCGATTCTTGATCTCTGTATCAATAGTTTGTTACCAGAATTTCAGTCATAAACCATTGACTACAATAGTCTAGATGCATAACAAAATACAGTAATTGATTCCTGAATATTGAGGACAGGACAGTAGATATAAGGATTGGATCTTCTCTTTGTGGCACTCATGCCCAAGTATTCTTGTGAGTGTTACAGAACTGGGACCCAGTCATTTTAAATTATGAACAAATTTGTTATGTACATTCTTCTCAATGTATTTCTTCAGATGTAGATTTTCTTCCTCTGTAAAATCCAGTGGTGGCTTGCTCATACTGAGTGTTAGGGCACTGTTGTACCATTAATGAAAGACCTACAGCAGACTTAAATCTCACAAAAAATCACCCTTTGCTTCCTAAATAAATGATATGATGTCCTGAGAGCTTGTGAAATAGGGAGACACTGCAGGGTCTTTACATCCCCAGCAATGTCCCCCAGATTCCACTCCCTCGTCACTTCTAGATACAGTGCTTATTCCCCGTTCACTATATGCAACATCTGGGGTAAACCCCACTAATAGTCTGAGTCTCAAGAGTCCACTCTGATTCTATTTTAAATTCAAAAGTGTTCCAGTGCTGTAGTGCTATCTAGCAGCAAGTTCCCCTGAGGCTGACTAGCCCTTAATTAGTCTTCCCAGCACCTCCCAGAATCGTAGTGACCGTTCCTTGAGCATGCCCCTGCCATGGACGCTTGAGCGGCAGGTGAGTTTGCTGCATGCTGCCCAGGCGGGTTGCTGCCAGTTGTCACAGAGTTGCTCAAATGTGGTTGTACCGTTTTAGGGACCAGAGGTTCTCAATTAACTCCTTCTTGCAGGGTAAGTCTCGGATTCATCCACGATGAGAGGGGTTGGTGGTGTGAAGCTCCTGGTGTGAATCCTTCATCCCGGGCAGGTGCGCAATGTCTCACAGCAGCCTCACTTTTCTGGCGATGACTCTGTCCAAGTCACACCTCTTACTTGTGCCGATGACATTCTCTGGCATACTGGGTCATTGTATCCTCACGGTACAGGGCTCTGGCAATGAGCACAGTGAAGTCCTTGGTATGTCCACTCCTGACATATGGGGTCATGGACCACTACAGCACAAGGGTATAATCCTCGCCACATGGCATTCTTCTCACTGCGGCCCCTCCTGACATATGGGGCTGCAAGTTCTGCACTACTCATGGGCTTCAGCCTGATCGGTGCAGCACTGCACATATCTTAATTCATAGTGGCTTAATTCTGTCTGGGCGGATTCCTCTACCTCCTCTCCTCAAGTTTCACCATGCAGCCCAGGGTCTCCCAAAATAGAACACACAGTCTGCCATGTATTAAACCATCTACAGGCACATGCATTTAATACACATGCACTGCACAGCAATGTATCCACACACTGCACAGCACTGTATCCTTCATGTACTGTATCACTCATAGGCGCACATGCACCAAGCACATGCATTCATCATGAACACACTGCACGCCCCTACATCCTTCATGTACTTTACCACTCACAGGTACACATACACTCAGCACATGTATTCAACATGCACACAATGCACAGTACTTCATTATCCTTGCACTGTACCGTTCCCAGGTTCACTTACACCAGATGTGCAGATATACCACTACTGTGCTGCACAGCACTTCACACCAAACCGATGTAGGCTAAAGTTAAGCACACAGCAGTAGAACTTTAAAATGGGAGAACCTGTAGGCTTCACTCCAGTGACACAGTTTAAAAAGGACCTGTTTACTCCTACTGATCACTACACGGTATGTTGGCACCACCACGCTCATGCTACTGAACTCCTGGTGAAGTCAGTAGACTTTCACCATTATGAGGGTAGAGGTTTGAGTGCCCTTCCCGGTCTAACAAGACTGCAATCTGTGAGATAAGCCCATCATCCATGTTTGCCTATGACAACAAACATCTGCGTTATGGTCCAGAAATCAGTACAGTACAGTACTCAAGGCAGTTAATATTAGCTATTTTCCTTTTTTTAACTTGTCCTGGTGTTTTCAATCATTTTGAGAGGTAAAAAGCAGGAACTACCAATGAAACTTGCCCACTCTAACTGATTTGTAATGGCTGTAACTCGTAAGTCACAACACTGATATGGGGCACTAGCATTTAAAGTGATCACTTCTATAATGCTAGCCTAAATTCATGTAGCAGGTTTATAAATTTTTTTGTATAGTTGGAAGTGCTGAACCTAATGGGCTCTTTGATTTAGGGCGCTGACTGAGTGGCTTAAGGAATGTCATAGATTATGTCATCAGTGATCTATCATATGATGTATTGACAGATGTTATAAATTATGTCATTTTGTGGCATCATGGGTAAGATCATTACCAGTGCATAGTATGAATATGAATTAAGATTACAGAGCTACCTTAGGTGCCAAATTCCAAGTATGTTTAGGTTACCTATCATAGTTACTAAGCCTTGACAACTCATGACTATGCGTGACCAGAATTCTTTTTTTAAAATCTGTGGTATGTAGACGGAGGAGAAGCAGGATTCAACCTTTCCAAAGAATGCAGTAGAAGTTTACCAGAACAGTGTCTTCAGTGCTGCAGATGAACAAACCATTGGCACAATGCTTAGTTGTGGCTGGTGACCAGGATGCTCTTATAGGAACTGCGGTCTTATTGTCTAAGATATGCACAGGTGTCCCAGCTGGTGGAACGTATACCCCACATGAAAGAGATGAAGGACTTCTGCTTCACTAAGCGCTAGACGACATTTTGTTGAACCAGTAAAAGACAGCGGGTAAGATGTGTTCCCTTAGTCTCCTGCTAACTTGTTGTCTACTAGAAACCTTTGAAGTGGATTTGTACCAGAGGAACATGGGGATTTTCGCACTGACTAGAATGACTGGTTCCACCTCATTGTTAACTTTTTGGCCATCTCAAAGGCGAGTACATTAACACCACCTGGTAATAAATCATTGGTAAATGACTTCTAAGCCCCTTTAATACTTTGCAAAGAGGTGAGGATAACACAGACTTATTGGTATCATTTTCAATACAGCCTATGTGGATCACTGTCTATAGCTTTCCCTGCATTATTTGTAGCTAGAAGACGCCTATGGATAAAGATATTGGTGAACTTGAATGTTTTTCAGATGGCCTTACAGACCCATCTCTGTTCCTAGGTCCAACATTTTTGGGCCACATTGAGTTACCTCGGTGAGCATACCATAAACGAAAAGAAGATGTGTTAATCCCTTCAGGCTTTTACTGCACAGTCACAATCCTTGATGTCATAGTAACTAGCTCAAGTGGACTTTTGAATAAGGCTTTGCAGTCATTGCTGGAAATTTTCCATTTAGGGTCCGATTTAGAGTTTGTTGGACAGGGTACTCAATTGCAAACACGAGAGTGTATGTACCCTGTACCCTGCCCACCAGAACCTCCGCCTGCCTGCCTAATTAGAGGCGGCCTGACTTTAAGCATGTTGATGATGGAACCCCGTTGACTCCGACCATGCAATGCTTTCTCCGGAGGCCCGATGGAGCACGGGTCATCAGAGGAAGAACATTAGACCGCCTGCTCTATTTAGGAAGGATGGTGTAATGCCTCTTTGTTTCTGTACCTAATCAACAGTAAAGATCTGGTGGTGAGGGACAGTAAAAAAATCAAGGATGACCTCCACACTTTGGGAGAAATCTCCTAGGGTGTGTGTGGACATTAGGTTTTTGCTTTTCACAAACAAACTCTCACTCCCAACAAAAATCTTTTTGAAAAGTTTTACTACTCGCCGACATGGCTGACGGTAACATCAGTCAAACTTTTTCTACATTGACAGGAACCACTAGGATGGCTGTTCATTTCAGTGTAGAGAGATGTCCCTGGGATCTGCGGACATATCTAAATTTGGCGAATGGGGTGTCCATCAGGGCGATGGAGTTAAGCACTCCAACACCCTGAGAGGCAATATTCAGTCTACTAAACTCTAAATGAGGTCCTTGGACACCACATGTAGGTGGGACCAGTGGGCTAACAAATGCAATTATTATGCCAGGAATAGGCACCTAATTAGATTTCCAGCAGCAAGGATGAGCTAAACTGCAACCCCCCGCATACAGGAGACGTCTGCCAGTATCATATGCTGTGTCACTAGAGAAGCAAGTGGATGTGTGATGTGTCTCTTATACATAGCTAATTGTGTCAACATCACTATTGACTGAAGCAGGAAGCAGCAGGAAGCTATGGAAGCCCTCCTTACTATCTGATTGTCTCACTGCTGATCTGCACTGAGGTTGCATTAAAGGGTTCTACTCTACTACTGAACTACTTTGCTTAGATGTATGCACTACAATTTGAATCAACAGGCAGACACCAGGGAAGCCTGTACCATCATGTTATATGCCGTACCAATGAACGTTATCTTTCATAAGGAATCTCATCCATGATCAAGAAGAAATTATTGAGTATTCAACCCTCACTTTTGTATTAGAACTGGTGGTCAAAGAAAACCCCTTTCCCCTACTAAAGTTCTGATTGAATGCAATATTTCCCATTTTATATCTGTCAGTCACTTGAAACATGAAGCACAATTAATAAAATATTACAAACTTCCTAAAAGACCCACAGGAAGTTTGTTCCAGGTAACAAACATCAGCATGCCTCTGATGAATCCAGATGTGGCCCCATGTTTGAACATTATCACTGCTCCATCATTTCCATTGCTCAGTTGCACAGTTGCCTGCTACAGATATTTCACACATATATGTGATAATTACTGACAAGAAATTCCTAGTCCATGGCCCCCCTTGGGATACCTGTCCTGGGGACTGGTCCGCAATAGGTTGAACAAGGGTCGAAAGACACTGCAAATACTTTACCCACTGAGAACTTCAAGCAGTATCTGTAACACTAACTGAGTGGTGGAAGATTTTGGAAATACTAGTCTGAATTGTATAGGGTATTGATCCAGATGTAAATGCAAATACTAGCAAATGGGTGCATGCAGTCAAGGTCCAATGCGTTCACATTACTATATAAATGTTAATAAATATTGAAAGGTTGAGATTTCTTGTGCGTCACTGAAATTTGGTACATATGTTTTAATGTGTCTCTTTGATGGTTTAACATTGGAACAGCGGACTATTGGTTGTTTTTTTACATTATTTTCTTTTTTTCTTTTATACTTAACTCTGCAAAACACCCAATTTCCCTTCTGGAAGAAAACTGTTCAAAACACTGAAGGTAAGAACCCATTTGTGTTTTTCACATATCAGTTATTCAGAGTAAATGCTTAGTATTGAGATTGATCCACAACTAACCTGTTTTTTTCTTTCAGAAATACATTTTATGATTGGTGGCATAAGGTGGTCCTTCATGTTATTATTTCAAGTATCATTTCTACTACTAGTACCAAGTTCAGTTATATTGGACAGCACATGTATTGACTCTAAAACCTCGGCTACCAACTTATATTCAAGGTAAGCATATGAGCGAAGAATAGATTTACTTTTCTTCAATCCATATCTACTTACTTTGGTATGATATGTTGGTTGTCCATACTGTGTGGCATATTTAAGTGCAGGCCGATATTTTGGTTGAACACTCCACAGTGGTTATAAAAAAGACTCTTTCTTGTCCAGTTAAACTCGATTTTATTCCCGACTAGTATTAAAGGGGCAGATTTAAAATAAAAGTGACTCAGGGCCATATGTATCAAGCAAATTAGAATTCGCAAAGGCCAAAATTCACAGAATTTCGGCCTTTGCGAATGCTAATTTGCTAAATGGTATGTATGAAACATTTTGGCAGCAAAATAAGGAATCGCAAAATTTGCCATTCCTTATTTTGCGATTGCACTTAAGGAATCGCAAATTGTGCGATTCCTTAAATGCAATGTATCAATGAAAAATTATTTCAAAAATGCCCATAAGGATTCGCAAATTACCACCAACTTCTAGTCGGTGGTAAGTTGCAAATTCTTTTAAAAAAGCAATTTATTTAAAAACCAAAGGTGCCATATGACTCTCATACATGCCCTTAGGGCATGTATGTGCGCCATATGCCCACACATGTCATTTTCAGGGGTGCAGCAGGGTGTTTTTGTGACACCCCTGCACCCTTGAAAATATTCCTAAATTGCGATTAGCAAATTGCTAATCGCAAATTTCCCCTTCATTCCTATGGGCCTCCTGGCCCATAGAAATGAATGGGAAATTTGCGATTAGCAATTTGCTAATCGCAATTTAGGAATGTTAAGGAATCGCTAAAAAGAAGCGATTTCCTACATACATACCATTTTGCGATTTCTAAATAGAGATTCCTTAAAAATCGCTATTTAGAAATCGCAAATGGTGATGATGATACATATGGCCCTTGGGCAGCAAAATAAGGAATCGCAAAATTTGCCATTCCTTATTTTGCGATTGCACTTAAGGAATCGCAAATTGTGCGATTCCTTAAATGCAATGTATCAAAGAAAAATTATTTCAAAAATGCCCATAAGGATTCTCAAATTACCACCAACTTCTAGTTGGTGGTAAGTTGCGAATTCTTTTAAAAAAGCAATTTATTTAAAAACCAAAGGTGCCATATGACGCTCATACATGCCCTTAGGGCATGTATGTGCGCCATATGCCCACACATGTCATTTTCAGGGGTGCAGCAGGGTGTTCTTGTGACACCCCTGCACCCTTGAAAATATTCCTAAATTGTGATTAGCGAATTGCTAATCGCAAATTTCCCCTTCATTCCTATGGGCCTCCTGGCCCATAGAAATGAATGGGAAATTTGCGATTAGCAATTTGCTAATCGCAATTTAGGAATGTTAAGGAATCGCTAAAAAGAAGTGATTTCCTACATACATACCATTTTGCGATTTCTAAATAGCGATTCCTTAAAAATGGTGATGATGATACATATGGCCCTCAGTGCGTTCTGCAAGCCATTTGGCTGCGCTGCACTGAGTCACTTTCAAAGCACAGGGATGCGACATATTTACAACAATATGTCGCATCTCTGTGTTTCCCCCCAGCGCTGGCGCACAAAATGCAGCCATGTGGCGGGGTTGGCACCCTTGCACCATGGTGCAAAGATGCCTGAGTCATGGGGAGATTGTTTTTGTGCAAGAAGGCGCACCTTCCCGCACAAAAACAATCACTACAGGCATTTTCCTCTTTCAATGCCTGCTGTAGAATGCAGTACGCATTGAAAGAGGAAAAAACTAGGAGAAATGAAAACATTTCTCCTCATTGCACCTCACTACGCCTCCCCTAGGGAGGCGTAGCATATAGACGCATTTCCAGATTAACGATTACTCATAAATCTGGAAATTTGTCTCGGAACAGAACACCCACAGCAACACCCATGTATTGCCCTTTTCACGCAAAGTTCTGCGTGTAAAGGGGCCATACTTACAAGGGCAGGAAAAGCCATGCAGGATGGCTTTTCCTGTCCTTGTAAATATGGAGCAGTAAGATACGCCACCAGTACGTCACAAAAAGTGACGTACTGGTGGCGCAGGGGGCTTGTAAATCTGTCACAAAGTGTTTACCCATGCAGCATGCATGCACAATGACATTCAAGCCTTAGTGTTGCCATTACGGTTTACAGCTTAAAGGGAACTTTGGTGCTTATTTATAAACCGGCTTGCGTCGCTTTCGCACCATGCAACGTGGTGCAAAAGCAACAGAAAACTAAATTTTTTAATCCACGCAAAGCCATATTGAAATGGCTCTGAGTGGCTTCACAAATCTGAAGTAACTCAATGCAGCGCAAATTGCTGCCTTGCGTTACTCTGCCCAAGGAAGGTGTTCCATGGGCGTTGTACGTGTGTTCCCATGCGACTCCCATGGATTTTGACTTGCAGCTTTCCAGAGGAGGCATAATAGGAGAAATATCTCTATTTCTCCTCATTTCTTCCTCTTTCTATGTGTGCCATATTTTACAGCACAAATAGATAGAGGAATATGCCTCCCAGGATTGTTTTTGTACAGCTAGTATTCACTGACACTCTTCTGGTGGTCTGGTCGGTTCACAGGGTAGTGCTTTTTGAGGTGAGGCCTCCTGACCGAGGTACCAAGAAACCAGTAAAGACACAGACGATCAGTAGAGCATGGAAAAGGGTGAAAGCCATTGAATTACATGACCAGCTGACCTCTATCTCTCCCACTCTTCCAGTAGATTTAGATGAGGCCCCCGTCTGTCTATACAAACTGGCTTGAAGCAGCTAGTAATAAGTTAGCTCCTAAGAAAACCCTCCATCATAACAGGGAACGACCTACGTCACCATGGTATACCCAAGACCTTAGAGAAAAAACGGACCTGTAAGCACCTGGAAAGAATCTGGAGGAGGGGGTACAATGAGAATGAAAAAAACAAATACAAACAAAGCCTAGCACAGTATAAGCAGCTACTTCATAAAACGAAACAAGAGCAAATTAAATAAATTCTGCAAAAAACTCAACCAAAGAACTATTCAAAACAGTTACAACGCTAGTTCACTTAGCCCCCACTTATATCACAGCAAGTCAAGAATTGTATGATAAGATAGCCAATTCTTTTTTCAATAAAGTTGATGATATTTTCTCTACATTCATAGGATCTACAAAGAAGACATCCCTTGTAGACACGGCAGACCCGAAGATTGGAAAAAGCACAGTGCTTCAGTTCTATAACTTTACACCAGTCACAGCTTCAGACATCCACACCAGGGCCGGACTGGCTACCGGGCAGTTGAGTGTGCTGCCGAGCAGGGGGATCATTTCGTTGATGGGGACCTGTGTGTGCAAAACGAAATTCGTTTTTCTTTTTTTATTTCAAAGCGCACGCAGGTCCCCATCAACGAAATAGGCCCACACCACAGACAAATCATCCCCCTGCTCGGCAGCACACACAACTGCCCGGTAGCCAGTTCGGCCCTGATCCACACACTTCTGGTGAAAGCAAAATCAGGGTCACCAATGGATCCGTGCCCTCCCTCTATACTTAAACTAGCACCTGAACCAGTCAAAATAACTTTGACGACCATCATAAATGCTATATTTTCAAAAGGCTACTTCCCTAAAGCCTGGAAATCAGCATCGATCTTCCTCTGCTGAAAAAACAGAATCTAGATCCAAACGATTCTAACAATTTTAGACCCCTATCTAGGCTTCTACTCCCTGCTAAAACCTCAGAAAAAATAATGAACTACCAACTCAGTCAGTTTTTGGAAGCGGGACCGGTGCTGGACCCTCCCCAGTTTGGATTTCGGGGGGAACACAGCACAGAGTCTGCTCTCCTTAAAACCACTGAATAAATCGGGACTACTCTGGATCAGGGAGGAAAAGCTGCCATGATTATGCTGGACCTCTCTGAGGCCTTTGATACGGTCCATCATGTCTTACTGATGGACCGGCTGCACAAGAATGGAGTAAAGGGTGTGCCCTGGAAACTAATCAAATCATTCCTAGCCAACACATTACAGACAGTCACACTTGGAGGTTTTACTGCCAAATATTTCCCCCTTCCTTGCGGAGTACCTCACGGGTTGTCTATGAGTCTAACTCTTTTTAATATATATGTGTTGCAGCTATCCCCCCTTTTTGAATCTTTTGGGTTCAGTCTGACGTCCTACGTAGATGATACGCAGATTGTAGTATCACTGCTTCCAGATGGAATTCAGGAGATAGCACCCCGCTTTCAAAACTGCATGACAGCGGTGTGCAGCTGGATGGCCCAAAATTGCCTCAAACTTAACTCTAATAAAACGGAGGTGGTACTTTTCGCCAATGATCCTAATTTTTTGACCCCGGCATGGTGGCTGGACTCACTCGGTCCTCTTCCAACTCCCACTAGGAAGGTAAAAAATCTAGGAGTCATACTACATAACAAACTCTCTTTTTAGGATCAAGTGAATGCAGTGGTCTCGGCCACATCATTCACTCTGAAATCATGCACATTTTTTTGCCATTCCTTCCTAAAGACAGCTAAAAAACAGTCATTACAGCCTTAGCCTTGTCCAGACTGGACTATTGTAACAGCTTATATCTAAATATCCAGGAGGGGCTTATGAAAAAACTCCAACTCCTGCAGGATGCAGCTGCTAGACTGCTTTCTGGCATCTCAAAATATGCCTCAATCTCTGCAGAGATTAAAAGGCTCCATTGGCTACCTGTCAGAAAGCGAGTTTTGTTTAAGGCTCTGTGTGTGGTCATGGAAACGGACCTTGTCACCTGATTTAGCGCTTCCGCTGGTATAAACCCAGAAGATCATTGCGTTCTTCAGAAGCAAAATTAGTTCCTGTACCCTTCGTAAAAAAAGCTAACTGGGGTGGCAGAAGCTTTTTGGTTGGTGCAGCCAAAGCTTGGAATGACCTTCCTCTGACAGAAGCATGACAAAACTATTGGACTTTAGGAAGGCCTTGAAAACATGGTTGTTCAATGCCTAATGACTAGTTGTATCCCCTCCGTGCTTGGGCCTCAGCAGGACAACAAATATAGGCACCTCTAGGTATCAGTGCGCTCTATAAATGTCAATATCATTAACATTAACAGGAAGGAGTCTCTTCCTGCACAAAAATAATTCAGCATGCAATGCAGGCACCCTTGCACTGTGATGCAAAGGTGCCTGCGTTGGCCCTAGGCAGCCCATTGTGTGTCAGCACTGGGGAAAGGACAGGATTGTGCCATTTTCTATTAAATATAGTGCATTCCTGAGAACTCCTTTGTGGGAGTTTCGGGGTGTTACCCCCCTATGTTCCTATGTTTGGTCCCCCCAGCCCCCAACTTTGGTGTAAATTGTAATTACCGTGGCTATTTCTGTGTTTTCTAACCGCGAACGTTGTGCATTTTTTCTATGTTTGCTACAAGTCGCAGGAGCCGGGTTGTCTGGTGATGAGTGGGTGGGGCTCAGACTCATCGCAATGGCACAAACTGGCACTTTAAAGTACGCCTGTCAGGGTGGCGGACTGCCTTTCTGCGGCCAGTCCAACAAGCGCAGAATGAGCCTATCGCTATATGCGCATAGTGGTGGGGGGGAGGGGGGGGCGGTCAGCCGAAGATCCCTGTACCTAGAATGAGCACAGGGTCGGCTTGCCCGATCCAATCCTGATGCTGCTAACAGCAAGGGAACAGAATCTCGATTGGCCAGGATTTTCCTCACTGAGCATGCTGGGTTTTGTTGTAGCGCGGATTCCGGTGGTACTTTGTAACGATCGGCAGTCAAGTGGTTTTGGACACCCTGTAATGGGCGCTCAGATTTTGGCGGAAGAAGTGAAGGTAGGCTTTATCCAGGGCTCTTGTGAGTTCTTAAATGTATATGTCTTTCTTTCTGCAGTGATGAATTATTTACCGTTAGCAGTTATTAATGTTACTACTGCCCCCCACACACACCATTGCACACCCAGCCCTTCGTTCACACGTTGTCTCATCCAGTCCATAAATCTTCGTCGTATACTTTTTTTTTGATGCGCTCCATCAAATGTGTGCTATACACAATGCTTTAAATGGGAATAAAATAGTTGCAGGTACTCATTAATATGAGCTAAAGGTGTGGCGAGTGGGCGGGGCTAGGGCAGTGCTTAGGGCAACATATGATGATACATAATGACTTCTATATCAGTTGCAGCAACTATGAAAAACACATGAGTAATGTGTTTATGTAAACAAAACAGGTTAACTCATTACACAAAATGAAACCCAAAAAGGATGATATGTGAACAGTTCCTCGTTTTGTAATATTTGCTGCTTCTTAATGCCATACTGTTATTTGTTTGGCACAATACTATATACTCTCAAGCGTACACACACACACACACATGCATGCACGCACACACGCACGCACGAACACACACACTCTACACATTCCCTCTAAAATCTACTGAGTGATTCTCTTACAGAAAGAGAGCCACACACACAAGTTATTAAGCAACAATGTTATGAAGCTACATGAACAGATTTGTTGCACGCACAGCATACAACCCTCAGCTTTTTGTTAGCTGTGCATCATTGAAGCCTGGGCTAGGGATAGGACTTTACTCCCAAATTGTCATGATTAGACTAGAAAACATTATTGTAACTGTAGGTATGTCGTTTTGGGTAGCTCTTTTTCACTCCTTGAGTTTGAGCCTAGGGGCATGAAAGGGGGAAGTTGTTTCTAGAAAAAGATAAATGCAACCTGTGTGCATCTTTTCTTTGCCAACTGTGTACTCTTTCATCAGGCGAGAATCTAACATTTGCAGGATTTGTCTGGAAATTATTAGTGTGACCTGCATGTAAGTAGTTTTGGCTAGCTGTTCCTCAAGCTATCCTCAGTTTGCACTTCTGGTCATATCATGTGATGTGATGGTAAGCCTAATATTCTCAGATTCTGTCCACAAAAGATGAATTGAAGCCTGCTCGTGTGTAGCCTTGACAATCAAACTGTGCATTATACTCCTAGGGAGGAGATCCTAAGATTTTCAGGTTTTGTCTAGAATAGATTAATGTAACCTGCGTGGATGTAGTCCCGCCTCATTGCAGGTTCAAGCATGTGATGTGGTGTTTACCTTCAAAATGTCAGGCCTATTTAGGTGATGGAAGATTGCACCCAACCTTTGGTGGAGTATGTGAGATGGACTGTTAAAAACCCATGGCCGGAGAAGTGGGGTGAATAGTAGGCTCGGCTCCCGCTGAACCACAATGTTCATTGCCAACATTACTCAAGCATTTGGCACTTCCTGATTGTTCTTGGACAAGTTGGTAAAGTAACATGTTTGCTGCATTGTGGCTGTGGGGAAAGAGGGCATACCCCCGTACGGCCCTCATTCACCATTGCCTGGAAGGGGTCCCAGGAGCGATGGTTAAGTATTTCTTTCATGTCTTGACTCAGCACCAGCGGTCATGTATCGAAAAGCTGCAGCAACAGACTCCCACCCCAAAATGCTCCCCTCCATGCTGTACTTATCCCCTAAATTTGCCGTCTGGAAAATTAAAGTTAAGAGATGCACCAGATTTATGACTTTACAGAAATGTGCATTAAAATACCATTTCTAAGATGATTCATGATTTCAAAACTCAAATATCTGGTATTTTTATCTAAAAATAAGTGGCATACCTAACTTAAACTGCCACCTCACTTCTTTACATGCATCCCTACTCCTTCCTTCTACAAAGAGAAGCAGCTCCTGTCCTGAACAAAAATATGAAAAAAAACGGCTTTGGCGAAAGCAGAGGATTTTGTTGAGCTGAAACTCGCTTTAGAATGGCCAGTGCAATCAATATCATAAATAAGACTGGATTACTGACTGACTGCCGTCCCAACCCATTTACACACCTGATGGAGAGGGGCGGGGAGAGGCTAAAGTACTTTTATAGTGTCGGGCACCTGATCGACAATGAAGGGTCTCTCTAGACCCTGCAATGTTAATCAAAGCATGACGCAAGGCAAGCCATTTTAGACCCCTGCAGTCTCACGCCATTCACATGGGTACGCCTGGAATCTACAGCAGGGACTCTGCAAGAGGCTTGGTGTGCTTATAAGCGCCTGAGAAGCAGATTGACATCTACCCTGTGCTAGAGGAGATAAATAACCGGAGCCTTCAGTGCCATCTGTTATGGTACTGGTACTCTCCCTGGCTAATGAGAAGCACAGGTACTGAGGGCCAGAAAATTCAGAAGTACCGGTACTCAGTACCGGTGAGTACCGGCCAATTTAAAGCACTGGCTATACAGATAGGAAAGGACAGAAGTTCCTCGTTTCGGTTATGAATCCACTGGACCATGTTATGGTAACTGGCTCCTTATCTCTAGTGTATTCCCTCTAATAGACTAGAAAACAGGGCTGATACTACTCCTGCCAACCTCTGCAAGTCACAGAGCACAGCCTGGTATCGCGCACCATGCTGCAAAAAAAGTCAGAGGCAAGAGTGCCTCCCATGCAGCAAGACCAGGGCTGACTGGAGCTGATGTACGTTACAGTGTAGTGTGTATGTGTGACTGAGTGTGTCTAACTCTGTGTGTGTGTGCGGGCGCAGATGAACTGTTTTGCAGGGAAGACATCTAGATAAGGTCCCTAAAACAAACATGCCATAAAGAAGTTTGAGTTCAGAGTAGAGAGAAAGGATATGGCATTACAGCCAGAGCTAGTAACTTCATACCTACAACTCAGGACTATTCGCTTTGTTAATGATTGTTAATTGCATGAGGTAAATCAGCAGCAACTATGGCTTGAATATTATTGAAAAAGCTTCACTTAAAGCCCTGGTGACACCACGCAATGTTGCTGCTCCAGAGTTTAAAAAAGAGAAGGGAAATCCAGAGAGAAAATTACTCTCTTTAGAGGATTTCCCTTCCCCTACAATGCTTACCTGGCATGACATCATGCCGTAACTTCTACACTAGTAAGCAGTGCAGTCCGGAAAAAAATGGGCCGCCTGTGCCAGGGCAAAAAACAGAGCCCGATAGAGACCCATTTCGAGGCCCCCTTTAAAAAACTGCCAGCGCTCAGACCCGGTGAAACCCGGCCCACTTAAAGCCCTGCATCTAAACTTATATAATGTAAATGGCTCTTATATAAAGCACTTCAATATGTTCAGGACGAGTTTGCGCTATATTAAACTGAAAAAAGAATGAGGAAAATACTTTCCTCCTGTTTCAAACTAGGTTTATCTTAAATCGAATTTGTAAAGCACATGAATTGAGTAAAACAATGAGTCAGGTGCGCTAAACACCTGCTCATAGGTGTCTGTATTTTTGTGCGTCAACCGTGTATAGATTGAATCATCCAATCACCCGCTGTGGCCTCCTTAAATTTTGCATTAAACAGCTATCACGTCTACATTGTTCTGCATCCGTACAAGGCGAATGCAAGCAAGTTCAAGTTTAGAGTTTATTTTATTTTGTTTGATTAATTAAAATCTTACAAAAAGTAGCTAAAATATCAACAAATTTTAAAATTATAAAACAATCCATCTTTCCAAATAATATCCAAAGACTTGATTATATATCATACACGTTAGGTTATAAAGCAATCAATCATTTAAGATTATGTCCAAAAACTTGATTATCTAATATACATGTTAGCACAATTCATTAGTTAATCAAGCAAAAGCCTCCTACTTTTTTTCTACAGCACATAGGAATTTCACAAATGCTGAATTTGTTGATAAATCTTCAGAGTTTAAACATGCAATCGGGGCTTGCCTACATGTCCTTACACCACGTTTATTAAGCAGTCTCTTAAGTGTAGTTTTTCTTTCGCTTTCCAAATCCGGGCAAAGACACAGTAAATGTATAATATTTTCTTGTCCTGATTTACATAGCCTGCATAGATTGTCTTCTTCTGATCTTTTCCATGGAAGTAAGTGACATAATCCTGGCAAAACAACCAAATCTAGCGTTGATAAAGATCTGTTTGTTTTTCTTAGACCATGATGTTTTCAGGTACTTTTGCACCCTTTTCCCTTAAATCCATTCACAATTGGCCATGCATGGTTTCTTTTTATAAACATATCTTTATCCTTTATCAAGAAAAGGTGGTTGGTAAGTTTATTTATTGGTTTTTTTAAGCTATCCTGTGCGATAGTGGTGTTCCAAATCGATGTTATACCAAATTCTTCTACTGCTGTATTTAGGTAGAAGCAGACATGTACATTTCTGTTATTTTTTACTTCTTTCCACAGTAAACAAAACATTTGGTTATCCTGATCGTTTTTTATTCTATTCCATACTTTCAGTATATGCCCTTTCCTTGCATATATTTGATTTTTTAGCCCAAACTCCAACCTCACCTGAGCTTGTGAGGCATCCTTTGGAAGGGAGAATACGATTCTGAAAGTTTTAGCGACGGCAGTGTTAATGATCTCAGCATCTTTCCCATTGATTGCCTCACTACCATATGTTAAAGTAGGGAGTAGTTTTGCAGCGATTATTTTAAAAAAAGGGTGATAAGACAGGTCTCCTATGGCTTTCTGAATGGTTCTAAATGCCGCAACAATGGAATTTGCTTTCCTTGTAATATCCAGTTTTTGTGGCAGGAAGTTACCATTATCGTTAAAATTCCACCAAGGTATTTATAGACAGCAACATGTTCCAATTCTTTGTCATCCAAAAACCATTTATGTTTAAATTTAAGTCGCACATTTTTTGTAATAGCCATTTTTTTTGGTCTTAGCTTCGTTTATTACCATACTGTTTGCCTTTGAATACTTAATAATGCCATCAATTAATCATTGCATTCCAATTTTGGTATGACTTAGGCGTATAACGTCATCTGCATACAACAAGTTGGATATCTGTTTGTATGCTAACCTTGGAGGATGTGCATTCATTTTATTTAACGTAGTAGAGAGATCAGCTAAAAATAAATTAAAAAGTAAGGGGGCCAAAATGCACCCTTGTTTAAGACCACCAGATGTAGGAATTTCATTGGTTAGTATGCTTCCCTCACCAATCCTCACCCTGACCCAGGTTTCAGAGTGTAGAAGCCTAATCATTTTTAACAAAGTGTCCGGAATTCCTTGTTTGTTAAGTTTAGCCCACAAAAGCTCTCTGTCGACACAATCAAAAGCAGATTTAAAATCTACGAAACACAGGTATAAGGGTTGTTTTCCTAAAATTCCCTTATCAATTAATACCGATAATGTTAGTATATTTGTGGATGTTCCAAGGCCTTTAATAAAGCCTGTTTGGTTCGGGGGCAATACCTGGTTCTCCTTTGCCAAATTCGTTAAAATCACCAGTAGAATCCCAGCAAACAATTTTGCATCCGTTTCTTGCAAGGTAATTAGCCGATAGCTTTCCGGCATTTGCCAATTTCCTTTCTTAAAGATAGGTGTTATTAGTGATCCTATCCACAGTTTCGGAATTAATTCACTCTGAACCACTTCGTTGAAGACATCGATTAGGTAGGCAGACCAAAAATCTGGTGCTTCCTTGTATAGTGCAAACGGGAAACCATTGGGACCGGGGGCCCCATCCTTCTGTTTCTTTATCAATTTGGCCACTTGAGATTTGGTTATATAAATTTCACAATCGCCTTCCAGGTCAACTTTTACCTTATTTTCGTGATTGGTGCATTGATTATATGCTGAGGTTTCTGGGTTTAGATGTTTTTTAAGAAATGTCACCCATTCTTCTTCAGATAAGATAGATCCTATAGCAGATTTATTTGGTCTAGCTAGACCGTTAATCAATCTCCAGAACTCCTGTGAATTTGTTAAAGTGCTTGCATGAAAGATTTTTGTCCACAGCACGTGTCTGGCTTTATTTTTTTCGTTCCAAATTAATTTCCTCAGTTTGTAGTTAGCATTTTTTAATGATACCCATATTTCCTCTTTGAACGGAAACTTAGTTAACTGTTTCCTAAATCTATTTCGCGTACATCTAATTTTTCTTACAGTATACAGGAGCTAGATGTTAGATTCACTTGTTTCACTCCGAGCCATTTTTTTCATTTGTGCACAAGATGTTTTTTCATTATAACTGACTATTTTCTGTGTAAATGTTTCCCATTGGACCGTTACTGTTCTCATCACTGTTTCTTTAAAACATTCTTTAACTAGAATTTTCGCCTTTGCCATAATCTCATCTGCATTATTAGGTTTCCATATAAGTTTCCTGTAATTGATGGTGCAGGTCTGGCCTTGCATTGTCAAATACTTTTGAGATTTTGGACATGATAACTTTATCTCAGTAATTTGTTGGCTATGATCGCTGTCCGGGACTTCATTCAAGCGATAGGATGTCACTTTGTTGAAAGTACACAGGCGAATGAACAAACTAATACATTATGAGTATCTCCAAAGAAAAAATTATTTGTGATTAGAGCTGATATTCTATCCTTATGCATTAAAGTGTACTGATTTCTCTTTTGTAACTATATCAGCTGACTTGGTGTCCCTCAGCATTGACAAACTGCACATAGTAGCCTTGTGGCCATATTTCTTCATAGCAGAGCCCTCACAATCAACGGCTAGGGCGGTCGACCTCGAATCTGGGGAACTGGGTTCGAGTCTCGGCAACAACGCTGAACATCCTGTGATTCTGGGCAAATCACTTAATCTCCCCGTGTCTAACAAAACAAAAAGAATGTTTCCTCATGTAATGCAAGTGGTGCTATGTAAAGCGCTCTGATACCCGATACCTTCAGGTCAAGTTTGCGCTATATAAAACTGTAAAATAAAAAAATAAAAATTACACCGTCCATGGCACTAGTCGCCATCATCTGAATATGAGACCTCCAGCAGCATGTTGAAAAACTGCTCTGTCTGAAAACCATGATCAGGTGTAAATGAATACAACACATTTTAAATAATACTTCTGGGAAAAGTATAAAGTGAAATGGGACTATAAATATCACTGTGAAAATGGCATGTAAAGGGCCTATTTCCCTTCTAAGTGAACGGAGAGACCCTTTCCTCTTCTTTTTTGCATCATTATGTGAAATAGTTGCATTACTCCCCAAGGAGGTTGTATTCTAGAATTTTCTGTTATTTAAAAGAATACCTTTTTCCACAAAGCGTGTTAGCCACGCACACCTGAAACTTGTAATATTTCCAAACTAGTGTAAAGCATGTAGAGGTTTAGTGACTTAGTTTATAAGCCTAAATGTATCCCATCATTTAATTTATAGTGTTTAATATAGCACTGATACTTTGACTTTCCCCATGTCCAGCTGTCAGCTTACATATAGATTAATCTAGTGGATTTATGCTAATATAAAGACACTCTGCAAACAGTTGCCCACCTGTTAAATGCAAAAGAATATACTTCAGCATCAATCTTTTGGTCCTACTTGTATATTATTAAAATCAAAAGTACTTATTGGAACCTGACTAAAATAAAATTCTCGCTCCTCTGTACCATCACAGCTTGGTGCCACAGTCTAACTTTACGTATCCTGCTGAATCTAAGTCAGTGCCACAGGCTCTTATTTTCTCTAATCTGATTTGCCTTCCCAAGCTTTAGATTCTTAAGAAAAATATTCTTGGAGTGGAACACTAAACCAATTTCAAGCCCTTTTGTGTCAATCAGTGTCTCTCGCACCTTAAAAGTTGAAAACAAATTATGTGCCTCACCACTTTCCAGAGTCACCAGCTGCCAGTGTTTCCATGTCATGCAGCGCAGGGCAGCAAGTTGAGTTGCTGCTCTGCACTACGCCACAAATCGCATAAATGAGCCCTACGGTGCTTATGCTTAGTCTTGATTCCAAATCCTTCTGGAAAATATAGACCGTGGCTGGCTGTGAAGCAAATCAACAGGTTTGTGAAATAATTATTTTCCAAGGCAGTGACTTTGCAATTCTAGCTACATTTTATCATTCCTGGTGATTGTTTGTTGATTTGGATTTAAAGGATGCTTACTGGCGGGAAACATCCTTTACAACGAAACTTTTACAACGCAGTGCTTTTACAACGCAGGTTTTACAATGAAAACCATTACAACGCATTGCGCTGGGGGGCGCTCTAGGATAGGGAATAGATTTAATTTACTATCCAACACCTTCCCTAGTGTCCACGGGGACTGGAGTTGGAATAGTAAATTAAACTATTCACTATCCAGCACCCCAAAGCGCTATGCGTTGTAAAGGTTTGCGTTGTAATACTTGCGTTGTAACAGCATGCATGGTAAAAGCATGCATTGTAACGTCATACATCCCTTACTGGCACATCCCTATTCACCCAGCCAATGAGCATTTCTTGATTTCTGTTTTCACACATTGCCAGTGCCAGTCCAGTTTCACTTTCCAAGCTCTAGTCATCTTCTTGAATATTTATCAAGGTATTAACACCAGCACTAGGCTTGTCGAAGATGGACAAGATGTAGATCTGGATGACTGGTTAATTGGCACCCCTTTCTTATACAAGGCAGAACTCGAGTCCTGGGAGGTTGGGACTCTGGTTTAGAAGGGCTTCTTGATCATCTGGAAAACAAGCTCAGAAGTCAATGTTTATCAGAACCAGGTTTCAGGTGGGGTCAGGAGTGGTGTTCAGGATGCATAGGCTTCAGCATCAACTGTGATGTTTGCTGACCAAGCAGGCGGCAACTACCTATGAATTGCTTCATGTGGAGGACCTGATGGATGCTGCCTCAGTAGTGGTTCCATTGCTCTGGTCTTCTCCAGCTGAGAATTAATTAATACCATTGTTTTGAAAAGAGCTTGTGAATAAATTACTTAAGTGTTTTCGTTAGCACCAACATGTTACACCACAGCACAAAGACACCCAGGATGAGAAGGATGAATGGTAGTAGACTTTTCTCCTCAGATGATTGGAGGTCAGCATATCATATTGGGTAGTTTTGTAAAATTCACAGCCAAACATGGTGGGAAGAAGGTTTCCTCTAAGGTTCTGGATCAAATTCCTGCTGACAGATGAGCTGTCCTGGTTGGGTCTTATCCATCAGAGATGAGGAGGTTGATCAAGTTGGTGACAACATGACTGAAAGGCCTCCGAGAAGTGTCCAGACAGTTTGATAAGATGCAGACTTGTATGTTGTTGGATGTTTTTATTTCTTAAAGTCAACAATGTCTATTAATGTGCAACTGCTGGAGCTGAGGGGGTGGAAAGGGACGCATTTGTGTTTGTCTATATCTGATTGGGAATTGCAGTAAACTTATACTCCTCGCAATATGTCCGTCTTTGGTCAGGAATGATATTGTCGCTGGTGTGATAAACCTCATGTCGTTCTGGGTCCCTTCATGGCAATCATCTGAATACTGGCATTTTGGGCTACGGATAATATCTAGTGGCCCATCACCACTGTACAAAGGAAGTCTTGTGCATTTTGGGTCTCACTCCTAGAATAATGATGGTCCTTCTTAGCATATTGTTGCATTGTTGCCAAGATGGAGCCCACACATGGGATTTTGCTGACTTTCTTTCACATATTGTAGTGTTCAATGACATTATGAAGCCTACTGCTGGCATAATGCCGACTCTGGCAGGATGGTGGTTATTCTTAAAGATATACAGCCTGATTCATGAAGTGAAATTGCGCCCGCAATGGCTGCGAAAAAGCAATTGCGGGTGCAAAACACGGAATCGGCATTCAAGTACGAAATAGCGAATTCGCAAAAAAATAATAGCGATTGAAATAGCGATTACGCTATAATAGTCGCAGACTCCGGGTAGTCGAGCATTAGCGATACGGAAATAGCGACCAACCACGGAATCTGCGAAATGAATAGCGAAACGCAATATTGTCTCAATCGGCATTCATGAAATAAATACATTAGCGAAAAAGCGCTAATTCGCACGTTTGCGCGGCGCAATTTAAGGACAACTCAAAGCAGGTGGTAACCATAAAAGCCATGATTAAGTAAAATTTGAAAAACTGTTGGCCAATCACCAACAGGTCCAGGCCTGACCAATCACACATAAGGACATTCAGCAGCAGCATTAGGCGTTCCACAATGCCTGGGATGTACATGGTGGTGAGGCGGCGAAGGCTACAGCGAGCAGCACGGAGGAGACGCATGAGGCAGGCAAGGATTTACCGGCAGCGGGTCACCTTGCTGGGCCAAACCAGAGAACAGATTTATGCAAAATACAGGCTGAATGGGGAAATGATCACCTGGCTGATACAAGAACTCGACCCCATCATGCAGCACCCAACAAGGCGAAACAATTCTGTGCCCACACATGTGCAGGTATTGTGCAGCCTGCACCTCCTGGCCTCCGGCAGTTTCCAGGGCATAGTAGCCGCTGCTGGGGGGATATCCCAGCCCACCATGTCACGCTGCCTCCACACTTTTGTTGACGCCATGCTCAGCCAGCTCCACCGGCACATCACATTTCCCACGAGCCAACAGGAATTGGACCTGACAAAACTACAATTTTATAATGTCGCCCATTTTCCCCATGTCCTCGGCTGCATAGACTGTACCCACGTCGCCATCTGCCCACCAGCTGGCACGGAGT
Source organism: Lissotriton helveticus (assembly GCF_964261635.1). Lineage (NCBI taxonomy): Eukaryota > Metazoa > Chordata > Amphibia > Caudata > Salamandridae > Lissotriton > Lissotriton helveticus. The sequence goes on from NC_136067.1 coordinate 940,379,834, forward strand.
ATATGTACCGCAACAGGAAGTCCTACCACTCCCTCAACATACAGATGGTCTGCAATGCCAAGACCATCATCACTGACATTGTGGCCCAGTACCCAGGGAGTACCCATGACTCCTTTATCTTCAGGCACAGCGGACTCCACACACGACTGATCAGGGGAGAGTTTGGGGAAGGACACCTACTTGGTAAGTACACTTTGTCGACAATGTCACATTGCTATGAAGTAACTGCGCTGCACAGGCAATCAACATCTGCTCCTCTCATTCAGGTGACAGTGGCTACGCCCTACGGGAATACCTCCTGACCCCTTACCTCAACCCTGCCACACCTCAGCAACGGCGCTACAATGTTGCGCACATCCGGACAAGGAACTGTATTGAAAGGACATTTGGCCTGCTCAAGAGCAGGTTCCGTATACTGCACAAGACAGGTGGGGCCATGTATTACAGTCCTGCAGCGTGCTGCCGCATTGTGGCTGTCTGTGCAATGCTTCATAACATTGCAACCAAGCGCCGGATACCAGTTGACATCTCAGGCAGTGAATCTGAGGGGGACGACCGGCCACCAGCACATGCGCACCATGCACGCGGGGAGAACCCAGCTGAAGGCCACAGACGTCGCAACCACATCACAGCTAACAATTTCTAGCCCACCCCCTTCCCCCACCCCACATATCACAATTGCATGCAAAATGTAATGATTACACAAGGCGAATGTGTGCAGCAAAATAAATGTATTTGTTTGATTCACAAGAAAAAAGGGTCATGGTATCAACTATTTACAAATTACAGTATTCCTGCATACTGCATGTGAAGGGTCATGGCAGGCTTAGCGTCAGCCTGCGCCAGTGTCCCTCACACAATGTCATTGGCGCCTCCGGCGCGTAATGCCCAGGCGCCTGTGAGGCTCTTCCTCATCCTGGGCAGCTGTACCAGGCGTTGCCCTGGTGCTGCGCCTAGGTGGCGGGACCTGCGTGGCAGAGTGGCTGCTCACGCTGGAGGCACCCTCACTCGCATCGTCTCCCCCTACAATGGCCGGTAGCACAGGTGTATGCAGTGCGGTCACGGCGGTGGTCAGGTGCTCCAGCACCCTAGTGATGTCCTCGCAGCACTGGACCAGTTGGTGCTGCTGGGTGAGGGAGCGCCGGGACAGCTGGGTGGTGGCATTTGCTGCCACATAATTAGACCTTCTATAGGCCGACAGCCGGCTCATCAATTGGTGGTGGCGCCTGCTTGCAACACTGCGGTGCTTAAAGAGCGCAGCAGTGTTCTCCTCCATGGCCGCCGTCATGCGGTCCATGGCCGCCGTCATGCGGTCCATCCGCTCTCCTACACCTGCAACATTGCGGCCAATTTTATGCAGCTGGAGCTGGATGGCTCCTTGCTGCTGCGACTGGCGCTGGTGGATTCGGAGCATGCGCCGCTCCACGCTCATGCAGGCATGGAGATGCCCATTGCCCCTCCTGCTGTTCGGCCGCTGTGTTGCGGATGTGGCTGGCCCAGATCTGGTTGCACGAGCTGCAGGTGGTGTAGCAGCTGGTGTTGCTGGTGCGGCAGGAACTGGAGGCACATTGGTGGGGTGCCTGGCTCTGGCAGCCGGTTGGCCGGCAGATGTAGGAGCACGTACGGTGGGGGGCCTGGCCTTGGCAGCCGGTTGGCCGGCAGATGTAGCAGCAGGTACGGTGGGGGGCCTGGCCTTGGCAGCCGGTTGGCCGGCAGATGTAGCAGCAGGTACGGTGGGGGGCCTGGCCTTGGCAGCCGGTTGGCCGGAAGATGTAGCAGCAGGTACGGTGGGGGGCCTGGCTGCTGGTGTTGGTGCAGCGGCAGATGCAGGAGCAGGTACGGTGGGGGGCCTGGCTGCTGGTGTTGGTGCAGCGGCAGGGGCTGGTGGCTGGGTTTCGGGTAGGGATTCCTCCTCCTGGGCCTCCTCATCAATCAGCAGCCTCTCGCTGTCACTGCTATCATCGCCACCTGTGAGGGTAAGTGGATACTCATTAGGTGCATGTGACTGTCAGACGTGCAGATGTTACATGCATGCTGGGTGTCATTCCCTGGATGGCTGTGGATTTGCGCACTTTGGAACCTTTCTGGCCGCATTGTGGTACTACTACATTGTGGACATACTACGTCTCCCACAATGCTTCTGGGCATTTCCTGATGCACAACATAGGCATGACTAAGGGCCAATGAGTGAGCCTATTTGGTCAGGGACGGTCATAGGGGACAGGGTCGCAGTCGCATGCCACTTACCTTGGGTGTCTTGGGTGGGGCGGGAGGAGTCCAGAGGGGTCACGCCAACACACGCCTCCCTCTCCAAGGTGTCCTCAACCTGGTCCTCCAGGGGTGTGTTGGGTGGGACAGTCGGCCCGCCACCTCCAGTGCCCGATGCCTCACCAAGGCGCTCCGCCACCCTCTCCTTGGCACGCCCTCGGAGGTCGTACCAGCGCTTCTTCAGCTCCTCCAACGACCTGTCCGCCACGCCCACAGAGTTTACGCTGGAGGCTATCCCCAGCCAGATCCTCCGCTTGTCCTGCTCTGGGACCTTCCTGGAGTTGGCACCAAAGAGCCGGTCGTGGTTGGCCACCACCCCTTCAATCAGGTTCTCGAGCTCCTGCTCGGAGAACTTGAGCTTGCGCTTGCGGCCAGCGCTGTTGCTGGGGCCAGGGACAGGTTCCTCGGACATGGCGGTCGCTATTTCTGCCATTTCTGGAGTCGCTAACGGTGGTTTAGCGTCTGCTTTCCGTCGTGCACACTCGAAGGATAGCGTCACTGTGGTGTTTGGGGGTGGGAACTGGCTGCTTCCTGGTTGTGATGTCATCACGGTGCTCGGAATGCGTCTTCCCGTTTTCCAGATCCCGCGAGAATGCGACTCGCATTCCCGATCGCACGGGATTGCGAGTCGCAATCCCGTGCGATCGGGATTGCGAGTCGCAATCCCGTGTGATCGGGAATGCGAGTCGCAATCCCGATCGCAGGTAGCCTGGAATAGCGATTTTTCTGCATTTTTTGTAGGTCGCTAACGGCTTTAGCGCCCGCGTGCGAGTCGCTATTTTTTCCCCGAAAAGTACATGAATGCCGTTTTGCGTTTCCTCAATAGCGAGTCGCTATTAATCGCTATTAGGGACACGCAAAACGGCCCGTACATGAATCAGGCTGTTTGATTTTAAAATGTCAAATCTGTTGTATTTATGAATGCTTGTTTCTTAAAGACAAAGGGCCTCATTTACAAACGTTTGTCGTAGGGCAGGGGTGCAAGCCTTCCTCCTATGGCAAAGGGAAAGGACATGAATGTGCCGTATCTATCAGATATGGTGCATTCGTGGCCTCTTTCCCAATGCTGGTGCACAATTTGCTGCCATGCGCCAATGTCATGGTGCAAGGTCTTTTACCTTGTGGTAATGATTGTTTTTGTGCAGGAAGCGACACCTTCCTGCACAAAAACAATCAATGGAGGTGATTTGCTTCTTCTACATGTGCTGCTGAATGCAGCACACATTGAAAGAGGAAAAAATTGGGAGAAATAAAACTATTTCTCCTCGTTGCACCTCCCGTACGCCTCACATGGGGAAGTGTAGGCTTTTGAAGCATTCTCATATTTACAGAACGTTGAAAATCTGGGAAAGTGTCAAAATCCATGCGTGTTACATGGGAACATCCACTGTAACACCCATGGAACACCTCACACTGTATCTACAAGGCCATGAAAAGAGACGCAGAGTGTCTATACGTGGCCTATTTTTAAAAGCACAATACTGTGATATGCAGGCCAGGTGTGCAGTTTAGCTATTCGCACAATCTATCCTTGAAGTAACACTATTCTTCTATAGAACTGATTAGATACAACTCTGATCTTGCAAGCGGTAAAATAAAATACATAGAAGTATTTTTCTTTCTATACCTTTCCTCTCAGGTTTTCTTTTTTCCAATTCTGAACCAATCCTATAGTAAGAGTCACTCAGTTTCACGCATTACGGATTTTAGGGCCAGATGTATCAAGATACCCTTTTGCGATTCCCAAATAGCGATTTTTTCAGGAATCGCTATTTGAGAATTGCAAAATGGTATGTATGTAGAAATTCGCTATTTTTTAGCGATTTCTTAAAATTCCTTAATAGCGTTTAGCAAATTGCTAATCGCAATTAAGGAATAATTTCCCATTCATTTCTGTGGGCCAGGAGGCCTATAGGAATGAATGTGAAATTATTCTCAATTTGCGATTCGCAATTTGCGGATCGCAAATTGAGAATAATTTCAAGGGTGCAAGGGTGTCTTAAGGACACCCTGCTGCACTCCTGAAATTGACATGTGTGCGCATATGGCGTACATACATGCCCTAAGGGCATGTATGAGTGTCACATGCCACCTTTACAAATTGCAAAAAGTGCATTTGTAAAAGAATTCGCAAATTACCACCAACTACAAGTTGGTGGTAATTTGCGATTTCTTAGTGTGAAATCACAAAACTTTCTTGTTTCTTACATACCATTTAAGGAATCGCTTTTTGCAATTCCCTAAATGGTAGCGCAAAATTAAGGAATCACAAATTTTGCGATTCCCTTAATTTTGCGATGCGATTATTTTCATACATCGCATTTCCCATTTTTTAGGTCGCAAACGCTGCTGTTTTGCGATTCGCAGCGTTTGCGACAAAAAAAACGCTTGATACATCTGCCCCTAAATGTTGGAGGCATACCCCGGCATCAAGAACTTTCTTTTCTATTCGCAAACAAAACAGATCTGTCAATGAGCCCGCCTGCCTCTACTCACTGAAAACAAGGCTTGCCTCTCAGTACCATGGCTGTCACTCATGCTGCCTCTCGACTGGAGTTACAGGCAATGCAAGTACCAGTTCGCTCAGACGACAAATCCAATATTTCTGCGCTGATATATTTTCCACATCATATGGCTGCTGCAATTTAAAGTAAATTGGCTACTTTCTCAGTTAAATTGCACAGCGTCCTTACCTAACAGGGAAAAACTGCACCTGTGAAACATGGACATGACACTGCTCCAGCTTTCTTACAGCTACTTAGGAGCTCATTGCGCACTCTGGATATTTTTTATTCTTCAACGAGAATATTGAGCGATAAAATAAAAAATCATAAACATACTGAGCTTCCAGTAGTTTGATTAATGTGTGGGCGCTGGGAGGGAGCCTAGAATAGACTTGAGAAAGGGACCAGGAAGGAGGACAGTGGCTGAAGGAAACATCATGTCCGGCAGTAGCTTTTTTTAATCAGGTTCTTTCAGTAAAAAAAAAAAAAAATACAAATGTCTTGCAGGACCAATCATTTTGTGCATGGTTGCTGGTAGAATTAGGAGCTTTATAGCTAACATAGGTCTTCCAGAGGGAGGGAGACAGGGAATAGTTGAATGTAGATTGAGAAATTGACCAGGGAGCATGGAAATGAGTGTATCCTGGCACAGGAGAGCAGGGCAGAGCTAGGTGAAGAGCCATGTCTTCAGTTTCCAACCCAGGTACCATGTAAGAGGCTCCAATCTGTAGGGTCAGGTCATTTCAGGCTTTGGGAGTGAGGTAGGAGAAGGCACGGCTGCTGGTTCTTGTTCTGCGTATGCAGCCGATCTGTGCCAGCAGGAGTTCGGACGAGCAGAGGTGTCTGGTTGGTTTGTGGAAGTTGATGCACCCAGTGAGGAAGGAAGCGCCAAGGGTTTGCAGGGATTTGTATGTGTGTGAGAGGAATTTGAAGAGTGCATGTTTGTGGATGGGTAGTCAGTGTTGGGTGATGTGAGTGAGGGGTAGAAGCGTGAGTGTGAGTCTGACTGCTGTGTTTTGCATGACATGAAGTCTCCTGTTCAGTTGGGCGGTGATGCTGATATACAGTGCATTTCTGTAATCCAGTTTTTAGTTGATGTCTGTGCATGTGTTGACCAGGGTGCATTTGAAGTTTTTCTTGAGGATTTTAAAGGTGTGGAAGCAGGAGGCCGCAGCTGCATTGACTTGGCAGGTAATTGTCCTCCTCTCTTCAAAGGTTCTTGGCTGGGGATGTCAGACACGGTTGAATCCGAGATATGCAGCCCACTTGGTGGAGTTCTATAGTAAGGTATCTCTGCTGAAGAGTACCACTTCTGTTTTATCTGTGTTGAGTTTTAGACAGTTGAGTTTGATCCACCTGGTTTGTTTGGAAATGCAGGAGGAGATGCTGGTCTGGGTGCTCAATGTTTCGCCGGAGGAGAGGATGAGGTGGATGTCGCTGTTGTATGAAATTATGTTGATTCTGTGAATTTGGAAGGTGTTTGTGAATGGGACCCGGTAGGTGCTGAAAAGTGTGGGGCTGAGAGAAGATCCCTGGGGTATAACGCAGGTGAGGTTGGTGGTGGATGAGGTGTAGAGAGCGAGGCTGACTGACTTGGTGCAGTCTGTGAGGAAGGAGCAGATCCAGCAGAGTGCAGGCCCTTGTATGCCGGCTTTGCAGAGGCATTGAGTGAGGATGGGGTGGGAGATAGTGTCGAAGGCAGCAAATAGAATGATGAGGGATGCAGTACCTTCTCTGTCCATGATCAGTCGGATCTATTCTGTGGTGGTGATGAGTGTGGCCTCAGTGCTGTGGTTGGGCCTTAACCCGTTTGACGCTCATGACGAGGTCAGCTCGTCATGAGGCACAGTGGAGCTGTGCTCATGACGAGCTGAGCTCGTCATAACAGCCTCGGAACGCCCATGCGGGGATATTTCCCCTCCTGTGCGGGGCATTCCATTGAGTGGGCGGAGTCATGACAAGCTTAGCTCGTCATGAGCACAGCTCCACTGTGTAGCGTGACGAGCTCAGCTCGTCACGAGCACCGCGGCACTGCGCGCCCCCCCCCCCGCACCGCAGGGGAATTAGCCCTGCGGAGAAGGGGTTAATCTGCATTGAGTGGGGTCAAGGAGGTGTTTTTCATTGAAGAGGTTGGTTAAACACTTGCTGATGATGTTCTCCAGGACTAAGGCTGGGCAGGGTAGTGGGGATATCAGGCAATTGTTGTAAAGCATCCAGATCTGCTGAGAGATCTTTTTAGGAAAGGGAGTATCTTGGCATACCTCCAGGCATCTGGTATGGTGGCTATGCAGATGGTGTTGTTCAGTATTGGGGTTAGGGCTGAGCTGATGGGGCTTAGTCCTTTCATGAAGATGTGGTGAGGGCAGGGGACCAAAAGTGCTCAAGGATGCATGGTAGATATGGTTGTTGCAGTTCCTGTGTGGTGATGGTGAGCCAAGAGGTCATGGTCCATTTCAGAGGGTTTTGTCCCGATGAGTAGGAGGGCTGCAACAGGGTATGGGTCCAGCTGGGGCAGGAAGATGTACATGTTGCTGATCGTGCTCCTGAAAAAAAGGGAGAGCTAGGTGCGTCCTGTGATGGCATGATGCTAATGGAGTTTGCAGCGGGAGTGGCAAAATACTTCATGATGGCAAAGATTTCCTTAGCACTCTTTGTGCTGTTTTTGGTGCTTCTGATGAGAGCTGAACATTTGGTGGCTCTACTTTGTTTATGGTACAATATTAGGAATGACCTGTAGGTGCTTTTGTCTGTGTCATCGTGGTTTTGCCTCAATGTGCATTTCATTTGATTGCAGTGGTGTTTTGTGAGTTCAACTTCTTTTGTATACCACCTTGCTTGTAGCCTAGCCCTAGTGGCCTTGTTGGCCTTGAGTGGGGCTAAGGTGTAAAATGCAGGAGTTGATCAGTCATCAAAGTTGGTGATAGATTTTGAGAGGTCCTCATGGTTTCGTGGTTGGTGGGCTAGGAGCTCCGAGAATCAAGTTTCTTCCGGGATCCTATTTCAGTTTCACTGTGCTGATTTTGAGGGGGCAGTTCTGCAGAGGTTAGAGATGAATATGTTGAAGAGGAAGAAGGTGTGATCGGTCCAGGTGAGGGGTGTGCGTTTGTTCACTGTGATGTTGACTTTTCTGAGGATGAGGGCCCAGTAGATGTCCGGTGGCATGGGTGGGGCCGTTCACTCACTGGGTGAGTCCAAGGGTCAACAGGTCCTCCTGGAAGTTGCTCATGGTGGGTTCGGTGAGGTCCACCAAATGGTAGTTGAGCCAAGTAGGACAAAGGTGATGGAGTCACATGCTAGAAGGGCAAAACACATTCTACAATGGTGCCGCTGAAATTGGTGCACCACTTTTGAGATTGATAGATGAGGGTGCCTATCAGAATGTAGGTGTCGGTGATGTGAAGTTTGAAGGCCAGGTGTCCCATACTGTTGCTTGTCTTCACGGAGAACGTGGAGTAATGGATATTCTCTTTGAAAATGATTGTGAGTCCTCCTCTGGTTCTTTCGGTTCTGTCTTGCCTTATGATCTTGTATCCATGGTGATGTTGGAGGCCAAAGTTGGGCCAGTCACTAAAAGTAGGTCCAATGAAAGGTTGTGCAGGAGGACTTGGACTTCTGTGGCATGTCTTGCAAGGGCAAGTGCATTGAGGAGAATGCAGGACAGGAAGAATGAGGGTAGCATGGGCCGGTGGCATGGGAGGTGAGCTCACTCATGTGTGTTGCATATATAGGATGTTGACAGAGCGGTGGGTACATGCAGGGTCATTGAGGGGCACAGATGAAGTGGCAGATGGAGCAGGAGAAAGAACTTTTGGTGTTGTCCAGCAGTGCTGGGAGGTGTGCCTGGCATGCAGGGTGAGGAGGGCTGTGGTGGAGTAGCATCTGTAGGAGCGACGGGATAGGGAAGGACCTGGGATAATGGTACTGGGTGAGGGGGGTGCATGGATGGTCGCAGATGGGCTTGCAATGGCCGCCATTAAGTAGGAGACAGAAACGGGAAGCAAGAAAGAGTGCAGCACAGGAGAAGAGGTGGAAAAGGCTGCCACTGGTGGGGGAGGGTGCAAAGGGGGAGAAAGAGTGGGGAAAAAGCAGCTAAAGAAGGCTTGCAAGTCAAGGCGCAAGAGAAGGTAGAGAAAAGAATGAGGTAATAGGGGCTGCAAAAATCAAAAGCAGGCAAGTCAGAGGCACATGAGTAGAGAAAGGAAAAAGCAGATAAAGAGAGGTAAAAGCACCTAAAATATGGCAAAAGCTCAAAGTGGCAACAAAAGTGAGTGAAAGAGCAAAAGGTCAAAAGTGGCAAAGAGCGAAAAGAATGAGTGAGAAAGCAAAACGGTCACGTGGCAAAGAGGCAAAGCACGAGTGAGAGGACAAAATGTCAAGAAAGCAAAGATAGAGCGAGGGTGAGCAATAAAGTCAAGGGAAATAAGGTCAAAGGGCAAGAAAGCAGAGAAATTAGAGACTGTAGAGAACAATTGAGAAAGCAGGGATACCAGTGAGAGATAGAGAGCAAAGGGTTGAAGAAGAAACAAGAGAAGTAACAGAAGGAGCAAAGCAGGGCGCCTGCTTACATTGATGGAGCTGGGTCCAAAAGCGCTAGGCCTTGTTGGAGGACCGAGCATAGGGAAGTAGCCTAGGCAGGGCCAGGCCAAGCCTGTTTAATCTATGAACCCAATGATCCATGTCCCTTTATTAGCCTCGCTTCGGACTCCTATTCGCTGCTCTGGGGATAAAGAAAGGTGAAGGGGGAAAGAGGACTCGACAAACACTATTTATTTCCTTCTTCTGGTGCTAAGTCATGACACCTGAGACCAGGTAGGAAGAGTAGTGCCAGTGGCACCCAGGGTCAATTCAAATATACTAGCTGATACCTCTGGGAACTCCTAATTGATTTCTGTGAGGACAAAGATAATTTTCTTCTTCTGGTTGCTTACCCCTCTAAAACGAAGATTCAGGTTTTGAGTCAAGTCAGCAGAGAGAAAGGATGGGAATCTAACTCCTGAGACCCAGATTCAGGAAGAGTTATTTTAAAGGCAGAAGTCTACATATAACATCCGAGTCACAAAAAGTACACTGCAGATTTACTACATAGCTTGAGTGTAGATTTCCAAATTTAGGGAATTTTGAAAGGGTTCCAGGAGTAGGTCTGTAAACTAATAACACTGGCTAGCAGGGACATCTTAAGGATTATGGGGCTGGGCAAAAAAATATTTTGGGGCCCCCTGTTCGGACCAGCTATGAATTTATTATCCAATTTCAGGCCCTCTTTGGCTTGGTCACTCCTCCAAATTCAAACGGTGTTTACATCTAATATTCAGGGATGTGTGTTTTCAATATTGTATTTGTAAGTTTGTAACACAGCAGTAGCCCAGTAATATTACTGCACATAATTTCTGTGACACCCTCCAATTTCTCATGTGTAAGTGTCCTGTTTTAATCTAAAAGAAACTGTTCCTATGGATGTTGCATGAAACATAAGAATCTATGACAGAATATCGACAGACAAAATATCGACCTACAGAAACATCGACGCTGGAATATGGAAGGCAAATATATCTACATCCCATCTACAACATGGTAAGTACAAAAATATCGAAACAAAAAAAATCGATGTTAAAAATATCTTAATTAAAAATATCGCTTTATATCTGTTAAAAAATACTGTGTAAAATAAAGTAAATAATACTTATAAGTAAAATAAACATGGTTAAAAATATTTAGTAATGTTTAAAATTAATAAATAATACATATATAATAATAGAACATTAATTAAACACCTATGTAAAATATATATTATATACTTACTTATTAAGTTTTAATAATTACTTTAATTACTTATAAATTATTTAAAAATACTATAAATTACAAATAGACCTGCACACATAAAATAATAACAAAAAAGTAAATAATTAATTTTAATAAATTAAAAAAATTAAATATACTTTCAATATTTTTAAAATTAATAAAATAATACATTATCTAAATTCATTCAAAAAATATTTAATAGAAAAATAAATAAAACTACTATTTAAAGTCCCAAAAAAACTACAGTATTAAAAACATTGGATAGCATAAGACGTAAAATTACTATTGCCACTCCAGAAAATGCAAAAGTAGGGAAAACATTGGATAGCTTAGAGATAAAAATTACTATTCCCACTCCAAAGAGTGAAACAGTAGAGAAAACATTGGATAGCGTAGGGGTAAAAATTACTATTCCAACTCCAAAGAGTGAAACAGTAGGGAAAGCGTTGGATAGCGTAGGGGTAAAAATTACTATTCCCACTCCAGAGAGTGAAACAGTAGGGAAAGCGCTGGATAGCGGGTGGGTAAAAATGACTATTCCCACTCTATTGAGTGCAACAGTAGGGAAGGCGTTGGATAGCATAGGGGTAAAAATTACTATTCCAACTCCAGAGAGTGAAACAGTAGGCAAGGTGTTGGATAGCGTAGGGGAAAAATTACTATTCCAACTCCAGACAGCGACCGCTGAGCCTGCTCCAGGCGAGGTCGCCCCCACACCACTGCTCCTGCCCGCTGTTTGCCAGCACCCTGCCCTGCTGACTGCTGTGCACTTCCTGCTGCTGCCTTCCTTTTGCCTCGGCATTCCGCCGTCTGTATTGTGCCTTTGTTTCCCCTCTCGCCTTGTGTACCTAACTTTTGATTTCCCCTCTCCCCCTCTGCATTCCGCCGTCTGTATTGTGCCTTTGTTTCCCCTTTTGCCTCTCGCCTTGTGTTTTTAACTTTGTTTTCCCCTCTCCCCTTTTGCCTTCTGTACCCCTTCCTGTGAGCCTCCTTCCAGCCGCCGGACGACCCAGCCGCCGCTGAGCCGCCCTCGGTCCTCCTTCCCGCCACTGCCCTCTGGCGTCTCCGCCCCCCTCCTGCCCATTGGCCGCCCGCTCCCGCCACCCAGCTGACCCGCCCTCCCGGCTCCTCACTTATGACGCCCCCAGAGCGACCGCACAGCAGACGCGCGCAGCGGGAGCACCGATTGAGCGCCGAAGGTGCGCCAAAGGTAAGCCCGTCTGCGCCCGTCCGCGCCTGGACCGCGCCCAGCGCCAGACCCCCTGGCCTCCGCAGTCGCAAGCCCACCCGCAGGACCTACGACGCCGCCGAACTCAGCGCACTCAACACCGGTCGGATCCCCGGATGCTACCGTGCCACTCCGAGACGCACCCACGGACCCTTCAGCTGTCATTCCTGCAAGTTCACCAGCATCCGGACCTGCACTGCACCAACACCCGCCAAATCGAGCACCAGCAGCAACCACCTGAAGTGCATCCTGCTCAACACTCGCTCCGTCCACAGACACGCCGTCCAACTTTGGAACCTGATCGACACCGCATCCCCAGACGTCGCCTTCCTCACGGAAACCTGGATGAACGCCTCCTCAGCGCCCGACATCGCCATCGCCATCCCGGACGGATACAAGATCACCCGGAGGGACCGCGTCAACCAGACTGGAGGAGGCATCGCCATCATCCACAAGAACACCATCCGCATCACGACCAACACCGACGACAACCTCACAGCCGCCGAACACCTGCACTTCCAGATCCACACCGACCTCAAAACCACCCTCAGAGGCACCCTCATCTACAGACCCCCGGGACCACGCACACAATTCAGCGAAGACATCGCCGACTTCATCAGCCCGCACGCCCTCCCCTCCGCTGACTACATCCTCCTCGGGGACCTCAACTTCCACCTGGAGAACAACAACGACCGCAACACCACCACCCTGCTGGACAACCTCGCCAACCTCGGACTCAAGCAGCTGGTGACCTCCCCCACCCACTACGCCGGACACACACTCGACCCCATCTTCTCATCTAGCAAGCACATCGCCTTCAGCCACGCCACCGGACTCCACTGGACGGACCACAGCTGCGTCCACTTCAGCTTCAAAAAGAACACGACCCACCACCACCAGCAACAGGTCGCACGCAGAAATTGGAACAAGATCACGACCGACCAGCTCACCGCAGCCCTGAGCCAAGACCCCCCCCGCCAGCTCTGCGAACCCCAGCCAGGCCGCCAACACCCTCATGAAGTGGATCAGCAACTGCGCAGACGACCTCGCCCCACTGAGGACCCCGCCCAGCAGACCCGGCAGTAAGAAAGCACCCTGGTTCACTGACGAACTCAAGAGCTCCAAGAAGAACTGCCGGGCCCTCGAGCGAACCTGTCGCAGTTACCCTACACCAGACAACATGACCGCCCTCAAACTCGCAACCCGAAAACACCACCAACTGATCCACACCACCAAGAAAACCGCATTCAAGGACCGACTGGACAACAACGCACACAATAGCAAGGAACTCTTCAACATCGTCAAAGAGCTCTCCAATCCCAACGCCGGAAACAACGACATCACCCCATCACAAGACCTCTGCAACTCCCTCGCCTCCTACTTCCACAGCAAGATCGCAGACATACACAACAGCTTCAGCACACAACCGACGCACCCTATGACCGCACCACCGACCCCCACCACCACCCTCCGCGCCTGGACCCCAATCACCACCGAAGACACCATCCGCACGATGAACTCCATCCACTCCGGATCCCCAACCGACCCCTGCCCTCACCACGTCTTCAACAAGGCCGACGCCATCATCGCACCCCACCTGCGGGACATCATCAACACCTCCTTCAACACCGCTACCTTCCCAGAGAGCTGGAAGCACGCCGAACTCAGCGCCCTTCTGAAGAAACCATCAGTGGATCCCACCGAACTAAAAAACTACCGCCCCATCTCGCTCCTCCCGTTTCCAGCCAAAGTCATCAAGAAGACCGTCAACAAGCAGCTTGCCACCTTCCTCGAGACGAACGGATCCCTCGACCTCTCGCAGTCCGGCTTCCGGGCCAACCACAGCACCGAGACCGCCCTCATCGCAGCCACCGATGACATCCGAGCCCTGCTCAACAACGGAGAAACTGCGGCCCTCATCCTCCTGAAACTCTCCACGGCATTCAACACTGTCTGCCACCGCACTCTAGTGCAGCGCCTCAGCAACGTCGGAATCCAAGAGAAGGCACTAGACTGGATCATCTCCTTCCTCGCCGGAAAGACACAGAGAGTCCGCCTCCCCCCGTTCAGATCAGAAGCCACCGAAGTCATCTGCGGCGTTCCTCAAGGCTCCTCGCTCAGCCCCACCCTCTTCAACGTCTACATGAGCCCCCTCGCGGCCATCGCACGCCAACACAACCTCAACATCATCTCTTACGCCGACGACACCCAGCTGATCCTCTCCCTCACCAACGACCCCGCCACCGCCAGAGCCAACCTACACGAAGGGATGACAGACGTAGCCGAGTGGATGATGAACAGCCGCCTGAAACTGAACTCAGACAAGACGGAAGTCCTCATCCTGGGCTCGTCACCCTCCGCCTGGGACAGCCCCTGGTGGCCCCCCGCCCTGGGCAGCGCACCCAAACCCACAGACCACGCACGCAACCTGGGCTTCATCCTGGACTCCTCACTCTCCATGACCAGACAAGTCAACGCTGTCTCCTCATCGTGCTTCAACATCCTGCGCATGCTACGTAAGATCTTCCGGTGGATCCCCACCGAGACCAGGAAGACGGTCACCCAGGCCCTTGTCACCAGCCGACTGGACTACGGCAACTCCCTCTACGCCGGAACCCCCGCCAAACTCCAGAGGAGACTCCAGCGGATCCAGAACGCCTCAGCAAGACTCATCCTCGACATCCCCCGACAGAGCCACATTTCCGGACACCTGAGAGACCTGCACTGGCTCCCGGTCAACAAAAGAATCACCTTCCGTCTCCTCACCCACGCTCACAAAGCTCTCCACAACCAAGGCCCAAGATACCTCAACAGCCGCCTCAACTTCTACACTCCCACACGCCATCTCCGATCGACCAACCACGCCCTCGCCGCCGTCCCCCGCATCCGAAGAGCCACCACAGGAGGAAGGTCCTTCTCCTACCTGGCCGCCAAGACCTGGAACTCCCTCCCGACCCACCTCCGTCTGACCCAAGACCACCTCGGCTTCAGGAAGCAGCTCAAGACCTGGCTCTTCAAGCAGTAGCGGACCCCCCTCCCCAAGCGCCTTGAGACAATCCGGGTGAGTAGTGCGCTATACAAATGCTTGATTGATTGATTGATTGATTGATTGATTGCAACAGTTGGGAATGCGTTGGATAGCGGGTGGGTAAAAATTACTATTCCAACTCCAGAGAGTCCAACAGTAGGGAAAGCATTGGATACCATAAAAATTAAATATAACATACTTATAAATTATTTTTTTATTTAAATTTTAAATTTTAAATAACTAAACATCATTTAGAAATACCCATTAATAAAAATATATAATTACAATTGAATAATTAATGATCAATAAATTAACAATTAATACCAATAAATATTAATTAATAAATATTAGTTATCAAATAATAAATATTGAGCAATAAAATATTTAAAAAAACAAAAAAAATATTCTTTATTAAAAATTGATTAGCAATTACAAAACATTAAACAATACAATTATTTGTATACCAAAAAAGACTTTTTATAAGACATTAATTACCAATTATTAAAAAAATATTTCCAATAAAAAATAAATACATTACCAATTAAATAAATTAATTACCAATTACAAACATTAATTACCAATTAAATAAATTAATTGCCAAGTACAAATATTAATTACCATTTACAAACATTAATTACCAATTAAATAAATTAATTACCAATTAAAATAATTAATTGCCAATTAATAATTAATTAAACATACATAAATTATCATACCAATAAATAAAAATAATTAATTACTTAATTACAATTAAAATACTTCCCACCCAATTCCCCTATAAACCCACTACCCGCTACAGAACTTAAACACAAAAATTTATTAAAATTAATTTATAATTCCTTAAACATAAAAATTCATTTAGTATAATTAAATTACTTGCCACCCTATTACCCTATAAACCCACAACCTGCTCCGGTACTAAAACATAAAATTGACTTAAAAATAACATTTTAAATATATGAAAATAGTTCACATATAATTTAAAACAAGTAAAATACTTAACAAAAAGCATATAACACATACATATTAAATACATATCAAAATACATAACAATAGTACAAATATCGATATTAGTAACATCGAAATTAGTAACATCGATATATTTGATATCAATATTACTGACTTCGATATTACTTACATCGATATAAAAAAATTCGATATTACATACCTCAGTGTCGATATTCTGTCCAAAGATATTCTTGACATCGATATTCTTTACCTTCGATATTTCTAACTCGATATTTCTGTAGGTCGATATGTACAGGGGGGAATAATGAGGAATGCAAAATTGTCTTTGCAAGTCTGTGAGTGCGATTGATTTTTGCTCCCTAAGAAAATTATTGTTCATATGGAAATATTCAGTGCCCTATTTCCTTACCAATTTGAGGATGCTACCTGCTCACTCTCTCAGTTGAAAACAATTAAATCCTGCTCTTGGCAGCAGTACATTTAGGACAGTTTCAATTGTTGGAATGGGTTGGAAACTAGTTTGTGAGTAATCACAAACTCTCCAGATGTTTGTGTTTCCAAATCTTCGAGGGCACCCTTTCATTGGAATGCTTACTTTGTAATTCAATTACAATGTACCCCTATGTGACATAACACTCTCATGATGTAAGATTATCATTAAGGTTACATCAATTTACAATTAGAAAATCACCTTTTGTGAATTCCTTTTGCCGGCTTTTTAAATGCTTCATGTATGCATATAAGGGAATTTGTTATGTTATGTTACCTATTTTTATAGCATACAGCTGCCTCAGCAAGGAGGCGTCCCGGCGCTGGCAGCAGTATCAGTAAGGAAACCAGGGACTAAGCCACAGGAAAAAGATATGTTTTGGCAGCCTTTCTGAATGTTAGCAGGCTATCCAGACACCGAATCTGATAAGGCAGGGAGTTCCGTCCCTGAGCTCGGAGATGCTTCACTCGAGGGACCGTAACCAAATGTCCCGCAACCAAATGTCCCGCAGAGCGTAACTGGCATGTAGGTATATAGGGTATCAAAAATTAGACAGAATCTCAGGGGATGAAAGTTTAAGAATTTTAAAAGTCAGACAAAGGGTCTTAAATTCGATCCCTTTGGTCATTGGCAACCAATGCAGACGTTGAATAGCCCCGTCACAGAGCAACTTCTAGGAAGCCTAAGCAGGACCCAAGCTGCTGCATTCTGGACTCACTGCAGACGAATCACCTCTGCCTTGTTTGCCCCTAGAAGGAGCGAAATTGCATAGTCCAGTCTGGACAGAATAGCCACCTGAACTATCATCTGGCAGGTAGAAGGATCAAATAACCCCAGCAAGGGCCTTAGTCCCCTGAGCAGCCCAAAGCAAGTGCCTGCTACTTTCTTAGTGTGCTCCAGAAACCTAAGAGTGGAATCCATCCATATCCCGAGATTTTTTACTACCAACTCGGTGGTGGGAGCACTACCCAGAGTATTAGGCCACCGTTGCTCACTCCAAAGTCCCTGATCTCTCCCCACCAACAACACCTCAGACTTATTGGCATTGAGCTGAAGGCAGTTGGTGGTCATCCACTCTGCGACGGCCGGCAGGTCGCTCCGAAATCTGGAGGCGCCCCGCGTAGGGTCGTCGGAGAGGGGCACCACCAACTGCATATCACCAGCATACAAGAATGGTCAGACCATTGTCCCTGGCCACAGCGGCTAGGGGTTGCACATACAGATTGAACAGTACGGGACTCAGGGCCGAGCCCTGAGGAACACCCTGCCCGATGGACTGGGCACGGGAGAGAAATGCAAATCTAGCTATGGAACAGCAGAGCATGCACTGAGGGGAGAAAGCCTATGGAAGTTGCAAGAATATTTACTCAGACGTGAGAGTGGTGAGTAACCTAAAATGTGTGGTGAAAGTGTTCTTTGAGAGGAGTCTTCAGTTCCTTACCGAAATACAGGCAATAGGCACAGCTAGAAATAGTAATGTTCCAGATCCTGGGTGTGTAGACTGAGGCAGCTTGCTTTCTGGTCTTTTTTTCACTGCAGTCCTTAGTTTTGAGTTTAGTTATGCTTTGGCTCCGTGTGTAGTAGTAGGTTTCTTAGCGACACATGCAGAGTTAATGTTTCTGGGGGCCTTGTATGTGATGCTTCTGGTTTTGAAGATGATTCAAGCCAGTAGGAGAAGCAAGTACAGTTCCTTCGAGGAGGAGCTTCGCGCACAACCAAGATGGCCGCGTGAGCACAGGGCTCCCGAGACCCTCGTAACCTCCCGAATATATCCTGTCATTTATCCTGTTGGCAGTTGACGTCTTGATGCGTATGAACCACTGGTGATCCCGAAACCGTTGCCGCCATTCCGATCGGACCCCGGTGACCGGAGTTGTGGCCCTGAGACATCTGCGGCCTTCGTCTTCTGGATGCCCGGCGCCCGAGTTGACAGGGTGCCCGGGGCGTAATTGAACAACAACGGCTTGTTACAGCGTGAGACCCCGGTCCCGTTTAGTTTCACTTTCATTTTTGGTGGTCGCTGGGGTCTCAGACCTGGGGCGCCACATTGCCAATCGCCCTCTCGGCTGCCTTCCTCATTGATGCCCTGGTTGACAGTTCCTCTGGAATAAACGTGTTTTCTCCTACTTGGCTGGTCTGTCTGTCTCCTCTTCCCTCGCTGTTGCCTAGGGGGGAAGAAACTAGTGGACAATATCACGACATGGCAGGAAAACCTGATGGAGACAAGCAGAGGGTTAAGAATACCAGAAGGGGCAGCTACACGCAAACCAACGTCATGGATCGATATGCCCAGATTCGAGGGTCGCCTGGTGGGGCCGGCGGATCGCAAGAGAGCACGAAGTTGTCGTCGTCCCCGAAAGAGGAGCCGACGCTGCAAGACGTGATGGCCGCCATTGATGGTATCCAGTCTCCCCTTGGGAAGCAGATGGAGACTCTTGCCCATAAATTGGACACGGTGGCGATCGAAGTGAATTTGATCCGGACGGATCTAACCAAAACCAATGAGAAGGTTAAATCGTTGGATATCAAAACATAGAGCCTTACGGATGACGTTGTTGAGTTGCAAACCACAGTCCGTAAGCTTGGAGCTTCCAATGACATAGTGGTTCGTCACCTGGAGGAGTTTGAAGGACAGGCCCGGCGGAACAACGTTCGTATAATTGGGGTTCCGGAAAAGGCAGAAGGGCAAGCAACAGACCTCTTTGTTGAGGACCTTATCATCAACCATTTAGCACCTAAGGGTTTGAGCAAGTTTTTCATGGTGGAACGGGCCCATAGGATCCCGTTCGGACAACCGAAGGTGGGAGCCCCGCCACGGCCTTTGATAGCACGGATTTTTAATTTTCGGTACAGGGATGCTATCCTGCAGGCCTCTCGTGCGGGAGGTCCTCTCAAGTTTGAAAACTCTTCCATCAGCTTCTACCCGGACTTCACGCAGATGGTACAGAAACAGCGTCTCAGTTTTCTGGGGGTCAAGCGACGTCTTCGGGATATGGACATGAAATATGCCATGCTCTTTCCTGCCAAACTGAGAATTGAACATAACGAAAGAGTGTACTTTTTTGATAAGCCTGAAGTTGTGGCGGACTGGTTGGACACTTTGACTCCCCGAGGAAATCCTGAGAGCCGACCTGGCGGAGCTGAGGGAGGACTTGAAGAACAAGAGTAGGCACCACCGGGGTCGATGAGAGAACTTTCATTGTGGTGATTCCGTATCTGATCTGTTACTGTCAATATTATTTTGTTAGAGGAGGAGCTTGGCGGGCATCCGAGATGGCCGCTTGAGCACAGCGCTCTCCGGACCCTCGCCGCTCCCGACATTTTATCCTGTCTGAATCCTGATTTCTTGCAAGAATTCGTGTAGGGGACGCTTGGCTGATTACCCTGGCACTTTTCAGGAATCGATTTGGATCTCGTATTCCTGAGTTATGGTGCTCTGAACTTTTGGGCTCCGCCCTTGAGGTGCGCCCGGGACGGGGTGCGGTACTGTAGCCGTCCTGCAATTGAACAACAACGGCAGGAGATCTGGCCTTGTGGGTCCCCCCTTCCTAGGTTTCGGTTTCGATTCTGTTCCGACTTGGGCCACGGCTGTGGATGTCGTGTTGCGACTGAGACTTGGAGGCGGATCGGCTGTTGGGCTTTCATGTGACCTATTTGCTGGTTTGGCGACCTCCACCCGAGTTGTGCCCCCTTTTTATGTACTTTTGATCCTGTACTTTGGGTGTCGGGCCCGTCGAACCTGGTGGCTCGTCCTGTGACGCATCTTCAAAATGGCGGGCAGAGGGGACAGAGAGACGCGCAAGACGAAAACACCTCTGCGCGGAGCTCCAGTTCAATCGAATGTCATGGACCGTTATACCCATTCTAAGGGGTCCCCCGGAGCTGCCCTGCCTGGTTCTAGTATTGCGTCCGAACGAATTTTGGAAGAATCGGCGGAGCCCTCCTTACAGGATATCATGGGCGCCATCTCGGGTGTGAGAGAATCCATCGGCCTACAGTACGAGGCCTTGGCCCACAAACTTGACACCGTGGCTATTGAGGTGAATCTGATTCGTGCTGATCTCGGCAAGACGAATGAGAGGGTACAATCACTGGATATTAAATCCTCTAGCCTTACGAATGACGTCTCGGAGCTCCAAACTGAGATTGGAAATCTCCGTCGGGGGAATGACTTCATGACCCGTCGCCTGGAGGACTTTGAAAATAGGGCGCGTCGCTGCAATGTTCGCCTAGTTGGTGTACCGGAAAACCCTGAACCCCACTCGGTGGATCTCCTGGTTGAGGATCTGGTCTTGAACCATTTGGCCCCTTCTGGTCTCACAAAATTTTTCACGGTGGAACGTGCACATCGTGTTCCAGGGGGCAAAGTCAAGCCGGGAGCCCCGCCGAGACCCATTGTAGCGAAGCTTTTTCATTATAGAGACCGGGACGCTATCCTGCAGGCCTCGCGGGTGAAGGGCCCGGTGGCCTTTGAGAACGCTACGGTGAACTTTTACCCGGACTTTTCCCAACAGGTTCAGAGACAACGTATGGAGTTTCGTGGTGCCAAGAAACGTCTCCGGGATCGGGGCCTACGTTACGCCATGCTCTTTCCCACTAGACTCCGGGTTGAATACAATGAACGTACCCTTTTCTTTGATCGGCCAGATGCTGTTAATGACTGGCTGGACTCATTGCCTGACCGTCCTCCTGAGACAGACTCCGCCGCTCACCCTGGCGGTGCCGAAGGTGGTGTGGAGATCTAACTGTTCGGCTCTTATGTCTTATTTTGAATACATTCTCAGGGGTGTTGGCCGGCGTCCCTCTACATTGCGATCATTCTGTCTTTTCGTTTGTTATTTTTGTTCTTGCTGAGGTCGGGGGGTGGATGGAACGGAGACCTTTCCTCCTCCGGGGTCTTTGTGTAGAATAGGGGTTCTTGGGCGACAGGCACACTGCAGGTTGGGGTGGCTCTTTAGCTTTTTGCAGGGGTGCAGGGTGGGGGGTGTTTCTCTTCAGTTTGGGGGAGGGGGGTTGGGAAGTTTTTTCTTTTCTGTGTGTTGTTTTCAAGGCGATTTGCTCCTGTGTTTGCTGCTGTTTCTGATGTCTAGCTCATGGACGAGGGGTCTTGGCTCGGGTGGTTGGGATGGGGGGTAGAGGGTTGAAATTTCTTTCCTGGAACGTTAATGGCCTGGGTGATCGTATTAAGCGCAGTGTGGTCTTAAAATGTATTCGACGTTTGTCACCGGACATTGTTTTCATGCAAGAAACCCATTTGATTGGTAATGTTTGTTATGCGATGAATAGATGGGGCTACCGCCTTGTGGCGCACTCAGGGTTTACCTCCGGATCTAGGGGTGTGGGTATTCTTGTTCGAACCTCCCTCCCCTTGGCTATTGATGAGGTGATTCATGATGACCGTGGGAGATATACTGTCCTGGTGGGTAGATATGAAGGCCGCACCCTATCTCTCTTCAATGTTTATGTTCCCCCGGGTTTGCAGGCCTCTACTTTTACTGACTTGGGCCGTGTTCTGTTGGATCTCCCTGATAGCACTCTCTTTCTTGCCGGTGATTTTAATTCGGTGCTTTCCGGCCTTCACGATCGCCATCCCCCTAGAGATACCCCGCAGGCTCAGCAGTGGTTGGGTGGGTTTTTGGATACCTTTGGCCTTGTGGACTGCTGGCGACTGTTGCATCCTACTCAACTCCAATACACCTTCCATTCTGGGGCCCATGGCAGTCTGTCCCGGCTGGATTATTTCCTGATGCCCGCAGCCCAATCATCGGCGGTTCGTGAGATTTTACACTTGCCGAGGGGTATTTCTGATCACTCGCCGCTCTGGCTTCGTTTTGAGGTTGGGGTAGAGGCGGCGGGCCGAGTGGCTCCCATTAACCCTTGGTATCTTTCCTCCCCTGAGACTCGTACCCTCTTGCTCAAGTCCATGGATTCATATTTCCTGGAAAATGAGGGGTCGGTCTCTTCGGCTGTGTCCCTGTGGGAGGCTTTTAAAACCGTGATTCGTGGACAGGCCCTTTCCTTGATTGTTGAAGCTAAGAGGGCAGGGAGGAAGGAGGTGGTGGAACTTGAGGGGGAGATCTCTGCTTTGGAGGACGAGTTGGAATCTGGTGTCACGCCTGACAAACTCCATGCCCTGGGTCTCAAACAGTTTGCGTATAAATCTCTGGTCACTGACGCTGCAAAGGTGATGTTTCGTGAGCAGCAGGGCAGATTGTATGATGTGGGTGACAAAGCGGGAAAACTCCTAGCGTGGTTGGACAAGAAAGAAAGGGTTAATCGTGTGGTGCCCGTGATTCAGTCTGCGAGTGGTGAGAAAGTGATAGATCCGACCGCCATTGTTGATCGTTTTGCGGAATATTTCCGTGTGGTATATGCTCCCGTGTCTGTGAGGGATGTTGACGACTCCCGCCTTCTTCTGCGTGATATCGCTTTGCCCTGTGTCACCGACTTGGACCGTATTGCTTTGGACTCCCCTTTTACGAATGATGAGATAGCCAATGCAGTTCGATCGCTCCGTTCGGGCAAAGCACTGGGCCCGAACGGTTTGCCTATTGAGTTGTACAAATTATGCCCCGATAAGGTGGCGCCGTATCTCCGCGCCATGTTTCTAGAATCTCGTGAGCGGAACATGCTTCCCTATGATCAGCGTCTGGCGACAATCGTCGTCATTCCCAAAGAGGGTAAACCACGTGACCTCTGTTCCTCGTATAGGCCCATATCCCTATTAAACGTTGAACCTAAGGTGTTGGCTAAACTTTTGGCGACCCGTCTCCTTTCGGTTCTTGGAGAGTTGGTCCATCCGGATCAGTCTGGCTTTATCCCGCATCGCAACACTGCTCTGAATTTACGTCGCCTTCACGGCGCGCTGGCGAGGGCGGGGCTTTTGACTGAACCGGCCATTTTGGCGTCCCTAGATGCCTCCATGGCCTTTGATACTGTGGAGTGGCCCTATTTATGGGCGACACTTGAGAAATTCGGATTCGGGTGCGAGTTTATTAGCTGGATTAGGCTGTTGTACGCGGAACCTCTGGCGCAAGTTGTAGTGAACGGTAGAGTGTCGGCCCCCTTTTCCTTGGGCAGGGGTACCCGTCAGGGCTGCCCCTTGTCCCCTCTGTTGTTCGCGCTCGCTCTTGAACCGTTGGCGGCCTGGCTCCGTTGGGAACCGTCCCTTAAAGGTATTCGTTGGGCCCCGGACTTCGAAGACCGCGTCTCGCTTTATGCGGACGACATCCTCTTGTATCTTACTTCCCCTCGCAAGTCTCTATCTGTTTTATTTGACGTTCTTGCGTCCTTTGGCGCTAACTCAGGCCTCGTCATCAACTGGTCTAAATCCTGTGTATACGTTTTGTCTGGTATCTTGCCTCCGTTGCCGAGTAGACTTCCTCTTCAGGTGGTCCGGGATGGTTTCAAATACTTGGGGGTGTTCGTTACCTTGGATCCGTCCCTTCGTTTTGATCGTAATCTCCTTCCCCCGTTGCTTAGGCTCCGTTTGGACGTTGCCCGCTGGCGCAAACTTCCCCTGTCTCCACTGGGTCGGGCGGCCCTGTTTAAGATGATGTCACTACCGCGGTTTCTCTACGCTCTCCAGAATTATTATGATCCTATCCCCAAGACCTATTTTCGGGAGATTGAGAGCCTTCAGAGGCAACTTATTTGGGATGGGCGACCGCGCATTGCTCTCGCTAAACTTTCCATCCCGTGGTACGATGGGGGCATGGCGCTCCCCGACATTAAGAGATACTACTGGGCTTCCCATCTGTCCGCTATTAATCACGCTATGTTCTCTCCGGGTCGTAATCCGGCGTTTGAGATGGATAAACTTCAGCTTCCGGGAGGTGACTTTAATAGAGTGCTCTATTCTCGCTCCGCTGGGCGCCATCTTGTGGGACCTACTTTGACTGCTTTGACTGTGTGGCGTGCTGCGAATGTGAGCCTGGGCTGGGAGGATCGCTTGACGTTGGCGACGCCGCTTTATGCTTCAGAACGTCTGGGCGGTCTTTGGTCTTCCAAGGGTTTCGACCGTTGGGACTTGATTGGGATCTCTAAAGTGGGGGATGTATATTCGAAGGGTTCGGTGCGCCCGTTTCAGGCCCTCCAGGCTGACTACGGCCTGAGTAGTCGGGAATTCTTTCGTTATTTACAGATCAGGCACGCTTTGGTTTCGGTGTTTGCTCCTGGTGAGATTCCGCCTGACTCTTCCCCACTTGAAGACCGTATCCTTGACGAACATCTTCCTGATAGCACTATCTCCCTGATTTATAAAAAGTTGATTAACAATCGGACTGACTTATTGGCCCGGCTTCGGGAACAGTGGATGGGAGATGGGTTGGAACTTGATGATGAGGATTGGCAATCGGCCCTCTCCTCTCCGAAGGAGGTGGCTATACCGGCTCGACTCCGTTTGGTCCAATTGAAGATCCTTCATCGGGTGTACGTGACGGGACCGCGACTGATGGTGATGGGCTTTTCCTCCGATGGACTGTGTAAGCGTGGATGTGGTTTGCGTGCCACTTTCCTGCATATTCTTTGGGAGTGCCCGATGGTGGCTGCTTATTGGGTGGCCGTGCTTGATCTGATGACTGTGGTGACGGGGATATCCTTGCGACCGGAACCTCGTCGCTGTCTTTTGAATGTTTGGGAGCCCACGGACTATTCGGTGGCACAGACTAGATGGGCCACCCTGGGCTATATGATCGCGAAGCGAGATATTGCGCAACTCTGGGGGGCCTCCAGGCCCCCTGCCCTCTCGCAATGGGAGGATAATATGGATTGGTCCATGTTCCGTGAGAAAACTGTTTATGTGGCCAGGGGTAGACCCAGGGCATGGGTGAAGGTGTGGGGTCAATGGAACGAATACCGTGGCGACATTTGTACTCCTCCCCTTGAGGACACTGTCGAGACTACTCTATCTCCCTAGGCTGGCGTTCCCGGAATCTTCATATAGGGACTGAGCTGGTGTCACCGGCTCTTCCCCCCTTCTTCTTCCTGGTCTCTGCCCCCCTCCCCCCTCCCCCCCCCGCTCCATGCTCCTTAGTGCTTAGGATATTATTATTGCACCTCCGTTGCTGTCCCCCCCTTGCGTCCCTTGGGCTGACCTTCAGTGATACACTCTCGCCTTTTTGTATGTTTGTTCTTTCATTTATATAAAACCTGTTTTGGTCCTGTATATAATGTGGAGTATTGCATTGTTGATTGACGGTTACCTCTGCGGGCTTATGTGATATGTCTCTCCTCCTTTTTAGCGGCTGGCCCGTGTGGTTGTAGGCCCATCCTTGTACATTTCTGCTTGCTCAAATAAAGGTTTTTAAAAAAAGAAAAAAAAAAAAAAAAAAAAAAAAATATTATTTTGTTAGGGGGTTATGGGGACATCTTTGGGGTTTATTCCACCTCAGCTTTACTTTTCGTAGTTTAGTTGGGTGTGAGGGCGACAGGCACACTGCAAGTTGGGGTGGCTTTCTAGTCTCGCGCAGGGGTGCAGGGTGGGGGGTGTTGTAATGGGTTGTTTGGGGACCGGGGGTGGGGGGTTTGGTTGTTTTGCTTGTTGTCTTTGCAGGGTGCTATACTATTGAACGATTTCATTCAGGCATTGGACTTGGCTCGTGGCTGGATCTTCTTTCTCTTTTATGATGGGGGTAGGGGATTGAGGTTGATTAGCTGGAATGTTAATGGGTTGGGGGATAAGATTAAACGTGGGGTGGTATTGCAATTCCTGAAACGCCATTCACCCGATCTTGTTCTTCTTCAGGAAACACACTTGGTCGGGCATACATGTCACGCTTTGAATAGATTGGGATATCGGCTGATGGCGCATGCCGGGTTCTCCTCTGGTTCGCGTGGAGTTGGGATCCTTGTTAAGACTGCTCTTCCGCTTGAAGTGGACTCCACTGTCATTGATGAAAGAGGCCGCTACGTGGCAATTTCTGGGCGGTGGGAGGGTCGCACTTTTACTGTAGTTTCTATTTATGTTCCCCCGGGTCTACAGTCGACTACTTTCTCTTAATTGGGGCAGGTGTTACTTGATCTCCCCGCTGGGCTTTTGATCCTGGGTGGGGACTTTAACGCAGTGGTTTCCGGAAGGCTTGATAGATATCCACCCAGGGACCTTAAAGGGTCACATAGCTGGCTACCTGATTTCATTGATGTATTGGGTCTGGTGGATTGTTGGCGTTTACTCCATTCTACTCAGTGGCAATATACGTTTCTCTCTGGAGCCCATGGTAGTCTCTCTAGGATTGATTATGTGTTAGTGCCGGCTGCGCAGGCTTTCGGCGTTGTAGAGGCTCGCCATTTATCTCGAGGGATCTCTGATCATTCTCCACTATGGCTCCGATTGGATTTGGTCCCGGGTGCCGAGGGTCGGGTTGCCCCGATTAACCCTTGGTACCTTCGTAGCCCCAAAATTTGTACTGCCCTGGTGAAAGCGCTTGATCATTATTTCGTAGAAAATGTAGGCTCGGTTGCTTCCGCGATTTGCTTGTGGGAGGTGTTTAAGACCGTCTTGAGGGGTCAGGCCCTATCGTTGATTTCTGGCGCCAAAAAGCAAAAAGAGGAGGAAGTGGTGAAGATAGAGACTGAAATACTGTATTTGGAATCGGCATTGGAACAGGAGGTGACCCACTCAAAACTGCATGTTTTACAGCTGAAGCAGTTTGAATACAAATCACTAGTGTCTGATGCGGCGAAGGCTCTTAGCCGGGAGCAACAGGGATGGATATATGATGTTGGAGACAAGGCTGGTAAATTGATTGCTTGGCTGGATAGGAAAGATAGAGCAAGTCGTGTGGTGCCAGAAATCAAAACGAACGAGGGAGTCTTGGTTACAGACCCGCGGGAGGTAGTGGAGTGTTTCGCCACTCATCTCCGCAATGTGTACTCCTCTGTGTCTGAGAGGCCGGAGGAAGACTCTTGTTTGTTGCTTCGGGATATGACCCTTCCAAGTCTTTCTGAAGAAGATAGGGATTTAATGGATTCAGCGATTACGGCGGACGAAATAGCATTGGCTCTGGTTTCCTTGCGCTCGGGTAAGGCAATGGGCCCAAACGATTTGCCAATTGAGTTATACAAGCTTCGACCCGACAGGATTGCCCCGTATTTGAGGGATATGTTCAAGGAATCCCGCGATAGTGGATTTCTCCCCCGCGATCAACGTCTGGCCACTATAGTTGTTATACACAACGAGGGAAAGCCTCGGAACAAATGTGCGTCATACCGGCCGATTTCATTGTTGAATGCCGAGCCTAAGATTTTGGCTAAGGTATTGGCCAATAGACTAATCAAGGTTATTGGTGATTTAGTACATCCGGATCGATCCGGTTTTATCCCGCACCAGAATACTGCATTGAATCTTCGGCGGTTGCATGGTGTTATCGCTAGGGCAGAGACGCTGCGGGAACCAGCCATTTTGGCGTCTCTTGACGCCACTATGGCGTTTGATACTGTGGAATGGCCGTATTTGTTGGCAGTTTTGGCCAAGTTCGGCGTCCGCTCTGAATTTATCAGTTGGGTACGACTTCTTTATGCTGACCCCCTCGCTCAGGTAGTGGTTAATGGCCGCGCTTCTGAAACGTTCGCTCTTGGGCGTAGTACTCGGCAGGGCTGTCCGCTTTCTCCCCTCCTGTTCGCGTTGGCGCCTGAACCCCTGGCTGCATGGATCCGTTGGGAACCTTCCATGAGAGGTATCTACTGGTCCCCGGAACATGAGGATCGTATCTCCTTGTATGCGGACGACATCCTATTGTATCTTACTTCCCCCAGAAAATCCCTGATAGTGTTGTGTGACGTTTTGGTCTCTTTCGGTAAGAATTCTGGTTGGATCATCAACTGGGCGAAATCCTCCCTTTACGTACTCAGTGGTGATGCGCCGGCTTTGCCGCGTGGTTGTCCTATTCAGATCGTACAACAGGGGTTCAAATATCTTGGTATTTTTATTTCAATGGACTCTTTGATCCGATATGAGAAAAACCTCCTCCCTCCTTTGGCACGGTTGAGACGGGATGTGGCGGGGTGGCGAAAGCTCCCGCTTTCTCTCCTCGGACGTGCGGCCCTCTTTAAGATGATGTCCCTTCCTCGTTTTCTGTATGCCTTGCAAAATACTCTGGATTTGGTTCCTGGTAGCTACTTCCGTGTGGTTGAGGGTCTGCAAAGGGAGTTGCTGTGGGATGGTAGGCCCGAATTGCTCTTGCCAAATTAACACTCCCCTGGTACGATGGGGGTATAGCTCTTCCTGATATTAAACGGTACTATTGGGCATCGCAGTTGGGATCTATCAACCATGGTACATATTGTCCCGGGCCTCACCCGGGTTTCGTTATGGACCCCGGAGGTAACTACAATAGGGCACTCTATTCCAAATCGGCAGTGGGATCCCTGACAGGGCCGACGCATACGGCTGTGCGTGTTTGGCAGATTGCCACTGATGCATTGGGATGGAGGGATCGTTTGACCCTGGCTACTCCGCTGTTTGGATCGGATCGGCTTGGTAAACTGTGGAATACGAAGGGATTTGACAGGTGGGACCTTATAGGTATCACCAAGGTGGGGGACCTCTGGGCGAAGGGACAGGTGAAGTCCTTTGTGGCCCTGCAGACCGAGTTCAAACTGGGTAGATCGGAGTTCTTCCGTTATGCTCAAATTCGTCATGCACTTGATTCGGTCTTTCCTAAAGGGACGGAGATACCTGAATCTGCCCCGCTGGAGGATCCTGTGCTGGATGGATATATACCGGATAGTACCATCTCTCTGGTGTATAAAAAATTGATTAATCATAGAGCGGACCTTCTCTCCCAGCTGCGGGATCAGTGGACCCATGATGGCCTTGAACTTGATGAGGGGGACTGGCAGTCAGCAATCTCCTCCCCGAAGGGGGTGGCGATACCAGCTCGCCTTAGATTAGTGCAACTTAAAATACTGCACAGAGTGTACGTCACGGGCCCTCGTTTGGTGCAGATGGGTTTTTCGGAGGAGGGTCTGTGTAGGCGGGGGTGTGGCCGGCTGGCCACTTTTCTGCACATCATATGGGAATGTGATCATATCATCGATTACTGGCGCAGGGTCCACGGGGTACTCCAGGATGTGACGGGGATCGCACTTTTACCTGAAGCCAGGCGTTGTTTTTTAAATGTTTGGGAGCCCACCGATCACAATGTAGCCCAAACTCAGTGGGTGACCTTGGGAACGATGATTGCCAAACGCAATATTGCACAGCTCTGGGGATCCCAACGGCCTCCTACTATTGAGTGTTGGATGAATGTTATGGATTGGTTTATGTTTAGGGAAAAGACAGTGTACGTAGCTCGGGGTCGCCCCCGGAAGTGGCAGAAAATATGGGCCCCCTGGAATCGCTATAGAGGAGAGATATGTATACCTCTACCAACAACAAGGTAGCATTTGGTCACTATCTCCGAAGAGATTGAATTAAATAAATAAATAAAGGTGTGAATGGGTTACCTACAAGAGTCGTTCACTGGGCACTTTCAGACCACTGATAGTGTTCCCATCAGGCAACCGACCTGTACCGCCCTTCATCATTTGGGACAAACATCTTGAGGCACACTGGAAGTCGCCCAGTGTGCGATCACGCACAATTGTGCTATAATGGTTCTTTATATCCAAACGATTGGCTTTGTCAATGAGTAGGTACCAAAGGTTGCTCACAAGCAGTGCAAAAATATTAAATTAAACAAATTAATTAAATATAAACGGTGATGGTGCCATTAAAATAGGGTGAAGGAAGGAAAACAGTTTAATAGGGACCTTCCTTTCCCAACATTAAAAACAGTGGAAAAAAAGGTAGCATTAACAAATAACTACCTTAACAGTTGTTATGGTCGACATGTTTCTGCAGTGTTTACCTTGGGCCCAGAGGTCACCTACTGCTTCATCAGGACCTATTGATTCTACTGCTTGTAGTGAGAATAACAAAAAAAGTGTAAACAATATCACCTTAAGCTCTCCTGGATTGTAGAATTCCCGGATTTCATATAGTAACACACACACCAATATGCAAAAAAATTAGAGAGAAAACACATTAAGCTATTTTGTCGCATCTTGCTACAAAAATTCACAGCTTTGTCTAGTAGCTGTGGCTCACATCCTACTAGTAATGTCAACAACCACATATCACAATCTCGCATTAGCGATTCATGCAAGAGCTGGATGACTTATGGTCCAATACACTCACCTATTATTTAGGAGTGTAGCGCCCCACCTCACCCGGCATCAGCGCAGGTAGCAAGGAGCCCCGCTCTGTGGGAGATAATGCATGGATAAACAAACAAAGGCAAAAAGGTCAGAGGAAGCACCAACACACGAGGGCAACCGCTGTGTAAATGTCACTGGGCTTTAACAGACACTCTCGAGGAAAATCCTCATCGCAGCTAGTAAAGCTCGAGGTTGTGTTCTATGAATGGTTATAATCTTAACAGCACTGCGCGGCCCATAGGGTCATCGCGCTCGATTAGGCAGTTGTTTCTAAGTGCCTATAACGAAACAGATTTTTCTTTGGCGTGCGCCGTCAGTTGGTTTGCTGCAAGCGCGGCATCTAAGTAGAACCGCCATACTTACAAATCAGTCACCACACACCCAGGGCGCTTACCTGCCCGTCGGTACTCCAGACGTCCTTCTGGGCTGTCTGTGGGAGGTGCCGAACGGGCAGGAAGTGCCGATATTTACCAGTGTTGTGTTTCCTGATTTCTCTGTGTGGCGCCCTGACGTCATCACGGTGCGCCTAGTAATCATGGGGATTGTAGTTCGGAGCGATATAAACGGTTAAAAAACAGCGCATAGCGCGAATCGATCACTTACAAAGGAGATTTACAGTGTTAACCTCCCCGAACCTGAAAACAGATTCAATCCTGTAGACATCACGTCCTATATTAGAAAGCTCCAAAAACAGACCATTGTACTTAAGATTTGAAAAGACATGATTTGCGCATATCTTGTCTGATCGATACGCTGTATCATTATATACATATTCATGAACATAACTCTACTGTGTGGATAAATAGATAGTCTCTTGATTTATATGTGTACATGCCTTAGATATAGAATAAGGATACATTCTTCATGATCATGAGATTTTGATCGTGAGATATTTTCTTTTATCAAGACGGTCAGTACATAAGGACTCTTACAGACTTCATAGAGACATCCACGGAATGTCTTCATTCAGTCCTTCTTTATCCGTCCGAAGCTTATGTACCCATTTTTGTTCACGTCTGAACAGAAACACCTTCGTGTCAGTAATGTGTTTAGGGATCAGGGGTTGGTCTAGCACTGTCCAGTGTAGATCATTCGGCGTGTGCTTAACTTGCAGGAAATGATTAGTGAGTCTCGTTGACTGTCTGGAACACCGAATGGAACTTTTGTGCTCGGTGATACGTGTCTTTACTTTACGAGTCGTCATGCCCACATACCTTTTCTGGCAAGGGCATGTGATCAGATAGATTAGATTAGAGCTATTACACGTAGTGAATCTACGTTGCTCCCATGGGCGGTCTGTACCAATGTCTATTGTCTGTGATCTGGTGGTGTTGGGACATACTGAGCAATTGCCACAGGGATGATGCCCGGTAGCTGCCGGCATGTCCCACAGGGTACCCAGTGCTCTTGGTAAATCATCTTTAGGCCGGGTATGCACAAGTTTGTCCTTTAGGCTTTGCCCCCTCTTGAACGCAAACAGAGGGATCTCAATGCCGTCTGTTCCCGTATTTAGAATACTCCAATGTTTTTTCACTATTTGTTGAATACTATTAGACTGAGTCGTAAAAGTACTCACAAATGTCATGCGTTCTTGTTTAGATTTAGGTGGTGAGATCTCTAATAACCCCTCACGGTTATTGTTTAAGGCTCGTTTCTTAGATCTACGAACTAGATGTCTAGGGTATTTTTTATGCAGAAGATCTTGTTCCAGACTACCTGCATGGTGTTCAAAGCTATCTCTTGTGGAACAGTTCCTCTGGATCCGCAAAAATTGCCCGAAGGGCAAATTGTCCCTCAAGGATTTTGGGTGACAACTGTTGTAATTCAATAGTGAGTTTCGTGCCATAGGTTTGCGGTAGAGTTCGGACGCCAACCCTGTGGGTGTTGAGGTGATAAGTAGGTCCAGGAAGGGCAAGTGTGTCCTATTGTATTCAATGGTGAACTTTAGGAACTGATTCTTGCCGTTCAACCATTCATGAAAAGCAGCAAGTTCTACCACCTGAAACAGTGATGCCTGATCTCCCACATTCCCCCTGACCATCACGCTATATATTGCCTGAATGCTTCCTTTTGTCCTCTTCCTCCCCTCCCCTCACCCCTTCTTTATTATATTTGAGTGAAATGATGCTTGTTTTCAGGATCCGCCATCGCACAGTCTATCTGCTTGATGTACTTATCTGACACCTTGCTGTTTTCTTTGTTAATTTTCAATAAAAAGAAATATAAAAAAAAAAAGTACAGTTCCTTCAGTGTTGGCATGATGTGGTTGAGTTACCTCAAGCCATTAATAGAAAACAATCAGAACATGTAGCATACATTTCAGGAGTGTCAAAGTAGAGCATGGGAGACCCTTGAGCAGAGCATTGCCTCATTTAGGTGTGTGAAGACCACTGTTGTACTGTTGATCTGTAGTCCGTTTCAGGAAGGAAATTTGAACTTTTTCACTAAGGTCTTTTGATACTATGCTGTCTTTGTTTTCTTATTTATGTGTTCCTTCCAGAAAGGACCTGTAATGGGGTGAATTCAAATGTACATTTGCTGTGAGCTGGGGGTTGGGGAGCAGAGAGTCATTGCGACTTGACATTTTGAATCTGTTTTTTTGGTGCCATTGGAGAAGAGGAAGACCTCCATTTGAACAAGGTTGTGTTTCAAGTAAACTCTTGATATCTAGGTCTGAAATTACTTGAGGCAGGTATAAAATTCCTTACTATCATTTTTGGGAGCCCCCAGAATGGCATACTGGAATGCACCCCTGCCCTGGCTGACCCATGTTCATGTGAAACTGGCATCCTGACATTGCTAGCATGCTACTCTAGGTCGTGCGCAATGGCTTCGACCGGTCCATGGTAATCCCAAAGTCCTGAACCGGTTGTGTGATCTGTGGGGGAGGGGGTGGGTGCCAAGTATGCCCTCTTTTGTTGACACAGACTACTCTCAATGTACTGAGCTGCTGACATTAGGTGATTGTGGCAGCATATCGATGTATGTGAAATTAATACTCCTGAACAGACCTTTTTTCTGTGTCATAAAGGGCTGTGGCATACCAGCCCAACTTGGATAAAAGTTCAGCTTCGAATTGACACCCGGATCCTTGTACTGACATTCTGTGTATATGTGTCTTATGTAATTTGTTGATTTTGTGACAAAAACCATAGTGAGACTCTGGACACTGTGAGCATGTTTGCTGGGACCAGTGTGATCAATTCTGGAAGGTCTCTGGTATATCAGGGCAGAAGTTGCTGGGTGCATGTAACTTGCCCAGACAGTGGACGTTTATTACCTGTGTATGGAGGGTGTATTACCAGTGTAGGGAGGGTGGTGATTTAGACACTGAAGTGAAGGATCACGGAGACAGGACTACACTTAGAACGTGTGGACCTTTTAGTACAGGGTTCCCGATTAGTAATTCCTGAACATTGATATTTGGGGGATGGCATGGTAAGGGGGTGAAACAGCTGATTCTGTTGTTAAAGGTGAACAAGTTTTAAGGCAGACCCTGGCCTTTTGTTTGTTCCTCAGTGCTACTCTAGGAAGGCTGAAGACAGCCAGGTGCAGAGACTTTGGAATTGATTGTGTCATGCTTAGAGCCAAAATCATCACTACCCGCTGTGAGAGTCACCACTTTGTACAAAGTCTGCGTCTGCACTGCAGCCAGAAAATTTAATTTTCAAGGAAACCACCCCTGGAACGAACTTGTTCTAGAACCTTAAACTGTGGATCCATATCCCCTGTATCAAAAATAAGTATAAAAGTGGTAGCCAAACTATCCCACTCTGTTCCTGTTCCAATTTCTTCTTGCCAAAGAAAAGGAGTACTCTGTAGAATACTTGAAGAGTTGCTGTGAGACCCATGATGGTGTCTGCATGACAACCAATCACCCATAGTTGAGAAGACATTACCTGACGTTTGCACGGATTGCTTGACAATCTTTGGCTCTGACCAGCATCTAGAAGCCTGTCTGCCTACTCAGTGAGGGAAGCAGATTGCCTGCCCATGCAAGAGGAGAGACTTTCCAGGAGAAGAAGCCCAGCTGTGTTCCCAGCATGCGGAGCACCCAGAAGAAGCCAGCTGCCAATGGGAGCAACGCCGGTACTGATTTAAGTTGTGAGGGGCTTTCCAGTCTTCCAACTCTTTATGGCAAACAACAGTGTTGTCATCTGGCATCCCCTGTAGAATGCCCAAAGTAATTTTTCTGTCACTGCTGTCTTATGGAACATTCCCACCGATGAGCAGTCATCGCAGTCAAAGTGGAAAACTTGGCCAAAGACGAGCACTCTTCTAATTGGCCCGCATGCTGTTTCCCTTTAGCAGCCCAAGTGAGAAACAAGGACACAGGGCAGAATGTTTTTGATAACATTCCTTAGCTTTCCCTGTAAAGTCCCTCTGCTAATGGTTTAGTTGAAAGAGCTAACCGTTTCCTAGAGAGGGGTGTCCAAACTGTTCTTTCTTCAGGTTTGGATGTTAGAAGTTATCTCAAACAGAAACTTGGAGCTTACCATAGTATACTGTATTCCATTACTGGGGTGTCATCTTTTGAACTGTTAAGGGGTAAGTAACCAGGTCTAGAATTCTACCACATTGTTCAGATTCTTTAAATCGATCTCATAGTGTGAAGCACAACCATGCTTCTTGCATTCTTGATTGAGCGATAAACAACAGAACCAGAATTTTGAGAGCAGGATAGCCACCAAGGAGCAGATTGGTGGCTAGGAAAACCTCAAAGGCAGTGGCGGCTCCTCGAGGGAGTGCTGGGCGGTGGTGGGGGGTAGTAAACTCCGGCATACGGTCGAACGGAGTTAAGCAAATAAATAAATAACATTAATTACATTGCGTGTGGAGCATCGCCATTTGGCACCCTCCCACATTAACATACATAAACCCACAAACATTCATTTCAACATTAAAACCAGCCTAACATGATTAAACAACACATACCTAACCCTACATAACAAGCTACTAATTTTCAACACTACGTCAAACACATCAAACACTAAACTACCAAAACAACACCTAACTACACAAAAAATAAACATTTAATGCCCTAACAAATCTAACTACACTACTACTACCTCGACCCTACCCTAAAACTACCTTAAAAGTAAATTGAATTAAACTTACCTTAAAAAATCGAAACACAGCTCTCAACTGCGAGGTTCCGTCTTGGAAAATGACCTAAAATTGAAACAGATAGACAGAAAAGTGAGAAAATGGAAATAAATTTGGTGTAATAAAAATGTAAAAAAGGTGGACTCCCCGTAGTAAAGAATGGAGAAAAAGTTTTAAAAAATCAAAAACAAAATGTATAATTTTTTTGTCATGTTAAAAATCAAATGTAGAAAAAATGTACAAAAATTGTTAAATATATATTAAATATTATATCATCAATCAATCATCAAATCAAATTGACTTTATTTCGGATATATTGCAATCCATAAAAGTACACAATAGATAAAACATAATAAAAACATCACAGTAGTCACAAAGTCAATCTTAAATTACATACACTCAAATATATCATAAAAACGAGTGCATTGACAGAATCAGAATAAAAAGTGCAAGTAATGTCCAATACAGAATATACAAAATAAAGTGCGATAGTGCCATAAACTGCAGTTAATGCACATTTACTCATCCAGACAATTTCTTAGTCTCATAGTCATTTTTAAAAATTCTAACACCTGAAGAACACTATCAGGATGCAACAACTGTAAGTACACAAGGGCGGGTCTAATTTGGTTAAAATTTAATTTCTTTAAAAGGGTAACCAGAAACCGCTTACGGGGATATTCATAAAACGTACATAAAAATATAAAATGCAGCATATCCTGTGGAGACTTCCCGTCGCAGCCACAGGGAGCTGCTGGTTTCTTAAAAATGTCCGACTTGGGTCTAATTAAAAGCTGATGAAAGATGTTAAACCTGAAACGGGTCAGCAAAAATTTTTCATGGGTGGTGAAGGAGCATGTTAGATACAGTTCCATTGAATTACAGGTACTCAGCATAATGTACGTTCTAACATTAGGTTTCAAGAGCTCAACTTCATCTCTTACAGCATTACGGTTCAGGTAAAAAGCACTCTTAATTGCAGCAACATCACCCTTAACTATGTCCCCCGGGTTATCAAACAAGTTTACTCGGCCAAGCTTCAAGAATTGAGACTTCAAATATTTGAGCCAGGGCACTCGCATTGCGTGGTCAAGCGATAAAAGATCCTCCACTATCAAGTGGGTCAAAGGGATTGCATCACTTAACCATAATTTTACCCAGCACAGCAACGGTTTTAGTCCAACTATGTCAGATAAATGCAAACAGCCAAGTTCTTCATGAGCAGCTAAATTCGGTGTGCTCCCAGGGACACACAGCAGACGCTTTAAAAATTTATTTCCAACTATTTGAAGTTGTTCATAGTTTGTGTAGCCCCATATCTCACTTCCGTATACTGCAGTGGCTATGGATTTAGCGTTATATAATTTCATCATGGCCACATTTGGCTTTTTGCCCAGTTTAGAAGCAAGATTGAAGATAGAAGCATTTACCCTAGACATTTCCCCCTTTTTCTTGGCCAAGTGTGGGGCCCAACACATCTTCGTATCAAATAAGACCCCCAGGTAGGAAAACGACTGGGTGATGGGTATCGGAACATCATTCAATTTAAAATTGAACTTCTTCTTTGGTTGACGGCCAACATGCATTATGAAAGATTTTGTATTGTTGACCGTAAGGTCCCTATCAGACATAAATTTGTTAAAACCATTCAAAAGTGCCTGAAGACCTAGTTCTGTTCGTGAGATTAAGACCGCATCGTCGGCATATAAAAGCAAAGGAATACCCCTCGCACCCGCCCTTGGACAATCAGATTTTATCTCCTGTAATTCAGCCTCCAGGTCATTTATATAAAAATTAAAAAGATAAGGGGCCATAATGCACCCCTGACGTACGCCTTTATTGATTGGAAAACAACCCGTGGTTTCCCCAGTCGAAGAATACCTCACGTTGGCTCTTGTTTCATTGTGCAGATCCGCAAGGAACTCCACAATACCCCCATCTATTCCCTTCTCCTTCATGGTCCTCCACAGCCTCCCCCTGTTGACACAGTCAAAGGCTGAGGAGAGATCCATGAAGGCAAGATGAATTACGCCCTTCTGAACGACCGTATATTTATTCAGAATAAGGAACAGATTGAGACACTGCGTTATAGTAGAACGCCCCTCACAAAAGCCATATTGAGAAATTGTCAGAATGTGGTTCTCATTCGACCAACTTATTAGGCGTTGAAGTATAACTCTCCCCATGATCTTCACCAATGAATCAATTAGGGATATGGGTCGATAGCAAAGTGGGCTTCCCCTATCTCCCTTCTTGAATACAGGAACTATAGTTGATAGTCCCCAAGATTCTGGACATCCCACAGTGGCCGCAGCATTAAATACTGCGACCAGAATGGGCGCCCAGAAAGCTGGATCCGACCTGTAAAGGTCAGGGGGTATTCCGTCAGGCCCTGGTGCTTTATTAACAGTGAGGCCCATAATGGCTGCCCGAACCTCACTTTCATAAAAAATAATAGGGCTAACCCTGTCGCAGGGGGCATCAGTCATAGAGCTAGCATTTTCAGAGTAGTATAGACTTTTAAAATGGCCTTCCCATTCCTCTTTGGATATACAGCAAACAATTCCGTCCCCGGGGTCCTCGGACAAGAAAGGTTTCTTAACCAAAGCCCAGAATTTGGTGCTGTTATTCAAGGTAGAGGGGTCAAGCAATTCCTCCCACGCCTCTTTCTTCAATAGCTCCTTACGGGAGATAGTAATAGCCTTATATTCCTTTCTACAGAGTTTTACAACCTCCCGATCCCTCGGGGAAGCTGACAAAGCAAGCCTCAGCTTGCGAGCAGCTACAGTACAATCATGGCTAAACCATCTCGGCCCTACTTTTGTGTGGGTTTTATTAGGAACGGATAGGAACGCTGACACCTTCTCCGCTATATTTTGATAAGCCTCTAGAACCGTTTTAGGTTCACCTCCCCCGTTAATACAAACGTCAATGTCCTCTGCACACCCTTCAGAGATGTTTTTATAGAGTGCATCCGCTGAGTCAATTGACCATTTTAACCGCCTCCTCCCATCTGTTGTGCCCAAACTTCCTTGAACAGTATTTTTGGGACCACTTTTCCCCCACGGACAGTTCAAACAGATTGTGACAGGATTATGGTCACTAAATTCACTGGGGAGGATGCAAAAAGAATCTACAAAGGTTTGCATAGTCCTCGAGACGAGAATATGGTCAATGAAGGTGCCCCTACCATGTCCCTTAAAAGTAGGGATATCAAAACAGTATGAAGGATCCTTTAAAGACATAGCCAAAGAGAGGTCAAGGTCATTCATTAAGTCATTACACATTTCCCCCTCTACAGTGTGTTCCATATGCAGACAATCTGCGCGCGCACAGATCATTTCTGGTAAGCATTTGTGCAATGGATCAACACATGGATGCAGATTAAAATCCCCCAAAATCATGAGGTTATGGCCCACTTTTTCCATAAAATTAGAGACAAAGGAATTAAGAACATGGATGTGTTTCGGACCTGCACTATCAAGAGCAGCATTGTAAAAATTCACTAGTCCCACAAGAACATTACCACCAGATAGAATTAGTCCCATGACCCCTGCATGCTGAGCTTCCAATCTCCGTACTACACATGGTATCAGTATGGAGACAAAGACTACAAGACCCCCCTTGGGCCTTCCCCGCACAGAAGGCAGGGCCGGCACAAAGAAGGCCCTATACCCTTCTAAAAACAGATCAAAGCCCAACTCCCAGGTCTCTTGGAGACAAATAATAGAAAACTGCTTGATGTAAATAACCCAGTTTACATCAGACATTTTGGCCGCAAGACCAGCAATATTCCAGGAGACAGCAAGGATTCCTGAGGATCTGCCCACCGGGTTCAAAGAATTTGTAGTTTCACCTGAAGCCCTAATAATCTGAGCCGCAGGTGCCCCCAGTCAGTCACACTGCTCAAGACCGGATAACATTTCGAATCTATTCTGTATATTTACATTCGACCCATGATGATAATGGCCGTTACTTGAACTCCTATTATGAGTTCTAATGGGCCCACCAGACCCACAGGGATCAGTAACATTATAAAAGAACTGAGACTCCTGCACAGGAGTATAAGGTTCTAGCCCCCGCCTGGTTAAGTTCTGTTGTGATGTAGGTTTACAGAGATGCGCATAAAAATAACCCAAGGGACGTACACAAATACTATTCGTGTTATATACCAAAGCAGAAGCTCTCAAAAGGATAGTTGCCACGTGCTGGGGGTGTTTAAAATTTACGACTATACAGTCCCCTACCCCAGTCTTTTTAGATGGCCCTACCCAGTTTACACGTCTTACTGTCATAATTTGTTCCGAGTATGACACAGGGAACCCACAATTTTTGTTAAGCCAAGATACAGTCTTATTTTTCAAAGAGGATTGGGATTCATCAAAAGGAGATGCTGGATGTGTCCCACAAGGGGGCACATTAGTTAATACAGCCACAAACGGAGCACAATCTGGAGGTAAATTAAGATATCGATTATACCTCGGGGGTCTGGGCACTCTACTATTTGTTTGCTTTGTAGATGGTATCAAAGGGGCCGCTGCCACAGGGATGTCTGGGCGAATAGGGGTTTCAGAACCAGAAACCACTGCAACAGCAGCATTCCCCGTTGCCTTATTACGTATATCATTAATATCGGCAGGTTCTCTGCCATTACTCCCAGATTGTACATTTCCACTAGATGTACCACCATTCTTTACTGATAAAAGACCACCCAGCCTTGTTACTTCCTTTGCTAGGTTATCTATTTTACTCGTTAATGGTTTGATAAGCTCCTCCATTTTAGTTGTTAAAGAAGCTTCCAGTTTTTTAATAAGTGAAGCAAAAAAATCAGGGGTTATGCTTACACCATTATCATTACCATCATTGTTAGTGCCCGTAAAGACAAAAGGGGTAGGTATTACAGGGCTAAAAATAGCCTTACCATCCTTTTTCTTTTTGGACTTATCTTGCTTCCCCGTTACCTTTTGAGACAGTGTTCTACAAGTTCTTATGGCCCTAGTTTCTGGTTGGGGCTCATGTAACACAATAGTATCAGGGCTAGTATCAGGACATGACAGCACCTGAGGGTCAGATCCAGCCTCCACGTTAACTAAGATGGATACTGGGGGGTCAATGGAAATGACATCAGTCGAGTTAATCGCACATCCTTGTAATAGACTGATAGGGGAATTTTCCAATGGCATTTCCCCTACCACAGTGCTTTTCCCCAATGATGCACGTCTGTTGTTATTTATCTGACTTACTTTCCTAACCAGAAAATTATCAAGAGTAGCAGGGCCCGCCGGCACCTTACCTTCTTTGGGTTTTGACATTGTGAATATGAATGGAACTAATACTTGCAGACAGATACCCGTCAATCTAAGCACTCAATACTAAAACAAACTATAAAACACAAAATAAAAGTTAATCAAATATCTTACACGCTCCAGGCGCGAAAGTAATCCAGAGGAGAAATATAAGGGTCCAGGCCCAGTCCAGTCTCCTTCAGTCCCCTGAGGGCCACAGAGGGCCCGCCCTTTGCCCGGGCTTAGCCCGGCGCCCGCCCACACGCGTCCCGCGGGACGAGGAGGCGTGTTCTCCTTTATGCGCCGTCCGGCGCTTCCTGGATGTGAGGGCGGCGGCGTCCTTGCCGCGATGGGGCTGCTGGGGGTTGTAGTTGTTCAGGAACCCCCCGGCGGAGCCAAGCCCGGCCGGGAGCACCCACCTCAAGAAAAGAAGAATAGCGGAGCCAAGCCCGGCCAACAGCGCTCAGCGGAGCCAAGCCCGGCCACACGCAGCTGCAGGTAATGGTTTACAGCACCCCCCGTTAGACTCCGAGGCGTGCTCTCCTTTATGCGCCGTCCGGCGCTTCCTGGATGTGAGGGCGGCGGCGTCCTTGCCGCGATGGGGCTGCTGGGGGTTGTAGTTGTTCAGGAACCCCCCGGCGGAGCCAAGCCCGGCCGGGAGCACCCACCTCAAGAAAAGAAGAATAGCGGAGCCAAGCCCGGCCAACAGCGCTCAGCGGAGCCAAGCCCGGCCACACGCAGCTGCAGGTAATGGTTTACAGCACCCCCCGTTAGACTCCGAGGCGTGCTCTCCTTTATGCGCCGTCCGGCGCTTCCTGGATGTGAGGGCGGCGGCGTCCTTGCCGCGATGGGGCTGCTGGGGGTTGTAGTTGTTCAGGAACCCCCCGGCGGAGCCAAGCCCGGCCGGGAGCACCCACCTCAAGAAAAGAAGAATAGCGGAGCCAAGCCCGGCCAACAGCGCTCAGCGGAGCCAAGCCCGGCCACACGCAGCTGCAGGTAATGGTTTACAGCACCCCCCCGAGGTGTCTATGTTTACGCTCTAGTACTGTAAAGGTTAGCAAGGGATCTCTGTCACCACGCATCAGGTATTATACAGTTCTACGCTTCTGTTGAACAACAGAACGCATTCTGGGAGTTGTAGTCTTGGCTAACCTCACTGGAACAAATCGGAGGAACCCACCTGAAAACACTAATTGATAGGACTAGAATGGAGATATGTGGTGACAAATGACATGGAACCAGTAGTGATTCTAAACTAGTAGAACCTTGGAGAGTGGTATAGTACACGCCAGAACCAAGTGCGCAGTGTGGACCACAGAAACCGGACCCCTGCAGAGCAAGCACAGTATTATATCATCAAAAAACAAAAAAATATAAGATCAATCTTTGCTTGATGTACTTACTTTCAACATATAAAATTACAATAAGACTATTGTAAAAGTGCAACCAATGTAACAATGTTAAATTAAAAAAATATGATACAAAAATATATTTGTGAATAATAATTGTAAATTATTTAAAATATTAAATATTTTTTAAATAATAATATTTAATTTACTAAATAATAAAAACTATGGGACCTATTACGATGGCGGGTGGACTTTGCCCGCCCGCCACTGCTATGCAGCACAGGACCGACGGCCGAAGTTGCAGCGGTCCTGCGAGGCAAATTAGGATGCGCCCGCCACACTGGCTGGCGCATCCTCGACTTTAATATTGCGGTGGGCGGTGCTGTAAGCAGCACCCACCGCAATGTTAAAGCCCATGTTGTGCATAGGCTCTGAAATGTATTTGCTCATTCCGGAACCTGTCTGTTGGCCTTCTTAACGAGATAGTAATCTGCCCCAGAGCTGGGTGTCATTGGTATATTGCTGCTGGTGTATAGTGAATCTTTGGGTTTCATGTAGAGATTGAAGATGATTGGGAGTGAATGAATG
The DNA here is from genome assembly GCF_964261635.1 of Lissotriton helveticus. Taxonomy (NCBI): domain Eukaryota; kingdom Metazoa; phylum Chordata; class Amphibia; order Caudata; family Salamandridae; genus Lissotriton; species Lissotriton helveticus. The sequence continues at coordinate 940,422,647 of NC_136067.1, forward strand.
CCTGTGGAATGCTGCCTGAAACAAAGAGTTTCTGGGATCTTATGGTTTCCATCTTGGTGACCTGAGGATGGTTGGTGAGACGAAAGGTCAACAGTTGCAGGACTGTGTCAAAGAAACCAATATATTTTCCAGGGTGGTGATTGGTGGTTGATGATGGACTTTTTCAAACCAGCTAAATTGCACAGGATTAGGAACTGGGGTCATTTTTGGTGTTAAGTAAAGGGAAGCATCAACTACGTGGGTATTCGCTATCTCAATACTTCAGCATGTATGGTTGACTTATAATAGGTTGTTCTTTTTTTTGTTTGAATATGTTTATTGCATTTTGTCATTGTACAACATTACACATATGCAGACAGAGCTAATAAATGGCGCTGTTACGTAAAGTATTGTGCTTCTGGTCGTTGCGGACAATCACACCCTCATGGAGGTATGGTAGCAAGGAGCAAATGAAAAAGTTTCACATTTAAACAGCATGACAAATTCGTATTGCACCAGCTTATGTGTAATACATTGATGTTCAGTAGAGGCAGTGCCCAATATTGGTGCAAGTAACTTCTGTTTTGTGACTGCATACCTTAGTCTTATTCTATACAGCGCTCAAGGTATACCATGACCGTAGAATCAAAGTAGTTGTTCACATTGACGGTATATTGCATATTCAAAGTTGCATTCGAAAACTATCAACTATAAAGAACAATCCCAGATATATAGGAAACAATAAACCAGGTGGTGTCTAACAGTAATCATGTGTGTATGTGTGGAGCCTGCGGTGTGGAGAGGAGTGGGGTCATATTGCGTCGTGCCTTCGGTAATGTACTAGTCGTAGGGTTCTTCTTGTGTGCAGAAGAGCGCGAGGGGAACTCCGCGGAGAGGGGGGGAGGCAGGAAGGGAGGGAGAGAGGGAGGGGGGGAATGAGAATAGTGTTAGGAGTGACACTGGAGAGTAGGGTGCAAGTGCTTACATGATACCATTCTGCAGACACACCTGGTGGTAGGCCGTCAGGGTACTATCCCACTCTAGCGCGATGGGATACTGCTGGAGCCCTGCCTGCTCCTCCCGATGCAATGCCACACTCTCCGCTCTCGCCCAATTATCCAGTGAGCGACGCCACTGTACCGATTGGGGAGGCACACTATGTTTCCAGCGCCTAGTGATGAGGCGTTTCGCCGTGATCAGACCTAAGTCCCAGAATCTCGCTTGGACTTTCGTCTGCTTCGTCCTTTTAAATAACCCCAACAGACAAGCTTCCCAAGTGCTCGGTAAAGTGCCCCCTGTCGCTATCGACAAGACAGTTGACACTGCAGTCCAGTAGGGCTGCAGCGAAGAGCAGGACCAGAGGACATATAGGAACTGTGCGTCTACAAGTCCACATCTAGGGCACGCTGACGTAGTGAGCCCAAAGTATCGATTAATTTTGTCCGGAGACAGATACGCTCGATGTACCATGTAATACTGTATGATCTTAGAGCGCATTGCGTGGTACATGTAGAGCTCCAGCTAGCACCCATGCCCATTCTTTGTCAGTCCAGTCCCGTCCTCTATCAGCCATCCATTTGTCTCGCAGGCGCTGAGGGGAGAACTGCGTGTGTGTGTGCAGTGCTTGAGCAATCCAATGTATTAGATGAGAACCGTTTCCCATCACATGCAGGTATTGAATGAGCAGGTGTGTTGGTGGTTCCTCCGCCAACGGTCCCCAGGCCCTCGTCAATGCATGTAACAGTTTCGCATGAGTCAGGAATTGTCCTGACGGTAACCCCTTGTTGTCTGCTAGTGTCGCAAAAGGGAGCAGTGTACCATCTACAAATAGGTCGCCCAGGCTGTCCAAATCAGCCGCCCCCCAGCTTTCCAGTATAGGCGTCGTGAGCACTCCGGAACCCCAAGGCACACCCAGCAGTGGCAGGTTGGGTGCGTATGGCTTGACCGCTGCAGTGAGTTTCAGGCTTCTCAGAAAGCACTTTCTCGCTACCTCAAGGTGGAGCTGGCTCTGAGTATGCGACCTAGTCAAGGGATGAAACAGCGCATGTATCTGCGAGACCGTCATGATCGTCTCCGTTGTGGCCGTATCTCCCAAGTTTCTCCCACTCAGCCAATAAGCTACCCATTGCAACTGCGCAGCCAGGAAATAAAGCTTGTGGTTAGGTACCGACAGCCCACCACTCTCGGTCGCAGCATAAAGGGTTTTCAACGCTACTCTGGGGCGGCCCTTGTTCCAGATCAATCGCCTATATAGAGTGTTCAGTTCGCGAAAGGTACGAACCGGTACGTACACCGGCAAATTCACATAATAATACAGTAGCCTGGGCAGAGCGATCGCTTTTACCAGCGATATGCGGCTGGGCACATTTAGCGGGAGAGTGTTCCAAAAGGAGACTTGCGCCGTAAGCGAAGAAATCGCTCTCGTGAGGTTGCCTTCCAGTAGGTCTGCGGGGTCGCGGTAAACATGGATTCCCAGGTAAGGAAACACTGTGGGGTACCAAAGGAGCCGCTCGCCCATCACCGTGATGTCACACTCAGGGGTGTCTACTGCAAAAGAGTACACCCCCAACTTTGCCCAATTGATGCGCAACCCCGACATTGCGCCAAAGTTGCTGAATATGTCCGTGAGTGCGCGTGGGAAGCAGGTCAGGTCCCTGACATAAATCAATAAATCATCGGCATACAACGATACCGAATGTATCCCGTCCGTCAACGGAATCCCCCAATCCTCGCCAGAGGAATGTAGTTGTGCCGCCAGTGGCTCCATCATGAGCGCAAAAATCAGCGGGGAGAGGGGACACCCTTGTCTCGTGCCGCAGCGGACACGGATCGGGTCCGAGAAAAGCTTGTTCGTTCGGACCAGCACTACGGGATCGGAGTAGAGGAGTTCCACCATATGAAGGTAAGCTGCACCCAGCCCAAAGTTTTCCAACACCAGCGCTAGGTAGGGCCACTCCACTGAGTCAAACGCCTTCTCGAGATCGAGAACCACACACCCCGAGCAGGGCCACCGGGTCACCGCCAGACTCTGCACTCGAAATAGCCGTCTGATATTATAAGACGTGCTGCGGGTGGGGACAAATCCGTTTTGGTCTGCGTGCACTAGCGCAGGGACCAAAGGTGCCAATCTCTGGGCCAGTGCAGACGCCAGGATCTTATAGTCCGTGTTAAGAAGGGCGAGTGGTCTGTAAGATCCCATGTTTAACGCATCTTTGCCAGGTTTCAAGAGTGAGATCACATTGGCCTCATTCAGGGACAAAGGGAGTACGGCATCCTGCACCGCAGCCGCGTACACCCGTATTAATTCGGGAATGAGAATGGTAGAATACGCCTTATAAAACTCCGCCGGTAGGCCATCGGGCCCTGGGGTCTTGCCGTTTGAAAGAGAGAATATAACAGCGCGGATTTCTTCCGCTGTGAACGGCGCACCCAGTTCCTCGCACTGTGCATTAGTGATCGTCGGCAATGGGAGATCTAATAAGTACTCGGCGAAATCTACCTCAGTAGCTCTCAAGCGGGAACAGTACAAGGTCCTGTAGTGACTCGTAAATGCCTCATGGATAGCCCTCTGGGTGTAGACCACAGCACCCTGTGCGGTGCGGATCGACATCACCGGTAACGTTTGGGTGTCTCTCCTGATCAGCCAAGTCAATAGTTTGCCAGCTTTATCCCCAGCGTGATGTGTGCGTGCCGAGTGCGCTGCGTAATTTAAGTTCTTCAATCTATCAAGGAGCTGCGCATGCTTCCCGCGAGCGTCCAGTAAGCTCGAGTCGTCGCCCTCCACTGCCTCCCGCTCGCCCGACAGTAGTTCTGCCTCTATCTGTGTCAGTTCCCTGTCCACCTGGCGCCTTAGTCCCGCCTGTGCTCCCAGGTAATGGCCCCTCGCGATCACTTTGAATGCATCCCACTCAACTTGTGGGGTGGATGCAGTATCAGTGTTGTCTGCAAAGTACTGTAAGATACGGTTTGATAGCAGTTCCCGGAATGGAGCATCTAACAATACATCTGGCTGAAGGCGCCACGTGGGTATCGGTGGGTGCGGACGTTCCCAGGCGAAGTCAATTGTGTGCGGATTGTGATCTGAATGAGTGCGACCCAGGTAGTGGGAGTCAGTGACTAAGGGTAAGAGATCGCTGGTCAGCATGAATCTATCGAGTCTGACATGTAACGCATGAGCGCCCGAATAGTATGAGTAGGTCCGTGTGGTGGGGTTGCGGCTGCACCAAGCATCAGTGAGATCCCATTGTGTTGCCCAGTCAGCAAATGCGCGCGACGTACCATGCGTCGTCGCATTCGCTAAAGGGGGGGTGGACCTATCTAACATAACATCAAGGACACAATGGTAGTCGCCCCCTAGCAAAAGTGGTACTCCCGGCCATGCTGCTATTGCCGTCGACAAGTGTGTGTGGAAACGCCCATGGTCAATGTTGGGAGCATAAATAGAGGCTAGAACTATGTGTTGGCCGTCTAGTTTACCCTGAAGTAGCACATATCTGCCTTCCTCATCTATGTTGCTACGCGTAATAGCAAAGGGGACCCCCGGGCGAATCCATATTAGAGCCCCGCGCGCGTAAGCCGAGTAGCCTGTAGCATATATTTGCCCCCTCCAGCGGCGGCGCAGGGTGTGCGTCTCCGGTTCTGTCAGGTGCGTCTCTTGTAATAGCGCTATCTGTACCTGATGACGCTTGAGGTACGAGTACACCTGATAGCGACGTGAGGGGGTGTGCATACCGCGCACATTCCAGGTGCAAAATTTAATCACAGACATTGTAACATTGCTTCTCCACCACCCAGACCCCCCGCCCACCCACTACACCACAATCAATGACCCAACAGTTCAAATCATCACAAAACGCACTTCGCGTTCACCACGGATTCGCATCACCTCTCCTACACACATTGTTAGGGGTGTTACAGGTCGTCTAGCTTAATGAGCTTAATTCTGGTTACATGGTTTAGACTGTGCATTATCAAAACTGAAAGAATCTAATTTAATGTTTAAATTAAACTCTGAATATTTAATTGAGTGTTAAAACTGTAATTAAATCATTTGTAAATAGAAGGTAGAAGTTGCATTTAGCAATGCTTGTTGTTTTTTCTTGTAAGAGAAAGGAGCCTTCATTTACATGTTTGAGATTGTGCGCTCCTTGTGAGTAAGGCTCGCGCTGGTCCTCGTGTCTGGAATCCTTGTGGGTGGAGGCTCGCGCAGGCTCTCGTGGCAAGAGCTGAATCTATATATACAGCTTTCTTTCAACGGTCGGCGCTTCGTCTCTTGTTGGGTTCGACGAGCGCTTCTGACCGTGTTTGTTGAACAGTGACTCCGTCATCCTTTTCCCTTCTAAAAACCTTTCAGAGTCTCCCTCCTTAAAATAATTAATCTCCCAACTCCTCGTCGTGTTACCTGGGAACCGGTCCTTTTTTGAAAGGCTTCGCGGTGAATACGAAGCTCTGTGTTTTTCTCAGTCAGTCAGCAGGAAGACCGCGTTACGTTACCAACGTGCCTGAAGGCGGATCGAGGCTGCAGTCGGACGGACGTCTTCAGAGGAGACAGTAAGATTACAAATTTCAGTTATAAAACGGAAGAGTTAGCGCAGCGTCTGAACAGTCATCGCTAATTTTTTGTTTTTGAGTGAACTCGCTTCAGATCAACTAAGGGCAACTGCACAGCTAGAATTAAACAACCCTTGGTAAAGACAAGGTATTCAGTTGAAAAACAATTGAGAGATCATTAGAGATCTGCGAGGAATTAAGTTCCACGAGACTACAAATCAACAAACCTTGGTAAAGACAAGATTATTCAGACTATTCAAAAAGGAGTCTGCAAGGAAACTCTTTAGCTAAGAGACTAGTCTTGTTAAACAAACAAGCCTTGGCAGAGACGAGGATCCAAATGTTAAATTGGAGAGAACAATATAATATGTAAATAGGTAACTGTTGGACTCTGAGAAGGAGGTCTGATTGTTAGTGGACTGCTGTTAAATTCTATTAGACAGTTGTTGTACAGAAGTAGGTTGTTGTATTCTTCTTCTGTCACCCCCTTGCAGATATTTCCTTGATTAGATGAGTTGCAGAAGTCTCCAGGTATGATTCTTGATGATTCCTGCATGTGTTAACCAGTTCACTAACCTGATTAACTGCTAATTTTAATTAAGAAAGGTTTATTTCTTCTTTGATAAACAATCTTTAATTTTTCAAGGAATCTTGAGTAAGAGACTGGGCAATTCAGGATAATCAAAGTGTGAACAAAGGCCACTAGACTCAATGGTCAGTAACGAATGGTCTAGTTAATATTTTGATATATGGTGTAAGTTAAGAAGAGTAATTCACTGTCAACTTTTCAACTGTTGAACTGTGTAGAACTTGACGCGCATTCAGAAGAAGTCAAAGGCCTGGATCACTACCCAGAGAAACAACTACAGAAGTCAACATTTCTTTATGTGTTGTTAGTTTCTCTGTCCACTTCCCCTTTCCCTTAGGGAAAAGTTAATTCAGTCAGAGTTGAATTCCTGATTGTGTTGATTGATCCTTGGGGGAGTTGGGAGTTTGCAGCTTAAGAGGAAACGTCAGAAGAGTCTCGCAGGACTTCGCAACAGTAGACGAAGCCTCTAAAAATTGTTTCCTCTTAAGTCTGTAAATTCACCCTCATGGATGTATCTCAGTTGTCGCAATTAGTGCAAAAAATGACTGTGGAAATGGAGAATTTACGATTGGAGAATCAATCGCTTCGTCAAGAATTAGAAGAAACTAAAGCGGGTTTCTCAGTTTGGAGGGATCCTTCTAAGGAGAAAAAGCCAGTCTTAGCGCCAACTAGATTTGGAGCTGATGTCCGTCAGTCACATTCCTTGGGTGATCAGTTAAAAGGTCAACCTGTCCAGGTCACGGTTGTTACACCTACACCTGTTCCCTTGGCAAATCCAGAAAGATTTTCTGGAGATAATTGTAGGTTTGCTACTTTCATTAGTCAATGTCAATTGCATTTTATGTGTAAACCTCAAATTTTTTCTTCTGACACTTCTAAGGTAGCTTTTATAATTTCTTACCTGGGAGGGGTGGCTGCAAATTGGGCATTTTGCTAAGGATTGTACAGTTAAACCTACCAAAAAGAAAGTTTTAGTAATTGAAACCCCTGTGAAAAATCTGTCGGAAAACTAGAATTCTCGAGGGAAGCTGAGATCGTTCTCTCGAGTAAATCTTCATCTAAGATCTCTCAATTTGTCACTAATGTAACTACTCTTATTCCAAGACATTTTACTATTCGAATGGTTTTTATTTTAACTACCCTTCAGAGACATAGTATTCCTGTACTTTTGAACTCTGGGGCCACTGGAGATTTTTTCGATATTGGGTTTGCCCATAAATTGAATTTAAAATTCGTTGCCAAGAAGGAACCGGAGCCGGTGAGGGCTGTTGATGGTTCAGTTTTGTCTTCTGGGATGATTCGATTCAGCACTGAACCATTGACTTTATTGGCAGACAATGGACATACTGAGAGGGTGGTTTTTGATCTTATCGATGCACCAACCTTTGGAGTGATTTTGGGCATTCCTTGGTTAGAATTACATAATCCAAGAATAGATTGGATTAAAAGAACTGTTACCTTAGAGTCTTCTTATTGTAAATTGCATTGCTACCAGGAAACCAGAGATCCGGTGATGCCTCTTTTTTGTGCTACTTCGAATACAGAAATTGATAGGCTTCCTGTAGAGTATAGGAATTTTTCTAAGGTTTTTGATCCAGTTGAAGCAACTAAACTTCCACCTCATAGAGTTTATGATTGTAGAATTGACTTGGTTCCTGGAGCTGTTCTACCTTGCAGCAGAATTTACGGGTTAACGGAACCTGAAAATGATTATTTGAGGAAATATTTGGATGAACTTTTAGAATTAGGATTTATTCGGCACTCCACTTCTCCTGTCTCGTCTCCGCTCTTCTTCGTAGCAAAGAAGACGGGAGATTTGAGAGCTTGCATTGACTATAGAGCTGTCAACAAAGCAACAATTAAAAACAGATATCCATTACCTCTAATTCCTGTACTTCTAAATCAAATTAAAGGTTCGAGTATTTACACCAAACTGGATCTTAGAGGAGCTTATCACCTGATTCGAGTTAAGGAAGGTGATGAGTGGAAGACTGCTTTTCGTACAAAGTTTGGTCTCTTTGAATATACTGTCATGCCGTTTGGTCTTTGTAACGCTCCGGCAGCTTTTCAATATTTTATTAATGAGGTTTTGCATGATTTGCTGGATGTCTGTTGCATAGTTTATATTGACGACATCCTAATTTACTCTAAAAATACAGAGGAGCATGTGCAACATGTTCAAGCTGTTTTACAAAGATTAAGAGATCATTCTTTGTTCGCTAAATTGGAAAAATGTGTATTCCATGCATCCAAGGTGGAGTTTCTTGGCTATTGCTTATCTCCTGAAGGGATTCATATGGATCCTAAAAAGGTAGAAGCAATCTTGACCTGGCCAATTCCAGTTTCAATTAAGGACACAGAGAATTTTAGGTTTTGCTAATTTTTATAGGCGGTTCATTTCTAAATTTTCCGAAATTGTTTCACCTCTTACTCAGCTTTTGAAGAAAGGGAAAAAAAATTCTTGGACTGAAGAAGCAGATCAAGCCTTTTCTTTATTGAAAAGGGCTTTTACATCAGCTCCGATTTTAGTTCATCCTGATCCTGATAGGCCATTCTTTGTTGAAGCTGATGCTTCTCAGACTGCTATTGGTGGAGTGTTGCTTCAAAAGGATTCAAATTCTGGCCATTTACACCCAATTGCTTTCTTTTCAAGGAAGCTTTTATTAGCTGAGCAGAATTATACAGTTGCTGAACGGGAACTTTTAGCTATTAAAGATGTGTTTCAGGAATGGCGACATCATCTTTTGGGTGCTAAACATACTATCACAGTATTTTCCGATCATAAAAATTTACAATTTTATACCACAGTAAAAGCTTTCACTCCCAGACAGATGAGATGGTTGCAGTTTTTTAGTGAATTTGATTTCCTAATCACATATCGGCCAGGTAATAAACAGTTATTATCTGATACACTTTCACGATTAGTTTGTGAGAAGGATTTGATTGCAGTTAATGAGCCACCAAGTATTTTATCTAAAGAAAAAATAGCTGCAGGGATTCATTCTGAAAATTTTTTGGAGTCTGTTAAAGAGGAATTAAAAACTTTTGACATTCAAGAGTGGTTATCTAAGAAAGGGAACTCTGTCAGAGAGGGTTTGTTTTTTCATGATAATAGGTTATTTATTCCTACAAAAAAATTGCAAGATGAAGTTATGCATTGGAATCATGATTTGGCAATTGCTGCTCACCCTGGCGTTAATAAAATGTTGGATTTATGTCAACGCTATTTTTGGTGGGAAAGAATGATTCCTGCGATTCAGCAATTTGTAAAATCTTGTCCAGTATGTTCAAGACAAAAAGCCTTACATGCAGTTCCTATGGGTTTGCTTCAACCAATGACTATTCCTCCTCAACCTTGGCATACAATCAGTTTAGATTTTATTACAGATCTCCCTAAATCTAATGGTTTTACTACTGTTTTGGTGGTGATTGATTTACTATCAAAAATGGGACATTTTATTCCATTGCACAAGATTCCCACAGCTGTAGAATTTAGTACTGTGTTTTTATCAAATATTGTTAAACTTCATGGTCTTCCATCTAAAATAATTTCTGACAGAGGCCCTCAATTTATATCAAAATTCTGGTCTCAATTGAGTAAACAACTGGGAATTGAGTTGGCCTTGTCTTCTTCCTTTCACCCACAAACTGATGGTCAAACAGAAAGGGTTAATCAGCATGTTGAACAGGGTTTACGATGTTTATTAACTAATTCCTTTGGTCATTGGGATGAAGTTTTGCCTTGGGCTGAATTTTCTTATAACAATACCACCCATTCAGCTTTGGGTTGTTCCCCTTTTTACTTTCTCACTGGTCTACATCCTGGATCTCTTCCTATTCTTTTACCTGATGATCAGCAATTTATGCCAGCAGTTGCTGATAGATTGACATCATTAATCGATATTCAGGAAAAAGCTAGGAAACAATGGATTAAAAGTAAGATAACTATGAAGAGAATTGCTGATTCTCATCGTAGATCTTCTCCTATTTACGAGGAAGGACAATGGGTTTGGCTGTCTACGAGAAACATTCAGTTGGAGGGTCCAAGGAAGTTGAAACCTAGGTATATTGGGCCTTTCCAAATTGAAAAAATTCTGAATCCTGTGTCTTTAAAGTTAATCTTGCCCGATGAATACACTATTCATCCTGTATTTCATGTATCTCTTTTGAAGCCTTTTGAACCGTCTACTCGACCTGATAATCCACCCCCACCTGTGGTTATAGGGGATCATGTTGAGTATGAGGTTAAATCTATTTTAGATTCAAAGAGAATTCGAGGTACTTTGTTTTATTTGGTCGATTGGAAGGGTTATGATCCTTCAGAACGATCTTGGGAACCAGAAAAGAATGTTCATGCCCCTAGACTTATTAGGTCTTTCCATGCTTTACATCCTGACAAACCTCGCCCTGTGAGACGACCTTTGGGGGGAGGAACTGTTAGGGGTGTTACAGGTCATCTAGCTTAATGAGCTTAATTCTGGTTACATGGTTTAGACTGTGTATTATCAAAACTGAAAGAATCTAATTTAATGTTTAAATTAAACTCTGAATATTTAATTGAGTGTTAAAACTGTAATTAAATCATTTGTAAATAGAAGGTAGAAGTTGCATTTAGCAATGCTTGTTGTTTTTTCTTGTAAGAGAAAGGAGCCTTCATTTACATGTTTGAGATTGTGCGCTCCTTGTGAGTAAGGCTCGCGCTGGTCCTCGTGTCTGGAATCCTTGTGGGTGGAGGCTCGCGCAGGCTCTCGTGGCAAGAGCTGAATCTATATATACAGCTTCCTTTCAACGGTCGGCGCTTCGTCTCTTGTTGGGTTCGACGAGCGCTTCTGACCGTGTTTGTTGAACAGTGACTCCGTCATCCTTTTCCCTTCTAAAAACCTTTCAGAGTCTCCCTCCTTAAAATAATTAATCTCCCAACTCCTCGTCGTGTTACCTGGGAACCGGTCCTTTTTTGAAAGGCTTCGCGGTGAATACGAAGCTCTGTGTTTTTCTCAGTCAGTCAGCAGGAAGATCGCGTTACGTTACCAACGCGCCTGAAGGCGGATCGAGGCTGCAGTCGGACGGACGTCTTCAGAGGAGACAGTAAGATTACAAATTTCAGTTATAAAACGGAAGAGTTAGCGCAGCGTCTGAACAGTCATCGCTAATTTTTAGTTTTTGAGTGAACTCGCTTCAGATCAACTAAGGGCAACTGCACAGCTAGAATTAAACAACCCTTGGTAAAGACAAGGTATTCAGTTGAAAAACAATTGAGAGATCATTAGAGATCTGCGAGGAATTAAGTTCCACGAGACTACAAATCAACAAACCTTGGTAAAGACAAGATTATTCAGACTATTCAAAAAGGAGTCTGCAAGGAAACTCTTTAGCTAAGAGACTAGTCTTGTTAAACAAACAAGCCTTGGCAGAGACAAGGATCCAAATGTTAAATTGGAGAGAACAATATAATATGTAAATAGGTAACTGTTGGACTCTGAGAAGGAGGTCTGATTGTTAGTGGACTGCTGTTAAATTCTATTAGACAGTTGTTGTACAGAAGTAGGTTGTTGTATTCTTCTTCTGTCACCCCCTTGCAGATATTTCCTTGATTAGATGAGTTGCAGAAGTCTCCAGGTATGATTCTTGATGATTCCTGCATGTGTTAACCAGTTAAGTTCACTAACCTGATTAACTGCTAATTTTAATTAAGAAAAGTTTATTTCTTCTTTGATAAACAATCTTTAATTTTTCAAGGAATCTTGAGTAAGAGACTGGGCAATTCAGGATAATCAAAGTGTGAACAAAGGCCACTAGACTCAATGGTCAGTAACGAATGGTCTAGTTAATATTTTGATATATGGTGTAAGTTAAGAAGAGTAATTCACTGTCAACTTTTCAACTGTTGAACTGTGTAGAACTTGACGCGCATTCAGAAGAAGTCAAAGGCCTGGATCACTACACCCAGAGAAACAACTACAGAAGTCAACATTTCTTTATGTGTTGTTAGTTTCTCTGTCCACTTCCCCTTTCCCTTAGGGAAAAGTTAATTCAGTCTGAGTTGAATTCCTGATTGTGTTGATTGATCCTTGGGGGAGTTGGGAGTTTGCAGCTTAAGAGGAAACGTCAGAAGAGTCTCGCAGGACTTCGCAACACACATCAGGGGGAAGGGAAATATGCACCAAACCCGTAACCATAAAACACTGAACAATAATGCCAAAAGGTCGACTGCGAAACATGCTGTCGTCCAAACGCTCTAATGAGCACTAACCATTCGTGAGTTCAAAAAAGAGGGGGGTTCCCTGAGCTCGTGTATTAAATGTACATATGATTCATGCAGATATGACATGGGCGCTCCTCCCATGCCACAGGCATCCATTGTCGCACAGCCCAATTACAGCAAAGGCACTCAGGTCCGGGAGCAGTCAAGGCAGCAGCAAACCCGCAGCCACGTCAGACAGTTCATGTGCAAGGACTTACCATCGGGGGGCAGTACACCCATATCCCCCGCTAAGACCCATCAGCGACAGGACTTTTCATAGAAATGTGCCAACTTCAGGCTCAGCGTCCAGAGCCTGTGTCTCCGAATTCGGGCCCCTCTCCAGTGCCCGCCGAGTGTTCACAGCAGCCCCCTCGGCCAACAGTAGTGTGGGGGCACAGAGGTCGCAGGTAAGTGTCGCATGCTTCTCTCTGGCAGCCAGTGGGTCCGTAACAATGTTAATGAAGCAAATCAACTGTCTGCGGTGTGACATCTGGGAGCTCGACTGACACCTGTGAGTCCGGTAGTCCATATATATATTCATCGTCACTCGCCAGGGCGCCAGGGCTGGCTCCCGTAGCCGGGACGTCCGTCTGTGACCCGCTAATCTCCGCCACTCTGCGGATAGCCTCTCATTGCTCTTCATGGCGGTGTGCAGAGGTAGGGCCAATGTTCACCTCATGGTGCACCGAGCTCACCGTCGAGTGTCTCCTGCGTCGGCGTCTCCGAGCTCCTCCTCCGCGACGGGACCTCGGGAGCGGGCCACCCGGTTCCGTAACAATTCCCGAGTCAAGCCAGGACTCAGCGGCCTCAGGAGTATTGAAAAAGTGTGTTTTGTCCTGAGCTATAACTCGTAGGCGAGCAGGGAACAGTAGGGAGTATTTGAGTGCTAGGCGGCGGAGTCGCTGCTTGACCTCCAGAAAGGAATGCCGCTGACGCTGTACCTGTATTGTGTAGTCCGGGAAGAACATAATTGTGGCGTTATCCACCCTGACCTCCGACAGTTTTCTGACCTCCCGCAGGATAGTGTCTCGGTCGCGATAGTTCAACACGCGAATGAGCATGGGCCTAAGGTTGGAGCCCTCAGGGGGAGGTTTAGACGGTACGCGATGAGTGCGCTCTACCACAAAGTGCTGCGAGAGGGTGCCTTCCGGAAGAATGTCTCTGATCCACCGCTCCATGTGTTCCGGTGCCTCTCGGGGTTCCCACCGTTCCGGCAGACCCACGATGCGGATGTTGTTCCGCCTCGCCCGCCCCTCCGCATCCTCTGCGCGATCCTCCAGGAACACCACCCTGTTGAGAAGATCCTGCACATGTATATCCATCTGGGATATTTTGGGAGACAGGTCCGTCACTGCGATCTCCAGCGTCGTCGTCCTCTCAGAAAGCTTTTTGTGGTCAGCTCGGAGATGCGTCATATCTATAGCCACGCTATCGATTTTAGTCTCTAAGGAAGCGCGGGTCAGCTGCATGGATTCCTCAAGTCTTTCCAGCATCGTGTCCAGCTTGGAGGCAGTGTGGTCTGTCTCTGCCTGTTTTGCCATTTTTCCCTTCACCAACGTGTTGCCTGTTACAGCTCTCGTTTTAGGTCCCCCCGACATGAGCGACTGTGTCGTGATCGGTCAGTGGTACAGCTCAAAGGGACACACTATGGCACGAGTAAAAAGAGGCCCGTTGACAGGGTGGGATAGAGTAGTCCCAAGCAGTCCAGACAGGTATTCCCACAGGCTCCTTCAGCCCCCACGTGCGTCGTGTGGTTGTCGCTGATCGTCTCAGGCGGTTTGCAGCCATGCCGGGTCGTAGGTACCCCTATAGTAGGACCGCAGAGAAGATGGCTGTGTGGGTGAGTGAGTGTCTCTGACGGGGCAGGGTATTATCAAGGACCGCTGTTATCGCCTCCAGGTGGTGCAAGGGGGGAAGAAGTGCTGAATGCACTGGGCAGGGCCGTAATATCGAGCCAGACCAAGGATAGTGGTGCGCGTTCAGGGGCACCCTCACAATAGAGCAAGTCTTCTTGTGATCTTCAGCTGAAGGCTCCCGATCCCGACCCCCTCCGCCGCGGTGGCACTCCCAGGGACCTGGCTTTGCGTCCCGGCCTCAGAAAGTCAGTGGGGGGAGGGGGGGCGTCGTGTTGGTGTGACACACTGTACTCCCCACCGCGCCAAATTCCAACTTTAGGCGATTCCGGGGCGCCGCCACATCACCGATGTCAGCAACTCACCATCTCCGTCCTTAACACCATGCAGGGCCTCTGGTAGGAGCGTTGCCGATCCCAGCAGCTCCCAGCACCTCTCGACGCTGCCGGGCCTAATGAGTAGGCCGCACTCAGCTGGCAAGGGAGGCACTCCGGAGATCCCAGGGAAGCCTCGGGTCGTCCAACGCGGTCGTCGCGGTGAGGGGGCACCACGATGGCGATCTGGACGTCAGGGTTCCTCCGCCACGGAGGCCGGTAGGGGCCGATCTCACCCCGCAGCTCCGAGCTTCGTGTCAGTCCCTCAAAGGGGGGAGCTCCGACGGCGCCCAGAAGCAGCCGGAGGGCGCAGGGTGGCAATCTGCTACGGTGGGCCTAGAAGTTCGACTGGATCCCCGACCTCGCCTGACTTCCCACGCCGACCCGCAAGGAGCGTTGATCGGGCAGACAGCGCTCGTCTCCACCGGGGCGGCTCGGATTGAGCCAGCTGTCCCAAACCTCGGCAGCCGACGGAGGGGTACTCAGCACACACCCGCTGACAGTTTCAGGATAGAACGGGCAAAAGTGACGGAGAAAGTCTCTCATGAAGCTCTACCCAGACACGTCCGCCGCCATTGATACTGTGCTGTGGTTGGGTGGTGACTGCTTTCTCTATGATTTTTCAGCTTAAAAAAGTGGGTCAATCCACAGGAGTCTGCACACACACCTTCACGTTTTCACTTGGAAGTTGTTTTACCAGCTGCACCTCCATCTAATAAAGGGGTGTACTGTACCCTTTCACAACCTGCAAACACACTTTTCGTGCATTTTCAGGATGGCAAGTGTCGTTTAAAATGTTAATGAATATCTACTGTATTCTAACTTTGTGAATATTTAAAACTTTTCCGCACTCATGCCCTTGGCCCTAAGAGCACCCTTTTTTCCCACACCAAACATGCACTTTCTGCTGAGAAAAATCCACCCCACAGTTGGCTTATGTCCACATTGTGACCATTTTTGTGATTATTAATTGAGAGACGCGATACAATTACCACGCTTGTGTCCTCAGATGCATGGAGAAAGAGTTTTGTTATTATGACCAAATCTCTGCACCCTAGGATTCCTGAAAAAGAGAGGCGGTATAAATGCAATGCGCTTTTTTTCCAATTAACTGCCAGTTGTATTAACTTTTTCGAGCAATGTGTTTAGACGTTTGCAAGATTATACTGTTTTTAAATTGCCAGTACAATCATTAGAGTCTTCTTTTCAGTTTATGTTCTAAGGCCAGTGTGTGACAAACAGGGATTATTTGGTCGGCCAAGATTTTTAATGCTAAATTGCAAAATAAACAAACAAATCTGCAACACCTGATTCTGAAAATAAGTAGGAAATTCAAATGATATAGTGAATATTCAACATTTAGGCACGCATTTGTTGTTGATTGTGCTCTTTGTGCATACAGACAGCAAACCTCATAGTTTCCGCATTAGAAATGTAATTTTGTGCTGCTGAATCTTTCACGGTGTTTTTATTTTTTGCCGGGAACTACTTAAGCAACACAGAGGTTGTTAAAGCATTGTGGTTAGCTTCATTTACTTGGCCTGATTCTTGGTGAATGACATTAATATTCACTGCAAGGTGACAGCAGGGATTTAATAATTACATTTTTAGTATTTTATTACAGCATGCTGGGTTGAATGGGTACTTTTCTGCTTTGTACTGTATGGGGCGATTCTGCAACAGTTGTTAAAAATCTAAAAGTTAGATAGTATATCCCCAGTTACATTTTCAGTTGTGTTAGCCTTTGTAAAATATAGTACTTCAAAAATACATAGTCGAAGGGAGTGGTGAAATATGCTTAAATTATTCACATAGCTTACAAGAAAGATGTACCATGTGGAGTAAGGTTTTTTAAACAATGGGAAATTTAGAAAATGAGTCATACACATCACCAATCAAATTCACTCACTCGTTCACTCGCATACATTCACCCATACACTTTTCTACTCTGCCACTTACTCATCTATTAAAATAAATGTTCACTAATATATGTTTTACTCAGTTGCTCACACATATTCATGTTCACATTTTAAAATTAACTCACTCATACCATTTTTCACTCACTCATTCACTCCCTCACATCACAGCAACTTGATACCACTCTGTATAAGAAGAATTATCACTCGTAAATGTCACATTGTTTACAGTTTTTTTAATAAGCATTTAAATTACCCAAACAGTGCAAGATGCTGGATTAACATCATGAGGCCTCTTGATTGATCAAGGAAGCAAACGCCAATGGCTCTCGGAATCTATAATCCATCTGCCCAAGGCGTATTACACAAACCAAGAATTGCAGGTTTTTGATACGTTTTGAGGGACTAAACAAACAAATTGCCTAAAATAAAATCTTTTGAGTCCTCAAAGTGTTCAAAGTGTTCAAATATTGGGTAATTCCAGGACAATTTATACTATCCCTATATTGTTGAATTTTTGGACTGGACGTACACTTAATTAACAGACTCTTTGAACAGGAATATTCAATTTTACTTTAGCAGTAACCTTTCCTAATATTAGAACACTGGTAATTCTGTTTCCTTCTTTTTGGTACCGAGCCAGCAAAGTCCTTAAGAAAATAAAACCAGGAGAGGATCTGAGGTTAGTGTACGTTGACACAAGATGAAAATCGTACTTGCCAAGCAAAGCCATCTTGAATTCAGATGTATGCATTATGGATGAGAGTGCTTGCTTATCAGGTGCTATTAACTGGCTGCTGGAGGCTCTTGGACACTTTTTAGTCTAGGAGTATGAGATAAGGTAACAGTCACCTGGAACATTAGTTCTAATAAAAACAAGCCAGCAGTGAAGAGGAATGAATGGAAAACAAGCAGTGACAAATGTGATTCCCTTTCCTTTTGTATAATACACTCGGAAACATATAGGCATAAGTGAAAAAGACGCAGCCCGGCCATTGACCTTAATGAAGTGTGTATTTACTGTTCTAATTCCATGCACGCTTTGATACTGATATATTTTATGCAGTGGACCAAAGTAAATATTCCTGCGCTCTTATTTTTTTACATGGACCAGTACACATAGCACCATAGTCTTCACATCAATGGCGTTTGTCTCACTGTCACCTAAATAAACACACAGTTTAAGAATGAACACATTGTCACACAAAGGTGAATGGACGTATAAACACATGGGTCTGGGTGATGGATGGAGGTATGGCTATATGTAAAGAATTAATACATGCATTTGTATGGATGACTGTATATGTGCAGGTGGATAGTCCAACCAATGTATTGGTCTTGATGTTTAGATTAATGTATGTGGCGAATGGTATTCAGACAAAATATCGAGTTAGAAATGTCGACTTACACAAATATCGAGTTGTAAATATTGTAACACAGAAATATCGACAGCAAGAATATCGTGGTCAAGAATATTGATTTTAAGGTAAGAAATATTTTTTTAAATATAGAAGTCATTATTATCGTTTGCAAGTATATATTTGTTTAAAATATCGATTTTTTAAATTAGTGTTATGTATTTTAGTATATATTTTAAATGTATGTGATGCATTTTTTTGTAACACAAGGAGATAATGGACAGAGTGCTGAAACTTTTCAGACACTTACCTCCAGTCACAGATCTGGGTTGAATCCATCATCGTTCTTTAGCTCACTTCGCCACCTCAGTTAAGACCCATCAATATGCAAATCAGTCTTGACCCTGTGCCTCATGGGAACAGTCCAGCCCGAACTGCCAAGCCAGGTCTTCCCTGAACTGGAAACAAGCATCCTGAGACCGGTTTCGGGGTAACAGCCCTCTTCAGCCAGGCTAGTTTGAATCCAGTGACAAAGTAAGCAGGGGACCCACGACTGGGCATACCCTGCCAACTTAGGGAGTACAACGAAAAACAAGGAGATGATGGACAGAGCGCGAAACTTTTCAGACACTCACCCCCAGTCACAGATCTGGGTTGAATCCATCATCGTTCTTTAGCTCACTTCACCACCTCAGTTCATACCCAGCTATAGGCAAATCATTAAGGCATTTGTATTGATGGGAGGCTACAGCCTATGCTTGCTATCGAAAGAATCTTTCGATTGAGATATTGGATCATGACGAAATTTGGGAATTGGAAATCAGGAGCTCATATTTAGAGTCTTTGGAAACTATTTTTCTAAGCCCTGAAGAAGCAAAGCATTTTCGCAAAACATGTGTTGGCTGTTTCATTACATGTATTAGAAGAAAATTAACGTTGTATCTGTTGGGTTGTAACACCTGTACTCATATCCACTGAAGAAGAATAATGGCCTCAAGTGTCCAAAAGAAGGACTTCTGATAGGTTGAGTGCGTCACTGGAGATGTGAACGCATCCCTGCGGTTGGGCACACTTGAATGGTTCGTTGTAAGGATACAACAGACTCCAAAAAGTCAAGTAACAAATGTCTTTTTTAATTTCAAAGATTCATTCATTGGTTCATTTCTTTTCAAATTCGTAACTGAAAGTTCATAGTATGCTGTCGATTGTATTAGTTTCTCAACATGAACAAACAAAAGATGCTCCAATGCATTTCGGACCGGGGAGGTCCTTTTGTGGAAAAGTAAATTTTGCCATGTTCTGTGTCCCTACGTGTCATTCATCATATGTTATGTGTGCATGATTAAATATGCATATGTACTCCCCATGTCCGATTAATGACGCAATTACAGTTGTGTCCACCTCTAGTATGCCAGTTTCCAGTCCTCGTGAATACTACGAATATCAGGCCTATGTAAAGCTACGTTGCCACGTTTCTCAGTGTGCACGTTATTCCATTATAAAGTCCCCGTTTCTAGGCCTCAAAAGGGCCCGGACACCAGATTCAGTTCCTGTCTCCTGAAGCCTCGCTGAGGAGGGATACAGCCCCCACCTGTATCCTCGACCCTTCACTTACTTCCTGCCTCGCAGTGCCCGGTGCAGCCTGGCTCAGTCTCTGAGTCTGCCAAGAATATGTTATGAGTCCAGTTATCAGTTCAGTTCTCCTTCTCTGCATTCCTAAGCTACTGAACTGCATCAATAGTTTCCGTCATTGTCTAGCCTTCACGTCTCCACGTTAGAGAAATACTGTATTAATGGTCATTTAATATTCTTCATCACGCACTACATGTAGAATAATGCATGGTCCAGTCTCAGAATCAAGTTAGCCTTTCCCCTCCTGACTTCTAGTTCCTATCAACATGTTCTCTAAACATCAGATACTAGATACTGTTTAGGTACATGTCGCCCTGACTCTCCAGACTTCAGTCTCTGCTCCTAGCACAGAGTTCATAGCCCCCAGCTTCTCCTAGTGATACGTCATTGCTAGTTTGCGCGCACCACCAGGTTAGAGGTCCCGGCTCCTCAGGTAGCCCCCTCCATGGTTTCCGCCCCATTCATGACATATTCTGTTACGTTTGCATCACATGTCTATGTATACTCCCAGTTACACCTACTTTTGCCCTTATCTTTCGCGACTGCTACGCGTCACGCCTTCTGTTCCACCCACTGCTACGCCTACTGCAATGTAATGCTATGTGTTTGCGTTATGTATATATGCTCATGTATTGTTATTAAAAGTCAGCGCGCTCATCCCAGATCCAGCCCCAGCAGCTGCTGGGCCCTGTCGCCCTGTCATCCTATTCCTATGCAGGTTGTCCTGTTCCTGTCCTTATGCTGTATTAAACCTGCAAAACTCCTACTACCTCGAATCTTGACTCTTATTTATTGAGCTATCTGTTATGATATATGTCTAGTCAAAAATAGGGTATTATTTATTTATTTACCACACTTTCTCAAGGAGCTCTGCAGAAAAAACAAAGTAACGCTCTAATCAATGCGTATCTAACGATAGTCACAAACACTTAAATATGCAGAACTTGCATGCATTCAAATATGAGTGATGTATAGGTGAAGAACTAAACAAAATAATTGATCGTGGCAATCATGCAAGTGGGATCGTGATGGGTTGTCCTGGTGGTGAATTTTAAAGGTGGGAAAGCTGTTCTGGGGTGGTGCTCGGGGCAAGGGTTAAAACCAACTTGGTGAGAAGGGGTGGTGTAGACGGTGACTGGCCGCCAGTAGCGCGTTAAGAAAAAGTTAAAGACTGGTGAGTCGGATCGGTAAACAAGTGCGGGAAAGTAATAGACAAGCAGCTCGTCACAGACGAGACTTACGTGAGAGGACTTAATCACGCATACGGGAACCTGAGGGAAAATACACCAGAAAAAGGGTTAATGGGAGGAACGCTGTGGGTCAAACGTTCTCGGGACGGTCTGTGGCCAAACGAACACTTACTAGGTAATGGAACACGCATCAGGCATGTCGGTTTTCAGTGGCGGAGTGTACGAACTCCGCAGGGTGAAGCGGAATCCTGCATGGGTCCCTGGGTAACGAGGTGGGTTTATCAAAAATCGAAAAAGGACTGGTGGTTGGGGAGTGTGAAGGGATCGGCCATATTGGAAAGGGGTGAAAGGACAGTGTAGCAAGTTTAATGGGAAGCGTCAACAATCTTACACTGTAAGCAAAAATGGACAATCACAGGAGGCAATGTGTATATGGTGTACCCACTAGGGTACTACAAAAAACAACTTAGTTCAAGACGATCATTGAGCCCATGTGGCTTCATGGCTTGAAGCCTGTAAATCCATGAGGTTTCCCTCTGTAGGAGTGTTTTGTTGATGTCTCTTCCTTCCACTTTATGTACAATTTCAAGTACCAGAAATTTGATCTGTGCTACACTGTGGTTGGCTTCATTAAAGTGGACGGCCACATTGGACTTGACGTTCTTTGTACGAATGTTAGATTTGTGCTCATTTAGACGTGTTTTAATCTTCCTGGTGGTTTTTCCGATGTATATCATGCCACACGGGCATTTTAGTAAGTAGATTAGATTCGACGAATCGCATGTTGCATCAACATTCAATTTAATCTGGAAACCTCTCATGGGATGGTTGATGGTGTTCCCTTTGATTATGTTGTTGCAATTGTTGCAGTGATGGCACGGGCGTGTGCCAGTGTGAATTTGAGGTTCAGTGGTGGTTCTTGATAGGATTTCTTTAATGTTCTCTGAGCGAGTGTAAGCGAAGATGGGGGTTTCCTTAAACAGGTCACCAAAATCTGGTTCAGAAGATAGGATGCGCCAATGTTTCATGATAATACTTTTAAAGATTTTGCTGGATGTAGAGTATCTTGAAACTAGTGCCATTCTTTTATTGTCTTTCTTAATTGAGCCTTTGAGGGCTTCGGCCCGTGTGATGGTGGATGTTCTCAAGATGGCTTCATTAACTGTTTCTTTGGGGTATCCTCTCTTTAAGAATCTTGTTGCCATGGTTTGCGTTTGGGAGATACTGATGTCTGGGTCGGAGACAATCCGTTTGATCCTTAACATCTGGCTGAATGGTAGGTGTTGTTTTAGAGAATTTTGATGGAAACTTGTGTGGTGCAAAGTGTTATTGCGGTCAGTGGGTTTCCGAAAAAGGTCTGTCTGTAGTCCATTTTTGGTCAATTTTATGAGGACATCTAGAAAAGTTATTTCCTGATTGTTGATGTTCCACGTGAGTTCGATCCGACTGTCTTTCGAGTTCAAATCTGTGAGGGCGATTTCCAAATTTTCTCGGGAGTCTTTCCAGACGAAAAACAAATCGTCTATGTATCGTACGTACAGTTTTAGGTTGTCGGTCCAGTTGCTATTCGAGTAAATGTTGTGTGACTCTAATTCACCCATATAAATGTTTGCATAGGTCGGTGCTGCGCAATTGCCCATGGCCATGCCGGATATCTGTAAATACCATTGGTGATTGTAGGAGAAATAGCTATGGTAAAGGGTGAATATCATGAGTTCCAAGATGAATGTTTGGAGAGGATCCGTAATGTTACTATGTAAAAGTGCTTGCTCTATAGCCTCAATTCCACCGCCATGGGGGATGGAGGTGTACAGACTTTTGACATCTGCAGTGCATAGTATCAACTGTTCACCTTCATTGATGGTCATTTGAGAGAGTTTGTTGAGGAATTCTGTGGTATCTCTAATGTGGCTTTTGACGTTGATGACTATAGGTTGTAGATATTGATCAATGAATTTGCCAATAGGTTCATGTAATGATCCTCTAGTGGAGACGATTGGTCGAAAAGGTGGATTCATTAGGTCTTTGTGTATTTTGGGTAGCATGGTAATAGTGGGGCTCCTAGGATGTTCCACTATGAGGTATCTTTTGGTTCTTTCATCGATGACTTCATTCTCAAAGGCCTTAGTGATTAGTTCCATCAGTTCTGCTTTGAATTGGCTAGTGGGATTCCCACTTAGTGGCATGTAGGTATCTGGATCCGAGATATGTTCCATGATCCTTTCGTTGTATAAGCTAGTGTTCAGAATCACTAGGGCGCCTCCTTTGTCGGCTTTCAGACATTTGATGGATGTGTTATTGGCTATTTTCTTAAGAGTGTCTATGTCCTTGGTGGTGATGTTGTGTCGAGTTTTCTTCCTGAAGTTGATTTTAGAGATGTCTTGTCTTACCAACGTCTCAAACGTGTCTATACTCTTGTGGCTGCATGGAGGCATGTAGGTACTGGAAGGTCTTAAACCGCGTAGCAAGTCGGGTTTTGTTTCAGTCGGAGGTTCCAATACTTTTCAAAAAAGTGTCTTAACCGTAATTTGCGAGTGAGTTTAAAGGTGCTCACTTCCAACTCCAATAAATTAGTGTTGCTTGTAGGAATAAATGACATTCCCTTTTGGAGTATTTTGGTTTCATGCTCGGTTAGTTGTGTATCCGAGATGTTAATCACTAGCGATTCTTCCTCGTTTTTGTTTTGGATTTCGTAGGTTGCTGAATGTCTTTGGTTCCACCATACAACCAAAACACTGACACCTCCTCTTCAGGGAGCGACAGCACAAATCGTCCATTCAGGAGAACCACAACGGAACCTTCCACATTTGGAGACCAAAGTAGTCAGAAACCAACACAAGCACCTACCAATGTAAATCTCACCACCACTTAGCCTTTTTTAGAGGTAGGCCCAGATATAACCAATGACCCAGGCGGGGAAAAAGAGCAGGAAAAAGGAACCGAAGACATTCAGCAACCTACGAAATCCAAAACAAAAACGAGGAAGAATCGCTAGTGATTAACATCTCGGATACACAACTAACCGAGCATGAAACAAAAATACTCCATAAGGGAATGTCATTTATTCCTACAAGCAACACTAATTTATTGGAGTTGGAAGTGAGCACCTTTAAACTCACTCGCAAATTACGGTTAAGACACTTTTTTGAAAAAGTATTGGAACCTCCGACTGAAACAAAACCCGACTTGCTACGCGGTTTAAGACCTTACAGTACCTACATGCAGCCACAAGAGTATAGACACGCTTGAGACGTTGGTAAGACAAGACATCTCTAAAATCAACTTCAGGAAGAAAACTCGACACAACATCACCACCAAGGACATGGACACTCTTAAGAAAATAGCCAAGGGGGGCGTGGCCAAGATGGCGTCGGAGTAAGACGCACTTTCGAGTCCCTCCGGCGCCTGACCTGCTCAGCATTGTCCAGCATTGTCCACGGGGTGCTGACCAGCCTCAGGGGGCTGGCGGAGGCCGCTGACTACAGACGGTGCGGTCCGGCGCTGCCGGTGGAGCTGCAAACGGCCTGAATCGGCCGGGGGAGGAGAGGCGACTTCCGGCCCTGTCGGCACCGGCCTTGCGTAGGGGAGGAGGCTGGCCCACGAAGGTGGAGACGCCCGTTCTGGACGAGGAGCGGAGCCACGAACTCGCGGGTCATCCCGGCCCCCCCTGCTGCCTGTGGGCTCTACGACACGTCGGCGGAGGAGGCTCGGCGGCCCGGGTCGCTCTACTGCAGCTGGAGGAAGGCGGCTGGTACGTCCGGTCGACTGCGAGGGGAGTGTACCTCGGCCTGTCGGTGGAGCGGGGAGAGGCTGGGAGCGGCATTTCGTGGAGTGCGCCGGGGGCGCTGAGTGCGGCCGCTGGAGGAGGGGGTAGGCCCTACTGCGGTGGGGTGCACCCCGGTGCTGCCTGCTGTTCTGTGCGCCGCGTGGTGCGGCTGGGACGGAGTAGCAGCCCCCGGCCTGAGGAGCATCGGCCTGACGTGGGGCGGACCCTGGCCTTGAGTTGGCGACACCGCGGAGCCCAGCAGTGAGAGGGCCACGGCGCACTCGGGGCCTTCTGGTCCGGTTGACTGCCATCTGGAGCTGTGCGGCGGAGTTGGGTGCCCCGGGGGAACCGGGAGACGGAAGACGGTGGATCTGGCGGCCAGGGACACACCGAGGCCTGCAGTGGCGGTTCTGCCTACGCCGCTTCGCGGACCGAGCGGCTGGTCTAATCTATGCTTCCGGCTTGAAATGGACCGTAGCTCTCGGAGGGAGTGAAGAGGGGCGCTGCGGGAGCCGGGGGGTCCAGACTGGTGGCCCCCGATCGGCAGTGGCGGTGGACCCGAGACCGGGCTGTGCGCGTCCCGCGTTCTTGAGCTGCCGGACTCAGGAGGCGCAGCATTGACTGTCAGCGAGGCACCTCTGGGAGGGAAGCTTCCACGACGCCATCTTGGCTGGGTGACTACTGATTGCAGCATAGATCAGTTGGGTCAGACGGGTCTAATCTGGCCTACCCCACTCCTCTGTGACCTGGGCTGGCTCTCTGGTGGTGCCCTGCATCGCCCTGGACACCTCTTCTTTGACTTAACACCGGGGTCCCGTGGAGCTTGGTTTCCCCCCCCGACTTCTGGCGTGGTGGGCACCTCGGAAGAGCTTTGGAGAGGTGGGCCCCTGCGGAGAGGATTCTGTGGGACTCCCTGGCGGAAAGGAAGGGGCCATACCCCTGGTTGGCCTGACTTGAAGGAGGTGCTGTGTGTTTTGCTGCCCCGGAGACCCCATAACGGTGTTCCACCTTTGGTTCCTGGAGTGTGGGCGACCGCCTTGACCCGCGCCGCAATCGGAACTCCACGATGTCCAACGCACTACGTAAGGGGAGACCGGGGAAGGATGGCGCCTCTAAATCTTCGCAGCAGCCGGCCTCTCCCGGGGCAAGTGGATCGTCCAAGCAGTCGGATGATGAGGCGCCCGCCACCAAGGCCTTTATGACTGAGCTGTTCGCCTCTATTAAAGAGGACATCTCAGACCTCTGCGCTCAGTTGGCGTCGGATCTCCGTGAGGTGCGGAGAGATGTGGATGGAATTGGTGAACGGGTGGCGACGCTGGAAGATCATGATCTAAGTGTGGCGAACGACGTGCACCAGCTACAGCAAGACATCATCCGCCTCACTGAACAGAATCTGGACCTGCAGGCCCACACAGAGGACTTAGAGAACCGATCTCGAAGGAACAACATCCGCATTCGTGCGGTCCCATGGGACGGAGAAGCTGGGGATTTGCGTGGCTATGTGCAGGCCCTGTTCTTACAGATCTTAGACGAGGAAGATATGCAAGAAATAAGAATGGATAGGGTGCACAGAGTCGGTTTGCCCAGGAGAGGAGGGGGCCCCCTCCGGACATCCTCGTTTGCGTGCACGACTTCCAGGTGAAGGAACGCATCCTGCGGAAGGCCAGAGCCATCTCTTCCTTGCAATTTAGGGACCATCGGCCACAGCTCTACCAGGATCTGGCGGCGTCGACGCTTCAGAAGAGGAGGGAGTTCCGCCCAGTGACTTCTTTTCTGCGGGAAAGCAACGTCTCCTACTCGTGGGGGCACCCCTTCCGTATCATATTCCGCTGGCAGAATCGGCTGGTGCAGATTCGCTCTCTTCAGGTGGCAAAGGACCTGCTGGGCCTGGATGACGTTCCTCCCTCCCAGAAGGCACGTACCTCCTCATCAAGGAGACGACGTCGTTCGTCCTCTTGGCACAGAGTTGGAGCATCCCCGGACCGGCGGCGGCCGGATAGCGCTGCTAGCTTGCAAGAACGAGGTGATGCGGTGGCGTCGGTGGCCTCCGCCACGTTAGCAGATTCTCAACAAAGCTCTGGAGCAGCGTGATCCCGGACTCTATGAAAATTTGGCGCCGGAGGGACTCTGGCCCTAAGGTCCCGGGGGTACGATTGTACTTTTGGAGAAGACACCCCGGACCGTGGCCCTGGGGGTCACTAAGTTGGTGCCCCCTCCCCGTTTCCAGTCCGGAAGGGATCTTACGAACTATGGTCTACTGGAACTGTTGAGTACATTGTTCCGGTTCAGTGCCTTCTGTTATTTCCTATTGTTTTTCTGTTTGCGGGAGAGGGGTGGGGGGTGGGGGATCCTGGGGGCAGGGGACGCGGGGGGGGTGTTGGGGTCTGGGGCGGGGGGGGGATGGGAGGGTGGTGGCGTCCGAATGCTGTGTGTGCGGTGTGTTGTTTGCTCTGGAGGTGTTATCACTTGGCTTCTACTGCGGGTGCCCTTCTTTGGGCGCGGTCACTACCTTGTGCCTTGTTGAG
This sequence comes from Lissotriton helveticus, assembly GCF_964261635.1. Classification (NCBI taxonomy): domain Eukaryota; kingdom Metazoa; phylum Chordata; class Amphibia; order Caudata; family Salamandridae; genus Lissotriton; species Lissotriton helveticus. Next base: position 940,449,620 of record NC_136067.1, read on the forward strand.
GGTTATTTCCTCCCTGTTGGTTTCTTGGAAGTGGGGAACCTGGAGCTATGGGATGGGCGGTGTGCTGCTTCTCAGGGAGGGACATTGGACTGGTCATTGGTATTGGTGTTTCTACCCGGATGTTATCAATGTGAACTGCTCTGCGGGGCATCTTGTATGACTAGCTCTGAGAGGCTTGAGGGTGCGGATCTGATGGAGAGAGGGGGGAGGAGTGGGGGTTGGAGGGGGATGCTTGGAGATAGGCCTGGCCCGGGAGTGTGTGGAGTGGTAGTGGCACTGGCCAGGGAGTGGGAACGGGTCACGCTGATAGGCATACAGAGCGGAGACTCCCAACATCACTATGCCTATTAGTGTAGGTACCTGGAATGTGAATGGCCTCAACTCCCCGCAGAAGCGCCAGAAGCTCTGGAAGTACCTGTCGGATCACCATCTTGATGTGGTGGCCCTCCAGGAAACCCACTTAGCTAGGAAAGATGAACTTAGACTTCGTCATAGACAATTCCCCCTCATTTATAGGGCATCAGCGTCCACCAAACATAGGGGGGTGGCTCTACTGTTCAGGGCATCTCTTCACTTTCAGCCTCTGGGGGTGAGCAGTGATAAGGAGGGGCGTTGGCTAATGGTGAAGGGGTCATTATATGGTCGACAGTGTACGTTTGTGGTTGTTTACGCCCCTAATGCTGGACAGAATGGTTTTTTACAGGAGTTGCTGGACAGGGTAGGGAACTTCGTGGAGGGGCACTTGTTCCTCATGGGGGACTTTAACATGGTGTGGGACAGAGACATGGACAGTTCGGGGGCGCGCAGGGCAGACCCTGGGATCTTTTCGGACGAGACGCAACGACACATAGGTGCCTTGGGGTTGGTGGACAGCTGGCGTTTCTTACACCCAAATACTAAGGATTATACATTTTTTTCTTCTGTCCATCGCTCTTACTCCCGTATAGATCATATTTTTGTTAGTCAGGCCCTCAGGGGGCATGTCCGAATATCCAGTGTCTTTCCACTCTCGGTATCTGACCATAGCCTGGTGGTTCTTGGACTGCATTGGCATGTGGGGGGGGACGGTTGGCGAAAATGGTACTTCCCAGCAGCGCTGGTACGGGATGAGGTGTCCTGTAAGGAGCTGCGGAGGGCTATAGGAGACTTCATGGCACTTAACCCGCCTTCTGATACCTCAGTGTATGTCACTTGGGATGCATGTAAGGCCTCATTACGGGGCACATGCCTCGCCCTTAATGCAAACCTCAATAAGCTTCGGAGGAAGGAGAGGGAGGTCCTGGAGGCGGAGCTTGCTATTTTGGAACAAGCACACAAATCAAACCCCTCTAGGGTGACCCTCCGACCGTTGACGGCGGTGAGAGGGAAATTGAGGGCCCACTATAACAACCGGGCTGAACTTGCCCTCCTGCGCCTCCGCCGCGTCTCCTACTCTCAGGGGAACAAGGTGGGGCGGCACTTGGCCCGGCAACTTCGAGATAAGCGTGAGAAAGACTACATTGGGGGCATACGGGACCACGCGGGTTCTGTGCAGCACAGAGATGCAGACAAGGCAGCTCTTTTTGGCCGCTTCTACGCTGATCTCTATTCAGGCGACACCCTTGACCCAGAGGCCCAATCCGCGTTCTTGAATGATCTCCCGATACCTCAGGTCTCCAGAGAATGGAATGATTTGCTCTGTTCCCCCATCACTAGGGAAGAGGTGCTGGACGCCATCAAGGCTCTGAAACTCCACAAGGCCCCGGGCCCTGACGGTTACACTGCCTTGTTTTACAAGACGTTTGCGTCAGACCTCTGCGATTACCTGGTTTCCCTCTTTAACAGCATGGCATCGGAGGGAAGAACATCTGAGACTATGGCCGAAGCCCTGATCACTGTCCTCCCCAAACCGGGGAAAGATCATACCAAATGCGCTTCTTATCGCCCGATAGCGCTCCTCAACCTGGACGCTAAGTTGTATTCGTCTATATTCGCTGGAAGATTACAGGACTTGATGCCGGCCCTTGTACATCCGGACCAGTCCGGGTTTATAAAGGGACGGCAAACTCATGACAACTTGAGACGCGTGATCCATCTGATCGAGAAGGCTAATAGATTTCATATACCGGCGGTATTAGTGGGACTCGACGCGGAGAAAGCCTTTGACCGCGTCGATTGGGGCTTTCTACATCGCACCCTGGAAGCCTTTGGGTTTTCACCCCACTTCATACGAATGATTGAGGCTAACTACAGCAACCCCACATCTAGGGTGATGGTTAATGGCCAAAGATCCGGGTGCTTCCGTCATTCGCGTGGAACGCGTCAGGGATGTCCTCTCTCCCCACTCCTCTTTGCTTTAAGTATTGAGCCGTTGGCTCTTGCGATTCGGGAGAGTGAACATATCTTGGGCCTCCCCTTCTCAGGTGAACAGCATAAGATTTCGCTATTCGCGGATGATGTGCTACTCTCGATCAGAGACCCGGCGCTATCGTTGCCTTATGTCCATACGGTGCTCTCTGACTTTGAGATGGTGGCGGGATTCAAGGTCAACCTCGACAAATCGTATATTCTGAACTTGACTCTACCTCCCGAGGAGGTGCACCGACTTCGAGCGATTACCCCACTGTCGTGGTCGACTTCATCCTTGCTGTATCTGGGAGTGCGGCTGACCTCTACCCTAGGCGCACTATTCCCGGCCAACTTTCCACTGATGTTGACGGCGATACGCGCAGAGCTAGAGAGGTGGAAGCCGAAGTACATCTCATGGATGGGTAGGATTCACGCGCTCAAGATGGTCCTCCTCCCAAAAATTTTGTATCTCTTCCAGGCACTGCCCATACCGGTGGAATTAGACTATTTCCGTCGGCTTAAGACTCTGATGTTGAAGTATGTATGGCAAGGCGGCCGGGCGCGACCTTCCTATGCAGTGCTTCGCCGTCCGCGAGCGGAGGGGGGGTGGGGTTCCCGGACGTGCACATGTATTATAAAGCTGCACAGTTGAGGATACTGGTGGAATGGTCCCAACAGCTTTCAGAAAAGCACTGGCTCCATATGGATCGGAGTGTGGCCGGACGATCCATCTGGGATCTGGCCTGGAAACCCAAGGCTGACCGACCCAGGAATGCATATATTAGCACTCCCACCAGCACGGTATTAAAGGTCTGGGACTCACTCAGTGGCGATGACCGGTGGACTACCTTCCCATCTCCGTTTACTCCTATTCATTACAACCCGGCTTTCCCTCCAGCCTTGACTGACGGACCCTTTGGCGTCTGGAGGGAGGGTGGTTGCAGAGCCCTTACTCACCTGTTTCATGGTGTGACACCTCTCACCTTTCACAATTGTATGCGAGATTATGGTGTTCCGCCCACTGAACATTTTCGACACCTTCAACTCTTACACTGGGCGACATCCACGGCGGTGGTGAACGCCGCTACCAGGCCGCTGACGAAGTTTGAGGCTTTTATTCTCCGCACATCCACGATGAAGGGGACGATCTCCTTCATTTATGGGTTGTTACTGGACACCGCGGTATCCCCCGCCCTCGTTACATGGACCACTGGGAAACTACCCTTGGTAGGGACATTTCTGACAACGAGTGGAGGAGCCTCTGGCGGGATGTGGCGGCACATAATCATTCGACAGACCTCAGGGAGGCTCACCTGAAGCTTCTGTTTGACTGGTATCTCTACCCATCTAAGTTGCATCGGATCTTTCCGACTACCTCGGATAGGTGTTGGCGGGGCTGCGGGATGTTGGGTGATTTCCGCCACATTTGGTGGGATTGCCCCACCATCCGACCTTTTTGGTCCGAGATCCTGTCCCACATTAAGGATGTGCTGGGGTATCCGATTCCGAATTCAATGGAGTATGTGCTGTTGGGGCTTAGGGACCCGTTGCTGGAACATCAGACTAGAGCTGATAAACGCATTGTATGGTTGTGCTTGGGGGCGGCTAAGTTGACCTTGGCAGCCGCCTGGAAGAACCCGTCTGCGCCAGCCATCTCGCTATGGCACGCGCGGTTATGGCGACTACTGAGTATGGAAAGAATGTCCGATATATTTTTGGGGAACTTTAAGAACTTCATGTTTAACTGGGGTCCCTTAGTTAGGTTTCTATCTCGAGGTCTGCCCTCTGCGGTTTGCCCCTCAGCGCTTCGTGCACTACACCTCTTCCAAATTTAACCACCTACTTGTATGACGTTGGTTTGAATGGATGCTGGTCGCCACCACCGGGGAAAGGGTGGGGGGTGGGGGGAAGGGGGGTCTGAGGGGTGTTGGGGTGGGGTTGTTGTTTACTTTTGGTTGCGACACACTACGCATGTGGAGATGGACTGCATGGCCTTCCTATACAACTGTGATCCTGGTTGGGGACCTCCCCTTCCCTTGTGAACTTTAGATCACCTGCTGAGGGATTGGCGCTCCCTCCAATCGGTACTGGTTGGCGAATAGCGACATTGCCATGGACATCTGACAGCAATGAGTGCCATCTTCTGTTGTATACATTTGGTTTCTACAGCAATACTTTCAGCACCCCCTGTGTGGGGATATGTGGCGGATTGTCGCCTGTTCCAATATTCTTTTCCTCTCTCTTTTCTTCTCCTTCTTTGCTCTTTCCTCTCTTTTTCTACTTAAAATCTTGAATAAATAAAATTTTAAAAAATTTAAAAAAAAGAAAATAGCCAATAATACATCCATCAAATGTCTGAAAGCCGACAAAGGAGGCGCCCTAGTGATTCTGAACACTAGCTTATACAACGAAAGGATCATGGAACATATCTCGGATCCAGATACCTACATGCCACTAAGTGGGAATCCCACTAGCCAATTCAAAGCAGAACTGATGGAACTAATTACTAAGGCCTTTGAGAATGAAGTCATCGATGAAAGAACCAAAAGATACCTCATAGTGGAACATCCTAGGAGCCCCACTATTACCATGCTACCCAAAATACACAAAGACCTAATGAATCCACCTTTTCGACCAATCGTCTCCACTAGAGGATCATTACATTAACCTATTGGCAAATTCATTGATCGATATCTACAACCTATAGTCATCAACCTCAAAAGCCACATTAGAGATACCACAGAATTCCTCAACAAACTCTCTCAAATGACCATCAATGAAGGTGAACAGTTGATACTATGCACTGCAGATGTCAAAAGTCTGTACACCTCCATCCCCCATGGCAGTGGAATTGAGGCTATAGAGCAAGCACTTTTACATAGTAACATTACGGATCCTCTCCAAACATTCATCTTGGAACTCATGATATTCACCCTTTACCATAGCTATTTCTCCTACAATCACCAATGGTATTTACAGATGTCCGGCATGGCCATGGGCAATTGCGCAGCACCGACCTATGCGAACATTTATATGGGTGAATTCGAGTCACACAACATTTACTCGAATAGCAACTGGACCGACAACCTAAAACTGTACGTACGATACATAGACGATTTGTTTTTCGTCTGGAAAGACTCCCGAGAAAATTTGGAAATCGCCCTCACAGATTTGAACTCGAAAGACAGTCGGATCGAACTCACGTGGAACATCAACAATCAGGAAATAACTTTTCTAGATGTCCTCATAAAATTGACCAAAAATGGACTACAGACAGACCTTTTTCGGAAACCCACTGACCGCAATAACACTTTGCACCACACAAATTTCCATCAAAATTCTCTAAAACAACACCTACCATTCAGCCAGATGTTAAGGATCAAACGGATTGTCTCCGACCCAGACATCAGTATCTCCCAAACGCAAACCATGGCAACAAGATTCTTAAAGAGAGGATACCCCAAAGAAACAGTTAATGAAGCCATCTTGAGAACATCCACCATCACACGGGCCGAAGCCCTCAAAGGCTCAATTAAGAAAGACAATAAAAGAATGGCACTAGTTTCAAGATACTCTCCATCCAGCAAAATCTTTAAAAGTATTATCATGAAACATTGACGCATCCTATCTTCTGAACCAGATTTTGGTGACCTGTTTAAGGAAACCCCCATCTTCGCTTACACTCGCTCAGAGAACATTAAAGAAATCCTATCAAGAACCACCACTGAACCTCATATTCACACTGGCACACGCCCGTGCCATCACTGCAACAATTGCAACAACATAATCAAAGGGAACACCATCAACCATCCCATGAGAGGTTTCCAGATTAAATTGAATGTTGATGCAACATGCGATTCGTCGAATCTAATCTACTTACTAAAATGCCCGTGTGGCATGATATACATCGGAAAAACCACCAGGAAGATTAAAACACGTCTAAATGAGCACAAATCTAACATTCGTACAAAGAACGTCAAGTCCAATGTGGCCGTCCACTTTAATGAAGCCAACCACAGTGTAGCACAGATCAAATTTCTGGTACTTGAAATTGTACATAAAGTGGAAAGAAGAGACATCAACAAAACACTCCTACAGAGGGAAACCTCATGGATTTACAAGCTTCAAGCCATGAAGCCACATGGGCTCAATGATCGTCTTGAACTAAGTTGTTTTTTGTAGTACCCTAGTGGGTACACCATATACACATTGCCTCCTGTGATTGTCCATTTTTGCTTACAGTATAAGATTGTTGACGCTTCCCATTACACTTGCTACACTGTCCTTTCACCCCTTTCCAATATGGCCGATCCCTTCACACTCCTCAACCACCAGTCCTTTTTCGATTTTTGATAAACCCACCTCGTTACCCAGGGACCCATGCAGGATTCCGCTTCACCCTGCGGAGTTCGTACACTCCGCCACTGAAAACCGACATGCCTGATGCGTGTTCCATTACCTAGTAAGTGTTCGTTTGGCCACAGACCGTCCCGAGAACGTTTGACCCACAGCGTTCCTCCCATTAACCCTTTTTCTGGTGTATTTTCCCTCAGGTTCCCGTATGCGTGATTAAGTCCTCTCACGTAAGTCTCGTCTGTGACGAGCTGCTTGTCTATTACTTTCACGCACTTGTTTACCGATCCGATTCACCAGTCTTTAACTTTTTCTTAACGCCCTACTGGCGGCCAGTCACCGTCTACACCACCCCTTCTCACCAAGTTGGGTTTAACCCTTGCCCCGAGCACCACCCCAGAACAGCTTCCCCACCTTTAAAATTCACCACCATGACAACTCATCACGATCCCACTTGCATGATTGCCACGATCAATTATTTCGTTTAGTTCTTCACCTATACATCACTCATATTTGAATGCATGCAAGTTCTGCATATTTAAGTGTTTGTGACTATCGTTAGATACGCATTGATTAGAGCGTTACTTTGTTTTTTCTGCAGAGCTCCTTGAGAAAGGACCTCCCCGGTCCGAAATGCATTGGAGCATCTTTTGTTTGTTCATGTTGAGAAACTAATACAATCGACAGCATACTATGAACTTTCAGTTACGAATTTGAAAAGAAATGAATCAATGAATGAATCTTTGAAATTAAAAAAGACATTTGTTACTTGAACTTTTGGAGTCTGTTGTATCCTTACAACGAACCATTCAAGTGTGCCCAACCACAGGGATGCGTTCACATCTCCAGTGACGCACTCAACCTATCAGCAGTTCCTCGACGTACTAGGACAGTTACGTCACCTGCCGGTGCACCTTTAAATCACATGAACCTTTAATAGCCACCAAATGAAACCATTTCACGAAACTAAGCAGTGCGCCGTGCCAACCTTTCACCGTCTTCAATCCACATACACTGCCCTACCGGCAGGCAGCACGCCTCCTCTCACAGCTGAAGAATGCAGTACGAAGAAATCTCCAAGTCAACCGAAGCCCGAGCTAGCCTATTAGCTTTTGGAACAGAAGAAACTGAACGGATCTAAGCACTCATCAATGAAGACCTTACACAGACCACCTCAAGCAGGACAAAGGAACAATGTGTAAAACAACTTCTTTACCTTTCCAAACGCAGGATAAACCAAAAGTTACACGCTAGTACATTAGTCAAGTACCACAAAGCGCTGCGCATCCGTCGAGGTCTACGAATCGCTCTGAAACCCTCATTATGCAAAAATTCTAAGGCGTTCCAAGAAAGATGGAACGCCATTTTAAACAAGTGCAGCTTGGATCTCATTCTCTTGATTGTGGAAGAACTATCAGAGATACTATCTGAACTTTCAAAACAAATCAGAACCATTGAACTTGAACTGGAAGAAATGGTTGCCCCTGAGGAACTCACATCTACCCTGGAAGAAATCAACAAACAGCTTGACAAACACGCAAAAGAAATTAACGAACGAAAGATTCGCAAATTGCGCCGAGATACATTGGACTATAAATTAGGGGAGGTTTACACCTGGGCGGACGTCTACGCTCAGCGTCGACGAAACAAACCATACAACCAAAACACTGACACCTCCTCTTCAGGGAGCGACAGCACAAACCGTCCATTCAGGAGAACCACAACGGAACCTTCCACATCTGGAGACCAACGTAGTCAGAAACCAACACAAGCACCTACCAATGTAAATCTCACCACCACTGAGCCTGTTTTAGAGGTAGGCCCAGATATAACCAACGACCCAGGCGGGGAAAAAGAGCAGGAAAAAGGAACCGAAGACATTCAGCAACCTACCAAATCCAAAACAAAAACGAGGAAGAATCGCTAGTGATTAACATCTCGGATACACAACTAACCGAGCATGAAACAAAAATACTCCAAAAGGGAATGTCATTTATTCCTACAAGCAACACTAATTTATTGTAGTTGGAAGTGAGCACCTTTAAACTCACTCGCAAATTACGGTTAAGACACTTTTTTGAAAAGTATTGGAACCTCCGACTGAAACAAAACCCGACTTGCTACGCGGTTTAAGACCTTCCAGTACCTACATGCCTCCATGCAGCCACAAGAGTATAGACACGTTTGAGACGTTGGTAAGACAAGACATCTCTAAAATCAACTTCAGGAAGAAAACTCGACACAACATCACCACCAAGGACATGGACACTCTTAAGAAAATAGCCAATAACACATCCATCAAATGTCTGAAAGCCGACAAAGGAGGCGCCCTAGTGATTCTGAACACTAGCTTATACAACGAAAGGATCATGGAACATATCTCGGATCCAGATACCTACATGCCACTAAGTGGGAATCCCACTAGCCAATTCAAAGCAGAACTGATGGAACTAATCACTAAGGCCTTTGAGAATGAAGTCATCGATGAAAGAACCAAAAGATACCTCATAGTGGAACATCCTAGGAGCCCCACTATTACCATGCTACCCAAAATACACAAAGACCTAATGAATCCACCTTTTCGACCAATCGTCTCCACTAGAGGATCATTACATGAACCTATTGGCAAATTCATTGATCGATATCTACAACCTATAGTCATCAACCTCAAAAGCCACATTAGAGATACCACAGAATTCCTCAACAGACTCTCTCAAATGACCATCAATGAAGGTGAACAGTTGATACTATGCACTGCAGATGTCAAAAGTCTGTACACCTCCATCCCCCATGGCGGTGGAATTGAGGCTATAGAGCAAGCACTTTTACATAGTAACATTACGGATCCTCTCCAAACATTCATCTTGGAACTCATGATATTCACCCTTTACCATAGCTATTTCTCCTACAATCACCAATGGTATTTACAGATGTCCGGCATGGCCATGGGCAATTGCGCAGCACCAACCTATGCGAACATTTATATGGGTGAATTCGAGTCACACAACATTTACTCGAATAGCAACTGGACCGACAACCTAAAACTGTACGTACGATACATAGACGATTTGTTTTTCGTCTGGAAAGACTCCCGAGAAAATTTGGAAATCGCCCTCACAGATTTGAACTCGAAAGACAGTCGGATCGAACTCACGTGGAACATCAACAATCAGGAAATAACTTTTCTAGATGTCCTCATAAAATTGACCAAAAATGGACTACAGACAGACCTTTTTCGGAAACCCACTGACCGCAATAACACTTTGCACCACACAAGTTTCCATCAAAATTCTCTAAAACAACACCTACCATTCAGCCAGATGTTAAGGATCAAACGGATTGTCTCCGACCCAGACATCAGTATCTCCCAAACGCAAACCATGGCAACAAGATTCTTAAAGAGAGGATACCCCAAAGAAACAGTTAATGAAGCCATCTTGAGAACATCCACCATCACACGGGCCGAAGCCCTCAAAGGCTCAATTTAAGAAAGACAATAAAAGAATGGCACTAGTTTCAAGATACTCTACATCCAGCAAAATCTTTAAAAGTATTATCATGAAACATTGGCGCATCCTATCTTCTGAACCAGATTTTGGTGACCTGTTTAAGGAAACCCCCATCTTCGCTTACACTCGCTCAGAGAACATTAAAGAAATCCTATCAAGAACCACCACTGAACCTCATATTCACACTGGCACACGCCTGTGCCATCACTGCAACAATTGCAACAACATAATCAAAGGGAACACCATCAACCATCCCATGAGAGGTTTCCAGATTAAATTGAATGTTGATGCAACATGCGATTCGTCGAATCTAATCTACTTACTAAAATGCCCGTGTGGCATGATATACATCGGAAAAACCATCAGGAAGATTAAAACACGTCTAAATGAGCACAAATCTAACAATCGTACAAAGAACGTCAGGTCCAATGTGGCTGTCACTTTAATGAAGCCAACCACAGTGTAGCACAGATCAAATTTCTGGTACTTGAAATTGTACATAAAGTGGAAGGAAGAGACATCAACAAAACACTCCTACAGAGGGAAACCTCATGGATTTACATGCTTCAAGCCATGAAGCCACATGGGCTCAATGATCGTCTTGAACTAAGTTGTTTTTTGTAGTACCCTAGTGGGTACACCATATACACATTGCCTCCTGTGATTGTCCATTTTTGCTTACAGTGTAAGATTGTTGACGCTTCCCATTACACTTGCTACACTGTCCTTTCACCCCTTTCCAATATGGCCGATCCCTTCACACTCCCCAACCACCAGTCCTTTTTCGATTTTTGATAAACCCACCTCGTTACCCAGGGACCCATGCAGGATTCCGCTTCACCCTGCGGAGTTCGTACACTCCGCCACTGAAAACCGACATGCCTGATGCGTGTTCCATTACCTAGTAAGTGTTCGTTTGGCCACAGACCGTCCCGAGAACGTTTGACCCACAGCGTTCCTCCCATTAACCCTTTTTCTGGTGTATTTTCCCTCAGGTTCCCGTATGCGTGATTAAGTCCTCTCACGTAAGTCTCGTCTGTGACGAGCTGCTTGTCTATTACTTTCCCGCACTTGTTTACCAATCCGACTCACCAGTCTTTAACTTTTTCTTAACGCGCTACTGGCGGCCAGTCACCGTCTACACCACCCCTTCTCACCAAGTTGGGTTTAACCCTTGCCCCGAGCACCACCCCAGAACAGCTTCCCACCTTTAAAATTCACCACCAGGACAACCCATCACGATCCCACTTGCATGATTGCCACGATCAATTATTTTGTTTAGTTCTTCACCTACACATCACTCATATTTGAATGCATGCAAGTTCTGCATATTTAAGTGTTTGTGACTATCGTTAGATACGCATTGATTAGAGCGTTACTTTGTTTTTTCTGCAGAGCTCCTTGAGAAAGGACCTCCCCGGTCCGAAATGCATTGGAGCATCTTTTGTTTGTTCATGTTGAGAAACTAATACAATCGACAGCATACTATGAACTTTCAGTTACAAATTTGAAAAGAAATGAATCAATGAATGAATCTTTGAAATTAAAAAAGACATTTTATTTATTTATTTTCGGTATTTATAAAGCGCGACACTCATCCCAAGGGATATCACGGCGCTATGAACCAAGAGAGACTACTGAGGCATTGCTGGGGGGGTTCTGTTTTAGGGAAGGGTTATGTTTTAGGGAAAAGGTGGGTTTTCAGTTTTTGTCGAAACTGAAGATAGTTTGTGGTGTGTCTAAGGTCGTAAGGTAGGTCATTCCATCTTCTGGCTGCCAGGTAGGAAAAGGCGCGGCCACCTGTTCTGACTTTGTAAATACGCTTAGGTTTGGCCAGAGCTGATTGACTTGATCGTAGATTCCTGTTGGGAACGTAGAAGTCGATCCTCCCTTGGAGAATTGTGGGGCCAGTTTTGTGAAGAGCTCTGTGCGTGTGACTTAGTAGTTTAAAGGCAGCTCTCTGGCGCATCGGTAGCCAATGAAGTTTCTTTAGGCATTCCGATGCCGAGTCTCGCTTGCCTTTATTACAGACCAGTTTGGCCGCCTGGTTTTGCAAGACCTGAAGGCGGGAGAAGAGTTGTTCGTTCATCCCTTCGAATAATGCGTTGCCATAGTCCAGGCGGCTAACCAGTAGGGCTTGGGTGACTGAGCGTCTGCAATCCAGGGGTATCCAGGGGAATATCTTTGAGAGAAGTCTGAGTATGGCAAAACCCTTGCCCCAGAGTGATCGGACGTGGTCCTTCATGGACAGGGCGTCGTCCATGATGATCCCCAAGTTTCTCGCGTGTTGTTTTAGAGTGGGGGCCAGTCCTAGTGTGGGTGGCCACCATGTATGAGTTTGGCTCCCCCGAACAAGAGAATCTCCGATTTGCCGGCGTTTCATTTTAGGCAATGGTTGTGCATCCATTGGGCCATCTCGGAGAGACAGTCGTGAAGCTTTTTCTTTGTTGTCTCAGGCCCTTCATCCATTGCCACCATCAGCTGTGTATCATCAGCATAAGAGCATATGCCAATGCCCCACTTCCTTCCAATGTCGGCCAGTGATGAAATATAGACATTGAAGAGAGTGGAGCTCAAAGAGGCCCCCTGGGGACCCCACAGCCGATGGTGTTGGGTTTTGAGTGGACCTGACCCATATGCACTGCCTGGGTACGATTGCTAAGGAAGGATCGAATCCAGTTCAGTGCTGTTGATTGCACTCCTTTACTCAGGAGTGTGTTTAGCAGGCAGTCGTGGGAAACCGTATCAAACGCCGCTGACAGGTCAAGCAGTATCAGTGCCACCGATCCCCCTTGATCAGTGGAGCATCTGATACTGTCCGACACTGCCAGCAACGTTGCCTCGGTGCTATTGTTAGCTCTGAAGCCGGTTTGAGATGGATCCAGGAGAGAGTTATCTTCCAGATACCGGGTCAGTTGTATATTGACCGACTTCTCCAAGGCTTTGGAGAGATAGGGAAGCTGGGAGATAGGTCTGTAGTTCTCTGGATTAGAAATGTCGGATCCTGCTTTCTTCAAGAGGGGGGTCACGGAGGCGTGTTTCCAGGCCTCAGGGAAGGTAGCGGTGGTTAGCGACTTGTTGAAGAGTTGGGTGACAAGGGGGCAGAGCGTGGGTGCGATTTTGGAAAACACGAAGTGGGGCAGGGGTCCGAGGGGGATCCGGATTTGACTGTGCTCAGTAGCGCTAATACCTCCTCCTCAGAGAGTAGTTGAAAACTAGTTAGACGAGGTGTATTGCCTAAGTCTAATTGGTCGTTGCGTCTCTATGATGTCATTATGTGCTCGCCAGGGTTGTCCGGCTTGCTAGGGGTATTTAGGGGAGTGAAGGTGGAGTATATTCTATTAATTTTGTCGGAAAAGAAAGTGCTGATGCGCTCACAAGCCTCGGTTGAGGGGGTGAGGGTTTGTGAGGTGCTGGATGGTTTGCTAAGCTCCTTCACTATTCTGAACAGTTCTTTTGCTGAGTTGCTGTTCTCATGAATGCGTTGAGTAAAATACGCCTTTTTTGCATCTTTAATGGCCGAGATGTATTGTTTCCGTTTGGTAATATAGTTTGCTCTCGCTTCACTATCTTTCATCTGTCTCCATAGATGTTCATTTTTTTGGCATTCCTTTTTGAGTTTCTTGAGGTGAGGGGTGTACCATTTCTCGTTTGTGGTTTTTTTTTTCCTCGATTCCCGCATGGGGGCTAGTTTGTCTAGCGTTTGCCGGATTCCGGCATCTAATAGAGCGGCGTCTTTACAGACGGGAGAATCATCCGCCGGTGTGGTGGCTGTCTCAAGAAAATAGTTTTGAAAGTTTGATTCATTAATTAGCCTCCAGGCTCTGCTGGCCATGGGCGGGGTAGTTCTGGGCTTCAGAGGTTTACCGGGAAGTTTAAATGAGAAGGATACCATGGAGTGGTCGGACCAGGATAGGGGTAGGATTTCTTTAATATCGGTCGACTCAATGTTGGTGAATAGTAGGTCTAAGGTATGGCCAGCTGAATGTGTTGGGCCCACTATCCACTGCTTTAGTTGTAAAATTCCCATGTCGTATTCCAATTGGGAAGATCCAGGGGCATCCGCTTTTTCATAATGGATGTTGAAATCGCCGACTACCACATAGTTTTTGTTTTTCAGACAAAGTGGTAGCAGTTGGTTCAGTAGTTTGGCGCTTAAGCTAGCTTGTTGCCCTGGGGGGTTATATATGACCGCTCCGGCTATAATGGTAAGGCCTTCAAAAAGTACTTTGAAAGGTAGGGTCTGATGTTCGGTATAGACAGTTGTAGGTTCGGCGAGGCACGTTAGGTGATCCCTAGAGATCACAGCGACTCCGCCACCTTTTTTTTTGCCCGGTCTGTCTTGTGTAATAATTTTGTAATTAGGAGGAAGGGCATTTGCTAGGTCTGGAGCACTGGTTTCAGGTAGCCAGGTTTCCGTAATGAAAACCAGGTCTGGGGCCTTTGATATCAGTAGATCCCAGATGTCCAGGGCATGTTTAGGTAGGGATCTGGCGTTAAAGTATAGACATTTCAGTGCCAGAAAGTTTTGGTTTTTCCCGATGATTGTGAGATCGTCTGTTGGGGTTTGACCCATGCTAGACCAACGGCAGGCGAGGCAGGAAATGGGTCCATAGGAAGAGCCAGGGCCGGTTTGGGTGCACAGATGAGTTTTTGTATTCGTATTAACTTTGTTAATGGCTAGCAGCTCACTGCGCGAGTAACGGATAGGTATGGGCAGAGTTGGGGTAGAACCGATAGGGGGTGTAGCCCCTAGTCCCGGTCGGTCGCGGACGGGCGCAGACGGGCTTGCCTTAGGCGCGCCTTCGGCGCGCAAACGTCACGCCCGCTGCGCGACCGGAATATGCACATGGTTTATACCACTGCGGGGGGGTGGAGTCGGCTTGTTACTTGAACTTTTGGAGTCTGTTGTATCCTTACAACGAACCATTCAAGTGTGCCCAACTGCAGGGATGCGTTCACATCTCCAGTGACGCACTCAACCTATCAGCAGTTCCTTGACGTACTAGGACAGTTACGTCACCTGCCGGTTCACCTTTAAATCACATGAACCTTTAATAGCCACCAAATTAAACCATTTCACGAAACTAAGCAGTGCGCCGTGCCAACCTTTCACCGTCTTCAAAAGAAGGACTTGCAATAAAGAAGAATTTATATCGACATTATATTTGTTAAAATGTATATTAAATGTATATTAAATCTAATTTTAAATTAATTTTATTATTTATTATTTGTTATTTTATATATACATATATATATATATTTATCGAACACCAATCCCGCCTCACTGTAGAAACGGGTCACCTCCAGGTAAGATTTAATAATAACACTGGAAAGATGGTACACCACCAGAAGGGAAAACACCTGGCAGACGCGTTTCGGCGTGTGCCTTCCTCATTGCCAGCTTCGTGTTTGTCATGTTTTTGTATTTCGCGGGGCTTTCACATTTTGTGTCCTCACATCCTATTGGGCCATTGCTGTCCAATCAGGAGAGCCGCTTTAAATGTCTATCCAGTATGCGCTGTCATATTGCTGGTAACTGAAGTGCCCCATTGTACTTTCGGTCTCCAAAAAACTCCCACAGCCGGACTTGCATGTAGCTCCAATACAGCGAACATTGGTTAAGTAACCTGCTCGAGCGCACAGTGTTGGCCTGACTTTGTCAGCTGTCGGGCCACATACGCGCTGCCTCCGAGTCATCTGTTTCAATAACTTTTCACCTGGAGGGGTCCCGTACAGCAGGGGTCTGCCGCTCTCTCCCCAATATATATATATATATAAAAAACGATATTTTGTACAACAATATTTTTGTCTCGATATTTTTACTTGATATTTTTGTACTTACTGTTATAAATATAGGATGCGAATATTTTTGGCATCGATATTTAAAACACAATATTGTGGTATGGGGATTTTTTAGGTGTCGCTATTTTGTCAGTGAACCGTGATGGATGGATGACAATCACCATGGGTGGATGGATTTGTAAATCCATAGGTGTGCATGAATGCCTAAATTAATACATGGTTGTGGATGAAGACTAGTTCTAGAATGTAGGTGGGTGTGAAATGGTACTACTATAATGAAGTGTAATTTGTGCTGATATCTTGCATTTTAAACATGTAATATTGTTAAGCTACAAGAGCTGCCCATAAACAAATGAGGCCTGGGTATGAATACTTCAACCAACACATTGCATTCCTGGTTATCACTTAGGCAAAAAACTGTGAATTATTCAATGGGCTAGGGAGCCACATACAATATATGCCGTAACCATAGAATCACGCATAAGACCACCATAATCATTTCTGAAAACTGTTATCATATTCGTTAGTGACCAAATACAGAGACATTAAAAATTAGATTCAGTGATTCTAGTGAAATGTGTGCAAAGTGTCCCACAATGATACAAAACCACGAGAACCAGAAATTAGACAAATTATTTTACAATAACCTAAGTGCATATGTGTTTCTCATAAAAAAAACAACTACAAAGATCATCATTAGTAGTTGATTGGCTTTATAATGGCACCAAGTTGTTTATTTATAGTTCTCAACGAGGTGTCAACCCAGAATAAAATGAACAGGTCTCATCAGGACTTAAGTGATAAGGGGAAAATCTGAAATACTGAATGCATACGGATTAGCAGAAATGGAGATAGGGTGGCCAGGTGCAAAATTAAATTGCACATCATAATTAATACTACCTTACAACCACAGGATTGCGCAGAGCAACGAAGGCTGCCAAAAAAACAGGAGTCACCCTAGTGGAATAACCAAAAATGTAGTACTTACTCAGGGGGAAAAACAGACCTACGAAAATGGATGGAGAAATGTAAGATTAACCATAAGTTAATTGTTCCTAGAAACAGCAGTAGTGAAGGAAGGGCACTAACCCCTGAGAAATTCACTGGTGCTCATTTTATACGGCGTGGACCGCATATTGCGGCTCCAGACAAGAAGAACGCCAAGGGAGAACTTTTCCCTCCAACTACAAGACAGCATGGCGCGTCGACCCTCGCTGTCTAAACACACAATGGGTGAGAGTGCGTGCCACAATGAGGTGACGATGCTGCTTCAAAGCGAGACTTTAATCGCACAGTGCGTTGCAACCATTGCATCGGGGCTCTAATTGGAGGATTCCCAACCCGGTGAGAGGGATAGAGGGCAACATAATAATAGTAGCTGAATAAAAGGAGACCAGAGACCAAGGGCCATATGTAGGAGGCCTAATTGCGCTCGCAAAGGAGCATTTGCGATCGCAATTAGGGCAGTGTGCTATGTAGCACACAAAAAGCCACACGCAAAATAAGGAATCGCAAAATTTGCGATTCATTATTTTGCGATTGCATTCAAGGAATTGCAAATTGCCATTCCTTAAATGCAATGTAGGAAGCACCCAAGTTGTATGAATTGTGGCTTAAGAAATCACAAAATACCACCAACTTCAGGTTGGTGGTAAATTGCGATTTCTTTGAAAAATTTACTTTTTGGCATTTTTCAAAGTGAGTGCCATGTGGGTCACATACATGCCCTTAGGGCATGTATGTGGGCCACATGTGCACATATGTTAATTTCAGGGGTGCAACAGGGTGTCCTATTGACACTCTTGCAACCCTGAAATTGCATTCTCAATTTGCGATTCTCTAATTGAGAATCGCAAATTGAGAATGTCTTCCAATTCATTCCTATGGGCCTTCTAGCCCATAGGAATGAATGAGAAGGTATTCCTTATTTGCGAGTCTCAATTTGTGATTCACAAATAAGGAATAATTGGGATTCGCAAAAAAAATTTCTAATCCCACCTACATTTATTTTTGCGATTCTCTAATTGCGATTCCCAAAAAATCGCAATTTGAGCATCGCAAAACAAAAATTACCTACATATGGCCCAAAGACATTAAGGGGTTAGCCTGTTATAAATGCAGAAAACATAATAGGGAATAAAAAATACAAAATTAAAACGCACCGAAGAAGCATGTAGTATGACAGCTGATTTGAGAATACTGCCAAAGAGTTAATGGTAAAACACAAAAATGCACAACAAAGCCCATCAATAAAAAGAGAAAGAAAAGTAAGAGGGGAAATGTAAATAACCAGAATAAAGCCAACAAGGCGTATAGTCCTTCTACAGTCTTTAGTTGAGCAACAGCCAGTATCTGCATTCCAGCCGCTGCACATAGTTCATCATTTTGCTCCTAAGCTTATTCCTGGAGCAGAGATACAAGCAAATGGCACTCTTCATTAGAGTTCAGTCCCTTTTCAATGGATTCACTAAATATAATTCATTTACGTTCCATTTTTTGCAGAATAAGAGTAATGTTACCCCCTCTTTCCATACTCTGTGCTACATCAAGTACTTGATATCTTTTTTTTATAACTTTATTTTCCATGTACATCTTACAAAAGAAACACATATATATATATATATATTCGTACATAATTTTGTGGTCATTGATTGTCACATCATACTGAGATAGTGTCTTGTTCTGTGCGCAAATATATTCAACCAGCCACCAAGTAAAGTGATCATTTGCGATATTAATCGTACATTATGTAAGGGCCCCTCCAATTCAATCCCATCCATTTTATAACAACAAAAAAGCATCAACAAAGCATTCCCACTCCCAGAAATCAACATGTAATTGCGTGATTCACTGACTTGTATACATAAGAATCCTGACGGCTGTGGATGCTGGATCACCCTACACCCTCATGAGTTATGCCACGTTCTAGTTGGGTTGCAGACTCCTGTCTAAGCACCTTGACATAGGACTTGTAGGGCCCCCAAATATCTTTGGGGCGTGATGTACTGGGCATCAGACTTGCATAAAGTTCACTGTTTACATTGCAATAGGCGAGACTGCGTAGCCAACCTTAAACATTTGGGGAAGTCTTCTGCCCCCACTGAATAGCCTCTTCTCTCTTTGCTTATAAAAGACCAACAGCCTGATTCATGAAGCTAAATTGCACTCGCAAAGGGCAAGATTCTCAGAATCTTGCCTTTTGCGAGTGCAATTTTGGCATTTGGGATTCACAATCCCAAATGCAAAAATCGCTAATGAAGAATTAGCTAATATGCGAGAATTAGCATTTAAGGAATCTCTATTAGAGATTCCTTAAATGCTATTCATGACACTTTCAAAAATTGCGATTTTGCAAATTTGGGCCGCTATTTATCGAGAGGTCAGACCTCTCGGTAAATAGCAAAAACTTAGAAAAATGCTTTTAAAAGCATTTTTCTAAGTTGCATGTTGCACACACACATGTCCTTTGGACATGTGTGTGCGCAACACCTGTTCAAATGTGCATTTTAGGGGTGCTACAGGGTGTCCTTTGGACACCCCTGGCACCCTTAAAATCGCTATCTTATTTGCGAGTAGTAAATTGCTACTCGCAAATAAGGGATACTCCCCATTCATTCCTATGGGCCTTTTGGCCCATAGGAATGAATGGGGAGTTATTCCTTTTTTTGCGAGTAGCAATTTTCTACTCGCAAATAGAAAACATGTAGGAATCGCTATTTATTTAGCAATTCCTACATGAATACCGTTTTGCGTGTCCTCAATAGCGAGTCGCTATGATTCGCTATTAGGGCCACGCAAAACGGCCCGTACATGAATCAGGCTGCAAGTGCTGCAAAACTGCAGATTTTCTTGGGGAAGGTAAGTGTATATTCTAATAGTGCAACTTCCTGAATTAGGGCCAGGCGGAATATGTAACATCTGGCCCAACGTGTGGTAAACCTGATCCCAATAATTTTACCGGTTAGGGCATGTCCAGGAGAGCTGAGCGAAGTCCGCATGTGGTGCGGAGCATTTATGACAAGTATGTGACCTGGTTGGGTCTATTTTCTGAGAAAGAGCTGGGGTGAAATAAATGTGGCGCAGGAATTTAAAGTGTAGCAGTTTGTGTCTGCTGTTCAGGGAGACGTCTTGTGTAACGGAACATCAGTACGCCCATTGTTCATCAGTGGTGGTGGTTCCCAAGTCTTTCTCCCACGCGCTACGAATGTTGTCCTCCTTGATAGGCTTCAGTAGGGCATAAAGCTTGGAGATCAGGTGCGAGCTGTCCGCACTATCTATGATCAACGTCAGAGGGGGAAATGAAACTGGCACAAGTGGGAACATCGGGACAGTGGCTCGCAGTGCGGACCCGTGCCTGCCCACCACCCCATACCAAGCAACTCAGGAGGGGATTAACAGCCTGATTCATGTACGGGCCGTTTTGCGTGGCCCTAATAGCGAATCATAGCGACTCGCTATTGAGGACACGCAAAACGGTATTCATGTAGGAATTGCTAAATAAATAGCGATTCCTACATGTTCTCTATTTGCGAGTAGAAAATTGCTACTCGCAAAAAAAGGAATAACTCCCCATTCATTCCTATGGGCCAAAAGGCCCATAGGAATGAATGGGGAGTATCCCTTATTTGCGAGTAGCAATTTACTACTCGCAAATAAGATAGCGATTTTAAGGGTGCCAGGGGTGTCCAAAGGACACCCTGTAGCACCCCTAAAATGCACATTTGAACAGGTGTTGCGCACACACATGTCCAAAGGACATGTGTGTGTGCAACATGCAACTTAGAAAAATGCTTTTAAAAGCATTTTTCTAAGTTTTTGCTATTTACCGAGAGGTCTGACCTCTCGGTAAATAGCGGCCCAAATTTGCAAAATCGCAATTTTTGAAAGTGTCATGAATAGCATTTAAGGAATCTCTAATAGAGATTCCTTAAATGCTAATCCTCGCATATTAGCTAATTCTTCATTAGCGATTTTTGCATTTGGGATTGTGAATCCCAAATGCCAAAATTGCACTCGCAAAAGGCAAGATTCTGAGAATCTTGCCCTTTGCGAGTGCAATTTAGCTTCATGAATCAGGCTGTAAGTGTGTTAAAAACCTGGTTGTTGAGCGGGATCGGTATGTTATTGAAATAATATAGACATTTGGGGAGGACTATCATCTTTATTATGGCCACACATCCAGCCAGTTACAAGGGGAGTCATAGCCATTTCTCTACTTGAGTGGTTAATGTGTCCACTGCTCACCTGTATTTGAGGCTCAATATTTGAGCTGTGTCCAGGTGTACTGTGTATGCCTAAATATGTCACTGATTCGGTGCACCATTCTAGGAGGAACTCCAGGGCCCAAGGTTTTGTACTGCTCGTCAATGGGAATATGACTGATTTGTGCAAATTAATACCCAGTCCGGAAACACGGCCAAGTCTAATAATTTCTCTAATCAATTTGTGTAAGTTATCTTTCGGGTGCCTAAAATAAAGTATTGTGTCGTCCGCAAACAGCGATACCAGAAGGGGGCCAGTGTTGAATTGCAGCCCCCTGTGCAAATGTTTCTCTTGGAAGTGCCTTATTAGGGGGTCCATGGCCAAGATAAACAATAATGGGTAAAAAGGGCAGCCCTGTCTAGTACCGCGTGTAAACTGAAAAGGAGTGGAAAGTGTGGAAAGAGTACCATTTAATCGCAAACGGGCGGTCGGTTTAGAATACAGCAGGGTTGTCGTGGCGTTAAAGCCCATGGGCATGTCCATGCTGCGCATTATGGAGAGAAAACGGCCATTCCAATGAATCAAAAGCCTTTTCCGTGTCTAATAGTATAGCAGCTGCTGGTGTGTCGGTGTTGATCCTATGTATGACCGAGAACAACGTGTGGAGATTGAGAGAGGTGGAGCGATAGGGCACAAAACCGGATAGAGCCGGGGAGATTATGAATTCCTTCAGTTGGGAAAATCTGTTTGAGATGACTTTTGCCAGGATTTTATAATCCAAGTTTAGGAGGGACAGCAGGCGGTAAGAGCCACATTGTGAGGGGTATTTGCCTGGTTTGGGAAGAAGAATTATGACAGCCTCGCGTAAGGTAGGGGGAAGGATCTGTTTTTCTAAAGCTTCAGCGTATACTTCGATAAGTTTAGGGGCCAGTATGTCTTTAAATGTTTCGTAAAACACCCCCGTGAACCAGTATAGTCCAGGCACTGAGGAGCCCCGAAGAGTGTCAATGGCAAGCAGCACATCCTCAACCAAAATGGGTTCAGCTAGGAAGTCATGCATGTGTTTTTCCAGATAGACTAATGCAATTTCGTCTAGATAGCTTTCCTGCACTACATAATCACCTCCAAGGGTATCTGTGTATAACTTTGAGAAAAATTCTAGGAAGCTACTCTGAATGTCTTTAGTTGAGGTGTGGGTTTGTGAGTCAGGGGTCTTCAGTCCGGTAATGTAAGTTTTGAAATAGGGTGGTCTTAGTAACTGAGCCAGAACCCTCCCTGGGCGTTCACCCTCTCCGTAGCGCCTAGCTGTCTGGTATTTTCCTCAGAATAGAATTTCCCTGTCCTCTGTATTCCTCCAATAGAACCGCTCGCCTACTCTCATATGTGGATGTTGCCTGATGTGTAGACCCCTCATCTAATGCTTTAGGTCTCGCTCAAGCTGTGCTAGTGTGTTGCATAAGCCTTTGAGTACTCCAGAGTGTTTGGCAATGCATGTGCCTCTAAGAACCGCATTAAATCCCTCCCACAACACAGCCCATGAGTCTACCGAGCCTGTGTTTATCGCGAAATAGTCCTCAATAGCCTCATGGATTTAAGCCCTGAAGACTTCACCCTGGAAGGCGCGGTTGGGAAACCGCCAGTGTGGCTTGAAACCCTCAGGGCGAGGGATCCGTAAGAGCACCTTAACTGGAGAGTGATCCACATAGATCCTGGGGAGCGTTTCAATCAAAGAAAACCAGCCAAATATATCTGGTGATATAAGCCAAAAATCAATCCTCGTCTACGTGTTGTGAAGGCCTGAATAGTATGTGTATTCTGTAGTGGTGGGATTCCATTTCCACCAAACATCCAGCAGGGTATACCGGTCACAGAGCTCCTGGAGAGCCCGATGGGCCCGTGGTTTAGAGTCGTGTGCCATTGAGGTACTGTC
The DNA here is from genome assembly GCF_964261635.1 of Lissotriton helveticus. NCBI lineage: Eukaryota > Metazoa > Chordata > Amphibia > Caudata > Salamandridae > Lissotriton > Lissotriton helveticus. The sequence continues at coordinate 940,472,747 of NC_136067.1, forward strand.
TGCAAAGGGGGCCGGGAGTAGGTTGAAGTCTCTGTCCATGAGCAGAGTCAGCGGGTCTAGCTTACTCAATTGCATTGACACAGTGTGAAAAAATTCTGGATTATCCGTGTTGGGGGCCTATATGCCTACCAGTGTAATTTCCCTACCAAAGATAGATCCCGACACTGCCAGGTACCTTCCCTCACAGTCTTGGAGAGTGGAACTGTGGCTGAATGGAACCCTGTTGTGTATCAAAATGGCTGTTCCCCTGGCGTAGTTGCTGTACTTTGCAAAATATCTATGAGGGCCCCAGCTAGCCCCAAAGTGCGCCCTGTCTGACTTGGGAAGATGAGTCTCCTGCAAGTAAGCAATGTCCACCTTGTGTCTCAGTAGATAGTGGATGATCTGTCTACGCTTTCGAGTATTATTTAAACCCCTCACATTCCATGAGAGTAGGGTAAGGGACAATGGACCCTCCACGTTACCAAACTTGGCCATCCGGTTGACAGAACATTTCACCCAAAATAGACAATCTATCATTATCGGCAGTGCTCAATCTAGAATGATTTAACTGTACAACGAACTAGTGACGTATGAAAAACATTATCCACCAGCCACCCACCACCCCCCACCCAGCCATGCCCCTTCCGGGAATAGGCAACATCCTAAATAAGAATGAACGTGAAGTACCAAAGTGTTTTACGTTGAATTAACATTCCAGAAAAACAGTACCCCAATGTGAACAAAATCATACATAAAGGATACACCATGGGGGGCAGCAACACCCTGGTATGTCTCCAGCTTACTGCAGTAACAATGTAAAATAACTAGTGTGTTCCTGCAACCTTTCAACTTTAATGCCTGCAGTTTAGAGTGTCTCATTCATCCCGTACCAGCACTGGAAAATAGTTCTGCACTCGCGTCTGAGCCACTGTGCGGGAGAGAGGTGCTGAACCCTGGTCTGACTGTGGGGTTGTTCTTCTGTTTGTAGAGTCGAGAGAATTCCTGCTCCTCCGCTGGGTTGTCAAAAATGTGGGCCCTACCGTCCACATCAACTTTTAGCCTAGCCGGATACAGCATACCATAGTGAAGTCCCAAGTTTCTCAAAGCGGTGTGACGCCATTTAATTTCCGTCTCGCCTCTTGGACCATGGAGGTGAAATCTGGATAAAAAGACAGCTTGGAGCCTTGCCAATCCACGTCTCCTTTTTCTCTCGACATCCGGAGAATAGTGTCTCTGTCTCGGAAGTTCAGAACAAGTGCTACAATGGGTCTGGGAGGGAAACCGGGGTGGGGGTGAGGGCCTAATGATATGTGTGCCCTGTCAATCACAAAGCCATTAGTGAGAGCCTCTTTTCCAAACACGTCCAGCAACAGAGTTACAAAAAACAGATACATGCAGCTGGTGGGAGTTGATTCGGGAACCCCAAGAATGCGCACATTATTCCGGTGACTGCGCACCTCCAAATCTTTGTTTTTAACAGTGACCTCCTTCAGAATGTGTTCCATGCGTTCGAGTCGTTTAACAGATTGAGCAGTCCCGTCCTCGATGTCCGAAATGGGCGCCTCCACCCCATCTAGTCGCCTGTCATGTACTTGTACTTTGGCACCAAGGCTGGCAAGGGACTTATCAAGAGAGTCAAAGCGGCTATCTAATGCTTTAAAACTGGCCCACATCTCCTGCAGCAGGGAATTGGTTGGGTCCCTTGATCCGCCCCCGGGACCCAGGCTCTGCGCCGCCTCTGCCATGTTTGAGCCGTGAGGAGGGTTAGTGTCAGTAACCTTCTCGAAAGGAAACATTCTCTGGTTAGGATCTTTGCGGCCCATGCCGCGTAGAGTGAAGCAATCTCAGTCAGCCAGTCTTCAGCGGGTTTCACAGGGTGGGTCAGTGCACCAATGCTGCATGGAGATTCAAGCGGTCGCCACAGGCAAACTGGCGCTAGATCAGACTGTGTAAACGCCACGTGCTGAAATAAAAGGGTGAAGCAATCATAGCCAGCCAGCCAGCCCTCAGCTGGGTTGATATGGTGGACGGTCACTGCATCAATGCTGCGAGGCAATGCCAGAAGTCGTCGCAAACACACCGGTGCGCAATCAGACTGCGCTGATACCCTGTGTCAAAAAGGAAAGGGAGGGCACCCTCCCTGGTAGCTCCTTACTTAGTAGCAATATGGTTGTTGTGTGGTTGCTGAGGGAAGTAAGGTTCATTGAAAACTTGCAAAGGTAGGCAGCAATCCACAAGAGAGGGAGGTGATGTTCAATTCAAGCAGCATGGGCGTCCGATGCAGACTCGGTAACCCTCCCCCAGTGAGCCAATATCGGAGGTGAGTTAGGCCATAACGCCCGGTTCGTTGCGCCCAGTTTGCCACAAGATGAAAGATCCCCCGTGTGAAAGAGTATGTGGCGCTGACTCAGGGCGTCAGCATGGCACTAAATTCCAGGCATGGGGGCCAGTGTGGGTCAATCTATGATGTCCCTTGATTATCTTTAGCAGCGCTGCGATTCGCCTCCCCGTGTGGGTTTAACAATTCCTCGATCGAGCGTATGTGGGCCGGGGAGACAGCGGATCCGGCCGCCGTAGGGTGCCCACCCCTCCCCCCGCAGGCCCCGATTCAGAAGTGTGCCATGTTCTGCCTGCGGGCCGACAGCCAATTCCTGCAGGCAGCGTTGACGAGCTGGGGCTGCGGGCGCACAGCGCTAGAGGGGGGCACGGCACTGCTCACCGGGACTAGCGTCGCTATCACTCCGGGCAGGAACGGATCAGTTTGCAGGAAGCCTGGTCCGGGGAGGATGGGCCCGCGACACAGGGCCCGCGCCACAGGCCTGCAATCTCCCGTTCAGCCATTCTAGGGCACACAGCGGCCTCGTTGTAGCTTCGGGAGGTTCAGCGTTGATACAGGCATTCGTGATTTCGCGGTGGACCCGCGATGGTGGTGTTATTCGCAGGAACATGCGATTTTGCTGGCTGGTCGGACGGAGCTTCAGAGCCGAGCGGCCATCTTGGTTGCCGGTTTGGCCACGGCCCTCAAGTACTTGATATCTAATGTCATTTGCTGAGTGACCAGCCACGAGGTAATGTGTTACCAAAGGTGCAGAGGTCACTCCACATCAAATCTTGCTCCGATGCTCTACAATATGCAACTTGACTTGTTGGGTGCTCTGGTCTATATAACTCAAAGGACATAGACACCGCATACAATATACAACATTTGCCATATTACAATTTGAGAAATGTGTCAGTTCCATACTGATAGACCCATGCTCAAAATTCTTTGCATTGTCTGTGAATTGGCTTACAACATAACCCCCACACTTATAGCGTCCTTTCACTGGAGGGAGCCCCCACAAGTCTTGTAAGGTATTAAAAGGAGACTTAATGCATCCTGCTGAGTGTACTAAGTTGTCTCTCATATTTTTCCCTCTTTTATATGAAAACAATCGCAAATTCAATGTTGGATCTGTGTTCTGCATAATGTGCCAGTGCTTTTTAAATCAATGCTACAATCTTGTTTGTGTGGGGACCAAAGTTGGTTATGCAAACTATTTGTTTAGATCTCTTGTTGGGTTTAGTCTGTAATCGCTCCTCTTTGTTACAGAACCAAGCGCTCTTCAATGCAGATCTTACAATCTTACCGCGATAGCCTATATCCAACAATCTTTTGGGAATGTGTGTGATTCCCTGAAACAGGCAAATTTGTGGGTACAATTACGATGCAATCTTTAGTACTGGCGTGTGGAAGGTCATTTCTACGGGCCCATGGGTGGAAGGTTTGGTATGCTAACAATGTATTCCGGTCAGCCGCTTTCCTATGTAGGTTTGTCATCAATTTCCCATCATCATTTCTAATCAGTAAACCCAGGAAAGTAATCAGCTGATTATCCCAGTTATATGTAAACTGAAGATTGGCTTCTGCCTGATGGAGGTATAGGACAAATTCCTCTATCCTTGATACTGAATCACGCCAGACTATAAACCTATCATCAATATATCTCTTCCAGAATCTTATAGATAATCTGAAAGAACTGGAAACTACTAGTACAAACTGATGTTCAAAGACATCTGCATAAATATTCACTAAATTTGGGGTGAAAACAGCCCCCATAGAAGTGGTGGTATATTGTTGGTAATAATGATTCCCATATTTAAAGTAAGTCATGGTCAAGGCAATTGTCAAACGTTCTGTGATCAATTCACTTGGAACTGTGAATGGTCTAGAAAGTGTTTCAAGTATCTGCTCAGTGATAACGATCATCTCGCGCTGTGTTATATTAGTGTATAATGCAGTAATTTCATCAATAATTTGGTGTTTGAATCAAATGTCATGCCCTCTATCAGGTTTATCATATACGTACTGTCTCTGACATAAATCTCTAAAGTTGGGACCACACCCTTGATGAAGACACTAATGTACTGACCTAATGGACCCGCACCCTGATAATATAGGTCTACTAGGACGGTACTGTAGGCTATAATGAACAATGATAGAACAGGTACCCTAGGATGTTCCTGATTTAAAAATTCAAATCCTTTTGTCTAAGGAAACCATTATCTTTGGCCCTTTAATGCCTGGATGCTAATATCAACCAGTAGCAAAATATTCCAATTAACTGACTTTTGTGAGCATCTCTGTGCCACATGCTCTCGATGCTCACTACAATTGTGGATTAAAATAATTTGAGGAAATGGCTTATGCTGATCCTGACTATAAAGTTGCTACTCTGCACTGGCCCTAGAAATAATGCCAGGACACTCTTTAGTGGATTTGGTGGGTTTATTCCACAACTGTTAATATTTTAACTATATTCTCTCAGGAGCGCCGCATCAGGCTTGTGACGCTCTCGAGATCCGCGCGCCAATGCCAAACATGGCCGCCGCCGGATATCCGCCCCACGTCACTTCCGGGGCTAGCGCCACTAGACCGCTACACCACATCTCCCCCTTTTATACTTTATAACACAACAGTCTTACTTGCTCTCCATGTCAAACCTTTTGGGTAGCATGATCCTTCTACCCCTCCGAGTCTGCAAGTCTTGCTGGGTATTGGTGGGCGACAGTCTCGAAGCTACTGGACTGGGCCCAGCCTCACTACTTTCGCCAATTCCTTCTCGCTCCTCTTCTTTCTCCCGTCTCACAGGTGTCCGGGATCCTTGCACCTCTTCTCTCTCTCTCATCTGCGGTGATTCCCTTTGGGTGGTTATTTCCCTGCTGCCCGTCGGGCTCCGGGTTGCTCCTTCTGGCCGTGGTGTACTTCTCCCTCTCTCCTGCATCACGTCCCAGTTCTCCACACAATTACATTTCGCCATGCGGTCTTGCGACCATATTTTCCCATCGCTGAGTAACGCAGACCTGGAGTACGGTTCCACGACTTGGAGGGGGGTGTGAATTTGCTGTCCCCCTTCTTCCTCTGGATGGGTTGCTTTACTCTCACCCATTCTCCCCTTTCCAGGCTGGTTTCTTGGGTGTTGCGTCTTTTATTGTACTGTTCGGTATATATATGCTGGGCTTTCTCCAGGTTCTGGCGGACCACCGCCGGTGACCAGTGACTCTGGACTGTGAGGCGCTTCCAGGGGACATTGTCCTTAGTGAATGGCTCACGCCCTCTCAGTATCCTGAACGGGCTGTATCCCGTGGCTGTCGGTGTTATGCGGTATGCCCATATCAATCTCTTCAGCTCCTTCTCCTAGTCTTTCCCTTGACTGATGGCTGCTTGGATGGAGCCCATGATCACCCGATTAAATCTCTCCGCCAGTCCGTTACATGCCGGGTGATAAACAGGAGTGTGTCTGACTACAATGCCATTTCGTTCCATGAACATGGCCCATCTGGTTGACGCAGATTGGGGTCCATTGTCGCTTAGTATCCCTTTGGGGATTCCTTCCCTTATGAAAACGTCAGTTAGAAACGCCAGCACCGTCTCAGTTTCGGTGTCTTCCGTTATGTTTATCTCGGGCCATTTCGAGTATCGGTCTATTAGCACTGTGATGTATTTCTGTGTCCCTTGGAAGTCCAGGACGGGCCCTAGGATGTCAATCGCTATCTCCTGTCTCAGCAAAGGCTCGAGGCAACGACGGACAGAGCGTGGTCTCACTACGTCTGAGACAGGTCCTGGACGAGGTGAGGTCTCCTCCCCGGGCAATCTGGATACTACAGTGATACCAGGTGCTAGAGGAGAGAAGTAACAGTCTTTGGAGATACATATCCTTTACTGTTAGAGAAATATATCCTTGGGATGTTTCTTTTTTGATTGAGTTATTCCACTAACACTAGTTTTTGCAGTCGCATTATTAGTAGAACAGAGGCCCTGATGAAAGCCTGGGGACTACATCCCGTAAGGCAGAAACATGTTGGCCCCCATGTAGATATTTGTTAAACTGCATGAATGATGTTTTGCGCTGTTCTTGTTTTTAATTAGGAAGGGGTCTTGGCTAAATAAAATTCTGAAATGAGATTCTCTATCCTATTTTAAACCCTCACACACTTTTTCTTTTCTTGCACTGCACCGACCCGTCAGATCAGAGTCTATGGTTTTCCTAATGTTGGTATTGTGAACTATGAGTCCGAAGAGGGTACATTAGACCCAGGACGGAGGACCAAATGATAATATTGATCACACATGGTTTTTGATGGGAATCCTAACATAGGTACGCACTCCGCTAACACGAGGATAACCATCTTCTGTATGACGCCTTGAATCAGAACCCTGCTCTCTGATTTCATCTCAGCATACCAATGAGTTGCTGTTATGCAATTATCTGACTAGTTTCTCAGGTGTCAGACCCATAGGTTTGTTAGGTTGTTCATATTGGTATAGGGAGACACAACCTATGCAGGTCTTAAAACGTCTCTCAGGCCCTCCCTAATTGTGTGTGTTATATATAATCGCTATCTCCTCCCATGGATTATCTGGGTAGTCATGCATGCCAAGGGGAGGGCGTAATAGCCTCTGTGTTTTGTCAGCACTGCTGCAATGTTCGCATGCCCCGACATATCTTTCGATCTGTTTGTCCATTCCCGGCCACCAATAGTCTTCCTTCAACCTCCATTTTGTTTTGACAATGCCTTGGTGTCCTTCGTGTCCTATGTCCAAGAGTCGTTCAGTCAGGGATTTTGGTGGTATCACTTTGTCACCTCTCAAGAGGAAGCAGGGGTTGTCCCCAATCGATAATTCTTCCCGAACTTCCCAATGCTGCTTTAGTTCCTCGTCCAACATCCTCTTGTCTGGCCACCCCGCAGCCACACAAGATTTCACGGCGTCGAGCTTTTCGTCTTTGGCATACTCCCCTTCCCACTCTTGGATGCTTATGGACTTTTCTGGGTCAGCGGTTGTCGCTATTACGAAATCTTCCCACTCATTCCTGCCTTGCGCTTCTGCGCTTTCCTTTGCCGCTGCACGACTCAAGAAGTCAGCCACTTTGTTCTTGTGTCCAGGCAGGTACTCCACGTCATATACATAGTCAAGTAGTCTTAATGTCATCTTCGCAATCCTTGGGGTTGCGCGCTCTTGGCCGCTCGACGTAAGCACTTTTATCAGCGGTTTGTGGTCAGTGCGCAACGTGAATCTTCCTCCCCACAGGAACTGCCGAAATCTCTCCATTGCCCATACGGCCGCCAGCATTTCCTTCTCGACGACACTGAACTTTTGTTCATTGGGGGCCAACGCTCTTGATGCGAAACTAATCGTTGTGGTCACGCCTTCTTTAGACTGTTGCGTGAGCATGGCACCCAACCCGCGGTCACTGGCATCCGTGGTCAGTTTAGTGGGTGCTTCTTGGTCGAACCCGTGTATGGGCACTGCTTCACAGATGCTCCGTTTCATCTCCTCGAACTCCCTCTGTTCGTCCTCAGCCCATCGGAATGCAGACTTGTCTTTCAGTATCTGTCGCATGTGGTGGGTTTTAGACGCGAAGTGTGGGACAAACTTTCCGTAGAACTCTGCCATTCCCAGGAAGGTTCTTATGTCTTCTTTACTTTCCGGAGTGGGGGCGTCTTTGATGGCACTTACATTCGCTGCCTTGGGTTCAATGCCCCGATTGCTTATCTCTTGCCCCAAGTATGTGACTTTGTTCACACCGAATTTACATTTCTGCAACTGGGCGGTGAGGCCATTTTGCATCAGGGTGGTGAGCACGTCCCTTAACTTTTTATCATGGTCCTCTCGCGATGTTCCCATTACCAAGATGTCGTCCTGGAAATATTGGATGCCATCCATCTTGTGGAAAAGTCGATACAACATTTTTTGGAACACTGCCGCTGCGGAGGCCAGGCCGAACGGCATTCTCAAGAATTTGTAACACCCGAAGGGCGTGATAAATGATGTCAAGTGGTTGCAAGATCGGTGTAGCTCGATCTGGTGGTAGGCCGAAGAGAGGTCAATCGTGGAGAACCATTCCACTCCCTTGGTCTTAGCCAGCATCTCGTTTATTTTTGGGAGGTGGAATTTGTCCACCACTATGCACTTGTTGAGTTCGCGGAGGTCGACACATAACCTCACCTTCCAGTTCGGCTTCTGCGGCACCACCAACGGCGCCAACCACTCTGCGCTGTCAATCGCTTCTATCACTCCGTTCTCTTCCAACCTCTGCAGTTCTTCTTGCACAGCTGTCCTGATCCTGAATGGAATGTTGCGCACTTTATGGCTTTTGGGTTGTGATCCTTCCTTTATACAAATCTTGTGCGTGAACTTCGTTAGGCGACCAATGGTGCTTTTGAATACTTCTGGGAATTCCTCTTTCCAGCTCCTCGCTTCGTATATTCCCGCTTCCTCCATTACAAGTACTTGCGTGCGCCCCCCTGGGTTTAGCTTTATTCCGAGGTCTCCTTGATCTTTCCATCCCAACACGGATGGCCCCTTCTCAGCGACATATAACTTTCCTCCTGTCGATCTGTCCTTGAAGGTAAATGTTAATGGACAATACCCCATTACGGGGTGAATGTCTGATGGTAGGAGCTGACGTCCGACTCTGGGAGCGAACTCTCTCTCCCATATGCTCCTCTGGATGATCGTATACGGTGATCCTGAATCAGCTATCATAGTCGTCTGCACTCCGCCAATTTCCATCTCGCATTTTGGTTTCTTGTTCGTGGCGCTTTCGATCCCTAATATCTGGTCTTCTATCATCAGAATCTCGTCATCTTTGCTTCCGTCCGCGTCTTCGTTCTCCTGGTTTGCCTCTTGCGCCATGTACTTGACTTAGTTTCTTGACTGTTTTCTCATGCACCCTTTCTCGTAGTGCCCTATGAGACAGCAGAACGAGCACTTTGCTCCAAACGCTGGACATCCTTTGTCATTTGCTGCGTGCGTGGTACTCCCGCACCTGTAACATGAGTTCTTGCTCGCATTCCTTTGTCCTTGATTCTTTTATACTTTCTGGTTCTGTCTTTTGTACGTGCGTGCTCCTTGGTGCCCTACTTGTTGCTTGGCCTCTGTACCTCTCCTGTCTGCTACTCTGCATACGGCCGCACTTTGCCTGTTTTCTAGCTTCGCCGCTTCAGCACACCTTTTGGACACCTCTGCTTTCTTCACCAACGCTACTACTTCCTTCAGGGGTGCGTCGCCGTTTACCCACAGTTTCTCTTGGATTGACGTGATGACGGTGTCCATGAATATTTGGTCGCGGATCAACTCTTCTTGCAGAACTCCGAACTTACATGTGATAGCTAACTTCTGCAACGCAGCCACGTAATCGTCCACCGTTTCCCCCCTGGCGTGTTTTCTTTGAAAGAAATTGTACCTATCAATGGCTATGAAGACCACTGGTCTGTAATGGGCATCCAGGTCCTCCAACGCGTGCTGGAACACATTCGTATTGGTGGCCTGCCTCTCTGGTTTGACTAAGTTCATATATACTCTCTGGCCCGCTGGGCCTAAGTTGTGCAGCAATATCTTCTTGCGCCGTGCTTCCGTATATTCGTTTTCGCCTTCCTCTTCCAATGCTGAGAGGTAATTTATGAAGTACTGCTTCCAGTCTTCCCAGGGCATCTCTGGTTCTCCCATCTTTGATAAGAATGGCACAGGATTCATTAACGCTGAGGTTTGGGCGCACATGGTAGGGCCTCTGGCGCTGCTGACTTCTTCCCCGTCGCTCTCTTCTGTGGTGGAAGTGTCTGGTACCACCTCACCTGGCTCTGTGTCCCCTGGTTGGGTCTGTTCTCCCCCCTGCGCTTGGCTTCCGTTTTGGGGCTCCAGCGAATCCTTCCCGTGTCCACGTGTACCTCTGGTGCTTGTACTCACGCCTGCTGCTGGTCACTGCTCTCCCGCGCCTGCTGAGGGGTCGTCCGTACTTCCTTTTATTGCCCCTTGTCACTGCCACGCTCCCCAGTGCCACAGTAGGCGCCTGGTGATGTTCCTTGGTTGGTGCTGCTCTTGTGGGTTCGGGCTGTAGGGGTAATCCCCTCACCTCGCCGCCATTATAAAGTTGCTACTCTGTACTGGCCCTAGAAATAATGCCAGGACACTCTCTAGTGGATTTGGTGGTTTTATTCCACAACTGTTAATATTTTAACTATATTCTCTCAGGAGTGCCGGATCGGGCTTGTGACGCTCTCGAGATCCGCGCGCCAATGCCAAACATGGCCGCCGCCGGATATCCGCCCCACGTCACTTCCGGGGCTAGCGCCACTAGACCGCTACACCACACCGACATTATAAGTGTTATTCCCAACACAGCGATTTATTTGAGAGAAGTAAAGTAGCCAATCACAGTGAGGATACTTCGACCTTCTTACGGAAGTGGTAGTGCGCCATCTTTGTACATAAAGGCCAACTACCAAAGCCAGTTTAGCCACCTTTAGAAAATGTATACATCCCATAGTCAAAATCTACTTGGTCCATTCCAATGGCAAAACATTTTGCCCTAGTGGCACAAACGTCCGTCCACGCCAAAAACAACACTTGACCCCCATAAACATTTAATATAGGTGATTAGTGTTGCCACATTGCCCCCTACAGGCACGTTCTGCATACAGCTCCCTCAATCTCCTGACCTCGCATACTGGAAGTGAAAAGGCATACAATACAGCAAAGACTGATGCATTTACTGTGTTTTTCCCCGAGAGTAAGACCCTGATTTCGAGTTTTTGGAGAAGAATTCGGTTCTGCACAATTATAAGTGGTCCTGTATGCTAACACCTGGATTTTCCACACGTGGGAACATCAGACCCAGTCCCCATGCAAGTCGACATTCTCTGCTTTTCCCCATTTGCTATGCCCAATCCGCACGGACTGCTGCATACTTTTACTAATGCCAACTGCAGGTGGTAATTCCTTGCGTTAAATGTCCCGTAATGGGAAATTCCATACGGAATTTCGCTGGTAATTCTGGTCCCGAATTGTTACACCTAATTTTGAGGAGTATTACTCATAATTCCAAGAATTGTATGCTGATATTTTGGCCAGTATCAGAAATTCTGGCCGCCCGTAATTTCTGTATAGCATTCCTCACAGTTTACAATCAGGGTCTAAGCAATGTTTCATCTTGGAGTCTTTGCCAAAGAAAAAACAATATTGGGATGTGCACGCTTTGTCATGCTCAGCGACCCTCTGCTGCCTTGAACCTGCCCTTCATATATTTGTAAATGACACCTCGGAACTACAAGGTCATTCTCTAACACATTAAAGAGCTGAAGGGGTGGTGTCAGAGTTAGCTGCCTGTTTTCAAGCTGTTCCTACAAGATTTGACTGCATTTGGCCTCCCCAAGTCCAGTGTATAAACATGGAAAACGAATGGCTACGCTTCTGCCTTTTAAATCTTTAAAACAACTCCACAGTTTGAATGTAACCTGAGATTTTAATGGTCACTTTTGTTGGAAGATGTAAGGCTTTCCATTTTTAAATTGTTCCAACTTCATCAGCGACATGTTAAATGATGTCCACAAAATCCTAGCACATTTGTACAAAAGTTATGTTAGGGTTTCTAAGAGAATTGCAGACAAGGAAATTCCATGTTTCATTGCTTTTTGTATTTGAGTATGTTCTATTTGAGCGATCATGTAGTTTAATGGAAATATCTCCCTAACTGTATGTAATGAGACTATTACAAGTCACCTGTAAGTTCCACAAGCTAGTGTGGGTACTTATGCAGGCTCGAGCCTCTGTATGACCTCTGAACTCCGTGGTGACGTGTCTTTATTCTGCACAATTATAGCACTTTAGCTCATATGTCATGCACCAAGGCAGGACAGCATTTCTCTTTTTGTATGGAAGTGTGGTTTAGATGTCTTGGTTTGGCTGCCTCGTGAATGTTTTTATGAGCACATTTTTGCATTTTTTTCTCATCACATTTTTATGTTTGTTCTTTTGAAGCTGTTCTGTGCCCGCTTGGCAGCTTACGTAAATTTTCTGCTCAGCAGAATGTTTGTTTGGTTGCAGGAGGGAGCTCGTGAGCGACCCCTCCCGTCAATGCCATCTGGGTTTTATGATGAGCGGGAAAACTATCTTGCTCCGAAGCCAATGGTCATATAGATGTAGGGCGCTGGGTCATGCGATATGCGTCAAGAAGGCGAGTTTGTAGCAGGTGCAGAGTTTCGCCAGCCTCTGCGCAGGCGCAGTGTGTGAGCCCAGGCAGGGCCGGTCCTAGGCATGGGCGGTATGGGCAGCTGCCCAGGGCCTCGCGCTCAGGGGGCCCCGCCGCCGGCCCCGCAGAGTAGAACACAGAGCAGGGGGCCCGATATGAAATGAGGAAAAGCGCTGCGCGCACTCGCGCAGACAGTAGGGAACTTAGATGGGCCCCACATCTTCCCTTTCGCCCGGGGCCTCAGAAGGCCTAGGACCGGCCCTGAGCCCAGGGATGCCTGAACAATGTAGCAATGTGTGGAGGAAAGAAGTAGCTCGGTTTCCAAGGCTGAGTCTGGCTTGCTGAGATTTCCTGCAATGAAAATCCTGGATTTTTTCTACCAAGGCAGTGTATGTGTCATATGTATAGGGAAGGATTCCAGAAATTGATTTAGTTTCTCTTTAAAGTGAGTGACGACCTGTTGGTCCTTCAGCCCAAACATGAGGGCAGTAGAGAGAAGATCTCCTGAGGGGAAGGCCAGGCCCTCCAGATTCCTGGGGAATCTGCCCGTGTGGTCAGAGGCATGGGAGTGCAGGTTGCCCAGAGCCATCATGGTCCCAAGCCCATGTTCACAAGGTATGAGGCGGAAGAGACATAGACCAATGGAAGAGACATGCTGCGGATCCCCACTGACCTGCCTACCTACCTGATGAGATAGACAGCCTCGGTTTAACCGAAGCACTCCAGGTGTGGGAGTGGGGTCTACGTGACTATTGCCTCTTAGCTATACACAAACTAGTTTCCTCTTATGGCACTAAACCCTAATTTCAATACAAAATCGGGCCTAAGGAGGTGCAGCCGTGGCGGGCTCTAATAGGTTCTGGTGGATTTCATGTCACTGTCGGTGTAGGCGACTTCAAGAGTTGCTGTTATGGAGTGCAGAGGTATCAGGCCTAGTGACGGCAAACTGCCAACACATCTTTTCATTATATGAGAGTAAGGCCAGAAAGATATGAGAAAGAGAGAGAGAGAGAGAGAGAGAGAGAGAGAGAGAGAGAGTGTGTGTGTGCGGGTGTGTGTGTGTGTGGTTGTGTGTATGCATGTGCGCTATTTGTTTTCCAGAGTGGGATGGGAAGCAATTAAATGCTGGCACAACTGTTCTGGATGGATCACTGAAATATTATCGACGGCCAAAATATCGAGTTGCCAAAATATCGTTGACTAATTATCGACTACAAAAATATCGAGTTTATATACTTATTTAAGTAACTACAAAAATATCGAGTAAATAATATCGAGTCTATAAAATATCGACTTCAATAATATAGACAAACAATATATCGACTACAAATATATCGTTTGTAAGCTAAATAACCCTAACACTACAAAAATATCGACTACCAATATATAGACTACAAAAATATCGTTTTTTGTGATTTATCGACTTGGGATTATACACATTATATATGTAAAATGATACATAAATCTTCTTCTAAAATACATTACACAATCCTAATTATATATTATATATTTAAATACATTTTTTAAACACATTTAAATGTTTAAACATTTTTCCTACATATCATGAATACTTAGAAAATAATATATACATTTTTCGAATTTTTCCAACATATATTATCACATTATTAGTACATATATTTAAAAAGATTTAATTAACTAACCTGCTTTAATGCAAAACTCTTCACAAACGACCATTTCCACTTCAACAAACAAACCAATTAATTGTGAAAAAATTCAAAGTACCCAATAAAATGCTCTCTTTCTTAAAACATCCAATGACATTAGAGAACACAAAAAATACACACTATAAAAGGAGTACATGCCTACTACCATTTGTTGCTGCACAAGCTATAGAAAACAGAAGGCAACTCTTTCATCAACTAGTTCCTGATAAATCGAGATTACTATTCAAGATTGCTACAAAATTAATCAAGTAAGTGAAAATTAATTATTATAATATACAAGTACTAGGCTAAAATTGTATGTATTTCTCCTAACAGTTTAAATTACATTTATTTTTCTCTTTTAACATTTGATTTATAGACATCTCCTAAACACATCAAAATATGTGTTCCTAGTGATTTACCACTAAATACTATTTGTAAGTATTTGTAAATGTTCTCTAATACACCAACTGCTGTTCTTATTAACTATTTTCTAATATCATTTCTTTATTTATTCTATCTTCTAAACAGAATTTCTGATAACATCCGCGTACTACTCAACGAAATGTAAAGACTACACAATTTAAACAAGTAAGTATATGTGTACAGTTCTAAAAGGCACAAAAATACTAAAACTATTTTCTAAAAACCATTTCTTGTTTATTCTATCTTCCTTACAGATATTCTAAACACATCCTACATCTACTAGACTAAAGGCAAAGACTACACAATTTAAAAAAGTAAGTATATGTGTTAAATTCGTCAAAGGCCCTAAAAAGTTAAAGCTATATTCTAAACACCATTTGTTTTTTCTTCTATCTTCTCTACAGATATTCAGAAAACATCCTACATCTCCTCTACCTAAAGCTAACACTACAGAATTAAAACAAGTAAGTATATTTATTAACTTCCTCTAAGTCCCTAAAGTTATAAATCTATGTACTAATAATCATTTCTTGTGTATTATATCTTCTCTACAGATAACACATTACATCCTTCATCTACTCCACCAAAGACAAACAGCGAACAATTAAAAAAAGTAAGTATCTCTAATAATGTCCTAAAATTGCCTAAAATGCTAAATGTAATACTGCTTTCTCCCCAAATTTTTTTTAAAAATGGCTTATAATTTTTTACTTTGCCTACCAACAGGAAAACAAGAAGAACATACTAGAAATAAATTGAACATAACAGTTTCAGAATTTTTCAACACCAGATTTACTAACTGTAAGTATAAACAGTGAAATATAAATGTGTAAAACACTACCAATAATATTTTACATTTAAACATGTTTTTTTCTAATCTTTCCTAGAACAATTAATACAAAATGGCTGAAGGTGCAGAATTTGTTATGTCACAGAAAAATAAGTTGTTGTTATATTATATGGGGTATGTTTATAATCAAGAAAGACAAACAGGAAGAAAAGTATTCTGAAAATGTACCAAATACTATTCAAACAAATGCTATGGTAGGGCTACTACTGAAGACACAAATGTATTATCTACCAGAGAACATAATCACCCCCCAATGTCACAGAGATAGAGATAAGGGATGCTTTAGAAACTATAAAAACAGCTAGCACAGGGAGTGACAAACCTACCACACAAATCCTAAAAGAAGAACTGTTAAAAATTCCTGCCCATGCTTCAGGGCAGCTACCCTCAATTGACCCCCCTAAACGCACAATAGCACGCACTAAAAGATTAACTACTACTACACAACCTAACCCTACATCTTTTGAAGAAATAATAATTTCCCCAGAAATGAGCGTAACACACAGTAATGATAATTTTTTACTTTTTGACAATGAAAGCCCCACCAACAGAATTATCATGTTTGCAACAGCAACAAATTTAAGAAAAATACAACAATGCGACCAATGGATGATGGATGGGACTTTTAAACCATGTCCCAAACCATTTTATCAACTATATACCATTCAAGGATTATATCATCACTACAATATCCCTTTCATTTACTGTTTGTTACCTAACAAACAACAAAATACATATATAGAAATATTAAATGTTATCAAAAATGAAATCAATATTTATTTTCCCCCAAAAATAATTATTGATTTCGAAATTGCTATGATCAATAGCATTTTGAAAACATTTCCCCACACAGCTATCCAAGGTTGCTACTATCACTTTAACCAAAGTATATGGAGACATCTCCAAAAATCAACGTTAAGCATTCAATACTCAACTGATAGCAACTTTGCATATCAAGTAAAAAAATTAATAGCACTAGCCTATGTTCCAGTTACTGATGTAGCGGAACACTATGACTTACTTATTAACAGCACATACTACAAAAAGTATGAAGACAAACTGGCCCCACTACTGGACTATTTTGAGGATACTTGGGTGGGAAGGTTACATAGATCTGGGCACCAACGCCAACCTAAATTCCACATTCCTTGGTGGAATGTATATCTAAGTACATTAAACCAAGAGGCAAAAACGAATAACAGTGTGGAAGGATGGCACAATGCATTCCAAGCTACCACTAACAGAGCCAAACCCACCTTCCTAAATCTAATACAATGTTTAAAAAAAGAACAAAGCTACCAAGAACTAAGGATAGAACAATCTGTTACACAAATTGGCCCTAAACTAACAAAACAAACAAAACAAATGTTCAGACTCCTGCAAAGCCAAGTGACTCTATATCCTTCAACCAGAGGTTTAGAGTACCTATCACTGATAGCTAAAAGCTTACTATAATGTATCATACCAAAACTAACAAAAACTTCTGATATTTACAGAAATTGTGCAATCAATAACAATTTTCATTTAATCATAAATAATACACATTTGTTAAATTAGTAAAATTATAAGAAAGATTTATTTAACAAATTTGCAATATTTATAATATTAAACATTGTAATGACATTTAAATCGACATTACCCACCCAAATAAAATAAATGTGAAAAACTTACAATTTATGTAGCAGAAGAAGAGGTCATCCAGACACGTATAATCCATACAATACCTTACAATCCATTACAAATCCAATTTCGGAAACACTCAAAAACCCAAAAATAATTAAAATTTTGAGAAAAACGCTCCTGGAAATCCCAATAATACAAGTGTGGACACTTTATTATTTAAAGTGATATACACACACCTTGTAAAAATAAAATTACGCATATTCTTCTCACAATGCAATGCGACACCCTACAAATATCCCGAAAATTAGTAAAAGATTAAAATAATCGCTCCAGTAAACGTGGATTAAACAAAGTGTGTAAAATTCATTTAAAAAATGAACATACACACACTTAGTAAAAAAAAATAAGCACTATGTTATCGTAATCCATTCCAAATCAACAACCATAAAAACCCGAAAAATCGTGAAAAAGATTCAAAATCGCTCCAGGAAATCACGAAAAAAGGAGATAGATGTTAAAACATTACATTAATTTGTAATACAATCTTATCTCCAAAAAAAACCGCATCCTTCCATGGAATAATACTGCGAAGTTCCGGTACCTGTAAAAAAACATACATTAAGTAACCCACCCACACAAACACCCAAAGATTCCAAAATACACATTAAAATTTATGTAAAACATGTTCAAACACATATCCTAAGCATAAAAAAACACTAGACCTCTAACATACACGACGCCTCGGTAAATACGAAGTTTCACCTAAAACATACCAAAACGACGACTACATACATACAATAACTCTAAAAACGTCGAATATAGTCTCAAACACTACTACTCTCTACGAAATATTAGTTAAAATTCCCCTTACCTTTCTCAACGCCAAGCAGCTTCCAACCGCACTCTTCTCCAGTCCTGAATGAAGCAAAATAACCTTACGCGGTCAAAAAGTAGTCCCCTTAAAGTATATTAGAAAGGTAAAAATAATAAATACAATGTTCTAATAAGAAATAAAATACATACAAAAACTTATAATTTCTAATTAAAATTATTTAATATAATTTAGATGTAATTTAATGTCATTTTTACCCTGTACCCGTACCCCAAAAACCCAAAACTACCCTGGCCTGAACCCTAAAAATACCCCTTTACCCAAAAACCCAAAACTGACCCTGAACCCTTAAAATACCCCTTTACCCAAAAACAAAAAACTGACCCTGAACCCTAAAAATACCCCTTTACCCAAAAACTAAAAACTGACCCTGAACCCTATAAATACCCCTTTACCCAAAAACTGAAAACTGACCCAGAACCCTACAAATATCACTTTACCCAAAAACTGAAAACTGACCCTGACCCCTAAAAATACCCCTTTACCCAAAAACTAAAAACTGACCCTGAACCCTATAAATACCCCTTTACCCAAAAACTGAAAACTGACCCTGAACCCTAAAAATATCCCTTTACCCAAAAACTGAAAACTGACCATGAACCCTAAAAATACCCCTTTACCCAAAAACTAAAAACTGACCCTGAACCCTAAAAATACCCCTTTACTTAAAAACTGAAAACTGACACTGAACCCTAAAAATACCCCTTTACCCAACAACTAAAAACTGACCCTGAACCCTAAAAATACCCCTTTAGCCAAAAACTGAAAACTGACCCTGAACACTAAAAATACCCCTTTACCCAAAAACTAAAAACTGACACTGTAACCTAAAAATAACCCCTTTACCCAAAAACTAAAAACTGACCCTGAACCCTAAAAATACCCCTTTACCCAAAAACTGAAAACTGACCCTGAACCCAAAAAATACCCCTTTACCCAAAAACGCCAAACTGACCCAGAACCCTAAAAATACCCCTTAAATAAACCCAAACATTTTACATTTAAAATAGAATTATATACTTACCAATACTTAATTTGTAATGTTATGCGTTGTAAAGGTACCTACGTAGTAAAAACATGCGTTGTAAATACATGCATTGTAATGGTTTTTGCATTGTAAAAGTTTTGTTGTAATTGTAGTATGTTGTAAAAGTTGCGTTGAAAAGCTTATTTCCCATTATAATTAACTATTCAAACTCCAGTCAGACAAATATCATGGAAGGTGCTGGACACTGACCAATTATAATTTACTATTCCAACTCCAGTCAGGCATATATCAGAGTAGGTGTTGGACACTGATTCTACATAAATTTGTCCACATATTAATTTTGATTTACACTATATATAATATATTTCATCATTTAGTATTTTTAATATACAAATGTTTATTTTTGATAATGAATTATTGTAAAAATATTACTTGTAATTAATAATTTTATTCTAAATGTTAAAAATTTCTGTGCAAAAGATTTTATTTTATAACATATTTTTTTAATATTTTTCGACATATTAAATTATATATATTATGTTGTAAAAGAATATTTATGTTATTTTCAGATATATTTTATGTCTATTTTTATCCTTGTAAATTTTTTATAATCTTTTTTTTAAGTATCAGTTTATTGTTCTAAAATTAAATAGATTTAAGTATTTCTGACATATTTTATGATAGTAATTATGAATATTTATTTCCTTATTTTATGAGCTAAAATTATTTGAAATTAATATTTTAAAAAATTATAAAAAATTAAATGTAAATAATTTTTTTAATAATATTTGATTACAAAAGTAATAAATATTTATATATATAAAAAAATAGTATTTGATAAAAATATTATTCAATATTTATACATATTAAAATATTTTATAGTATTTGATACACTTATTTATATTAATTTTAAAATATTAAAAAAATATTTTAAATATTAAATGTTTTTAAAAAATTATTTTTTGTAATTTTTAATTAGTTATTTTACATATATTATCCCAAAATTTTTATTGTTTCCTATTATTTTAAATATTTTTATATATACATTTTAATGTAAACTTTTATTTTTATTTAAAAAAAATTATATTTATAAACTTTTTTTAATTTTATTTTTTAATACATTTATAGATTTTTACACTTTTTATGACATATTTTTAAATTACTCCCCACCCTTATCCCCTATTAACCCAACATCCCGCTCCTAAACATTAACATTATTTTCTATATTTATATAAATATATATAGGATTTTTTAACATATTTTTTAATATTTTTAAAAAAATGTTTCCAATTTTTGAATAATTCTTTCTGTAAAAAAAATTATTAAATAATTTATAAAAAAATATACAAATATTTTATAGATTTTTACACTTTTTATAACATATTTTTAAATTACTCCCCACCCTTATCCCCTATTAACCCAACATCCCGCTCCTAAACATAACATACATTTATATATTTATATAAATATATATATTATTTTTAAAATATATTAATAATATTTTATTAACATTTTATCTATACTTTTTCGATATTTTTTACTATTACTACATATCGATATTAATATTACTCGATATTTTTGACTCGATATTTTTGTACTCGATATTATTTTCACATTAAATAATACGATATTTTCTACTTCGATATTCTTTTTTACGATATTTTCCTATACTCGATATTTTTGACTCGATATTTTGTCGATTCGATATTTTGGAGTCGATATTATGACTAGTTACCGTTCTGGATGGCTTTGGTACACAGTTGAAACTGATTATGCCCTTCAGTGACGTGGACAGTTAATGTACTCCAAACATACCTGTGACTATGGCAGACAGGCAGCCGAGTGTGACTTTCTATTGACGATAGAGACAGTATATGTTTTTAGGGGACCTGCATCTTGATAACCACTCCATTTTACTGAGTTCTATTTGATGGGGGAATCATGTATAATTAACCCAGCTCAAGAAAGCCACCCATGAGGGTGGGTGCCGCAGAATTAGGAAACCAAGACTAGAGAATGACATTAGGGGTGCGGGAGCTGAGAGAACGGCCTCTGTGAAGTGTACTAAGAAGGGATGGGTTAGTTGTTGCTAAGGTTCAGAGTGTGCAGAAGACCCAGAGGACGTGAGAGTAGACAGGGTACTGAGATTAAAGTTTGAATAGCAGCCTTACAAACTATAGGGGAAGCCAGAGAGTGACTCTCTGAATTAGATCACTACTTTTGCTGCAAGGTCCGGGCCTTATACTTGTGATGCTGGCGGGGCATGACTGCAGATTCCCAGGTGCCCTGGAGGCCTTGTGAGCACCTCCGCTGTTTGTTGAGGCTCAGCAGCCTTTGGAAGGCCAGCGGCCTGCCACATGTACCTGGAGCCAGGGATGATACCATCCCGACCCTCCTGGGACAGCTGTGCATAAGAACAGCTCATGATGGTAGATCAAGAAGCAGCAACACAACTTGGCAGTCCACTAGACACTTGTGTGTGTAACGGACCCCAGAGAAGCAGGAAAGGCTCAGAGTAGCGCAGAGAGAAAAAAAGAGAGAATATGTGCGAGAGAGGATAAGACCATATTCTAGAACGGATATTTTTGAAGAAGCCTCAGATCAAGGAGGCGTCATCCTGCCCAAATGTGGCAAATGGAAATTTGTGGAGCACAGCTGTGTTTTCACTATATGCAATACTTCATGGTCCCACTTATAGGAGATGACTTCATCCTACTTTAGGACCGAGACTGAACCAGCTTTCTTCCCATGCTCTTCCACGAGGCTGCAGGAGGGCTATAACTATTAACACCCAAGTGTGAAACCACAGATGCTAAATCAACTGATGTTCGCCTGACATTGGAGGCAGAAGCAAGAACTGTGGATTTCCTTGCAGAAGGGGGAACTGAAAATGAGGACCAGTGAGTACATGCTCAGAAGGAGGAAGCCCGATCCTGTGTGTAACACAACACCTGCCGGAACCGTCTCCTTAGTTAGTCTCAAACAACTACACTTCCCAAAATACACAACTACACTCTGCCATAGCCAACACTTACCACAAATTCGCCTAAAACTGTCGATGCTGCCTATGGTATTCTTGTTGGAAGCATCTGAAGTACAGATACACTTAAATGAGATTACAACAGGGGTGTCTACTGTAGATGCAAGATGCTGTATATTAACTGATAAGATTTAGACGCTAGCTGGCCATTAGCATGCTCTGCAGCAGAAAACATTTTATTCGGAGAAAGCTCTATTGAATTATGCGATTTATGATGGATCATAAGCCAGTAATAATAGCGACGTCTGCTCTAACTAAAATGGCTCCTGACCATTGCTGTAAATTTAGAGCCTGGCCTCCCTAGCACTGTCTCCAAAGATACATTTGCTCACACTGCATCATCAGCTATGCAGAGTATTTACATACCAAATCAATACATGAGAAACAACTGTGCAAAGAACAGACTGCATCTGTGATTGATCAAGCTACACGGTTGCTTACTTAATCAATTAGATCGAAAGCAAGACAGAAGCGAAAGACAAGCTCATAGCATTTCTTAATTTATAATACCTTTTCATGGTTCAACCACAGGATTATCCTGTAATGTCGGTATCAACAACTACTCTTTATTCTTCATCTAAGAAAGGTGACCTCTGATCAGTGGTTAATTTGTAAAAAAACAAGTGCCGGAGCTCTCGTCAGGAGGCAGCTTGCACAAGGCCGTTCCTCCTGTTAGCACTGCCTAAAACAGAACCGACTTCTTACAGTGAAAGTGGGGAGAGGGTGTGGCGTAATGGCCAGAGCTGCTGACTTCGGAGCTGGGGAACCTAGCATCCGCGTCTGCTCAACATCCTGTGATTCTGGGGAAATCACTTAATCTCCCTGTACCTACCATAAATTAATGTGTCCTTAACTGGTGCTCATGAAAAGCGCTGGTGTTGATGCTGAGCACCAGAAACCACCAGCTCAAATTAAGCACTGGTCTGTAGACTTATATGAACAAACTGACAAACTGATGATTCATTTGTGATTTTATTGAGTTTGGACAGGCCTACAGTGTGACATCTGATTACCGAGGCGTGTGTGTGCATGTGTCTGAGCACGCAGAGTGTGTTATCACAGCCTGTATCTGCCACTTTGCCTTTCCTAGCACAGAGTCAGTGTGGATGGTGACCACTTTGCCTAAGTTTTCTTGATTACCCACCTGTCTCTATTAGAAATAAATTCTCTTATGCTCACAAGTCTTCCGCCAGCCCAATGTACTTCCTTCCTCCCATGGGCCTCCTTTCCTTTCACTGTACTTGTTTCTCCTGTTTGCATGCTCCCATCTCTGTAACTCTAGGTCAGCCCATGCCTACCCTATCTCAGTATCCCACTTCTCTCTGGTTCCTTTATACTCTTTACTTCATCCCTCTGTTCATAGCTATCTGCAGGACCACACACGGCATAGCTGCATTTTCTTCATCCTACCTGTGCGTTATTCAGTCATTTCTATCACTCTCACCGATATAGTACTCTATGTGGAGATGTGGCCTGGGGCGGGTCCTCAGTTTGAGCAGAGAAGCATCACCCTACAGGCCATAGCTGAACAATAATATGGCCATAAAATCAGTGTTTGATGCATCATTGTTTACATTATCCCATTAACACATAATTCCACTCCACACAACATCCTTCCACCATACTCCAAACCAAAACATATAGGTGAAAGACTTTGCAATTTACAATGCTGATAGCTCTAACTCACGCAAATTCGAGACCTATTGCATTGCAAATGCTTGTTTGAATATGGTCTCAGTGAGTTATGCAGTGACCTCTGCAACAATTAGCGTCAAATTCCTTTACTATATCCAGTATTCATTTAAGGGGAACCCTTAGGAGAGCCTACATTTGCTGCAGCATTTTGCCCTCTATCTGGACCCTTTGTTCCAGAGGATCAGTGCAAATAAAGTTATCAAAAGTATCCATGTAGGAGCTGAAAATTAGCAATACTTGTAGATGACATTCTGTGGGCTATTTCAGATCTTTCTGGCTCCCCTGTGTAAACAGGATTGCTTCTAATTATTGTTTGGCTCCAAAATCAACACAGCTAAGTTGGAAGTCCTAATCTTGATTGTTGTTCACGGATGCCTTTGAATGAATGAATGAATCATCAAAGGATTTCTAAAGAGCGCAGTTAGTCCGAGGAGTGTTGTGGTAAATAAATAATTAATTACCGGTACTATTTTTGAATACATTAATAATAACAGATAGCTCAATAAATAAGAGGCAGGATCCGATGTATCTGAGTCGAACGGGCTTTATTCAGGCAGAAGGGAAGGGACAGGATCGGGACAGCCTGAAATAGAATGGCAAAGAAGGCATGGGATGGCAGCTGCAACGTTCCATTAACAGTACAAGGTTTATATAGTGAAACATCACAATTACATTACATACAGTAGGCGTAACTAGTGACAAGCGTAAGATAAGAACACATGGGCGTGAAAAGAAGGCGTGCACAGGGCGTGCACGTAGACATGTGATGAGAACGTCATAGAAGTGTCATAAAGTGGGTGGAAACATGAAGGGGGCTACCTGAGTAGCTGGGACCTTTAACCTAGTGGTGCGCGCAAACGGGCAATGACGTGTTACCGGGGAGAACTGGGGGCTATGACTTCTGCGCTAGAAGAGGAGACTAAAGTCTGCGGTGTCAGGACGACATGTACCTGTAGCATATCTGGTATCGGGTGTTTGGAGTACATGTTGATAGAATCTAAAAGTTATCAGGGCAAAGGCTACTTGACACTAAGGCTGGTGCATGCATATATTCTACATGTATTGCGTGTACTATGAATCTTCTATGAATATTAATACAGTAATTTTCTTGCATGGAGACAGAAAGACTAGACTATAGCTGAAGATGTTTATGCGGTTCCGTAGCTTAGGAATGTGAAGACGGAGAGCTGAACTGATAACTAGAGGCATAACATATTCTTGGCAGACAGGCAGGCAGAGCCAGGCCGGGCACCGCGCTGCGCGGCAGGAAGTAAGTGAGGGGTCAGGGATGCAGGTGGGGGCTGCATCGCTCCTCGGAGTGGGTTCAGGAGACTGGAGCTTGAATCTGGTGTCCGGGCCCTTTCGAGGCCTAGAAACGGGGACAATTCAATGATTTAACGTGCATACTGTAAAACGTGGCAACATAGGCCTAATACTCGTTGCTTTCACGAGAACTGGAAACTGGCATGGACACAACTATAATTGCGTCTTTAATCGATCATAGGGAGATATATGCATATCGATCATGCACATATAACATAGGATGGGGAACACGTAGGCACACATGACAAGGCAAAATTCAATTTTCCTCATTCCCTCCTTGTGCCCTACGTTTCCATCAGGAAACATCAATATTCATGATACCATCTATCTGCTCATATAGCATCATTTGCTCGTCTCGAATTGTCTTGGAACGGGACTTAGGACTAGGAATACAAGAGGTAGCACACAAGCCGCAAATCGCAGGGCCACATTGTAAACAAAGGCAGCAACTGAATACGATCATTACTGCTATACCCAGGAATGACAATACTTTCCATCCCCAGGCAGATATAATACTCCAGAGCCAACCTGACCATGTCCAGGTGCCTGGATTCTGGTGCAACTGATGGGCAATTTTATGGAGTCTGGTTATAGCTGAATAAACAGACGGTGCGTTATTAGGAATGAAAATGCAGCAACTAGATCCGATGACTCTACAAGCTCCGCCCCTATCGGCCAGTATGACGTCAAGGACGAGACGATTTTGGAGCACGACAAATCTCATAGCAGATTGCTCTTCAGTTAAGTTACCTAGAGCGGAAGTAGTCTCATTCACTACTGCTTCAAGGGTTCTGGTTAGCCTACGTATTAACTTGCTATTCTGGACAGGACCTATGAAGAAAAAGAAACCTTTATTGAAGTCTTGATATTGTTCTAAGGCAGTTTCAGTTTGATCGACAATTGGGGACTCGATCTCCCTTCTATGTCTAACGTGTACTAGATGTGTGTTTCTGTGGTAATCGGACGGGGCTAGAAAAACTGGTGGCAGTAGGAAGGCAATGTAACATGTTCCATCCCAATCGAGGGGCAGACGAACATATGCGGTCTGACCACACACAAAATAAAAATGACGTGAGGCTTCGAAAATAGATTTCCCACTGTCACTATACTCGACTACAGTAGTACAATCACTATGACCTACATGTGCGGAACCATTCTTTCTGACACATAATTCGCCTTTGACGGGTAGAACTGAAATAGCAGGCAGATCTGGAGTAGTCTCGGACTGAACATTCAAAACCATGAAATTCGAGGAATAATTACCTAGATCATATACTTCATTTTCTAGATCTAACCCTGTTCTATGGGAAAGACCTTCCTTGTCTGGGAAACATGTTCTATTCAGAAAGGACATATCATTTGAGGATGACGTTAATGTGGACCATGCTCCACACGAACCATTATGTGAAAACGGATAAGGAAAAAGTGGCAGAACTCCCTTCGGTGTCTGGAAAGGGGGGAGTCGACCACACACCCAACAATTAGTGGCATTGCTGGTCTGGTGTGAATAGTGTAACATACGGATAAACGTGTTATTGCGCATAGCAAGACGATAGGATAATTCGTGAGGAGGCAGGTCACTAAAAGTGTGCTCTACTGTAACATTAGAAAACATATGTATATGTGAAATAGGAAAACATAAATGTAAGGCATAACTTATGCAGGTAACCATAAGACTCAGTAATAGCATAAAAAGTAAAGTAACAATGCATCTACTACAAAGATTCTTTTGATAGCGTATTCTCTTAGAGTTTTGACTAACTCTCTCACTGTGTGGGTCTATCTCATACATGTCAGGAACCTGTCTAACCGTTTCACCCGAGAGGGACTTAGACAATTAAACTGGCTGACTTACTAGACCGAAGCTTATCTTTATACTCCTGCTGCGGAGTTTTCTCTAACAGGGGAAGTTTAGATTCAGTGTCTGGGCAGTCCTTGAGAACGGGGCAGTCTTTGAAAAATGTCTTTGGCCGAAGTCCATGGAATCTCTTTACATGACTGGAGTGTAACCACCCCTTCCTTCCTTCGATCTTCACGGCAGTCCTGGTTGTTAGTAGTACTAGTCTTGGCTCCTTCCAGCGGGGCTCCAGCGGACTCGAACGATCAAAATTCCTCACGAGGACGAAGTCACCTGGAACGACCTCGTGCGGTTTTACTTCGGTGTTGTCTGGAAAAGCAGCGGCAACCTGTGAACGACAAGATTGTAGTGCAGACATCAAGGAGGCCAAGTAATCTGTCAGCATATTACTGTCAACATCTGTAATTGTACGTGGTCTAGGTGTACCCCACATGTTTGGGGGACGACCGAACACTATCTCATAAGGAGATAGACCTGAACGGGAGTGAGCGACCATTCTCATATAGAAAAGGGCAACTGGCAGTGCTACTATCCAATCTACGCCTTTCTCTGCGCATACTTTGGCAATGCGGATCTTCAGAGTCTGATTATGTCTCTCTACGAGACCGGCTGCTTCAGGATGTCGTACACAATGGAACTTCCACTGGTACCCTAACAGAAGAGATACTTGTTTCATGAGCTCGGATGAGAATGGCTGGCCGTTGTCTGAATACACGACCCTAGGCAATCCATAGCGGGGAAAATACTCACGAACCAACTGCCTGGCAGTGGTCGCAGCAGTGTAATCTGGAACTGGATATGCTTCTGTCCACCTGGACAAAGCGCATACAACTACGAGGACATACTTGAAACCTCGACATCGCTCCATCTGAATATAATCCATCTGGAGGACTTCAAAAGGGTGGTCAGGAGGATGGAATCCACCTTGTTCCACCGGGACACCTTTACCTGGATTGAACTGACAACAGATCATGCAGGTACGCACTTTCTGCTTGGCTGCTGCTCGTAAATGCTTGTTGAACCAAAGGTTCTGAATACTGTCTAGCATGGCTTTTTCTCCTAAGTGTGCTGGACTATGTGCGGTGTTAATAATGACTTGAACCATAGAGTCGGGGAGAAACCATGTGGCTTTTCCCTTCGTCAACCATCCTTGATCTGTCAGGACCCCTCCTTGTTCAGACCATTTCTTGATTTCATCGGGAGTAGCATGTAACTGTATATCTAGTACGTCTTGTATAGGGTCCTTAACTGTCATACAAGTAGTCTGGTCTGGAATGTCTGTCTGTGTCGTGTTAACTGGAATGTCTGGAGCCTGAGCTGTAAGCTTGGCCGTTCGATCTGCTAGATCGTTACCCTGGGAAATAATGTCAGTGACTTTCGTATGTGCCTTGCACTTCATGATAGCGATAGCTGTCGGTAAATGTATTGCATCTAACAGAGCTTGAATGAGGGGACCATGCTGAATCTTGGTTCCATGAGAAGTCATGAAACCTCTTTCTTGCCAGAGCACTCCAAAGTTGTGTACGACTCCGAATGCATAACGTGAATCTGTGTATATGTTTACTTTTAGGTTCTTAGCTCATATGCAGGCATGAGTCAGAGCGACGAGCAGACAGGGTGTCAATACGATGTGTTTCTATAACTTCAGTGTCAGTAGTCACTGCATACGCGGCTACTAGTTCTCCTGTACTCGTTCTCATACATGAACCATCCACATAAAGTGTCAGGTCGGGATCAGGTAATGCAATGTCCGTCAAGTCTTGTCTTGGCTTTGTCATGGTGTTAACAACTTCCACACAGTCATGTGTGGCAGGATCTGGAACAGTCGAGGGTAACAGTGTAGCGGGATTTAAAATGTTGCAGCGTCTGATTTCTATGTGTGGCTGGAACAGTGTCAGCTCATAATCTGTTAAACGTGCAATAGTCAAGTGCTGAGTCTGTGTTCGGTTTAAAAGAACTTCCACGGAGTGTGGAACTTGTACTGTCAGGGAATGTCCTAACACTATGGAATCACTTTGTCTGATAGCTAGAGCTGTGGCTGCAACTGACTTGAGGCACGCAGGCAAAGCCTGGGCTACTGGATCTAATGTGCTAGAAAAATAAGCACATGGCTTGTATTGTCCTGCTTGATCTTGTGTGAGGACAGATAATGCAGTACCATCGCGTTCAGTAACAAAAAGTGTAAAAGGCTTACTGTAGTTCGGTGTTGCTAGAACAGGAGCTTGACATAAGGCTTTCTTTAACTCATTGAAAACAAGTGTATGTTCTTGGGTCCAAGGGAGGACAGTCGATACGGCTGCCTCCTGTGTCGTTAACTGTATCAGTGGCTTGGCTAGATATGCGTACTGAGGAATCCATTGTCTGCAGTAAGAAGTGAGGCCGATAAAAGCTCGTACCTCCTTCTGAGTCTTGGGCTGTGGAAGATGCGCTATTAACTGGATACGGTCAGGTGTCAACTGCCTACCCCTCTTGGACAGGAAGTGTCCAAGGTAGACCACTTGCTGGACACAGAATTGCAATTTGGAAGGGGACACCATATGCCCCATCTCGGCCAAGAAATACAGGACTGTCAGTGACGCACGTTCGCAGTCACGTTCAGAACGGGCTGTGATCAATAGATCATCGACATACTGGATCAGGGCAGTGTCAGTTGGCATGTGAATATTGTCTAGTTGTCTCTTAAGTGCTTGACTGTAAATGCTAGGACTTTCTGTGAAACCTTGAGGTGCTCGTGTGAATTTATAGCTTCTCCCATTTAAACAGAATCCGAAAAGAAACTGGCTGTCTGGATGAATGGGGACACTAAAGAATGCGTTCTTGAGATCGATAACTGTAAAGAACGTAGCTTCGGAATCAATGGCTGTCAATAGGGAAGAAATATCTGGAACCACTGGGTACTGGGGAATGATACATTTATTAAGTTCTCGAAGATCGATCACTAATCGATAAACTGGAGGTGCATTTGGATCAGTACGTTTCAGAATCGGAATGATAGGAGAATTACATACATTGGAGTCAGTTTCTACAACCACTCCTTGAACAATCAGTTCGTCAATAATTTTGGATAAGGCTGCTACAGCCTCAGGTGGCAATTTGTACTGTCGGATTCGTGGTAATACAACACCTTGTTTCAGAGTGACACGATAGGGTGTAATGTGCATACAACCTACATCAGTTGGACCTTGCGCCCATAAATGCTGAGGTACATTCAATAATCTAGGATCAAAATCACGTAATACATAATGACCTTTAAAATCACGCAAGAACAATCTCACTCCTTCTGGGGAGCAGCAGATGACTGCTCCTAATTCCTTCAAAGTCTTGATGCCTAGTAAATTTTCTGGACAGGATTTCGTAAGTAATAAGTCTGTAGTTCGGGACAATGGACCAACTTCTAGAGTAACTGGTTTCGATATTTCATTAACAATAGGCTTTCCTGAAAATCCAAGGGAAACATTTCTAGAGCCTGAGAGTGGAGCCCCTGGAACCTCGTCATGACTGATGGTAGTCCTACTTGCCCCTGTATCAATCAGAAACTTTCTGTCTTTCCCTAATACTTGACTGTGTACATAGGGACCCTCTTGATCTACAGGAATCTCGATGAGAGGCAAGCCAACCTCCCTCTCTAGGCTGTTTCATGAATACTGCTGATATTCTGGATAATCTGACTGTGCATACTGGTACATCTGCTGAGTAACGTGTTGTGTGGCAGCTATAGGCTGCGGTACTGTAACTGTCTGTTGT
The DNA here is from genome assembly GCF_964261635.1 of Lissotriton helveticus. Lineage (NCBI taxonomy): Eukaryota > Metazoa > Chordata > Amphibia > Caudata > Salamandridae > Lissotriton > Lissotriton helveticus. The sequence goes on from NC_136067.1 coordinate 940,503,341, forward strand.
GCGTTCTGCGGTGGCTGGGAGGTCTGTGAAACTTGTTCTTATCTAGGCGGACGTGGTCTCTCTTTCGTCTTACCGGTAGCTATGTTGTGTTTCAGAACCGCACATTCGTTTATATAATGACCTGGTTGTTTACAGTAATTGCATGTCCCTTTAACGGGAACTGCAGAATGACTGGTTTGATTCGGACCCCTCTTCTGACTGTCTTGCGGAACAGACTGTGCGACTAGTACTTTAATTTTCGTGTCTTTCATACGTCTCCTTTCATGTTCCTGCTCCTCCCTAATTCTGTTCTGGTGGTACTGTAGCATCTGGAGCATCTGTGACGGAGTATTAGCTTGCCAAGTACTCTCGACTTTTAGTACTCGATTTTTCACTTGTGTTAAAGAATTTTCAACTAGTTTAGTGACAAAAAGATGTGGATATGACTCACTACTTGTTTTCAGACCACTATTAATAATGAAACATTTCTCGAATCTAGAATAAAAATCACTAGTATCTTCGTCTTGTTTCTGTTTACAGGCTGAGATGGCATCCCAGTCTTCCTTTTTCGTGGCTAGTAATCTTGGCAAGACTTGTATTAACAGCTCGGGCAATGCTTTAGCTTGTTCCCCAAGACCGGTACCTGGAACTCGTGTGTTATCTTCAGTCTCTAATGCGGTCCAATCTATCTTTTTCTCTCCCACCTCCCATTCTTTTTCTTTGAGTTTTTCATATGTGCCCGCAGGCAACAGGACCTTTAACATTTTAATGATGTCAGGATACGTGTATTCTCCCATACGGAGCATGTCCTTTAATTCACGGTGGAACCCTGCTGGATCTTTATCGTGACAGGGAATTAACTTCTTCATTTCCAAGAGTTCTATTTTTGTGATAGGGGTGTAAACAAATACTCGTTCTAGACCACCCCCCTGTACCTTAACTGGATGTACTTCTCGTAACGGATTCTGTCGGTCTATGTAGAATGATTTTCTTTCTGGGGGTGGAACGGGAACAAAATGTGGATTCAGAAACGTTCGGTATTTGTGGCGCTGTTCTAATATGACACTAATTAAATCGGTACCTAGACCTTTCCATCTGTTTAGGAGTAACTCATTCAGTACATCATGTAAAGGACCTGGATCAGAATGCTGATCCTCATACAGTGTAATGAGGTGCTGGATCATATACGTACCCACCAGACGTTGTTCGGCTGGGGGCAGTTTCAGAAACGTTTGGGCCACTATTTCATCTGGAAACGTGGTAGAATCACTAGTCCATCGGACTGCTGATCTGGCTAGTTCTTGTTCATGCATTGTACTAAGCTCGCTATAACCTATTCGTGATTTCAGAATTTGATCGGTGGCCTGGAATACTTGTTCAAGAGAACACTGTTCTGGTACTGGAGGAGGAAAAACTTTCTTGTAATCTAGGCGTGAATGTCTGTCGGAAAATCTGGTTCTTCCTACATACGCTATTCTGGAGGGATTCTCACTGTCTACCTCTTCACTAGAAGAGTCATTCTCTTTCTCGTTGCTCTTTTTGCTTCTTCTCTCTGGTGTATACTTATAATTTCCTTACGAATTTTCTTGCACATACTTTCTACACTACCTTGTGTCTTGTGTTTTCCCTCGGCTATATTGTCACTCCACTTAGTCAGACCTTTCATCTCTTCTTTGTCTTTATCAGGATAATCTTGCTCTCTTATTAAACAGTTAATCAAGAACTGTAAAATCATATGTTGAGTCTCGACTTTTCTGTGTGCCATAGCTTCGTGAATACTTCCTGGATTCTCTCCTGTACGGATAAAACGATATATACTGTCTATATGTTCCTTCATGTCGGGCAGGGTGACCAAAAAGTTGGTAACCCGTCTTAAACGTAATGAATATATTACCATGTGATCTTCGCCTGGAACTGGATCATATATACAGTCAGTAAGAAGTCGCTTGAGGTCTGCGTATGTAGCCACTTTCGGCGTACTCTGTAACGCTGCTTCTCGCGGCGTCAGTCGTCTTACTTGAGGCGGGGTGATAGGAGCACTTCCCCCCACTGCTCCTGAACTAGAATCGTCAGTTAATACTGGAAGTGCTGGTAAAGTGACTGGCAAAGCGGGTACACTTACTGTGGGCTGGTCCGGGGGTGCTGGCACATTAACTTGGCCCCCGGGACCAGTAGCTGGAGGAACAGGAATTACATTATTGACAGGATGCGGAGGGTGAGCAGGCGGAATAGGATTTGCATATTCTGGGACTGTGTCGTCCAAGTAGGACGAAAGAAAAATTTCAGCTGCGGTCGGTTTATGACGTAGCTTAATCGGGACCAATGGTGGCGGTAAATTACAGGGTGCTTCCGGGGTTGCCTTCGGCAAGCCCTCGGCAAGAAGAGGATACATACCTTTAATAAGGGCATTTCTCTGTCTGTCTGACTGTTCTGCTCTAACTCGTTCACCTTCTTCGATTAAGTCCCTTTCTTGGGCTTTCTCTGAGGATTCTCTACTTAATTCTGTTTTTCTGAATTCTTTTTCGGTTCTTTTATGAGATTCTTTGCGCCATAACTCGATGGCATCCTTCTGGGACTGTCTGGCTTTCTTTTTCCATAATGCTTCTTCTACTCGCATGATGCACTCGGCATCCCATGTACCTGATACAGGCCATCTATATTTCTCTTCAAGATCTTTCGTATAATCCGCCCATAAGTCTAGATATAATATGGCATCTAAGCCATGTTTGTGATACATAAAATGTCCAGGACTGTCCCTAGGGGGGACAGGAACTGCTTCTTCGAGTAACCCTTTTCTGGTTTTTATCTGACGTAATTTCGAGAACAGAGGCATTTTGGAATTTGACTTGCAACACAACACACAATAATCACAGTAATGAAATGGCAAACAAATCACTCATACCACGACATAGAAATACATTAATAACAGTTCGAACAGAAATACTACCTGATACACCGAAAACTTAACACATGAATTTCTCGAGAACGGACTTACTAGAATTACTGGATGTACTGCTAAAACAGTACAGAACATACCGGTCTCATAAAGAGACACGTCATACCGTATCCACCTAGGTGAATACTTCGGACTGGATCTGTGTACCCAAACCCATCGGACCAGGAACAAACTAATGAACCTGTCTAGATACTTCCCCCGCAACGGTACTCACCGAGAAGCAGAAACTGAAGGCCTCGGACTGGACTGGACTGCTACGACGTCGGACTACGAACTTCGGACTTCAGAAACAGGTGGGCCTCCGGATACCTCGGACCTTGCTCTCTCGGCTTGGGCTCTGGTCGGGACGAACCGCATTCCTCACCGCCTCGTCTGGATGCCGGACCGCAGTTCCCGTCTCCTCCGTGGGCCTGAGGGAGACTTGAAGCAGAAATATCTGCACGTGCACGGTAGAGTTCCGTCACGGCTGAAGAAGGGTCAGGGGGCCTGCGTTACATCGCCGGTGCGTGGGGAAAGGGCACGTTCCTATTCGGGCGCCATTTATGTGGTAAATAAATAATTAATTACCGGTACTATTTTTGAATACATTAATAATAACAGATAGCTCAATAAATAAGAGGCAGGATCCGATGTATCTGAGTCGAACGGGCTTTATTCAGGCAGAAGGGAAGGGACAGGATCGGGACAGCCTGAAATAGAATGGCAAAGAAGGCATGGGATGGCAGCTGCAACGTTCCATTAACAGTACAAGGTTTATATAGTGAAACATCACAATTACATTACATACAGTAGGCGTAACTAGTGACAAGCGTAAGATAAGAACACATGGGCGTGAAAAGAAGGCGTGCACAGGGCGTGCACGTAGACATGTGATGAGAACGTCACAGAAGTGTCATAAAGTGGGTGGAAACATGAAGGGGGCTATCTGAGTAGCTAGGACCTTTAACCTAGTGGTGCGCGCAAACGGGCAATGACGTGTTACCGGGGAGAACTGGGGGCTATGACTTCTGCGCTAGAAGAGGAGACTAAAGTCTGCGGTGTCAGGACGACATGTACCTGTAGCATATCTGGTATCGGGTGTTTGGAGTACATGTTGATAGAATCTAAAAGTTATCAGGGCAAAGGCTACTTGACACTAAGGCTGGTGCATGCATATATTCTACATGTATTGCGTGTACTATGAATCTTCTATGAATATTAATACAGTAATTTTCTTGCATGGAGACAGAAAGACTAGACTATAGCTGAAGATGTTTATGCGGTTCCGTAGCTTAGGAATGTGAAGACGGAGAGCTGAACTGATAACTAGAGGCATAACATATTCTTGGCAGACAGGCAGGCAGAGCCAGGCCGGGCACCGCGCTGCGCGGCAGGAAGTAAGTGAGGGGTCAGGGATGCAGGTGGGGGCTGCATCGCTCCTCGGAGTGGGTTCAGGAGACTGGAGCTTGAATCTGGTGTCCGGGCCCTTTCGAGGCCTAGAAACGGGGACAATTCAATGATTTAACGTGCATACTGTAAAACGTAGCAACATAGGCCTAATACTCGTTGCTTTCACGAGAACTGGAAACTGGCATGGACACAACTATAATTGCGTCTTTAATCGATCATAGGGAGATATATGCATATCGATCATGCACATATAACATAGGATGGGGAACACGTAGGCACACATGACAAGGCAAAATTCAATTTTCCTCAGTGTCCCCGCTCTGTATGGGAAATAGGAGTCAGAAGGTTGGGAGAGACCTCGTTATAGAGTATAAAGCCAAGTCTGAAGCTGCTTTCTGAATGATTGTTCATTGTTCGTTTGACAAAGTTCAACTGGCAATTTATCCCAGGCTGAAGAGCGCAAGAGAGAAAAAGATCTGCCTCCAGATCTGGCTCGCTTTAACCTCGGAACTTTGGCAAAATGACCAAGTGAAGAGCAGTCTAGAGGGAGAGTAAAATTGGATTCTAGGGGGCTGGTATTCTGGGCCAGATTGGTGCAGCGCCCTATGCATAACGGTCAAGGTCTTAAACAAAATCCTATTTCTGGCAGGAAGCCAAATGCAGATTCTTCATATGAGAAGTGACAGAAGCTCGCTTGGGTAGATGTAAGGCCAAGTGAGCAGCTGCGTTCTGAACAGTTTGTAAGTTCTGCAGAAGATATTGTGGGAGTCCTACATAAGGGGCATTAGCATAATCCAGTCTAGATATCACCAAAGCCAGAAGAACCGTGATCCTAGCAGGTAAGAAGAGGAATCGCAGAAATATCTTAGCTTTGCGCAGCAGCCCAAAGCATGCACGGACTAACACATTTATTTGGGTTTGTAAAGTTAGTAGTCTGTCGATCTTTACACCCAGGTTTTCACTACTTCTGTTTGGGTATCAGGAGACGGTGCCTCATCTGGCCAGTGGGTTCATAAGTCGAAGGGAAAATTGTGTCCAAAGCTAAGAATCTCAGTCTTATCAGTGTTGCAATTGAGTTGATAAAAACCCAACCATGGAAAGACAGCAGATAAGCAGGGTTTGATGGCTTCTTGGTTGTTTGGCTCATCTTTCTTGAAGGCAAAGAGTAACTGAATATCATCAGCATAAGATACTATCTTGGTATCATAGGACTCGGCCAGTGTAGCCAAAGGTGTCAGAAGATGTTAAACATGCCTTTGAAAGGGTTGCCTTACAAAAGGAGCTCTACTTCCAGGACATTACTAAGTCAAATCTAGATTTGATTGGGGCAAATTATCTGCCCCAACTAAAAGTTAATGTAGCAACACTGCAACTTTGTTATAGCATGTGGCTGCCCTGGATGGATCAGATTGCGTTTATAACAGTGACGATTTTACCTATGCTTCTTTTTCTCTTTGAATTCCTTCCAGTCTTGGTGGAGTGGGATACACTGCATGAGAGCTATGGAGAGAATGTAAAATGGTTTAACACAAGGATTTCTTAATCAAAACAAAAGATGGACTCCATGTTTCTCTTTTTTTTTAAATAGAGTGTTATATAGCACAAACTTGACCCGAAGGTATCGGTTATCAGAGCGCCTTACATAGCACCAGTTGCGTTACATGAGGACTCATTTTTGTTAGGCATGGGTAGATTAAGTGATTTGCACAGAATCACAGACTGTTCAGCGTCAGTGTCGAGACTCGAACCCGGTTCCCCAGATTTGATGTCGACCGCCCTAGCCATTAGGCCAACTCGTCTCCCCTAATCTAATTTTAATTTCTAATTTTAGCAAATACTATAGAACCTCCCAGCTTAGAAATATATAGACTTGGGGAGTTCATATTATTTTTGCAGCATAGTTAAGGGCTTCCTGTGGTTCCTCTTCCAGAGATCCCCACCATCCATATGGGCGATTCACTACCTCAACATCTGCTAAAAGGTCTTGCTTGAGGCAAAAGGCTGGATCCTTCTTAAACTCAAAGTGTCAATAGTTTGCGATAGCCCAGTAGCAATTACAAATGTCAGCCATTACAAGCTCTTCCTTCACACACTAAGGGAATTGTTTATCTAAGAGTTGTGTCGCTCGTGTGACACAACACTTAAGTTTGATTTATCAAGCCACGCAAGGCCACCTTCGGTGGCTTGCCAAATCTAGAGCAACACAATGCAGCGCAAATCACTGCGTTACGTTACTTTGCCCCAGTGAGGCGTTCTATGAGTTGAGTGTGGGTGTTCCTACGCATCCACCTATGGATTTTGGCGCATTCCCAAATTTATCATTACTGGTAGACCTGGGAATGCGTCCAAATGCTACACCTACCCAGGTGACACGTAACAAGGAGAAATATCTTTATTTCTCCTTGTTACTTCCTCTGTCTCGGTGTGCTGCATTCTGCAGCACACTGAGAAAGAGGAAAATACATCCGGGGATTGTTTTTGTGCAGGAAGGTGCCCCTTCTTGCACAAAAACAATCCTGCTTACAACGGAAGCACCTTTGCACCGTGGTGCAACCGTGCCTGTGATAACGTTAGGCAGCACATTGTGCGCTAGTGCTGGGAAATGATAGGAATGCACTATATATAGTTAAGTACAACTCATTCCTGCCCTTATCCTTTCTCTATCATGCAGCGCAGAGCAGCAAGGTGACTTGCTGTGCTGCATGATTATTTGTGAAATATGACCCCAATTGTGTGTATTTGTCAAATACATTTGTTGTCTGCCTGTAGAAAGCTCCGTGCAAACAGTGGCGTCTTAACGCATGGGCACACTAGAAAGTTGCCCGGGGGCCCCACCAACATAGGGACCCAATGCAGACCAGAATTTAACACACATTTTTCTTTAAACATTTTTATTTCTGTGAGTGGTGGCGTAGGCAGGGTCCACTGCACTGATTTGCCCGGACGTCTATAATGCTGTTAAGACGGCTCTGCGGGCACATGCTCATCCTTGGTCAAAGAACTACTGGGGAATCTCAAATGGATAATTATAAAGCATCTAACTATAATCGGAGAGCACGCTAATTTTTCATAGTGCTACCTTACCTACAATAGTCTATCCAAGCCCTGAATAGAGTACTCAATCCCTCCTACAAGTGTGTTATATCGAGCTCTCAGCCCATGTTTACCTCGAGGGCACTGTGTATGCTAAAGTATTCCAAAGCAGTAGTTTGAATAGTTAAGTTGGTCTGCCAACCAGTTGAGTAATTTCCCCAACACATGGGGACCGGCATCAATCTGCCCCAATTTACTTGCAGTCCAGACACCTTCTCAAACAGTTCTATAATTTCCATAAGTTTCTGCCCGGTCCATAGTGTGCAGTGCATGAAAAGAAGCATGTTGTCTTTATATTTGGATATGTGATCTTTAGTACCTCCCACCCATTCAAAGCGTTGGACCAGTGTTTCATATCGAATCCCAGTCATAATAAATAACCTAAGAGAGGGCATACTTGCATAGTGCTCCACCAAATTGAGGTGGGAGAGATAAGGCAATAGGAACAAATGGGTAGGGTGAGGGTCCGAGGGAAAGTTTAGAGACCAAGCACAGTTACAATCCCCAAATAGTACAATTTAAGAAAACACAAAGTAACTGTGGGTCTAAATACCGGTTGTTAAAAGTGTCTGACCACCAACTCAATCCCAACTAAAACTTAGTCTCAGCCGATAGGTGATACTTCCAGAGTGTAAAAGTACCCATCAGTTATCGTACGGTGCCGCCCTTGTCATAACTTGGGACTCCTTACACCAAGTAGAGCACTCTTGCATCCATATTGGGTGTGAAAAATCTATATGGATGCCCCAGTGTAACTAAGGGTGTTATGGAAGGTAACATTATCCTGATAACTGTAAAGCAGTGCGTGAAAGGGTGTGTGAATAAAGTAAAAAGGAATAAAATTGAAGAGTAGAGAGGAAAGGAATTTATTAGGTGCCTCTCACAATTCCAAAGATTAAAACCAGTGCGGGAGCATAGTAGTTTTAACAAATAGCTACTATATAGGTTGAATAGGTCGACATGTTTCAGCAGTATGTTGACCCTGCCCGGTGTCTGCTGCTTTCTTCAGGACCAGACTTCACTACTGCATTAAGGTGAAAAAGAGTAGGAAAATAACAAGTGTAATATAATCAAAATGTGTCACCTGGACGTCATGGATTTGTAATAGTCCTCCACAATTCTATTAGGTAGAATGTGGGTGCTACGCCTCACCTGGCTGCAGCTCAGGTAGGAAGAGCACTGAACAAGTGTATTTATCGCTCTGATCAGTCAGATGGCCAGAGAATTAGCCTGAATCATAGAGTTTGATGTATGTTGGTGGACAGTTTGTTTCACCTGGGGGATGGGGGAGATTACTCTGCTGCCCTGGCAGAGAGACCGCCCGCCGAATTTAAAATTGACCGCCAAGCTGGTGGTAATTTATAAAGCATTGTCAGGAACCACCATTATAGCAGTTCCAGTTAATGCTTTATGGTTCTTGGTGCAGGGGTCCAGATACATGGAGGAGCCCTGCACCAAACAGTTTACTTTTTTAGTTCCAAAAGAAAATCCCGAAACTGGGTTATTTTGTTTTTTAAATAAAAAAGAAAACGCCCCTCTCGCCATGGAAGTAATCTCCCGTAGCAAGGGGGGCATTTTTCCTTTTTTATGTCCCTGATGCAAGAGTTTGCTTGGCAGTGACGGACATTAAAAAACAGCTATATCTCCACTCATTCTAATTGGGTGAGTCGGCATATAGCCATTTCTATGGCCACCTGTGGAGATTTGGCTATGGCGAAGACGGAGCAGTCACCAACACATATGGTCCACCTGCATCTAAATCGGGTGGGCAGACCATTTTCTTGGCGGTAAGCACACGCAGTTGCTGTTGCTTATCACCAAGATATGAATTGGACCTTAGTCTCTATGTTAATGAGAGAAAGTGAGTATTTTTTATTAGCATAGTTTAGGCTGTTTTCCTGGTAGTTTAAGCAAGACTAAATCATGGCTGATTTCAGGTCCTCTCATAGAGCATTTCTTTTCTTGTGTCTAGTTTTATCAATTGTGGTAAGAAGATGAGAGTATAAAAGTGAAGTAAAGATTTTGAAAAATAGTATGGGGTATCTGTTAGAGCCTGCTGTCTTCCTAGATAGCATATTTTCTATATCCTCTAGAAGGTCATCTTAAGTTAGTGGAAGTTGAAGCACTGAATGATCATTGGAGCTTAATACCTGCATCTGGATGTCTTATATCAGAGGTGATGCTATTTTCCGATTTGACAGCGGTGGCTTTGTAACAGCAGTGGTGATACTCTGTCAAGATCATTGCAGTTTCAAGGGCACCAGATACCAACTTTCTTGCAGAGATCCAAATTCCCAGGGTTGTGCTGGACGCAGCCTCCCTCCTAGCCAGCCATAACAGGTGCTTGCCAGACTTATCCTCAGTCGAGAAGTCCTACTGCTGCAAAGCCATCTACATTAGTCATGCAGTGTTTCGGACAGTCTGTCGTAAACCCTCTTTCCTAATTTGAGTTGTCACAGCAGAGCGAGGTCCCCAGTTGAAGCAAAGCCTTGCTAGAGGTTTAGGGCGATATGTATCAACATTCCATTGTGCGATTCCTAAATAGCGATTTTTAAGGAATCGCTATTTAGGAATCGCAAAATGGTATGTATGTAGAAATCAGCTTCTTTTTAGCGATTTCTTAATATTCCTTAATTGCGATTAGCAAATTGCTAATCGCAATTAAGAAATAATTTCCCATTCATTTCAATGGGCCAGGAGGCCCATAGGAATGAAGGGGAAATGTGCGATTAGCAATTAGCTAATCGCAAATTGAGAATATTTTCAAGGGTGCAGGGGTGTCCAAAGGACACCCTGCTGCACCCCTGAAAATGACATGTGTGCGCATATGGCGCACATACATGCCCTAAGGGCATGTATGAGTGTCACATGGCACCTTTTGTTTTTAAATAAAATGCTTTTTAAAAGGAATTCGCAACTTACCACCAACTTGAAGTTGGTGGTAATTTGCGATTCCTTAGGAACAATTGGCAATATTTTACTGCATCATACATTGCATTTAAGGAATCGCACATTTTGCGATTCCATAAATGCAATCGCAAAATAAGGAATAGCAAATTGTGCGATTTCTTATTTTGTACCACATTTGTTTAATACATACCATATTGAGAATTCGCATTCGCAAAGGCCGAAATTCTGCGAAATTCGGCCTTTGCCAATGCGAAAATGCTTGATACATATCGCCCCTGGTGTCCCAGCCCCTAGTGTGGTGATAGTTAACTCTATTTGCTTTTCTTTGTTACATAGGTGGGACTTTAGCTTTCCCCAGAATTACGTCCTTAAAGGTACCCAGGCTGAAGGGATAGAGGCCATATTTTTTTGCATGCACATTTGAAACTTTGACCATAAATACATTGGGAAACATCATTGACCAATCACCAGGGATTTAGAGGTCATATTCCTCCTCCTTCCCCTCTTGCCAGGCCCAGATGTAACTCAACTGAGAATTGGTCAGATATCCCACCGGGAAGGATGCTTGCAGCCAGAGCCCAAGATAAGTTAGTCAACAGAATGAAGAAGTAGTTGAGTCTAGAACAGCATTGATGCAGAATCAAGTAGAATAGGCTCGCTCACTTAAGAGCCATGTACATCAAGTGTGGCTCAGTGGTTAGAGGCGGCAGACCCGGAAGCTGAGATCAGCCGTGGACCAGGGTTCGATTCCCCGCCTCGGCGGGTCTCGGGCTCAAAAATTCCACAGACTTGATAATTCTCGTTCCGGTGCCTACTCGACTCACGGGGTCACACTCTGCGACTCTGGGCAATAGCTTGCTTAATCTCCACTACGGCCCTTCGCGGCGGGATGCCTGACTTTCACCTTGTGGACACCCTGCCGGGGTATCTCACAGGGGAATACCAGGACGGGTTCCCTAAGCAAGCGCTTAGATACTGTGTTGGTGATTTGCGCTATAAAAATACATGTACATTTACATTTACATGTGCAAAGATCACATTTACCAAAAGAAGTTGTCCAGCTTGCAAACTAGGTGTGTCTGTGGGGCTCCACTGAGCAACCTCACAGTCCATTAATGTGTTGAAACCCCCCCTCCATTTCTGGTCACTCACGGAGGAAGCTCAGCTGAAGGAGTGGTCACCCAGGATGCATCCCACCAATGATGGGGAGCATATATGCTTATGAAGGTCAAGGAATGACATGTAACCTACCAGTCAGTGAGGTAAAACAACCTTGGCTGTCAGTTTTAGTCGGTGTGACTACCAATGGAAACAACCTTTGAAGCAGGTTTGCTTCCCCTCTGGACCATTTTATGAAACCTGAGTAAAACATCATTTAGCATTCAAATTGCCCTAAAAGTCACATTTGGTGCCCCAGAGATGTGTCTCTTGTAATAGCAGCACGTCTGGAGAGTGCCTATTGGCGCACTGTAGGACTGCTCTCTGCTTACACTTGGTGTGGAATGCATTTGCATTTAAGTAAAGTACACAGAACTCCACTTTATTACATGGCTGAGACATTTTAATCATGAATGAATATGTGTAGGGTTTCAGATATTCAGTTGAACCCAATTATAATGGATAAGCAAATATTTGCTTTTCTGTTTAAATCTCAAAACACTGAATTTTGTTGCAGCTATACTGCTTTGGAAACATTGATTGACTTTTGTTACACTTGTATTACTTTGACCCTCTATGTTGTCAAATCAGAGTTAAGTGTTACCACTATCCCTAAGCACTTTCTTTGATGGATGCTCCTTCTATGTCAAATTGAGTACATGGTAAGCCATTGAACATGCGCGCACCATTGACTGTCCCCAAGATCCCTGGACCCCCGGCTTCCTTCCAGCCCCCTGTCCCTGGCATTCTGAGAGCTTGGCTAGTGCTATTTGACTTCAGGGCAGTGTTATCTGCATGCTGCTGTGTTGCATTTAAAGGGTAGAAAGAAGGGACAAGGAGCACTTAAGAAGCAAGAGTTGACAATAGTAATTTTCTGAGGGGTGGAAGGATATAAGAGAGAAATTATTTTTTAACATTGGCAAAACAGTGACCCTGTAAAGTTTTATGGCACAGAAAAGAGATAACCACTGATTTTCTGACATTTGGAAATCACTGAAATACCACATCACAAATAGAAACTGAAAACTGGAAAACTGGAAAGCCTAACTATGAGGAACAAGATGTATTCACGCTCTGCTAATCCTTACATTTACGAAAGCATATTTATATATAAACATTACCCCTCCCCCCACACACACAAACACTTCTACCCAGGAACATCTGTCAGCCAAATTATTTACTTATTTAGCAGTTTTTGTTGTATAGCGCTCATGCACTGCGAAGCATAGGGCACTTGACAATATACCATGAACAATGACGATATTGACATACCTCGAATAGTGAAAACTGTCTGAACCAGCAGATTATAGGTAAATGAGAGTGAGGTAATATCGAGCAATAAAAGATCTTTGGAAGAGGGATGAATGGCGAAGGAGGAAGATGGGGTAAATGAAGAGTAGGTCAAATGAGCTGATAACAAAGCAGAAGGGGGACTGCGAAACAATCTTGAGATTATAAAACTGGTTGGTTAGTAGAAGAACTGAGAGAGCACGAGTTTGAAAAAAAAATGTATAAGTACACCATATTTACAAGCACGTAGTTAGTTTAAACATGTTTTGCACACGAGTATTTTATATCCAGGAGTGAAATATACAGAGTGGTTTATATTCAGTAGTGAAACGTATAGAATGTTAAGTAGAGTAACTATAATTATAACGGTGTGAGATTAATGTAGAAATGTTGGAGTATATGTGAAAACCTCATGTTCTCATGTTAAAAAGAGTCATGTCTAAATTAAATGTAACTTTGAAAATCCAGTATTATGTGTAGGCCTTAGGGCAATTCACAGCAAACCTGAACGTGCTGCTAAACTAATGTGAGATAAAGTTGACATGGTTCTTTCAGAATGTACTATTGAACTTAGGGTTAAAAGTATATGCTTTATAGATGTGTTATTTTAGAAACGTATGCTAGTTAAGAATGTTTGCTGTTTAAATCAAGTTAACGTTTTAAGAGTGCAGGAACCTGCTGCATGTAAATCAAGTAGGCCAGAACAGATAATGTCATGTAGTTTAAATTGCCATGTGCTCGTTAGAGGAGAGGTCGTGAGGTGTCCAGTATGGAGCTCTGAGAGTGTTTTATGACCTAAGATATGGTGAAGTCTGGAATTTGAGGCCCACTGCAGGACGAGCTGTATGCAGGTGCGAGGGTCCTAATCAGCTCGAATGAAAGGGACTTTGTTCAGTGGCGCCTTGCGCAGGCCTGTAGGAGTTTCCAGGAATTTCAGGGGGTATCAGCGCACGGAAGAAGGAGCCTGGGAACCAAGGTCAACTATAACGAGGGTCTTCAAGAGTACCATCATGGAGTTTACCGCGCAAAGATGTACCACGTGAGGGGCGTCCCAAGGGGCGTTTCTATTGGAAATGTGATTTGGTATTAGGGAAAGAGACCCGGGAGGAGAGCAGAGCAGATGATTTTGGGAGCCTAAGGAAGCGGATGGGTAGGCAGATAGGCTGATCAGGAGAGACCCATTATCAGAGAAGAGACAAAGAGAAGTGCGTGATCTTCTTAGGAAGTCACCACGGCTGACACCTAGAGGGTTAAGATCTTGCTAAGTAGGGATGTCATTTAAAATAGTGTAGGGACAGACTAACCTTAATTTTTCTTTCTGTAATGACTTTGAGGTTGCAACTTGTATTCATTTTGGCAACGCTCATGTTATTAGAAGTTGTACTTATTATTTTGTTCTTCAGACTCAGACTATTCAAAAAGTTCATGTTCATAGTGATACCGATTTACCTTCTTAATCTCATTTTGAGAAGTTTGTATCTTCAGTTATCTTTGACTTTATATTAAATCTTTAAAACTTAATTTTGGTCAGTGGTCATTTAGAGTGGTGTAAGTTCTTAAATTGATTGTTTTATTGCGAGATTACCTTTTACTCAAGACAGGTACCAACGATTCAGTCGACAGGAAATGGGATTTGGTAAGATAATTAGTAACCAGTAATCCCGCGTTAGCAGTTGGTAGCAGAGTGAGGATGGTTATCTTCTTGAGGAAGGTAATCTAGAGAGGTTAGTTTACCCCAAGGCCCGAGACGCCGAGAGACGAGCAGCGGAAGAATCGTGTGCCGAAAGGTGCAGACGGTGCGAGAAAAGCAGCAGTATCGGAGAGTGAGTATAAAAAGGGTCATGCGTGAACAGATTGCGGTGTTTTGTGTTGTATTTGTATTGTAATGTCTTGCGGAGTTGAATGCCTGTAGTGTGAATGAGAGACGGTTGTGAGCGCGCGCAACCTGGTAAACTGGTAACCTGGTAAACGGGTGAACTGGTGAAATCTTAAGTTCAGGCCAGAGCTTAAGTGGTTTTGGGTGTATCGAACATCCAGGGTAGTTGTCGACCATAGTACGGAGGTCACGAGGTACCATTGACCGCCGTGGATCCAAGATAGGGGGAGTGTAAGAGTGAGTGTATGAGTAACGGACGCTGGTCGAAAGTTACTGCGTGTGAGTAACCTATCGGAGAAGGCGATTGTCTGGAAGTAAACGGAAAGACATTTCGCCAAGTTAGGGTGACAACTACAGAAAGACTGTGGGCGTACAGTCAAAGAAAGGTGATCGCTTGGACGGAAGTAATCATTTTTCAGAGTATGAATGGGATGCGTGCATGACCGAGGAGACGAGCTGAGAAAGGAGGGGAACTGCTGCGAAGGGGGACGGGTGACGTCGGCTAGAGCCGCGCTGTGATTGAGCGGTTGGTGTGACGTTAGCTAGAGCCGCGCTCTGGTTGGGCGGCTAGAGTGACGTCGGAGGAAAGTCGCGTACGGATAGGCCAGTTAGTGAGAACGGCGCCGAGATTGGTGGAATATCATCAGGAAGTAAACAAACGCGGAGAAAAGAGAAATCATGAAGTGTTTTAAGTGTTTGAAAGGGATTTTTAAACGTAAACGAAGTGAACATTATTACGGGGAAGAGGCTCCCCCAGAGGGTACGCCAGCTCATTATATGGCAACGAATGTTGGGCTGCATACGATATTGTGGATTGGGGCTTGGAATAAGCTTACGGAAGGGAATGAGGAAATGCAGTTCCCGAAGTACGGGACGTTTAAATTAGAGGTGTTACATCGGCTAAAAGCAACCATGTCCTCATTGAAACCCTCACCTAGACCAACACAGTTTGAGGCACTTAATGCATGGATTAAGGCTGCACACGACCGAAATTTGAACAGGCGTCAACAAAGGCTGACGCGATCGGTAAGGGCAGTGCGAGAGTCCAAATGGGATGAGGAGGAAAAGCGTTGGAGGGTCCAGACTATTGAGGTGGAGAAAATGTATCCGATGAGGGAGGTGTCAGGAGGAGGAAACCTCATGGAAGAAGACGAGGAAAGCGAGTCGGAGGACAATCTGATAAACAGATTGTTAATGGATAGACCACCTCCGAGAGTGGGATTGATAGAAGATAGAGGGCTCGCAAGGGAAGATGGGAATGAGATAGAGGGATATACACCACTCCCTATATCGGAATGGACGCCTAGCAAAGGCGGAGAAACACCTCCAAACAACACTGTACAGAGTGTAGTGGGAAGGTTTGTGGTGCAGAAAACGCCAACCACAGAAAGGGTTGAGTCTGTGGGATTGCCAGACGCTCTTCAAGTGCCTGTTACCATAGGACCCATAGTTTCGATCTATAATTCTGAGAGAGATAGAGGGGAACAACAAAGGCAATTGGATAGGGAAAGGATTGAGATGGAAAGGAGGAATAATGTGACGAATGCATGGAAACAATTACCAGGTTCGGTAACGTGGAACACCCCATTAGACACAACTGTCGGTCCCAATTCAGAACAGGGAGGTCCGAGAGGACCAATGGATCTAAGGGGACCGCGGCCAAGATCTTTTTCAGAGTTAAGAGCTGATTTGAGGGAATGGGACGGGTCCATAGCATCTCCGAGTAACAGGACAAGAACGGAACCAGAGTGGGAAAGCAGGGGTAACGGGACAGTATCTCATTGTGGGGCCAGCGAGAGTAGTCAGGGCCGGGAAGGCCAAAGTCAAGAGAATAGAGGGGATGCATGTCCTACAAATCAGAGAGAACAGCCGGAACAAAATACTAGGATTGTAGAATGTGAGGAAATGTCCCGTCTCTGGGGGAACGGAGGAGATGAGGCGGTACGGGCTTTTCAGAATAGGTTTAGGTGCCTTCATCATACACTCGGGGAAGACGTTCAACATTGGAGAAAGGAGAACAGCGATAAGTCCCGCCACGCCTCGAATAATCAGGAATCACAGGGAAGTAGGGAAGAAAGAGGGAGTAATGGAACATCTTACCCTGCATCCCGTGAAACTAGCCCGGAGGGGGAGAGAGGGGCTATGAGGCATGAAGGAGTGTTTCACCACCCACCCCGAGAAGACGGAAAGGCATGGGATCTAGAGAGATGGGAACAGGGGAGGACTCCTTATAATTCACCCATGCCTAAACGTAGATCTCGGAGCTGGGATGGGAGAGGTGCGGATGGAGGAGCTAAATTGAGTGTCTTGAAAGCTGAAATTAAGGCAAAAAGGCTTGATGTTACCAGTTTAAAATCAGATGTTGATGAGATAATAGATGGAACATTGCCTTTGGAAAGGATAGAATTGTACGAACAGGATGAGTTATTGTTCATGGCAAAGGATATTACTAGGAAAGCTAGAGCGTTTCATGAAAAACTGACTGATTTGGCAGACAAGTATGCCGTGGATTTGTCTAGGACAAGGGCATTGCAGAGCAACCACAGATTACAGTACGCAGACCAAGATCTAGATGAGAAGAGAACTACTGGATTAAAAACACACATAAGAGAGCTGGTAACAGGGATAAGAGTGTGGAGAGAACTGGATAAATGGGAAGAAAGGTGGTCGAAAAAGGGCACAGTTAGGCGAAGTACAAATGTGATGACCCCTGAGGGAAGGGTAATGCAGATGGAGGCATTCCCTTTGCGAGAAATATCAAATGGAAATTATGTACATGTGCCCTGGAGTAGAGGAGACTTAGCCGCATTTACCAACTCATTTCCGAAGTTGCGGGACAATCCAGTCGAATGGTATAAGCAGGTAGAGAGGTTCGTTAAAATCTCGAAAGTACTGTGGATAGATTTGAACACGTTGTTTGACATCGTGGTCCCATCTGATCTGTGGACCCCTTGTAAGACTAGTGTCGAATGGCCAAATGCTGAACCATTGAGGGATGCTCGAACAAATGGACCGTCTGAGATTGTCATGCGAAAGTATGAAAGGGTAATAGCATGGCTGAAAGATAAGGTACCACCACAGGATATAGATTGGGTAAAAATAGACCGAACAAGGCAGGAACCCAAGGAGACAGTTCACGAGTTTTATGAAAGATTGTTGAAAACATTCAAGCAATACAGTGGACTAGATGTAATGGATCCCAAAGACATAGGGCAGTTCGTGTCAAAGTTTGTATTGGGGTTGAGACCTGATATTTGTTTGATGATACAGCAACATTTAATCTGTTGGCAGAACAAACCACTAGATGAGATTTTACGATATGCGAGGTACTGCAGTGACGAGATAGATTCTAAAGCCAAGAATCTAAAGGAGAAATTGATGGTGGTGCAAATGCAGTCCGCTGGGAAGGGTGGCCAGCAGAAGCAGGGGATGGGACGAAAACCAAATGGTCAGAATAAAGATAATGAAGAAGGGCAGAGACCTAGGATAGACTTTGCCACTTTAAAGAAAACGACAAAGTGTCATCTGTGTCATCAGGTGGGGCATTGGCGACGCGAGTGTCCCTTTAACCCTGAAAATGGGGAGCTAGAAGTAGAAGAACAGGTCCAAGAAGACCCAGTGCAAAAGGTGACAGTCCCAAGTAATAAGGTGGCCAAAGGGGGGACTTCGGCTCCACGGGCCCAATTCCCACAGCCACCGAAGATAACAGCTGGAGGAAAGGTCTTTAAACAAATGCCTCTGTTTATTGAGGAAGAAAAATGTTATTACATTGATCCATTGACAGGACAACGGGTGAGCAGTGAAGAGGATTGTACCCTCGGGGCAGTCCTAGAAGTGGATCAAAGAGGGCCATTTGTTGAGGCAGAAGTGGCAGGGTGTCCCACTACGTTCTTAGTGGATACTGGGGCTACTCGTTCGACTCTGAGATCAGCGGTGGTTCCAGACTTGCCGATGTCAGGGGAAACAATTCAGGTGGTAGGAGTCGCAAATAAGAGAATGACTAGTCCGTTGACAGAACCAGTATCTGTGAAAATAGGCAATCATATGAACGAACATCAGTTTGTGGTTTGTGACTCGAGTCCGGTATGTCTGTTAGGAAGGGATTTGTTGTGCAAATTGAACTGCACCATATACTGCACCCCGCAAGGAGTACGATGATGCTACCTTTAAGGTGGCCAATTCAAAATTCTGTGTAGAACTATATCCTACTCTGACTGTAGAAGATCTTCCACAAGACTTAAGAGATGCAGTGGCGTCAGAGGTGTGGGATTTCACAGGAGAAGATATAGGATTGATTAAAGGGGTAGAACCGGTAAAAATTCTGGTAAAACCAAATGTTGAGTTTCCAAGAACGCCTCAATACAAATTGTCCCAGGAAACGATTGCGGGAATAAAGCCTGTGATCGAGTCAATGATTCAACAGGGAATACTGAAAGAAATCGTGGGCAGTCCTTGTAACTCCCCGATTATGGGTTTGCAGAAACCTAGTGGGAAGTTTAGGATAGTTCAGGATTTACGAAAGATTAACAACATAGTCGTTTCATGTTGTCCCGTGGTACCGAATCCATCAGTGATATTGTTTCAAATACCATGTCAAGCAGAATGGTTCACAGTGATAGATCTTTGTCAGGCTTTCTTTTCAATCCCATTGGATGAAGAGAGCAGGTACCTTTTCGCGTTTAAAATGGAAGATCGCGTTTTAACATGGTGTCGAATCCCACAAGGATTCACAGACAGTCCATCCATCTTCAACCAGTTGTTGAAGAAGAATCTTGAAAATCTAGTACTGCCGCAGAACTCGGTTCTGGTACAGTACATAGATGACCTACTTGTTGCGTCAGAGACAGAGGAAGCTTGTAAAGCAGATTCAATTGCCTTACTGAATCATTTAGCTGAAAATGGACATAAGGTATCTCCGAGCAAGTTACAGTATTGTTTGACAGAAGTACAGTATCTAGGGCACAGGTTAGAAAAAGGGAAACGTAAGGTGTCCCCAGAGAGGATAGAGGCGATAATGAAAATGAATGCGCCTACAACACAGAGAGAAGTTAGAATGTTCTTAGGAATGGTGGGTTACTGCCGACAGTGGATAGTTAACTTTTCACTGAAAGCAAAGCCCTTACAGAAACTGACGCACAAGGAGGTGAGTGATCCGGTACCATGGGATGAAGAATGTCTGGTGGCGTTTTTACAGCTGAGAGACGATTTATGTCGTGCTCCGGCTCTGGGAATGCCAGATTATGAAAAGTCGTTTTCACTCTATTGCTGTGAGAGAGAGGGATGTGCTTTGTCAGTCTTGGCACAGACCCACGGTAATGCCCGTAGACCAGTTGCATACTTTTCGGCTACATTAGATCCAGTAGCCGCAGCGTTGCCCGGATGTCTCAAATCCGTTGCTGCAACGGGTGTCAGCATTGAAAGGAGCGAAAGTATTGTGATGGGACATCCAGTAGTGGTATATGTACCACATTCAGTTGAATTGTTAATGACCAGGACGAAGACGCAGCATCTGACCAATAGTAGGCTCACGCGCTACGAGCAAGTTATACTTGCCGCAGAGAATGTGACTCTCAGGAGATGCTCTGTCTTGAATCCTGCTACTTTGATGCCATTACCTACCGTAATAGAAGGCGAAGGATGTGAAGACCACGATTGCCTTGATGTGACTGAACTATGCACGAAACCCAGACCAGATATTGTGGATGAGCCATTGTCGGACCCCGATGAAATTTATTTTGTTGATGGCTCATGTTTAAGAGACGATACTGGTCGGTTGAGAGCAGCTTATGCTGTTTGTACTATTACTGGAGTTGTAGAAGCCGCTTGCCTGGAAGGAGTACATTCCGCACAGGTAGCAGAGATTATTGCCCTAACTCGTGCCTGCATAGCAGGAAACGGAAAGAGAGTCACCATCTACACGGACAGCCAATATGGTTTCGGTGTGGTTCATGATTTCGGGCAGTTGTGGTCTCAGAGGGGTTACATGACTTCCTCTGGTTCGCCCATTCGAAATGGAGAATTTGTGCGATTGCTGATAGAAGCATTACAAGGTCCTGTTGACATTGCAGTGGTGAAGTGTGTAGCTCATACTAAGAATACAGATTTTGTGTCACAAGGTAATAGATATGCTGATGAAGTCGCACGCTATTGTGCGGAACAAAGTTATTCTTTCTCAAAGGTGGAAATAGAAGGTGCAGAAGAAAAGACTGAATTAAGTATGATGTTAGAAACTGTAGACACTTGGGAGGATTTAAGAATAATGCAGGAGAACGCACCTGAAACAGAGAAAAAGGCATGGGAAATAGCAGGTTGTGTGCGAAGTGAAATGGATTTTTGGGTTTCAGCAGATGGGAGAGCTGTGTTACCTGAAGAATTAGCTAATCCCATGGCGAGAGAAATACATGGTCCAGTACATCTAGGAAGGGATGCTATGATGAGAGTGTTTAGGCAAACTTGGTATTGCCCTAAATTTAGAATAGCAGCAGAATCAGTATGTAAACGATGTGTTACCTGCCAACAGCTGAACGTAGGCAAAAGAACACCAGTCACACTGAGTCACATTGGGAGGTCGGGGGGGCCTTTCAATAGAATGCAACTAGATTTCATCGAAATGCCAAGAGTCAATCGCCTTCGGTATGTGTTGGTGATTGTATGCGTATTTTCCAGATGGGTTGAAGCGTACCCTACACGTAGGTGCGATACACTCACAGTGGCTAAATTGTTGCTCAGGGAGTTGATACCGCGCTTCGGGGTGCCTGCCTCTTTGGAATCGGACAGAGGAAAACATTTTAACAGCGAAATAGTGAAGATGTTGTGCTCCACACTGAATATCGATCAAAAGCTGCATTGTAGTTATCGACCAGAAGCTTCAGGAATTGTGGAACAAGTGAATGGCACTTTGAAGAATAGATTGGCTAAAGTAGTGGCATCCACATCTTTGAGTTGGCCAGATGCTCTTCCTTTAGTGCTCATGAGCATGCGCAGCACGCCTGATAGGAGGACAGGTCTCTCTCCCCACGAGATCCTGATGGGGAGGGCCATGAGACTTCCTACAGTTCCAACTACTGCTCTATTGAATATTACAGATGATCTGATCTTGGATTATTGTAAAGGACTGTCTGACGCCATCCATTCTGTGTCCCTTCAGGTGCATGCGGCTGAAGTTCCAGCAGCGAGGAACCTGTGTCATGACCTGAACCCAGGGGACTGGGTCCTGGTTAAAAAGCACGTCCGGAAGAACTGCCTAGATGTTCGCTGGCGTGGGCCCTTTCAGGTAATCCTGATAACGAACACCGCGGTGAAGTGCGGGGGGCTGCCAAATTGGATCCATGCATCCCATACTAGAAGAGTTCCAGCACCTCTAGAAGGAACAGCTCCCATCCCAGACGAAAGCCCGGAAGTGGAAGAAGAGTCGCAAGAGGGGATTGAGGCAGCTGAGGAGGTGTCGGAAGAAGTTGGGAACGCAACGGATTCAGAAGAAGAGCGAAGGCAGGACGGCAGTGAGACAGAAGACGCAACCGAAGGAGAGAGCAGAAGTGAATACGACTCAGACTCAGATCCGTATCGGAGCGACCAAGAACCAAGTGGGAGGACAAGGAATAGGAGAATAAGGCTTGGAGCTGCCACTTGGCCAACAAGGAGAAGAAGGCTAAGTTTGAGGTCGGCCCAGGAAGAAACGCTTACTCCTATATCCGAAGACTCAGATCCAGAAGAAGATATCCAGGATCAAGCCGAGGAGGGTCTTAGAAGATCAAGTAGGGTGCGAGTGCCTAGCAGAAGATACTCTACTCCCGATTGGACCTACCTCGTTGCAGATGTCTGGGAGACACAGAACAGGGAGGATCAGGGAAGTGGAACTGATCAGAACTGACCCGATCATCACAGTGCAAATAAAGTTTCTACTGCCAGGAGCGGAGACCGAAAGGTTGCTGACACTCAACATCGTTCATCCTGCTCTCCTGAGTGGAATAAGAAAGTTGATTTTAGAAACAGTTGAGTTTCCAGTTTGCTGTTCACGATATCCAATATTGGAGGGAACTCTTCTTCGTTTGGAAATGCTTGAGCGAGTAGTAGAAATGCTAGGAGCACTTATTGTTGTGGACTAATATCATATTGCGAATGTCTTCAAGGGGGTGCAGATCTGGAAAGGTGAAGAAAGTGATCTTGATTAGAACGGACCCCTTTGTAATTGTGGATGTAGAACTGATAGTACCAGGAGTGGAAATTGAAAAAACGCTAACTCTCAATTTCGTCCGTCCACTTGTCTTGAGCGAAATAAGGAGAATAATCCTAGAAAAAGTTGACTTTCCATGGTGTGGTACGAACTGTCCAGAACCTGAGGGAATGATACTTCGGATGGACATTTATGAAGAAGTAGTGTCACTCCTTGAGTCATACATAACTTCAGACGAAAATAAGACTTTTGAAAAGAAATTGTGAATTGTTGCAAGATAACCTAGCGCCGAGTGGAAGAAGAAAAAAAAATGGTAGGGGTTTCCTTTTAGCGGATGGAGAAGGGCTAGGGTTGCCTATATTTACTGGACTTTGAACTGTTTTGCGGAAACAAATGGTCAAGCTTCCAAGTGTTCCAAGAAAGACATTGCAAGAGAGAAAGACTTTGTTTGAAAAGAAGAGGAAGTGAATGCTGGAAGAAAGTCGAAAACTACACTGTTTGAGAACATGGAGGCTGGCAACCCGAACCGCAGGGCAAAATGTATAGCTGTTACATTTTTAGGAGTAGTGGTTTCTCTTATTATTTTAGTGGTAACTGTTTCATTCCTAGCGGGACACGAAGGGGATGGAACCACAGTTAAGGAGGATAAGGGAGTGTCAACACCGAGAACTACCATTATTAAGGAGAAGGGAAACATCAATGAGAAAGACAAAGCGTTGTTAGATGCAGAAGTAAAAAGGTTACACATGGATGAGTCACAGGGGAATTACAAGTCAAATGCTTATGCTAAGTTGCTTTATGAATATGTTGATGCCATGGAAGTAAAGGATTGTTATGTCTGTATGCAATTACCAGCTTCAGTGGAGGAGGGTATCAGATACCATCATCTCCCGTTGACATATGGAATAACGTGCAGTTTATTGTTAAGTATGTTTTATGGACGAGACGGATTTGAGTATTACTTCTCGAATTTCGACTCGACATTGCCAGAGGTTCCGAATTTCAAGCATTTGAACAAATGGGACTACTACAAAAGCGAAGACAGATTACACAAATGGTTTATTCCATGGAGAACGTTAGATACTTCACATGCTCGAATCAACAATCTGACTTGTCAAATATCAGAAGTTGAGAAAAAGTTTATAGCTCAGGTAGATACTAGATACAGGAGGCAGAAGATATTGAAGGCATCAGGACAAGGGGAAACAGATTGGACCAAGGAGGAAAGGGCACAACAACGAAAAGGTAGTATTGGTCCAATTGCTTTGGATAAGGAGAAACGGGGGAAACTGTGCATTCACAGGAGTTACTCCTATTATGAAAACGTTTATGTAGGACAAGTCAATTGTGAACATGCCTTTCAATTGGAGTATTACTCTAAGAACTTCATGAAAGGGATGCAAGCAATACCAAATGTATATTTTGTATGTGGAAAATATGCCTATGTGAAGTTACCAGATAATTGGTACGGATCATGCTATCTGGCTGTTGTCTTCCCTAAAATATATCATGTTGAGAATTTAGATACGCCTAAGAAAGAAATATCAACTAGATGGAAGCGAGGGCTGGGTGCAGCAGAAGTAGTTGGAGATGTAATAGGTGCTGCATTCCCGTTCCTAGGATTGATAATGAATGACATTAAGATCAGGAGGTTAGCTACAGTCGTAGATAGGCTATCTGCCAGTACTGCAAGATCCTTGATGCTGATAGAAGGGGAGATGCAATCGATTAGGGCAATGGTTCTTCAGAACCGACTTGCTTTAGATGTTCTGTTAGCAAAAGAGGGAGGAGTCTGTAGGGCCTTGAAGGTCCAGGAATGCTGTACTTACATTCCAGACAATTCAAAGCCTCTAGAGAAGTATATACAAAACATCACTGCCATACACTACGAAATTGAGGACCTGGCAAAGGTAAATGTGTGGGAAAAAGTAGGCCATGGAATGGGTAAAGTTGGAAGTTGGTTTGCCAACTTAGGAAAGGGTATCGTTTGGTACATATTGAAACCCATCATCATAGTAGTGATTTGTGTAATCACTTTGTGGGGATTGGTGCGTTTGTATCAATGGTATAGAGCAAATAGGTTACAGAGAACTATGAAGAAACAGGAAGAAGAGTTGACAGCGATGCAGGACACTCAATATAAAAGTCTGAAAGCATTAGAGAGTATGAAAAGAAGTGGTACTGTCCTGACTTCACTTTAAAAGGTTCTACATTTTTAGTGTCATGGTGATGATGACCCCTGAAGGTCATCAAAGGGGGGACTGAGAGAGCACGAGTTTGAAAAAAAAATGTATAAGTACACCATATTTACAAGCACGTAGTTAGTTTAAACATGTTTTGCACACGAGTATTTTATATCCAGGAGTGAAATATACAGAGTGGTTTATATTCAGTAGTGAAACGTATAGAATGTTAAGTAGAGTAACTATAATTATAACGGTGTGAGATTAATGTAGAAATGTTGGAGTATATGTGAAAACCTCATGTTCTCATGTTAAAAAGAGTCATGTCTAAATTAAATGTAACTTTGAAAATCCAGTATTATGTGTAGGCCTTAGGGCAATTCACAGCAAACCTGAACGTGCTGCTAAACTAATGTGAGATAAAGTTGACATGGTTCTTTCAGAATGTACTATTGAACTTAGGGTTAAAAGTATATGCTTTATAGATGTGTTATTTTAGAAACGTATGCTAGTTAAGAATGTTTGCTGTTTAAATCAAGTTAACGTTTTAAGAGTGCAGGAACCTGCTGCATGTAAATCAAGTAGGCCAGAACAGATAATGTCATGTAGTTTAAATTGCCATGTGCTCGTTAGAGGAGAGGTCGTGAGGTGTCCAGTATGGAGCTCTGAGAGTGTTTTATGACCTAAGATATGGTGAAGTCTGGAATTTGAGGCCCACTGCAGGACGAGCTGTATGCAGGTGCGAGGGTCCTAATCAGCTCGAATGAAAGGGACTTTGTTCAGTGGCGCCTTGCGCAGGCCTGTAGGAGTTTCCAGGAATTTCAGGGGGTATCAGCGCACGGAAGAAGGAGCCTGGGAACCAAGGTCAACTATAACGAGGGTCTTCAAGAGTACCATCATGGAGTTTACCGCGCAAAGATGTACCACGTGAGGGGCGTCCCAAGGGGCGTTTCTATTGGAAATGTGATTTGGTATTAGGGAAAGAGACCCGGGAGGAGAGCAGAGCAGATGATTTTGGGAGCCTAAGGAAGCGGATGGGTAGGCAGATAGGCTGATCAGGAGAGACCCATTATCAGAGAAGAGACAAAGAGAAGTGCGTGATCTTCTTAGGAAGTCACCACGGCTGACACCTAGAGGGTTAAGATCTTGCTAAGTAGGGATGTCATTTAAAATAGTGTAGGGACAGACTAACCTTAATTTTTCTTTCTGTAATGACTTTGAGGTTGCAACTTGTATTCATTTTGGCAACGCTCATGTTATTAGAAGTTGTACTTATTATTTTGTTCTTCAGACTCAGACTATTCAAAAAGTTCATGTTCATAGTGATACCGATTTACCTTCTTAATCTCATTTTGAGAAGTTTGTATCTTCAGTTATCTTTGACTTTATATTAAATCTTTAAAACTTAATTTTGGTCAGTGGTCATTTAGAGTGGTGTAAGTTCTTAAATTGATTGTTTTATTGCGAGATTACCTTTTACTCAAGACAGGTACCAACGATTCAGTCGACAGGAAATGGGATTTGGTAAGATAATTAGTAACCAGTAATCCCGAGTTAGCAGAACCAAGAGGACAAAAGGTGGCACCCAATGGCGTAACGAAACCTGATTGGGGGGCCCTGGAAGATACAAGCAGGGTGCCCCCTATCACCTGGACTCAGTCAGGAACTCTCAGGTTAGGGACCTGCCACTCGTGCACAGTGCCGGAAAGGGGCCCTTGAGTTCGGGGGCCTACCTGCACCACAGGGGCTGCGGGGGCTATTGGTACACCGCCGGTTGTGCCGGGGGAAAGTGCATGAAAACTATGAGAGATTAATTCAGGGTTAGTTAGAGAGAGGGACCACAATGAGTGCTTTGGGGACACCAGGAGGTTGAAGGGTGCACTACACAGGTGGGTGAAACTGAAGGCGAGAGTGGGTTTTTTCCCACGAAGAGGCAAGGTGCACAACTAGTAATCATAAGCAGGCTCAAGGTAGAAACAGAGTGTGAAAGTTTGGCTACGGAAGAGACAATAGGCAAGAGTACGTAAATGACGACAGTTCATAGTAAACATTAAAGACAGAGAAAGGTTAGGGGGTGAGGGAGTAGAAAAGAGAGGTACAGCTAGCACATCCAGTGTGAAGCGATGGGAAGAGACCAGAAGAACCACATAGTCAGCTGGGAGGAGAGAGTAGAAAGGGTAACCAAGAGGGAAGATCACAAGGGGCCTCATTTATGAAAAGTGACGCATCGCTGCGTGAAAACAGCGATGCGTCATATTTACAGTATGACGCATCATGGCGCAAGGAGTTATAGATACGTCAGTATTTCTGACGTATCTGTATGTCGCAAAAATTACGCATTGCTGGATCGTGTCACAAAAGTGACGCAACTCCAGCAATGTGTCCTTTCACATGGGGCAAGCCCCACGTGAAAGGGCCTGCGTCAGTCTTACGCCTGCTGTGGGGCAGGCGTAAGAAATTGACGCATTTGTGTCCTAGAAGTGGCGCAGTGAAATCTTATAGATTTCACTGCGTCACTTCTATGACCCTTTCTTGCGTCAGAACGCCCCCCCTGCATACATTATACCTGGCGTAGGTATAATGTAGCGCAGGGGTTTACAAAGTGACGCATCTACCTAGATGCGTCACTTTGTAAATATGGTGCAACAAGGCACATTTTTTACGCTGCTGGTGCGTCACAAAAAGTGACGCACCGGCGGCGTAAAAGTGACGCACGGCCTCATAAATGAGGCCCAAGGAGTGGAGATAATAGCAGATAGTCAAAGAGGTATTAAGGTCTTTTGGGATAAACTGATTCGTAAGAGGTGCATCTTTAGATGTTGATGGAGTGATAAGCAACTTGGTAGAGTTGCATAGAAAAGGAGCAGCTCTTTAAAAGCATTGATGCCTTGTGTGAGTGATTTTGTAGTAAAATCTCATCAAACCACAGTGAGCAAACTAAGAGGCCTGTTCAATCCTATGGATAACCTGCTTACCCTAAAGACTTGTTATGCCCCAGCCTGAACATCTCAGTTGTGCAGTATGTACCCCTCAGAACCTACCTGTAAACATTAAAGAGAATAATTGACCCCAGAAAGAAGGAATGGGAAAGAGAGAGGGTTCATGTGCATGCATTTGAGCATCCGGATGGTGGTGAGAGAGAAACTTGAAATAGAGATTACATTTGGAACTAGTCCTTTGTAAAGTCTTGGTTAGCTGTCCTCAGCTGGCTTAGCGGATGTTGGGTTCCAAGGTGAGTGACCTGTCTTCCTATTTCCATGTCTTATAGTAAGCTCTTCCAGGACTCCAGTGCCTCGGCACCCTACACATCTTCCGTCCCTGTTTCCTCTTCAGCAATCTCTCATTCTGCATGCTTTAGGTGAACTAAATCCCTGGGCGTCTCCATCCACTCCTTGTACCTGACCCAGGCTAACTCATGGGTCTCAAAGAAGTGGGACATGCCAAGAAGGAGCCCCTCTAACTTGGCAGGGCACATCTTCTAAACTGCGGAAACTTATTGTGCAGTTGCTGGGATGTTTGGTGTAGTCAGGAAACATCTTCACTCTTGTTAATTTGCACAATTAATCATCCTGAAATTGAGATGACCCCAGATGAATGTTGTGCCTCATTAGTTCAACAGTCTTACAGCAAAGTGCTATAATGGTACCCCTGGAGAGGGGTTGAGTAAGAGACCCCAGTCTCTTTGCTCACTAATGAAGAATCTAAAACCTCTTCTTCTGGCACCCCAGAAACCAAGCTCCTTTGCACAACGGGCTCCAGGAACATACCCTGTACTCCTTTAGGGGTGCCCGTTACCAACAGTGTGCCCTCCATCCTCATCTTCCACATTCTCCATGTGCTGCGATGTCAGGTCTACCAGGCATGTTGCAGTGGATACAAGAGTGTGTTGTGTGTCCACCATCTCTAAAATTCTACCTTCTGTAGCGGTGACTCGGTCTACCACATTGTGGCAGTCCTGGCAAAGCAAGAAGACAGTCATGGCAACCTCCCTGATCTTATTCTCCAGTGATAATTGAGTTGCTTAGATAGTCTGTAAGATGATGCACTGTCGTCAGCTCTCCTGTATGTGGTTTTGGGTTTGGAGATTGAGAGGATGGCTAGGGAGGTACATTAGTAAATTGCTCCTGTTTGGCCAGTAGCTGGTGTTTAGCTCATTTATCTTTTGCGGTGTTCAAGACAGAGAGGATGGGGGATCATCAGTTTGGGCAGGAGAGGCACCCTTAAAGTTACTGCTGCAGCTCCACCTCAGCACCCATGCTTCTCTAGCAGATTTTCACTGGGTGTTCCCCAACTAAATCCCACTGAAAGTGTGTAGCAAAACTTTGATTAGTGTCCAGGAGCCTGTGGAAAAGTAAATTTTGCCATGTTCTGTGTCCCTACGCGTCATCCATCATATGTTATCTGTGCATGATTAATATGCATATGTATTCCTTATGTTCGATTAAAGACGCAATTACAGTTGTGTCCACCTCTAGTATGCCAGTTTCCAGTTCTCGTGAATACTACGAATATCAGGCCCATGTGAAGTTACGTTGCCACGTTTCTCAGTGTGCACGTTATTCCATTGTAAAGTCCCCGTTTCTAGGCCTCAGAAGGGCCTGGACACCAGATTCAGCTCCTGTCTCCTGTCTCCTGAAGCCTCGCTGAGGAGCGATACAGCCCCCACCTGTATCCTCGACCCTTCACTTACTTCCTGCCTCGCAGTGCCCGGCTCACCCTGGCTCTGCCTCTGAGTCTGCCAAGAGTATGTTATGATTCCAGTTATCAGTTCAGTCCTCCTTCTCTGCATTCCTAAAGCTACTGAATCGCATCAATAGTTTCCGTCATTGTCTAGCCTTTACGTCTCCACGTTAGAGAAATACTGCATTTTAATGGTCATTTAATATTCTTCATCACGCACTACATATAGAATAATGCATGCTCCAGTCTTAGAGTCCGTTAGCCTCTCCCCTCCTGACTCTTAGTTCATATCAACATGTTCTCTAAACATCAGATACTAGATACTGCTTAGGTACATGTCGCCCTGACTCTCCAGACTTCAGTCTCTGCTCCTAGCACAGAGTTCGAAGCCCCCAGCTTCTCCTAGTAACACGTCATCGCCAGTTTGCGCGCACCATTAGGTCAGAGGTCCCGGCTCCTTAGGTAGCCCCCTCCATGTTTCCGCCCCATTCATGACATATTCTGTTATGTTTGCATCACATGTCTATGTATACGCCTCTGTTACACCTACTTTCACCCTTATCTTTTGCGACTGCTATTGACCACACCCACTGCTACGCCTATTGCAATGTAATGCTATGTGTTTGCGTTATGTATATATGATCGTGCACTGTTATTGAAAAGTTACTCCTTGTCCCGATTCTGCCCCCGGCAGCGCTGCCATCCTATTCCTGTGCAGGTTGTCCTGTTCCTGTCCTTTATGCTGTAATAAACCTGCAAACTCCTACTACCTCGAATCTTGACTCTTATTTTATTGAGCTATCTGTTATTCATTTATGCATTCAAAAAGAGAGGTATTATTTATTTATTTACCACATAATGGCGCCCGAACAGGGACTTGCCCTTTCCCCACGCGCCGGTGAAGCCACGCCGGCCCCCTGACCCTCTGCAGCCGTGACGGAACCATACCGTGCACGTGCAGATATTTCTGCTTCAAGTATCCCTCAGGCCCACGGAGGAGACGGAGGAGGCGGTCCAGCATCCAGACGAGGCGGTGGAGGAACGCGGCGAGTCCCGACCAGAGCCCAAGCCGAGAGTCCAAGGTCCGAGGTATCCGGAGGCCCACCCGTAACAGAAGTCCGAAGTTCGTCCGTCCGGCGTCGAAGCAGTCCAGTCCAGTCCGAGGCCTTCCGTTCTTGCTGCCCGGTGAGTACCGTTGCTGGGGTAGTATCTAGACAGGGTCAATCTAATTGACTCTGGTCCGTGGGTTGGTGGTACACAGACCCACAAACGAAGTGTCCACTTCGGTGGATGCGGGTCCTGACGTGTCTCTGTATGAGACCGGTAAGTTTCGTACTGTTTCAGCAGTGCATCTAGTTTCTGTTCCAGTCAGTTCTGTTCTCGAGAAAATTCATGTATTCTGTTTCCCGTATTCCAGGTAGTATTCTGTTCGAACTGTTATTCTGAATGTTATTCATGTATTTTAATGTCGTGGTATGAGTGCGAAGTGATTCTCGTGTTCATTGTGTATTGTATTGTGTCCAGATTATAGTTCAGTCATGCCACTCTTTTCAAAACTGAGTCAGTTAAAAACCAGAAAAAGTCTGCTAGAAGCAGCAGTTCCTGTCCCTCCTAGGGACAGTCCAGGTCATTTTATGTATCAGAAGCATGGCATAAGTGCCATACTATATCTAGATTTATGGGTAGAGTATACCAAACAGTTAGAAGAAAAGTATAGATGGCCCGTATCGGGTACATGGGATGCCGAGTGCATCATGAGAGTAGAAGAAGCATTATGGAAAAAGAAAGCCAGACAGTCACAGAAAGATGCGATCGAGTTATGGCGCAAAGAATCTCATAGAAGAACCGAAAAAGAAATCAGAAAGTCAGAATTAAGTAGAGAATCCTTAGAACGAGCCCAAGAAAGGGAATTAATCGAGATAGGTGAACGAGTCAAAACCGAACAGTCAGACAGACAGAGGCATGCTCTTATTAAGGGTATGTATCCTCTTCTTGCCGAGGGCTTGCCACAAGCGACCCCGGAGGCATCCAGCAATTTCCCGCCACCATTAGTTCCGACCAAGCTACGTCACAAACCGACCGCAGCTGATATTTTCATTTCGTCCTATTTGGACGACACAGTCCCAGAATATGCAAATCCTGTTCCTGCTCCGCCAGTCCCTGTAAATCAGGCACTTCCCGCTCCTCCAGACACCGGAGTACCTGTTACGGTACCCCCGGTCCAGCCCGCCATACAAGTCCAGCCTGCATTTCCATTTCCCACTCTGCCAGGACGAAGAGCATCAGTAGACGACTCTAGTTTAGGGGCCGCAGGGGGAGGTACTCCTCAAACCCCGCCGCCACACAAGCGTTTAACGTTAGCCGAATTACATGCACAAGCATCACAGCGTACGCCCAGGCATCAGTCTGTTGCAGAAATAAGAAAAGCCCTTAATGAATGTGGCTATGATCCAGTCCCAGGCGAGGATAGTATGGTTTTATATTCATTACGCGTAAGAAAGGTGACCGAGTATCTAGTCACCCTACCAGATATGAAAGAAGATCTAGACAGAATATATCGTTTCATCCGTACCGGGAATGATCCAGAAAGTATTAGTGATGTCATGTGCCAAAGAAAAGCTGAAGTCCAGCTCATGCTATTAAAGTTTCTGATTAATTGTCTAATACGAGAACAAGATTATCCGACCAAAGATCAAGCCGAAATGAGAACCCTGACAAAGTGGAGTGATAATATAGCCGAGGGTAAGCACAGAACCATCAGTAGTATAGAGAGTATGTATAAGAAGATTCGTAAAGAAATAATAAGGATACACGAACAACGTAAAGCAGCACAAGTAAGCGAGAAAGAAAGTAACTCTGATACTGAAGAGGTAGAGGACGAGAATCCCGACAGAATAGCGTATGTAGGAAAATCTAGATTTCCAGATCGCCATTTGCGCCTAGAACACAAGTCAATTTTTCACCATCCAGCACCAGAACAAGGTTCTCTAGAACAAGTATTTCAAGCTACCGATCACATTCTGAAATCACGAATCGGTTATAGTGAGTTAAGTACTATGCATGAACAAGAACTAGTCCGATCAGCAGTCCGATGGATTACTGATTCTACCACTTTTCCAGACGAAATAGTGGCACAAATGTTTCTGAAAATGCCCCCAGCCGAGCAACGACTGGCGGGTATGTATATGATCCAGCACCTCATTACATTGTATGAGGGTCAACATTCTGATCCAGGTCCGTTACACGATGTCCTGAATGAGTTACTCCAGTATAAATGGAAAGGTTTAGGTACCGATTTAATTAGTGTCATTCTAGAACAGCGCCACAAATACAGAACGTTTTTGAACCCGCATTTTGTTCATGTCTCACCCCCAGAAAGTAAACCCTTTTACATAGACAGACAGAATCCGTTAAGAGAAGTACATCCAGTTAAGACAGACGGTGGTGAAATGCAACGAGTGTTTGTTTACACCCCGATCACAAAAATGGAACTCTTAGAGATGAAAAAATTAATTCCCTGTCATGATAAAGATCCAGCAGGGTTCCACCGAGAATTAAAAGACATGCTCCGTATGGGAGAATACACGTATCCAGATATCATTAAAATGTTAAAAGTCTTGTTGCCCGCAGGGGTATATGAGAAACTCAAGGAAAAAGAATGGGAGGTGGGAGAGAAAAAGATCGATTGGGCAGTTCTAGAAGCTGAAGACAAGGCACGAGTACCAGGTACCGGTCTTGGAGATAAATGTAAAGAATTACCAGAATTGTTAATACAAGTTTTACCCAGATTATTGACAACTAGAAAGGAAGACTGGGATGCAATCTCAGCCTGTAAACAGAAACAAGACGAAGATATTAGTGATTATTATTCCAGATTTGAGAAATGTTTTACCATAAACAGTGGCCTCAAGACAAGTAGTGAGTCATACCCTCATCTTTTTGTTACTAAATTAGTCGAGAATTCAAGTCCGCAAATTAAAAACCGAGTTTTGAAAGTCGAAAGTACCTGGCAAGCTAATACCCCGTCCCAAATGTTACAGATGCTTCAATATCACCAGAATAGAATCAGAGAAGAACAAGAACACGAAAGGAAACGTATGAAAGACACGAAAATGAAAGTACTAGTTGCACAATCCGTTCCTCAAGACAGTCAGAAGAGGGGTCCGAATCAAGCCAGTCATCCTGCAGCTCCCGTTAAAGGAAACTGCAATTATTGTAAACAGCCAGGTCATTTTATAAACGAGTGTGCAGTTCTGAAACACAACATAGCTACCGGTAAGACTAAAGAAAGACCACGTCCGCCGAGACAAGAACAAGTTTCACAGACTCCTCAGCCACAGAATGCACCACAGACAGTTACAGCACCGCAGCCTATCGCTGCAACGCAGCATGTTACACAGCAGATGTACCAGTATGCACAGTCTGAGTATCCAGAGTATCAGCCATATTCATGAAACAGCCTAGAGAGGGAGGTAGGCTTGCCTCTCATCGAGATACCTGTAGATCAAGAAGGTCCCTATGTTCACAGTCAAGTATTAGGGAAAGACAGAAAGTTTTTGATTGATACAGGGGCAAGTAGGACCACCATCAGTCACGCCGAAGTTCCAGGGGCTCCGCTCTCAGGCTCTAGAAATGTTTCCCTTGGATTTTCAGGAAAACCTATCGTAAATGAGATATCAAAGCCAGTTACTCTAGAAGTAGGTCCATTGTCCCGCACTACTGATCTGTTACTTACTAAGTCATGTCCAGAAAATCTGTTAGGCATTAAAACACTGAAAGAATTAGGTGCAGTTATATGCTGTTCCCCAGAGGGAATACGATTGTTCCTACGTGACTTCAAGGGTCACTATGTATTACGAGATTTTGATCCCAGATTGTCTAATGTTCCGCAGCATCTATGGGCGCAAGGTCCAACTGATGTCGGCTTTATGCAAATCACACCCCATCGTGTGACTCTCAAGCCAGGTGTAGTGTTACCACGAATCAGACAGTACAGATTGCCACCTGAGGCTGTAGCAGCCTTATCCAAAATTATTGACGAGCTCATGGCTCAAGGAGTAGTTGTAGAAACTGACTCCAATGTATGCAATTCTCCGATCATTCCTGTCATGAAACGTACTGATCCAAATGCACCTCCAGTATATCGATTAGTGATTGATCTCCGAGAACTTAATAAATGTATTATTCCGCAGTATCCAGTTGTCCCAGATATCTCTTCCCTGTTGACAGCCATTGATTCCGAAGCCTCATTTTTTACAGTCATAGACCTCAAGAACGCATTTTTCAGTGTCCCCATTCATCCAGACAGCCAGTTCCTTTTCGGATTTTGTTTAAATGGAAGGAGCTATATGTTCACACGCGCTCCTCAAGGTTTCACAGAAAGTCCTAGTATTTACAGTCAAGCACTCAAGAGACAACTAGACAACATTCACATGCCAACTGACACTGCCCTGCTCCAGTATGTCGATGATCTACTGATCACAGCCCGTTCTGAATGTGCTTGCGAGCGAGCATCCCTTACAGTTTTGTATTTCCTAGCCGAGATGGGGCACAAGGTGTCCCCTTCGAAGCTTCAATTCTGTGTCCAGCAAGTGGTCTACTTAGGACACTTACTGTCCAAGAGGGGTAGGCAGTTGACACCAGACCGTATCCAGTTAATAGCGAGTCTTCCCCAGCCCAAGACCCAGAAGGAGGTACGTGCTTTTATTGGCCTCACTTCTTACTGCAGACAATGGATTCCTCAGTATGCATTTCTAGCCAAGCCACTGATACAGTTAACGACACAGGAGGCAGCCGTATCGACTGTCCTCCCTTGGACATCTGAACATACACTTAGTTTCAATGAGTTAAAGAAAGCCCTATGTCAAGCTCCAGTTCTAGCAACACCGAACTACAGTAAGCCTTTTACACTTTTCGTCACAGAACGCGAAGGTACAGCATTATCTGTTCTCACACAAGATCAAGCAGGACAATACAAGCCCTGTGCTTATTTTTCGAGCACATTAGATCCTGTAGCCCAGGCTCTGCCTGCGTGCCTCAAGTCAGTTGCAGCCACAGCACTAGCTATCAGACAAAGTGATTCCATAGTCTTAGGACATTCCCTGACAGTACAAGTTCCACACTCCGTGGAAGTTCTTTTAAACCGAACACAAACTCAGCACTTGACAATTGCACGTTTAACAGGTTATGAACTGACACTGTTCCAGCCACACATAGAAATCAGACGCTGCAACGTTTTAAATCCTGCTACACTATTACCATCAGTTACTTCGAATTCTGCCACACACGACTGTGTGGAAATAGTTAACATCATGACCAAGCCAAGACAAGATCTGACAGATATTCCATTACCAGATCCCGACCTGACACTTTATGTGGATGGTTCATGCATGAGAACTAATACAGGAGAACTAGTGGCCGCGTATGCAGTGACTACTGACACTGAAGTTATTGAAACCCACCGTATTGACACCCTGTCTGCTCAAGCAGCGGAGCTAGTTGCTCTGACACAAGCCTGCATACACGCCAAGAACCTGAAAGTTAATGTTTACACGGATTCACGTTACGCATTTGGAGTTGTACACGACTTCGGAGTGCTCTGGCAGGAGAGAGGTTTCATGACTTCTCATGGAACCAAGATTCAGCATGGTCTCCTTATTCAGGCTCTGTTAGATGCAATACATTTACCGACATCCATTGCTATCATGAAGTGCAAAGCACATACGAAAGTTACTGACATTATTTCCCAGGGTAATGATCTAGCAGATCGCACAGCCAAGCTTACAGCTCAGACACCAGACATTCCAGTAAATAAGACACCGACACACACTCCAGATCCGACTACATGTATGACAGTTAAAGACCCTACTCAAGATGTCATAGATATCCAGTTACATGCTACTCCCGATGAAATCAAGAAATGGTCTGAACAAGGAGGGGTCCAGACAGGTCAGGGATGGGTAACAAAGGGTAGAGCCACATGGTTTCTCCCCGACTCTATGGTTCAAGTCATCATTAATACCACACATAGTCCAGCACATTTAGGAGAAAAAGCTATGTTAGATAGTATCCAGAACATTTGGTTCAACAAGCATTTACGAGCTGCAGCCAAGCAGAAAGTCCGTACCTGTATGATATGTTGCCAGTTTAATCCAGGTAAAAGTGTCCCGGTGGAACAAGGTGGTTTCCAGCCCCCTGACCACCCTTTTGAAGTCCTCCAGATGGATTACATTCAGATGGAGCGATGTCGAGGTTTCAAGTATGTCCTTGTAGTTGTATGCGCTTTGTCCAGGTGGACGGAGGCATATCCAGTCCCAGATTACACAGCCGCGACCACTGCCAAGCAGTTGGTTCGTGAATTCTTCCCCCGTTATGGACTCCCTAGAGTCGTATATTCTGACAATGGCCAGCCATTCTCATCTGAACTCATGAAACATGTGTCCCTTTTGTTAGGGTACCAGTGGAAGTTCCATTGTGTACGCCATCCTGAAGCAGCCGGTCTCGTAGAGAGACATAACCAGACTTTGAAAATCCGTATCGCAAAAGTTTGTCAAGAGAAGGGTGTAGACTGGCTAGTAGCTATGCCAGTTGCTCTGTTCTACATGCGCATGGTCGCACATTCCAGATCAGGTCTGTCCCCGTATGAGGTCGTATTCGGCCGCCCCCCTAACATGTGGGGTACACCTAGACCCCGAAGTATTACCGATGTTTCAAGTAATATGCTGACAGATTACCTAGCTTCCTTGATGTCTGCCCTCAACTCTTGTCGTTCACAGGTTGCCGCCGCGTTTCCAGACAATACCGAGGTGGCACCGCATGAAATCGTTCCAGGATCCATGGTCCTAGTGCGTAATTTCGACCGCTCAAGTCCGCTGGAGCCTCGCTGGAAGGAGCCCCGACAGGTCCTCCTCGCCACCCGTACAGCCGTGAAGTTGGAGGGACGCAAAGGCTGGGTGCATCTTTCGCATATAAAGAAGTTTTATGGATTGAAGCCAGTCTTAAAGAACATTTCCGAGAATTTTAAGGACTGCCAAAGTACTATTCTTAAGGACTGTCCCGCAAAAGACATTGCTACGAACCCTTCTCTGTTAGAGAAAACTCCGCAACAGGAATATAAACTCAAGTTAAGGTCTAGTAAAATAAGTCAGCCAGTTTGATTGTCTAAGTCCTCCCCTAGGTGAAACGGTTAGACTGTTTCTGACATGTATAAAATAGACCCCCATAGTGAGAGAGTTAGTCAAAACTCAATTCGATGTATCGTTTTTCTATGTTTCATATTATTTCTCAGTATTATGATTTCCTGCACCAGTTATGCATTTTACCTGTATTTTCCAGTTTCTCATGTAAATAAGTCTTCCAATGCTACAGTAGAGCACACGTTTAGTGATCTACCTCCTCATGAACTCTCTTACCGCCTCGCTATGCGTAATAACTCTTTCATCCGCATGTTACATTATTCACACCAGACCAGCAATGCCACTAATTGTTGGGTGTGTGGTCGACTTCCCCCTTTCCAGACACCGAAGGGAGTTCTGCCACTCTTTCCTTATCCATTTTCACATAATGGTTCGTGTGGAGCATGGTCCACGTTAACGTCATCCTCAACAGATATGTCTTTTCTTAACAGTACATGTTTCCCAGACAAGCAAGGTCTTCCCCACAGAACAGGGTTAGATCTAGAAAACGAAGTTTACAACTTAGGTAATTATTCTTCGAATGTCATGGTCCTGAATGTTCAGTCTGATTCCACTCCAGACTTACCTGCTATTTCAGTACTACCAGTCAAAGGCGAATTATGTGTTAGAAATAATGGTTCCGTACATGTAGGACATAGTGATTGTACTACTATTGTCAAATATAGTGACAGTGGGAAATCTATTTTCAAAGCTTCACGCCATTCTTATTTTATTTGTGGTCAAACTGCATATGTTCGTCTGCCCCTCGATTGGGAGGGAACCTGTTACATTGCCTTCCTACTGCCACCAGTTTTCCTAGCCCCATCTGATTATCATAGAAACACACATCTAGTACACCTTAGACATAGAAGGGAGTCCCCCATTGTCGATTATACTGAAACTGCTCTAGAACAGTATACAGATTTCAATAGAGGTTTCTTCTTCTTTATAGGACCTATCCAGAATAGTAAGCTAATCCGTAGGTTAACCAGAACCCTTGAAGTAGTAGTCAATGAGACTGCCTCTGCTCTAGGTAACTTAACCGAAGAGCAATCTGCTATGAGATTTGTCGTTTTACAGAATCGTCTCGTCCTTGACGTCATATTGGCCGATAGGGGCGGGGCCTGTAGAGTCATCGGATCTAGTTGCTGCATTTTCATTCCAAATAACGCGCCGTCTGTTTATTCAGCTATAACCAGACTCCATAAAATTGCCCATCTGTTACACCAAGATCCAGGCACCTGGACGTGGTCCGGTTGGTTCTGGAACATAGTTTCCGCCTGGGGATGGAAAGTCTTGTCCTTTCTAGGTATTGCAGTAGCGATCATATTCAGCTGCTGCCTCTGTATACAATGTGGCCCTGCGATTTGCGGCATTTGTGCTACCTCTTGTATTCCTAGTCCCAAGCCCCGTTCTAAAACCCGTCCCCAGAAAATTTGAGACGAGCAAATGATACTGTATGAAATGATAGATGGTATCATGAATATTGATGTTTCCTGATGGAAACGTAGTGACAAGGAGGGAATGTGGAAAAGTAAATTTTGCCATGTTCTGTGTCCCTACGCGTCATCCATCATATGTTATCTGTGCATGATTAATATGCATATGTATTCCTTATGTTCGATTAAAGACGCAATTACAGTTGTGTCCACCTCTAGTATGCCAGTTTCCAGTTCTCGTGAATACTACGAATATCAGGCCCATGTGAAGTTACGTTGCCACGTTTCTCAGTGTGCACGTTATTCCATTGTAAAGTCCCCGTTTCTAGGCCTCAGAAGGGCCTGGACACCAGATTCAGCTCCTGTCTCCTGTCTCCTGAAGCCTCGCTGAGGAGCGATACAGCCCCCACCTGTATCCTCGACCCTTCACTTACTTCCTGCCTCGCAGTGCCCGGCTCACCCTGGCTCTGCCTCTGAGTCTGCCAAGAGTATGTTATGATTCCAGTTATCAGTTCAGTCCTCCTTCTCTGCATTCCTAAAGCTACTGAATCGCATCAATAGTTTCCGTCATTGTCTAGCCTTTACGTCTCCACGTTAGAGAAATACTGCATTTTAATGGTCATTTAATATTCTTCATCACGCACTACATATAGAATAATGCATGCTCCAGTCTTAGAGTCCGTTAGCCTCTCCCCTCCTGACTCTTAGTTCATATCAACATGTTCTCTAAACATCAGATACTAGATACTGCTTAGGTACATGTCGCCCTGACTCTCCAGACTTCAGTCTCTGCTCCTAGCACAGAGTTCGAAGCCCCCAGCTTCTCCTAGTAACACGTCATCGCCAGTTTGCGCGCACCATTAGGTCAGAGGTCCCGGCTCCTTAGGTAGCCCCCTCCATGTTTCCGCCCCATTCATGACATATTCTGTTATGTTTGCATCACATGTCTATGTATACGCCTCTGTTACACCTACTTTCACCCTTATCTTTTGCGACTGCTATTGACCACACCCACTGCTACGCCTATTGCAATGTAATGCTATGTGTTTGCGTTATGTATATATGATCGTGCACTGTTATTGAAAAGTTACTCCTTGTCCCGATTCTGCCCCCGGCAGCGCTGCCATCCTATTCCTGTGCAGGTTGTCCTGTTCCTGTCCTTTATGCTGTAATAAACCTGCAAACTCCTACTACCTCGAATCTTGACTCTTATTTTATTGAGCTATCTGTTATTCATTTATGCATTCAAAAAGAGAGGTATTATTTATTTATTTACCACATAATGGCGCCCGAACAGGGACTTGCCCTTTCCCCACGCGCCGGTGAAGCCACGCCGGCCCCCTGACCCTCTGCAGCCGTGACGGAACCATACCGTGCACGTGCAGATATTTCTGCTTCAAGTATACCTCAGGCCCACGGAGGAGACGGAGGAGGCGGTCCAGCATCCAGACGAGGCGGTGGAGGAACGCGGCGAGTCCCGACCAGAGCCCAAGCCGAGAGTCCAAGGTCCGAGGTATCCGGAGGCCCACCCGTAACAGAAGTCCGAAGTTCGTCCGTCCGGCGTCGAAGCAGTCCAGTCCAGTCCGAGGCCTTCCGTTCTTGCTGCCCGGTGAGTACCGTTGCTGGGGTAGTATCTAGACAGGGTCAATCTAATTGACTCTGGTCCGTGGGTTGGTGGTACACAGACCCACAAACGAAGTGTCCACTTCGGTGGATGCGGGTCCTGACGTGTCTCTGTATGAGACCGGTAAGTTTCGTACTGTTTCAGCAGTGCATCTAGTTTCTGTTCCAGTCAGTTCTGTTCTCGAGAAAATTCATGTATTCTGTTTCCCGTATTCCAGGTAGTATTCTGTTCGAACTGTTATTCTGAATGTTATTCATGTATTTTAATGTCGTGGTATGAGTGCGAAGTGATTCTCGTGTTCATTGTGTATTGTATTGTGTCCAGATTATAGTTCAGTCATGCCACTCTTTTCAAAACTGAGTCAGTTAAAAACCAGAAAAAGTCTGCTAGAAGCAGCAGTTCCTGTCCCTCCTAGGGACAGTCCAGGTCATTTTATGTATCAGAAGCATGGCATAAGTGCCATACTATATCTAGATTTATGGGTAGAGTATACCAAACAGTTAGAAGAAAAGTATAGATGGCCCGTATCGGGTACATGGGATGCCGAGTGCATCATGAGAGTAGAAGAAGCATTATGGAAAAAGAAAGCCAGACAGTCACAGAAAGATGCGATCGAGTTATGGCGCAAAGAATCTCATAGAAGAACCGAAAAAGAAATCAGAAAGTCAGAATTAAGTAGAGAATCCTTAGAACGAGCCCAAGAAAGGGAATTAATCGAGATAGGTGAACGAGTCAAAACCGAACAGTCAGACAGACAGAGGCATGCTCTTATTAAGGGTATGTATCCTCTTCTTGCCGAGGGCTTGCCACAAGCGACCCCGGAGGCATCCAGCAATTTCCCGCCACCATTAGTTCCGACCAAGCTACGTCACAAACCGACCGCAGCTGATATTTTCATTTCGTCCTATTTGGACGACACAGTCCCAGAATATGCAAATCCTGTTCCTGCTCCGCCAGTCCCTGTAAATCAGGCACTTCCCGCTCCTCCAGACACCGGAGTACCTGTTACGGTACCCCCGGTCCAGCCCGCCATACAAGTCCAGCCTGCATTTCCATTTCCCACTCTGCCAGGACGAAGAGCATCAGTAGACGACTCTAGTTTAGGGGCCGCAGGGGGAGGTACTCCTCAAACCCCGCCGCCACACAAGCGTTTAACGTTAGCCGAATTACATGCACAAGCATCACAGCGTACGCCCAGGCATCAGTCTGTTGCAGAAATAAGAAAAGCCCTTAATGAATGTGGCTATGATCCAGTCCCAGGCGAGGATAGTATGGTTTTATATTCATTACGCGTAAGAAAGGTGACCGAGTATCTAGTCACCCTACCAGATATGAAAGAAGATCTAGACAGAATATATCGTTTCATCCGTACCGGGAATGATCCAGAAAGTATTAGTGATGTCATGTGCCAAAGAAAAGCTGAAGTCCAGCTCATGCTATTAAAGTTTCTGATTAATTGTCTAATACGAGAACAAGATTATCCGACCAAAGATCAAGCCGAAATGAGAACCCTGACAAAGTGGAGTGATAATATAGCCGAGGGTAAGCACAGAACCATCAGTAGTATAGAGAGTATGTATAAGAAGATTCGTAAAGAAATAATAAGGATACACGAACAACGTAAAGCAGCACAAGTAAGCGAGAAAGAAAGTAACTCTGATACTGAAGAGGTAGAGGACGAGAATCCCGACAGAATAGCGTATGTAGGAAAATCTAGATTTCCAGATCGCCATTTGCGCCTAGAACACAAGTCAATTTTTCACCATCCAGCACCAGAACAAGGTTCTCTAGAACAAGTATTTCAAGCTACCGATCACATTCTGAAATCACGAATCGGTTATAGTGAGTTAAGTACTATGCATGAACAAGAACTAGTCCGATCAGCAGTCCGATGGATTACTGATTCTACCACTTTTCCAGACGAAATAGTGGCACAAATGTTTCTGAAAATGCCCCCAGCCGAGCAACGACTGGCGGGTATGTATATGATCCAGCACCTCATTACATTGTATGAGGGTCAACATTCTGATCCAGGTCCGTTACACGATGTCCTGAATGAGTTACTCCAGTATAAATGGAAAGGTTTAGGTACCGATTTAATTAGTGTCATTCTAGAACAGCGCCACAAATACAGAACGTTTTTGAACCCGCATTTTGTTCATGTCTCACCCCCAGAAAGTAAACCCTTTTACATAGACAGACAGAATCCGTTAAGAGAAGTACATCCAGTTAAGACAGACGGTGGTGAAATGCAACGAGTGTTTGTTTACACCCCGATCACAAAGATGGAACTCTTAGAGATGAAAAAATTAATTCCCTGTCATGATAAAGATCCAGCAGGGTTCCACCGAGAATTAAAAGACATGCTCCGTATGGGAGAATACACGTATCCAGATATCATTAAAATGTTAAAAGTCTTGTTGCCCGCAGGGGTATATGAGAAACTCAAGGAAAAAGAATGGGAGGTGGGAGAGAAAAAGATCGATTGGGCAGTTCTAGAAGCTGAAGACAAGGCACGAGTACCAGGTACCGGTCTTGGAGATAAATGTAAAGAATTACCAGAATTGTTAATACAAGTTTTACCCAGATTATTGACAACTAGAAAGGAAGACTGGGATGCAATCTCAGCCTGTAAACAGAAACAAGACGAAGATATTAGTGATTATTATTCCAGATTTGAGAAATGTTTTACCATAAACAGTGGCCTCAAGACAAGTAGTGAGTCATACCCTCATCTTTTTGTTACTAAATTAGTCGAGAATTCAAGTCCGCAAATTAAAAACCGAGTTTTGAAAGTCGAAAGTACCTGGCAAGCTAATACCCCGTCCCAAATGTTACAGATGCTTCAATATCACCAGAATAGAATCAGAGAAGAACAAGAACACGAAAGGAAACGTATGAAAGACACGAAAATGAAAGTACTAGTTGCACAATCCGTTCCTCAAGACAGTCAGAAGAGGGGTCCGAATCAAGCCAGTCATCCTGCAGCTCCCGTT
Source organism: Lissotriton helveticus (assembly GCF_964261635.1). Lineage (NCBI taxonomy): Eukaryota > Metazoa > Chordata > Amphibia > Caudata > Salamandridae > Lissotriton > Lissotriton helveticus. Next base: position 940,547,261 of record NC_136067.1, read on the forward strand.
AAAGGAAACTGCAATTATTGTAAACAGCCAGGTCATTTTATAAACGAGTGTGCAGTTCTGAAACACAACATAGCTACCGGTAAGACTAAAGAAAGACCACGTCCGCCGAGACAAGAACAAGTTTCACAGACTCCTCAGCCACAGAATGCACCACAGACAGTTACAGCACCGCAGCCTATCGCTGCAACGCAGCATGTTACACAGCAGATGTACCAGTATGCACAGTCTGAGTATCCAGAGTATCAGCCATATTCATGAAACAGCCTAGAGAGGGAGGTAGGCTTGCCTCTCATCGAGATACCTGTAGATCAAGAAGGTCCCTATGTTCACAGTCAAGTATTAGGGAAAGACAGAAAGTTTTTGATTGATACAGGGGCAAGTAGGACCACCATCAGTCACGCCGAAGTTCCAGGGGCTCCGCTCTCAGGCTCTAGAAATGTTTCCCTTGGATTTTCAGGAAAACCTATCGTAAATGAGATATCAAAGCCAGTTACTCTAGAAGTAGGTCCATTGTCCCGCACTACTGATCTGTTACTTACTAAGTCATGTCCAGAAAATCTGTTAGGCATTAAAACACTGAAAGAATTAGGTGCAGTTATATGCTGTTCCCCAGAGGGAATACGATTGTTCCTACGTGACTTCAAGGGTCACTATGTATTACGAGATTTTGATCCCAGATTGTCTAATGTTCCGCAGCATCTATGGGCGCAAGGTCCAACTGATGTCGGCTTTATGCAAATCACACCCCATCGTGTGACTCTCAAGCCAGGTGTAGTGTTACCACGAATCAGACAGTACAGATTGCCACCTGAGGCTGTAGCAGCCTTATCCAAAATTATTGACGAGCTCATGGCTCAAGGAGTAGTTGTAGAAACTGACTCCAATGTATGCAATTCTCCGATCATTCCTGTCATGAAACGTACTGATCCAAATGCACCTCCAGTATATCGATTAGTGATTGATCTCCGAGAACTTAATAAATGTATTATTCCGCAGTATCCAGTTGTCCCAGATATCTCTTCCCTGTTGACAGCCATTGATTCCGAAGCCTCATTTTTTACAGTCATAGACCTCAAGAACGCATTTTTCAGTGTCCCCATTCATCCAGACAGCCAGTTCCTTTTCGGATTTTGTTTAAATGGAAGGAGCTATATGTTCACACGCGCTCCTCAAGGTTTCACAGAAAGTCCTAGTATTTACAGTCAAGCACTCAAGAGACAACTAGACAACATTCACATGCCAACTGACACTGCCCTGCTCCAGTATGTCGATGATCTACTGATCACAGCCCGTTCTGAATGTGCTTGCGAGCGAGCATCCCTTACAGTTTTGTATTTCCTAGCCGAGATGGGGCACAAGGTGTCCCCTTCGAAGCTTCAATTCTGTGTCCAGCAAGTGGTCTACTTAGGACACTTACTGTCCAAGAGGGGTAGGCAGTTGACACCAGACCGTATCCAGTTAATAGCGAGTCTTCCCCAGCCCAAGACCCAGAAGGAGGTACGTGCTTTTATTGGCCTCACTTCTTACTGCAGACAATGGATTCCTCAGTATGCATTTCTAGCCAAGCCACTGATACAGTTAACGACACAGGAGGCAGCCGTATCGACTGTCCTCCCTTGGACATCTGAACATACACTTAGTTTCAATGAGTTAAAGAAAGCCCTATGTCAAGCTCCAGTTCTAGCAACACCGAACTACAGTAAGCCTTTTACACTTTTCGTCACAGAACGCGAAGGTACAGCATTATCTGTTCTCACACAAGATCAAGCAGGACAATACAAGCCCTGTGCTTATTTTTCGAGCACATTAGATCCTGTAGCCCAGGCTCTGCCTGCGTGCCTCAAGTCAGTTGCAGCCACAGCACTAGCTATCAGACAAAGTGATTCCATAGTCTTAGGACATTCCCTGACAGTACAAGTTCCACACTCCGTGGAAGTTCTTTTAAACCGAACACAAACTCAGCACTTGACAATTGCACGTTTAACAGGTTATGAACTGACACTGTTCCAGCCACACATAGAAATCAGACGCTGCAACGTTTTAAATCCTGCTACACTATTACCATCAGTTACTTCGAATTCTGCCACACACGACTGTGTGGAAATAGTTAACATCATGACCAAGCCAAGACAAGATCTGACAGATATTCCATTACCAGATCCCGACCTGACACTTTATGTGGATGGTTCATGCATGAGAACTAATACAGGAGAACTAGTGGCCGCGTATGCAGTGACTACTGACACTGAAGTTATTGAAACCCACCGTATTGACACCCTGTCTGCTCAAGCAGCGGAGCTAGTTGCTCTGACACAAGCCTGCATACACGCCAAGAACCTGAAAGTTAATGTTTACACGGATTCACGTTACGCATTTGGAGTTGTACACGACTTCGGAGTGCTCTGGCAGGAGAGAGGTTTCATGACTTCTCATGGAACCAAGATTCAGCATGGTCTCCTTATTCAGGCTCTGTTAGATGCAATACATTTACCGACATCCATTGCTATCATGAAGTGCAAAGCACATACGAAAGTTACTGACATTATTTCCCAGGGTAATGATCTAGCAGATCGCACAGCCAAGCTTACAGCTCAGACACCAGACATTCCAGTAAATAAGACACCGACACACACTCCAGATCCGACTACATGTATGACAGTTAAAGACCCTACTCAAGATGTCATAGATATCCAGTTACATGCTACTCCCGATGAAATCAAGAAATGGTCTGAACAAGGAGGGGTCCAGACAGGTCAGGGATGGGTAACAAAGGGTAGAGCCACATGGTTTCTCCCCGACTCTATGGTTCAAGTCATCATTAATACCACACATAGTCCAGCACATTTAGGAGAAAAAGCTATGTTAGATAGTATCCAGAACATTTGGTTCAACAAGCATTTACGAGCTGCAGCCAAGCAGAAAGTCCGTACCTGTATGATATGTTGCCAGTTTAATCCAGGTAAAAGTGTCCCGGTGGAACAAGGTGGTTTCCAGCCCCCTGACCACCCTTTTGAAGTCCTCCAGATGGATTACATTCAGATGGAGCGATGTCGAGGTTTCAAGTATGTCCTTGTAGTTGTATGCGCTTTGTCCAGGTGGACGGAGGCATATCCAGTCCCAGATTACACAGCCGCGACCACTGCCAAGCAGTTGGTTCGTGAATTCTTCCCCCGTTATGGACTCCCTAGAGTCGTATATTCTGACAATGGCCAGCCATTCTCATCTGAACTCATGAAACATGTGTCCCTTTTGTTAGGGTACCAGTGGAAGTTCCATTGTGTACGCCATCCTGAAGCAGCCGGTCTCGTAGAGAGACATAACCAGACTTTGAAAATCCGTATCGCAAAAGTTTGTCAAGAGAAGGGTGTAGACTGGCTAGTAGCTATGCCAGTTGCTCTGTTCTACATGCGCATGGTCGCACATTCCAGATCAGGTCTGTCCCCGTATGAGGTCGTATTCGGCCGCCCCCCTAACATGTGGGGTACACCTAGACCCCGAAGTATTACCGATGTTTCAAGTAATATGCTGACAGATTACCTAGCTTCCTTGATGTCTGCCCTCAACTCTTGTCGTTCACAGGTTGCCGCCGCGTTTCCAGACAATACCGAGGTGGCACCGCATGAAATCGTTCCAGGATCCATGGTCCTAGTGCGTAATTTCGACCGCTCAAGTCCGCTGGAGCCTCGCTGGAAGGAGCCCCGACAGGTCCTCCTCGCCACCCGTACAGCCGTGAAGTTGGAGGGACGCAAAGGCTGGGTGCATCTTTCGCATATAAAGAAGTTTTATGGATTGAAGCCAGTCTTAAAGAACATTTCCGAGAATTTTAAGGACTGCCAAAGTACTATTCTTAAGGACTGTCCCGCAAAAGACATTGCTACGAACCCTTCTCTGTTAGAGAAAACTCCGCAACAGGAATATAAACTCAAGTTAAGGTCTAGTAAAATAAGTCAGCCAGTTTGATTGTCTAAGTCCTCCCCTAGGTGAAACGGTTAGACTGTTTCTGACATGTATAAAATAGACCCCCATAGTGAGAGAGTTAGTCAAAACTCAATTCGATGTATCGTTTTTCTATGTTTCATATTATTTCTCAGTATTATGATTTCCTGCACCAGTTATGCATTTTACCTGTATTTTCCAGTTTCTCATGTAAATAAGTCTTCCAATGCTACAGTAGAGCACACGTTTAGTGATCTACCTCCTCATGAACTCTCTTACCGCCTCGCTATGCGTAATAACTCTTTCATCCGCATGTTACATTATTCACACCAGACCAGCAATGCCACTAATTGTTGGGTGTGTGGTCGACTTCCCCCTTTCCAGACACCGAAGGGAGTTCTGCCACTCTTTCCTTATCCATTTTCACATAATGGTTCGTGTGGAGCATGGTCCACGTTAACGTCATCCTCAACAGATATGTCTTTTCTTAACAGTACATGTTTCCCAGACAAGCAAGGTCTTCCCCACAGAACAGGGTTAGATCTAGAAAACGAAGTTTACAACTTAGGTAATTATTCTTCGAATTTCATGGTCCTGAATGTTCAGTCTGATTCCACTCCAGACTTACCTGCTATTTCAGTACTACCAGTCAAAGGCGAATTATGTGTTAGAAATAATGGTTCCGTACATGTAGGACATAGTGATTGTACTACTATTGTCAAATATAGTGACAGTGGGAAATCTATTTTCAAAGCTTCACGCCATTCTTATTTTATTTGTGGTCAAACTGCATATGTTCGTCTGCCCCTCGATTGGGAGGGAACCTGTTACATTGCCTTCCTACTGCCACCAGTTTTCCTAGCCCCATCTGATTATCATAGAAACACACATCTAGTACACCTTAGACATAGAAGGGAGTCCCCCATTGTCGATTATACTGAAACTGCTCTAGAACAGTATACAGATTTCAATAGAGGTTTCTTCTTCTTTATAGGACCTATCCAGAATAGTAAGCTAATCCGTAGGTTAACCAGAACCCTTGAAGTAGTAGTCAATGAGACTGCCTCTGCTCTAGGTAACTTAACCGAAGAGCAATCTGCTATGAGATTTGTCGTTTTACAGAATCGTCTCGTCCTTGACGTCATATTGGCCGATAGGGGCGGGGCCTGTAGAGTCATCGGATCTAGTTGCTGCATTTTCATTCCAAATAACGCGCCGTCTGTTTATTCAGCTATAACCAGACTCCATAAAATTGCCCATCTGTTACACCAAGATCCAGGCACCTGGACGTGGTCCGGTTGGTTCTGGAACATAGTTTCCGCCTGGGGATGGAAAGTCTTGTCCTTTCTAGGTATTGCAGTAGCGATCATATTCAGCTGCTGCCTCTGTATACAATGTGGCCCTGCGATTTGCGGCATTTGTGCTACCTCTTGTATTCCTAGTCCCAAGCCCCGTTCTAAAACCCGTCCCCAGAAAATTCGAGACGAGCAAATGATACTGTATGAAATGATAGATGGTATCATGAATATTGATGTTTCCTGATGGAAACGTAGTGACAAGGAGGGAATGTGGAAAAGTAAATTTTGCCATGTTCTGTGTCCCTACGCGTCATCCATCATATGTTATCTGTGCATGATTAATATGCATATGTATTCCTTATGTTCGATTAAAGACGCAATTACAGTTGTGTCCACCTCTAGTATGCCAGTTTCCAGTTCTCGTGAATACTACGAATATCAGGCCCATGTGAAGTTACGTTGCCACGTTTCTCAGTGTGCACGTTATTCCATTGTAAAGTCCCCGTTTCTAGGCCTCAGAAGGGCCTGGACACCAGATTCAGCTCCTGTCTCCTGTCTCCTGAAGCCTCGCTGAGGAGCGATACAGCCCCCACCTGTATCCTCGACCCTTCACTTACTTCCTGCCTCGCAGTGCCCGGCTCACCCTGGCTCTGCCTCTGAGTCTGCCAAGAGTATGTTATGATTCCAGTTATCAGTTCAGTCCTCCTTCTCTGCATTCCTAAAGCTACTGAATCGCATCAATAGTTTCCGTCATTGTCTAGCCTTTACGTCTCCACGTTAGAGAAATACTGCATTTTAATGGTCATTTAATATTCTTCATCACGCACTACATATAGAATAATGCATGCTCCAGTCTTAGAGTCCGTTAGCCTCTCCCCTCCTGACTCTTAGTTCATATCAACATGTTCTCTAAACATCAGATACTAGATACTGCTTAGGTACATGTCGCCCTGACTCTCCAGACTTCAGTCTCTGCTCCTAGCACAGAGTTCGAAGCCCCCAGCTTCTCCTAGTAACACGTCATCGCCAGTTTGCGCGCACCATTAGGTCAGAGGTCCCGGCTCCTTAGGTAGCCCCCTCCATGTTTCCGCCCCATTCATGACATATTCTGTTACGTTTGCATCACATGTCTATGTATACGCCTCTGTTACACCTACTTTCACCCTTATCTTTCGCGACTGCTATTGACCACACCCACTGCTACGCCTATTGCAATGTAATGCTATGTGTTTGCGTTATGTATATATGATCGTGCACTGTTATTGAAAAGTTACTCCTTGTCCCGATTCTGCCCCCGGCAGCGCTGCCATCCTATTCCTGTGCAGGTTGTCCTGTTCCTGTCCTTTATGCTGTAATAAACCTGCAAACTCCTACTACCTCGAATCTTGACTCTTATTTTATTGAGCTATCTGTTATTCATTTATGCATTCAAAAAGAGAGGTATTATTTATTTATTTACCACAAGCCTGCACCTCAGATCAACCCTGGGGCCTGTCACACTTCATGTCTCACATAGTTCACCAGACACCACTCATATGCCGCCTCTGCTGCTTCAGGCCACTGACCAAAGGGAAATGTATCGGGGTGAAGACAGACCCACAAGCCCCCCCGATGGCACCAGTCTTTAGCAGGCATGCTCTAGCAAGTGTATCATAGGTGAAGGGCAATAGCGTAGTGTACAGCAACACCTGTAAGGTGAGGGGTTTGAAAGAGAGGACGCTCCTCTCCCACTGGGCTTAGGCCAGCCTGTTGTCTCAGCGTGAGTGTGGGCCCCTACTGTCTTAGCGCATGATGTCACTGCAGAGGGGTGGTGTTCTCAGATCTTCTGTGGAGGGCACCCAACTGACAAAGGTCCCCTTCCCAGCACTTTCTCCACAGCACAACCTCTTCACTACTATGATACTGGAATCTGAAGTTGTCCTGAGCCACTCCGGCTTGACCTTCTCCACCCGTCCAAGCATCCTGGTACATGTTTGCCCACTCTAGGTCTCAGTGGCAACTGCTCCAGAACAGAAGGTGCGTGGCGGGGAGGGGGAGAAAAAAAGAAAAGATCACTTACCTACGGCCACCTCCTCTCCTCTGCCCTCTTCTGTTCCTGTCGACTCCTTGCAGTACACAGGCTCCCACACTCCCCTAAGCCAGTCACAATGCTGCTGTCATGCTGGTAATAGTATTACCAGCATGACTCCAGCATCGTGATTGGTCTAAGGTGGCTGGTTTGCCCCTCAGACAGTGCCTGGGAGCATGGGACTGTTCTCCACATGGCTGTGCGGCACAGCCGTGTGGAAAAATTCTAAGTGCTCTTATCAGTTTGGCCATCCTAAGACGGCCGTCCAAACTGTCATGAACACCTATGGTGCACACCACTCCTCCTCCCTGCTCAGTGATGACAGCCCAGCCCCTTCCCACGCTAAACTGTCCCAGTACTAAAAAATTGAATTATAATAACATTGTGTTATTATCATTTTTTATTTTTCCTTTTTGCACTGCTCAGACAGCAGTGGGTCGACACTCCTCCACCTTAACGGAGGAGCCGCCCCTCCTAGGTCTCTCCGCCCAGGAAACTCCCTTGCCTGCACATCACTCCTGGTGCAGTGTTGAATCCCTCTCCTCTGATGACAGCAGGGCCTTGGCTGCTCTGTCTCCTTCAGCCAGTTTAAGTCTCTCAGAGCAGCCTGGCTCGTATGCAGGCTCAGACATTTCTCGCTCAGTGCCATCGGCATCCACTGTCACCTCAGCACTGGGCATGAGGGGACAGGGTGGCATGAGAGGGCTCCATGGAGTTAGCGGGGAACAGGGAGCATTAGTAAGAAAATGTTGGTGCCTCACTACTCCCTCATTGAAAGATTCTTTGGGATGTCATGGGAGAAGGTCAGAGATCATTTGAGAGCATTCAAATTGGCCATGTCCCTTCTCCTCTTTTCTCCTCTTTTTTTTGCTAATAACATTTGTTATTGATTTTATTAATCAACATTAACACAGTTAGTACAGTGCACATGGTTAAGTACAGATCATTATAGGATTTGTACACAGCCATAATTTCGGATTCAAGCCAGCCCGTAGAACTCCCACCATTGCCCCCAAATTATTTTATGTTTATGGGGTCAGCCCTGCGCCACATATATAGGCTACTTCAGCTTGGTGCAACAGTCTATCCCCTTGCCCCAGATCGCAACCTTCAGTGGAGTAGCCGATTTCCATAATTTTGCAGTATCCCTTTTTGCTAACAGGGCGCCTAGTCCCACAGCGTTAGCTCTTCCCGGTTTGCCGCTAGGTCCTCCAGCAGTCCCAGGAGTGTGAATCGGGCTGAGACCTCAACTTAGCATTTCAACACTTCTGTTAAGATTCAAAAAATGGACTGCCAATGCCTCACTATTAAAGGATAGGTCTATATGATGTGAAAGAAATTAGCCTCCTGCAGCGCGTACAAGTGGGCATCTGGCACCTTTGGGCCTTCCATACTTCACAGGTGGTAAGCAAATAGTTCAGTTGATTCAGGCAAATCCTAGAGGAAATGGTAATTTCTCTCAGGGCCATGAGAGGCTCTCTCCACTCACTGTCTTCCAGGACCCCCACCCATGCTTCCCATTTGGCCCTCAGCTTTGCAAACAGGTCAGGTGAGTTAACAATTTACAATCTATATATACGAGATATACTGCCTTGAGCCAGCAGATCCATCAGTAACTGTGCTTCCATGTGGCTGAATTCAGAGGACTTCTCAATGGATTTTCCATTGGATAATGATGCATGTCAGCATTGGAGGTACTTGTAGCATTGGGAGTGGTGTAAGTTAAAGTCCACCCTTAGGTCTTCGAATGATTTCATTTAGGAACCCTGCCATACGCCTCATAGCTGTTCAATGCCTGTTCGTCCCATTTGGTGAAACCTTCTTGTTGCGCAGTCAGGCCCACAGGCCCGCCCACCCCCCTTCCCTAACGGTGTCATCAGTGTGATCCTTCCGTCCCGTCCCTTCCAATGTAGTGCAACCCTCCAGGTTTGGACTACCACTCTTCTGGAAGGGAGTACCGGAGCAACACTCCGTAAAGCCAGTTTGGCATGTTATTGGCACCAACAAGTACCATTTATGTCCTAAAATCTGTGTCGTCACTCCCACCATGTATCCAGTCATTCAGCACAACAAGCTGAGAGGCCCAGTAGTACAACCATATATCTGCAGTTGCCATGCCCCATCAAACGTGGACTGGGCACATTTTCCGAATGCAATACATGGGACTCGGTCAGCCCATAGAAATGATCTCATTTTGGCTTGGATCTCATTGATCCATTTTTGGGAGATCTCATACAGGAAACTTTGTAACGTGTAAAGGAATCCATTGATTTGAGCATAACTCTAACGCCAAAAGTTAGTCCAATTTCATAATTTTTATTCCATTTCATCCAAATTTAACTTTTTCATCCAATGTTCTCTTGTCCCATGAGAGAGAGACAAATTATGTTTTTTTACTGTATTCTTATAAGCTGCAGACATGCCTATCCTAGGCCTTATACTGTAGTGCGGAGTTATACATAAGATAATCCTTATTCGATTGGTCTTGATAGCCCAATGCATTTCCGGGCCTATTCCTGGCCCTTCCTCATGGATACTCTATAAATTAAAAATAATATTGTTAAATAATGTCTTTGAATCGGTGCAGCATATATATCTATGCACAACATTTTGCTGTGTTTTCCTTAACTTGGATTAACTACTATCAACGTCTTCCAGCTAAAAGTAACTAAGAAGTTACACGGCTATGGTAGGCAATTCTAGTCTATATAGTAATGAGCCTTTGGCCAGGGCTTCATCGTACATGTCCAATAAGAGCGGCAAGAGAGCTGTTCTAAGTCTTTGCTAATATTTCATCGTGAATCCATCAGGTCCCGGTGTTTTCCCACTCTGCATATATGAAAGTGCAGAGTCCACCTCCTCTGCTGCGAAGGCCTCATCGAGTTGACTGCTGTCAGACTCAGACAGACGGACTAGTGCTAGATCTGCGATAAGGGGAGTCAGGACTCCCGAATGGGCCATTCTCTTTTCCCATACAGAGTTTTATAGTAATTAGCAGGTACATTTGTGACTTCTCATGCTTCTACTGCCCTTTCTCTGTTTGTGTGAGTTACTGATGGGATTACTCTTGATTTCACCCCCTGTGTAACCAACTAGTATAGCAGCTAACTAGACTTGTTACCCCACCATACATTCACCCTAGTTTGCATGTCGGTCCAACATTGACATGCCTCCTGGAGGCAGAGCTACCTTAGGAATGCCTTATCAATTGTAAACTGGCGCACCTCTGTTTGTCTCTATTAATTTCCAATCTGACTGCTCTATGTGTGTTGTTAGGTTTACCACTTGCTGGGTCAATCTTAACCTTCGGTCTAGATCCCTAAAGTGGGACCTCAACAAGCCCTGCATGTTTGCCCTGGTGGTCTTCCAGAATACTAGGAGACACCATGGTATCTTTGTTCAAGTCTGTAAAGGTACTTAGGCAGCGTAACACCTCCTTGTCCGCAAGGCGCCAGGCACTCAAACACCACATCGGCTTGTGCTCGGGAGCCCCATCAGCACTACCAAGGGTGAGTGATCTGAGATCCCTGTGGGCAGCATTCATGCTCCTGTCATGTGAACTATGTCCACTGCTGACATAAAAGAAAATCTATATGCAATCATGTTTTATGAGCCACCATGGTGTGCGTATATTCTGTTGCCCATGGGTGCCAAGCGCACCAGGCCTCTCAAAGCCCCAGGCTTGATGTCCAAGATGTGAGATGAGTCTCTGTTACTGGGTTGAGCAGAGGCAGCTTGGAGCCCTCAGTGTGTGGGTCTGTTAACATGTTAAAGTCTTTCCCTATAACTGTATGCCCATGTGGACGTTTTATCAGTATTGCCGTAAGTAATCTAACATCCCCCACAGTAATTTCGTAGGGACATATACACTCACCAGGTTTTAGGCCTGTCCAGGTATTACCCCTTCCAGTGTTACATACCTGCCCACTGGGCCCTGTTCTGTTCAGGATACTATTATTGGTATCCTTTTTTGCAGAAGAATGGCCATCTCCTGAGAACCGTGCGCATACCCTGCATGGAACACTCTGTCATACCCATTTTGGGCTAGAAGGGGGCAGTTAGTGCCCAGTTGGTGGGTCTCCTGCAGTATAAGTACGCCAGGTCCCTGTTTCTTAACAAACCCAAGCACCGTACCACATATGATGTGGTCAAGCAACCCATTTATATTTTACATCATTACCTTGAAACCCCACTACTGGGGTTTTGGCTTGGAGCGCCTTGGCTGTGGCTTCTCCCCATCATGTTGACTGCAGGGGTAGGCCTAATCTGCACTGTAAATCATGCGTACTCTGTGGTGCAAGAGGACTGAAACCTCCCTCCTCATCTCTCCCAACTTCCATCACCCTATACTTTCACCACCCCAGAAGCATCTGTCACCATAAACAAAAACATCCCTTAGATAAGCGTTACAATGGAGGCTCCCAAGTAAACGTCAACTCCTCAGCTCTCTCAATACAGCAGTAGGATCTGGAGCTGCTGGCAAGGTAAGTATATTGTTGTTCATCAGTGGCATGGCGTTCCACCAAGTGGTTTTGAAAGTCAGTGGCAAGTGTTGCAATCAGCCCTGAAACTCAGGCAGCTGCATTATGTGCTCTGCAGTCCCTGGACCCGCAGCACCACTAGTGTTATTGTGGCCATGTCCAAATTTCATACCCCCACATGAGGACTTGAGGAGTCTGTAGGCTGTCTAGGGCACTCTCTCTTCCCACAGGAATTTTGAGCTCCTGTGTGACCCTGTGGGCAAGCCCCATTTATCTTTCCCTGGTTGCCAGGTTACCCTCCCCAGGCGGGCGGGCTTGTTACCCATTTCCAGGCCACCTCAGGTGTGTTGAAGAAATAAGATTTTGCATTGTGTATGATCTTGAGGCTGGCTGGGAATGGAAGCATATATTTAAGCTCCAGGGACCTCACCTTCGGTTTGATCGCACCATGGGCCAAATGTGCAACACATTTTACCGGTCACAAATGGCCCATCAGGCCATTTACAACCGGTAAAATGCATTTTACTATGTAGAAACCCTATTGTGTGAGGCAGTAACCTAATACCGACTTGCAAAATAGGATTGGCAAGTTGCTATTAGGAAGGGGCGTGCCAAGGATGTCCCTTCTTAATAGTGAGTTGCAAGTGCATGTTCAGCAAAAACGTTTTTTAGGAGCAGGCAGTTGTCCCATGGACCACCGCCTACTCTTAAAAATGAAATGTTTCATTTTAGTTTTTGGTGTATTTCAAAACAAATGTTGCTTTACGTAAAAGCAAACACATACTTGGTGGTCTGCTGTACCCAGCTGGCCACCATCCCTGTGTTATTGCCCATTGCCCATTCCCCATCCCCGATGGTTCACAAATTGCGACCTGCCTCATGAATATTGATAAGGCAGGTAATTTGCAACCCCATTGGGAATCACAAAATGTGTCTGAGACACATTAATACATTTCCTTTTGTGAGTCGCAAATTGTGTGTCGCTAAAATTCACAAATTGTCAGTCGCAAAAGGAAATGGTCATACATGTGGCCCTAAATGTTTTGCATTGCTGTTGGACCTGGTGGGTGTAGTCTGGAACTACCAGAATCCTTGTGGATCCATACAGTCTCTGGCCTCTCTGAGGCTCACATCTACATCTTGTTAATTTAACACTCACTATCATTGGGGGCAGATGTATATAATCAGCAGGGGTTTCGTGGCCAGGAAGTGGAGGGCTCCTTCTATGGCAAATCCGGATGACAGTTTTTCTTTTAGGGTAGAAATCTAGATCCAATTGTCCAGGAAGGCTTCAGGGTACACCCCTTCTACTCCTTACAGAAATCCCACAAATCATACATGTGCAATTTTTTGCTTCTTTTGCGTTGTCCTCCAGGATTTGTGAGGCCTTCAAAGTTGCCACTCCATCTTCTAAATCAGATATATGCCCTCCCGCTCCCGATACTCTCGCCACCGTGTTCCTCAAGTCTTGTTGTAAGAGTGCCACATCGGTCCCTACTTCACCTATTTTGGTTTCCAGTGCCAATTGCGAAGCTTGTATGAACTGCAAAATTTCTGCAGATTCTAGGGAGTGAGGGGGCCAGGGGGGCGCAGGATCATCTCATCCCTTCCTCCCAATTTCCCTGTCCCCATCTGAGGAGCGGTGACTTTATCTATCTTTTTCCCTAGCTGGTTCGGGGGGCACATTTCCTGTTAGTGGAGGGTCTTTATCCTAGAGTCCGTAGTGAGTACAGCATCATATAGTAGTGGGCAGCCTAGGATACCTCCTGAAAGGCAGGGACTGACCACCATCCAGCAATGGAATGGTGGTTGCGAGTCCTCTGGCACCAAGGGAAATACAACTCCCAACGATGCAATCTCTAAATCGTTTGCTCTCCACCTGAAGGCCAAGAGAATGGAGGCCTGAGGGTTGTGCTCTTGCCTCCTCACCAACCAAGGTGGCCCTCTCTCATCTGGCAGATCAGACACTCCCAAAGAGTGTCGCACCACCCTCAGTCACAAGTCAATGATGGCTTCCGCATCAGGTTTTTGGGGGTGGCCGCTGGAGAGCTGACCTGCAAGCTCAGAGGCTGCATGAGCAGCCATGCCCGATGCCCCTTTCTCCCCAGTCTCCAACACCTAATTTCTTGCCAAGAATCTCTGGAGAAACAGTGCATCAGGTATTTCCAACAGAAGACTGTGGTGGTCACCAACCCTCTGCTTTGGGGACTATGGAGGCCCCAGGGCCGCAATCACTGTAGCGTCCACTCTTCCCTAGTAGGCCAAGGATCTTCTGGCTTTGGGTGTTATTTCTTGCTACCAAACGTCTAGGGTGTTCCCCCTCCCTCCTTAGGCTCTCCGCTGCCGATTGGTGACTCCCACAGGAATTTGTGCCACCCTTGTCCCCAAATCAATGCTTTCTAAACAGCTTTCTGGGGGCATTCCCTCTCCCTCACCAAGGACCCCCACACCGCCAAAACCAACCGTCGCGAAGGAATGCAGGCCGTCTCTGAACGGATGAGGAACAGCCGACTGAAGCTAATCTTGGACAAGACGGTTGTCCTCATCCTGAGATCCACCCCTTCGGCCTGGGATGACTCCTGGGGGCTGACCACACTGGGAACCGCCCCAACCCCCACCGACCACGCATGCAACCTAAGGGTCATCCTCGACTCCACCCTCTCCATGACTAAACAGGTCAACGTCGTCTCCTCCTCCTGCTTCAACACCCTCCGCATGCTCTGCAGAATCTACAAGTGGATCCCCACTGAAACGAGAAGAACGGTCATCAAGGCCCTCGTCAGCAGCAGGTTGGACTACGGAAACGCCCTCTTGACAGGAGCCTCTGCCAAACCCCTGAGACGGCTCCAACGCATCCAGAACACCTCTGCACGCCTGATCCTCGACATCCCTCACCGCAGCCACATCACACCCCACCTAAGGGACCTGCACTGGCTCCCGGTCAACAAGAGGATAACGTTCAAGCTCCTCACCCACGTACACAAGGCACTTTACAACACCAGACCAATGTGCCTCAACAGACGACTCAGCTTCTACACCCCCACCTGCCAGCTCCGCTCCGCTGACCTCGCCCTCGCCACAGTCCCCCACTTCCGAAAAGCAATCTTCGGCGGCAGATCGTTCCGCCACCTCGCCGCCAAGACCTGGAACACCCTCCCCATCCACCTACGGCAGACCCAAGACCTGCTGACCTTCAGAAAACTCCTCAAGACCTGGCTTTTTGAGAAGTAGCAGCATTCCCCACCCCAGCGCCTTGAGACCCTCATGGGTGAGTAGTGCGCTTTACAAATGATATGATTGATTGATTGATGGGGCACTGACCCACAAGGCCAAGGTCGCTTGAGCAGTCAGGCCCAATGCGGGGTTTCCCCCCGGGAGAACGCTGCGATGGGTACTCTCAGGCTCTCCAGTTCCTGTTTTGGCTCTCCAGGGGTCTTTTTCAGAAACTAGTCCACAATAGACTTGTGGGGCAGATCCTCAGTACCTCTTCTTTGGATGCTATGATGCCAACTCTAGTCCTCGGGTTGTCTTTGAGTCCTTTAGGCATCAGCAGCTGCTTTTGCACTTTGGAATATATACACTACTGTCTCCACGTGGGTTGCGCTTCTGAGCCTGCTCAGGTAGAGCTGCAGCTCTTATTTTCGGTCCTATTCTTGCCATCTCTCGGGGCACTGGTGGTTGAGTCCCTCCGCTCAGCCACCAGGATGATTCCAAATTTCCAAGCTGGGGGCTGGGAGTTTACTAAGGGACATGAGCCATCTTGGACTCCTCGGCCGCACCCCCTTCTCCTCCTTTTACTGCAGACAGTCAACCAGTATTGTCTAGCATTTTGGTAGTCCAGTAAATAAACATTTCATTGTTTAAAAAAACACCTTTTTATGCTAACTACGCCAAAATAAACATATAAAAACACATCTCTGGTAATATACAATATAGTCCTATATTACCATCTGGAGGTTCTGGTTGACATTTACAAACCACTCAGCCTCTCCTCTTCTGGTAAATTATCCATCAGTGACAATATTAGGTCATACTACATAGTAACTTTGTATGTATCTTTTAAATATATAAACAGTTAGGTGATAAAACCCCTCTTTCACAGGGAACCATGAAGTGTGGGACATATTGCTTGGTTCCGCTTGTTACTCTGAACCTTGTCCCGGGATACTTGTTTCTAGTCCAGGGAGGACCTGGTTTGGTAGTTCAGGCTGGACTGATCCCATGAGGAGCAGGGCCAATGCTGATGACAGGGCCTCAACATTTATACCACATTTTCCTTTGAAGTTGGTTCAAACAAAGTTCCGATGGCACACACAGCCGCGGTCGGCAGTTGGAGTTCCTGCAGGGCGGTGACGTGGGGAGGTGGAGGGGCAGGGTGGGAGGTAGTAATATATGGATTACGGACCTTAACAGGTAAGTAAACATAAAAATAAATCAAATGAATGTCGTTGCACGCACTGCATCACCAAATGCGATGCAGTGCGCGCACCAATTTATTTATTTATTTATATGTTTACTTACCTGTTAAACTCCGTAATCCATACATTACTACCCCCCACCCTGCCCCTCCCCCTCCCCACGTCACCACCCTGCAGGAACTCCTACTGCCGACCGCGGCTGGGCACACATAAGCTAGTCCTGTCTGGCTCAGGCCAGGTTCATTACAGGAGGTGGAGATAGCTTTGTGGAAGGCAGCCAAAGTCCATTTAGGGGCAAGCAACAACTCCTCCCACTACTCTAAATGCAGCCAGGTGTGTTCAGCCTGATGAGTCACCCAGGAAAGGCAGGACACTCCTCAAACCCCCCCCCCCCTTTGTGTCTGTCTACTGTGAATGCACATCCCCAGCTCCTGTCACTATGAACGCAGACAGTGAATATACAAATGGCAGAGGCACACAGGATGGTTAAGCAACAAAATACACACTTTCTATAAGTGGCATTTTCAAACATGCAATAAAAAAATGATCTTCACTAAAAGATGTTTTTTTTAATTCTGAGTTCAGGGAGCCTAAATTCCAGCTCTGAATCTTGTCCCAATGGAAAGTTATGCTTGTAAGGTGTTACAAGGCAACTCCAATGTTAACCTAAGAGATAGATAGCCTTGCCATAGTAAAAAATTAAATGCACAGTATTTCACTATCAGGACATGTAACACCTACCAGTACATGTCCTACCTTTCACACACACTGCACTCTGCCTATAGGGGTGTCTTACATGAAAGGAAAGGGACGGTTAGGGCCTGGCAAGTGGGTGCACTTGCCAAGTAGACATGGCAGTCAAACCTGCATACAGACACTTTAGTGGCAAGTCTGAGAACCCTTTGAAAGGCTACTTGTGTGAGTGGCACAATCAGTGCTGCTGGCCCACTAGCAGCATTTGGGTTACAGGCTCTGGGCACACACAGTGCACTGTACTAGGGACTTAGTAGTAAATCAAAAAAGCCAATCATGGAAACACCAATCCATAAACACAATCTATATCAGGAGCACTTGCACATTAACACTAAACAGCAGTGGGAAAGTCCACAGAGGTACTGAACCAGCAAAAATGATGTCCAGCACGGAGAAGGTGGTGTATGTGCACCGAGGGTGCCCTCGGAAATGGGGGAACATTTGGGGCTCCTGGAATGAGTATAGAGGGTATCTGTGTGATCCACCTACGCCTGATGGGGAGAGTAAGTCAGATTCTTAGTTGGGATGAAATGGGGAGTTACTGGAATGTACCAATACTCATGGAATTATGTCTATATAATATCTCGTGTTATGTAATGATACTATCTGCTGCAGCGAACTGTTGTGCCCAGTGCATGTACCATCTGCCTAACAAATCCACTGTTTTTGTTATCAATAAAAACAATATAAAAACAAAATGATGTCCAGCAGACCATCAAAACAAGGAGGTCAGAAAGAAAAAAGATTGGGGAAACACACCAAAAAATGCCAGGTCTAACAGTATCCCTGCCCTCTTTCATTTTCAGGAAGCGGGTCAGAGTACTCATGTCCTAGAATGGCAGTTGCAACAGTTCTCCTCATGTTGTTTGCTGCCAATCACTGTTCTTAGTCTTGGTGGACTGGTTTCTGTCCCGCAGGATGAGACAAATGCTTCATTTTTCATTTTTTCCCTCAGTCCTCCCTATCGGGAGTACCTTGGTACTTCCTTGGTAATCCCTCAAAAGAACCGTGTGAAAACCCAGCAACATTAAACAACTTTTATGTTTGCACTTTGACCCCAGGGGACTCCCTCTATGGGCCAGAAGGTCGGGGTGCCCCTATCATGCCCCCTCATGCATTGTTTTATTTTAATATTTAAGACCCAGCGGCCGAGTCCCCTAGTTGTCACATGGCTGGTGCAACATTTCTCTTAATATTGGTGCAAGGCAATCACAGTAATAAGTCTTGCCAGACAAGCCAATCAGAATGATTCACTTATCATATTCTCCATTGGTAGTACCGCAGTACTCCCTCGGTAAACCTCTGAAATACAGCATTGGTAGATATCTATATATTTTGGACCTTAATTTCTCAACAACTACTGAATGGATTTACACCAAATCCCAAAAAGCCCGCTTTCTGGGTAAAGATCTAGCTTTCTACCAAATTTGGTGTAATTCCGTTCAGCTGTTTTGCCTCTTGTGTTGTTCAATTTCTCTTTGATAAATTGCATGGGAAAAACACATTTTGGGACTCCACCTTTTTCTCAACCCCTGCTGGATGGGTCACAACTAAACTTTCCAGTAAGGAACTGTGGTGGTGTTCGAAATTGCCCTTTATGCAGGGTTATCCCCACACTTTTTGCCTCTTCCTCCTTTGTTTTTCCTGACCTGTGGTTGTTGGCTATAGGATTCTGGGCAAGTGGCGTAAAACAGGCCCCTGCACCCCCTGCAGTACGGGGGGACCCCCAGGTTCCAGGGGGCCCCCTCAGCACCGTATTCTGCACAGAGAGCTCCTTAATGAGTCCGGAGGGGGCACCCTCCGTATACACTGCAGGGAGATCCCCTTAAGTTTTGTTACGTCAGTGCTCTGGGCATTTTAACACTGCTGATCAGTGCTAAAGTGCATATGCCCTCTGTGTAAATTGTTATGGTGATTGGCTCTCCATGATTCGCATATTTGTCTTACCAGTAGGTCCCTAGTAAAGTGCACAGAGTGTTCCAGGGCTGGTAATTCAAATGCTACTAGTGGACCTGCAGCACTGATTGTGTCACCCACATGAGTAGCCCCAAAAAGATTTCTCAGGCCTGCCAACGCAGTGCCTGTGCACAGTTTGTTAACTGCCATGTCGACTTGGTCAGTGTACCCACTTGCCTTGCCTTACCCTTCCCTTTTCTTACACATAGGATACCCCTATGGTAGGCCCAAGGTACCCCCGTGGCCAGGGTGCAGTGTATGTGAAAGGTAGGACATTTACTAGTAACTGTAACATGTCCTGATAGTGAAATACTGCCAATTTCGTTTTTCACTATTTAAAGGCTATCTTGCCCATAGGCCAGAATGGGGAATGCTCTGTAACATGTTTACCTGCATATCTTCCCATAGGAGCAAGATAGAAAATTGGAGTCTGGTATCCCTGAACTCAGAATTTGATAACACATCTTTTAGGAAGAATATTTTTTAAATGCTGTGTTTGAAAATAGCACTTTTAGAAAGTGACTATTTTCTTGTTCAGCCTTTCTGTGTGCCTCTGAATGTTTGTGGATTGACTGTCTGGTTTGAGAGTGATAGGGGCTGGGATGGCTCCAGGAGTCTGGGTGACTCAGCACTAGGCTGAATAGACCTAGCTGCATTTGGAGTGGTGGGAGGAGTAGCACTTGGGCCTGAATAGGCCTGTGTCTGCCTTCACAATGCTGGCTCCACCTCCTGCGGTGTGTCAGATGGCCCTGGCACACACTCACAAAGGAAGAAGATGTGCACTGGCAGAGTGCCCCCAGGACTGTTTGAACTGGGTCCAGGACCCCTCACACATAGAGAACAAAGACTTTTGGGGTATAAAAATTAGAGCTAAAACCTCTGAATTTTAGACGACTTTGGAACCAAGGAGGAACCTTTGCTGAGGAGAAAAGCTGAAGAGCACAAGGAGAAGTACTGCCCTTGCTGTGTGTCTGGGGTTGGCCTGCAGTTGCTATTTCTGCCAAAGAAAGGACAAGGGACTTTGCTGTGTGCTGTGTCCCCCTGCTTGACAAGGACTTTGCTGTGTCCACCTGAAGAAAAGTCTCCAAGGGCCTGAGAAGAGCTGGCCTCCTGTTGTGGAAACACAGAGATATAAAAGTTTCTGAGACTACTTTGGAACAAAGGAGGAACCTTCGCTGAGGAGCAAAGCTGAAGAGCTGAAGGAGAAGTACTGCCCTTGCTGTGTGTCTGCAACGCATCGTGGCGCCATCTTGTCCCATCGCAACCGGAGCGCAGGAAGAATCGATGCATCACCTTCTCTGTGACCCTTTTGTTTGTTTTGCGTTACGCATCTTAGGCACTTTGAGAGAAAAGTGTTGCATTTACCATCTACAAGTTTATGTTTGCAACAACCCTTTTTAAATACATTCTACTGAGTATCTGTATGTTGGATATTTGTCGTTGTGGTCTTGTTTAGTTTAGATAAAGATATTTTATTTTTCTAAACTGGTGTCAATTTGTGGTGTTTTCACTGTGTTACTGTGAGTGTTGGTACAAATACTTTACACATTGCCTTTGGGATAAGTCTGGCTGCTCATGCCAAGTTACAAAGGGGGTGAGCAGGGGTTATCTAAACTGTGTTCCCCCTTACCCTTACCCTGAATAGAAGCAATGGTTCCTATTTGGCAAAGGTACCTACCTCTGCCAACTAGAGACCCCAAGTTCTAACATTGGTAGCAGCGGTGGGATTTGAACTTGTATTTGTACTTGACCCACAGTGATTGGTGTACATCACTATATTAGTGCAGATCACTATGCAACCACATACTGTGTTTTATTGTTGGTTCTATTTTTGATATGGCCCCTGAGCCATCAACGCATCATGTCTCTAAATGGTAAATCAGCAAGTGAGGTTGCAGGACTGGAGTTTGATATTGAAAGGTTAAGTGGTTACAAAGTAGGTCAACTCAAGCAGTTCTGCAGGAGCTTCGGATGTCCCATGAAGAGCAGCTCCAGGAAGGAGGAGCTACAGAAGGTCTTAAGGGCCTGGTGGGAGGCCAAAGAGGCTGGGGAGACAGGTGATGCAGAGGTGCACAAGGGGATGGTTTCAGGTCACAGGATCTGCCTGTGCCAAGAGTAGTCTCTAGGGCTGGCAGCAACCATTCTGCTAGCAGTTTTCCCCCAAGGAGTTGGAGGAAAACTAAAGAGTTAGAGACTATGAATTGGAAGTCCTGAGGCTCAAGGCGAAGTTGGAAGAAATTAAGTTGACCTTGGCACATGAATTAAGAATGAGGGAGCTTGATTTGGAGCTTGAGAGGCTTGAGGCCATGAGTGTCTTTGCCAGGAAAGAGAAAAAGTGTTCAGCTCAAGAAGTGAGCTTTGCTGAGTTGGAGGTGGAGCCCAGCTCAGACGGTGGCAGCAAGATTGTGTTTTCTAGTGCTGAGGGAGAAGTACAAACACCTAGAGATGTGGTGCCTGACTTGAGGAAGGGGGTTGACATATACCAGGGGGTTCAGGTTTATGAGGTAGCTCCAATGGTGTGCAGTGTCCCTGAAGTAGATTGGGGAACTAACACAGGGGATCATTTTCCTAGTGGTGGGATTGACACTCTACTGACTCCAGATGAGAGGTGCAGGGAGAGGGGTTCCGCCATGGTAGAAGTCTTGGTGTGTGAGTGTGGAGACTGCCCAGAAGAGTGTAGGTTGAGTGATAGAGATAGTCAGACACTGTCTAGACAATCTCAGGAGAGTGGTGTGGGGTACTTGTGTGAGGCACTAAATGGTGAGGCAAAGGGTAGCTTGGTTAACAACTGTGGGGGGCTGTGTGATTCATTTGTTGGAGAGCATATTTTAAGTTCCTGTTTTCCAGAGCTATGCCAACACACGGTGGGAATCCACATTGACGCATTGTCCCAAAGACACCATTTTTATCGCACCGAATCGTTGCAACGCATCGAGGCGCCATCTTGTCGCATCACAACCAGAGCGCAGAAAGAATCGACACATCGCCTTCTCTGCGACCCTTTTGTTTGTTATGCGTTACGCATCTAAGGTACTTTGAGAGAAAAGTGTCACATTTACCATCTACAAGTTTATTTTTGCAACAGCCCTTTTTAAAGACATTCTACTGAGTATCTGTATGTTGGAATTTTGTCGTTTTGGTCTTGTTTAGTTTAGATAAAGATATTTTATTTTTCTAAACTGGTGTGGTATCCATTTGTGGGGTTTTCACTGTGTTACTGTGAGTGCTGGAATAAATACTTTACACATTGCCTTTGGGATAAGCCTGTCTGCTTGTGCCAAGCTACCAAGGGGGTGAGCAGGGATTATCTAAAGTGTGTTTCCCTCTTACCCTGACTAGAAACAAGGGTCCTTATTTGGACAATAGTACCTACCTCTGCCAAATAGAGACCCCCAGTTCTAACAGGTGGGTAAACCTTTTTTTTGGAAAGCTTTGTGAAGGTTCGTCAAACTGTGCAAAGGTTATTAGAAAACCAAATAATAATTTTTCTAAAGGAAACCTGGTCTAGGCTATCACTACATAGAGGTGACTGCAACAAACACACACACACAGACAAACACGGAGGCATATCAGTGGGAGAGGTGTGGCGCCGCGGCCAGGGCGACTGACGCTGGAATCTTGGGATCACGGTTCGATCCCCGGCTCCGGCGGCAGGTTAGCCCAGCACCATGTGACTCTGGGCAATAGCTCGCTTAATCTTCCCGACGGCCCCCAGCGCCTAGAAACCCTTACGGGTGATTGTGCGCTTTACAAATGTGGACTTTACTTTACTTTACTTTACTTTATATCACACACACACCCTCACAGTCACCCGCACACACACACACACACACTCTCTCTCACACACATACATGGTGTTCCAGGTAACTTTAATGCATCAAAATGTATCTATCGAAGGTGAATCATACAACCTCCTCTTTCCTTGAATTATCGATAGGCCCAACAATGTTCTCAGAAAACTATAACACTGTTTTTTGACAGGCAGCTCTCACAGTGACTTCACTGAGCTCCATTCAATGAATACTGCATGAATGAAGAGTTATAATTTGAATTATGCTCATCAGTTTAAGCCGCCACCACCCGCTGCAATCTCTAATCAGAAAATGGCAGAAGTGTTTCTTGCCATACACGTACCAACGCGTTTCATAAAGTTGGTGTGAGCGTTTACAAATTCCTTTCTGAAATCCGTGAATTGAAGGGCAAAATCTAAGCGCAACTCTCCCACGTATGCGTTTTCAGTAATATATATGCATTATTATTTATACCCTTTGTAATTTTTAATATATAGTCACCATAATGCCACAGAATTAATTCCACACGCTCCTTTTATCGCGGCCTTCATCCTAAATGCATCTTTCGAACAATTTGCATCCTCACTAAACGTCTGGATCCCTTGTGATGTCGTTTTATGCAGGCCAGTTGCTCCTAGATAATTGCAGCAGAAATTATGACATTTAACACATCGCATATTTTTGTGATAATGTTGGCTGTTCTCAGGTAACCATGAAAGATGTACAAATATAAAGTCACTGGAGTATTATTCCTAGCGCCAATGTCTCTCGTATTTACTTTATTAAAGGTCTTATAAGGCTTTAAGCAATGAACTCCATGCAGCAAATTGCTTTTGATATGATTAAAATTGCATTTCAAATAATTAGCTTGTGCAGAAAATTATTATAGAGCAGCTGCTAGATTACATTTTTCTGGCTTTACTCAAATGCTGCTGGAGACAGAGCAACGTTGCTCTGATATGGAAAACCCAGAGGCTTTTATTTCTCTAAAGAAATATTGACCTGTTCCTTAATGCTCCTATAGAATGTTTTTACATCATACAGCAAATTCTAGCACCTGTTGTCCGTTGTGATGAAGTCACACTAAAGAGTAACTAAGCCAATTTCTTCCTTGTGTGGTGTCACAATTAATGCTGGAGAAGGGAGAGGGCAGGGGATGATGGGAAAGGGTATCAAGAAGCCAGGTATGTGTGTTTTATTTTTACCTTAATGGTGCCTCCTAGAGGGGTTTGAGGCAAATCTATTGTGGCTGTTTTTTAAGAGAAAACAGGTGGAAGATGCTTTCCAGCTGCAATGCAAAATAAGAAAATAAAGAGTTTCCCTAGTGGCCTTTCTAGCAAGGGGCTAAAACCCTAAAATGTTAAATCCCTGATTGGGGTGGCCATGTAAGATGTGCTGTCCTGGAGCTGCGCCTCATCAATATCAACCAAATCCAGTGACAATGAGACCCTGCTGATGATACATTTTCCATCAAGGACACAGCATTAGCAAATGCAGCCTTCTGCTGAGTATTTGTGTGATCAGAGAAATAAAAGGCGCCAACAGATGCTGTGGGAAGAGAGAAGCTGCTGAAAGAGCCACATGGCACCACCCGTGGCTGCCCCTTAATTTGCGGCAAGCACTCCCGGGGCCCAGAGCCATAGAGTTCAATAATCAGCAGAATCAAGTGTTCGTGGACACCAAGTGGAGGCTGGCTCACCTTGGGTTGCATTGGGGGTAGGCTTCACCTGGGCCAGCCGTCGAGCCTGCGGTGCTTGTGGAGATGCCCACGACTCTAAGATCTGAGACATGACAAAGAACTATGTGCTGTCACATTTACCTGCCAGGACCTATGGGATGCTCCAGAGCCACTTATGCTGGGACCTGGGGCAAGTGGCAGCATAAATTGAAGACTGATATAGTATCAGCAGCAAAATTGGCTCCTTGAGGAAGCTGCCTCTAAGGCGGGTTTCTGCACCTTAGCCCAGCATTTAGAGTTTAACACCCTATTGCACATCGACCCAGGTGTATTCCTGAAAAAATGGAGGTTGAACATCTAGTAAGTATCACAGAGAGCTGCCGTTTGATCAATCAGGAAGCAGGAGTGGGGAAGGTGAGGGGATGGGGGTGAAAAGGGGCACATCCCCATAAAGGGCCCGGTTGCAATGCTCCCTGGTCACCAACAAAACCCCTGTTACTCGATCACAGAGAAATATTAATAACCAGCATGAATTGCTCTTTTGCCATGCTTGGCGAACGGCAATGATGGAGTGTAAAGAATTTTTTGGGATGTATGCCATTCCTTGACAACAGCGAATTGAATCAATAGATCTGACTGAGACTCCTCTCTACCCCTGATCAGAAATGCCACAGCTGTGCTGGGTCCATACTCCAGTCGAAGAGAGTGTATGCCTTCCATAAAGAAACTTTGCCCATCCACCGTGCAGGGAAGTACAGATCTTCTTATAGAAGAAAACCTTCCAAAAAGCCTCTAATCCTTCAAAGGTGAACTAAGCGAAGAACACAAGATGTATCTAGTGAAAAGCTTGGCAAATCTCAAAGCAGAAATTGGCTCTAAAGTAGAAATTATGTAGATTTTGAAGAGGGTCTAGACTGTTGTATTTATCCAGGTAAAGTTTTATTTTAGAATGGAAATCTTTTGTACTGGCAGGAATGTTTCTATGCCAATTGCTGAATGAGCCTGCCCGGGCTGGTCTTTACCCTGAATATTCAACTAAGTTTTGATTTTATAAACTACGTTGTGTGTGGGAGTTTGACAATTTGGTAGTGGTGATGAGCGGAGACCGCTACCCTGCTCAAACACCTCGTGGACCAGACTTTATGTTGATTTGTGGGGAAACATCCATCTCACATGATCCAGGATCAACGAAAGTATGAGTAACTTCATTCAGCACTAGCTTGTTCAAAATCTGCATGAAGTGAATTCAAGGTACTACTTTTAGCAGTAAATTTCAAGCAAGTGAGTACTTTCACATGCCTGCGTGAGCGACTGAAGCTGCGAGGCGGGCTGAGAGTACACGTGGAACCACGCAACGGCTTTGGGGACATCTGGCGAATGTCTGCATGTATGGACAGAGAACTGATGTATTTGAAGCAGTAGTTATTTGGAGGGCGCATCTGATTTCTGCACCACACACTAAACAGCGACAGAGCAAAACGTCAAGAAACGAGTATGCACTTGATTCTACAAGTTGCACCGCACTCTGAATAACAGCAGAGAAAGAACATTGATGTACACTTTGGGTGTAAATTGTTAAGACAACAAGTGTTACCTTGGATAGTCTTCATCACCCTTGTCAATTAATACTCCATGTGATAGATATAGAAACCTAACTGGAGAACAAGCATTGCATATGGTTATTGCTCCACTTGATGCAATCTGATTCGAAGAAGTTTAATTCATGTTAATTGGAGTTGCAATGGGACATCAGTGACTACTTTTCTCATGTAAGTTTATTATTTTATATCTCCAGACGACGGTGACTACTTTTATTTTGTTAATCTTTTATGTTATGTACTAGAACTTTACTATTTTAGATAAGAATTGGAACTCTTCTTGTTGGTTGGTACTATTACTTGTTCCAGATTATTCGATTATTTTTACTGAGCTGATACACTGTCATGCAATCAATTTCATCTCCACCTACATTCCTTGCCACTCCAAGTGACCCTATTATGCCATGGGAAGATTGGTTAGAGGGTTTTAAACTTATTTAGAAGCTGTTGGAGGGTATGAGTAAGTGGCAAAAGGAGGGTTAGCTTTGCTGAAGCAAAGTTTAGGAGTAGAAGATTAGAAAAGTGCTTAAAAAGTTACAGGAGTTCAATAAACAGTCTTAAAATGGTAATGATGAGTCCAAAATGGATAAAGAGTTGGATGATGAGTATGTGGTGACTATGAAATCCTTGGAAGAAAGTTTTGAAAGGAAAATTAGTGTGGTGGTGGAAAGGCACAAGTTATCTTCCAGGGCACTGTTGGCATGAGAGACTATTGGCCAATTTGCAGCTGAATTAGGAACTTTAACAGCGACATGTACATTTAAGGATCTTCAGGAAGAGATCATTAGGGGCCAGTTAATCAACCAAACTTGAAATGAATTGAAAACACATCATGTTATGTTGAGGAACTGAAAGGCAAAGAGGGTACATACACAATTAATACCACAAAGCAGAAACATTTGCAAACCTTGGACAAATCTATGATGAGGGACAGGTACCAACTAGAAGCTTCCTCTAATCCCAACAAAATGATGTGCTATAGGTGTGGTAATATTAAACATCTGACAGTTTCTAACAGTTACCCTTCCATTAAAAAGAAAAGTGGACATTTTTCTAGAGTATGCAAGAGTGATAGTCAAAGGAGTGTGAATATGGTGTGGGAGAGTATAGAATAATTGAAGAATAGAACCGTGGAACTGGAGGCTGGTGATGAGGTGGACGTATTGGTAGTGTGTGATATGGAGAAGGTGCAAAGTACAAATGTAAATGTGGTGGAACATTATTGCCTATGTAAGTGCTTTGTGGAGATTTGTGGAGCACAAAAAGCAATATGGGATCTGTAATCGCTCTATTGAATACTCAACTGGAGGATGTGAGTTTGAAGTGCAAAGACCTTCAAAAGAAGTCAATGCAAGATAGCATTGGGGTGAAAGACCTAAAGAAAGGGCAAAAGGCACTACCATTGAGCCCTTTCTTGCATGTCTGTTCTCATACATTTTGGGTTAT
This sequence comes from Lissotriton helveticus, assembly GCF_964261635.1. Classification (NCBI taxonomy): domain Eukaryota; kingdom Metazoa; phylum Chordata; class Amphibia; order Caudata; family Salamandridae; genus Lissotriton; species Lissotriton helveticus. The sequence goes on from NC_136067.1 coordinate 940,574,684, forward strand.
GTGATGAAAATCGGAATAGAGAGAGCGCTCAGACTGGTGGCAGAAGAAAAGAAGAGCTGGTAAGGCCAAATATACAGCTCTTACACTCTAAGGACCTCTAGGCCACATTAAATATCGGGCCCTGGTGGTCCCTAGGGAGCAGCATGACCAGCACTGGGACATAATAGCCCATTTATTTTAGCCCTTGACCAAGGACTCCTGGTTGCATATCCTCCCCAAAGCACTGCTTTTCATTTCCTGAACACGTACCATTACATAGTGTAATATGTTTAGTTCCTAAGAATCTTTGTGTTAGTTGGGGTTATCAATGGAGGAAGGTGGAAAGCATCACCAACAACATTGTATACAGAACGTTACAAGTATTCAAAAGGACTTCCTATGATAAGGGGTAATGTGCATGAGGCATCGCCACATGTATATTGAACAACTTTATTGTAGGTTGAGATGACAATCAGGATAATATCCTTAAATGGTAAATGACTCCGTTCTGCGCATAAGAGAACTAAATTATGGCAATACCTACCTGAGGGCTGCTATGACATTTTAGCTCTTCAGGAAACACATATAAAGAAACAAGATGAACATTGCATTGGAATTGTATTCCTCACCAATTAACTAAACATAACAGGGTCATTGAATTTAAACAACATTACCTTAAGGCAGATCAAGAGGGCAGATATGTTACGGTCCCTAAATACTGACCAAGATGAATTTGGTGCAGAGACAGAATATCGAATCACAAATATTGATTTGCACACAACAGCAAGTCTACTGTGGTCAAGAATATCGACTGAAGGTAGGTAATATCGATTTTAAACATATCAAAGTGTTTAATATCATTTGCAAAAATATTGTTGTTAAAATATTGTTTGTTTATTAATGTTATGTATTTCTGTATATATTTGATATGTATGTGTTGTATTTTGTTGTATAAGAATTGGTTGTATTTTTAATATGTGTGTTACATTTTTAGTAGTTATGAATTTTTATTGTATTTTAATTTTGCGTTTTTAGTTCTGTAGCTGGATGTGGGTTTATAGGGGAATAGGGTGGGAAGTAATTTAGTTATATTACATGTATTGATTATTTTGTATTTATTCATATTTGTTTACTTGAGATGTTATAGCGCTAAATGTGTAAAATAATGTATTATTAATTATTTAATAATTGGTTGGTAATTAATTTAAATGAATTAATTGGTCATTAATTATGGTAATTGTTTCATTAATTTTAGGTGTGTTGTGGTGTTTATAAGTGTTAAGGGTTGGAAGTAATGTATTTTCAATTGATGGATTAAAAATTGGAAGTTAATTGATTTTAATGTATTAATTGGTAATTAATTATGGTATTTGTGTAATTAATTTTAGGTGTGTGTTTTGGTGTTTATAGGAGTAAAGGGTGGGAAGTAATTTGCAGTTAATGAATTAATTTATAGTTGTTAATTACTGTTAAGTATTTTGGGTAATTGTTTATTTTTTTGTCTGTTGTTTTTGCTTCTAAAGGGGTAAAGGGTGGGTATTAAATACATTTTAAATACTTTAATATTAGTTGTTAATAGTAATAGTTTTTAATTTATAAATACGTTTTAATTGTGTTTTATTATTTTAGAGTTTAATTAAGGTGTGTGTTGTGGATATCATAGTGTTAAAGTATGCATAGTCAATTAGTGTTTATTAGTTGAAGTGTTTTGTTATTGATGTGGTGTTATAGGGTAGGAAATATAATAAATAAATTTAAGTATTAATTAATTTATTTGTTTGTAAATATTTTCTAGTTTAAAAAAAACCCAATGTATTTCTTATTTTATTTTATATATTATTTATAGTATTTTTAAAATCTGTAATTATTATAATAATGTTTTCTTTTTATATATATTTAATATATTTGATTTTTCATTTCTAAACAGTGCTTATTTCTTTTTTTGATTTTATTTTTTTAAATGTTTTTTGTTTTTGTTTTAACTGTTTGAGTGTGAACAGTTATTTTTGTCTCTTCGCTATCCAACACTTTCCCTAATGTTGCACTCACTGGAGTTGGAGTAGTGATTTTTACCCCTCCGCTATCCAACACTTTCCCTACTGTTGCACTCACTGGAGTGGGAATAGTTATTTTTACCTCTTCGCTATCCAGCACTTTCCCTACTGCTGCACTCACTGGAGTGGGAGTAGTAATTTTTACTCCTCCGCTATCCAACACTTTCCCTGCTGTTGCACTTACTGGAGTGGGAGTGGTAATTTTTACCCCTCAGCTATCCAACACTTTCCCTACTGTTGCACTCACTGGAGTTGGCATAGTAATTTTTACCCCTGCACTATCCAACACTTTCTCTATTGTTTAACTCACTAGAGTGGGAATAGTAATTTTTACCCCTCTGCTATCCAACACTTTCCCTACGGTTGCACTCACTGGAGTTGGAATAATAATTTTTATACCTCCGCTAGCCAACACTTTCGTTCCTGTTGCACTTGCTGGAGTGGGAATAGTAATTTTTACCCCTCCGCTATATTTAAATCGATATTTTTTACATCTATATTTTTTACATCTATAGTTTTGATTCAATATTTTTGTACTTACATGTTTAGGTATGGGAGTCAATATTTTTGTAGTCTATATATTTTTTCGATATTTTGAACATCAATATTTATGTTGTCAATATTGTATCAGTGAACCGATGAATTTCTTATCTTGTTCTTTAATGATGCATTGGGTGATTTTGCTGAAAGAGACCTTGTAGTTACTGGTCATTTTAATTCAGTGTGGCCTCCCAAATTAGAAAATTAGATAAGTCTAGGGGGGTGCATCAAACAAAGGGGCATTTTCCAAGATGCTAAAAAGTGTGCTGAAGGACATGAGCCTTAGTGGTCTCTGGAACGAGTGTTATGAGGACCAATAGGACTTTTTCTCTCACATGTGCATATATTATTAAGACTTGATTATACCTTTGTAAATAATGTTCTCCTGTCTTTAGTGAGTGAGCCTGGCATTTACTGAATAACAATTTCAGACCATGCTTCAATTGAAATCTCCCTGTCATTTGACTACAAAACTGTTCTAAAGGGACACTGGATCTTCAATCCAGCTGGATTTAGAGACTCTGTATTAAAGACAGCTTAGATAACTCATCATAGAATATATCAAAACAAACATCCCTAAAATACCTGTCTGGCATGTCTCACGGGATGCCTTTCAAATGGTGCTGAGGGGCAAATGCATTGGTGTGCTAGCTGACATATGGAAGGTAAGGAGCCCTGAATCCACACTTCTTGAGGGACAACTTTTGAAAGCTGAAAAAGAACACAAAGAAAACCCCAGTAGGACACTACAGTACAAGATTATGACAATAAGGGAGAAGGTAAATGATATTGCGACCAACAAGGCAGAACTCACTCTTTTGAGACTAAAAAAGTCAACCAACGACCAAGAAAACATAGTGGGAAAACAGAAGCCCAGATTAGAACAAGAAAGCAACTATGTAGATTACGTCGAAATCTATCTCCCCTCTGGCCAGGAAGCAGAGACTGATGAAAGCAAATCAAGTGCTTTTTGAGCATTCTGCAAACCTCTGTATGCAGCTAATGCCTTATGTGAGGCAGACCAGTAGAATATCTGAGGGTGACTGACCTTAGTACAATTACGCTTGCTCGAAGGGAGACATTGCACTCCCTGTAATGTAGAATGAGGTGATGGTGGATAGTAAATTGTTCTACCTTCATAAAGCCTCCAGTTGAGGAGGCTATGCAGCCAATTTCTAGAAAGCATTCCAAACATGCCTACACCTCGTATGAGTGACCTGGTTCTCTCCATAAGGCAGAAGAGAAAGCTGACTCCCTCCATTTCAGAAACCTGTATATTAAAACAAGGGACATATTGATGCAGCGTATTGCCTATAGAACGATAGCACTACTTAAGGTAGCTGCTAAACTGTGTACCGAAATACTGGCACTTGGGTTGGAACCTCTGCTTCCCACGCTTATTTCTTCAAACCGATCTGGATTTACATTGGGCAGGCAGAAAAGTGATAATATCAGGAGGCCAGTCTAGTTGGTTAAGAAAGATAAGCAGAAATCCACACCATAAGCATAATCCAAAGCATGTGCCCCTACCCTCCCTTGACACAGAAAAAGCTTCTGACCGGGTGGACTGGGTTTCCTGAGAAAGACTTTGTAACACTTTGGGTGTTACCCCATCTTACATTAAAATGGTGAAGGCAGAATATCAGTCCAATACATCTAAAATTAATGTAAATGGTACACTCTTATAAACACTTTTTCTGAGGAGAGGTCTATACAGGGTACCCTCTCATCCACGCTGATCTTTGCTACTAGCATAGTACCCTTTGCAACTAGGGTAATGACAGATGGAGAGATAAAGGGCATAACTTTGGCCTGGCCGGAGCATAAAATCACCTACTTTACTGATGATATTTTATTGCCATTGACATAATCGGTCACCTTTCTCAAACAGTTACACAATCAACTCAGAGATTTTTAAAGCAGTTTCTGTACACAATAATATCAATAAATCATATAAATTAAATCTCATGCTGTCTCCAATGGGGGTGAACAACTTTGTCAGCCCAAACCCATTCCACCAAATTTGTAGGTCTATAAAATACCTCCATACTCATATCACTACAAACTTCGAGGACCTCTATGAAGTTAGTTACTCACAGCTATTAAAATCATTCCACAAAGACTTTCATAGATGGCCCCTGCACTTTCTGTCATGTGCGGGAGGATTAATATGATTGAAATGAATAGTCTACCACATGCTGTGTATTTATTTCAAGACTCCCATTCCAGTGCTCAGAAATTCATTCATGAACTCAAATCAGCCATGCTAAGGTTTTGAATAGGGTGCAGATTGATGCGACTGCCAATGTGAAATAGGGGCTTGGCTCTACCCAATTTTGTAGTATACTACAGAGCAGCCCAACTCTGGGTGAAAGCTGCCTGGTCCCTTAAAGTAACTGATAAACAATAGGTACATATGGAAAGAGCCATAGTAGGCAGGACAATCTGTGACTTGGTGCGGAAGCCCAGAGTATACAGGGGCATATTACCAACAAAATGGCGAAGAGAGGTGTTAGCTGCCTTGGCTTAACGCCTCTCTTCGCCACTTCGGAAACGCTAGGCTGCACCATATTACCAAGGATATGGTGCAGCCTAGCATTTCCCCCTGCGATGGCGATACGTTTTACAACTTAACACCAGCGCAGGCAGGGAAGGTTTGTTTATGTACAGGAAGGTGTTCCTTCCTGCACATAAACAAAGCTTAAATGCCATTTTGTAACTTACATGTGTGCTGCTTCATGCAGCACACATGTAAGTTACAAATTGACATTTTTAAAAAGAGGTTTATTTGTGTACAGGAAGGGACATCTTCCTGTACATAAACAAACCTTGGCATTTTGCTTTTTCATGTGTGATGCACAAGGCATCACACATGGAAAAAGCAAAAACGAGGACAAGTGAAGCATTTCTCCTCGGTTCGCCACCTCAAGAACAGGTCTTTCCTGTTCTTAAATTCAGCGCTGCCACCTATTATTGCCTCTCTTGATAATAGGTGGCAGCGTCGAAGTGAATGGGTGTTGCGGTGGAACACCCACCGCAACACCCACTGCACGCCCCCTTTCAAGATGAGTTTATTGTGAAAGGGGCCCTAATACTAAGGCAGCGTTAAGTGAATTAACGTGGCTTTAAGCCACGTTAATTAACTTAACGCTGCCTTGATTATATGGCAATGCAAATATCGCTGCGTTATCGGCAGAAAAGTGCTGATGACACGGCAATAAGGGGCTTGATAATATGCCCCACAGTTCCTTAAATGTTACTGCAGTACCATTATACACATTTCCCTGGGGGTTTGTAACTTTCTTACTAACCATACAAATGAAATCCCCTTCGACCTCTCACACGGCAATCCACTACAACTAAATATTCATGCCTGATTTGCACCCTGGCTGCTTTGAGAAGTGAAAACTGGGAGAAGGCTTCACCACATCAGATTAATTTTACTAGGCAAGACATAATATCCTTCCAGGCCTGCAAACAGAAGTTCGCCCTCCTTGCCAAGAGTGAGCGCTTTGATTATGCACAATTGAAATACTGGTTTATGCGCCCATATGTTAAGATAGCAGCTACCCGTGAACTAACCATACAGGAAAAACTCATAAAATTAACTGGGTAAACTGAAAGATGAATTACCAGGTTTTTATTACACTAATATTGGTTTCTGCACTGGCACCTCACCCACATAGGATCCACTGGTCTAAGATAGTTGGCACACGGAGGGAGACTTTAGAGCAAGATATATTTGAAAAAGGACACTGTTCTCTTGGGAGGGAAGCCTACTGTAAAGTGGTATTTGACTGGCACCTCTACCTGACCAAATTACATACATACTGCCAGCAAAATAAGGAAATTTGCTGGAGGGGATGAGGAGAGCCAAGATATGGTAAGAACACCGGGTAGGATTATCCATGGAATAAACCCCTGTGGGTCAAGATTTTGGCTGCAATAAAAACCACACTAGGCTTGAGATCATCTGCAGCAACATCTGATCAAGGCAGATCAGATGTTAATGTATTACAGTCACATCAGCAGATTATTGGAAGAAAACAGAGACTCCAGCTATAATCAATCAATCAATCAGTCTATTTGTAGAGCACAGATTGTCGCCCATGAGGGTATCCAGGCGCTAGCAGGGTCCAGGTGATCAGCTGAAGAGCCAGGTCTTCAGAGCCTTCTGGAACTCTGGAAGAGATGGAGAGGTCTGGAGATGTAGGGGTATTTATTTCCCTGTCTTCGTTGCCAGGTAGGAGATGGAGCATCCTCCATTCCTGCTTCGTCTGCAGTGGGGCATGTGGACTAGTGAGAGGGAGTCAGAGCAGAGGTGACTGGTGGGCTGGTAAAAATTAAAGTAGTGGTTCATGTGAGCGGGTCTGCAGTTGGGTGAGGCCTTGAATGCTTGAGTCAGGAGCTTGAACTGGTATATTTGTTGAATAGGGAGTCAGTGGAGCTCACTGAGGTGGGGGTGATGCAAGTTCATCTTGGATGATCGAGGACAAGTCTAGCTGTGTCGTTAGGTATAGCATTTTGGTATTTACTACTGTGTAACATGCTGGCTAATAGAAAGGCTCACAAGTGCACTCAGTGCTCCTTGTGATAATTCTGAAATGATCTGGCAGGCCTTTTTGGAATTTCTATTCCAAGGGATTCCCATGGCCTCTTGCCTTCATGTCTAGTTCCCTAAACCTATTTAATTATTGAATCTGAAAATTGCCCAAGAATATGTGAGGGTGGAAGCATAAGAGAAACACCAGTATATACCCCGGGCATGCTTCTTTGGTAAACGTTTGTCTTTGTACATCTGTAATGTGATGCTAGAGAGTTTGAAATCGATGTTTAATTATGAACGGTGCTTTCATGTTTCCTTTAGGTTTTGGGAGGGCTGCTACTCAGAAACTAGAAGTTAATAGTAAGTTTATGACTGTGGAGTTCTCCATCCTGCAGTCGTAGACTTACTTTTGTGCCTACCAAAAAATAGTAAACTTACACAAAAGTGTACATTTACCTTTGTGAATTAGACCCACAAATTCCTATGGCGTGCTTGTGATAGATGACTTGATATTACGGGTTCAAAGCATTTTTCAATGTATCATACTTGGAAAATACCAATAAACCTGACTGTTTAAAAAAAATAAAGGAATCCCTCTGCCGGCAGGTGAAGAGTAATTACAGCTTTCTCTCCTGGTCACCCGAGCACACTTGATAGCCTCTATATTACCTTTTCTAACTGCCTGATTTCCCCTCATGCACTCCGGCCTCCTCACTATTCCTCCTTTACACATGTTCTCCTATTGGCTCCATTCCTCGCTCCACTCAGGCGCTTCTGATTTCTCCCTCCTGCTAGCCATTTCTGCATACCCTACTCTCCCACGACTCTTGGGACACCCCTGTCCACTTTGAGACAGCAGCATTTAGAGGAAGGTAAGCTAAAAATATTAATGCTGTAAGTGTTTTTATGTTAGGACAGAAGGAAAGAAAAAGTAGGCCGTTAGAGGAGACAAAACAGCACCCCTAGGAAAAAAAGATAAGGGGACCAACAAGTAGCATATGGGCAAAGACATAAAACAGCATAGACACCAAAAACTGTAAGGAAAGGTATTGCATAGCACGATAGAATGAAGTACCACCTGCACGGTCGCATGTTAAAGAAGGAAAGGCCATAACACCAGAAACCACTGAAGGAAAAATTCCAGGGTGGATGGGTAGGATATCATTTCTACCTCCTAGTTTTTTTTTTTTTTTTAAAACCTTTATTGTGCACAAAAGAGAGAACAAATACGGGCCTACAACCATCAGGCCGGCCACGAAACCTTAAGCACAGGTGCGAGCAACGCGGTCCCACAGCGGCATCAGGCAAGATAGCAGCAATCAGTAGCAGTTGCATTGAATAAAGTCATGTCGCCAAGGAAAAGGAGTATTGAAGGTTAAATTTTTAAAGTTGTGAAGAAATATAAATCAGTGAAGAATAAAATCAAGAAGATCTGAGTCCAGACATTAGTTACACAAACATGAGCAGGCAGCATCAATTTGAACAACATTAGGAAGAACACCCCGTCAATATGGCAGTACCATACAAAACAATAAGAGATGCAGTCCACAGTTACGTACTACCCTCAGCGCCACCCACTCCCTACTAACCTCTAATGCAGACCCAGAACAGAAACCAGAACAAGAAAGCGCAGAAATTAGAAAAATAAGGCCCATAGAAACTAAAAAGGAAAATTAAATCTACCCCCCCACCCTGCAACAATCCGGAGGCTACGGCCTACCCCCCCCCCCCGGCAAAGTGCCTGTCGCCCAGTAAAGAAACCCGAAATACAGAGAAAGAATAGAAAAGAAGAAGAAAAGATAAGAAAAGAAAGCTATCACACTTGAAGCATCGGGAGGAAGAAAAGAACAAGCTAGTCTATCACTCCCGAAAAGAAAGGAAACGGGGGAGGAGGAGCCCCAACATTAACAAACTCTCGGTCCCCCAGCCATGTATAGCCCCCAGCATCGAGTGAAGCAATAATATCAAAAAATTCACCACCAAATGAAGAATTGAAACAGATGCACCCCGGACCCCGAGCCAGTACTTGAATGATCACCCCGTCCATATGGGCCATAGCAGGATACACCCAGTTACACCCCACGTGCGAAATCACCAGAATGAGCAACAGTAGAAGAACAGATGTGGGGAGCTACGACCACTACAGTCGCCAGAGAGGAGGCACAGTACGAAACATAACAGTAGTCCAACAAGAGTGAAGCCCCGGAGACCTCCATCTTTAAACCTGTCGCGAGCGACCACTACACCATGACGCCCAGCAAAAGCCCTCCCCAGTCAGGACAAAGGGACAAGATGGCCGCCGTAATGAGAGTGCAGACAAAGGAGAGCAAGATGGACGCTACCCTATACAAATAACCCCCATGTCACAATAAGCTTCCAGGACCAGCCAACAGGAACCAGAGAAACGTGGCGGAGCCGATATCCAGCAATAAATCAGGGTAGCCAGAGTATGACGCCGACTGTGCCATTGACAAAGGTCGCAACACCCGAAGGATGCCTTGATTGGAAAGCAAAACAACCACTAACTATAATAGAGACAGACGGGGGAAAACAATCTACATCGTAAATATAAGCCAAGCAGCCAGTACGTACCACATTCTAACCCCAATCCCCACCCGGCAAGACAGTGACACAACCAGGAACCCGCCCAACCCTGTACCGATTGTACACGCTCGGATACCGCCGACCCATTAAACATCCTACACCCCAATATCAATTACCAGAGAACTTCATCCGAGATATAATCATTGGGGAGAGACAGCAAAGAATACCCAGTGTCCCACACACATATCAAGTCTGTCTTAGCCTCCACCCGCCAGTATATGAATGCGATCAGGGGATCGTCTAGCCCTGGCCCGATCTAGGAGGCACTTTGGAACCCAACCAACTTGGCAGTTCACTGCAGTCCGCCTCGACGTGAAAACATGGCCGCCTCGAGGATGGGGGAGGCGCACCATCGTTGAGGGAGCATCGCCTGTCCCCCGTAGATAGTAGTCCAACAACAAAATGTACTTCCAGAGCGTATAGATGACAAAAGTCACTGAACGACGAGACGGAACTAGTCAAGGAAGGAGCAGGGGACAGGGCAGGAGAACAGGCTAGCGATGCACTGCGCAGCCAGGTCGGTACACGAGGCAGACAGCCAGTCGAAGAACAAAGGGGAAACACTGTTGCAACAGCAGTGTCGACGAGCGGCAACAAATCTCCAAAGGCTCCAGCATTCGTTCCATCGTTTGACACAATAGTAACAGGAGGTAGCGAGGGGCTGGCAAGCTGCAACAAAGTCAGACCTGGGTCCTGTCGGGAGTGAACCCCTTGCGGTCGGCTCTCAGCAGGGATACATGCCTCAAGTTTCTCAAACAGCACAGCATAGGCACGCCGCATCTCCGACCGTACCTCAGTCAGGATATTCAACACCTCCCTGTAGGTGCAGTCCGGCTTCGATACTCGAGGTTCTCCAGCCTCAGTGGAGGGCTCAAACACGGTCCCCCGTACCAATGCACACGTGCCACCCCAGGAAGAGGTCCCAGCGCCATCTCCACCCCGTTGGTGATCAGGCATCGCCATCTTAGCAGCAGTCCACGGGGTGTTGGGAGGGGGGAGAGACGGGGGTCACAGTCCCCGACAGGGAAGTGGATGTTTGCCCTACAACACTCTACACCCCCTCCTGTGCGCTGCATAAGCAAGGGGCAACCGATGGTGCGGCGGGCAGCCAGGGCAGTTCGAGCTCACCGGCAATCAGCGCAGCTGAGAAGAAAGCAGACCGGCATCATGGCGGCCACAAACAAAGGAATCCGTGCGAGCCCTCACATATGCGTGCCGGAGCTGCTCCGTGCGATCTCGGCAGGACAGTGAGCGCAGGGCACGGGCCATGCTGTAGACGGGCGAAAACACTCCTTCAGTACAGGCAGCCACCGCAACAGAGTATCTCTTCGAGACTTGCGAGGTCCGGCAGGCTCCAGGGAGCGGGCGGAGGTCCGGGGCAAAGACGATCCTCCCAGAGCTCGAGACTCCGGGCGGGCTGAGAGGTCAGAGGGACACCGTCAGGATCAGCTCCGTGTCCCGCGTATGTCGGGCGAAAGAAACCCCAGGATTACAGGCAGGATGTAGGCGCGGGTCTTCAGGGCCGGTGGAGCCGAGCGACCACACGTCCGTTCAGGTCGCCATCTTGGCTCCTCCCCCCTACCTCCTAGTTTTTAGTTAAATCATGATTTCCGTGGTACAAGCTAGGAAAATATCCATTTTATGACAAGACCAGGAGATGTAATCGTATACATGTTCATAGCCTGTTCAGAACAAGAGTTACAACATGCTCAATGGGCTTGAAATATAAATAAGTGTAGGAATGGTCAGCTGTTTAAAGGAAACAACCAGGTTGCAGCCAACTACAAGTACCTTCGAGACCATAGCACCATATGAGGAATGTGTTTCAAACCTGGCGATATCCACTCTGGACACTGTCACAATCAAGAGCTACCAGCGAGTGATGGAATGGGCTGTTCATAATTTCCACACATCTATCACAATAGATCTTATCACACCCCACAGCTTACCCGCACTGCTTTGTTGATGTCTGGTAGAGTACGCAAAGACACTACACTGGTTGCACCTAGACAGAACCACTGATTTTGGATGAACAGGCAAGTCAGTACCAACAATCACAGGATAATGCCAATAAAGCAAGTACGGCTAAACCGGTGGAGGTGCAAGTTGGAGACTAGCTCATTCTCGGGGATAGGCACACGGGGCGACAAATCAGACCTTGTTTGAATGTGGGTCATGAATGGCGACTGATATATGTCCAGCATGATCACATTTACCAGGGAAACATACCATATCCTGAGGAATGTGTATAAGTGTTCAAAAGATTATGATCAGGTAGTCAAGAGAATGATGACACAAAAATGACCAAGAACACAAGCAACCAAAATAAGGAATAAGTCAGTGAGTGGGGGAAGCCATGAACAACAACCTGTTAACCTTTTATCTCCTCTGTCAAAGAATTTTGACAGAGAACTATTGTTATCGGGATATCTAATAAAGTCCCCAGACAACTATGTTCTCCGGAGAGGGGTTAGCCACTGTCACCTACTACCTCAACTGCAGCCATCTCATGGACTGAAGGACTACGGATGGCAAGCAGAGAATAAGGTTTTTCAGTTTTGGTTATTGGTCTTGCTGGTCCAGTTTTGATCTACAATAGAAAGTGATGTAATGTACCACCTGGCACTTATGCAAATACGTCACACGCATGCATACATCTGTAGAGAAAATATAAGAAAGGGGATCTGAATGCACAAGCTAAATCCCAATCTAGTAGTTAACTGGTTGTTCTTCAATCATTCACTTTGTAGCTTGCCCACACCACAAATGCAGCCAAGACACTCTGGGAATAACCTCAGCCAGACAGAATTTGTTTTTCTTCGCTGGGTCCTTGTGGTGTTTTCTGGAGCGTTGTTTTCCACTGCGACCAATTAGGTGGGTGTTGTGGTTGTCCATATTTGGGCCACTGGCACTGGTGGTAGAGGCAGCAGTACAGCACTTGGGACTGCTGGCAAGATGCAGTTTTGTCAAGAAGCATTTGGGCATAGAGTGCCATTCTTTCTGGAAAAAGCGACTGCATTTTTCCCCATTCGGTATTGGAAGTAAGTGTGGTTCAATGACAGGAGCAATCCCTGGACATCATGGCAGTTCTAAACAGCACGCCCAGTCTCATTTCTTTTTACTACTTAAAGCATTGTGGAGAAGATTTCAGTTATATTGCTTTTTTGAGGCCTTTGATTTTGGTTCATTATTTGCTTTGCATTCGAGGCCACACCTTTCTGTCAGTGACTACCACTCCATCTCCAGCTCTATTTACACCTGACTTGCAAGTTTCTGTCTGAAGCGATAACCCTACGAACTAAGTCCCACTCAGGCAGGAGGGCCATCAAGCCTGTAGTGCACCCGCCCACCAGATTACGACTGAAATTCAGGTCAGGTGGGCAGTGCTGTGGCGGTTTTATGGAGGTGGTCTGTTAGGCTCATAGGAGAGACTAACATGCAATCTCTACCGTGAGAGCGCCTGCAGCCCGTTACTGAACGGTGTGGCATGCACCATGTTGTGCATGCCACATTGTGCAGGAACAGGGTGCAATTCCAAGGGGGCACAATATGTGCCCCCCTGCATGTACTCCCTGGAACAGCAGAGGGCTCTGTTAGGGCTCCCTTAGTTGCCTCCCCAACACCCTTTTCATGGCAGAGTTACCAAATTGGGCAAATCAGAATATGCTTAGCGCTGCTGGAGCGGCACTGCCAGCATATTCCTGCTCCTGACCACTGCGCCATAGCTGCGGTTTCCTGGGTCTCGGCAGACGCATCGGCCTTGTGGTGGTACGACCACCACACTCATAATACTGTGAGCGGTTCTGCAGTGGTGGTGATGGTTGGACTGCTACTGCGAGTACGGTGGTCCAATGGACCCCTGAATTTGTAATCAGGCCCTAAGTGACTGAAATGACACACACTCAGAATGTTTTAATTCCTTTAGTAGATTTATCCTACTGAATATTTCTGGCCCTATTCTCGAGGGGCATTCGTCTGTTACCTGTATCATTTTTGTGACAGAAAGAGTGGCTTTTGGAATGGGGTGTCCTTTTTACAGTGAGGTCGAGTTTGATCTACTCCCCACATAGAGCTCTTTCAACTCAGCACCCAGTAAAAGTATTCGCTACATTAAAGATGCATGCCTTACATTCAGAATAATTTTTGGCTACTGTCTAACATAGTAAACAGCACAAAGTACTGTTGAGATACTGTAAAAAGTACCCTTTTTATTTCACGTGAAGTAGCCTTCTGAAATGCTTTAGGCGAGTGACATTGGAAGAATGTTAGAGCACTGAGGAGTGAATGTTTAGAAAAATCTATCAATTATCTCAGTCAAGCATAGATTTTGTACTCATCTAAATGACATTTTAGAAATAAAGTCAGCGTTTGAAGCCACATATAAATATAATACAGCCTGCATCTACTAAAAATTAAAGTGGAAATGTAAGTGAGATAAGCAGACACATAAATAGACTATTAGGACTTCTGTTAAAACTTTTTTATGTGTATGAAACAAATGTAAACTATGAAATAGATGCAATAGAAAACAATAAGCATTAGGCAGACCCGAACACTAATTTCTTCATAATATGGCTCAGTGACTTACCCCTGCTATTTCATGCAGTACTGTTATATCTGTCTTTTCCTGCACACAACTTCCCTATCTCTGGCTCGTTGTAGAATCAGACCTGACGCAAGGGTGATATCTTTGTTTCAGAGCTGAACATTTTCAATTTCCAGCAGATGTTATCAGGCGAGGACTGCAGGAAGCTGTCAGTCACCTGCATAAACTGATTGAGTTAGGTTGTTGGTGGTGGTCGACCCAGAGAGTGGCAGCAAAGCCAGTGAAATACGCCGGGAACGTGAACAATAGCATAGGGAGGCTGTAGTAGATGCCGAGGGGGGTAGCCAGTTAGTCTTCTCGTGTCACCATTCTACCTCTCAGTCGGAGAGGGAGCAGGCCAGAACCTTCTTCCATTAGGTAATGCACCCTCCCCTCCTTTTCCTTCGTCCTGTTCCAGGCAAGAGTGGGCATGGACATTGTGCCACAGGGGCACGGCAGTGGGCAGAGTGTTACGCTCCAAGGCAGGGAATGGCGTTTGGAATGTATTCAAATGGTAATAAGAAGGGAAAATTACTCATACATTTTCCATATACGTAAAAAGAAATGTACATAGTACCACGGCACCTCTTAGGAAATACAGCTGTACTTGAAATTGTTTTTTGTAAAAATGAAACATACTCTCTACTACACTATACTTTACAAATATAGTGTACTACTGTGTATTTTTTATTTTTTTCATATTTAATTATTTACAAAAAGTCTTTGAAGTACGTTGGTAATACCTACAAATTACTGTGGTACTTAAAAATGTTTTTTTAAATGTATTTGTTAAAAAAATTATAAATACACTGTATTACTCTACATTGTACTAATATAGTGTGCAAAAGTGTATTTGAATTTTTTTATATTTGTAAAATAATTTCTGTAACTACTGTAGTACTTTGTAGGTACTAGCTCTCTTCTCTGTAAAATGTTTGAAAAATACATGGAAAAAGTAAAAATGTATTACACAACCTATGGAGAACTTGATCTTCTGAAAAGATTTGCAGATCAGAGCAACAAATTAGATCAAAAGAGAAAAATAGTATAGCTCAGTTTCAAATAAAGAACATCAGGACGCAATAATAAACTCAGGCAATTTTAGATAGTTTAGTTATTGTATTAATATTCCAAAATCGATACAGATAAACAATTTCTTGAAAATTTCAGTCAAGAATTAGAGCAGGTAGTGTAAAACTACACATTTAGTCAGAGGTTCAAATCCAAAGAGGATGTTTTAAAACAAACACCAGATACGAGTTTACAGTTCTTTTTAGCAGCATCTAAAGATTTAAAGCAAAAGGGTAAAAAAATCAATTTTAAAGTCCTCTAACGACGAATCTATAAGCATTGGCAAAAAGGAAATATGAGGCAAAACTCAATTAGTTGGGCAAACAGGGAATCCAGGTCTAGTGCTTAAAGGCAGCAGCATTCCAAAAACAGCGGTCCTAGATAGAGATAATTAGGGCAATGCGATAAGAGGATAAAATCAAAAGCAGGAGACGTTGTGCCACATAGAAAGAAAATTTAGCAATTGCATTGTGATGTGGGCATCCTCTCATTGAGAGGAAAAGAAAAATAATGGTGTTACCACTTCTTTGGCTTTTCTTCTTATATTATCCTTATGACACCTTAATGATGTGGTGTCACTCCACTAGTCAGTCCATCATATGATTAGTTTACGTATGTAGTCACCAAATACATTAGGTTACTCATGTATTCTTTCCCAAGCCCTTCACGGGAATGACTTGGCTTTCCGGGCCTCACATGTTTGTCAACGGTAAGAAATATACAATGTAACAGTCTATGGCATCGTGTTGGAGTTGACTTTCCACTGAGTAATCTCACAATTAATTTCAAAAGAATGTCATTTATGTGTAAAAAATGAAACATGCCCATAACAAATAGTGCAACACTTGCAGAAATCCAAATGAACTATTTTGCTTCTATGGGAAAATTGCAGCTCAAGAAAGACCATGTTTAATCCTTAAAATGCATACATCAGAATTAAATGAATTTAACTTAATCAGCATCAAATATAATTCATCAAATCATTATTTCATATTAAAAAAATGTAATAAATGGGTCACCAATATATTATAGTGCCAAATGGATGTATTAGCTATGGTCTACTGCCACAAATTTCTAACAACCATACATGTAAAATATACTTAAAAACCATTTTATTAAAATTGATTCTTAATTTTAATAATCATTAGGATATGTACTATCACATCTGTAAGTTTCAATTTCCTAACTAATTATATTGCATAGTTGCACCTCAATCTATTCCTAATACGTTTGCAATGCAAGGCAATAGAGCTGTTAGACCTCATCATTAGATTAATTAGTTTTCATCAGTACATGAATAGTGAAACATCATTTCACGAGTGTTCTTGTTATGAAAATGTAATAATAAGTGTTATAACTATTTAGAAATGTATTTTCTCCTTTTCTAACTCTTTCAAGCACACTTTTACTGTGCTGTTTACTTAAATTGTCTCTATTCCTGTATTATTTAGTTCATCTTGTGCAATGTGCACGTTCATTTTTTGTGTCTAAATCAGGAAAAGTGTCTTGTAAGATGTTTTAAAATATTTCACTTCATCAACAGTCAATGACAACCATCAGC
Source organism: Lissotriton helveticus (assembly GCF_964261635.1). Classification (NCBI taxonomy): domain Eukaryota; kingdom Metazoa; phylum Chordata; class Amphibia; order Caudata; family Salamandridae; genus Lissotriton; species Lissotriton helveticus. The sequence goes on from NC_136067.1 coordinate 940,591,624, forward strand.
AAACAAACACAGTTGACAGGCATTGACATTTTCCCAAAGTTCCATCTTAGATTGGAAGATCCTGGATGTGAGTATCCTATTCTTGTATTACCCTAAACATACATGGCGCTACCTACCCATGTCGCACCTTTCATTACCCTGTTATCCATGGACATCAACCATGTGGAAAGGTCTCTTTTCACTGTCCTGAAAATCTGGAACTCAGGGAACCTTTTAATCGTGTGCCTAAATGGTGCTCAACCACACACCCTGGTATGCAAGGGATCAATCTTTAAAATACTGTAGACATTCTTGGTGATATATTTGGAGTAATAGTGACTCGTCCTTGAACTACTGATGGTGTTGGCGGTGGGGTTGGGGCTATCCCTGGAATATTACTTATTCATATTTGACATATTGCCAGAATTTCCTGACAGTGTTCTGACTATCTCTGTGATAATATTTGCCCATCCTTGATATAATGTGGCACTTCCTGGTGACATTGTTGTTATCACTGGCATAAGTGACCCATCATTGGCATATTAGCTGTCTCAGTAACAATCTGAATGAGCATATTGTGCATATTAGTGATCCATCCCTGGAATTGTGTGCCTTTTTCACTACATTTCTAGATATACTTAGCATATGATATCCTTTGACTGCTTGTTGGAAATATCAGGCTCATGTTTGAGGATGACACATTTATCTATCAAAAATGAAAAAAGTTATTTCATGAGACATATGTAATTTTGTTCAGGAAAATAGCAAGAGTCTGTTGTGGAAATCTTAGCTAATGTATTCAAAATGAAAACTTTGCAATTACTTTTGAAAAGCGCCTATTTTGGAAATTGGCACAACGAAGTATATGACTAAATGACTGTATTTTTACATGTATTTAAAGGTGATATTTGAGTGAAAATGAAAGCTGATTTTCGAAATGTGATTGTTTCGTTTTATTGTTATGTTTCTTCTTACATGAATTCTCTAAGCATTTAATTATCAGCTATTTATGATATTAATGTTACTGCTCTTTGGGGCCTAAGGATATGAGTTTGTTGTAACTTTTCTAACGTCTGTACAGCTAGTGAGAAGTAGTGTTGCTATAGGAGCCTGTAAGATTTGTCTAGCTCTGCTGCCAACGATTAATGATAGTCCGGTTTGTATATCCCTTGATTTGTCTACCGAGCCCTTTACCCAGGATCTCATTGGCAACATATAACAGAGAATCTACTTAGAAGGGCATGAAGGAGAAAAAGTGAAGAAAGATGACTTGTATTTTTAAAGTCATTTTATTACCTATTTCACCATAACATATACCAGTAACATGAGAAAAGCAACGTTTACATTAGAATTAGTTATTCTACTAAAATATTGTTCCTTAAATATATACTACCGCAACATCATGAGGTTAAGTACTTATGAATAAGTATACATTTGTTATCCATAATTTCACCTATATGTACCACAACACTATTTATGTTCAAGGCACGTAGATGTGGAGTTAAAGAAAGGTAAATTTATACTTACCTACATATATATGTGTTTTCACTATATTGTGGTAGTCGACATTCTTGGTACAATATTTTTACAGGACATGCATACAATATTCTGACTTACAATTTTCGAATTATACGAAGGAACATTGTGAAATAAAGGTACAGAAACATAGCGAATATTATGATTTCCCCTGCCCCCAATTAAATTTGGATGGGCTGGATTCTAAAGTAGTGTGAAGGAAAACCTATCTCCTCTCTTTCACCTGCAATTGTGATGTTTGCTATTGTGTCATAACCTCATAACTAAAAACAATTGTGGAGTTCAAATCACAGAGAACACAGGGCATATTATCCATCCTTGACAAAAATGTTATGAACATATTTTTCACGTCATATTCTTCACAGAAGGCTGGCTTTACCCTGCCTCGGCACCAGACATCGCCACCGCCATGCCCAAAGGTTAGAAGTAAATGCACCAGTCAATCAATCAATCAATCAATCACGGCATTTATAAAGCGCGCTACTCACCCGGGAGGGTCTCAAGGCGCTGGGGGAGGGGGACCGCTACTGCTCGAACAGCCAGGTCTTGAGCTGCCTTCTGAAGGAGAGATGGTCCTGGGTTCGCCGAAGGTGGGTGGGGAGGGTGTTCCAGGTCTTGGCTGCCAGGTAGGAGAAGGATCTTCCTCCGGCGGTGGCTTTGCGGATGCGTGGTATGGTGGCGAGGGCGTGGCTGGTCGATCGTAGCTGGCGGGTGGGCGTGTAGAAGGTCATGCGGTCGTTGAGGTATTTGGGGCCCAGGTCGTGGAGAGCCTTGTGTGCGTGGGTGAGGAGTCTGAACGTGATCCTCTTGCTGACGGGGAGCCAGTGCAGGTCTCTCAGGTGTCCGGTAATGGGGCTGTGTCGTGGGATGTCCAGGATGAGTCGTGCGGAGGCGTTCTGGATGCGCTGGAGTCTTTTTTGAAGTTTGGCTGTGGTTCCAGGGCAGAGGGTGTTCCCGTAGTCCAAGCGGCTGGTGACGAGTGCCTGGGTGACGGTCTTCCTGGTTTCAGTGGGGATCCATCTGAAGATCTTGCGGAGCATGCGCAGGGTGTTGAAGCATGAAGATGAGACGGCGTTGACTTGTCTGGTCATCGACAGGGAGGAGTCCAGGATGAAGCCCAGGTTGCGTGCGTGGTCTGTTGGCTTGGGAGCGGTGCCCAGGGCTGGGGGCCACCAGGAGTCGTCCCAGGCGGAGGGTGATGATCCCAGGATGAGGATTTCCGTTTTGTCTGAGTTCAGTTTGAGGCGGCTGTTCCTCATCCAGTCAGTGACGTCTTTCATCCCTTCGTGTAGGTTGGCTCTGGCGGTGGTGGGGTCGTTGGTGAGGGAGAGGATCAGCCGGGTGTTGTCGGCGTAGGAGATGATGTTGAGGTTGTGTTGGCGTGCGATGGCTGCGAGGGGGCTCATGTAGACGTTGAAGAGGGTTGGGCTGAGGGAAGATCCTTGTGGTACGCCGCAGATGACTTCGGTGGCCTCGGATCTGAACGGGGGGAGGCGGACTCTCTGGGTTCTTCCGGCGAGGAACGAGATGATCCACTCCAGTGCTTTCTCTCGGATCCCGATGTTGCTGAGGCGCTTCATTAGGGTGTGGTGGCAGACGGTGTCGAATGCCGCAGAGAGGTCCAGGATCAATCAGGGTTCTGATGTCGTCGGTGGCTGCGATTAGGGCGGTCTCGGTGCTGTGGTTGGCCCGGAACCTGGACTGCGAGGGGTCGAGGGATCCGTTCGTCTCGAGGAAGGCGGCAAGCTGTCTGTTGACGGTCTTCTCGATGACTTTGGCCGGAAAGGGAAGGAGCGAGATGGGATGGTAGTTCTTGAGGTCGGTGGGGTCCGCCGTTGGTTTCTTCAGGAGGGCGGTCAGCTCGGCGTGCTTCCAGCTTTCCGGGAAGGTGGCGGTGTGGAAGGAGGAGCTGATGATGTTCCGGAGATGGGGTGCGATGATGGCGTCGGCTTTGTTGAAGACGTGGTGTGGGCAGGGGTCGGTTGGTGATCCGGAGTGGATGGAGTTCATCGTGCGGGTGGTGTCTTCGGTGCTGATCGGGGTCCAGTTGCAGAGGGTGGTGGTGGCGGGCGTTGGTTCGGTGATAGGGTGCGTTGTCTGTGCGTTAAAGCTGTTGTGTATGTTGGCGATCTTGCGGTGGAAGAACGCGGCGAGTGAGTTGCAGAGGTCTTGCGAGGGGGTGATGTTGTTGTTTCCGGCGCTGGGGTTGGAGAACTCTTTGACGATGCTGAAAAGTTCCTTGCTGTCGTGGGCTTTGTTGTCCAGTCGTTCTTTGAGTGCCGGCTTCTTGGTGGCGCGGATCAGCTGATGGTGTTTGCAGGTGGCGTGCTTGAGGGCGGTCATGTTGTCTGTGGTTTGGTTGAGCTGCCAGGCTTTCTCCAGGGTGCGGCAGTTCTTCTTGGATTCCTTGAGTTCGCCGGTGAACCAGGGGGTTTTCTTGCTGGCGCGTCTGCTGCGGGGGTTCTTTAGTGGTGCGATGTCGTCGGCGCAGGCGGTCAGCCACTTGGTGAGGTTGCTGGCTGCTTCTTTGGGGTCCGTTGTGTTGGTGGGGGTGTTCTGGCTGAGGGAGGCAGTGAGCTGCTCGGCGGTGATCTTGCTCCAGCTCCGGCGGGGAACCTGTTGCGGGTGGGGGTGGGTCGCAGTTTTTCTGAAGCTGAAGTGGACGCAGCTGTGGTCGGTCCAGTGGAGTCCGGTGGCTTGGCTGAAGGAGATGTGCTTGCTGGATGAGAAGACGGGGTCAAGCGTGTGGCCGGTGTAGTGGGTGGGCGTGTTCACCAGTTGCTTGAGTCCGAGGTTGGCGAGGTTGTCCAGCAGGGCGGTGGTGTTTCTGTCATTGTTGTTCTCCAGGTGGAAGTTGAGGTCCCCTAGGAGGATGTAGTCGGCGGAGGGCAGGGCGTGCGGGCTGACGAAGTCTGCGATGTCTTCGCTGAATTGTGTGCGTGGTCCCGGGGGTCTGTAGATGAGGGTGCCTCGGAGGGTTGTCTTGGGGTCAGTGTGTATCTGGAAGTGCAGGTGTTCGGCGGCGGTGAAGGTGTTGTCGGAGTTGGTCGAGATGCGGATGGTGTTCTTGTGTACGATGGCGATGCCTCCTCCCGTCTGGTTGACGCGGTCCTTCCAGGTGATCTTGTATCCGTCCGGGATGGCTATGGCGATGTCGGTGGCTGAGGAGGGGTTCATCCAGGTTTCGGTGAGGAACGCGACGTCCGGTGCTGTTGCGTCGAGCAGGTCCCAAAGTTGCACGGCGTGCCTGTGGACGGAGCGGGTGTTCAGCAGGATGCACTTCAGGTGGTTACTGCTGGTGCTCGATTTGGCGGGGGTGGAGCAGGTCCGGAGGCAGGTGAATCGACAGGCTTGGCAGGAGAAGGGTCCGTGGGTGCGTCTTGGGGCGGCACGGCAGCAGGCAGGGTTCCGGCCGGCATTGAGTGCGTTGAGGGTGGCGGCGTCGTAGGTTCGACGGTTGGTCTTGCATCGCTGGGGACCAGGGGTCCTGGTGCTTGGCGGGTCCAGGCGCGGACGGGCGCAGACGGGCTTGCCTTTGGTGCACCTTCGGCGCACAATCGGCGCACCCGCTGCGCGTGACCGCTGCACGTCCGCGCAGTGGCCATTTATGGAGAAGTGGGAGGGAGGGAGGAGCAGCTGGGAGGCGGGAGCGGGGAGGGCACAGAACGAAAAGGGGGCGTGGCCGCTAGCACGGCGGCGGGGAGCGGGGCGGGCAGGCACAGGGGGGCTGAAAGACAATACAACAGCACTGAGAATAACAAAATGCAAGAAAAAACAAAAGGGAAACAAAAAGATTAACAAAATGCAGGAAAAACAACAGGGAAACAAAAAAGATTCGACAGTACCCGCAAATACGGCGGAGGGGCGGGATCGGCGAGGCAGGCTCTACGAGGCTGCGGGCAGCAGCGAGGCGAGGTGCACACACAACAGCTGGTGGCCGTGCGGCGCGGGGGTGTCCTGAGAACCAGGACTGAACCAACAGCATGGAGGCAAAACCGCCATCATCCACAGGGACACCATCCGCTGCACAACATCCCCTGAGGACCCAACACTGGTAATTAAACACCTCATCTTCCAACTCCATACAGACGGGAAAAGAACCATCAAAGGTACCCTTGCCTACAAACCACCCGGACCACACCCCAGCGTCTGCAAATCTTAGCCGGCAATCATTGTTCTGCTCACACTCGATTCTGAGCACATCTTCCTAGGGGACCTCAACTTCCACCTCAACGACCCCAGTGTCGCCAACTCCGTCGACCTCCTGGAAATCATGAGCAACATCGGACTCAAGTAGCTTGTCACCAACCCCATCCACACCGCAGGACACATGTTCGACAATATCTTCCCCTCCAGCGAAGGACTCAGGTACATCCACACTACACCACTCACCCAGTCAGACCACCACAGTGTACACTTCAACATCTCAGGACCCAACTACCTCGAGCTGGATCCATCAAATCCATGTGAAGAAACTGGAAAAAGGTACCATAAGACCAGTGGAATGACAAGCTCTGCTCCCACCTCCCAGACTCTACACACGACCCTGAACAAGCAGCTTAGAGCTTCACCCAGTGGATCACAAAATGCGCTGACGCAGTCACCCCCGCCAAGACAGCCAAGGTCAAAGAACAAAGGAAAAGAGCAAGCTGGTTAACCAACAAACTGCACTCCACCAAATGCAACTGCCTACAACTTGAAAGGAAGTGGCGCATCAGCAAAAAAACAGAAGACCGCAGCACCTACAGGACCGCTCTCAACTAGAACTACTGCCTCCTGAAAGAAACCAAGAAGAACACCCTAGCAGACCACATCAAAGCCAGCGCAAACCACAGTAAAGAACTCTTTGCCATCATGAAGGAGTTCACCAATTTCACAGCCTTTGAGAATGACATCACTACATCACACAAGCTATGCGCCAACCTGGTGGACTTCTTCCACAACAAGATCTCGACCATCTACAAAAACTCCAAACACCAACCCCGAGCAGCAGACAGCATCAACCAGCTCACACCCAAGACCTGAAACCTCAAACACTTTCTCACCTACTGGGAACTCCTCGCCATGTAAGACACTATCTCCATCATGAACTATGTGCACTCTGAAGCACCCACGGACCCATGCCCTCACCATGTATTCCACCTCGGAAGCAAGACAATAAGCAACAAGCTCAGGAAGGTCCTGTACTCCACCATCTCTGTGGCCTCCTTCCCTGATGACTGGAAACATGCTGAAGTGAGGCCCCTCCTATAAAAACCATCCACCGACCCAGCCAATTTGAAGAACTACCCGCCCATCTCATTGCTCCCCAACCCAGCAAAAGTACTTGGGAAAGTGATCTACAAGCAACTCACCCAACACCTAGAAGAATTCAACCTCATTGACCCCTCCTAATCCAGATTTCGAGCTAACCACAGCACTGAGACAGCCCTGGTTATATTATACCTATATACCACAGCAGGAGAATAGGTACCATTAATACATGATCTTGTAGTGCCCTTCCAGAGCACAAGGCATTTAATCCCCACAGAATGTCATATCCTAAATGTTCCCACTCTAATCCATCATCCTCCCTGCCCTGTCCCCCACCTATTTTGTCTACTATTGGGCCCGCTTGCAGATGCGTTCCATAGTTTAGGTGGATCATGCACTTGGAACCTCTAGTTTCTTGGAAACATTTCAAATGATAAAGGTGGTCCAGTTGCTGATGAATTGTTATGGAACTGCAATACTCAGTATGGAATCAGCAGAGAGGCATATGCCTATGCTCAGTAATTCAGAAGAATTGTTGGCCTTGTTCAAAAGACTTAACAGCTTCCCTGGAACATGCCTCAGGATACATAGGCCTTGACACGCCTTGCCCTTAGTTTCAGTGACAGTAGATTATCTGCCCTTTCTCATTAAAACTTGAAGTTTCAGCAATGCAATGTTAGCCTTATTGTTTCCTAGCCGAAATAATGAGCCTCTTTCTTTACAAGTGGTGGTTCTTTTTGGCTTGCTGTAGATAATGTGCTAGCTAATTGTTCCTCAACTAGCTGCATTTTACGTTGAGCTTTTGTAGACAGAGCAATGCATTCCCCTCACACTGTTGTTTAAAGACATCCCAGTTTGAGATTAGAAAGGTATTGCCCTTTTTATTTCTATCAGAAAATTCTGCACAGACTTCCAGGCTCCCCAGTGGCATCTTCCTGTGCCCTGGGAGCCAAGCTCGGCCTCTATCCCTCTCCTACAGAGTGGCAAATTCTACAGCTTCTCTATTCCTGAATGGCAGTCTATACTTCCCCTCTGTGGGCGCCAACCTCTGTTAAACTTCTATTCCTCAGTGACTGGCACTAATGCCCATCTCCTTACAAACTCTATTGCCCCTCTTCACGCCGAATCACTGACAGAATATTGAGAGACAGAAAATCGACCTACAGAAATATCAACGCAAAAATATCGAAATCAAGAATATCAACATCCTATCTACATCATAGTAAGTTCAAAAATATTGTTTAAAATATCGTTTTTTTTTTAAAACGTACAAAAATAATGTAAAATAAAGTAAATAATACATATAATTAAAATAAACATAGTTAAAAATATTTTAAAATGTTTAAAATGTATAACTAATATATATATAATGTAAAAAATAAATTAAACATATACATATAATATATAATATATACTTAATAATTTGTAATAATTATTTTAATAACGTATACATTGTTAAAAAAAATCTTAGATCCTTGGGTCCAACCAACGGAGTTCAGCGTGAGGCGCAAGGACATCGCCATTGCCCGCAGCCCCACTGAGAACTACCCCTCGCAGCATCCTGTGCGGCGCGCACGCCGCACACCGCATTGTTAGCTCCAGGAGGTGCTTAAAAGGGGCTAAGGGCGCCCGCAGCGCGGGCTTCGCCCGGGCCAAGGGCGGGCCCGTCTGCACCCGTCAGAGCCCAGAGGAGGCCGAACTGGGCTACACTACTGACAATTGAACTTTAAGCCTATGTTGCATACTTCATATTCTGCTTGTGTGTTGTAGATAAGCTATATTTGTGTACCCTGGTAGGCTGGGGTTTTGCAAACATGAGCAAAAGGAAGTTGGGTGATGGGGTTGTAGGTACCCTGGATGCTTTTTTTAAGTAGAGCTGAAACTGTTTTAATGCACGAAATTCAGTTGACGGAGCAAAGGCTTTCACTTGACCCTGTGCTATTATTAGGTAGCTGCAGCTCTACAGTGCAGTCTTCCCAACATTCCATAGGAAGTGAAACCGATTCTGAAACCCACAGCACCCAGCCCCACACAACCAATATTGATCCATTGCTCACAACTCCAGGCATCTCACAAGGACAGGAAAGCCCACTAATTACATCAATGGTCACCACAAGGGGAAAGAAGGTTAATGGGGGTACAGGCGGAGAACCACCACCCAAAAAAAAGGAAAGGCCGTGGCCCGGCAAGGCCCATCCCTCCAGCCCCCAGAACCGACAAACGTAAAATAGCCACTGTTGGGAAAAAAGGTGGTCTCCAACCTATGGTAAACCTTACCAACACCACTGCAGAGTAAGCCGTAGAGCAAGCCACAAGCTCAGCCCACTTAGCTCATATATCCCCTCAGCTCAATCTAGATGAGCTATGCACTCTAATAGGGGTGAGAATCTCAGCCATGATTGACCCCCTACTCAAAAGATTGATCTCGGTCGACGACAGACTAAAGAAGATCGAACAAGGTATCTTCGGTACAAACCAAACAAACCCAGTTGAACACAATGTAACCAACCATCAGGTGGGGAGTTCAGATAGAGCGCAAAAGGGAATTCCGGTCAATGTTTGCAATAGTTCAGCTCCCATTGTAACAGCCATAAGCACTGAGACCAATCACTCCACTAACACAACTAATGGTATTCCTATGCAGTTGAAGCCGCAGCAAGGGGAAAATGGCGCTAAGAGTAGGCCCCTAGAGATAGGTGTAGCATGCGATATGAACCCACATACCTCTCTGCATCTTCCACCAGAGACCACTCCATACACAGTGGTACTCGCTTACGTCCCAAACCTCCCACCCGGTGCTCGGGAACACTGGTTGACGCTTAAAAATAAGGCATTACATTTGCTGGGCAATAAGACCGGCATGAGAGACCATCTGTTTTTGGAGTTTATAATGGTTCGTAGAATTAACTGAATTGGAAAGTCACGTAAGTCCCTGCTAGGTGACTGTGTGGTCCTTAGTTTTAGATCACCAACACTGGTTCAGCACATACTGGAAATGGCTGGTCACTCATTTACTGAAGTAGATGACATAAAAATTCTTCCTCTAGGCTTTTTTTTAATAAACTGCAGAATTTACCTAGGCTTAATGAGTGGCGAAGACCCCGTAGAGCACAAAATCAATACGACTCTCCAGTCCAAACAAGTAACCAATTTGAAATTCTTTCTTCCTTAGAAGAAATCTATTGAATGGGAACATTTAATATTTTCCCACCATCTGTTTTAGAGGTACATATGGGCGAAGTTGAGGTCGATAGGAGCTTGGGCTCTTCCGCTAATGATCCACTGACTAAACAGGAGGAAGCCTTCCAAGGTAAACAGGTCCGCAGTTCAAGTAGTGTAGGTGCAGGGTGCTCACCCCCACTAAAAATAAGTCACAGTGGTACGGTGATTACAATTTTGCCAAGATCAGTAGCTTGCCCTCACAACACAAATAGCACTCCCAGTGATGGTTCACTGGAACATGACAAGGCACTTGATGTGGAGGAAACTAGCAGACATGAGGATTTTGGTAATGGTCCTTTGAAAACCTATATGACCATAGCTCCTGGAACATCGCGGGATTATCTTCTAAAACTACTTCGACAGACTGGACATCATATATTGATGGTTTTGATGTCTGACTAATCCAGGAGACCTGGTCCTTGGACAGAGTCTACCATCCAGGCTTTTTAAATTTTTCAAAGGCTGCAATAGGAGGTCAGAGAGGAAGACCGATTGGTGGGCTTACCTGCTGGGTTAGGCAGCGTGAGGGAATAAGGTGGAAGAAATAACAATAGACAGCCCGGATATTATGGCCATACGAGTTAGATCGTCTAAAGGCCTTGACATAACGATTAATAATGTCTATTCACGAGGGCAGCCGGGTGGCAGGGGATCCAGTGTGGTCACTGCCCTCGAGGGCTATATGGATAATGTTCGGGGCACCGGTAATTTGATCATAGCTGGAGACTTCAATTGTAGCTTTGAGCCCCTGGAGAAGGAGGATGCACAATGGAATATCCCCCAACTAGAACTAAGACCTATTAAAAAATGGACTGAGGCCGCATTACAACTAAAGGGCTTTTGTCTGGAATGAGGGCAGCAAACGGGAGGATGCAGTCAGATAGGCTGGGTGTTAACACTTTTGACAACGGATTAAGAATTAGTTGGTTAGACTATATCTTTATTAATGTAGAATTCTGGTCATCTGTCTTGGATATGGTGGTTCAGAGATGGACCGAAAGTGACCACAATTCATTGGTTTTAAAACTAAATGATGTAAGTTTTTGTTGTGCAAAAGCCAGGAAGGTTGAGTATAGCACAGAAGAGGTCACGGTAACCAATGACTTGAGGAGAGTTCAGTGGGCAAGGATTGTTAATAGTGAGGGAGAATTAGCCCAGATGAGGGACCTGGTAATGTGTTCAATGTCCAAACTCCTTGATTGTGACTCACAGGAGGATGCAAATCTCATTATTCTCCATGTTCAAGATGAGTTATTTAAGAGACTAAAAAGGTTCTTTATTAAAAGAAAGTATACCCAGGAAGAATAGGACTGTGAAGGCAGGAACCTGGTATAACAGCTCATGTAGAAATGCTTATAAATCACTAGCGAGGGCCATCAGATCCAAGGAGCAGGGAAACATCAGAAAGACCAGAGTAAATGATAAGAAAGTGCAGTTGCAGGCGCAGAAGGAATGGGACGAAGACCGATGGCAGGAATTGATGTTGGCATGCAAAGGAAGGAACATAACCCAATTTTGGCAGCTAGTTAAATGGGGTAGTGGTGAACTGAAGCAGGTACAGAATAACCATGTTGCCCCAGTACAGTGGGTTGCACACTTTGAGGCACAGTTCCAGTCCACAAACTGTATGGAAGTGATCCACCAGTGGCAAATAACCAACAAACTCCTGTGTTTTACTAGTGTAGAGGTTGAGTCTGTGCTAAAATTAATTCCAAGAGGCAGGGCCCCTGGCCCAGACTGCATACCCGCCGATCTGTTCATAAAGGAAAAAGAGCTCTGGGTACCCTACATAAAGTTTTTGGCGAATGCAATAGCTAATGGTGCCCCAATTCCAGCCACCTGGTTTGGCGCGGAAATCCTGCCGATATATAAGAAGGGCGACCGCTCACAACCGGAGAATTACAGACCAATCATCCAGATAGATTCTGTTCAGAAGATTGTAGCCAGACTAGTGCTTGGCAGAATCCAGGCTTGGATAATTGAAAAAGATATTTTAACACCCCTAAAGGCGGGGTTTCGACCACACACATGTACCCTGGACCAGGTCTTCAGGTTCGTGTTAATATAATGGCGGGTGGTTATCATAGGAGGGGGCACAATATATGCGGCTTTCGTGGATTTAAAATCCGCATTCGACCTTGTCCCCCTTCCCCCGTGAAAATGTGGAATGCTTTATTGGAAATGGGGATGCCTCCGGAATTGGTGGCTATCTTGGTAAAATTACATGAATCAATTTATGGGCAGGTTCGGTAGGGGTAAATCGGGGGAGATTAAAGAGAGGTTTCCAGTATCGAAGGGAGTACGACAGGGGAGTGTGTTAGCTACTACTCTGTTTACCCTGTTCATAAACAGGGTAGTCAGGTATTTTATAAACCACCCCACTGATGATCCAACATTAGCCGGCATGAAAATACCCTTGCTCATGTTCGCGGACGACACCGTGATAATATCCAAGACAAGACAGGGGTTGTAGGCCGCCCTGTCACGGTTCGAGGTGTTTTGCCGCGAACATGAGCTAAGGGTTAATGTGGAGAAAACAAAGTTCATGGTGCTCCATAAATCCAAATCCATCAAAGGGAGAGTTTACATGAATGATGTGTCCTTAGATCAGACTGATGTGTTTAACTATCTGGGTATCACATTAAGTAGAAAGCTAAGTTGGAAGCCCGAAGTTGACACGTTAGCACTAAAGCATGCTCAATTAGCTGGTGCCCTGGTCAAGGAGCATAGGCTCTCACAAACTAAGCCCATTGCCCCCGTTCTGCAAATATACAATACCCAAATCAGCCCAGGAATATTATATGGCGCCGAACTGTGGGGCTTTGACAATTTAACCCCCCTTGTATTAGCACAAAATAAGTTTGTCAGATCATTAGTTTGCCTTACGCAATCCTCCCCTCTTATACCTCTTTATTTAGACCTGGGTTGCCACAATATCGAGGATGTTCCGCGTTTTAGACCATTGGCATTATGGAGGCGTCTTTGGACCACCCCAGAGCTCTCCCTGTATGCCAAGGCCTTACTAGAAGTAAGGAGGCTGGGTCGACTACATGCGATCCCTTGGTTGCACAACATTAGAACTATGTTGTCCGACATGGGGATGAGCATTTTGTGGGTAAATCCAGATGCCACAGTATTTCCTCGCAAGAAGATTTACAAAGCAACCTACTGGGATATGGTTAAAACTAAGAAGTTTTCCTCTCTTACAAAGCCGACATTGTGTAGGGAATTCCTTGAAGTAAAAGATTAAATCAAACTGGAAGCTTATTAGGACCTCATTTCTAGGCCAACTGACCGGAATCGTTACCACCAATTCAGGATAGGCTCTCTACCAGTAAGATCTTTCACAAGTAGATGGATCTCATCAATGTGCAATAAATGTATCATTTGCCATGTCCATAGTGAGACCATAGCCCACATTTTATTTGTCTGTCCAGCCTACCATCTCCCTATGACAAAATGGCTCAAACCTGTTTGTATGGTCCTGGGTATAAGGTCCGCGAAGGAAGCTATAAGGATCCTGAGGTCAGATGCTACGGACTTTTTTGTAATTGGTATGGCAGCATTTTTGAGATGGGTGTGGGCCATTCGAGCCAAGAAAATGGGGGTAGAGCAACCCTTATTGTAAAGAGGGACCATATTCCATTGTAAGAAATTGACCTTCAGATGAATCAAGGCTTTTGTATATTTGGTGGTATCTTGGTTTTAAGCTTATTTGATATGTTAAATGTTGAACGTCATGTAGTATTCTTATATTAAATGTTATTTCTTTTTATTAGCTAGAACCATGTTTTAAAAATGGACCTATATTTAATAATTATTCCATGAAGAATTTTGATTGTCGTAGTACTCATTGAAGAATGTTTTAAGGGAATTTGTTATGAGATGAAATACTTTTAGATATATTTTAATATTGAACGATCTTGTCTTCTATGATTGAACAATCGAAATAAAGACTATATTGAATTGAATTGAATATCTTATAAATTACAAATACAACTTTACACATAAAATAATATAAATAAAAATGTAATAAATATATATAACAAATAAAAAACATTACAATTACTTTTAATATTTTAACTACAATAACTAAAATAATACAAAAAACATTAGATAGTGTAGGGGTTAAAAATACTTTTCCAACTCCAAACAGTGCAACAGTAGAGAAAATGTTGGATAGTGTAGGGGTGAAAATTACTATTCCCACTCTAGTGAGTGCAACAGTAGGGAAAGTGTTGGATAGCGTTAGGGTTAAAATTACTATTCCAACTCCAGTGAGTGTAACAGTGTGCAAAATGTAGGATAGCATAGGGGTGAAATTAACATACTTATTAATTAAATACTATAAAAAAAATAACATATTAATAATTAATTAACAAAAATATTAATGATAAATATTAATAAAATTAAATCAATATTTACTTAAATAACATAAAATTACTTCTTACCCTATTTCACTATAAACGCACAACCCACTACCCATAAAAAATAACACAGTTCAATAAATTATCAATTAATCAATTGATAAAAATTAATCACCAATTAAAAATTAATTAACAATACATTAATAATCATAGAAAATTAATAACAATTAAAATGTACTTAATTATAATAAAATACTTCCCACCCTAATCCCTTATAAACCCACAACCCGGTACACATAACAAATAACACATTAAAAGTAATTATCAATTAACCAATTAATACAAATTAATTACCAATTAATAATTAATTAACCATAAATTAATAATCATTACAAATATATAACAATATTAATTCATTAATTATGAATAATTTACTTTCCACCCTATTCCCCTATAAACCCACAACCCTCTACGCATAAAAATGAACACATTTAGTTTAATATTCAATTAATCAATTAATACAAATTAATTACGAATTCATATTTGATTATCAATACATTATTTAGCAATAGCAATAAATACTAAATATTAATACATTATTTAAATTAATATATTTATAAATTAATCAATTAATAAAAATGAATTACCAATTAATTAATAATGAATTAATAATCAATAAAAACAACTAAAAATGTATTAATTAATTATAATTAAATTACTTCCCACCCTATTCCTAGATAAACCCACAACCTGCTCTGATACTAAAACACAAAATTTACTTACAAAAAATGGTAAACACATAACACTAATATAAATATTGATATTATTAACAACAATATTTTTGCTAACGCTATTACTTACTTCAATATTACTTACTTCGATATAAAAAAAATGGCATTACTTACCTTAAGGTCGATATTCTGGTCACCGATATTCTTGACTTCGATATTCTGTCCCTACGATATTTAAAACTCGATATTACTGTAGGTCGATAATAAAAAATCGATATTATGACTGCATACCTTCACGCCTGGGTGGCAGGTTCTACTGTTCCCTTGCACTAAATATTTCATAGTCCACTGCTTCTATAATCTCGAGTGTGCAGTGCACTGCCTCTCTCCCTGAAATCGTAGGCTTTATTGCCCTTGTCCATTAGAGCCTCAGACCCTGTTGTCCATGTAATACCGAGTGGTAGTGTCTACATACTCTTTTCAATAGAGTTTTTTGACTCAGTTGCCTCAGTCTTGGATGACAGCTCTACTGCACCCTGTCTTATACACTCTCAGGCTCTGCTACCAACCTGACCACACAGTAAAATAAAGGGAAGTTCTGCTCTTAAGGATTTCTCTGGAGGAAGTATGCATGTAGGGCTGGTTAGCAGGTGATCCTGACCAAAACGAAAAAGTCTTAACAAGAAAATGTATTCTTCCAATCAAAATTATTTCCAGTTCATAGAAAACTAGGCAGTTATACAGGATAAAAAAAATGGCAGAATCAATTGTAATTAAAAATTGCACAAAGTCAGTAAAAAGGTGGTTCTGCCAAAAGAACGTCACTATGTGATGATTTTGATTTGAATGCAGAATTTAATAAATGTAAAAACATCTGGAGTTGGAAAATTGATTTAATTCCCTAAATTATGTGCCATAGATATTTGGTTTAAAACAACCAAATGTTATTAATGGACTGGCTGCACTGCCCTTCACTGTGCTGCCATGCTCAGCTGTCTTTGTCAATAGGAGTGCCATTATCTGCTGTCCCTTCTCCGGGAAGCCATGTGCTGCCCATCTCCTACAGCCATAGGCTCTGTTGCAGCCCATCACCAGAGATGACAGGCTCTGTTGCCCTCTCCCTCTGGGTGCTACGTTCTTCTCAGCCAGAGGTGTCAGGTTCAGTTCCCCTTCTCCAGAGTGGGATCAGGCTCATATCTCTTTCCTTAGAGAGGATAACTTCTGAAACCCCTCTGCATGCCCTCTCCTGCCCTACGGGTATTACAAGAGGTTACAGAATAAGGTGCCAGGGAAGCACTGGCCTATAAAGCATTCACCTAACCTTGTTGTGTGGCAGACCTAGTACTCCTCAATTGGTGCATTTATTCCCTGTTTGATTGAGTACGTTGTATAATGAATGTGTGAGATATGATTGTGAAATGGCTGAATTGTGACAAAAGAAGGTATGTGTGATTTTTGTTCATTTTGGTGTCCACCTCCATCGTTGGTATATAATTTTGTTGTAATTGTGTCTGAATTTCAAATGATTTACTAAATAGGTATTTTATAAATAAACAGCTATTAAATAGCACCCGGATGCATTGAACAGTGGTCTATGCATTTTTTATAGTTTTTGATCCAAAGTAAGGTATCAGTATTGGCATTTCTTCTTGTTGTTTAACTTTATTAGGCTCAGCCTAACTGATTAGAGCCATACCCACTTTTGTTATTAGTATTGATAGCGGGAGCATTCCTGTGAGGTATTGTTTTTGACTCCTATTAGACAGGGTCGGTTGAAAATTAAGTTCCTTTCTTCCGTGGGTGGTGGTTGTTTCTTTCTTTATCACCTTATTAGTAGTATCATAATTACTATTATTATTTTTAATTCTGAATAAGATTGACGTTTTGACAAAAGGATCTATATTATGGCAGAGAAGGACACCTTTGCCTACAGTGAAGACCACATCAAGAAACTTTTGAGCGCTCCACCAGTATTCACTTCAGTTTCACTTAGTGTTTCAGCAACTACCCAGAACGAATCAGAGAAGTTATTGCATCTAAATAAAAAACAGATTAGAACAGACTTGCATGGTCACTTTTTATTGCAACACTTAAGAGAAGGGACCATCCCAGGTGGCCTTCAAATTCGGAACATCTCTGTAATTTTCAACGAGGATCCCATCTTTAAAAAAAGATTTAGTTTCTTCGAAACAAAATGCAGTAGACACCTGATGGTCCTTACTGTGGAAACAGCACTAAGAATTTCGCAAAAAGAACTAGAAGAGATTGCGCTTTTAGAATCAGAGATAAAAAATAATCAAACCATAACAGACTCTAAGGCTTTATTGGACAAGGTGGACTAGGAAATCCAGGAATTTAAGGATTACACTATTACACAAAAAACTAATCAATTCGAGAAGGACAAAAATAATTTCTCTTTAGACAACATTTATCCATTTCTACAGGCGGATTTCTATACAAAAACAGACTCAAGGAGATATTTATCAGATAATCGTGGTAGATCACATAATCAATTTATTACTTTTTCTGACACGTCATCGTCTTCCAGGGGGGAAACTGATAACAGTGACAGTAGGCTCAACCGAAACCGTAAATAGAATCAACCACAACAACAGGGTTGTACACCAAATTCTTTTTTAGGGAGAAGCCAGCCCAGATCAAGGGCAAGGGTGAGATACAACAATCAGCCATGGGAGATGACCACCCGCAGACAACACTACAAAAATTAGTGGTGTCTCCTATCTTTAATGTATCCAATAGACCATTAACTGGAGCTGAGGAAATTATTCTCGCAAAAGCACTGTCTTTTGTCCCATCTAAAAGAACAGATTTTGTGAAAATGAAAACTGAGTTCATCGAATTATGCCGGAAATTAAGATTAACTATGTTTTTTGCAGACAATCAATCAAAAACATCCCTGGAAGTAACAAAAATCAACTTTCTGTCCACCAGGAAATAGTGTACCAAAGGAGATCATTTTATTTGAAAGAACGGTTCTATTCGCAATCTCAGAGATGGAGAAAAATAAAAGTTTTGTTAAATTTAACACCTCGAAAGAACAAAAAGATGCATTGGCTACATTAAGGAATGACCCATCAGTGACAATTAAGCAGGCTGACAAAGGGGGATCAATAGTAGTATGGGACACTATTGATTATACCACCGAGATCATGAAATAACTAAATGACTGCGCCTGTTATAGAAAAATCCCTAAAGATCCTACCGGAGACCTTCAGAATCAACTATTCACCATCTTGAAGGAAGGGTTTGACCAAGGCTTCTTGGGCCCCAAGGAATTTGACTTTCTACAAAATAAACACCCGAGGACTCCGGTGTTTTATATCTTGCCAAAGATTCACAAAAATGAAACAAATCCGCACGGAAAACCTATTGTTGCTGGCTGTGAATCTTTGCTAGAACCAATCGCGAAATATATGGATTGCTTCCTAAAGGAATTTATGAGTCACATGGTTTCTTATCTCCCTCCAGGACACGACAGACTTCATAAACAAATTGGATGAGGTTAGGTTCAATAAAGAAGAGGATCTAATGGTGACATTGGACGTCACTTCTCTTTACACTCAAATCCCCCAGGATGAAGCGGTGGCAGTGCTTTCCCATTATCTAAAGAAAAGAACAAGACCAGTATGAGTGCCAACCCAATTTATATTGGACTAGCAGTCGGTCCCGACGTTGTCCGGGTATGAATTGCTGCCGGCCAGTAGTATATTGTTTTGTAGAATTTCGTTTAGAGAGCATTTCTTATCTGTGACAGGCCTGTGAAACGCTCCGATTCACAGTGCACTGCTGATGCACTTAAGAGTGCGCATTTAGTGGTGTGTGAACTACTTTATTTTTCCTTGCAATATTATATAGCGCGAACTCGACAACATGGTATGAGCACAATTTACATTACAGAAGAACACATTCATTTGTGGTAGGCACGGGGAGACAAAGCAATTTGCCTGGAATCACAGGATGTTGAGCTGATGCCGAGATTCGAACGTAGCTCCCCAGCTCTAAAGTTTGCAATTCTAGAACTTGTGGCGGGAGGTGTGTCTAAAAGTGTATGTCGGTGCTGGCCATCAATGAGAGAGACCTGTGCATTTTTCAAATGGGTGGTGAAAAAATATGAGTATGTTGCTGGAGATGTGGGCCGCCGTGCCACCAATGTACTTACCGGGGGAGGGTAAACTCACTCCCCCGGTAAGTACTCCGCATACTTTCCTTACGAATGTACCATGACTCCGCAATGCCATTATAACGCATGGCATTACATTTTATATGCTTTTACCACGCATACATTTACAACGAAATTCGTTGTAAATGCATGAATGGTAAAAGCATGTTTTTTTAACCCCTTCAGTGCGGCGCGAATTTACGCGCTGTGCTGTAGGTTCTAATGAGCCTATGGGCTCATGACGGAACGGTTCCGTCATGAGCACAGCTCAACCGACGCTCATGAAGGAACCGTTCCGTAATGAGCATGGAAGGGGTTAATGTTTGGATAAGGTAAGTATGGGTATAGGGGTATATGTTTTGGGGTACTGAGGTATGTGTTTTGGGGTGTTTGGGTATTTTAAGGGTTCAGATAATAGTTTTGGGTTATGGGGTACAGGGGTAGTTTTAGGGTTTAAGGATAGGTATGGGTTTTGGGGTACAGGGGTATTTTTAGGGTTCAGGGCTAGGTTTGGCTTTTGGGGTCAGGGGTATTTTTAGGGTTCAGGGGTAGGTTTGGGTTTTGGGGTACAGGGGTATTTTAGGGTTCAGAGGTAGGCTTGGTTTTTGGGGTACAGTGGTATTTTTAGGGTTCAGGGCTAGGTTTGGATTTTGGGGTACAGGGGTAGTTTTAGGTTCAGGGGTAGGTTTGGGTTTTGGGGTAAAGGGGTATTTTTAGGATTTAGGGATAGGTTTTTGGGTTTTGGGGTACAGGCTATATTTATAGGGTTAAGATGGGTTAGTGTTTAAGGGTGTTGGGGTATTTTAAGGAGTAAGGGTGGGCTATGATTATGGGGTGCAGGGGTATTTAAAGGGAGCAGGGTGGGATTAGCCCACAACATGAGACATGGCATGAAGGGCGGATCGTACCACACCCCCCCAGCATTTGTCACGCCCCCAGCACACGCCCACAGCACAACGCAGACACGCCCACAAGGGACTACATTGCTGGCACGGTTCTTTTACCTTTTAAATGTATATGGTGGGCGTCTGCATAGCCTATGTCCTTCTGCTCCAACTGCCCTTTCCAACGCTGTATTGGGTATTGTGATTGGTGCTGTGGTCCCTGAGATTACCCGCCTCAAAGGTTTGGGCTCTCTCCTTATTATATTAGTATGGATTTAGCGTCCTTTGCCCTTCGACTTCACATTTCGTAAGGAATTTTTCTTCCAAATTAAGGGAGTGGCGATGGGGTGCCCATTTGCCCCGCAGCTGGCAGTACTGTTTATGTCACTGTATGAAGACACTTTTGTCCACAGTAATAATCCATTTTCCAAGTACATCAGAACGTGGCTACGTTTTATAGATGAGGTTTTTATGGTATGGACAGGTGGAGAGGAACAACTAACACTTTTATTTCAATTGGTTAAATGCCAGAACAGTAGACATCAAGTTTAGTATCTCACAATCGGCAAACAAAATTTCTTTTTTGGATGTTGAGGTATACCCTGCAGAAGGAAGGTTGGTTACAACATTATACACGAAACCAACGGACAGAAATAAGGCTCTGTTATTCTCTAGCAACCACCCAAGAAGCCTGCGGGAAAACTTGCCGTATGGCCAGTTTTTACGAATTCGTAGGAATTTTTTCTATAATGATGACTACAACCTACATGCGGGCAATCTGGTAACCAAATTACGTGAGCTTGGCTACCCCAAAAAATTGGTCAAAAATGCTGAGTTATAAAAAGCTCAGAGTCCCAACTCAGTGGAAAATCAAAGATATATCCACTCGAAATGAAAATTCATTAGTGGTAACTATACCAAACCATAGCATGCCCCCAAAGGGCGGGAGAGGTAAAGGTTCAAATTGGGTATCTAAATTTATGTACGAAGATTATGTACCATCCCAATAATATTAACATAACAATAACCACATTCAAGAAAACACATTAAAAAATCAGTGACGGGACCCCTACTGTAGTCCAATCATTAATGCACATAAAATTCATCAATTGGAAAGACAGACGAATTCACAAAAAGTGTTTGGTAAAAAATTTGATATACAATTTATTCATGCACTCGTACATAATTCATAATACAAATTACAATATTAAAACATTAATGAACAAATAAAACATTTTGTTAAGAATAAAAAAGAATCAAAGAATCAAAGAGTCGACGCGGCGTTTCGGTTTTCTTTTTGAACACCTTCTTCAGGACTGATTCTTGTTCCAGATGGAGAAAATTATCTCTACTGGATGGTGCTTGTTCAATTTCGTTTTTATGGGTTTTTCTATGATTTCCCCATTCCGAAAATGCTTTGCTGAATATGCAATTTCTTGTTGTTTCCTTTTGTTTCGATGTATGTGTGTCATTTACTGCCAGGCGGAGCCACCGGTTTATTATCCAACCAACATCAATAGGAAGATTCCATATGTTTGAGCAACAGAATTTAGCCTCGAAACCACTTTCAATTCGGTTCGATTTGCTTGAATAGGCCCCTTGGTTTGTAGGTTCCTTTTCTTATAATATCGGCCTCCCTGCTCCTCTCTCCTGGCAGACGACCCTCCTGTTATTCGGTGGCATCACCACCACGGAAAGGCATCTGTTTAGGGCAATGCTAATATGGCTGGCGGTGTCTAATAGACACCGCCACCATTTTAAACCTTTTCTGCCCCGGTCGCCTTGCGGTCTTTCCCTCCGCCGCGGTCCCCCCGCCATCCTAATATGCAAGGGGGGATTTAGGTGCAGATTGCGGGCGGATTGCCCCCGCCAGGCTGGCGGTAGCTACCGCCAGCATGGCGGGGGCAATCCCCCCGCCATCCTAATGGGCCCCTAAATGTCTGATCTGGCCTATTCTGTCTTCATACTGTAAAAACTGCAGCTGTTCAATCCCATTAATAGTAAAAAATGGGCAAAGACACATCCCATTGTGAAAAGGAATGGGAAGGTCTGGGCTGTCAGTTCCTGTCTCTAATGGAGCGCTGGACTCCGATGCCTCACTCTGCAGAGGTGCCATACTCTTCTGTCATCCTCAGGGACTCCATGGCAGAGGCTCAGAGCTAAGCACCCACTAAAAGCTACTTCACCTGCAGAAAGTTCTAACTCAGCCAAAACACTTTAGGACTACTTTTTCAGTTGCAACTAGTGAGGTATATGTGGACTCTATGGGGCCGATTATGATGGCGATAAATTCGCCATCACCCTTAAAATTCCCACCACCAAAATAGGATGGCAGTGGGAAGGGAAAAGGTACCTCGGCGGACCGAAAGACTGTCCGCCGTGGTTGCGGGACCAGGTACAAGGGGGCAATGGAGGTGGTGCCGTGCAGGCACCGCCGTGGTTATTAGGATGCCTGTCTTTTGCGGCGGAGTTTCCGCCGCAAAAAGACAGGTGGAAAATGCCTTGGGGGCCTGTTGCAGGCCCCCCTGGGGTGGTGGGTGGGGTGTTGCACGTGGGGGGTACCTATGGTACCCCCCTACATTTGCATGTACAAGGTGTCAGACACCGCACGGTGCCTGCCATGTTATACATGCAAATGTAAAACATGTATTTTTACATTGTGGCGGGTGGCCACCCGCCACAATTTATTTATTATTTATTTATTATCAGATTTGTAATGCGCATGGCTGCCTCAGCAACGAGGCATCCCAGTGCAACCAGACCCAAAAAAGCACAGGCATAGGAGAGCAACCTGAAAATGAAACATTAGAAAGCGGAAACAGCCAAGTTTTTATGGATTTACTAAACGCAAACAAGTTAGGAAAAGCTCTAATATGAGCCGGGAGCAAGTTCCAACGTTTTGCCGCTAAAAATCGGAAGGAACGGCCCCCTGCCCTCGCTCTCCAGACTCGGAGCGTACAGACGAGCGCAAGGTCGGCGGATCTCAATGCACGCCCGGGCACATAAGGCGTCAGCAGGCCAGATAGTCCATTAGGGGCTTGTTGCATCAAAATCTTGTGTGAGATGCACAGCACCTTAAACTGAATACGCCTTTCGATGGGTAACCAATGAAGCTTGGGGAGCACATGCGCCACTGAACAAGATCTCGGTAAGGCCACCAGGAGGCGCACCGCCGCATTCTTGAACTCTTTGCAGACATTTAATACTGGCTTTGTTAGCGCCTAGATATAAATAGTTACCATAGTCGAGCCTGGAGAGAATGGACGCCTGAACAGTGGTCTGACGAACTATGGCAGGGAAAAAACCAAGCAGGGGTCTCAACCCGCGCAAGAGCCCAAAACAGATAGTGGTAACAGCTTTTGTCTGTTTCTCAAACGTCAGTCCATTATCAAACCACATACCCAGGTTCTTCACAGCCTCCTTAGGTAGCGGGGCAGGTTTCAGACAGTCCGGCCACCACTGCTCAGACCATAACTCCCGATCCCTGCCAAACAGCAAAATCTCAGATTTACTGGCATTTAACTGTAAACAGGTTGCCGCCATCCAATCTGAGATAGCCAGCAGATCCTCCTTGAACTTCACCAAGTTGATACAACAATTTCTTGAAAAGACAATTACTAACTGGGTGTCGTCGGCGTACGACACCAATGACAACCCCCTGCTTTTTGCCACTTCTGCCAGGGGTCGTATATAAAGATAGAACAAAAGTGGGCTCAGAATAGAGCCCTGTGGTACCCCCTGGCACAGGGCACATTCCTGGGAATGAAAAGGTGGTGCTGAGACCTAGAAGGACCGTTCCTCCAAAAAAGACCGGATCCAATCCAAGGCCCCATCCCTAATCCTGACTTCCCAGAGGCGTTCAAGGAGAATCACATGAGACACCGTATCAAAGCAGCGCTTAGGTCCAATAGGACCAAGGCCGCCGAATCTCCCACATCCAACCTACTCCGGATGGATTCCGATACTGCCAATAGCGATGATTCCGTGCTATGCCGTGGTCGAAAACCATGCTGTGATGAATCGAAAATATTATGCTGTTCGATCAATTTGGAGAGGGTTGAGTTGACATGTGCTTCCACCAACTTAGCCAAAAAAGGCAGCTGGGAAATGGGGCAATAGATGCCAGGGTCTTTTGGATCAAGAGAGGATTTTTTTATCAAAGGAATGATTTTGGCATGCTTCCACGCCCTAGCAACAGAGGCTGACCTCAAAGATAAATTAGCCAATTCAAGACTCACAGGAGCGATCAGTGGGTGAAACTGGAGAAAGTATGCAGGTGACATAGGGTCAGCTGGAGAGCCTGACTTGATTTCATGACACATAACCTCAAATTCCCGGGGCGTCAGCAATGGAAAAGATGACAAACAATTGCCCACCACAGTGTCCAACCTTCCAGGCTCCACTACTTTTTCTCGTGAAATGGATGCCTCAGCGAGGCCACAACAAATCTGCTCCACTTTATTCAAGAAATGTTGTGCTAATACCTCGCACTGGCGATTGGAAGCTATAGGAGAGGCTCTAGAGGCGCCCGCACTCTTCATATTATTGAGCAGGGAAAAGATGGTCTTTGCGGGGTATGGGCAGGCCAAGATCTTCTGAGTTACACACTCCGTCCGCGCTCTACGAATAAGCTTGTGATATTTCTTAACCGCCGCCCGATATTCTGCTTTTGCAGATGCCTCATAAGAGCGGCGCCAAGCACGCTCACCCTGCTTGCAGCCCTTGTTTGCCTGAGTTAGTAAATCATTAAACCACGGATTAGAGGGCCCACGTCCCCTTACACCCTGTATAGCCGGTCTACAGATAACCAAACTGGCCATCAGCCATTCTTGAAACCTCAAATTCACCCCCTCAATATCTCGGGGTAATTGAGGTCTATGCTCCGCAAGCCAGACAGATAACAAATCACAATGTAAACATACAGGATGCGCCTGCCAGTGTGGAGGGCGCATCCTAATTCATTTTGGGGGACCGCCGCACCTATGGCGGGTGGTTCCTTTTGCACCAACGATGGTCGTAATCGGCCCCTATGATTCCTGTTACAAGATGGGCAGAGCTGTATTGGATTGGGGGTGTTATGGAATACTGTTAAAGGCAACCACAAGTGATCCAGTGATTCTGGACCCAAAATGAACTTGTCTGGAAACAACGGACCCTATTTCACAGAGTCCTGATCCACACCTGATCAATCCATTGGCCTAACAGCTAGGGCGCTCGACCTCGGACCTGGGGATCTGGGTTCGAGTTTCGGTAACAACGCCAAAACCTCCTGTGATTCTGGGCAAATCACTTAATCTCCCCGTGCCTAAAATGAAAGTGTGTCCTCATGTAACGTAACTGGAAAATATGTAAAGCGCTCTGATACCTGATTCGGTTCGGGTCTAGTTCGCGCTATATAAAACTCTGCAAAAAAAATAATAATAATAAAAAAGGAGAAGGACAGTGGCTGGCACCCTGCACCACCAGGTTGGAAGCAAACAAAGCCCCTCCCAAAGAGGACACAACCCCAGATATCCTCTAAGGCTCCTCCCAGTATATCCCCTGACTGCACCAGCCCCCTCAGATATTTACCATATGTTCAGAGCAGGTGGAAACACCAGAGCTAAAAAGCCCATAAATGGTGATAGCCTGCACTAAAGGACTTGATAGTTCCAGATGTTGCAGGGCATTCCACATTCTGATGAGTTTAATTTGTGATCTCTGTTAACTTGCAGGTGTTACCAGTTAGAAACGGTCATTCCAGCACTCTTATCTCCTTTGGAATTAATGGGAAACTCGAAATGAGGAATGTGTGGCTTAGAGATGTGATAGTCGCCTCTGCCTGGATTTCTTTCTGAGTCACTTGGCTCCACCTGGGAACCACTTCAAGGGCACATGCTTGAGAGCCCACACAACTGCATTGACACAAGTTACCAAGTCATACTCCTTTCTTCATTGGACCTCCTTTACTGGTCCCAGAGAGGCCATGATGTACCAGGGCTCTGGGTAGCAAATAATGTAGCAGTTGTTGCCTACTGTACTGCAGAAGCAGTGTTTATGTTTCTTTTAATGAGGCTGGGAAACAGTCCAAACCTTTCATCTTCTCGGAGGAAGAACTCTCATACAGCATCTACTTCTCTTTGCCATTTCAATTACCGAAGCATTTCTCAATGAATCTGCTCTAAGGATGCTTTTTTTTAATAAGAGTTTATTCAAGGCTTGCAGTTAAAGGGGAAGATGTAATGATTAGAAGCTGCGAGGGTCAAAATGAAGAAACTGGCAGATAAAAAGAAATAAAGAGTGAAAAAGAGAACAAGAGTGAGAGAGAAAGAGATAGAAAGAGACATACTATATTACAAAAGAGAGCAGATAAAAAATACGCCTGCAGGGGACTGGACACTAGATGCCGCTTCAGGTCAGGAATGGAGAGAGGCAGCAGCTACACACACACACACACACACACACACACACACACACACACACCCACACACACACACAGGGTTGAACATGGGCAGGGAAGAAGTGACTGCATGAGCTCCGTATAAAGAAACCCCCACACTCACCTGCCAGTCTCACAGTATTATTATTTCAGGACATGGGCAATGGGACCCGTCATCTGGTGATGAAGGTGGTGACCGGAAATTTTCGGTGAAATGCTAAAGCAAACATCAAATCAACAAATTTCCTAATCATATGATGAGAAATCCACAGGGGGAATCACCCCCCAAGAAAATGCGTACAACATCAAAAGTAAAACTTGTGGAAATATTTTAGTCAGTTTATCCCAAACATATGTCCAGAACTTTTGGATAAAAGGACATTCGAAAAACATATGTATAAGATCACTGTTATCATGAGCACAGGACCCACACTTAGTCCGCCCGCCATACCCTCGGGAAAAGGGACCGTCCGCTGAGGGTGCGGTAGTCCTGCACTCCCGATTAGTATGCGCCCGCCACACTGGCGGGTGCATGGCGCATCTGCAACATTGCGGCGGGTGGTGCAGAGAACACCGCCCGCCGCATTGCCACACCCCCCTGGAGTCCCTGGAGGCCTGTAACGGACCCCTGCAAGCCGACTCTGCTTGCCTTTCCGTGGCGGCATGTTCACGGCCACATTGTAACCAGGCGGAAAAGCGACGGACGGTCTTTCCGTCCGCCGCGGACTCCCCAGCCATTGTAATATGACGGGGGGGGGTCTTTGCTGCAAGGATGGCGGGCGGATCACCCCCGCCGGGCCGGCGATGACCGCCGCCTGCCATCCTAATGGGACCCCTAGTATTATAGAGAATTTAAAGTTATATAAATGTATTGGAATGATATAGAATCTGCTGCAGAGATAATATAGTGTTTGTGTTTGCCAAACAAGACGAAGTATGAATTTTAGCCCATATTAATTTCCAAGTGTGAGTTGAAAATTCCTGATGTAAATCAGATTCCCACAAGAGCTCTATTTTAGATTTGGTTGTTAATTTAGATGCACCAAGCAATAATCTGTATATGCTAGAAGCTTTTATTTGTGAAGAAAAATCTATTGAGGGAGGAGGTTGCGTGTTTGGAGCTATATCAGATTGTTGAGATATGTAGGAGAGAAGAAGAGGTTTGAGGCACTGAAAATGAGAGGCATATTTAATAGATATATTATATTTTCCTTGTATGTCGGTGAAATCTAACAGAGAGCCTTTAGAGAATAACTGTCTGACGACTATAATACCTTTATTAATCCATTCTTTCCAAATAAGAATTCTATTATTTAATTTAATGTGTGAGTTGTACCAAATTGGGGTTTGTAAAATGTTTTCAGAAGGGAAGTGGGGTAAAAAAAATCAGAAGTTTGGAGATAGCTTTAGAATGGGTGAGTATAGGAGAAATACAACCTTTTGGAGGTTGGGTGATAACGGTTCGCATCCTTGAAGGCATATGGTAAAAATTGCGCATGTTCAAGTTGCCGCCCGACTGTTGAGGAGTCTGTATGAGTATCGGAAATGGAGACCCAAATATGTTTTAATGTGAAAGCTAAATGGAGGTTAGGGAAATTCACCCCCCCTTAATCTTTGGGTTGTTGAAGGCGTCAAAGCAATTCTGGGTTTACATTTGTTCCATAAAAATTGAATCAAAGCACGATTAACGGTTTTAAAGAAAGAGTGAGGAAGGGATATTGGAAGCATTGGCAAATAAAAATTAACAATAGGTAACAACATCATTTTAATTGTAGCCTGTCTGCCCCACCAGGACAAAAATAAAGGAGACCAGCCTTCTATAAGTGCATTAACTTTAGCCATAATCTCTTTAAGATTTATCTTAATCATTTCTTTAATGTTGTTGTAATAGATGACGCCTAGACATTTAATACCCTTTGAATTCCATTTGAAACCAGAAACTTTGAACATATCAGGAAGACAATATTTATTCAATTGTAAAACTTCAGATTTATCTATATTACGTTTATAACCTGAAACAGCCAAATATGTAATAGTGAGAAAAACTCTGGTAAATATATAGAGAGATGGAGGCGCTAGGGGGCGCACAGCGGAATGGCTGCCTGAGCTGCAGCTCCGCCGGGCGATCATCAACTGGGTGGTCGTTTGCCGTTATCGCTCCCGCTAACCGCTCTCCAGGCACATCAGCTGTTGGGGGAAGATGTGCTGCGCCGATTGCGGTACGGCACACGCTCCAAAGAACGACCATTAAGTACTCTCACTCCGTGTGAAACTTTGGCGCGTTTGGCTGCCTGACAAGATGGCCGACACTGGTGGACAGCCGTCGGACGAGCATGGAGCCGACAGCGAATAATCACCCTCCCACGCCAGCGATACCACCGCAGGGGTAAGGACCTACTCCCTGAGCCTTCCGGTATCGGTGTCTCGCCCCCTGCCCAAGCGGGTGACAGGGTGCTTCTGCTGCGTCCCAGTACACGATGCCTGACAATATGGCGGCGGCCGGCACCGGACAGAAAGGACTGTCGCCTTTTCTCCGGCAGACACAAACCCACCTCTTCCTGGCTGGTTTCCCGGCGGGATACTGCGCTCTCTGCTGCCTGTAGCGCTACTGTACGGGCGCAATCGACGTGAATACTGCGCAGGCTATGTTGAGAGGGCAGGTCGGCGTGGAGTCAGGGGGATCCCACAGCACATGCCAGCAGCCACAGGAATGATGGGGTCCGGGTGTTAACCGGCGCGCCAGTTTGAAATCGACTGCCCCGAGGACTGCACTAGCGCGTGACCGGTAACTAACCGTATTGCGCCGCGCTGCGACGTGGGACAACCGCTGGCGATCTCCCCCATAGCCACACAATTGGGTGGCTAGCTGTGGTGGCCCCTTGCTAATCTGTGGAACAATATCGTAAAGATTGCTGTGCACCCTGTGAGGTGCACCACGGCGGCCGCAGCTAGAGTCACGAGGGCATCTGGGCCCACAAGCAAGAAGATAACATCTCCAACCGCCAACATGGGAAAGCCAGAAAAGCAACAGCAGAAACTATCGTTTGAGAACAAAAAGGCGACGAAACACACGGGAGATGTGGGGGACGACAGCGATAATACCGGGCCTGCGCCGAACAGCAACATAGAGAAGATTCTGTTGGCGATCCAGTCCAATTTGCAGGATATAAATGGCAAGCTGGATAATCTGACTTGCAGAATGGACAACATGGCCGCTCGACAGGAGAAGCATGGTGAACGTTTAGATGAGGCCGAAACAAGAATATCCGCGGTCGAGGATGAAGCGCGGGCCTCCACTTCAAAGTGCGCAGGTATGGAACGTCTCCTGGAGGTGATCAAAGCGAAGGAGGAGGATTTGGAAGCGCGCTCGAGGCGCAATAACGTACGCATCGCAGGCCTGCCGGAGACTACCAACACAGGGAGGATGGAGACCTACATTGAGAATCTGTGCAAGGATCTATTTGGTGCGGAGGCCTTATCGCCACTTTTCATCGTGGAGCGGGCACATAGATCGCTGGCCCCGAGACCACCGCCTGGTGCCACACCGAGGCCAGTAGTGGCGCGGATCCTCAATTATCGTGACAGAGACACGATCCTTCGACTTGCAAGGGAAAAGGGGAAAATTCAACATCAAGGTAACTCCTTGGAGTTCTATCCAGACCACACGGTAGCGGTCCAACAGGCCCGAAAGGAGTACACCGCCGTGAAGGCCAAACTGCGTGACCTGAACATTGTGTACTCAATGTTGTATCCAGCAAGACTCAGGGTGGTATGGAAGGAGAAAGCGATTGTGCTGGCGACACCAAAGACAGCCCAAGACTTTGTAAAAAAGGTGCAGCGCGAGATAAGGGACGACTTGCAAAAGGACCAACATCAAGACTCGGATTGACACCAGTGGCTAGATTCCAGATCAACCAGCGGTGAGTTGTATTGTGCTGTTCACCTATGTGTGTCATAACTCGGCCGCTGATATGTGCTCTGGTGGGACGAAAATGGCGCCGGACTCTTGCATGCAGTGTTCTAGGGATGGTGCTGTACTGACTGTCTAACTGGGTGTTGGTCGACTGTTGGGGCAGCCGGGACTGCGGTTCATTTGTATAGTAATGATTTTGTCTATGGCTTTTGGCTGCCCCACTTTACCGTGCCCCCCTTCACACTGCACTGACTGCTGGAGGAGGATTGGCGGGGCGCCAGTTTACTGACTCAAAGCCGGCGGACTGGATCCCGCCCTCAGTACCCATTATTGTATCTTCTCATCGTGCACACTAAGGTGAGACGACCATATGGCTGATGAACCTTGTGTAATGTAGGCCGGTAACTATGCATCCACCTCTGCACGTCTAAGACAATGCTACTATTGCCGACCGCACATATACTATATGGGGTATTTAAGACACGGGTCGAGATGTGAACTGTACTGATTACTGCCGTATGCTGGAATTGATGTCAACTGGTTCTGCCCCTCACATGGGGATATTGTTGTGACGTTGTTGGTGTGTTATTGGGGAGTGATGGGGGCGGCGGTGAACGATCACTCAAACTGCGTAACTAAACTGTTACTATAGCATCGCCTGCACCCGTCTATCGGGTGGAGAGTTGTGCTCCTAGCGGACCTCCATGAGGGTAAAACCCACTAAGAGTTCTAATCTGGGCACTGTATTTATGGTTAATAGTTCTGGGGAATGGTGCACTGTAGGGGTGAGGCTTCAGCAGATTGGGGTTGCTGGAGTGGGTGGGTTGTGGGGTGGGGGGTTGTTTAAATGTATGCAAAGACCGACAGAGTTCAAGGTATCTATCCTTTTTGTTCCCCTGTGGGTACGGACTGCCATTGTAGTGCTTAGGCTTTATGCTAATGATCGGCTAACAAACCTTCAGGTGTTGAAATGGGTAAAACTGTCAAGTAATGTATTAATCGATATTGATGGGTTCTAGGGGTACGGGTAGGAGAAGCTTGAACATTATTACCTGGAACATTAGAGGGTTCTCACAACCTCGTAAAATCAGGCAGATTTTTGCTAGCCTGGAGAGGTGGAATGTAGACATAGCGTTCCTACAGGAATCACACCTAGCACCATGCACTCACGCACAATTTGGGACGAGGTGGGCGGAGGCGGCCTACAGGGCCTCATACTCCTCCTACTCTAGAGGGGTGATCATATTGATTAAGCGGGGGGTTGGTTTCGAGTCTCACCACGTTACACAAGATCCCTCTGGCAGGTTTGTGTTAGTATCAGGTACACTAAGGGGACAGCGAGTAACGTTGTTTAATGTGTATGGCCCGAACACTGACGCTCCGGACTTCTTTCGGGAAGCCTGGGACCACTTGCAACGACATACTAGTACACACATATTATGCAGGGGTGACTGGAATATGACCCTACAAGACGGCTTGGACCGCTCATCTAATTCCCAGGAACAACACAAACAATCACGCTTACTGGTGAGTCACATGATGAAAGACCTAGCTCTGGAGGATCTCTGGAGGCTGAAACACACTGACGCACCCGGGGCCACACACATAACAGCATCGCATAACAGCTGGTCCAGGTTGGATTACTGGCTAGGCTCTAAGGAACTGGCACTATGGGTTCGTCACCTGCAGGTACTACCCCGCACGCTATCGGACCATAATCCGGTCCTGTTACAACTAGAAATTCCACAATACACACCCCCTCCCTTTCAATGGCGCTTCAATTCACAAGCCCTCACTGACACGGTGTATGCAGACACCATTAAAAAAGCGATTAGGGATTACTTTGACATTAATGCACAGACTACTGATGACCCGTGTCTCCTCTGGGAGGCATTTAAAGCCACGATCAGAGGGGTCTGTATTAGCACAACAATAGGGGTACTGAAGGATATTAGGGGCCAAATTCACCGTTGCGAGCAACAGATGAGAGACTTGGAATCGTTGTATGAGGCAACTCAGGATGTTTCCCTTCTATCTAAGTTGCGCGAAGTGCACACTGAACACGCGGACTTCCTGGAGTCCGAAATAAAGTACCGAGATCGCAAACACTTAGCTAGATCCTTTGGAGAGGGGGGTAGGCCGGGGGCTGCATTAGCCCGGAAAATCTGTGAAGGCCGTGGTCCAACAGCGATACTCAAAGTGAGGACTAGGGAGGGCATACTGCAAACGCACGCTACAGACATATTGAAATGCTTTGTCGACTCCTTTGGGTCGCTCTATCAGTCACAACCCACAGCTCCTGCGGCAGAAACGTATGACTACCTACACAATGTGGCGATTGGCTGGCTGTCGGATGCGCACAGGGAATACCTAGCTAGGCCCATCACGGTGGACGAGGTGACCGAGGTGATCGGGTCTCTTTTTATAAACAGTATGCGGACGTCCTTGCGCCACATTTGGTGGCCATGTACGGCACCTCCTTTGAAAAATCGATGCTCCCCCCCACACTGCGAGAGGCCATGATCATCGCTCTCCTTAAACCATCCAAAGATCCGGAGGAGTGTGATTCATACAGACCACTATCTCTGATCAATGTGGACTCAAAAATCCTTGCGAAACTGATAGCGGGGCGACTGTCCCCCCTAATGACTAGTCTAGTCCTGCCGGACCAATCTGGCTTTGTGCCAACCAGATCAACCACACATAACACCAGATCCCTGTTTGCGCTCTCACACTATCTTCAACCCTCGGTTAAAGCGGTGGCTGTCATGCTCGACGCCGCAAAAGCGTTCGA
Organism: Lissotriton helveticus; assembly: GCF_964261635.1. NCBI lineage: Eukaryota > Metazoa > Chordata > Amphibia > Caudata > Salamandridae > Lissotriton > Lissotriton helveticus. The sequence continues at coordinate 940,624,901 of NC_136067.1, forward strand.
TTCCATTGAATGGCGCTACATGCTTACAGTCCTGAATAGAATGGGGTTTCCTAAACGGATTGTGGACTGGATCTCCTTGCTCTATACACAACCGTGTGCCAGGGTTAAAATTAATGGCTATGTGTCGGACAAATTTGCAATTGAACGGGGCACGAGGCAGGGCTGTCCGCTCTCGCCTCTCTTGTTTGCTCTAGCGCTGGAGCCGCTGGCCTGCCTAATACGTCAGAACTACAAAGAATCTGCTTTGCAATTTATAGCCAGACCACTACACATATCGCTATATGCGGACGATATGTTGCTATATGTTCGTGACCCAGAGACGCACCTAAACCCATTGTTAAGGGAATACATCAGATTTGGCGGACACTCGGGGCTAGCGATCAATTGGGCTAAATCCTCTATTATACCCCTTACGGACACCACCTCCCCCTTTGCTGTGGATTTTCCGTTGGAGTGGCAACGAGACCCGATTAGATACCTGGGGGTCATGTATCACAGAGACCCAGAGGAGGTCCTGCGAGCGAACTACGGGGTGGTACTCTCAAGGCTGGAGGACAGCATCCAACGCTGGATACATTTGCCACTATCGCTGGCCGATAGGATAGCAATTGTTAAAATGAACGTGTTACCTAAATTGTTATACTTGTTTACTAACATACCGATCACGCCGCCACAAGCAATATTCCGTCGCATTAACTCCCTGGTGAGGACCCTGATATGGGCGGGCAAGCAGGCCTGTGTTGACCTGCAGACTCTGACACTCCCATTTGCACAAGGAGGCTTCAGTGTGCCCGATTTCCTTCTATACTATCTCTGTGCACAGGCGCAATATGCGGCATACTGGTACCATACGGTCCCATACATCACACATGTGGCTATAGAGGAGAGTGATGCGCATCCTGTTCCCCTCTCGGCAATAATCTCGCATGCACGTCCCCCACTACATGGCAGGGATATAAACACGGTGGATACTACGATCAAAGCGTGGCACAGGCTTGGGCAGCTGGCGCATAAAACCCCACTGTACGCGCCGGCCATGCCATTACACCATCACCAGGCACTGTCGGTTACAGGGGAGAAAGTCGGAATGAACTTGCTGAGCAGGGCTGGAATTGACAAACTGGGGGATGTATTCCGAGGGGGCACATTCGTGCGCCTGGACCAACTGACTTATATACAGAACCAAACCCCCATGTTTCGCTTTACGTATTATAGGCTGACCAGAGCATTGAGAGAGCATTACCCGTTGTTTCCATCAGAACCAGAATGCACCACTGCAATTATTGATCACAACTAACGACTTATCCCACTTAGTATCTAGGCTGTACTCAGCTGCACAAACGGAATTAGCAGGACACGCACTGAAGGCCAAAGGGCGGTGGGACACAATCTTAGACACACCATTGACAGATGTAGAGTGGACCAGCGCTTGCGCCCTGACACAAATGTTGACACCTAACGGTAACTTACGAATTATTCATTTTAAATTTCTCCACCAGGTGTACTACACGCCGACAAAACTGCTTAGATTCGGGTTACAAGAAGAGGACAGGTGTAAAAGATGCAGCAGGGAGGGAGCGGGGTTTACACATTTGGCCTGGGACTGCGCCAAAATAGCGAGGTACTGGGTGGAGGTCACTGCCACATTATCGGTCATACTGGAGGAAGAGGTGCAGTGCACGCCCAAGGTCTGCTTGTTGGGAATAGTGCCACAATTTAGAGCATTAAAACGCAGGTTTTGTGCGATAGCCTTATTATTAGCGAAACGTCAGGTGGCACAATGCTGGCACAGTCGGAAGGTGCCGACAAGAAAAATATGGTTGCATGACATGTCCACCTGTCGTGACAGACTACAAACTTATGAGGAGCAGTTACCAGCAAAATCCAGGCCAAAGAATATTTGGTGTTATTTAGAGGCATACCTCGCCTCAATACAGGATGATGAGGAGGATGTACACCTCGTTTGAATAAGTTAGGAATTGAGATGCTTGGCGCACGAGGTCGAGCCCAGTGGCAACGGTCTATGGGTGGGAACTGGAATCAACGTCACAGTTGAAGTCTAGCATGTAAGGGATAGCACTGTACGGTCTTAGTTGGGGTATGTTGTTTTCTGTTTTTTCTTACCTATAAAAGAAGAAAATGTAAGACTCACGTCTTGTTGTCAGCTGATAGCCGCCGTGAGGCACGTGGGGTGGCTCAACCTCACAGTGAAGAAATGTTTATGTTACACACGATTATGCAATGATGAATGTTCATACAAACGTGGCGAGCCGGCCCCCGGGTTGTAGGCTCATGCTGTGTAAAATACTTGTGTTAATAAAGGTCTTGCACAAAAAAAAAAATAATATATATATATATATATATATAGAGATTAGAGATATATAATAAAAAATCATCAGCATATGCTTTACATTTAATATTCAAAAATTTTAATTGAAAACTAGAAAATATAAGGGATCGGCATATTGTTTCCAGGAAGGGTTCTAATGCTTAGATGAATAGAAGGTGGATAAAGGGCAACCCTGCCTAGTACCTCTATCTAGGGGAAAGTAATGGGATTGTTTGCCATTAACCCAAATAGAGGTAGAGGGTACAAAGTATAATAGCTTAATATATTGAATAAAATGGGGAGTAAAACCGTGCCACTTCAGTGCACCGAACATAAATTCCCAATTCACTCAATCAAAAGCCATCTCGGCATCAAGCGTTATGGCAACTAGGGGAGAATTCAGTTTAGCGGCTAAGTGAATGTGGTTAAGGAAAGACCTGGAGTTATCTGAAATAGATCTTCTCTTCACAAAACCTGATTGATGCATATCAACTAAATCAGGGATAATCAAATTAATACGAAGAGCCAGTAATTTAGTAAACATCTTGTAATCAGTGTTAATCAAAGAAATAGGCTAAATTGAGAGAGGTCCTTATCTTTCTTAGGGAGTAAACAAAGCATGACCTGAGAGAACGAGCCTTGAGTCTGTCCTGAGTTCAGAAATGGCAGACAAGAAGTAGTAACTTGGGAATTAAAAGCTGTCTAAAATGTAAATAAAAGCGTACAGTAAAGCCATCAGGCCCTGGAGTTTTATCTTTGGGGAGTTGATTAATAGCAGTTAACAATTTTTGTTCAGATATAGGAGTATCTACAGAAGATAAGTCAATAACTTTGTCGACATTTTTAGGGATTGATTGAAAAAAAATATCTAGTTGCTCTGTAGAGGGAGATGTTTCAGGAGTATATAGATTGTTGTAATATTCCGAAAAGCATTGTAAGATTTTTGATTCGCTAACATGGCGGACCCCAGTTGAATCTGTTATGGCAACAATCTTTAATTTCAGCTTTTTTATTTTAAGGTAGTTTGCCAAAGATCTACCTGCTCTATTTTGACCCCCATACATTTTTGCATTAAAATGAAGCAATGTATCACAAGCATTGTCCCAGGATTGCCTGTTGTATTGCAACTTGGCTTTAATAAGTTTAGTTAAGGTATCATTACCTTTAGAAGAGAAGTATTTATGTTACAAAGCCTTAATCTGATCTAAGAGCTGTGAGGAATTTTTAAGAGCCCTTTTCTTTTTTTTAGCTACAAAGTCAATTATAAATCCTTTTGCGGTTGCTTTAAAAGCATCCCAAACAATATTCATCTGTGAATCTGAGGGAATATTAATTGTGAAAAACTCTTGTAGGAAAAATGAAAATTGTTCTGTGAATTGTTGATCCAATACAAGAAAATTATTAAATCTCCATCTACGAGTAAGAGAAATGCAGCTGGTATAATCGAGGTCTACAATAACGGGAGCGTGATCCGAAATAAGAATTGAACCTATTTCCGTGTTGAGTAAAAGTACATAACCTAATCTAGAGTGGGAACTATGAACAGGAGAGAAAAAGGTGAGTTCCGAAACATCAGGGTGTGATACTTGCCAAACATCAACCAATCCTCTAGCGGATATGGCTTTCTGAAAGGTTCTATGCATTTTGATGGGAACAAATCTGGTTTGGGTTCTGCAGTCCTAACAGGGATCCATAAGTTGGTTACAATCCCCGCCAACTATCAGGTTTTCAGAGGAATTTGAGGATAACATAGCAGAAAAATAATTCCAGAATAAAAGATCCACCCCATTTAGACCATATACATTACAAATTGAAAATTGTATATTATTAATCTTAACATCTATTAAAAGCCTTCTTCTGGCATCATCCTTAAATTCATTTAACAATTGAACGTTTAACGACTTATAAAACAATATAAGCACACAATTGTTGTTATTTACCACAGGGGAACTGAAAACATTTTCTACCCATTGTTTTTAACAGAATTTAAGTCTTGTTGTTTATGATGAGTTTCTTGTAATAAAGCTATTTGATATTTCAATATGGATAAATGAGACAAAACCCTTTGTTTTTCAACCGGATTACGAAGACCTTTAACGTTCCATGTCACAATACGCAAATTACTCATGGGAAAAAGCATAAAAAGTATATAAATAACAAAACAAGCCTAAATGAGACGGGGGGGAGGAACAAAGAGAAGAAAGATACCACTCAAAGAGAAGAAAACACCAGAATTAGGTAAACATAATGTCACCCAGTGAGGAGGGAAAATATATAAGACGAACAAGACAATCACAGTGCCACTGTGACTTACCGAACAGTAGGGTAAAGAGCATAACTAAATAGGATGCATACAGCAGACTAATTATCAATATTGAACACGGACACCAACATCAAACAAGAGGGATCCAGGGACCTGCGAAAGAGAAAAGAGTTTGAGAGGTAACATTTCAGGGATTATTAAGTTCCATGACTTGTGCATATGTATACATTTTTTGAGTTCTGCTGAATCTGCTAAAGTGATGATCCTGTCGTTGTAGGTGGCCCTGAAGAAACATGGATGAATAAGACCGTAGTGCGCATTCATGGATCTCAACGTGCGTCTGAGATCTAAGAACTCCTGTAAACGTTGTGCCGTTGCTCAAGAAACATCCTGAATTTTTTTGGGCCGAACCACAGCATTTGTTTGCTTTCTTTAGCCAAGGAGAGAATTGACATAAAATCTGTACATTGAATTAAATAGGCAATGATCCCTCGTGGTCTTTGTGAGGTTGAAGCTCCCATTGTACCAATCCTGTGAGCCTTTTGGATGTTAAGGTCAACAGGAGTCAGTATACCAACTATTTTTGGTATGTGAATTTTCAAGAAGTTGATCATGTCAGGACCTTCGGAACCTTCGGGTATGCCATACATACGTAGATTATTGCGCCGATTTCGGTCTCGAGATCCTCTGTTAATTTCTTTAATTGAGTCACTTCTTTGGCTAGGGTATCTACCTTTGTAGTCACATCTTGGGCATCACTAACCCTTTGTTCAACCTATGTAAGCCGAGAACCCAAATGAGACCATTTATCTTCAATTCTCTGAAGTGCTGCATGAGTATCTGCCATTAAAGGTTTTATATTTTTCAATTTGTCCATAATGTCTTCCAGAGTCAAAGGCAAAGGTGATTTGTTAGGAGAGATGGGATATTTTTTTCTATTTTTGTAGCATTACCTCCAGTTTCTTTGTGGGTATTAGTATTAGAATTGCCGATAGGAGGAGATTTAGGTAATTGCGCCATCTCCAGACTTTAGTGAGCTGCAGAGCGCTGGTAAGATGGCATATATATTCCTTCAAGATTCACGAAGACAGGAAAATAATGACTTCAGTTGAAAGAATTGTGAGGAAGACCAAATAAGATGACAGGAAGAAGTTGTAAGAGTCCCTCACCAATATCGCAGTTTAAAAGAATATGTTCCGGTCATGACCACAGAATGTGAATGTAGAAGCTAATACAGCTATTCAGCCTATATACCTTACCCACCAAGTGCTTAGACCATGAGGGGAGAGAAACAAAGCAAACTCCTCAAATTGGGAAAAATTCTATTTGTTTTTAGTCTCCAGTGACGATTGAGTGAGGAGGAAGACCGTAGGGGCATCAGCACCTGAGGATATTCAGGTAAAAGCTCTCAGAATGGCGGCCGCAAGACAGGGCGCACTGGGAGTGGCAAGGCAAAAGACTAAATTAGGGCAAACAGACCATTACAAGGTCTATAGACGTACCCTATCACTTCTTATGGCCTCCGCCACCCACTGCCATAACAAGATGCCGGCACCCTGAAGAAAATACCTCTTCCAAGCACATTAAATCTCCGGTGCGTCGGAGAGACTCTAGCGAGCGACCATCTTCCTTCGCTGCTGGTGCGCGCTTCTGCATGCCATTTGCGCCTAGATTGTCATTCTTGAGCTATTCTGGCATATCTTGCTACAATTTTGCCTACATCTGGCAATATCATGAAATCGCTGACATGTAATGAAGCTCCATATGTCAGAGCAGTGGCAGAGTAGTGCATTTGAGTGCTTGGTGGCAATGTCAAAACGTGTTTGGGAATGAAACATTTATATACCAAAAATGAAAATGTTATTTCGAGAGACAAATGCAATTATATCAGGAAGATGGCACGTGTTTGTTAAGGAAATCTTAGCTAATTTATTCAAAATGAAAACATTGCAAATCCTTTTTAAATAGGGCCTATTTTCGGATATTGGCACAATGAAGTGTATGATTAAATGAATGCATTTTTGACATGTATTTAAAGCTGATATTTGAGTGAAAATAAAAGCTGATTTTGGAAATTGTATTGTTTAGTTCGACTTGTATTGTTATGTCTCTTCTTACATGACTTCTATGAGACATTTAATTATCAGATATTTATGATATTAAAGCTACTGCTCTTTGGGACCTAAGGATATAAGTTTGTTGTAACCTTACTAACGTCTGTACTTGTAAATTGTTTGCTAGTGAGCAGTAGTGCTGCTATAAGAGCCTGTACGATTTGTCTAGTTCTGCTGCCAGCGATTAATGATTCTCAGGTTTGTATATCCCTTGATTTGTCTACTGTGCACTTTCCCCAGTATCTCATTGGCAACATATAACAGAATCTACTTGGAAGGGCATGTTGGAGAAAAGTGGGGAAAGATGACATGTATTTTTAAAGTCATTTTATAACCTAGTTCACCATTGCATATACTAGTAACATGAGAAAAGCAACATTTACATTAGAATTAGTTATTCTACCAAAATATTGTTTAATAAATATCTACGACCAAAATATCATGAGGTTAAGTACTTATGGTCAGTGATGTCATGAGTGATGTCACTGATCATGTCATGAGTGATGTAATATGTGACGTCATCAGAAGTGCATTGCGGGCGCGCGAGTTATAGTTAGCTGAACTAACTATAACGGGGGAATTTCAATGGTTTTGTAAGAGTGAGATGTCCAGCTAACTATAACATGTGTGAAACCTATGGTTTTTTCAGTGAATTTCTAAGGTTTTTTAAATGCTAATTCCCATCTATAACGTGCCTGAAACCTATGTTTTTTCTGTGAATTTGGAAGGTTTTGTAAATGATCATTTTAAAATGTATTAATTATTATATTTCTTTATTTTTATAGTAATTTCCTACGTTTTTATTATAAATACTTATATTTATTTTATTTTTAAAGTTACATTTTATATTTTTTATGTACAATAATAACTAAAGTAAATTCAAAAAGAATGCACTGCTAGTGAAACTGCCTGGGTGAATTTGTAAGTGTTTGTTAGGGGCAGATTCATAACCCCCTTGTGCCTCGTTTACACCGCCGTTGCATCACTTTTCTGATGCAGCGGTGCTGCAAAAGATGCGCCATGGTGTGTGGTATTTAGAATGTGACGTACCCGGGAGGTGCGTCACATTGTAAATCTCCGTACCAGAAGGAGACATTCCTACATGGGAGGGGGGGCATTCCGGCACAGGAACACCTCCTAAAAGTGGCTGAGTGAAATCTACAAGATTTCACTTTGTCACTTTTGGGCTCATGCTGTGTCAAAACCCTGCACTAGCTTGAAGCAGGTGTAAGGATTGACACAGCATTCTGAGCATAGGGCCCCCAGAGCATTGCTGGAGATGTGTTGCACTTGCAACATAACTCAAACAATGCACCACCTTTACAGCACAGATACATCACATATCTGTGCCGTTTTTGTCCCTTGGTACACCGCATTGTAATGGTGGTGGTGTCACGGTGCACAATAACTGGCATATTCCTGGGGATATGCCAGTTATTGTATATCTGCCCATTAGTGTTTTAATGTAGTGAATGGATTACTACATACCAATGAATGAGTCACTATAAAACTAAAACAGCAGTGACAGAGTGTTTGGTGGAAGTGTAAGGATACAAACCGGGGAATTGAAGGTATAAAAGACACATTTGCAAGTACATAGAAGACTGCATGCATAGTCTATAGGGGTTTGAAGCAGTCTTTGGCCTAAGGCCTATTTTAATGCATGAGTACTTAGGTACTGAGTGGATGATTACAGTTCTGCAAGGAAAGAGCCTGATTGAATTTATAACCGCCTCAGTTTTGCTACAGTATATAGATAAACACATACTGCTGAATGGCTCACCACAATATTGAAACAGTAGTGTGAGAGTGTTTGGTGAAAGTGTAAAGATACAGATAAAGACAAGTTTGCCGCTGCATAGAACACTGCATGCATAGTCTATAAGAGTTTAAAACAGTCCATGGCCTAAGGCCTACTTTGCTCCATGACTACTTAGATACTGACTGGATGATTACAGTTGTCCAAGGAGTGTGTCGAGCTGAATGAATAACTGCTTCACTTTTAAACAGTGTATAGATAAACACATACTGCTGTATGGCTCACTACAATATTAAAATAGCAGTAGCAGAATGTTTGGAGGAAATGTAAAGATACAGACTGGGCAATTGAAAGTTTAAAAGCCAAGTTTGCAGGTGCATACAAAAAGTCATTTATTATTTATTAATCTTCCCAACGCCAGCACACCTTTCCGAGGCTAGGTTTACGATTTACAAATGCTAAAAAAAATTAAATTAAAAAGCATAATAATAGGCAAGCAGAAGCAGAAGCCTCACATGCAATCAAAGATGGAATTGATTATAATGGTCAACAAGAGAAAACAACCATACAGCAAAGGGGAATCACTGGTATCCCACCAGACGCAGTAAGCGAGACAAACATAGTGTTAATGCCAAAACCTATAATCAACCCAAGCGGTGGTGCTATCCCCAAGGAAATTATTAAAATGAAGCCTTCCAGATTGGCTAGACCTCTTAGACCTCTTAGATCTAAAGATCCCTTATTACAAAACCGTAGAAGACCTGATCAGGAGGGAGATAGAAATATAAACAATATTAGACAACTTTCTGCTGCAGGACAACATAGAGACGAGTGCTCCTCAATATGTAACGATGATGATAAAGAGGGAGAGGAGACTGATGAAACGGATCTAAGCTTCTCCTCGTCTCGAGACCATTATTCATCAAGCAGCTCTGAAGAATTAGGCAACTATTCCTCGGCATCAGAGTTGGAGCAGGAAAATGCTATCAAAGGAAATTCAAAACTCAAAAAGGATAAACCCAGGGGGAGGTCTCACTCAAGATCTAGTAGACTAGGGTTTATGCCACAAAGAGGACAATCTAAAAAGTTAGATTGGGATAAATTACCCATCTCGCAGAAACATCAAGATGGAGCAGGGTGTGTTGGAGCACAAGAAGTGAAGGTGTTTAAGGAAAGGGAACAAGCGCAGGATCAGGACCAGCAACAAGGTTTTCTAGACTCACACAAAGATACAGATAGATTTGATCTTCTACTCTCCACACTGAAACAAATACAAGGGGAAGCTCGACTCGAAAGTAAAAGAGCAAAACGCGCAAAGAAGAAAATACAGAGATCTTTACACAAAGTAAATGAATTGTACACTGAAGTTACTGGTAGATTGACGGAGGTCGAGCAGAGGACTGGCAAAATGGAAGACGAGGTGGCAAAGATCCAGGAATTTAGACAGGAGCATGAGAAAACTGAGTCTGATATATTGTGGAAACTTGAAGATTTTGAAAATAGGCAGAGGCGAAACAACATAAGACTGCTTGGGGTGGAGTAAGGGAAGGAGGCTGGAGATGTAAGAGCTTTTGTGGTGGAGTTGCTGAGAGGTGCCTTTCCAGAGATGGACAACTGGGACTGGGATAAGGAAATCCAACGAGCGCATCGATTTCCTCTGTCACAGAAAAAGGGTAATGTGAGCCCAAGTGCAAGAGCTATTCTCGTGTATGTCGGAAATTATTTGTTAAGAGAGGAAGTAATTATGAAGGCTAAACCGTTCAAGAAACGTACATATAAGGACATAACTATTTTTGCTCGCCCGGATTTCTGCCACACAACAGTTGAGAGAAGATGGCGCATGAGGCAACTTATAGTACCATTTCAAAATCTAGGGTGTGAGGTATATTTGTTGTTTCCTTCTCGTCTTAAAGTAGGATGTAATGGCCAGTTCAGAGTATTTTTCTCTGAAATAGTTGCGCAGGAGTATCTGTCCTTTCTTCGAGAAGAGAGAACACATAGGGAACGGAACACCCATTCCAGTCGGATTGAAGATATAAGACAAGTAGTTTCCATAACAAAGAAATAAAATGCTAAAAGGACAGATGAGCTGTTTACACTCTGAATAAAGGTTATAAGAAAAGGGAGCACGGGAGAGTGGATGAGGGAAAGCCCCCTGGGGGCTCGGCTGTCACATATAGGTCAGGATTGACCTATTTGCCAGTAAGGGAGGGAGGGAGGAGGGGGAGGAGGGACTTGGGGGGGAGCTAGGGGGGACACAGGACACGGCACGACATATAAAAGAGAGAAGTATCTTAGAAACGGAAACAACTGAACTGAGAGAATGGGTTGGGAAACGAAAATCTGAAGAAAGAAAGATAAGAAATATAGTGTTTATAGGATGTTGGATAACTAGGGTGAAAAGGAGATCAGATGTGGGAAAAGGTATACCATAAGCCAAGGTATGGGTGTTAGGTGTCTAACATGGAATGTGTGTGGCTTGAACGATGCTAAAAAAAGATCAAAAATATCAGTAGCCTTAAAACAAATGAACGTGGATTTTGTATGTATTCAAGAAACACATGTTATGACAACACAAATACACTTTCTTAGGCATCTAGGATTTCATCTACTAGTAGATTCTAGCCAAGGGGTAAAAAAAAGAGGGGTAGCTATTTTAGCTAGAAACAAAAATACCCTGACCAGGAAGAAAGCACAGGATAAATGGGGACGATGGGCTATGGTCGAGTGTCTGATAGATGGGGAGTGGACAACGCTCGTAAGCGTTTATGGCTCAACGGAAGATGACCCCGAAATTCTTCAATTTTTAGATGTGGAGTTAGCCACCTGGGCACCGAAAATTATATTGGCTGGAGATTTTAATATAAATGGTGCAGACGGATTAGGATTGGGTTCTTTTGGAAAATATAAAGGCCGGAAAAGGAGGGTTAATCAGGCATTACATAGTTTAATTTTGAACAATGCTCTCTCAGACGTATGGGGAAAAAAAGACCGGACAATAAAGGTTTCACATATTATTCAGCCCCCCATCAAATATGTGTAAGATTAGATTATTTCTTTGTTTCAAGTACCAACATATCGAACGTAAATATTGAAAGGCTGCCACGTATTCTTAGCGACCATAACCCCTTAGTACTCACAATAGCAACAAATACTAATGCTAGACAATACACGAATTGGACTTTCGAAAGAGAGTTACTAAAAGAGGAGAAATATATAGAACACATGAATAAGTGGGTTAGTGACTTTTTCGTCATTAATAGGGATAGTGCTGAACAGGGGGTGGTGTGGGACACTTTTAAAGCAGGGGTACGGGGGGAAACGAAGAGATTTAACTCTTATAAACGGAAGCAGGAGCAACTGAGGAATGCAGAGTTATATGAAAAGGTATTCAAAGCAGAGGAGGACTTAGAAAATGTGTATTAACTGGGGCTCCAATGGATAACGCCTTAATAAAACTGGTGAAAGTAAAAGGCGAGGCAGAGAGTCATATAGCTAGCAAAGCAGGAAAAATTTACACTTCTAAAAGAGAGAAGTGTTACGAACTGAGTGAGTCAGTAGGGAGAATTTTGGCTACACGGACAAGACAGGAAGAAGCCATGGGAATAGTGAGAGAAATTAGAGATACATCGGGCAGAGGTCATACAGATTTGAATGAAATAAGGGAAGTGTTTAGGACTTTCTATGAGAAGCTATATGATGACGAATTATCGGGGAGAGATACAGAGAGAATTAAAGAAGATATACAGGAGTACCTACAGCAGATCCGGGCAGATATACTGGATGAGGATGATGCAGATGGTTTAGAGGGGGCATTGTTGACAGAAGAAATTAAGGAGGCAGTATGGAAACTTCCCTCAGGGAAATCAGCGGGCCCTGACCAAATACCCATAGAGTTTTATAAAGTATTTTGGGACATCTTGGGAAAAGACTTAATGGAGACTATGCAGTGCGCACAGCTGGGTGACTCAGTACCCAAATCATGGGGGAGTGCGGAGGTGGTAGTAATATTAAAAAAAAGAGAAAAATCCAGAGGAACCAGGCTCTTATAGGCCCATTACTTTAATGAATGCAGATGTGAAAGTATTCTCCAAGGCACTAACGTCAAGACTTGCCAGAGTAATACATAAAATAGTTAGCTGTGTTCAACATGGATTTATACCTGGAAGAGGGACTACTCATCACATACGCAAAGTAATAACTCTATTTGATGTTACAACAGTCACAGGAGACCCGATGGCAGTAATATTACTTGATGCAGAAAAAGCATTTGATTGGGTCTCCTGGGAGCACCTTTGGTGCGTATTAGAGAGAACAGGTGTTAAACAGGGATACCTTAAAGCAATAAAGACTCTATATTTAAACCCGGTAGCAACTGTACGTGTGAATGCTGGCAATACGCGACAGTTCCGAATAAAAAGGGGCACAAGACAGGGGTGTCCCTGCTCACCGCTTTTGTTCGCTATATATATGGATCCATTAATCCGCAGAATAGAGGCGTCTGAGATGATTACACCTCTAACCACACTCATTGGGCACTGTAAAATCTTAGCCTATGCAGACGACCTTGCTGTAATCACTCCTAATCCCACGGAATCTATAGTGCACGTTGAAAGTGAGGCGGAAAAATTTGGAAAGATATCGGGCTATAAATTAAATATATCAAAAACACAGATAATTAAAAATTCTCATACTATTTGCACAGATAACCGAGTGGTGCAGTCAGGCATATACTTAGGGGTAACTATCTTAGCAGATCTGGAATCGTTAGTAGACAAGAATACTTCCTCGTTAATTAAGAAAGTGGAGAGAGACTTAGACAGATGGGACAATCTACACATGTCAATTGTAGGGCGGACGAATATAATAAAAATGCTGATCCTTCCAAAATGTTTGTATTTATTTAGAGCCATACCTTTGTTATTTGACGTCAAATTTTTTTAAAAACTAGAGTATATTATAAATAGATTTATTTGGGCTAAGGGGAAAACTAGAAGAGCTCTTAGATTTATGACACTTCCGAGAGAGAGGGGAGGCTGGGCAGTACCAGAATTAAAGCTCTATTATTGGGCGGCAGCTCTCCAAAATATGACTGGCTTGCTGGGAGGGGCAGAGTTAGAAGGCTGGTGTGAATTTGGAACACTGGCAATATATGGACTAACCCTTGGAATAGAAGTGGAGAATGTATTGTTGAAATTTACAGAGGCAAGCTACTACAAAAAGACAAAATTCAAGACGCTTATAACAGCAAATACAATTTGGAAAAGCTTCAGTAAAAGAGCTGGCTTGGGGAAATATAATGTATATACCAGACTTACAGATAATCCAAATTTGCCACAAGAGATTTTTTCGGGGTATACTTTTGGTGAGTGGGTAAGAAAGGGAATTAGAAGTATAGGGGATGTAATGGGACCTCAGGGGGTATTTCAATTTTCAGAACTGCAGGGTAGATTCAACCTACACACCAGGCAATTTTTTAAATACTTACAAATTAGGAGCTTTTTGCAGACCAAAAAGGGAGGTCCACTGGGATTTATGCAAGATCCGATTATGGAATTGATTCAATTGGGGGAAGATTGTACTATCAAGAGGCTCTATGCTGAATTGATAAAATCAAAACAGGACGACTATGATAAATGGAATGGAAAATGGAAAGAAAACCTTAATATTACTGGGGAAAGCTTTGGCACCTCTTTGCAATATGGATATTCTCTTTTATGCTCGGCACCATTGCAGGCGCAACATTATAAAACGCTATATCATTTATATTATACTCCTGCTAAAATAGCACAATGGGGTGGCACTGTGGGTATCAATTGCTTTAGGTGTGGAAGCTTGGAAGCAGATTTAAAACATGTATTTGCAACGTGCCCTAATCTAGATACACTTAAAAAAGATATAGAAGGTTTTATAAACAGCATATTAGGAACTGAAATTGTGTTAACTCCCAGAACTATATTACTAGGAGTGAATATGGAGGATCAACAACAACTATCAACCGGGAGGGAATTCTTATTTGTAGCACTATCAGTCATGAGATTATGCATAGCCTCTGCATGGATCGATCCTATTCCCCCTACTTTTCATAACTGGTTGGCCAAATTAATAACAACATATAATGTGGAGAAAGAGATCTATGCACGGAAAGGGAAAAGGGGTAGGAAGCTGGGTAACTTAATTTGGGGCCCTATTACACGATGGAAAGAGGGTGAAATAGATTAAAAACCTCATGTGAATGAAATGAGACTCAGCAAGGACATCATATAGGGTACTGAAGAAGATTATTGTATTATTATGAGGGACATATAAGAGGGAGACTAAATAGATGAACATGATTAAATTGTATATAAGTAAAAGTATGGAACATTGTAGAATAGAATTCTTTTTCTTCTGTGATTATTCTTTAATTAGGAGTTTATTTTACTTCTACTTTTGTTTTCTCTCTCAATGTGTTATAAGTTGTTTTTTGTAACAATGCCGTGTCCTGTATGTAACAACAAAAACTTTTAATAAAAAGATTTAAAAAAAAAAAAAAAGCATAATAATAACAAATATTAATCCTTTTTTTTCTTCTAATATTTTTTATATCTTCTATTTATGTTTTTAATCATGAAAATGCAAAGAACACATTTTACTGAGTAACACTTTTTAAAATCTCCAGCGTATGTAGATAATAATACCTTATACGTGTTACGATCGAAATCGAAACCTTCACAGCTTCACAGTTTGTAACTTTTCCAAACACGTGCAGAACAAAAACAGTTAAAACATGAGCACGTGTAAACTGCAAAACATGTCATCTAAATAGGCGGACCCACATCTTCCTTCCGTAGACTACTAAACAACCAAAAACTATATAAACCACACGTACTGTGCAATTAGTTTCGTTTTCGCAAGTTATTTCTGAGTCGCCAATCTATGTTGCAGGTTCCGTTTTCTAACATCGGATTCTCTTTTTCCATCAACAAACATATTCTGGAGTTGTAAGTTGTTTCAATATGGCATAGGCATAGTACTTAGTTACAATTTGTGGCTATTTATCAATATTTAAACATTTATATGTAGAAAAAAATGTTATTGCATGTTTTTCGCTTTTTCTCTGTAACGTCAGCAGCATGTTTTTAGAAACAGAAAGATTATAACAAACATTGCTCCTTTTCTGGCTACTTTCACCTTATATATAGTGAGTTTTTATATTATAATATTGACACTCTACTTAGCTTGAGAGGTGTTGGTGACCCGTCGACGCAAACCCTAAACATTTACGATCAACGTCACCATATTCCACTTTTATTGTGTTTTCCCCTAGAGATCACATACTGTTAATATTTATATTATAACATTAACAGTCTTGGTGATCTTAGTGGACTTCACGATCTGTCGTCACAAAGAGTAACAATAAGTAAGCAACGATACCGGCTTGCGTTTTTCAGTCTATTTTCCACTTGTGATCATGTGCAGTGAGAATATATACATATTATTATTATCACCGTCATGATCTCACAGGAGTTTATGACCCGTCACCACGAAGTTCAAACTTTTTCACCTCCCGGAGAAAAGAAGTTCAGTAATAATTACTGCTCGAAAGTATTTCATCATGGATGTCCTGTTAAATACATAACTTTATTTTCCTTTTCTTTTTACTGTAACAATGGTATCAATCGTGTGCTCCCTTTAAATACCCCTGCACCCCATAATCATAACCCACCCTTACTCCTTAAAATACCCCAACACCCTTAAACACTAACCCATCTTAACCCTATAAATATACCCTGTACCCCAAAACCCAAACCTATCCCTAAACCCTAAAAATATCCCTGTACCCCAAAACCCAAACCTAGCCCTGAACCCTAAAAATACCCCTGTACCCCAAAACCCATACCTATTCCTAAACCCTAAAACTACCCCCGTACCCCTTAACCCAAAACTATATCTGAACCCTTAAAATACCCAAACACCCCAAAACATATACCTTGTACCCCAAAACATATACCCCTATACCCATACTTACCTTATCCAAACATTTTTTTTAAAAACATGCTTTTACCATTCATGCATTTACAACGAATTTTGTTGTAAATGTATGCGTGGTAAAAGCAAATAAAATGTAATGCCATGCGTTATAATGGCATTGCGGAGTCATGGTACTTTCGTAATGAAAGTATGCGGAGTGATGGTATGCGGAAAGAAAGTTGCGGAATAATGGGTCTTTACCCACCCCCGGTAAGTAAATTGGTGGCATGGCGGCCCACATCTCCAGCAACATACTCAGATATTTTCACCACCCATTTGAAAAATGCACACGTCTCTCTCATTGATTGCCAGCACCGACATACACTTTTAGACAAACCTCCCGCCACAAGTTCTAGAATTGCGAACTTTGGAGATGGGGAGCTACGTTCGAATCTCGGCATCAGCTCAACATCCTGTGATTCCAGGCAAATCGCTTTGTCTCCCCGTGCCTACCACAATTGAATGTGTTCTTCCGTCATGTAAATTGTGCTCATGCCATGTTGTCGAGTTCGCGCTATATAATATTGCAAGGAAAAATAAAGTAGGGAAACTCGAGTTCACACACTACTGAATGCGCACTCTTAAGTGCATCAGCAGTGCACTGTGAATCGGAGCGTTTCACAGGCCTGTCACAGATAAGAAATGCTATCTAAACGAAATCCTACAAAACAATATACTACTGGCCGGCAGCAATTCATACCCGGACAACGTCGGGATGGGCTGCTAGTTTACTTATAGTGTGGTGTTTACTTTCCTGATGGGGAGGTGTGGTTGCACAGCAAAAAAATCAGTCTAGGTTTGAAATAGGGGTATATGTTTTGGGGTACTGAGGTATATGTTTTGGGGTGTTTGGGTATTTTAAGGGTTCAGATATAGTTTTGAGTTATGGGGTACAGGGGTAGTTTTAGGGTTTAGGGATAGGTATGGGTTTTGGGGTACAGGGGTATTTTTAGGGTTCAGGGCTAGGTTTGGGTTTTGGGGTATAGGGGTATTTTTAGGGTTCAGGTTTAGGTTTGGGTTTTGGGGCACATGGGTATTTTTAGGGTTCAGGGCTAGGTTTGGGTTTTGGGGTACAGGGGTATTTTTAGGGTTCAGTGGTAGGTTTAGGTTTTGGGGTACAGGGGTATTTTAAGGGTTCAGGGCTAGGTTTGGGTTTTGGGGTACAGGGGTATTTTAGGGTTCAGGGGTAGGTATGGGTTTTGGGGTACAGTGGTATTTTTAGGGTTCAAGGCTAGGTTTGGGTTTTGGGGTACAGGGGTAGTTTTAGGGTTGAGGGGTAGGTTTGGGTTTTGGGGTACAGTGGTATTTTTAGGGTTCAGGGCTAGGTTTGGGTTTTGGGGTACAGGAGTAGTTTTAGGGTTCAGGGGTAGGTTTGGGTTTTGAGGTACAGGGGTATTTATAGGGTTCAGTGCTAGGTTTGGGTTTTGGGGTACAGGGATATTTTTAGGGTTTAGGGATAGGTTTGGGTTTTGGGGTACAGAGTATATTTATAGGGTTAAGATGGGTTAGTGTTTAAGGGTGTTGGGGTATTTTAAGGAGTAAGGGTGGGTTATGATTATGGGGTGCAGGGGTATTTAAAGGGAGCAGGGTGGGATTAGCACACGATGTGAGACATGGCATGAAGGGCGGATCGTACCGCACGCCCCCAGCGTTTGTCACACCCACAGCACACGCCCACAGCACAACGCAGACACACCCACAAGGGACTACTTGGCCTGCACGGTTATTTTACCTTTTAAATGTATATGGTGGGCGTCTGCATAGCCTATGTCCTTCTGCTGCAATTGCCCTTTCCAACGCTCTATTGGGTGTTGTGATTGGTGCTGTGGTTCCTGAGATTACCCGCCTCAAAGGTTTGGGCTCTCTCTTTATTATATTAGTATGGATAGTACTCCTAAGAGGTATGTAAACTACAAACTTGATAAAAAAAAAACAGCGCAAGACACTATCATTTTTCCGTTGTGATTTATACACCACACAGCAATTATATAAATGGCCCTTGAAACATATTAAAAAAATTGTTTCCCTCATAATTCCTCTCCACCACCTTATGGGCACTGTACAGAGTTAATAGTGTTCCTAACCTGCCCTCTACTACTTTCATTCCCCATACTTCTTTGGAATATGCATCACAATATCACTGACAACAGTGAACCGTTCCCACCCAATAAAGAGCAAACTTGTGCTCGGAACACTTTAACCAATAAAATGTCCATGTTGTTCCGCACAGGAGGAAGGAATGACTGCCAAAACATATACTTTTAATACTTCACAGCCAATGAACATTAAGCTTCGTAAAGTCCCGCTTGGAGCACGTTACCCTAATAGTCCCCGAAAAGGAAGGAATCGCTTACAAAACCTTTCCACTGACTTCTTCTATGACTAACGGTTCCTATGAAAAAAATAAATATAAATCTCCAGCACAGTAACTATTTCAATTAGCAACATATTGTGGTGAACTATTAACCTCTGTACTCACGCAAGTGATCCATGAACTGTTACTATGGTAACAGGCAGAAAGGTACTGGCTGTACAAAAAAAGTTATATTTACACTGGATCCTCTACAAGACAGAAAGGAAAGCAAAATACCACATTTACAACCCCTTGCACAGTTTTTTTAAATAAAAAGAGTTCCGGTGACCCCCCCCCCAGTGGGGTGCCCTGGGGGGGGTCACCGGAACTCCGGGTGTCCATGAGCCCACCGCATACACATATAGTTAAAGACCCGAGGGGTAGCGATCCCCACGCAGGGAGGACCCTCTGGGCCCCCATTATGAAAAAGAATTTGCCCCCGGGATTTGTTCCCCCCGGAGGCTATTTAACAATAAAGAGGGCTTTGCGTTTTTTTCTTTTTTGTCCAAAACGCGTAAGCCGCGTTTTAAAAAAAAAAAAAATCCCGCGTGACATCATGTACGGTACCCCGTACGCGTACAGTGCGAAAGATTCTAATTGTTCAAAAACATATATTTATGGTTTTTTTCTCATATTTTTATTAACACATTCCACAAAGAAATAAAATGAAAAAAGGCATCAGGTGACAATCTTGATGTTCACATAAAACAATTACACATATTCAAATATCAGAATCAGTTATCGGATAACGTAGTAGGGATCATTGGGTGTACGACACCAATATATCCTGTCTCGTCAACGGAGGTGTGCATATGTCCCCTCTGTATCCATTCCACGCTCCCATACCTTCCTCCACTTCCCAGGGGAACCCCTGGCAACATAGAGGGACCTTTCCCTGAACATGCAACAATCCAGATCTTGCATCAACTTCCCTATTAGGGGTACATGACTGGCACCCTACAGCTGTGCAATGTTACGTTTAGCAATCATGCATGCCAGCGTTACCCACACTTTCCCTGAAGTAGTCAGGTCAGTGGGTTCCCAAATATTTAGGATGCATCTACGGGTCTCCAGCGCCAACTCTACTCCCATGACCTCTCGGATCCTTTCGTTAACTTGACCCCAATAGCCTTGTATTACAGGGCAGTGCCATAGGATGTGCATAAACGTACAGATCTCCCTACACCCTTTCCGACATTCATCACTATTTGCCAGCCCCATCCGTACCAGCCGATGCCCCGTGATATAGGAGCGGTGTAGGATCTTTAACTGGACCAACCGCAGTCTCATAGGTACTGCCACTACCTTTGGGGAGGAAACTGCTTCCTTCCAGTCTTCGTCATCTAATTCTAGTCCGTCCGCTCCCCACTGCTCTCTAAGTGTTGCCAACGGATTCCCCCATATGATTTATTATTTTTTTGTAGATTAGCGAGATAGTTTTCTCTGGGAGGTGGCCGTCCAATATCCGGTCTTCCAGAGGGGAGGCCTCTGGGAGCACTGTTCCCCTGGGGACATTTGTGACCAAGACGTGTCTAACCTGAATGTAGCGATAACCGTCAGTCTCCTGTAGATTATATTTGTCCCATAGGGCTTCGAATGTAAGGATTTCCTCTTTCCCCCAGACATCTTTAATCTGCAAGATTCCGATGAGGTCCCATTTGTCAAAGCGCTTCGTCTTCCACAGGCTACCTAATCTTTTCGAATTCCACAACGGGGCAGCCAGGGTTAATTTCCCTTCTCACTGGAGGTTCCGAGTGTGCCGTGGGTCCAACCAGAGGAAATCTACAGTTTCTGGCGTACAAGGCTCTCGTGATATCTCCCCTTGGCATCTGACCGCGGTCCATCCCAAATCCAGGTCTAGAGGGGACCCATACACTGCGTGGTTAATCGCTGCCATCTGAGAAGCCCAATAGTACTTTCGGAGGTCTGGCAGACCAATTTCTCCATCATACCATGGAAGTGTGAGCTTGGAAAAAGCAATACGCGGTCTGCCTTCCCAAAGAAGCTGCCTTTGGATGGACTCTATATCCTTAAAATATGATGGGGTACCGGATCCATTGAGTTCTGTAACGCATACAAAAAGCGAGGGAGGGCCATCATTTTGAACAATACGGCTCTACCTAAAAGGGAAAGAGGCAACTGTTTCCATCTCTCCATGTCTCTACGAAATCTGGCCAGTGGGGGCCCTAAGTTATTATCAAATCTAGTTTTCGGGTCCAGGGTGACATATATGCCCAAATAACGAAATCCTACTGCTTCGATCTGTAGGGGGCAGGACTCCGGGACCACGGGAGGATCACCACTGATGACAAAGAGTACCGACTTCGTCTATTTAATGGCGAATCCGGAATATCTCCCAAAGATTGCCAGAACATCCAGAAAATTGACCAAGGACTCCCCAGGAGTAGTGAGGTATAACAAAATATCATCTGCATACAGTGAAATCTTATCCTCCCACTCCGGGGTCCAACGCAACCCTCTAACCGATCGGACCCATCGGACCCACGCCGTCAACGGCTCAAAGGCCAATGCAAATAGCAATGGAGACAGTGGGCACCCCTGTCGCGTGCCTCTATATAGAGAAAAATCAGCTGACTTGTGATTATTCACCACTACTCTGGCCAGGGGACTTGTATACAAGAGACGGACCCATCCGACAAAATGCTGGCCGATACCGAACTTCCCTAACACGGCCAACAAATAGTGCCACTAGACTCTATCAAATGCCATGGTTGCATCCAGGGACAACAGTGCCGCTGGTTTGTGAACCTTTGATGCCCCCCTAGGATACCGTGTAACCATCATATGTTGAGGGCCGTGTTCCGGTGCGGCATGAAGCCTGACTGATCTGGGTGTATCAGATTAGATATAACTTTAACAAGCCTGGTTGCCAGCAATTTTGCTAACACCTTAGGCTCAGCATTTAGTAATGAGATGGGCCGATAGGAGGAGCATTGTGTCTTAGGCTTACTGACCTTATGGATGGCCACAATGTTTGCCACTCGTTGGTCGTAAGGGAATTGGCCCTTTTCCCTGCTCTCCACGAACATTGCGCGGAGGAACGGCGCCACCTTATTAGCGTGAAGTTTGTATAATTCGATGGGAATACCGTTTGGGCCCATAGCCTTCCCGGAATGAACACCCCTAATGGTCTGCGCCACTTCATCGTTAGTAAGGGGGGAGTCTAGGTATTTCCTGTCCTCCTCTGACAATGTGGGAAACTGGATGTCGTGTATCATTGCCCCGTTTTCATCCTCAGTGTAGTTACTTGCGGACGTATATACCGAACGATAATAGTCCGCGAATCCCTCGACTATCACTTGCGGATCTGTCACTTTGCCCAATTCTCCTATATTTATTTCTGGCACCAATCTCAATGCCCTCTCCCTTTTTCCAACCAAGCTATACGTTTCCCTGCTTTATCTCCATGTTCATACACTCTACTCTGGACATCTGCATGCTGCACTTTGGCCCTGTCTCTTGCCAGCGTTTTATATTCGTCGTGGAGTAGCCGCAAACGGTGTGTTCCTCCAGGAGTGGGGTGCCTCGACACGTCCCCTTCGAGAGTTGCTAAGTCTGTCTCAATTTTGGTCACCTCCTCTCTGCCCTTCTTCCGTTTCCCCGAGACCAGGGATAGCACTTCTCCTCTGATAACCGTCTTACAGGCCTCCCACAATGACTGAGCCGAGTCTACTGTTCCTACATTTTCCTGAAAATATCGTTCCGCTTCTTGTAGCACTTCCTTTATGATATCAGGATCTTTCAATTGCCAGGCATTAATGGGCGCGACCCTTCCCGCATCCCGCTTCCCCACCTCTACTCTGAGCCAAACTGGTGAGTGGCCCAATATTCCCCTACCAATATGATGAGCCTCCCGCACCCAAGCTGCCTGGGATGCCGGCACTAGGACATAATCGATTCTCGATAGGGATTTGTGTGCAGCAGAAGTGTGTGTGTAATGTACCTCATCGGGATTCCTTAATCTCCACCCATCAATAAGGCCTGTCGTGGCCACGAAGTCCGGCAGCCACCTCTGAGACAGTGCCAGAGTCCTAGCCGGGCATCTATCCGCTTCACCATCCATCACTGCATTAAAGTCTCCACCCACAATCAATATCTCAACAGGTAGTGTCAAGAAGATCGCACAGAGGTCACGATATGTATCCGTCTGGAGACCTGGTGGAACATAGACTGACAAAAACGTAACAACTCTTCCCTCACATAGGCCCGAGACACCAACATATCTGCCTCTATTATCAGCCCACGTGGCCTGTATAGCCAGTGGAAAGGAGTTTTTTGTTAATATTCCCACTCCCCTGGACCCGGTGGTGAAGCTGGCATTTGCCGCCATGAGATCCGCCAAGGTTGGCTCTACGGGGGGTTGTGTGGTGTCTTCTCCCCCTGACGGTGTCTTCTTCGTTTCCACCGGGGATCCCTTTGGCATGGTGTACCTGTCCAGCTTGTTTGTTTGCACTGTCCTGAACCCATTGGATGACCGAGGCAGGGGTTTCCCCTGCTCTGCTTTTGTCGCCATTTCACCTCCTTGGTCTCTCTTGTCAGTTATCCTCAGCTTGGACTAGGTCTTTTGTCCCTTTCTGGCATCTCCGGCCTCTGGGTATCCACCGGTTGGTTCCTCAGCCTCCCGGTCAAGAGCACGCCCCGGCTATTCCACTCCCAAGGGCAGCACCTGTCGCACCGCTCAAAGGCCTCCCAGTGTCATCTTCAGTCGTGCGGATACACACCTCCGGATCTTCTGGCTGATCTGGCAGGGCAACGTCTGCCTTTATTGATTGTACACTCTCGCGTCTCCATCGGCGGCACAAATATTAGGGGCTCTCCCTTGCCAATCCGCACTCCCAGCCTCAGTTTGCATGTGGGAACTGCATAATACTCCGTCTATTTCCTCCCAACACTGCCGCCATTTATAAGCATCTGTCCTCCGGCGGGCATTCCCTCAGTGGGGAGAATATCCCCATCTTCCCCTGCCACCACTGCCGCTGAGCATCCTAGGACCGGGCCACCATCGTACTTGTGCCCACCGCAACTTCTTCCCCTGCCGCCTCGTACTCGCCAGCCAGGGAACCTCACCCTGTCCTCGAATGCCTCTGTGGATGGGCAACTTGTCGGCGTCAGCCCGTCGGTCTATGACCGCTCTTTATCCTGCTCGGTCCCGAATGACCCGACCTCCAGCAATGTACCCAAGTCATGGGGCCCACTGTCTCGCTCTTTAGTGCCGCTGCTTCCCACAACTGCGGCCGTGTGCCCCAGGAGGACCGCAGTCCCTTGTTCCAGGCCGGTGTAGGATGCACCACTGCCCCCACCATGGCTGCTCGCCGAGCGGCCCCACCAGTCACTCCAGGCCCCGAGCTCGGCCTCTGTGCTGGGCCTCAGTTCGCCTCTCGCCGTGCTTTCGCCATCCAGCTCACCCCCACCTCTGCCTTCCACCTTGCCTGTATCGTAGCTGGACTCCCTGGTGCCGCTGTGATTTCTCGGGCCCGTCTGGCAGCAGGCGGATCTCAGCCCCTGCTGTGCGCACTCCACCGGCGGCCTCTTTGATCACGCGAGGCCCCGTCTTTCAATGCTGAACAAGGCCCCGAGGCTCCCGTCAATGCTGCGTGGTCCCCAGGGCTCCTAGAATTCTCGGAGAGGGACCAACCAGAACCGGAACTGCTCCGGATGCCGGGGATGAGGTCGGGCACAGGATAAATATCAGGATAGTGCCGCGGGAAAGTGAAGTCGGTGGAGCAGAGTCACTACGTGACCATTTTGGTCGCCGGCTTGGCTCCTCCCCATATTTTTATGTATTTAATGTACATATTAAGGGAAGACATTATCTGGGATAATCATGAAAATAGTTTTTAAAAAGCGTATATTACTTTTAAAAGCAATTACCAAAATAGCGTCCGTACGTCGTAAGAGCAAAGATGGTTTGAAGAGGTATACATTTTTATAAAACAATATAGTACTGCACGCTAAAGGAGAAAAGTCAGCACAATTATTGACCCCTCTCCCAACATTTAAAAGCCCCTAGGGGAGGTGGTAAATTAATCGAGACTGAATACGTTAGTACACCCTACTGTGCTTACGCTACCAGGAAAACACAACAACAGTACAAGGCCCAGATTTCCATTGTAGTGATTTCTTAGTTGCAGGTCTAGTTGTCAGATCGACACACACACTCCCTCATGGCGGGTTTACACCCACACCACACCCATCCAGCACATTCATCACTACACATGTGACCCTATGTATAAAAAGACGGAGCGCACGTGTTGTACGTCATTTTAGAGTTGTTCCCAAAGTACCGAACAGGGGGCCCACTACTACATGCGTGGCCTCTTTGGTCACTGAGTTAGTGGTGCCTGAAGCACTGAGCGGGTGAAGAACCTGCGATGATGATGATGGGAGCAGGAGTATGTCGTTAGGCATAGAGATATCAAGTCTCGGCACCATATATGAGACTTCTTTATTGGAGATCGGGACTACATCATGCAGAAGGTGTCTTTTCCACGAATAGGTGAGCAGTGACACTTGAGTACGCATCGGAGGGAGGCAAAGGGTTGTAGCAGACAAAATACAAAAACGCGACTTAGCGTTTTAGACGAACGCACTCCTATATAGTGTATTAATTTACATGTATATTTTTTTCCCAATAGCAGGAATGTTTTTATAATCGCTGAAATGTCCGGAATATTACCAATACAAACAGTTCGTAGAAATGTGAGAAGGAACGTGTATACAAGTGCGATGTTATCTAACTCCAAATTAATATAGTAACAATTACCAATCATAACATCTTTCTTTTAATATCTTTTAGATGTACAGCTTCACGATGCAGTATGTGACAAGGACGACGGCAGTTTAAAACAGGAGGGATAAAATACTCTATTTGAAGGAAACTGCGAAAGTAAGGTGTACCAGTAAATTTACGGAATACTCTTTAGATAACAAGGTATAGAGTATCCATCTAAAGAATAGGGGCTATTTTTGACATATTATGTAAATAATGTAGTATAATTTTCATTTTTTCATTTTGAGAATTATATATTGTGTGATAAATTTGTATATATTGCTTTTTTAGATTTAGAGAACCCAAAAGAATTGTATTTCTGTTTGAAAAAAGAAATGTGGAAAGTAAAAGAATAAATATACAAAAAAAGATATGAGTGAATAAAACGCATTATACAAAGAATATATATTATCTTTGGATTGGTTTCTTTAGGTTTCAGGATGTAAATGAAATATATAACTGAGTTGATTTATTTTTGAGAAATTATGTAAGTTCAGATGGGTAATTGATAGACCTATCTGTAAAAAGTACTTATACATATTGGTCCCATAGCATAATTTTGTTATTGAAGGACGACGGCAATGGCACAAGGTGAGCAAAGAAACTTGTTTCCGAAAGTTATCTGTGAAACGAGAGAATGTGTAGTATGCAGCAGAGGCGCAAAACACACATTGGGCTAACGGGGCTTCAGCTAGGATCAGATAGCTTCCTGGGCCCACACACAGTCGCACCCGAGAACTTCACAGGTCTTTTAAAGACATTTTGCTTGTTAATGAGGCTTTGATGTCCCCCCTGCTTACAGGCCCTGCACCTCCACTCTTCTTTTTCCTTGAAGTTAAGCCCCCCCCGAATACAAATTCTAGCCCCCCCCGATATTTTTGACTGTGGTTGCGCCTCTGGCTTCAGGCACCCCTCCCCTGTCGTGTGTGTCTCTCCCATGTTTTAATGTCCTTGTTTCTCTCTTTCTCTTTCTTACTCTCTCACATTGTTTCTCTTTCTTTTTTAAAGTTTTGGACGTTGCTATCTCCAGTCTGCTATATACAACCTTATCTGAGTTGAAGTGGTGAACTCTCTTGATTACTGTGAAGGCTTCTTCAACACGTAGAGCACCACCCTCTTTCAATCACGCCAATGGCACTAGGTGAGCAAAGAATTTTGTATCCCAAACAACAACAAATTATTTGTGAAAGGAGACAGTGGGTAGTGTGCAGCAGCTTCACTGTGTAGAAATTTATAATTACCTCCGAGCAGTGATAACAGATAGGTTACAACAGTCTGAGAAACAGATCTACAAGCTTATTGCGCCACTTTTGTGTCACTTTTAACATGGGAAAAGTGGCGCAAGGAGCTTGTAAATCTACGTCTGACTTTTCAAGAAAAATCTCAACTCCAGGCTCTGCGAGACAGTTTTAATGTTGTTTTCTCTCTCTTTCTCTCTCTCACTCTCTGTGACATCATTTCTCTTTCTCTTTTAAAGTTATAGACACTGCTGTCTACTTTAACGTGTAGAAGCAGAGTTGAATTGAAGTTGTGAACTCCGGTGGCCGCAGTGTTTGGCCGCAGTCTTTATACAAGGTAAGCACAGCGGCCTAGATATACAATGCCTCCATTGCAATGCATTAGAAATAAGTCACACTCGAGGTGATTAATTACAATTTAGAAAAAATATATGCAACCAAATTTCCATTGGTAAATTGGTTTTATTACCAAAGGATAGAAGATAACAAAATATCTATTTCAATACAAGGTTTCATATATTAACAAAGCCCCAACGGGGAGGGGAAAGGGGAGAGAAAAGGAAGCTGAAGAAGAAAAGTTAGAGAAGCAAATAGACACAGTATAGATAGTAACCTGATTATTACAAGATTAATGACAATATACAAAAAGTTGACAATACAGAGACCAAAATACGGCCAAAATCAGACAAATAATAAATAGTCCAAAACATCCAGCACATTAGATAATTCAAATTAATAAGGGTTGTGCCTGGTGTATCAACAAAAAACAAACAGTCGACGTTTCGACCCCTAATAACAGGCTGGGTGAAGTCCTTTTACGGGGTCTTCATCAGGACGTCATGCGGGGAAAGGGGAAGGGGCCACACTGTGGGGAAAAACATTTTGACATTAATACATGGTAAAGACGGCAGTTTGTCCAATAGTCTAAACCAAGTGATTAATTTGAATCTATTACAAAGTTGAATTACCATGGGGTACGGCCTTCGGGGGCTCTGTACACAGGGTAGGCGCCACGCAATTAAGTCGCGGTCGATCACTAATAGTAGAAAAATCAACAGGAGAGGAGAAAGTTACCAGTTAACTCAGTACACGCGCTGTGTCAAATTACATCTTATAGTAGGTAAGGGAAAGCCTAGAAGGCCTTCTATTTAGCATTTAGGACGGACACAAGAGCAGAACAACAAATCTTGGTTGCCACTCTCATAATCGTAAGATAATAATTAAATGCTTAAATACCTCGAAAAACTGGCGAAATTATTACACCAGGAAAACGAAGAGTGGGACACTCTTAGTGGAATGTGACCATTCACGCACGCTGAAATTGAGTAAGTGAAAACACTCGTGTTACATAATACAGAAAATGATGACCCAGTAAAAACACGAATTAATTCAGGGCCAATATTGGCGAACTTACAAGAGACTATTTTGGACAAGGTAACAAGAGGGCTCCGTCACCGTGATAGCTTGCGGAGCCGTCTGTTTTGGAAGGACTGCTAACTCGAAAGCCGGTGGGTTTTTGTTTATCACATCCAACCTGCCATCGGAGAAATAATTAAAGAAAAGAGCTGGAGTGTAGATTTAGGAATGGCGTCAGACCCAACCGTACACTATCGTACTGGCGCTCTTACTCACAAGAAATTGTAGTTCGTCTGGGTGCAAAAGCCGATGTTTTTACTGCACGGCTCCACAGAGGAAAGGGATTAATTCACGGGGCTCGTAGTCCCTTGGTTCCTGAAAAAATCGGGATAGCGATTAGTTTCAGGACTCTAAGGAGCCGATATGCGACGCCCGCCAGAAATTCACTTACATTTAAATGGCTGGAAGGGCGTCTGCAAAGGTCAGGCCTGAAGGGTGTCAGCACGAATCCGGACAGCAACTCCGCAAAGCAGCAATGCGGAGTTTGGGGCGGGGCCAGCTAATGTTAGTTCCATGAAAATGGAAGAAATACTCAAGGCTACCGCGGTAGGGAGTGATAATTTCAGGCAGTGATATTCAATTTGTGGGGAATGTCCGAACCCGCATACAAAATATATATTAACACAGGATAAAGGATAAATTGGTGCTGCTCTCATCTATGAGGATGTCAACCACAAAAACAGTTAGCAGAACCTAGATTGTCGTTTATTACAAAAGGTGCTTCTCTCACACAGGAGGAAGTAGACCCGTTCCTTAATTGAATACCTAACTACAAAATTGAGGGACATCACATATTTTAAGGGAAGTATTATGAAAAATGGGTGCATCTCTCACACAGGAGGATGAAAACCCGTTCAGCCAAAATTTCGAGAGACAACACATATTTTAAGACAGATCCTGAACCAATATTTCGAAGGACAACACATAATTTAAACCAGATCCTGAACCATGGGTGCATCTCACACGCAGGAGGATGAAAACCCAATTGACCATAATTCAAAAAAGTGTGTGCCCGAGCATTCAAAGGGTAAGCTTCAGAATTTCTGTATTGAGGTCAGGGTGTTCCAAAAAGGGACATGTTAGATAGTTCAACCTAGCGCTGCCAGTTGTGAAAGACTGCTATCCTGTTCATTCAGTCCGTTTTTGATGGAGTCCAAAAGTGACATCCATTTGGACTCCCGTATGTTCAGGATAGATGGGAGGTTACCACCCCTTCTCCCGAGGGTCACCTTTTCAACAGCAAACCACCGCAGGTCAGTGACCAAATGGCCAGCTGTGAGCCAGTGGTCTACAAGAGGGGCACCTGCCACTTTGCATCTCAGTCTACTGCAGTGCGAAGAAATTCTAGCCTTGATTTTTTGTTGCGTCTGACCTACATACAAATGACTGCATGGGCAACGGATGATGTATATCACACCAGTAGAATTACAATTGGTGTAGTGTTTGAGAGTATACGTGCGTCCGCGGTGGTCAAATGTTTTGGTCTGGATTGTGGTATCGCAGGCAGTACATCCACCACATCTATAGTGGCCGATCACAGGGGGCAAATTCCAAAGAGATGTTAGAGTGGGTTGGCTCTCGCCTTCAAGAAAAGAGTGAACCACCATGTCCCTTATATTTTTGGCTCTCTTAAAAGAGTGAAGGGGCAACTCTGTTTGGTTGATGACATCAGCCACCAATGGCCAGTTATGGTTGATGATCTTCTTGATGT
This sequence comes from Lissotriton helveticus, assembly GCF_964261635.1. NCBI lineage: Eukaryota > Metazoa > Chordata > Amphibia > Caudata > Salamandridae > Lissotriton > Lissotriton helveticus. The sequence continues at coordinate 940,654,887 of NC_136067.1, forward strand.
CGTTACTGCGAGTTGAAAAAGTCGTAACGCAAATCACGCGATCAGTTGCAGCACGTGAAACGTCACTTGGATTAAGTAGGGAATCGCGGGGATTATACCAAGCACGCTTTCTTGCTCTCTTGACCAACCTACTTGGGTACCCTCGTGCTGTCAGGCGTTCACTCAGGACCTCCGATTCTTTAAAGTAATCGGCTCTTGTGGAGCAATTCCTCCTAATCCTGAAAAATTGGCCGACTGGCAGGTTATCTTTTAAACCCCTAGGGTGATGACTCTGGTATTGTAAGAGTGAATTACGCTCAGTAGGCTTCCTGAACAGGGTGGTGTGCAGATGATCTGATTCTGCATAAATAGAAATGTCTAGGAAAGGTATAATTTTATTGCTTGATTCCATCGTGAACTGGATCGCCGGATTTCGGGAGTTGAGCCAATTATGAAATACTTGGAGTTGGTCACCATCTCCGTCCCAGATACACAGGACGTCGTCTATGTATCTGACCCAAAGGGGCAGATGTGCCTTAAACGGATTGGTAACTGGAAAAATGTGCTGGTGTTCAAAATAATCCATGAAGATTATAGCCAGGTTTGGAGCGAAAGTGGCCCCCATCGCTACGCCCCTGGTCTGCAAATAGAAATGATCTTGAAAAATAATTTTTTTTTTCATCATAGCAATTTCCAATAATTGGATAATGAACTCAGTAGGGACCTGGAGGGGAGCAGTTCGAGTGTCTAAAGCCATTCTCATTATATCCAATGCTTCTTGTTGGGGGATGCTCGTGTAGAGTGATATGATGTCACATGTAACTAGGAGAGAACTTTCTGGATTAAAGGGTCGACCATCTATCAAATTAATGACTTGTGTGGTATCTCGTAAATAAGCTTTTGTATGAAGTGCGATAGGCTTCAGAAAAAAGTCAACATATTGACAAAGGGGTTCTAAAAGAGACCCACACCCAGAAACTATTGGGCGACCAGGAGGTTGGGTAAGGTTTTTGTGTACCTTAGGTAAGGTATAAATAGTAGCCAGTCTGGGAAATTTTTGATTAAGGAACTCAAATTCCTGTTTGCTCAGAAAACCGGTATCTAAACCCTTTTGGGTCACCCTTAGGATGGTGTTAGCCAAATCACTTGAAGGGTCACTGGGTAGAAGACGGTAACTGATGCCATCTGATAGTTGTCTGTAGATCTCGGCTTTGTAATCAGAGAGATCTTGAACCACAATTGCACCGCCTTTATCCGCGGGTTTTATAACAACCTCTTTGTTGTTACTTAAATCCGCCAAAGCCTTCTTCTCTGTTTTTGGTAAATTCAACCTCGTGAATTTGAGCTCTTTGAGGGAACGATCTATGGAGGAGGTTACAATATCCTCAAAGGCAAGGATCCGGCTATTCATGGCATATGTGGGTGGAAAAAAGGTTGAGGGGACCCTCAGGCCGGTAACCGAATTGTTTAGTCTGGTGGTCTGATTTCGAAAGAAATAGCGTAACCTTATCCTTCTAAAAAAACTATATAGTTCGGTTTTCAACAGGAATTTGTTGACCGAAGCAGTGGGGACATAAGAAAGTCCTCGGCCGAGGACCTTGAGTTCAGCCTCCTGGAATTGATGTTTTGAGATATTAATCACTGGACTAGTGACGCTAGAAATCACAGGAGCTGATGGAGTAGGCATGGTTACCATCTGTAGGTGTTCCTGCGCGTGGATATCTCCCCGTGTGTCTCGGGGCGAAACGTGACCCGCTTCTGTTGCTTGCCTCGACCCCTTTCCCATCCTGCCTGATTCTGTTGTTGGCCTCTTGTTTGTCCCCGGGGCCAGTTGTTGCCACGGCCTCGTGGTGGGCGCCACTGTCCCCGACCCTGATCTAAAAAATGAGGTGGGAACTGGGGGGGGATACTGCTGGTAAGTAGGGTCTTGAATGGGATAGGGGGGGTAGGAGTATGAGGTGCTGGGTCCTGCCTCAGCTTCACTACCAGAACTGTAGGAGGAGTCTGAAAAGGTGGTATAGTTTTGTCGTCCTCTGTACCCCCCGCGGCCGCGATTGGTAAATCGGCCTTGGTTGTCCTGTTTGTAATACTCTGGCTGTAAGTAAGGGTACACTAGTTTTTTATCAAAAACTCTGAGATCGCGTGCCAGTTTCTCCAATTTCTTTGTTTGTGCCGTAGTATCGAAGTCTTTTATGGTTGCTTCCAAATGATCTATGGCCTCCTTGGCTTTAGTGAGTGTGCTATCACCCAAGATTTCGGCCTTCAGATCTGCGATCTCTTTGCTTAAGGAGACTACCTGTTCTGCAGCTGTCTCGACTCCCAGCACCATCCAGTGCCAGGAGCAATTATTTGCCACGTAGCTAAATCCCTCTTTGAATTTAGGTACGTCGACAAATATCACAGGCTCGATTTTGATTTGCAATCCCACCGGGATTATATTCTCTTGCAAGTATCTCGTGAAAAGGTGTCCATGAAGTCTTGTTCGAATAAGTTTTTTCTCTAATCTTTCCAAACGGGCCACCTTATCATTAAGGGTGATGTCAATGACCGGGACCGAGGTAGATAAGAAAGTGGACGATAGGTCTTTGGTTAGCTGGTTGATGTACTCCTCTGTGTAGGAAAGTAACTCGGATTCGACCATGGTATGACTAAATTTAATTTAGGGAAATGGAACCTCGCAGGTCAAACCTGCTCAGATAGTGTTACACAAAAGGGGGTTAAACCCATATAGTCACGGGGACCTGGGTGCTATGTGATACATGTAGAGGAGAGGATCCCCGTAAAAGTAGTGTATGCCAGCGGGCCACACTCGAGGTGATTAATTACAATTTAGAAAAAATATATGCAACCAAATTTCCATTGGTAAATTGGTTTTATTACCAAAGGATAGAAGATAACAAAATATCTATTTCAATACAAGGTTTCATATATTAACAAAGCCCCAACGGGGAGGGGAAAGGGGAGAGAAAAGGAAGCTGAAGAAGAAAAGTTAGAGAAGCAAATAGACACAGTATAGATAGTAACCTGATTATTACAAGATTAATGACAATATACAAAAAGTTGACAATACAGAGACCAAAATACGGCCAAAATCAGACAAATAATAAATAGTCCAAAACATCCAGCACATTAGATAATTCAAATTAATAAGGGTTGTGCCTGGTGTATCAACAAAAAACAAACAGTCGACGTTTCGACCCCTAATAACAGGCTGGGTGAAGTCCTTTTACGGGGTCTTCATCAGGACGTCATGCGGGGAAAGGGGAAGGGGCCACACTGTGGGGAAAAACATTTTGACATTAATACATGGTAAAGACGGCAGTTTGTCCAATAGTCTAAACCAAGTGATTAATTTGAATCTATTACAAAGTTGAATTACCATGGGGTACGGCCTTCGGGGGCTCTGTACACAGGGTAGGCGCCACGCAATTAAGTCGCGGTCGATCACTAATATTAGAAAAATCAACAGGAGAGGAGAAAGTTACCAGTTAACTCAGTACACGCGCTGTTAACTGGTAACTTTCTCCTCTCCTGTTGATTTTTCTACTATTAGTGATCGACCGCGACTTAATTGCGTGGCGCCTACCAATGGAAATTTGGTTGCATATATTTTTTCTAAATTGTAATTAATCACCTCGAGTGTGGCCCGCTGGCATACACTACTTTTACGGGAATCCTCTCCTCTACATGTATCACATAGCACCCAGGTCCCCGTGACTATATGGGTTTAACCCCCTTTTGTGTAACACTATCTGAGCAGGTTTGACCTGCGAGGTTCCATTTCCCTAAATTAAATTTAGTCATACCATGGTCGAATCCGAGTTACTTTCCTACACAGAGGAGTACATCAACCAGCTAACCAAAGACCTATCGCCCACTTTCTTATCTACCTCGGTCCCGGTCATTGACATCACCCTTAATGATAAGGTGGCCCGTTTGGAAAGATTAGAGAAAAAACTTATTCGAACAAGACTTCATGGACACCTTTTCACGAGATACTTGCAAGAGAATATAATCCCGGTGGGATTGCAAATCAAAATCGAGCCTGTGATATTTGTCGACGTACCTAAATTCAAAGAGGGATTTAGCTACGTGGCAAATAATTGCTCCCGGCACTGGATGGTGCTGGGAGTCGAGACAGCTGCAGAACAGGTAGTCTCCTTAAGCAAAGAGATCGCAGATCTGAAGGCCGAAATCTTGGGTGATAGCACACTCACTAAAGCCAAGGAGGCCATAGATCATTTGGAAGCAACCATAAAAGACTTCGATACTACGGCACAAACAAAGAAATTGGAGAAACTGGCACGCGATCTCAGAGTTTTTGATAAAAAACTAGTGTACCCTTACTTACAGCCAGAGTATTACAAACAGGACAACCAAGGCCGATTTACCAATCGCGGCCGCGGGGGGTACAGAGGACGACAAAACTATACCACCTTTTCAGACTCCTCCTACAGTTCTGGTAGTGAAGCTGAGGCAGGACCCAGCACCTCATACTCCTACCCCCCCTATCCCATTCAAGACCCTACTTACCAGCAGTATCCCCCCCAGTTCCCACCTCATTTTTTAGATCAGGGTCGGGGACAGTGGCGCCCACCACGAGGCCGTGGCAACAACTGGCCCCGGGGACAAACAAGAGGCCAACAACAGAATCAGGCAGGATGGGAAGGGGGTCGAGGCAAGCAACAGAAGCGGGTCACGTTTCGCCCCGAGACACACGGGGAGATATCCACGCGCAGGAACACCTACAGATGGTAACCATGCCTACTCCATCAGCTCCTGTGATTTCTAGCGTCACTAGTCCAGTGATTAATATCTCAAAACATCAATTCCAGGAGGCTGAACTCAAGGTCCTCGGCCGAGGACTTTCTTATGTCCCCACTGCTTCGGTCAACAAATTCCTGTTGAAAACCGAACTATATAGTTTTTTTAGAAGGATAAGGTTACGCTATTTCTTTCGAAATCAGACCACCAGACTAAACAATTCGGTTACCGGCCTGAGGGTCCCCTCAACCTTTTTTCCACCCACATATGCCATGAATAGCCGGATCCTTGCCTTTGAGGATATTGTAACCTCCTCCATAGATCGTTCCCTCAAAGAGCCCAAATTCACGAGGTTGAATTTACCAAAAACAGAGAAGAAGGCTTTGGCGGATTTAAGTAACAACAAAGAGGTTGTTATAAAACCCGCGGATAAAGGCGGTGCAATTGTGGTTCAAGATCTCTCTGATTACAAAGCCGAGATCTACAGACAACTATCAGATGGCATCAGTTACCGTCTTCTACCCAGTGACCCTTCAAGTGATTTGGCTAACACCATCCTAAGGGTGACCCAAAAGGGTTTAGATACCGGTTTTCTGAGCAAACAGGAATTTGAGTTCCTTAATCAAAAATTTCCCAGACTGGCTACTATTTATACCTTACCTAAGGTACACAAAAACCTTACCCAACCTCCTGGTCGCCCAATAGTTTCTGGGTGTGGGTCTCTTTTAGAACCCCTTTGTCAATATGTTGACTTTTTTCTGAAGCCTATCGCACTTCATACAAAAGCCTATTTACGAGATACCACACAAGTCATTAATTTGATAGATGGTCGACCCTTTAATCCAGAAAGTTCTCTCCTAGTTACATGTGACATCATATCACTCTACACGAGCATCCCCCAACAAGAAGCATTGGATATAATGAGAATGGCTTTAGACACTCGAACTGCTCCCCTCCAGGTCCCTACTGAGTTCATTATCTAATTATTGGAAATTGCTATGATGAAAAAAATTTTTATTTTTCAAGATCATTTCTATTTGCAGACCAGGGGCGTAGCGATGGGGGCCACTTTCGCTCCAAACCTGGCTATAATCTTCATGGATTATTTTGAACACCAGCACATTTTTCCAGTTACCAATCCGTTTAAGGCACATCTGCCCCTTTGGGTCAGATACATAGACGACGTCCTGTGTATCTGGGACGGAGATGGTGACCAACTCCAAGTATTTCATAATTGGCTCAACTCCCGAAATCCGGCGATCCAGTTCACGATGGAATCAAGCAATAAAATTATACCTTTCCTAGACATTTCTATTTATGCAGAATCAGATCATCTGCACACCACCCTGTTCAGGAAGCCTACTGAGCGTAATTCACTCTTACAATACCAGAGTCATCACCCTAGGGGTTTAAAAGATAACCTGCCAGTCGGCCAATTTTTCAGGATTAGGAGGAATTGCTCCACAAGAGCCGATTAATTTAAAGAATCGGAGGTCCTGAGTGAACGCCTGACAGCACGAGGGTACCCAAGTAGGTTGGTCAAGAGAGCAAGAAAGCGTGCTTGGTATAATCCCCGCGATTCCCTACTTAATCCAAGTGACGTTTCACGTGCTGCAACTGATCGCGTGATTTGCGTTACGACTTTTTCAACTCGCAGTAACGACATCAAGAAGATCATCAACCATAACTGGCCATTGGTGGCTGATGTCATCAACCAAACAGAGTTGCCCCTTCACTCTTTTAAGAGAGCCAAAAATATAAGGGACATGGTGGTTCACTCTTTTCTTGAAGGCGAGAGCCAACCCACTCTAACATCTCTTTGGAATTTGCCCCCTGTGATCGGCCACTATAGATGTGGTGGATGTACTGCCTGCGATACCACAATCCAGACCAAAACATTTGACCACCGCGGACGCACGTATACTCTCAAACACTACACCAATTGTAATTCTACTGGTGTGATATACATCATCCGTTGCCCATGCAGTCATTTGTATGTAGGTCAGACGCAACAAAAAATCAAGGCTAGAATTTCTTCGCACTGCAGTAGACTGAGATGCAAAGTGGCAGGTGCCCCTCTTGTAGACCACTGGCTCACAGCTGGCCATTTGGTCACTGACCTGCGGTGGTTTGCTGTTGAAAAGGTGACCCTCGGGAGAAGGGGTGGTAACCTCCCATCTATCCTGAACATACGGGAGTCCAAATGGATGTCACTTTTGGACTCCATCAAAAACGGACTGAATGAACAGGATAGCAGTCTTTCACAACTGGCAGCGCTAGGTTGAACTATCTAACATGTCCCTTTTTGGAACACCCTGACCCCAATACAGAAATTCTGAAGCTTACCCTTTGAATGCTCGGGCACACACTTTTTTGAATTATGGTCAATTGTGTTTTCATCCTCCTGCGTGTGAGATGCACCCATGGTTCAGGATCTGGTTTAAATTATGTGTTGTCCTTCGAAATATTGGTTCAGGATCTGTCTTAAAATATGTGTTGTCTCTCGAAATTTTGGCTGAACGGATTTTCATCCTCCTGTGTGAGAGATGCACCCATTTTTCATAATACTTCCCTTAAAATATGTGATGTCCCTCAATTTTGTAGTTAGGTATTCAATTAAGGAACGGGTCTACTTCCTCCTGTGTGAGAGAAGCACCTTTTGTAATAAACGACAATCTAGGTTCTGCTAACTGTTTTTGTGGTTGACATCCTCATAGATGAGAGCTGCACCAATTTATCCTTTATCCTGTGTTAATATATATTTTGTATGCGGGTTCGGACATTCCCCACGAATTGAATATCACTGCCTGAAATTATCACTCCCTACCGCGGTAGCCTTGAGTATTTCTTCCATTTTCATGGAACCAACATTAGCTGGCCCCGCCCCAAACTCCGCATTGCTGCTTTGCGGAGTTGCTGTCCGGATTCGTGCTGACACCCTTCAGGCCTGACCTTTGCAGACGCCCTTCCAGCCATTTAAATGTAAGTGAATTTCTGGCGGGCGTCGCATATCGGCTCCTTAGAGTCCTGAAACTAATCGCTATCCCGATTTTTTCAGGAACCAAGGGACTACGAGCCCCGTGAATTAATCCCTTTCCTCTGTGGAGCCGTGCAGTAAAAACATCGGCTTTTGCACCCAGACGAACTACAATTTCTTGTGAGTAAGAGCGCCAGTACGATAGTGTACGGTTGGGTCTGACGCCATTCCTAAATCTACACTCCAGCTCTTTTCTTTAATTATTTCTCCGATGGCAGGTTGGATGTGATAAACAAAAACCCACCGGCTTTCGAGTTAGCAGTCCTTCCAAAACAGACGGCTCCGCAAGCTATCACGGTGACGGAGCCCTCTTGTTACCTTGTCCAAAATAGTCTCTTGTAAGTTCGCCAATATTGGCCCTGAATTAATTCGTGTTTTTACTGGGTCATCATTTTCTGTATTATGTAACACGAGTGTTTTCACTTACTCAATTCCAGCGTGCGTGAATGGTCACATTCCACTAAGAGTGTCCCACTCTTCGTTTTCCTGGTGTAATAATTTCGCCAGTTTTTCGAGGTATTTAAGCATTTAATTATTATCTTACGATTATGAGAGTGGCAACCAAGATTTGTTGTTCTGCTCTTGTGTCCGTCCTAAATGCTAAATAGAAGGCCTTCTAGGCTTTCCCTTACCTACTATAAGATGTAATTTGACACAGCGCGTGTACTGAGTTAACTGGTAACTTTCTCCTCTCCTGTTGATTTTTCTACTATTAGTGATCGACCGCGACTTAATTGCGTGGCGCCTACCCTGTGTACAGAGCCCCCGAAGGCCGTACCCCATGGTAATTCAACTTTGTAATAGATTCAAATTATTCACTTGGTTTAGACTATTGGACAAACTGCCGTCTTTACCATGTATTAATGTCAAAATGTTTTTCCCCACAGTGTGGCCCCTTCCCCTTTCCCCGCATGACGTCCTGATGAAGACCCCGTAAAAGGACTTCACCCAGCCTGTTATTAGGGGTCGAAACGTCGACTGTTTGTTTTTTGTTGATACACCAGGCACAACCCTTATTAATTTGAATTATCTAATGTGCTGGATGTTTTGGACTATTTATTATTTGTCTGATTTTGGCCTTATTTTGGTCTCTGTATTGTCAACTTTTTGTATATTGTCATTAATCTTGTAATAATCAGGTTACTATCTATACTGTGTCTATTTGCTTCTCTAACTTTTCTTCTTCAGCTTCCTTTTCTCTCCCCTTTCCCCTCCCCGTTGGGGCTTTGTTAATATATGAAACCTTGTATTGAAATAGATATTTTGTTATCTTCTATCCTTTGGTAATAAAACCAATTTACCAATGGAAATTTGGTTGCATATATTTTTTCTAAATTGTAATTAATCACCTCGAGTGTGGCCCGCTGGCATACACTACTTTTACGGGGATCCTCTCCTCTACATGTATCACATAGCACCCAGGTCCCCGTGACTATATGGGTTTAACCCCCTTTTGTGTAACATTAGAAATAAGTCGGCGTATTTACAATCCCGTTGTGCCACTTTTGTGTCAGTAATGCAGTGGGCACTTCCATATAGACACCACTTGAACGCGGGACTATAACAGAAGTGAAATGTACGAGGCACACTGCACACGTAAAATCGTAGTGTTACCTTCACTTGTAATGCTTCACCTTATTTAGTCACATCTACATAACTTTAAACTCTTTTTTGTTTTGCAGATTACCTACCCAACGTCTTTTGGAGTCCACATCATAATTTGTTTATAATACTGTTTTATTAAAGTTATTTTTCTAGTTGTTTATTACATTATCTTTAAGTTACGTTTACAGTTATTGTTGTTTTAATAAAAGGTAATAAAAAATACGATATACTTTTTTTTCTTGGAGGGGTGGGGAACGGTCCACAACAAAAATAATATTTATAATTTGAAATACTAGAGTAAGATATTTGACAGTAGGGTTGAAAAGCACTGGCTGTACAATAAGTTATATTTTCTCTGGATGGACTACAACATAGAAAGGAAATCAAAGTAAAACAATGTGTACCACATTTACAAACCTCTTGCGACATTTTCGCATGCAAACCTACCCCCCTACAAAATTAACTGTGTGGGCCTCAATGACGCCCATCAAACCACAAAAACGACCACCTCCCGGAGATTTCTATATAGTGTGAGGGAGGCTGCGTGGCCCACCGCCTGATGCCCTGGAGTCTGCCACACCCTGACCCGGTTCCTGCAGTGTCCTGGGGAAAAACAGTCATTACAACGCGGCCATAACCACGCGTGATCCTCACCACGAATTCATTAGCACGCATATGGCTTTACCACGCATGCCTTTACCATGCATGCTTTTACAACTAGTATACATTTACCACGCATGATAAAGGCATTAGCATGATAATGGCTTTGTGGTGATGGACACGCATTGCAATGGCTGTGGCTTACGTGCTTCAAATTAGTTTTTAGGTATGCGTGTGACCAAGTCTGATAACATCAGAGGCCAAGGACAAACACCGTGGTGTCTGTGGCAGGAAATCTCATCGATCACAGAGAAGATAGGCGGAGGGTAAAATGAAAGTAACTAGTATAATAAAAATAATGGAGGAAAACTATTAAAATGGCGGTGGACGGAGTATGTACTCAACGTTTGGCGCCTCGGCAATACGTATCAAATGAATATAGATAGAATATGATTATTAATATATTACAAAAGTATAGCAGCGGATGACACACACGGCCCGGGAAAAGAAAGCGGCAAATTTAATACCTGAAATGAGGACAGCTTTTCTTGGCGAACTTGAAGAAAAAGAAAGAAACATGGGCTTGGAAACGAGGCTGCGTATGCATAGAGAGTACAACTGGTGCACAAAAACCCCCCAGAAAGTTTTACATACTATCATAGAAATATAGCTCTTTTTTTGACCAGTAAAGTTAGTTCTCAAAAAGAACTGTTTTTTTTTTTGCCCCAATGCCCCCACGATCCCAGACGGCTCCCCGCGTCCTTCGAGAGCCCGCATTGCTTTGTCAGAGAGAGCAGCTTACATGCTGCTCTCTCTGACGAAAAACAATCTGCTTTCCTACTTGAAAGAGAGAGCAGATTAACTTGCTCTCTCTTTCAAATAAGAAAGTGGTTTGCTGTGGTAAAGTGGGAGCCAAGACGGTCCCGCGCTACCATAGCAAACAGCAGTGTCCCGGGGGTGGGCACCCCGAGGCACTGCAAGAGCAAGCCCTGGGAGGTGGGTGGTCCCCAGGGCCATTAAGGGCTCCAGGAGGGAGGCCGCGTGACCACCTCCCAACATTAAAAAGCCCCGGAGGGTGCAGGTCCCCGGGGCAGGAGGTCATTTTATATATTACTGCCCCAGGAAGGTGGCGGTACCCGGGACGTGTACGGGGGAGAGGGAAGGGAGCTGTAAACATTCTTTTACAAAAAAATAATATTTTTTAAAAAGCCCAGAGGGGGTGCTGGTCCCCGGGGCTGCAGTGAGGGGGGCCGTGAGCCCCCTGCATACTTCAAAATAAAACCCCGGGGCTGGCTTTCCCCGGGTCTCGGGAAGCCTTACAAGCCCCCGCGGGGGCTAATTAAGAATAAAACCGACTTCTAGTTTTTTCCCCTTTCCACCGCGTACGATACACATACCCTGCGATTTCTTATTAAAAAATAATAATTGTGGGGCCTAAAGATCCATATGGGACCCCCTGAGCAGGCCTAGAGGGTCAGGATGTTTCTCCCCTGCCCCTTTTCCTTATTTTTCAACTTTGTTTTACTGTTTTCTTGTGACTCGGTACTACCGAGGCACAAGATGGCTGCCAACACTTCCTGGTTTGGAGTGTTGACAGACAGTTGACATCCAATCAACATGCAGCTCGTGATTGAACGGATTTCCGTACACGTACAGTACTTCGTCTATAGATATCACTTTTGATTTTCTCAGGAACTACTGAACAGATTTACACCATTTAAAGAAAGCACAATCTGCAAACCGACCTCTACCTCTCTGACAAATTTGGTGTAATTCCGTTCAGCCGTTCGGGCTGTAGCCCTGGCTAAAGGTCTCTATGGAAAATTGCATGGGGAAAAACGTTTTGTGACCCCCCTTTTTTCTCGGCCCCCACTTGACAAATCACCCCCAAACTTTCAGGGAAGGAACCAAGCCGAGCAGGCCATTTTCTTGGAGAATTTCACGAAGATTTGTCTACCAGCGCCAAAGTTATTCCAAATAGAATGTTGTGGATTTTCTATGGAAAGTAGGTCCTAACTATAACTACCTACTGGCGACCGCCAGTAGGTAATATATATATATATATATATATATATATATATATATATATATATGTGAGCAAGGCTCTGAGGAGCCGAAACGTCATGCGGCATACTCTGTTTCAATAAATGAGTTGCACAGAACTGGTCCGTGTCTGAGGTATCCTTGCAGCGCTGGGAGAAGGCGAGAGGCTGGCATTGGGACGCGGAAAACCATAACATATATTTATGTTCAGGGTATGTAGATGTGGATTTAAAGAACTGTAAATCTATACTTACCTCCACATAAATGTGACTTCACTATATTGTGGTAGTCGATATTCTTGCTACAATATTTTTACAGGCCAGGCATTCAATATTCTGACTTACAATTTTTGAATTATACGATGGAACATTGTGAAATAAATGTACAAAAACATAGAGCATATTGTGATTTCCCCTGCACCAATTAAATCAGCATGGGTTGGAATCTAAGGTAATGTGAAGGAAAACCTCTCTTCTCTCTTTCTCCTGCAATTATGATGTTTGTTATTGTGTGTCGTATCTTATAACTAAGAAACAATCTTGGAGTTCAAATCACAGAGAACACAGGGCTTATTATCCACCCTTGAAAAATATTCTAGGGACATATTTTTCATGTCATCTTCCTCTCAGAATTCTGTCTTTACCCTGCCTCTGCACCAGGCATAGCCACCGCCATGCCCAAAAGTTACAAGTTAACGCACCGGGACCGAACAAACAGCAATGAGGCGAAACTGCCATCATCTACAAGGACGCCATCCACTGCACAACATCCCTGAGGACCCAACACTGGTAATGAAACACCTCATCTTCCAGCTCCATGCAGACGGAACAAGCATCATCAAAGGTACCCTTGCTGACAGATCACCAGGATCACGCCTCAGCTTTTGCAACATCATACCGAAATCATTGCTCCGCTTGCAATCGATTCCAAGCCCATGCTCGCAATCGATTCTAAACACATCTGGCTAGGGGACCTCAACTTCCACCTCAACGACCCCAGTGGCGCCAACTCCGCTGACGTCCTGGCAAGCATGAGCAACATCAGACTCAAGTAGCTTGTCACCAACCCCATCCACAACACAGGACACATGCTCGACCCCATCTTCACCTCCAGCAACATAATCAGGTACATCTACACCACTTACATGGTCAGACCATCACAGCGTTCACGCCACCCTCTCAGGACCCACTTACCCCGATGCTGAAGTGAGGCCCCTCCTGAAAACACCATCCGCCAACCCAGCCAATTTGAAGAACTACCGGGCCATCTAATTGCTCCCCTACCCAGCAAAAGTCCTTGAGAAAGCGATCAGCAAGCAACTAACCCAGCACCTAGAAGATCACAACCTCCTGGATCCCTCCTAATCCATATTTCGAGCTTACCACAGCACTCAGACAGCCCTGGTTATATTATATCTGTTTACCACTGGAGGAGGATAGGTACCATTAATACATGATCCTGTAGAGCTCTCTCCAGAACACAAGGCATTTAATTCCCACAGAATGCCATATCCTAAATGTTCCCACTCTACTCCATCATTCTCCCTGCCCTGTTCCCAACCCATTTTCTCTAGCATTGGGCCTGCTTTCCAGATGCTATAGATTAGTTGGATCATGCACTTGGAACCTCTAATTACTTGGAAACATTTCAAATGGCAATTGTGGTCCAGTAGCTGCTGCCATGTTATGGAGCTGGAATACTCAGTATGGAATCAGCAGAGAGGCATGTGCCTATGCTCAGTAATTCAGAAGCACTGTTGACCCTGTTCAAAAGACTTAACAGCTCCCCTGAAGTGTGTCTCAGGATACACAGACCTTGACATGCCCTACCCTTATTTTACAGTGGCAGTAGCTTCTCTGGCCTTTCTCATTATAACGTGAAGTTTCCGCAATGCAATGTTGGCCTTATTGTTTCCGAGCAGAAATAATGACCCTCTGTCTTTACAAGTGATGGTTCTTTTTTGGCTTGTTGTTGATAATGTACTTGTTAATTGTTCCTCAACTAGCTGTCTTTTCCTTTTAGCTCTTGTAGACAGAGCAATGCCTTCCCCTCACACTGTTGTTTAAAGGCTTCCCAGTTTGAGATTAGAAAGTTATTGCCCTTTTTATTTCTCTCAGAAAATTCTGCACAGACATCCAGGATCCCCCAGTGGCATCTCCCTGTGCCCTGTGTGCAAAGCTCTGCTTCTGTCCCTCTACTGCAGAACGGCACATTTTATTGCTTGTCTACTCCGGAATGGAAGTCTATACTCTCCCTCTGTGGGTGCCAACCTCTGTTGACCCTCTATTCCTGTGCGACAGGCATTAATGCCCATCTCCCTACAAGCAACATGCTCTACTGCTCCACATCCTTTGAGACTTTACTTCCTCTCCATGCTTGGGCAGCAGGTTCTACTGTCTCCTTGCACTAAATATTACATAGTCCACTGCTTCTATAATACTGAGTGACAGTTCATCTGCCTCTCTCCCTGTCCATTGGAACCTCTGACCCTGGTGCCTAGTTTTCTTCTCAGCTGCCTCAATAATCTTGGATAACAGCTCTACCGCCCCTCTTCTTATATACCCTCATGCTCTGCTGCCAACCTAACCACACAGTAAAAGAAGGGGAAGTTCTGCTCCTGAGGATTTATTTGAAGGAGGAATGCATGTAGTGCTGATTAGCAGGGGATTCTGGCTAAAACCAAAAAGTCTTAACAAGAAAATGTATTCTCTCAATCAAAATACATTTCAGTTCATAGAACATTAAGAGTCAGTAAAAAGGTGGTCCTTCCAAAAGAACGTTATTGTGTGATGATTTTTAGTTGAAGGCAGAATTTAATAAATTTCAAAAAATCTGAAGTTGAACATTGATTTGATTCCCTAAAGTATGTGCCATAGGTATTTGGTTTAAAACAATCAAACATTATTAATGGACTGGCTGTACTGCCCTTCACTGTTCTGCCATGCTCAGCTGTCTCTGGCAATAGGGGTGCCATGATGTACTGTCCCCTCTCCGGCAAGCTATGTACTGCCTATCTCCTACAGCCATAGGCTCTGTTGCAGCCCATCACCAGAGATGCCAGGCTCTGTAGCCCTCTCCCTCTGGGTGCTAAATTCTTCTGAACCAGAGATGTCAAGTTTAGTTCCCCTTTCTCTAGAATGGTGTCAGGCTCACATCTCTCTCCTTAGAGAAGATAACATCTGATACCCCTCTACATGCCCTCTCCTTCCCTGCTCCCCCAAGGTTACAGAATAAGCTGCCAGGAAAGCACTGGTCTATAAAGCAATCAGGGTGTGCCTGATGGGCTGGTCTGTCAGATCAGTCTATGGGCTGTTTTTGGGCTGTTTGTGGGTCTGTTTCATGGTCTGCTTGGCTGTTTTTTACTGTCGATTTGGCTGATATTTAAACATACATTGCCTACAGCAAGCTCAAATCCATGCAGTCTTCCACGCGTTGTAAAACATATATACAGCGTGTCTTTTACAAGTTAAAAACAGACCCAATTTGTAAACCTTTTTAGCTGTCGTGTTCATTAATGAGGGCCATTTTTATTTTGGTGCCTGGGTCTAATTTCTGTCCCAGTTCAACTCTGTAACCAGCCCCTCTCGCTACATGTTTTAAACTTTGCAGGTCCATCTCCCTGCAGGATCTGCTGCTCTTCTCTAAAGGAAAAAAACAGTAGTTCCCTAGGAAATAACTTAGTTAAGTATTATTATTTCATTTATGATCGTGTCATAATCATTATGACCGTAGAATCCCATAGAATCCTAATCAAAATACCACACCACAGTCACTTGGTGAGAGAGCAGCTGACAAGGGGAAAATTGGACCCATACACTGTTTTCAGTTATGCAAAGTAGTTTTTATATTGCAATATTTTTTTCTTATTCAGACTTTTATATGAGGATGTCTGTTAGCAAGTGTTGGACTTAGCCCTTTTGGCAGGTTCACCCCGAAACCTTTTGCATTTTCCTAGCCTGTTTCTGTAACCTGGTGTTGGTGATTTTAGGCCTCTGCGCACTTTTCACTGTAGTCCAGTGTAAAGTGCGTGCACTCTCTGTGTATGTGTGGTGAGAGTGGCCTGTCCTCCCATAAGAATGCATGCGGAATATGTGTGTCCATGGTAGTTCCTGATGTGTGGGGAGTGCAGGGGCGAGTTTGATATGTGCGTACTTGTGAGATTAAATGCTGCGCGATGATGTGCGCAGATTTAATGCGTCTAGTGTAGAAGTGCCACTTTTAGAAGTTGGCATGTCTGTACAGTAAATGTGAATTGACTGTCTGGCTTGTGATTGCCTGGAACTGGCTGGTGTGCCTGGCTCCAGGAGTCAGGATGCGTCTGCCAGTGGTGAATGGAGAGATCTGCATGTTGATGGGAGGGAGGAGTGCACCTGTGACCTGAATAGGGCTGGGCCTTCCCTCCACAATGCTGGCTCCGCCCCCTGTGGTGTGTCTGATGTCCCTGGCCTGTCCTGTGAATAGGGAGAGGGGCTGAGCAAAACAAAGTGCTCAAGAACCAGTTGCATCTGGGTTGCCCCTTGCCTGCACCTTTGGAAACAAAGGATTTCTGTGTAGAAAAGAAGGGGCTGTGACCCCATGAAAATGTTCTTGTTCCTAACTTGAATCTACCAGGGGCGTGCTGTTGCTGGGGCCCAGGGGAAGGCTTGCCTCCCTGGGCCCTGCCCAGCCCCGGGATGCCTTCAGGACCTTGTTGCTGGGACCCCTCTGCCTTACCTGGGGGACTGGAGGACTTCCCTTTGCTGAGGAGCTGGTTGCTCCATTTCTTTGCCCCAGGACCTTGCTGCATCTTTTAGCTCCCTGGGAGCGCTGTGCTCATCCTGTTTTTTGACCCCTTTAAGAGGAAATGCCCTGGTCGGGGATTCCCCCATGATACCTGCCTGGCGGTTGCCCACCCGCTTATTTTGATATTACCTTGCAGGTGCCCACCCTGTATCATGGCCACTTGCCTTCTATTCAATGGAGCAGGTGCCCACCCTGCGTTTGCATTTTTTTATTTAGTGCCCGGGTGCCCACACCGCGACTTTGGCCGTAATCACAGTGGGTGCCCACCCCGCTGTTTATGTTTCGTCTCGAGGGAGCCTACCCCTCTCATGGCCCGGGAAAAAGATCACCGTGATGGCCCGAGTTGTGAAGATGTCGGAAGTCAAGCAGTGATGCGCCTAACGGCGGGCAGACTTCTGGTTTTGTGAAGGAAGTCCCACGCACACCGCTGCCGCCAGAAAAGCCGCCAGAAAAGCCGCCCGGAGGACTAGGAGATGTGCCTGCCTGCGGGGGCTCCCATGAGTGAGGGAGAGCCCCGCAGGCGCCATCAGGTGCAACGTGGAGGCGGCGGGGGCTCGAGGCACATTGCCGGTGCCTGCTTCCACCGCGTGGACGGAGTGCTCCGGCCGCCTAGGAGAGTCAGGTAAGTGTGGCTCACCAAGGGAAGGGGGCAGTACTTCCAGTTCCCGAGTGGGACTGCCTACTGGTGCCATTTTGCCAGAGCAGCCCCGATGGCAGCGGGCCGCTCCGACCTTCTCGGGCATTAGTTGATAACCGAGTCCCGAGTGGCCCCAACGTGGGTGGTATTTGTTTTCGGGCCCCGGGCGTGCCCAGAGCCTGTGCATTGCTTCAACGATGGGGGAACTAATTATCTTAAGAGCCCAGTATGGCTCCAACCGTGAGCATGTTCTGTTCATAGAGCCCTGTGAAGGGCCCGAGGGGGCCCGTCTCTTCCCCCGTGGGACGCCTCAGTGTTTCGGGGCACATTTATTTGGGTGGCTCCAGCATTAGCCACAGGTGTCTCCAGAGCCTAGATGGCTCCAACGTATTTGCTTATTATTGGAGGAGCCAGTGTGCTCCAGGGGACACATGTTTATTTTTCGAGCCTAGAGGGCTCCCCCATTTGGCGCAAATTGTTCTAAAGGGCCAGTGAGGGCTCATGCCGCAGTTTACTTTTCAGCTGCCCAGCAAGTAGTGGGCAGCTGCACCGTTTAGGCATTTCTCTTCGGGGACATGTTCTGTGTGAATCTAGGAGTGAGACGCACTCCTTCGCCCTACCTGAGCCTTCCACAGCTGCGCAGCACTTAGTGCCAGCGGCAGCGTTTAGGCCCTGTTATTGTTCTCAGCTGCCCAGCAAGTAGTGGGCACCTGCAATGTTTAGGTTGGTGCAGATGGCGCACCCCTGACTGGCGCTGCCTTGGCAGAGCGCCCTGAAATTCTGGATACAGGGCATTTGAGCCCCTTCTTTGATAGCCAGTTGGTAAGGGGGGCTGGTAGAGGTATAGGGCGCAAAACCCTAATGTGATTGATGTGCTCTAAATGTGGTGCTAGGAAATGTAATGCATTTAGTATGTGTTACACACCCTGTACCTGATACCTCTAAACTGTGGTTTATGATTATGAGGTTATTTTGCATTTCTTGTGGTTATGCTAGTGAGGTAATGTTTCACTCTGTGATCTACGCCCCTAATGTGAGTTATACTTAGGAGGTAGGGTCTAATGTGTTTAGACTAGTGAGGAGATTGCATAATGTGTTTATGCTGGTGAGGTTGGCGCAGGATGTAATTCGCGCCTGATGTGACTGTGCATAATGTAGGTTATGTTACAGGTTGAGGTGGAGTACAGTGATTACCAGTAGTTACTGGTTGTAGGTTTATGATCTATTTTCTTGTACCAATGTCTGCTAAGTGCTGATCCTGACAGTGGCCCGCATGGCCCTGTCCTGTGTAAATAATCCCTTGTGAATAGTGCCCGTGCCAGTTGGCACAGTGTATGTTATGTGTTTACTATCCTAATGTGTTATGAGAATACAAAGGCTATTTTTATATAACCTTGTGTGGAGTTCCTTTTGTGGTGTGCCTGGGATGTTGTTACTGCTTGCGTGCGCAAATGCTTTACACATTGCCTCCGGGATAAGCCTGACTGCTCGTGCCAAGCTACCAAGGAGGTGAGCAGGGGTTATCTTTGGCGTGTAACTCCCTTGCTCTGACTAGAGTAGTGTTTTCTGCCTGGTTTTGGCGCAAGACTTAACCAACCAGAAATCCCATTTCTAACACCAAGCATACTTTCTGATGCCACCGTGTGACACACAATGTTATGTGGTGCGCAGTAAAAGGTGAGTTCGCATAACAAGTATAAAAACATGGGATGGCTGTTTAAAATGTCTTTGCATCAAACAACAATTTTGTGATTTCAATTGTTCGTCTCAAAAACAAAGTTGTTGATGTTTCGGCATTTATGTAGACGTCAATGGGTCTCATCAGGGCAAAGGGTGAGAAATTTTGACTGTCTGCCTCTTTCAATTGTTCCAAAGCCTAAATACCTGATCTGGCCTATTCTGTCTTTATACTGTAAAAACAGCAGCTATTCAAGCCCAATAATAGTAAAAAAAAATTGGCAAAGACACATCCCATTGTGTAAAGGAATGGGAGGGTCTGGGCTATCAGTTCCTGCCTCCAATGGAGCACTGGACTCTGATGCCTCACTCTGCAGAGGTGCCATACTCCTCTGGCACTCCATGGCAGAGGCTCAGAGCTAAGCACCCACAGAAAGCTACTTCCCCTGCTGCAAGTTCCAACTCAGCCAAAACATTTTTGGACAACTTTTTCAGTTGCAATTAGCTAAGTATATGTGGATTCTATGACTTATGTTAGAAGATGGGCAGAGCTGTATCGGATGGGGGTATTACATAATGCTGTTAAGGGCAACAACAGGTGGTCCAGTGATTCTTGTCCCAAAATGTACTTGTTTGGAAACAATGGACCCTATGGACTGATCCACAGTTGATGAAACCACTGGAGGAGAAGGACAAGGGCTGTGGACCTAGGCATATCTTGGTCCCCTCTGACACCGTGCACCACCAGGTTGGAAGCAAGCAATGCCCCTCCCAAAGAGACCACCCCCCCAGATATCCTCACAGGCTCCTCCTAGTATATCCTCCGAACATCAAGGGGCCCCGGGGGGATTTGGACAAGGATACAGGCTGCCCCCCACTCACCAGAATCCACAAACCACTATGCCTGTCCTTACGAATTCATTAGGTAAACACTCCCACCTCTTCGGTATATCTATTATTATCAGTAGTGGGTATGTCTATCGCCTACTACCTATTTGCTCTTTGTGTAGATAGTCATATTTAAAACAACAAACGTGTGTGTGTAACCTAGTTCCCTGTGCTGGTCTAATGACCCTCTCTACCCTTCTCTAGTGGAAAAGGGGGAGGGGGGGGTTAGCAACGCCTCACGGGAGTAACCACCAGGAGGATGTGTCAAACTGGTACTCGCTTGACTCCCCACTATCTCATCATCAGCAGTTGCCAACCCTGAAAAATAAAGGGGATAAAAATGTGCACAAAAGAAAAAACTCTGTGTAGTTACGTGAGTGACACTCTAACAATAGGACCTTTCCTCCAAGATATGAGTTATAGGCCCCACCCAATTAAAAAGAACTCGGCTCCACTAGCATTTCCCACTTTATTCTTTGCCGTGTGCCTGTTCTAATTAAAAACAACCGACATGTTTCATCGCCGCAATATACATTACCGGCGAATTCGTCAGGGTTATTCTGGGTCAGCGTGATTCTTGCACTTATCTTTTGATTTTCTCCCTTTATTGTACCTATATACACATATGGAAACAAAAATATGCATCATCCCAAATGTAAAAATCGCAATTAAGGAATCTCTAAATTGAGATTCCTTAAATTGCGATTGCATTTAAGGAATCCCAAATTGACACTCCTTAAATGCAATGCATCAAACAAAAAAAAATAGCGATTTCGCAAATAGGAGTAGCAAATTACCATGAAGTTGAACTTCATGGTGATTTGCAAAAACATTGAAAAATGCACTAAAGTGCATTTTTCAAAGTTCCATTTTACACACATACATGCCCTTATGGCATGTGTGTGTGCAAGATGTACCCATATGCAGATTTCAGGGGTGCAACAGGGTGTCCTTTGGACACCCCTGCTCCCTTTAAATTGCATTCTCAATTTGCGATTCGTTAATTGCTAATCGCAAATTGAGAATGTCTTCCCATTCATTCCTATGGGCCTCTAGGCCCAATAGGAATGAATGGGGAGGTATTCCTTAATTGCGATTCGCAATTTGCGAGTCGCAATTAAGGAAAGTGTAGGAATCGCTATTTTGATAGCGATTCCTACATGCATAGGCTTCTGCGATTCCTAAATAGCGATTCCTTAAAAATCGCAATTATGAATCGCAATTCCACCTGTTGATGCATCTGGCTGTATGTCCCTTATGTGTTATTTCAAGATGAATAAAGAGATCTCGTCATTGGTAAAGAGCTAGGATGCCTACATCGCTCTTCTTTTCTACCACATTTCTTATATGTTTTAAGTAAAACATCTCACTATTAGTAAAGTTCTATGATGCCTACATAGAGATCGTTGCTCTCATTGAAGTATTTAATCCTTTCTCCAATGGTACCAGTACCTAAGGAAGACGAAAATACTGTAAGTCTTACGTATAAAGTATCAAACAAAATAATATGATTCAGGTCAGTATCCGTATTACCTAACAATCCATTTCATATTGTTGTGTTAGCCTGTTGCATTGGCGTATTAAATTGCCTCTTATTGTAGTATGAACAACATGGATTTGTTGATAAACACTATCTAATGTAAAGATAGAATGCAAGCGACACAATATAATGCCAGAGATATCATTGTTCACAATTAGCTAAAAGCGCAAAATGTTTATAAGCGCAAGAACTTTATAATTGTTTTTGTATAAACAGTTATGAAGTGCCCGGATTTGCATCATGGTGTTTTTAAATGTACTAAAAGTGCGCAAAATGTATAAGCGCAAGATCTTTTTAATCTCTTTTGTATAAACAGTTCTGAAGTGCCTGAATTTCCATCACAGTATTTTGAAATTAATCAAAATTACAAAGACTGGCTTGATTAATGCCTAAGATAAATCTTCAGCTAAAATTAACAAGACTACCATGGTCAGGCACAAGAACGCTTACTGTTTTAAAACTGGAGCGACCATCAATCTCACTATAATTTAAATGCTACTAGTAGGCCTGCAGCACTGGTTGTGCCACCCACATGAATAGTCCTGTAAACCTGTCTCAGGCCTGCCATTGCAGTGTTTGTGAGTACAGTCTTAAACTGCAATGTAGACCTGGCAAGTGCACCCACTTGCTATGCCCTAACCTTCCTTTTTTCTACATGTAAGGCACCCCTAAGGTGTGCCAAGGTATCCCCATGGGCAGGGTACATTGTATGTGAAATGTAGGACATGTACTAGTGTATTTTCCATGTCCTAATAGTGAAATACTGTCAATTTTGTGTATCACTATTGCAAGGATTAGCTCTCCCTTACGCTAAGTGTAACTTTAATATGAAAACGGCTATAGAGTTGGAGTTAAAGCACTCAGAACTCTTTCTGAGAATCTGCCCGTTTGCGACCGTTTTTTAGGTTGATGCATCTGGCTGTAAGTATACAATTAGAGAGATATCATTTTTAATGTTCTTATTTTCTCAACCATAGACCGATATTTGCTATGATCTTTCAGACATCACCAAACGTTTTTTGAATATTGATGAGTCTTCTGATGCTAAACATTAGACTACAGAGGTAGGTGGGTCTTCACTAATATAGGCCCTTTTCTCAAATGACTGACTTCAGCAGATTGTGGCTAATTGGACATGTATTTTGTTATTAGAATCTGGTCTTAAGTCATAAGGTTTTGAAGAACAGAACAAAACTTCTTATGACCGAGTGCCATAGCATTGTAATTGTAAGATCATATTCTGAAGAGTCTACTCTTCTTAGGTATGTTCTCTTTATGCATTTACAATAAGTTTACCAATAGTTTATCAATAGTAATAAATTGCCCACACCTCGGTTCTTAACTCACTCTGAATTACTAGTTATTTGAACCCTTGAATTGACTGTGTCCAAACTGATATTGATTATGCGATGTAAATTTGTTGATTGAAAAAGTCATTTTTGGACGTGGTTGCAGGATTATATCAGGTAGCTGTAATATGAATGCACTGTGTAATCAAATAAATAATTGATTGTTTTCTTTCAATACACTTAAAACATTTTTCTTATATTCTTGTCTAGATATACATACAATTTTTGTCCTGAAGAAAGTGACGAAATTTCTGATTTTCACCGAAACGCCGCGTCAACAGTTATTTTTTGAATATATTCTTTTTAATCATTTGCAAATAGTGTGCTTAAAATGATGTATTAAAAAATCTTGTAATCATGTGGATAAGCCTTTATTGATATATGTATTTGTATTTTGTTTTTATAAAAGTTTTAAACAAAACTATGATATATTTGAATATACTGTTATTTGATTGTGTATTGATTGTTGATGGATCATAATGCAGTACCTGTATGCTAAGCCTTTTATCCTCTTTTTTCCTTCATTATGATTTAACATACTGGGGATAGGCTACCTATATCACATATTTTGCATATCCAGCTTGTTGGCACTATTTTTCTCTCAGACTAGGTTTGTTTTTTAGATATATTGAAAAGGGAATTATTTTCTTTGGCATCTGGCCAGGACAGATGCCAGGGCCACATTGCATGCCATCCATATGGAACATTGAGAATGCGAACAATACAACACGCTCTTTGCAGGGCCAAGGGCAATGGCAGATGTGACAAGTCCACGCCGCTTCAGAACCAACTTGAGAGAGCATGCTACCCCTGAGGACTGGAGTACTAGCACGTCCGTGTAAGCCCAGTCCTGGGGCAGAAGTGACGAACATGCAACAGACACAATCATTTTGTGAGTGCCTGCAATGGTGGACACATCATGTTAAAGGTAGAGTGATCTGCCAGGCCGCAAGGCACATGGAAGCGCACAACAGAAGCCCATCAACAGACTCTGACTTTGCTTCCACATAAGGGAACATCAAACTCCTCTACCTCGTGACGGATGCCCTGGCACCCAAGAGACTCTCAGAGCATGTTCAGCTAGTGGAGAAACTGCAGATTAAGTAAACCGCAAGTTGGGAATCACACAACGAGATTTGTATTTGACAGTGGAGCCACATGTAACATCTTGTGTGTTAGAGTATGACAAAAGTAAACATCAGCCTCCTATGGTGCCCTCCACTGTCAGGATAAGAAGATAGGAAAAGTCATGCAGATGCTCACATACAATGGAATGTCGGTGCAAAAAGAGGTGCACGTTCTCATGGGAGACATACTAGTGCTGTATTTACTGAGCAACATCACAGCTCAACTGATGGTTCTATGGACATATCACAACATCTTGAAAGAGTACCCAGCATTTTTTAAAGAGCTTGGAAAGATGAAGGACAACAAAGTCACCCTTTACATGAAGGAAGCAGTCAAACCAGTAGCTCAAAATCACTGCACACCCAGTGCACCTCCAGCCCCATGTGGAGGAAGAACACAAGAGCCTACTAGTGCAAGATATCATTGAGCCCACTGAGGAATCATCGTAATGGGTGTCCCCCATCTTGGCCATGCCAAAGAAAAAAATAGATAATTCGCATATGCGTCAACACACGTATACTGAACAAGGACATTGAAAGAGAACAGCACCCAGGCCCTCACCTGAACAATATGATCAGCTACCTCAATGTAGCCTGTGTGTTCTCAAATTAGAGCTATTCAAAGGCTATCACCAGCTGGAACTTGACCCGCAGCCACGGTACATTACCACATTGTCCAATCACCTGGAGCTTTTCCGCTACAAGCGATTTGGCTTTGGGTTGTCATTTGCAGCTGAAATATTCCAAGAGATGGCGTGGAGGATGATAAGGCTCTTAAAGAACTGTCTAAACTACAGCAACAATGAATGTGTGTGGGTACTGCACACAGTATGCAATATTTATCAAAGATTAATCCGATATGAGTGCTACCTTTGATTGGTGCCTGCAAACACCTAATGAAACATGTATGTAGCCTGGCACCTGAATGGCTGCCAGGGCTCTTGGGTGCACTCTTAGATGAGTAAACTCTTAAATAGCTTTCAACATTTCATTTTTATTTTGATCAATTATTTATATGATGTGTTAACTCAGTATATTCACCGTAGTCAAACGATATCAACAATTTTATACATAAATCATAACAAATTCATGACATTCAGTTAATCAAACTAAATATACAATATAAAATACATCAACCCAATGCATTTCGGGACCTTGCGGCCCCTTCGTCAGGGGTCTATCGGGATAGAAAACATAAAGAGAAACAATAGTAGAGAGAAAAAGAAAAAGAAAAGAGAAAAAGAAAACTCGTTACTCTTGACGTTTAAAAGTTTCTCAGTTACTTTTTTGAAAAAGGACAATATTATTATTTGGATAACTTAAGCTCTCATATGTTGAGATGCCGCTTCTTTATAAATTATTGCATGAATTATAGGTCATGCAAGTTCATTTACATATTTTTAGTAAAGTCATGCGTTTTAATTACACCGTCCTACCGTAATTGTATAGTTTTTGATGATAAACAGCTTTTCTGCAGGAAGATAAAAATAAATACAGGGTAGTTTGCTACACTATGAGTTGAATAAAAGTATGCGCATTACTATTTATCCTATTGAATAGTTACCTGCGAGCCTATGTATACAACATCGGTCTCGCTTCTGTGTTCAGGACAAACAAGCACTGTCTGTCAAAAAAAGAAACCAATTAGAATCTTGGTTCATCTAATACTATCCTCTAAACATATCTATACATAGCACCATAGTCTTACCTCTTCGGGTAGCTATAATTGCATCCTTTTAGTAAGCCGGCCTGCAACAACCTGGCAAGAAAGTTGAACGGGACGTTTTATTTCTACTTTACACAGTGACAGAAAACACTGTTTACAATTCGCACACGCTCGCAGCATGAATACTGCCTGCGCGCCTCATTAGAAAAGCTCCGGTGAGCATTTACCTGCGGTCCTAGGCTGGGAGGCTTCGGTCCCGCAGAGTTGGTTTACACTTTTAGCCTGCAAAAATAACCGAGTGTCAGAAGGTGACGATTTTCAGCAAAAATAATGCTTCAAAACGCTATGCATTTTTGGCAGATAAGCGCTCTCGCGTCTTACCGGGGTGTGCTCAATTAGCTTCGTCTCTCGGGTTCTGTGCTCGAAGGCTTCGTGGCTCAATCAAACTAGTTGTCCTACATCTATGCTATTGGTGGTCACATCATGGAAATCGATAACGGACTTCCAATCTATTCGCGGCGGCCATCTTGAAATGCCTAAGACCTGTTTTAGTTCTATTTAGATCTCTTGTAAGGTGAATCAATTATCTTTGAGCTATGGGCTACTTAGTTATGAATCAAAAAGTAAAGAAAAGGATAAAGATTGAAACAAATA
This sequence comes from Lissotriton helveticus, assembly GCF_964261635.1. Lineage (NCBI taxonomy): Eukaryota > Metazoa > Chordata > Amphibia > Caudata > Salamandridae > Lissotriton > Lissotriton helveticus. The sequence goes on from NC_136067.1 coordinate 940,681,235, forward strand.
TTGGCGCATTGGTGCAACAATTGACTCTGGCTGTGAGCGTTTCAAATAGATAATTAATAAACTATTACATACTCAACCTACTCCATATAAATTATATTAAATGCCTACCTATTTACAAACTTGAGCTCTGTGCATAATTGTAACCAATCAAGTGGAGTTTGGTTATTTGTTCATTTGCAAAATTATATGTATGTGTTTCACTACTCAATTCAACGCGGGTCTGAATTCGCAGGGCTTCAGAACTGGCCATATTTTTAGTCTTTTTACAAAAAGCAAACCATCTCCATTTTATCATTAAGTCCGAACGGGACAAGTGTCTGTAATTTTCGCATCCAGTAAGCTTCTCTCTGGAGAAGGATCCTTGCATTGTCGAACCCAAGCCTTTGTGGAACTTGCTCTACTACTTGAAACCTTAATTGAGCGATTGTGTGTCTGTATTCAATCCAATGTTGCGCCAACGGTGAGGTAGTATTCTTAAGTCTTATCCGACTTTTGTGCTCTGTGAGCCTCACTTTTAATTTTCTATCTGTTTTTCCTACATAAAGGAGTCCGCATGGGCACTTGATGGTGTAGATCACATGTTCCGAATTACAGGACGTGTTATGCTTTAATTGTATTTGCTCACCAGTTCTTGGGTGTCGAATTACACTTCCTGGTATTACATTGTTGCAGTTTTTACAATTGTGACATTTTGTCGTTCCTTTGAAAATTACAGGTTCACTATCTTCTGTGGATTTAATAGTCCTGCTTAGCATTTCTTTGAGATTCTGGGCCCTTTTGTAAGCAAACAAGGGTTGCTCGATGAAGAGATTACCAAAGTCTTTCTCTGCTTGCAAAATTTCCCAACGTTTCTTGATTACTTTCTTGATCTCCCAAGATACCGTGGAGTATTTAGTCACAAATACCATCCTTTTGTTTGTTTTCTTAGGTTTCTTTTCAAGTAGTTCATGTCTAGGGATAGTTTTAATTTTTTCAACATGTGCTTCTAAGAGTTTTTTTGGGTACCCTCTGTCCAAATACTTTTGTTTTTGCTCCTCTATGGTTTTTTCACAGATATCTGGATTGGACGTGATTCTCTTTATGCGCATAAATTGTGACACTGGTAGGTTATTGATCAGGCTTGCAGGGTGAAAGCTTCCGTATAATAATGCATTATTCTTGTCAGTTGGTTTTTTATACACGCTTGTGTGTATAGACCCATCTTTGATTTCTACCAGCACGTCTAAAAATGGTAACGCTTCAGTGCTCATACTGTGTGTAAACTGGATTCGTGGATCAATCGTATTCAAAAATTCAATATTCTCAATCAGTTTTGTCTGCGATTTGTTCCAAATTACAAAGATATCATCTATATATCTTTTGTAGTAGACCAGGCCTGTCTGCCACTCAGGATGCTTCAAAATATGGTCTTCCTCAAATTTCGCCATGAAGACATTAGCGTAAATGCAGGCTCCAGGAAAGCCCATGGCTGTACCATTCAATTGTAAGAAAAAATCATTTTGCCAAGTGAAATAACTATTTTCTAAACAAAATTCCAATAGTTGGATAATCATGCATTTGACTTCTTCTGGTTTTTCTCCTTTCAATAAAGCCCATTCCATGGCTTCCAATCCCAGTTTGTGCGGTATCGATGTGTACAAGGCTGTTACATCAATTGTACATATGATCCATTCACTCACTGATTTCTCATCAATGGTTTTCAGATTTCTTAAAAAGTCAGATGTGTCCTCCAAATATGTGGGCCATTGTTGTATAAATGATTGCATGTGGCTATCAATAAATATCCCAAGGTTCTCGAATATTGAGGAGCAACCAGACACTATAGGTCTGAATGGTGGGTCTTGAAGATGTTTGTGAATTTTAGGCAGGAAGTAAATCCTTGGTCTTCTGGGATAAATTTGCCTTAAATAACGCTTGACTGTTGGGTTGATCCAATTTAGTTCCTCTGCTTTATCCAGTATTTTGTCCAAAGTCTGTGCTATTTCCATTGTTGGGTCATTATTCAGTTTTATGTAAGTAGTTGTGTCATTTACATGCTCCGTGCCTTTTCGTAGATAAAATGCAGAATCCATTATCACTAGGCCTCCTCCTTTGTCCGCTTTCTGGATTACTATTGCAGGATTTTTAGCTAGTGCTTGTAAAGCACTATGTTCAGCCTTAGTTAGGTTGTTCAATTTCCGTTTGAAGTGTATTTTGCTTAAATCCGCCTTGACCAATGTTTCGAAGGTATCAAGTGTTTTGTGCGAAATTGGAGCTAGAAAAGTGCTCTTCGGTCTAAATTTGACTTCTTCGTTATCCTCGGTTTGAATTGGATTGACTATTGTGAAAAAGTGTTTGAGCCTCAATAGCCGCATGAACTTAAAGAACGCAACTTCTGTTTCTAGCTCGTTCGTTTGATAAGTACTAACAAATGATGTTCCTTTGTTAAGTAGATCTGCTTCAAAGTTTGTCAAAGGATATTCTGATATATTTATCACGAGGTTTTGGTCTGACTCCTTAGGCTCGCTTTTCTTTCCTTTTCTTTTTCCTTTTCCTCGTCTCGTTTTTTGTCCACCTGTGACGTTGTTGCTTGATCCGGTGGTTTGCTGGGCAGAAGGCCCACCTCTAAAAAAGGATCCGAGATGGGAACTGAACTGCTTGTTGTTTCTGTTGAGGTTGAAGGAGCTGTTTGTTGTTTGCTTAAGGGTTGTCTTGATGTGCTGGTATCACTATCTGAGACTCCACTCTCGTCAGATGTTGTAGGTTGTTGCTTTTTATTTGTATATCTCCTTTTTGCATAGACCTCGGCCCAAGTATAAGCCTCATTAAGCTTATAATCAATTGTATCGCGTTTGAATTTTCGCAATTTTGTTTCCTGTAATTCCTTTCCGTACTTATCAAGTTTAATATCTAGGTCAGCTAGAAATTTATCCCAAGGCTCTCTTTCCAGTCTGGTGGCTAAATCCTTTTTGATATTAAATATTTCTTCTTCCAGTTCTTTGATAATTCTTGAAAGCTCTTCCACTAATAGCAAAATTAAGTCTAAAGAGCACTTATTCAAAATACAAAACCACTTCTCCATAAAATGCGGGTTATTATTGAGTCTGTATAGCATTGGTCTGATGGCTAGTCTGAGTCCTCTGGGAATACGTCTAACGCGATGATATTGAATTAGCGTTGAGGCGTGTAGGCGTTGATTTAGCTCCCGTTTGGTTAAGTATTCGAGCTGTTTTAGTTGTTGCGTAACTGATCCGCTTTTAGCATCAAAAGTTTTGGTTTCCTTTATCAATTTATATATTAAATCTGCCTCATCTGAGGTATACACTTTGATGTTCGCTCTGTTTTCCGTTATTCCTGATATTGAATCAAACGACATTTCTTTGGTGCTAGTTCCCACCGTTAGCAGAAAATATGAAACAATGAATGTGTGTGGGTACTGCACACAGTATGCAATATTTATCAAAGATTAATCCGATATGAGTGCTACCTTTGATTGGTGCCTGCAAACACCTAATGAAACATGTATGTAGCCTGGCACCTGAATGGCTGCCAGGGCTCTTGGGTGCACTCTTAGATGAGTAAACTCTTAAATAGCTTTCAACATTTCATTTTTATTTTGATCAATTATTTATATGATGTGTTAACTCAGTATATTCACCGTAGTCAAACGATATCAACAATTTTATACATAAATCATAACAAATTCATGACATTCAGTTAATCAAACTAAATATACAATATAAAATACATCAACCCAATGCATTTCGGGACCTTGCGGCCCCTTCGTCAGGGGTCTATCGGGAAAGAAAACATAAAGAGAAACAATAGTAGAGAGAAAAAGAAAAAGAAAAGAGAAAAAGAAAACTCGTTACTCTTGACGTTTAAAAGTTTCTCAGTTACTTTTTTGAAAAAGGACAATATTATTATTTGGATAACTTAAGCTCTCATATGTTGAGATGCCGCTTCTTTATAAATTATTGCATGAATTATAGGTCATGCAAGTTCATTTACATATTTTTAGTAAAGTCATGCGTTTTAATTACACCGTCCTACCGTAATTGTATAGTTTTTGATGATAAACAGCTTTTCTGCAGGAAGATAAAAATAAATACAGGGTAGTTTGCTACACTATGAGTTGAATAAAAGTATGCGCATTACTATTTATCCTATTGAATAGTTACCTGCGAGCCTATGTATACAACATCGGTCTCGCTTCTGTGTTCAGGACAAACAAGCACTGTCTGTCAAAAAAAGAAACCAATTAGAATCTTGGTTCATCTAATACTATCCTCTAAACATATCTATACATAGCACCATAGTCTTACCTCTTCGGGTAGCTATAATTGCATCCTTTTAGTAAGCCGGCCTGCAACAACCTGGCAAGAAAGTTGAACGGGACGTTTTATTTCTACTTTACACAGTGACAGAAAACACTGTTTACAATTCGCACACGCTCGCAGCATGAATACTGCCTGCGCGCCTCATTAGAAAAGCTCCGGTGAGCATTTACCTGCGGTCCTAGGCTGGGAGGCTTCGGTCCCGCAGAGTTGGTTTACACTTTTAGCCTGCAAAAATAACCGAGTGTCAGAAGGTGACGATTTTCAGCAAAAATAATGCTTCAAAACGCTATGCATTTTTGGCAGATAAGCGCTCTCGCGTCTTACCGGGGTGTGCTCAATTAGCTTCGTCTCTCGGGTTCTGTGCTCGAAGGCTTCGTGGCTCAATCAAACTAGTTGTCCTACATCTATGCTATTGGTGGTCACATCATGGAAATCAATAACGGACTTCCAATCTATTCGCGGCGGCCATCTTGAAATGCCTAAGACCTGTTTTAGTTCTATTTAGATCTCTTGTAAGGTGAATCAATTATCTTTGAGCTATGGGCTACTTAGTTATGAATCAAAAAGTAAAGAAAAGGATAAAGATTGAAACAAATATTGGCGCATTGGTGCAACAATTGACTCTGGCTGTGAGCGTTTCAAATAGATAATTAATAAACTATTACATACTCAACCTACTCCATATAAATTATATTAAATGCCTACCTATTTACAAACTTGAGCTCTGTGCATAATTGTAACCAATTGGTTACAATTATGCACACATCTTGTATACATAGGCTCGCAGGTAACTATTCAATAGGATAAATAGTAATGCGCATACTTTTATTCAACTCATAGTGTAGCAAACTACCCTGTATTTATTTTTATCTTCCTGCAGAAAAGCTGTTTATCATCAAAAACTATACAATTACGGTAGGACGGTGTAATTAAAACGCATGACTTTACTAAAAATATGTAAATGAACTTGCATGACCTATAATTCATGCAATAATTTATAAAGAAGCGGCATCTCAACATATGAGAGCTTAAGTTATCCAAATAATAATATTGTCCTTTTTCAAAAAAGTAACTGAGAAACTTTTAAACGTCAAGAGTAACGAGTTTTCTTTTTCTCTTTTCTTTTTCTTTTTCTCTCTACTATTGTTTCTCTTTATGTTTTCTTTCCCGATAGACCCCTGACGAAGGGGCCGCAAGGTCCCGAAATGCATTGGGTTGATGTATTTTATATTGTATATTTAGTTTGATTAACTGAATGTCATGAATTTGTTATGATTTATGTATAAAATTGTTGATATCGTTTGACTACGGTGAATATACTGAGTTAACACATCATATAAATAATTGATCAAAATAAAAATGAAATGTTGAAAGCTATTTAAGAGTTTACTCATCTAAGAGTGCACCCAAGAGCCCTGGCAGCCATTCAGGTGCCAGGCTACATACATGTTTCATTAGGTGTTTGCAGGCACCAATCAAAGGTAGCACTCATATCGGATTAATCTTTGATAAATATTGCATGCTGTGTGCAGTACCCACACACATTCATTGTTTCATATTTTCTGCTAACGGTGGGAACTAGCACCAAAGAAATGTCGTTTGATTCAATATCAGGAATAACGGAAAACAGAGCGAACATCAAAGTGTATACCTCAGATGAGGCAGATTTAATATATAAATTGATAAAGGAAACCAAAACTTTTGATGCTAAAAGCGGATCAGTTACGCAACAACTAAAACAGCTCGAATACTTAACCAAACGGGAGCTAAATCAACGCCTACACGCCTCAACGCTAATTCAATATCATCGCGTTAGACGTATTCCCAGAGGACTCAGACTAGCCATCAGACCAATGCTATACAGACTCAATAATAACCCGCATTTTATGGAGAAGTGGTTTTGTATTTTGAATAAGTGCTCTTTAGACTTAATTTTGCTATTAGTGGAAGAGCTTTCAAGAATTATCAAAGAACTGGAAGAAGAAATATTTAATATCAAAAAGGATTTAGCCACCAGACTGGAAAGAGAGCCTTGGGATAAATTTCTAGCTGACCTAGATATTAAACTTGATAAGTACGGAAAGGAATTACAGGAAACAAAATTGCAAAAATTCAAACGCGATACAATTGATTATAAGCTTAATGAGGCTTATACTTGGGCCGAGGTCTATGCAAAAAGGAGATATACAAATAAAAAGCAACAACCTACAACATCTGACGAGAGTGGAGTCTCAGATAGTGATACCAGCACATCAAGACAACCCTTAAGCAAACAACAAACAGCTCCTTCAACCTCAACAGAAACAACAAGCAGTTCAGTTCCCATCTCGGATCCTTTTTTAGAGGTGGGCCTTCTGCCCAGCAAACCACCGGATCAAGCAACAACGTCACAGGTGGACAAAAAACGAGACGAGGAAAAGGAAAAAGAAAAGGAAAGAAAAGCGAGCCTAAGGAGTCAGACCAAAACCTTGTGATAAATATATCAGAATATCCTTTGACAAACTTTGAAGCAGATCTACTTAACAAAGGAACATCATTTGTTAGTACTTATCAAACGAACGAGCTAGAAACAGAAGTTGCGTTCTTTAAGTTCATGCGGCTATTGAGGCTCAAACACTTTTTCACAATAGTCAATCCAATTCAAACCGAGGATAACGAAGAAGTCAAATTTAGACCGAAGAGCACTTTTCTAGCTCCAATTTCGCACAAAACACTTGATACCTTCGAAACATTGGTCAAGGCGGATTTAAGCAAAATACACTTCAAACGGAAATTGAACAACCTAACTAAGGCTGAACATAGTGCTTTACAAGCACTAGCTAAAAATCGTGCAATAGTAATCCCGAAAGCGGACAAAGGAGGAGGCCTAGTGATAATGGATTCTGCATTTTATCTACGAAAAGGCACGGAGCATGTAAATGACACAACTACTTACATAAAACTGAATAATGACCCAACAATGGAAATAGCACAGACTTTGGACAAAATACTGGATAAAGCAGAGGAACTAAATTGGATCAACCCAACAGTCAAGCGTTATTTAAGGCAAATTTATCCCAGAAGACCAAGGATTTACTTCCTGCCTAAAATTCACAAACATCTTCAAGACCCACCATTCAGACCTATAGTGTCTGGTTGCTCCTCAATATTCGAGAACCTTGGGATATTTATTGATAGCCACATGCAATCATTTATACAACAATGGCCCACATATTTGGAGGACACATCTGACTTTTTAAGAAATCTGAAAACCATTGATGAGAAATCAGTGAGTGAATGGATCATATGTACAATTGATGTAACAGCCTTGTACACATCGATACCGCACAAACTGGGATTGGAAGCCATGGAATGGGCTTTATTGAAAGGAGAAAAACCAGAAGAAGTCAAATGCATGATTATCCAACTATTGGAATTTTGTTTAGAAAATAGTTATTTCACTTGGCAAAATGATTTTTTCTTACAATTGAATGGTACAGCCATGGGCTTTCCTGGAGCCTGCATTTACGCTAATGTCTTCATGGCGAAATTTGAGGAAGACCATATTTTGAAGCATCCTGAGTGGCAGACAGGCCTGGTCTACTACAAAAGATATATAGATGATATCTTTGTAATTTGGAACAAATCGCAGACAAAACTGATTGAGAATATTGAATTTTTGAATACGATTGATCCACGAATCCAGTTTACACACAGTATGAGCACTGAAGCGTTACCATTTTTAGACGTGCTGGTAGAAATCAAAGATGGGTCTATACACACAAGCGTGTATAAAAAACCAACTGACAAGAATAATGCATTATTATACGGAAGCTTTCACCCTGCAAGCCTGATCAATAACCTACCAGTGTCACAATTTATGCGCATAAAGAGAATCACGTCCAATCCAGATATCTGTGAAAAAACCATAGAGGAGCAAAAACAAAAGTATTTGGACAGAGGGTACCCAAAAAAACTCTTAGAAGCACATGTTGAAAAAATTAAAACTATCCCTAGACATGAACTACTTGAAAAGAAACCTAAGAAAACAAACAAAAGGATGGTATTTGTGACTAAATACTCCACGGTATCTTGGGAGATCAAGAAAGTAATCAAGAAACGTTGGGAAATTTTGCAAGCAGAGAAAGACTTTGGTAATCTCTTCATCGAGCAACCCTTGTTTGCTTACAAAAGGGCCCAGAATCTCAAAGAAATGCTAAGCAGGACTATTAAATCCACAGAAGATAGTGAACCTGTAATTTTCAAAGGAACGACAAAATGTCACAATTGTAAAAACTGCAACAATGTAATACCAGGAAGTGTAATTCGACACCCAAGAACTGGTGAGCAAATACAATTAAAGCATAACACGTCCTGTAATTCGGAACATGTGATCTACACCATCAAGTGCCCATGCGGACTCCTTTATGTAGGAAAAACAGATAGAAAATTAAAAGTGAGGCTCACAGAGCACAAAAGTCGGATAAGACTTAAGAATACTACCTCACCGTTGGCGCAACATTGGATTGAATACAGACACACAATCGCTCAATTAAGGTTTCAAGTAGTAGAGCAAGTTCCACAAAGGCTTGGGTTCGACAATGCAAGGATCCTTCTCCAGAGAGAAGCTTACTGGATGCGAAAATTACAGACACTTGTCCCGTTCGGACTTAATGATAAAATGGAGATGGTTTGCTTTTTGTAAAAAGACTAAAAATATGGCCAGTTCTGAAGCCCTGCGAATTCAGACCCGCGTTGAATTGAGTAGTGAAACACATACATATAATTTTGCAAATGAACAAATAACCAAACTCCACTTGATTGGTTACAATTATGCACAGAGCTCAAGTTTGTAAATAGGTAGGCATTTAATATAATTTATATGGAGTAGGTTGAGTATGTAATAGTTTATTAATTATCTATTTGAAACGCTCACAGCCAGAGTCAATTGTTGCGCCAATATTTGTTTCAATCTTTATCCTTTTCTTTACTTTTTGATTCATAACTAAGTAGCCCATAGCTCAAAGATAATTGATTCACCTTACAAGAGATCTAAATAGAACTAAAACAGGTCTTAGGCATTTCAAGATGGCCGCCGCGAATAGATTGGAAGTCCGTTATCGATTTCCATGATGTGACCACCAATAGCATAGATGTAGGACAACTAGTTTGATTGAGCCACGAAGCCTTCGAGCACAGAACCCGAGAGACGAAGCTAATTGAGCACACCCCGGTAAGACGCGAGAGCGCTTATCTGTCAAAAATGCATAGCGTTTTGAAGCATTATTTTTGCTGAAAATCGTCACCTTCTGACACTCGGTTATTTTTGCAGGCTAAAAGTGTAAACCAACTCTGCGGGACCGAAGCCTCCCAGCCTAGGACCGCAGGTAAATGCTCACCGGAGCTTTTCTAATGAGGCGCGCAGGCAGTATTCATGCTGCGAGCGTGTGCGAATTGTAAACAGTGTTTTCTGTCACTGTGTAAAGTAGAAATAAAACGTCCCGTTCAACTTTCTTGCCAGGTTGTTGCAGGCCGGCTTACTAAAAGGATGCAATTATAGCTACCCGAAGAGGTAAGACTATGGTGCTATGTATAGATATGTTTAGAGGATAGTATTAGATGAACCAAGATTCTAATTGGTTTCTTTTTTTGACAGACAGTGCTTGTTTGTCCTGAACACAGAAGCGAGACCGATGTTGTATACATAGGCTCGCAGGTAACTATTCAATAGGATAAATAGTAATGCGCATACTTTTATTCAACTCATAGTGTAGCAAACTACCCTGTATTTATTTTTATCTTCCTGCAGAAAAGCTGTTTATCATCAAAAACTATACAATTACGGTAGGACGGTGTAATTAAAACGCATGACTTTACTAAAAATATGTAAATGAACTTGCATGACCTATAATTCATGCAATAATTTATAAAGAAGCGGCATCTCAACATATGAGAGCTTAAGTTATCCAAATAATAATATTGTCCTTTTTCAAAAAAGTAACTGAGAAACTTTTAAACGTCAAGAGTAACGAGTTTTCTTTTTCTCTTTTCTTTTTCTTTTTCTCTCTACTATTGTTTCTCTTTATGTTTTCTTTCCCGATAGACCCCTGACGAAGGGGCCGCAAGGTCCCGAAATGCATTGGGTTGATGTATTTTATATTGTATATTTAGTTTGATTAACTGAATGTCATGAATTTGTTATGATTTATGTATAAAATTGTTGATATCGTTTGACTACGGTGAATATACTGAGTTAACACATCATATAAATAATTGATCAAAATAAAAATGAAATGTTGAAAGCTATTTAAGAGTTTACTCATCTAAGAGTGCACCCAAGAGCCCTGGCAGCCATTCAGGTGCCAGGCTACATACATGTAAACTACAGCAACGACATTCTGATATTTGGACACATGAAGGAGGAGCACGAGAAGGCACTGGCACGGAGGGAGTTATGCAGCCAGCTGGAAAAGTTGGACTGACGCTGAATGCAGACAAATGTGCGCTAGGGAAAGGAGAACTCATCTTTTTTGGCACATCTTTTCTCAGAAGGGAATGCAGCAAGATCTAAGCAAAGTCGAAAGGCCCAGCAAAGCACAGCCCTCGGCAGACATTGCACAAGTGTGATTATTCCTAGCTTCGAGAACTTACCATACAACGACATCAGTTCCTATGGACATCGCAGTGTGACAAGGCATTCGAGGACATTTGGCAGGCGGTCACAGACGTGGATCACCTCGCCTACTTTGACGTGTCACTATGTACTCAGCTCATGGTGGACGCCAGCCTGGAGGGACTAAGAGCCCTCCTCACCCAACACAAGCCTGGACAAGACTAACCAAGGAGCATAGTTGCGTTTCCAAGCAGAAGGCTGATGGACGTGGAAAGGGCATAGTCTCAAACAGAGAAAGCTTAGCAGTGGTGTGGGAATATATGACGTTACAACACAAACGAATACAACGCATACTTTCACATTGCAGTTTTACAACACAAATACCAGTACAACCCATGTTTTTACTACACAAGCCATTACAACGCATGTTCATTGAGATATATTAAAACTACCATTAGAACACATTCCATTACAATGCATAGTAATACAACGCATAGCATTACAATTAATAATATGTTTTCATTGTTTATTACAAAAATTTGAGTAAGTTAAATTTTTTGCGTCCTTCACCTGGGATGCAAGGGAAATAGGGGTTTTGGGTGGGGGAGATTATTAATCCCCAGTTATTCATTTTTATACTCAGGTATTTTTATGGTACCTTTCCATTAAAATACTTGGGTATTAAGAGTAAAATCTAAAAATGTTTGAAAAAAGATTGAAATTTATACCTATATTTACAGTTTTGTTGATAAAATACACACTAATGTCAGAGGCAAAAAGAGATTATACATGCAATCAATTGGAAGCATATAAAACGGCAGTCTTTCAACTATTTTTATTACAGCACCTGACCCATCATCTACTCAAAATGGCTGACATTCCGAGAAGGAACATATAAACGAACATTTTTACAGAATGCTAAATAAATGTACATTCTGTCAGGTTGTGAATCATGTTGAAAAAATTCTTTCCAAAACATATTTTCTTTTAAATTCTCGTTTACCCTAAAAAAACGTATAAAAGTAGCCATCCACCATTTTGTGCTCAGTGGTACACTGACTTCCATGGTGACCACACGCAGGAGTAGCAGGATAATGTTTCCAACTTTCCAGGTGAACACTGCCATCTACAGACTGAAGTAAGTGTACGTTTATAAGTAAACAGCTTCCAAATGATTACACCAAATTCTCAAGTACTTACAATATATTTTTTACTTATTTACCATATTTGAAAAGCAGCCCCTCGTCTACTGCAGATATTCCTGAAAGTATTTTTCCTTTGAAAAGTAAGTGAATACATGAGCAACATGTATTTAAAAGTAAAAAGCCCAAAAGCAAAAGAATTAATTATAAAAATGTTCCTTTTGATATCAACAGAGATTGGACATACAGCAACAGCAAATACCAACCAAGAACAAACAAACCTTTACAGAATCAATTGTGAGTAAACTGTAAAAAATGATCTGAACCAAAAAAAGTAATTAATATCAGAAATAAATTATTAGCAGGCACTGATCCGTGATATGAGTTAAAATTACTATTTTGTCACCTTCATGTGTTTGCCTCAGCGCAGATGATCAGGGAAAGTGCTGGATGGTGGTGGGGGAAATTTACTCTTCCTACTCAGACCGGTGCTTGCCTCAAGGAAAGTGCTGGATGGTGGTGGGGGCCAATTTACTATTCCTACTCCGAACAGTGCTTGCCTCATGGAAAGTATTGGATGGTGGTGGGGGCAAATTTACTATTCCTACTCCGACTGGTGCTTGCCTCAGGGAAAGTGTTGGATGGAGGTGGGGGCAAATTAATTGTACTTCAATTAACATTTTTTTATTTAAACTGTAAATTTCACATTTTCATTTCTGTTCTTTATCAAGCATGCAATTAAACAGTGTTTTTTTTAAACAATTCTCAACAGATAAAATCATATTAACCCTCCAGTATAGAGGAACACATCCTTTACCACAATAATCAAATCAAGCCCATTAACACTGAAGAAGCCAAACTATACACGATACAAACAATCAGAAAAACAGTTATTCATTTTTTTTTGCAGATCTTAAGTTAAGAAGCATTTTATTTGAAAAAGTATCATTGCATTAAAAATTAGAGCCTCATAAAAAAAAGCTAAATGACTTTTTTCCTAGTACATAAGGACTACACTTTTTCTTTGCAAGCTATTTGCAAAACCAAACTTTTCAAAGCAAAAAAATAAGAACATTTCTTCACTTTTTTCAGAACCAAAGAAGCTAAAGCTCCAAACAGCAGAGAAAGAACAACTGAAATAAAAATTCTAAGAAAACCAGCATCTACACCTAGGGGTACATTAGGATGGCGGATGGACTTCCTGTCGTAAAAAGGTACTGCCAGCCATAAGGGCGGGGGTCCCGTGGGTGCCATTAGGATGCGCCCACCACAGTGGCGGGCACATCCTGCATTCCTAACATTGTGGTGGGCGGTGCAACCCCCGCCACCATGCCATGAAGGCATGTCGTGCACTTCCATGCACAACATGGCAGGTACTGCGCGGTGCCTGCCATGTTGTGCATGGAACTGCATGGAGGTACCATAGGTACCCCCCATGTGCACCCCCCAAAGTCCCTGGGGGCCCGCAACTGGCCCCCACAAGAAATTCCCGCATGCCTTTCCGTGGTAGCAATGCTGCCACGGAAAGGCATGCTTCCACCCTCATAGTAATATGGCTGGTAGTGTCTAACACAAACCGCCACCATATAAACTGCTTTTCGCACGGTAGGCAATCGGGCGGATTGCCTACAGGCAGGAAACCGGCAGACGGTCTTCCCGTCCGCCGGTGTCCCCCCAGCCATGGTAATGTGGTGAGAGGGAAATTGATAGAGGGCGGAGGTTTTTGGCAGGCGGATCGCCACCGCCATACGGGCGGAGGCGATCCGCCCGTTATCCTAATGTGCCCCCAACACTTTCCTACCACACAACAGAAAAACCTAAAAAAGGTAACCTGTTTCATTCTGTCAAGTCTCTCCAAAAATAACCTTTTTTTTCATCAAAGGTATCAAGGCAGCAAACAATCCCAAACCAACATTAACAAGCCAATTAAATCCTGGTACAATTTTGTTAAAAAAAGCTGTAAAATAATTAATGTACACTAATTTTACCATTGCCGGCAACATATTTTTAAAAGCAACCACACAAAAAATCACTAAAACAATGTTTCATCTTTTTCTTAAGAAAATGGCAACAAGAAATCAAGCCAAATATTTGAAATCGAGCAGGGAAAATAGACTGTTAAGTTACAGTGGCTATGTTTATTGTAAGGAGAGATTAACTGAGCCCAGGTGTCATCGGTGGTGTGTGCATTATTACTCATCCCATTGCACAGGCAGAGTGGTTACTCTTGGTGACACTGTTGAAAGGACCACCGAGCATAACCACTCTGCCTCTGCAATGGAGATAGAGGTAAGAGAAAATATAAATGAAATGAAATCCCTGGCATCCACCTCCAATGAACCCTGTGGCTCAGTTTTGAGGGAGGTATCACAAAACATTCCTATGTATGTAGAAAGTTGTATGCTCACAATCCCCAACCTACGCAGAATTATACAGCATAAAATACAGGCAAGTAACCCCCTACGTGTAACACCCCAACCCTTCTCTGATATTAACATTCCAGTAACAGTTACTAATGAAACCTTTCTTTTGCATGAGAACAAACACCCTCTTAAAAGAAGTCTAATCTTTAGCACACCCCATAATCTTGTTAAGTTAGAGACTAGCGATATTTGGATGATGTATGTTATGTTTAAATCCACTCCCCCAAATATATACTATTCATGCCTACATTAGTCATACAGTAGTGTCCTTAGTTACAGTTTACTCTCTGATAAAACAAACCTCAAAATACACAGAATTTTTGTCAGTGATAAAAGCTAAAACAACGAACAAAAGTCCTAGAAAAGTTTTAATTGACTTTGAATTACCTATGTTTAATACAATTACCAAAATGTACACGGATACCCAAATTCAAGGATTTTATTTTACTTTTCACAGGCTTATTGGAGAAAAATGTAAAAAACATCCTTAGTTGAGGATTACATATCAGACAGTAAACTTCAATTTGAATAGAAGAAACTAACAACACTTTGCTTTGTTCCTCCTGACAGTTTGATTGAATAATACACATCTATTACTGAATCTGACTATTTTACTGCAAACAAGGACAAATTGGCACCCCTTCTAAATTATTTTGAAGACAAATGGATTTGCCATTTAAGTGTGGCAGGTTGCAGGAGGAAGCCACATTTCCATTTGAAGTGGTGGAACTGCTACTCGACCTTCTTAGAGGGAGGAACAAAAACAAATAATGCCATAGAGGGATGGCACAACTCCTTCAACAAATCTACAGGTAAACCACATCCTAACTTCTATCGTTTTTTGGAAATTTAGAAGAAGGAGCAAAATTTCCAAGAAATTAGAATTGCGCAATCATTGACTAGTAGTTTGAACCCACGAATTTCTAAAAGAACAAAAGAAATGTCAGACCGACTATTGGGTGCAATTCAACAATTTTCGTTGATGTTGGCTTCAGACTACCTAGACACTATTGCACACAACCTACATTTCTAATCTAGACTAAGCCCCTACCCACCTTACTTGCCTGTTTTGACAATGAATTTCCCTAATTTAATTGCCATTGTTCTAATAATTTTTAAGTTATAAATTAAAAGTCGGGTTTCCTACCTTCAGTTGTCTTGGACTTGCGTACAATCCCACGTTTCACCAAGAGTCTTGTGCAGTCCATTAATCCATAGTAAATAATTCATAATCTGTGATGCAAGACATGTTCCAAGTTAAATTAACCAAGATGGACACAGTTTGGCAAAGCCATTTTTTACAGCGAAAATTGTGCTGAAAACTGTACTGTGCTCACCTACAAAACATGCATCCCAAAAATAAAAATCACAAAAAAGAAAACTTGTTTGTCAAAAAACGCAAGATGAAATGCATCGTTGCAATCCTCTCACAATCAAAATCAAGCAAAAAGAATACGAAAAAGAAAAAACGTTTTGAAAAATTTGCTACAAAAAAATCTATTGATGCAATCATTTCTCTACTGAATTCCTGCATAAGTTACAAAAACCGTATACTGATGTTTATAAAATGTCCCAAAAAGTATGTCTGCGGTCCATGAAATCTGCGTCCATGATCCTTCGATCTATCTGAAAAACCGCGACAACACAATACCTTAATATAAAAAAATCAAAAATATACAAAAAAAATTGCTTTCATATTTATTTATTTATTGGATTTATAAGGCGCTCAGCTACCCAAAAAGGGTTTCCCGGTGCCATAACGGACGTGGATCAACATCTCGGGCAATCAGTTTGAATTATTATTAAAAAGCCAGGTCTTAAGTGTTCGCCGAAAATCGACGTAGTCAGTTTCTTTACGAATGGTAATGGGCAAAGCATTCCAGAGAGAGGGGCCAAGGTAAGAAAAGGATCTACCTCCCATTCTGGAGAGTTTAACTCTGGGTACTACGAAATTGCCCATGCTACTGGACCGTAGGTGGCGGGAGGGAAAATGGAGACGAACAAGTGCTTGAAGGTAGTGAGGGGCAGTACATAACACTATAGTTTAATAGAAAAGGTAATCATTTTAAAATAATTCTATTAAAACAAAAGAATTATGAAAGCAATCAATCCGGCGTGAGCCTACAACTGCTACCTGTATAGGTAAATGTTTTTGGTTAAATATACAAAAAGATCAAAATACAACTACCCTAGTTCTTACAACCTCCCCCCTCTATCCTTACAATAAACTATGCTACCCTAATCTAATTTTAATAATTTACATTTACTTTACCTGTAAGCAGCTCTTCCTTGCTTCTGATCCTGACCGTGATGATTCTCACACTGAAAAAACTTACGTACAAGCAGCAATGTCATCTCTTTTTGTCAAAAGGAAAAAAGGACAATTTCTCTCGTTCATTACAATGGAAAACTGTGAGACCCCCCCCCCCCCAAAAAAAACCCAGTATATATTGCAATATAGTTTAAAATCTGTGGTTATTTTAAAAAAACATAATACCTTTATTAAAGTTTTTTTGAAAGCATTTTTTGATTATTTTTTAAAACTGTCTTATAATTTTTTTAATGTAATAATGTTTCCTACAATGCTATTAATGTGTCAATTTTGGGTTTGTAAAATATTACCTTGTTTATTAGTTATATTTATGTTTTTAAACATTTTCTTTGTCTATTTATGCTAATTTATGTTGCTTTTTTAATTTTTAAACTATATTAATATACATTTTAAGGGTTATTCATTTTATTAAATTAAATTAAAAATGTATATTAATCTTATATAGGAGCTTATAATTACACAATGATATTAAATCACTCTCCTACCAAAAAAAAAAGTGTTTGGCTGCAAATCCAATTTATTAATTTTAATATTATATATTATTGTACCAATTTTACAATAAAATAAATTATAATTTAAGTAATAAGTAATACCCAAGTATTATAATTAATACCGGAGTATTAATAAACTCCCCCACCCAAACTCCTATTTCCCATGCATCCTGTCCCAGAAGATAGGTGCCAAACCCTTTTTATTTATCTAAAAATATATATTTTTAAACATTCCTATCAGTAAAAATAAATATTAATTAATAAGCAAGCATTCAAATTAATACCTGAGTATTAATACACCACCCACCAAATACCCCTGCTTCCCAATCATTCCGTCTCATGTGATGAGTAAAAAGCACATTTAATTAGTTTTTTTGATATATATTATATTTTAGATATATATATATATATTTAAATAATAACAACTGAACTAAATGTTCGATGATAATCAAGTATTACAAATAATATCTGAGTATTAATACACTACCCCACCCAAAACCCCTGTTTCCCATTCACCCCATCCCAGAGGATGGGTGGCAATCCCTTTTAATTAATTTTTTTGATATATATCTTTTTTTACTACAAACGTGTAAATAAAATATTGATTCTCAAAAATTTGAATTAATAACCAAATATTTTTACACTCCCCCACTCAAACCCCCAGTTTCCCAAGCATCCCGTCCAAGGGGATAGGTGCCAAGCCCTTTCAAATAATTTTTTTGATATATATTAATTTTATAAAAATAAAAAACAGTTAAACTGAATAATAGTTAATACTCAAATCTTAAAATTAATAACTAAGTATTAATACACTCCGCCACCCAAAACCCCAATTTCCCAAGCATCCCATCCCAGGGGATGGGTGCCATGCCCTTTTAATTATTTAAAAAAACATATTCATTAATATTTAAGAATGAATATGTTTTTAAAATGTGCATAACACTTGTATATTAAAAATAATCAAAAATAAAAACCTACCTCCCTTACCTCCATTACTCACCTTACAATGCGTTGTAATGGCATGCATTGTAATGACACATGCGTTGTAATGGCATGCGTTGTAATGTCACCACCTGCATTGTAAAGGATGCGTTGTAAAAACATTGCGATGTAATCCCTGCGTTGTAATATACGTTTCCTGTGCTGTGGCCATATGAGCATTATCATTGTTCATCTATGGGAAGCCATTCACCATTGTGACATACCACCAAGCACTGGTCACGATATGCAGCAACCCGAAGGTCAAATTTCCGCCTCACATTGAGAAGTGGGGGATACGGTTGATGGACTACGACTTCAAAATTGTCTACATACCAGGAAAGGAACACAACCCTGCTGACTACATGTCGCGGCACCCTCTGCCACATGCAACACAGACGTTTACCATGCCAAAAGAATACCTGGATTTTGTGCGGAAACAAAACACACCTGTTCCAATCACGATGGAGGAACTGGTACAAGAAACAAGGGCTGATGTCACTCTGGAAGTAGGCAAAAGAATTGTACAGCAACCGAGGTGGAGGCATGTGAACAATGAGAGCCCAGTCAGTGCAGGGGTCAGGAGAGAGAAGATACTTGCATTCATACAAGTGCAGGAAGAACTGTCTGAAATGGAGCAGGGATACTTCTTCGAGGTAGCAGGACAGTCATACCCAGACTCTTCGACGGCAAATGATCAGCCTTTCACATGAGAGCCACAGGGGAATAGTAGCAATGAAGAAAATGCTTAAGAAAAAAGTATGGTTCCTGGGCCTTGATCTTCTGCTAGAGGATATGATCATGATTTGTCACCTCTGTCAGATCATAGGAAGACCATCCACGCCGGAGCAACTGCACATGACTGACCTGCCCAACGCTGTGTGGTCTACACTGGCCACAGACTTCTATGGGCCATTGGACCAAGATGCCTGTTGCAACTGGTATTGGGGAGAACAAGCAGGACCCGTCTGCCTCAGGTGGACAACAAGGCCTGACAGAGCACGGCAACATCGCTGCTCATGACCAAGAGGCCAAGCGGAAAAGGAAAAGACAAACTGATACACGATGTCACACAACAACTTCTGAATTGAAGCATGGAGATCTGGTCCTTGTGCTGCAATGTCAAACACAAAAGTCAGATAGCATCTTCTCTAGTCAGCCACAGGGGATATATAACGTCAAAGGGCA